>NC_133753.1:16319417-19078584 GCF_036562045.2 Rhinolophus sinicus
TTAAGGCCAAAATCTAATCCCACCATATCTGTGAGGTGTTTCTGCCATTATTTCACTAGGATGTACATGCAGACGCCATGGCCCTAGGCTTGATAGCAATGGTTCCTAAGCCACACTGGTCAGAAGTCCAGACCACCACTCCTCCTGAACAACTAAGGGCGACAGCGCAGCCAGGAGCAGGAGTTCTATTCTTGCTTACCTGCTTCAACCAGAGTGGAGACTCTTATGTAGAGGCTTACATCAATAGGAATACCATAGCTTTTAAAGAGGAATAAAGGAGTCCAAAACAAAACAAATACTTCCTTATCCTGCTACGTTATAAACGCCAAGAGAGTGACCATTTCCAAAATTCCTTTGTTTTCCCCAACACCACTGTCCCTATAATTTGGTGAAGGAATGAATAAAATGCTATTGTATGGGCTGAAATGTGGCTAGGGATTAAGAAAGAATAAACTTTTTTTTTTTTTTTTTTTTTAGAAATACTGTGGTATGGAAATAAAATCAGGCTGAAAGGAAAGCTAGTTCGAGACTGTAACTAGCGTGCTGTGCTAGCTATAGCTAGCTGTAAACTTCTTGATTATTAGGTTCCAATTAAATTGAGTAATACTTATTATAAACTCAAAGTCGAGTGCTGCTACAGGGAGACAGGTAATAATTATGATTAAGAAATTGGGCTTTGAAGCTAGACTGCTCAAGTTCAAATCCTGGCTATGACTTATTGTTTTGAACTTGAACAAGTTACTTAACCTTACTAAGCCTCAGTATTTCTATCTGTAAGATGGAAATACCTTATGCAGAAATACCTTGTACCTCAGAGCAGTTGTTAGATGAATTAATTCATGTATACTGTGCAACAGTACCAGCAGGATTATGCCAGGAAATACTCTGAGCGTCATAAAGCCCTAGGCAGTGAAAATACACCTCAAGTTGTCTCAATGTGTATAATTTCTAGCACCAGACTTTTGAACTGTTCAGCATTTGAAAATTCTACATACAAGAGTGCCATCATTATATGTCCTTTGAGGTTTGCATTACAATAAGATATGGCCAAATCATGATTCTGATTCTCTTTTTTTTTTTTTTTAAGTTTATTGGGGTGACAATTGTTAGTAAGATTACATAGATTTCAGGTGTACGATTCTGTATTACATCATCTATAAATCCCATTGTGTGTTCACCACCCAGAGTCAGTTCTCCTTCCATCACCATATATTTGATCCCCTTAATATTAACAAAAACTGTAGCAGCATCTTTTCTGGACCCTTACCCAGAAATAATATATATGTATTTGTATTGCCGGGCTATCTTATAAAAGTTCCTGTTATGTTATTCATTCTTTATTCTTTTTTTTTTTTCCTCTTGAGGCAAGTTTCCTAAGAACAGGACTTTGGAAGGGGAAAACGCTGTCCTGGTTTGCCTCGGACTTCCCAGTTCCAGCACTAAAATTGTGATATCCAGGTACCCCTCAGTCATGGGCAAAGCAGAGCAGTTGATCACCCTAGGACCTCTTTCTCTAGCCCCTAAAATATTCAATGTAGTTTCTCATAGGTGAACAGTGTTCAATTAACATCTACTAAATTCAAATAAATTTAGTTGGTCGGCTGTCAAAATCCATCTATTAGTTTGCTACACACCAGGCATATGCTTCAGCTGTATAGCCCAAGAAAATATCTGGGGCTTTTGTCATTGAAAACTTACCAGGTAAATTTGATGTAGGTCCAGGAAAGTCAAAGAAGTAAATGCAATAGTGCAATAAAAGTGAACTACCCAGAAAATTGTAATATCCAGTGATTAAAATTTTAACCTGCCTATTGCAAATTGTGGGAGAGGTTGATATTAACAGGACAAAGTAGTCATATATTAAATTGTCTCCAGTTAACATTAACTTTTAATAAGACAGTAATTGTATATTAAATAAATACTAACAGCTTATTGTAATGTAGTGATCGGCCATTATGGTAAGGCTTTTTAAAATATCTTTCTTTTTAAATATTCAAAGTGTTTTGATAAATGATACTTTTGCAAAACATATTCAGCTAAACGAGAACATTAAATATCTGTGCTTTAAAAAAAAAAAAATGCATGGGCAATGCCCTCTACTAATTATTAGTTCTCATGCACACTGAAGGAGACTGCTTGGTTATTCATCTTTGGAAACCCCCACCAGCTCCTTGATCTTGGCAATCCCTTGAGAGCTAATGCAAGCCTGATACATTCATGCTTTGCACTCCCAGCTTTAGTGATAGTGCATCAAAAGGGGAGAAGTTCATAAGTCATACTTTCTAGTCCAGTCCCTGTTAGAAATATCAACAGAGCCTACTTTCTAAAGAGTTTTAAGTACTTCTGACCCCTGTTGGAAACAGGAAGGCCAAAGGTAAAAACACAAAATAAAAATAAAAAAGTAAAGGAAACAAAATTGAACTTTGGGAAAAAAAAAAAAAGAAGAAAGAAAGTAAAATGCGCACTTTGTACTTGGACTAAGGTTAGGCTATTTTTTTTCTTTCTTTCTGCTTACTAATTCCTCCACCCCGCGATCCTTGTGAGGGCAGAAAGTCAAGCAGCCTTGTCCGTGTGGACCTCTGTACTCTGGGTGACTTTTCGAAGCTCAGAGCTCCCACTGACTTCAAAGAGGGGAAAGGCCAGGGAAGAAATCCACAGGGTGCTGAGGGAGAAAGGGCCAGAAACAAAGCTGCAATTAAGTCATCTGAACTGTAGTGTTGTTTCTTTATTATCATCCAGCGGGTTCAGTTAAGTTCTATCTTTGATATTACATAGTAGATATATATATTTTTTCTCTAGGTGAAATGGAAACATCTGTATGTTCTTGTAAATCTAAGCTCCCACAAAAAAAATAATAATTCTGAGTGGTTTTACATATATATATATATATATATATATATATATATATATATATATATATATATATCTCAAACCGGGCAAACATCAGGAATATGGTCCCTTTCCTGTTTATCTCGGTCCCTAGAATATAGAATCTGTCCTGGCAGCATTCATCCTTTTGGTGGTGAGGAATTAAGCCTATAAGGTGGTCACAATCACTTGACCAACACAACTGGCATGGAGGTCTGATGGGCTGAAAAGAGGAGGAGGCCATGAAAATGAAGAGAGGAGGAGATAAGATGCAGTGAAGCAAGATGGCTATTATGTAAACATTTGGTCACATGAACATTTTTCCAAGTGTAAATTTCATGCACCAGTAATGCCATTGGTCCTCCTCTCCCACATACAAGCACTTTATTCTTGACCTATATTTTGAAAGGACCAAACACATGAATTTGCTTATAATGAGCTTCATTTGAAAAAAAAAATATTCAAAATGTATATCTTATTTATATAAAACCATTTTTATGTTCAAATCCTTTTTTATTAACTGTAACTGTTCTTAACTGTTTTATGTCCTAAGTTTGTTTTTTGTTTTTTGTTTTTTGTTTTTTTTTGTCCTAAGTCTTGTATTAACTTTTTTTTTCTTTCTGGCTGTCGTTTGGTCATTTCAAAGCCCTGCTGTCAAACATCATTTCACAGTCTAATTTCTAATATTGCCACTAAACTTTCTGTATCTCGTTGCAGAATTCTTTCCTTGAACATCACATTCCTGTTATCCTTCTTCCAAAACCCTAATAATGAGCTTTGCAACTGTGTAACTAATTTCTTCCAGAATTTGTCACCACCCAGTGTTCACACCAACTGTTATAGTTAGTACATGAGAAGCTAGCTGTACCTTCAGCAAAGTTCACCGTCCTTTTTATCCCCCAAATAGCCAATAACTGATACTTGTTTTCATCACCAAAGTATAAACTTAGATGCCATGGCCTGGTCTTTACTGAAAGTACCACAGTTCCCCGAGAAGTCTTTATATATATTCTTGATAAAGCACATGAAGGAGTAGTGATTGAGCCACTTACCAGAGTAGAATAAGTTCAGTCATGGCTTTCTTCCTACACCTTGTCCTGTGTCCCAATTACAAAACCCAGGCTCCCATGAAATTCGGTATGTTGTGTGTTCTAGCCTCAGGCTCAGCAGTGGGAGCGATGCCCCTCAAATTTGGCCCCACCCATTCCTTTCCTCTTGTCTATGGCTGCTTTTGCCTTCAACTGTGTAACTCAGTAGTTGCAATAGAGACCATATCATGGTCCACAAACCCCAACATATTTACTATCTGGCTTGAAAACAAGTTTGCCAACCTGTTGTCCATCCACGAGCAATGGTAATTCCTAAGATAGAGTTTCTATCCTGGTTTCTAATTTCCTTCCCTTTCCCATCTTAAGAAGAAATCTCAAGATCCCCTTCAGCTTTCTCTTTAGCTTAGAACAGGGGTTCTTAATCTGGGATTCGTGAAGGAGATTTATTTTTGAGGCATTGTGTGTGTGTGTGTGTGTGTGTGTGTGTGTGTGTGTGTGTGTATTTTCTGGAGCCGCATATATTCAGTGCCTAAGAATATAGTTGAGATTCAGATGATTCTAATGTTTGAATGCAAGCTCTAATAGTTTGACTATGGGACATTAATGCAGATTACTAAGACATAGAACTCTCACTTCTCTCATCTAAAAAGAGAGAACTATTAATACCTGTCTGGAAAGAATTTGTGAGGATACAAATGAGTGTGACATTGTCTGTACCATCTGTAGGGCTCACCAGCAGCTCCTGCCTACTAGATTGGAAACCTGTAGCGTACTCAATGCCAGGACAAGTTTCTTGCCGCACTGGTCCCTGAATCAAACTCAAGGTAAAGAAAATTTAGCCATCATAATAATGCCAAATAAAGGCTTACTAATCTTGCTAACTTATTTAAGAATGATATGAACTGTGTCCATGCTTTCATGGGCAGACAGTAGAATAATGAGATGCCGTACAATGAGCTTAATAAAAATGCAGCTTGGAAAAGCATGTATCAGTGCAAAGGCTACAGCTAATTTCAAAGGGCAGCCACAAGTAAAACCTGGATATTTCTACAAACATTTAAACCTGTATCAGAGCTTTTTAAAAGTTTTATTTTACTTGCATACTGTTACCACAAATTTCACTGTGACAGAAAATGAACAAAGCAAAATAGTCAGTCCCCTGGCTTAAAGGTGATTCAAAGAAAATCAATGAAGTCAAACTCTAGAAATCTGATTAATATTCTTGAATATTGTGCAGCATACCTATATATTTAATTGCTAAAGATGAAAAAGATAAGTTGACTAAAAGTGATTTTTTTTTTTTACCCAGGGAATGAAACAGAAATTACAATTTTAGTTTTAGAAAACATATCTGCCTATTTAACATCCCTTCCAATCTGAAGTGGTACCAGCAGTGTTGAGAATGACAGTACATATGTTATGACTGTTTGAATTTCAGAAAGCCTTTGGTTAAATTCTGCATAATTGGTTCCTGCTTAAGACAGAGCTTGCAAGAATCCAGGAGGAGACATGGGAGTAGATAAAGAATGAGTGAAAGAAACAAAAAACAGACACTCCTGGTAAGAGGAACCATGCCCACTCTGGGGAAGTATTAAGAGGGTCCCACATGGAGCAAGGCTTAGATCTTGGCTGCCTTTTATCTGAGTAACTGATTCAGACAGTGGGATCAGATGTAAGTGGTTACGTTTGCAGATGCTGATTGGAGGGCAGTGAACATGGAGAAGGCTTCCAGAGAAATTCAGAAGGCAGGGATGTACCTTATTACAGCACAGAGGACCAACACATGGCATTTCAGAGTTATAAACACATTAGACTCAGAATACATTTACATAAAAATGCAGGGGAAAGAAATAAGAGGTAGAACCTTCAAATACAGATGTATATGACACAGGATAAAGTAAAAATCCATAGAGCCTGGATTTGAAAGTTTACAGGCTTACTACTTCAGAGTCTCTAATATAAGGGCTAATTAGGTTAAACTATTTACATTAAAATGGCACCGCTCTGGGGAGAACTATATTTGCTTGGGAAATTAAGATGGATTTCGGGTTCTTTTACAATTTGTATGCAAGTTCAAATTTCAGGTCATTTAACAGTGAGCAAAGAAGACATTACAGACTAGGAACAAATTAGCAATGCAGTTCCAACTTTATGAATGGCCCTCTACAAGTCAATTTGCAAAATGCAAAAATAAAAGAGAAAGAACAGGCTTGGGGCAGAGACATGGTCTCTTCCATGAGCATGGTTAATTGAAATGTGGTGGCACAACATCAGCCTGATATATTTGAAAAGATGACCAACCCACTAAATGGAGGAATCTTGGCATGGGTCTAAAACGTTCTTTGCCTCCACTTTATCAACTTAGAAGTAAACTGACAAAAAATACGTATTCTTCAAAATCAGTTTCACATGCAAATGTCATCATGCTAACTTCACTTTCAAGAAAGCAAATTAGTCATTACCATTACCAGCTTTCAAAATGAATGGGAAAATGCGAGCAACAGGAAGTGAATTATTTCCTTAAAATACACAGTCATATTATACGAACCATCAGATGATTCACATTAACTTTAAAAAGAAAACACTTACACGGTTTGTAGTACACAACGCTGTTCTTGTTATTGTTTAATTGATTGCACGAAATACTCCAGGGTGATGACAGAATCCCCGCTTGTCTTTGTGATTGATCATCTAAGAGTAAAGGACAGAATGCAGAAAGTCAGCAAACAAACATTTTAAAAACGAAAACTCGAGACAGGAATTTAATTTTTAAACTGCTCAGCTGATACTCATAAAAATATACTAGAACTGAGAAGAGAAAATAAAACTTGAGATCAAATTAAAGGTTTGGAATTATTTGAACAAACAGTTCGTTTCAGAAAAGGTCGCGTATAGTCTGGCTGAGATTTAAAGATCTTTTTTGCTTAATTATAAGCAAACAAACTGACAGAGACATTCACATCCCCGAGATTCTCTACTCCGAGAAATAAAGCCAGATGCTGATAGAAAGTAAGCTGTGTCTATTGTGTGGGCTGTCAGGATTGTGCTCTGAAGATTTTATGGCCGTTTCTAGACTCCTTAAGAAAATCCGTTGAGCAGTTATCAATGTTTCTTGGGGGAAATGCAAGTAGGGTGTTTGTCATCGTAGAGTTAAATGCATAACTTTGAAGTTTCCCAAATCTTCTTTTATTATGATTTATTAACGAGGATTCAGTCATACTGTTATTTCTCTATAGAAATATTGATTTGTCGTCATTCAAAAAGTTACTGGTCCCAGCACTTTATTGAATATATTCTCAGACAGGCCAGTTTTCACTGGAAAACTAGAAAGTGTGTTGTCAAGTTTTTACTTCAAAAATGTTTCTTCTTTAATTTTTTTTATTTCCAGAAAAAGGAAATGTTGATCTGTATCTGTATTCTCTATAACACATATTTGATAGGTGACACAATGTTAAAAAGATACAATAATATAGTTAATGCTTATTGTTTATTTACTGTTTCCCATGTGCTATGGGAATGTTTTATGTCCTTTATCTATATATGAGACCTAGGAGACTAAGTTTATTATCTCTGTTTTACTGATAAGGCAGTGGAATCTTAGTGAAGTTAAGTAGCTTGCCCAAGATAATGTCAGATCTGGGAATTAAATCCAACTCAGTCTTCTTTTGAAGCCAACATTAAGAAAGATTATAAAAATTAAGTAGATATGAATTTGAAAATATTTTTTTGAATGCCTATTGTGATTTTCGCATTATTACGAGTACTGGGGGAAACATCAATGAACAGAGGAATTATTGTAACATGCAACATATTTTTTAACTTAACATAATACGGTATCTGCAAGTCTGAGCAGATAGACTACAATGGATAGTCAAAACCACTTACCAAGGAGAATGGGAATGGCTACCAGATGGAGTTTTTTTGTTTGTTTGTTATACATACTTTTCTGAAATGAGGCCAGATTATACCAAATAATCATGTACTAAGTAGAGTTTATTTTTCCCCACATATCCTTTTTTTTTATGATGCCTCAAATATTACAATGAATAGATTATATGGGATGACCACTGTGCTACCACCAATTCTGTGTTCAACATACATTATATATACTGCCTGCAACAACCGCCAGAGCGGGTTCTGTGATCTCCAACTTGAACTTCAAGAAATCTTTGCCTTCTGAAGATGACATACTTGACAGAGCAGTGTATGGAGGCTCTGATTGTCAAATCCAACTCTCTCTGGCTCCAAAGGACACGTCCATTATAATGACACTAAAGCACAGATATTTGAAGCACACCTCCTGTAAGACTGGAGAATCCTCAAATAGACTGTGAGTAAAAGTCCTCACAACCCTAGTGTTTAAGATTGATTACCTGATTTCCCCTTACTCTGCAGAGCAGATTCTACAATGGACAGTCTAAATAAGGGCAAAATCCAGATGCTAAGCATTAGTTCATACATCTTTCAATCCAAGAAGGGTGAACCCTGAACAAGAAAACAGTTTGTATTTCAGCTTTAAAAATTATTATTTAATTTAATTAAATGATAGAAATTACTATGCATATGCCAACATTTATCAATATATACGCAAATAGACAACAGGACAGGATATTGAATCCTACATTGTCTTAAAAGTTCTGCTAGCTTGTATTTATCCCTCTTTCACGTAGCTATTTTGCATTCAGAAATCTCCTTCTCATGTGGCTAAAGCGTTCATGCTTTAAAATAGCACTTACTGAACTGCTGGATGATGTAAGAATGTCTGCACATCTACCCCATCCTTCCTTCCTTCTTTAGAATTCCTTTTATGGTTTTTACAGTAATCAAATGAAGAGCATTTGGAAAACTCCACAGAGACCATCCGTTTTCAAAGACTCATATATTTGCTTTTAATAGTTATTTTTTTCCATGAAGAAAATTGATCACCCGTGTTGATTGAATCTTGAGAGGACATGGTCCTGGTTGTCCCTTTTCCTTCCTTTAGCTCTTCTCCATCAGAAGAAGCTCCAATGGCCCTGCAGTGACACCACACTTTCCTAATTAGCCCAATAGAATTTGCCCTTTGCTGAAATTACAAGAAAGGAGTAGAGGAAAGAATATTGGTTTTTGCTTCTTGGGTTTTTTTTTTTTTTTTTTTCCTGATTTTAGTTCAACCAATTTTGTACTTTTTCTTCTATCTACACAGACCATGCAGGTAAAGAAATAATATACTTGGATTAGTTCATAGAATCATACTAACAATACTATGAGCAGACTTGAGCAAAATTCCACAACTAGTAAGTGGCAGAGCAAGATTTGACACAAGGTTTTTGATTGCTAAGCTCCTACCCTGACTGTACCTCCCCTCCCTCCCCGATTCTACCTGTCGATGGAATTTCATCACCACATGTCTTGATCTTTTTTTCTCAGCTACTTTAAGATCTGGGGAAGGAAGGGAGACTTGTAAAGGTACCCAGATTAGTCTGTATTTTCTTTGATGGCCAAATAATGCATCAGTATTTTTTATAAATGACAGTAGGTTAGGACATAGGGCTTTGAGCAACAAGGAATGTGTCTCCAGCAAGTACAGTCACCCAAATCCCAAGATCTAGCTAACATGAGACACTTGTTAATCCATGGATATGTTAAGAGAAAATGCCAGAATATCAGTTGTTGGAAGTTTTTATTGGACATGTAGTTCAAAGTAGTGTTTATTGTGTATCTGGGTGTTTGGATCATAGAATTTCAGAATTGAAATCCATATTGGATGTGTGCTGTTCAATTCCTTTTTGTTAACGTTAGAGAGCCTGTGACATACACACACACACACACACACACACACACACACACACATCATACTTCTCTTCAGACTCACATATCATTAAACTACTCCCTGACATGACAAGTTTGAAGATTAAGTAAATATTCTTTTTTTTAAGTGGCTTAGAAAGATCAAGGGGATTTATAAGATGAGGGCAGGAAAGAAACCACAGTTTCTTTCTCAAAGCTCTGCTGGAGAAAAGAAGCATATGCCTCTGAGAGTTTCTACAGGGCTTCTCCTCCCACTTCAGGTTTTCCTTTGGACTCACTTTGACAGACATGGGCCTGTGAGTGTCTGTCAGTCTGGAGCTTTGCATATTTCTGGTGTGGGTTTCTGGTGTCTACTCAAAGCAGCCGAAGGACTTGTTCTCATTTTGGTTATTGTTTATCACTTGGGAACTCGAGATGACATTCAGCTGGTGTGAGGACAATAAGTTTGTGAAAAAAGGAACAGGACCACTTGATAAACAGCAGGAAACAGAAAATGTGTTTGCATCAAATCACTGGCAAAATGTCCCACCTTTTTCAAATATCAATCCTTGGATTGGTGCTGTTTCTGGCATTCCCTGGCGTCCTATAGTAGATATAGTAGATATAGTGCCATCTTGCTTTAATTCAAAATAATTGTAATCAAAATCATCATAAAGCACCAATGAATTTTTACTTATTTGGATTTCATATATTTTATTTATTCATAATTTTTACTTTCTGGAGAATCACATTCCAAGAAAGTAAGCATATTTTTCAAAATTTTGGGAAACCAAAAGCTTTTAGGAAATTGTGGTATAGTAAAACCCAACTCCTAGACTTATTTTTTATATAAGGAAAATGGGACCTGCATTTCAGAATGATGACAATTTATCGTTATGGAAACTTCAAGTTTTTGACCTTCATTTTAAAAAGTTATTAGATTACCTATTTATATATTTAGCAACAAAGTTTGAAACAAAAAAGAGATTTAAGAAAGATATTGCTTACCTACTAGTAATACAGTATATTACATAAGAAAGTCATTTTATTACAGAGTATTTAAACTACTCTGGCGCCACTTTAAGAGTTTTATTTTATTTTCCTTTGAAATCATGCCTATAGATTTGGAATTGCATTCATGAGAAATTTAATATCAACATCCATCTACCTAACTACCTACCTACCTATCTACTTACCCATTTTTGCCTTTGTCACTCCTTTTCATCTAACTATGGGGTAGGGATATGTCTTCATATCTCTAACACTCCTTTGTTATTAATCAAGAATGAAAGAATTCCCTGATAAGATTTGATTATCTTGTTTGCATTGAGAGTATCATCTTTACCTCAAAGGATCCATATCATTTGAATATATGCCTTGCATATTATTTGGAAAATCAAATTTTTAATAAGGCCCCAAAGTAGAAGAGCAAGCATCCGATTGTAGTTCTCCCAAATGAGTTAGTTCTGCATATGGCAGTGGCTTCGCATACCATTAAACGAGATTTAGGAAAGGAACTTCTTTTGGAGTAAAAAGGGAAACTGGGCTGTGTGTGTGTGTGTGTGTGTGTGTGTGTGTGTGTCTGTGTGTGTGTGTGTGTGTGTGTGTGTACGTGTGTGTGTACCTGTGTGTGTATTTCTGTTTGACGATAACCAATATCAATTATCTCTTACCTACCAAGTATATTGTTAGATATTTAGTAAATATTTCAAATAATCCTTACTGTGAGATAACTATAAGAATCTTTATTTTAAACATTAGGTTACTGAGTTTCTTCTACATCATCCAATTTGTAAGTAGAACAGTCAGAATTTGAATCTAAATTTGTATCAGTGTACCCTCTTCCATTTACAGCATTTTTTGTAAAAACTCATTGTTCTCTTAGGAAACCGAAGGGAAAAAAAAAAAAAAAATCACTAAATGCAATAGCCCATGCATAAATTTTAACTATAGAGAAGGAAAAAAGGTACAGTAATTTTCCAAATACATACATATGCCTGTATTCAGATTGTTGTGTTATTTTTCTTTTCCATTATGTGATCTCTTTTTCCTTTGATTTTTGTCTCTTCAGTTCTCCAAAAGAGCTAGTAGAATGTCTTCCTGTGATAGGTTTTCTATTTATCTCTACTCTTTAACATGTTTACACACATTTAATTCTTACCCATGTTCATTAACTTGAAATGAAAAAGAGAAGATTGTTCAAACAGGTACCAGCAAATTAAGGTAAGCACAGTTTATGTTCTTCACTCATTTGTGCACAAGGATCCGTCTCTGAATTGAATTAGCCGAAAAGGAAGGCAAAGGATATGTTGTTCAGTCCTTCTCAGAGCTAGAAAATGGAGAGTGTGCCTGTCAGCAAGGAAGCTTGGCTTGTGTTTATTTCACAACAGGAGTATAGTCTCTTCTTTCTGAAGTGAATAGCATGACCTGAATTTTATATATTCCAGAATCTTTTTTATACCACAGACCAGAAGTACCATAATTCCCTAGACATTTTCTAGTCAAGAGTTTCAAAAACCCATTTTCATCACACCTTGTAGATGATGCAAACATTTACCCATAATGAAGTTATATCTACTACTCACTCAATAATTAAAGAGACTAGTAATGGAAAAGGTCAAGACCACCAAGACACAGAGAGTAAACCACTCACTGTCTCAGGAGATAATGTCACATTGTTAATGTATCTTCGTCACTCTACACACCTATCACTCTCTGTTCCTATTGCCAGTTTGCCATTTATAAGGCAACATTATAGCTAGTTTTATCATTCCCCACCAGGAAACTATGAACTCACTATGACTTAGTATTGGGAGACGTCATCAAAATGGCGGCGTGAGGTGAGCCTCTGGAAATCTTCCCTGGAATTTACAACAAATTGGAAAACTATAACTCCACAAAGGACTCCCTGCACAGCAGACAGGCAAGACAAAGAGGCTCACTACTAAATTCATCTAAAGGGACACGATGCCCTATGACCCAGGTGACCTGTTAACAGAGGAGAAGCCTGCCTTCCAGGGAATCCCCCCATTGTGTGAGAAGCTGGAATAGTGCAGAGAAAACATAACACTACAGTGTATGAGAGAGAAAAAAGGCTACAGTCGGAGAGAAAATAAAACATTCTACAAACACGTACTGGAAAACAAAAGAAAGACCTCTTCCTATCAACCTGTTGCAGAAGTCACTCCTGTAGATGTCTAGGAAGAGAAATAATAAATCAGTAATTGCCATGAATAACCAAGGCAACAAGATAGCTTAGAAAGAAAGTGAAAAGTCTCCAGAAAATGAACTTAAAGATATGAAAACATGTGACTTAAATGACAGAGAATTCAAGATTTCAGTTCTGAAAAAACTCAACGAGATGCAAGAAAACACAGAAAGACTAAGTATTGGTTATTATGTTTTTCACTTCTTTTCCTGCACATCTGTCTGCCCTAGAATCAGTTGAGTATCATATATTACAGGATGTTGGTGCATGTGTGTTTTCTGACTGGATGTGTGAATCACAGATTGAGTTAATGAATCTGATCTCTTGTTTTTGCTTAATGTCATGGTCACCTGGAATATGGTGTGTGTGATATGTTGAGAACAACGCCACTAAAAATTCAAGTTCCGTTCTTGAGACACAGTGATTATAGCTCAAAATTGCCTTTGCCTCATGTGGTAAGGTCTTTTTAGTCTGGAGAGTCAAACATATGGGTGATGTGTTTAGAAAGTATGATAAAGACTGAACAGAGACGTGTTAAAAGTCTGAGATAAGTTATAGATGCCTCTTGATTTCTATACAATGGGACACACCCCATTCATTCTTAGCATTATATGGATACTTCTTTATTCTCCTTTTCTTTAACTTTTGGATAGCTATGCCTACCAGGTTGCTCTCCAGAGCAAAGGTATTTTAATTCCAAAATGCATTTGAGTTTTCATATGGCATTAATAAAACTAACATTATTATATGAAAATTTAAAACTGCATTTATGGCTTTAAAGAGAAAAAATGACAGTAGAATAATTAGAACCACAATGTGTAATCATGAGACAATTTCCTAGAATGTCGCTAAAAGTAACTTAAAATGATAGCAATGGTGTAAAGAAAAGGGATTTCTGGATTAGTAATTACGTGTATGTGTACAGAAAGGAGAATTCTGAACACATGGCTTAGAAATAATAAGCTTGTAGCTAAAGGTATCTACAAAAAGGATATAATAGAGAAGCAAATTTTAAAACTGCACTTTATTTCAGCCTCACATACACTCAGCCATGAAGCGCTTTGGAAAACATATATAATTTAATAAGCCAAAAAGTTTGCATGATGATTCAGGTAGATAAAAATAGTAATAATTTATATAACATAACTAGACCCATTCCAGCAGGAGTGCAATACTGGATGCCACAAGACAATGGGAAAGACCTCTGATGTTTAAGCAGTGGGGAAATGACCCATTGTTATAGTCCAGTACCTGTTTGAACTATAACATTCGACACAAAAATCTTATGGGAAACTAATAAAGCTGCACATCTCCAAACTTGAAATATATCCAGAAAGAAGACAATGGTGTATTTAATTCTCCCAGACTCCTATCAGCATTTTTTTTCTTCTTTATCAGTACCAGTCAGTTTCCATTTCATAGTCCTAGTTTTTGTTTTCCAGCAACTTGGGAGTGAATGTCACTGGGTCTTGCCGTGCTTTTGTTGCTAGACCCTGCTTTTTTGTGAAGTTCCATGCCAGCTAACTGCAATAGTTGCCCACGATCTCTGTCCCTTCAAGTCTTAGAGAGACAATGTGATTGGTCATTAACCAGCTGATAGCTGATATTTCCCTTGGTGCAATCATCTAAGGGCCGGAGAAGGTAAAATTACACCACACCTCAGTTTCCCCCTACGGAGATTTCGGAAGCAGAATATTTTAAAACATATATACTTTGTGCATAAATATTATTTTGAGCTCAATTCACATTCCGTGGAACTGTAACAGAAATATTTGCTCTTTCACAAAAGGCTTCAGAAAATACATCATCTCCAAAATCTCTTTAAAAATGTTGAATTCCTACTCTAGGCCACTTAGTGAGGGCTACACACAACAACACAAAACTGATAAAATTATAAAATTAAAGGACTATTGGTGGGCATTGATATCAGTTATACACTGAGATAAGCATTAAAAAAATAGGAATACAGATCACATTGGAAATCCTTGTGATTCTTTATAAGATGATATATAATACAGTGATTAATAATATTTAAGAAATAAGACACATGGTCTCAAACCATAGATTTTAATACTAAAGACAAGGAAATATTGAGAGGAAAGCATATCATGCTGCATGCAAGTTAAAATATTTCATCATTAAAAAATGCAAATGCAAAACATATGTGTGAAAAAATTATGAACTTCCATGTTTTTTGTCTATTCCTTCTTCTAGTAAAAGCACAAATTTTTTTCTGAAGGATCTATCCCCTCAATGTCGTCTTCATTTTTTCCCCAAATCTGTCTCTTGGGAAGGTCAGAGGACCAAGATTAATTCAGTGAAACTCAGTCCTTAACCTTTCCCCCCCAAGTCTGTTATTTAATAGAAGTTATCTTTCTTTTGGACTTGAAACTGATAGGTTGAATGTCTGGAATTTGGTAAGATCAACATGTAGTGTTACTACCTGGAAATTAACTTTTGAAGTTTGAGATGAAAAGACACTAACTCCTGCTGATGCAATTTATGCACCTGGATGTAGCCATTCTTGTCAATAAATTCTGCTTTTTTTAACACCAATGTGATTTGTATTTCACTTGAGGCAATATCAGTTCTAAATATTACTAGAATGTTTCTCAAACTGTAATTTTTTTTATGTGTATGGTGTTTTGCTTTTTATTTTTTTTTCCTCTTTAGTTCTGCCTAAATAGGACATGGTTGTTCTCATTATTTAACTTGGTTTTAATTCCCTTAAGTCCCTTTAAATGGATTGTGAGACCCTTTCCTGGTGGGTATTGTTTGATATGGTAATTTTTCCAAGGGTGCTGTTTTGACAAACCTCCTAGAGCAGGTTGCTGGGATTTCTCTCATAGTGAAGGAGTGGATTGCTGTCATGAAGTTATGTCACTTTGATGTTAATAGGCTCACAGGAAACCTGCTATAGAAATGGAATTCCACTGAGGAAGTGTGTGAGGTTGGCTTCCTTTGTCATCAGTCCTTTCCAGATGCAAACAAAAGAGATCATGTCCCCTCTTTCCAAGTTCCTTGGGGACAGTTCACCTATCAGGGCTGCCCTCTTCCAGGAGCCCTTGTATCATCAGCAAGTTGGAACACTCTTTGGAAGAACCGTTTACAGCAAATAGACAGGAGGAGCTCTATGGCACATGTATCTGGTAGGGCTCCCAGATAAACGTCACCTTTGCTCTAGCCTGCCCTGGGGAAAAGCCTGCAAACAATACACAGTGAAGACAATTTCTGGGGACACCTCAACGCATCAGAACCACGTGGAACTCCCCCCAAGCCACACCTGCAAAATTAGTTTAACAAATGTTTTACTCACACAGGGAAGTGGAGGGAAGAGAGTCAGAAACTTACTCTGAGCCTGACTTTCCCTATTATTATTATAAAATTGAATTTGGATTGGATTCTTTCTGAGTCAACTGAGAATTTAGCATCAAAGAGAACAAAGTACATAGACCAGGCTGTAGGAACAAACAAAACCGCAGATATAAATGACACAAGTCATAAAACAAGGTGATCAAGGAAACAGCAAACATATATTATGACAAAAAAGGATAAGGGTTGGCATCCCCTATTTATACACCTCAGCTTGGATTAAAAACCAAAAGCTAACTATATGCTTCTTACCAAAACAAAAAGTCATGTAACAAAATGCCACAGAAAAAGGATGGTCAAGGTAAAAGCATACATGGTGGGAGAGGGGAGGGTAGTGAAGTAATAATTCCATAAAAATTAGAATTCAAAGCAGAAAGTATTAAACAAAGGGCTTATTTTCTAATCTTAGAGTGTATAATCCAAAGTGAAAATATAGCTGCCATAATCCTTTATGAGTCAAATATTGCATCAACATGCTATGATTTAAAGTAAAAAATGAAATAAAGTGAAGAATATAAAGAAAAATAATAGTAAGAGACACAAGTATATAACTCTTGCTCATGACACATGCGTTTATGAAAAGTATATGTAGCAAGCTTTTATTTCAAACACAAGTGATGTATGAATTTCTTTAAAGAAAAATGCAAATGCCAAATATTTGCTCACATTGTTTTTTATTATATTATTTAAATATATAAAGATACAAAACCAGGTATAAATTTCTTAGGTCCTTACCAAACTATAAAACAAACATACAAATTAAATATAAACACAGTTTAAAAAAATCAATAAAATTCTAATTGCAGTTGATTTTGTATTTAACATGTTATTGTATGTTTTAAGTTTCATTTGTTTTTGGGTCCTTTGATTTTGATTATAATGGTCCATCATTTCTGACATTTTTATCACTGGAGAGTAAGTACAGCTCAGTGATTAAGTGCGTGAAGTGCGATAACAACCAATTTTGAAATGTCTCTTTACAACTTTCTAGGAAATCTTTTTGAAAGGTTACTACTTAACTTCCCCGTGCCTCAATTTTTTGTCTGTGAAATGGGTATAATGAGAGTAGCTACCTCGGATATTGTTGTAAATATTGTACTTCTAATAGTGTCTGGCACACAGTAAATAACAGGTATACTCATTTTTAAAGTAACCTGATTTTAATTTATTTTCTTGTATTTTTGTGAGCCAATTATTTATCTTTAGTCAAATACAGCTCTTGTATATAAAATGAAATAGTTTTTTTCTGTGAGGCCTATGCTTATGTACTAGTATAGTTTTAGCCAAATAACTTTTAAAAATTTGTGGGTAAAGTTTAACAATAAATCATAAGATTTCAAAGAAATGCTTTCCTTGATGTAGAATTTAGAGGCTATTACTCGACCGTGGAGTGTATATATTTTACTTTCCTTCTCTGTTAAGGGTACCTCTATGGAAATGTTTGAGATACAGAAGTTCAACAGTGGTGTTTGAGAACCTACAAAAATATTATTTTCCATTAATTTCACTCTTTACTAGACCTTAATAAAAATACAAAACATTAAGTTTCATTTATTAATACAACACTCTCACAGTGTCAATTCTATTTCGGTACCATAGTAATAGCTATTGGAGGGGCAAAAAGACTCAATGATCCTAAAATAAGATCTCAACATTAAATGACCAAAGGAAAAGATATCTTTTAGAAAACAAAACAAAACAAAAAAAGATAAGAACAAATAAAAGCTGGTATTTCATGCTTTAAATTAGAGTGCAAAAATCTGGCTAAATGGTTGACTGTGATAATTGAAAATATGGTAGCATAATATAAGCTGACCAATATATTTTATTAATTTAAAAATATGTCATTCCACTCATTTGTAATTAAGACTAAATAAAGCATACATAATTTTATTCAACCTAAAGAAGGAGGTCATCAAGTAAAATATTCCGGATGGAGTATTGAAAAGGCTGGCTGATTTCACAGTCAGCTAATACTGGTACTTACAAAAGCAAAGATATTATATGGACCATTAGATCTCATCTATCAAGGCACCAGCTGAAGGCCTGTGGGGCATGAGAAGGATTTTTCGTGGATAAATATCAGGAACCAACTTCAGGTGTTGTATTTCTTTTTCCCTTTAAGCTGCCTTGGAACCATCTTTTGCAGATCACTAACAGTAGGAAAGCCATCAGGATTTCTGATTGTGTCTTACTGAACACGTGTCTCCCTTTCTTCTCATGGGCCATGGGAAAGAGCATGTGGTGTATGTCAGAAGCAGCAAAAGGCAGGCGTGATACAGGCTGTGAAAGAAGATGCAGAGAGGGCAATAGGCTCTCGGAGGAATTCTCTACCACGAACTTGTAATCCATAATTTACTGCTACTTGTGCTGAACCGAAAATGGAGGCACAGTGTGGTTCTTTTCTGGCCACGTAGCGCTCACACAGTGACACTGAATGGGACCAGAAGCTGCTTTGCACAATATAAACCACGTCCTGCTGTGGTTTCTCTGTCTTTTTCTTTTGTCACTTTATTTGCAGCCACCCTTAGGAACAATGTTTTCAAATCCTTGATTGAGGACTTCTCTCAACCATATACGGCATTCAGGATAAAGAATTATGTCTTTGTTTATTTTCTTTAAATATCCATGGAAAACACATCTTTTCCCAAGTGTGTTCTAAAAATATTTGCTTTGTGAAGATAAAACTATCATTTGGGGAAACAGATTCAGATCTTGTGCCAACCATAAACTCAGCCCTGTGTTTTGTCACCATTAGATATATTTTTTGCTTTCTTTATTTTAAGACTGCTTCACATGAAATGGCTACTTTCATTAAAATTGAAATGCTATCTTGATGTTATCTTGCTTTATACATGAAATTGAAGTGGGGGAAGGCGAATGAAGTAAAATTATTCATAAACCCCAAATTAAAGTACGCTGACAGAAATTTTGACAGGAATTCTAGGATCAAGATTAAAAGGAAAGAGTGATTTAACCACCAATAGTTTTCTAAGAAGGAAGTTTTTGAATCATGATAGATAGTAATTTATATAATATCTAAATAATCAAGGGGAAATAATTAGTAAATTCCTAGTATGTACTCTTTAATCACATTAAACTTCTATTTGCTAACATACAAATTTATAAGATGCTTTCATTTATATTTACCATTAAAATCAATACCATGAGATAGTGATTGTGTTTCTCTTTGCGTTTCGCAGATGAGAGAAAAGAAATTCCTAGAATTTCACTGATGAGCTTATATTTATACTGTTCATAAATCATAGATCTGAGACATGAATCCTTTGTCTAGTACTTTCTAAACCAGGGTTCTTTCGACTACAACACAGACATCTCACTTTTCTTCTTCATTTTTATCATACATATGTATATATGGGAAATCAATATTTGCTTTGGAAGAAAAAAGAGGTGTTCACAACTTTAATTAAAATGTGTGTTTCGCTGTCAACCTTGCTAGAGATCTGTGACCCTTATTAATCTTTTATTATTTATTTTCCAAAACCAATCTTCGACTTTGATCATTTTGTATTGTGCTTTTTTTTTCTTTTTAACATTCTTTAAGGTCTACTTTTTATAATTTTCCTCTGTACGAGTTGGAGCGTGTCCCCCTTAAAGATATCCTCAAGTTCCAGTCCTAGTGAATGTGGTTTTAGGCTATAGGGTCTTTGCCGATGTAATTAAGATGTACATTAAGATGACAGCATACTTTAGTAAGGTGGGTCTGTAATCCAATATGACAGGTGTCATTACAGGAAGAGGAGAAGAGACACAATGACAGACAACAGATGGAAGATGGCCATGTGACAACAGAGGCAGAGATTGGAATTACGCATCTTGTTTAGAAAGGACAAGGAATATCAAGGATTGCCTGAAACCACCTGAAACTAGGAGAGAGAGTATGGAACAGATTTTCCTTCCGAGTCTCCAAGAAGGAACCATCTACCAATACTTTGATGTTGGACTTCTGGCCTCCTGGATGGTGAGAAGATAAATCTGTTGTTTTAAACTACCCAATTTGTTATGCAGTCTTAGGAAACTAATATGTCCACCTTCTTTCTTGGGGTTTAATTTACTGCTCTCTCACTTCTTGAGATGGATCCTTAGATCATGATTTATAGGTTTTATTCTTTTTAAATGTGCCTTCAAGATTATACATTTCTTGGTAAACAGAGTTGTATACCACAAGTGTTGATATTTGCATTTTCATAGTTATTCAGTTAAATATTTGTGAATTTCCTTTTGTCTCAGTTATTATGTAGATATATGTGGATATTTTCTATACATCTTGTTTTATTGAATTCTGATTTGATTCACTTTTGGTCAGAGAAGATATTCAAAATTATTTTTAATTTCTTTAAATTTCTTGAACTGTTTTGTGACTCATCACATGATCAATATGAGTATAGTTTTAGGGACACTTGAAAGAACGTGTAATCAGTCAATTTGGGGCATAATAGTATTACGTAAAGCATGTTAATCCGATTATTCCTATCTTCTTTGTTCTTACTGTGTTTTTTTTCATGTTCAATCAACTCATAAATGCTGCTTTTTACATACATTATTAGATGCATGTACATAGGTAGATTACTTCTTTAATCAACATGAAATGTCTCTTTTCTCTAGAAATGATCTTGCTTTAAATCTTCCTTTCTCTAGTACTTGTATAGCTCTATGGTTTCTTTTTAGTTAATATTTAAATGGTAGTGTATACATTTTTCATCTTTTTACTTTCAAATTTCTGTATAATTATATTTACAGTATGTTAGTATATGGTATGATTTAGTTGGGTGTTTTCTTCTTTTTTTGTAATGCAGTCTACCAATCTTTGTGGTTTTTTTTACATTATGTGTCATTGACAATGATTATTCCATATATATGTACTTATTATCTAAACATTAATTGACGTAAAGTATAAAACCTTTTCAAAATTTATAAATATCAGGCGTCCTTTAGGTAAAATTGGTAATTTTCTGGGCAATGAGTATTATGGCAGAGATTTTGATTTACTAAATATTTGCAGGGTTAGAATAAATTTTCTATTCAACATTTCCCAGCAAAGAGTAAAAACATTCTTTATCTTAGATAGTTATCTACACTTGTAAGGTAAGGGATAAAGAATGGTGTGTGCTGATTCTGTCTTATTTGCTTCCTTCAAATGCACTATTGCATTCCGCTTGTTTAATGCTCATTTGATATATGCTCTCCTCAGGCTTGGTGAAACAGAATATCATTTTATTCTTCAACCATTTTAACTTCAAATAAGATACAAAAATACTCTGTTAACTATCTCATGTGTCAGAAGAAGGAAATCAGAAGATAGAACTTAAAAAAGTAATGGATATGATGTTTAGATAGTTCTGTTGGGAGTAGAGGATATAATATGATTAAGGAAATCAGGAATAGAATATATGTCAACATGTATGTTCATTTTAGGGTTTTCAACAGACCC
This sequence comes from Rhinolophus sinicus, assembly GCF_036562045.2. Classification (NCBI taxonomy): domain Eukaryota; kingdom Metazoa; phylum Chordata; class Mammalia; order Chiroptera; family Rhinolophidae; genus Rhinolophus; species Rhinolophus sinicus. Next base: position 16,341,136 of record NC_133753.1, read on the forward strand.
GCTTGACTGAATATAGCTGTCTTGGTCATGTATTCATATACTTAATTCATGTACTATGAGAGGATATCGTGGTACTTGGCTAAAACAGATTTACAGGTGACATCAACTTAATATTTTAGATGATGATCGTGTTAACACTAACAAACAAGAAGTTTGTCTTGCATTTTACCTACTATATACAAAGGAAGTGGTCTAGATACTTTGCATGTATAACCCATTATTCAGATCAGTCTTATAGATTTGCTGTAATTATCATATTTTATACATATGAAGAAGGCTTATAGAGGTTAAATAAATCGCTAAAGACTCAGAATTGAGAAGTAGGGAAGCCATCATTTGACATCAGCTTTGTTGTTGCTGTTGTTGCTGTTGCTGTTGTTCAGAGTCTTTGGCCTTTGCTCAATGCCTCACGGTCTCTCCACAGGTCTTACACAAGATAATCAGTGTTCTGAGACCCTGAGAAGTTCAGCAATCATACGATAGTTTTGTTAAGGAAAAGAATGGGAATGAGGCAGAGTAGAGTGTAATATAGTGGTTCTGGCAAGTAGTAAAACATGCAACACTAAGGTAAATAAATAATTAAAAAGCAAATGCTATTGTATTCTCAATTTAGCTTATGGGTGTATCTAGCTAAGACTTGGGGACGGTGGAGGACTCTGCTCTCATGAAAGGAAGTTGTTAAAAATCAGTTGAAAAACTGGTACAACTATTAATAAAGATAGTTGGCATTTCAAAGTACATGAAAATCAGGTATTCATTTATTTATATTTTCACCAATGGTTTGAGCACTGACTATGTACAGATACAACTAAGTAATTGGTAGCAATACAGGTAACATCTGTAGACAAGGAGACTGCCTTCTCAAAACTTAAGTTCTAGCTTTGGATATTCTGTCAGTAGCTTCCAGTGTGAAAATGGCTGTTATAATCAGTGAAACAGTGTATTGATGGAGTATTTCAAGGTATTCCAGTCCTAGTAGCCAGTGAAGAACTTATGAACAAAGTGATAACACATAGGACGTCTAAAAGATAAGTGAAAGTTAGCCTGACACGGGGAGGGGAGAGGATGGCTGAGGAGTATTCCGAGTGGAGGCAGAGATTCTGCTATGGACAGTAAGGAAGAGAAAATACGCCACATTCACAGATCTAAAAGTCTGTCCCCAAATCAGGAGGATCAGTGTTTAACAAATGCACAAATTCAAGAAGTTAAGCTCAAGTCCAATTATTTTTTCTGTGAATTTCTGCACTACCGTATGTGCAATCTTACTCCCCCCCTTCAAAAAAGTTTTGATTCTTTTAAAATGGAAACTGTGCTTAAGGAGCTTTTATGGGTAACTTGAGAAGTTTTAGAACTTTCACCCAAATATAGATTTTTGCTAACAGGGGGGCCAGGAGGAAATTGGTTATCGTAAATACATGAAAGACAATCTATGACTATGTGTAAGCTGAAACAGGATGGTTTTTGAGAGGGAGAATAAAAAATAAAAAAAATCCTTGAGAAGCCCTAGCAAAATTAATCCTTTCCATTTGTATTATTCATGGTGAATCAATTAGAAATGACCAAAGTAACTACTAGGAGAAGAATATGAGAGCATTTCATCAACTGGTATATTTCCAATCTACAGGAGAACATTGTGAGACAAAACTGGATGAATAGTAACTTTTAAAACACAACTGTCCTGGTATGTGCCTGTTTAATTTCATTTTTTTCCTATATTGAAACTAACTAGTCCATATACAGTTTTAACCCTGAATTTTGCAATATGGATAGAAATATAAACCTGGAATGAACCAGGATTAAAAGTACTGAAAGAAGAATAAAGCAGGTTACAAGAGATTTGTTTTCGTTTTATTTGTGTATATGTGCGCATATGTCTCAATGACAAGTTTACTTTTTTGTAACTTTAAAGTGTCAATTTAGCTTTCATATAAAGATGTCAGAAATAGAAACAGTCTCCCAAGCATTTCACTTCAATAAAGACAGTTCAAATATATTAGTAAATATATATTTAGAAAAGAAGATACTAACTTATTGCGGTTTAGTTTTAAGTCATATGGGCTTAAATTGTTATATGAGACTTGAACTTTTTGCTTGCAAACGTCTCACTTTTACCTTCTCAGCTCAAATCAAATTACTTGCTATTCAGCGGCTGAGTAAACATTCAACAGATGCCACTTTGGTGTCAGTTGCTCCTAATTGACATCAAGGACCATGTCTTAGTTATTCGTGTAACCCCTACCCCCCATCCCCACAGTGCAGAGCTTCCAGTTTTTAGGATGGTAGCAACTCTAAGAATACGTAAATGGTTTCGCTAAACCACATATGGAGTATCTTTTCATATTCTTTTTCACATAGGAGATAGATTCAGTAGGGCAGGGAGGGATTCTGGAAAACTTGCAAAGGAAGAGAGGCTAGAAAATGTCACCTATCAACTCCAACATCTCTATCCCTAGGCCCATCCATCTCGATTACCCACCAGGGAGAAAGGGAAAGATATGATGTCTCCACTGTGAAAGTTCCTGACCTCTCTCTGGAGGTAAGTCACTGATTTGACACACTCAGAGCAGCAGCTTCAGAAGCTCCTGTCTGCTCTTGGAATAAATGTTCGGCTAATGGAGTTACAACTATTCCCCACTAGGCTCAAGCAGCAGGGACTGCTCATGACGTTCTGAAAAGGCGTATCAGAGAAAAGAAAAGGATCATAGGACAACAATACCCAATCCAAACAAACTAGCACACAATTATAAGTACAATTCAAACACAAATAACAACTATCCTGGTCCATGGGAAGCTGTGGAGATTATAACGTAAGAGTCATCATTCAGATGTAAACAGAGTGCCCTGGGAGCACCAGGGAATAGCAAGACCCTGAATGCTGGGTCAGAGAAGCTTCCTGAAGGGGCTCATAACACAGATGAATCTTAGAATATGGGTAAGATGCAGCCAGGTGTAAGGGGTACACTTCCAGGAAGAGAAACATGAACAAAGCCATGTGGATATGGGACTGCACGGAAGCCAGGAATATAATGTTGAAGAATAAGTGAGAGGGAGGAATAATGAAGATGGGTAGTAAGCAGTTCTAGAATCTTCTGCACAATGTTAATGAACAGTTGTTCTCTTTCTACCTTTCTCTCTCACACTCCTACAAACCCTGGACTCCGCTCCCCTTTAGAAGCTGTGTTGGTTTACATTCTAAGTATTGATTGGGTTCAGTTCTTCCTCTCATTGCTCAGGCCACTGCTTTTGGTCAGAGTCTGCTAGACTATGCGAGGCCATGCCACCATGTATCTTTGGGTCAGCTTCCTCTTCCTTGAGCCACATTAATCATATTTCATTAGGACCACGGGTCAGTTTCACACAGCCCTCCAAAGGCCCAGCCTGCATTTGTCTACCTCACTAGGGTATCCTTATTGGCTATGTGAATGGTGAATAAATATCGACTGAGAGAAATAAACACTTAAACCATTGCCATTATCTCCTATCTGCTTCCCCGAACTTTAGTTTCTCCCTGCTCATTCCACTCACCACTTTGCAACATCAGTGCCTTGAGGAAAGAGTCCTGCTTTTCTTCAGGGAATAAATATACTGTTTTCATACAAAAATGTAAGTGTTTATTTATAAATATTTACTAAAGAAAGATTTCTGAGCAGACTCCCACGTAGCAAGATGTTCTGAGACAAGTGCGACAATTTTAGATCATTTTCATAGACTTACATTTCTTATTTCTCCTTGCTAAGAAACTTTTGAAATAGGCCCCCAAATTTTTGAACTGAGTCAAGTACATTTTGTTTTTGACACAATTTATGGTTATTTGAATGAAAGAGATGACAATCAGGTGTTGACAACCTTTTGAAATGTACTTAATTCTCAAAGATTTCTAGCAATGAGATTGTTCTCTCTGTTTGAAGAAAAAAATAAAAAAACACTCATATATTCCTTCTGTCTTTGAAAAAGGCAGATGTCAACAAATAGATTCCCTGATGAAAACAAAATAATTTATTTCTCCTCCACCATATTTATCAGAGGGTAATTTGTTGGAACGCATATGACATAGGGGATCCTGCACCAAGCACATTTCGGATTTCAGTCCTGACCATGTCACTGATTTAAATATGGGTTTCATTTCTCATGTGCGTGAATCTCCCTGGCACACCTATATACAGTGATGTACCACAAAAAGACTCTTACAAACTGTATTAGATGTCATGATGGAAAAACACTCTACAAAATGAATAAAGTGGAGGGTTCTGATATGGATTTTTGTTGGCACAAAGAAGTACTAAGCATTAGTCGTTACGTGCTGTCTGCAATGACTGTTTCAGGTGAAGGAATCGAGAAATAAATAGGCCACCACCTTTCCAGTCCCATCGGAAAGGTGCTCATTGCTTAGTTGGGGAAGCAGACATAAATAAAGATTATCCTTTATTCAATGAAAATGTATTGAGTATGTGCTATGTGTTGTATACTGTTCTACCCAGTGCGGATACAGTAGTCTGAAAAACAGATACAAGGAATCTCTGCTCTCAGGAAAGCTTGAATTCTAATGGGTAAAACAAACAGCAATCAAGGTGTGAGTGTGTGTGTGTGTGTGTGTGTGTGTGTGTGTGTGTGTCTAGACGGGAAAAAAAGAAACACTTGGAAGGAAGATATATAATATTGTTTGGGAGTATGGGAATTATAGACAAGCAATTAGGGAAGGTCTTGTTTAAGCACCTTTTGAATGAATACCCAAAGGAGGTGCGGAAGCTAGTGTCATAGCTCATTGAGGGAAAGGACATTAAAGCAGAAATGAAAGCGAGTGCAAAGGTCCTGAGATACAGGGTGCTTTGTCTGAGAATAGCGAGGACGTCAGTGTGTCTAGAATCTAAGACTCAAATAGCGGCATATGCAAAGGTTTTCACTAGGACAGATGATGGTAGAGATAGATTTCAATACAGACTTTTGTGAAGACGTGGTATTTGAAATGAGCATCTTTATTTTCTAAATATCCTGACCTCACTAGCCAGTGGTGATAAAATGTGCTCTTATTTTGCATTTTTACCTTATTTTGCAAAGCTACATGGTACAGGTTGTCTCTGTCAGTTTGATTGCTAGAGATTGACTTCTTTCAGGTTGTACCTCAGTCATTTCTGATTGTCCTCAGAAACATACCTTACATGTCCCCCCACACTCTTCAATGAGCTATGGTCACAATAAGGATGTGTCCTGTTACAGACTTCCTTTCTCACCTGGTTCCCAACTCTCCATCTGTGAGATCCCCTCGTGAAAGCTTACTTCTGGACTTGACCCAGGAGAACAGAGCCCTCCGTGCTGAGATATCAGTAATAGCAATAGGTGAGGCTGATGGTCTCCTACCCAGTGGCCTAGTCTCTCTGGCACACAGATCCAAGGCTATGTTCACACCAAGTGCCTTACACATTTTCTCAGGCATAATTCCAACCTCCCTTCACTGTAGGAGTTTAGAATAGGATCTGAGAAGGGTGCGGATGGGTTGTATTTATGCAGCTTCCCCTTCCTGGCCTGACTCCTTTCAACCCCCCTACACCAGTTATAAAACAAAAACTCTCATGTCTATGATGATAAATGTCATAGGAGGGGATCGTGAGCAAGTAGAATCAGAAGGGGTGGGTTTTTTATTGTATTAACGATTCCAGTCAACCCCAAGGACCCTGCAAAACTAAGGTGGTTAGGAGATGATTAGATTACCTTCCGGGCAGAGACAACAGTATGTGTAAAGGCATTTTGATATGAAGAGGTAAACATTTTTGGTGTTTGGGCTATGGCCATCATAAAAGGAATGTAGAATGAATCAATAAAATGAAAGCCATAAAGGGAGTCTGGGATCATATTATAAAGATATTTAAGGGATTTGGATTCTTCTTGTAGGTAATAAATGGCTGTAAGCCAGAAAGAGAATTGAACGCATTGTATTTTTTCAGAAAAAATGCTGCTTCTGCAGAATGTCGGGTGTAAGGAACAGGGTAGATATTGAAGTAAAAGGAAGCAGATGGGAGACTATTGCAATGGCTTAGGTAAGTGTTTATTTATTTAATCAATGTTTATTTGTCATTCATTCTGTGTGAGGTAATGTACTTGCCAACAAAGATACCATGGCGAGCAAAATAGACCCACTGTGGCCCCTGAAAGGGTTTGATGAAACTACCAGTGATCTCAACAAGGTCGGATGGTTATGGCTCAAGGAACAGATAGATAGATGCTATGAGGACATATGGTGGCACAATGCAGCATGGTCTAAGATTAGCTCGACCATGAGCATTGACCTGGAAATTCAGAGTAAATACTTGAGACCAAATAATGAATTTCAAGAGATGTTTAGCATGTGGAATAAACACAACTTCTAGAGGAGAGAGGAATGATGAAAGTAAGTCAACCAAATCTGTTGTCTCTCCCTTCATTTAATTACAGAATGCTCCTATTTTCAATTTGTTTAGATACTTTAGGGCACAAAGAGACGTCTTCTAAAATTAGAAAGCTCTGTTCCGGGAGTTTTGATGCAAACTGTGCTCAGACTCCTTTCCCAACACTTCCCTAAGACCCAGTTCTGCACAGAATCCTAACGTGGGATGAGTTTATATGAGCCAAAGTACATTTTGAGCACTTACCGTTCTAAGATTGGGCACCCAAGGAACCGATAAATATAAACCTGTGTTCTCATGGAGTTGCTCTTGTTGTCCATAATCAACAGAGCGACCATGTTATTAAAGTTGAATGATATCAAGGTTGAATCCCATCATGTCATTTCTCTTCTTAAAATTCTGAAACAGATCCCAATTTCAAAGTTAAACCCAAAGTCTGCTTTAGGCTTAGAAGATCTAACATGATCGGCAGCTCCAGGCTTACTGGCCTCCCCACCTTTCTCTGAACCCAGGAACCGTGACTCCAAGTTCGCTTCAGTCTGGACAGTTGTCTTCAGACATCCCTGTAAATCATTCCTTTACTTCCTTCAGTTTTTGCTCGAATGCCAACTCCTCAATGAACCATGCTGTTTAAAATGTAATCCCTCATATCCCTGATTTTCCATTACTCTCCTCTGTTGTCCCTATAACACTTATAATCATAAAAAATGCACAAATTAATTCTTGCAGTTATTGTCCATCTCTGCCTACTAGAAAGTAACCTCCCTCTTAAGGGGCAAAGCATTCAGGAAAACAAGTCAGACTATCTAAGTCAGTTTGAGATCAATAAACTGCACGGATGGAACAAAAGTTATTTCCAACGTGCCTAGATGCTTCTACATCCTCTTCCACATCTAACAGTTTATACTGTGATGACTGAAAATGTAAAGTCAAGATATCTTTTATGTAGTGTTTATTAATCATTTAGATATCATCTAAACCGTTTTTTTTTTTTCATTCTACAATTAAAGATTTCTTTTCACCTTGAAAATTTTGATTCTAGACTATAAGACGAATTCTAGAGACAATATATGAAACACAGCAGTGGAGATGCATTAAAACTTGTTACAGTACCATAAAAAAGGCAGTTTGATTTTAGTATTAAAATTTGTTTAGCATTTTAAGAAGGGAAGTTGCGTTTGCTAATCAAAGAGAAAGAATAGAAAGCATCTCCACAGATATAACACATAGTGGGTGATCAAAAAATATTTCTTCTCTTTACCTCCGCTATTAAAGTATCTTACAAATTAATGATTATATCAAAATCAACAATGTGATAGCTAGGCATAAAGAATGACAGGCGTTCCCTTTCTTCTAAGCCTCTATTCGGCTCATCTGGGTCATCTTTAATTTTTTTTTTCTAAAAATATCCCCTGAATTTTTATGTGCATTGTTTAGGATTAGGTCCAAATGCAAATTATAAAAATATCTTCAAAGAAAGGTGCCTGGATGAAATAGAAGTTTACTTTTCTTTCTGTTGTTGAAATCCAGCATTGTTGTAGTTTTATTGAAATCAGAGGGCTGCTTCTTTCTTGTTGCATTGTCATGTGTGGTTTCTATTTCCATGTTCACACTTACAGTCCTTAATGACTGCCAGAGCTCCAACCATTTCATCTGATTTCCAGCCAGCGGGGGATAAGATGAGATAAAGAGACTAAGGATATCCATCAGTTTTCATAAAATATGTTCCCACGTGACACTTTCATGTACTATCCTTTGGCCAGAACTTAATCAGTCAATATCTAAATGTGGAGACAATAGTTAAAAACCAGGTGCACAGTCATACAACCATTCTCAAACTTTACTGCAGTGAAGAATTATCTAGGGTGTTGTATAAAGTGCAAATTTCTGTGCACCTCTACCCGCCCATCAGAAATATGGAATCAGCATTTGTGTGTGTGTGTGTGTGTGTTCTTGGGAGAAAAGCATGATAAGCACCACTGTTTCTCTGCCAATACCTGGCAGAGAATGAAGCAGAAATAATATTTAATACTTTGCCGATTTAAATGAGAATTTAAAAATTCTAACTTCCACTCTACCAGCAAAAACAAAACAGAAGATCCACAAAATTAATAAATACTTAACTATGTTCCAGGTACTATTCTATTAATTTATTTTATACTCATATACATCCTGAAATGTGGTTTTAATAGTATCCATAAGCTACATATATTTTTTTAAAATAAATTAAGGTACAAAGGAGTCAGGTTACATTCTCAAAGTCCCACCCTTAGGAAACGACAGAGCTGTGATGACTGGCAGTGTGGCTCCCAGGCCTGAAGTCACCCGGCTACACTGCCTGCCACCAGTGTTCCTTGACACCAGAATGCTGATGGACCCATCCAGATGCTGCTATTGTTAGATGCTGCTGAAACTAATTAATTTACTAATGAAACATTTTTTTAACATCCACTAGTGCTAATGACTTTGTAGACACAAAGGTGAATGTCCAACTCCTTGGTGGAGAAAAAAAAGAAAGTAAATCAACGATTAAAATTCACTCATGTTCAGAGCCATGGGCTAAGTCAGGGTGTGGTGTGATGGTGAGATGGAGAAGGCACGCCCACTGCAGACTTGGAAGGACTAGGAGCAATTCAGAGAGGATATTCCTGAGAAAGGACTCCCGTGGCAGTTCATAAAGGATGAGCATCAGCTAGCCAGGTATAGGATGGAGAAAGCAAGGGGGAATGTGGCAGGTATGCAGGAGAATGAAAGAGCCTGGGGCATTTCTGGCACCAAGGCTGGTGGGGCTCTTCCCAGGTCAGAGGCAAAGATGTGAGACCATGAAAGCCTTTGTTTTTCATGTTAAGTCATCTGGACTTTGTCTTTCATTCTATGAAGAGGTTTTAAGTGCAGATTCAGATTTCGGAAAGTTCAATCTGAAAGCACTAGAAAGCGTAGAATGAGAGTGAGGCTTGGGGGGGGATAGGCTGGAACTAGTATTTGAATAAAGTCAAGAATAATAGTTGAGAGCTCTCAGCAGAAGCCAAGTAAAGGGTGATGAAGATTTGAGTGGTGGTGGACTGTGGGTTCATAGGTGAACGGACTAAACAGGGTTTCCCAAAACGTTTCAGTTAGAAGGTGCTTTGCTGAAGCTAATTTAAATATGGTGACTATTCTGTATTTTAACTCTTCAGAGGTTCCATCAAAACCTAAAATTAAGAAATATGTTTAATTCGCTTAATAGGAGTTTTCCAAATGTAATTACCCCAGAATGCTTTCTTGTTTCTCCTCTTCCTCCCATTCCGCTCTCTCTCTTTTTTTTTTAAAGTAGCACCTATTAACATCCCACAAAACTATACTCCTTGAAATACAATTAGATGAAAATCTAGCCATGAGGGGTATTGAGAAATCAACATCTTTAGGACCTGATGACTCTCCACGTATAGGGGAAAGTAAGATGAACAATGGCGATGCCATTTATGGAAGCTTAGAATACAGGAAGTAAATTTGGATATAATGGGGCAAAGGGAAGGCTCAATTTTTAACTTACTGAATTTAAGAGGTTTGAACAACCTCTAACTGGATACACCTGTGTCTACTAGGTGTTCAAAATATTTTATTTCAACTTCAAGAACCAGAAATCTATATACCTGTGTTTCTACAGATACACATATGTACATATGTATTTATCTAAGGTACATACTAGATGTAAGAATGAGAGGTTATTAGGCTTGCATATATAAAGGGCCAACTCCTTCAATAAATTGTTTCTTGATGCTATATATGTGTATACACACACGTACACATGTACAATCTTGATGGAAGTAATGTTATCAAAATTTTAAACTCGAATACATTAAAATATCTCATATCTTCAACAAGTTAAATTTAAAGGAAAAAATCACATAATTGTTTCTCTAAAAAGAAACACTAAGAAATCATTTTGCTGTAGTAAAAATAAAATATACTATTTATCCTCATTCTTATTACTCAGAAGGAACACAGTTGTTTGTCGGGGTGATGTCAACCATGAGAAATTCCAATTCAGAATAGTAATCCTTTGAGAAAGATAAAAGTAATGGAAATATTGGCTCAAAATTGAAATGACCCTACTTCTGTAACAGTAATGAGATATATATCATAGATAAAAGGGTTTCACCTGTGTAATCTCAACCAAGCAGGTCAAATTGTTTATGCAGACTAAATGTAACTTTTCTTGGAACAAAAATTATACCTATTTGTTTAGGACCCTATCTAACTCAGTAATATAAATCAGTCTAGAATCACATACATTTTAAAGTATGAAAGATAAGGAAGAATAAGAAAAACATGGTGATCCTGCAATTGGAATAAACTTCCTTGGTAATCAAGGGTAAAGGAAACCTTAAAGATTTTGGGCTTAGTAATACATTTGATGTTTATATACTGAAGTTTTCATGTTTATATGTTTAAGTTTCATATAGTTGATGTTCCTTAAAAACTCCTGGTTCCCTCCTTCCTGCCTCTTCTGGGTTCCTCCAGGATTGGCGTAGGTGCTCAGGTTAGAGGGAGAGTTGAAGATGAAATAAAATGTTTAAAAACCATTAGTACGGAAATGAGGCTTTCTCACTGATATATTCAGAAGAACTGAAAGGACAGGTTTTAAATAGAGGCTCATTGGAGAGAAAAGGAGGCAGTTAAGTGCAACACTTCATATTTGGGTAAAGTTCTGAAATATTTCTCCTTATTTCCCATTAATAGGGATGCTTTACTTACTTTAAAATCTAAAAACATTAGGTTAAGTGCTATTTTATTGGTTATTAAAGCCGTTATAACTACTTTATCAAATTTATATGTCTAAGTATAATTGAATTTGTAAAGTGGTAGCTTTTATTTTGTAGCATTTTAATAAAAATGCCTATTTTTTTTTTTTATAAATGCATAGAACTAACCATACAGTGAAATACCAGACAGCACACATATCCACAGAGAGGTCCATGGCTTCTAGTCACAGCTTTGTCATCCATTTGCATCTGCCATAAGGCCAAACAATGACCTACCCTATAAAATCAGGAGTGGGAACCAGAGGAGAGTATTTCCAGCACTGGAAGCATGTAAGGAGGTTTAGAAAAACGCAGATTGCCAGACACCTTCTTCACTAATTCAGGTGAGCTTGGAAATATGTTTCTTAAATAATTTAAGTATGGGGATGTGGTTTAATTAATAACCAAGTTTAAAGAATACTAGATTAGAAAGGTTGTCAAATGTTTACTTTCAAAAGCATCTATGGTCGATATTTAAAATACTAACATTTTGGAAAAAGAAGGGAGTAAATAATTATTTTCTAACTTACGTATTTGATACTTTCCACAAAATGAGTTGGACTTGCTTTAGAATTCATCCCCAAATTGGTACTGCTCATTACATCAGTTAAAACTTATAACTGCATTGAAAATAAAAGTCCTGCTCATCACCTATTCTGGAAGCACAGGGCTGCCAAAGGGCAGCATATCCGAGTATCTTGCGATGATCACCTTTGATTCCGACACCAGTGCCATACTGGGCACAGTGATAAAACTGTAAAGTGTTACAGCCTAAGAATAATTTTGCCATATCCATTAAAAGATTTACAATGTGCATATTGTGTGAGCAAGTAATTCCACCTGTTTGAATTTAAGAAGATAATCAGACTGGAACGTAATGTTTAGATACAATAAAACTGGAGAGACTCCTGCCCCCATGGGAATTTAATGAAATATAGAAAACACAACTTAAATCAGTGTTTCCCTAATAACCTGGAGAGCTTGTTAGAAACAGAGATTCTTAGGACCCTTTCCTGGATATTCTAATGTAATACATCTAGGAAATGGGTATGACTGTATATGTTACAGCAATTCTGTAGATGACTTTTATGATATAAATATGGGTATCATTACATTTAGTAAACAACCTTAAGAAATAAAATGCCATATGACAATTAGAACAATGATTTTATATATATATATATGTATATATGATCATGAAAACTTACAGGATACATACATTAGGTATTTAAAAATGTTAAGTGTCACATATAGTATAATGAGAACCTGTTTTTGTAAAGTAAAATAAATATTTATTGGAAAGGTTTGGAAGAATTTAGTACTGTTATCTTCTGATGGGAATGAGGAGGATTTTTACATCTCCCTCCTATTTAACTCTCTACATTTATTTTTTCTCCACTTACCATACATTGCTGATGTAATTTTTAAAAATAAAAGGAAGAAATGGACAAAAGAAAAGGAACGCTGGGCTGGCATCTTGTAGCTCTGTCCAGTTTGTAGGAGAGGTTGTAACGGAATCTCATTCGATGCAGCGTATTGAGACAGAACCTACGTGCAGAACTGTTCACTTCCCCAGTCTGCTATAGAAGTCCCCGCTGGCTCTGACTCGTCCCTCTTTCACTTAACACTTGCGTGCTCTTCTGTAAGTTCAGCTCTGGATTTACATGAAAATGCTGTTCTAGAAACTGTTGGAAAGTAGGATTCAATTCTATCAAAATAATAAGGTCCAGTTCAGTTTCCACTAAACTAGCACTTTTAGTAAAGATTTTTATTTTAAGTGACTTTAATTCCTGCACAGCAGTAAGTATCTAAAAGTATATTTACTCAACCCTTTACCATTTAAGCCTTTTTCCATTTGTTTGGACCTGAGTGCAGACAGAGAACAGCTGAACCTCAGTCCTACACAAAATTACTCTTATTACATAAATACAACAGAATTTGAAAATTTATTTCCTCCAGAAAGAATAGAAAGACACTTATTTGCATTAACAAGAAAGGCTTTGATGGATTCTATTTTCTACAGCCTGCTTTTTCTGTGTTTTTTTAACATACAGAGTTTATGCCCCAAAAAATATAAAGATGAGCAAAATTCTTCTGAAATACATCTGTTGTATAACAAAATATTTTGACAAATTGTTTTTAGGTTGCAGAGATTAACTGCAGACAGGATTGCAAAATGCTGTGAAGATAAACAGCATTTTCTAAAAGCTTAGTATTATTATTCTAATTATTATTCCTTTTTAAGCACTCATTAAAAAACCCACTGTGGATATTAGCCAGCTTAGTAGCAAGCATTTATTTCCTTCTTTTTAACATAAAAAAGCCAGTGACTCAGTCTGGAAGCATGTCCTTGCTCTTTACATGGAATTCTGCAATTGCTTAGAATTGTATCTAACTTGTAGGCATTGCATCAGAGCTTGAGAACAAAGCTGTGTCTAGCTTCTGTTGTAAATTTACAGTTTGTGACTTGTCAAATTTGTTGAAGTGTTTCAACCCATATTTTTTGGAAGTTTAATACATTTTAACATGATTGTTGAGTTAGAATAGCAGTCAATAGCCACTTGAAAAAGTGTAGCCCTTTGATCTCTTTTTGATTACACAGACTAAGCCAGAAAAAAAAAAAAAAGTTTACCTATGACAGATTAATTTATGGGAGCATAGAAATCAAAGGTCAAGGGACACTGGTTTTGATGGAAATAAGTAGAGCTGATATGAATGAAATATTTCCTTCCTCTTTGTGGTCAAGAGAGGAAGCACATTGCTTTCTTCAAACACATTTCTTTTCTTTTCAACTGAGATCATCTCGAAATAAAGGTTTTCAGGGCAAAAATGTAGAAAATTGAACATTGTCAACTAAAATTAATATGGCTAATATGATCATTGGTCCTAAAATCAGTGAATGAATACAATTATCATTATTGAAATTAATCATGACCATGAATCAGTGTGTGTGTGTGTAAATAAAATAAATCCATGCTAAGATTTTTCCATAGAATATTGCAATCTCACCAAATACAGTAATCCCACCAAATAACTGGATGAGGCTTTTTGAAGTCATAATGATTTCAGCTTGTAGGTAAGATTAGATGTAATTAACTCTTTTGCTCGGGGTCCACACCTAAAGCAAATCCAGTAAAAAGCCATAGAAATCAAACAACTTAGGTACATTTCCAGTGACCGTGACTCTGAAATTGATACACTGGAACATGATGTTTCTCTCCACTATTGTCCTCCTCTAAAGAATCTTATGAGATAGCTCTGCTAGGGCACATACCTGTGCATATGCTATGAGCCTGGGACAGGTTCTATGGCATTAATAATCGGATCAAAGTGTTATTGTCAGTCAAGCAAAAAAAATCAAAGGGAAATACCAAGTTGTTTAGATAACGCAGCATCTGATATGTTCAAGCTAGGGAAGGATGGCCAGTGGCGATGCCAGGTAAAGAAACCAGGGCCTATGTGAACCCTTCTCAGACAAACTACATACTTTCTTTTTCAGTGTTCATTCAATACATGCTTGTTGGTGACACCCATGTACTTGTAGAAAGCCAAGAATTAGAAGATTAACCACTGTTTCCAGTCAGGACAGTGAGAAGTGGTCATAATAAAATATGACAAATTTTACAATTAGACACGGTTACACTGCGATGGGTGCATTAAAGCAGGATAGACTACTCTAGGAAGTTAGGGGAAGGTATCAGGGGACTTAGCATTTTAAATGGGTTTTAAATACTGGATAAATTTATTGTTTTGGGGGGTATGCTTTTTTATAATTTTCATTTCAAACCGTTTTTATTCTTATAGAAAAGAGCATAGATTCCTTGATGAAATTAGAAAAATGTACCACCATGATCATGATATTAAATATTAGCATCACGACGTGACTCTCAGTAGCTCTCTTGCACAACCTTCCCTCTCCTCCAAAAGATAACTCCTATTCTGACTTCCACTTTGTCAGGTAGAGAATAAAAGAATGTAGGCAGAAAAGAATGCCCTGTTTGAATATCAGGAGAAGATAACATATTGGGGATAATGGGTGTGTACTGTGTATGTGTGATTGGGTTAATCCTTAGACTTGAGAACAGTTTGGGAGAAGTCTGAATGAAGTATTTCACATTTATTTTATTATTTTTAATTTGTCATACAGCGAAATTTATTCATTTTTTGTGTATAGTTTTATGAATTTTAATACATGTATAGATTCATCAAGGCACCATGACATTTAAGATTCAAAACAGTTTCACCACCTCCCGAGACTTTCTTTATGCTAGCATTTTATAATCATATCTTCTCCCTACCTACAAAGCCCAAGAACCAGGAACCTCATTCCTTATTCTTTGATCTCTTCGAGAATGAGCACAATGCATTTGAGATCCATCCAAGTTGTTGGACACATCAGCAATTCATCCCTTTTTATTGCAGATTGATGTTTCACTTGATGGATGTGTCACAGTTTGTTCATCCATTAGCCAATTGAAGAACTGGCTAGTTGGGTCGTTTCCAATTTTTGATGATTAGGAATAGAGCTGATATAAACATTCCTATACAGGTTTATATTTGAACACAAGTTTTCATTTTTCTAGGATAAATATTCAAGAATGGGGTTGCTGGGTCATCAGGTGTTTGTTCAACTTTATAAGAAACTGTCAAACTCTGGCACAGTGGTTCTGGCAGATTTGCTTTGTGTCTTTGTGAACTGACACTTTTATCATTATGCAGTAATCCCACTTTGTCACTAGTAATATCCCTTGCTATAAAATTTAATTTGTCTGATATTAATATAGCCTCTTAAGATTTTTATCAGGGTCTGCATGGTATATCCCTTTCTATCTTTTTTTTTTTTAATTCTACCATTTAATTATATCTAAAGTGAGTTTCTTATGTGCAACATATAACAGAACAATTTTAGTCCATTCTGTCATCCTTTGTCTTTTAATTGATGTGTTTAGATCATTTACATTTAATGTAATTTTTAATCTGTTCAGATTTATATCTATCATTTCATAATTGTTTTACATTTATACTCTTTTTTCATTATTATGCCTTTTTGGGGTTATTTGAATGTTTTGTAATTCATTTTAATTTTCTAGTAAATTTTTTACTGCATCTCTTTGAATAGTTGTACTTATAATTGCTACAGGGATTATAATATTAAAAATATCATGCTTTTCACATTATACTTAGGATCAATATTTTACCATTTCAAGTGGAATGTAAAAATCTTACTGTAGTATGAGTCATTTTACCATCTTTCCTTTATGTTATAGTAGTCTTATATATTACATGCATGTACATTAAAACTCTTTGAGGAAATATTTTGACTTTTGCTTTCAACTGTCAAATATATTTTAAGAAACTCAACAGAATAGTCTGTTAGACTTACCCAGATATTTACCAATTCTGATGCTCTTCCTTAATTTCTGAGGTCTCATGTTTCATGCTAGAATCACTACCTCTCTATTTGAAAAACTTCCTTTAGCAATTCCTTTAGAGCAAGTCTCTTGACAATGAAATCTCTTAGTTTCCTTTATTTTACCTTTATTTCTGCAGGGTAGTTTTTGCAGAATATTGAATTCTAGGTTGACAGTTCTTTTATTCCATTTCAGCACTTTATAAATGTCCTGCCATTTCCTTCTGACTCATGGTTTCCGATGAGAAATCCGCAGTTATTCAGATCTCTGTCACCCTTAGATGATGTCTTTTTTCCTCTGGTTGTTTTCAAGGGTATTTCCCCTGTCTTTAGTTTTCAGCAGTTTCATTATGATGTGATGAAAAGTTCACCTTATAATGCTTATTAATAATTCCACACATTTCACCTCTTGATTACTTATTTTTATTGTTCTGTGGTTGTTCCTGAAGAGAAATTTAGTCTTTTTAATCATATTCCAAATAGTTGAGTACAGGGACTAGGATTTATTTTCTTCTTTATTTCCTCTAGCATATGACAGGTAAAGGTATCCCATTGGAAATGGATTAACAGAATGTATCTTGGTCACCCTAACAGAATGTAGTGTATCAGAACGTGCCTTGGCCAAGAAAGCAGTAAGGATATGCTTTTAACTGAAGCCAGGAAGAGCTGGAGAAAATACCCAACATTAAGTCAGCCAGCCAAGTATCGATGGCAGGGAGAGATGACGGAAACTTAAGTGTGAACCAAGCTGAAATAGATGTAGAACATTCCCTTTGGAGTAGAGCTTTTCTTTGGCTATTAAAGGATAATTAGTCATTGCTATGAAGATCAAAAGAACCCAAGACTGTGGCTACAGATACAAAACAGAAAACATATTGACCACTTATGTTTCTATTTGTAAAGCATTTACCAGGACAAATCCATCTCTCTTTAGTTGTTCTCAGACATTATAGTGGTACCACTAGCAGGGTCATCTTCAGACAGGAAATAAAAAAAGGAATATGTGCGTGCACATAATAGAAACCAACACTCTGTTATTTTTTGTAAAATCCCCACTTCTTTAAATGTCATAGAAGTACAAATATGCATCAACTGTCCTTGTTTCCAAGAATCCTGAGTTTACCCATCTCAGCATTTACTACATTATACTCTTTTTATACGTCTATGCCATATGGTCAAGAACCCCATCTCATTTTATCTTTTTACCCTCACCATCCAGCACAGTGACTGGTACTAACTAATTCATTAATATATATTTGTTCAACAAATATATATTGAACACAAAAAAATGTTCCAAGAACTGTGTTGAACATTCAGAATTCAATAGTTAATCAGACCTGCAATGAAATTTGGTTGAACTGAACTTTATTTCAGAATATAACCGTACATGAATAAGAAACAAATAACATATACAAAAATATGAGTAAACAAAAACAATAATATAAATCAGAGTATTTATCAAATAACTGTGAACTATCCTCTACTGATTAGCTACTGAAAAAAAACACAAAACTAATATCAAAAGAATTGCATCCTCATCATTTATATTAAAGAAAAGAAATAAGTAACTCACAGTGAACTAAGCTAAGCAATTGAAGGACAGATTTGTCCTATCCTTTAATAAGCAATATTATTAAAGACAGTAAGCATAGTGTTTAGAAGTATAGACTCTGGAGTCAGATGGCCTGGGTCCAGTTTCTGACTCTACCACATACTAACAGAGTGACTTTGAATGAAAAATGCTCACTGTTTTTCTCGCTACACTCTTTCCATATTCTACTCACAACACTTCTGGTCACCAAATGTGTAGGTAGTTTTCCCACAGTAAGCAATTCTCCAATTCTCTGTGGACACCAGCTCAGTGTCCTACAATTAAATTAAATTCTGACGCTATCTACCTGGAGTTCCTGTCAGATCCCACAGGTTAAGATGTCAGTCCCACAAGACGACCCCCACACACATCCTCAGATGCCAGTGGCAAGAATTGGGTCCTCAGGTTACCCACAGCTTCTGTCCAACTTGACTACAAATCAGAAGTTCCCACAACACTCTCCTTGGAGAGAATGGCTCGCAGAACTCAGGATGGCTCACCAAACTCAGGAAAACCATTTACTTACTAGATTACCCATTTATTCCAAAAGAGTAGGACTCAGGAATCACCAGATGGATGAAATGCATAGGGCAACATATGGAGGAAAGGACACGGAGCTTCCTTGCCCTCTCCAAACATTCTACTCCCCCAGCACCTCCCGTGTTACCAACCTGGAAGCTCTCTGAACTCTGTCATTTACTATTTTTATGGGAGCTTAATTACATACCCATGATTGATTAAATCACTGCCTATTGGTGATTAATTCAAACTCCAGACCCTCTCACCTCTTGAAGGTTGATGGGGTGGGGCTGAAAGTTCCAACCCTGTAATCACTGGTGAGTTTCCCTGGCTACCTACCCCCATCCTGAGACTGTCCAGGAGCCGCCATTCATCTCACTGACATACAAAAGGAAACTTACCACTTCAGAGATCCCAAGGGTTTTAGGAACTGTGTGCCAGGAAATGGAAGCAGAAGCTAAATATTATTGAAAGCCAGGGCCAGAAACCAAATATATATTTCTTCGTATACTCCATGTGCCTAAACTTTCCCATCTGTAAAATGGGGACTGTGATAAGAGTACCTAGCTCCTAATCTTTTATGGTGAGGGTCGAAGTGATAATTTATGTGGAGTGTTTAAAGTAATTTCCGGCACATAAGAATTATATAAGTTAATTCTCTCTAAGAATTAATTGTTTTTTAAATCCTTAATTTTCATTTCTGAGTAAGTGGAAGAGATGAAAGATAGAAAAGATTGCAAATCCTCTGTTTATGTTTAAAATGTCTCAATAGAAAGAATTCAAGCTTCAATGAAGGGAAACATAAGAATTTTAAAAGAATTTCCTAATTGAGAGAACAGGGATTGGTATGTGATTCAGAGTTTTCTCCACACTTGGTGTACACGTGAATTAACTGTTTTATATAGAAGCAAAGATATCTCCCAGAAAATGAATTTGAAGAGTGCAAATTGTTGGTTTTATACATACGGTGTTTAGACACTTCCCAGGACTTGAAGCGTTATTGATATGGGGACAGTTTCAAATGGGGATTTTAGGACCCTCTGAAAAGAACTCTTTCAGGAAAAGGATCCAACACAAGTTGGAATCAACCACAGTCCTTGAGGATCAGAGTGGGACAATGGCTGTCAGTATTATGTGTTCATTGTTAGTTGCACCAAACTCAGTCTGACCATTGAATATAGTGAGTACAATCTAGGGAGAAAAGATAAATTACAAATACAAGCTAGGAGTTTTAAACCTCAATATCTATGTACTTTCTATTTAAAAGCTTTATACAAAGAGAAAGGGATTGTCTCCCAACTTATTTACGGGAGTGTGGAAGGGACAGTGGGCAGTGGCCACAAATGGACCATCAATGAAATGGAGCAAAGAGAGATCAGCTGGGAGCAAAACATCCCACTGCAACAGCCAGAGGGAGCTGTAGGTGGAGGCTGCAATGCTGGAGTCTAGCAATGCAGGCAGCAGCTTGAGTGGAGCTGTTGGAGCACACCCCCAAGGTGACAGATGGCAGCCATATGGATGGTGGCCAAAGGTACGGAGTGATGATTTAAAGCTGGTTCTGGCAAAAGGAACAAAGTGAAGGGAGCATGTCTTGGTGCAACCTAATGACAAAAATGGTGAATGGTGACACTAAGGGATTATGAAACATGAGCACAGAAGGAAGCTATGGTAATTTTGTAACCACTTGCAGGAAAAGGTAATGTACTTTATAAATAGTTCATAAATACACTATGATACCCCTGGGATCATCTCCAGTTACTACAGAAGGGGAAGGATTCTGAAAGAGTGTGTGTGTGTGTGTGTGTGTGTGTGTGTGTGTGTGTGTGTATGTACAGAGGAAACAGATTCTACCCCCACAACTCTCAAAAGTTGGGCATAATGTTAATATTTCATTTTGTGCCCACAGACTTGAAATAAATGATGGGGATATTTGTATTTTAGTTAGTAGATGACTAGAATGATCATGATAGGGAATCAAAGGGAGGGTGTGATGCATATTTACTAATTTCCAGCTTAGCATTTGGATATCCTTCTGAGGTAGGGAGCTATCCTGTCATATGTCTTGCTGCTCCCTACCAACAATGATGGGAATGGTGGACATACACACTCCTTCTCTACATTCCTGGTAACTATTGAGCCATGTTGCCCAAGTACAACATTCAGGTACTCTGCCTGAGCCCCAAATCTTGAGGTGGGAGACTTTTTCTCCTGCCACATGGAAAGGAGCAGCATCGTTCCTTCCTGGACACGATGCTGGAGTCTTCAGAGATGAGAGCACAGAAGCAGTCCCGTGAGGAGGGGCCCTGCTGCCTGGGCTTTGGCATAGCTCTCCATCTCTGGTAGCCCCACAGCCTCGTTCTTCAGTCTTTCTTTTGATTCAGGAGCACTTACCTATCCAAAAACTTCTTTTGACTTCAGCTCATCAAAATGGTTTCATTGTGTTTACAACCAAGAATCCAAAGAAATAGAAATGGATAAATCTGTTTAAATCAGGTATTTGAGTAATTATAACAGGAATACAAAGTTGCATCTTATTTCTTTGTCCTGACTATTTGTCTTAAAGGAAAAGTCTAAGCATGCCCTTATTTGTTGAAAATAGCCCAAACGCAAAGCAGACAGCATAATCTAGTGCAGGAGTCAGCAAATTTTTCTGTCCAGAGCCAGGTAGTAAATATTTGAGGCTTTACCAGCCACACAGTCCATGCTGGAATGGCCATGGTCATGTGAAAGCAGTCACTGACCATACGTCAATGAGTCAACATGGCTGTGCTCCAGTGAAACATTATTTACAAAAACAAACACAAGCTAAATTTAGCCTGAATTTGTCTGATCCCTGATCCAGTGGGATGAACAAGGCTTTGGGAGTGGATCGACCTGTGGGATCCAGGAAAAGTCACAAACTGCTTTGAGAGTCAGTTCTCATTCATAATTAGGGAAAATAGCACCTCATGGGTTTACTCATTCCACTGAAGACTTAATTTAAGGAGAACCCACATTATAAAAGCATCATGCAGTTAGGTGTTCACACATTGTTTCATGAAATGTAAGCACATCACATGTTAAAACCTCAATGAGTAGTTGTTATAATCTTATACTTTCTGGAAAGAAAAGTTAACATCAGTGAATGCATAATACATGCATACGCTCACATGCATACTCCAGCATTCACATAACTTCCCAAAGACTAGTGTTCTTAGCTATAAACGACTTCCAAACAACTTTTTCTAAGTTTAAGTGAGTAGGTCTATTATGTTTTTGTTGCCACACCCATAAAAGTCTTCACAGTCTGAAAATATTCCCAGAGATAGTATTTCAAAATGTTGGCAGGGCAGTTTGCTGGATTTCTCGCTATTCCAATACTGATTCTCTTTGATATATATTTTAATTTGAGGCAGGAGGGATGTTGCTATCTACGTACAACACAGATGTGGTCAGAGGTGAGGGTTTAAAATATGATCACAGGTAGGGCTCTGGAGAGATACTAATTAAAAAGACTGACAGCTGTAGTTCAGGAATTCAACAGATGTTTGATTGGCTATGCTGGTGCCTACTTTATGCAAACAGCAGAACTGAGAAAAATGCAGGCAATGGACCTATGATACTGAGTTTATTGGAAATTTGTTCCTGGCCAGTACCTAACTTGTAATATCCAAACATCAATTATATGTTCAATCCAAAGTCAACAGTGTCTGCTAAGTAAACAGCACCGTGTTACACTCAGCACCAGCAGTCGAATGCACATTTGAGATCGATTTCCATAACTAAGTTCACCAGTTACGTATAATTAGTGAACATACAGTTTGGTGCAGAAATTGCTATGTTAACCCAAGAACTCCTTCCTGTATTCTCCAATTCCATGAAAATGCCCATGTTAACCTCATATTAAAAGATCTACATTGGCCCTGACCAGGCGTCTTATCACAGAATGGATCCATGCAGGCCCGAAATCATGAATAGGAAATAACTTAGCCTCCATGGCAGTCTCTTGCTACAATATAATTGTTGCTTCCTCAAGGTTTCTGTAAATGTTTTATCCGTTCTTCCTGATGAGCAAACTTCCCTCTCAGTTGCTTCTGTTCATATTCTAAAATCTCAAATGCTGGTGTTCTTTTCTGTTTATTTATTTATTTTTTATTTCAATCTTGGAATCCTACCTCTCAGTTTTTGCTCTAAATCCAGCCGTCTTTTACCTCCTGACTTAAAAATAATTCTGATAACCCTCTAACAAGCTCCTCCTTCTGGAAAGGGCACTGACTTACCTAGAGCTTAAGAACTTGAAAGAAGACTCCAGATTTATTTAGTGCATGTGATGTTAGTGTTATGTGTCAACTCGGAGGGTGTTTTTAGATGAGATGAACATTTAATTCAGTGGACTTGGAGTAAGCAGATTGCTCTCCATAATGTGGGTGGGCCTTGTCCAATCAGTTAAAGGTCGAATAGGAAAAAAAGGGCAGCTTCCCCAAGCAAGAGGTAATTCTCCAGCAGTCTTTGGACTTTCTCTGCAATATCAGCTCTCCTGCGTCTCCACCTGCTGGCCTTTGGAATGAAACTGCATCAATGACTTTCCTGGGTCTCCAGCCTGCCAGCCTACATGTATTTTTTTTTTATTTTTATTTTTTTTTGGCAGTTTGAGAGTATAATATGCATTTGGCTTTGCACAGTGTAACAGGGGTGGAGCGGGTCACATATGGGCTCTCGGACCCCTGCCCAACAAAAGAGGAAGAGAGAAAGTTCTCACCGGCCACCTGCCCCGCCTGTGGTGTGCTTCTGGTGTAGGTGACAGTGCCCTCATAGGTCTGCTTAATATCCAGACCCATTTCAACCAACCTCACAGAGTTGACATTGGCATGCACCACCAACCTCACTGGCACCAGCTGCCCTCATGTTGCCCCAAGGCAGTCTGAACCCCAGATCCCCAGACCTGGTAGGAGCTGAAGGCTCAAGGCACCCTTCTTGCTCTAAGAAATCTTAGACATGGAGCAAAGGAGGTCTGTGACCCGGGGCTAGGAGATAAGTCACAGCTGTGGGCACATGCCACTGGATACAGGGAAAGTCACTGGGAAGAAGCTGGTGAAAAGGAACAGGTTTCCCCACTCTGCATGACGGGTGTGGCTGGAGAGTCTTCTCATCAGTCCTGTCCCAAAGGCCAGCGGGTGTGCACTTACCAAACTCCATAATCACTTGAGCCAATTCTTAATATTCAATGTCCATTTATATATATTCACATCCTATGAGGTCTGTTTTTCTGGAGAATCCTGGCTAACACAGTACGTTGCATGGAGGGTGCCTTCTGTGTGATCTACGCAATTTATTTGCATAGTAAACATGTACAATAAATAGTGTTGTGATCCTTGTTTTTTTTTTCCAGTTTTTGTACATAGATAAACCGAGGCACACATTGGCTATAAATTGGGGAAGTGCAGCTGATATGAGTATACTTTGGAGCTAGGGTTTGAAGATAGCCAGTCTTACTCCACATATATCAATCCCATGGGTAGACATTTTCCTCATTTTACAAATCCAAAAGTTGACAATGAGAAGGGATGAGTAACATGCCGATCATCAAATAGTTAATAACTACAAAACCAAAGCCTCTCTGATTTCAGGTTTCATAGTAACGACTAGCATAGATTAGTAACTGCAATTAAAGATGCAGACTCCGAACAAAGTACAGCAAATTTTATATTATATTAAGGAAAAGCTTGTGAGGTTCAGTGCTAATAACATTACATACATATAATTCAATTCTGATAATAACATAAAATTACAAGTACCATTATTTCTGTTACTAAGAGGTTTCAACGAGTTTTCATTGCTTTAGACAGGTAAACATCAGAAGCATTTGTGTTCCCTTGGGAAGTCAGCATTGTATCATTTGTAATCACTGTTGAGATGATTTACATTAGGATAGAAGCCAGTACCTATCAGCAAAGTTTTCAGGATGTCTCAGTTGAAGTGAAGGCAGATTGTTCGGAAAACCTTTTCCTTACAGCTTCCTAATTCTCTTAGTGGAAAGGGTTTCCTGCCTTTGGGGTTGACCTGACTTGTCTTTGGAAGCTTCATTAGCTAATTTAGTGAGGGGGATGGGTCAGGGATAAGAGATTTCCAGCAATCCTCACACCTGGTCCTTAAGTTGGGGTCCAGAGACAAGATGTCAACATGTCTGTGCCCTGGTATGGGATAAAACATGTTGCTGTTCTGAGTTGAACTGCGTTCCCTCAAAAAAGACAGGAAGTCCTATCCCTAGTACCTCAGACTGTGAGCTTGCTTGGAAATTGGTCCTTTATCGGGGTAATCAATTTAAAATGAGGATTTGAGGGGGCTCCAATCTAGTATGACTTGTATCCTTTTGAAAAGGGGAAACATGGACACTGACACAGACACGCTCAGTGGGGGACTGTGCGAAGACATGGGGAGAGGGAGGATTGGAGTGACGTATCTACAAGATCAAGGAAAACCAAAGATTGCAGGCAAACCTCCAGAAGCCAGAAGAGGCAAGGACAGAGTCCACACAGGTTTCAGGGGGGAACATGGCCCTGCTAACACCTTGATTTCAGACTTCCAGCCTCCAGAGCTGTGAGACAATAAAGTTCTGTACTTTTAAGCCACCCAGTTTGTGGTGCTTTGTTATGGCAGCCCTAGGAATCTAATACAGTGGGGCAGATATTTATTTCTCAGGCAAGAAGGTCCTACCATCAGTCAGACTCTCCAGAGGGTCCTTGATTCAAAAAGAATAAGAGCCACTATTTTAGAGCAGCCTGGAGAACCACCTCTGCATATGTTTAAATCAAAGCATTTTTACTTTAGAAAGTCTTTCTAAGGCTTCACTCCAAGTAACTAAGTCTATCTGAAGGCGTTCAGTTGTTTGTTTTCACAAATTACAAATAAGTCATCTTACAATAAGTACTTTTCACAATTTATAGAAAGCAACAGGCCTCTCTGAAGAAGACTGCAAACATTGAATGATTCAGCCAGTTGTTTCCTTTAGATTAAGTCAACATATGTTCATTTTAGAAAAATTGGTAGAATATAGAAAAACAGAAAGAAAAAGAAAAACCACCGTCATTGAAGCTCTTAACCGCTGTTTACATGTTTACATCTTGGATCATTTCCTTTGGTGTAGGGCTAGTCATTTCATTTAACAGAATCATCCTGCTGCGGTTGGGTTTCTGTCCAAAAGTGGTCAGACAAAAAAAGCCCAGTTCTCCAGGGGACTCGGGGCTGGGGACCCTCAAGTGCTTCTCCCTGGGGACGGAAAAGCCAGCCTGGCTTTCAAGGGATAGCATGCATAAGAGACAGGAAGGGCTTTTTAGAGGCTTTGGGTTTGAGAGAGAGAGAGAGAGAGAAGGTTAATTATTTATGGATTTTTATTTCATCTGTGCCACTTTTTAAATTACAGTGAAGGTCATTTTTACACACACTCTTGCTTGTTTATCTATTATAAGTCCCTAAAAGGGATCCACCACATCAGATATTAACATGTGCTTCATACCCATTTTCAACCTGATTTCTAGAAAGATTGTTCCAAATTACACACTAGCATTGCATAGAAGCGCTGTTCTCACAGTGCCTTACCCAGCATTGAGAATGATCTTTTCTTTAACGTGTTCCAATTAAAGAGGTAAAAAATAGAATTTCATTGCTTGAATTTGCATCTTTAATCATCAGTATTGTGTAATCTTTTATTCTTGTTAGCCATTTTTATTTATTTTTATGAGGAATGTTTATTCATCTCATTTTCCATTTTTATCCCTTGGTCTACATTTTTTTTCCCGTCACTTTTTTTGCAAGTACAAAATCAAGCATACTTCGGCAACCATCAGACCCTACAGAACTGCATAAAGACAATGTAACTCCCTTCCAATCCCAGTCCTTGCAGTAACATTTAAATGTGCATCTTCTTGCTCACATCTCCTGTGCTCACATAAACATATACAGGCTTAAAATCAAGTCTATATTTTGTTGTTGCTATTTTGATTAGCAATTTTGCTGCATGCATTACTCTGTAGCTTCCTTTTTGCACTTAACATTTTATTAATGCCTCTAGGTCGATATATATTTCCATTTAATTGCCTAAGTATTTCACAACATGAAAATACTACTATATTCAAATAATTTTTCTCTTCATGGATAGTCTAAGTATTTCTAGTTTCTTTGTTCGTTTATTTGTTTACTTCCAGCATAATAAGAAATACTGGAAAAGCGCATTTAGAGACCTGTGTGTACCTGCAGTGCACAAATATTTAGCTGCACACACGTGCATCCTTATGCACTGTTGCTTTGAGTTCTGTGGCAGGGATGTCCTCAAAGATCAATCCTAAATAAATAATGGGGACTCATCTAATCTAAAAGCCAATTAGTTGAGGTAGTAATAAAAAGCCTCCCATGGTATGTCCGTTTCTACATACAAATGGCAATGTACTTTTACACATTTGCAGAAATTTGGGCATTTTGTATACTCACTAAAACCCATTGCTAGTGTTCCACAGAAAACTTTTTAAAAGCTAAATTATATAATTTAATAATATTGTGGATTTTGATTTCTAGCTCTGATCCTGGCATCTAATATATAGAAAGCCATGCTTATTTTTTGAGATAAGAAGTTCTAAAAAATAAGTGACAGGAAGTAGGACAGAGGGAATGCAATTTTCTTTTAGTTAGAAGCAGTCTGGTGTTTGGCTTTCCGTATAGAACTTTGATATACTGTAAAGTAAATAAAGGAAGACTATATCTAAAGTCAATTCCTTCTCCAGTTGCTCACCATTTAAATTATAGTGGTAGACAAATTTCCAAATTAGAATAATGCACTTCTGATCAGAGGATAAAGGAGGGCAGTATTTTAAATGTTGGTTTTCGAATGGGTCACTGCAGCTACAGTCTGAGTAATATGGACTTGAACAATTTTAAACATTGAAAATGGTCATTGAAAGAAAATATTGCTGGCGGCCCGAGCCTGAATCTTGGCCTCTTACCTTCCTCCCAAATAGCTTTATCACCTGCTCCAGCCTCTTCACCAACTGCTGGACCCTGGGCTCTGTGCATTCGCCCAACCACTGGGTCCCACCAGCCAGCAGCATGGTCAGCATGGATGCACGCACAGGGGCCTCGGGCTCCCAGATCTCCATGTCCCACTCCAGCAGCATCCGGGGAACTGGGGGTCCAGGCACCTGGTTGCTAGGATGGCCAAGAGTCTGGAGGGCACAGGGGGCATCCAGTCCGAGGAGACTATGCAATGCCTGAATGACCGCTTGGCCTCCTACCTGGAGAGAGTCAGGAGCCTAGAGGCTGATAATTGAAGACTGGAGAGCAAAATCCGGGAACAAGTGGAGAAGGAGGTACCCCAGGTCAGAGACTGGGGGCATTGCTTGAAAACCTTCGAGAACCTGAGGACTCAAATCTTTGCAAGTTCTGTGGCCAATGCCTGCACTGTTCTTACTCTGATGACATCAGAGCCAAGTATGAGATGGTGGAGCTGGCCCTGCATACTAGTTAGTCTGTGCAGAGTGACATCAGTGGGCTCTGAAAGGTCTTGATGACACCGGTATTACTGGGCTGCAGATGGAGATAGAGATCGAGACAATGAAGGAGGAGCTTCTCTATGTCATTGAATTATTTTGCCTCGGTTCTTTTAACTTACCAGTGAATCACAAAGTTTCTTTTCCTAATACATTATGGTGGGGTATTTTTTTTTATACTACTCCCCCAACCATTTTTCGTTTGTTTGTTTCTTAATTGGTGGGAAGAAATAGCTAGTGTCGTAATGTGTTCCTAGGAAGGCACTGCCCTTTGGTAAAAGAACTTGGTCTCTGTGGGTTTTCCCATGTCTCCCTCTTAGTTACTTGAGACTAAAAGGGCTTGAATGTGTAGATACGTAGAGTGCAGGCCTCCTCTGCCGAGCAAGGGAACATCATAGTGATGAAATTCTTCTCACTCCAACCACCTCTTGAACTTTACAGCTGCACAGACAGGTGACACACGACATTAAGCACCAAGGACTGGTTTTCAGCTGCAGTGCTGAGACAAACTGCATGCTAAAGAGAAGTGTTAGCTGTGCTCTGACCTCATTTGTTAGGAACAGTGGTAAAAGACACCCAACTTTGAAAATAGTTTATTTTTTAAATCTGTTACTGTGGATTCTAGTTTGGGATTCTGGTTATGTATAATATGCTGATTGATTTTCTCATTTGCTTTCTAAAGGTTTTGTTTGTTTGTTTGTTTGTTTGGTTTTTTTTTGTTTGTTTGTTTGTTTTTTTGAGAATTTAGAAAGAATGGAGTTTTGTCTTGGACTCTGGGATCAGAAATATATGATTAGCATCTGTCTGCCTTCCTGTTGCAGAAGGTTAAATACCGAGGGTGCCAAAAAAAACAAACATACACATTTTAAGAAAGGAAAAAACTATGAAAATTGTAATACTCAATATATACTGACAACAAAAGATGAATACAAGTCACGTTTGACTTCTGCAATTACAAGAGGTGCTCAAAGTGGTTACCATCAGCCTCTAGACACTTCTGATTACGGCGAACTACTGCTTGAGCAACGATGACCAAAGTGTCCACTTGTATACATTTTTTGGCACCCCTGGTATAACTGCTGTTCCACAAGCACCAAGTAAGTTTATTTTCTCCACTAAAAATTATTATTGTTTAGGTTCTGTTTGGAAAATCCAGCCTTCATCTGCTTACGCAACCCAAAAGGGAAAGTAGTTCCACCCTTTAAAGTTTTAGGGTGTTATCAAAAGGAAAGTTTCCTGTAATTTGAGGATGCTCTATATAAACAATCATACTCCTTCCTCACCATGCCACCTTCTCCACTCAGTCAGGTCAGCATCTGACCTGGCGCTTTATGCCAGGCTGTGCTCACATCCCAACTCACTCCAAGGCCACCTCTCCTTTGTCATTTTCATTGTATTAAACCACATTGATCACTCCCATCGCTGAAGTCATAAAGTCCTTTTACCCAGCATCACAAAGCAGATGCTCAATTGTTCTCCACTTATCCTGCCTTTGTTAATCTTATTTTTCCAAATAGATTCTACTAATTACACTGAGGATGTTATCAGGTAATGAGTTTATATGTATCGTACAAGGCTGAGAACTAAACTGTGTTGGAAACTCCATAGCTCATAATTTATTTTATAGATATCAAATGACTGGAATCCCACCTTTCAAAATAAATAAGCAAAACACATAGTTTAAATTTCAACACATGAGAGCAAAATAATTAGAACTAGAATTACTGTATATGTGACACTTTACTAAGTGCCTGTTCACAGTCTACACTCAATTCAAGTTAATTCTTCTTTTTAAATCTGTTTGTTTTCTTTGGTAGGGAGTGAGAGCATTCAAATCTACTGATTTTAAGAGATTCTAAAGTCATTTTTCCAACTCAAGTCAGAGCAAGGAATTCAGTGATGTAAAAATATGACTGCAGCTTCTACCCAGCATTTGTTCTTTATTCTGTGAAGGTTATAGACAAGATAAAATAGGGTGTTGTGAGGTTTTCTTGTTTGTTTGTTGTTTTTTGTTTTTTTTTTTTACAGAAAACTAAAGACCTTGTATTCCTTCATTTTTCTTTACTGATTCAAAAAAGTGTATTAAAAAGAAAATGAAAAAGTGAATCTTCTGACTATGTGGAAGAGTCTGCATACTTTCAGTTATAGAACTCAGAATCTCAGCTGACCCCCAACATTGGGTTTCATGGCTTTCCAACCTTGAAATATCTTTGGAAGGAAACATGAGTGTGGCAAGAGCCAAAAGGGGGGAAGCACAGTTGCTGCTTAATGAACAGTGTCGCACCATGATTTCTAAGATTGTCACCTGCTGGACCAGAGAAGGAGGATTTTAGATACCTTTTATTTTGCCCCCTTCTTCATCTCGTTCCTTCCTCCTCCTTCTCCTCCTCCTTCTCTTTCTCCTTCTCTTTTTATGTTTTTCGGTTTAGTTTTTTTCCTAGGGTGAAGCAGTGACAATGGAACTTGACTAAATGTGACTGTTGGCACATGGTAAAAGGCAATGTTTCACACTGTCTCTTTACTGAAATTGAGCACAATTCCCCACAGCAGAGTGGAAGTCATAGTCAGCCATGTTCTTAGCACACATCTAACTATCGTCAGAACAAAGTAGATTTGGAATGTTGTTTATACAAACAACAATAGGCAGGGTGTATCTTTTAATTTAAGATTTGTATTTCAGTGGGGTGTATCTTTTCAACTGAACTTGAAGGAAACCAGGCTCTCTGGCAGAAGTATGGCTATGGGGCAATCAACTGTTTGCAAATGCTCCAGCAACCGAAATGTGAATTTTCAACAAAGCCCTAGTGTCTCAATTCAGAGTTTGTATTCTAGATGACAGAATATTTCAATTAATTTGAAGTTTGTGTGTCTGTGTAAAGATATTTTCACTTTTAAACCGACACTCTTAAAGTAAAACAGCAATCGTCTAGTGAATAGAGATGGCTAGCAGTAGAGATGGACTCCCACGAACAGCAGACTTAAGTGCATTTTCTTTTACAAAAAGATTCTTTACTTCTAATATGTCTACCAAAGATACACCCTTGTCTTACTTGGTGATTAAGTCTTCTGTAAGGTGAATTTATAGATGGCTATTAGTTCTTTTATTTGTTTTTCCTTCTACAAATTAATGTGTGAGCAGAAAAGTGAACATTGTAGGAACAAATGCTTCATTTTATAGTAGTTTTACGGCACAGACGACATTAATAGAAATTTGTGTGTGTGTGTGTGTGTGTGTGTGTGTGTGTGTGTGTGCATGCATGCACTTGCATAAGTGATTATTCAATTCCATGTAAAATTAAAGATTCCCCACACCTAAATACTACTATGTAGGAGTTGTAAAACAGTAATCCCTCTCCAAATGCTGGATCTCCTTTTGCACAAGCCTTGAATCTGGATTCCATTTTTTTTATATGTGGATTCACTCAGAGATGATTTTCATAAAATCTAAGACTTTTGATTCTAAAATATAGAAATATTCTTGTTGAGAGTATTTCAAAAAGAAGGAAAATGGAGAGTAGAGAACGGAAGCAAATTTGGAGGCAGGTCTGGAGGGAAGTCTTGTCCAAGGTAATTCTGCGAAAAATTCAGAGTTGCATGTGGTCTAAAACCAAATTCCCATGTTTGTGAATGAAGAAGATGGGAACATTTCAATACAGTCTTGGAGATCACAGTGGACTCTAAAATACTGAAGTCAATTCTTGAGTCAGCAAAGCAGAAGGATTGAACTCTTAGTGGGAGGTCGGTGAGAAGAGTTGTCAGTATCAAACCTCCCTAAGCCAGTGCCTGTTCAACTGGTTCCAAATTCATTATCCTTTTAAGTTCTTTCATTAGCTTCATAAAGGAGGCATTATCTCTGTTTTACAGATGTCAAAAAACAAAGGATTAATAAAAACTAAAAGAAAACTTTTAAGAATTTATCTGTATATTTTGACATGACAAGAAAGCAAAAAAAAAAAAAAACTATGCAAGGCTTTAGTTTTGAGAATAGAATATTAAACACACACACACACACACACACACACACACACATCTATTAACAACTTTCCATTTTAGGATCAGTTCTGTTCCTTGAGTCAGTGCTTACCAAGTTGACTTGACCAGCAAATAGCAACTGGTTATAATTCTCCCTTTCTTACAGTGGTTAAGAGTTATGTTTGGGTCTTAGGGAATAAGATAAATTATTTTAATATCTGATACCTGGGAAACATGTCTTAAATAATTAACCATTAAGATATTAACACATATCTATTTAAAGATTTCTTATAAGTTTTGTTTACTGCATTTTCCTAATCTATACTGAATGATTTAAAAAGGTGCGAAGATAAATATATTCCTAGCACACACCTTCCCTTTTCAATACACAAAAAAACTGGAGAAATGGAGGTGTAAGTAAAAAAGATGAATATAATAACTGATGCATATAGTTCTTCTTGTGCCTGCACTATTCTAAGCACTTTACATATATTACTTTGTTTAATTAACTTGTTGAATACCCCTGCCAGGTAGGTTATTAGTACCCCAGTTTGTCAGATAAGCAATTAAGACACAATGAGTTTGAACATTTTGCCAAAGGTCATAGAGCTGGTTAGTAGCAGGGTTATGTTTTAAACTCAGGCAATCTGACACCAGAATCTGTGCTTCTGTTATGTTATGACACGTAGCTTCTGTGAATAACAGTATTCCTTGCCTCTTCCAAATCCTCAATGGCTATGGATTTTTTTAAATGTTAAAATAGTGTCTATTTTATTTGTATACAGATGAAAAAGAGAATGAGAGAATTCGTAACAGATAAGAAATAGTGAATTACTATAGTTTGCAATCATATAGTCTGGAAGTGGAAAATATATTTCCTATCTTGTATTGTATTATACTATGCTACTTCTCAAAAAGACCAAACTTTTCTTCAATTGGTTAGTTTATATCACCTAGATAGATTTATCACTTTACATGGTTTTTGAGAAACATTGATTAACTTATCTATAAGCATTTCTTGAGCACCTCCTATTTGGAATTATAACTCAATATATAAATATAAAGAGAAGTTAGAATAGAAAAGACAATAGTTTACCATAATAAAGTTCAAAAACTGTAAAAACAGGGAGAACAACCAGATGCTTTCACTCTAAAAATCCACGGGAATGTATCTGCCCAACATTAACAAACA
Source organism: Rhinolophus sinicus (assembly GCF_036562045.2). Classification (NCBI taxonomy): domain Eukaryota; kingdom Metazoa; phylum Chordata; class Mammalia; order Chiroptera; family Rhinolophidae; genus Rhinolophus; species Rhinolophus sinicus. The sequence continues at coordinate 16,374,496 of NC_133753.1, forward strand.
AACAAAGAAGAAAATAAAAATAAGACCCTCTTAGAACTAGAATAAACTACATGTTAAATAAATCAGGAAAAGGCTATGAAAGTTTCCTGGGCTATCATGAGGGGATAGAAAATCAGTGAGAGAATCTCGCATCTCATGGTTCCTTTAGTGCTTTAAGAAGAGATGGTCACAAGTAAACAAACAAACACACAAAACTTTGTGTCCCGATTGGTAGAAGACACATTATGAGAGCCAGAAAAGTACAGTTGAGTTAGATAAAAGTCAAGACTGGTTGTGGAAGATGAAAGACAGGACCAGCTGCAGAACAAGAAATCTCAGCCCTTTTTAAAAACATATCCTTGAAACTTATTACCAGCCTTAGAACAAGAAATCACCATTTCCTAAAATACCCCTGAATATCCTCCTACAAATTGAAATATACAGCCCCTAATTAATCAGAAACCAATAATAGACTAAAAGAGCGTGCTGCTCTGTCTATAGGATAGCCCACCCCTTGTCTCTCCTCGGCTTAAATGAACTTGGCCTTGCTTCCTTTGGACTCCTGCTGGAATTCTTCCCTGCGAGCTGCTGCCAGGACCTCACTGGTTGAGGTCCCTCCTCCAGGTCTCCCAGGATGGAGGCATTGCCAAGCCTCCTGCAACACCTTCACGTTAAACTCCACATGGGCTCATGTTTGAATTCTCTCCTACGTGAAGCCAAGAAGCTTCTTGGCCTAGGGCTTGTGTCCCCCCTTCTGGGATTCGCCCCCGCTGGTATCAGAGTGATTCAAGGATCATGACTAGCTTCAAACTCTCCAATCATGCAATCTGAATTAGTAATTCACCAATCACAGGTCCAGATGATACTATGTTACCGTTGCTAGTAACAGTAGAACTATTTTTGTTTTTAAAGAGTGTTATTGTTCATTATTAGATTCTTTGTGGTTTTACTCTACAGAAAACTTTCTATTCCTTTATCAGAAAGTTTGATCTCTGTTATCTCACTGGTTAATAGGAAACTCTGTTAGCAAAACACCTTTTCCATTTAGGCCTGTTCTGTAAGAGGTAAGCAAGACCCATCTGAAATGGAAAGGGCCCACACTGAAAGCAAGGGGTAACATTTCATGTAAGCCGCAATCCTGTCAAAATCGGGTGGCTTTCTATCCTGTACACATTGGAAGCCCAGTGAAAGGCCTTTGAAATAGATTGACTAGGTCAGATTCAGAACTAAAGAAGGCAACTGTCTCTGTTTGCTTGGGACTCAGAGATTTCTGAGGACAAGGTACTTTCAGCACTAAAACTGAGAGAAAAATCTCAGGCAAATAGGAATGGGTAATCACCCTCTGAGCAGTATGCGCAAGGTGGTCCACCAAACCTGGGTCTCATCAAAGCACTGATGTTATCTGCCCTTAGAATGGGTCCTTGGCAGAAAGCTGAGATCCTTCTGTAGCCAAGAGCCACAATTTTCTTCCAATTCCCTCAGGATTGTTCCAGCATCAGGGTTTGCCATTGTATGGATTCAGGGAGGAAAGAAAGGATTCTATGTGTTCATGGACTTGACCAAGTGGAAGTGGGAATAGCAGAAAGGGAGGGATGTAAATGGTCAACATTTGGCTGATGAACAATAGCAACTGGCGTGTTTTCAGGACTTCTGCCTCCTTGGGAACATCTTCTGAATGTGAGAACTGAAAACAAGGTGTAGAAATCAGAGCACATACTGTTATAAGCCTCTCACATTATTAAAAACACATCTCTATGATTAATAACATTTAAAAAATGTTCGAGAATCAAGACCTGAATCAAAGTAAGGCCAATTATCAGATGTGTCACATAGTGTAAACGTGGTTCTGTGACCCCCTGCCCCCCGCCGTGACAGGAGCACACCCAAGTACTTCATCTCAGTTAAGTAGTTGTGTAAACTCTTCAGTGACAATAAATGGCAAATTAAGAACCTGGTTTCTTAAACTTTATAAATTTATCTCATTCAAGGTCAATGGTTTTGTTACCACCATGGAGTCCAGTAAATCCAATTCTGTGGTGTGTTAATAATATATGCTGTTGGTATCAGTACTGTTAGCACAACATAAGAGGCTAGTATTCATATTTTGAAAGCCATCATGGTAAATTCCCCAAACAAAGAACTTGTCACCACTGCAAACAAGAGATGGGTCCAATTCCTCATAATGGCCGTTGCTGATTTTGAATGACCACATTAAAATGCTTCATATTTTATTCAAGGTCAATGCTCACACCTCAAAGAAAATGAAATAGGGCTTAATATTCCCATAGTGGCTTAGGGAAAGCTGATTCTGAAAAGGTTTCATAGGCAAGCTTAATAAAAATTACGCTATTACTCCATCTCCCTTTAATAGCAAAAAATGTTTCTTCCATGAGATGATTGTAAAGTGGTAGTATGAGCATTTTTCAGGTTGGGATTCCAAAGTTCTAAGAAATGAGGTTATGTTCAAGGTTATTTGTTTCTGCAGCGTGACTAGAAGTCATGTCCCTTGAATACGTAAATGGTGTCATTTATTATGTAGTATATATTTACACTTTGGTTTTGTCTGTAACCAACCTATAGTAACCTCAGTTCCAGATCCAGATTTATGATTATTAATATAGTTATATGTAAAAGTACTGACTATAAAATTAAGTGGGTCATTACTAGGGGTATTTGACAGCCGTTTGCTAAATTCAAAAAGACTACATGGCAATATACTTCCTGCTAGACAGCTGTCCACGTAAAAAATCTGCTCTCACAAGAAGCATCCTTGTTGACCAGCTGAATGACCCACTTGTATCTGGGCAGAAATCCATTGATTCTGGGACTGATACATTGCTAGGAGAGAAAAGGAAAATGTTCTTCCTACCCTTGCATTATAAATAATAAAAAAGATATATGAATTGGGCTTCACTTATTTAAATTTGATAACCTTAATAATCAGTACAACAACACAAGCGAACAAGTAAATTGTCAACATTTCCTCAAACACTTTGTAAGATAGCTCCTACTTTTCTAGTTTATTTCTCCATGAAACTGATGTGGGGAGAGCTTTGCTATTGCTGGTTTCTTTGTGAAAACAGCAAAGCTGTAAGGAATCCTTTTGTGTTCCTGTAGATGAGTTCTTTTTCTTACAGAACATGAGATTTCTTTGCTCTCAAGGTAAATTAACCTTAAATAGCACCGATGACAAATAAATGGATAAAAAGAGGAAATGTCAGCCCCCTTCTCTGTGAAAACAGGAAATGCACACTTCAGAAAAAGACAAGGCTAAAAGAGCCACTGTCAGAATCCTTCACCCTCTTTCTTGGAAGCAACTGTGCTTCTTGTCGTTGAAAATGGAGAGAAGAGTTCCTAATTCAGAGAGTTACAGTAGTCCTAATCAATGAAGTCTTTTTATATTAGAGTCAAGTGTGAAAAATAACTATACTAATTTATCAGGATATAAGCCATTTGCCTATTGACTTTTTTGGATTTTCTTTTACACACCAGGTCCTTTTCCTAGGCATACAGTGTTACTCAGTTCAAAAAGCCGAGATGTGGAAAAACAAATGCCATGATGCGGTTTCCTAAAAAAGACTGAATAGACTGACTTCTCTGACACTTTATATGCTATTTATGCCCTTGCCTAGTCTTCATGTACATAAAATTAGTTCATGCTACTTCATACGGTTGATAATGACATATCATCAGAATATCTGTCATTTGCCTAGTATAGTGCCTGGTTCGATGAATAGTTGTTCCATTTTGGCAGCTCACAGTTCAAATAACATAGGCAATCTCTTTTTCTTCTTGATGTATTGAACCTGTCTGAATAGACCAACTCCTTAAGCACATTTTCTCTGATTGCCTAAGCAAGAGAAATATTTATTTCTCTTATTTATAAATGCCTATACACTTGTATCCAGTTAGACTCGACATATGTTTATTGCAGCCTGTCTTATATTACAGTTTTGGAAGTCTTCTTCCCAGAAAATGACCCCTACGTTGGAGCACAAGAGTCATGGTTTATATTTTTTTACATAGAAAACCTTCCTCAGTCTTCATCTGGCATAAGATTGTTTTGTCTTTAGTTGTAACATGTTTATTGCGTGGATAGCAGAACCACCATCAATGGGTTGAGTCTTAGCTTTGGCACAAGATATAGAGAGGAATAGTGAGGTTTACACATGTTGTTTCATACCCCCAGCATAATGTGATTACTGTGCCTTATTAAATATAAGATGTTAAAAATAACCTAAAGTCAATGTAACAATACACTCACATACTTAAGCAAAGGATGATGGGTGGTGCTGAAACACTGTTGACACCAGATGGGTGGCAAAGGGAAGGTTAGTGACCCAAAAGGAATACCAAAGGAAGAGTTCAATGAAAAGGTGAATGAATGCCTTTCGGGTAGGGGCAGGATGGTCTCAGGAGAGCATAACTTGCTCAAGTGTGGCTTGGCTTTGTGAGTTTGCTGAGCAAATTTTTGTCAGGCTCTAAAAATCTCTTTAATGAACTTTCTTCATTTTGTCTGAGGTTTCTTGAGTTCTCCATGCAAAACTCAAGACATTGAAATAAAAAAATATAGCTTAGCATGAGAATCGCACATGTCAGCTGCTTTCCTGGCAATGCATGCTAACTGGAGCATGTCCTTTCAGAGGCATCAAGCGCTCAATGTCTCAGTGTGCATCGTCCCTAGAGCTTTGGCTGTGCCTTGCTGCCTTTGCTCACCAGCAAGAATATCATGTGCAGTAAATCAGGCTGTCTCCTTAAGCCAACGTCTTGTGGCTCTCTAATCATTCTATAGATTTAGGGACTGTGCCATGTAAATAAGGAGACAGAGGGAACCAGGTACACATACAGCCCAGAGGTCAACTGGCCATCTGTATAGAAGGGGTGTTGCTGGCTGGACATTTAGAGGATGGCCCTAAATATGTTGGTTAACAGTCTGCATTTTTGTTGGGAGAATTTGGAACACCATTAACAGAAACCAGAAAGCAAGGACTATACTTGCAATTTTTTTCTTTTCATTCTTCCTATTCTCCCTCACGCCCATGCTCCTAACTCCCTCTGGCTTTCTATATGCTTTTGTTTGAATCGATAATTTAAAACATTTCACCAGATTTTACAAAAGGCCACACACATTACTTCCTCATTTGGTGGACTTTGCCCACTGTTATAACAGCATCAAATTTAAGCTTCTTTACTTAAAATTAACTTTTAGGTACATTGTCCTTTTCTCTCTGTATCTAGACATATTCGTACATTTTGCAATATCATTGTCATTATTCCACAAATTTCTTTATGTATTAGTCACAGATAGTCCCTGACAGACTCAGGTATCTAACTTGAATATAAGTTACAAGTGTTCACCCAGGCAATGAAGACATTGTCATTCAGTTCTCTAACACAGTATTTGGAGAAGACAACTGTATTTCGAGTGTTACAACTGTTCTGCTGTCCCTGAATAATATTAGGATCCATGTGTAAATATACAGATGTACAGTTTTCCTCTTTCAACTCAATAAGGTATTTAGAAGTTATTGAATGGCCCTTGAAAAGGTTGTTTTAAATCTTGCTTACTTTTTAAAAATGAGTCTTCAGTTGTGTGTGTATTATGAAATACAAAAAAATGAGTTTGAATATGAAATCATAAATTAACAACTCGAATTTGAACAACATATTCTCTAAAAATTTAAATTCCTAATACATAAACATGAAAAACATCCGTCCTTTCTTTTAAAATTGATATGGGTATATGATATTATCTATTTGTACCATTTTTGGAAACCTTATGCCATTCAGTAATTTATTTTTATTATCTTTCAGCCAACAAATATGAGTTTTAAATTATAACAATAATTATATTAATAATGATGTAAGATAAATATAATTCCTTCAAGGATTTCTGTAATAATACATAACTTTGTATATAGATACCTATTTAACTTACATTCAGAGTAATTTTTTCTAGGAGAGGATCTTTTTGTTGATGTTCGTCATAGTTATCCGCGTGGCCAAATATGTTTTTAACAATTACTGAAAGCATCACTGCTCTAAATTAATCACTGTTTTTACCTTCACAAACAATGTAAGCCAATTGATGTAATTTATTTCTCATTATCCTTTCTCATTGTCCGTGCTGCCATTGTGTAATATTTAGCTTCATCTTCTCTTTAAGTCCCATTAGAATCAGTCATTGTTGTTATTTCCACATTATTTTAGTGTTAATGCTTATTTTGACTTGTCTATATTTAAAAGTTTACTTGATCAACACTGTCTCTTATATCAGACTCCTTTATTCTATGTCATGAACATCCTTTAGTACTTGAATAATTGAGTGTCTGTGAGTGATAAATCTTGATTTTTGTTTGTCCTATCATGTCTTTATTTTAATTTAATTGTCTATTAATGTTTGGGTACTCTGGTACTCTGGTGATAATTTATTTTATTGTAAAGCTAAGATTGAAGTAAAGGTGGGGAAAGGGTTGAAGGACGGGGTGTAAATATTAGATATTCTGACAGATAAACATGGAAGTAACATGATTAAAAATTGTGGCATAAGAGAAATGGGAAAGTAAAAAGTGAAATTCATTGGTTGTTGTGTAGTGTGTTGTGTAGGTAGTGTGTGATATTGGGGGAGATTTTATTTAAAATGGTAGAAGCAAATACTAGAAGGATGGGAAGGGAGACATAAATTATTATAAAAAGTATTACAAAATTTTACCAGGAGGAAAACTATACAAACTTTCTTAACTATAAAATATGCACAAAAGAAACAGAGAGCACAAAGAAACAAATAGAGTAAATATAATATACACACTAAATTTCAGTGAAAATAACAAGAAATTTCAGATAAAATAAAATTCTATGTAAATATATTTGAAAGCCTACATGAAATGAAAAATATTCTGGGAAAAATGTCTATGTGAGAAATAAAGTTATCAGAAAAAACCTGCCTCCATAAAAACACATGAAGTCTAGATGGGTTCACAGAGGAATTTTACCAATCTTTCGAAAACTAGATAATTCCAACCTAATTTAGGATAGCTCCAGAGTATAGGGAAAAAAAGAAAATTCCCAATTTTTTAAATAAAGTATAACTTTGAAAAATAGGACATTGAAATGGAAACTAAAGACTAATCTTTCTTATGAAATCAATGCAACATACTAAATAACTTCTGAGAAAACAGAAGCTAATAAAACCTTAGAAATATATATAAATGGCAAAGTGTTTTTTTCTAACAATTTAAGATACATTAGTATTAGAAAATTATAATATACCTTACTGCATCAAGTGATGTGCAGAGCAAAAATATGATTATCACCATAGAGGTTAAACAGGGCTTTGACAAAATACAACTTCAATTCATGAGAAACTCTCCAGAATATAGAACAAATACTTCCTTTAAGAAGATTTTCATCACATACACACACACATGTGTGTGCACATATGGGGTCAAATATATATGTATGTGTGTATATTTAAACATATATGGAAGTATAAACCGGAGACTAGAGAAATCGTTGACAGTAGCTACCTGTAGGAATAGTGTGAGATAGGAAAGAGTGAGCCATCCTCCCTGAACATATCTTTTTCAAAAATTTTGACTTTTGAACTATGAAAATGTTTTACATAACACAAAACAAAATGAAGTCATAAAACACAATAAAATCTCTTAAAATGTAATGAATACCCAAATAACAATAATAATTGTGTGAGTCTATGCGTGCGATTGATATGGCCCTGGACTCCCACTCACTCAGTATTCCACACGTACTGCTCTGACTATGAGTTTCCTCCTTTATTTGTTATACCTGAAGGTAGCCCCTTGTTCTTTCAAATTTCGTAATATATTTAAATTTCTTAAAATATTTGTCTAGCATTTCCATGTAACGAAGATGTCTTTATTAAATTATGCTACCAATTTACCAATTTCTACAACAAAACCTTGGATAATATATTCTTAAGCAATTAAATTTCTCCCAGTCAAAATGTTAAAAAAACAAAACAAAACAAAACATAAGTAGATGTGTGTTCTTTGCCAATAGACAATTACATTTTAATTTTCTTTCCTGAAGTAGGTATCAGGTCAAGTCTCTGAAACACTCCTTCGACAAGCTTGTAAGCTGCTTGATGGGAAACTGTGCTAACTATAGCTCCCCCAATGTTACGAGCAACTGACATAAAGTTGAATGTTTGGGAAATCCTCAATTGAAAAAATGTAAAATCTGTAAATATCCGTCATAGTCTGCTGAATTTCTAATACGGAGAACAGGACAGAATGTAACTGTCCTGTACAGCAATAGCGATTAACCGCCTGGACCTTTGCTCATTGAGACTTGATATTAGCTATGACCTTTCAATTACCTTAACCTGTTACAATCCCGCCTGATTCTAATATATATAAAAAAGACCACCAGGTACGATTGGTTACCTTTTTCTGAACAATAGTAGACATGATAGCAAACATAGTTCCTGGGTCAATATCAGGCTATCCCCCATGCTTGTGGAGATAGAGATGATCATGTGACAGACCATTCATTTAAGGTCAGGTTGGCCTCAAATCACCCAAATGTTGATTTATTGATTCTGTGTACTTGTTTTTCCTGGAGGATTCTACCAAATTACGTGGTACTTGTTTGAGAGTTTACTGAGATTGTAGAAACTGCGCAGCAGAATGAAACTCATTTAATCCCTGGGCTACACTTTTCCAAAGTTGCAAAGTTAGGCAATTTAACACAAACAATAGTAATCAACATAACTAATATAAACAAACACCAGGACCACTAGAGATTTCAACATAAACATTACTAATCATAAGAGTGAATGCTGATTGAGCATCTCCTGTGGATCAGCACAGTTTTAAAGATGCTTCATAAAGAGACTCATTTAATTCTCTCAAGTATAGGATCTGGGTACCATGGTTTTGCATAATTCTACAATTTCTCAAACTTTCCTATTTATAAGTGGCCATATAACTTAGGAGCTGAAGCAATCTAAGTTCAATTAATGCTTTTAACCACACCTTACCATTTACTCCCAGGCCACAATGTTGAAACCAATGTGGGTTTCAACATTTGTGTTTAGTGAGAGAATTAAGAGGAATTACTCTTTCACATCATTAATTGGTGTGAAATTTTACACTTCCTACTTTCTCTTCACGAAGAAATATTCAACACCGTGGTGGGGCTGCGGAATGGCATGAGAGAGAATTGCACTGACGAACATGTGTCATTGTACTGTGGAAAAAAATGCCATGCTGTAATTCCTGTGAACAAACCAAATGAGCAAATCTCACTTTAACTTCCTGAGACAAACTGCATGTTTCAACGAGCTTGCTGGGTCGTGTATCTGTTACTAGAAAAAATCACTTTGGAATTACAGGAGCAGTTGTCAGAGGAGCATCACAGGTGATTTTTACCTTTCACATTTGTAAGAAAAATGCTGTTTCCTATTGCAAACATTTGAGAAAGTCCTTGAGCAACATGGACTCAGTCCTGCGGACATAAGAGGCTGATTACACACCCAAAATATGGTCCTTCTTCTGAACACCCTTGAGGACCACCTTTGATAAACAGTATCTGTGGCTGCCACGCAGGTAGAGTCAAATGACAGTGAGACATTTTTTCACAGCTCTCTCTGCCCTCTCTGCTAGATGCATCTGAGGCCTTATTTATTTATTTATTTATTTATTTATTTATTTATTTATTTATTTATTTTCATCTCTGGGCCTTCTTGGAACAAACACTAGCAGTTGTGCCAGAATATAGGGAGTTAAATGATGTTCAGAATGGATTCATACCCACAAGCCGGAGAGAATAATCCCTAACCTGGATACATGGATGATCCTGGATTCATGAATGGAAAGGGAGGATACTAATTTTTAACACATCCCTTCTGTTTTACTCCCAAATCTCATGCTATTGTGGGTTTGAAAGTAATAGTAGATATATTTTGAGCCACTAAATGTTTGTTGATATTTATACCTCCTAAAATGAGGTGCATACTAGCAAGTGTTTGGAAGGTATTGGGAGTTTTAGGCTCTTTTTACATACTTTGGGACAAATTTGGATGTGTAGCCTGAGGCTAACAGTTTAGAACAGGAGAAAAATGGTATTTAAAGATGGATCTAATTACTACTTACTAACGAAAAGGGATTTTCAGAGAATACTATTATTATCTGACCTGTGGTTTATGTGAATTAAAATTAAACTAATTAGTAAAGTTTTTTGTTTTTTTTAAATTTTAGGAAGAGTATTAAAACTACTTGAGGTTGCAAGCTATATTCTGTACACTTTTTAAATATATACAAATTGTATAGATATAGAACATGTATTCTTAGTAGCCTTTTATTCATTGGAATTTCTTAAAGAGTTTAACATAATATTTTTGAAATAAAATTATTGACAGTTTCACACTTTCAGTAAAAAGTAACTGTAAGTTTTGTTTGCCTAGAACACAAGAATGCAAATACAAAGTTATCTAGAAAAATATAAATCAGTATGTAATAAAGTATTCAGTGGAACTTTGCAATATTGAAGCAAAAATCAAACTAATTTTTCATACTTTTTGTGGTAGGGTATAGGCCTTGTCTTGGCGCAAAATGAGCTTCATCACTAGCTATGTTTGATGATGAAAAATTACTACATATAACTACCTACACATACACACAATATGTGTATGTATATACACATTTGATATTCATTACATAAGTGTAAGTATATCTGAGAAATACCACAAAACATTGACAGTCATTAATGGGTGATACCACTGTTTGAAACTTTTTCAGTTTTATATGTATTCTCAAGTTCTATAACGGTATACATTTCTTTTGCAATGGCTTTGATGTTGGATTTTAAGTGAATTTGAATACAAAGCAATCTCTCATTTTCATTATTAAAATATAAAAAGAAAAGTTTTAATCAACTTGAGTATGTCAACTTTTAAGAATGCAAATGAAATAGTCACATGCTTACATGTAATATTTATTCTTTAGCAACAAACAATATTACATATTATCTAATATAATTTGGAATGTGTTTCTATTGTTTCAGATCATGGAAAACTTTTTTTCCAACTTCTTAATTTGAATCCTGGACATCAATGTCTTTCTCAACACTAGAACCACTTTCTAACTTCATTATCACTGTTGTTTCAAGCACACTCTATTTCATCTTTCTCTCTCTCTCTCTTTTTTTTTTTTTTTTTTTTTTGAGAGATAGCACTTTGAAAACTGTATGATATCGCTACTGAGAATGTGTATCCAAGTATACGAATTCTCATTTGCAGGATATCTTGACATTTTCCTGAAGTTCTCTATTTGTGATCAGCACTGTGTAAGCCCTTATTGTATTCTTGGTAGAGCCTATAAAAATGGTATAATTAAATTGGCATCTCATATGTAAGTCACTCTCCCAAGAATTGTTACTAAATATGAAAGCAACTCTGAATGATTGATCTGTGTGTGTGTGTGTGTGTGTGTACTGTGATACTGTGATTTATAATAAGAAATATGTATTTGGTACAGGTTTCTGGCACAGATTTCCTAAAACCCTTGGAATTTCCTAGGTGATGAGAGAGACAGTTGTTTTTTTGTTATGTTAATGACATCACTTTTGGACCACACCTAAGGATGGGGCTGGTTGCTAGGAGAACCAACTTTAGAATTAGAAGGATGGAACTTTCCTTCCTACCCCTTGACCCACAGGGAAGGGACAGTGACTGGAGGTTGAATCAATTGCCAATGGCCAATGATTTAATCAGTCATTCCTGTGAAATGAAACCTCCATAAAACCCACAAAGGATTGGGTTGGAGAACTTCCAAGTTGGTGAATACGTGACCATGCAGAGAGCTGGCACCCCTGGAGACAGCAGGAGGCTGTACTCCCTATCTCCATACCTCCTCCAGTACACCCTGCCACCTGGCTGTTCCTGAATTACATATCCTTTTTTTCATAAACCAGTAATCTAGTAAGTAAAATGTTTCTCTCAGTCCTGTGAGCCGTTCTTGCAAATTATTCAAACCCAAAGAGGGAGTCATGGGAACCCCTGATTTATGGCGGTTCTATCAGGAGTGTAGGGAAAAACCTGGACATACAACTGCTATCTGAAGTCCAAGGAAGGGGTCACTGGAACCTCTAATCTATAGGTGGTTGGTCAGAAGCACAGGTGATAACCTGGGCTAGTGACTGTCATCTGAAGTTGGGGCGGGGGTGGGGGGGAGGCAGTCTTGTAGGACTGAACCCTTAGCCTGTAAAATGTGATGCTATCTTCTGGTAGATAGTGTCACAATCACAGTAAATTGTAGGATACCCAGTGGGTGTCCAAGTATTGGTTGATGTTGTGTGGGAAGCCCCTCCCCCCACAGGAATGTTGTGTGGGAAGCCCCCCAGGCACACACACACAGGAATTCAGTCCAGAAACCCAAAAGATACACAACTATATGTATCTGTATCTATCTACGAGTATATACAGATACATATCTATGTATGAATTATTCAGAAAAATCATGTAAATTAACCAAACTAATAATTTGTACATTTTTTGGCATTTTTTTCCAAATAATATTTTGTTGTCTAACAGAAAGTAATTAAAAAAGAACTGTGCTGTTATAAAATTTTGCCTTAATTAATATGACTAGATTTGTGATATTACTAATATTACAGGAAGTTTTCTTTTTTCTTTCATTTTAGAACACCTTATGATTTTAATTTTTGTATTTCTTTTAAAGGGAGGCAGCTTCATCAAATAGGACTTTAAATTGTGTACCTGTCGAGTGTATAAAACTTGATTTTAAAAATAAAATTTTAGTGAACTTAAAATTCTTGGGTGATTACTGAAATTTGTGATGTGATTTTTTTTTTTTCCTCACAAAAATAAATAAATGCTCCAAGGAAAAATAGTAACTAGGGATGAATTTAATTTTCACTGTTAATTTATCGTTGCAAGAAATTTCAACAGATTTTTAGAGCTTTTTAAAAAATACACATTTAATAAGCAAATAAAAATGATAGTGTTTGATTCCCCCATCATTAATGCCCTAACAATAAACATGAGTTTTAAAAGAAAAGTGTTAAAAATATTATTTAGGAAAAGAAGAACCCTACTATAAAGCCTATAATATGACTCCTTAAATTTCAAGTATACTTATAAGAAAAAGAAGAATCTTTGTTTTATATTTTGGCATAGAACAATACAAACATTATTTTTAATCTACAATGTGCATACGTTGTATTGCTTCAGAATATTCAAGCTTGTTACTGAGGACCAAGAAAGCAGATGGGTCTGATGAAACTCCTAAGATGATTTAGGATACATAAGTAGTTGCTGAATAGTACATATGCGTGAATGTACAAGGAATGAAAGGCCATATTGACACATAATATACTTGAAACGCTAAAGACACTTGATATACGTAAGACTCCAAATGTAAGAGACACTAAATGTTCATCAGGCTTTTAATATATATGCATTATCTAAGCACTGAATATTTATGGTAACTAAATATACATGAGGCATGTAAGACATAATAATCGGGAGGGCCAATTAAACTTAGGGACACTCTTTCTGGGGCCAAATGTCCTCTCCCCAAGAAGCACAGAAAATCCAGAGAGCTCAGCCAGGTGTGAGCTATCGCTATGGCAAGGCTGACTCACTCTTGCGACTCCCAGAGCATGTGTGTATCATTTGTCCCGAGTACCCTCCACACTGAGAAAGAGAGGACATCTGAACAGTGTACCTCCCAGGATTTGTATAATCCTTCTGCTCTCTTCTACTGTGTCCTATGTGCTAATGAACCTCATTTCTCTTATTTTTTTTTTTTTTTTTTAAGATTTTTGCAGCATGCATTTCAAATAGATTTAATAAGCCATACAATGCAAGCATTGTAATTCAGTCTGTTGAATGTTTCTGTCCGGTATCTCTAGGATCACTTATCATGAGTGTATTTGGACTTTACAGTTATCGAGGTAATTTCCTCCATGACAAAATTAATTTGCACTCCAGCTCAGGCTTTACTATCATTAAAAAAAAAAAAAAAAAAATCACCTATAAGCACATAACAAAGATGGGGTTTCACTGCGATATGTCTTCACACTTGGAAATAAAAGGGGAGTTTGCTCTGCAGTACTATTTTTCCACTGAAATGTACATGTTAGAGTGAAGAAAATTCAAGTTGTCTGGGATATGTACATTGTGCACATGTTTCTGAGGGTAAGGCCCGAAGAGAAATAAGATACTTAGGTAATGACCTTATAAAATGTCCATTCAAATATAACTAACTCTAAGAGACAATTGTACGTTTAAGATGAGGAAGACTGTGAAATCCTAAAACTTGAGGAAATACAGCCTGTCATATTTAAATTTGACAGTAGGGCCTGTCAGTAGGATTTAAATTTACAATTACAGAATTCTTCTCTGACTTTTATTAGGGCTTTCTGAGAAGACTAATTTCCCGTGGGGAAATTGTATTCTGTGAGCATCTCCACCTTAGTGACACCACTCCATCAAAACTATTACAGTTTTCACTAAGACTGGATTGAACAAGAGCCTCTGTCATCCATAAGCTGAGGTGGTAAACTTAGAATATTAACTTTTCAGGCAACACAGGAATATAAAAGTCTAGTTGTATTTCTTTTAAAAATGTACATAGACTTAACATGTTCACCCAAGCTGACTTGACTACATGTCAGCATACAGAATTTGAAAAAACAAAACAAAAAACAAACACATTTATAGACTGATGTATTCCTATAAACTTTGGATTCCAATGAATTTCCTGAAAGTTAAAAAACACCAAAAACCCTCACAACCTTCTCATATAAGCGGGTATATATCTGTAGATTTCCAAATCTAGATTCCCCTGTAAAGTCACAATAGAATATTTTTATAATTATCTCTCCCACCATCATCTTTATTTCCATTCCAACTGATTTTGTCCTAATTACGTAGAGAAGTACATTATCTCTAAGGTAAATAAAGAAAAAAAAATTTGATTGTTTTATGCTTTCCCTATGACTACCTGATTTTCAGATTTCATAATTTAAGAAATAGTATATGCATAAAATATGTATTTGGAAAATGCAGAAGAACATAAAATGAAAACATATCTACCATTCATGTGTTTTTAAAAGAATTGTTGCTGTTTGCAGATGTTTGTACTGGAAATTGTGTGTGTGTGTGTGTTTGTGTGTGTGTGTTAATTAAGAAATCAATTAGGTTCGTGAACTCATCCTAGAAAAATTGTTACATACCTCATTGCTGAATATCACTACTGTCACCTTCACCTTCAAAGTAGTCCCCTTGGAAAGCTATGCACCAATGCCAGGGCCTAGTCCACCCTTCAAAGCAATTTTGGAACTCGTTTTCTGGAATGGCCATCAGAGCTGTTGTCATATAACCCTTGATACCCTGAATGTCATCAAAATGTCTTCCTTTCAATATTTCCTTTATATTCGGTAAAGAAAGAAGTCATTGGGGGACAGATCAGGTGGGTAGGGAAAGTGTTGTAATACAGTGATTTGTTTACTGGCTAAAAACTCCCTCAGAAGCAGTGCAGTGTGAGCTGGTGTACTGCCATGATGCAAAAGCAATGAATGGTTGGCGAAAAGTTCAGGTCGTCCAACTTTTTCATGCAGCCTTTTCAGCACTTCCAAATAGTAAACTTGGTTAACTGTTTGTCCAGTTGGTAAAAATTAATAATGAATAAACCCTCTTATATCAAAGAAGGTTAGCAACATTATTGCAACAAGTTTGCGAACTTAATTATCTGAACTCGTATGTGTAATTTGTCTTTATTTTTGAATAATGCACATATTGTAAGCTGCTACATAATATGTTATTAATATACTTTCATGTTAAGAACATTTTCATCAACATCAATTTTAGTGCATACATGTAATTCCATTTTTTTCTGTATATATATTATTTCAATACTTTATATAAATATCTTGAATCAGAAGCATCACTACCCAATGTGTGTATGACATGACCCTTTTTCTTGAACCTAGAGTGGCATATCATATTGTCATTAAAATAATGCTTTATTAGCTTAAAAAGCTATAACTTATAGTTTCAATTTTATTGATTTATTTTGTTGTTTAATTTTTTCATGTGGTTATTCATAATATTTATGTCTTATTTAATTTTTCCTTTATAAACTTTGGCCAGTTTGTCTTTCAGAGTATTTTAGAAAACTACTGTTCTTATTGTTTCTTAAAAGCTCTTTATTCTGAAATGTGTCTACAATATATGTCAAAATATGTTCTTCAAATTTCTAATTTACCTTATAGTTTTTTTATATTTATGTAGTTCAGTTGACACACTCTTTAATCTGTATATTCCTCCTTTTCTGCCCATCGGCATATAAACTTATTGTCACTTTTCAAAAATCAATGTGTACCTTAAACTATTCTTTATACATTTCCCTTAGGCAATTGCCTGTTGCTAAGAATCTAATTCATAATCAGTTGATCAATAACATTTGTTTTTTGTTTTTCAATTTCCTCAATTACAGGAGGTATCCCATTAAGTCTTCCATCATGTTTAATTGTGTCAGACTTTAATTTCCTTTATCATTTCATTCATTTACTATTTATATAAAACTATTTCATTTTTTTCTTATTTAGTAAGCTGTGACATGGGAAGCTCTATCTTCACATATTTCTATGCCCCATAGTTCAAAAAGAATACATTTTACTAAGTGTACTCGTGGTTTTAAGAAAAATAGAAGAATAAATTCATTAGGTAGCTTTAACCCAACCAGTCATTATCAAATAATTTAAATAATGAATAGAGTTACTGAATAATGGTTGAGTTTTTGATGAATTCTTCAAGAACAGATAAAATTACCTATTTCATATGTTATTCTTTTGTTCTTTTTATCCTATACTACTTATTTTTACTACCTCAGATTTAAGTTTCTACATTGTTAGTCACACAACATACAATAATACAGTTATATATCCTCTAGGAACATCCACCAAATAATTTTAAAATAGAGCTAATACTAATTGCAATGATGTTTGCTGATTTTTATGATGTACTTAACACATATCAAGCACTTTTTTGTAGGTACTTTATCTTTGTCATCAAGGTAATCATGTTAGATAAGTATTATTATCCTTGTTTTTCAGGTGAGAAAATTGAGGCTCAGAAAAACATAAATGACTTGCTTTATCAAGAATCCAGTTCTAATGACTGTCTTCTTTTTCACAGACAGGGCTTCTGTTCTTGGTTTTCCTTTATTTACACTGCTTAGAAGGGTTTATTTGCATTTCATATTATAATCAAAACTTTCCATTCATTGGAATATATTTCCAGTGCCTCACCTTGAACCTTATTCTAGAAGCAATCTCCAATAACTAAAGTGAACTAGAGCTGTACAAAGTACTTAAGAATTCAGATCCATCCACAAAGACAATTTAGAATCATCAGAGAAAAATATCATGATAATGAACTCTGGCTGAGAATGGCCCTTATTTTCTTTTCTGATGGAGTTTCAGTTCACTTTGCCCTGAATAGATACAGTCCTGGAGAGTGACTGAATGTATAACTGTCACTTTGGCTTTAAGTCACTCTCATTGATATTTCGATGATTAGAGGACTATAAGTGAAACCTTCCAACAGCCATACCCCTGAAATGACCTGCTTTTGATAGCTCTGAATATTGCACTATCCCAATTGGATACCCATTAAACTGAGACTGAGGAAAACGCATGCTGAGTGAAAATGATGTGAGAGCTAACAAGATAATAAAGAAAATCGGAAGGGTCCTGAGGCCTGTTGAATGACATTTGAAGTGGCTGAATTTGTTGTTTGCATTAGAATTTATCTGATATATTAGAATGTATCCATTATTGAACATTTTTTAGTTTTCAATTACTATATTATTGGCAACACTCTGCAGTTTCTGGATGCAAATTATCATTGCTTCTCTATTTCCTATCGTTATTTCAAGTAGTTGTCAAAACTTATTGGTCAACAGAAATACCTGCAATCGTTCCTCAAAATAATGCAGATTTCCAACCCTGCTCACTAAACCCTGAGACAAGATAAAGTAGGGCTTCAGCATGAAATGTGTGTATATATATATACATATATCAGGGGTGCCAAAAAAATGTATACACATGACTTGTATTCATCTTTTGTTATCGGTGTATATTGAGTATAACAATTTTAATACAGTTTTTTCCTTTCTTAAAATGTGTATACATTTTTTGTCACCCCTGGTATATACCTTTTGTGCTTTATGAGTAATTAAAATGGGGGAGGGAAGAGCCTGTGAAAAAATTTACAGAGAGGCAGAGAGAGAGAGAGAGAGAGAGAGAGTCCCCAAGTTACAAATGTTCACTTTACTATTTTTCGACTTTAGGATGGTGCCGAAGTGACATACATTCAGTGAAACTGTAATTTGAATATTTAATTTAGATGTTTTCCTGGGCTGTGAGATGAGGTAGGCTACTCTCTTATGAGTCAGCCACACTATAACAAGGGGAACAACTGGTATCTACAGTGTACTGTGTTGCCAGCATTTTTTGGATATTGCATTTCATGTTTTCGCATCCCCATCATGTCTCCAAAACTCTGTGTCTCCTGCGTCTGGTGAGAAAAGCAAAGAAGGCAATTACTCTTGCCATGAACTCAAGATAATTGCCCAACTGTAGGCTAGTGTAAGTGTTCTGAGCACCCTAAAAGGTAGGCTAGGCTAAGCTATGGTGTTCAGTAGGTTAAGTGTAGTAAATGCATTTTTGACGAGCAATATTTTCAATGTACAATGGGTTTATCGGAACCTAACCCCATGGTACATCGAGGAACTTCTGTAAAAATAGCTTTTCGGCTTCATTCAACAATTTCTGAGTATATACCAAATGAAATCTACTTCAGACATAAAAAGACAGGGGGAATGGGTGGCCCAACTGTGGTTTGTTATTAACAATAAACTTAAGCAAGAGTCCAAGAGCTGGTTTTAAGCAAAGCCAAAAACTTTCTGAAGAGCCAAGGAGAGGTATGTTCCATACATGAGCACAGAACATTAGATCAGTAGATCAAATGCTGAATTTTGAAGAGTGAAACAATGCTAGGGAAGAGGCGTGGCTTGGGAATGGAGACTGTTTCAATGCATGGTGATTAATTAGCAAGATAATATTTGTATGATGACTATCATATGAGAATACCTATCGATGGCATATCATACAATGTAAAGACGGCGTTGACAAGTGTTTGTACAGCGCTTGCTTTGTGTCTACCACTGTGTTGGAGCTGTAGGCATCCTCTTTGTCACATTTCCCTCAGTCTTAGTCTAAATTCAGCCTCAGGATTAAAACCAACATGAAAGAAGCTCCGTTTAGGTAAACACTGATGCATGTTGGTACTTAGGTTGACAATTTGTTCCCTGTCAGCACTTCACTGGCAACTTAAAGTTTCTTTTATGTTGATCTTGGCAAGGAGTGAGCCAACAAAAGCAAAAACAATAGACTCAAAATGCGTAATGCATTATCCTTCATTGTGTTACTATATTTGTTTTTCCCTTGAGGAGTCAAAGCTGCTACGAAAGCTGGGGGAGCTGAGCACTTGTTAAACTGTCTACACAATGCCCAAACAGTTGTTGAAAAGCTTAAGAAAAAAAGCATGTATTCAACTAGTTTCTGTGTAAGAACAAACTAATATTTAGCTAATCTTCACCACCAGATTACTCCCAAAGTAGAATGAAAGCAATTAGAGAAAAACAAAAACAAAAGAAAACTGTGAGGGCAATATACACATACTCCCCAGACTTATTTTAAAGAAGGATTATAACTGATTTGGAATTGTATAGACATTAGTTTAATTCTACATATTGAGTGAAGCTTCCCTAGAGAATAAAAGAAACAATTTACAAGTATATTAAGTCTTTATTAGGTTGCAAAGACCCCCAATTTAATCATTTTTATTTTGAAATCATTAGTTAGATGCATTCTTATATATAAGGTTATTTCATGAACATAATTAAATATCTTAATCCCTTTTAAAAGGCAAATTATTGAGTGATATGAATAGCACATTCAATGTTTTAAATGCAAGTATAGTTGAGCATATGTTTTTGAAAAAATAATTTTGACTTATATTTTCTTTGGTATACAATTTATAAAAATTAAATTGATGTTACACTAGGTTCTTTATATCATGAATGGATTTTAAAATAAGAGGAGAGTATATAAAAATAGAGGCCCTGTATATACATTTTTATTTATTTTGGAAAATTATTTTCAATTAATCACAAGTTGAATCCTTAGGTACTTTATTAAAAGTCCGCACTAACTTCTATGAGGTGTGAATTTATCCAGACTGTCAGCTATGTTAAAAATAAAATGCTATTAAAAATATTGAATCAAAGTTATGATTTAATAGGTATGCAAATCAGGGAAATGCAAAATGTTTAAATCTGTAAGAACAAGATTTCCTCGCTTGGAGTTACTTACAAACGGCACTAAGTTCAAAGTTACCCTTTTTTTCTTTTCTGGAAGTTATCATAATTAACTAAAAAGTCACAAGAAACATTTTTGGCAGTGGTTTAATCCTGTCCTTCACATACTGATCACACATAATGAGCTAAGAGATTTTTCTCAAATGTTGCGATTAATATTCACCTTTGCATGAACCTTATGCTGAGACAAATATCCAAAAAAGAAAAATTTCAGGAAATGACAAATGCACAACAATAGGTTTTTAAAGTCCCTGGTTGTGGGAATCTTAATTGTATCAACAATATGATCATCGGTGACATTATTCCTCAAGGACCCTCATGCTGCCTAACGAACCAGGGAGGCTCTCCAAGAGCCAAACCATTTGTCAGCGTGGAGGAACTCTTGCTGGGAATCCAGGCTTACTAGACATAGCTTTCTCCTTTGCCAGGAACTTGATTTTTCAACACATCTTTCTGAGGGGTCGTGCCTTCAGAATAATCTAATTGGGTCTCACCGTGGAGGGTCAGGAATAGTGACTGCAAATGCCATTCTCAAGTGCGGGAGTGCCGGAAAGTTACCAGTCAGTAAACAACGTTTACTTCAGGCTAAGCCTTACCCTTTGTAGGCCTGCATGGAAAAGAAATAAATATTAGCTCACCTAGCAAGTTGTTGTTAATCCATTCAGAACCTTTTCCTTCAATACACTAAAGGGCTGGGGAAACCCTGGTGTTACTGAGGAGGGAAGAAGAGCCAGAGCTTGGGCAAACAGCAGTTAAAATGCACTGCAAACAGAAAGAAGTGGCTTTGCAGGTACACTTTCCATATTTCACAGTTTTGCAAGCAGCTAACTCTTAATGGAAAGACAAAATAGTACACACCTGGATCATGATTCTTTATGAGAGGCAATGCACAGCTGTAGCAAAGTGACATAGTAAAACCAAGGAGAAATAATAAATGGTAAAGTGACATAATTAAACAAATAGCTAACTGTTGACTCTCCTTGGTTCAACTTTTTAGAGTGCAATCTGGCTATACTTATAAGAATTACAAATATGTATGTCCAGACAATTTTTGGTACATTGCATGATGTATTTTTTTTTCATTTTCTCTTTCTGTATTCGCTTTTGCTCTGATCCTATTTAAACAGATAATTGAGTTTTCTTTCTTGTCTTAAGAGAAGTATATCATTGAGTGAAAAGTACAAGTTTGCTAAAACAGCTTTACCTTTTCAACCTGTGTTCTTTTAAATGCTTAAACCCATTGAAAAGATTATGCCAAGTTTCTTGGAAGTAGGATAAAGAAATACAAAGAGAGGGAAAGGGACTAAAGGAGATTCACTCAAGTTAGGGGAACACAGCCCTGAAGGTCCCCTACATGGTGGAGACCCAGCCCTTCTTCTCATATATTTCTTCAGAAAGTTGGCAAGTCCAAAAGCAAGAATACTACACAGGCAGCTGACTTCTACCCACTGTGCTTCTGAAGGCGGCACTGCTAGTGCACCTTCCACACCCAGCTCCATCTCCAATGGAGCTCCTCTGAGTGGGTGTTGACTACAGAAAAAGTAAATTGGCCCTGGTGCATAAACTATACTTAGTGGTCAGCGGACGTGAGGTGCAGGGGACTTCTCAAGTATTCCAGCTCTCTTTAGGTGCTCCTAAAAGACAATGGGATTATAGATTCTTCTAGCTGGCATACATCAACCAGAATGTTTCACTATCCCTTTGTTTTGTATGGCTATATTAATGGATGCGGATTTACATAGCACATGAGCAATGGATGAGTGTTTGGTTGGATGTTTTGGAAGAGGAAACAAGTGTTAGAAGGTTCAAAGAGAATGGGCTCAGGATACGTGTTTCAGAACTGTGTTACATTTGAATGTAAAACACACACACACACACACACACACACACACACACACACACACACAACCTCCCTGCAGACAGTATAGTCCATAAACCCACAGACAAGATGAATCTCTATGGATTCGATTCTTTTCCTCCAGCAACTCAACTGCTTGTTCAAAGAACTCATGAACAAAGTGCATCTAGTGGCAGCAATGGAAGTTACTGGTGGACTCAAAAATATAGATTCCATTCATTTTGATTGACATGATAATTCCTACTTACTTGGTGCAAAGTGCCATCAGCAATAACCAATTCTGAGACTCCAGTGGAGTACAGTGTCCTGGGATGACCAACCAGCCACCTGGTGGCAAATCGATTTCAGTGGAATACTAGAAGGGGGAGTAATTTTCCTCACCACTTTTTTCACCCCTCCTTTCTACCTTGCTTCTGCCAGAACCACTCTTTGTAAAGTTGTGGAACCTGTTATGCCATTGCCATGATATCATGCCCAGTATTATTACATACCAAGAAACTAAGTTTAGCAAATTGTGTTAGTGAAGGAGCCAGGTCAATGAAATTCATTCGTTTTATCATGTACCCTTTAATCAGAAGCAGTTGACCTTATAGAATAGAGAGCCATTCTATAGAAGATTTAGTTACAATGTCAGATTTAGATAACATTGTATTTGGTGTTGGAGTGCTTTTTATGAGGAAGCAATATGTAAATTTGAACTAGTTCCTGTTGTGACCAGAATATGTTAGTCTAGGACCCATTGGGTAGAAGTGACGATGGAGTTACACTGATAAACCTACTATATTTCCCCAAAAATAAGACCAAGACAAAAAATCAGCTCAAATGCATCTTTTGGAGAAAAAAGTAATATAAGACCGAGTCTTATTTTACTATAAGACCTAATCTTATTTTACTATAAGACTGGGTCATGAATAGAATAGAATAGAATAGAATAGAATAGAATAGAATAGAATAGAATAGAATAGAATAGAATAGAATAGAATAGTGCTGGGTCTTATATTAATTTTTGCTCCAAAAGATACATTAGAGCTGATTGTCCGGCTAGGTCTTATTTGCGGGGAAACACGGTAATGACCAACATGCAAAATACTTGGTGTCTCTCTCCACAACTACGGTCTCTACTATATCAAAAGTTTAGTAATCTAAGAAGGAATGTTTCCACTGAAAGAATAAAACAATGACACATTACTGCAGAATGCCTCATGGCCATGCTTTCCACTGAGTGCACACACATACAATCAAAGCTTACAATGGTGAGTAAGGTACTTGATTCTACATGTTAAGGGGAAATAATGATAAGCTGTGTTTTAAAGGTAGTTGATCACATAAAATGCAAAATAATACTTTTGATAATTTCACTTTCATTTTTTATTCATGTTTCTTATTTATTTTCTCTTTCAATTTAAAAATTTTATTGATTTTTGAGAGAAACAATTTTGTATTATGTTTTGGGAGAAATGTACGTTCTTTGGAGATTCTAACAGAGCAGGGGGAAAATTAATCAAATGGCTGGAAGAAGATTATCATAAAATGCATTGTTTTTCATATCATATATGAATTTCACAAGATTTAAAAAAAAATTCAGCTTTATTGAGGTCTGATTGACAAATAAAATTATAAGATACTTAAAATGTACATAATATTGATTCAATTGTATTCCATCTATTACCCCCAGAAGACTGTTAAATGAGCACTGGTAATATTCATCCTTGCTGTTACATCCTGGTCTACTCTTTAGGGGGTAGTTTTTTCCTATGATTTCAGCAGGGCCGCCCACAGTATAATATCAGAATTAATATCAGAATAATAGATAATAATCATATTGAACGCATAATAGCAAACATGTTCACCTATTTTTCTTTAAATTTAAAGAGTTTTCATCCCATGAAGGACACCACCGTACATGTTATATATGTTGCAAATAAGTTCCAAGTGTATGTATCTTTAACATTTGTTTGTAGAACACATTTTCCTGAATTCATCACATCTACCAGTGTTTTCTCCATTTTGCCTTCTGACACCAAGGCTCTGTTTATAAAGTTTTAGAAATACTTGCTGATATTTTTCTTCTAATATGCTTTTCTAAACCATCGCATTTTAGATTTTATTTTTATCACCAGATAATGCATAAAGCAGACATCATTCTGCCACCACTCCCTCCACTTCAGCTCCACTGAGTGAAATAAACCTGAGAAAAGTGAGAGGGGAAGAATTAATGTGGGACAACTTGGATTCAGGTTTATAAAATCACAGCATAAATAAAAGCCACATCCATCTCAAAAAGCTTGTTCTCCAGCTGGTTGCATCAAAGTATCCTATTTCCTCAATTTCTATGAGAAATATTCACATGTTCTGCCCTATGTGAAACAGAGTCCTTTGTACTTTGGTGAATTTGAATTGTAGGTGAAGCAGCACACAGAAATGTAGCTACTGCTGCAGATAAAGAAATAATTGTGATGGATATGCAAGCATGAAAAGTAGTTTTTTCTGGATTAATCTAGGACAGTGTGTATGAGCGTATGCGTTTGTCTGCTTGTCTGTCTGTCCACCTGTCAAGTACAATGTACTGACATTACTCAGCTCTGAAGTGAAAACTTCAACCCATACCTCACCTTCTGTTGATCTTCCCAGAACCCCGTACCTCTGAACAAGTGATGGGACAACATTGTAATCCATTTTGTTGTTTCCACGTAGGCCACTGAATTATTTTTCCCTTTTATTTTCTTCTTTCATTATTATTATTATTATTGTATTTGAAAAACAAGAAAAAATATTTTTGAAGCTTCACTAAATATCTGTCCTCTAAAAGACCTTTTCTCAATGACTGGATGGATGTTTTTCTTCCACAGGGGAAAAAAAAAAAAGTAACTGGTTCTGCTCCTACCTACCTATAGTCTCCATCAATAAACACAGTAATACAAACTTCTTTACATCTGAATAATTGCCAGGCTAGATTAACAAGCTGCTAATGTTTTGATTTACAAATTGGAGGCCCATTTGGTTGGCCTGGCCTTCAGGAAGATTGAGCTGTCTCCTCTCTTCTCTGAAAGTAAGTAAATGACTGTTTATCCATTCCCTTGATTAGAAGGCTGCCCTCCAGCCAGATAAAAGAGGTTCCGTAATAAATGCGAGGCTCCCGTGTTTTGTTTTCCTTTCTGAATTTAGTACCAAGCATTAAACAGAATTGGAGATTGATTTTTGTTCAGGGACCAGTGCCAGATAAAACAAAGAGTGAGCAAGCAGGCTAGTGTGTAGACACGAGCTCCTTTATAACGAGAGAATTTCAGGTTTAATGTAACAGCAACTGGGTTATTTCAGGTGTGTGTGATGCTGTGTGTGTATGTGCGTGTGCATGTATATGTGTGTGTGTGTGTGTTTGTGTGTGTGTTGTACGTGTATGTGTGTGTTCCCACCTCAGTCGGACTTCATTCATTCTCTCTGATAATCTGTTGGGAGCTGTTATCAAAGATCAAAACTAAATATATCGCACCCAGTCTTTTAGTCATTGAACCAAAAAAACTTCATTTGAATTGTCTTTTCTTGAAACCAGTTTTACAGCAATACTGTGGGGATAACACACAAACATACACACACACACACACACACACACACACACACACACACACGATGAAACAAAGGAGACTTCCATAGGATATATTATTTATGGGCATACACACACTTTGTTTTTCTTTTACTCTCCCCCTTCCCATCTTCTGGAGGGTTGTGGTGCTCCCTTTGCATCATAACTTTGTCACTTGGCGTTGCATTCACAAATCAGTTTCTTCCAATTCATCTCCTCATGCCTTAGGGACAATCTTATAACTTCTTTGACTTGCAGTAGAGCTGCTCTGCTTTCTGAGTTGCTGACAAATTGGCCAATAATGGGAGTAATGGATGCTGCAGCCCCTAGCTTCCCTCTGAGCCATTTACATGTCAGGTCTAAAGTGTCTCCTCTTTGGAATCCTGGGCTCAGAGGAGTACCCAGTCGCAGCTACTAATGGAGCTGCTGGTCCAAGTAAAGTCAGTGTATCAATAAATAAAATGATCTCAGTTGCTAAGTTTAAAGTGCTGCACTTTGATCCAGAGACAGGAAAGTAAAAGGATGGACTGGGAAGGAGAAAAACGGGGAGGTGATAATGTAACTGAGAAGTGGTGTTTGGGTGCACATTCTTCCCATTTCTAGCCAGTAGACTGGGAACTGGAGGCACTGTGATGCTTGTGACATTAAAAGCTGATGTTGTACGCTTTATGATATATTCAACATGAACACAAGGGGTGAAGGGAGTGTTCAGGGTTGGGACGTGGGTTTGCTATTTTTTCTTTGCCTCTTAGTTAATTCAGTCAATCTCATAAGAAGTTTGGTTTATTTTTAGCACAAGATCGATGTCTACTTTTTTCCCCCCTCACTTGCATGAATCCATCTCCAAACTTCCAAACCTACTGCTTCCATCACATTTTCTCTTGGCTCGTAGAAAATGGTCTGATGTTTTTCTCAGATTACTGAAGACACACTAGTCACAACGTAACTCTGGTGTAAGATGTCTACAGAGAGAGCAAAATGCTCGAAGAAGGAACTCAGTTGTTTGTTTCATCCTTCATTCATTCACAGCACAACAGAGAACAAAGATAAAGTGGTCGGGTGGGGCTTGGCGGACAGCGGTGGGATTGGTTTCTTCGATTTTTCATTTCCATTTTTTAGAATGGGCAGTGTCCACATTGTGATAGCACAGCACCACAATGTGTCAGTCTCAAATTATTCAATTCATTGTATGCACCTTCATGTTTCATGTCTTATTATTTTATTGCAGATATTTATGACCCACTACCCTGAAGGCCAGGATTCCTTCACTACTTTACTCATTCTATAAGTATTTATGGAATTTCTACTGTGTTCGTAATGCTATGAACAGGACTAAGGGTTCAGTTTGCAACAAAAAGCAGATCTCCATGCTCAAAAGGAGATAAGTTGGGACCAGCGAGATAATACATGGGAGCATCTTGAATTACTTTAAACAATGCCAAGAGTCAGAAATCCAAAAGTGAATGAAACTCACATCCTGCCACGATGGTTAGCAGTAAATTGATATATACAGATACATACAGATAGTACGTAAAAAAGTAATTACTTAAAAATAAATGCTTCAACCCATAATCACAAGGTATGCTAAGACAAACATTTAACCCAGATTATCCAATTTTTCTTGTATGACTAAGTCCAGCTTGTATATTTATTTTCCCTAAGTTTTATTTCTTCCTTTCCTTTCTGATTATCTTGTCTTACAGAAACAAGCATATTGCTCAACCCAAATGATCCAATTTTACCAATTCTTTGCACACTGTTACCTTAATCCTTTTGCATAAACTGTTAAACTTATCTTTCATGTCTCTTAATTAATAAATTACAGGCACAGGTATATTAGTACAGATTCTTGAAAGATTATGTGGCTGTTATATGATCAAAATAACTTTTTATTTCCTTTCTCCATTGATTGAATCCACTCCCCCTGCTCAGTCCAGTAGTTAGTGGGCCTATTAGGTGGGGGGGGGGCATTCTACATATAATTATTTTCTAACGACCTCAGAGGACTAGAAATCTTACAGTTCTCAGGAACTCATCATCCTCTTAAAATATTAGCCAAAATGCCTTTTTCTGGAAACCTCTACTTAGCTTTCTATGTCACATTCTTATCAGTGTTTTTCTTTTACAAATTAAAAAAATTAAACAATTCAATTAAAGCATTGTTTCTTTTTTTCTTCCTCTCTCTGTTTCTTTTTCTTTTTTGTAGGGTGTAATGTGTCTTTTAGCATTGGATTTACATAGCTTTCCTCAGACTCTGTCCCCATAAGGAAAATGTCACTGGATTGAATCTTCTCTATGAAATGCTAAGTTACAATTATCTGAGGAAAGATATGTTATACATGTGGGTCACTGCTAATAGGGCATGATGCACACTCATTAATGGAAATCATCCAAAGCTAATAAATATCTTTTGTCAACAAATGTACTATAGAAACTTTTTTCCTAAAATAAATCTATTTCTCAGTAGTCTCAAGCGAGATGTGATTTCTTATGTCCTCAGAGTTTATCCTTGTCATGACATAGAAACTTAGAAAATGTATGTTAATTTGATTTGTTTTGTTTATTTTTTTAAGTTCTTTACCCATTTAATATAAGGAATTGAATCTTGAAAGGAAAAAAAAGAGTGAAAGTAGAAGAGGAGGAAAAGAGGAAAGATACTAGATGAGCAAGTGGTTTCAACTGAGTTTAAATTGCGATACAACATTTATAGAATGGTGGGCAGGGCCTGACTGTCTGTGTGACTCATGAACTGAGTTTCTATTAAAAAAAGGGGGGGTGCTTTCAATTTTCAGCTAAAGGAAAGAGGATGTGTCTGATGCACTGGCCCTTAGGAAGACACACTGGATGGACTTTTGTCCCCATGGAGAAGAGTTAGTGACAACCCCTAATGCGGTTCTGCTCTGTAATGACAGCAGAGGCAACCAGGAGGGGTCTTGTCAAAGAAATGAGAGAATGTGAGTAGAATCATATCTCGTAACTGAGAAATCTGGAGATTTCTCTGACGACAGAGGTGGGACATGGTTGTGGGGGTGTTCAGATTAGCTGGCGTCATAGTGTGCTACTAAAAAGACATTCTAATGTGACTGTTGAGTTAATGTGAACCATTTGTTCCCACAGGGTGAGAGTTCCAGTAATATATGTACATATGAGAAAATAAGAAGACTATATATTGCCAAGTGCTAAATTCAATGGTGCAGATATAATTATTGGTTTCATGAAATGGCCAGCTGTCATGTTCACATGCTATTATCCAAGTGGCTATCAAATAAACTTGTCACCCTCTCTCCGCTTTATGTCTTAGCCATCTCTGTATACACTTGAGGTTTTCTTTTCAGATAAGGGACAAGAGCCATAGTGTGCATCCTTGCCTATGCTATTCTTGGAATAACAGAATCAAAACACTTGTATTAAAGGTAACATTGTAGGAATAATTTGATATATTGTAGGTCCCAACTAGTAACCCACAATTAGGATCTGTGTTTGATTATTTACTGTGGTTATTATTGCTATTTTCTAAAGGAATGTAAGCCTTCAGTCATTAAGATCATGAAAGCTGCATAATAATTTTCCCTGATAAAAATAAGTGAAAGACAGATTTTTGAAATAATCATGAAACATAAATTCTCTTATCACTAAGTTATAAAATTTACCCCAGAAGGAGGGGACTTCATTATTTTTACTAAAGCCCCTGACCATTTAGTCTTTCGTTACCTCTAATTAATAATCAAGAGAGTGGGACCATTTGTTGAGATGCCATGTAACTCTTTCATTTGAGAAAACAAAACAGAACCCGACGTGACTCAATGCCTGTCCACAGACTGATTTTCTCCAGCATACCTCTTAGTTTGTACCTTTGGTTTTCTAAAGGCAAACCACATTGGAAAGCTGGTGACCCATTTACTTTTATATATTGGTATATAAGTCCCCAAAGAACTGTTATGTTTAACTGTTATTGCAGATTGTATTTTACAATTGCCCAAGGTTGTGTTAAAAAGGGTGTTTTTGCTCTTTGACTTGAGCATGTTATCTGAAATGTTATTTTACTGATTCACAAATGCCTCACAAGCTGAGAGTTTTACTATCCATGTCACCAATAAACCATATTCCTTATCAGACTTCATTATAGGTTCAAGTCCAGGACCAGACATCTGGCTAAAACTGAGGCAGGAGAAATATCTATTAAATGACTTTGTTTTTATAACCTTAAGTTATATGTTATATGGATACCTACTCCCTTTTATTTGACAAGTTTCTGTAGATTGTCCAAACAACAAACTCAGTTTGTGTGAAGTTAAAACTATAGAGACTTAACTCTTTCCCTTATAAGTTTGGATCAGAGTGGCCAAACTGTGAAAATAATCTACTTTCCATATTATCTCTCTCTCTCTCTCTCTCTCTCTCTCTCTCTCTCTCTCTCTCTCTCTCTCTCTCTCTCTCTCTCTCTCTCACCAAATTCACCTGATAAGGAAGAGATGATCATGGTATATGACTATATTAATGAATACATGCTTCTTCTATGTTCATAAAGTTCTTGATAATTTAAATAGAGCTTTGAAATATACAGTCACAGTTGGTCAGTATAATAATTCTATGAGAGATGAATAAGGCCCAAATCTTTACCTTCATTTTATATTTGATAGAAAAAGATTCTGGCAGAAAACTTAACCATTCTGTAGATATAGGCTTAGTAAATGATGGAGCTCCAGGTCAAATACCGACTTTCTGACTCCTTATCAAGACTTTTTTACATTCATAGTCTGTGGGTTCAGGAATCCTGGCAAGCATATAGTCTCTGGTTCATGAGCGCACATGATGTATGTTTAAGAAGAAGCTTTGGGATACATTTGACAAGGTCTCAAGGTAAACTTTACACTTCCTTCAGCTTTATTGTATGAAACTTTATCAAGACTCGTAATTCACTTCTTTTGAAAGAGAAGTACTTTTAATCTCACTGAATGCATACAATAGCTCCCCCTCTCCCATGGTTACACTTTCCAAGTTTCCAGCTACTGCTTATTAACCAATGAATTGCTTCCCCAATTTCTTCATGTCACAGTACACATAGAAAATTGTATTTATGGAACATGAAGGGGTAAATGGAGGATAAAGAATGTGTCTACGTGGAGCTTGGTGAAGGAATGCATTCTTTTTATTTTACATAAGTAAAAGAAACACAAAATAAATGGAATATGGGTGATACTAAAGTTTGAAATTTTATAAAATGTCCAATAGGATCTTTTCAAATTTTTAAATAAGAAACTTGAATTCGTTTCTATGAACAAATTAATTTTTCTCACATTTAACCTGAATATTATTTAAGATATTCAATAATTATTTTTGTAATCTATTTTTTCTTTGTTTGAAGTATAGGTAACAGGCAATTTTATAATAGTTTCAGGTGTACTTAGTAACTAAAAAATCTATATACCTTATTAAGTGATTACCATGATGATTCTAGTAACTTACTGTTACTGTACAAAGATATTACTATATTATTATCTATATTCTCTACGCTGTACATCACATCCCTGTGACTTATTTATCTTATAACTGGAAATTTGCACCACTTAATCTTCACCTTTTCACCCATCCCCCTCCCCCTTTCCCCTCTGGCAACCATCAATTTGTTCTCTATATCTATGAGTCTGTTTTGTTTTTCTGCTCATTTGTTTTTGCCCTTCATATTTCCCATATAAGTGAAGTCATACAGTATTTTTTTTCTCTCTGTCTGACTTATTTCACTTAGTATTATACCCTCTAGGTCCACCTATGTTGTCAAAAATGGTAAGATGTTTTTCTTTTTTATGTCTGAATACTATTTCATTGTATTTGTGTGTATGTGTGTATGTGTGTGTGTGTGAGTGTGTGTGTGATACCTTATTTTTTTTATTCAATGGACACGTAAGTTGCTTATTGTAAATAATGTTGCAATGAATATCGGGGTTGCTTTAGATTAGTGTTTTTTGATTTTTTCAGATAAATGCCCCAATGTGGAATTGCTGGGTCATTTGATACTTCTGCCTCCAGTTTTTTGTTGTTGTTGTTGTTCTTGTTTTTGGTTTTTAGTGTTTCCTTCAACAGTAACTTTTATTCACACATGTAAGTGGTAGCAAATGACAAAAGATAATTTATTACTTTTTGTGCCAATTGAAAGAAATTTATCTGTAAACATTAACAAGATTTCTGGTAGTCAGTCTCTAAATTGTACTCTAAATATGTAATCATTCTTTAAAATATCTCTCTTCCTTTTATGTTATTAATAAATGAAATGTTAAAATTTCTTATGGTTATAAAAACAGATTTGAAATTCAAACCTTTTTATATCATGAATTTCAAAATATTGATGCCATGTTTTAAATTAATTTTTAATAATTATTTTGTATGACTCAAATTAAAAGAATAACTACATAATGTCACTGATAAATTTAACCATACTCTCCCAAAATTAAGTTTTGCTTAAAATTCTTGAGCGGTATCAATACATGGTACTATATTTCATGCAGTTTTTACAGTTAAAAAAATACATTTATTCAAGTTGTTAAACAATTTCACTTTAATTAGCTTCTTTGGCAAACCAATAATTATTCTTCAGCAATCTGTAAAATGATAACTATCCACAATAATTACACAATAATTGTACATAGATTAAAAACAAATTTCTTAAACTCATAAACTTTGGACAACATCGTTTGCAGACAAAAGCACTTCATATGAAACAGATGAGAGTGGTATTCTCATTCTAGTTCTTTGTATAAAGTCAAAGAAAGGTAGTGACCTGCACTCTATTAGTATCATCATCTTTTAAAGTTCTGGATCTACAGGCAAACCACGATACATAAGGTCTTCTCTGTGACTAAATAATATATTACATAAACCCCAGATTTCTCAGAATAAATATTAACCATATAATTTATCTTCCAAGGCAAGACATTATGAGTAAATGGTTGTTATTAACAATTAGGCTATGGCAAGAAATACAAACAAGAAATATCCTGTGTCAACTTAATATTAATTTACTTATATGGTTAGTATTACTAATATAAATTTACTTAATTCTCATAATAACCAATGGTGTAGGACATATTGCCCTCTCCATTTTAAAAATTAGGGTGCACAGGCAGAGAGGCAGAGAGTTGAAGTGGTTTGCTATAGATCAAACAAGAAATATATCGCAGTGCCGAGGAGATTTGGGCGCGTTCATATGGGTCTTGCCGATGGCACGTGAGTTTGCATTCCTGCTCATGTACATATAACACATAGGGTTATTAAAAAATATTTATTTCCACTTGCATATTCATCCCCACTAGTTTGTTTTAATATTTCCGTGAAGAGAAATTGCCATTCTTCAAAGCATTTCTCTTCATGGTCTCTAACAGGTGCAGTTTTTTTTTTTGTTTTTTTTTCATGTCATTGGACACATCAGCAATGCATTATTCAAAACAGTATCTTTCCCATTTCTTTGCTTCATTGGTCCCAAACACTAGCTTGGAACATTAGTTTATTCAAGGTAGTAAAATAAGCCACACTCTAAGGTGTGAAGCATTTTGGAGTTCGCAATTACTTGTGTGATTTTGTGAATAGCTACTTCAGCATGAGCTCATACTGCTGGAACTGATCTCATGGGGATCATTACTTTCTTATTCTGTACTTGCAGACACTTAAAAGAGTGAAAAACTCTTTTCTGCCCCATATAGATATTTTGTTTAGCAAGGTGTCAGTGTAGTTAACTTAGCAATATATATATACATATATATATATATATATATATATATATATATATATATATATATATATAATTATAACTTATAAGTAAAAGGTTTAGGCTAAGTAGAGAATTACAGAGAAACGTGAATATAAATTAAGATAATCTCCATTGTATTACCTAATTAATAGTAAACTTTGGAGTCTATTCTATTTTATAAGATAACTTTACAGCTTCAATCAAATAGTTACCAGTCTTGGGACAATGATAAGCATTTATGATAATAATAAATATAAATATAAATCTCTCTCTCTCTCTATCTATCTATCTATATACTTATTTAAGGGAGCTGTTGGTCTTTATGGTTTCAGAAGACTGCTCTTTCAAAAAATGAATGTGGCAGATGTCTCTGGTACCTCACGGCCGCATCATATCCATGTGGAACAATTTTGAGTTCAGCCACAATCGCAGAAGACAGTTCCATGCAGAACTCAAACATAATTCACTCAGGCAGTCACTTCTCCAGCAAAGCATGTTACCTTTTTTTTTGTTTGTCTTCTGCCTCAGGGCTGTCTCCAAAACAAAGAAAATAATCTAACTTAAGCCTAAACACAGTGGGAAAGTACAGGAGAATTAAACCATCTAGGGGTCACCCACAACCAGTGCGAACTGCCAGCGGGTGGAGAGATGCCTCAGCCACCCTCTTCTGAACTGGCAAGTTTAAGAGGCTGCATGGGGGCTGCTCGGAGATTCTGGGGAAGCCCCTTCTTTGCAGCCTAGAGAGGCCACAGGAATAACGTGTCTTCATACTGGCTTGTCTCTTTCCCTCTCTTACTCTTTACATGCACTCACTCCTTCCTTTCTTATGGACTCACCTCCCTGACAGACTACATGAGCTGCAGTCCTTGTTTCAAACACTGCTTTTTAATGGTATCAAAAGGAGGCATTATACAGTAATTTAAATAATATTTTAAGTTAATGTACATCAACAGTTTTAAAGCACTTAAGCATAAGGTAAACAAATACAACACTGAAACACTATTTGCAGTGAAATATCTGGGAAATGTACAAAATAAAAATATAATTCATATGCACATATGATCAAAGTGTTGTACTAATCAATTTATGAATTCTGAAATATCCATGTTTTCTTCATTGACTTTTTTGCTCAAATGGATAAGCAATTGATTTTTTTGTTTTTGGACTGTGATTTTCTATCTAATTTTCTTGCTGAATTCTATTATTTTTTTCTAGCAATCTGCATATATATATTTTTTTTCTATATAGAAAAATCATATAATTTGCAAATCCAATGTCTGTATTTTTGAACAGAACACTATCCCATTTCCTCATTCTACAGAGAGTATATAGTTACTGTTTTTTTTAGTATTGAGTATTTTAAGTGTTTTTTTATCTCCTAAACTAGATAACAATGTCACTGAAGACATGCCATGCCTTCAATTATTTTTTGTATTATTTTTTCATAGTCCATAGAAAATATGCTTTATACAGTAAAATTAAAATGTTGCAATCATATAAATGTAATAGTTTTCTATTGTCAATAGTGTAAAGTCCAGGATCTTTACCTTACAATTCAAAGCTCTTGATTATTTGCCTCCAACCCACTTTTCTATAACAGGTAATACAAGTTTCAGGTAAATTTAACTACACACAATTACACAATTGTGCTCTTAGATTGTGTTAGTTGTCTTTCTCTTCAGGTGGTTGAGGTCTAGCTGAAGAAAAAACAAAACAAAACAACAGAATGTCGATACTGAAACAAATAAGTGCGTATCTGGTGGCCTCTTTATTCTCATCCTTCGTTTCTAAGCCAAGTCAGGTATATCCATATATGCGTCAACAATCTTGAATTGTATACATTTGCAATAATCCCCAAATAATAAAATGTGTGTGGAAGAGGGAAATAACCAGGAAATCTGTAGCCATATTTAATGTCTATATTAAAGCCAATGCTAAAATCTTTAGTCAAATTATCTATCTACCTATCATCTATCTATCATCTTTCATCTATCTATCTATCTATCTATCTATCTATCTATCTATCTATCTATCTATCTATCTATCTATCTGAGTAGGAAGCAGGCAACACAAGTAAAGGATATAGTGGGGGACTACTAATCTCAAGACATGTTCACAATCTTAAGATAATATTTCCAAAAAAAAATAAATCTATAAAATAAATCTAGATATCAGATAAGTATTCCAGGAGCAGTCACTTGCTTTAATTACTTTATGCTCATTATTTTACCTATATGAAGATAAGAGAAATAGAATAAAAACTCATTGCAACAAATATTGAGTTTGAATTTTTTTCATCTTTTGATCTACTATTACTGAGTCTTTCTTCTATAATTATCACATTTGATTTCAAATGAGATTGCATTACGGGTTCAACATGTCAACACTCCTGATTTAAATATTTAATATTTTATTTCCATCACTTCAGTCCCTTATTAAATTATGTCCCTGGAAATCAGATAAAATTATATTTTTAATCATCAAAATAATATGAAGATCTTTAAATTAATTGGCACTAATATCACAATTGGGGTTCATACTGATGATGAATATGCATAGCTACAACCAGTATCTGAAGATTTGTTTTATAATTAATTCAGTTAAAGTTGAAATAATTAGCTATATTTCAGTAAGCTAAATATCTGCTGCAATTTAAAAACAACAATAACAACATGACCAGCTTTTCCCTGATGCTTTAAATTTAACAAATTTGATAATACTATTTATGTACTCGTGCCTTATGACAATTTGTTGATCTTTACTTTGATTTCTTTTTCTCAATTTAAAATTGAGGTTTAGTTTGCTTAAAGATGCTTATCTAATATGCTAGTTTTTGATTATAGACAGATACAATTAAGTGTTTTATACCTATTCTGAATTTATATGCGATTTTGACTATGTATAAACTATGCCTGAGACAGAGATATTGATTAGAATTTAATTCTTTAATATAAACATAACATCAAAAAACAAGTTTTATTGAATGTGATATGTGATACTGTTATTATTTATTGTAATACAAGCTTCCTGAGATTATCCAACATTCTTGAGAACACGTTATTTTCTAAAAAATGTCTTTCTTACTGTAATATTTAAGTTTTATTTCAATTTTTAATTCGAGAGTGTCATCAAGAATATATGCTGAAAAGAAGCATAGAAGTATTTACTTGAGGTTATCGAAAGCTTAATCAGGATAAATCTTTAAATAGACTTTCACCACAGTTAGAAATTTGTCTGCGTGCTAGAACCCAATTACTTCCCACTCTCTCAAATAAATAAAACATTACAGCTATAACCAGGTCAAAATTAATGTTCAAAATATTTTGAAAAAGTTAGGTACTTAAAATACCTTAAAAGTAAAGAAAAATCGCTTGTATAAATTAGCATCTGAAGTTCAAATGACCATCATAAATAAAGATTAAGAAAAACAAGTAGAAATGTTCATAACCTTCTAAATAAACAATATACAAATTTTAAACTTCAAAGATCCAAACTTTAATCCTATTTATTTCTTAAAATTCACCTTTTTGTGTGAGTATCATGAAGGAGAACGCAGAGTATAAAGATGAACTATAAAGAAGAAAGCTCATTCAGGCATGAAGTTTCCATAATGCAACTCAGGTAAGAATTGTGTAGATGCCTCTCATTCTGTGGCGTGCTGAGAGAAAGGGAGCCTCATAGATGCATAATTTGCTCAAGCAACAGCTCAATAAGTAAAGCAAGACCTGGGCAATGGCATGTAGTCCTTTTGTTAAATATCCCAGGGAACTAGTTATTTAGAGAGCTAGACATGTGTATAAGCAGTTTTGTCTTTACATAAGCATATATTTTACTCCCTTGTCTAAAGGTTAGAGGTCAATGTGCCAAGTGTATAGCAGCAATCATTATTCAGAAAGACTGAAGTATTAGGACACTAGCCAGTAAACGAAGAGACGAAAAAAAAAATGAAAAAAAGAAAAAAGAAAAAAAGGAAGAGATAAATCTAAACTTTACATCTTTACATTTTAGTGATAATACATTTTTTGTTTTAATTTGCTTTCTTAGCAGAACTTCAGCCCATCCAATTCATTCAATTGGAAATGAACACACACACAGATCCACATTTAAAAAATAATCCTCAGAGGATTTGATGGTGATTAAACAGATAGGTCGATGTATTGAGAACAAGAACGAAAAAAAAGTGTTAAAAGGGTAAAAAGTTCAAGCTCTTAAAAGATTTGAAGTTCCTCGTTCTTATTACATATTTTATTATTATAATTTTTTCTATGTGTGACTGTATTCAGGCCTATTATAATCTCAACAATTTGAAAGAAGAAAGAAGAAAAAGATGTGAGCAACAGTCAGATAGGAACACCCACCCTCCACATCATGTATACACCCCAAATCCAAAGATGCTTCAAAAAATATCAGCTCTCAGATTAAAAAATAACATTTAAGTTCAAAAATATGGAGTCTATTTCAGTATGTCAGCTATTAAAAATAATTTTAACTCACTTGACAAAAATCATGGAAAGAT
This sequence comes from Rhinolophus sinicus, assembly GCF_036562045.2. Classification (NCBI taxonomy): domain Eukaryota; kingdom Metazoa; phylum Chordata; class Mammalia; order Chiroptera; family Rhinolophidae; genus Rhinolophus; species Rhinolophus sinicus. Next base: position 16,412,620 of record NC_133753.1, read on the forward strand.
TACAAACCTTGTTATTACTATCATTGTGACCTTTTCTCTCTTTGATCTAAAATGGAAATTTAGCAGAGTGCTTACTGAAGACACTGACACCAAGAAAAACAAACTTGTGTCACAAATGCTACCTATTTGTAATAAGATGTGTTTCTTCACATATGATATCTTGAGATCTGTATTTCTATTTATCGTTTGTAGTGACACTTACATTTTCAAATTTTAGCAGCTTATAGTTTGTTATTAATTTCAACTGATTTTAAGTGGGCAATTGAGAGTCCTAAATAACATAACCATCATTATCATCAGTTAGAGGAGGAATCTGGATTAAAGATATTCCAATTCACTTGTCCAAGGATTTGAAATATCTTTGGAGGTCAGCAAAAAGGCACTTATAAATTCATAGGCTTTGATTAAGTACTTATGTTAATATAGACAGTAAGGCACATTCTTCTGCTGCTAGAAACTGGCTATTAAAACATTCCCACATTCATCACAGAAGGAGTCCTATAGGCTCAGTTGAAGGAAGTGAGGAATTTTTAAAAGATTGATTTTATCATATGGGTTCTGGTATTCACAGTTGGCATCGGCATTCCACAGTGAATTATTCCATTTAATGTTCTACTTCTGCTGTCAGAAAAAACTAAAGTTGAAAAACACATATATGCACACACAAGTGAAACACAATCATGCAAAGGGATTATCTGGTGTCCTCTAAACTTCATGAGAAATTTTGGTGAAAATTGAGTTTATTGTATCTAAAATAGACACTTGCCACCAAATATGTGTTATATGTCAAAAAAGCAAGTATATTTAGATTAAAAGCTGTTATCTCTAATGAGAAAGAACCAAATATTAAGTAGAGGGGAAAAAGTGTACTGAACCAGATATTAAGAGTCAAGGAATACGCATCATTTACTTACAAATTAAATGCCACGTTATAATGATCTTGTGAAGGAATTATGAGAAAAGTGATAAAATTATAAAGATGGTGAAGAAGTTTTTTTTATATGACTGTATAGTATCGGAGGCAAATCATTCCTATATCAAAATGACCAAACAAAAGAAAATTAAGATGGCATAAAAAGTAATGTTATCAAAGCTGACTATTGACTTGGGACAAAGTAGAAACCAAGAAACTACATGACTGTAGATATTTAAGTTTGGGGTTAAGATTTAAGTGAAGCCTGTGACTTTTTGCCAAATAAGTGGATAGAGAATTATGGACTAGGAGTCACTTTTTACATAATTAACTATGGAGCTGCTTAATGGAATGGAAGATTCTGCCAGAAAAATGGACCAAAGAAGTTGGCAGGAAGGCTATGTGTGAGAAGGCTGCCCCACCCATGGCCATTTAGTTTCTTCCTAAAGTGGGATATGGCCTTGGGTTAGAGGAAATAATGGACTGTCAAGATGATTCGTCCCTGAATACCAGAGGCCCTGTCTTTTTCTCCTGCACTCACAACTGTGCTTGTCACATTCAGGTAATAACTTAAAGTAATTAATACATAAAATTAATAATTTCATTTAATAATAATTATAGTGAGGTAATATGCCTATGCAAAAATACCTTATAGATTATAGATTGAGTTTCTGACTAATAATAAAAGATGTCCAAGTTTGTTGTTAATATTTTCTGGCTGACTTGTATTTCTATAACATTGATTAAACTTCTCAACACAATGAAAATTAATTAAGCATTTGGAACAAAATGATAACTAGAAAAATGGGAGAGACTAGTGAAATAAAGCACATACAAAACCGAGTAAGTCAACAAAATCAAAAGTTTTTCTTTTAAAAGACTAATAACATTGAAAAACTGCTGATAATTAATCAGGGGAAAGGGAGCAAAGAAATCATTTGAATGAAGAAGAAGATAAAACTATAGAAGATGTAGTCATTAATAAGATAATAAGAGGGTGTTAGGAACAACTGTTTGCCAAAAAGTGAAAAGAATAAGAGCTAGAAGTGGGATTTGAATGCAGGCATTCAGAGACCAAGGACTCCACTTTTAGAACTTGGATGATCAACAGCTTTTAAAACTTTTATTTTCATAATTGGCAAAATGTACCTCTAGAAAATTCTAAGCAATCAACATTAAATTCGTTTAATACTTTGTGAACAAAGGTGTTCATTTATTGTACTCAGCTCAAAAGAGTTTTATATGTCTAAATATAGAACAGTGAAATAGATGTTGATATATGCAGTTGTTATTACTAAATCTCCTGTAAAATGAAATTTACAAGGAGTTTTTATTATCTTGGTATTACATTTACATTACAATTCTAGTACAAAAAAAATAGAACACGAAAATGAAAATACAACATTGTGTCAGTGATGCCACAAATGCACAGATGAGGGGTTAGAAAGAAAATGTTAATGGTATTTTTTTTTTTTTGATGGGGACATCTGAAGAGGATTTTTTTCTTTTACTTATCTGTATTCTCCAGCAATCTTGTACTACTTCTGTTATTGAGAATAGTACATATGCTATTTCTAAATGTTGTTTAAAAAAAAAAATCAAGAAACATTTTCAGTGTTCTAACAGAGTGTGCAACATAGGGGAGCTTCCCATGAGCTTCCTCAGTGGTCAACTGGTATCAGGCTTGGATAAGCTACACATGCTCATTTTAGGACAGAGAAAATTGAAGTTCAGAGAAACCGACTGGCACACAGGAATGTTCTGCAGATCAAATTAGATAATGGGCAAGAAAGGGCTTTAAAAACCCTAAAGGCCCATAGAGATAAGGTGCCATTGCAATTCTGGTAAAGTGTGAAACATGCCTTGAATGAAATACTCATGATCTAGTGGCCCAGAAAAATCAATAGTACGTTATTTTAAACTCTATCCTTGACTTATTTCCTACTCAAAGCGCAACTTCAGGAAGAAAAGTTAAGCTTCCTGTCCTTGACTTTCCCCTGTTGAATAACACACATAATGTTCTTTATTTCTTTGAAAAGTGATTTGGGATCAATGCATTAAAAGGGTTTAGTTCAGAATGCTATTACTACCACAGGATGACATATTACAGCTCACAAGATTTTAGGAAATGACATACCCAAATTATCTGAAGGTCAAAACTCTAGCACTGAACAGGCACACAGTTTTCTTTCGTCATTTGGGCCAAATTCCTTCATGGCAATATTTAATATGATTCTGTTGCAAATCCAGAGGATACTGGATTAGGTGTTAAAAGTACAACTGAAAACTTTTATTCAATTTAAACTAAGTGCTACTAGTTTTAAAGATAAACAAATATAGGAAAACACTCTATAAACGAAACTAAAGTCCTGGCAAAGGCACAGATAAGAGAAAAAGATAGGAGACCCAACTGGCCTGCATTGAGGGTGGTATTTTATTAACTAAAAGCAATGTCAATGGTCATGGCTGATTAAATCCTTTGATTCTTTATTGCTTGTGGTCTTCTATTGTGATCCCAAGGCCAGAAAATGAGGAACATTTCTTTGAAAGACCCATTGCCTATAAATTTAAATGTTTTTAAATATATAGATTATATATTATATACATGTATTACATATATATTATATATTAAATATATAATTATTAAATATATACATAAAATATATATACACACATATGTAGACACACACAGAGGGCGCCAAAAAATGTATACACATTTTAAGAAAGGAAAACTATATTAAAATTGTAATACTCAATATATATACCCATAACAAAAGATGAATAAAAGTCCCGTGTGACTTCTGCAATAACAAGAGATGCTCAAAGTGGTTACTATCAGCGTCCAGACACTTCCGATTACAGTGAACTACTGCTTGAGGAAAACTGACCAAAGTGTCCACTTGTATATATTTTTTTGGCACTCCTAGTATATACATATTTATATAATATATATTTAAAGACAGTCCGTGAAGGCAAGCTTAGCCCTGTTTCATGTCTCATCTATTGTGATTCTCCTTTGTATATCAAAACTGTAATTACTATTTGTATTCTCAGTGGCAATTATTGCTTACATTAATTGAGGTTTGTTGTGTTTATGGGTTTTACCCAGTTTGTCTATGTGACCATCACTATGAAATACAAACAATTTGCTGTAGATATATTAGAAATCGGTCATTAAAACAATATGCTGAAAGATCAAGATATATTCTACAAAAGAATAGAAATTTAATGTCCCTTGAATGATATAAAACTCTTTTCTTTTTAGTGAGTGTATACATTTTATTGTAAAGAAAAAAGGACAGATGGTACAGAAATGGAACCTAGGAAAATCACTTAAAATGAAACCAGTTTTAATACCCTTGCTAATAAAGTTTTTTCTTTGCATATGGGCCTGATCTTTCCAGGAAAGAGAGAGACTAATTCTTCATTTTGTCCAAGGATTTTAAGTCTTTCAATACCCTGGGGCACTACACAGTGCATTAAATTACACTAAATAGCCCCAAAGAATCAACACACTTTCCAAGTCAAGTCTTTTATTTCTTTCTGCTGGGTAACATCAGCCCATTGATCATATTAGAAGGTCTAACTAACTCCCACAAGGCCTTTCCCTTATGTCAGAGCTAGCCAGGTGTGATTGTTTCCTTTCTTGAACTCCAATAAACTTTATAAGACCTATTCAACATCACTCTACTAAATCACGTAATGGCAAATTTATAACCCAGTGGCACTAAATGATCTAGTTGGTTGTCTCTACTACTGTGTTTCCCCGAAAATAAGACATAACTAGTCAGACAATGAGCTCTAACGCGTCTTTTGGAGCAAAAATTAATATAAAACCTGGTCTTATTTTACTATAAGACCCGATCTTATATAATATAAGATTCGGTCTTACATTAATTTTTTGCTCCAGATGCATTAGAGCTGATTGTCTGACTATTTCTTATTTTCAGCGAAACAGGGTACTTGTTGACTAAATATTAAAAATAAAGTCAGCTAAGCCAACATTCATCTAAATTTGTGTTTCTGACCTTTATCATCACAAAACAAGACAAAAACTTCATGCCACACCATATTTCCCTTAATTATGTCTTTCCCCAATTGGTCTTATAAAATGGGGGAGCCAGTGAAGCTTTTTATCCCACCTTAGGGGGTCGAGAGAATAGGAAAGCTGTCACTAATTCCTTTCACCTCACAGGCAAATCTCCTTTACCCAATTAACCAAGACCAGGTGCACCCTCCAGTGAGTCTGAGGAATGCAGAGAGCTCACAAACCCTCCTTCCATCTTGGCAGAAAGAGAGTCCAGGCTGCACCTGATTAACAAGCTTTGCTGGGGCTGCAAAACATTGGAAAATGGACATGTTTTTCCCCGTGAAAGCTGGGAAAGATCATGGATGTTGCAGGTAAATAATCGCTGTGCTAGCCAACCAATATCTGGAGTATTTTGTGTACTAGCGGACCTATCCATTATAAGAACTGGTTTATCAAGACAGACAAGTGGTGATCATTTAAGAAAATGAGCAACCAGCTACTCACTAAACTAGCATTTTGACCCCAGTTGTCTTAACATATCCCCATGACATATTTAGGGTGCATCACTAATTGTTTTGAATGTTCACAAGTAAACAAAAATATATTTGGATAGTATTAATGGTGGAAAAACAGCCGCATGGGGGAAGTGAACAAAAATCCTTATTTTGAAATTAGGAATGACTATCCAAAGTATCAAGCTATGACAGTTGTGGCAGCCGCAGGTAGTGGTTGTAACAAGAGGATGTTGGGGTCCTAAAGACCTGGGTTCAAAACTCTGACTGAGATATGTATCGCTTGTTGTTTATATTTGCATACATTTCTTAATCTCTCTCAACCTGTTTCCTCATCTGGGCAATGAGAAAATAAATAATAGTATCTACTTTATAGAGTAGCAGTGAAGATTAAATGACATAATGTAATCAGGGTTTAGAAGACTGGCCTGCACATAGTATGCACTCCGTAATTATGCGCTCTTTTGATTGCTAAAGACATTTAGTTAGTGAGAGAAGTAAAATAATCAAATGAAAAATATGTTTTTCTTCCCAGAAGACAAGTCTATTAAAAGAGAAGTTCGGCTTTGCCTAATAACTTGGCACCAAGTGGCTGGGATCCAGGAAATTAAAGGGAATGATTTAGAGCACTGATTTTCAAAATGCACCTAACTAGGCCCTAAAGCACTTTTTGGAGGTGCCTTAGGGTACTTGCTGGAAAAGGAAAAGAGGCATAATGGGGCTTAAGCAAGCAAAGTTTCTCACTCCCACTCCAATTAAGGAGTAGTTTCTTTATATCTACTTTACATATTAAAGTTTATCATACAATTTTATTTGGAAATTATAAAGCTAAAAATTTTAGAAAGCACACGCTTAGTGTAATTTGAAGGCAGCATCTGCAGAAATGATGTCTGTCTTTCCCTGGTGTGATCTCCCCAATCCATCTTAGATAAGCGCTGAAAAAGTCCCTACCAGGAGGGCTAATATTAAGTATTAATTCATCAGCACTCATTTGCTGACTTATTATTAGGTGACCACATGAGTTAGGATTTCTGTAGTTTCTGTGAGTGATTACACACGACCAGGGGGGCAAAACTCCTAACTGACTGCAAGTTCAGCAAGACGCAGTAGTAAAAAGTGTCTGCTCTTTGCTGGTGAGATCTGGAATAAGCTTAAACCAACCCAAACAGTGATTGGAAAATCAAAAGGGCCTGTAATTCCTTAAGAAAGCATGTGTCCAGGAGGTTGCCACAATCCTCATTTCCAAGTTCAGTTTCACAAGAGGGTTTTGAGATCTCACCAGTGGAGTAAACCCACATAATACTGCATAAGCCTCATTTTTCTGTATAAAAATCCTTCTATTTTAGTGTCATCTGCAAGTCTTCTCTGACTTTTACGTCACTTTCTAAGAATTATAATGGATTCTGCCTGATTGATTCCTGCTCTGTTACCTCAGGAGTTCAACAGTCAGGGTATTGGAGTAAACACATACTGAGCTCAGGTTTACGGTGAAGATTTTAAGTTGGATCTGGATACTTTAGGGTTGAAACTATATACTGTATCCTGCAAAATATAATGTGAGCAAACATAAATTATGGCCGTACATTGGCTTTGTCTCTAATGGGAAAAATCCAAGTAGTACAATCCAGCAACCTGAAGTACTTTAAAAAGAATTCTTGGCTTCAGTTACAACTCTCAAAGAATTTTAAAAGTGATTTGAGTTGTAACCAATAACAACACTGTTGAAAATGTCTTCTTCATGCATTAACTCTCTCTCACTTGTTTCTTTGAGAATCTTATTTGCCAATCCCTCCCCCCACCCCATCCCTCACTCATTCCACTCTCTATTCCAAACTTTGAAGAATTAATGCCACATTTCCTTTCTAGAAATGGCACAGAGTTGAGCACTTATTTTTTCTTCACACAAACCTAACAAATTAGAAATGAAAGTCCTCTAAGAGCCTATTAATATATTTGTATTTCCAGGTCATCTAGTGCTTTCACAGAAAGGCATTTCTTATTGACATGTTTAGATTTGTGTATAATAATAGCTGAAATGTATAATCAAATGTTTGGGTGAAAATAAAAATATTGGAAGACATTTAATAATAAGCAATTGAAAGCATTTTTCACCTGATTATTTCTTACATTGTTTCTTAAAATAGCCTCAACCTGAATCTTTCTTTGTATTAATTTTCCATGTTAATATATCATACTCCTCCTATTTCCTATTCCAAAATATTGTAATACACAACTTTATGCCATTTTACAGCCCTGGACTTAGAAGCTAATAAATTGCTGAAATTTTAGAGACTATTAAATAATTTTGCCAATTCAGGTATATAAAAAAAATTATCCTTTTTTCTAGACTGGATTTTCCACCACTAGACGTTTTAAAACATTTTTCATTAATGAGCAAGTGTTTTTAAGCATTACTTTTCCAATGATTTTTCCTTTAATAAATCAAAGGAAAGTGAAATTAACTAAAAAAGTACTTTTTGAAATGGTCCAAGTCATATATGTAAGTTTCCTCAATAAACTTTTTAAATGTTTTCCTTTAATGTCCACTACTGCCATAAGCACATACTACAACAAAGCAAACCCTTCATGAAACTTTGTGGATATGGAATTAGATATCTGTGGATATAATAATGAGTTAAGATAGACAATATGTGGAGTCTAGTTTTTGCTTTACCCTGTTACCCAACTGAGTGACTGCAAAGAAATGTGGGTTAGATTTTGAGGTAAATTTATTCTCTGAATTTTGGATAATTACTTTATAAATCTAGTATAATACTTGCATTCCTACTAATTAGGATTACAGTCATTAGAAATTATTTAAATTATAAGAATAAAACATACCGCTTGCGTGTTGCTATATGTCTGATATTTAGAGTAATTGCACCTGTGTGTTTATACACACATGTAGATACTTAAAAGAGTTTATACATATTTTAAAATCTAAAATAATTCATTTGGATATAAGTTTCCATAGGGAAAATTAATCAAATTAAGCCCCAGTATTTCTCTATACCTGTCCAGTTTAAAATGGCAGCCATTATTCACATGTGATTATTGAGCATTTAGATTTTAATATTTTATTTAATTTTAATTAATTTAAAGACAACACACCAGTTAATTAAAGACTTTTAAGCATGTCTACAATGACTTGGATATGTGAATCTATTTTCAACTGTTAATTTTATGAAACCTAAATTCAAATCAATATTTCAGATAAAAATTTAGCATCTAAACTGAGAAGGGCTGCAATAAAAATATATTCACTGGGTTTTTAAACCTTGGTGTGAAAAATAGAATGTAAAATATCTCATTAATAATTTCACATTGGTTACAAGCTGAAATGATAGTATTTTGGATATATTGGGTTAAATGAAATATTTCCTTAAAATTAAATTTGCTTTTTTTAACCATTTAATGTGGCTACTAGAAAAATTATAATACCTATTTGGTTTGCATTATATTTATTCTTTACAGAGTTCCTATATATTTACAGATGAAATCAAGTTGAAATGAACATAAATTTCAGGATTTAAATCCAGAAAAAGACAGAATGAAGCCTGAGGGGACATACAAAATAAGGAAGAGGGAATTATTTGTCTTTGTATTTCTTATTAGGAAGCATACAGACCTGGAGTAATTTCTTGACATCACAAGCTTTAATAATATAATTTAGGTGGTGTAGAATGTTTTTTACTAAATATTAGATTAATAATTAAATTTTTAAAAATGGACTGAAATACCCCCAACCTCCACAAAATAACATTTGGGTGGCATAGGTAGTCGTAACAGTGAAAATGATTTCTTAAGTACATAATGATTTATATTGTTTTCTCTTTGATATATATGCATTCTAAGCATCATCCTAAATTAAAATTGCCTATTTCAATGACATTCTCCAATATAGATATTTAATTTATTTATTCAGCAAATATTTATTTACAGACAACAGCCCTTGGTGTAGGGATGTAATAATGAATAAATAATATTTAACTTAATGTTCTAGTGAAACTAACATAGACCAAAAACAATTAAATAAAAATAACTACATGATTAATAAAAATAAATAAAATATAATAAGTCTTTTTAAGAAAAGAAATAATGGAATTCAGGAGCATTTTTTATTGAATACTGGAGTGTGGAGACCACATTGGATTGCACCAAGGAGAGAATAAGAGGTGAAAATGTAGAATCATAGAAACTAGGCAGGTCTCTCTGAAATTTGACTATAGAGGAGTTCTGTGAATAGATGAAATACCTGAGGAAAGATTTGGTGATCAACGTAGGATTTTTAAAGACGGGACTTTCTAGAAAAGGTATTAAAGGCAATGTCTTTAATAACTAATACAAAGTAAAGAAATAATGATGTATGAAAGTGAGGGGCTAACCAAAGTAGTAGATTTTCTTAGAATCTGAAAGACATGTTATATATAGCTTAAGCAGAAATATGGACTTTTTTTTCTTTTGAAAATTTTTTTACACTTTATTGATTTTGACATTCAATATTATTTTATATTGTTTCAGGCATACAGCATGGTGGTTAGACATTTACATAATTTAAGAAGTAACACCCCTGACTAGTCTAGTACCCACCTGGTACTATGCATAGTTTATTAGTTCTAACAGTTCTTTTGGTGGAGTCTTAATGACTCTACCTATAATATCGTGCCATCTGCAAATAGAGAGAATTTTACTTCTTTCTTTCCAATGTGGGTTACTTTTATTTCTTTTTCTTGCCTCATTACCCTAGCACGGCCTTCCTTATTCAAATGATATATTGAATAAAAGTGGTGAGAGTGGGCATAGTTATCTTGTTCCTGATCTCAGAGGAAAAGTTTTCAGCTTTTCAGTGTTGAGTGTCATGTTAGCTACAGGCTTGTCATATATGGCCTTTATTATGCTGAACTATATTCTCTTTGTACCTAGTTTGTTAAGACTTCATATTGTGAATGTTGAATTTTGTCAAATGTTTTTTCTGCACCTATTAAGATTAGTATATGATTTTTATTCTTCATTTTGTTAACGTGGTATACCATATGGATTGATTTGCAGATGTTGAACCATCCTGCATCCTTATAATAAATCCTAGTTGATCATGGCGTATGGTCCTTTTGAAATATTGTTAAATTCGATTTGCTATTATTATGTTGAGGATTTTTGAATCTATATTCATCAGGGATATTGGCCTATAATTTTCTTTTCTTACAGAGTCCTTGTATGGTTGTGGTATCAGGGTAATGTTAGCCTTGTAAAATATAATAAGTTGGGAAGTGTTCCCTCCTCTTTTACTTTTTGGAAGAGTTTGAGAAGAATTAGTATTCATTCTTCTTTAAATGTTTTGTAGAAGTTGAAAGTTTCCCTATTAATTTTTTTCCTTGGATAATTTACCCATTATTGAAAGTGGAGTACGGAAGTCCTCCTCTATTACTGTGTTTCTGTTTATTTCTCTCTTCAGATATGTTATTATTTTATTATATATTTTGGTGATCCTATATTAGACATAAATATTTACAAAATGTTATATTCTCTTATTGGATTGATCCCTTTATCATTGTATAATGACCTTCTCTGTCTCTTACAGACTTTGGTTTAGAGTATATTTTGTCTGATATAAGTATAGTTCCATCTACTTTCTTTCGGTTTCCATTTGCATAGAATACCTTTTTTCCATTCCTTCCATTTTAGTCTGTATGCGGCCTTGCATCTGATGTGAGTCTCTTGTAGGCAGAATGCACTTGGGTCTTGTTTATTATTTTTATTATTATTATTATTATTATCATCATCATCATCATCATTCATTCAGCCACTATCTATCTAATGATTGGAATACTTAGTCCATTTATTGATAGATATGGACTTACTATTGCCATTTTGTGAATTATTTTCCAGCTGTTTGGTAACTCCTTTGTTCTTTTCTTCTTCTCTTGCTCTCCTTTGTGACTTCATGGATTTCAATCTTTGGCATGTTATCTAGAGCACACAAATTAAGTTTTTGTAGCAGCCTGGTCTTTGCAGATACTTGTTGAAGTGTCAATAGGAAAGAAATGAGTTTAATAGACTCTTCTCCAAAATGGCTTATTTTACACTCATGTGTGATACATTACCAAATGATGCTCTAAATTTATTTTGATTGTGTAACTTTTATTCTTTTTTCACATTTTAAAGAGTTTAAATTGCATTGTAAATGGTTAAAAATCTCCCTTTTACTTTCACCATATTAACTCTTTTGAAATTTTGTCACTTAGCAAGAGTATATGAGTATTATTACTTATGTAGAACTCATGCACTTCAAAGTATAGAGATAATTTGTTTTCTATGTATTATGTAGTTGTGGAAATTGAATCACAGAGATATCAAATGACATTTAAATAATGGCAAAGCTGGGACAACTCTCTAGGATTCTGAGTTAAAAGAGTGCCTTTTTTACTATCACACAAAGCCATCTCCTTGTAGACTTTATTTTGAAAACTGCTTATTCATTTTTTTTTCCCCTTTAATATATTATTCAAGGTAAATGGCTTAGTCTAAGAAATGTGACTTCAAAAGGATCATATGTGAAGCATCTGTATCTGGCACATTGTCCACAGAATAAATTCAATAGGTTTAAACTTTTAAAGTCTCCAGGCAAGAGAAAAAAATGCTGAGGATGAATGACACACTTAAAATGAGAAAGTTGTGCAGTTAAGCCACCGTGATTCTGGTGAGGTCATCAGGAAAAAATGGATGCCATGTTTAGCCACAGTAAAGTGAATGGATCTTGTGCCAACTTGAGATGCTTATACATTCCCCTTAAAATGTTGTGGTTAACTTCTCCAAAGAATGTGAAAGTTGATTTAAATAAGTTTCCAGAAACTGAACTGTTTATTCCAGCCTTTTCCGAAAAGCTTTGATATGTAAATCAATTTGGAAACAAAGATATTTTTGTCTCTTAATGTTTCCATCTTCTATGTGTGTTAAATGGCAACCTTGAGATACTTTCCCTTGATCTAAGAAATAGGCCTAATGTAGATTTTTTTGAAGGTCAGTTTGAGATGAGGAGATTCCATTAGATCCAACCAAAATGGGACACATTTGCACTATGCTGGGCATATGAAATTGCAGAATCTGGAAACAGACACACATGGGTTTAAATCCCTGTTTGACACTGTGGCCCAGGTCAAGTCTATGGACCTTTGGAGCCTTGGCTTCACTACCTATGAAATGGGGATGATTATAATTACCTTCTAGGTTTTGGAGGAGTTATAGGTCATATACACCTACCCCTGTTCTGACAGTGTGAGCACCCAACCAATGGTAGTTAACTGATTTGGTTATTTTTTTTGTTTTCTGAACATTATTATATGGGTCAGGACAGTGCTTCCTGCTAAATGTACTGGGAAGAATAAGACATTATCCCTGAAAAAGCAAAAAAATGAAAGAAAAAAAAATACAGCTTAGAGTGCAGCAAAGAAAAACACTTGTAATATACTGTGGTTGTTCGTACGTGTTTGTTTGAAGTCTGACCGCTTGTAGGCAATAATAATTTTTCCTTCCTTTTCTGCCAGGAAGGATGACCTTCAGCCAGTACACACTGGGGCAGCACTATTGCTTTATGTGGCTGACGTTCATTCTAATTGGTCAGTGCCTCTGCCACATAGGTTTTTAGATATTTCCCACATCACCACTCTTTCATGCCATAGTATTGGTGTCTTTAGGCAAAAGACTCAAGGTCCTTTTGACAGATGCTGAAATCACACAGATTGCTTTCCTGTTCTGAATACATTTTTTTTTATTTGAATACAAAGTCTCATTCACATGTCTTGATAGGTAAATGAATTGTGATTATTTTTAGAATTTGACCTTCTGTAACATAGACATAGATAAATGATATCAGATCTTTACCCATCAAAAAAGAATGTTTTCTCTAACCTGGAAGGGAAACCATCTTGATCAGTTTGAACTTACTCTTAGCAGGTTTTCCCCATTCTTCCATGTGAAACACCATATGACCAACAGCTGTGTTATTTTTTAAACAAACAGATTTCACTAAAAATGTCAGTGTTGGCATTTTAAAACAAACAATTAAATTAAAAGTTTGACAAACCATGAGGGAAATACTGTGGATTTTTAGAAACAGCATCTTTCACCAATTCCAGTCAGTCTTTAATTTTCATAGATGTCAGTAACAATTGGTTTTGTGTGCTGATTACTTACTATTTATCAACAAAATATAAAGTGTTATGATTTCTGATACTTTTCATTCCTAATCCCACACTGAAGCTGTCTTATTGACTAATGATAGTCAACTCTTTGGGGAAAAACGTCTCTAAGATACCTAAACAAGTCCATGAAATATTGTTTATTCAAGGAGTGGTATACAGTCATGTCTGCTATAAGGTTACATGTGTATTCCTAAAAATCATTGTGCTGTGCAAATTAACACAATAAGATTCACTATGTTTATGAGAAAAATGGACATAGCACTCAACCATGTCATTAGTGACATGTTATAAAATTAGGAGCTTAAAGGTGACAGCTAACACATGCTAAATGGTTAAGAAATGCATGATTAGTATGATAAATATGGCATCTTTGAAAAAGACTTGGAGTTTGCTTATGGAAGTGTGCATGGAAAAGGTTGCAACTCAGAGTTGCAGAGTAGAAGGAGGGTTGTCTGAAATCTGATGGAAAATCCTAACCCCGGAGGTGGAGGCAGACGGCTGTGGCTCATACACATATGGTGAACTGAGGTAACTCATAGATGTTCAAGGTGTATACAGTTTGTGTAATCCCTTGTGCTAGGATCAACTGCGTGCCATTTTCTGTGCTCATGTAATATTTCTCAGGGATGAAATTATACATGATCAGAAGTGAAATTTCCATTATGCTCAAATTGTTTCCTAGTATATCAAGGCGTTAGAATAAAATCTGTTTTCAAAACAATCATTACAGCAGAAGTGCTGTATAATCATTTCACAAATCAGATTTTTGAAAGGTGAACACTAAATATTTCTACATTGAATAAAGTTTCTGATGTCCTGTGAAACCCCCTACACTGGCCTTGTAGAATGTTCATGAAGCTTCCAGGCTTTGACTCAGATGCATTTGCATTTGATCCTAACTTTACCTGTTTGATTTTGAACAAACACCCTTAACCTCTTCAAGCTTCCTTCCTAAACTATGAAATAAAGATGAAAAAGAGGATCAAATATATGGTGATGGAAGGAGAACTGACTCTGGGTGATGAACACACAATGTGATATATAGATGGTGTATTATAGAAGTGTACACTTGAAACCTATATAATTTTACTAACCAATGTCACTCCAATTAATTTATTAAAAAATTCTACCTCGTATTATTACTGTAATGATTCAAAGATAAAATTTATGCAAACTCTTTGGAGAATAACTCAATTAGCGATAGTTTCTCTGAATGTTTTTAATCATATACTATTAGTTACACATATGCCGAATTTATTGCTACTTGCATTATTATTATTAGAATGTAAATCTGTGATTTTTTAAAATAATGAAACTTTTTTAAAAGCTCATATTTGTATATATTTCTTATTTCCTTGGAATTAAGCAACACTGATTTCAGGATATATGTCCCTCTCAAATACAGGCCCACCACACATGAATCATTATGCAGTGTTTTTTTTATTGCTATAATTTACAGTTATTGTTAGGTAAATGAAAATTGTGGTTATTTTATCATTAGGGTCCTAATATTTCTAGCAGTAGCATTACAGATTTGAAGGAAAGTTTTTCATCAGAAGTGGTTGTAAAATTAATCCTGAGTGGGCTACTAGAGGAACATCTAAGTTATTTCTGGTTTCCACCTACATGGTCTGCTGGTGATCTCAGAAATAAGGAGGAACATCACACTGTTGGAATTTGAAATTAATGAGAAGCTAATAAATAGATAAGAGAGGCTCGAAATATGAGCTTTTGGATTTTCCAAAGAAAGGATCAAGTTTCCTTTGGAGATTGCTCTGGAATGGCAGATAATGTGGTATCTGCTATACATAGATAGATAAATCTCTGGCAAGTTTAGGTAGGTATTACATTATTATCATTGTTATTAGTTTTTTCTTTTTTTCTTTATTTTCAAATTTATTTTAAATGATTTTGTGTTCTTTTCCAGCAATCTTCTAGGAGATGGCAATGTTGATGTGAAAACTAACAGTCCCCGAATGTAAGTATTTTTGTTTGCTAGAGGAAATAACCAAATGTCAAGCAGTTATTATAATGATTATGATGTGGGTGAAAAGTTAAATAATGGGAATATGTCCGTTGCCAATATGGCACAGAAGAGAAAATGAGTAACTCTAATTGAAACCGTCACAAGTTTTCAAAAAGTCATTACTAAATAAGTTTTTGAAGAATACACAAAAAAAACAGGGGAAGGGAAAATTAATGAGACAGAATGTTAACACTTTAAAGCATGATGTGCTAGAGATCAGTCATTCTCTCTGCTGGAGAGTGAAGTGGGTGGGGTGGGGGGCTGGAGGTGGGACAGAATCCACTCCTGGAGGACTGGAGGACTGAGTAAAAGAGTTGTTGTACGAACACTATGCTTTTCATGTCACGGTTTCTTCTCTGGAGATTAGAACCCCTCACGCTGGAAATTACATTTTATGCTTGGGGTTTCATGGAAAAGGACTGTCGGGAATGTTTTGTATTTATTTATCTTGAATGTAAATGATAAAAACCTTGACAATAAAAGGAATCATAAGCCACTCAGTGGCGAGGATACTAAAGAAAATCATGTCATCCCTGGAGAAAGTTAGGCATCTTGGTAACATGGTGAATCATGAAAAAATTTCCCAAAAACTTGAAAAGGAAGCCAAATTCAGGATCAAGCTCAAGACCTGTTTGTTATTGGCCACTCTTGTTCTAATTGGTAATACAGAATTTTCTAAGCTCGAACTTTGGAGGCAGTTTATTTATGGGAGTTATTGTTAGATTTAGCATCTTTAACATTGTCTGTTATCCAAATACCTGATTCTCTCTAGTTATGACCAGTAGATTGGATTGATCCCTTGTTTCCTTTTGGTTCCCCACATGCCTGCCTCTTCTCTTTTCCTTCCTTCTGAGCCCTTTTTGTTTCTAGATATTTAAATTTGGGGGGCTTCAGCAATATTAAAAATACAGTAAAATAAAACTTTTATTTGACCCTGCTTCCTATTTCATGCCATGCAATTTCTTTCTGTTTCACTGCCATTTGGTTTTTCAAGATTAATTTACACTTACTGTGTCTACCTCCTATCCAACCAATTGCCCTTTTAAACCCCTGCTATCTAAATTCCAGGGTCATCATTCTTCTGAAACAGATTCTTCAGAGACCTCACCTCAAATATTTTCTTGCTAATTCCAATGACCTTTCTCCCTCTCCATATTTTTAATCTCTGGTATGTTTCATGTGACTTAACCATACTTCTTAGACATCTCTACACTACTGTGTATTGGATTTCATTCTTCCCCTCTGGTTATTGTCTTAAAACACTGTTCTTGAAAACTGTTCTATATATCAAAATTCATCTAGTTCGTAAGTCAAAGTATTTTCAGTATAATGTTAAATCCAAAAACTGGGATTACAAAATGAAATGTAGATGTTGTAGGAATATCTAGTATATATATATATATTATATATATATATATAATATATATATATAGTTATATATATATATATAGTTTATATATATATATATCTATATATATATATATATCTAGTATATATATATATATATATATATATATATATATAGTTTTACAATAACAAGTTTTAGTGTAGTATTTATGAATTTAAAGAAACAAATAGCTTATCCTCTCATAAATATTAGACACTAAATATTAGATACTTTACAGAGTGGTTGGAAGCATTAAGTTATCTAACTTCATGTTTGCAAAATGCTTATATCAATACTTGACACATTGTTGGCACATACATTTTCAAATGTTAATAACTGATTTTTGTTAAGAAAGTGTATATGCAACTCAATGACACAAAATCTAGGTCTTCATTTTTAATGAAACATTTTTTTCTTAACTCATACTGATTTGGTATTGGGAAATTCCCACTTTTTTTGTAATATTATGTACAATTTCTGTATTTGAATGCATCTTTTGGTGTGCATATTTCCCCACTAACAAATGCAGAACTAAATCCTTCCTAGTCTAAATAAAAGGCATGGCTGGACGAAAGCACCTAATCAAGGATTTAAATATGTGTGGTCAATTTTTCCATGATGAACTAGGTTTCTACATTTTGAACCAAACTGCTTTATCCCAAATTGTTAATAGTTGTTTGCATCTTATTGATCAAACATTGCAAATAGTTTTCATCTGGAGTATGCATTATTGTACTCAATCAATTAAAAAAACATTGATTACCTTTTTTAGAATGGACCTGTTTTTCAATTTCAAGCTTATTAATGGCAACAAGATTTAAACTGATTAAATAGATAGTTGTATCATTTTCTTAGCATATTATAGTAAGTGGGCCCAAGGATATTTATTTACCAACTGCTTAATTGTGAGCCCAATTCTCATTTACTTTTCATAAAAATTCTCTTAAAGTTTTATTTTTATCGAACCTTTATTTTCAGCTCTCATCACTTTGGGATTTTTCTATGTAGCATATTTCAAACACTGCATTCTTCTATCTCTACCCTAATCCTAGTAACCTGTAGTATTTCAACCTAGTAACCTGTAGTATTTTAACCTGTTACTTTTCAACCTAGTAACTTGAAAAGGAAGCCAAATTCAGGATCAAGCTCAAGACCCATTTGACCCAGGTGGTCAACTCTGAGTATCGTACAATTAGACTGGTGTGGAAGTACTGAAAACTATTTGATCTGGTAAAGAAAAAATCTGAATTCTGAGGATGCTAAGCAAAACATTTCTCTAATAAGAAATGAAGTAAACAGACACACTTTTTATTTTGGGAAAGAAAAGAAAAAGAAAAACACATAACAGCTATTTCCTTATGTTTAAACAAGTGCCATTTTTTTGGGAAAAAATTAGGTGGGACAAATTTATATTTCTGTTATGTTATTCCAGAGGACAGAGATGTAAGTAGAGGAATGGTAAATTAAATTGGAATAACAATAACAATTTCTCGTGAGATTGTACAAAGGATTTATGAAAAGTTTCAGTAAATACTTTCAAAGTAAGTTTCAAAAGTCTAAGACGTGATTACTCTTGTGGCATTGCTTTAAATAGATCATTACTCTTCTCCTAAGATTTTCAACTTGAGATTATAATTGATAAATAGCAGGCACCTAAATGACTTAAATTCTCTGAAATATAATCCCATGATGGGACCAAACAAAGTGTAAACAGGTCCTGATATAGTTGTACTTTTAATATCACATCGTGCATATATTCTCTTCCCTCTGGTCTGAACAAATCTGTGTGTGGAAATCAGTATCTTTCCTTGTTTTATTGTTGTTGTTTGTTGTTTTTTTTCAAAACATCATCACACAATTTCTGTGAGTAGCAGATTTGACTGCATAATTAGGAAGTTAGAGCCATTTCACTTCAGGTAAACAGTATATTAGCATCCCTGCTTTTTAAGTTGTTCAAGAATATTTGGAATCTCCAGTGACCACCTTTGTCGTCAATCACAAGCCTTCCTCCTACCATCTCAATCACTCTGTTTTTCCTCTCATAAAGCTTTTATTGAAACTGTTGCCTCACTACATTATGCATGGTGATTTATTTCTCTGCTCACTACTCAACCCTAGTGTGACTACACACTCAAATCTTATGAATATGTAATATCTGGATACATGCCGTCAACTCAGGGTCTCATCTTTTCTCAATACAGACTTTCAAATTTCATTCTTTCTCATCTCTTCCTCTCACAACACTCTATGTGATTGGAAAGAAATGATAGAATTATTCCATGTGACAGTATATAAATAATGGCAACCTTCTCACTTATTTGCTCCCAACAAACCACTATACATCCGAGGACATAGGTCTACTTGATAAATTTTATATATTTGTTTTTATATAGGTGTGTCCCTTTTTGTCTGGAATGAAACAATATTATATCTATCCAAACTCTACTCAACTTTCAAGCTTGACCAACGTCCATGTTCTCCATAAAATCATCCAAACTGTTCCAACCCATATTAATCTATCATGTTTTGTTTTTCTGAAAATTTGCAGTTTTATTATCTTGTTTTAAAAATATACATTGATATATTGATATATTAATACTATATCCCCACCTAAACTGTAAACTCTTTGAGGCCTGATACTGACTATTGTATTCATGTAGGTGTGTATATGCATATTCCCAAAATGCTGATGGCTTTGTTGTTGCAAAATATTTACTTCTCAGACTGCCTGGCTTTATTAGTGTCCTCTTGCCATTTTCTTTAATTAAACTTAATTTTCAAAAGTCAACTGCAAGAGGCATTTAAAAATTCCTAATGAAATTTGAAGTATAGACTTGTCAAAGTAGAGGTCATAGATATAATACTAAGAGGCACAATACTTGGATTTCAGTTCTACCTAAAACTGGTTGTCTTTGGCAGTTGGAAGATCAGTCTTTCTACTATTACATTTTCCCTTCCCACTTAGCAGGCATGATATATGAACAAATTCTAACAACACACTTTCATCTTGTTCTTATACACAGAAGCATCAGCATGATTCATAAAAATGAATTATGGGACTGAATGCCACCATCAATGATTTTCTTTCTTACGCCCATGCAGTTCAGAACATTTTGATTCAATTAACTCTGCATGCCCAAGATTCAAATAATTTTTTCTCTGCCTGACTCACATCTTAATAATTCCATTGTCATTATGCTTATAAATTGTCGGTTTTATGAATTCTGCTGCAGTCAATACTAGGAAAGAACACAATTTGGGTGACATTCAGGCTTTAACCTGAACTCGATTACAAACTTATGGAGAAAGAAGTCAGTCTACACATGAGATAAAAACATAAACATAGCAGGGAAAACACAGCCATTGTGAAAAACTGAATAAGGAAAATATAACTCCTTTTAAAATGGTTAGACATATGGTCTTGGATAAATCACTCATCTCCTGGAGCTAAATTGTCTCCTTTAATAAAACAGGAAAAATATGATATACCTTCTAGGATATGAGTATGAAAATATCTCTAAATCTGCTACTATGATACTTGGCATAAGAAAAACTCTCATTGTTTCCGTTATTCTCCCATGTTTTCAATTATTATAAGTTTATTGTTGTTAATACCTAAATTACTGAGAATGTAGAATATACCTACATTGTGATAAAGTGGGTTTTGAAACAAGCTGTATTAGACTGGAAAGACAATTACTTTATCTTCTCTATGATGCTGTTTCCATACAGTTATATGAAAATACGCACAAAACTGAGGCTGGGTCTTGGGTGAGAAGAGAAATCAAAGAGGACTTCCTAGGAAAGTTGAGCTTTTAAAAATTACTCTTGGAAACTATAAAATTCACCATTATTTAAGACCTCTTTAATTACTCTTTGTTTCTTGCTGTGTTGTTAAGTCTCAGATGAATGTGAACTGTAAGAATATGACCCTATAAATGCAAGCTCTCTCCTGGGAAACCAAGTTAACTACTCACGTTAATTTTTCAGTCCTGCATATATCCATTTAGATGTGGTTCCAACTTGGACTGCAAAAGGCAGTTTTGGTGTTAAAGAACCTCAACTTACTTCAAAGGAGCATTTTTAAATTATTGCATTTTATTCTCTGAGACAATCAGATTAAATATTTATGATGGCACTATTAAGACTGTAAAATTTATGTGAGTTCTACTTCTTGAAACTTTCAGTCTCCTTTTTAGACTGTAGTGAGAAAGAAGAAAAGGGCTAGAAATAACTCCTCAGAACAATGAATTATTCTCTGAATAACACCTATTGTGTCGGTTTTAGATAAAACATTTAAATTAGGGAATATTTCAGAATTGTTAGCATTGGTGAAGTATAGAGCACTCCAAATTAGATGGTCCTAAAAGCTGAAATTACTCTAGATATTAATGACAGTTTTCTATGTATTTTAAAGAAATATCATTCTATATATTTTTTTTAATTGTCACTCCCCCCACCCCACCAAGTTTAAATGATTTTTACCTAGAGGTAAATGTGCTCAAAACTTATAAAAGTTATTTCTTCTCCTGAAACTTTGAAGAGAATTGGGAAACTATTTCATTTCATCCTTTTAATCAAACATCCGATATTCTAAGCAAGAAATTAGAAAAACACAGCAACAAAATGACATTTTGTTGTAAGTAGTATATAAAGTCAGTATGTAGACTATCAGTGAAAGTTTCTTTCTGACTAAAATGTTAACTGTTGCTACTTTATTCCAAAGTTTATATATTCATTTATTCAGCATTTATTGAGTACTCTAAGGTCAAAGAATTTCCTTAGGAAACATGTTGGAATAAAAGATGACTATGACCTGTTCTCTGCCTTTCAGAAACTTACATTCTACCGAGGAATAAAAGCCTATCACAAGTTGCAATATAATAAGGTAAGTGATGATTTTTAAATAAAGATTGATGAGCATGAAAATATTGAGCCATGATGCTGCCTGAACAGGAAACACATTTTCTGTGGCCACATGATTGAGGATGCCAGGAAGGTCCCTGTAGACTGCAGAGGAACTTGAGTTTATTTCCATTCTAGAGACTAGGACACAGTGAAACTAAGTTTTTCTTAATATGGGTTGGAGTAATTGTTGCTGTGCTATCTCCTGGTGAAAGTTTTGGAATTGGCTTTTTCTGTATAGACACGAACTTCATATATTAGACAATTAAAGTATGCAACTACATAGTTGTGACAAACATATGTGTGTGTATGTGTGTGTGTGTGTGTGTGTGTGTGCGTGCACGCGTGCCTGCATATGTTGGAAAGGTTGTATATGCTTTAAAATTAGTTGTAGTTGTACATTTCATTGGTAGCCTTAGCTACCAAAGCACGGAACATTCACTGCCAGAATATTATTTAAAAAAAACCCACAAATCATATTAAGATTAAAAGTGTGTTTTTATAGTGTCCAATCATTAACTAAGGCAATACATATAGGATTTATTTGACTGGCATGTGACTGATTGTAGAACTCAGGGTGACAAAACTAGAAGGGCAACCACCAAATTAATTTAAGGCAGAAAGGGGTTATTGATCCGTAACCCTGGACAATTATGGGTTAAAATAAAGAGTATTTGAAAAGTAAGCGTATTAAAACCCTAGGTATTTATACATTAGATATATTCAGATATACAGAAAAATGTCTATAAAAGAATGTTTACTACAGAATAATTTATAAGAGAAAAATCTAAAATAATTTAATTATTCAAACTTAAAGAATTAGTAGAATTTATGATTCTGCATCTACTTGTCAAAATATTTTTGTTATTAAATATTTTCATGTGAAATCATTGAATGTGAAAGGAAATATTAACAATATAATAAGTAAAAATAGATATAGTATATTTAAAATACTTAAAATATGAATATATTTCCTTTTTTCAAGAATTTATATATACTATATAAATTGTATTAAGGGTGATTTGCATTTTCTTAACTTTTTCTATATTTTATATAATATCATAAATACATACTACTTCCTTGGGTTTTCAAAAAATAGTTTCTTTAAATTGGTTTTATTAATATACTATAGTGAATATTTTTATGGAGATAGCTAATCAAAGACCTCTATAGTTAAAAAAAATAATGTGGAAATAAGACAGTGGTTAATATGAAGATGAGAAACAAATATGGTGACTGTTGCTCTCTGAGTGCCATCCAATGGAAAGACAGAGATCTTCAATAAGGGAAATGGTATGTCAAACCTTAGTAACAGTGTGGCAAGTTTCAATTTGTTCGGTGCAGTCAGTCAGGTGTGAGCTACTGTTGAGAGAAGGTGTGTGTTAAAGTGTGTTGTAAATCATGGACCATGAACAACTCATTAACATGAAACGGGCAAACGGTTTAATCCTCCATCATGACAACGCTCTGTGTCACACTTCGCTTCTGGTACAGCAATTTCTGTCAAATAAAAACTTTGCAGTGTATCCGCATCCACTTTTTTCACTGGATCTGGCACCGAGCAACTTCTGGCTCTTCCCCAAAGTCAAAATGATTTAGGACATGGAGGCAGCCACAAAAGCACAACTAAAGACACTCCAAAAAGAGGACTTCCAGAACTGCTTCAGAAAGTGGCAAGAATGATGGGATAAGTGTGTTCAAAGTGAGTGGGAGTATTTTGAGGGGGATTAATGGCAACGTGTCTTTTACTGTAATTTTTTTTTATTTAAACATTCACCATATTTTGTGATCACACCTGGTACATCAACTTGTAAATACACATATTAAATTTCTCTGAAAAAAATCTCGGACAATTGGACACTAGTTGCTGTTATAATATTTAGGAGATTCTCTTAAGTGATCTGAATAATTTGTTTAAAAATTTTAAACAAATGTAATTCTGAATGGATTTGCATTTTGTAAAGCTCCATGGATATTTAATAATGCATATTTTCTTGGCACCCACTCTATATAGTTCTTCTATTTTAAAGCAAATAACATCAAGAACATTCTCAGCTAGATATATTACCAAGACGGCTCATAGATCCTTGCAAATCATTGCAGGGCCAAATATTAATCAAATATATTTTTTTAAGTAAAATAGAAAACCTACCTCAATAATTTAAAACGTGCCTTTCTGGACTGTGATGTTTAACTACAGCTAATATTTTTAGTGAAGAATGACTTGACATGGATATTGAGTTTTAGATGAAATTGTAAGGGAAAGAGGAAAAAACTATAAAATTCATTATTAAGGATCAATGTACAATACTATGTTTGCTCACATATTTACTAATAAAGACTGGTACTTTTTGTTCACCAAACTACTTCTGTCCAATGGCTTCTCCTAGAGCTATCGATTCAGTAATCATGTTATCTACGAGTATAAGACATCTTTACAGGCAGTTGTCTGTGTTAAAAAAAAGAAAACAAAAGTCAAATCTCAAATATCTTATTATGAGTATTACCTTCCCATCTAAATATTTTCCATATAGCCTCAATATAGTCAGCATTAGCTTGATCAAATTATGTATAAGAATTTTGCCTAGGAAAAAAGTTTGGATTAGGTGTTTGGAACTAAAATTAATTGGATCTAAAGCCTCCTAAGTTTTTGAAGGAATTGTGTTTCAAAGAAACCATGATCCTGGATCCTCTGCTCATCCAAAATTGTCTGATTGTCCAAACATTAAAACAATCTTTCAGTTCCAAAACTAGCAGAGAATAAAAGTAGACTTGATCAGAACTACAGACCTCAAGGAGACTGTATTCCCAATACCCATTTTATAATGGCTGTGGATAGCATAGCTATATATTTTATTGCCCAAACCAATGCTTTGAGGACTGCAAAGGGGTGCTGTTAATAACGCAGAGACAAAAGCCATATACTAGGATGCTGTGAGCAATCCCCAGCTATGGAGAATAATGGAAGATGAAGAATATACCAGAGGGAAGAACCAGGGACTACTGAAGACAAGAGAAAACAGAGCTTCTCTCAAAGAGAAGAATCTGGTCTAATGAATGAAATTTCTGCACCTCCTTGGTAGAAAACTTTCCCAACGATGATCCAGCACAATCTCAGAACTGTCATGGACCAATGTCTGCTGTTCTCTCCCAACCTTCCTTTTTCTAAATGAGGAAGCTCACTGCTTTACCTACTCCCTATTCTTCATTGGATATTGGGTGTTGGTGAGTGGTGGATAGTGTATCATTTTAGTTCATATCTCATTACATCACAAGCAGCTACTGAGGACTATATGTTCCCTGCTGAATTTGGCCTTTTAACTGGATACAGCAACGAAAAGCGTCTTTAAATTGGCTCCATGGGGGGAAAATGTGCATATTGTATGGTGTGGGGATGAGTAAAATGCATATTCTGTTTCCTAAGGTGCAGACCATGGCAGAAAGAAGTTGGCTGATTTTTCATCAAATATGTTTCACTCTCCCACTTGGCTCAAGGTAGCCTGTGTATCCCTTCTTCCTTTCTTTTATATATGACAGATTGAGTATCGGCTAATGGAGTGGGGATGGAAGTGATATTCACCACCTCTAGCCTGGCCCATAAGTGAGCCTGCATGATTCTCCACATTCTCTTCTCCTACTTCCAGCTGGATGCAGAGATCTAGGCGAGAATAATAAGGCCCTAGGGTATGATGAACTCACATGTGGAAGGAGCCAGAGTCCTCAAATCACCATCAAACACTTGTACTGATGTGTTATATGAGTGAGAAATGAGCCTCTATTGTGTTACGTCTCTGAAATTTGGGAGTTGTTTCTAAGAACATTTAGCTGAGCCGACCAAATACCTTGGTTTAGTGACCCTAACAGTCCACGCTGGCACTCACTTTCAAGTTAGTCACCTATAGGATGAAGACAAATAATAATTACCCATAAGTGACTTGATTTATATGAAAGATGTGTGTCAAACTGTTAAAGTAAATTTTTTAAAAAAAGCACAGAAAAAAGGCAACAAAATGAGAGGATAGAAGGAGTATTCCCAATGGACAATGGACGCAGCGGTAAATGAAAGTCATAGGAAACAGGGACACTTAATCTATTATTGAAAATTCATCAAGATCTTGTCTGGAAGGCAGGCAAATTGATTGACAACTAAGCTTAATGATTGATTTCCTTGGCTCAGTAATGAATTCTTTGTCTAACAAAACAGAGTGAATTTATTTTTATTTTCATGATGTGGTGGATTGTTTGTGGTTTCCCACAACTTTCCTGCTGAATTGGGGACGATCAAGGTTGAACAAAAGGGAAAGTTTTATGCTTGGCTAAGTGAAAGATCATATATGAAAATAAGAATTGGATTAAGGTGAAACAAGAGTGTGGAGAGAGAGAAATGACTGCATCCCTCTAACTATATGACAAATGAATAGAGCCTACACAAATTAGCCTGGACAATTAATACAGAGGTGTGGACATCTGTATAGCTCCTTTGGTTGTTGAATGGGACCCTCTCCAATTTACCATTTCAATAACTGCAAATTTATTGTCTATCATAGTTCCTCATGTATAGTAATGAAATTGTAGGTACTCAGTAAACTAGAGGAGAAAGAAAGCTTGTTACTCCCAGTTTATGTGTTAATAATGATATTCCAGTCTTCTTTTTTGCTTTAAAAAAAAAAAAGCACAAATATCTATATCCCCATTTAGATTAGAGCTACATTTTGGAAGGTAGGATTTTAGTCTTCGGAGTTGTTGTTTTTTATCACACATAAACATGGTATATTCTCAATAAATGTGTTAACTGATGTTTTTTTAAAGAAAAGCACCCATAGTAGATCTGAAGGTGCTCAGTAGTCCACTCAAATTAAAAAAAATAAAACCATATATATATTTAGGTGATATATATATCACCTTTAGGAGATTGTACCTTATCATAGACTAATGTTTAGGCAAAATGTGAGAGGTGGTGAAGACAATAATGGGAGGTGACTGGATGTGCACTGAAGTGAAGACACTAGTTCTGAAGATTCTGCGTTGAAGGAAAGCTGCACCTTAACCGTGTGTTTAATCCTTTCTGTCCTTCCCCGTTCCTCTTTACTCAGGTGTCCGTCCTTCTATCACATGTCTGGCAAATACTTATATCAGTTACTCATAATGCTTTCCATCTGTTGAAATCATTTTTCCCTATAGTTCACTTCCATAATTAGTGTACCCAATGATTTCTCATTGATTCATTCTTTCATTTATTTATTCATTACTATGTCCTGGTTCTTACGTTGCCTGCTTTAGCTAATCTGACAAATTCTGGATCTTACCAGACTAAATGTATGTGTTTGGCTACTTTTTTTCCTGCCCTTGTTTTCAGAAACCACACAGTGGTTTATCTAGTCCCTACTATTCCGTTCTCAGCTATTAATACACAAGTACTGACATGACACATGATACCTGCAAAGAAAAGAATTCCTTGTATTGTGAATGCTGGTTTTGTTAAACAGGTGGTTTAGAGAACCGAGAGAGACCCTTGCTTAACATCTGAACTCATGAGTAATTAAGTGGAATGATTAGCAGGAATGATAAATCTTCTGCTTCTTTACACAGGGTTTCCATCAGAGGTACATGGACTTTGCCCTCAAAGCATAATGTAGTATAACGATTATTCATTGAATACTCATTCTGCGATGGCATTGTGGAAATGCTTTCTGTGAATTTCGTTCATTTCTCACAATAACACAAGAAGAGATGCTCTATTATCCCCATTTTACAGATAATGAACACTGAGGCAGAGAAAAGTCAAGCAGCCAACATAAGTGGTGAAAAATGAGCTCCAAACCGAGGTGTGTTGGAATCCAGTGCCTCATGCTATGCTGGTTTCCTCACCGTAAACAGCTAATGTGTTTATATTGCTTTACAGTTTGCCAGGTACATTTCTACTATTTTTTTTAAATGTAATCCACATAGTAATTCTGTGATAAAAGCACTATTGTTCTCCCTATTTATAGTCGAGGAATTCAGGGTCTACTGTGTGATTTACCCGAGATGTCATCACCTAGGATTGGAAATTAAGATTTACTATTATGTCTTCATTTCTCTGCTTTGCAGTCATGACTGCACAGAGAATTTCTAATCAAATCATATACACACGTACATATTCCCAATGGCCTTATTCAAAGAAAAAAAAAATTCTTCATCATTACGTAAGTAGTGAATGCAAACACCAAGTTAATGAGATTTGAACTGAGAACAAACATCGGGGCAGCTATACATTTTGGCTAAATAAAAGCAACATAGGGAATTACAAAAGGTCTTGCCCAGGAACTTCAAAGGAAATATGCTATCCTTATTAAGAGCTTTTAATACAAACTTATCCAAAACAGAATGCCTGCTATGGGTATTTTCTGTGTCACGCTTATGCATATCATTGCCCACTAGTCAATCTAAGACATTAAAAAAAAAAAAAAAAAAAGGAATTTCAGGTGTTAAATTAGCCACCCAGGGATACCTCCACATAGTCCCTTGAATGCAGTAAAGGAAATATATGGAATGTGACAAAGAAAATTAATTAAAAGGGGCAATAAAGACTGCTGAGTTCAAACAAACTGTGGGCCCTAGCACATACCCATTCTGTACCTGCAGGCCAGACTTCATGAAATCCAGACAAGCTCAAGCACGCTTTTATACTTTAATGAAAAAAGGGGGTTGCCATGTTTCTTAGCTATTCAGAAATCTATAGTGAGCACCTTGCATTTGAAAACTCTCAAAAGGAGAATTTATTGAAGTATTTTAGCCCTCTCTTCAGCACAAGCAGCAAAGTGCTCAATCCAGTTCTATTTTCAATAAGAGATGAAGTCATTAATATTTTACAAGTTATCCTAAGAAAACTAACAAAAGCTTTAGGGTCAGAGGTAAGAGAGTTTTATTTGGTCAGATATTTCAAGATAGTTCCAAGTTTCTTTTTTTTCTTTCTTTTTTTTTTTTTTTTTTCCAATCTCCTTCTATTAACACTTTTTAAATCATTTTTTTTTTTTTCCTTCGTAATATTTCCATGTCCTTTTCTCAGAAATGGCTATCGGATCCTTCCTTCATTTTCTTTCGGTGAATAGTCAAACGTGCTTTCTGTGGGATTTTTCCCTTTGGGTAAAAACCTACCATTCCTTTATCATTCATCTATATTTTTCCATTGCCATGTGTAGTGGCAACGTGGATGACAGAACTCCATGGCTACTCTATTTTCCCCATAATCTTGTCATCCTATTTTAAACTCTTCACAAGTTTCCCTTACCTGCTTTGGGATCTGCCTGCCCACTGTTTCTAAACTTCCTATTTCAACTCACTGACAGCCCTCTAGTCTACAGTTTCTTTAATTCTTTTTGGGGAGGAAATATTGAGCTGTCACATTCAAGACTGTTTCTGTACATGAGCAAAGTCAAATTTATATCGATCAAAGTGACATGTTTGCAGAGCCAACTAAACTGAAACATCCATATAATTTATGGCTTGTTATGTTTGGTGATAAACAGACATTTTAATTAAGTTTGAGGTTGAAGCTTTTAAAAATTTCTGCCTGAATTTTATTACCCACAACAAATAGAGCCTTGGATGAAGGAAGAGATAAATAGCAGAATGGACCCTCTACGTATACCCGGGCTAAGGATACAGGTATTTACACTGTTTATAAGAGATGGTGCCAAGAAATGCAATACCAACTCATAAAAGACATCTGTAGAAACCCTGTCTGTAAAGAAAACTTTTTAATTCTCCTTGAGCCAAAACTCATAGGCTCTTAAAATCCAGGTATAATAGTAATGGGAAATGAGGAATTATTTCCATAAACATAAAGCTTTTCCAAGGCACCTGGCCGTGGACAGATTTGTCCCTGAACCCGTTGGAATGACCTCATCTGAAGTATTGTTAGAGAGTCCAGTCCTGGGCTGTGGGCAGAGCACTGGAATAAACCTTAGCTCATGGTTCTCAAGTGCTTCTTTGCCCACTGGACGGCATCAGAGGCTGGAGAAGCCGAGGGCCCTTTGGACAATTTGATTAGCGACTTGTGTCTTCTTGATGGAAGGCACAGAAAGCTTGGAGCTAAGACTTAATTTTAAATATGACTTTAAATTTTTAAATATAGAAAAATCTGCTGAAATGTGAACATTCTGCTATTTTGAGAGGCAAGTGGGGGCATACAAATAATTTAAAGATTATGCATTCGTTACAGACATGAATACAATAAACTCAACATTTTCCCCAAATCCTGATGTGTTAGTTTGCTAAGGCTGCCATAACAAAGTACCAGAGATTGGTGGTAAAACAACAGAGATTTGCCTTCTCACAGTTCTGAAGGCTAGAAGCGTGAGATCAAGGTGTCAGCATGGTTGCTTTCCTTGGAGGTTTCTGTCCTTGGCTTGTAGATGGCTGCTTTCTCCCTGTTTCTATGTAGTTTTTGCTCTGCATGAGTACATCCCTGGTACCTCTCTGTCTCCAAATTGCTTCTTCTTCAGACACCAGTCAGACTGGACTAGGGCCCACTCTAATGGTTTCAGTTTAATTTAATCACCTCTTTAAAGATGCTATGTCCAAATACAGTCACATTCTGAACTATTGGGAGTTAGGGCTTTGACCCAAGAACTTTAAGGGTACATAATTCAGCCCACGACACCTGGTACAGTGGAAACTAAAGCTCACAATACGATGAATTATGACCAAATAAAGTAAGGGCCATTTTTCCACAGAAAGTATCACATCTTGAAAAATGTTATCCAAAAAATGTTTAGAACATGATCAAATCCTGGTTGATGAGATATTTGGAAAAAAAGAATATAGACATGCAGGAATGTGCTAGCTACCGGGGAAGTTTGGAAGCACATCTGCATGTTCAATGTCTGAGAAAACAATCATATCTATCCTCGTTATTATTAACTGTCACTGTAATGATATTTCGGTGCTTACATACAATATTATCCAGTTTCAAAGCACATTCTCTTCCATTGTTTAATTTTAGCCTTGAAAGAGCCAAGTGAGTGCTGCTGTTGATATGCTGGATATTTTGATGGTTTGTTTGTGTTCGGAGAAACAGAGTGTAAGAGAGATTGAGATGAAGGAGAGCTCTCTTTAAAGAAGCCTTTATCTCCTCCTATTTTGGCTTGCACACTGTGTTACACTCTTTTCATTGCCACCAAGGAATCTCACTCGGTGATAATTTTTGTGAAATGAGCAAAAATTATATTGATACTCTGTTTAAGAGACTATAGTGTGTTGCAAAAGTAATTCTCTACATTATCGGGGATGAGACTAGTCCTAGTTTCCAAAAATATCCATATAGTTACCTTTGGCAGCATG
Source organism: Rhinolophus sinicus (assembly GCF_036562045.2). Classification (NCBI taxonomy): domain Eukaryota; kingdom Metazoa; phylum Chordata; class Mammalia; order Chiroptera; family Rhinolophidae; genus Rhinolophus; species Rhinolophus sinicus. The sequence continues at coordinate 16,443,915 of NC_133753.1, forward strand.
ATTTGGGGATTCCATTCTATTCCTGATACTAGGGTAATACCAAGATTTCTAATTCCACCTGTCATTTCGAATCTTAATCACACAAAAAGAGGCGCTCAGAGGAGTACACTATCCTCGATCTACCCTCCACGCAGGAAAAAGACATCTTTAACTTCTCTTTTTAAAGCACATGCATGGAGATAAGGTGTAAATTTTCATTAAGTCGTGCAGCATATATCTACGCAAAAATGACTAATTTATTTTTTTAGGGAAGAGCAAATTTAAGAAGATCTGATTTGTGTTGGTTTCTCTATGGTGAAGGATGTGCTACCTCTCTCTCTGTAGTGGAGTTCTTTCTGTTTTATTGTGATCAGTGTAACAGGTACTACTGTTGTATTTGAGCATCTATGCACGTGGCAGCATTATTATCTGGCAGTATTATTTGAGAATTTCCCAACATAGAAATGAAGGAGTCCCCAAAATATCTTAGCTATTTTTTTTTTTCAGTAAGACATCTCAACCTTTTCCATCTGTGACTCTTTCTAGTAAAAATTTCAACAGGATTTACATAAAAAATAAAGTGTGTCTCAAAATGAAAGGAGATTGAGAGCCTCCAAGGACTGACTATAAGCTGGAGAATTTTTTTGGCAGCTCTCAAAGTTATCGTGTAAAACTCTGATGGATTATGAGGTGAACTGTGGTCATAGAGGAAACCAACACTTCAGGAAGGATTATAAATAATTAGGTCAAAAAGATCATTTTAAAAAGTGCTTTTTGGGGGTGTAGGGTGGATATTAGTAGATGTTCTCATGGATCTGGGATAATATAAACATAACTAGAATTTTCTGCAATAGAACTTGTAAAATTGTATTTTTTGCTAATAATATTCTTGTCCCCTACGTGATTATCACCAGAGTGATAACTGTCTCTTTATGGAATGATAATTACCAATTAGATGAACAAAGTATCAGTGTTGTAGGGGCCATAAAATGTGGAAATGTGTTTATTTTCAAACTGAAACAATAATGTATGCTTATTTAAAATATCCATTATATGGCCATACAAAATAAATATAGAAATCTGCCTTTACCTGTCCTCAGTCTTTTTTTATGAGAAGTAACCACTTGGTAAATGTTTTTAAATGTACATGTCAATATACATAACCTGCATAATATCTCTTTGTTGCTCTGTCTTGACATGATAAGGTTACAGTCAAAGATTTATCAACTTAGCATGCAATACAAATTAAAATTAATTTAACATCTTTGTTTCAGTCTTCCATGAAAATAGTGAGTGCCATTTATAAAATAAATCAAAATATTTTAAAATATCTTTATTTTTTTTCTGCCAGGCTCAGTCTCCATACAGTTGATTCTGTGTCTCACTTGAGTTCACAGTAATGACTGCTTCCCAAATCCAGACCAAGCTGGGTTGCTCATATCTCCCCTTTTCCCTCTTCAACTCAGCTTTTTATTAGCAGAGCAGCAGTGTCTCCATATTCTGGCAATTTTTCTGTTATGACATTACTAGAATTCTGTCTCTCAAAAGAGAGTCATGTAGCTGACCAAACATGCCCAAATCGTTCTTCCTTAGAGAGGGGAAAGAGGAGTACAATACCACAGAATGAATGCATTCTTCAAGTTTGCCACATTTTCTTCCATGTACACGTATAGATGTGCATGATTTATCATGTACACCTTTGAATTATAGTTCTAAATTTGGCCATTCACATTCTATTTATACCAAAGAGCAACATGTAGAAATGAGTTTCTTGGATTTAGAAAAAAGCAATAACTAACAATTTAATTTACTGAGGAACAATTGTCTCCCTTAGATGTTACATGAATTTTTCTAAAAGAAAAAAAACGAAAAGAACACCTTAAATTTTCAGTAACCCTTGGGTCAGAAATGAAAGCATTTACCAAAAGAGATGAGATATTTAAATGAGAAAATCTTTGGGTATATTGATCAGCTGATAAAACAAGTTCCTGATTAATAAACAGAAAACAAAAGTTGAAATTGAGCCAGATGTGGGATTTGCTAGCAATGGACGGTTGGGGAGAAAAAAAAAAAGTTCTTTGTAGTGCGAGTGCTGTGTTGTCTGGTTTGTTTAATTTTTGAAGTTGATACATCACACATTGTTGAACTGACATGCTGAATGAACTTGAGTGTGGGGTAGAAACTATTAGCAAGCCAAGGGCTCTGCCTTCACTCATGAGTCATCAGTAGTAAGTAAGAAATAAATGTGGATCAGTTTGTCTGGAAGAATTTCCAAACTTGTCTGGATGTTGTGGACATGTTGTGAACAGTGCCATGTTGTCTGAGAAACTTAAAACAATGTTATTTTAAAGCAGTATGCCAAGAATTGAGATAATGCAGACATATATTCATATTTGGACAAAGTGACATCTTAATGAGAGTAAAGCAATGTGTTTCAGACTCTTGAAAGCTTTGAGACCTCATCACACACAGCAGTCATTAAGAGCAGTTTAACTTCTACCCCAGAATAAGCTCAGATAGAGTGTAGAGCCATGTAACACATCTGGTAGAGAATGATAGAAGGAGATAGAGTTGTACTCCTTGGAGAGGAGAGGAGAGGAGAGGAGAGGAGAGGAGAGGAGAGGAGAGGAGAGGAGAGGAGAGGAGAGGAGAGGAGAGGAGAGGAGAGGAGAGGAGAGGAGAGGAGAGGAGAGGAGAGGAGAGGAGAGGAGAGGAGAGGAGAGGAGAGGAGAGGAGAGGAGAGGAGAGGAGAGGAGAGGAGAGGAGAGGAGAGGAAGGTAAGGCAAAATAAGGAAAGGAGAGAGACATTGCCACAAAGCTTAAACTGAGCCTAATGAAATGGATTGCTTGATGTTGTAGTCAGAAACAATAAATGCCCTTCTCCATAAGGTGAGTGGGACCCAACGTAATGAAAACTAATTGAGTTAATTAACATGGAAATGTCACTGTATATTCACAACAATTTAATAAATATATTTACTCTTTTGTCTCATTTGAAATTACCTTTGGTTTAGAAATCCTTCTGCTGATGAATGATATTGTCCATTTTTGGTATTCAACTTTTATAAAAACATGAAGGTCTCTTAGAAGGTGAAGTCTTAGAAGGGCTCTTGAAGATCATCAAGAATAATTGTTAAGGACAAAGTAGCCGCTGAATTGAATCTGGGTAAGAACTACTGCAGGGAATATCTAAATGAAGTAGTCAAGAAAACACCTCCAAGAGGCTTATGAACCTGTTTTTATAGACAATATGAGAAAGCAAAAGAAGATCATTTACTAAAGAATAGGACCAACTGTCTTAACCTTATTCACCAGTCTTAGAGCCCAGATTTCAAGGATACAGGTAGTCTCTGTTAACACCTTTTTGATTTTATGTTTGGGAACTGCTAATTAAGTGTAGGACAGACTATGATTAGACTTTGCAGAGCTGTTAGCATTATATGGATTAGAGCAGAATTTTGTTTTTTCACACAACTTTCTCATGTCATATATAAGCTTGTCCCAACTCTTAAACCTACTTCAAGCTGGATTTTTCAAGATTTCCTGTATACTTTTCCATAAAATATAATTTATCTAACACTATGGATCTCTGCTAATAAACAATACAGGACACAGAAGTTTATTGACTCATCAGTGATGCTAATTTTAAATGCTACAACCTTGGCTGCAGCAGTTGAAGGAACTCAATTACAAATCACATGTGTTTAAGACCTTCTAATAGAAAAAAAAATGATTTGGAGGTCATATTTTCCCCTTCTTAAAATTTTTCTGTACATGATCTCAATGACAGTCTTTGTCAACTGTTCCCCACCATCAAACCACTTTCCAACAGCCCCAGGTGTTCATTTTGGAGGCAGTGTGATTATGGGGAAGCTGGCACCATGATGTCTTCTGGGGGGGTGTGAATGACATCAGGCAAGTCAGTCCTCCCATCTTGCCGATTACCATGCTAAGGTCAGGTGGAAGCATGAGCTCTAAGGCAGACCGATTGTGTTGAATCTCTTCTCTCCTGCACATGCATGAGGAAGCACTAGCTCCAGAAAACCATGCATCTGTCATAATTTTGGGCTAGGATCCAGCCTTAGAAAAATGTGACACTGCAGAATATAAAGGAGAGTGAACGACCTGGGTTATTGGATGACATTGTTATTCCGATATTTGCACTTTCCACTGCTGAGAAATGGTATGAATCAGGTTATCTGCTTTATGCTGAGGGTTAATGTCCATCCATGATTCGCATAATAATATTATTCTTGTTTTTTAATTAAAGTTTATTGGGGTGACAATTGTTAGCACAGTTACATAGGTTTCAGGTGTACAATTCTGTATTACATCATCTATATTTCACGTTATGTGTTCACCACCCAGAGTCAGTTCTCCTTCCATCGCCACATATTTGACCCTGTTTCCCTCTTCTAGAAACCCTTTCCCAATTACCCTCTGGTAAATAATTATTCTTGTTGGTAGTCTACTTCTTAATTCATGGTAAAGGGTTTCTACCACACATCAAAAAGGTTTTTCATACAAAATGAAAGCTAGTGGCTATGGCAACAAAAGTATAAATATAGGGACCATTTTTCACTGTGGAAGTTAAACAATACGGAGGTGGATTTGATCGAAGTAAGAGTTTGCTTTAAGGGATATTCAGACTTACTCTTGGACAGATAGAAAATGGTCTTTATATACATGTTGATTTCTTGTTCATTTATTTAAACTGCTATTTTTCTATTTTATTTTTTTTTGGATTGAAAAACAAACTGTGTAAAGGGAATGAAATGTACATTGTACTAGTGTATTGTTTGTTCTTTCAACTAAGGTGTAAGGTTCAAAAAAACACAAATGACTTTAGGCATTTGCCTATTGTATTCCTAGAAGTTAGTTCAGTGGCTGACATTTACTACTTAGTTTTCAAAACAAATAAATATTAATTTAGGGGCATGCTACATAAAAAAAGAAAGGACATATTGTTTTTGATGAAATTTACATCATGGTTAATTTTAAGTAATGGTGAGTTATCATCATACGTTCTTTCTATTCTAGGTGATATTTACCCATCATTATCATGTTGTAATGAAGTGCTCATTTCTATGGGGACTGTGCTCATCAGTGATGTCAGATAGATGATAGATAGATAGATAGATAGATAGATAGATAGATAGATAGATAGATAGATAGATACAGAGATACAGAGATACAGAGATACAGAGATACAGAGATACAGAGATACAGAGATGTTATGATGATTAATTTTATGTGTCAACCTGACTAGATCATGATGTCAGATAGATAGATAGATAGATAGATAGATAGATAGATAGATAGATACAGAGATACAGAGATACAGAGATGTTATGATGATTAATTTTATGTGTCAACCTGACTAGATCATGGGGTATCCAGATATTTGGTTAAACTATATTCTGTTGAGTCTTGAGGGAGTTTCTGGACAAGATTAATATTTGAATTAGTAAACTGAGTATAGCAGATTGCCCTTCTTACTGTGAGTGGGTCTCATCCAATCCATTGTAGACCTGAAGAGAACAATACGGTTGGGTGAGTGAGAGAGAACTTGTTCTCTCGCTGCCTGTCTTCCAGCTGGGGCATTGGTCTTCTTCTGCCTGTGGACTCAGGCTCAGATTAGAATTTATACCATTGACTCTCCTGGTTCTCAATCCCCTTTGGCCTGGTACTCGGCTCTCCTGGGTTTCCCACTGGCGACACTGCAGGTCTTGGAACTTCTCTGCTTCCATAAACACATGAGCCAATTTCTTATAATACATTTCTTTATATATGTATATGTATATATATGTTTGTGTGTGCACGTTTGTGTGTGTGTGTGTGTGTGTGTGTGTGTATAGTATATATTCTACTGGTACTGTTTCTCTGGAGAACTCAGATTAATACCGATAGATAAATAGATAGTTAAATATACAACTAATGGGAATATATAGAAAAGATTCAATAAAAGGAAATGTTAATACTAAAGAAGTGAGGTGATGAGAGAGTTATTGAGGCATACATATTACCACTGTGAGCACAAATATTTCTATTTTATTTTTAAAATCTACCCTTTTTGTTATATTTATTAGTATACAGTTTATTAATTTATACATGTATTTATTCATTAATTTATTCAACAATCACTCATCTTTGAGCTTGCAAAGTTAATCGCACTTGATTAATAAGATACCTTCTAAAGGTGGATAACTGCAGTGAAAGAAAATAAAAAGCCATGCAAGAAAAAACGTCATGCTCATGCTAGGGTTATGCTCAGTGTGCTCTGGGAGAGAAGAAATGGGTGGCTAAATTGGACTGGCGAACAAGACTCAATTTCTGAGAAGAGATAAGCAGTAGTATAGTAGCACTCATGACTTTCCTGTATTTTCAGACATCGTCTTTGGTCTTTCCAACCTCCTGATGGGAATGACAGAGTACATAGCATCTCTTTTGAAATGATAGCGATTACACCTTTATTTCTAATTCTCGAACTCGTTTCAAACCTGAGTTGGCTGCACCTATTTTCGAATAACTAGGCAAATGCGAACAGCACATCTCCGCTCTAACAAGTGTTTTATGCCTGCGATTTAGAAGACACTAACCTCTCGCTTGAAATCTGCACTGCATCCCTGATCTTTGCACCCAGGCTATTGAATTCTACCTCTTCAGGCTGGAAATGTCTGCACGATTTACTGAGGCTTTAGGCAGGGTTATGTTGGTCTAGCAGTTAAATAGTTATGTTACGAATAAAAATGTATTTAATAGTTTATTAGAAAGTCAATGGCATAATGTGTGAGGTGCCTCTTTAACAGTATACTAGAAGTGTCAGAATTCCATCCAATTTTCCACACATAAAAATGGCATAATATCCTACAGGTGTCAGCCATTTCTTTCCACTTACTCTGCTCATTAATAAAATATTTCAATACGTAGTCTCCTATATATTAATCTGGCATGTCCTAATGAAGAGCAAAGCTAAACAAGCAACTAAGTAGGTTCAGAAAAATACGTTAGGGGGCAGCCAGTTAGCTCAGGTGGTTAGAGCGCGGAGCTCTTAACAACAAGGTTGCGGGTTCAATTCCTGCATGGGCCACAGTGAGCTGGGCCCTCCACAATTAGATTGAAACAACTACTTGACTTGGGGATGATGGGTCCTGGAAAAACACACTTAAAATAAATAAAAATTGAAACATACGTGTGTGTGTGTGTGTGTGTGTGTGTGTATGAAAACAAAAACTACATTAAAGAATAACAACAATTTATCGGAAGTGGTTATATTTGTTGTGGTCACTTCCTACAACACTAATTCACTGTGCTGATTATTGCACTGTCCACTGTTCAATGTTCATTATTTTCGTAAGATCTACATATCCCTGGTAAATAAATTGTCTTTGACTTAAGCTCACTGAGAAAATAATAAAGATTGCCTAAAGGCTATCTTTGAGAATAAGATTGCTATTTATGTGTTTTAATGTTAATTAATTTCCAGTGGATGTGTACTTTGGGAAATATACACTCCTATGATCGTGGCCATAGTCCAGGCAGCTTCCCAAATACACACTGGCACATAAAACACAGCAGCATGGTGCTCTGACATATAAACTTTTTCCACAACTAAAAATAGAGTTTTCGTTTTTTAAAGAAATGACCTTCTAATTGTAAACAAGGATGCATCTCTGACATTGTCTATATTTAAAACGTACAAATTTTGCTTTGAGTAGATATATGTATCAATGTATTTTAAAAGTTGCTATTGATAAATATACATATTATGTATCTGGTGCATGTGTATATATGTTTCCAGAAATACAGTGTCTGTTTATTTTGTACATACAGCTGTATTATTATATCCTTATAAACCAATGCAAGGATATACACAATATGAATCACATGTCATCATGTCATTTTTGCAATTCTTTTGAGTAGCAGAAATACATAGGGCGAATTAGTGTGTGTATAATGATAGATACAATTTCTACAAACCCACAAGAATATAGAAGAGAAATAAATCTATGCATATGTGGTATATATCCGACTTGTTCTTTAAGCTTAGTGTCACCTAGCTTCCCTTTAACATTTTATCATAAGAATAATAAAGAAATATCATCATTACATCTACCAATAGTAGATTGTCACCTATGCCTTCAGTGACCTACCATTTATCTCAACTCAATGATAAATGTATTTAAAATAGTAACCAACAGTTGTGTTATTAAGAGATCAACCTGCTCTTTCAAGGGTATTCCTCTGTTTTTAAGAGCACACAGTCATTCAATAATAATAACTGTCTTAACAAGACCAAATTATAACTAAATGTTTTATTTAAGTACATGTTATAGATCTATCAGATTAATGTTTTCAATTATTAAGTAAGTCAAACAACTTACATGGAGGTTAAGTGTTTCCTTCTCTCTCTCTTTATTGTTTGTTGCCAATTACAGTCAAAGGAATTTTAAGAAACAAAGATGCATGAATAATTCTGCTTATGTTTATTGATTCCATCTTGGAAATTAGGAACCTACAAATTTTATCATTTATTTGGGTTTGGAATAACATCTTCATTTCATTTCTACTGATGAGTTCATATTTAAAAAGTAAAATTATTCACATTGTAATTTTGAAAAAAATCTTGCAAAATAACTTACTATTTATTCCTATTAATCAGTTTTACCCCTTATCCTCATTAACTATTTCAAGAATTTATTGAGAGTGATACAAATTTCCGTTTATTTCTATCCCACGTAACCCAGCTCATATTATGCTGTGATTTCTGTCTGTAAATTCCTAAGACTAACATGTTCCCTGTCTGCCTTATTAGATATTTGTAACGCTTGCTTGCTGTGATAATTCCAGCCATTTCTGGGTAAGGCTGCTATACTGCTTTCCAGTTTTCTGAGAAATTTGAAGCAATCAAAGGAGAGATCAGCAGGCTGACACCACCTCATCGACCCATTTCCCTGCTTCTCTGATAACATGTGCCCATTGCCCAGAATAAAATACCCGTGTTCCTGGTCGAGGCCACTCCTCCATCTGAGCATCAGATCCCACTCATTCTTGACCATTCAAGGAAATCATTCCAGCAATTCCTTTTTCTCTTTTTTACCATTAATGTTACATTCAATTCAGCATCTTTTCCATCAGCATAGAAAAATGTTGCTATTTCTCCAAATTAAAAAAAAAAAAAAAAAAAAAAAAAATAACTAAACTAAGTAAAGCAAAACAAAACAGTTGGGACCTCACTGATCATCTGCATCCCATGTGATTTCTGGCCTTCCTTTAACTTACGATGTCAATTCTCATTTTCTCTAATTTCTTCTCTCTTCTCTTGTTAAACCTAAACCAATTCATGTTTTTTTCCATCCTCCACTCCACTCCATTCCCACTCCATTCCCCTTTACCTTTTTAGGTCACCAGTAACTTCCATATGACTACATACAATAGTTAATTTTTAGTCCTTATACTTAGATTGCCCCCCAAAAAACTCATGTTCACCCATAACCTCAGGATGTGACTTTATTTAGAAATAGAGTCTTAGAAGATGTAATGAGTTAAGATGAGGTCATACTGGATTACAGTGAGCCCTGATCCAATGAGTGGTGTCCTTATAAAAAGAAAAAAAAAAAAAAGAAAAAAAAAACATGACTCAAATAAAAAGCTACCCCTTTAAAAGAAGGAAGGAAGGAAAGCAGGAAGGAAGGAAGGAAAGAAGGAAGGAAGAAAAGAAGGAAGGAAAGAAAGAAAGAAAGAAAACGTAGATATGCAGGGAGGAAGCCCATGTGACTATGGAATCAGACACTGCAGTTATACTGCCACAAACCAAAGAATACTGAGGGCTATCAGCAAACAGCAGAAGTTGGCAGGGGCAAGAAAGGATCCTCCTCAAGACTTCAGAGGGAGCATGGTCCTGCTGACACGATGATTTCAAACTCTACACTCCAGAACTGCATGAGAATTACTTTCTGTTGTTTAAAACTGCCCTGTTTGTGATAATTTGTTGAGGCTGCACTAGGAAACTGACGTAGTCCTTATTTTACTGACCAATAAGTAGAATTTAGTTGTTGTTCACTCTCTCCGCCTGTAAACATTTAATTCAGTTAGCTACCAAGACACCACACTCATCTGGCTTTCCCCTCCTTCTTTGGATGCTCCTTATCTGTCTCTTGGCCCTTCTCCATCTCCTGACCTCCCAACACCAGACTATCATAGGGCTTAATCCTTTCTCCTTTCCATTTTTCTAATAACATACTCTCTTGGTGATCCCATTCCAGTTTCATGGCTTTAAACACCACCAATCTGCTGATGATTCCTAAATTTATGTTTCAGTCCATACCTTCCACCTTCACTCTGCTCCCTCTCTGTCTCCACCTTTATATCCAATAGGCATCTCAAATATAACAACATGCCCCAAACTGACAAATCAATGAGTAGAAGTATGCTATTTGGTATACTAATTAGTAAGGGACATTTACAATGTTTCTCCAACAAATGAATCATAAAAATTAATAATCTGACTGCAGCTTGGATTAAATGTCTTGGTATTGTGTCTTCTTCATTGGAGTTTTGGTTTTTGAATAATGAAACATGGACCCTAAAAATTATAGTTTGTGTCTGCTACTTCAATAATTGACGTTGTCACTTGAATCAATAGATGAATATTATCTTTCAAGAAATCCTTTAGCATCCAAAATGAATCCAGTTGCACGATCCAAAAGCTCAAGTTGTTAATTTTGCTTCTTTCTCCATTGCAGATCAGATGCCATTCTCTCGTACTCATTGGGCTATGAGATAGGCCTCTTACTATCTTCAGGAATCTCCTTGATTCCTTGATTTTTTTGACTGCCCCTTTCTCAGCCAGTTTAGGCTGCTATAACAAAGTACCATTGACAGCTGGCTTATGAACAACAGAAATGTATTCTTACAGTTCTAGAGGCCAGGACGTACAAAATCAAGGTGCCAGTAGATTCGGTGTTTGGTGAGAGCTCACTTCCCAATTCATAAATGGTCCTCTTTTTGTGTGTGCTCACATGGCAGAATGGGTTGTGGAAACTCTCCGAGGTCTCTTATTACAGCACTAATCCCATGCATGAGAGCTCCACCATCATTACCTAATCATTTCCCAAATGCCTCTCCTACAAATACTATCACACTTAAGGATTAGGTTTCAACATCTGAATTTTGAGAAGCTACAAGCACTTAGTCTATAGTAGCCCCTAAGACAATCATCAACAAGTCATGGTGGCTTTACACATTATTCAAAATCAAATTACTACTCCCTGTTTCCTCTGTCACTATTGTATCTCTGCTGGAATACAGCATTAGACCCTAATGTCTCTCCCTTTCAAATATTATTTCTCTACAGTCCATATGAACCAGAATGATCCTGTATAAATACAACTCACATCATGCTATTTCTGCCTCATAATCTCCAATGACCTTGTATTGCACTTATGGCAAAATACAAACTCTACCCTGTCCTTGCAAGGTCCTATGTTAGCTGACCTACCTTGCATTCCTCCGTGACTATCTTCCACACCACCTTACTGTTGCTTCTTTTACTCATATGCCCTTACTCTTCTTCCTTTTTCTCAAATAAGCCAAGCTTCTTTTTACTATAGAGCTTTTGCTTTTATTGTCACTCATTTAAATCTTACTGTGAATCTTCTTCAACTGTTTCTTGTCATTTAAGTTTTGGTTTTAATGTACCCTCACAGAGGTCTTCCATTACCATCTGATTTTAGTAATGCTAAAATTCATTCACATTAAGAGACTTTGTGGTATGATATTCATAATTTAGTTAAAAGTGTCAGGTTGCACAGTTTTATAATGTATATGTGTGAATTATCTTGAGCTTTGATTATAAGGGCAACTACTGCCTTAATCAAAATTCACGTTCCTGGGATGGTTTAATTTTGCCTTTATGGCAGGAAGTATACACTTCAGTAAGAAGTACCATAAGTCTTTCAGCCATCACATTGAGACATTAGATTTTATTGGCAAACTTGGTGTCCTTTTAACTGGAATGATGAATGTTTAGGATGAGGTCTCATTATAAAGTTAAAGATGTTAACAAAGTATGGTCTACTTAAACGCCTTATACAAATCCAACACTCTTGCGTGAATAGATTATGGATATCCAGAAAATTCTATAAATTTACCCTGGGGGAATTTGTCCCACAAATTAATCAGTGATAGTCCTTCCAGCCTCTGGATTTGGTTTTCTGTTTGATATTGTTTCTAAGGGGAATACTTCTGTAATGGAACTTCATTAAATTTATAAAATTAATAAAACGAGATTGGTAAACTGTTTTGTGTCTGTTCTGCTAATAACATTTAACTGACAAACAACTGTATTGTAGCAACAATTAGTTTAAAAGTGTTTATCAACTTGTGGGCAGAATAGCTAACAGTCGCCCTCTTCAAACGCATTACTTTTCTTACCTACTAAAAAGAATCTAAAAATTTTGCTTTACTACACTAGCCTTTTCTCCTAGACGCCTGTGTGGTGATCAGCGGGATGACAAATTATTTAAAAGCCCAAACTGGTTTAAACTTCATTATTCTGATCATTTCAATTATTCCTTCAAGAAATGTTTAGCTGGCTTTGGGGGAAAAAATTCATCCTTCAGATAGCCACTCCCTTTCCTGTTTCTATTCCTGAGATGAGATAAGAATACACTGTGTGAAGAGACAGCATTTTGTATCCCGTGTCAAACATGAGCAACTGGTTCTCAGTTAGAACATCCTCTGGACTGTATGCCAGGCTCTTTTCCACTGGGAGCGTCTCGTCTTGCTACCATTTGTAGCTGAGTTTTGCTGCAAGTGAAACCCAGAGCCTGGTCAGCGTCCACTCATCCTCCCTGACTGAGCTTCTTATTGGCTGCAGAACCTTGAGTGATGAGCCAAATTTTCTATCCACTTGCTGACCTGACATTGACCTTGCCTTCCCGGCTTCCAATGCTTGCCTCAGGATCACCTCATCCTGATACAGCAGGCTCCATGAAGGGGCATCTGATATTTAATCCAACATTTAAAAAACAGGAAAAAATAAGGGTTCTTGAAAAAGCTCAACCAAATAGTTCTGGACATGCTCCAAGTTGGGAGAGGAGGCAGAGTGAAAGAGAAACGCTTTCCTGAATATAACACAGAGAATTCAAGCCACCGACTCAGTCCTTGCTTTTATGAAGTTCCCATAATAAAATCATCTTTCATTCTTTACAATGAAGTGCTGGGAAAATAAATGCAGAATAACCTATTTCAATTCATGGCTCCCTTCCTTCATTCTTACTCCTCCATATTATCATCTCCCAAATCATAGACAGAATCTTGGCTTGCAGAATCTTGCCTCTCCATGTAAGATAATGTTATCTTACATGACAAAAGTGACTTTGCAGATGTTATAAATGTTCCTAATTAGCTGACCTTAGCATAAAGAGATTATTTGTATTATCCATGGGAGCCAAATGTAATCACATGACCTCTTAAACACAGAAAAAGAAGGCAGAAGAAAAAGTCAGGATAATAACCAAAGTGAAAGTTAGGGACCTTGGGAGCATAAATAGGCCTTGACTCACCATTTCTGGCTTTGAGGATGGGGGTTGGAGGCAATGACTAAGGAATATGGATGGCCTCTAGAAGCTGAGAATAATCTACAGCCCACAACAGGCAAAGAAAAGGGGAACTCACCCCTACAACCACAAAATGGGGATCTTACTCTTACAGCCATATAGACTGAATTCTGTCAACAAACTGAATGATGTGGGAAGCAGATTCAGCCTCAGTGTCTTCAGGGGTGGAGTACAGAGCTCAGCCTCTACTTTGATTAAAGCTTTGGGGGATGCCAAGCAGAATGACCAACCAATTCTGCCTGGATCATTGACTACTAGAAACCATGAGATGATAAATTTGTGTTAGATTAAGGCCCAGCTTTTGTGGTAATTTGTTTACATCAGCAATGTAAAATTAATAAAATTAGCTAAACTTGAATGAAGTAGGGTTATATTTTCTGTACTATAAGAGAAGTCTAATAATTGAATTCTAAGCTTTAATATTGACATTCTAAAGATAAATATGGAAGAATTTGAAACACTCTAACAATTATGGCTGAGTTTTGTCTTGCTGAATTCTAGTACCTTCTGTCTACTGTTCATGTATGATCACTAAACTTCATAATTACCCTGCAGAGATTCTGCATTGAGAGATTCTGCACTGAGAAATTACTCAAAATGAGATATTAAAAGGCATTCGCTGAATAATTGCAAAAAAATCACACAATTGTCACTAAAGCTTTCCTTCAACTAAAATTAATTTATTCCTTTGCTTGGGGATCCAGGCTTAATAAAATCCATAGACCAAGAGGGCTCTTGAAGATAACTTACTTTTCCCTTTCTGATTCCATATGCTGAATATCTCCAATGTATTATTTCTTTCTCTAAAATTATAGATTAGCGTCAAGAGAATCTATCTTTTTCATTTATTTTAGAGATTTAATTGGTATTGACTCTATGAGTACACAGCACCTTATACATCTCAGTGAACCCAGCCCCTGTTCTACACATTGACGTTCCCCTTTTAAAAATATAAAGCAAATGTAGGTATTTTTCATGAAAATATCTGAATATAGCATTATCTTAGAATCTCTCTTTTTCCATTTGTATGTATGTATGTATCTATCTATCTATCATTATCTATCTATCTATCTATCTATCTATCTATCTATCTATCTATCTATCATCTATCTATCTATCTATCTTTAAAACTCCCCCAGCTTAACCTTAAATCTTAGATTGTTCACAATGAAAATACATTAATTGAATTATTTTTGCAATTGTTTGTACAATAAGTATTAAGTTTTTAAAAACTGTGAAAGAGAGAAAGAAAAGGAATGTGATTGGTTCCTTTATATAGTGCTACTAAAATTCAGTGTTGTGGGAGGAGTAAGGAAGTAAGGTGGAGGAAAATGGAAGGATAAAGGAAGCATGTCTCAAACATCATAAGGTTACTGCATCAATACTTGTAAAGTATCTATCAATGTTTGAAACCTCAAACACCATAGAGTTACTTTATCAATATCTGTACATATGACCTTGCTTTGGACTCCAATTTTAACAACAACAACAACAAATACAACATACCTCTTTTCTGGCAAACTCTGTATAAGAATTTCCCATGCATTATATAACATTTTCACCTCAAAGTTATACTGTCAATCAGGTATATTATAACAATTGAATAGTTAAAAGAGTGGTTCATAGAGGAGAAAAGTAACCAAAATTGATTCAACTAGTGTTGAAGTACCTGGAATTGAACCAAGGTTTTTGGAAATACGGTGAGCTACAAGGTATTTGTTTTTTTCTGCTATGTTATAACAAGATATATCTCAAACATTTCTACTTCTTTAGGTGCCCATCACTTTCACTTGGTCCAGGTTCATACCACTCAAATAGCTATATATACTGGTTCTATCCTGGACACTTATCATCATTATCTTGACATTGCTGTTGAATCTGTAATTAGATCAATGTTCTGAAAATACAAATTTCATTCATTCATTCTCTTATGCAAAAAAAAAAAAAAAAAAAAAAAAAAGAATTAGCTCAGAGTAAAGCCAAGATTTCAAAGATCAAATTTGTATGAACAATTAAAGACCCCACTATCTGTTTAACATAAGAATAAATGCTATGAAGAATAAAAGCATTAAGAGCCCTCTTCCTTTAAATAGTGGACAATTTATTTGGACAAGTGTTGAGATGTACAAACACAAAATTAAAATATTATAGGATAGTCTACTAGTGTCGACACATGGGTATGAAAATATGCAATGTAGAGAACTAATTTTGCAAGTTTAGAATGGTTGGAAAGGCTATATAATCAGAATGATTCAAAGACAATAATGAAAGTAATTGGGCTTAAATCAAGTTGGAAAATATTTAGATAGTTGAATGGGAAGAGTGAAAGACATTTGAGGGGTTACAAAAATACACAGATAAAAATTAACATGGGATCTTGACATTTCTGTGGGTACCTTCTGGGTCACCTTAATTCCATGGATAATTTTGAGCTGAAATAGGGAGAGTGTTAATGTTTGACATCAGAACTTAACAGTTTGTTAGAGTCATGGAGACTCATTGACATTTTATGGACAAAGTATCACCGTGCAAACGCAGGGTTTTGGATAAAGAAATCTGACATAATATAGGATGAATTATCTAGAGGAAGCTGGAAAGTGAGAAGAATAGTTAATAAATTTGGAAGAAGGAATGGACAATGGAAGCTAAGGGAATACAATAACATATGAACATTTAAAAACAGTCTTCTGCATGTGTGTTATACTTAGCAGTGCTTGGGAGTTTAGAAATGTTACTCCTTTTTCTCTGGCTCGATATTTAATAGATACCTGGCATAGAACTGTGGTGGGAGAAGAGCAAATAGATAAGAGGATAGAGTGAGCCCAGCATTCAGTTTCAAACTACTGCAATAGATATCTCGGTAGAAAGGAATAGTGACAGCAATTTACTTTAGCATCACAGCATCTAGTTGAAAGGCCTGTGTGAAACCAACACCCCGTGAAAATGTTCACCAACTTCGATTGACACCTAATTCTTTTTGTACTTCTGACATTTCTTTCTGATTATGTGGTAAACACCAGTTGAAAGCTTTTTCTTCCATATGCTGATTAGATAAAGCAAATTAAATAATGGCTATGGATGAGTACTGTCAAAATTTAAAATACCAAAGGAAACCTTAATTTACACTGATTTTTCTGAATGTAAATTTGGATTTCCTTAAACAGTCTGTTATTCTTATGTTATATTATTAAATAAAGCAATAATCATTAATTCAATCAGCATGTTTTCCATACTGAGGACATAGCACTAAAGTAAACAATATCCATGCCTACTTAAAAAAAAATATGTTACACTTAGTATTAAGATATTTTATTGATTCACATACAAAAAAGTTATGCAAGCATAAGAGGCTGAGTTGAGAAAATCATCTTCCTTACACAGTGAGAAAAATCTGGCCGACTTGTCAGAGTGGAATAGATCAAAAGGAACCATGTTTCCATTTTAGTTTGAAAATCTTTTTCTTTTGTTCCATTTTAAGAGCTTACACCATCAAGATCCCCATCCTGGACCATGCTGCTTGATTTCCTCATCCCATTTCTCTGTGTATAGAAGTCCTATAATAACATGGAAAAAATACAAAAAAGGCGATGTTTCTAGTTCTGTCTTCCATTCACCAGCTTTGTGGTCTTGAACAAGTCACACAAGTTTAGAAACCTTCATTATTTAATCTGAGGAGGGGGAGGGGATGTAAGAAGGAAATGAAGAACTATTTAATTGAGACCCTGAGTATGTAAAACCACCTGACATCGGTTTAGTAGTCTAACCTTTCCTTGAAGATTTTTACATAAATTATGCTTGATAACTAATAAGAATGGGAACACTTAATATATGCAAACAAAACAAAACAAAACAAAAATGGCAGGTTATGGAATAGAAAAGAAATGCAGAGTTAACCTTTAAGGAAGCCAAAAGTAAGGAATTCAAAGAAATTCCAGCTTGGAGCTAGCATTTCCTAAAGAATGGCAGATGATTGATAAGGGGAAAATTTACCTTCCTCTGTTTCTATCAGTGCTTCTGAAGAAGAAGGCTTTAAGAACCACTGAAAGGACAGAGACAACAGTTCGGTGGGTACAGTGGGTTCCCAATCACAGTTATTATGCCATTATTGTCTTACTACAAGGGGAGTGTAGTATATCTTTTTATTTGAAGGAAAGTAGTTTACCACATGTTTCCAATAGTGTAAAACACTCCGGCTGGCACATCTTGGGCATTCAACATATGTTTTTGTGATTGATTTCTACTCCGTACATCCAAGAAATGCTTACGAATCCTCTTGAATATGTTTCCGGCTAAGATACATTATAAACGCTGGAAAGACATTGTTTCCTCTTTGTCTTCCACACCCAAAGACAAAATAGCCAACACTTCCTTGCTTTGAATTAACAGCCAAAATGACTTCACTCAGTAAAAACTTGGGAGTCAACTCAGGCAAAAATTCAGATATAGTCACATCTACACCCACATTCATAGCAAGGCCCTGAGAAAAGCTTCACTTTCCCTAGGTGTACCACTGATGTAACAGGAAGTGCTGCTATAGGAAGTCAAAAAACATCTAATACGTCTGCTGATTGACCAACTTGAGTTATTGTTTTGCATGGGAAGAAACAGAATTTTTGTGCTTTTGTCACTGTGTAGAATAGATTTAGTAATATTTACCTCTGGCACTATCTTGAATTGTATCAAGGCAGGACAAACAAAAACTAGTTTTGCAAATGGGGGACAATGATTTTTCCTAAATCTTTGTTTGTATGCTTTACCTAAATGTTGCATAGTAGTTGAAATTGACTAGCATGCTCCTCTAGCAGGATTCCTACAGATAGTGAATGAGGAACTTGAGTTTTGCTGCTTGGGTCTTCTGGATGGAATGTGTAAGATCTAAAAACAGAATAGAGGATGCCCTGTGTTAAGATTCTGGCTGTTGCATCTATCAGAGGCCCAGTGACATTCTTTCCCCAGACAAGCTTACCACTACAGGTCTAAGCCCTCTGACTCTGTGACCCTCTAACTTAGAACCATTGCACACAGTTCTTCTCTGGGCAACTAGTAGAGAGAAGTACAGATGTGGGTAGAATAAGAACTATTTTAAAAGCACTCTCCTGGGTAACAGGTGAATTGTTGGCTACGGGGTGGCATAAAGTGCCACTGAAAAAATGTGCCTGTGTCATAAGCCTTTATCACCTGGTGTTCACCTCTTGGAAATGTCTAACATTTAAGCATCAATCTCTAGCAGAATTGAGACAGGGACTGTAGTAAATAATTTACTTAAAATACTTAGCAAATCAGAACTACTTCCAAAATACTAAGCATACTGGGCTGTTCTTTCCTTTTGCAATTTGTTACCTCAATGTCTTTTGTCATGTTCTTAGGAAAGCAGTGCAGTGTCTATGTTTCTATATTTTCATATCTGTTCTGATAATGAACATAGTGTTTATCTTTCTCCTGTTATTCTAAGACTATGTTCAACCTCTTTCTGGACAGAATATATGTAAAATAGCAGGGGCCATTGTTAAAAACAGTTTAAAATCAATGAGCTTTAAATGAAAACAAGTTATTTTATCTTGTAAAGTTTGAACTCCCCAGCCATCTGTCATATTCACACTCCTTATATTTACTGTGACTATAGCTGTATCATTTAAATAAATAGTCCTTGTTTTCTCAGCCCATTGCATTAATATTGAGGAATTTGAAGCCAATAGAAATAAACTTATGCTTCTCATGGAATTACAGAGCTTGAATATGATCCCACATCTATGTGATTAACTACTGTTGTATACTGACTCTCAAACATCTATTGAGTATCTCCATTTGGATAGTACACACTTAAAAATTTTAAAAATAAAGAAAAAACACAAAGTGATTTTTCTTCCTCCTTTCCTCTTCATAACCCTAAACCTGTTGCATCATCTTCATCTTTAATCACAACTGTCCACATTGTACCATGTTACTATTACAGGAGATCTGGGGGTCCTCTTAGTTTCCAATATCATTTCTTAGACTCACTCAACAATTGCTATGACTAAGTTTTGAGTAGCCAGAGACTACCAGAAATACAACTGTAATCAAACAAAGTTTGGTGCATTACCCATTGTCACAAAAAAATGCCACACAGCATGGGACCAATGGGGTGTCACCATAAGAAAGAATGGGCTCGCTCTAGGATTTGGGTTTGAATTAGCTGACTTGGGGAAGACTTCAAGGAAGTAAGAGTTTGCTGTGGATTGAGTAATGTCAGAAAGCAGAGACAGTTCGGTGACATGAT
The DNA here is from genome assembly GCF_036562045.2 of Rhinolophus sinicus. Lineage (NCBI taxonomy): Eukaryota > Metazoa > Chordata > Mammalia > Chiroptera > Rhinolophidae > Rhinolophus > Rhinolophus sinicus. Next base: position 16,463,775 of record NC_133753.1, read on the forward strand.
ATCTTAAATTATATAGGAAATGAAAGTAATTAAAGAAGGCAAAAAGTGTAATTGGTTTAAAAATGGCACTCACTCAGGTAAGCTAGGCTTGTGATGGCTGAGCATTTTTGTGGTTTGCACAGTGTGCAGAGTCTGTGCGCAGATATGCTTATGGAAGTGTCTAGCTTGGGTCCCAGTCCATCACAGTCACATATGGTACTCTATCATGATGATGGCCTAGCTGTTGGTGTCAGGTCGTACTCTTTAGCCCTTGCTGGCTCTGGTGAGCCAGTTATCCCCATCTGTCTCTCCCTCACACACACCTTACCCCTCAGGTGGATACCACCCTCCAAAGCTGCCTGACCACCTGCTATTTTATATCTACATGTCTTTGACGAGAAGTTCCCTTCTCAAAGAATACATCTTCTGTATTTTTAGTTCTCTAACATCTTATAATTTCAGCTCAGTACCTCCCTCCGAAAACTATCTTATAATGAGCCTCTTTCTAAATGATGCTCCCTCCCTTTGATACCTCCAAACATCATCAAGAGCATAAACTCTATGAGTATGTGAGCTGTGTAGTGTTATACTCAATGAATACTAATTAAACATACGTATATAGATTATATTAATTGTGCTCTGCACCTAGCACAAATAGTGAGCTATCACAACATATACATTGAAAGAACAAGTGAACGGTGATTTACCTTATGCTTGTCCTTGTGTGAAGATAAGGGTAATAAATGAGGCAGAAATGGCTAATGATACCTGACCCTCAAGTGGCTTATATCAAACGATAAATAGTGAATGTTATTCATTCAAAATTAGGTAAATTTAATTAAACTACATGGACTTCAGCATTGTAGAGGTGGTAGGGGGGGTTGTGAAAAAAAGAATGAGTTAAGAGGAAGATCATCTGAGGCCATATGGCTACAGTGGAATTCATGACTGCACAGGTGAAGAGGCTTCTGATTGGTTTTCAAATTTTAATGCTATGGAAAATGATAGCTTTGTGCATGGGAAGAAATACGTTCATTTTGCTCTACCAATTTTTTATTCATGTATTATTCGATTGACCATCCCTGTCATTTTGCTCCTTCGGAGCTAAGAGAATTTCTGTTGTGGGGAAGTGCCCATGTTAAGTTCAGGGCTACATGGACAAAATCATTTGCTTTATAATTTGAGAGACAGAGAATGTCTCTGTAGCATGTAGCACGTTTAGAATGAAAATAAATGACAATAACACATAAACAGAGTATCTAGATTTCCCTTGACAGAACAGCAATGGGGAGAAATTTGACAGCTCCACTGTCAAGGGCTAGTGGAGGGCAATATGGTTAGTCTTTCCTTTATGTGAGCAGTTATACAAGCTGACAGATACAAAGTCTAATTTGAATAATTGGCATTTTTATCAGGCTTTAGTTGGTATTTCTACCATGATACAGGAGGTAAATTCAGTGTTGTTGGCTAAGGATTTTAAAAGAAGGGGTGCAAAGAGTACCGCCATGTGTAAACATTTAAATGTTGATTGCTGTTATTAGCACATTTTAGTTCATTTTCTTCTTAGAAACCAGTGTGAACTAGACAGGGCAGAAATTATCATCCCCAGTTAACAGATGAGAATACACAGTTAATCTGTCTAGTACCACAGAAGACATCACTAATAGGTCACAGAACTCCTTCCTACAGAGTTGATAAAATGCTGTATATTCCTTTTCAACAAAGAGCTCTGAGAAGCTATTCAGGTGTTGTCCTCAAGGATGGATTTATATGCCCAGGAAGATACAGCCAGAAGTGACTTTATGACTCTAAAGCCTCCAAGGTCAAACAGTTCTAAAATACTAGAACACGTTTAAAAGTATGCACTCTTTTGAGGGCACTATCCCACTGATGACAGTGTTATCTGATATGCATTATATTCTGCCTTATTAAATATTTCTTGTCTTCTTTTTGTAACATTTTCACAAAGATGTTTCACAAAAATAAAGAGCTCAGAAAGAGAGAGAGAGAGAGAGAGAGAGAGAGAGATCCAACATCTTTGAACACCATATTATGTGAGATATGTTGTATTTTATCTTATATTAACAGTGAAAAATATCTTTAATATATGTGACTGATTGGATAATTTTATCTTAAAATGGCTATGCTTAATTTAGAGTTTTAAGAACATTAAGCAAGTACTTCAAATAATTACCAAAGCTTTTAAGGTCATTGGACATTGGCCATCCATTAAATATTGACTATAGAGGGAAAAAAATGTGATGTATATAGTTTTACTATGAAATCATCTCTATTTGTATACTTATACACATTGGCACATTAATGAATATCAATTGGATATATTAATAGATCTGTATTGATGTGTAAAATACAAACAGACGATATTTAAGCTTCTAAGTTAAAAAATACAATTATTTGGGTGATTTATATTTATTTTATATAACAAATACATACATGTCACTTATGATGTCCTAGGTCCCTTGTGTTTTTCTAATCTGCATAAATGTAGATGTTGGTAATATTCACTGTACTCCCATAGGCTCATGATGTATGGAAATTAGTTGTCCATGTATCTTGCTAAATGCCGGGCTCAGATGCAATAATGAGCACGTTTTTTATTTTTTAACGTCATTACTTAACGTCTCATATAGACAGATGTTCTCTGTGGTATCTTCTCATCCTATTTAGCACTGTTAGCCTGAAGCCAACTTAACTCTCCTCAGTAGTTAGAAATAATACAATATTCTACAAACAACACATTTTCCAATGCTTACAGATCATAATTGTAGCAGTTCTCAGCCCTGCTCTATCTTTCCAGAAAAGCTGACAAGCTAGTAACTTAGAGTAAATCTAAATAAAAATGCTCCAGTGGCTCTCTGGAATTTGATTATGCAGACTTGTCGTAGACACCACACAAACAAAATTTCAACTTTTAAATTATATTAACAAGAAGGACTGTTACAAATGTCTTATGCCTGAAGGAAATAGGAAAAGCAGTAAGATCCAGAGCACACTTGTCAAATTGAGGCTAAAAAAATCCAAGGGTCCAAAACCCCCCCTTATAAGTATTTGTTTTTTAATTATTACCCATTTCAAAGACAATTTTAAAATGGTATGATAATTATATGTTGGATCATCTTGGTGTCTATTACAACCTTACACTGCAGCTCAATTTCAGCGTCATTATGTAATTTGTGATCTTCGTTTATGTTTTTTAAATTATATTGACATTAATCTGTATTGATAGCAATATTTTTAATATGATTTCCTATCTGGCTGCCACAAGGCTTGCATAGTTTAACATTAAAATGGCAGAAAATGTCCATCGCTGCCAGTACAAACATTTTGAATTCTTGTACCAGTTATACAGACAAAATATGTACTTTTCAGTGGAAATTTGAAGTTGAATTTTATTTTCATTGCATATCACTTTAAGTCTTTTAATAAATGGAAACTTTGATTCGGCATCGTGAAAATCTTCTTACGATATAGTCAGGGCATATTTACCAGGGAGCTTATACTGAAGTTTCAGGGCCCCTAAATTGCATGGATCACTTGCAAAGTCCTTGGAAGTATCATAGAACTAGATATATACAGTAGCTCTCTCCTTTCCAGCCCCCATCCCAAGTTTCACATTCCATCATTTCAGTTACCCACAGTCAACCATGGTTCGAAAACATTAAATGGGAAAATTTCAGAAATAAACAGTCTGTAAGTTTTAATTTGCTTGTCAGTTTGAATTACATCATGAAATCTCACACTGTCCCACTTTGTCACCCCAGCACATGACTCATGCCCTTGTCCAGTGTATCTACACTGCGTATGCTACCCGCCCTGTAGTCACTTAGTAGCCTTCTCTGTTATCAGATTGACTGTCACAGTAACGCAGTGCTTGTGTTCAAGTAGCCCTTATTTTACTTAATAATGCCATATTCACATAACTTTTATTACAGTGTATTGTTATAATGGTTCTATTTTGTTATTGTTGTTGTTAATTTCTTATTGTTCCTAATTTACTAATTAAATTTTATCTTAGGTATGTATGTAAAGGAAAAATCATAGTATATACAGAGTGGTACTATACGCAGTTTCCGGCATTCACCGGGGGTCTTGGATCCTGTCCCCATGGATAAGCGGGGACTACTGTACTCTCATATATTTATGTAAAATTTAGAAATTTAAGGTGCGTTTAACACATTTCTTAATACCATGGTCTCTTTCTAGTGCTACTTCCTTCCTGGAACATCTCATTTCATGTCAGGTAGGGAATGGAGTGGCAGTGGGACTAATTGGGGTCTAGATATAGTGTAGCAGTTTGCTAGGGCTCTGATAAGAAATACCACAGGCTGCGCAGCTTAAACAACAGACATTTATGTTGTCACAGTTCTGGGGGCTAGATCAAGATCAAGATATTGGCAGACTGATTTCTCCTGAGGCCCCATTCCTTAGCCACCTTCTCATAGTGTCCTCATATGTTTCTTCCCCTGTGTATGCACATGTCTGGCCTCTCTCTCTCTCTCTCTCTCTCTCTCTCTCTCTCTCTCTCTCTCTCTCTCTCTGTTTCCTAATCTCTCTTCTGATAAGAACATCAATCGAATTGGATTACAGCCTATTTTAAGAACCCATTCTAATTTAATTGCCGCTTTAAAGGCCCTGTCTCCAAATGCAGTCATATCCTGAAGTACTGGGAATTAGGGCTTCAACATATGAATTTTGGTAAGACTGAATTCAACCAATAAATCTATATATACATATATGCATACACATGTTTATAGGTACATCAAGTAAAGTGAAATTATTGTTAGGCGTCTATTGTAAGATTAGGCCCATTGCATCACCTCTCTGCATCCAGACAGAGGGTCTTAATGTAAGTAGTGCTTAACATCAAAAGGATATTAATCAGCAGAAAGAAACAAGGTTTAAAACATACAGAGCAAAAAGTATTCTATGGGAAGTCCTTTCATTGTTCAGTGTATAAACCTGAAAGTTAAAAATTCAGCTCTCATTCGCATCTTGTCAAAAGGGAATATCTCTGCTATCAGGAGTATCAATCATGCAACATACACAATTATCAATGTAACACATATAAATATTTTTATGGAAATCCTATAAAATTCATTGGAATTCCTCTATAATTGGGCACATACCTGACTATTAAAAACAGAGATTCTGCTGTGTCTGAAGTCACACACTTTATACATTTCAACATTTCAGAGTCCATCTTTGAGTACCAACTCATCTTGCATAGTTAAAATCTAATAATTCCAGTTGAAACATGCAAACTTTCTAGCAATGTTGCAGAACGTCCTGAAGAAACATGCGTTCCAGTGTCAAAAGCTCTCAAACTCAGTCATTAATATGGCAATGGATGGGGTATAAGAGTAATTTTATTACAAAATTGTGTAGTTCAAAAGAATGCATTGGCAATGTAGCACATTTGGATTACTATGGTGCATGCTTTGATTTTCAATTAAACTTACATATTTTAATCATCAAGAGATTAATGATAAACGTGCTATTTTCTTAATTTTTATATTTGAGTTGTTAGCATTTTTCAAGTATATAAATAGTTGTGACATTTTTTTCTCATTCTAATAGCAATTACTTTTATAACTAATTTTAAAGGTCTCCCTAAATTGTGTAAGATTCAGACACCACAAATTTGGATTGTCCCACATTTGGTGGAGTAATGTGCTACTTAATTATTGCAGGCAAATAGAAATTATTTTAGGGAAACAAAACACATAAATGATACCATCACACCAATTGAAACTCATATATATCAATGTGTGCTTTGTGAATAGAGCTTTTAAAGCAGTTGTATAGATGGAAGTATCTGTAGAACTCGATTAATTTGGCACATGGTATTTAAGATAAGCAAACTGACCACATATTTGATTGATGAGAGCTGATTTTGTGTCAGTAAAATAATTTATCATATTAAACTGACATTCTTAATTAAAATTTTAGTGTTGCTTGTGTTTATAAAGTTAGATTTCATAACTGTATTAGAATGATAAAATGAGGAATAAACCTAATTTTTTACAGTACATTATTAAGCAACATTATTATTAACCTTATTATAAATGCAATTTTAAGCCTAATTTGGGATTTTTGCTTTGTTCTTTATTCAGGTATGAATAAGAAAATAAAAACTATCCGATCAAATTATGATGTTAAACTGAAGTAGTTGAAATGCGAGCACAGTTTTGGTCTAGCAACTAGTTAGCATTAAGACATCCAGTGTCTTTGTTGTGACATAATTGCTGAATCATTTGTGGAGTTTAAATGAGATGTTCTCTCAAGATTTCTTTTAGTTCTGAATTTCTGAGTCTATGATCAATGAACGCAGATCTAATGATCTTAACTGCTCGGCCACGAAGAGTGTTCTGTGTCTTGGCTTCTTTCCCTGCCTCTATCTTGACAAATACCTAAGGGATATAGGTTCTTTGCCGTGCTTTATAAATCCAGAGAGGAAACACAGAAAATGCTAAACAATTTATTTTCAAAGTACATTGTGTCACAATTTTTCTTCATAGGTCATAGAAAATTCATTTAAATTTGGCCTTATTAGCATATATTTTGTCTGATCACTCCCCTATTAACTAGTGAAGGACTAAATATAGGTATAATTTTGTCTCACTCAATCTAATCATGTAGAATTAACCCAATATTGTAGGTAAAAGTTTATATTAGCTCTATATTATGTTATTCAGCTTAGTATAAAGTGGTGTTAGAAATAATCTCTATTATCTTATTTAATATAAATAAATAATAATATAAACATATATAAAAAATGTCTACTTTGACCAGATACATATCAGTGCATTATTTTGCTATAGTTAACGAATATAAAAAATAATTGTCCTTTGGTGTCAAGTCCACTAAATTATGTGAATTATTAAGCTAGATAATATTTTCACAGAAAGTCTAAAATCTAAATAGATGACAAAACAGTAAAACAGACTTTCTTGAGTGACTGTTCCTGAATGTCTTTTTCAAGGAAAAACTCTTAAATACATGAACCTCTGAAATAAAAAAAATAAAAAAAGACATTTAAAAAAAAAAGTCAAATCTAAATATAGCTTTAAAATGCTCTGTGATTTATTCAGAATAATTTGATATCGATTAGATATTGGAGAAGATAGAGAATCTAAAGATCATTTCCAATGATGGTAATTTAAAATCTTCTGTGTTTTTAAAGTGGTGTCACAAAATTAATAGGCAAGAATATTTTCAAAGATGGTATTAAGGGAGAATGGGAGGTACAGCCCAATATGATGCTACTAGCCCCGTTAAAACACCACAATATTTAAAATAATATAATACTTGCACAAATCAATGGAAAGCCACAAATAGATACAATGACATATACAAGTTCAATATGTATGAAAAAGTAAGCTTTAGTATCAGTGGAGTAAGAAAAAAATACATGATAAATGAAGGCAAGCTAACTGAATAACAATTTTGATTACAAAATTATAAGGGATAAATTTTAATCCACTCACCGTACCATCATTCTAAGTAAATTTTAAATGGTTAAAGAGCTTTACACTGAAAAATAACGTATGGGGAAAGCAAAACTAGCCCAAAACAGAATAGAATATATCAAAATTAGGAGAAGTTTAACTTTTGCTGTTTGTAATGATGGTGATATCATAAACGGATATTTGTAGAGATTTAATATATAGAAATGCAAACGTTCTACATACTTACAACTTTAAAAATGCCAAACAGTTTACATCTATTCTGCAGAGACTTTGCTAAATCTATTAACATCAATCTCCTAGTAAATACATGAGACTAGCACATGAAGAGACAAGTCACACTTAATTTAAAAATCATAAGCATCCAAAACAACTCTTTAGATTTATTAAGTAAATAGATTATTGAAAAATGAAAGGGCATTACTGTGAGTGGATGAGGCTCGTGTGCTCAACTATTGCTCTTGGCACAGTAACTTCAAAGCAGACTTTTAATAAGCAATACGCAGTGCAAAACAAGAGCCCTAGCAATCGTCATGTCCTGTGATTAAGGAATTCCACCCTTGGACTTTATCCTAAGCAGACAAAATATATAATACAAAGATGTTCATTGCAGGATTAACTAATGTAGCACCAAACTGGATGCAGCAATTTCCATAGGACATATAAATCAAGTCACTTGGATACAATACAAATTTATTCAGCAACTAAAAGAAAATAAAGACAAAATAATAATATGATAATTAAAATTAAGTAATCTATTATATATCAAATGTTCTATTATGTAAACATACATAATTGTTTTAGATAATATGTAATAATAAAAATTGTTTTGTGTTTGGGTGATTAGGTTATGGATAGTTCAGTTATATTTCTGAATTAATGCTACTGCTTTAAAAAAGCCTCACTTTAAAATAATTATTTTCATTTCCATTCACTATTTTTTACACATCAAGTTGAAATACATTCAGATATTGTTACCTTGTTTTGGTAGGAAACTTAAATTTATTTTCCATCTTATTGCACAGGACTTTCAATTTGCTTTTGTCTTTGCTCTCTTTAGGGAGTGTGTGTGTGTTTGTGCGTGTGCGTGTTTGTGTGTGTGTGTGTGTGTGTGTGTGTGACTCTTTTGCCATTCAGCCAGCTAATCTTCAGAGAAATATGCATTGTTTCTGAAAATAGGATAACCTCAAGGAAGCAATGTGAGCTGTGCACTTTCAACCTGCCTGCTTCCTGCTGCTCCAGACTCACTGTAAATGATGTAAAGTGGCATTATCTTCTTCCTATCTTGACAGATACTGGGTTGAAAGAACACCAGGTGGCCACCAGGCAGTGGATTGTCTCCTTTGTTCTATTTAACCTAAACCGCCAAATGACAACCTCAAGAGGCTGGAGTGGGGCTCAACTCTGAGACTCCCCTGGGAAATTGCCTCTGCCAACATTTCACATACCAGGTGTTCAGTTGTGATTATTGGTGATGTATTTTTGTTTTACTTTGTAGCTTTAATGACAAAGCACTATGCTTTAGTTTTTCTTTTTCTTTTTTAAGGGATTAAAATAAATTTTTGAAAAGTGTTTGAATCTAATATTTAAACAGCAACACCGTGTACCCCCACTCCTAATCTGCACATTCTGGAGAAACTGAAATTCCATCATAGGAAGCTGACAAGGAGACTCCATGGACTCATTTGCCAAGGATGTCTATTTCATTTCATTTCACTTCGTTTCTTTCTTTTCTTCCAATATATGTTCTGCCAAACTCCGAGACAGGCTTTCGTGATAAGTTGATGATCAGAGAGAAAATCCTGCTCTCACGTTGCTCACTGTCTGTGGGGGAGACAGACAGATAAACAGAGTGCTACAAAACAATGTGGTAAGTGTTCTCTCATTGGTGCATGCAGGGTCTATGGTGCAGCGAGAAAAGAAGTCCTAACATGTTCCGAGGCTTCAGGGGATGGAAACTGTCTGGAGAAGCATTCAGAGAAAGACTTCAGAGAACCATTAGGCGTCTTCCAGACATACAAAGGAAATAAGACAAGAAACATCAGGAATGTTGAAAGCTTGCATGGGTGGTGCATGAAAATTGTTTTGAAACTGTGTCCACAATACAGGTGACCTAGATAGAGGCTGTTGTCCGAACTTGACTGTAAGATCCTTGGGTTCGGTTACTGTTATTTCCCAGCACGAGCATATGTCTAGCATGTAAATACCTTAACATGTGTTGGCTAATTGATTGGTTGAATAAATGAATGACTGCTACTTCCTAATCTGAGATAAAATTAAAAGCCAAGCCATGAAAGTTCCACTTATAATGTCTGTTTCCTTCAGGAGACCGGGGAAAGTGAGACCCTTGCAGCTGTGATACTGGGCAGAACAGAGTCTAGTGCTTTGCATAGAGGAGGAGGGACAGCTGTCACTCACGCTGTGAAAGGACGCCTCCCCTCTCTCTGGTGAGACTGAAGCTGCCCTTAAACCAGTGAACAGGCAGCTTGTTTTAAATGCATGGACCATTGTGACCCTTATTTTCAGAAGGGCTTTAGGAACCAAAAGATGTGTTTGTAATAAATAAATAACTGTTCCAAATAAGGAGCCGGAGAGTATACACAGGTTGTAGCAGGTGTGTTACAAAATGGACGTTTAATGCCAATCTTACAGAGCTGTAGCTTCTTTAATTACAAATGTTCTCATTTAACAGACATACCACAGTGTGTAGTCTAACGTTAAGCTGTTGAATTAAATCCAAGAGCAAAAGTATTAAGCAACAGACATATATAAATATATAATATCCACCAATTATAATTATGCTGGAAGAAATTTTATTTCTTGAAGGAGTGATATTATTCCTAAAACAGTGAAGTCACAACATATGTTTTTAGTCATCATTTAAATTAGGCAATGATAAAAAAAATTTCAATGTTTTTGATGTCTGACATCTGGAGTACATGTATATCGCGAGATTAACATATACAGAAGGTGCCAAAAAAACTGTATACACCTTTTAAAAAAGGAAAAAAACTGTATTAATATATACCGATAACAAAAGATGAATACAAGACAGGTTTGACTTCTGTAATTATAAGAGGTGCTCAGAGTGGTTACCATCAGCATCCAGACAGTTCTGATTACAGCGAACTACTGCTTGAGTGATGTTGATCAACTCTATAAATGTGTATACATTTTTTTGCAACCTCAGTATATATATATATATATATATATATATATATATATATATATATATGCTACAATATGTTTAAGACTATTACATACATATAAATGTATACACACACACACACACACACACACACACACACACACACACACATATAGTCACCTCAATTTCAGATCTACAGCAGTGGAGGGTTTCCCATGTTAGAGATGGTTGAAATTAATCGTAAGACATGTAAGTTGAACAAGTCTCTTAAATATCATGTCAAATGAATATACTTTATACTAATCTTTAGAAAATCAATATATGAGAATAATAATGTATATAGTCACTATATCTAGTAGCACCTCTATATTTTAATTTTGCTAATTAGAGCCTATAAATTAATAGAGTTTACCTAAACTAAACAAATTATTACTTTGGCAATTAATTTGCATTAAAGAACTCAAACAATGCTTAAATAGCCTACTTTATCAACGGGAATTACATTAGTTTAGCCCAGAGGTTTGTGAACCTGGTCTCAAGGAATAGAACTCACCCTAAACTAAGATTTCTCCATTTCTATTATTAGCCTCCATTGTGCAAATTCAGCTGTCTAGACCATTATCAAGCTTTAAGAAGTAATCTAATCACTGCAATTTTTATCACTTTAAAACATAGTCCAGGAAAGAAACAAAACTGAGAATGAGAAAATGATTTTTTTGTCAAGTTTGAAGCTTAGATACTCTCACAGATACTGAAACCCCAAGCTTATTTAAGTTTATAAGTAGAAAATGAACCTTAGTCAAGATCAATGCTAATACTTGGCAGTTTTACCAATGTTTGCATATTCATTAAATTTCATCAAAGGTAACTGGACTTTAAGTGTCACAATTTATTTCCAATCAGAAACAAGTGTTTTGAAATAAAATCTCTCTTGGTTCCCCAAATATTATCTCTTTGAACTTATTAGAAATGTGTGCCTATTCCTTATTTCTGATGTATAAAAGGGCACACATCTAATCTGCCCAAATATTTGAAAAGATGAGAAAAGAAATTCCTAGAAACCATGTGTATTTACAATTGCTAAGAAATGTAAAGATTGAATCTATTTAAAGTTTATTTCTGAGTCTATTTATTTTATGAAACTTAAGTGCATTCACTATAAACCAGATTGGAAAATGGAATCAACAGTATAAATCCAGAGTCTAACATGTGTTCAGCGATGTGAGGAGACATAAAATGATGCTACTTTTTAGTTGCATAAGCTACTCCCACAGGAACCAAGGGGCAGGGCAGCTCTCTTCAGCCCCAGTCTCATTTATGGTAAAACTAGCTCAGAATGGGAACTAGATGTCTGTCTTGAATGACTCATAAATCACCATGATCTTGACCACGTTGTTGGAGTAAGAACTGAATTTCACATTTCAAATAAGAACTCTTCCAGTTTGATTAAAAAAACAAACACAACTCAAAAAAAATTGGGCATCTTTCCATTTGAAAGCAAAGAAAATACAACATGCAAAGGCTCAAGCAGAGATTATTCCCATCTCCCTTTCCTCTCTCAATGTCAATGGATTTTTCAGAAGAACAGTGTTCAGGGTACAGCCCACTGAAAACTGACAAGCAAACATTCACACCATAAATTATCATGTGTCATATTCATGGCTGTGGTGACCCATCCTGTCAAAGAACATGTTTTCTTACTATCATGGAGAGGAAGAAAGGCCAAATCAAGCTAAGATATGTGGTCTTTCTTACACTAAGTGTATTATATGCCATTTCTTTTTTATTTATTTTCACATTGTTTAAAACACTTTAACGAAGGCTGTTAAAAATACTTGAGATACTTGAAAGGTGGAAAGATTTTACTGAAAAGGTTAAGAGAAATCGGATAGAATGGGATTTACACGTCTTTGGAATCGCTTTGAGAAAAGCTATAAATCCCTGTTAGACTATCTATCCAGGTAGAACAAACTCTTGCTTTAATCATGCCAATGAAACATTCTGTTTACCTGCCGAAAGGGTCATTTCTGGGTTTTATATTTTAGCCTTTGGCAAAATACCAACAAGGGAAAAAAAGGAAAAGTTGACTTCTGGTTCTTTTTTTGCTATCTAAAAGAAGCAGCTGTGTGCTCTGATATTGCATTTATCTACCATCACTCAAACTGAAATTTAAATAGCCTCTCTCTTCAGTTTCATAATCATGCTTCTGCCCAGAATGATTTCTAGTACACATACACGGGTATAATCAAAATAATGCAATTCATAAAGTAGTCTTATTTCTGTGATCGAAAATAAAATGATTTCTAATTTCTTAGTTTCATTTCATTGTAAATAATTGAGATACTGTTGCCTACTCCCCTCCCCCACTTGCTTCCCCAGAGAGGAGAATATCCTACAGCTGGTTTTAGGTTCTCTTAGGTAATTATTTCTGATCTTTAGTCTAAATGTTCTTTTTCTAGAATTTTTTTTTTTTTTGCACTGTGGTGTTAAACTTTCTTAACAAATATATCCATTATTTCTCTTTCTCTGTGATGTAATTCACTATCTGGCACAATTGTAGTAGTTATGCATGTTTTTTCATGATAGTTTCACTTAGGGTTATTATTTTTTTATCCCTAAGATATGTACTCTGTAATTATGTTAATCTGAACTCATAAATCAAGTCTGTCAGGCCTTTTCATGTTTTCATTGCTCTTTTCCAAATTCTACTTAAATTTGTATCTGAGTGCCCCAAACAGGGATTGAGCCAAAATGTCAGCATATTTTGATTTCTTAAATAGTGCTACATTCAGTGGTCTATTGGAATGAAAGTGAGATAATTTTGTTATTATTTGCCTTCAGAACAGAACTGAGACTTAAAATGAATGGTAAATTGATAAAACTAAAATAGTACTAACAATAATGAAACTAAAAAAAACAATAAAATGGTAGAACCAAGCAAAGAATGGTTTTATACTTCATAAAGACCTAATTTTGTCTCATGGGTTAAATAACATTTCACATTAGTTTTTGTCATTCCATATGTCAATTCAACAATAACCTACAAAGACCTTGCTATGTACAATTTCTCTACTCAAGAAAGAATGGAGAGCTAGAGGGTGGGGGAACTAATAATTATGAATTGCACACTATGAGCCCCAGTGTTCTTTGTTAGGAGTTATATCTACTATCTGGATACAGTCTTGGAAGGCAGCGATCATAGATATTTATAAGTTGGGTACACAGACTTCTGACATAGAATGTACATTATTGGTCTGTCTTAGTTATCATCAGTGCTAGAATTTAAGCACAAAATTCATTAAGAGATACAAATATCATTTAGCAATTATTTAACAAACATTCACATCATAAATTGTCCTGGTGGCAATGTAAATTTTTTTAGATAGCAATCATATTTTCTAGAAAGTTAATTTGTGTAACATCCCACGTAATAAACAATGGATGTGTATCATTTTCCTCATAACATTTATGTACTTAATTTTGTTGAGAACCAAAATCAACGAGCATAAACAGCTCAACATAGTGACCACTACTTAACGTTGTCCATAATCATTATTTGCAAATTCCCAATCAATAATAATTTGGACATTTGAATGCTATTAAAGCAATGTTGACCATGATGTACTAATTACCTTTATGCAGACAAAAATCCCACATGCTTGTCCATTGGGTCGTGACTTGAGCATTAGATACTTGAGAAGGATATTGCAGCATTATAGACTCTCAAACTGTGGGTCAATCTATAGGATAAATCTAAGCAAAATATTTTCAAGAAAATACAGAACTGTGCAGATGGTGCTTCTGGCTTAGAAGTGGCCTGGGCTTTGAGAGAATAGCAGTCTTTTCACAGCGGACTTACCATTTCCCAAGGAAAATAGAAAGCCATTATTTCAATTTAGAAATAAACTTCAGAACAATCTTCTCATTTATTGATCAATATATATTTATTAATTCAATGAGTGCTTATGAAGTTGCTACTATTTTTCCAGCATATATTAAGAGTGATTTGTCACATTTATTTAGGTATATCTGTAACTTGTTTTTATATATTCCACACTTGTCTATTATTTTTGAAATTTTACAATGCTTTGCTTCACATTTCAGCCAGTGTTTTAATGTTACTTTATATATTCTGCATCTATTTCATTGTTGTCATCATATATTAATGTAAAATTTGAATGAATTAGAATAAATGAAGTTCCAAAGAAATTTTTAAAAAGAAGCACCCTCATTTAGATATAGGTGATGGTATTACACAAGGTTCTATCATATTTTATAGTCTCACCAAAACACATTACGCAGTTTATTCATTTTCTCTTTTTACTCATCAGGCTTGCCTGTTATGACCACTAGCTTATTCCATAGGCCACTGATTTTTCCCTGTTGGTGCTATTTAGAATAATATGCCATAAAGTCAGACTTACCATACCCCAAGAAGGGTTTTCAAAGGCTTTTTGGATTGTGGAAACATCATATGAATACCCATATGGCATCTCATTATAACTACTTTGTGGAGTTTGTGATGAATTAAAAACAATATTATACATCTTTTCTTTATAGTAATAAAGGAAACAATCAGACCTTATTTGAAGCAAGATAAAATTTTAATATTTGGGCAACATGTACCTCTGTGCATTTTAAACCCATTAGTATACACAATTTTATTCCATTTGTTCACTTTTAGAAGATACAATGGTTATCTCTGGGTAGTATATGACAAGTGTTTCTATTTGTTGGTTAATTTATTTATTCAAATATTTATTCACTCTACACACATATGTTGGGCACCACTGTGTTTCAAGCACCACTCTAGGCACTGAGGATATATCACTGAGGTAAACAGACTAAAATCCCTATTTCTATGTAACTTCCTTTTAGTGAGTGAAGATAAAAGCCTAACAATTTTAATAAATAAGCACATGGCTTTGTATGAAAGAAGGTTATAAGTGTTATGAAGAATAACAAAACTTGATAAGGTGAATTACCAGCATTTCAGGATGGCAGTTGCAATTGAAATGGAGTTATCAGGATAGGATTCATCAAGAAGGTGACATTTGAGGGAAAAAAAATCAAAAGAAGGTGAAGAATTTCGAGATACTGTTATCTGTAAGGTAAGAATTCCAAACAAAGCAAATAGTGGGTGCTGGAGCATGACTGGTCTACTGATGATAAAGGAGGGTATCATTGGAGCTTGAGTGGAATAAACAGAAAAGAAGGGCTTTTGGGCCATTGTTAGTATCTTGACTTTCACTCCAAGCACAAGGTTTCTCAGCCTTGGCTTTATTAACATTTTGGCCCTGATAATATCTTATTTTGGGACACTGTCCTGGGCACTGAAGGATGTTTAACAGCATCCTAAGCCGTTAATTTCTAGATTCCCATAACAACTGCAGTTGTGAACACACACATACCCACACACATTAAAAACAAACAAACAAAAACACCTCCAAGTATTGTCAAATATCTCTTAGGGAACGATATTGCCCAATTACGTACCACTGCTCTAAGTAGAATTGGAATGGAGGAGTTGAATACGAGTTGAATACAGTCCCTCCAAAATTCATGTCTACCTGCAACCTGTGAAAGTGACCTTATTTGGAAATAGGGTATTTGTAGAATAATCAAGTTAAGGTGATGTCATACTGGATAAGGGTGGCCCCTAAATTCAATGACTGGTGTCTTTATAAAAGAAATGAGAGTTACTTCTGCATACAAAGGCACAGAAGTGACATAAGAAAAAGGCCTTGAGAAGATGGAGGCAATGCAGTCACATACCAAGAAGTGCTATGGATTACTGGCAATCACCAGAGGCAAGGTGAGAGACAGTGAAGGATCCTTTCCTAGGGTATTCAGAGAGAATACAATCCGGCTGACACTTTAATTCTGCTTTTAGTTTCCATAACTTTCACAGAAGTAATTTCTGTTGTTTTAGCCACCTAGTTTGAGATACTTTGTTTTGGCAGTTCTAGGAAAGAATATAGAGGCTGTCATTGGGTAATTATAAATAGAGGGATACCCTCTGACCTCAGTTTTACATCAATGGCTCTGGAAGCAGTATAGCAGTATAGACAATTTTGTGGTGAGGGAGGGATGTGGAAGCAGAAAACAAATTAGAAGGGCATTACAACCGAGATGATAACAGGTTGGACCAGAGAGAGAGAACAATGGAAATTGTGAGAAGAAATTGGAACCTCCATATGTTTTGAAAATAAATTAACAAGATTTGCTGATGGATTTGATGTGAAAGAAAATGAGCAGTGAAGAATAAGTCCAATTTCAGACTGACTATCCAGAAGAACAGAAAAGACTGAGACATCATTTGGATTTAAGATCAGCAATTTGATTTGAGACATCATATAAATATGAGATGTTTATGAGATTTCAAAGATGCATTATTGAGTAGGTAGTTTAATATATGAATCAGGATTTCAGGGAGAGTTTCATGCTGGAGAGAAATTGAGTCATTGGCATAAAAAAGGTATTTAAAGTAATAAGATTGGTCAGAAACTAAGAGAGGATGTGTAGGGGGACAAAGGAAAGTTTACCTCAAAGTTAAGAGGCCGGTAATAAGAGCTGGAATCAGCAGCAAATGGTGATGAAAAAGAGAAACCAGTGAAATGTTAGCAAAATCCAGAGGGAGTTGACTTCTGGAAACCAGATTTTTTTGCTTATTCCTATTACATAAAAATTATATTATAATTGTATGTTAGTGAGAAAATTCATAAAGCTTTTTTTATACATTGTACTCCAGGAAGATATCAATAGTTATTTTTCAACTTTATATGAAGCAGGTCAAATATATCTAATGATACTAGGTAAAAATATTTTAAAGTGCAAGGAACTTGAATATTTATTTTGTTGGACTATAAATAAAAGGTTTTGTCTCAATTACATCAGTTTAGATGTGTGTCTAACAACTTTCTCAGCCTAGAAAGATATCTCTGCATGAGAAGAATGATATTAGATAGTAACACTAGAAATTTCCTGGATTTTCCCATTTTGTGTAAGCAAGTCTTTGGCTGTGAAACACCAATGAATTCCATCAAAAAAAGAAAAAAAAAAAAGGAAGAAAAATAAGAACAAGAAAAGAAAAGATAGTTAAGCATTTCAATGGATATTTATCTCTTCGTAGTCTACAGAGACTAGATCTAGCCATCTGAGTAAATACATCTCACTTTAGTAGAGATTTCAGAGAAAAAGCAGGTCTCCATTTGATCCTAAATTATGCTATGGGATCAGGAGGGTCCTAACAAGAAACAGAGGACCTATCAGAAACAGGATAAAACAAAGAGGGTTTATTCATGAAGTGGCTAATTTATAAACGTGTAGGTATAGGGAAACTACAGGGGATAATTCAGCAATCCAGACATTGCATTCAAAATGCCCACATGAACAATGGTGACCACACTGGTAAACCTTCTTTCTGAGGTTCATCTCTACAAGTATAAAAAGATCCATTTTTCATGCTGATGACATTTCAATAACACGCAGCATGATTTTATACTGAGTGAGCAATCCAGGGGCCTAGACTAAGAGAGAGAAAGGAATTAAAATTAAAGGTTAATGTCACTTTTTATAGTAGGTTGGCTCTTTTAAACAGATGTACAGAAAGGTGGCCTATAAAGCCTGGTATATTTATTAGGCATGGAGACATCAGAAAGTATCACGCAAAATGTCAAGCTGGAGCCCTTTCTCCCAGGAAGAGGAGTTACTTGGGTCTCCATGGCAGCTGCCCTTTCCCACTGAAGTTGCCAGCCTGCATGAGTTCCAATGAATTGCGTTTTAGTTGCAATTTCATCTTGGATATGAAGTCAAATTTAAAACTGGTAAAAATATAACAGGAAAATAAAAACACAACCCCATGAGCAAATAGTGCTCATTTCTCATCAAATATAAGGTTTATCACCTACGTGAAGTCTCCAAACTGGTTTTAAGTGAAAATAAGAGCTTCTCTTATTGTTGCAAGAACCAAAGAAATTAATCACTTCTCAATAATAACCTAGTGGCATAAAGCAGGAATTACTTTCTTTTTATAAGCTGCACTTATATGAACCAGGAAATGATATCCAACTGGAATTACTGGCTTTTTTGATACTTACATATCTATATTCTAGAGTTAAAAAGTAATAAAGATGGTACTTGAATAGCAACAACTAAGCTACTAGAAATTGATAGAGCCGTAAGATTTTGTATATATTTTGTACAATGAAAGGGAGAAACCCTAAATTACATATTAACTCCCCAAATTTAGTGCCATTTAGGGAAAATCAACTAATATTTGTAAGAGCTTGACAAAATTAGAATGTCACATGTGTGAAAAAATCATTGCATGCAACAGTTTTATTGAACTGTAAGTTTAATGTATTGGTTTGTGTGCACAGTCTATTGATTTGTTTGTGCTTTGGATGTTTGCTGGGAGAATAAATGGTTTCCATATAAATTGAAACACTTTAGGGAAAAGTTAATGGTGTGCCAGTGAACCAATATTTAGAAGAATATATTGGTTATGGCTACACTTTCATATTGGTTTAATACATTAGCTTGGAACATACCGTGTGTGTGCATGTTGACTTCTTTATTAACTCCATGTTTAAAGAAGTATAATTGTTAGGAACCTTCCTTTTCAAAGGACTGAGACTTGAAACTGAGTTGACTTAGGAGGTGAAATTGTTGTTATCATCAGAATATAAACTTGTGATAAATATAGACTTGTGATAAATCTTATCATACCTAGTCATGGATATTTAAATTTTATATCAACACTCAGCATTTGCCCAGATTTTAGAAGTCAATATAAATAATTCATAATTTATTAAAACAAATTGCAGGAAGTAAAAATTATTAATATATGAACAAAAACCAGTACAAAAAAATTATTCAGTACTTAATCTACTTAGCAGCAACATGGAGTAGTGAGATGAAAGAAACCATCTTGAAATTAGAAGGCAAACACTGGGCTTTCAGTCTTACTACCAATATACTCATGAGTTCTTCTTTACTGTCATTTAATTTAAACTATTTCTGTTTAAACTTTACCCTCAGTATTAAGACAGTAGTTGCTACCTGGCTACCCAAAGATCCACTGAAAGGATCAACACTTGCTGAGGATGTCTGTAAAACTAATGTTGCATTTGAAGAGTAAAGGTTGGTTGACATATGTATGCAGTTCTGAGACAAGATCGCATGGGTTCATGGTCCAAATCTGTAATTTACTAGGTGTTTCATTATTTTCACTTTTTATACAAGCATATTGAAATATAATGCATATGTCATAAAAGTCACACTTTTTAAATGTGCAATTCAGATTTTTCTTTAGGATATTTACAGAATTCTGTAACAACAGTCATTATCTAATTTCAGAATTATTCACATCCCTAAAAGAAACCCTGCATCCATGAGCAGCCACTCTCCATTTCCCTGCCCCAAGACCCTAGAACAATAAACCTGCTGTCTGTCTCCATGCACTTGCCTATTCTGAACATTTCATACAAAGGGAATCATATGTCATCTTTTGTGATTGTTTTTTGCCACTTAGCATGATCTTTTAAAAGTTCATCCATATTGTAGCATGTATCAGTAAGTCATTACATTTTTTTAACATTTCCAAATAATATTTCATTATATGGATATATTACATTCTGGTTATCTAGTTATAGTTGATGGATACTTGAATTGTTTCTACTATTTGGCTGCCATGGATAAAGCTGCTATAAACATTCATGTACATGTTTTTGCATAGACACATGTTTTATTTCTATTGGTTATACACACAGGAGTGGAATTTTTGGTTCATGTGGAAATTCTATGTATAAGATATTATGGAGCTGCCAAACTGTTCAAAAATTGCTTCAATATTTTAAAACATCATCATTATTGTATGAGAGTTCAAATTTCTCCACATCGTTCCAACACTTGCTATTGTCTTCCTTTTTATTTAAGCCATTCTATTGGCTGTGTAGTGATTTTGATGTACATTTTCCTAATGACAAATGATGTTGAGGATGAATGATGCTGAGCATATTTTTATGTTCTTATAGGATATTTCTGTATCTCTTTTGGAGAAATGGATATTCAAATCCTTTGTCCAGTTTTTAATTGGGTATTTGTCTTTTGTATTGTTTAGTTATAAGAGTCCTTTATATTCTGGATACAAGTTCTGTAACAGATATATTATTTGCAATTATTTTATCTTATACTCTGGGTTGTATTTTCACTGTGTTGATGGTGAGCCATGAAGCACAGAGAGCTGACTTTTGATGAAGTCCAACTTATTTATTCTTTTGTCACTTGAGCTTTTGGTGTAATATTCAAGAAACTACAGCCTAATCTAAGGTCATGAAAATGTATTCCTAAGAGTTTTCTAATTTTAGCTCTTCCGTTTGGTCTATTTTGATTATCATTATTTTTGTTGTTCTGTTAAGAGTCCAGCTTTAATTTTATGTGGATATCTAGTTGTCCGACACCATTTGTTGAAAAGATTGTTCTTACCCCATTGCAATGGCATAGCACCTCTGTCCAAAATCAACCATAAATGCAATGATTTATTTCTGGACTCTCAGTTCTATTCCATTGATCTATATATCTATACTTGTGACTAGACCACATTATCTTTTTTACTGTAGCTTTGAGGAGGTTAGGAAATTGGAAAGTGTGAATGCTCCAACTTTGTTCTTCTTTTTCGAGAATATTTTGACTAATCTGGTTTCCTTCATTTCTATATAAAATTTAGAATCAATTTGTCAAAAATGACAGCTAGGATTTTTATATGTTTATATATATATATATATTCAATGCCTTTCAATGATGCCTGGCTCAGAGTAAGCATTCTTGAATTAATAATTAAATAACTTAATGTACAAGTACACCAAGCTCTGATCTAACATAAGCCCAAAGAATAAGTAATATTCTTAAACCCAATATGATCATTTTTGAGAATTAAAAAATGCATCCTTCTTTGGTTTTAGTTTTTTGCTTTTATTTATCATGCCTGTTTACCAGTGTTAGATGGACTTCTGTGCATAAAAAGATCATTTTTGAGAATTAAAAAATTCATCCTTCTTTGGTTTTAGTTTTTTGCTTTTATTTATCATGCCTGTTTACCAATGTTAGATGGACTTCTGTGCATAAAAAGATGGTTTTTATATGTGAGAGTCCAAAGGAATTTGATTACAAAAAAAAAATTGTGTTAAATAAAGGCAATTTATTGCATGTATTTGGATAGATTTCTCCTGGAGGTATCCATGTTCTTACTCTATCCCTTACTCTGACCTATGGTTTCTTTTCTCAGCTTCTCCTGGTCCAGATAGCTTTCTTTATTTTTTTATCCCCCTCTCTGAAAAACAGCTTTCTCTACTTTGGCGTTAACATAGCCAATTGACTTTCAATGACTTTTTAATTCAAACTCAACACAGATTAATGAGAACCTCAGTGTCCAAATTCTAATTTCTTGTACAGAAAATAAAAAGGCCCAATTTTGGTTGGCTACTTCAGTCATTCTTCCCTTGACCACTCAGTTGTGGATGGAGATCTTCAGGGTTACATAATATAAACATAGTTGCAATGTTCAGAGAAAGATATATGTGATCTTGAATTGTACCCCAAAAGAAATTGTAACATTTAGACCTGTGACTTTATGAAAGGGAAAGAAGAAAGAAAAATATCAAAGGAATATTAAAAGAAAGATGACCTTAGTAATAGTCTGAGAGTATATAAATAGCATCTGTATAAGTTTATTACAAATAGTACTACACTATACATATACTATTAAAATAATCATAATGATTTTAGGACCAGGGCTTCTTTGTCCTTTCATATTTTGGATATTTAGATAAGCAGTAATGGATTGAGCTAGTTTGATGTTTGGAGGCTCAGGATCTATGTAGCAGTTCATATAATAAGTAGCTCTGTGGTTTTGGCAAGTCATGCCATCTTCCCGCAAATGAACCCATCTGGGAAGAGTAGCTTGATTTCACTTCCTTGAACTATCTCCGGTTTGAGTCCATCTTATCATTGCCATAAACATGGGATTCCTAGATGATGGGAATGATAACAGCAAAACACAGTTGGTCTGATCATGACACCACCAAATATAAACTTTGCTTCTTTAAAGCAGAGATGATATGGAAAATTTATAGAAGAAAATCAATCTTTTAACAGAACACATACTTTAAGTAAATGAAATCATTCTGGTAGCACAAAGGCAGCCCTCAAGCAACTACAAACAGGAAAATCAAGCACTGCATTTTCAAATGACATCATATATATACTCAGTGCTGCTTTTACTTTAAGTGATTTCCAGTGTATGCAAGCAAAATGTGCAGCTTATTTATCATAAAGCTAAAATCCATAAAAGTCTTTCAAATGTTTCAATAAACTTATGAAAAAGTATTTTTCAAAACAAAGCCAACTAGCAATTTATTTTTCTCATGGTTGAAATATGTTTAAATCAAGTTTGATGCCATGATTCTTTTTAGACTCTACAGATACTGCGGGTTCTCCTTGACACTTTGATTACCTTAGAGAAATATATTTATTTGACCGGATAAATAACTAGAGTTGGGAAGAAATGAGTCTAATGTAAAAAAAAAAAAAAAAAAGAATATAAATTTGGAGGAATCAACCAACTCCGCCTAAATTCAACCAACTCTCCCTAAATTCAAATGAAGTTAATTTAAGGCACCTGTATTCTGTCATGTTTAGAAGATATATTATAATTAGTATAATGTGCATTATACTGGGAAGGCAATTACTTTACTCTAAGGACATGCCATTGGATTTATCTAAAGTAACAGAAATGTTCAGAGTTAATTAAATTTGTCTTATGCTAACAAGAAATTGTGTCATATTATAGGAAGATTTTAGAATACTAAAAGGTCAACGCGTATTGCAAAAAAAAAGGCTGCACATAAATGTTTTATGAGGGATTGGCATAGAATAACATATGAACAAAACCGTAATTGGTGCTTACTCTTCTAATTGGATTTTCTTTTAAAGTTCTGTGTTTTAATTAGGATGGTTTCAGCTGTAGGTAACAGAAAACCAGATATAAGCTTCTCAATTCCGTGATTTATACATTGGGAATCCGGAGGTGGCTCATGCCCGATGTTTGGTTTAACCTAGTGGACTTTGACCTTCTTGGTGACTGCAAAATGGAGGCAGGAGGTTCAGGCTTTTCAGTGACATACTTGGTAATTCAGGGGAAGAGAGAGCTTGTTTTATGGTTTTTTTCTCTTAAAGGTAAAGAGATGTCTTTCCCAATGTTCTATAACTAAAATTTCCCCTTTCTCCTTGCTTGAATTAGGTTGTGTTGATATTTTTGAAAGTGTCCCTGCGATGAAGTAAAAAATAAAGTAAGAGATCGTTACCCTAGACCTTAATTCCTAAAGAAAATCATTATGACACAGGGTTAGAGGAGTGAAGTACCTTCAAAGCGTTCTGACCCCTGCAGAGGTTAGTGTTAATATCTAATATATCCAGAGCACAGGTCTAAGTGTGTGTGTGTGTGTGTGTGTGTGTGTGTGTGTGTGTGTGTGTGGAGGGGTATGCCTGAATTAAGTTAGGAAAAATTTAGGAAAGGGAAAAGTAGGAATTGTACCTGGTAAGAGATATTCTAGCACACTCTGTGAACAACTGGTGTGGAAATATTTGATAAGGTCACACTGAACTTGAAAGATCTACTTTGCTCTTCATAACAACAGTAACAATAAAAATCTATCTTATAAAAAAGTCCCAAACACCAAGTTCTGTATCTTCTGTATGCCACGTAACCACCGAATACAAAGCAGAGTTCATTCAACAGCAACTGATCTTTTCAGAAAGTGAAACCATAACTTGCCCCTACCTCATATGACCCTATTGGCCTGATATAGATATAAACTACCAGCTAAAGTTACTCTTCTCATTAAGCCCTGGCCCTCACTTCCCTTCACATATATCATGCTTATTATACTCCTGAATCTTGGCTCATGTCATGTAACATCTTACATATACCTCTCTACCTGTGCATATTCTACTCCTTTGTCAAACTGGTCTTTTCTGTGAAGTTCTTCCTACCTTAGTGTACAGTGACTCATATCATTTCTGGTATCCAAAGGCAATTATAGTTTAAACCATTACTTTTGTTATTTGAAAATATTTGCTGGCAATGTATTAACTGGCAGACATTCCTCTATGCACACAGGATGAAGATAGGGATATTTTCATATGTAATTTTGGTTGTACTAGGTCTCACAATTAAGATCGCAAACTTGTTGCAACAGTGTTGCCAACCATTTGTGATATCAGAGGGATTAATCATTATAAATTTGTACCAACTGGATAAAAAGTTAATCAAGTTTATTATTTGGAAGTGCTGAAAAGGCTGCATGAAAGTTAGACAACCTGAACTTTTTGTCAACAATTCATGGCTCTTGCATCACAACAATGCACCAGCTCACACAGCACTGTCTGTGAGGGAGTTTTTAGCCAGTAAACAAATAACTGTGCTGTAACGTCCTCCCTACTCACCTGATCTGGATCCAAATGACTTCTTTCTTTACCTGAAGATAAAGGAAATGTTGAAAGGCAGACATTTTGGTGACATTCAGGACATCAAGTGTAATACTAGGATGGCTCTGATGGCCATTCCAGAAAGAGAGTTCCAAAATTGCTTTCAAGGGTGGACTAGGTGCTGGTGTCGGTGCATAGTTTCCCAAAGGGAGTACTTCAAAGGTGACCATAGTAATACTCAGCAATGAGGTATGTAGCACTTTTTCTAGGATGAGCTCACAAACATAATTGTCAGACCTCGCATGTGTTGTATATGTTTGTATGTTTATATCCCTCTGATATCACACAAGTAAGCTATAACTATCTTAAGTGTTAGAGTTATTTCATAGATTTGTTTCCATTTTCACAATCTACTATTGACTTTTCCTAAGAGAAAAGAGATTCAACAAGAAGGTAGGAAACACTAATTTATGTGTGTGTGTGTGTGTGTGTGTGTGTGTGTGTATAAATATACTTGCTTTTCATGTTTCTATGGCACTGGTAGAGGGGATAAAGGATGTCATTTAATTACTATTGCCAAGGTAGGACTGTTTCAAGTGATTCTGAGAGTTTAGCATGTATTCTATGAGAGTAGAAGCCCTGATCTTCGGAAAGTGTTGCCTTTACTTTAACCAAGTTGTACATTAAACTATAAAATTTCTTTTGTCTGATACTCTTTTGTTAGTGCTATTGATTTGGGTCTAATTTCACGTGCTTTTTTTTTTTTTTTTTTAAGTAGGTTTTGCCTTTGACCAACACTGTCTAACTTCCCTCTCTTCCTACTATTCATACACTGATGTTACCTGTATCAGGAAGCTGTGAATGTTACATATAAACAATGATAACATTCCTCCACCCAAACATGTGTGTACACACACACACACACGCCCACACACACACACACACTATATACACACACAGTCTCTGACCAAACTGTAGATTACCTGTCAACCTACACGTTAAACCCCAATTCTTAATTCTCAGAAGGCAAAAATTATGACCTTCCTCCTTAGCACTTGACACATATGTTTACTGACCTCAGTCTGGGTCCCATATTTAACTGACACATGTATTCAAAGATATTCCATTGAGTTACACATTTTCCATATAAAAGGGACACTTTGTCTTCTTTTATTAAGTCCCGCCAGCTTCATACATCATGCTTTTCCACTGATTAATTTCTGTCACTGAAGAAATGAACACTTCATCCCCTATATATTCCCTAAGACTCAGACTTCCTAAACGCATTCCTGCATAATGTATTTCAAATATGCCTTACTTTTAGCATCTGCATTATATTCCATGCAATCTCATATAGGAATAAAGGAGTGGATTAGGGATCCCCTCTTTTTCATACTGAGTTATCCTCTTTAATGTGAGCTGGAGTGATGAGTTTGCCATTATTAAATTTGATTGACTGTGTATAACGTAGGCACTCTTTTCCTCAATTTTGACAACTATAAAATGGCAATGCCGAATGAGAGGAAGGTTACGTTCCTTCCATCACTTTTAGTCTGTGATGGTGCACTCATACATACATAGAGATGAACCATGAGCAATCAGGTTTCTGTAAAATGTATGGGAGCCAAGAAAAGGTATGGGGTAAGATGGAGTGGAAAAGGTATTTTCACCTCACTGATTGACTATCCTACTAAAGATAACCAACTCTTATTTGAATGCATTTGTTCTCAAATTAATTTATACTTAGTTCTTGAATAATATGTAATCCATCAAATATGGAAAACTATTGGTAATTCCTAATTGAAGAAAAAGTTTATGCTATTTTATATTGTATTTCTCAGACTCCTATCACCATAGTATGAGGTATGCTTGAATATTCTTTCCTAAACCTATGAACTTTGAGAAATAGAAATATAACTTTGGGTACCCAATGATATTACAATTTTCACATACAGACATTACAAATGCTGTGTGCCATTGATTAACACAAATTTGGGAGTATTACAACTGAAACTTTTTCAGCTAATGCTTAAAGCTGAAATATTTAGGATAAGTGTGATCATTCTCAAGGAAGATCACATTTTTAAAAATAATGTCCAAAACATGCGGTGAGCTGATATTACATTAGAAATGATTTTAATCTATAATAGAATGGTTTATGAACACTGTCAAAGCCAAACACAGCATAATGAAAGTGCACTTTAATGTATTCCCATTTAATATTTTCTAAAATTTACTATTTGTTTATTTATATCGCACCTATTATCCAAATAACTCAAGACATAGTTCAAAGAATATTAAACTAAGACCCTTCATATAACACTCTCCTAAAAGGATTGAGACAATAGGAGAAACACCTTGAAAAACCATGTGTACAGTAAAGAAATCCCAGCCAGTGCCTGCGAGGCAATTTCTCTCCATCAAATGGTTTTGGGACTATATTCCTGAACACTAATATTTCACTTTAACTGGATTATGAACTCAAAATTTAAATGGTTCTGATTCAATTTTTCTTCTTAGGTAAATTACATTGATTTCATGTGCATTTGTCAAAAAAATCAAGTTTGTGATATTAAAAAGGAAATATGACAACTAAAACTTGGAGTTCTTAATGTTTTCTTTTTAATGTTACATTAAATCTACTTTATGTTTTGCAATTATAGATGAGTTTTAGTATCTGGAGCCATTTCTTAAACTATAATATAGCATCATAGTTGTCTTAAATTTATGAGGGAAATGTTTTTGTTCTCTGAAGATGCACACGACGCTTCCACAGAAGAGCAATAGCAAATTCTTCTTAACAGCATTCAGCATGCACTGCCACTTTCTGATGCTCTCCCCCACATGGGCATTCTCCTGTGGATAGAAGATCTTAAGATTTTAGAAGAAGGTGAAACTTGAGAGATTCATACAACTCCTTTATTTTGAAAATGAATATTTTGAGACCCAGCGATTTAGATAATTTGCCCAAGGTCACTGCCTCAGTTTCTCACAGGGCTGCAAGTAGATTGACCCCTCGTTTAATCATCTTTTTTCTTTAAAATAGTGCTTCCTACAAATTGTTTTGACATTTTTCAAAACGCATTTCCAAGCAATGCGGGGTATGGGTATTTCTTGAGCTCACATTGTCTGTGGAACCTTGAGCATCTCCCACTTTTAGGTCTCGTTCATTGTGATAAATTTGGCCTTCCAATGTGGGGCATAATATGACCAACCTCACTTGTCATACTTTTACTGGTCCTACCATGCAGAGGGCTGGATTAGGGAGTCAAAAATGTCATGAGGTTTGTCTTCTTGTTGTTAAACAGGAATTCACTTAAGACATTTTACAGCAAAAACAGTGTAAGTGAATGCCTATCTCTCACTGATAGAGATGCCTTTCACACCTCTGAGCTCTGCCACAGACCTTGCCAATTAATTATTCAGTCCATCCATTGTATTTTGCGGCAGAGGACCAGATGTGTTAAGTGTCCTGCTCAGGGTGACAGTTCTTGTTATCAAGCACCCTTGACTCTCTAATGTTTGTTATGTTTTACCCCTGGGCAATAATTTTGAGATTGGGTAAGAATGGGAGTGGAAACATGGCCTCTCAGACACAGGGCTTCGCGTTATGATTTACTAACTGTTTGATCTTGGCCTGATTAATTAAGCATATTAAAGTTCAGTTAACACATTTGTAAAATTGAGGTTATCGTAATGCTTATTTCATTGACTGTGGTGAAGATTTATTAATAGTATTTTTATTAGGATAACTTTCGTGATGCTGCAGCAGTTCCATCTATTAAAAGACATACACACACACACCACACACACACACACACACACACACACACACACACACACACACACACCTGGCTATAATCAATATCATTATCTTATTCTCCACTATCCTAGTCATTGAAATATTTCCTGAGAACTATTGCAAAAGCTTCTGGTAAAATCATTTGAATGAGAAAATTCTAGTGTTATACTAAATTACATGTCCTGGTCAAATTCTTCCAATTCATTATCTTTAATTCTTGATTAGATTCATATTTTAACGTTCTCCTCATGCAGCCACATTCTAGCTTTAAGGACAAAATTGATCTGGGGATAATACCAAGATATCTAATATAATCACTATTTTCACAGGGATGAAATAAGAAAGAAACAGAACTACTGCACACACTCTGGTAGAGGAATAATATATAGAAAATAGCAGGTCTAATAAATCCCAAAGAGAAGGTAATCTCAAAGTCTTTCCTATTCTCTATGTTGCAATACAAAATAATTCCACATATTTGAGGTTAACTTTTTTTTTGTTCATTTCTCTTGGGTATAATTACAATTTGCTTTCCTTATTGTGCTAGTTTAGCCCAAGATGGGACATTGTGCTGTTATATCAACCCTCACTTTTAAATCACTTGACTATGTACAATAGATGTGTTTAGGCAAATTATGTTTCTCCCAGACCCCAATTTATTTTCAGAAAATACATAATGTCTGCTATTAATAAATTGGCATAATAATCTTAAGAGATTATATGTGTCTACCGTCATCTAGTGGCTTCCCAGTTCAGGTAAATGTTATAGAAACTTCAGAAAATCTTGTTGCCTGTCACTCTGGCACGAGATTTATGATGTCAGAACACCAGCCTTATCAATGTACGGAAAGCATGTCATTAATTTCTGGTGCTTTGGTTTCACTTGCTTAACAAGTTGAATTTTGACTTATGTTTTTGTTCCCAGAGTCTCCTTATCATTTGCTCTTATACTGAGACATCAGCTTTGTGTTTATGGGACACCCAGCCTCCGTCTACCTGATAGGATATTATATGATGATGGGAACCATGACCAGCCCTTACTCTTTCACCCCTAACCTAGTCTTGTGGTTCTATTCCTCCTCCTAGGACTCTGCCTTTTTCCCTTTAGGTCAAGTTAATGTTTTCTCAGTTTATGTAAGAAAGACTGTTTATCTCTGGGCAAAGTGACATGTTTAATCTTTCTCCTCTTCATGGCAGTGTCGTCATAATTTTACTAATGAACTAGTGATGGAACAGAAAATGAGCAATGCTTCACCCTGGTTGTGGGGACATCAAACAGTTGCTTTTCCTCTCATTTTCACTTTTTCGCTGTTCACACCAGCACCCATTCAGTGTCTTTGTTCAGCACACCGAATTGGTGCTACACCATTTTCCAATGTCCACATAAAGACTGAGGTGTCAGCCATAGACATTGAAGCAAATATAAATGTAGTCAATCCACCAAGTACCAGCTTCATGCCAATCAATTTAAACGCTCCAATATGGCATGCCCATTACTTCATCAATAAAGTACAGGCATTTATGAGGCTAGCTTGAATTTACACATGCAATTTTGAATAGAAGCAAACGGACCATGTCAAAATTGTGGAAATAGGCAAGTGACCTATTTCCCACCTGCTTTTTCTTCAACCGTTAAAAGGACCCCTTTCTTCCTATCTCACCCACCTACTCTGTTGCTTTTTTAGTACTTTACTATCAAATTGTGAATGACTCCATTATCAGTCATTTGCAACATTAGTTACAACAAATTCCAATATTAATCCTTACTGGTAAATTTAGTATTAATTATATTCAGTATGCATCTCATAGTCCCATTGGAATGATGGCTGGTATCATTAGAGTTTCCGGGGAGTTTTGCTATTTTTTTTCCTCCTAGAATTTCTGGGTAGAAGAGCAAGTATCAATTTATCATCAAGTTTTAGAAGAAGCTTTTGGAAGCGCTCTAGCCTCTTCCCCTCCCCACCTACCCAGATTCCTTTTTTGGAGCAGTGAAACTGAAAACCTAGCCATCGCTCTCTTTAGGAATAGCTACAAGGATCATTATAATTATGTAGGTTAAGCATGAGAGTTAGAAACTTATTAACATGAACTGCAAAGTAAACATCAGGTTAATTATCATAAATGTCAGGCAAATACCACTAATCCTTAGTTATTATACATTTGAATAACTGTCAAAATGAAAATATTTTTAAATATGTTTGTGTGTGTTGTGTATGTGTGTGGGGAGAGAGAGAGAGAGAGAGAGAGAGGGAGAGAGAGATGGATTGCTTATACCATTAAACTGGTCACAGAGAATGAACTTTTACATCTTTGTTAATTTTGAGTCTTACAGAATCATTAGGACTCACACTTAAAAAAAAATAAAGAATAGTGAAAACAGTTGTGTTATTTTCCTCATAATAAGGACAATGTATAAAGACTAAAATTTACTAAAGTGTGTTTGAAAATAGCTCTGATGTGATAATAACAAAAGTCCAAAAATATAGGTGTATTTCTTATATTTCCACATCATATTAAATAGGAACATTCTATTTTGAGTGGTGGTGTCGTATGTGTTTTTAAATGATAGATAAAGAAGAAATTTAAAATAACTTCATCCTGATGGAGAATTAACAAAAATATGCTTTGTAGTCTCTGGAAAATAATTCACTCAGTGAATTTAGATGGAACATACCTTCCTAAATTCTAGTACTAGAATGAATCTCTCAATGTGTCTCTTTCCCTAAAAACTTAATATTATATTCATCTATATTAAATGAGCCTTTTCAAATATATATGTTTTAAAACTTTGTAAAAGACTAATTTATGCTATTTGCCATGATCTCAATACTCTTCATTATAGAATTAAATACTAAACATGTTATGACAGATTACAATATACAATTAATTTACAGGTTAAGAATATTTTAAGGATTTGAACTCTACAATTTTAATTATTATTTATTTTTGGTTTAGTTTGATCTTCTGTAACATTCAAAGTCCTCTGAGTTTAAAGCAAAACTGACTATTTACAAACTACTTTCTCTATCATGAAACTTTCAGGGTAGTAGCAATTAATACACGCCCAAATCCTACACGTAAGTCCTTCCAATTCCAGTCTCATTACTAAAACAGTAACTAAAATAATCAGTTTTACGTTAGCATAAATTCATATTGCTGAGTGAAATGCAATACTACAGTTTCCCTTGACATTAATTTCTACTGACACTTTAGGTGGCTGCAAGGCATGTCTTAGTGATGGTGCAGTATAAAGCTAGAAAGAGGAGAAACCGTGCTTCCAAGACAGCTGCCATCCTCCTAATGTGTTGTAGCATTTTCAGGGGCATATAGCATCTTCCTCAATTTTTCAAGAAGTAGCATTTTTATGATTACACTTTGAATCATCGGTAAAGGAGCCTGTGAATTTGATTATTTCTTCATTGCAAGTCAGGGTAGACCATTTCCAGATGTATTATTCCTTCTATTAAATCATAGGGCGTGAACCTGTCGTGGTGGTCTGCTCTGAGTATGCAATTCAAGGAATTTCAGTGTACAGTGTGGAATACTAAATATCACACTTACTTCAAAACCCATTCTTGTATTATGAGTTATGTACAAAACAAAAAAAAATACAACCAGAGTTAGATTTTTGCAAAACTTGTCTTGTGCTGCATGCCATGCTGGTTTAGTTGAAGGTATCTGTCTGCAAGACAAGCAAGTAGCACATGGCATGATTTCGGTTTTGATTGCCCTAGTGGTGATTATCTTGATAGTACCTTCTAGGACTGACATTCCAGAGGAGACTAGTCTTTACTTACTTTTTGGTAACTGCCACTCATCAACACCGACAAGGTTATCTTCTATAGATAATGGCCAGCTATGATTAGGACAATTCAGTTCTATTTACTCGTATGTCTTGGAAAGAAAGAAAATTCATGAATAGTTATGTCAGTGTGGGATAATAAATGCTACAAACCTAGGGATGCTAAGACAAGATGAAATGAGAGAGTGAGATTCAAGAGAAGACAGCCACGGATGTTGCAATGGTATTATAGTATCTGGTCCAGCAGTAAATTATATCTGCCTTTGCTTGACACAGACTGACTGTAAATCAGAAACAGGGAAGGCCACATTCTCCTAGAAGACACTTATACTGCAGGGATTAAGAGATCAGAAATCAGGAGAAATTGCAAAGAACCATGAACTGAAGAGGGAGTGCTGGATGAGCAGGAAACAGCTGTATTATAGCAGACCCAGGAAGCCTTGAAACTTCCCAAAGGAGGAAATTATCTCTCTGCATCAGGACGCTTCATGATGCTTGGTGCAGAATTACTTTTCAGTTGGGAGTAGCTTTGAACTAAGAAGAGGAAACAAGTAAATTATACTCATAGCTTCTTAACTAGTGTGACTCTAAAAGGAAATCAGAACTGAGGCATGAAATAATGACTGAAATATTGTGGTTAAAACCTTAACGAAATCATATTAACACTTTTTTACTGTATATTTTTAACCACATTTAACTATTTAGCTATTCATTTATTCTTCCATCAAAGCATTTACTGATCATTGAACTGCCTTGAGTCTTGAGATATATATATATAGTATCTGCCTTATCTTAGTAATGCTCTTTTTATTACAAAGATATTCAGATAACCTGAGTTTTAGTCCCACTTTTGTCAACTATATCTTTCTAGTTTTTATTTTCCTCCTATGTAAAATGGGAATATGAGTACTGCTGTCAGGGTTAAGTGGGAATTATTTGAGATGATTTATATAAAGAGCTCAAGTACTTTCCACATTCCATGCACTGTGTTTTATAATGAAGATACGTGATAATCTTACTTTTGAGTGGTTTATATTTCACATCTGTAAAATGTTTTCTGGTTTGATTTCCAAATCTGTGAAGTTTTCCAGGGCACTGCCTTTGCATTCTGTCTTTCCTCCCCTAGGACCTAGCTCAATGTGTAGTGAATAACAAGTATTCAACAGAATAGATTTGACGTGCTCTATACCCTTGTGAGGTAAATCGGGCAGCTGTGCCACTTCTATGGTAGCCGTACACCCAAAGTCCAAATATGTTGTTTATAATGCCTGAGGGTCACGCAGCTAGGTTATGGTGAAAGCTGATCAGCGACTCAGTCCTTTGGATTCCTAACCTAAGGGATTCTCCCCCACCCACACCCAATCTACTACTTATTTTTTTTATTTTTATAGGAAGATGATTAAGCAGAAGGAAAGCATTGAGCAATCTTGGCTTTGAAAGAGATAAGCATTTCATCTTTGTTTTAATGATGAATTGTTATTGAGAATTCCTGAAGAGAAACATCTCCCACAAGGCCTTACATTGCTCAACCTGATGAGCAAATATGCAGAAAATCTATGAATCCAGACTCTGTCTCTTTCTCTGTGCAATACCCTCTAGACCTCCAGTTAGATAGTTTTACAGTCTCTTATGCTGCCAATGGGTAAAATTAGCAATTCACCATTGGGTACTAATTGCTAAATATTTAGGCTATAAATACTATCTTGCTTGTGGAAAATACACATGGATATAGATATATGTTCCCTTAAAGTGATTTATCCCTTGAAAACAAAACTCAGGCTGTTCTGTCCATATTCCATGTGTCACATACTGTATGGGAGATGATTTGGGAATTAGAAGGGTTGTCAATGATTTTAAGTTGAATTTTACACGTTTATTTGGCTAGTACAGAATAAATTTGGAATAGTGATTCCCTTTTTCTTTCTCTTTTTTTCTCCATTAAAATGCAGACATAAGATTTGATCTGAGAATTCGAAGACACTTTTGAGTTCATAGAGTTCAACCTCCCACTCAGTTCAGAAATGAGCAGTGTAAAAGATTTGGTAGGTATTCATTCAGCTTCAGCTATAACTCTGAAAGTGAGTATCTTCGTAGCTGGCTTATGCCATTTGAAGAGGTCTGAATGTACTCTTCTTCAGCATATGAAAAGTAAATTTAATTTACTGTAATTTCTAAATGGTGGGTGTGGTTCTACACAAAGACTTGCATGGAATGTCTAATTTCTCTTATTCTACATGTCCCTCTGACATTAAAAAAAAATGTGTCTCATCAAAACTTTTTTACATTGATGTTCAAATTCTTTCAATTGTTATTCTTATCATATGCTTTTTAGATATGTCTATACTGTAGTCTCTGTTGCCAGGTATTATTTTTTTTCTGTAAAAGAGATCATACCAAACTGAACACAGTATTTCAGATGTGTTTTAACATTGTACAGATTATCATGCCAAGTTATCCTTTTAGTTGTGGAAACAATTCTTTTTTTCAAATTAAATCAGCCAAAGATTATGTTTACGTCTTTTGACATCTATACCATACTGCTCTCTCTCTCTCTCTCTCTCTCTCTCTCTCTCTCTCTCTCTCTCTCTCTCTCGTAACAAAAGCTTTGGTGGAGAATTAGCTCTCTTCATTATAGAATGGAGGACTGATTCTCTTAAATTGATTTGTGTAACTTTTCATTTTTTTCTATTACTTTGCATTTATTGTGTTTGAACTGATTATTCCAGTAATTTGAGATCTAATGCACATGTGTGTATCAGTTCATGTCCTGTGCTGCCCTACAATCCGCTGCCTGAGTTCTAATCCTGATTCTGACACTTACTAGCTGTGTATTTGTGGGCAAGGCTATTAGCATCACTAAATTTGCTTCTCTGCAAAACAGGAATAACAACTCTTAACTACTCATAAATTAGATGAAGTTGGTAACCAGTTAGCTCAGTGCCTGACACGTGAAAATTCTGAAAGAAACAACTTAGCTATTGTCATTACCATTATTAAAATAACTAACTGTCATAGCAAGTGTGATAACATATACAAATGTTATGTATTTTTAAGACATAGTAAAAATCATGCACAGAGAAAGACTGAGCACAGATGATGAGAGCCCATCTCCAGGACTCTTACTAACCTCTTGAGGGTATTCTTCCATTAATACCCTCGAAATTAACATTCAGGGCAAACTCCCCTTATGCAATAGATGTTGATTACTGAGGATCATGATATTTTTCAAATTAACATAACATAAATCATATTTTTGTTTAATTATATGTATATTTTGTTAGGAAGTAATATCAAGTTCCTTGGATTTTAGTTTCAGAAATCAGTTTCTGCGAAATTAAAAAACAAAACAAAACAAAAGCATCAGAAGTACATTTATTTATTTGTTCCTAGTTTTTGTTACACTTCTTTCAATTTCTCCTATTTTTTAAGTCACTAATACATTAAGAAAATCCATACATACGTTCATTCAACACACATGTTTTTGAACTGCTACTGTGATAATGCAAGTTTCTCTCTTAATGATTTAATGATGCATGGGACAAACTGAACATGATCTTGCTTTTTAGTTTTCATTTATTTAAGACTTATAATAAAAGCATGAACAAGAAGAAAATTACTTATCATGATTAAGACTTTTCAGTTTTTTGATACCCAATTTTCATGAATCTTGGTATTTAATTTCAAGAGAAATACTGAGGTATTTTCTACAAATCTTGACCTATTATGTTTTCTCATAGCAATTCCATGAAGCTCATTTTTATTAATAAAAAATTTAGAAGCAAAATAATTTTCAATCATTTTAAGCTTTCTCTGTGGTCCCTTAACTATATTTGCCCAAAGACTGGACCCATGCTTGTCTTCATTGAATTAAAGCATAGTCTATACAGGTCTGCTTTATTCCTGACATGGATAAAGTCCTTTCAAGTTTTTCTGTGTAATTTTATTAGGAAATGCATCTTATGTAAAACTGCATATACAATTTTATATGTGCTATTTTAAATAAGAATAAAATAAATACCCCCTATGTGTTTAAGCCCGTAGTGTGTCCGTCTTTTGTCATATCAAGCTTTACACTCAAAGGTAACCATCCTGACCTGGGTATTAATAAATTACATGCTTTTCTTTATAATTTCACTCAATATGTGGAAGTCCCTAAACAATATGTACAAATGTACCAAGTATATTAGTTATACCAGGAAATCTTGTGTAATTTTGACTCACTGTTGGTAATAGGCTGTGAAATTAGTTTTATTCAATATTTTATTTTTGACAATTAATTTGTGCACCATTTTTAACATTGAAAATCCACTTTAAATATTGAAATCCTATTCTATTGATCAAGTGAGTTACAGTGCATTGCACTGTATAAATAAACCACAGATGTTTTACACATGATAATATTGTGAACGAGTTATCATTTATAGATACTTATGTCTATCCTAGGGCATCTACTTTGTAAGAACAATGGTTGGAGCTTGGTATTTGCATCCTTACATTACTAGATAATGTCATATTGTTCTTCCTAGTGGATGAATCCATTTATATTGCATAAGCAGTATATGATACCTTGCTTGGTTTCACAGCCTCACCAATGCTAAGTATTACTAGATTCTATAACATTTCCAAATTATATGAATATGAAGTTGAATCTATTTGAGATTTTATGTTAATGAATGTCCCCTAAAGTGGGATGATAGAGATGTCTAAAGAAGCCAATATTTATTAGCTATTTTATTACCTTATTATTACCTATTTTTATACCCAGTGTGGGGAGAAATATTCTGGGGCTGGAGTGCAGGCTTAAATTTTGGTAAAAGAGTAATACTGAAAATAACTAGGAGGCAAGAGAAAGCATGGGGCATCTCAGGAACTGAAACATTTTCAGAAAGCTGAGGAGGAAGGGAGGTGAGTGGCAAGCTTAGAGAGAACTAGGCAGCACGGAAAATAACTTGAGAACCATTTAAGAAGTTTAAATTTTACTCAATGACTAAACCTAATGAGTGAAGAATTCTTATAGTTCTGTCAGGGGGGATCTACTTATAATACTTGAACTATAAACAGATTACCTAGGCTACTACATGGGAAGTACATTGGAATACAAGTGGAGAGAATAGTTGTGACCAAAGATTAAAGTGGCCAAAACTAAGGTGGGATTGTGGGAGCTAGGAGAAATGGAGAGCTATTTTAGAGATGAATCTGTGAGAAGGAAAAAAAATCAAGGATGACAGTCAAATTATTAGAAAAAAATAGAGGCTAAAAGGGGAGACGTTAACAGAAATATATGTGATTTCAAACATGTTAAAATTTGCCAAGGGGAATGCCCAAAAACATATGCACAATAGGAGAAGTGGGTCTACCGCTAAGAAAAGAGACATGTAAACTTAGAAGTTGTCAGCCACAAACTATAGAATCACTGGTCTTACACAATTATTGAGTGATTTCCAATGGGGAAAATCTTATTTCAAAATAATGGATTTACAAAAGATAAAGGTAATCAAACACAATAGCAATAATAATATATTTCTTACACACACACACACACACACACACACACACACACACACACCCCTGTCTCATAATTTACTGGCTTCCTGAGATTGAAGAAGAGTTTTTTTCTTCACCAGTGTCCTTGGGCTTCTCCAAAACTAAATCTGTGAAGCAAAATTTGAAGAAGTGACTGAGCCCAAGCCCAAATGACATTAACACGTGAATTTAGGATGTATCAAGAACTAAACGAATTTGTGTGATAACATTTTTTTGTTGCTAGTGGTTCCCCATAGTTGGTACGTGGATAGAGGACTCCTTTGGGACTTTCAGGGACATGATGAAGTTGACAGCTCCGACCTCCTCAGTAACAGCAATATGGATATTTTAGACCAGTGAATTTTTCCTTATGGGTGCTGTCATATGCAATGTAGGATGTGTAGTGGTGCTCTGGCCTTTACCCACCACAGGCCAGTAGCACCCCCTTCTAGACAGGACAATCAAAAACATCTCCAGACACTGCCAAAGGTCCTTGGTGAAGTCGATTAAAATCACCCACTGTTGATTTTAGAACCACAGTTGTAGGTATCTGAGAAGGAAAATGTTAAGATGATGTTTCAAGCAATACCAGTTCCCTATGTCAAGTAATAGCATCCTTTTTATATTTTATTCTCTTTTACAAATTCTTATCCCCTTAGCTGGGGGGGGGAGGAGAGAGAGAGAGAGAGAGAGAGAGAGAGAGAGAGAGAGAGAGAGAGAGAACAAGGAGAGGTTTTATTAGAATTTTACCTGCAAGCTGTGCTCTCAACAACTGGTAGCTGTCGCCATTAGAAGATATGTCTGACCTGGCAGCAGCTCACAATATTACCTACCCTGTAGAAAATGTGCTAAGATGGAAATGTCATTCTCTTCCATGTAGCCAAATCACATGATGGATGAAGCCACCTCAGTAAGTACAACTGGCAGCCAGACACCTTATTCTTGAACTTGAACAAGAATGGTTCTAGTTGGAAGGATGGGGAGGAGATTGATTCTTAATTGCTTCTTTTGACAGCAGGTGTTGTAGTAAGTGACACTATGTTTCTGCTAAGCTAGGGATATTACTCCTGTATTTTGTCTGCATTTATTCTGTCCAATTCTCTCCAGCATCTTGTGAATTCCCATACCCCAGAGATGTAGAAAGCCTTGCGATAGCGCCTATATTGCTGATCAGATAGAAAAGTTGTGCCATTCTCTTCTTTTACACCTGTAATATCGGTGTGTATGAGATTGTTTTGGGGGCTTGAGTATGTGTGTTTTCCACATCACTTTAACATAGCATGATTTGAATGTTGCCAAAAACTAAGTATTGTAAATTAAATTTGCTTAGATACAGTTAGGTATACATAGGGCCTTCCGAATGCTGATTTTTTTTTTTTTCAATCCTTTTAAACAGGAAGAAATACTTCATTAAACCTGAGAAAAATAGAATCAAGTATCAGGAAGACCAAGTGTCAGGAAGACCAAATTTTGTTTGAATGGCTATATACAGTGAGATTGTGACAGATACTGAATAAACAATGAATGAATATCAGGAATATGATATTCCAAAAATTGTGCACAAAGGGCTACAACAGATTATTTTTAACTTTCATTTTTTTGAGTAAACCTCTTTAATATTTTACAATTTCCAAACCATAGATTTGAAAATCCAGCTTGTTATTAAAGACATTGCTTCTCCTTTACTTTTTTTCTCATTCCCAGCTACTGTAAGAAAAACTCGATTAGCAAACGAATATAAAGTACATGCCAACAGCTGTCCATATGGTAAAAGTGCTCAGTATTCTCTCATCTGTTATTTTTGTTGATATTATAGAAATAAAAGGGTTACAATACTTCCTGAGTTTTGAGTTAATATTTTCCACTTTTAAAAATTTAAATTATTATTTGATACATATAGAACCTGTATATCATATATGTAAGTGATGAAGCATAATACTAAAATAAACAACTACGAACCCACCATCCCTTGTAAGAAACAGAACATTAGTAATGTGTTTCATCTAAATATGTGCTTCTTTTCTTTCTCTGTTCTTTCCTTCCCCAAGAGGTAACCATTTCCCTGGATATAGTGTTTGTTTAATTTGATTTTCAAATTGCATTCGATGAAGTGGCATGCCAGGGTTTCAGATAATTTCTGTAGTTTTAAGCCACCCTAGATATTCTTGAATATTTTCCGGGATCCTTCTTATTTTAGATTCCTTACGTCCAGTTCACTCCATCCTCCTTTTAGATTTGGATTCTGCCTCCATCTTTCATTTTTGGTTCTGATTCAGATTTGAGGTTTCAAAATGTATTAAATAACCTTTAACCACCATCTTTTTTAGGACAATGCTCATGCTGACCCCCCCCCCACACACACACACACACACACACACACGCACACACTTTCTGTTCCTGAAAACTTAACCTTTGCTCTAATTCTCAGAAAGAGTCATTGGCACCAACACCTTTGACCGGCCTTTGAGTCAAACCCACCCTAGTCATCCTAAGGAAGATGACTTCACTGAAGTCAATTCCTTTTACCTAAAGATCAAACAAACATGTATTTTATAGTCAAGGTTTCCTTCAGGCACACCCCTTGCAGCATGATTAAAAAACCCATCTCAAATTAACCTATAGTCTATCTGAAAACCATGAACTTGCTATTCAAAAGCTGTTTCAAGAAATGTAGCTTATCCTCACTCCACAAATTCCAATCATATCCAGTCTTGGAAAGCCCTACCATGTAAAAATTCTGGAGCTGTCTTACACAAAATATTTCTACAGAGCATGGTGTGAAATCTAATCAAAATACAATGCACGGAGATAGCAGCATTGTGGTAATAATAACTATAATTAAATAGAGTGCATCTCAATTTTGATAAAAATAAATTCTAAGGTGTACAATTAGAATTAAAGACTGTCAAGTCACCTCTCCTCGTCTATACAGATCTCTCCTAGAATGCATTTTAGAGTGCTTTTCTAATCCTCACTGTCACAAGTGATAGAGTTTTCACCTGTTCGTGTGGGTGATTGTGCTATAACATAGTAATTATCACTGTCAGAAACTTTTTTTTAGCCTAATTTTTCCCTTTTTCAATGTTACACTACTACCCCTTATCACACTTTACACTTTCTACAATTTCAACCTTCTGAGGTATATGTATTTTCCCAATTATTTCCCTTATGTACATGTTTGCCCATGATCAATTTTCTACATTCTCTTAGTCTTCTGTTGGAAACTTTGAGCCATTCAGTTCCCTTCATCATTCAGAAATTAATACCTTATAACAAATGAGGGCTGCATATGAGTAACTCACAAAAATTAAGGGGGCTGGTCCAATATGAGATCCTTCTCTTATCAATTATGTTACCTATGAAGCACATTGGTCAGTTGCTCTCATGTCATCTCATGTCATCTTCCACCTAAA
Source organism: Rhinolophus sinicus (assembly GCF_036562045.2). Classification (NCBI taxonomy): domain Eukaryota; kingdom Metazoa; phylum Chordata; class Mammalia; order Chiroptera; family Rhinolophidae; genus Rhinolophus; species Rhinolophus sinicus. The sequence continues at coordinate 16,505,416 of NC_133753.1, forward strand.
AATATTGTTTGCATGGTGTTTACAACATGTAGAATTACATTTTTTTGTTTTGTTTTGTTTTGTTTCGTTTTTAGTTTTGTGTACTGGCTAACTTATTTTTTTTCTTCAAACACTGATGTTTTCAATAATAAATAACTGGTTAGTTTATTTTCATTTGTATAACTACTTTACTTCCACTTGTTTCTGAAAGTTGTATCTAAGGGTCTCTGGGATCAGAAATGTTTAATTTAATTGCATGTTTCATTAATTAGTTCATTACTTATAACTCCTTCCCAAAGTTTTCAAACTGATATACTCTAACAATGGTTATAACCCAACCCTGCTATTAATCCATTCTCTAGTAACAACACCATAATTGCCTATTATTTATTGGGAAATATAGAAACTTTAAGATGATATTTTCATCTAAGTAGATTTAGCCAGAGTTTGCAAATATACTTACTCACAGATCTAAATTAACAAAATGATATCATACCAGAGAATAATTGTTTCTTACATGGAAACTTTGATATCTTATTATTAGAAGTTGAGAAAAAAAAAAAAAGTAACAATGGTCTGCAAACTTTAAGGAAGTGTTTGTTCACGCACTATGTTTTATTATAGAAGTTTACAACCCTGACTTGCTTTCCATACTGAAATGCTTAAAAAAGTACTGATGTTGGGCCCAACATCTTAGTATTCTATTTTTATTTATGTGACTTGGGGTCCAGGCTCCAGTATTTTAATAGCTTCCTCAATGATTCATAAGTACAACAGGATTCAGAAAACTACTGTATTATATACCTATTCCAGTACCTATGTTGACCTAGCAACAGTTCTAGACTGTATACTGCCAATGGAGAATGTATGCCTTCAAGACAGTATGGCCTTGTGGTTCTAGTTATTCACTTTGAAATCAGACAGTATGCCTTAGAATTCTGGATATATTGGATCTGCACTTTGGAAAATGTTCAAACTACATAAGGATACCTCAGTTTTCTCATATATAATACTGACCTCACAGAGTTATTTTTAGGATTAAATGAAATGATATACACACAATATATAAACTATTTGGTATAATAGTAATACTTGCTCTATTATACAATAAACTGTCAGTGAATGATTATTCTTTTCACTACATTACCAAGAAGAAAAACTCACTTATATTTATGATTGGATAAAACATTATGAGCACTAATATATAAATATCTATTTTAATATATGCATATATACTCTTATATTAATTATACAGTATTATATTAATACATTATATATATATACATATATATGTATATATATATATATATATATATATATATACTCAAGTGGAAGAAATAAAAACAATATAAATTATACAAAAGGTAGTCTAGAAAAAAATCTTTCAAAATTAAAAGGACATGTGTTGAACATTTATCATGCCAGGTATTGTGCTATTTCTATAAACAAGGTGATTTAATTTGAAATAAGATGGCAAGAGGCAAAGCAAAAGGTTGCTTCTAACTGCAATATTCTTTTTTGAAGGAGCTAATCTGACCTTCAGCAGAGGTGGTTTCCTTATTCTCTATGTCATCAGCTCCTGAAAGCACAAGAAACAAAAAACAGCAGCACAAATGGTGAAGAAAAAAGATCCCATGGAAAGATACAAATGTGCTCACTCTATTTCCCAAGGTGGATCTTTTCCACAGGAGCAATGACAAAAACTTAGAAGAAAAATTGATTACAAAGAAATGACCTTAATCCAAATGGTAGACAGTCTTATACAAAGAAATAATGAAGACTAAATGTCCACAATGGGAGAGAAAATGAGTACATTAGAATGTCATGGAAGTAGTAGTATGTGCAGTAGTTACGAACCTAACTCTGCAGGTTCCTGGCTGGGTAGCCTTGGGCATGTTACCTAACTTCTCTGCCTCATTTTACACACCTAAAAAAGGGCAATTGCATAGTGTTTTGTGACACTCAAATTAGGTGATCAGTTACATGCTCAAAAAATTTTATGTATTATCCTATTATTAAGTGCTATGTAAGTGATATATATTATTACTAAAATATAGCATAGAATGTTTTGAGAGTAGTCTATTATGATTTTTATGATTATGAGAAAAGGATTATGATATCATTTAGTGATATAAAAAGAAAAATAGCATAAAAGGTTTATGATTTTACCTATGTGACTATCATGACTGAAAGAAAATTGCAAAAATTCAAAATAAAAACCAACAACCATGTTAACATGTGAAATGCATAGAAAGTGAAAAGGTAAATTATTTTAGTTTCATCATATCTTACAATTATCTTTATATTCTAATTTTCTACAATAAATTTATACTAATTTTATAACTAAAATAATATAAAGTGTGTGTGTGTGTATATTTACATGTGAGTTTGCTTTTATTCTCTACTGAAAGGGTTGGCATAACAATGATAGTGTTTCTTCTTTAAATGTTTTGCAGAATTCACAATTGAAGCTAATTAAGTGAAATTTCCCCCATGGGATGGCTTCTAATTATTGGTGAAATTTTCTAAACAGCTATATATTACTATTCAGATTTCTGATTTCTTATTGTGTCAGTTTTATAACATGTATTTTTCAAGGAATTGTTTATTCTAAGACTTATACAATGTTGTTCATAATTTCTTATTATGTTATTAATGTCTATAAGTTTATAGTGATTTCTACTATAATTTTCCGTACTTTTTTTTAATGTCATTAGGAGTTTATCAATTTTACTGCCCTTTTCAAGGAACCCCCATTGGGATTTGTTGATTGTTCTCTGTTTTATTTCTGGTTTCAGTTTCATTGATTTATGGTTAATCTTTATCATTTGCTTCCTTACATTTACTTATTTTTAATTTGTCCTTTTTATAGTTTTTTGAAGTAGAAACTTACATCATTGTGTTTTTTTCTCTAATTAGAAAATATATTATAAAAAATGTCAAATTTGCACTGAAGTAAAAGAGAATACTAGAATGAATCCATTAAATATCACCCAACTTCAGTGATCATTAATGCATTATCCAAACTGGTTCCATCTATAATGCCCAACTACCATCCTGGCTGGCAAATTTTTTTTTTTTTTTTTTTTTACTATTCTGTTGAGGTATAATTTACATGCCATTCACCTATTGTACATGCACAAAAAGTGATTTTTAGTAAATTTATAGAGTTGTGAAACCATGAGCACAATCCAGCTTTGGAACACCTCTGTCATCCCAACCTACGTTCCATTTGGCAGTTAATCCCTTCAGCCACAGGCAACCAGTGGTCTTCTTTCTATAGATTCCTCTCTTCTGGAATTTCATTTAAACTGAGTCACATAGTATTTTGAACCTAACTATCTAATTTCTTTCACTTAGCTTAATGCTATTAAGATGCATTCATGTTAAATGCTGTTGCTAAATAATATTCTGTTACCTGTGTAAATCATTTTTTGTTAATCCATCACCAATTGATGGACAGTAGAATTATTTAAGGTTCTTGGCTATAGCATGTAATCCTGTAATAATATCCATGTATAAGCGTTTGTGAGGACATATGTTTTGATTTTTTTATTTTGTTGATATCTAAAGGAATTACTGGATTAGATAGTAAGATTATGATTATGTTTAATCTTTTTTTAAAGTGCCAAACTTCCACCGTGTTTTATATCCTGGAGTAATGTGCTAAGTTTCCAGTTTCTCCACATTTTAGCCAATACTTACTAGTGCCTATCAATTTTATCACAGGCAATCCAATGTGTAAACATGATATCTTACTAAAGTTTTAACGTGCATTACCCTAATGACTACTGATGTTGAACATCTTTTCATGTGTTATTGACAATTTGCATATCTTTTTGGTGAAATATCCATTTACATATGTTTGTGGGCTTAATTGTGTTCCCCTAAAAGAGATGTTGAAGTCCTAACCCCTGGTACCTGTGCACGTGACCTTATTTGGAATTGGGATTTTTACTGATGTAATCAGGGTAAGATGAAATCATACTGGAATAGGGTAGGTACCTTAGTCCGATGGGACTGGCATCTTTATAAGAAAAGGAGAGGCACACAGGGAGAACACCACATGAAGACACAGAAGGGAAGACCGCTTTGTGAAGACAGAGGTAGAGATGGAAGCGATGCCTCTGCCAGCTGAGGTATGCCAGACTGCCAGCAAACACCAGAAGCTAGGAAGAGGCAAAAGAAAAATAGCATAAAAGGTTTATGATTTTACCTATGTGACTATCATGACTGAAAGAAAATTGCAAAAATTCAAAATAAAAACCAACAACCATGTTAACATGTGAAATGCATAGAAAGTGAAAAGGTAAATGATTTTAGTAAAGGATTCTATCCAAAGTTTCAGAGGGAGCATGGCCTTTTTGATTTTAGAACTTCTAGAGTAACGAGATAATACATTTCTGTTTTCAGCCACCTAGTTTGTGTGCTTTGTTGCAGCAGCCCTAGGACACTGACATAACATTGTTTGCCAATTTTTAATTGAATTGTTTATACTCTTACTATGAGTGCTAAGAGTTCTTTACATGGGCTGGATCTGAGTGCTTTATCAGATATGCAATTTGTAAACATTTTCTTGTAGTCTGTGGATTGACTTTTCACTTTTTTCTTTATTTTTGTAGAATAGTTTTAGGTTTACAGAAACATTCAGAGGCAGATACAGAGATTTCCCATATACCCCTTTCCCCCACCCCACCCCCCCACATACACAGTCTCACTCATTATTCAAGTCCTCATCAGACCGGTATATTTATTACAATTGAAGAACCTACATAGACACATATTATCACCCAAAGTCCATGGTTTACTTTAGAGTTCACCCTTGGTATTGGACATTCTACGGGTTGGGACAAATGCATAATGACATCTATTTATCATTATGATATCATACAGAATATATTCATTGCCTTAAAAATTATCTGTGCTCTGTCTACTCATCTTTCCCTCAATCCCATCTTTTATTTTGAAATAGTGTTTTTTGAAGTACAAAGATGTTTATTTGGTGAAGGCCTTTTGTTGTTGTTGTTGTTGTGGTGGTGGTGGTGGTTCCTGCTTTTGGTGTAATATTAAAAATTATTTGCCTGACCCAAGGTCATAAAGATTTTCTCCTATTTTTTTATTTCCTATTAGTTGCAAAGCTTGTAAACTTAGGTCTCTGGTCAATTTTTATGTGTGGAATAATGTTAGAGACTAAATTTATCCCTTTATATAAGGTATTCCTATCGTTCCAGCATCATTTTTGAAGATCTTCCCATTGAATCCTTTGTCATCTTTGTTGAAAATCAGTTGGCCATAAATGTAAGAGTTTATTTCTGGATGTTACTTCTGTTCCATTGATCGGTATGTCTGTCTCTATAGCAATTTCCTTACTGTCTTGATTACAGGAGCTTGATAATAAGTTTGGAAATCATGTCGTATAAGTCCTTCACTTTATTCTTCTTTTCAAACTTGTTTGACCTATTCAGGCTCCTTCTCATTTCTATATCATTTTTTTGGATAAGCTTGTAAATTTAAACATGCTGGAATTTTAATAAGGATTTACTTCAATCCATAGAAAAGTTTGGGAAGAACTGTCATATTAACAATTTAGTTTCCAATCCATCAACATAAAGTCTTTATTTTTTCTTAGATTTAATTTATTTCAGCAATATTTATAGTATTTAGTGTACATGTCCTTTATTTTTATTAATTTTACTCTTAAGTGTTTTATTCTTTTTTGTTGCTATTATGAATGAAATTTAATTTTTTAATTTAAATACTTTTATTGCTATTAGATGGATATACTATTGATTTTTGTATGTTCATCTTGTACAGTGTGATCTTGCTGAACTCAATGCTTTGTTCTAGCAGGAATGATATGGATTATTTAGGATTTTTCACATTTAGGAACATATTATGTAAGAATAAAATCAGTCTTATTTCCTTCTTTCCAAACTGTGTGCCTTTTATTTCTTTTTCTTGCCAGATTTTACTGGCTAGAAAGAACTTTCAGTACAATGCTGAATAAAAATGTCAAGAGGAGACATTTTTGTTCTGTTCCTGATCTTAGGGAAGAAACATTCTGTCTTGAACCATTAATTCGACATTTACTGTAAGTTTTCCAGGTGCTGTTATCAGCAGAGAATGTTTTCTTCAATTCTTAGTTAATTGAGGGTTTTTATCAGGGATGGGTGTGGGATTTTTCCAGTGTTTTTTATATATTTGTTGAAATGATTGTGTGATGCTTGTTTTTTTTTATTTTAATATCGCGTATTATATTAAGTGATTTCTGAATTTTAAACCAATCTTGCATTCCTGATGTAAATTCCATTTGGTCATGTTGTATAATACTGTTATATATTATAAGATTCAGGTTGCTAAAATTAATTTAAGGAATTTTGCATCTATGTTCTTGAGTATTTTTGGTCTGCTAATTTTCTTGTAATAATTTTCTTGTGATGTCTTAGTCTGACCTTGGTATCATCAAAGAGTGGTCTCATAGAATGAATGTGGAATATTTCCTCCTCCTCCATGTTCTGAAAGTTTTTGTTAGGATTTGATATCAATATTCAATGAAGTCATCTGGAACTGACCTGTTCTTTGTGGGAAGAATTTTAATTACTAATTAAGTTGTGTTATTTTACTCAGATTTTCTATTTCGTCTCTTGTCAGTTTTGGAAAGTTGTATCTTTCAAAAAAGTTATTGATCTGGCTATGTTGTATGAGAAAGCAACATATGGTTTTAAAAGAACAAATCTGGGAATTATGACATCAAGGTCAGATCTAGCCTTTCCTGTGATAATGTAGATAAACCATTTTCTATATCTGGGCAACTAAATATCTTATTGCCTTAAAAGGAAGTAACCAGATAACATTGGAGGGACCAAAAATAAAGAGATTCTTTCACATTAGGAACAGGCAAATGTCCAGTTGAACAATAATAATTTAGTTGTTCACTTCTGGATGATTTATTTTGAAAGTTGTTATATTGTTTGTGTTATTTTTTCACAGATGTTTTGTTTTGTATTCTATTTGTTGATACTGTATATTCAAGCTTTGAAAATACTTAATGCAATATGTTTCCTTGAACTATTTATTGTTCCTAGGGCAGGAGGCCTGGAAAACTAAGGAAACTCATTTGAAAATCAAATATGAAATTTCATGACATTTAAAACTTTTTGGCAAGTCTGTGATTGAAGAAAAAGCAGTTTGGCAGTCACAGAACCCTTTTTTTTTTCCCTCATCACAAATCCACAAGTTTTTATCATTTGTAAAAATAATAAACATTTTTGGAATTGTGAGATCATTACCAATGCTTTCTGTAAAATAAAACATATTAAATTTATTTAACTTTATTTAGTCTGGATTTCTTAATGTAATAAAGAAATAGTCACTTATGGGACATAGCCTAATCCCGAGTCTTTAAATATTTTTCTCTGTGACCCATAATAAGAAATGCATTTTATGTCACAACTTAGCACATGTTCACACACACACACACACACACACACACACACTTTCCCGCCGCCACACAGTCATAGACATATAAATGTTTCCCAACCAGTATTTGAAGAATGTACAGTGCACTTCATAATTGCTATTCTATTTCATTCAATTAGGTTTCATTTTGGGGGTGGGAGTGGGAGTTACCCATTAAATTATTTCATCACCCACTAATAGGTCACAACCCACAAATTGAAAAAAAGAATACAGTTTTAGTTAAAATAAGTGGTGTTTAAATCATGTACCTCACAGAGCTCAAAAATAAGAGTGACTTAAATATGCAGGAAAATTTGGGAGGTGACACATTTGCTTGAGTGATGTGTCAACATGACCACCATTTACAATACCTATGCTATCGAAACATTGTCTCTAATACAACTTAGAAGGTAAAAGGATATGTATACACGTATACATGGATATATAGTTTTTGCATTCCGGAAAGTCTAAATTGAAATCCAAGCCTCATTTATTAAATGTATGATACTAGGCATATTAATTTCCTAGGGCCACCATAACAAAGTACCGCATACTGGGTGGCTTTATTAAAACAGAAATTTATTGTCTTACAGTTCTGGAGGCTAGGTGTAGCACTGCCGTGTTCCTTCTCGAATTTGTAGAGGAATCCTCCCTTGTCTCTTCCTAGCTTCTAGGGGCTGGCTGGCAAACTTTGGCATTTCTGGGCTTGCACAAGCTGCATAACTTCAATCTCTGCATTCGTCACCACATGATATGCTTCCTGTGTATCTCTGTCTTCACATGATTGTCTTCTTATAAGGACACCAGTCATATTAGACTAGCAGCTCATCTTTCTCCAGTATGACCTCATCTTAATGAACTACATCTGTAAAGACTCTATATTGAAATAAGGTCACCTTCTAAGGTTCCGGGGTTTAGAACTTCAACACATAATTTTGGAGGGGACACAATTCAACCCATCACACTAGGAAACTCATTTCTCCACACTCTGTTGTGGCTCAGATTTTACCTATCAAATATCACAATGTTATAAGTTATAACTACACTATCAGGAGATTTTGAGAGAGGATAATTGATTGCATTAGGGGTACCAAATGAAAAGAAAAAGAATATTGATTGCAATTCACAAAAGCTGCAGGAGAAAAATGTACTTTAATTGGCAATACCACCGTGTTTCTGCAATCCCATTCAGTATAATCCCAAATGCCACTCTTGAAAGGCATGCTCCAGTTTGCTTTCAACTCCTAATTTTGACACAGACTCTCAAATTTCCCTCTCTTCTCTTCTTTGTCCAGTAAATAATCCTGAATTCCTAATGCCATCAATTCCAGAGTAACAACTGTAGCATGGATCAAGTTGTTTAGCTGTATTTGCAAGAATGCTGAGCTTTGGATTAAAAAAGAAAAAAGAAACCCCCATCAGCTGCCTGGCTTTCCCCTGCTGAACTAGACCGGAAAATAAATGTTTGCACCTTTAATGACCTCCATTGTCCTGACTTCACAGAATCCCCAGTGGGTGGCTAATCCTTTGGAACAATACAGTACAGATGTTTCACATGATAAGAAGGCAAATTCCAGACCAATCAGAGCCACTCCAAATGTCAGCCCACAAAAATAAAGTTAAAATACCAGGCAACCAGATGCAGCTTCCACAGTCTGATCCCTTTGTCGGTGGGTGGGTTGTTCTACAGTAAAGGTTGATATCTGTGCTTTAGTTAAGGCAATGGCAACTTTCTCCTTAGTGAGAATTGAGCTGCTCTGGCTGTTGTCTTGTATTTACCCTCTTCACTACCTTCAGTAATTCCCCTCAAGATAAATACTGTGCAACATCTCCTGGACACAACAACCCCCCTCCATCCCACCCCATAGAAATTATCGCCATGGTTTTAAATCTGAATAATAAGTAGTTCAGTTGTATTCAATTATTCTAAATAATGTTTTGACCAAGACAAAGAAAAAATCTCCAAATTTCCACTGTGAGATAAAGAATTATTTTGCTTAAATTAAAAATGTTGCAAAATGTTCTGGAATCACCTAGATAAATGCTAAAAGTTTCTTTCATTTTTATGTTTTTAGTAAAAGTACAAGGCTATGAAGCAATAATACAAGTAAAGTTAATATTAATAATAAATTTAATATACTTATTTCTTGCACATATTTTATTTTACAAATTACTATTTCTCCTATACATTAATATTTTCTTGATTCTAAGAACACACAGGTTAACAACAGTTTTTTTTGGGGGGATGGATAACCTTTTTTTCTCTTTAAAGAAAGATATATTCAATGTATAATTCTATTGTAAGATTTTTTTCTCTACTTGAAAAACATTAAAACGTAAAGAATTATAAATATTAAGTTTGAGGAAATGCAGAAATCCTAAGCAATATATTAAAAATGTTCATATTGTAGTGAATTGGAAAACGTTTTGTTAAAAGATAACTATTTAGATGTCTTAGGATTAAACTTATTTTAAAATTAATTTAGAGCTATGATTAAAAAAATTGTTTTTGTGTTGTAAGATGGTAAAAAAATTTTATATGATTTATGAGATGATTTTATTTTTTTTCTTTGCAAATCTAGCTTGGCTTTAAAGCACTGTAACTAGGCCCCTTGCTAGCTACAAGTAATAGAATATCATCTCCACATTTTTCATGTGTTGGAGCCAACAGAGGTGCAGAAACAGAACTGGAAGCATCAAGTTAGGGGAATAGAGTATCTAGTCTATTGCACAGGAAAAAAATGTGACCTATAACAATTTTTTTCAGGTGAATTTCTGGGTTAAAATGAGGTAAACGAACAAACACAAAAAAACTTGTCTCCATTTGTGGGAGTTGGGTGGGGGGCAGTGAGGAGGGTTGTCCAATAACTATGCTCCTTAATCAGTGTTTCCCTTTTGGTTCTTTCTTGCCCTTATTCGTACATCTCTTGCCTCCCCAGCAATACCAACTGAAACAGTAGTGTTGCATTTTTAACCTTTTTTTTGCTTAAAAAAAAAAAAATTCCCAGTTTTCCTTTTACTTGTTAAAGTTTAAAATTGGGAGTGTATTTGGTAAAAATAAATAAAAGATGTGTATCTGCTTAGATTGCTCATCCCATAATTAGTTTGGACAATAATTTGTATCCATCTAGGAGTTCATTGTTTCTGGGGCACCATAATCAGCTACTTGGTCAACACTGCTGTTTGAACAAAAGGAGGACCTTACCTGAGCCACAGAAATAATATGAGGAAGACAGAGGAGAGGATACAAATGCTTGTGTGTGTGCGCGCGCATGTGTGTGTGTGCGTGTGTGTATCTGTCTCCTTCCCTCTTTCTCTCTCCTATTTTTTTGTTATCTCTTTTCTTATCTTCCTTCCTTCTTTTATACTGTTTGTTGGTCCATCATCCTTTCTTCTTCTGTGTCTTTCTTTTGTACTTGAAGACTTTTACTATAAAGGATATTTTATAGTAAATTTAGAGTTGAAAGTAGAGGAACAGAAAGTTAAATTTTTCTTGTAAGTCAGCTCAATATGTAATATTTCACCATTGTAGTATATCATATTCTCCCTCAAATTCTCATTTTTTAAAGAAGATTTTAATTTTGTTTCTTTACTTACTTGCTTTTCATTCCATTTCTTTAAAAGAAACATTATTTGGATGCTATTAAAGTTTGTAAATCTGAACCACAGTTCACCTTTATCAACAGGACTACAGTCAGTCCATTAACGTGTTTGTTTGTTTTGGGTGATTTTCTCAAAGCTGCCTGTACCCAGGAGCTGAGCAGTTGGTAGACCTAAACATTTACAAAGTGGTTTTTCAGTGAACATGTTTGCTTGAAAAAGATAAGCCTTGTTTAAGTTTCTTCCAGGAGAGGCCAAAGATATCCTAACTCTTAGCTTATAATCAAGTTATGTACTGGCAGTTGAGAATAGAGTAGAATAATTTCACTCAACAGGCTTGCATTTTAGAATGTTCGCGTATACAGCTCGCACATTAAATGGTGATGTGGTCTTTGTACTTGAAAAGACCCTTATGGAACACGAATAATATTTTTAAAGTTTGCAGTTGGCTGCTGACTTAGTTGATTACAGTGTTCCCATGAAAACCTTAGTCCCAGCCTTTGAGAAAAAATATGAGTGGATATCCAAGCCAAATTGATGCTAACTACAAAAGCACATCCAAAACCTCATAGAAGTTTGGGATCTTTGGGAAGAAAAACACTTTTAAAATTAATAAACATTTAGGGAGAAAGATGGGGAGAAAATTCAATGTTTGGCACCAACTGGATCTATAAAAAGGACAGATAATTTAACATTCTGCAAAGCATTTCTTAGAACTAAAACCCAGGAGATCCATTAGATCTATAAGCCTTTACAGTGAATATCTGTGGCTTATCACATTATACATTACTTATTGTATTAATACTGTATATCATATATAACATTAATTGCAATACATTAGTAAGTGGATTGAGTATTACTTTAAATTAAATCAAATTCCTGAGAATTATATTGGGACATTTTTGCTTTCCTATTTGATCAACTCCTCTCCTCCAAAAATGTGTTTTATTTAATCTGTTCTGAAGAGTTATCTTGAATTTTTTGAACTATTTCATAATTTGGGGCTTCTAAGTGTTAAGCTAATAAGAAAACTATGCATGAAGATAACTATCAGAACATGTGTAGGCTCATCCATCATACTGAAGAAATATTTAAATATTCTGGGAAATTTCTGCTTAGAGCCTGACAGAGAGAGAAAACTTATTTCAAACAATAAGAGTTTTCTGGTCACGTGCCATATTTCCTGATCCATTGTGTTTGGCACCAGGAAACAACTTGGCATGAACCCCTGAAAAATCCATCAGCAACTGTGTCAACTTTATCACTTCCTGAGCTCATGCTTACAGGAAATGGTTACAAAAACAATGATTTAAAAGGGGAAAAATTACTCTTTGCCATTTGAAAAGTTATATATATATATGCACACATACACATTCAACACTTACTTACTATCTCCTTATAGTAAATAAACTATAAATTTGTCCTAACAATAGACAATGAATATATCGTAACACAACCGAGGCGCTTTCATCCATGAAATGTAATTTGAAAAAGCATTACCTATTTTTTACACGTGGTGGTTGCGTTTCTTAGAAACTGAAACATATTATGTGAATTTAAGTTTGTAATGAAAGGGTAGTAAGAGAAAAAAGATACATGTAACGTCAAACTCAGAAACACCATAAAGATGCTACTTGCAGACAGAAGTAGGTATTTTAACCCTTGGATGGAAGAGTAATAGTTGATCAGCGCAGCCGACCAAATGAGATAGAGTATTCACAGAGCAGAATGGCATAATGGCAGAAACAATTCATCACTGGAGATTTAAAAGGAAATAGAAATACACAGAATGTTACCTTCTACTATATTGAAGTGAGAAAACAATAAGAGTAAAAGGGCTTAAGTATTGGTGACCTGACACTTTTATCTTTCAGCCATGGACTATAAAACAAACTCATTCATGGTCCCATTGCCCTAACGTCCAGCTTGGCTACCGCCCCTCACCTGATTATTTAAAATATTTGCAGCTGAAATAGTAATAAGTCATCATTGTTAAATATATATTCCCTACAAAATAGTCTTAGCTTTTTATCAGAGTTTTATTGCCTTTTGTACTACACAAAATTTCTTTCAAAGAGCTCTGCCTTCAAATATGAGTCACTATCGCATGATAAATTAAATCCAAATATTCCTTGAATGACCTGGCCGTCAGAGTGACCTAAATAGACAGAGAAACAGACAGAGCCCAAAAAGTGAAGGAAAAAAAAAAAAAGTCAGATCTTTACCCCCATTTTATTAATACATCTGTTTCCTGTAATATGTAGTTTGTTAGGTGATATTTCTGAATATTAGACTGAATATTTGGGAAACAAAGAATTCTAGATTATGCCTATACTCATATACCTAGTCATGTCCCAAGAATACCTTTTAAAGTTTCTATAGTATCTAAAAATTCTTTCACAGATACAACTTTGGACATCAGAATTCTCGTTTCGTAATTCAGATTACTAAATCCAGTGACATAAATGAGTCATCTACTCATTGGATAAATAGCATATGTCTTGATTCAATATAGTGTCCCCAAATATTTCATGGGGCTGCAGAATCCTAAAAGAATTGAGCCCATACCTCCGATATCATCATAGAGCCTAGGTAAGGTCATCCACTGGAATGTGCCCGAGGGTACAAACTATTGCAAGCCAAGAAAGCCCATTTGGATCTCTTTTACATATTCAGCTTTCCCATTAGATTTTATTTGGAAAGGAAGATTGAAAGCAAAGCCATGCCACTCGATCCTTACTTCCCCCAGATTATTACCGTAGTTACTTAAGTACTAAATCTAAATTTAAGTTTAAGTGTGAGAAAGACTGACAAATGGATGATTAAATAAATATACTATAGGTCCTTCAAACAGACCTCCAACTTGATTTTATATGAGGTATGATCAACATACACAGTGATCATTTAAATTTGAAAAACTTATTACAGTATAAGACACATTTCCATTAATCTCCCTCAAAATACTTTCCCCTCACTTCAAGCACACATCCCATTGTTCTTGCCACTTTCTGAAGCAGTTCTGGAAGCCCTCTTTCATGAATGTCTTTAGTTGCGCTGTCATGGCTGTCTTGATGTCCTGAATTGATTCAAAACCTTTACCTTTCATGGTCATTTCAATTTTTGGGAAGAGCCAGAAATCACACAGTGCCAGATCCAGTGAGTAAGGTGGATGAGGACACACCATAATGTTTTTATTTGACAAAAATTGCTGTACCAGAAACAATGCATATATCTGATTCTCATTATTCTTGCTTATTGCATTCTATAATATCACCATGAAAACTGAGCTATTTGCTCCTAGGAGAAATACTAGATTAGGTTCCTGTGAGCCTTTTGTCATTATATTTTCATCAATGAATCAAATGTTTCTGCTTAAAGACACCTTATTTAGCATCACTGTTGATTCTTTAACATTGAACTCAAAGCCAACAATGCTATAAATCATTCGTGAATAAATTTTATCTAACATGTTTTCTTCATAAGGCACATTACAGCCTTTCAAGCTTAGTAAGTAACACCAGACAACACTGTAGCAGTATGCTTGGGTGATATTTTAAACCGTGAAATCACCACCACCACCACCACCACTACCACCACCACAAAAAAAAAAAAAAAAAAAAATCCACCACCACAAACCTGAGAAAAACACTGTACTAAACAGACTGAGAAAAGGATACATTTGCATTACAAGAGATGAAACAAGGAAAGTAAAATCTTGCCTTGTTCATCTCAGATGGAAATATGTGTGACAGGCAAATCTTTTTTTTTTTTCCACTTGTACATATCTACAAGTGACTGTGAAAGAATTACAAATATTGATCTGGAGGTGGAGAGGGATTTACAAGTAAATTCTAGTCAATAGTTGAATTCACAAACTTGGAATCTATGAATAATGAGAATTGACTTACTTAATTGGCATACCCCCACATTTCCAAATTAAATGCAATTTTTTTCCCAGTATTTATTTTACTGGAACTCTCAACAACTATAACGGTTCAACCCCGCCTGCCATTTTGAAAGTTTCTCTTCCTTTCGTTATCAGAACATCACACTCTCCTTCCACATGTTCATTTTCCCCCGTTGGCTTCTCTTTCTCAGTGTCCTTTGGGGATTCCACCCCCTCTACCACATGCTTAAATATTGATATTCTTTTAGGAGCCTTCCCTAAACCCTTCTCCTCTCACTCAATACCCTCCCAGCAAAATCTCCTTTATACTCGAAAGACTAACAGAATTTTATCTCTTGCTCAAATTCCTCCTCTGAGATTCAGACATATATACAGTGGACTACTAGACAGTTCCATGAATTTATGATCTTTCTCCACAGAACGTGAACTTACAATCTGAAGAATTTATGAGAGAAAGAAACTTGTAAAGCATGGGTCCAGGGAAATATTTTGAAAATGACTTTAGGTAGCACACGATGGAAGGGAGTGTCCTCTTCAGACTAAACAACTTGTGCTCTTTGGCAAAGGAGAGCACAGAGGGGAAACATCACACAGTCGAGCCATATATAAGGTCTCCCATCCCAGGAGCTGGGTCATCATCTTTCCAAATGACAGCATCACCGTCACTGGTGGTACAATATTCTGAGTCCAGGATTCAGGGCAAGCTGATCAACCTGTCAGGTAATCGCATTAGGCTTCTTCCCAGTAACCAGATTAAAAGTTCCATTGTTGGTGATGTTATACATATATAGTAGCTAGAATCTATAATTCTCACACACTTTCCCCCCAAAGTCTTTTGGTGAATATTTGTACATTGAACTACTGATTTAAAAATTGTTTGAAATAACATTTCTCTGATTACATACTTATATCTTTCAAATCTGTACAGAAAGTATGTATTACTTTAAACTGATAAAGTAACTAACACCATCCATAATTATAATAAACATACAAAATATATTTTATCAGCCTTCTATAAATTGTGTCTATTCATTTTATCAAAAATTTAGCCTCTGCACAGACCCAGGCAAGTATTTACAGAGGGAAAGTGGCAGTACTAGTAAGGTTTTCATATTCAGCACGTACTCATTAGAGGAATGATTATACAGTACTTTGGTTAATACATGTTGACATTCTAAATTTCAGCTCTTTGAATCTTGTTGGTACTCAGTGAACATTTTTTAATGAATTGATGGGGCAGGTGATGAGAGATAGAGGAAAGACACATTTTTATCTCTTTTCAGGTGGATAGTTTTCCTCTTTTTAGAGAAAGAATAAACTTTTCTATATGGCCAATATTACTTGTTTTTCATTATTTTTAATGTTTAGTTTATAACTTTGTAACTTATGAAAATACTTTCTAAATTCTGATCATATTAGGTTGGTGCAAAAGTAATTGCAGTTTAAAAGATTATAAACAATTGCAAAAAACGCTGTTACTTTTGCACCAACCTAATAAGTTGATTGGTAGTTCTAATTATTGATACTACTTTAAATTTTCTTTTTCCGTGTCTTCATAGTACTTAGCGAGAGGATGAGAAAGATTGCCTTAAAGGGAGATAGCCAGATGAAAATTTACACTGTGAATACTCCATTAAAATAGTGAATATTATTACCTAGGACTGAAAAAATGACTACAATAGCACGAGAGATACTGACATAGAAAACTTGTAAATTCAGAAAAACTTAACAATGTAAAATGCAATTAAAAGCCAATAATAGCAGTTTGTTTAGCACACTGCATATTTTAAGGTAACATCAGCTGCTGCAACAAACACATCCCTTAGGTTCAATGTTTTAAATGTAATTATTCCTCATGTAACAGTCCAATGAAGTGATTCTTCTTGGTGAGTGGACCTTCCACATAATTTATGACCCAACCTCATTCCATCATATGGCTCTTATTTATAACTAAAACTTTGGAGACTTGAACCCAAGGAAAGAGTATAAAAAAGGAACAACTGCTTCTCACCAACCAAAAACAAAGTACTTTATTTATTCTTCAAATGAATGTCATTAAAGTCATCTACTTGATGACTATTGCTCATCATCAAACAGATAATCAGTCCAGTATGAACAAATGTACTAATATATGTAAATATACTAATCCATTATGGAAAGTCCTTAAGATCAAGGACTTTTTTGTTTTGTTTAACTCTGTTATACATTTGCTTGTTGCATTTTTTTCTTATATTAATTCATCTAATTAAGATACTCTAGCTATCTTGTCTCACAAAAGGTGCAGGCCGGGGGAGCTAAAAAAAACAGAAAAAAACATGTTAAACCACAGCCAGAGATACAGGCCTACTAAACGACTGAGATTTGATCATAATACCTGCCACCATAATTAAAAGTCTCTAATATAATATTAGTTGATTGTAGATAAAACAAAACTAGCATGATTCTGAGGAGTTTTCTGGGAAGCCCAAAGTCAACAGAAGAGAGAAAACAGAGATACTAAAGGAATTAGGATTTGATGGCAGAGAGTACCATTTACAATAGTACACCCCCCCACTCCAAAAAAAGATATATATCTAACAAAATATGCATAGGTTCCATTTGTGGAAAACTATACAATTCTAATGAAATACATCTAATGAAATAAATCATTAATTGCCATGAATAACTAAGGCAACAAGCTCAGAAAGAAAATGAAAAGTCTTCAGAAATTGAACTTAAAGATATGGAAATATGTGACTTAAATGACAGCGAATTCAAGATTTCAGTTCTAAAAAACTCAACAAGATGCAAGAAAACACAGACAGGCAGTTTAATGAACTCAGAAACACAATCAAAGAACAACATGAACATTTTACCAAACAGACTGCAATTTTAGAAAGAAACAAATTGAATTTCTGGACATTAAGTATTCAATAGAAGAATTGAAGAATGAAATAGCCAGCTTAGGTAGTAGAGTTGACCAGATGGAGGTTAGAATCAGTGACATTGAAGATAGAAACCTGGAAATGACATGGAAGGAAGAAGAAAGAGACTTGAGACTTAAAAGAAATGAAAGAACTCTACAAGAACTTTCTGACTCCATCAGAAAGAGCAATATAAGAATAATGGGCATACCAGAAGGAGAAGAAAGAGAGAAGGGAACAGAGAATATATTCAAACAAATAGTCGATGAGAACTTCCCAAACTTGTGGAAAGAACTGGTTCCTCAAATCCAAGGAGCAAATAGAACACCTAATTATCTCAACCCCAACAGGCATTCACATTGTATTGAAGCTGTCAAAAATCAACGACAAAGAAAGAATCCTCAAGGCAGCCAGGGAAAAGAAGATGGTAACCTACAAAGCAAAGCCCATCAGATTATCATTAGAATGTTCAGCAGAAACTCTGCAAGCCAGGAGGGAGTGGAACCAAATATTCAAACTATTGAAAGAGAGAAATTATGAGCCAAGAAGAAGATACACAGCAAAGAGTGAAGGAGGGATAAAGACCTATCCAGACATACAGAAGCTGAGGGAATTTTCTAATACACGACCTGCACTACAAGAAATACTAAAGGAGGCTATTCGACCACCATCAACAGGGACAATTTGTGGCAACCAAAATATAAAATGGGGGAGAGTAAAGGCCTGAACAAGAATGTGGGAATGGAGAAAGTAAGCATGCTGAAGAAAATGGAATATTCTAAATATCAAACTTTCTTTTACATAAACTTAAGGGTAACCACTCAAAAAAAATCCAGAACTGAAATATATACTGTAATAAAAGAAGAATCAGAGGGAAACATCATAGAATACCACCACACAGAAATAATAGACAACAACAAAAGGCAAAGAAACAATGGAGACACAATCTTACCAGAAAACTAAAGATAGAATGATAGGAAATCCTCACATATCAATAATCACCCTAAATGTAAATGGACTGAACTCACCAATAAAAAGGCACAGAGTAGCAGATTGGATCAAAAAACTAAACCCAACCATATGCTGTCTCCAAGAGACACATCTCAGCTACAAGGACAAGCATAGACTCAAAGTGAAAGGGTGGAAATTGACACTCCAAGCAAATGGTATCCAGAGAAAATCAGGTGTAGCCATACTGATATCAGATGAAACAGACTTCAGGGTGAAAAAGGTAACAAGAGACAAAGATGGACATTTCATAATGGTAAAGGGAATTATACAACAAGAAGACATAACAGTCATCAATATTTATGCCCCCAATCAGGGAGCACCAAAATATACCAAGAACTACTAACAGAACTAAAGGGAGAAATTAACCAAAACACAAGTATACTAGGGGACCTAAATACATCATTGCCAGCTGTCGATAGATCATCCAAACAGAAAGTAAATAACAAAATAGCAGCCCTAAATAACACATTAGATGAAATGGACATAATTGACATTTATAGAGCACTTCACCCTAAAACATCAGACTATACATTTTTTTTTTCTAGTGTACATGGAACATTACCAAAGATAGACCATATATTGGGACATCAAACTAGTCTCTGCAAATTTAAGAAGATTGAAATCATACCAAGCATATTCTCTGATCACCAGTCTTTGAAACTGGATATCAACTGCGAAAAGAAAGCAAGAAAAACCACAAATACATGGAGATTAAACAACATACTTTTAAAGAATGACCGGGTCAAAGAAGAAATTAGAGGAAAGATCAAAAGATACATAGAAACAAATGAGAATGGAAATACATCCTACCAAAATTTTTGGAATGCAGCAAAAGCAGTTTTAAGAGGGAAATTTATATCATTACAGGCCTATCTCAAGAAACAAGAAAAATCCCAAATAAATAACCTCATGTTACACCCTAAAGAACTAGAAAAAGAAGAGTTCAAATGAAACCCAAGGTCAGCAGAAGGAGGAAATAACAAAAATCAGAGCAGAACTAAATGAAATAGAGAACAAAAAGACAAAAGAAAAAATTAATATGACAAAGCGCTGGTTCTTTGAAAAGATGAACAAAATTGACAAACCCTTGGCTAGACTCACTAAGATAAAAAGAGAGAAGACATCAAGAAACAAAATCAGAAATGAAAAAGGGGACGTTATCACGGATGCCACAGAAATACAAAGGATCATCCAAGAATACTATGAAGAACTATAGGCCAGCAAATTCAATAACCTAGAAGAAATGGACAAGTTCTTAGAAACATGTAGACTGAATCATGAAGAATTGGAAAATCTAAACAGACTGATCACCAGTAATGAAATTGTATCAGTCATCCAAAACCTTCCCAAAAGCAAAAGTCCGGGACCAGATGACTTCACTAGTGAATTCTACCAAACCTTCAAATAAGATCTAATACCAATCATGCTCAATCTCTTCCAAAAACTTGAAGAAGAGACAGTACTCCCTAACTCATTTTATGAGGCCAACATTACCCTGATTCCAAAACCTGGTAAGGACAACACACACACAAAAATCTACAGACCAATATCTCTGATGAATACAGATGCAAGAATCCTAAAAAAAAATTCTAGCAAATCGAATACAACAATGCATTAAAAAGATTATTCATCATGACCAAGTGGTGTTCATCCTAAGGCCACAAGGATAGTTCATCAATGTGATACATAACATAAACAAAATAAAGGAATAAAATCATATGATTGTATCAATTGATGCAGAAAAAAGCATTTGATAAGATACAACATCCATTTATGATTAAAACACTTAATAAAATAGGTATAGAAGGAAAATACCTTAACATAATAAAGGTCATATATGACAAACCCTCAGCTAATCTCATAATTAACGGTGAAAAACTGAAGCCCTTTGCTCTATGTTCAGGAACATGAGAGGGCCGTACCCTATCACCTCTGCTTTTCAGCGTAATGTTGGAAGTCCTTGCCAGAGCAATTAGGCAAGAGATGAAATAAAAGGTATCCAAATTGGGAATGAAGAAGTTATATTGTCACTCTTTGCAGATGACACAATGCTATATATAGAAAACCGTAAAGAACCCACCAAAAAGCTATAAAAACAATCAACGAATACAGTAAAGTTGCCAGCTACAAAATCAATGTACAAAAGTCCATTGCATTCTTATTACTAACAATGAAATCTCAGAAAAATAAATAAAAAAAAAAAACAATTTATTTTGCAATTGCAGCAAAAATAATAAGATACCTAGGAATAAACTTAACCAATAGTTTGAAAGACTTATATGATGAAAACTATAAGACATTTTTAAAAGAAATTGAAGAAGACAAAAAGAAATGGAAAGATATTTCATGCTCTTGGATTGGAAGAATCAACATAGTTAAAATGGCCATATTACCCAAAGCAATATACAGATTTAATGCAATCCCCATCAAAATCCCAATGGCATTTTTTAAAGAAATAGAACAAAAAATCATCAGATTTGTTTGGAACCACAAAAGACCCCAAATAGCCAAAGCAATCTTCAGAAAAAAGAACAATGCTGGAGGTATCACACTCCCTGACTTTAGTTTGTACTACAGGGTAACGATAATCAAAACAGCATGGTATTGGCAGAAAAACAGACATATTGACCAATGGAATAGAATTGAGAACCCATAAATAAAACCACATAAATATGGACAGATAATTTTTTACGAAGAAGCAAAAAGCATACAACAGAGAAAAGACAGCCTCTTCAATAAAAAGTGCTGGCAGAATTAGAAAGCCACATGCAAAAGAATGAAACTGGACTGCTATCTGTCATCATGCACCAAAATTTAATTCAAAATGGATCAAAGACTTAAGCATAAGACCTGAAACAATAAACTGTGTAGACGGAAACATAGGTACTAAACTTATGGACCTTGGTTTCAAAGAGTATTTCATGAATTTGACTCCAAAGGCAAGGGAAGTAAAAGCTAAAATAAATGAATGGGACTATATCAAACTTAAAAGCTTCTGCTCTGCAGAAGAAACCATCGACAAAATAAAGAGGCAGCCAACTAAATGGGAGAAGATTTTTGCAAACAGTGCCTCTGATAAGGGGCTAATATCCAAAATACACAAGGAACTCATGCAACTCAACAACAAAAAACAAACAACCCAGTTGAAAAATGGGCAGAGGACCTGAAGAGACATTTTTCCAAAGAGGACATGCAAATGGTCAATAGACATATGAAAGAATGCTCAACATCACTAATCATAAGAGAAATGCAAATAAATCCACAATGAGATATCACCTCACCCCAGTTAGAATGGCTATCATCAACAAGGCAAATAGTAACAAGTGTTGGAGAGGCTGTGGAGACAAAGGAACCCTCATACACTGTTGGTGGGAATGCAGATTGGTGCAGCCGCTATGGAAGGCAGTGTGGAGGTTCCTCAAAAAATTACAAATAGAATTACCATTTGACCCAGCAATCCCTCTCCTGGGTATCATTTATACATAAGGACAAGTGTGCTGCAATGTTCATTGCAACTTTATTTGCAGTGGCCAAGACATGGAAACAACCAAAATGTCCTTCGATAGATGAATGGATAAAGAAGTTGTGGTATATATACACAATGGAATACTATTCGGCTGTAAGAAAAGATGAAATAGGACCGTTTGTGACAACGTGGATGGATCTTGAGATTATAATGCTAAGCGAAATAAGTCAGACAGAAAAAGCAGCGAACCATATAATTTCACTGATATGTGGTATATGAACCAAAAACAACAAAACAACAAGACAAACAAATGAGAAACACAAACTCATAGACACAGACAATAGTTTAGTGGTTACCAGAGGGTAAGGGGGACAGGCGGTGGTAGATGTGGGTAAAGGGGCTCAAATATATGGTGATGGAAGGAGAACTGACTCTGGGTGGTGAACACACAATGGGATTTATAGATGATGTAATACAGAATTGTACACCTGAAATCTATGCAAATTTACTAACAATTGTTACCCCAAATAAACTTTAATTTAAAAAAAAAGAATAATTGATAAGGTAGAATTTATTAATGTTAAAAAATGAAAATACAAGCTACAGGCAGGGAGAAAATATTTGTAAAGCACCTATCCGATAAAAAACAACAACAAACAAAACAAAACAAAATGAAAAAATATGTTTTCCAAAATGTGTAATTAACTCTTAAGAATCAACAATAATAAAACAAAAATAATTTAAAAAATGTGCCAGCTATCTGACAGATACTTCAACAAAGAAGACTTATATACATGGCACATAACATAAGAAAAGACACTCAAAATAAATTTTCATTAACAAATTGCAAATTCAATTAGATATTACTATACTATTATTAGAAAGGCTAAAATCCCCAAATCTGATAATACCGGTCCATAGCTGGCAACGATGTGTAACAGGATTTCTTGTTTATTGCTGGTGGGAATGCAAAAAGGTACAGCTACTTTAGAAGACAGTTTGATAGTTTGTCACAAAGCTAAACATATTCTTACTATAAAATGAAGAATTACTTCTACTTGATACTTACTCAACTGATTTGAGAACTTGTGTCCACACAATAGCCTTCGCATGAATGTTTATAGAAGCTTGATTTATAATCCCAAAAAATTGGAAGCAGCCAATATGGCCTTCAATCGGTGAATGTATATGTGGATTGAGACACCCATAAAATGTAATAGTATTCACTGATAAAAAGAAATGAGCTATTAAGCCAAGGAAAGCCATGGATAAATATTAAATTCATATTGCTACATGAAAGAAGGTGACCTGGAAGGCTACATACTATATGATTCTAATTATATGAACTTCTAGAAAAAGCAAAACTATTGAGAGAGTAAAAAGATCAATGGTTGCCAAGCATGTAGAGCGATGGGAGGATAACGGAATAGAAAACACATTTGAGGTGATGAAAATATTCGGTATAATACTATAATGGTGAATACATTTGTCAAAACTCATAGAAAGCATGCAAAATAAAAATTGAGGTCGGGAAATGTCAGTACGTGTTGCAAAATGTTACAAAAGCATCTAATTTTATTACAAATATATAAGACAACCTTAATGAAGGAGGTGGAGAGGCAAGGCATTGATTTAAGTAACTTTGGAAATGAAATGAGTCTGTAAGACTAAAAGCTCGTGAAACTGGACGTGAGAGATTGATACTTTTCCTTCACGGGGCAGTGGATTAGCAATGCAGATACTGATACAAGTGTACACATGCATATTGAAATTGAACTATTTCCTGAACAATGGCATATGGTAAAAGCCAGGGTCTCACTGTCAGAGTGGGAATTTACAGAAAAGAAAGGAGAGCAGGCTAAAATGTTTCAGGTGGTAATTGATTAGAAATGGAAATACCAATAAAGACTCAATACGGATATTTATACTTATACCAATACTTTGCTTAAATGCACATAAACAGTTACATATAAACATTTAAATGTATACGCTTATGTATTATAGGATAGAGATGTTATATATACATATATGTTAGTGTTCACACATCTATTCCCTTGCTTCCTCAGCTGAGAGAGCGTCTAGGCTTTCTAGTAAAGACATCCCAGCAGCAATGAGCACACCAAGATCCCAGATCTTGATTTAAAATATTATTCTTCAATAAAATGAACTAGCACTCTTCCGAAGGAACTAGGGTGGCTCTTCCAAGGATGAAGGCAGGAAACATACAAGATGAGTGTGAAGCATCTTGTAGTGCCTGAAATAAGGAAGTACTCAAATAAACGAAAAGCCGTTACGTGGGATGGGAGCCAATTACAAGAGTTCCCAATGGCCAAAGCTGGAACAATTTGAGCAAGAAAACAGACAAAACAGTATTGTATGATAACTCAAAGGATAAAATAAATGTCTATGAGTCCATACTGATATAAATAAATGATTAGATATTTAAATAATTGGTCAAGAGGAGACAAATCTCCTGTACAATAGAATTCCAAATAATTTATGTAGCTACTCTACTCTCAGGGGTAACATAACTCTCCACTCCTTAAGTATAAGTTTCACATAGTAACTTCCTTCCGGAGAGTGCAATTTGGAAAAGTGGAAAGGAGTAACTTTACAGCACAAAAACCTGACAAATACTATTTCGGCCAAGTGATTAAGGTTACGGTACATCATGTTGATAGTATGTATACTTGATATAAAATGAAAATAGCAATTTACCTCTGTGATCTTCCTCCCCAAAACAAATAACCCTGGTCTAAATCATGAAAAACATCAGAAAAATCCCAATGAGGAATGTTTTACAAAATAGTGGTGTAGTATTCCTCTAAACTCTCAAGGGCATCAAAAGTAAAGTCTGAGTAATTGTCACAGCCAAGACAATGTTTAAGGGGCTAGGACCATCAAATGCAGTGAGGTATCCTGGATCCTATCCTGGAAGAGAAAAAGGACATCCAATACAAACTAAGGAAATCTAAATAAAGCTTGGACTTAGTTAATAACAATGTCTCTATATTGGTTCATTAGTTTGATGGGTTCATGTGACATATGTACCATGTAGGTGATAATAAAAAAGGAAACTAGGTAGAAAGTATATGGCAACTCTGTCCTATCTTCACAACTTTTTTGTAAATTTAAACTGTTCTAAAATAAAAAGGCACATTTTAAAAAGTTTGGGCAATCTTCTCCTTTTCTCAATCATCCCACACATCTATTGTTAGCAAGGATAGTCATATCTATTTCCAACTATAGCTCATGCCCTTTTCCAAACATATACGAGTATGTTTCACTCCATAGCTTCTAGAAAGAAGAGTTGTAAGTAAGCATTAAAGAGCTGACACTTTGTGTGCGAGATGCCAGCCCAAGAACGGGAAGGTGAGGAAATAACAAAACCTGTAAATGGTGCAAGAAAAGAGGTGAAACCATGCAATCTGATGTGTTACAATACTGGCCACTGAGAGTCAGAGCAATTGTTTTATAAGTACATTTGCTCAGCGCAGTAAAGCCACATCTAGCATCAGATCATGAGAGAAAGGAGGTGAGGTTTATCTTACAAGCCTTATCTTGCTTCATATTTCCCATTGTTCAAGAATTTTCTATGGGAATTATCGTTCGAGCCCTAGGAGCACAGATCTCTTACAACAGGGAGTGATATTCCACTGGAGTCAAGAATAGAGCAGTGATGTGATATGAATGGGGTACCAAGCAAGAGACAGAAATGGCACTTGAGGGAAACAGAGAAGGTGTACAAGTAACAGTGTGCTGGAACAAGCTCATAATGGCTCTCAAGAGCTGGTTCTGCACATCTCTTCCCAAGGACATGTTCCGTGATATCCATCGATAGTTTGAAACCAGCCTTAGTAGGAACACTTACATCACAAAAAGCAGCACCACAGATCAGCGTTTGTTTGTTTAGAGATCCAGCTTACCAGCTCACCACAACAAGAAAGGGTTGCATCCAATGCAAAACCTAACCCTGATGAGGTTATCTCCAACACTCCCACTTCAGATGAGAACATCTCTGGGATCATCTGCCACCACACTTCCTTTCGATGAGTCTAACAGGCCTTCTTTCTGTTCCTCAAATGTCCCAAGGCAGTTCCAGCTTTGGGACAGTGATCCTACCATTCGTGCTATCGGAAGGGCTCTGTCGATGGTGGGTCCTTTTGGTCATCTGGATCATAGTTCAAATGTCCCAGCTTTGTAAGAGATTTCTTAACCACACAATCTAAAACAATGTCCCTCACTCTTTCTCTGTTCCTATTACCTGGCATTTTCTTTCAGTATTTCTCCCCTCTTAAATCAACATTGTAGTTGCTAATTTTTTTTTCATGCTTTTTTCCCCCCACCCACATAGAACACTCCCCACTGGAATTCCAAATCCCTCTAAGACATGACCCTGACTCAATATCCTCATTGCTTAGAATAATGCACGGAAGATAGTAGGTAATTAATAAGTATTTTTTAATGAAAACGAAATGAATGGGTGGGGCAGCTTTATACCAACATATAACAAGACTTATGAAGCACTCAGTTCCTTGGAGGAAAGTGACAAATTATGGAAGTTAAAATGTATTTAATATGGAGTGCGAGGCATGAAATTAAAAAACAGGCTTGCTATACTTGTAAAACTTTAAAGTGAAAAAATTAAAACAAACTAAACCTTCTTAATACAACTTCTAATTATCCCCCAGTTTTTAATCACAAGAACAGTGCTTATAACACAAAGAATTTATTATTTTCAAGTGATGTTATGAAAAAATTGATTCCTTCATAAGTTGTTGATGGAATCATATAATTCTTTTGAATAAGCATGTGGCTAATAAGTTTCAAGGTTTTTTTAAATTCATATAACTTTTACTTCAGTAAACACATTTTTGGAACTTCTCTAAGGAGTGACCAAATATATGGGACTATGTTGAAGTGAGAGTTTTATGAATGGATATATTTCTGACAACATCATTTATAATAGACGATGTGAAAAAATTAAATTGCAGGCTAAGCAACTTATGGTTCATAAATATGGCAGAATATTAGATTGTTCTAGTTCTATAAAAATTAAAACACATTATCAATTTTAATAACTAATGAGAAAAGCAATTGTATGAAGAAGAATGAAAGGACTGTGGGTAAATTTCTTATGTTTCTTTTCTATTGGGTTGGTGCAAAAATAATCACGATTTTTGCAATTATTTTTAACCTTTTAAACCACAATTACTTCTGCACCAACCTAATAATTCATTTAATTTGGTGAATACTATTCTAAGTTGAAATATATATTTATAATAAAATATGAGTTGTTTTTTAGAGTCTTTGCAAATATTATCTCTCTGCAATTTGTAGAATCCAAGAGTTAACAGTTTAATTTATTAGAATCAATTAGAAAAGTATTACCTAGGTATTTATAATTTAGTTAGAATTTTAGATAGTAGAACATTTTATTCAGGACAATATTACTCTTCAGAAAAAAAAAGTTTTGGGGTGTTTTTTGTTTGTTTGTTTCCACCTTAACACAAGCAGCTATGTGATCTCAGTGTTATCACTCTATTTACACTCACATTATCACTCTATGTCACTATTTACAGTTGGTTGGAAGATTTCACAAAACAGTAGCTCATGTTTTGAGATAAAAGATGTAAAATACTACGCAGGTCTCCCTCTGAGATTTCAGTTAGAATTTCAGCTAAGCAAAGAGGTAAATAATTGAGATTAGTTAATACATCAGTGAATATTATGATTCACCAGGACTCCATTTTAGCTAGGAAAAATACATTTCCCAATTTTTCCTCCTCCTTAACATTACATATCACGGTACATTTACTTTTTCATATTCTATCACTTCCATCCCTTGGGTTTTACAACCACAGAATGATATACGACACAATGGTATCCAATTGCTTACCATTATAAAGAGTATGGACTTTAAATTGAGAGGTGAGGGTTGCAGTATTGATTCCATTTGTGACTAGTTATGCAGCCTTAGACAAAGCATTTTATATTTGCTATGTCTGAGCTTCCTCGTCTCAGAATCCAGAGATGATGTCTGTTGGGCAAGATTCAATGTGAAAAAGAAATAAAGTATAGTTCCTAAAGTGCCTCACATACAGAAAGTGTTCAAAAGGTCAGTTGCCCCTTCTCCAGTATCACTTACTGTCTAACTATGTACAAACTATATTATATTCTTCTAAAGTCAGTGACCACATTAAATAGAGTAACACAGAGCACAATTATTTATATTCTTTGCAGCATCTAGCACACTGCCTTGAGCATCCTATGTACTGTCTCCATAAATATTTGTGGATAGATTTACTGACTACAAGATGCTTTTTATGGTTGAAGAGGGCTATATAAATCAAAAACATTTTATTTTTCATTTTCTATTTTTTGAGTGTTATTTTTTCACAAATCTTATACTAAAGATTCCATCAATCAACGCATTCCACCTAAGAGACTGGTTTGGTAGATTCTTCAGTTTAATCAGACTAATTAAACAGAGGGCACACTTGATGTTGCTGTTCTATTCAATGCAAATATCTCCACAAAACATGCACATAAATAATTACTATGCGCATTTCTTAAAGGCATAGAAACTGAAGACTCCATCATCTCACTGCCTTTCAAGATTGTGCAAATACACAGCAGGGACATATTTCTTTGAGAACCGGTGCTGTTTTTAAGGGGTATGCATTTAAATGTGTCCTAAATTCACCTCCACAGTAACTGGGCAAAGGGTCAAGATTGCTTTAATCTGAGGAATATCTACGCATCACTATTTGGATGCGAATTATCTTCTGTGAAAACATCTCACTGAGATGATTGATAGTCATCACCTTCAGGCCTCTGTGAATGGATAGCATTTGGTAAAGAAACGACTTCTTTAATAAGACTGGCCTATCCATGAAGTCATTTGCTGACCACTCCCAACATGCATTGGCTGCGTAATCCAACATGTACACAAACTTGGCTGTGATTGGAATTCTGGCTCATGGGCTGCCATTATTGTGACCGACATTATCATGGAAGTGGAACCATGTCGGAAGCTATCTTCTTCTAAATGTCTAGGAATGCTATTAAAATCAACTTGAACAGCAGTTCCCACTCATCTCTGCTCCCTTCACAGTATCCCTACTGTTCAACCAAGTGAACTACTAGTGAAAGTTAATAAAAAGCACTTACTCTAACCATGGGTAATATAAATTTTATATTTATTTTAAATTTTAACTTAATGATGTTGTTGAACCTGAATTCAATTACATTTTGGTTGTATTGCCAAGACCTCCTATAAATAATTATACATCGGTCCACAGATTAAACGTATCCAGGTTATCATGACTTTAATTTCTTTAAGATATATTTTTTCTTGCTAAAGCATTCTTTTTGATTTCTAACTACATGGAAAACATTATATTGTATTTTCTGGGTGAAATAACTATGAACAAATCAAGATTCCTGGTCTCAAAAAATTCATACTCTAGTTAGTGTTGCAAGTATTTAATTTAATTTATGCTAAGAGTATAAAATCTATTATATCTTAATAAGAATGGTAAAACTCATATTTATTGAGCATTTTATAGGTGATAAGTACTGATCTGTGAAGACAGGATGGCATGACACAGTGTGCATGGATGATGGAACCATGTGTTCTTATTTAAATACTGATTCTGACATTTAGTACCCATTGTGGCCTAGAATCAGTCAGTTAAACTTCCTGAATTTCATTTGCAAAAAAATTGTGATGGTGAAAAATGGCTTTCATTGTTGTTGTAAGAACTAGAGGTAATGTAGGTAAAGCAACTGGAATCTAATATATAATATAAATGGTTGATATTTTTATATTGTTGGAATATTGACTGGGAAACAATGGTAACATTGAATCAACAGGTAAAGAACAGGCAATGAGATGGATTCCAGAAGACATACACACAAAATATCAGACTTGCTATTTTTTGAAATCATCCCACAAAACTCATTGCATATATATATTATTTAAATATAGGAATATTAACAATTGAAAAATATGTTAAATTATTTTTAAAAGAACTATATTGTAGGATTTACTCATTAGTTGGGTACCTATGGATACAATACAATGTGACACATTATGCATATTTTCCCAACTACCTAATTTTGAAAAACAATTGAGTGAGAAAAACAAGCTTGTAGATTAAGTATTTACTTTTTATAATTTAAATGAATTAGGATATTCTTGTGGCAATAAATATTCATATTTCTGCTCTGTGACTGGTATAGTCATCTCTGTAACTCCAAGGAAATAGAATATTATTTAGATTATCCTTTTCTATAATTCTAGCATTCATCAAAGTTTTAGTTTATGGTTTATCGGTACTGAAAATTTCATGAGGATAGCAGTGGAATGTAGGGGGACTGCTTGGCTGTCTAGGCATTTGATTGGCTCACGAATAGACCAAAGATATTGAAGGACCTCAGGTATGCCATCTGCAAATATACCACTTTGGCATATTGATTATTTTGAGTTAAAGGCACTTGAAACACAGCAGATGCATGAAGGGCACTCTGACTTTCCTTTTTCTTCCTCAAAGCAGAAGATAAAATTCCCATGTGAAAGGTGCCTTCCTTGTACCAGGATAAAGAAACATTATTATCACCAGAGACAGGAAATTGAGACTGAGAGAAATCTGTTCAAACAGACCTTGTTAAAATAAGTCATACCTTCCATGAGCCTCCCCTGTATTTTACTTACTTTCCCAAAATTACTATACTTTCTGTTCAAACCAATGTACAATCACTTAGGCCTAGTTACTTCTGTGGGTCTTCATTTTTCTTATGAGGACTCCTATGTACACATAAATAAAATGTGTATACTTTCTCCTCTTAATCTGTCTTATGGCAGTCCTAGCCAGAGATCGTAGGAGGGTACAGGAAAATTTCACCTCCCCTGCAGTACAGAACAGCAAGTACTGAAATAAATTCAAGAATATATGACAATTTAATATATTCTAAAGGTAGAGTCTCAACTTTTTTTAAATAAATGGTGTTGCAACAAGATTGACTTGGAAAATAATAAAACTGGGTTCAAATATTACACAATCTACCAAGATAAGTTCCAATTGTATCAGAT
The DNA here is from genome assembly GCF_036562045.2 of Rhinolophus sinicus. Lineage (NCBI taxonomy): Eukaryota > Metazoa > Chordata > Mammalia > Chiroptera > Rhinolophidae > Rhinolophus > Rhinolophus sinicus. The sequence continues at coordinate 16,536,837 of NC_133753.1, forward strand.
ATCTAAAATGAAGAAACAAACTCGAACAAAATAAATGCTGAAAAAAAATATGAGTGTATACTTTTATAACCTAGAAGTGAGGAATTTCCAAATCGTGACTCAAAACAAAAAGACAACTGGAAATTTAGACACATCTTACTTTACAGAGATAAAAAACTCTTTTCATCGGGCAATTTACTAAGGAGAGTGAAAAAAGCAATTGCACTCAAAAACTTGCACTATGCAAGGTATTTTTTGGTAGAAAAGACACACAGAGAAAAATTTGGATTCACAGAGCTATTTTTTCTTTAGTCTTTAAAAAGTGACTGGTCTTCCTTGGTTGTGTTAAAGTCAATTCAAGTTCAATGAAAGAGTAAACAAAAACAGTTTTTTGTTTTTTTTTTTTAATTTTTCTCAGCTGACAGTTCAAAGAATAGTTTTCCTAAACAAAGATTGCCCTCCCATTTGGTCCATTTTTATAATTGTAATCAAATAAAAATGACCAACCTTAAAATAATTTGAATACAAATTGTCTTACTTAAATGTAGTGAATTACAAAGAACAACAAAGGTGTGAAAAGAAAACTCATGTAGAAATACAGTAGCACTAATTCTATATTTTACTCATTATTAAAAGAAAAAACAGGAAGCATTTTAATGATCTTTTCAACATCTATATATAAAAAAGTAATCATTGAGATAATACTGTAATAAAGCAGGTTACCACTTCAGGAAAAGAGACTAAATCATGCAATATATACAACTTGCCTCTCAAAATCACCAGAGAAAGAATTATAGAAATATTTACAAAAATGTTTAAGGTTCAGGAAAATTATTGGCCAGAAGTAAGAAAAAGGCATAGATTTCCTAAACACAGAAATGTCTTCTCCCAACATAACAAATCATAGCATTGCTTACACATGTGATGTAAATAAAATAGTAAGCAATTTGAATTTCACTCTGAAGGACTCCTCAGATGAACTCAGTACATACGTCAGGAGAGGGTACACTTGGCTTTTATGAAAGAAATCGATGTGCCAGTTCTCTTGAGACTGTGCTGGAGGGATCAGCTATGTCAATCTCATATTCAAAATGGTTCGCATGTTTATCAAGACTAGTTTTTTTTTCCCTCTTCCTCAGCAGCCAGACTGGGGCCTGGAGCCATATGGTCAATGACTCACTGAGAAGGCAGAAACGGAGACTTAGGACACAAGACTAGCATTGATCAAGCTAGACAAAAACACAACTGTGGAAAATTACAAAAAAACAAACAATTCTCTCACCATATTTCCAGGGCAGTTCCACTAATGGACATCCTCACATCATCCTAGACACTCTGTATTTATTTTTCTGATGGATTTCCCTGTAATCTGTTTCAGATTATCTTGGTTTACAAAAATACTTTTTTTTCTAAGATTGGAGACCACCAAGGAACTACCTATACTCACATACAAAATATCATTCTTCTAGTATTGAATTTAGAATATTCTTTACCTCAGTTGTTTTTTTCTTCACTAAAAACAAACACCCACCTCCTTTTTCCCTACCACCACCACACACAAATATATATATATATATATATATATATATATATATATATATATATATATATATATACATACAAATTTTCTAAGTAGCTTTGGGTCAAAAGATAAAATTTTACTGAAGTTCAAAGTTAGTCTAGCAGTTCTGAGATAGATTCACATTTTGGCAATTCTTATTGTCATTTATACATTTCTGTACAATCCACAGTGTCAAAGGACCTGCTGCCTGACATGTTAATATTGAAGGGGCTTTGTCTCTATTATGAGACCAGAGCAATGGAGAAGTTACCCCTTTTTACATGGATGATGGTGCTTGCAAATACTCTCTCATATCTCTGGTAACTGATGCACTTGACAGCTCTCAGAGAATAAATTTTAGCATTAGTTCTGCTTATTTTTGTCTTAACTTAGAAAGAAGACAGGAAAAATACCCATTTTGAGTATCTAGTTTTTGCCAGGGACTGTGCTAGACATTTATACACTTCATCTCACTGAAATCTCATGATTATCTCCAAATCAAGTAACTTACCCAAGGCCACCCAGAGAGTACCTAGTACGTTGCTTTGGATTGAAGCCTAAAGTATATGACTAAACAGTCTACATGTGAATTGTCTATTTTCTTAGAACAGTTGTTAGGGTTATAGATATTTTTGTACAACCTGAGAAATTCTGTAAGGGGTCTCTGGACTTCTTTAATTGGTTTTTCTCTTCAAGTAGGTTACATGGAGTCTTTTGAGCAAATGAGTGCTGACATTTCACTTGAATCAGTGGTTAAGTCCTGACTCTATCCCTACAACACTCTTCTCTGTTCATTAGTACACATGATCACAATTCTGTGCATGTTAGATAATAAGTTTTTACAAAATAATAATGACATAATATTAAGTGGCACGTTATCAAATCAAGTATTGATAACTAAAATGGGAAGAAGGTAGCTGTCCTAAGACATTCTCCCCGCACAGGCAGTACACTATTTTAAGCTCCTTTCGCAGTTCAATACGGTAGTCATAGGTGTATAGTCTACCACAACCCTTATAATTGTTCTCCACATGGGGCAAAATGGCCATGCCACCCGCAATACCATTTAAACATTGGTATGGCCTTGGAAATACAATAACTGATGTGTTGTTTCCTTTTCCAAAAGTAACCTATTTTGCTATTATCAATTAAAACCAAAGTCATAGAAAACCACATTTTCAAAATTCTTTTGCTGGATTTGACTTGGTGACATCAGCACCCAAGGGTAACTTATCGCTAGAGGACTGCCTTTCTAAAGAATTTCATCAGTCATCAAACAACTCGGAGAAAGAAGGGGAACCCAGAGAGACTAAAGGGATGAGAATAATTGGCTCTAGGAACTCGTCAAGCCTTTCCCTTTCTGATATTCACTTGTAAGTCTTGACCAAGTTGACCTGGATAGAGAAAAGGAAAAATAAATGGGATTTAACATTGAGAACATGATATCTTTCACTTACTTCAACACAGCTAGATGTAAGATGAAACAGATTTTTATAAGCCTTGCCAAATTTGGAAACAATTCACTGCAATATGTGCATAATTTGCAAAAAAAATATTTACTAATAAAAATAGTGTTACTGATGCTCTCAAACCAGCTGTGATTTCTATGAATTTCACTCTGTTTCCACATAGAATTACTTTAATGGTAAGGATAATGAAGGTATTTTCCTCCTGAAAGATACCCAAAGGACACTGCCCATAGGAATCATTTCATTCAACATTGGATTCTGCGATGGGAAGTAGCAGCTGCGAAAGTGTTGTCCAGCTGCTCTGTGAAACTCGGTATGGTAGACGGAGATGATTTATCAAGACGCGACAGATTTTCTTATTAAGAATTTGGCTGACACTGTTAAGCAAAGCAGCTAGACATAATCACCCTCCAAAGTCACCAATGTGATGAGTGTGAAAAAAAAAAAAAATGCGTTTAACAGACTCCAGAAAATAGGAAGTAACATTGAAGATGTCGAGATGTAGATTGATGAAGACTGTGGTTTTCTAACTGATGTATGTTTTTACCATAATGGTGACAGGGAAGCATCTGACTGGGTGATCTCAGCCCCAAATATGCAGATTTGACAGAGTCTCAGTAAACTATGGGTCCTGGGATACACTTTAGTTCCAAATTCCAACATTAACAGAGGCCCCAAACAAGTTTATTGGAGAAATAACACAGCCATGACTTGCAAATCCATAATGACATAGTTCATGAGGATTTGGAAACACTTGACTTTCAGCCCACACATTGTGAAATAAAACACAGAGATACTCCTACCATAGATAGCTTAATCATGCACTCCAACTGTAAGAAGAGGGCTTGATAAATTACAATCACAACTTTCAAATTAGCTTAAGACCAAAACAGTGTGGGTCAAAAGAAATGTGAGATGAGAAGCTGAAAAAATGAAAAGGTGGTCCATCATGGCTGAACTCTGAGAAACACTCTTTGAGGTCAGCTCTCGAAGACAGTTTCCCATCAGGCCAGTCCTTTGGACAACTTATACACCTTACTAAACACCACCTAGATTAATATCACCCAGAATGGCAATAATGCTTTCAGTTAAGAATATAACTGGCGAGTGTGCAGAATGGCAGTAAGTTAACAGTTTTCTGAGTTAAGGTTTTCTTTCGGTCTCTATGCATCCCAGAATTTGTGCTGAAGGAGACAACATTCCAAATACCAGCAAGTGCTGACAAAAAAAAACCAACCCAAAATGTCATCTCTCTAGTCAACATCTACTCTCTCTAGCCAAAGGACCAAGGAAAGGGCAGTTTAGCAAGGCAGGCAGTTTTAGACAAAAACTTCGCCATGCCAGCCAAACATTACAAAGAGAAACTGCAGCCCCAGTTCCACCACAGCGAGCAAAGGCCAACTAGGGAGGCCTAGAATTCTGACTGCCACTCTATTCCAGTCCAAGAGTTGGCAAGCTTAAGATACCAAAAAAGCTGACTCTTTAGTTAGAATTGGAAGATAGGAAAAGACCAACGTCCAGCTCAGCAGCCAAGCAAGAGGAGTTGCCTCTTACTTAACCTTTGTGTTCTATTCAGGTCATCAACTGATTGGATGAGGCCCCCTGACATGAGGGAGGGCAATAGGTTTTACTCAGTTTACTGATTTGAATTCATCTCATCTAGAACATTCTCACAGAGACACCCAGAATAATGCTCATCCAAATGTCTGGGCACCCCATGGTACAGTCAAGCTGACACATAAAATTACCCTCACAGTCAGGAAAATATAAAAAAAAAAATTGTCTTTTACAATTAGTATTTGCCAGACATTTTAATAAATATTTTACATAGATGATCCTTCTGAATAATTCTGCAAGCTATATATTATTACTGTCCATCTTTTATGGGTGAGGAAACCAGAGTCAGAGAAAAAAACATTGTGCTTAATTTTAAATGGCGGGTGCAAGACAGAACAAAGATTTCAAGTATGCTATCAATTTGTATGATATCTTACTTTATGAGGCCGTGATGTTGTTTCCAAAATCCATATGCCCTTTTGGGACAGACACATAAGGGTTATCTATTTCTTTTCAGTAATGAATAAATGTATGATCATAACTCTAGTACAACACAGTTGGCAATTGAGTAATTTGAGGATAATTTAATGTCTATTATAAGGGAAGCAGCCAGAGACAGTGTAATACCATAGCTGGTAATAGCAGGCCTATTTCTATTGCCAGGGCTAGAGGAGTTCTGTAGGTCAGGGGTTATTGGCCTACAGAAGTGAAGAAAGTTGTGTGTAGAGGGTGTTCTGACCACAACTGTAGCCTCTGGTGGGGGAAAGCACTGGGAACAGTGACTGCAGGGAAAGTGTGAGGAAAGTACACATCAGAGAAGTACCTTACTCTCTTCTCTTCCTCCGGTCTTCCACACTTGCTTCTCTGCATGATTTGAATCCAATGGAGAACAAGAGGGCAAGGGAGCCCACTGGTCCCATGCACAAAGGACAGCCTCCTGGGATGCACAGCATGTTGGATAAGGGCAGAGAGGAGAACAAGGAGGGGACAAGCGATGCTCCGCATGGGAAGGTAACTCGGCCCTAAAAAGCTATTCTGGTGTTAGTGAGTTGGAGAAGAAGTCAGTTGGATTCAAAGAGGCCCTAGAAACACAGCTAAAACACCAAACGGTCAGGAAACTGCACCCTCCCCCAGTGGAAAGGAAGGCTTAGACTGCATTTCCCCAAAGCAGGCTCAAACGTGTGCTGGAAAGTACATAGATGCAGTGGACTGGATTCTCATGGCAAGCCAAGCTGAATGTCAACGTGAATGAAATGTTCTGTGCATGGCTTCTACAAGATGGGGTGAACTGATTCATTCATGATGAATTCTTACCTGGACTGCTCATTTATTATGTGGCAGCTTCCTTTTCTCAGCAGATTCTTTGAAGTAAACATAGAACTCCATTTAAAGAAAATCCAATCATTCTTGTGGTATTATTGTGTATTTTTATAAGAACAAAGTACAGTGTGTAAAGGTATTGATTCACTCTATGCATTTTCCTGTTCATGTTCTACATAGAGAGCCTCACAGTAATGGAAGCCATATGAAAAATATACATATGAATTTATATCACTTTGAGGTTAACCAGGTAACTGTCTATGCTAGCTAGGAAGCTTTCTAATTACATGATAATGGTAATGGTGATAATGGCAATAGCTCACATTTGGATAGCTTCATCAGTTTTGGTATGTTTCATGAACAATGATGCTATTTCATCATTTAGTCAACCAATGTTAGCTGAATATCCATAGGCACTAAGCAATGTTGTAGGCACAGTGTAAATAGTAAATGATGCAATAAGTAGTAAGTGATGTATATAGTACATCCCAGTGAGGGAGACAGAAAAGATTGAGGTGGGAAGGAGCTTGAAGGGTTCAAGTAACAGCAGGACCACCGCATGGTTAAAACAAAGTTAAGGGTCAGAGGGGTAGGAGAGGCAGTTGGGGAACAGGCAAAAGCCAGATTGTGGTGGGATCCGAGGGTCATGATGAGTGCTTTAGGCAGAGTGGTGGGAAGACACAGGAGGCCTCTGAGCAAGTACATGGTGTGGTCTGAGTTACATGTTAAACAATCGCTCCAGCTGCTAGTTTGAGGAATAGCTTGTGTGGTAACAAGAGGAATCAGGAAAACGAAGCCCATGTTTCCAAATTAATTAGAACCAAAGCAAGGATTAAAACCCAACTCTACTTACTTAGCAAAGATGCCTTTTATCATTACACTAAATTCCATGCTCAGCATTTGAGTCACCTTTCTTGTTTCCTGAACAAACCAAATATTTGTCCGGTGCCATCAGGCCGAGTGTAAACATAAACCTCTTCATTAGAAGCATCTGTGCTGTAAACACATTTTGGAAAAAAAAAGGTGATTTTTCCTTTTTTCTTAAAAGGACAAATGTAGCTGTCCACACCTCCGCAAGGTTACAGAAACAAAGACAGCTGTTTAGGATCCATAAGGGTCTACACGGAGGCTAGGATTACAGAAGTAGTTTTGTGTATAAATTACCATGTGTTCGTGCACATGTCATGAAATTATTTTTAACCATGCTCATGTCCTATGGGAAGATGAATGAACCGCATGTATATATCTGAGCACACATGCCTAGTACAGAACCTTACACGGGGTAGAATAGACCAAATAAATGGTTTAAATGAACTAGATGTGCATTCTCTCCTTAGCTGTTGTTATGGACTCACTAGGTATAATAATCTTACCCTCCCCGCCCATCAGTATGTTGAAGCCCTAACCCATTGTGTAGCTATATTTGCAGATAAGGCCTCTAAAGAAATAATTAAGGTTAAGTGAGGCAATAAGGAGACCCCCATTCTAACAGGGCTAACTAGTGTCCACACCAGAGAGCCCACTTGTCCATGCACTAAAAGCTCATATGAATGCACAGTAAGATAGTGGCCATCTGCAAACCAAGGAAGGAAACCTCACCAGACACCAACCCTGCTGGCAACTTGATCTTGGACTTCCAGTCTCCATAACTGAGAGAAAATAAATATCTGCTGGATAAGCCACCTTGTCTATGATATTTTGTTATGGCAACTAGAGCAGACTAATACAGCTGTTAAGAAACACAGGTTTCTTTTTTTGTTGTTATTTTGTTCTGGGTATGTAGATCAAAGCCAACAGGCAAGGTCATTCCATTACAAGGAACCACATCTAACTCTTGCACCAGAGAGAATGTCATTTCAGGCATCCTTATTTTTAGAAAATCGTATTTTAGTTCAATACTGGAATTTCATAGCATATCACAATATTAAAGTTGGGAGGGCATAGAGGTCTAGAAGTTTTGACAGGATTGAATTCTGGAAAATGAGGAAAGTAGTTCCTTCTTACAAATGAGTAGTTAGCATCTACTTTCCATTTTTGGTACTAAAATGATTACATTCTCATTTTAATCTCATTTTATATCAAAATGGGTCTAAATATCATATTGGCTCGTTTCAAACCATGTGTGACTTATCATTTGTGAATAATCCCACCTACATTGGAAAGTTTTCACTTGATCTCCCCTCAAAGGGTTTGGTTCCACATTTCGGTCTCCTATGGATGTATAATGTGAGTTGTCAACTGTTATAGTTGGGAGTGGAAGTAGTCAACGTAGGGATGAAAAAAGAGCCAGCAATTTTCTTCTTTTTCTTTTTCTTTTTCTTTCTTTTTTTTTTTTTTTTTTTAAGAATGAAGCATTGGAAAAATTCCAGCAAAAAGGAAAGAAAACTCTCACCAAGGAAATAATCCATAAGCCATGTTTTAATGCCTCAAAACAAAGGAAGGCAGTCTATCATAGGCACATATTGTTGTTGAAAATGATTCAACTTTACCACATCAGAGGGAGAACCATCAAAAGCATATACTGGGAGAACCATACTCCTTGGGAGAAAGTTCAAGGTCAAAGATTTCAAACATTACACATAGATCATGCATTTTAATATAAGACATTGCAGACTCAGTCAAATCTCACTCCCCCCCTGCCCTTTATACATATAAATCACCGTGGGATGCAAAACAGGGACTCCTAAAACTCCCATTAAATACCCATTATATATTATAGTAGGTATCTGCATCTTTAACATGGACCGTGGTCAGATAGACAGAATCTGTGTAGCAATATACCAGATCAACTTCCCCTCCATGAGAGTTCTAAACAATTTTCCTAGACCTCTTCTTGTTTGAAACATGCTAGGAGTTGGCAGAAATATTGAGGAAAGAGCTCTAAGAGGGGAGTTTTTGATATATTATGATTCAGACTATGTAAAAGTCAATTAACCTCTGTAAGCCTCAGGTTTTTCATTTGAAAAATGTACAGAATAATATACACGTCATTAAGCAGTCGAGAAGATTGAATGAGGCAATGGATATGGAGTATCTAAACTAAGGATCTCTAGAGAAGAGAAAAAAGACCACCATGACTATGAACTAGGTGACCCAAGAGGTAAGCATTATAGAGTTATTAGGAAATGCGTTTTAGATTTAAGAAAGTGCTGTGGGCTGAAGTGTGCTCCCCCCAAATTCATATGTCAAAACCCTAACCCTTAATGTAATCATCATTGGAGACAGGTCTGTGAGGAGGTAATACAGATTAAATGAGGTCATAAAGGTGGGACTCTAATCATATAAAGCTGGTGCCCTTAGGAGAAGAGGAAGAGACACCAAGCTCTCTGTCATGTAAGAACACAGAAAGAAGGTATCTGTGTGACAGAAAGAAGGTTGCTGTGTGCAAGCCAGGAAGAAAGACCTCACCAGGAATCACATTGACCAGCATCTTGATCTTGAACAACCCAGCTCTCAGAACTGCGAGACAAATGTTTGTTGTTTAAATAATCCAGTCTAGGGTGTCTCGTATGGCAGCCCAATCAGACCAAGACAGGAAGCATTAAGGGCTACCTTTTCTTATTTGGTGTTTTGTTTTTATTTTTTAGCTCACACATATAGAGAAAGAAGTTAATGTATAAATAAGTCATATTGCCTAAAAATAGTAAGGAATATCATACAGGCTTTAGATTCTTGAAACAGATTTACCCAGCATTGACATCTGTATTAAAAGCTGCATCTCAATGGGACTAACATTTCCCCCTCAGAAAGCATGAAAAATTGTGCAATTTTAATGTGTGTCATACTTATATTATTATGAGATAATGCCATGGAAGTTTGTTCAGATCAAGATTATTTTACATGCATGAAAAATGCCACCAAAGAAGCATAAGAGTGAGAACAATAACACCATATTATTTGTGTAAAATAGCATAGTGAGAACAAATGGCTATATTTGAAAGCAGTTGGCTGTCAGAGGCATATTAAAAAAACACACACACAAACAGAATTAATTTATTCATTATTCTTATGCTTCATTAAGCTTTTGATTTAGTCTTTAGCATTGCCAGAAGGCCGGATGGTTTTATTAAGTAATTTTTTTTGAAATTATGTGCAAGATTATTATACCTAAAAGAGCACTTTTACTATTAGTGTCTATTACAGCTTGGAAATACAGCCCCGCATATATATGTATTCATATTTCTTACACACTTGTATGCATGTCTGTGTGCATGTGTGTGCATGTGTGTGCATGTGTGTTTCTATGTTTATGCATTTATTTGTATCTTAGCAAAACCAACACAGCTGCAATAGAAAACATTCATTTTTTTTGGTAGAGAAGTAATATTATTGACTTATTTAATACTAAAAAGAACGACACACATTTGTCTGAATACAAATTTCAGAAAAAATGTTCATGGCAAAAATTAAAACAGTTTTTTGCAAGTTCAGTTTATTTTATATGGAAAATATGGATTCAGAATGAATCGAAAACTTTACCATGTCATTTCTCTTAATCTAATTTAACCTGAATTGAGCTAAGAAGTGGTTTTCAATCCCTAGCTTTTTATTACATCCTTGGATTTATTATGCTAATTAGATCAAGGAAACAATTTCACCCTCTCACTACTTCAGGGGCCATAAAAAGAAATTCCAACCCAGATTGGCCATGCAAATTCCTGATTTTCCCTTTGGTGACATATTTGGGTTTTTGTTGTAGTACATTTGAAGTTAACCTACCCATATTGAACACCAATTGTGTAGCTGAAATATGCTCTTTGCATGTAGAAAACACATGTTATGGTCTCACAGCCACTTTGAGCATGTGTCAATAATAGAATCCTATTAGATTTGGGGTTTAGGTGCCTGCCTTCTCAACAAGAGCTGAGACCTTCTAGTGTTTGTGGCTAGAATATGTTTGAATTTTCAGAGTACAGCAGAATACACAAAAGAAGGATTTGAAAATAAAATTTATGTTGAATTGAATTTAAAGAATCAACTACTTAGAAAAAAACTCTACCTTTTTTTCTGAGAGCCTACATTAATAAAATATCTGCAAAGCAATTGGTGTACAGATATTTCCAGCACTATAGTTAAGTTCATAGAGTTATGGTCTGAAACATCCATGAGTGAGATACGCTAAGAATGTTTCTCAACAAGGAGCCCATGTATCATCCTCTATGAAAAATGTTAAAATGATCTTCTGATTATTTTCATTATATAAAGATATAATATTTCAAATTATCTAAGATTTTTGTGTCTGAGTGAATGGGAAACCCTCTTGTACATGGCTTCAAATCTTCTTGGCCTCAAATCTTATTCCAGCCACTGCTGCTGTGAACAGTTTCACACAGGCTTTGAGCAGCTTGGCACAAGTGTCATCTGACAGAGCCTTGACAATACACAGCAGGTCTTCTGACTTTCTGCCTGCAGCTCCTCTGATGCTGAATGTGTGTGCCCGATGAAGGGATTGGCAGTCACACATGCACTATACTTATATCTTGGAGGGTGAACCAACAGAAAAATGATTTCTGTTTTTAGTCCTATGCTGGGTGGTTCTGAAACATACCAGAGGACTTCTTGGAACTCCCTTGGATCAAGCAAAACAATCTTCCCTTGAGGTGGCTAATTCAATAACATATTTTTGGATGAACTCTCCCTCTTATTCTTTCTGCTCCGAGGTCCTTTATTCTGGCTTTCTAAAATCACATTTCCAAATTAACCACTCACATATTAACCTTTGTTTTAGAGTCTGCTTTAGAAAAATCCATATGAAAATATTGAATCTCCTTTTTATTTAAAATATTCTTGGTGCTAAATGATTCTATAAAAGGACAGAGGGAGGAAAATTTAAATAATAAAATAATTTAAAATGCAGACATGATACCTATGATAAAACCTAAAAACTCAAGGAAAGTATGACTTCACAGTATATTTGATTTAAATTCCCCAGGAGTTTGAATTAAAAACGTGATGAGAACATTGCATCATCCTCAGTGCTGAGTAGTAAACACAAAACAATTTCAAGAATCCCTCTAACTACAGCAGTTAGTACCAGAGTCATGTTCAGGTAGCAATTTAAATTCCGCAAGACAAGATCCTCCCTTGAATCAAAATAATGTTATTAACTTGAAATATATTGGCTCTGTAGTTCAACTTGTGGTTAATGTTAATATTTATCACTTTTTTTGGTTGCATAATAGACACGTACAAAATGTAAAATTAGATCAATATCTGCATTTGTTTATATAACACTATATTAAAATATTTTAAGTCCACACTGATGATTATGGGTAGATTTCCCCCAAATGGATCCATACATTACTCACCTTTCATAAGCTGTTCATAGGTGAGGACCTGGGCTAACTTCCCTTGGGATTATTTATCACAATTAATAGAAATGCAGGAACCAGCTTCATCAGTGACTATAATCAAAGACTGTCACTTTATATTACATTATAACATTTATTTTTATTAAGGATGCAATAAATTATTTCCCACAGCTTTCACCAAGTTATTTTTTTTTCCAGAGTAAGATGACAGTGCATGTGAAATCTAAAGCCCATCTACTTGAAAGATCTGTCTGTATTCACTCAAGATCAATGTAACCCAACAGCTGTTTCTGATTTAAAGGTCATTGAGAATTTATAAACAGTTACTTCTTTCCTGTTTTTCTTAAGCTTAATAGTCCTGTAGTTCCCCCTCCCCAAAATTAATATAAGTCTCATGAGCAAATCCAAAGATAATAAATATCTAGAGAATACAGCCCTGTACAGAAGGCCCTTTTGTAAGAACTGGAGAGACTTGTGGTAGGCTTTGTAGTCGTACAACCTAGGTTCAAATCCTCATTCTGCCACTTCCTGTCTATGTGATATATATGACATATATAGAAAAACTACATACCATTTTGGAGTCTCAGTTTATTGCTCTAGAGAGTAAAGTAATAATAATTTTAATAATGCATGCAAATATCTTTATTTTTAAACAGTGTCTGGAATGTATAGAACATAGGAAGTACTAAAATAAATACATACATATATTTACATTTATATGTAACTGTACATCTTATATGTGATATGTACCTTATGTGTCTTTAACTGTTTCTCTAGTTAATGCTCTATTCTCTTTCCCTAGAAAAGGAATAAAAATAAAATAATGAGATGTTTTTAAAACCAAGTTATACATCGATTTAGGTTTTTTAAAGACCAGAAAAAATAATGCATGAAAATGGCTAATCACAGTGCCTGGCAAAGAAGTATTCATTGACTTTTAACTTTTGTTTCTGAAATACAAAGAAAAATTAGGATATTGTTACCTAATAAATAAAAATTAAAACACAAGAAACGATGTAAAAAAAAAAAATTACTGGACCAAGTTAAAGGAAACATCAATTGGTATATTAGGAAAATAAATGACTTGATGAGAAATAGGAATTTTTTTTTTCCCAAGCAAAGGAAATGGCTTCTTATGATCTGATGAATGTGTGAGAAAGATATGGATTAACTTGCAAAATTGAGGTAAACCAGACTCAGGAAGGATAGAAACCAGGTCCAGTGTGGTCTGGGCTTTTATATAGTGAAGACTGGTGAGAAATACCATTAAAATGCCCTCATCTCACTCAGTTCCAATTTTCACGTTCCAGCATTATTCCAGCCGAATCTCATTGGTCTTGTGTGAGTCAGAAAGTTGATTAGGAGAGGAGGATGGGTGGCTATATATATATATATATGAATTGCCAACTTCATCAGGTTTGTACAATAAGGTATATACAGGAAAATCTCTCAAAGGAAAGCTGGGTTCCTATTACCAGAGGAAGGAGGAATGTCTAGCAAGGCAAAAATTATAAATGTTTACTGTGGCTCCAAAGCCTGTTATTGTCACATGCTTATAAGTGTAAAGCCAGAAAATGAGTCAAAGACCTAGCTGAAGAACTGTGAAGGGTAAATGAGGTGATATTCTATAGACCTGGTGACTAAACCTAGGATTTTAAGAACAGGCTATGTGACCTGTGTCTATCCACTGCAGCATTTTTCTGACAGAGCATGGCATCAGGGTCCCGCCGACTCAGAATAAAGGACAGAGCCATTCTTCATTCATTGGCCAGCCTCAGTAACCTAGTACTTGACACCAGGAATAACAACTACCCCTGGGCTCATCTGAATCGTTGTTAAACGTCAATATTTTTTTCAGATTTTACTTCCTACTATTGAAATCTCTTTGGTAAATCTCTTTGAAAGTGTGATTTCTCTGTTTTTTTTCCCCTTTACTTTCTATATGACAGAAGCTGAAAACAGCCATGAAATTCAATTATTCTGATTCTTCACGGTTCATCTACATGAAACAGGCCATGCAGCTGAAACACAGAAACATGGGGATTCCCATTTGCATGGCATCAAACAATACTTTGTAGAATCTGTCTCAGGAGGACCAAACATTTCAGTCCCATTTACTGTTGTCATGTGTGACAAGCCAAAATGCAGAAGGGGAAAGCTCACTGCCATAGTCCCAGATGGGTTGGACAGCTTCTAGCACTGCTGTCTGAAATCACTAAGGTCAGATGCAGAGGTCATCAGAGTCAATTCTCCACTGGATTCTTTTAGCTCAAGCCATATTGTGTAATACTTAGTTTTAATGAGAGTAAATTCTTAGGTAATTAGCAAAACTTTCAAACAAAGTGTAGTATATTATGAAGCTTTTTAGAATTTTATTTTTTAAATGTTTTGTATTTTTTCTCTCCCCTTTGTGAGGATGGAAAACTATAGTAGTCCCTCCTTATCTTCAGGGGATATGTTCCAAGACCCCCAGTGGATTCCTGAAACTGCAAATACTATCAAACTCTCTATGTGCTACGTTTCTTCCTGCACATGCATACCTACAACTAATTTATTAATTAGGCACAATAAGAGATTAACAGCAATAACTCGTAATGAAATAGAAAAATTATAGCAATGTACTGCAATAACAGTGATGTGAATGTGACATATTAAGTAAAATAAGGGTTAGTTGAACACAAGCTCTGCAATAGCTACCACGCCAGTCTCTGAAGTGGCTACTAAACGGCCACAGGGCAGGGAATGTATATAGTGTGGAGATGCTGGAACTGGACAAAGAGATGATGCATATCCTGGGAAGGATAGAGCAGGACCCCAGGAGATTCATCACGCTGCTCAGAATGGTGCACAATTTAACACTTATGAATTGCTGATTTCTGGAATTGTCCATTTAATATTTTTGGACTGCGGTTGACCACTAGTAACTGAAACGGCAGAAAGCCTGGATCAGGGGGGACTGCTGTGATTTTAATCCTCTCAAAGCAGGGAATTCTGCTTCATAACTAATCCAAAGGAATCACCAATGGGACGTGAGGGAAGCGAGGCAGAGAATGGGATGAAGCCAGATATCAAGCATGTTACCACTGCAGACAATTGGCACTTAATCCCAGGGGAGAATCAGAGTCAACTGAGCTGTGGACTTATGCCCCCTGAGGAATGGAGAGTAGGTTATTATCCACCAACTTGCGGTCTCTGGTTAATGACATCCTGAGGGTTCTAATTACTAGCACTTTCCAGTCAGCCCTGCCCTGGGCAGGGCCAGCTCTGGTGGCCAGAGAAAGCCCTCAGGCATAAAAACTGTAGTTTGATAGTTGGAAGTCACATCAGCATGCCACGGGGGTATAAGCAGGACACTGAATGTGTCTGCTACAGTGGTATATGAATATTTCTATTTTTTACATGTAAAAACCAGGGCAAGTTTTCCATGTGGTTATTTCAAGAGTACAAAGGAGTCTGCTGGGCTCATTGGCATGCAATACATGCTAATGCCTATTAAAATTGGAATAACAAATTGAATGAATCTATTTTGATTTGTGTCCTTAATCCCCAAATCTATATGAAGATCACAAAAGGTAACAATGTCCCTTCCTTCTCTCCACTTTCAAGAGTGACTAGTCATGTACTGTACTAACAATACTATAAGAACACTTCTGAAAATAAATGAGTAGCATTTCATAATTTTAATTTAGTGTTTGACAGCCGAAAGCATCACTCCTACATTATGCTTCTGACGATAGCTAACTTGTGATTACCATCTATAGTCCCAGGTTAGTTCCCCTGAACTCAGACCAGTCATGCAATTTAATTACAGTTGGAGTGTACTATTTTATTGCATTATATCCTATTAACATTTATCAAGTTCTAACAATCTGAAATGTGAATGTGATTTTTCTTTCCTTATCTACTTAGGGAAATTAATTTGAGAAGAAAATGCTTATCTCTGTGCATGAAGAAGTTACCTATATATAAATTTATTCATAAAACAATTTTTATCAATTATGATTGATCAACCCAGTTATTAATAGCATTTTTCCACAGTGTACTATCTGTTTTGTGTGTGGTAAAATGCCATATTTATTTGTCCATGCATTTTTAATAAATGTTTTCTAATATACAGCTAAGTTGGAAGTAATATACAGTACATACCCATATACTCATGATCTATATTCTACAATTAACATTTCACTGTGTTTGCTTTATCACATAAATCTATTAGCTCCCTATTAGTGTTATCATAAATTACTACAAATTTAGTGGCATAAAACAGCGCACATTTATTATTTTACATTTCTGGAGGTGAGAAGACAGAAATGGGTTTCACTGAGCTAAAATCAAGGTGTTGACTGGATTGCGTTCTCACCAACCGAACACCTTCCTGGAGGTGCTGGGAAGAATCTGTGCCCTTGCCTTTTCCAGCTTCTAGAGACCACCGGCATTCTTTGGTTAGTGGTCCCTTCTGCCACCTTCATATCCAATAACGTAGCATCTTTTTCTGACTCTGATCCCTGCTTCCCTTGTCACAGCTCCTCTTCTGACTCTCTAACCTCATTCTTCCATCTTTTTCTATTCTTAGATCCATCAGTTAATGACATCTGCAAAAACATCGTTGTCACGTAAGGTAACATTCACAGCTTCACATTTTTCTATCTACCGCACCATCTAGCTTCTGTCCATCCTTCCCAATCCATTTTGTGTGTGTGTGTGTCTTTTAAAGTAAATCTCAGACTGCTTATTCCTAAGGGTTACAATTCTTTAGTTCTCCATTCTCTGTAAAGAAAAGTTATCTGTATCTTTAGACTTCATTTAAAGAAGAATATATTTTACAAGTTCCTCGTATTTTTTCAGGAATTTGTCTGTGTGAACACTTAAACAGTTTTGGGGCTCTCGGCATGTATTTTCACTAATCTATCTAATGTGCTCACACAGCATGCCAATTTATGAATATTTTTCATGTTTTTCTAACATTTGTTTTCTTTTTGCTGCTTTATGTAAACATTTTGTTTTCAAGAAGCCCATATTGAACTCTTCCCACAATATTGGTTGATGCATACAGAAATGAAATTTGTGTTCCAATAGGTGATTTATCCCTATGAGCCAAGTTTTGCAGCAGTGTGGCTCATTTATGTGTATACATATATGAGATCTTCAGACCATAGTCATCTTATCGCTGAAAGTATATACCTTTGACCAACCTTTCCCTGTTCCCTCACCCTCCAGCCCTTGGCAACCATTTTCCTATTCGCTGTTTCTACATGTTTGACCTTTTCTTTTTTCTTTTGTTTTCCTTTCTTTCTTTTTTGAGAAACTTGTATATAAGTGACATCATGCAGTGTTCGTCTTTGTCTGTCTTACTTCACTTAGCATAATGCCCATAAGTCCCATCTCTGTTGTTGCAAATGGCAAAATTTTATTCTTTCTCATGAATAAATATTCATGTCTTAACAATTTTCCATTGTGTATATACAGTACATCTTTTTTGTCCAGTCATTTGTTGACAGATACTTACGTAGTTTTCATATCTTGCTTATTGTGAATAATGCTGCAATGAACGTGGAAGTTCAGGTATCTCTTGATATCCTGTTTTTATTTCCTTTGGATATATATCCAGAAGTGGGATTGCTGGGTCATACAATAGTTCTCTTTTTAATTTTCTGAGGAACACTTTTACTGTTTTCCGTAGTGGCTGTAACAATGGAGGTAACTTCTAAAGAGTCAGTCGATAGTAGGAAACAGAGTAGAATCTTCCAGACCAAGAAAACAGAATGTAGGAATACCTAGAAAAGTGTTTCCCAAGGGGAGATTATTCTGCCCTTGTGGGGTGTTTGGTAACATCAGGAGACATTTTTGCTTGTCTCAACTAGGTGGGGTTGCTATTAGCACCTAGTGAATAGGGTCAAGTGTGCTGCTATACATCCTACTGTGCACAGGACACACCTCACAACAAAAAATTATCTGATCCAAAATGTCAATAGTGCTGAGGTTGGGAAACTAACCTAGAGCATGTATGAATGTCTAAAGGATGGCATATGCAGGAGACAAGTACCGTGTTTCCCGAAAATAAGACTGAGTCTTCTATTAATTTTTGCTCCAAAAGACACATTAGGGCTTATGTTCAGGAGATGTCATCCTGAAAAATCATGCTAGGGCTCATTTTCAGGTTAGGTCTTATTTTCGGGGAAACACGGTAGTTTCAGCGACTAGAACAGAAGAATGATGAGAAAGTGGGAGAAATGAGTGTGGTAATGCAGCCATATGCTACTCATGAAGGTTTTTTTTTAAGTTAGAGAAAGAAGTTGGGACATCATCCTCCAAGTAATGGGGAGCCAAGGAAGACTGTTTAAGTACTGGGATGATTTGACAAATCTGTATCTTTTTGGAGGAAGAGTTGGTTTATGAGAACAAAATAAGATACACAAATGAAAGCAGTTTATAAAATTCTATACAAGTTTTAGGCATTATTATTTCATATATGTCAACCTCATCATTATGATAGGTTGATATCAAGTGATATTTATTAGAGCAATAAAAAAACACACCATAGACAAGAACGTCTACCAGTACTCCCACGGTCTAATGCATTACTAGATCCCTAAATAGTCATATGCTGTTTGATGTCTATAAACATGCCGCTTCTTGATCCATTCAGCTATTTATATTTCTAACTCTCAATATATGCATTCACATGGTAACCTGTCAGTCTATGAAGCCAGCTCTGTTGGTAATACTTCACATTAGACTGGCCAGTTCTCAAAGCCTTAGTAAAACTAGTTCACAAAATATGTTTTTCTATCTTTCTACTTACCTAAACACTTATATATTTTTTATCATGTTTTTTTCTTAACTATGCCATTAAAATATAATTATCTTCTTTACCTGAATGGAGTTTCCATAGTTTTTAAGTAGAAAGGATCACTAGGGTTAATTTTCAATTAGAATGCGCCTGAAAATCCCTTATGTATGATTTTTAAACAAATGCTTTTAACTATTGAAATGAAAATACACTGGAGTTACCATCCGTTACTGCATAGAACACAAATACAGCAGCACACTGTGATAAATTGAAGATGTTATATTCAAATGACCAGATACCTTGGGCCTATTGCTGACACTGTCTAATTATGTACAATTAAGAAAGAATTAGTGGTTTGGTTGGGTGTGATTATGTACCCTGGTTTTGTAGAACTGATAATGTAGGATAGACCTAGATTTCAAGGGCTGTTGTATAGAACAGCAAAATACTGCAGACATTACAAATTGCTAAGTAAGGCATTGAGACATTTTGGTGGAATAGGTAGTGAAGAACGAGAGGTTCTGATGGCTGAGAGTTATGAAAGCATAATGGACCACATTCCGGTTTAGGACATGGATCGGATTAATGAGAGATATATTATAAATTGTTCTTTTATACTGATAGCTTGCAGGAGAAATCTATTCATCTTAAAGTTGATTACCTAAAGATCAGAACTGTACTTGAAGGACACAATGTTCTCCTATACACACACACACACACACACACACACACACACATCACATCACATCACATCACAAAAATATTGACTGTGCGATGTTGTTTTCAACTTCTCCAGGTCATTTCATGTTTAATGGCTATTTTTAAGGCTCTGTGAGGAGTTGATTTATGTATGTAAAATGGTTTGAACTCCTTATCTGAGACACTATTTCACACCAAGTGTTGGTATTAGTGGGAGGGAGCATGAATGAATAAAAGACATGTTTTATTAGTGTATGAAAGAAACTTCAGAAACTTATCTCCAAACTGAAATGCACTTGTTTGTTTGCTCATTTTTTCTGATGATAATAGTAGAGGCAGTTTAAGGAACCTAAAACCTTGAATATCTTGCCTTGCAAATTCCAGTAAAAATAACCATCTTTCATAACCTTTATTTAGGAAAATAACAAAGAAACTCACACCCCACCCTGTGGCTATTATTTCTTAGAGCATCTTGGACCTATTATCAGAAATGGAACTACTGGGGCCGACCCAGTGGCTCAGGCAGTTAGAGCTCCATGCTCCTAACTCCGAAGGCTGCTGGTTCGATTCCCACATGGGCCAGTGGGCTCTCAACCACAAGGTTGCCAGTTCAACTCCTCGAGTCCCACAAGAGATGGTGGGCTGCGCCCCCTGCAACTAAGATTGAACACGGCACCTTTAGCTGAGCTGCCACTGAGCTCCGGGATGGCCAGTTGGTTGGAGCGCATCCTCTCAACCACTAGGTTGCCGGTTCGACTCCCTCGAGGGATGGTGGGCTGCGCCCCCTGCAACTAACAACGGCAACTGGACCTGGAGCTGAGCTGCGCCCTCCACAACTAAGAATGAAAGGACAACAACTTGACTTGGAAAAAAGTCCTGGAAGTACACACTGTTCCCCAATAAAGTCCTGTTCCCCATCCTCAATAAAAAAAAAAAAAAAAAAAAGAAAAAGAAATGGAACTACTAACCTTGAGTTTGGCTTCTATATTTAAATGAAGATAACAGAAGATTTTCTCTCTGCTTCCATACCTCTGATAAGTTCAACTATCATTGGAGACCAACATTTCTTCCCCACATTTCCACCCAGTTCTCTGATCTCTTGAACCAAACACCCACATCTTCTAGCTTGATATATTGGCCATTATTATAGTAGATATCCTCACTTTACTCTTTGACAGTTTAAATCTGGCAACTTGCAAGCTCTTTTGGTTTTCCAGCTTGGCCTCACCATTGTAGAATCTTTATGTTTCATGATTGATGACAGAAGAGATAGTAAGTTACTAATGAACATTGAGTTAGTTTAGGCAAAGTTTCAGAAATTTCATGAAATCGAACCAATTTCTGCATACTTGAAGTTCTTTGCTGTGTTCTTGGGTTAGTCCCCCTCATCTTTGCGTGATTACAGTAAGCTTCTTTTTGACATCAGAGTTTACTCCCTCTTATGATCAGTATATGTTACCATTGTCTACCATTATTAACCTTTTGATCTTATAAAATGAGATACTGCTTTGCATTTCTGTATAATTATACGCAGGATACAGGAACAGGCATAGGGGATTATAACAGTTAGGTTTCAGAAAGTTTTAATAAATTAAAAGCAGATTAACGGCAAAATACCTCAGGAGTACAAAAGGACAAAGTACAAAAGCGAGATGGTAAAAAGACAGCAGTTAAAGGAAATAACAACAACAGTGGGGGTTAGGTGAATCCTAAAGCTTCTATTATTTTACAAATAGTCAAACACAAGGAAAAAATGTAGGATCAGTTCAGAGTAATACTCAGAACTTTCTGGAGCTAACATTTGTAAACCTCCATTGTGTGCGTGGCTTAGCAGTTTAAATGAGTCCTTGTCAGTGTTCCAAAGGAGAAGGAAATACACTGGAAATTGAGCCTAGAAAGTGGTCCAAAAGCTGTAAAAGCTCTGTGAGGTGAGTAAGCCAGTAATTGGAGCTGGGAATATGAGGAGTGTGTCATACTTACCTCAATTTCACCACCCAATCTGGTAAGTCTCAGCTAAATGCTATGAGTTGGGGGTTCCCACCTAACCCACCTACATGAGCCTCAAACTATATTAATGTTAAAACAGTAGACATGAGAAAATGAAGTGAAAGAATATCCTGTTGCTCAGTGGTATGGATTGAATTGTGTCCCACTCCCACTCCTGAGATTCCTATTTTGAAACCCTAACCTCAAATATGACTGTATTTGGAAATAGGGTCTGTGAGCAGAATGATAAAGGCTAAATAAGGTCATGGGGGGGGGGGGCTCTACTCCGATAGGGCTGGTATTCTTCCAAAAAGAGGAAGGGCCACCAGAGATTTCTCTCTACCATGTGAAGACACAGCAAAAAATGGTCATCAGCAAGCCAGGAAGAGAGACTCACCAGAACACACTATGCTGGAACCCTGACCTTGGACTTCCATCCTCCAGAAGTATAAGAAAATTAATTTCTGTTGTGTAAGTCACCCAGTTTGTGGTAATTATGTAATGGAAAACTAAACATCCTAATACACTCCAGTTAAGATCAGAAATCTAATTCCTGTCTCCTTCTCTTTATGCTTAATTGTATAAAAGACAGGTTCTTGAGTAATGCAGTTCTTACGTCTGAGGACATGACTTCAGTCGGAGTGGCAGGCAGAGATAACGCCTGTCTTTGACCCCTCCAGAAAATGTGTGTGGTCTACCTCATGCCGAACAGGAACTATTTTGGAGTCATTTACTTGGCTTGCTGACTGAGAGAAAGATTAGGTACGTTCTTGGTGATTACAAATAAAATATTGATAGGAGAGTAAGAGAGTGATCATTCTAAAACACACTGTCATTTCCCATTTTGCTGAATGGACTAGTTGTTCATTTGGGGTGTAGAATGCATCAGTGATTAACACTATGCTGGGCACATTGAAAATTATCAAAGGTATTTAGGACAGAATAGAGGAGGAAGGAAGGAAGGAAAGAAAGAAGGAAGGAAGGAAGGAAGGAAAGAAAGAAAGAAAGAAAGAAAGAAGAAAGGAAGGAAAGAAGGTAGGAAGGAAGGAAGGAAGTAAAAAAAAGGAAGGAAGGAAAGGAGGTAATGAACAAGGAAGGGAGAGCAAAGAAGAGAGGAAGGGACTTAGGGAAAGTATTTATTGCTACAACTTCAAGCAGAATCCATCCTTCTGGCTCTCCAATTAATGGGGTACAATAGATATCATAAATGCTTAATGGAAACAAATGAATACATAAATTCAGGGATTATATAACATTTTCATTATGTTAGTTTCAGTGTTTTACTAGGCCTAGATAACTAGGATAAATCAATTAACTAGGCATTCACACCCAATCAACATAATCTCCTGGATTAGGCTGTTGATGACAACTAAAGGAGAAAATTTACAATTGACTTCAAGGGACCAACACCTCTGAACAAAGGACCATATTATGAAAAAACAGTTTCTGATAGAAGAATGTGGTGTTGGGCTATAAGGCAGATGGTGGGAACTTATATTGGACTTCATCTGTTGCCATTTACATGTTGACTGAGTTTCTAATGATTTAATACAATGTTTATTTTTAGGCATCAGTGCATTACTCAAGCAAGTGATAGAGTCCTTCTTTGACAGATTGTGTAACACTCTGACAAGCCGGTCCCCAGCTCCAGGCCAGGCAAAACTCAGTACTGATCCCATATCATTCAGACTAGAACCTCAGGTCCCCTGAATGATGTGTACTTCTGCTACTTCTTTCAATTTGCTTCTTAATTCCCTCCTCTCCATGTGCTCTTTCGCAGCCATATTTTGTTGTTCTTCAAACTTACCAAGACTATTTCTATTTTAGGGCCTTTACATGGCTAATTCCACTTCCTAGCATACCCTGTCCCCCAGATATAAGCATGACTAATTATCTAATTTCCTTCCAATTTTGCTCCAATATCACCTGAGACCAACTATGCCGTTATTCTCCAGTGCCTCCCAACCTTTCTGATCCACCCTTTGCTATTCTCTGCATGTTCTGTGTCGTGGGGCTTGGCAGCAATGGGCTCCATCACCAGGGCTCCCTCGCCAGCTGCCTCCCATTGGGTTCAGTCAATCACTCAAGCAAGAGATCAGAGGGTGAAAGGAAAGAGATTTTGGGGTAGTCCCGCCATTCTTCCCTCCTTGTTTTTGGGCTTGCAGTTCCGAAAGTGAGTACCTGTGAGTACCTCTGACTACAGCTCCTACAGCTTGTCCCCTCTGACATGGCTGTAGCTCTACACAGGCTCTGAAAACATTTCCCCTTTCCTCCTTCAGGTTTGGGGAGAGTGACAGCTTCCTTGCCCTTGCTAGATACTCAGTGCACCAACATTCCTTAACCAAGCTTACACCTCTGCAAGTAGCTCCTTTGACAAATTCTCTTTAGAAGCCTATTTGAGTGCATCTGCTTTTTTGTGACCAGATTTTGTATGATAAACTTACCACGTGACCTTTTAAATGCTTGTAACCTCTTACCCTCTCCCCCAAAGTCCTCAATCCCCTTTACCTTGCTCTACAATTTTTCCTAGAACCTATCATCTTTTATAGTATTATTTATTGTTCTTTATAATCTGCCTCCCTGTGGTAGAGACAGACCCGTGAAAGCAGACATGTGTATATAGTTTGCTCACTGAGGTATCTCAAGTACTGTGGAGAATGTCTGGTGAAAAAGAGATATTGAATAAATAATTACTGAACAATGAGTACTAGCCATATGTGGTGAGTTTCCCAGAAAACGTTTCTGGCTATTGGTAAATATACTGGCAAACATTTCTTTCAGTTAACCTCAATTATGCCTTTCTGTTTAGACTTAACAGACTTTGGAGAGGAACACATTGCTCAAAACGGATCACCAAGTCATAATTGTAGAACTCAATGACACTAAGTTAATATATTTCAAGCTAGGTTGTTAGTTCTTTGCTTTTATTTGATCATTGACCGTATTAGGCAAGGTGGTTCAGGGTGAGCTGCAGTAACAAAGCCAAAATTTCAAAGTCTTCAAGTGAAAAGGGGTTGAAGGTTCTCAATCGTACTGCGTACTCATGTCAGGTTAGTAAGGGATGCTGATCCATGTCTTCCTTACTTGAAGACTAGCTGATGAAGCCTCCACCGTGTCATTGCTTGCAATGCTGTCAGTTGCTGTAGAAAAGGCACATGGAGAATCACATACTGGCTCAACCATTTCTGTCCTGAAGTGATTACACAGTACTTCTGTTTTCCCATCACTGATCAAAGCAAGGTACACAGCCATTTGAATAGAGTAAGAAAGTCTAATTGTACCCTGTGTGCAGAAGGCGCAAAAACAGAAATATTAATGATAAGCATGAAAAAATACCCATAGGATCTGATGGTTTGAGCTGATTAGCATGTGGCAGGTGTTATTAAAAGAAGTGTTATCAATATTCTTAAAAATGCATGTATGTGATACATATATATGCACATATACAAGTATAGCAATAATTAATTATATTTACTGATTATATAAATCATAATCATTATATATGTATATTATATATGCAAGATAACAGGTACAGAAATACAGCAAAATGCAAATTTTATTTTATTTTTCACAAGGTCCCTACAGTTTATTGAAGAAGCATATTAAAACCAAACCAAAACAAAACAAAAAATACACTAAAATAATTGGTTTGTGATGAACAATGCATTTTAATATCCTTTGCTCCTCATCCACAAGATCAGAATATTTCTTGAAACAATATAAAGTATATTTAAGCTTTTAAATAGAATTGAACAAAACTTAGAAAAGAAAACCCCAAACCCAAATGTATTGATAAAGTTTAGAAATGGTGTCACATAGCTGTTATTGGAAATTTCTAGGTCCTCCTTGTGCTGTGCAAAATAATGCTAAACTGTTACACATTGTTTTTCTTTGAGAACAACATATTGTCTTCCTGCCTACGGTAAAAACATGGACCCAAGGATAAACGCACAGAGCTATCTTATATGATTTATGATGTTTTCTGCTTGCTCATGGCTCACTCTTGTTCTCTCTTTCCCCTTTAGTAATATAACTTGGTCATTTCCCAAGTATTTTAAGATGATATTCACTTTATGCCTGTCTCAATAAATTTACAATTTTTTTTCATGTTTCCTTCCAAAGAATCTGTTCAAGTCATAGATTTATTACTCCCTATATGGCTGAATTCCAAGAAGAACTATGTCAGCAATGATAATGGTGGTAAGTATGGTGTGGGATACGGAAAATAAAACAGGATATAAACTAATTCCTCTTTGCTGCCTCTGAGGTTTCCTTAAAAACACTTTATGGATACAATTAAGGTGAACAAGTTCATGATTAAACAGTAAGATGCCACAGCTAAACTTTTAAAAGTTGAAAACTACCCTCCCCACTTTTGATGGCTTTAGCGTATCTAATGCAATGAGAAAATCGTATTTTCCCACACCACACCAATTCAGTAAACAAAACAATCATGGGCCAGCATCAGGAGTTGTGCATTGTCTGCCCAACTGCCTTAAAGGGGAATACATCTTTTTTTTTCAGAATTTTTAAAGCTTATGCTAATAATAGTATATTGAGTTGGATAAACCAAAATTAATGCTTTTAAGCTGGAGTTTCTATATTTTTTAAATGTATAATGTACACATTATCTGTGTTCAGTTCATTTTATTTTCTAGTGCTAGTGCTGAATAAGTCAGTTAGCCCTTGGAAAACTGCTGTGAATTTACATCGTATTCGTTGACACAAATGTTTCAATATTTTCAAGTGTCTTTGTGTTGCATCACGGAAAATAACCATTTCCATAGATGGGAACTATTAACGATTATCATTTAAACTTTGCCTTCCATTGAGCATCTATATCATTGTATTAAACAAGAAATGTTTTCTATAAAGTTGTGAAATCCAAGTCTTTTAATTCTGATATCAAATGCAACACCATAAAACAAAAGACCCCTACTTCCTTTCTGACTATTATACTATTTGGGGAACAAACGCCAGAGGTGGCTATCTTGGAAGTAGTTCCACTGTAAACTAATCCTGGAGGGTATGATAACTAACATGCATAAGCATGTTAGACATAATTTTATATTTTTGAAATGAACAGTGTTCACGTTATGTTGACAGGTCAAAAATATTGTACATGCTTCTCTGACCCTGCCGGAAAATATTAATATTTAAGAAGCCAGGGAAGAAACCAATATAAGCAGAGCAGTGCAGGGGTGTTCCAGTCTGAGGATTTCATTTATTCCAGGATGCTGCCTCTAGATAAAGGTTTCCATTGCCTGATGCATTGAAAAGTTTAGCCTCATTCTGCCACTAGAAGACTATTGAATCTGTCTCCATGATCCCCATATCCTGCCTTTTTGTCCCCATTATTCCCATTCTAGTGGAGCTAAATTTACCTCATTGTGCTTAAATCACAGTTTTTGTTACTAACACTTATATGTTACAGTCCCTCCCGACCATTCAATTTACATTTTGTAAATTATTATTGACTGATAATCATAGCTTATGTGGCCTGAAATTTTGCTTAGAGATAATGAGAAGTCACTATTCACACGTCATGATCTACTGTCTGACAATAAGGAAAACACAACAGAATCCTGATACTTTGACACTCGTGTTTTTCCCCTCTAGTCCTCTTTCTCATGGCTCATGCTCCCTTACTGCTTCTGTCTACTGGAACCTGTTAATCAAATCTTCTCGGCATCTGCTTACACTTCGTAATACATGAGGGCAGACTCATGAAAAGTATGATCCCAGTACAGATTTACCCACAAAAAGCAACCACCACTTGCATTATTAATGATATATTTTTCAAATGATAGAAACTGTGCACTTTTCAGTTGGATCTGTGAGCCATGGTGCTGGGATTTTAAGTTTTCCATTATGTCTAAGCTTTCTTCCCTGTGGAGGTCAGATTTTGGGTGACTCCGTGATTCCACCTCTTGATGTCCTTATATAATCCCCTTGCCTTGAGTGTGGGTAGGATTGTGACTTATTGTCAACTAATGAAACATGTCAAAAGTGATGGGACATTACTCCAGTGATTACATTACATTGTAGCTGACTCTATCTTGCTAGCCGGCTTACCTTAGTCTCTCTCTTTCTTTCCCTCATAGGCTTTGAAGAAACAAGCTGCCATGAATCCTACTGCCAAAAAGGAAATGAGTTCTGGGAACAACCTGGAGGAAATTAGTAGCAGGCCCTTACTGAGTCCAGGGTCTGATAAGAACTCAGCCTTGGCTGCCACCTTGACTGCAGCCTTGTGACACCTGAATATTGTTCTGAGGCCAATCTCAAGGTGTGGTGTGTGCATGTGTGTGTGTGTGTGTGTGTGTAGGTGGGGGCTTCCCACTCAGCCCCAAGCAATTCTCAGGACCAGGTTGGTGTCCAAGAATTCATCCCAATTCTGACACTTATCTACCTGGAGATAACATCAGATTCCATAGGTAAAGGTTCAGTCCTACAAAACTGTAGCTCTCTGTCCCTCCAGATGTGAGTCACAAACTTGTTACCTATACTTCTGACCTACCAGATGTAAATCAGAAATTCCCACTTTCCTTGCCTTGGGTTCAATTAATTTAATAGTGTGGTTCACAGAGCTCAGAGAAAGCTTTTACATAGTACATCACTGGTTATTATAAAAACATATCACTTAAAATATCCAGATGGAACAGATACACAGGCCAAGGCAAGGGACGAGGGTATGGACTTCCATGCCCTCTCCAAGCAAACTCCTCTCCCCAAATCTCCACAGGTTCACCAACCCAGAAGCTCTCCAAACCCCTTCCTCTTAGGCTTTGATGGAGGCTTCATCACATAGGCATGATTTATTAAATAATTGGCCATTGGAGAAGGAACTCAATCTCCAGTTCATCTCCCCTCCATGGATGTCAAGGGTGGGCCTGAAAGTTCCAACGCTCTAAACACTTGGTTGGCTCCACTGACAACCGGCCCCCATCCTTAGATGCTTTCTAAAAGTCACCTCATTAACATAAAGAAAGACATCTTTATCACGTTCAACATTTTGGAAATTCCAAGCTTTCTGGGAGCTATACATCAGGAACTGTGGACAAAGACCAAGTATATGTGAGAAATATATTTTGATTATCTGAATGAGCAAATAAATATATATTTTTAAGTAAATCACAATACTCTAAACAGAGAACTCATTTAACCTGTGCCTGTACTCCTGACTCACAGAAACTGTGAGATGATAAATGTGTATCATTGTAAACTTCTAAGGTTTAGGTAATATGCTATGCAGCGTGGACAACTAATAAACATCTTACTCCCTGATTCCAGACCACTGTCGAGATACAAAACATTCTACAATTTTCTTGAGACTAGCAAACAGTGAATAGTTAATGTTGCTTTTATGTGATATACTCAGACATACAGGTTTTATGAAATATTAGTAACTACCAAGGGAAGACACTTTACTACTGTACACACAAGAACATATGTGAGATGTTACAAAAGTGTTCCTTTCCCTGCTGACATTCACTATATCCATATCTGCCTAATAACCAGGGACAGTTAATGGACCTATTTTGTAATGTTTGCCTGAGGGGGAAAAAAAAATTAAAAGTACCGCTTAACTATTATGCACAAATTCCCTTTATAAGGAGCTGAACTATTTTTCATGTTTATGTGTTTGTCATGGTTTAAATCAACACATTAATATAAACTCTTTCTGCAAAAGACTGTGTAAGAAGCACAAAGAAAGTTTGCATACAATGCTGAAGGGGCACATACTGACATGCACAATTTTTCTCAACGAGTTTTATTTAAACTTTTTAAAAAATGCTTTTTTTTCCAGCCTGTTTTCTCCCTTTCTCATCACACCTTTACAGATTAGCAGCTGAACAGCACCTGAAGGCAGTTGTGATATGGTGTCCTTACCATGAAATTCTTGTTTTCCACGTCTCCTACAGTTCTTAGCATTCAGTAAGTTAAATCTAGTTCTCTTTTCTTAGGATTCTTTTCCACCATGCTGTGCTCCCTCCATAGTGAATTATTTGTATTTCCCTAATGGGTTTTCCGGGGTTTAGAAAGAATAGGAAGTAGTATATTTAGAACCACTAATATTTTATTTTCTCACTCAGAAATTCATATCGGTTTCAATGGGGACACACTTTATACCTTAACATTTTAACCAGAGGCAATCTAATAATGTTGTTGGCATTTTGTGTCTTGCATTGTTCAACGCTCAATATGGTAAAAGGAAAACATTTAAATATGGTTGTGTGGTAGGCTGAATAATGCCCCCTCCCTACCCCCACCTCTCTGCCAATGATATCTACTTCCTAATCTCTGGATCCTGTGAATATGTTACCTTCCATTGTAAAAGGGACGTTGCAGGTGTGATTAAGTTAAAAATCTTGAGATGGGGTGATGATCCTGGATTTTCTGGGGCTCTGGTGTCTTATCACAGCGTACTTATAAGAAGGAAACACGCAAGTCAGAGTTAGAGACAGAAGATGGAAGCATAGGTCAGAGAGGCGAGAAGATGCCATACTGCTGTCCTTAAAGATAAAGAAGCAGGAGGCATAAACCAAAGAATGTAGACATCCTTTAGAAGCTGCCAAAGGCAAGGAAAAGGGTTCTTCTTTAGAGCCTCTAAAAAAAGACACAGCCCTATGGATCCATTTTAGACTTTTGACTTCCAGCATGATAAGATAATAAATATGTGTCGTTTAAGCTACTGAATTTGGGGCAATTTGTTACAGTAGCAATAGGACACTAATATGACTTATAAAGGGATAAAAAATTGCTTAGAAGGTTTAGAAACAAAAGGATCTTATGGACTTCCACAGTCTAAGAAACCCAATGTGACCAAATATTTCTCTTGTGAAGGAGGTTTGTACTTCTGTTTTTATATAGAGCTAATACCGTTTTTTTGTTTGTTTGTTTGTTTGTTTTGTAGAATTAAAGCCTATTATTCATGGGTTAGCACAGCCCATATTGAGAATGCACCCTATCCTGTCACCGAAATTTAAAGCCTGCTGCTCTCTGCCAAGAACAAGTTTCTTGAACAGTTTGAACAGCTCTGAATCCGAGAGATAATTTAGGTCTGGATAAAGTGGACACTGGAGATTTTACCAGAAGCCTGGACCAAAACCCTGTGGGGACTGTCATTTTGGGTTTGTGTGGAGACCTCCCAACTATGTATTATATCCCATTAGGGAACAACTTGTAGAACTACGGTCACATCCATTCCAAACTCTCTTACCTGATTCTGCACACGGAGGAACATTTTACCCCATTGATTGACAGTAACAGAAAGAGCAACAACAAAATTCAAGTTTGAGTTCTATCCAAAGACAGCCAATCCACAGTAAGTTTGCAGATGTTACTTAAGTAGATAGGCTTCTTTTTTCCTAGGCAGGGACACAAAGACTGCTTTTCTTAAGTGACAATACTTTCTCTTTAAGAGACAATACTTTCTCAATCTCCTCTGCTTCTTATGAGAAAGGAAAATAAATTGCAAGAAGTCCAAGGGTCTCAGAATTTTCCTTGGACTACTTGATTTCCCTCGACAACAATTCTGGCAAATATCTGATTTTTCCAGCCGCTGCTGGAACATCTGGAGATGTATCCATAGACAGCTCTTCCTTGGATAGAAAGTTAGCAAGTTCCTTGTCAGAGCTGAAACTTTCCTTCCTATAACCCACCACATATGATTACCTTATTATAGATGCTGTACTGGGCTACATGGCCACAGGAATTCCCAAATGTAAAAATCCCCTGTGCTTACAGTAAGTACAAGCACATAACTCCCCATAGCAGTCTTCCCATCCCAGCGCTGGATGCATTTTTTTTTTTTTTTTTTTTTTTACCGTAATCCAAGTTGAGGTCATGTGTTAAAAATGCAGTTATTTGTTGCCTTTATATTGTTTATGGGGGAGGGAATCTAAGAATATAGTAAACAAATTAAATGACAGAATCTTATTTCAAGCATAAATACCTTTTATGAAGACATGACTCTATGTCCACAATATTCCAAAATTGTTATATTTCTGTAAGTCATTGTGTAAAATTGCTTAGCAGGAAGTAATATTTATTTCCCATTAAAGTATATTGTGAAGAATTTTCATTCGGGGTTTGATTAAAAGTATGTTTTATCTTACATTAGGAAACAACAAAAATCACAACTTACAAATATTAACATAAAAATAAGTTTATTGTGTGATGCTTAACATGGAGAGAAAAAAGCGAGCCCACAATCCCTGGAATATTTTAGGTGTTTGACCCATAAATACAAGGGGCAGGCATCACCCTTTTCCGATCCAACCTCTGTCTCTATTGTCATTGAGTGAACTTCATGAAATACTGTGATGTATGTAACCCTCTTTTTCCACTTCTATAATAAAAGGGAACTGGAAGAGGTTGCCTTTGAAAGCACACCAGCATTAGAGATTTCTTTTTTTACGGCAAAAATAAAACCCTCATTCCTAAAATATTTCTATCATTATTTGGTTGTTTCTGCATGGGGAACGTACACAAGTTTACAAGGCACTTCTCATCGGTTTCATATTAGTATTTAGTAATTGTTCCTACCTTTTATCATACACCTCCCCTATTAAAAAAACAAACAAAAAAAAAAACGAAAAAAAGCCCCACAAATTTAATAAAGCCAGTGCAAAATGTCACAATTCTAGTCTCAAGTTGAGTATTTTAGCACTTTTAGTTATTTGTAAAGAATAAATACACACTAATCCTTTGGGTGTCATTAACCAAATACAATTCAATTCTGAATCATCCCAAGAGTGGTACCAATGGACAACTGACCTCTCTCACGGATGGTAATCAAACAACCTATTTAATGCAGGCCGAATTTTGTGCTCCTCAGTCTGTTCACCCAAGACTGCTGTGTGTATTTTATGAATTGCATGACTTCACTTTACGCAGAAATTGTTCTTTATAAATTCTAGTGCACTAATTTACCTGAGAAAGCACAAGTTCAGTTTGGTGGAAAATCAGAACATCAACATAATTTTAATATCTTTATCTTTAACTGATCATTAGTTTGTAGAAATATTATTCACGGAAACACATACTCGGCATATCTCTAAACACAAGCTAGTCAGCTTACTAGCTAGTATATGTTTCTAAAAATAACATACATATAATAAATAGACTACTTAGTGGACAAGTATTAGAAAAGCAATTTGGTATAGCATTTGAGGCTGAAAGGATCTAACAGGTCACTAATGTTTATTTTGTTTCTAAACTATGAAAATGCTCGTGATGTCAGTGGTTTCGTGTTTTGATATTAAGCAGAGAGTGGAAGAATATATGAATTTATTGTGAAAGTGGAAGTATAT
Organism: Rhinolophus sinicus; assembly: GCF_036562045.2. Classification (NCBI taxonomy): domain Eukaryota; kingdom Metazoa; phylum Chordata; class Mammalia; order Chiroptera; family Rhinolophidae; genus Rhinolophus; species Rhinolophus sinicus. The sequence goes on from NC_133753.1 coordinate 16,569,824, forward strand.
TAATGCAATGGTAACAATTAAAATCAGAATTAGGCATAGTCCTTAATTTATAACATACTTTCATAACAGGTTCAGAGTGGTTCTCTCTCTTTCATAAACACCTGTGAATCCGTCAGCAAAAACAGAGAACTAGAACTCTCATAATTGCTTATATCCACCTCTGTTTCCATCACATCCCTCTGCTCTTTCCAACTGATGTATCTCTTTGTTATATTTATAATTATCTTGATTTTGTTTAATGTAGTTTTTATACAATGTTACACACACACATATATGTATGTATGTATGCATGTATATACAGATATGTAGTTTTTGATATTTTTAAATTTATCAAAAAAGATAGCACATCGTAAATAATCTTTGGGTCCATAGTTCTGTCACTCTATATTATGTTGTCATAATTCATCCATACTGCGGTATGTTGTTACAGTTCATTGTAGTTCATTCATTTTCTTTTCTGTATACTCCATTGTTTTCACACCGGGTGTCTCCCCCTGTGGCAGAACAACTGATGTTTTGGACTAAATGATTCTTTGCTGTGGGGGGCTGTCCTGTGCATTGTAGGATGCTTAGTAGCATCCCTGGTCTCTACTCACTAGATGTCAGTAGCGTTCCCCCAGTTGTGGCAACCAGAAATGTCGCCAGACATTGCCAAATGTCCCCTGGGAAGCAAAATTGGTCACCAGAGGTTGAAAACCTCTGGTTTAACATATTACTGTTTATTTATTCATTCTATTACCAATGTGCATGTGTGCTATTCCCATATCGTCTATTACTCTTGTAACCTTCTTGAACAAGTATCCTGGTATGTCTTCTTGCAAGTTTTTCTCAAGAGTGGAGATGCTGGTTTATGAAGCATGTGATCATAGAATTTTATATGATAATGTCAAATAATTTCCCAAAGTGTTTGTATTCATTAACCTGCCATATTAAAAGAGTTAGTCAATTCACGTTTTCTCCAACTCTTATAATGTTAGACTTAATATTTGCCAATTCCAGTTGAATGATTATAAAATAATATTTTATTTAAGTTCTGATTTTTATTTTCCTAGTTATTATTAAGATTGAACATCTCCTCATAGTCATATTGGCCACTTATCTTTCCTCCTATGTGAGACGTGTGTTTATACCTTTGCCCATGATTTTCCCTGTTGCATTAACTTTTCTTCAATAGTTTGCTGGATATATATCTTTGATATTTACCTTTTGTTAGTTATATATGTTACAATATTTTCTCTCAGTTTATAACCTACATTTTTATTTACTTTAAGTGCCTTTTGGTGGACACACAGTTTATGCTTTAATATAGTCAAGTTTATCTGTACTTTTGTATTTAATACTTTTATGTTAAGATAGCTTTCCTTATCTCAAAGCTAGAAAGGTGTTTATCTACATTTTCCTAAATGTTACATAATTTTGCTTTTGACATTTAAGTATGAATATGTGTATAGCTGATACTTGTGTATGCTGTGAGATATGAATTCTATTTTGTTTGTTTGGCTTTTCATATGAGTTAACTGTTTGGTTTGCTCAATTTTTAGAATATACCTTCCTTTCCCCACTGATCTGACATGTCTCTTCCTTTCCTCCATAAATCAATGTTCCATATAAGTTTGTTTCTGGGATCTTAATTTTATTACATTCATAACTTTGGCTATCGCTGTGCCAGGAATTGTTTAGTAATAAATCACACTAGAGATAGGGCAAATACCTCTTCTTATTCTTTTTTAAAAAAATTTCCCCAGAAAAGTAAGTGAGACTTTCATGTAAATTTTAAATCAACTTTGGAAAATTCCATGCATTTGAAATTTTTATTGAAATTATGTTAAACTTTAAGATCAATTTGGAGAAACTTGATGTGTTTATTCAGTGTGTTCTTTACTAAACTAATTTCATTAGCTCTTTCTATGCACAGACACTGTATGCCTTTTTAGCTTTTGAACATTGTTAGAACTCTCCTGTAAAACCTGTGGAGGGATGCATTCATTGTGGGGAGATTATTCATTACAGCTTCAATTTTTTCAATACAATACTACCGATACATCTGATTTTTCAGTCATTTTTGGTAAGTTATATTTTTCTAAGATTTTTATTTCAACATTTCATATAACTTCAAAATTGTTGGGATTAACTACTATATAGAATACTTACTATATTTTAATATTTGCTAGGTATAATTATGACCCTTTTTAATCTTTGCCTCATCTGCATGAGACTTTTTTATTATACATCTGTACAACAATTTGGCTGAATATAAACATCTAGGTTGATTTGTCATCATGCCCAAAAGTTTCTTTGTAATAACTTTTATTTGTACTTTATTTCTGTGATCCGTCTTTTTGGAGGTTTATCTATTTTGTTTCTCTTTTCAAATAACAATCTGTAGTTTTTTATTATTCTTTAATCTTGTTTAGTGTATCTTTGTTTTGTATTTTATAAATTTTTACTCTTTTGAGAATGATTTCCTTCCTTGTATTTTTTGTTAGGTTGTTTTTCATCTTTTTCTGTTTTCTAAAGTTGGCAGCTGGTTTATTGATATAAGTATTTATTATTTTATAATTTATGTACTTAAGGCTATAAATTGTCCCTGGAGAAGCACTTTCACTTTTTATCATATATTTTAATTTGCATTATTTATTATATATTTTAATATTTTTAACATAATTTCTTCTTTTACCCATAGGTAATTTAGAAGTGTGATTACCATCCTCCAAGTACATGGGGATTTATCTTTTTATTAATAAGTTCTAATCTAATACTGTTGAAGTCAGAATTATAAAATTGTCTCTATGGTAATTATTCTTTGAGATCTGTTGTTATTTGCATGACACAGTACATGCCTATTTTGTGTTATTGCATTTGAGCTTGGGAAAATTTTTTTGTAATTTTTGATTACTGTATTCATTGCATTATGTATGCATAGCATTTTCCTTAGCGACCTCTCTCTTCTCTCTCTGTCTCTGTCTCTGTCTCTCTGTCTCTCTGTCTCTCTCTCTCTCTCTCTCTCTCTCTCTCTCTCTCTCCTGCTCTCACCCTCTCTCTACTGCTCTCTTTTTCCCTCATTTATAGTTGTTCAAGTTTGCTGTGTTGTTCGCAGTTTCCATATTTCATATAAACAGATTGACAAAGCATATTACGATCTCCCACTATGATAGTAAATTAGCCAATGAAGTTGTGTTTAATTTGCCTTATATATTTGAAGACCATTTTATAAGGTGCATGCATGTACTTAATTTTATATATTCTTGGCAATCTAAGTCTAATGGCACAATATAGTGAAACTTCATTATTTACTGATGCCTTTTTCTTTAAATCTATTTTACCTGATATAGTGTTACCAGCTTTCTTTACTAGCAGCATCTTGATATTTTTGTTCTATTATTTTGCTTTGTATCATTCTATTTTTTATGTTTAGGCATGACTTCTTTTATCCTATAGTTGTATTTTATTATTTTCTTCTTTTTAAAATCCAATCCAACTCCAACATTTAACCAGCAAGTTTTGCCCTTTTATGTTTATTGTACGTTGATATGCTTAGACAGTATTTTTCCATCTTGCTTCCTAATTTCAATTATCAATAATTTGTCTTTTCCTTTATTATCTTATCTCACTGTTAAAAATTGATACCTATGTTTTCACGTTAGCCCAGTTTCTTATGATTTGTTTTTCCCACCCTAACTCCCATAATATTTATAAGGACTGGATAGAATTTTAATTATTAATAACTCTAAATAGAATTTATAATTTTGTTTTGATTTGATTTCTGTCAAATTTTAAGTATATACCTTCCTTAAGGAAGATATGTGATTATTCTAAATTCTTACATGTCTTGCTGCATCTCCTCATCTCCTGTACTAGCTTTTTTTTTTTTTTTTAATTTTTTGAACATTGCCTCAAAACTCATATTCATAGTGCAGGTTTGAGTAGCAAATATTCTAAGGATTTATATGCCTGAGATATAGTTCTATTATATTCTTATTTTTCAATAATTTAGCTAAATGGGTTCTTGTTTCAAAGATATTTTTCTCCTGTACTAAAAGTCATTATCACCTTCTATAATCCATTATTGCTGTTGCAGAGTGCTATAAAACTATTTTCTTTTTTCTTTTTAGATGGTCTATTCTGTCTCTCTAAAGCTTTTGTAACTCTTTAAACTTTTGTTACTGTCACTGAGGTTTAGCATTTCATACTCCATTTCAACTTGACGTTTTCTTTAATTCTAAGAAACTAATCTCCACCCTGTCTCCAAATATTTTGTCTCCATTTTATTTTTGTCCTTTTTAGGCATTCCTGTTATCTATATAATGACAAATTTTCTTTCATTTTCCATAACTTTTATATCTATACTTTCTTTTTAGCCTCTTATACTTTGTTCAGGGGAAGTACTCAATCTGAATTTTCAATTCAAGTATTTATCTTCAGCCTTGTTTAATGTACAATTTATCTCTTTTTTTCTTTACTTCAATTGCTATGTTTTATACTTAATAATTCACTGTTATGTTGTCGTTAAATGTTACTTATATATTCCTTGATATTTTTATTCTCCTTTTTATCCGTATTTTAAAGTGCTAATGTCTCTTGTTTTTAATCTTATACAATATTAAAAAAAACTATCCTTAAACTCTTCTTGAGCTTATATTCCCTAAGGGATCTCAGCTTCTCTCTCTCATAAGGTATATGTAGGCTACATACTAGTCTTGGCCAGCTTAGATCATCTCAATGTAAAAAGAGTGGTGCCCCGTTTGGAGAGCCCTGGGAAACTCAGTCATTCCATATCGATATGTTGTAATTCTTTACCCTCTTACCTATAGGAAAGGCAATAACCTGAGGTTCTCTTCGCATTGTAATACACTAGCCCTGTGGGTTTGTATAGTAGTGGAGGATCCTTGATTTCATCCTAGAGGGTAGTCATGCCTAGTTGTTTCCACTTCTCCTCAGAAATTTGGGCTTTTGTGCTGCCTGGAAATCACTCCTGTAAAAAACAGTGTCTATGGTCTTGACATTAACCTTGGTGTTTTTCAGTACGAAGACAGGTGCTTATTTCCCCAAGGCAAGTATCACTGATAAAGGCAAGAAGAAGTCTCAAAGGCCTTCCTACCCCAGTCACTAAAACCACACCCATCAGTCCAGAAAAGGCCTTCATCACCCCTGTTTTTTATTCATTCTCTTTCCCTAATTTCTTTGATGTTGCCCTTCTGGGAGAGCAACATCAATGTGCATTAATTTATCATTCATATTTAATTATCTGTGAAATAGGTATTAATTTATACCTATTTTATTTATTGCTCAATTAATTTAGAAAACTAAGGTTCAGAGAAGTTAAATAATTTACTTCACATCACAGGATTACTAACATCAGGCTTAAAACTATCATACTTCCTGGACTCTAACAGACATACATTTTATAATTGATTTTCAGGAAGAAAGAAAAAGAAAAAAGGTACCAGATTTCATTATTTATAAGGTGTACATTCTTTCATATATTAACATTTTGACACGGGGATGGGTCCCTACAATCAATGGTATGTCAAAATTTAATCATCAGCTTTTTTTTCTTTCTTAGTAGTATATAATGGATGGAAAGTTAGGCTTAATGAGATAAGATATAGCTTAAGACATAGCTTACAATTATAATTGCACTCGTTTATTATTAAGACCCATGGAAATGCTATTATAATAAAATATACAAAATGGAAGTTTTAAATCAGAGGAAAATTGATGTATATATATTTCCAGATATTATACTCTGAGTTTTGGAAAGCAATGTAATTGATATTTATAAACCTATTGGCATATATATAAAGAAATAAACAATTTGTAAAGTCCTAACAATTCCAATAATGTTTCATAATATGCCAATCACCACATTTTCTTGCCACTAAACTCATTTATTTTTATATAAAATAAATTCATTTTTAGCAATCTAAAAACTCACATTTTAAAGACAGGATATTTTCGTGTTGTACTATGTGACTCTTATTCATATATCAATGAGTAATTAGAAATATCTATTTGTATCTCAATGTATATTATTAAAGATACCCAGAAGTAATGTCATGTGAACTTTTGAGTAAAGCTCATAGGTATCAAAATTTAAATGGGATAGACCTATTCCTTTGTCTCTCTCCCTGATTGTGTCGAGTTGGTTTAAATTTGGTTTTCTCTACTGGACTAACATCTCCTTGATATATGTGATTATATTTTAATTTCATTTGTAGCTTTCAATCTTAGCATAGTTACTGGCACTTGGTTGGTACACAATAATTGCCTTATGATAGGATAAATAAATTCAAATTTCTAAACTCTATTTTATAATAATGCTCTATTTATAATATAATATTTTAGGAAAATGTATGGCATTGAATTCCAAGAGTGAAGTACAATGCTTTCATATAGGAAAAAGATGAGTGATAATAATGGTACATTTAAAAATAAACTTTTCATTTCCTATGATGCACACACTGCAGAAAATTAAATAAATAGTCCCTATTATTATTAACTTATCATAATAAGAAATAACCAAACTAAATATGTTGGCAATACAATATATAAGTAATGGAAATAAATTTTACCTATACTAAGTATCACATTTATAGTAAAGATGCAAATTCCATCTTGAAGGCCCTCATATCTTAATCTACAATAGCACCTCACTTGTACATAAAAATCTCACCTGTTATCACTCAGTGTCACATTGTTCTGACCCTAGGCCCTTAATTCTCAAGATCAAACTCTTCTCTTCCACATATTATTCCAAAACAAGCCCCCCATCCATTTACTCACCAACCCTCGAATAAGCAACTATAAATATGTCTCATTTCCTCACAAGGTACTAGTAGCATGTGAAACAATATGAAAATGTATTTATTCATAGTTAATTATTAATTTCAGTTAGAGGTTTAGTATGCATTATAATGTGGATTGTAATTTTGATCTAGAGGCAAGAGAGGAGACAAGGGTACTAATTCCTGCTTTTTGAATAACTACTTCTAGCATTTTGAAACATCAGCATTTGGAAGAGCTTTCAGGTCGGTTGGCCACTGTTTGTTTTTCCAACTATTGGTCAGTGCTTTTCAAAAACATTTCCTCACTTACCCTCTAAAATAATTTTGAAAATTATGCACCTATTCACATTAAGTTGTGTTAGTTTGTAAGTTGATATATAAAATTATTTAATTTCTTTAAATTATTCAATTAAAATCGTGCAAAAGATGTAATTTCTTGCTTATTGAAATACTGACGTTTAAAATGTAACTCTTAGACCAGTTTTTGAAATGTAACCAAATGAAGTTTGATAAGCTAGCAATTGAAAAAATATCATTTTTTTATTCAAAACATTACTGTAAAATATTTATACCCAAAGGATACAAAAAACCCTTAAAACTCAACAATAAGGAAACAGAGGATTCAATGATGAATGGGAAAATGTCTGAACAGATACCTCATAAAAGAAGAAATGCAGATGATATAAAAGCATATGAAAGGATATTCAACATCATTTGTCATTAGGGAAATACAAATTGAAGCTAAAATGTATACCACCCCATGTTTATTAGAATAACTAAAATCCAAAAAATCTGACCATAGAAATGCAGGTGAGAATTCAAAGGTAAAGGAACCCAAATTAATTGCTCCTGCGAATGTAAAATGGTACAGCCACTTGGGAAGACAAGTTATCAGTTTCTTACAAAGCTAAATATAGTCTTGCTATATAATCTAGCAATTGCACCCCTAGTTATTTACATAACTGATTTAAAGACTTATGTCCTCATAAAAACTTGCATGCAAGTGTTTATAGCACCTTTATTTATAATTCCCCTCAAATTGGAAGTAACCAAGATATCCTTCAATAAATGAATGGATAAACAAACTAGTACATCCCTACAATGAAATATTATTCAGCAATTTTTTAAAATTAGCTTTCATATCACAAAAAGACATAAATAAATCATAAAGAGATACTGTTAAGTAAAAAAAAAAAAAAAAGAAAAGAAAGAAAGCAAACAACAAGCCTGTGAAAACACTACATTGTCCAATTCAAATTATATGACATTCTGGAAAAGACAAAATGATTTTGACTATAAAAAGACAGCTGTTGACAGTCTTTCTAGGGAAAGAAAGGAGGGTTAAAAGGTGAGGCATAGAGAATTTGTTAGGGTGCAGAAAATATTCTGAACGGTACTTTAATGGTGGATCTATGACCTTATGTGTTTGTCAAAACATACATAACTTTCTAGAACAAAGAGTGAAGCATAATGTATGCAAATAAAAAGAAAATGTATTTCAGGACCATGTGAGATCTCAGGATGGATGCAGATTATGACAAAAAAAGCGAACTATACTATAAAAAATTCAAATAACCTCACTGAAGGTGTAGAGAAAATAGGTGCTGGCCTAATAATCTTGGAAAAGAGTGGAATCTTATAAATCTAAAGGCAAAAAGAACTACACATGGGCACGCTACTATAGTTAATAAAGTTGTTTTTGATGAGGCTATGAGTTAACAATTCTGATATGTGTATGTCTGTATACTCCAAGTGAACTGGAAGTAAATGTATGGCAGATGGTGGGAGCCACATTTCTCCCTATGAGTGGGGGAGTTTTGATATAAGGAAGGGGAGAAGGTAGAATTATTGATAAGGTAAAGGATCACAGTAAGAGACAATTGTATGAACTAATATTTAATATGATATGCATACACATGGTTATATATAGAAATAGGTGTAGATTTGTGAATATACAGGCATTAGCGCGCGAACATCTGAGAAACTGTCATAACCAAGAGGAGACTAGGGAGACATGGCAATGAAATGCAATGTAATAACCTGGGTGGCATCCTAGAACAACAACAACAACAGCAAAAACAAACAAACAAACATTAAGTAAAATTAAACAATTCTGAATAAACTATTAGCTTTAGTTAATGATATTGTACCAATGTTGGTTCATTAATTGTAACAAATGTACCATACTAATATGTAATAGCAGAAATTCATCCTAGGGTATATGGGACTCTCTGTTCTATATTCTCAATTCTTCTGTAAATTTAAAACGGTTCTAAAAATAATCTATTTAAAAACAAAATAAGCAAAAGAGTCTTGCTTGTATACCAGATAAATTCTGCATTTAATGTTCTCTTTATACCTGTGAAATAGGTATGAACATTAATAAACAGTAACCTCATTTAAAATAGACTTGGGAGGCTAGAAGAGAGAACACTCATACTTGTGTCACTCAGTACACATTACTGACACCAATAATAAGGGAGGTACCTGGCATCTTTGACAGGAAGTGAAATTAGATTACTACATACTTCAGTGGGGGAAGAAAAGATTCCACCTTGCTCAGTAACAGCTCAGCTAATGGGAATCTGCCATAACTCAACCAATGAAAATTCACTATACTTCCAACTTGCAGTTTCCTCCAATGGACTCTGTTTACAACAGCCCTTCCCAACTCCATAAAAAAGAATTCCTCTCTTTGTTTCTTGGGACTTGTATAGTGATTCACTATTTGACCACATGTCCCAAATTGCAATTCTTTGGTGTTCCTGAATAAACACATTTTGCTAGAAAAATATCAGGTTGTCTATTTGCTAAAGATCAACATAAGAAAAGAAAACAATAATACCTATACAAGATATTTTAGATAATAAGAATGTTTATAATCTGTTTATTTTATGGAACTAACATTATTTTATATGTTCTCACATAATTTTCTTCTATTATGATATATATTAATGATCACTATCAAATCTTTCACAATTAAAATCTTTATAAATTAAATTTTTAATTTTTGGTGAAACTATAATGCTAAATTTAAAATTTTTGATATGTATAATTTTGCAAATACACAACTGATAAAATATATATTAAAATATGAATAAATTATGATTAAATATAAAAAGGAAGACTTTTTAAATGCATCTCTTAATAAGAACTTTGGGCTGTTGTGTATATATGTGTGTGTGGTTGACTTCACTTATTTTTATGTCCAATGGTTGCCTATTATTTACTTTTAGAATAAGACTGTTCTTTGTTTTATAGATACAAATACTAAGAAAACTTATTGATGTAAATTAACCAAAATTGAAGGAGTTTTGTTATAGCAATGCCAATCAAGGTTTTGAATTTTTTCCAATTTACAAGCCAAAATAATGAGTGTTGTTTATCATCAAACACTATTTAAAATGATCTATTAACAGATGATTGATGAGATTCTCCTTCAATAATGTTGAAAGCACATTGGACACCATATTATTTGTAAAATCATTTGTTCTTAAATCAGTAATGGCATTTCTCTCTCAGATTCTGAAAATTCTATCAAAAATACTTAACAAGATTTTATCAAATGGCTAGTATATCTGTGACTCTTTCACTTTGGGGCACTTCATTTCATACAATCAGAAAGCATTTAAAATTCTAAACATTAATTTCAATATACTTTTATCATCATATAATAGTTTGACAAAATAATTTTGTTATCACAAGTACTAAATACATTTTTGTCAATACTGTCACATTCCAGATTTAGGTTATTCAAAGTATGGGAATAATTGTTATACTAATTTTATGTCGACAGGAATCTTCCTGTTAAACTGATCAGAAGAATCAGATTTACTTTCTATTAGAGAACACTTACTTTATATTTCAATTGAAATGACATGTTAATAAGCAGTTTTGAAAATATATAGAATGTATTTATAAGACATTATCGACAGTATCAAATTCAAGTTATAGAGATAATAAAATTAGCTTTACATTTTATCACAGATTATGGAACATGTTTGTTTTTGATTATCTTGTTTGTAGTAAATTGAGGCAAATGTGACTTTAATCGAAAGTTATGTACAAAATGAGGACTGTGATGCAAAGCTTAATGTCCTTTCAGTGAATGTATAGTTTGCACGTGTTGGACATTTTGTGATTAATTACATATATACTTGCATGTGTGTGTGCAATTGTGTGTATATATGTGTATATGCAAACAATATATACATACACACATATTCATATATGTATATGTACATATCTATACATTCATGCATGCATGTATGCATGCTTGTGTGTGCTATATGTATACATGTATATACATACCGTTAATATTATCAGATCTCTTAATCATCTCTTTTATTTGTTTAATAAAAGAGAAAAAGCGTATTCTGCAAAAATTGACCAGTCTGGCAAATAGCACATATAGTAATTTTTGTAATGAGAAGGTTGAAAGCGTAAAATGTTTTATAAGACGAAAGATGATGATTGAAGGTAATTGGAATAAATATATCATGCCATGTTTAGAAAAGATATGATTCAGCAGCTTTATTTATTCTCTCACACACACATCTAAGAGACCATATAAATTTTTTGTCCATAAATTTAATCCTACAAATCTTAAAATGCTTGATAGTCCAAAAACTTTTCAAAGTATATTTGAAGGACTCAACTTCATGATTATATACTTTTTTTTTTCCTCACGATGATTCCTAGTGATAAATATTGTAGAAAGAATTTTAAAAAGCACTTATATATTTGGAACAAAGTGTTGTTTCTTAGCCTTTATAGGTTAATTTAGAATTTAGTGTATTTTAGTAGAGTAAGTAGTAAATTTATAACTCTTAAAAGCTGAAGCAAAAATCTGTATTTTAGTGAACTATTTCTGGTCCAGTATAAACTAGGGCGATACTTTTTTTTTAAACATGTGTTCAACAGAAATTATAGTTAAGATTAACACATATTGGTTGAATCAAGACTTTTGGATTAGGCCTGGGGACTACTGCTCTCGTAATTTCCTTTTAAGTTAATTGCTTCAGTGTCGGCAAGACTAGGCTGCCAAAAATAGTGCAAAACAAGTGATTGGCTTATACGTAGGACTTCATTTTTCTTGAAGATCTTTATACAAATGAAATGACTTTGCATCATCCTGGGAGAGAGGGTGAAATCAATACACCTACTGTATATTTCCTTCATTTTCAGTTCGTATTAGTAATAATAACTTTCATTCAGGGCCTTTCATGGAAATTAATGACTGGTTGGAGTTAATGGACCAAAGAGCAACCCCTCCCAGGCAGTCATTAATCTCCAGGAATGCCTTATCCTGCAATTGCAATTGCTTAAATAAAAGCTTGCCAGAGAATTCAAAGAGAAATGCTAGACCTGCACTTGTCACTACAGAACAAATGGCAGTTTCGATCCAAAATATTTCTCCAGAGGAACAAATAATTTGTGTTCAATTGCTTTGTTTTCTAAGATGCTGTGCAGCATTTACAACTTTTCAAGGTGCCAATGCAGATTGTACATCTTCAGGAGTCAATGCTGGATGGAATTGTCCTAATGTGAAATTTCACCATAAGTAGAAGAAAGTAGACAGCACTTTAAGAGACTAATTTGCATTATCAGTTTTTTGTGAGTATGAAAAATTTCAGAAGGCACTTAGCCCCAAAGAGCTGTAACTGAAGAAACATCTGCATAAATAAAGAGTGACCAAAAAAAGTTTTTGCTGCTAAAACAATGATCTGCATTACTTATCTTACTTACATCTCGAAACATTATCATCCATTGGTTTCATGATGTATGGATTTCATCCTTCCTCTTATTGACACTTCTTACTTCCTTTCCTGACTTTGTCCTTTCACTTACTTAGACGCTAGTGTTATCTGGAAACATGCTAAGCCTTCTCTTCTTAGTCTCTTAGAGCCGTAAGCCTTCAGTTACCTTCTATAGGGTGAAGTCTTTCCCCAACCTGAACTGTCTCTCCACCCAACCTACTCCTTGCTCAGTGATTTCACTCTCAGTAAATGAACATCACCAAATTCCATCCTAGAAACCTCATTTTCAAAATTCTCTTTTCTTTACTAAGCCTTGTCAATTGTACTCTCAGAATAACACCTCAAATTAATCCACTGTTTGTCAGTTATGTAACCATTCCCTAATCCAATGTGGCATGGCTTTTTACATGGATTGTGGGCAGCATAATTGATTTTCCTATTATCAGTCTTTCTCCCCTCTAATTGTCTTTTCCAGATAGTAACCAATGATCTTCCTGAAATGTACGACCATGCCACCCTGCTACATAAGACCTTCGACAACATGCCATTTTTAATAGAGTTTATACTATTTTGATTTACAAAATGATCAATAATCTATGATCCTTTGATCATTGCTCATCAATGGAAAAGAGAAATATGATGGATAATCTTTAACTATTTAGAAGTCTTACTGTTATTCATGATGGTGGACATACCTTAACTTCCTTGTATTCTTGTATACAATCCCTTAAGGTGGGCAAGACCTGTGACTTGCTTCTTACCAATAGAGTATCAATTCGATACATGTGATTAAGTATAAATGTTTGTGTTACATAAGACTGTAACATCTGTCTTGCAAAGAGATGCTCTCCTTTGTTGGCTTTAAAGAAGCAAGGTGCCATGTTGTGAGCTGCCCTAAGGATAGGGCCAGATTGCAGAAGGCTGAGGGTGGCCTCTGGCCTACAGCAAGCAAATAACTTAGGCCCTCAATCCAGAGGCCTGCCTGCAAGAAGCTGAATTCTACTAACAACCAGTTAACTTAGATTGTTCTCACATGATGTAGGCAAGCCTCCAATGAGAATTCAGTCTTGGCAGATACCTTGATTAAAACCTTACAGGAAATGCACTCATGCTATGCATACATTCCCGACTCATAGAGACAATGATATAATAAATATGTGTTGTTTTATGTCGCTAAAGTTTTAGCAATTTGTTCTGTCTCAACAGAAAACTAACATACTCATACCTAGTAACAGATCTACCATTGCTAAAGAGTTCAGAGGAAATATTTTCAGTATATATGTATAATAGGGTATCAAAAATATAAAGCAGAAGGCCATTTCTTATAGTCAAACACACACCTACACAAACACACTTACATAGAGCAAACATATGATTTTTCATTTTAAACTGTTTTAGATAATGACAGAGAAATGTGTTAGCTAAAATGATTAAGCATAAATGTGGAGATAAAATAGTACTCTGAGGAGAAAAAAAAGTAATTAGAATAGAAAGGAAAAGAAAAGAAAATTTATCAATCAGAGAGAAGATAGATGGGGCGCCCCAAGGGACATTTGAAGGAAAAGGAGCACTCACCCCAAGAGAGGGCGAAATAACAGAGACTGATAGTTCAGAGCCTTGGCTATTAATTCATGTGTCAAACTATTCACAGTTGAGGGCATAGAAAACCTGCCCTGTTGCAGCCTGGGAATTTAGAATTGAAATCTAATCATTATCTTTGTTACATTTTACAGATAAGAAAACCAAGGTCCAAAAAGCTTAAGTTAATTTTCCCCAAACCATGCACTGTACAGTTGGAGGGGCCAGATGCCAAAATCAGTTTTGACTTACTTCATGTGCTATCTATCTATTACCCTGATTTATTTTGAATTTTAGAGTAACTGGTTACAGGGTTTGATTGATATATCAAAACAACTACTTATTATAGGCAAAATGTTTCTCTGTTTAAAAAACAGTTTCTGCTTTAAAAATAAAATGCGAATGTTTTTTATTTGAAGTGTCTTTTGTTCACGTTTTGAATCCTGCCTTTTCAAAGTAAATTCTTAAAGATTTACAAAGTGTTAAATCTCAAACTGATAAGAACACTAACTTCCAGGTCCCTATATATTCTGTATCAAGGCTTCTGTCTAGAATTTGACAGATTTATACCTCAGACACCGGATTAACACCAGGGAGGAAAACAGTGAAAATAGAAAAAAATAAAAAATAATGCATGACCACTTCACGGTTAATTTAACTTTGCATCTATTTTTACCTCTTAGTATACTTCCAGGAAAATAAACAGAATCAACTGAGATAACGTATATGACAATTCCAGTATATCAACATCACTCCATAAATGACTTTACAATGTTAACTAACCTTATCTTGACTCAAATTCATGGAAACAAATCTTGACTATGTCATATTTAATATAAATGTCCTGAGGTGATAAAAGAACACTTACAATTGTTTGGCTATAGTTGTCGTTTCCTTAGAGTCTATTAATAAGGACTCATAATATACCCTCTAAATGAGCAAATCTTACTGAAGAAGAAGAATAGATATCTTATGCATTATGTTCTGTGCCTTCCAGAACTGGATAGATCACAATAATAGTGTTAATGGCATTATTCTAAGTTTAACAAGTCTTCAGACAAACGAAAGATGAAAGTTGACCAGTGTAAAACTCCACAGGGCTGGCAGAATTTTGGTTGAAGATATTAGATAAGCAGAGGGGAGAATGTGAGGCATTCCAGAGGCCCTGGAATTGTGATGCCAAAGCATCAAGGCAGAGAATGGAAGTGCCAAGGAGGACGTTAACATTCCTTGGGGCATTGATACATACCAAACAAACCACCTACATGGATTGCAAACACTGTTTCCCAAGTAACTCCTTCAAAAAAAAGAACATACATGCTTTTATTATTCAAAGTAACTTTTATGATCGCTATCGCCTTCAACATTTTACATGTAATCCAAATGTGAGCAGACATCTCTCTGAACCTTTACATATCAACAAGACTACCTCCCAGCTCCTATTTCACAACGCCTTGGTAAGCCTTAAGCCTCCTCCAGATTTCAATCTGTGCTTCACTCAAAGTGAAGCTCTCACACCCTGGTCCTCTACTACATCACAATGGTGAACATTTCTTTTTTCCAATTTTCATTAAAAAATCAATCACACAAGGCATTCTGTTTTATTGGTTGCTTTATTGAAGCTCAGACTTCGGAAAAATTGGTGAGGAGTGCACGTGAGCATGATAACTTCCCACAATTACCTCCCCCCCCTTTCTACCACACATATTTCGTTCCAGTAGTCATATGTAGTCATTCTCTCTTGCCATGCAAAGTAGCCTCATTACCTCTCTGGAACTTTGATACCATCTCATATCCTACAGAGTCAACTACCAACAAACTGTTCATCAAAGAACTTTTCCAAGATCTGTTGTTCAAAGATCAAGGCATAGCATAAAAAAATTTGAAATGGACACAAAAATCACGGAATGTCTTATCCTGAGAAGTTTACCCTTTGAGGCACATTTCATCTTCATTGTCCTTGAGCTATTTGCAACTCTGCAAACTGTAGAAATTGAATAATAACACAAATAATTCTAGTCTATAAAAATGCTCGAGTTCTATCTGGTGGAATGTAGTTGAATGTCTCCCTGTAGATACCTAATGGTGTATCTAGTCATAAACTCATTGTCATGATTACTGATTGCCTATATTTGTGTGTCTTTGGGGATCCCCTTTGAAACAGCTATGATGTCTTTCCATTTCCTCCTTAATTAATGACTTAATGATATCTTCGGCCCATACTTTTTACATATTTTGTAGAAGTCTAGATGTTAGCTTTTAAAAAATCTGCTCAATAAAAAATTAACTTCCCATAAAATATTTACACTCATTTGCAAGAGTTTTCAAATATTATCCTTAAATTTTGAAAAAAATATCTGGGAACGACAAAAATCAAGTTTAGGAATTTTCAAAGAATTTCTTTGTTAGTTGGCACATTCAAAAAAATTTAACTGCTTTAAATAGTCCAGGAATAGTAGCATAGCCAATTCTTAAATGCACTATAGAGTTTGCCTACTAGAAATGACAAAAGATAAGTGACATATTAGTATACTTAAATTTTGATAGCATAAACTAACATACATGCTCTTAGCTACAATCATTTTAGGTTCAATATGAACTTGTAATTCTGACAGCATATATGACTTCAGATTTTATGGCTTTGATTTATTATGTTTGAAAGAATATTCAATTGATCACACTAACAGAAGCCTGCCTGTGTTTTTTTCTTTCAGGATGCTGAACATGACAAGACATTGCATTTGTGAAAGTTTGTCTGTACAGGATTGTGAAGCTGGAAAAAAAAAAAAAAAAAAAAGAGGCCACCCTATTATGAATGATTAAAATGCACATTAGTCAATTCATCCTACTAATTACCTACATAAAGTTTTAGGTGAGCTTTTATAGGTTTTATAAATGTTAATTATATGTGGAGATATATATATATATATATATATATATATATATATATATATATATATATATATATATATATATATATATAGAGAGAGAGAGAGAGAGAGAGCGAGAACACAAGATGTGGGTATCTTCTCTGACTATTGTATTTCACAAAATGTATTCCTTCAGATGACTTTTTTCCATTAACTATCATGATAACTTTCTCATTCTTCACAATGAAAAGGTGGTACATGTTAACCTGGTGACAAAGGTAAAAAGCTGCTAACTTCAGGAGGAAATCTTGACATAGGTACATAGGGGTATCTATTTGAGATTTCACACCGTGGAAATCGCTACAAACCTACTATTAATATAAAAGACAAATTTAGAAAGTATTTTATCTACTCATATATTAAGTCAGTCACTCAAGTTTCATTAAGTAATTATTATGTGTCATGAGTTTTACTTGGAGTTGAGGATAAACAGATAAATAAAACAGTTTATTTAGGTTAGTCCTGGCAGAGCTCTAAGGGGATGAATAAATATAAACAGCTAGCTAGTAAAGGGTTTAAATCATGTCTTTGCGTGTTACAAACGGCAGGGACTTGGGTTCTTTATATAATTTAACTTTCGGTTCTTAATCTGTAAAATTAGTATCTTTAACTCAACCTCTTAGAAGCTTTGTGACAAGTAAATGCTAAGCAAGTGCCTGACACATGGGTGCCTAATGCAGGTTAGCTTTTTCCAGTGAGATACTACAGTTTGGGGGACTAAGTTTTAGGGAAACTGAGTAGGAAGAGACTTAGCAGTAAGTAGAATCATTGAGGTTATGACACTTGATCCAGTTTTTCAAGAATAAGTAGGCATCTTCTAAGCAACAGGATTGAGTAGATCAAGACGTAGGTGTGGAATCTCAACAGTTCAGGTAAATTCATCTATTCAGCATTTTAAAACAAAGGGAAAATACTCTAAATTCGGGGGAATTAAAATTAAACTAAAAAGTTAAAATTCTGGACAGTTAACTATTAATAATATTGAATTTGTTTAACTTAGGATAAATTATCACTATAATTTCCAGTTCTTATATGCATTCCTAGGTATATATGTACTTTTTTTCCCAGACAATGTCAAATTGGTTAAATATACTTTGACTTTCTTATGGTTGTATCTATCACATCTTTAAACCAAAGAACAACATCAAATATATGATTTCTAAGTGTTAGAGTCTCTCTCTCTCTCTCTAAATATATATATATATATATATATATATATATATATATATATATATATATACACACACACACACACACACATAACTGGTGGACTTTGGTAATCCAATCAAGATTGCTAGGAAGATTACTCAAGGGGATGTTCTTTAAATTTTTAAAAGACTCCCAATGAATAGATAACACTATTTTTTCATAATTTCTAAATTATACTCTCTTTTGCTATTCCTGCAGTTTATGGTGGTAAACAAATAGGGGTGGAGGGACCATGGGGGTAAGTGGCAGGAAATGATGGGAAGAGTGGGTTTCTGGGAAGGCAAAAATTTTAGATGTGACAATAATTTCTACAGACATGAGTGCAAACACCAAAAGTACTTGAGGAAACCTTTCATTTTTAAGCATAACTTAATGTAAGCATAGGTTGAGGTAATTTTCTTTGTAATTTACATGGAAAAGCCCAGCAATTTCAGCCTCTCTTGTTGTGGTCTTAAATGACTAAAGTCAATTCCTCCTTAAATCTGATCAGTCAACTCTTAATTTCTAATAGAAAGAGAAGCAGGTTATTGAATAATACCCCATCCTTTGATGTTCACCTCAAAATAAATGAGTTGAATTTTATAGTTTACAAAGTATTTTTAAGTACTGAGATATTTAGACATCCCACTCTGTCCCTACATGCTTTAGAGTGGTAATTAACCAAGCTCTGGTCTTCACTCTAAGATGGATGCAAATTAACAAAGAGAGGAGTCACACTGGTGGAGATCACAACAGGCCATACTGGGAAATGTTGCTTAAACTAGATAATTTTCAACATGGTGCTTTCTAAATATATCTGACTCTGAAGTTGTGCAGACTGTTGAATGAAAGAGTGTGTTGCGGAAATTGCAAGCAAACCAATGTGTGATGGTTAACATTATGTGTCAATTTGCCTCGCTATCAAATCCAACTTTTTGGTCAAGTGCTAGTCTACATGCTGTTGTTGAAGGCATGTGTGGATGTGATTAACATTTATAATAAGTTAGCTTTAGGCAGGTTATCCGCAGAACGTAGGTGAATCTCCTCCAGTCAATGAAAGTCTTAAGGGTGTCACTGCACAAGAACTTCATTTCTTTAGCAGGCATTCTGCTCTAATCCAAGCCAGCTTTTTTTAGCCTGGTAGAACTGTGACTCGCCTGCATTCTTTCCCCTGATCCTCCTACCTGTGCATACATTGTGTGTCCACTCCTTTTAATCATGAAGCCCTTAAGACATTAGGTTCTGGTCAGTGTCAAACTCACTTAAGAATAAAGCTCAGGTCTATGAACCATGACCAAGATACAATAACCAAACCTCAAACTAGAATAAGGTTTTAATCAAACAAAGATAACACTTTGGCCTCAGTTGTGTTTCAGCTCTGGACTCATGAAAGCGGAACGACCCCACAGACCGCATCCCCTGGAAACCAGACAGAACAATGCCACGACTGACACCAGGAACTAAAGCCATGATCAACTGCTTCCTGCCTTAGCCCCGACCACTCAGGAGAGCCCATGACCCCAGCTGCCACAATAGGTACGATAAATAATTTTCCTTATATAACCTAGTCACTAGAGGCCACCCATCAGGGATCCAGGTTTGTGAGCGCAGGAGCTCACCTGACTCTCTGGGCTTGGCGCTAACTCCTTAAATAACCCTTTACTTTCTTTGCTGCAAACTCCTGCTCCTGTTTTCTTTTGGCTTGGATGCATACAGGCAAGTGAACTCTTTTGAGTCCACAACAACAAAGGTAAAATTGAGGTTTCCAGATGAAGAAACAATTCTGTTTCAAGACTGCAACATATAAACCCTGCCTGAGTTTCCAAGCTGCTGGTGTGCCCTACAGATTTTGGACACAACTGTGCAATATCAACTTTTACCTGAATTTCCAGGCTACCAGTCTGCCCTACAGATTCCAAACTTGCCAGCCATCATAATCATGTGAGCCAATTCCTTAATGTGAGCCAATTCTTGTAGACATTTGCTGTATATCTATATATCTATATCTATATATCTCATTGGTTCTGTTCCTCTGGGAAACAGAACCCTAATAAAAATGTAATATACATAGCAAGTAGATCAATTTTCAATATCCAGAGTGTGAAATAAGGCTAGACTTGCCAGACATCTTTTAGCATAAACAAATTCCTTAAGAAGCTCAGTTGAGTAAGAGAATGTGTACCAGGCAGGGAAGTACAAGTCAGCACTTCGCTATCATCCCTTTCACTAGCCAGCTGTGCGACTTTCACCCATGTCCATCTAAATGTATTCATCTGTAAAATGACAAAATTAGATTAGCTCATCTCCACAGACTCTTCCTGCTCTAACAATAGATAATCTCCGTGATCCAGCATTTGCAGTTACCATCTCCAGAAGCACTCAGATATACGATGACTCCCTTTCAGTAACATAATTGGCTGACATAGGCAGAAAGCTGATTCAGTAGAGAAATTTGCTAAAGATAAAGTGAGAAATGGGCTGGGCAGGAATTTGAAGTCCAAATATATGTGGAATGCATAAGTATCTGAAACAATTTTGATGGGTTCATTAAAGTGAAATAAGCCAAAAACCCTGGAACCCGTCTGCCCCAGATGAAAGGTTTTGATTTTGTTGTTTTGTTGTTGTTGTTGTTGTTTTGATTGCTTGTTTGATGTGTCATATCTAGTTTCCTGAATGAATCTCTTGCTATCAGGAATATAAGGATTTGTGGCCCTTCTTTCCTGCTCTGATTCCTTTCAGGCCCTGGCCTTTCTAACCATTTATACCTCTAGCTCCACAAAAACTTTGTTCAGGATTCTGGGGATTCTCCCAAAACATTATTTTAAGGACTGTGATGAAAGTTTGCTATGCCTGATCCTGGGATTATCAAAGCCAACTTCGGGGCTGGACGATGTGTCTCATATGACCCAATAACCTTGGGATTTAGGAATTTAGGAAAAGATACATGAAAAGTAACATGAATGTTACCTTCTAGAACATAATAAAAATAAACTTATTTTAGTTGTTCCTCAGGAAGATCTACATATCATGGTAATGGCAATAATAGAAGCAAAGGGGAGGAAATAGTATGTAGATACTAGCAATGTCATTGACATTAACACAGGAAGATAGAAATTGGGTACTATCACAGAATACATTTTCATGTGTTGAACTGGTTCATGGGAATGTTACAAAATCTGATGTCCCTGCTGAAGGAAGCCATAAACATGCTTCTTCCTATGGAATCACAGTCTTAGAGCGAATCAAGTGAGACTTCAGGTCCTGAGTAGATTGGCCACCTCTTTCTGTATTATACTACTCACTGCTACTGTTTTATTAGTGCTAATAGATCTGTGTTTCAAATGGTCCTGGGCCCAGCAGCATCCTTATTGCCTGGGAACTTTTTAGAAATGTTAGCTCTTGGGTGCCTCCCCAGACAAAACTCTGAATCAGAAACTGTGGGGATGGAGCCCAGCAATCGTATTTTCTGATTAAGCTGGAGCTTGAGGACCAGTGCTGTGGACTAACACTAATTTGCCCCAAAATCTATTTTACCGACAAAAACTCTTCTATTTAACATCTACAGTGAGACATACGTTACTATTTCTCATGTTCACCTCAAGATAGAACCTTATATAACACAACAATGCTAATAACCAAACACACAAAAATAAGTAAGTGAAGGGATTCTGAAGTGTGCATTTGGAAAGCAATGGTTCTTTTACTTCTGTTGGCTGGGAATTATGTTTGTAAGAGACCGGTGGAAAAATTAGGCTTTTTCCTCTGTGATCTTAGACTATGATTTAAGTTGTTTGATATTTATTCATCCTAGACTTCCAGAGGCAGATAGAGTAAAATCAAAGCATTACAGACATCTTCAGACACTGCAGACCTAATATATGTAATTCTAATTTTCCGCTTTGCTCTTTATCTTTATATATCTTCATTACCAACCCACTAGTTCAAACGCTTAGCTGTAGGGGTTGAGAAGAAGTCATTTATTAAATCCAAATTCAAACAAATGTTAGGTAGTTAGAATCAATGCTGGAAAAAAAATAGAGATAGAAGGCCATTTGGTATCTTGATTAAAATTAACCAGAAATAATGGAATGTCTAGAGGAAGAAATAATATAAACACATAACACTAATTTTCGATATCCAAATTACATAACCCTTTGACTCCATTTCTCATTTATTTGCTGTTTTAGGTACAGGAAACAATTTTGGAAAGATCAGAACTACTACCACATACCAAAGATGATGATTTAAGCCCTTGAATCAAAATCTTTAATGTTTTCAAACAATCCGTAATTAAAAGTGCACCTACCTTCAATTCTAGAAATAATTTCATAATGCCAATTTAATTGGTTGTTATTAGCAGGATCAGATTCAGGAGCTTGTTGTGTCCATGATGAGTTTATCTATTATGCTCATAATTAGGACTCCTGCAGCCAACAAACCCAGAGGAGCTCAAAGCTCACAGCAGACCCCATGCCCAGAGCCACTTACACATTCTTAAATCATCAAGTTGCTACTCCTGCCACCACCAAGCGTCACCACCCCCCACTTTCCTCTTTATATTTCTAATCTACCATGGGGATTAATTTGCTTTCTGGAAACCTCAAGGGGCTAAAGCCTTTCTGCATGGGTATGTTTGCTTTTCTCAGAAGAATTTCAATTGCTGTGATAATTTGGAGCTGGGGAGTTAGGGCCTGGGGACAGGAATTATTGCATTATTTTCCTCAGACACTGAGAAAGAAGCCAGGCAGTCTTTTGAAATGCTGGTCTTTGAGGACATGCCCTCCCACTCTATTAGTATTACTATGGTTTTTGTTGTATTCATAATTATTATTGTTATTATTATTTAAAGGAACTTTATGTGTACCTCCACATATTTTACAATTTCCCTCTTTCTTCTTTTCACCAACCTCTGGGAATAGATAAAACCTACTCTTCTCGTTCTGTATTCCAGTGAGAAGCTGGGATATATGTCTGTTCAATGTAAGAATTTTGGGGAACAGTTCATATATATTAGCCAGAAAACTGCGAGGATCAATTTGAATGCAATTCAGATACCTTCAAAGACTTCTGCAATTAGCTGCACTAAGGTTTATCACTTGCTTAGCCTACTTAAATACTGCACATAATGTTTACATTTATTTTCCCAATAACTACAGATCTTAAGAAAAAAATCCTGATAATAGGCCATAACATAGGTCAATTAAATCATGATCTCCAGCAGGGGACGCACGCATCAGGATTTTGAAAAGCATCCCAGGAGTTTCCAACAGCAGCCAAGATTGAGAACGGCTAGAGAAGGATTCCACATTAATTCTTTGAAGACAAATAGAACACAAGATCTGCTTGGATGTGTTCAACTTCTATAATCCATTTTATTCCATAGGAAAATATTTTGGATTATTATAAAAAAGTAATTATTAGCGTGTACTTATTGGGATTGGAACTTATCAAAAGATGGGAAAAAGGCATGTCAGCTTAATTCAGTGTACTTCTGTAGATTGTGTCACTCTTTTCCCATTTTTATAGAGGTCAGATCGTTTTCTTCACCTAGGAAAATATCTTGTAGAAGTTCTGCCACTTAACTATATGAATTTAGGTAAGTATCCTAATCAATAAAATGGGGATAATATTACTACCTGCTTCATAGTTTAAAAGAATAACTCTTATAAGGTAATTAACACAGAAAAAAACTGGCATAAAATAAGAACTCAATAAATATTATCTATTATTATCAGCATGAGCCAAGTCAGACATTTTGGACGTTGAAAAAACACAAAATGTGTTTTTATGCTTTGGTTCTGGCTACTGAATTACTGTTATTTTCCATTTAACTTATCAGAAAAAAATGCATGAGGACATTTTATCATTAGATTTACAAAATATAAAGTAAGTTTCTCTCTTTCACACATGACAGTGGCTCTGGTAACAATCATTGGCTTTTTGTTTCAGATATTGATATTTCAATAAGGTCCTTTTTTGGTTGATTCCCTTCCATACTCTTAAAGTAAATTATCTTGCAAAGAATAGATATGGGGTTATCTAACCAGAATTTGCTGGGGGGAGACTTTTTGACTTGTCTTTTGTTAATTTTATCTGAATAGGATTTGAGTAAGGAAGGCTGATGTCTCCACATACAACCTTTGAACAATAAAGCAAAACATAGTACAACAGTACTTCATCTTGAGAGACAATTTTAAAAATTACTCATCCTAGATTTAATTATTCATCACAGTACTTCCTTTTCATAAACATGAAATAAAAATGTCCCAGTGTCACCACATTAAATATAAATGATAATCCACGAGGAAAAAAAAGGGTAAAATTATTTAAAAAAACAAACCAAAAAAAACATGAAAAAGAAGCTCATGGGGAAACACTTAGGCAGCTAATTAAACTGCAGTGTGAAAAGGGCTAGTCTTCAGTACACACGTTTACCGGTTGTGTTTTTAATTTCATCAAAGGCCAATTTTATCACTTGAGAGGATTCACATTTGACCTATTTTCAAAAACTTTATGAATTATTTGCTTCATTTGGGTACTAATATTATGGCTGTCAAATAAACTACAGGGTGTTTAGTTAAATTTGGATTTTAGACAAGCAACAAATAATGCTTTAGCATAAGTATGTCTCCATAAGTATCACATAGTATATACTTATACTAAGAAATAAAATTACCGTTTATTTAAAATTCAAATTTAACTGTGTGTCCTGTATTTTAATTCCTAATCTGACCACTCTAACTTAAATCATATTTTGTGTTTCTGATAAAAAAACTTTGTCTTAGCAGTTGAACAATAATGTTTTTCATTTGGCCTGAACATCTGAAGCTGAGTGAACACTTCTGAGACTAGAAAATGCACACTTTTGATAGAAGAATATACATATTTCCTATGCTGAAAAATAGTTTTTATAATAAACAATAAAGGACAGAGGTTAACAATGAAGAATTCCAAGTAATATTTAATTTTCTTGGATTTGTTTAACAGAATTAGAGATGATGAATGCACATCTGAGCTTTTTTGTTTTCCTGTTTTTTTTAACTGGGTATATAATCTGTTTTTAAAATTTTTTTAAATTACTGTGGGTAATCCAATTTATATCTAAGAAAAAACATCTACAGTGTTACTATGTAACATATATTCTATAATTATGTTCTATTATGCATAGATATCCAGTTTTGTAAAAGCTATTAAGTAAAATTTTAAAACAAGAAGCAACTTATGCACAGAACTAAATTTTGATGTTCCTTTAAACAATGTGTATGTTTTAGAGACTACGCTCTTCCTCTGGCAGCATTGTGACTTCAGGCAATTTATTTAATCTATATTTACCTGAGTTTATTCACCAATAATAAAAGGACAATAAAAATACTTAAATCAAAGGATGTTTGCTAAAATTATACACTGATAACTCATACAAAGTATAAGTTTTGGCACAAAGTACATTTCAGAAAATATTAGGTGTCATTTTGATTATTACATGAATTACCAAAGAATATCCTGAGATAGTAGTTAGAATATATTTCCCAACATCAGCAAGCCCGATTCTTGGTATTATGACTATTTCTATGCAGTGAGATTAGAGGTCTGCAGAAAAAAAGGGCATGTTAATTGTTGTCAATAGTTGAAAGTCTCCAGGAGGAACATAACATGTAGAAAAAGAAAGAAAAAAAAGAAAAGAAAAGAAAAAATCAGAAATAAGCCTAAGACCGTATTAACTAATTTTGTTTCTAGTAGATTCTGTCTTTGCCAGTCATCTCACTCTTGTCTGCAATTATCAGACAAAATCTACACTCTCAAGATACACACCTATAAAATTGTTTGGAAGGTATCTTTAATACAGAATGGCTCATGCAACTGAAAATTAGTAAAGAAAGAATGAATCTACATCAAGGATTGAGTACCACAGGGTTATTTTATACTAGTTACAGACTATCATAACTATAATTTTATATAAAACCCAAGCATGTCAAACTACTCTGACAATAATTCCAAATTTATTTCTTAGGAAATAATTGATTTCTAAAAACTGCTAGTTTTAGTCCAGTTGTTGCCTCTGCTCAATTTCTGATATCCTTTTATCTTTCCAACTCTGTGGCTCATACCCATATGTTCTGGAATGTCACTTCTGTATTAAAACAATGATTACTTTTCTTCAGAAAAGAAAATGTAAGCCTATGCTTTCATACCTACTTAAAAGTTCTAAGTACCACTTTTTTATCGATAGTATTGTTAAGGAGAGGTTACTTCTCACTTACATACTTTGAGAACTGCCTGTTACTATGTACTTTTTAGGCCATAAATTTTCTTTCCCTTCTTTTCTCCCTTCCTTCCCTCCCTTGCTTCTCTCCCTCCCTCACTCCCTCACAACCTCTCTCCCTTCTTCCTTTCCTTCCTCTCTTCCTTTTTGACTGATTGCTCAGCTCAGAAGCTCTATATTTCATATGATCCTGGTTGCACTGCAGGAAGCCACCAGTTTGCGTTTTCTTTTTAACAAGAATACACTATATTCTGTGACCATGACTTCTGTCTTCTGACCCCTTATTCTTAGCCAAAATGGTCATAATATTTTCCTGTGTGTGTGTGTGTGTGTGTGTGTGTGTGTGTGTGGAGGAGGGAAGTTATGATCACTGGGGGAAAAAGCTTGATTACTGTTCAAAGTCACAGGTTTTAGCATTGCTGAAGTTTTAACTCCTTATATATTTAGTTCTCAATATCATGTGGGCAAAAAGGTCTGGTCAAGGTATCTCCTCCCCTTAAAGTTCCCTACTTATCTCTGGTCAACCATTGAAACATTAGGTAAAGGAGACAGAAGCAGTATTTGCCATCCCTCTCACACAACTGCATCATTCTAAAATTACATAGTAAAATAAAGCCTATAATAATGACAATATTAATCATAACATTGGGTTAATAATCAATTCTGTGAGATCTTACAAAGCGTTATATCAAATGATGTTTACCCATTAGTCTACAAAACAAGTACATAGGATGGAGACAATTTTTGTTTCCCTTTTATAGACTTCTCAAGGTTAAAACATTTGTCTAGCAAATCATAAAGCCGAGATTTGAACATAAGTACTGTGACACCAGAGCCTGAACTCTTTACAATGATGATATGCCATATTCCCATTTAGAATATTTAAGCTATTTCTACAGGTTTACTCCTTCTCAAACCCCCTTTGTCCCAAACAATAGACTGAGAAAATAAAACCATCTTTTCTGAATAATTGAGACAGAGTCTCATTCCTCTGTCTTGCTTTCTGTATTTGACCAAGCTTAATTGCACCTGTTGTCATTCATTCACTCATTCATTCTTCATATATTTAATAAAGATTTATTGTGAGCTTCCTATACTAGTGAATCTTTGTTACTTCTGTCACCTAAAACATTTCAGATATTATTTCTTTTTGTGCTAAAATTAAACTCTGCAATTGCTGATTGAGTAAACATTTTCAATAAGAAACATGCTGAAAGGTGTTGAGTGTCATGACTATGGGCCTTTCACTTGGTTTCGTCTGTGCTGAATTTACTTGCTGGTCAACAGAGTCCCTTTCCTGGATAGATCCCCCATTCCTCTGCTTCATGGAGGGCGTCGTTTTTTATTTTGCTCCTGGTGTGTTTTCCTGGTTGACTTTCGTCTCTCTCCATTGTTTTTTAAATATGGCCACAGGTATAGTAAAGCTTACATTACAAGTGCCAAGGGAAAGTCTTGTTTGAATCTTGAGTTTTCCTTGAGTGATAGGAGAGTATTGTTATAACCAGAGGGTCTTATCTTTGCATGGACCTGTGAAGGAAGGGGTCAGAGAACTGGGATTGTGATACCGTCTGTAGTGTGATCTTGCATGTCATAAAGAAAAATGGATTTTCATCCATTTGGGGACCAGAAGAACTTCAGCAAGTTCATGACAGAAGCACCAGCCTCCAGAGTGTCATGTGGGAAAAAGAGCACCGTGAATGAATGAGCATGTATTTGGCAAGATTTTATTAGCTGGGCCTTTTTCCTGGTTCTTCCAAAGTCAGAGTGAAGACTACACTCTAGTGACACCACCATGTTACAAGAGGAAGAAAAAGAGTTCCACAAAATGTCCAACCACTGTGATCCTCCTTTGCTTCGATTTGACCAAAATGTATTCCAGCACAAGGATTACAGTATAAACTTTATCCAGTTGCTTCCATACACAGAAGGAAACCCCACCTCCCAGTAGAATTCTCTGTTGTTTCCCATGGCCTATGCGTGTGTGTTTTCTATTTATTTCCAACTGTCACCAAATGACTTAGAGCATGGCTTGTGACCCCAGTATTCATAAGAATTACTTGGAGTGCTTGTTAACAGATTCCCCTACCCCCACTTCCAGAGATTTAGATTCAGTAAGCCTGAAATGGAATCTAAGAATTTGCATTTCTAACAATCCCCCCCCCCCCCCCATGTTGATGCTGTTGGTTCTGGAACCACCTACCAAATAGCATTGTTTTAGAGTCCTTGGAAATTTAGAAATGAAAGGGATTGTATAGGTCGTAGACCAGAGATATGAAGTGATTCAACAAAGGTTACACAGCTACTCCATTTAAGTGTTGTAATGTTATCTATTATGAGACTCAGACTTTTTAATAGATTTAGATTCTTTACTCCAGAATCAGCAGAAGTGTATGTCTTCTAAATGGCTTCCTTGGCTCATATAAACCATAACCAAGATGGAAAGGGTCAGAATGAAGAACGTGAGTTATAGCATTATCTACAGCTTTAAATAAAGCCTATTACTCTTGACTATCCTGTATCTTTCTTTTATCTTGCATAAAATGATTAAAACTGATTCCTTTTTAATGGAATAGGACCGGTTTTCACCAGAAGAGTATCTATGAATTTTACACCACTTGAAAAGTTGCTGTACTTCTTCTAAAGTTGCACAAAGCAACCATGGCAGAATCAAACAAACAAATGAACAAAAAACATGTACAGTTCCTGTTTAATACATGATTCTACACTACAACAGGGAGAATGATTACTCTTTGGCTGGAGTAGGTGTGGGTTCTATATTGTATCATGTCTTCACTGGGAATATCTCCAACTTGTGGCAGGTACAGAGTTTGCCTCATTCTCTTGAAACTAATAGTTTTCTTGCCTCAATGATGTAAGTTAAGTTTTCACAACACTTGATACATTTTTTTTTCTGAGGTGAAAAATGGAAGTTTTTGATAATTAAGCAGTTTTATTTTTAGGAATACCATGGAAGGGAAGCCTTAGTAATAAAATCATTACAATGGTAAACATCAGAGGATGGCTATGCCTTCTACAGATCCACAGATCCTTGCTACAAGGAACAAAGTAGCCCAAGAACTTCCACTCAGCTTCTACAACACTAAGGGAGGGGAAGAGAAAGGGAGGACTAATTTGAATGTCTTCAGGAGAAATAAGCTAAAATATTGTTCAAACTTAAGAAAAATCTCATTAAAGGAAGAATATGGCTATGATGACAAATGAAAGGAATTTTAAAGCAGGGGACACTGAAATTTCTCAAGAGAAATTACTGTCAAGAAAGGATAATTCTGCCTGGCAGGTAATACTGAAACAGAACAAACCACTGTGATATGATATTATCTTAGGGAAAGCATGTCAACAGAAAACATGGTCAATCACAAACTCTTGAGAGAAAGATAACCTGCCTGCCAACGGGGATACACCAGTTTGCCTGGTGATTAGTATCACTGGATAGAGACATTGTGGCATGCATACTTTCAGATAAGAGCATGTGAGTGTGTCCATATGTTTCTTACTCTATTAATAAGCGATGTAGGGAAAGAGAAAATCAATTACAATTCTTGGATGTATCACACAGTAGATCCAAAAATATAAACATCTGTGATAAATAACACAAGGCACATATTTGTATGCATTGTTTGAGAACTCAAAAAGGGATATGAGAGGGAGACAAAATTAAACTTATAGAATGTAAGTCCAGTGAAGACATATTTAAGAGACAGCCAGAAGTTTGATCATAAATTCAAATGTCTTCAGATGAAAACATAATATGTCATTTTTGGACACACAAGGCAAATCTTACCCACTTGAGTATATCAATGCAACATGCTTTATTGACTCAAAAATATCAAATACATTGATAGTCAAAAAGATACTGAGAAAATGATCAAAGTGCTACACATGAATTTTTTTCTAACTTTTCAGGAATGGATTTTTTTTTCTATTTCAGAGCATAGTGAAAGAATTGCTATAATATTGATAAAACCTAAAAAAAAAAACTATAACACAGAAAGAAAACTAAAATAGAATCTTATAAAATAAATACTCATGAGTCTCTAGTGATATAAATATTGAGTAATTAAAAATGGGAGAGAAAATTATCCTTACAAAAGAATTCCAAACACTATACGTAATCTCACCCTCAAACAAGTGAGCTTAATTCTACTGCTGTTGAGTACAGGCTGACTTATTGATTTGCTTCCAAAGAATGGAGAGGAAAAAAATCATAACTTTATCATGGAAAAGCTTGTCATGTTGATATCAGATACAACCAGATAAGATGAAATGAGAAGGAAACCTTGTCTCTTATGATATTCTTCCCAAAAAACCTTACCCCAGTCTAGTCATGAGAAAGCATCAGATAAACTCAAAGTGAGAAATAGTCCACTAAACATCTAACTAGTCCTCTTCAAAATAGTTAAAGCCAAGAAAACTAAGAAATGATTGAGAAAGATTGGATGAGGAGATAGTAAGGAGACATAATGAATACAGATTATGTGGTATCTGAAACTGGATCCTGGCGTAGGAAAAAGACCATATATATATATGAGATACAAACCCTCTCAATTGTTAGTTACTCAGTATAAGTTAGACTAACTTCTAACTTCCAGGTGCAATGGAGAAAAGAACAATATTCTTTAAATGGTGTAAGAGTAAATGCATAAAACTAACAAGTTTATAAATCAGTTATTTTGGGAAAAAATATATTTTTGGATTCTTCCTTCAGTCCTCATATAATAACAAATGGTGGATCAAAGATGTAATACCGCAAAAAAAAAAAAAAATAAGAGAGAAAAAAGAAAATCTTACAAAGTGAATATATGGATATCAAAGAAAAACTTAAACAGAAAGCAAAGAAAAATATGATGAACATAATTACATAAAATATTAAACATATTTTTGCCAGCTCTCATATGAACAACAATAATAATAAAACACTAAAAACATAGGGAGAAACAAGAAATATAAGCAATTCCCACATTAATGGGAATAACCCATGAGAAAAACAAATTTAGCAAAGACTAAAAAAATTACACTGGGAAGGAAAAAAATGATATTCATGAAATGCCACCCAATTTCACTCTCCATTTAAAAATTTCAAATTAGAAGCGAAAATAAGACGTTATTTCCAATTAATTCTACTTCTTGTCTATTCCATGGGCAAAAAGTATTTCATGTTTTTTAAATCAGGTCTTTAGAGAATGATAACCCTAAGGTTATACAGACTGTTAAGTAGAATCAAAATATACCAATTCCATTTACAAAAATTGATAAGCACTGATTCCAAAATTAGACAAACACAGCATAAAAATAAAAATGCAAAGCCAATCTCACCTAAGAAAATAGTGGTAAAAAATTTGTATTTATAATTTGTGTACAGCAATGTTTAAAAAGCAGTTATATATTTTGACAAGTCAGAATTATCCCAGGAATGTAATATATAAGGATTGCTTAAAATAAGCAAAGCTATTAACTAAATTCTTTATATTAGCAATATAAAGACTACAAATATATGATTACAAATAGGAAAATAAGTGTTAAATTTACATTCACACTTATAAGAAAAAATTTAGAACAAACTGATAATATGGCTTTGTTTACTTAACACATGCTATATATCAAAAATTTACATATAACCTTTAATGATTAAAAAGTTGGAATTATTCCCTTTAAGGTAATACAAGATAAAAATCTCTGCCATAGTCATTTCTTTTTAGATTTCATTGGCGGTCCTAACCAATAAAAAAGAAAAAAAAGAAAAAACAGATTGAAAATAAATAAAATTATTTATAATATATATAAAGAAACAGAGTAATAGTACCAGTAAAAGGACTTAGTGGGTGAGGAATGAAGGAAAAAAAAAAAAAAATCCTGTTTTTGTCACATTTCTCCTTTCACATACAACTGTACATCCTCTACCTCCCACATAAACAAGATTAATAACACATTTAAAATGGAATACTAACCAATTATAAAAATAGAAATAAATCATTTAAAACAAAAATGTAAAAAACTACAAGATCTTTTTTATTTATCTTAAATATAAGCATTAAAAAAAAAAACACCAAAATATTTTACTTAGATATGGGAATATATTACATCTACCCAAACAAATTAAGAAATTCAGTGCAATTTTAAAGAAAATAACATATTTTCATGAAGTTTTTACAAAACTTTCTTAAAATTTGTATGACACATGGGGATAAGGGGGAAGGTGAGAGGTTTAGAAAATAGTCGGTAACCACAAGATGGCCACGGGGTTTTGAAAATTAATTTGGGGAACGTAATCAATAATGTAAAGATTTTGTAGGTTATCCGATGGACACGTGTCCCATTTGGGAGACCACCTCAGGGATGATGTAGATGCCTGATCTCTGCACAGTACACCTGAAGCTGAACAATACTGAATGCCAACTATAATTTTATATAAATATATATGTATATTTATATATTTGTATGTATATTGTTACAGGAAGCAGAGTACAGCATTAGGAATAGAGACAGTGGAAATGTAATGGCTGTGTGCGATGTCAGAGGGATAGTGGATGGGGGAGGGGGGCTCACACAGTATGAGGGATAGAAATGATAAACGTCTAAGTTTTGCTTTGTCTTGTGCACCTGAAACTAATAAAATTATATTTTAAAAAAATTTGTATGACACAATGAAGAGGTAGGAAAAAAGGGGAAACCAGAAATTAAAGAAATTGCACTAATAGGATCAGACTTTTTCTTCCAAGAGTCTAGACTTATTATAAGTATATGCTGATTAAAATAGAGCTTCAGTGGAGCACAAATACAGAAATATACTAGTTGAACAAGATTGAGAAATTGAGCCAGAATCTTAATAATTGTTATCATGAATTAAAAATGAAGAGTGGATTTTTAAAATAAATGATATTGAGCCAATTGGCTTTTTATACAGGAAAGGCGTAAAATTTGATTATCTCACACCATACACAAAAATACATTTTAGCTGTACTAATGACATAAATGTAGAAAGTAAAATTTAAATGAATTAGAAGAAAATATAGAATAATATCTTTAAGATATGGTCCCAGGGAGGGAAAATGTAGGATATAGATATGAAAAAGTAATAAGGTCTCATAAATTTGAGTAAAAGAATAATAATAGTTTGGCATTAGAGGCTTAAAATATATATCTGCACATTTATACCCAGAATATATAAAGAGCTATTGATATATGTGAACCGGGAAATAAGCACCATGGGAAAAAGATATGAGCAGGCAATTCAGAGGTGTAAAACCAAGGGGCCAGTCAATAAGAAAATATTCTTAACATCATTTATAATTAGGAAAGTGAAAAAATTAAAATGAGATAAGAGTCATAACCCTCTGATTGGAAAACGAAAGTTTAAGAAGTTATTGCTGCTTACTGCTACTGCTGCAAAGGAGTATAGGTTGATTAGTAAGTCTGGCTCTAAGATGATACAAAATAGAAAACCCAGCTGTTCAAGTCCACTTTTTTGCTTCTCTGAATTAAAGTTTGTTCATGTATCTTGATCCAACCACTTTTTCGCTGTTGTTTCTACACCTCCTTGAATTTGCTGCTGTGGGCGTCCTCATTCTTTGGAGACACTTTTTTCTTTTTAATGAAAGATTATTGGGGTGACAATGGTTAGTAAAGTTACATAGGTTTCATGTGCACAATTCTGTAATATGTCATCTATACATCATACCTCTTGAGGTATGATATCCACTGATGTCCTAAGATGTTTCATCCATACCTGGATCTATAAGAACTTCTCTTTCTTCGATATTTTGCTGCAGTGTGTTACACACTATTTTTTCTGTTATTTATTACTGTCTTTCATGTGTTGTCTCCTCACAGAGTTGCGTGATCTTGGTGACAGGGAACAGGTTTATACTTCTTCACAGATCTAATTGTATATGACAAAATAGCTCCTCATAGCTTTTTTTTTCTTTTTTCTTTTTTTTACTTCAAATTGTGTGTAACTTCTCCATTGAAATGGATGCATCTCTAATGACTGAAGTCCTCTCAGCCTTCTGAATTATGATACTACCAGTTTCTATCCAGTTAACATTTCCCACAAACACTCAATGAATAAACAGACTCAAGAAGCTTGTATTTTAACATAGGCTTCCAGTCGCTGACAGGACAATAAACCATATTTACCTCCCACTAAGATAGGATACTTTAGAAATCTCCTAGGCAAATAAGTACCCAATTCCAAGAGCAAATATCTCCTGTACAAACAATTCAAGCTTCTATTGATTTAAATATAAGTTTATGTAACCACTCAAGGGTGGCCTGATGGGGAAACAAGACCTAACTGAATTAAGCTAATCCATCATAACACTGACTAAAGCTCTTCATCATGTTCTACAGAAGCAGAAAAGGGGTTTCAGGAAGAGTTTAGGCAAAGGTATCTTCATATTTTACATGAAATTATTTTCTTTCACTTTTCCCAGAGAGGACATAATTCTCTAGCATTTATTTTAGTGCTGTAGATGATTAAAAAAAAAAAATCAAAATATGGCTTTGGAGTTTCCAGCTGTTGGTTGCTGTGATCTGTGATTTAGGATTTGATGTTCAAGTGTTCCCATATCCAGTGTCAGGCCCTGGAAATTGTCATAGGTGGAATTATCCACATACTACATAATTTCTTTTTATTCTATATGGCCCACTGGGTTCACTTTGAAATTAATGGAAGTTTGGAACTCGCATCCGCTCTATGGCTGTTGAAGCTAATTGAGACATGAATCCCAGAGAGAAAGGTCATCATTGTGTTTCTTGGATATTGGGCTTTTGGTTACCAGATGCTTCGGGAAAAAGAATAAAGGGATCCTTTGCTTTGAATTTGTTTCCAATTCAGTAAGTGAACATAGTTTCATAATAAAATTATTAAATCTAAAAGTGAAATTGAACTTTTTTTCAGTCTCAGGGAAACCGAATACTTTCATGACCATTTGTTATTTAGCAGAGTTAGCAACTCCTTTGGTGAGGTCTTTCAACAAAGAGCCTTAGGGGATAGAAGGATAGATAAACACAAAAGGAAAAGAAAACCAAACACGCATCAAATCACCAAAGGAAGAAGTTTTAGGGCAACATTTGCTAAGATATTATGTCTTTTTATCTTATGTAGATGGCAGCTATTCTTTCAAAACATTTTTCTTTCAATAGTAGAAGCATCACAATTCATTATTATGATAGCACAAGTGCACAACTCAGATTAGGCAGTGCATATTGGACCCATGGCTTTGGACCAATTAGAATATGACTTGGATCATGAACTAGGTGTTGCCTGCTTTTATTTTCTGTCTCCCAGCCTGGTGAAAATTCCTGTGAAGAAACGAGTGTGAGGAAGTGTCTATAGCTTTCAGAAATATGGCTTCTGTGAATGACCTTCTTTTCCTCCACTACAGCTAAAGTAAGGAGAAATAAAAATAATACAAATAAAGTAGAAAAAAGTTACGCTCAAAGAGGTTGAGGTTGCAACATTTCTACTCCAGGTACCTGATTTTCCTAAACTATTGCCTGACCCACCAAAATTCACTCATACATCTTTTGGGAAAGGCCAGTTTCCTCGTTCAATAATGAACACTTGATGTGTATTCAGAAGGCTGTCTCTTCCTCTACTGTCTTTTCCATGTAAGATATTTATTATTAATGTGACTCTGCCTAAGTCATCTGGTATCTTGAATTTCATTTTTGTCATCTGGAATGGAGTAGTAACGTTACTTTGACCCATCTCACAATACATTTTGATGTTCTTCCATAGGGATATGAAATAATAAGCCAAATAATTTGCCTCTAGGCTACTTGTTCCAGATGCCAAACGAGGCGAGAGTTGTTGGCTCCTCTTTTCAGATAGGTGACTCCCACTTAGCCCAACATTTACAGCTCCATGCTTCACCTCTCCCTCAGCTAGGCCAGGGTTCTGAGCACTAAGTATTTTCAATCTGTAACTCTGTTAATCTGCCCACTGATCTGTGAATAGAAAGACGTCTGTGATTCCTCATGTCAAACCATTAATAAGTGTCCCCTTTAGGAAACATGAGGAAGGAGTGAAGAGTTCCACTTTTATTTTTAATACTTTAAAAAAAAATGTATTTCACAATGTTATTTAATCTTTTAAAAATATATATATTTGGCATCAATCATACCTCTGCTGGATGTAGAAAGAATTTGGAATTAGAAAATAACCAGGTTCTCCAGGAGGTAGCAAAAGAAGCCCTTGTGGATTGGATTTTTATCTACTCTGGACACCTGCAATGTTCTCACTGCATAGTTTGTGTCTTGAAATTCCATGGACTGTGGTGAATGGCTGGCTGGATGTAATCTTGCAGCTGGCTTATCTCAGAGGGAGTTAATAGATAGAACTAGTTCTCATGGGCCAAACAGAAAGAGGACACATTAGATCTTAAAGCTTTTAGACAAAGAAAATAAAATGTTTCATTGTGAATGGTGGCCAGGGGGGTGGGGGGGATGGGGGTTCTCCTCTTATAGACAAGAATTTAAATTTATATTTTTCAATAAGGCTAACCATATAAATAGTTGCTTCCCATTGTCAAACTCCAGACACGAAGGGAGAGTTTTGCTAAGAGTCAGAACAAAGGGATATGATGTTTTGAATTTTGACCCACGTTCTCCAATTCCATGAGAGACATGAGGGTTCAGCGAAGCAAATCGAAGGAGGAAAGAAGAGAAATTTTCTTACGTTTTTTAAACTTCAGTCATCAGGAATTTTGTTCTTCTAATGACATAAAATTAAAACAAAGAATAAGCATGTGTATGTGTGTTGGGGGGGTCACGGGGGCAAAAGGAACAATATGAAGAATGCTATTGTCCAAAAGTTAAAAATTATCTGTTTTTAATAACATGCTCAAAAAACACTCAGAGACTGAGTTTTCTTCCCTTGAATTAAAAGATAATAAACGACTAAGCATAAAGAAAGTGTCCATTGAAATATCTCCTAAAATGAAAAATCTGGTTTAACATTAAGCAAGGCTGAGTTAGAAGAAAAAAATTTTTTCAACAATTATGTGAATGGAGTTGAGAGAAATAACTTTTGAAAATTATTTCAATCATAGAAATAGTCATGAACTATTCAGTTTCAAAACTTAATTTCAGTTTAGAAATAACTTCACGTAAAAATAATCTTCTAGTGACATTTTAATTTCTAGGCTAACCAATGCAAGGTGACTTAACTCATAATACCGCTGTAAAGTCATCTTAAGTCAATATGTTCTACGTATCTGAGAGAGCATACGTGTACATTTATGTTGTGTATATGCATAAATGAGCTCATTATATTTTATATACCGTTCTACAAACATGTTTTTCATCCTTTAGACATAATAAAAATATCAGTGTTGTAAAACAATTCAGGTTATGCAGAAGGACTTGTAATCTAATAGTTAATCGTTGCCTCTTTCACCTGAATCCTTCCCCAAACATAAATCTCACCGAAGTTAATCAATATCAACTATTTGGCATTTATACTTTTACTTTTTTTTTCTTTCTGTGTACGTCTGCGCATGAGCATGTGATGGTGTGTGTGTACATCAAACATGATTTATTTTTTTTCCAATAAGAACCAAATGTAAAAACGGTTCTACAACTAGCTTTTAAAAGACAATCTTGTAGATACTGCTTCCTATCAAACTGAAGATCCACTTCATTATTTATAACAGCTATGTCTGACTCATTTAATGGATGAATAAAACGATAAAGTAATGCATCCATGAATAATTTTCACACGGTTTCCATTTGTTAAACTGTAACAAACTTTATATCACTTATATCTTTGTGCACGTGTGAATATTTCCATAGACAAGATCCCTAGAAAGGAAAATTTTGGGACAAACAATAGATAAGTTTCAAATTTTGATAGAATCTTCTAAATTGCTTTACACAAACTTTATGCCACTGTGCAATACTAACAAAATTCATGGAAGTGTCATTTTCCGCTTATACCCTTAATAAGAGTCAATATTTATCTTTTATTTTCCTCTTATTTTGTGTCGAAGTTGTTTTAATTTGCATTTGCCTCATTATTAGTGAGAACAAAGATGTTTTCATATGCTTAGTAACATTTACAGTCCCACTTCTGACTTGACTATTCATTTCAACGCCAAATTTTTCAAGTTTTAAGTTTTTCTTACTAGTACGTTTTTCTACTTTCTAGTTAATTGCTTTATCAGTTTCCTTGTTGTTCTTTTGCTTTCATTTTCTGGTTCTTGCAATTTATTCCATCTTCTTTCTTTCTTTGTCATTCCTCTGTTAAATTGGGACTTTGAAAATTTTATGTTGCACAGGTTTTATCTACATAACAACTTATATTTTAAGAAACATTTTCTAGCTATGAAAAAAATGTCACCCTCATGTGGACATCCTATTTAATTTTTTTCTATGTCCCACTATATTGTCTTCCAACTGCAGTTATAATTACCTGACATTTTTCTAGGTGGCTATTAATAGTTCTATACCACATTTATTCTATTTTCATGGTTTTCATTAACTAATATAGATAGCATGTTTAACAAGCATTATCAATAATAATTTAGAATTAACTTTTTTTTCCCAACTTTTTCATCACTGATATCTTTTATATTTACAGGTGTTCCTGAATCAATTATTATTATTATTATTTAATTTCTTGAAATGTCTCTTTAAGATTTATTTTATGAGTTTGTGGCCTAGATGAATTTTGTCAAAGTTCGTATGTGGTTGAAAATGTCTTTATTTGACTCCCACAGACAATCATGTTATTATACCTGTCTCCACCTCCAAATTCAGAATTTTTTACCTTCAACATTTAATTATCATTTTCTTCAAATTTTAGTTACATTCTGTGAAAGAAGAATTGAACCAGACCCACTAAATAGGCAGGAAAGATATTATTTAAGACTATGGTGAAAGGGAAGAGCGATTGTACTCAATTCTACAGAAACAAAAGGCTGCAGAATTTTTAAGAGCTGGAGTAAGCAAGTGAAAAAGCTTAGGGGAATCAAAGTTATACTCCTACCTAACCACAGAAACAAAACAGATACCAGTAATATATTTCTTGATGATTCCATTTCAAAGGGATGATGTCCAGGGTGGTAGATGATTTACATCTCAAAGGGGCAGAGACAGAATTTGCAAGTTTTCTAGAGTAGATGTTCTAAGAAAAGGAAGGTAGGTCAGGGAACTGTGTCAGGGAGAAACCTGTCTGAGGGATATATTAAGGCAGCCTTAGTCAATTCCTTTAAATTGCTTTGTTGTTGTTGTTTCTGTGAACATAGAAGATATTCTCTTTATTCTTGGAAATTATAAACTTTACCCAGATATGTCAAGTTAGGAGTCATTTGGTAGTATAATTTCTGATTAAATTGTGTATTATTATATTTAATACAATAGTCCTTTACATTTATTTTGTTATTTCTACAGTTCATTCTCTTTGAAATAATGTCAGGCACTCTTACAATCTGGGATCTCCTAGGTCTGTTTTTTTAAGCAGTAATGCTCACATCTTTGGCATCCTGTACCAGGTCCCGTGGCAACCACTTAACGGTCATTTCTGATCAGTAGTTTTGGTTTCAGGCATCTCAATTTAGTTATTCAAGTATTCTATTGCCTTTTAAAAATAGAAATGATTGTAGAACCGTTTTAGATATACAGAAAACATTTGAAGGCACTACAAGGGAATTTCCATATACTTGCACCCAACTTTCCCTATAATTAACATCTTACATTAGTGTGATACATTTGTTACAACGAACCAACCAATACTGACATATCGTTATTAACCAAAATTCATATTTTATCCAGATTCCTTTGTTTTTACCAGGTATCTTTTTTCTGTTCCTTGATCATATCCAATATACCACATTACATTTGTTGTCCCTTAAGATCCTCGTGACTGTGGACATTTCTTGGACTCTCCTTGTTTTTGATGATTAAGTTTTGAGGAATACTGGTCAGGTATTGTGTAGGATGTCCGTCTATTGCAATGGATCAGATGTTTTTTCTCATAATACTGGGGTTCTGGGTTCCTGGAAAGAAGACCAGAGAGGCTGTGTGCCCTTTTCATCACATCCTATCAAGAGTACACACTGTGGACATGATTTATGGCTGTTGATGTTGACTTTGATCATCTGGATAAGGTCGTGCTTGTCAGCTTCACAGCAAAGTGAGTATTTTCCCTCTTTCTCTACACTCTGGAAAGCAGTCATTTAGTGCAGCCCACTCCTAGAGTGTGGGGAGTGATTCACTCCACTCTCACTACTGAATTTATTAAGTAATTTGGACTCTGAGTGTAAGAACCTTGGCTGGGAAGTACAAGGAATGATGCAGCAGCTATGTATCTTTCATTTTCTCCTCCTCCTGCCTCCTGGTCCCCTCCTGTTTCTTTTTCTGATAATGATTGTATTTCTCTTAGGAAAACTGTGTGTTTGTGTGTGTGTGTGTGTGTGTGTGTGTGTGTGTGTGTGTGTGTGCTCCGTCCTTTGAAAATGCCAGAGGCTGCTCCTTTCATCTTAGCCCTGGAGAAAAATCAAGAGCAACCAACCTTTGTCACCGACATTTTCAAACAACACTGGTTTCTAAAAAGCTCCTTTCAGTCTAAATTCTCTCGACTGCGTTTTTCATCTTCTAGCATCAGTAATAGTTCGCGGTTCTCATGCGGATGCATTGCGGACAACCAAGGACACTTTCAGTGCCTCTGTCTGGTATCCAAGAGTCCCTCTAGTCTGAGAGCAGTACAAGAATTAGGGACTGGTATGTTGGCATCATAAAACTTGGAAAAGTTTGAGCAAAGTTTTAAGATAAAGCTGCCTCAAAAGGCAACACTGATTCTGCCAACTCAGAATAATCTCGTGAGACAACTATCTAGTTCCCTCTACCCCTGAGCACGTCCCCCCACCTTTATCTTTCCCACTGCATGCGTGCACACACACACACACACACACACACACACACACACACACACACACACTCACACCACTTTTACACATAATTCCTGATCTTACCGCTCCCTTCATAGACTTTCCTATTAAACAACTCTCAAACTGTCACAGGCTACATTACATTTCTCTACCATTGGGTGGATACAGCCTTCAATGCCTACTTACTGTCCAGCTCCTTTTTTGGACCAATGGGAACCCCAGTCACGGGATATATCAGCAGATCTGATCTCTCTTTTCGCTCATCTTCACAAACTGTCACGCATAAATTGGTAATCATGTCTCATGCTCCTAAGAAGGATGCTTTGTTTAGTAATTTGTTGGATT
This sequence comes from Rhinolophus sinicus, assembly GCF_036562045.2. Lineage (NCBI taxonomy): Eukaryota > Metazoa > Chordata > Mammalia > Chiroptera > Rhinolophidae > Rhinolophus > Rhinolophus sinicus. The sequence goes on from NC_133753.1 coordinate 16,611,578, forward strand.
GTTTGGCTTTTACCATTTATTCCAATTGTATGTTTAAAACACGGATGTTAGTTTACTAAGTCCATTATGCATTATCCCGCTGTACTTGCTGTATCTCCACCTCCACGTGTCAATACAAATGTCTTGTCCCACATATCTTACCAAGGACAATTATTTTTTGTTTTTGACTCTGTTACTGTATTTAATATGAAAAATCATCTTGGCAATTTTCTTTTTTATATGAACAATGAAAATACTCAAAGCAGAGAAAAAATTTTCAACGTGACACTTTATCGTTTAACTGTGATGTCCACATTCATAATATAATGGCTATAAACATAATACTTGCTCCAAATTCTGTTCTATTTTGAGATAAATATTATATATATGAAAGCATATTATATAAACGAAACTCAAAGTGATCTGCATGAATTTTACACTTAGTATGGTTACAGATTTTTACTACATCTCAGTGAGAGTATAAAAGTGAAGTCATTGATAATGGAGACTTTTAGGAAATTAGGTAATATTTACAAATTTTTCTGGACATCTATAACAGAAGAATTGTGAGTTATCACTTCAACATCATTTTTGTTTCCACAAATTTTATAATTTTATTAAGTAAATGTACATGTTTACCTCAGAGAATTAGTTCGAGCTTCTTATGAATTGTTAAAAACAACATACTGAGAGAAATGGAAATAAAAGCTTTTGTTTTTTTAATGTAATTTATGAATAGAGGCTATTGGACTTGTAAGGAAAAAAATGAAGGAAGTGACATGCAAAGATTATTTTACCAAATGTATTGGTTGATTTAAAAACGTATTCTACTTGCATATGAAGCTAACCAAATCATCTATAGGTGTAAATAAAATCAAGCATGAGAAAAACAAACAAACAAACAAAAAACAACAAAAATACCTTTATACATATCATGAAGTTACAGTGGTCATTTTACTTCTTTTTTTTTTTTTTCTTACATGACATACCAAGAAGAATCCAGAAGTTTTACACTAGCAATTATATCAATGGCACCCTCTTCTAGCACTAAAGTGTGAGTCAAAGTGTCAATTTGACTATTTCACTTTAACCTCTGATCTCCTGGATAGAACTAAACTGGCACTCAATATTATTTGTTGGCTGTAATTAGATGGCATTGCTATGTATAGACTTCTGCCCACTAGGAACTAGATGGTAACAATTATTTTTATTTCCAATTATATTATCAAACATCCATTCATACTTCTCATAGGTCTTAGAAGAACATGACCAGACCATCCTGGGTAACCACTCAATCTTGATAAACTAATAGAGAAAACTTAAATTCAAGAATATTGTCAAATAAATGTTTTCAAGCCAAGCAGATTTACCTTTTTCAATTAAAAGAAAAATTCAGGTAAGGTGTTGAAAACAGAAATCCCTTAGTAATATCTGCTTTGATTTTAGAATGTGACCTGCAAAAGATAACAGTATAAATCAATTAGGCAATAAATCTATTGGAAATAGATTATAGTATTTAAATTCTTATTTCTCTAGATCTTTTTAATTTTGATGATATTAAGTGTTAGAAAGATAATTGAAAACAAAACATTGCTCAAGAACTCTCCTCCCAACTTGCTTTAAGTAGAAGTACCCAAAAGGTTAAATTATCTCTATGTCATTACTGATTCTTACACATTTATCTGTGACTTGGTTTTGTAGTAACATTAAGGAAGCCAGACACTTAATTTTTCTTTTGCATAATTATTTTTTTTCTATTTCTAAATATACAGTCTATCCTTAAAACTTTCTAGCATCATAGAAAAATTCTGCTTTTGTGTGGTTAATAGGATTAAAACTCTAAAATAAATACCTACCCTTTCTTGAAACTTCTTTGCATAGAAAACAATATTCTTATAACATTTCCCCCTTCCTATATTTTAAGTTTAATCTCTAGCCATGTCTTCAGACAAAGAAGGAGATGAAGAAAAATTAAAGGTGAAAAAGGGAGAAATACTAAATTTTTTGACTATTTAGTGTGCCAAATACTATGCCAAGGACATAAATTAAATCATCTCCCAATGAGAAAGTTGCCATAATTATCCCCAATGTAGAAATGAGTCAAGAGGATAATTAGAGATATTAAGTAACTTATCCTTAGTCATTCAGCTTTTAAGTGCTGCTCAAAAATGTTTAATTCTGAAGTATAGTCTCACAAACTTTTTGTTCTGTACGCATCAATTTATTTGTTGTTCTTGTAACTCACCATTGTCTTTCATACAGTTATCTCCATCTCTTCCTCCCCTGTTCCTTTGTGACATGTCCTCTTGTCAAAGTCTGTTTCCATTCACTAGGTTCAGATCTCATGCTATTTTGGGTCTAATAGCTAACTGATTTCTTCCAGCAAAATAAATCATATTCCTCTCTCATGTACCTCCTTTAAAGTGCATAAATGCTGTATATTGCAACTATTCTCTTGTCAGTTGGCTTTACAAACCCAAAGGCAAGGCAAAATGGTATTTATCTTGGTTTCCAGAGAACTGGAACATGTGTGAAGTATTTGATGCATCTTGGTAAATGATGAACAACAATAAATGAGCAGAAATCTATCAAGCTGAATGGCCAGGGATGTGGGGGGAAAGTGCAGAATCCACAATCTTTCTTCATTCACCAAACGTTTGCTTACATCTTATTGGATTTTTGAGCATTTTTATTATAATAGTGTCTCGGTTGGAAATATTGAAGCTTGATTTCTAATGAGCAGTTTGCTTTTTAGACTTTTTCCTACACAGGTTTGGCATGCAGCAGCACTCTATGTCACTATTCATTGAGAGCATTCATCTTGCTTATTTTTTTTAATAACCCCTTTTCTTTTTATCGAGTTTACTTTTATGATACAATGCCAATGTCATATCATTGTTGTTGTTATAAATATTAAGTTAACTAATAACTTGACCCTTAGGAGCCATCTTGAGTCACCACGTTTCTTTCTAAGATGGGTAGAGTCACATGACAAATGACCAGGATAATGTTTTTACTATATGGGATTTTAAAACTGAAATCACAGCTAAATTGTGGGCGATAATAGATGGGATTTTAGACATAGTATAAGGGATGAGGGGGGAAATAAAGTAGGTGAAGGTTATAATACTTGGAGAAAGAAATTGGGAAAACACAGAGGTAGAAATGAATTAGTCAATTTTGCTTTGGGGTATGTAATGTAAATTCCATTCCCCCCTTTACAAAATGTTCAGTAAAATCTATGTTACTAATATCTTGTCTTTTAGAGTTAATTTTTTTCTGGGCTCTGACTACATGCTCATTTTGTATAGGGTATATACAAGGTGAGGACAGAGACAACCCATGGGTATACAGTGGCACCTGACTACATTTATAATTGTTATCGTTCATCCTTCTTTATTTAAGGATGATACTGTGAGAAATGGTACTGATAAGTATGTGATGTGGCAATTAAAGTTGCTGGCCTACCTAGCTGGACCATTTACAACTATCATCTAAACCATATCCAAGAAGTCTGAGGGTTCCATATGATAGGCTGTGAGAAAATAACTATCATCCACTCCGGTGCATTCCCCTGAAACATGCTGACGAAGTTCTTGAATTTTGCTTCACTCTATTACTAGTAATTTTTTATTAACACAGTTTTTATTTTTCTAAAGTCCGTTCAATCAGGTTTGTTTGAACAGGTAGAATGTCAATTTTATTTTTCCTTGTGTATAATACAAAGAAGGTCATTTTGAATTGCAAGTCCATAGTTTCTTTTCAAATCTATTGGTCTACGAGTGAGACTAGATGGAATCAAACAAGTTAGCCCACTGACAGACACAAATTTCAGAATGTAGCTCAGTCTTCACTATTTCAAAACATTTCAAAGCACCAATTTATCTGTGATATCAAGAAGTACAAGACAAATATAGTCCCATTGTTTTTGTCCATTTTAGGCATTTTGTTTAAATAACGACTTTAAGAATTGCATAATAGATCCTCAAAGACTTGGAGCTTCCACTTAAGAATTTTGTGTAATCGTTGGGGGGAGAGGGGAGGTAGATGAGGATAAAAGGGATCCAATATATGGTGATGGAAAGAGAACTGACTCTGGGTGGTGAACACACAATGAGATATACAGATAATGAAGTACAGAATTATACACCTGAAACCTATGTAACTTTACTACCAATTGTCACCCAATAAACTTTAATTGAAAAAGTAAAAAAATAATTTAAAACATAAATTAAAAATAAATAAATAAATAAATTTTATTTATAATAAAATAATTTTGAATTGTGACTTAAGTTTTTAGTTTTTTTATAACAGAAAAATAACTCTCTTAAGTACCTAAGCAGAGCTATTTCATTTGATAGTAACATATACCTTTGGGAACAAATATTTCCACACATTTATGACTTACTACATTTTTAGGATATATAAACTCTTGTAATGAGGAGTCTTTTATGAAGATGAAAAAAATCAATAAATCCTTTAGTTGAGATATGTAAACAGAGATTAATTGAAATGCTGGCTGATTTGGATGGACATGAACTCGTAGTTAGAGGATGTGTATGCAGTGGGGTGTATGTCCATGTGTATCTGTTTCTGTTCACAAGAGCTATATCCCTGCTGCTATGTATAGTAGTGATAAATGTTGAAAATTACTACAAGCTTCGAAATGGTTTGGTTCTAAAGTAGAAGGGGCAATTTATTTTCTTCTAACAGCACAGCACTTTTTCTTTTAATTCTACAACTACATCTCTCTCCAGCCCTCCCTCCCACTCACTTCCTCTCTGCTATTCCACTGCACACTATAATGAGCCACAGCTAGAGATTACTTTCAAAAAGAAAAAAAAAGACATCTCTAAATGGTGCAAATGTGCTGAAAATGTGTTCCTTCTTCTCAGGAATGGCTCTTACAGCTGCATAGGAGAAAGATCTCTCTCTCTCTCTCTCTCTCTCTCTCTCTCTCTCTCTCTCTGTCTCTTCTCTGAATTTGTGGCACACACACACACACACACACACACACACACACACACAGCTTTTATCTTCTGGTTTCTAAAAGTCAAATCCATAAAGAGTGAATGCTATGGCTCTCTTGGAGAGCATTTTAGACTACAATAGAGAAAGTTTCCAGTTTTATTGAATGGGAGTTCTGCCTTAATAGAGCACACTCAGTTCAGGTTGAGTAAAAAATAATAAGTGAATAGATTGTATATGGAAGAAAGAAGCAAGCCAAAAATAAGAAGGAAGCACAAGATTTCTCTTTCAAAAACAAATTTCATCTGAAAATATATTCATTTTCCTCTACACAATTTCCCTCCAAAAAACTCAGTATGTTAAAAAAAAAAAATGTAATGGGTGTTATGCTTCCTTAAATATGTTTTTACTGATTGTTGGGAAAACCTATCATGAAACTAGGGAGTAAAAGTTAAAAGACAGGATAAACCAAATAAATACATATAGTCAGGCAAAATAATATATAGTCTCCGTCCCCACCCCCCTCCTAGACTTCATTATACTGTACCTGTAATGAGTGGCACATTTAATAACCTCTACAAAGCAGAGAAAACCATGGTGCCTGTAATGGTAATACTACATTAAATAACTAAACATAGTTGTTTGGTTTTTTTTGGTTTTTTTAATCTCTCTCTCTCTCTCTCTGGTAGTGAAATGAAATCAAGGTTACAAATTATGTTCCATCTTCCAAATTTCTGGAAGTGAATATGTGATAGTGATGAGTGGATATTGGCTGGGCTTCAAAACACAAAAGATAGAATTTCTGACATAGCAGCTTGTCTTTGCCAAATATTAATAACTCCACATCATAGTTTTCCTTCCCGTTTCTGATAGTAACACAGTCTGGGTGTGCTTCTTTTCATACCTAAGAATGATTAGAAAAAGCATATCCTCCTAGACTCTAAATTGGGTAATTTCTTTAGTCATGCATTAGCTATGGTGTTTTTTTCTTCTTGTTCCTCAACTCCCCACCCCTCTGGCAACCATCAGTGTGTTCTCTGTATCTATGAGTCTGTTTCTTTTTTGTTTGTTCGTTTTTAGTGCTGTCTGATAACTGGAAATCACAGGCACTTCATCAAATATTATCAGTTCTGAATTTGATATTGGAATAAACAAAATAAATGTAGTAAAATCTAGAAAATCAGAGTGACATATTGGAAAAATAAAAATCTCTAAACCAACCGACATAAAATTTTAATGTATATCCAAAACTGTACACTGTCAAACCTAGCAAAAACATATCTCTAAATTCTCTTTGACTTTACTGATAAATGGAGAAAGGGACTTCCAGAACATACTTGATCCTATTAAAGTTGATTAAAATGGATGGCAAGCAATATGAACCAAGCAGCAAAAGTTTATCTTAGGTAACGAATCTGATTTCTCTAAAAGGTGAATTTTATAACAGATAAAAGAGTATTTTGAGTGACAAAGAATGTGACATAAGAAGCAAGGTGATGAAGAAATGAGCAAGCCAACATTGTGAAATAGTCTCTGGGCAGGGATCTTCCCAGAGGATTACAGTTATGTGCATTTAGGTACCATGAACAATTACAAGATTTAGCAAGAGGTCAAGAAATTTGGCTTAGGCAGTAAGTTCCTGTGATATCTTTCTATCTTTGATGTCTAGCATAGAATCTGACACATAATAAATGCTCAGTAGTGTTTACCTAATGAAAATCCTAATTCAAAAAATATGCCTAAACACATTTAACCAACAAATGTATGTCCTTAATTTTAAAAATGCTAAGTAATCCAAATTAGCCTGTGCATATCTTAAGCTTCATACTAAGTCACTAGTTAATCATTACAAGTTACTTCCAAACAGAATATCAATTTTAAGTGTGCAGTATTTAAAACTGTCCAAGAATTGAACATAGTACCTACATGCCTCTCTAGCACTCAGTTCTCTATTACTTGACATATTCAAGCTGACGTGAGATAATGATCTTCAAGAATGAAATAGAGTATGCGAGCTGCGGATGGGAATAATTGGTTACTTGGCTTCTAAACTCCTTTCCATGGGTGTATTTTATCATTTGTTAATTTCTCTTCTATTTCTTTCGATATCCAGAAATCATGGAGGTAGTTTATGTAGAAGACTAATTACATCACTTCCTTCTTTTTTCTTAACTTTGCAAACACATGATTTTAAAAATAATTAGTTCAGCTTACAACAGGACTAACCCACTATCTACTTTGTAAATAAAGTTTTATTGGAACACAGGTGCTCATTTGTTTGTATATTGTCTGTGTTGTTTTCCTACAATAGCAGAATAAAACAGCTGCTAGTGAGATCATGTGGCCTTGCAAAGCCTAAAATATTTACTATTTCTATACAGAAAATTTTTGCTGACCCCTGGTCCAAAAACCTACTTGAACCATCAGTATGATGTCCTCACAATATCCAATTGTCATTCCCCAAACATAATGATTATCTCATGTAATAAAAATATGATACTGATCATTGTAAGGACAAATATGGCCGACTTGCATTATTTGCTGATAAATAACAAAGCTTCCCATTCCCATGTTGAAATGGTTTTTAAACTGTACTAGCATATAAACTCTTATAATTGACTAACATGTTTATTCAATATGAATATTTTCATTAACATTAAACAAACCATGTTTTCCCAGTGGTTGGCTTAGAGTTCACATAGTCAAACACTCTCTCTGATGTGTGTGAGAACAACGTTGCTTATGTTAGAGTCAGAACGGCTCTAAGAATGCATCATACAAAGCACTTTTCTCTAAAAGCATTTCTAATTTGGAATTTTCTAATAAAACATAAGTCTTACAAAATTATTTGTATGTTCTACTTAAAAATAATGATACACTATGACTTTTTCATTTTAGATGTTTTTTTTTTTTTTATGTCTTTTTGGTAACAGAGATAGTAAATGTTATATTTTAACCTGTGTTTCAAATGAAATAAAAATTTTACAATGGAGTCATTCAGCTGAATGAAAGTTTTCTAAATTATATGTGCCCTCTTTTATACTCATATGCAGGGTTTAGATATTCATAAATATTTAAAAAGTCAGCTTTTCAAATCCAATATGACTGCAATCCATTTTAACAGTTAGAACTGAATTGTTTTTGCCCCTGTATGTGAATAAGATAGACAAGCTAATTGCCCTTTTAACTTACAGATTTTCAGCATAAGATCTCATTATCATTTACTTTCAGGAATGACTTTCTCTCAAGTTCTGATGGACAGTATGGCTTCTTTTATCATAAAAGCATGAACCCTTTACTTTCCCTATCTTTCACTAAATTCCCATACAGAGTACTTAATAGAAGACTGATTTTGCTCATCATTGTTTCAAGTGTTTCTTATAATAACTTGAGAGAAGAAGGTACGTTCCACATTAGCATAATAGAATACTTGAAAAATCAATGACTGTTTCTAGATAGAAATGATTGTACCCATAATCAATATTCTAGACATTTAGGAAGGTCATATAGAACTTATTTAATACTCAGATCACAAGAATAATTATAAAGGGCAAGTTTCTATTTGTCATATATAGAGCCAATTTTATCATTTAAATACCATACAACTGGTATAATAAAAATTATTTCCCTGGTAAAGTAGCCTGGATGAAAATCTTAGCTATTGAATTTGGAGTTAATGAAACACATATTCACACACACACACACACACACACACACACACAGAGGCATATACACACCAGTATCGATCTGTATTGGAATAACTGGTCTGGAATAATTCCAGGCTAGGGTAGACTAGAACAAGCAGATTTCAAGAGAGGAAATATCCAGGGCATAACCTGCCTAAAGAAAATGTATTATGAATACATGTACAAAGAATGACAAGTAACAGAAAGTTGATAAGGATTAGAAAGAGTTATTCACTTTATAATTTTGATTTGGATAAAGTTCTGAGTATATTTCCATATTCAGTTGAGAAAAGTGAATTGATCTTCTTATATTATTGCATACATTTTTCTTTATATTCTGAAAAAGTCATCAACAATTTATGTCTATATATGAATGTATATAAGTATATACATAACTAATATAATTGTTTTATTTCAATTACATTTCCTATACTGATGATATGGACATTGCCCTTAGAATCTTTTTTCATGTCAGTGAAATGAATCTAAGAAACCTAGGCCTTGATGAGCTTATGTGAGTAATTTACAAACTTGAGTTTATTTCTTAATCTTGAGGAAATTAAAATATGAGGAAATAAAATATTTAACACATTGGGATTATTAAAAGGGATTTTATTAGGTAATTTGTGTAAGTGAGCAATGTAAATGTGTTGTTGTATGGATTTAATTTTTTTATTCTGTGGCTACTGAGTGGATTTTCTAGTTACAGTGACTTTATTTTCAGAACTAAACATTGAGTTTTATTGTCTTATGAGTGTGTATTTGGGTGAAATCAGGAAATATTGCAATTCAGATCATTGTTATAGGTCAAGCTTGATATTCACAAGTAAATAATATATCCCAACAATGTAATGTCTAACAGCCAAAAGTGGAAATAGGAAGGTCAGTCTAGGCTACATAGGATGGTTTCGGGGATGAAACGAATCGAGTGGATATGAGAGTCATTTTGATGTAAACAGAAAAGAGTTTGAGGAAAGAGAAACATCATCAAGAAGTTATTTATTTAAATATAGCATTTTATTTTATGTAATTAATTTAATTTTGTTTTATTTTTTGTCTTGAGTGGCCTGGCAGGCGCCATTGATTCTGAATAGGGAGAATGCGAGAGGGCCAGGTAATTAATTGCTTTCACTGTTGTTTCCAGTGTTTGGGAGTGTTTGTGTGTAACATGTATGTTAAGGGTGTCAATTTTCACATGATAATTTTGAGATAACTATGAGGCACATAGCTATAGACATCGGATAGCTTAAGAGCTATGAGTGTAAATCTCAGATGTAACATTGATGCTGAGGATACTTTGGGACTTGTGCCATGAAAAGTAGTTATGGTAATTGATGAGATAATCTAAAAGAGAAGCTGATGAAGTCAAACAATTCCAGGGATATGTGGTGTCATGAGACCCCAAAATAAGAAACTGTTTTTAGAATTGGTAATGGGAAAATGGAGTGGAAGGATAGTCATCGTAGAAATGCTTCTAAATGTAGAACAATACGCACTCAGAATTTTCCATTGAGTTTAGCAGGAGTAAAATCCTTGGTGACCTGATCTGGAGAAGTTTCAGTCAAATGGGTGTCAAATGCATGGTAGAGAGATAATGGGAGGAAGTAGAGCTAATGGATAGAGACATTTCTTTGAAAATAGATATAGATATAGATATAGATATAGATATAGATATAGATAACGTATGTATTGATATGTACATTATGTTCACACATAAGTATAAGTTTTCTTGTGCCTCTATATCATGCAGAAGCACAGTAGAATATCATCTAGATTTACTAACATATCAGAGGCTGAGGGTGGGGGAAGCAACCTAAACCAAATTACTTCCAATTACCCCACTAACATTTAGTGACTAAAATGAAAAAGCCTCAATTTTCCCTATCTTTAAAGTGGGAAAAACCAAACGACCCGACTGTGATATGACATCAATGAAATAACATGTTTGAAATAGCTGTGTATCTACAAAGTATCATCCAAATATTAAGTGAGAGTATTTTTAGCACTCTGTTGGGAAACATTCTGTCAGTGACAACTTGTGTTTCATGTCGCCCATGAAACCCAAGGGTCCAAATCTTCTAAAGTTGAGATGCTGTTGTTTCTGGATCAAATACTTTCAAAGTTTCAACAATTCGGTTCTCAACTTTTCCTTGCCTTTGATGCATGCTGTGTGATTCCCTCACCATGCACTGCGGCCAAATGTGCATGAATTTACAGATAAGGAATCTAGATTAAAAAGCATCGAGTCACAGTGGCTATTTTACTTTTTCAGAGAATCAGTTCGCACGTTTATTCTAGGAGGATTTCACTTAAATATTTCCATTTAGGTAAAAAAAATAAATAAATAAATAAATAAATAAATAAATAAATAAATAAATAAAGATAATCAACAATTTATTACTGTCCTGATCATCTTTTTTAGCCTCAGCCTCATCATTCTGTCATCACCATTATCCTCATCCTTCCTGGAGCTGCTGATGCCTTGCCTGTCTGCACACAGTGCATTACTGAGAAAGATTTCTTGCCCTGTGGTGAAAGGAATTTATGAGGGTGGTTAAATTACTCCAAATTGTATTATGCATGAAATCTCCAAATCATTGAGAATAAGTGAGGGATGATTTTGCCTTTGTCAGACGTTGAGATAATTTCTTCAATAATCATTTTTGTATGCATATTTTGTAAATGTCTTGCTGAGCTACAGATTCATGCATTCACTCTTGCTAAGCCAAATTTGTGGGCTGTAGGGAAGAAAAAAAAACATTGTGGAAAAATTCAGGAATAAAATTTTATAGTCCAGAATCATAGCACCCTGCAACTGAAACACCATAATGACTTAGCAATTCTCCCTTTTACTTCATGCTTAATGGGAAAATATTCCCAGGAAGGGTATTTTTTTCTAGTAAAGAGATATTCTCAGCATATTTTAGAGTAAAGGGGCAAAGTGACAGAGTGAATTAACAGATGGATAATGACACATCAAGTAAACCCAGGGCATCAATAATCACTCCTGATTTCTGATTTCCTTCTCTGATGGTTACTTCTGCCGTGGACTTTTCCACATTAAGAATATTTCTCTCCAATCTCAAAAATATAAGTTACCATTAACATGTCAAAAAATTAGCAGAAATGTGCTGATTTAATACACTGTCATTTGATTTATGATAAACTGATTTTAGTGTTAATTAAACTCTCATACTTACCTGTTTCATGTTTAATGGACAGATGTCAGTTCTTCTCTTTCTTAAATGAACTTAATTATTGCCACAAAAAGCATTAACTTTGATTTCTTTACAGACAGATCAATATGACTGACAGTGAAATAAATACTGCTCATTACTTTAAATTGTTGTGCAACATACAGCCACCAAATTAACGGGAAATGACCGCGGTTATCAGCTCTTAAGTCAGGCTTGCCTGTTGCTTTCTCCTTCGCCTGCATCTACTGCTTTGTAAGACTCCTTTTCATAGGAATGAAAGACAATAAAGCACATAAGTATTCAGGACCAAGTGCAGAAATCCATCAGAGCTGTTTATTGTGGGCAAAAACGAGGTTTTTGTTTTTTTGTTTGTTTGTTTGTTTTTCCTGTGGCAACAGGGATTCTTTAGGAACATGTAAAAACATTATTTTACTTATAAAGGTGAATGGGAATTGCACTAACCAGTCATGGTATTATCTGGGTCTGTTTCATGTCACTTGAAATGCATGAGTTCAGAGATTCAAACCAAAACACAAAGATTTTAGTGGTTTTCATTCGCATTCCTATCGTTCAAAAGTGCTTAAATCAGACATAAAAAGTTTTATAAGGCTTTCTGGACATCACATGTTCTTTCAAAGATACTATTTTGATGATTTAGATCGTCTGTTAGGAAATAATGCAGAAGAATACTGGTAACAATTTCTATGCTACAGTGGAAATATTGTATAGGAAAGAAAAAGTGCTTTGTGAAAAGCATGCTTGCATTTTTATCATTTAAGAAGCCTCAAAAAAGAGTTCAGCAATTTTGAAGGTGCTGAAATATAGACCTTATGTCTTCATCCTAACATCACATTTCATACTGAACCAGGTTAACTCAATCTTATGATAACTACTTCTATTTAACTTGCTAATCATTTTTATCATTACAGGAGGAATTTCAATTTGTAGCTTTATAATAAACATTTGAAAAACATCATCATTACTGAAGAATTACAATGCTCCAGACATGTTGTAAGCATTCCCATATTTAAAGAAAACATCAGTAAATAATAATAATCAGAAAATATCAGTATCAAATTCCAGTAATAATTTCTGGATAGTAACTAAGCTATTTGGAATATAACTGAACAAAAAAAAGGGAGGATCAATGTACTCAATATGTGTAGAACCTTGGATTCCCAACATCATTCCTTATGTGTCAAAGGTGAATTCCAAATTAGTCCCATATCTTCAAATTCTTCTACTTTAAGTTCATGTTCAAGTACAAGTATATTTAAATTTGAAGTGCCACCACTTAAATTCAGGTGTGTTATAAAGTGTCAATTCCATTCCCACTCTATTTAGGTGGGCTTTCATAATTCCCATTAGTTCTTTGCTATGTGAGCATCACACAGAATTCATGGTGTATTTCAAACAGTATGAATTGACAACATAATGAAAAAAATGATATAACTCAGAAAAAGAACAAATAAATGGTGTTCATGTAGTCCCACATTCAACACATGTGTTATATACTAAGTGAAAGGCATGGTACCAAGACCGGGCATGCAGCAACTGCTAAGAATGACCTAGTCCTTACTTTCAGAGAGAATAGTAATTTAGAGAGAATGGATGGTAATTCCATTGTCAACCATGTGTCTCCATATATTTTTGTTTTGTAAGAGGTAACCTCTGAGCAAGCCTGTACAGTGACATGTGAACGTTTCCCTTTAGTGATTTCTTTTTCTATATTTGTTTATTTGCACATTGTCTAGCATCCCACCAGAATGTACGTTGTTTGCAGGCTGGAATTTGGTAATGTTTCCTTGATCACTTTTGTATCTTATGGACAGAGCACAGATTGTAACAGATAAGTGTTGAGTGAGTGAATGAAGGAAAATCATCATCAACTAGTTGGTCTAGATGTGTTGGGAAAATAAAAACAGGTTTTCATTCTTCAATTTTTATAATGATATTTTTAATATTTGATTTTTCTTTAAAAAGAAAGCATCACTTTAGAACAATCTTATTATTTAGATATTTCCAATCTTTATTTTCCTGGATAAACACCATTGAAATTATCTGGATATTTTATTTTAAATAATGTGACCACTTAAAGTAAAAGACAAAAAGAAATAGCACAGTAAAATTACCTTTCCCCCCCCCCCCGTGTGAGACACTTTACTACTATATTGCTTTCATCTATTATCTTATTTAATACTCAATAAATATTATTGAAGTTACTCTTATTTTTAACTTCTCTTATTCAATAGTTTTCCAATATTTTAATTAGCTTTTCTAAGTAGTCATTTTAAAGAGTAGGACACTGAGGCTTAGAATGCTTACGTGATATGGTCATGATTCCTCAATTAGTAGATATTGAAGTACAAACTCAAGCTGATCTCTATCTGATTATAATATCTTAAAATAAATATCTGCACAAATGAGAAATGATGGATTTTTCAGTGAAAGAACAATATGAATACTTCTTATAAAGCAAGCATACTAGTACAGATTATCATTTAGAAAATAAATTTATAGTGTCCCAATCATTTTGAGTGAGTGTTCAATATTATTATATTATGCCCCTTTTTTATGGGACATTTGTAGACAAAGATGTAAATTCTTTTACTACCATTAAAAGTTTGGGCAGGTAGATCTCTAAAGTGTATTCAGCTACTGAGACTCATTCCATCTTTGACTTATATATCCCATAGTCTTGACATCATCTGTGAGAAGCTGGTGGAAAGAAAAAGAGAGCATGGAGATTTTCTTCTTAAAAGGCTTTGTCTAGAGGTGGCACACTTCATTGTCTCCCACACGTCATTGACCTGAACTACTCAGACTATGTCACCTAACTACACGGGAGATAAGGAAATACCGTTGACCCTTAAACAACATGAGTTTGAACTGCACAGACACACTTTTATGAGGATGCTTTCAATAAATACTGCAGATGTCTTTGGTCTTTCTTGTGATTGTCTTAATGATATTCTTTTCCTCTAACTTACTTTATTGTAAGAATATAGGATGCAATGCATAAAACATACAAAAATGTGTTAATCAACTGTTTATGTCATCAGTAAGGCTTCCCGTCACTAATAGGCTATTCATAGTTAAATTCTTAGGGAGTCAAAAGTTATATGAGGATTTTTGACTGCATAAAGGTCGGTACCCCTCACCTCCCATGTTGTTCAGGTGCTAGCTGTGTAGTCTAGCTGTGTTCTGATGCAAAAAGGAAGGTAACTGGTTTGGGAGGAAGAGGTCATTTCCACATAGATTGACATTATTTTATTTCTCATACTCATATTTTAAAGGTATTGATCCCTCTGTTGTGGTTTTTAATTTTTGGTTTTATAAAAACAAGTTATTATTCTGTCATTCTTTTTTTTCCTTTTAATTTAGTCTGCTATTCTTTTACAGATAATTTTTTTTAATCTGCTTTTATTTAAAGTTTTTTCTTTTTTTTTTTTTGGAGGGGGGGGTGTTCTGCCAATTCACTAATAAACTATTTAGGCGAGGATTTATGTTTATCTACATAGCTGATGTTTAGCTGAATTCCTGAATATAAAAATGTATAACTTTCACCATTTCTGCAAAATTATCAGCCATGATCTTTTAAAATATATTTTTCTCTCATTCTCTAGTTCTCCTTCTAGAACTCATGCAGCTTATATGTATGTACTTACTCTATCTTTTTTGTTCTTTAACTTGTTTTCCTGTTTTCCATGTTTCTTTGCTAAATTTCAAAATATGTTTTCAAGTTCATTTTCTCTAATTCTCTCTTTAGATAAGTCTAATTGATTGCTTATTTCATCTATACTTTCTATAAAAATTATTAAATTTCCGTATTCACATTTGTTTTGTATTTCTGCCCGGTGATTTAGGATAATGTTTTGTTATGTGGTGATAGTTTGTACTCCCTTTTATTTACTTAATCATATTAAAAGTACCTTTATATTGGGGATACTGGGAATAGTCTATATCTGTATCTGGGTCCAAGTTCTGTGGAAGTGTGTGTGTATACACTCTACACATATTCATTAAACTGTGAGCATAAGGTTTGTACACATTACTGTAGTGCATCAGGTTCCCATTCCCAAAAAAGTTATCACAATTTGGGGACTTAAAAGAACACAAATCTATTATCGTAAGGTCTAAAGATATGAATTTTGACATGTTTCTTGTGGGGCTAAAATCAAAGACTGTCTGTATTCCTTGGAGGCTCGGGGGACAATCTGTTCCTTGACTTTTGCTCCCATTCCTTGGCTCATGGCTGCATCACTTAGATCTCTGCTTCCCTTTTAGCATCTTTCTCTCTGTCTCTGAGCTGCCTGCTTCTCTTTTATAAGGACATTTGCGGTTGTATTCTCTCTATCCAGATAATCCAGGAAAATCCCCCATCTCAAGATCCTTAATTTAATCACAACTATGAATTTTCTTTTGCCATGTTAAGATAACATATTCACAGGTTCTGGAGGTTAGAATGTGGAGAACTTTGTCGGGACATTATTATACCTACAACACTATGCAAATTATGCCTCAACATGAATAAATGAATGAATGAATGAATGAATGAATAAATAAATAAATAAATAAATAAATAAATTCTATTTTTGTAAAAAATAAAAACAGAACCAAGAGACAGAGCTTAAGATATTTTCAAGAATCACACTGTATCCCTTAGCATGAAATTATCAGACTTAAGTTTCTTCATTTTATATAGTGCAAATAAAAGAAAGTTATGAGAAATATTTATTTAATGATCATTTACCAAATCTAATGTTTTTTCATTAAATAAAACTCTATTCCCACCACTTGGCAATTCTTGGCATTATGTAAACATAATGCCCACATTTCTAGTTTCCTGAGAACAGGCTATTTCTAAAACTTATGACTCACAGGAATAGGGAGGAAGCAATGCATCTTAAGGGGTTCAGGTTTTCAAGTTGACAACAAATTCTACTAGACATGAACTCATCAAGTCATTATATTCTTCTCTCTTCCTGGCAAATCTAAAAGATGAGAAGGTATTGTATTGCTTAGTCCATTTATAATTGTTCCTAATCCTCTTCAAAGAGATTTGACTAAAATTTCCCTAGCTGAATTTGGAAAAGTAGGATAAATTTAGAATCATTGAATTGTTAATTAAAATACAAAAAGTCCAGAGCAGTAAACTTCTTAGTCCCTGGGGCAAGAGGGACATGCAAGATAAGCCTCTGCCTGCCACTCAGAGTCTCACTCTCACATTTATCCCTCTAATGAAAGTCTTAAAATGTTTTATGAGGAAAAACCTATTTCCCTCTATGTTATCAGTTAAGATATGTTTTCATGAATTCCAAAGGACAACTGACAGGAAGAGTGCCCATAAACTTTAGAATTGAAGTTGTGCATTGTTTGTTCTGGGAAAATTAGTATCCTATTTTATCCCTTGTGTTATAAAAATTATATGATGCATCCATTTTATTTATCTTTCATTAGACCAAGGCAGATATACTCTAACTCTTAACACCACAAAACTTGCTAATCCGAAAAATTTAGTTCTGTGTGTTTGTGTCTTAATGATACAAGACCTGGGAAGTTATATATTATGTTTTCAATTTTATAGCTTTGCAGTTAGAACTGTATGAATTTTCCATAAATATTGGGGAAAGAACACAGTAACCTTGATATCTGAGACTACTAGTACATAAAACAAAAAAGAAGACAAAAACATGTGCTCAGGGAATTTTTTTTTCTTTCCTTCTTTCTTTGTAGTTTTTTTTTTTTTTTTTTATTCAATATATAAAACTTTGGACTATACTGGGTGACAATTCCAATATTCCTGACACTGAATCTAATCTTTTTCTTTGATAACAGACATTATTCATGCTTTTTCACTTTGCTTCTTTAATAAAATAACCATTACCAACAGAATTATTCTTTCAGTCTTTCTGTTTTCATTGTTATTGTGTGTATTGGAGTGGTGGGCGGGGGTGGGGGGGTGGGGGGGTGGGGGGGTGGGGGGGATGAGGCGGCAGTTTGCATACTAGCCAAGGTGGAAAAGATATCTTTTTTAAATCAAAGAATGGTCATCTAGAGAACAGATTGATTGATTTTTACTTTTAGATGGATCTATTTTCTCTTATATTTTTACCATCAACCATTGTTGTAGTAAAGGGAGATAATCAGCTTATGATGAGTATATTGTTTTCTATGACAATATAGTAAAACTAGGTTACGCTGCAGTAACAGACAACCTTAAAGCATTAGTGGCTTAAAATGACCGAAGTGTGTTTTCCTTGCTCTTACTTGTCCATTGCGGGCTGTCTCTTGCTCTTGCCATGTGACCATCATTCAGCAGTACAGGCTGAAGGGAGGGCCACATCCAAAATGAGGGGGGTAGAGAGACAGAGAAAGAGAAATAGAGAGAGAGAGAAAGAGAAATACAGCAAATCATGCACTTTCTTAAAAGCCACGTTGAAAGTTCTTAAAGAAACATGACATACCCCCTTGCTGAATTTCATTAGTCAGATTGATCATAGTTCTGTCTACTTTGAAGTGTTGAAAAGCCAATGTTACTTAGGAGAGATAATTCATAATAGGACTGAATAACTTCATGTCTGCTAGTAATTTTCAAAATCTCACATTACTAATTGACAATTCAAATTGTTTCATTCTTTATATATTTATATATATATATATGATTTCTCCTCACCTTCCCCAAGCTTGCTTGCCAAAATTGGTTATATACAAAATGCCTTCATTATTTATTCCATATTCTCATCATAAGTATTACTCATACACAGTAACTGCTTCTTGCAATGGCTGTTCATTTGGTTGGTTTTACCTCACAAAGAACAGATATCACTTCTTAAGGCAATGGATCATTTTTTTTTCCTATATCTGTTTTGGAAATTTTACAGTTGATTCCTTTATGGAGTGTTTCTATCTCCCAATGTCTCCATTAACACTGGCTTGTCTGAAGGGATTGTGTCAAAGAAAAAGATAAATATTGGAGAGATTGCCAAGTTCAAAGGCATTGATGTTCTTCAGATGCTTCTTTATTTTTTCCTTCCCATCAAATCAATGTCTTCTGTTTTTGATTCTATCAAGATACTGAGTGATCTCAGAAAACATTAATTTCATGCAATGTCTCACTGACCATGATTTGAAAACTGTGAAGGTACATTTATTTATTTTTGCCTCTCAATTCTACTATTGGTATCCTGTAAAGAAATGAGCAGAAATAGCACATGGGTTAGTACTTCATGCCAGGTGCAGGGAGAATATACTTAGCAATCAAACTTTTGAGGACCTTAACCATTCTCTTTATTCCAGTCTTTTTTCATAGAATTTCACTATGTCTGACTTGACATATGGCATTTCTTAATATACCTAAATGTTTGCCTTTGCTTTGAAGAACTAAAACCACCTTTGAAATAATGACTTGCCAACCCTACTCTGAGTTTCTTTTGTTCTTGTACATAGTAGTGGATTCTCTATGTTTCTGAGATGAATTGAATTCTCAATATCAGTTCTTGTTTATTGTAACCAGCTTCCTGGCTTTCTCCCCTAGAGCTCAATGTTTAATAATTGTGCATAAGGAGTGGATTTGGTCTGAATTTTGACTATTGCTATGCAGACCTTCTGTTCCCTTTCTAACCTCATTTCTGATTATTCTTCCTTTCCCTCCCTCCATAGCAGCAACTCGGCACTCCTCTCTAATCTCTGAGCAATGCAGGCAACATGCCACCTGAAGTCCATTGCATTTGTTGCTCCTACTGCCTGAAATAGTCTATCCCAGATACTCTCACGGCCAACTTTACTTCCTTTGTTTTTCCATGAATCATCATTTCTTGTGAGGCTGGCCTAGCCATGATCTAAAACTGCACAATGCTACTGTTATACAGAATAGCATAGCTAGACTAGGAATTAAATACATTGTCTTAGTCCATCCAGGCTGCTATGAAAGAAAGAAAGAAAGAAAGAAAGAAAGAAAGAAAGAAAGAAAGAAAGAAAGAAAGGAAGGAAGGAAGGAAGGAAGGAAGGAAGGAAGGAAGGAAGGAAGGAAGGAAGGAGAAAGAAAAAAAGAAAGAAAGAAAGAAAGAAAGAAAGAAAGAAAGAAAGAAAGAAAGAAAGAAAGAAAGAAAGAAAGAAAGAAAGAAAGAAAGAAAGAAAGGAAGAAAAAGAGAAACAAAGTTAGAAAGAAAGAAAATACCATAGACCGGGTGTCTTAAAGAACAGAAATTTATTTCTCACAGTTCTTGAGAGTGAGAAGTCAAAAATCAAGTTGCCAGCAGATTTGGTGTCAATCTGAGAACCTATTTCCTGATTTATAAATGGCTTGTCTTCTTGCTATGTCCCCACATGCTGGATGGGACAAGGTAACTCTTTAGAGTCTCTTCTGTAAGAGCTCCACCCTTATGACTTAATCACTTCCTAAAGGTCCCACCTCCTAATACAGTCATATTGGAGGTTAAGATTTTAACATATGAATTTTGGGAGAACCTACCGAGTCCATAACACACATGAAGAAGGAAAGTTGATCAAATACTAATTTTAAACATCTTAGTTCCATGATTCATTGTTCCTGTGAACTTGATTAAGATAATGACTCACTATGTATCTTTCAGGACAGTGTTGGTTGTTTTTGATAGGAAATTTGAATTAAGGAAAGGAAAGAGAGCAGGTAGTGTTACAGTCAAATAAACTTTCCAGATGTACCCCTAGCTTGAGGGAAGCCTTAATCTAGGGCTCAAATAGTACGAACTGGACTTAGTTGCTTTCTTTGTTTTTGACTTGGCCTTCTCAGGGCTGCCTCTGCTCAAGCACACTCCCCAACTTATCACCCAGACAGAGCCCAGGACTGGATTGCTCTTCATTCATAGTCAGCAGAAAAGAGAAAGGGGTCTCCTTCAGTAGCTCAAGTCAAGTCCCAGAATTGGGTTTCATTCATCCTAATTGACCAGGCTTCACTGGAAAATTTAGAGTACTGTTTGGAATGGCAGAGAAAGTGAGAGGGCAAAAAAATTAAACAGTTTAGAATGCACATCTTTTCCCCATTGGGATAATAATAGTTATTGAATAACTTGAAATTGATATATTGATTTCTTTAAATTATCATCTTAATCTCTCACAGACTACATTAGAGCAATTCATTCATTGCAAGCTGTGCAGTTTTTTTCCTTAATTTTTGCTGATAAAGGTTGTTTGAAACACAGCCACAAGAACTAATTTATTTTCAAGTTGATGTGTTTAGGGTCTAATTTCAATACGTTCTTAAAGCAAGAAATATGAAGTCCCCATCATTCTCTTTAATTTGCATATGCTTGAATAGATCTTTTATATTTTATTGTAATATCATGAGTTTTTCAATGACTACACTGTTTTTAGTAACTACAAACAAATGTGTTCTCATTTTTTTGAAAAAAAATAATGCTCTAAATATCTCATCTCTGAACAATTGGAGACTAGCAAGTAATGTTCAGGTGTTTCAAATTTCTACTTCTTCAGTAATTTTAATATATTTTTT
Organism: Rhinolophus sinicus; assembly: GCF_036562045.2. Lineage (NCBI taxonomy): Eukaryota > Metazoa > Chordata > Mammalia > Chiroptera > Rhinolophidae > Rhinolophus > Rhinolophus sinicus. Next base: position 16,632,901 of record NC_133753.1, read on the forward strand.
AGAGCAAGAACAGGATTCATAGTTATTTATAGTATATAATTTTAAACATATCTCATGAATACTTCCAGCTGATGCTTAAAGTTAGCTTTCTATTTATTAATAGAAATAGAGATATTCATTAAGTACAATTCCTAATAATGGTCATTTATATAACTTTTTGTCCTCAAGCAAAGACATTTGAGCCAATTACATTTGTATAACATGTAGAAAGAATACAAAATAATTCTAGTTCATTGATTTGAAGATACAAAACCAATAATTTTGATTGAATATATAAGTCAAAATTCAATCTATTAGTCAAGTTAATATAGTGTTTTGTGTAGTTCTTATATCATTACTAGCTTTGTTGATTGGCAGTGTCTGCACTCTAAGAATGATACAGACAGTTTGGGGTAGAATAAATCACGTTATCTGAATGTGATTGATATGGGATGGTTGACTTTTCTGCTTTTTATAGGTAACTTACATTTGATTTTATGTGCTTTCTCTCTCTCTTTCTCTTTTTAACTTGTATTTCTTAGAAATAAAAGAAATAAGGGTTGTATAACATACATTGTCAAGAAAAAAAAAATAGACATTACTAGTCCACTTCTCTTTACCTCTAATTTTTCTCTTTAAAATTCTCCATGAGGTCCAAATGTTTTCAACTTGCCTACTAGATGTCTTTCTTTCAAATCAAGTACCCCTGAGGCAAAAACAGTTTGATAACCATATTTTCAGAGAGTGAAGATTGATTTTAATCTGCTATTGCTGACAATGCCTTACTTATTATCCCTTTTTAATGTAATTAGTAGTTTATCAGTTTTCTTTGGTGTGCAAATTTTAAGAATAACCTCATAGTTAAAATTTGAAACTTATTGGCAAAGGAATTGTGGGAATATATTTGCATAAGAGGAATCACAATAAAGTATCTATACAAGCTAATTTAAATTTATCCATTGCTATTATATCAGCACAATGAACCCTTAGGTATTCTTTTCTCAAAACTATGTCTCATTTGTCTTTTGGGTTTGGAGTTATTTTTAGTGTATTGGTGGGCATGTGGTCTAGAACCAGGAATCGTAGATAATTCCGATTCTGGAATTTTTTAGCTGGTGACTTTGGACATATCATTTAACTTTTATGAGAGTCAGATATTTCCTTTTGTAAACTGAGGATTCAAATAGTACTTAGCCTATTATATTTTATAAGTATTAAATGATGTACTAGGAGCACACACTGTCAAAAAATAGTTACAAGTAAATAGACATTTGTGGTTATTATCAGAGATTTTGTATTCTCTGTACCTTTTCCTAGCAGTCTAGCTTTAATCTTTAAAATTTTCTAATGTAAAAGTATTTAGAGTCATTGTGAGATATTAGGCTGAGAATCAAGACTGTTTGTAGTCCCGTAACTTAGCTTTCAGACTGAATTCAAGACCGTACTATGGACTGGAAGTTTGTGTCCCTCCAAAATTCATATGTTGAAACCATAATCATCAATGTGATGTTATTTGGAGGTGAACTTTGAGAGGTAATTAGGCCATGTGGGTGGAGCCCTCATGAATGTTATTAGTGACCTTATAAGAAGAGCCAGGAGAGAGATCATCTTTTTCTCCATCATGTGAGAATAAAGCAAGGAGGCTTCTGTCTACATGCCAGAAAAGGGCTCTCACCAAAAATCAAATTGGCTAGCATCTTGATCTTGGACTTCCCAGCCTCCAGAACTGTGAGAAAGAAATGTCAGTTGTTTAAGCCACCCAGTCTATGGTATTTTTGTTATAGCAGACCAAATTGACCTACATAGGCCTCTTACAACAACATGACTTTACCATTTGTCCCTGAAATTTTTTGCCCAAAAAAGATAAGTGTGTAAAATCCTTCTCAAAATAATAATTTCATTGGGTGATTCAAGACTTTCTGAAAATGAGTTTATCTGAATAATGTACTGCACAGTTAGTCTCCTTTTCAGGACAACATATTACTCATCTGGATAAATAATCCATTAACAAAACAGAAGATAGCTCAACGAGGCAAATGCTTATTTATGAGATCCTTCAAACTTCACCTTGCTGCATCCATCAGTTCTAAACTCTTATATCAAGAAAATTGTCCAGTCCCAACCATATCTCTATATTGGAAAACCTGTCTTAAAGCACTAGAACCCAGAACTTAAAAGCCTATAAATATCTACCCTCATCTCCTCTCTTCTGACACTACTATGGCTCACACAAGATGGTACTTTTCTTTCCATTACTAAGTAATACATTCAGCTCTGCTTGAGTCAGATCTGTTTGATCAACAGATTATTCTGGTGGATTGAACAGGGAAATGACAGTGAACATAGGTCAATCAGTTGCAACTTGGATGTACAAAAGAAAGAAATCCTGCTTGTGACCTGGATTCCATCACTGAAGTGGATTTGCCTTCATCTGTTCTTTTTGTACTGTCTTCTAATGGCTGCTGTTGTTTTGCAGATTGAGTTGATGAATGGAGATAATTTCACTCTTTATAACTATTAAGTGCTTGTAATATCAGATGCTTTCTAATGGACCTTAATTTTCACAGAAAAGAATGGAAAAGTTCAAAGCTAAGATGGAAATTGTAAAGAGAGACTGAGAACATTTCTGCCATTCTGGGAGGCTCTGCTCTATTTTAGAGGATAATGTGAAAACCCTTTATCCCACAGGAAAATTGCGGTTGAGAAATTACTCTTTTGTCTTTTTATGCTTCTAAGCGAAGGAATATTGGTTTCATATTGGTGGTTCCTTTGAATATCTTTTTAAGAAAAGATTCTAATCCTTGCTAGCTTAAAACTTTTAAAATAGTTTTATATAGATGAGGAGGTAGTTTCCCACTGTATGTTTCACCTTGGATTTGGCAGAAAACAATGTGATGACTATAAGCCTTATATATTTGCATCAGGTATTAAAATAATTTGAGATATTTTGTTCACTGATACTGTCTTATTATATAAAGTGATAATGTTATACATTTTTAAGATATAGAATACATTCAGTTGTTCTCTATGGAGCTCAGTAAAATGTTCCCAAGTTAAAGTCCACTTAACATTTTCTTTCAACAGCTACTTTGTTCTTTTAAATAGGTTCAATGTCAGTGAGAGCAATATTTTTCAAAATTAGTTAGTGTTTTGTTTCTTTCATCTTTTTTTTAGGTTGACTAATGTTGAATCCATATGATTTTACATATAGCAAAGCAAGAACATTTGTAATTCAATTATTAAGAGGTAATATGTGCAATATTTAAGGTCAAAGCTTCTGACACCAAACTAATTTGCTTTTGAATTCTAATTCTACTTTTCTCTTGCCAGGAAACTTTGTTAGTAGTTTCCTAAACTATCTAAGTTTTCTCTCTATGAAATGAGAAGTATAACATTTAATTCAGAGTGTTGAGTGGATTCAAAATAAAGGTAGATTGCCATACCCATTGAATACAGTGGCTGACACAGGGCACACAGATCAATAAATGTCAGTTATTTTTATCATTATCTCTTCTCCACACCTATAAAGCCTTTTCTGCATCTATAAATATCATTGGCTTTTCCAAGACAAATATTAAACCACAGATGATGATAAACTATAATAGTCTTTTCCACCTTTCTAGATAAGACAGACAAGTAGAGAGAGCCAGAATTGAGATATATGTCCCTGTTGACTATCCTGACACATATGAAAAAATGTGATCAAGATAGCAAAGCATTCCTGGGAAGAGTGTGACTGGGGTCGCATTTTATAGTGAGGGGAGTTGGAAGTCACAGGGCTTGGATCGGAGCCTTCACTCATGAGCAGAGATAGTGTTTATTCACCTAAAAGAAGGAAGCCTGATCTCAGCTGATGGAAAAATGCCAAATGTGGGAGTTGGTCTAAATCTTTTTCCAATTGGTTTATAGTTGAAAAGCTCCTAATTAGAAACTGTTCTCTAGAAGAAAAATCTGATACGCTGCTACTTTGTCTTCAATGAGAGATATAAATCTGAAAGTTTTGGGACTTCACCAGGGTAGAAGAAATGAAAGCCAAACCTTAGCAAAGTCTGAGTTTTCAGGAAATCGGATAAGAAATGTCTGGTTTTGCTGCTTAAAGTGTTCTTTTAGGCTCAGACAATTTCCAGCTCTAGGTGATTTATTACAGAAGTGCGGAGGTCCTGCAGGTCGAAACACCTTTCAAAATGGTTTGGTGAAAGTTGAAAAGTTTTTAGGATGCTCCTTGAAAGAAAGTTTGTGAAAGCAAATAATTGTCCCTGTTTTGTGTGTTGTTATGCTAGTGAGAATAAAATGCAAGCGATGTTCTTTCATGGAGCTGGCTAAATTTCACTTACTTCCTTCAAACTCTTAATCCTCTTCCAGAAAGACCAGAGAATGAGTGGGTACTTTGGAATTTCCTTGAGAGGTTTCTAAAATGAGAGTTAATTTGGAAAAAAAGAAATCTCCAACTACAGTTTGAGAGAAATTGTATGAGTTTTTCGCTCTTTGAAAAAATGTTTAATCCCTTTACATATAATACATTCCAATCCCACCCCAATACATTCCCATCTACTCTATTACGAAAGTGGCATGAAGGATCGGCACTTGAACTCAAGAAACTTGGTAATAACATAAATGGAAACATTTAAAAATTATACAAGGTGCATAATACGCTTTAATAAAAGAGAAGACTAGGCATTAGCTCATTACTTTATGCTTGAATTTATTTTAATTTCTAGAATCTGTGTTTATGTTTCCTTAATTAAAACACACTTGCACACACATATATGCTCACAATAAAGAGAGAGAAGAAAGGATAAAAGAGAAAGAGAGAACAAAGGATGAAAGAGAGGAGAAAGAGAAAGAAAAAAGAATGAGAGGGAGAAAAGGAAAGAGAAAGGAAGGAAAGAAAGAAGGAAGGAAGAAGGAGAAAACAAACAATTTGAACTACAGTTATACAATACCAAATATTCTGATGAAAACAGAAAGAAGGTACATCGATATGATTTGATGACATTTTATAGATAAAAGTGATGCAAATGTCGATGACCGTTATCACTTCTCAATCATACGCACTTGTGATGGAAAATCCTAATCACTGTGACATTCTGGATGTGTGCATCGTTTATCACAGGCTACGTGAGCTCTTCGAGGTCAGAAAACTGAAAGATTAAAGTGATCTGAATTTGGATTTGAACTAAAATTTAAAGATGTGAATGGGCAGAGGAACAGGGAATGACATATTTATGATTTGACTATGTGACCTTAAGAATGCCACTCCTGCCCCAGTAGACACTTCTTCTGTTAACGTTTTTTACAGTGGAAGGAACCAATTCTGAGTCCTGCACTTGCCTGATATTCTAGTATCACAAGTGGCCACCTGCTGTCTTGGGAAGGGCACAGGCCCCATTGTCATATAAGCTGAATTCAGCACATACTCGCCTCTTGAGTTTTGAAGGCAGCCATGTTACTTAGTCTTACTATTTTCCCATTTGTAAAATTATAAAATCACCTTGCTAATAATACTCATGCATGATCACAAAACATGCCACGTAGTAGGTGCTCAAAAATGCTCTATTATTCCTACATGGGCAACAGGACTACAATGTATAATGCACACTGAAACTTAGGAATGACAGAGTATCTAATAGACCTTGATTTTGTGGTAAACAACATACAATTGCATCTTTAGAACTAGTTTCCAATTCCTAATTTTACTAACTTTACCTCACTTGAAAACTTATTTTGATGAAGGAATTTAGAAATCTGTAATAAAATTCATAAAATGTTATTACATGAAATTTGACTATGGATCAGCTTCTGTGGGATACTTTAAACGACTTAGATTTTCTTTGGAACAAACTGTCCAAGTGGAGACTGCTAGAATTTATCAGCAGTCTTCACAGAAGTGAAACACACATGAAAGACCATGAAGGAGAATGATGGGGTGGGAGCATATCAAGAAATGGCCTTGAGCCTTCTCATTTGTCCTGCTCGTTTTTCTCTCCGATATGGCTTGTGGATTATTCCTGTCTAAGCCTGTTCAGTTCTAAAGGGCCAACAGCTAAAAGAAAATGAAGTAAGCTCATAAGCATAAACCTAAGCTTTTGCAGGAAACAAAACAAAAAGATGTAATCTCTTTGGAAATTTAGAGATCTATGAGTCTGGCTCTTTCTAGACATTGTGGAGGGAAGTGATGATAGGCAAAATCTCAGTTTACACCAAATAGGCCTAAGTAGCCAGGCAAATAGCATTTTATAGGCTAAGAGGCTTCCCACACTTGACAATTCATATAGTCCAGATGGTGATGACATGAACCGAGGGACCATTAAGCAGTGAGAAGACCCCTCACTATAACTCTGTGTTTATGATTCTGTCCATGTGTAACGGACTATTTAAATAAACTCTAATACCAAAATTGAAACCAGCGAAATATTCTCTTTTTCAAATGTTAAACTGTATCTAATTACTGATGTGGCCAACTTTTTAAAAGGTTGTTGTTTTTGTTTTCTCTCCTATATAGATGTAATTTGAGGCCACGGTATTCTGAAATCCATACATATATGTGTCATTGCAATATATATTGATGTATCACATATCTATAAAGAGCGTCCGTCTATACACATGCACACACACACACACACACACACACACGCACACACACACTCATGGCATCAACAAGGTATCATTATCATGCCATTTAGGCCAATATCTGAAATGGAAATATCACATCATTTCCTGATTATGAATTTCTTCAGAGGTTACTATTAGGCCTTCCAGTAAATGTGTATGCCAGACCAAAATAGAGACATGCAAAGCCAGTTCATGACTTATTTCCAGTAAGCAGAAATCTTACCTTTTAATTTCTTCAAATCACTGAGGGAAATGTTCAGTGATGTTGGGCTAAAGATTTAGAGGAGTTGTCCAACAAGCAGCTACTCACACATGTTTTGAATTTCACAGATAAATAATTCAAAGTTTATCAGTGCACTTTCAAAGTTAACTTACAATCTCTGCCATATTCATGTTTTTGTAACATTGCACGGGTTTCCCAAGGAAGGGCATATTTCTCTTCCTGTCTTATCGTGAGGCTAGGTTAAGTCAAATGATCAACAAAAAATTCAGAACTAAGTTTGAGGAACTTGAAAAATGTGGGTTATTACTTAAGATATATAGTAGGACTATGTGGATTTAACCTTATACAGTAAAAACATATACATTAAAATAATAGTTAACTGACTATTCTCCTCCTAAAATATTAGATACATTTCATTATGATCTGTACTACCACCACGTAGAGAACATCACGCTGTGGGAGGTTAACAATTATTTAAATATTAGTTTTGATGAAACAAACAAACAAAAAGAAGCAAGAACCAAAACAAAAAGAGCCAAGTTTTCAATCTGATCTCTGAATGCTAAGAATCATGATTTTAATACCACTGAGCTAATGGCTTACTCATTGATTCTGGCCAAGTAAAACAGTGTTTTGTTTGTTTGTTCTGTTTGTTTGTTTGTTTTTTAATGTATTCCCTTTAAAAACCTAAATGCTTGAACTATGGAAAAGTCACCTATTTCTATAATTAGTGTTTGTTTTAGGCTATGCATTCATGATTCCCAAATACTTACACCTGGTCACCCTAATTCAACCTAACACAGAGGTTGGCTTCAGAAAGAAAAATCTAGCCAGATTATTGGTGTAAGAATTCACTTTTCACTAGTGTTTATGCTTCCTGGGAGACAGTGGAGCATGCCAGATAGAATACCGTTTTAGTCATTAGAAAGAGTTAGGTTTGAATTCTTACACTATTCAGCAATGTCTTAAACAATTTATGACTCAGTTTCCTCATCCATAAGGAGGGGACAATAACATACATCTCGTTGTTGAGAATATTAAGTGGAATAAAATACATGCCGAGGACCCATGTGCAACAGAGTGCTCAGATACCTATCATATTTATGACAAACACTCACTCTCTACTGGAAAACTATATGTGCTAACAAAATACAAATTTAAAAAAATGTCCTTCTGCATTTCAAGCTTTTAATTTGCTGAGTACAAACTACAAATCCTACATTTCACTTAAGAAAACTGAGGCTTCCTTGAGCAAATAGAGGGGAATACTTGATCTCCTTGAGTCTCACTCTCCCGATTCCCCTGCTTTATACTTCTTCATTTTCATTCTTTTACAAATAAGACAGAGCACAAATTGATTGTCTGTTGACAACACCATAGATGCGTTGTTTATTCAGCTATGATAACCTATAACCAGAGAAATTATATCATGCTGAAAACTTCATTTTACCTAATTGGCAGGTGAACCACTTAAGTAATTTGTCACCAACCTTTTTAGAATTTGATAGACATTTGAAGTACTGAGGTTATCTAACTGAAAAAAGAAACATCATTCGACCTTCAAATAAATTAATAATAGTCACTGAAAGCTTCGTTTAACAATTAATCAACAGCAAAATTTATTTTGAAATAAAATTCCTTCTCATGGGCTATGAACTTGAATAGACAGTACGTAATTGTTTCAATAAAGTGTAAGTGTGAACCCTACTTTTGTGCTGTACATTTTTGTAGAGGAAAAACAATTTAGAATTTCTGTGATATAGATATAATTGCTACCAAGATCCTATAACCCTACTTGTTTATAATGTTTTCTCTGTGAAAATACTAAAGGTTTCATTCTATTTCTCTAGTTTTTTGTTGTTGTTGTTTTTGTTTGTTTAAGACTTTGAGCTTAATTAGTGGTTGGCACAGTGTTCCTGGGGCTTGCTGCCCACACAGGAGCATGAACACCTCCCCTTTCTCAAAAGGTCAACGCCATTTCCCTGCCTTTCAATGTGCTAGACAAGCGATCTGAAAACAAACGCACAATATTCAGGGAAGTCCTGGAGATGCAAAGCCATGAGTCTCAATGAGGAAAGCAAAAATCATTCTAAATAACCAGGCAGTTTATAAGAAAATCCAGAAATATCCATACAGAGCGTGGAGCTGAAAGAACGTGCAGATCTTGTTTTGCTATTGCGGGGAAGTCGGGCACACCGAATGGTGCGAGCGTCGTATTTCTTGTCCTTGAAGATAAAGTATTAGAACTTTTCCCCACAGATTTGGATTTGTGGGAATTTAACATTTTGCTTTAATAATTAAATACAGGATTTGGACAGTAAGCTTAGAAAGAAAGAAAGAAAAAGAAAGAAAGAAAGAAAGAAAGAAAGAAAGAAAGAAAGAAAGAAAGAAAGAAAGAAAGAAAGAAAAGAAAAATGTTAATTCAAATCCAGAAAAGTTTAGATTTGCATAGGTGACTCGTTTTGATAAACCATTAAACTTATTTGCCTCTCTTTTTTACATTACACTCATACATGTAGCACACAAATATATACATATCGAAATATTTTATAGATATACATATGTGTATATATGCATAGTGTATATGTGACATATTTATATATGTATACATGTATACTGTGTTTACATGGGTGTGCATAAAACAAACAAACAAAAAAAACAAGGATACATACATACTTGTATATGTGTATGGGTGTGAGTATATACATAGTAGTTGGTCAATGTACCTCTGTACAAAATTAGCAGAGACTAAAGTTGAAAATAATTTATTACTTAAGTTCCTCGGCACATGGACTCTTCCAATTATGAAGTCACTAACAATCAGAAGGCCAGTTTTTCTGGCCATGGGCTAATAATAGTTCTACCCCACGACTTATCAAAGCTTATCATATAAAAAAATCTAAGCTTTAAATTGTGTGGTTTTTAATTACATAACTTAACATATCTTTTCTAGCTCTAGAATTCTATGGTTATTTTTGGAAATGGTGTTTTGGGAAGCACCAAGAGCAGTGTTGTTTTTTGGATATATACATATACGTTGACACTAAACTAGAGAGACGTATCTTATAAAGTTATTCCGGCTTCTAGAATTACTTTTTTTCCAAAATTTCTAGGCTAACAGTGTAAAGGGTAAAGGGCTAAAGATCATTCTATCCTTTCATCGTTCTTAATATAGCTGGAATACACCAAATTACATTTAAATACAATGGTACACAGTGACTCCCTTCAGAAAGTTAAAGAGACTGAACTGAAAAGACTCCTCGAATAGGTTCCCATTAAGAACTCCTGGAGAACCTGGCCTTTCCAGTCTTTCAGGACCTACTCAAGATGAACGTCAGCCATATCTCCCTCCATATCGTTACAGAAACAGTGCACCTGGAACACGTGGTTGAATCCAGTCAGATTGATGCACTCTAATCTCTGCAATTTCACCCCTTACTGTTATAGCCTTCTAACTTCTATGCTAGTTACGTCCCTTTTTCCTTGATGAGAAAGAGGGGATATCCATTCAATCCTAAGTAACATTCTTTGATTATTCCAGCCTTCTGTTATCCTTTTTATTTTCTGAATTTCAGTACTGGTTACTGCCGAAATCATGCTCACAGTTTTCATGATAGTCTTTCCATACTGTTTATTGTGTGAAATACCTTCACATACTGAGCAATTCCTTCCTCCTGGTGTTAAACCTAGTGCATAGTAGACCTCTAACATACATTTTTTGAAGGCACAAGACCTTCATAGTCAAATTCAAACATTCAATCTCTCCTGATTCCCTCTGGCTGTCCATTACTCGTATCTATCTCTATATAGCACATTGTAAATCAGTCACTCAACACACTTTTTTAAACTGTTTCCATTTGCCAGACATGGTTGAAATATTATAAATAGAGGAGTAAACATGATGTACCTACCCTTGTAGAAAATTATTTCCAGTAGGAAAACAAAAATAAAAAAATCAAGCACAAAAAGTAAGCTAATTAATTTTAGACAGTGATGTGAAGACAATAAAATAAGTTATGGGGTAGAGCTTGACTACAAAGGACTACAGATTACTTTAGTAGAGTGTTTATAAAGTCTTTTTTTGAGAAACTCATATATGAGTGGACTCAGGGATGATGACTAAGAGCCAGAGATGTGTACACCTATGAAAAGACAGATGCAGCAAAAACAAGAACAAGTACGCTTTCCCTGAGGCCAAAAGCTTGACATGTTTGATGCACAGATAGAGGGTAGTTGTGGCTGGACCACAGGCCTCCTATAAGGAGGGAGATGAGATCAGAATCATAACGAAGGCCTCTTGTGGAGCTTTTGGTCCAAGGTGTGGATCTGGAATCTTATACTGATTACAAAGGAAAGTCAATGGAGTGTGTTAAGCAAGTGAGTTACACAGTCTTTATTTTTTTGAAATATCACTATATTGATTGTTAAAGTAATCCAATGTCCCCCAAAAGATATGTTCAAGCTTTAACTGGTGATATCTATGAATGTGACCTTTTTTGGAAATAGGATCTTTACATAACTAATCAAGTTAAGATGAGGTCACTCTGGGTCAGGATAGGCCCTACTCCAATGACTGTTGCCCTAATAAAAAGAAGGAAATTTGGACAGAGAGACAGGAGACACACAGCGGAGAAGACCATGAGATTACAGAGGCAGAGATTGGAATGATACCTCTATAAGCCAAGAAACACGAAGGAGTGCTGGCAACCACCAGAAACTAGGAACGGGCAGGAGGATTCTTCCCTAAGCTTTCAGAGAGAGTGTTGGCCCTGGGGACTCCTCAAGTTTAGACTTCTAGCCTCCAGAACTGTGAGAGGCTATACATTTGTTGTTTTTAGACACCCCGTTTGTGGTATTTTGTTACAGGAGCCCATGGAATGAACACACACATTAACTTTGAATAATTGCAACATATGATAAATCAGGCATTGTCAAGATTCTTGCAATCTAGTTATGGATAAATTTTAACAACTAGATAGATTTGATCGATCAAGTGATTGATATAGATAGATAGATAGATAGATAGATAGATAGATAGATAGATAGATATAGAGATATGATACATATATAAAATACAAGGAATTATGGCACTTCTCCATGCTATATTTTGTTACTTTGTTCGCTTTGAAAACGCAGATTCCAGAGAGGGTTAAATGTGCAAGAATATTATGAGAAATGCCTATGAAAGAAAATAGGGAGAGAGCCAGAAAGGCTGGCAGAGACATGAGACCATGTCGCTGGTCTGAAACCTGAGTGAAAGAAAGAGGGAAGGAAGGGAGTTGAGTTGGAAAAAAATTAAGCTACTGTGCAGACTAAGAAAAGTCCAGAAAGATCACTGGGGAGTCCTTAAAATCAAAGTCCCCAGAAAAATTTTTCATCTTCCAGAAACGTTTCTGCTTTACTATTTCTACCATGTTCAGTCACTGACTGGGAGTAGCCCGTGAGACGCATGATGTTGGTGCAAACACAACGATAAATTTCAGAGCAAAGCAGTGGGGTCTGTCAATTACTTTCCTGATGCTGAGATCCGAGAGCTGTACCCTCATGGTTCCCTTAGGTAGCTTTTAAGTACCCATCCTTTATATGAAATAATTTTTCATATTTCTTAGCCATCTTAAACTTGTCCAGACCGAAGGGGGTGGAAAGGGGTGAGTGAGAAAGTGGAGGCATTAGAGTATTAGCTGGAGTCCATTTATGCATGAAACCCGTTTCCTATATATGGTAGGACTATACTTTATGGAAGGAGGGAAGATAGTGTTGAAAAAGAAGAGAAATCCCTTCATCTCGTCTTCAGTGCCGGAGTACCATAGGCACAATTCCAATATTTTCTCTGTTGTTCTGTCTATTGATGAGAACTCCAATATTCCAATCCGAGTGTTGAAAATGGATTTCTCCCTGATAATCCCATTCTTTCCATTTTGCTTTCCTATGGATTGACATTTACGTTATTCTAACATCAGTATTCATCGTGTCTTCTATGATATACCTCAGGTGTTGTTATTGCAGGTCAATAAACATTTCCTGAGGAACTGATATGCGCTGGGCACTGGGCTAACCTGTAGTGATTTCAGAGAGAAAATATGTAGTCCCTGATTTTAAGAAGTTTGCAGATAAGTGGGAGACAGTGAATCAGAGCAATTTCAGTGCAATGTGATAAGCACCATGTTAAAAGTAGTTCCAGATGTTTTTAAATACAAAGATGAGCAATAAAATTAGCTTGGCGTGGGGACTGGTTATCATAGAAAGGTCCCTGGTACACTGAAATTTGCACATCATGATTGCCTCAGTCATGGACTTTCTTATGTGTTTTCTCAGTTTACCTTCCCGTTCTTCCCGTAGGAGCTATTTGAGTGTTTGAATTTTTATTAATTATTTAATGTAAAAACTATTCAAATAAAAACCAACACTTGTTGCTTCATATGGTGTTCAAAGTAGCCCAACACATTTAAAGGGTAACAAGTATTATATCCATATTCAAGCAATGTACAGAAGTGACTCAAGTTGTAAAATAACTTAATTGTAGAGAAAGCACACAATTAAAACATGCATTTTGCTCCTAAGGTTACTCTTTATATAAATTGTTTGGAATGCATAATACAATTTTCCCATAGAATACGAAACTGTATATTACCAGGCTAGTCCATGAAAGTCTAATTAGCTTATAATGTAGCTGGTATATTATATATTTATCATGAAAGTCATTAAAATCATATTATTCACCCCAAATTGGAAAGATTAAATATCCAATAATGGTAGCCTAATAAAATAAATTTTGTTTTAGCTAATTAGCTGTATAATGTAATGCTATAAAGCCACTGACGATTACCCTGCAGAAGAATATTTTCAACCCTTACGAGTTTTCCGTTCTAAAATACTCAGTAATATAAAAATGTGAAGAGCAAAATACAAAGTTTCTCATCATTCCTTCTTTGAGAGTCCTCCAGTGTTGGTAATAGTTTAGCATGCACTCCAGCCTTTTTAAGAGAAAAGTGTTAATAAAACTGAAAAACAAACAAACACTTTTCATGATACATTACCAATAAAAATACAGATTCATTACTTATTTGTTAAATGTTACTTTATTTTATGTTCTTTTTATTTGCTTTTCTTAATTTATTTTATTTAATGTATTTATTTGTGCTTTCCTCAAATTTCAGAACTTTCAAACGCTTCTCCCTCAAAAGTTGGTTTAAAAGTCACTTTTTAGAGAAATGTTATTTGAACAATCTTTGTAAAATCTCTGTTCTCTCTTTCCCCCATACTGTACTATGGACACTCATTTTTCCCTTTACCATGCTATTTTTTCTCATAGCACTTATCATCACATGACATAGTAGATATCTATTTATTTAATAACTCTCACTTGTTCCAGAACGTTCATTCCATGAAGGCAGAGGCTATATCTAGTTTGGTTACTGTGATATTTCCAGCAACCTACACAAGTGCGTGGAATGTAGAAGGACATAATAAATATCGTTGAAACAATTATTCGATGTAAACAAATCACTCTGTAATCAGAATATGATATATTTTCCAACTCTGTAAACATAATAAGCATGCTACTTTAACTCTATTCAAACAGAAAGAAAGTATATACAGTAAGAAAAACTCAGCCTTACTGATATTAAAATTTGATGGTTTAGGGAGATTTTTTTCATTAAGGAAAGAGATCAAATAAAGAGCTTTCTTTAAATTCCAATGTAGTCTTTTGATTTAGTTCAGTGTTTTCTGGATGGTGAATAATCATTTGTTTACTGACCTTCTAAAATGCCCCCAGTAAACCATAAGTCTGTTATATGCACACTTTGTAAGCATGGTAGTTATCATGATATATTTTGGCTCAAAAACAGAATAAAAGGTGGGAGTAATTGAAGAAAAGACAAGATAAGGAGGGGCTGAGAGGCTTTTGAGAAGTTTCTGGACAAAATTTGGATGATCTGATGTAACTTAATGAATCATTCAGGAGAAGCTAAGTTATGTGGAGATAACGCCCAATACTAACCCATCACCGGCTTCAACCAAGAAAGGTTTATCTTTTACTCATGCTATGAGCATCGAAGTTTGGACAGGGCTCAGTTCCACGTTATCTTTGTCTATCCTGCAGGAGTCAGGCTGAGGAGTTGTTTTTTGTTTGTTTGTTTTTTCCCTGTAGATTGAAAAAATAATCCTTTGCAAATGGCCAAATAGGCTCTGGCTCTTTAAAGCTCTTTTCTATAGGTGCCACCCATTAGTTTTATTTATATTCTATTTGCAAATGGCAGACACATAGTCAAGAATAAATTTCATTCAGTGGGAAAAGCCAATCTCACCCTTATGCTCAGAAGGAGAGCAAGAATCAAATATTTGTGGACAGCTTTAAGGACTGCAAAGCATGAGAGGCTGAATGGAGTTTATAGCTGAGAAAGTCCATGCATTATAGAAAAAGAAAGGAGCTCATTTGCAGTCAGTACGGGGCCCTAGTCAGGGCTGGGGCTGATACACATTGAGTATGCTTCCTCAAATTAGGCAATCAGCGAGTTTCCTTGGCATGAGCTACAGGGATGGGGAAGAAGAGTAAATACCTTTGTCTTAGTAATATTCAATTTTATATTTGTGTATTTCCTATTTACATGTTTCAGACACATCCTGTTCACACCTGTGTACAATATTATAATAAGTGAACACATACAGAGATTTAATAGTAATTCTATCAGTGTCCCTAGTCATCGATTAGAAGAACGAGACCAATGTGTCCTATTGATTTTCAGCACTTTCCATTTTTAATAACAGAAAAAAACCACATGGCATCAAAACTTACAATGCACTCCACTTAATGGCAAGTAACTCAAACTTAAAAGGGTTATTTAGATTAATTTGCTTTTAAAATTCAGTTATTACTATATTCAAGTAATTTGCCTATTGTTAGCTAACTCTAGCACCCATTAGTCTAGAAACCGAAATGTAACGGGTACTTCACTGATTTCTGTGTTTCTTAGTTGCCAAATCAGCCCCCTCTTTCCATTTTTTCGTTTATTATAATTTGCTAATACGTTGGTTTGTTCCCTCTGGATATAAATACAATGTAGCTTTTAACTCTGTTTATGGGATACAGGAACACACATCCTGCCAAGAGATTTCACATTGAGCTACAAATTAGTATCATGAGTCATTATTTCCATTTCATTCTTTTCTTTGTGTGCATGGAATTAGTGTGAAGATCCCATTAGCAACAGTGCCATTACAGGCAGAGCATTTTTTTTAAAGAAGAAATCAAACCAAACAATTTTCATAAAGCCTAGGCATACATGAAAATTAAAAAAAAAAAAAAAAAAAAAAAAAAAGATCTTTAGAGGTTATTTTTATCATGAAAAATAAACAATATCTAGAAACACAGTGGGGTTTTTGATGTGGGTATTTTTTCTTAACTCTTGTACCTGGAGAAATATATTAGGTATTTAACTATAGAATAGAATCAAATGTAGAAAGTAAATTGATGAAGAGTACAAAATGAATTTTTAAGGAGTGATCTATTTACCTCTTTGGTGAATTTAATTACTCCACATCTATACTGTAAACCAAGGAAATTATTTTTAGTTTTATGGCCACAATAATTTTAAATTAAATTAAACTTAATTTAATTTAATTTGGGGCCTTCATAAAGAGAAAAACAACATCAAACAACAGAGATTTCCAATGTTGTTTTTTGTGTTTTTTTTTTCCTATTTATTTGAAATGTTTGAAGCAACGCATTGAGTTTAGTTGAATCTGGGTCTAAAAGTCCTGGATTCCTAGTCCTAGAAGACCTTTCCTCAGTAAATCACCTCATTTAGCTACATCGATCAATTTATTAGTATGATCCACAGGTTAGTACGGAGCACCCTCCACAGGCCCAGAACTTTCCTGGGCACAACACAGACGTAAACCCCTGCCCTGGTCTATTTGCAGACCGTGACACGTGATACCTGTTGCTAGAACTTCCACTCAGAGCTTTTATTATACACAATGCCTCCAATGAAACACATAGAACTTTGTTCTCATAGGAGTGTCCAGAAAGAGGGGGAAATGAGATTGATAACAGTTAACTATTGCGCACCATGGGTATTCCTTCTATCTATAAGGTCGATTTTTTTAAAAAGTCATAAAAATCACTTTGTAAATGAGAACATAGAAACTCAGAGGTTTAGTGGCTTTCCTAACTTTATACTGAGAACTAGTCCATCTGAGCTGGGACAGTCACCCAAATTAAGCTGTCTCTAAACCTTGTCTGATGCCTTCCAGCATACGGTGAAGTCTCTTCACTGCCAGATTCATGTGGGGTACAGTCTGGTATATCTGTGAAGATGAATGAATTCAGAAGGAGGGACGATCAGAAACTACCCTGTCTAGTTTTAGGCAGGGTCAGGATGAAGGGAAGATATGAACAGAAAATAGTAAACAGAATAGATTAGCTAGTGAAAAGAATTTAGGAAGTTTGAGCTGCTTGTTGGAAGAATGGACAGTGACCACAAAATATAATTGACACCATGCTGCACAGGCTGAACATGAGTTATTGTGGGTTTTGAAGAAAGTGATGAAGAAGCAAACAACATTAACATTTGTAAGAAAGATGAAAGTGCAGTGGGTATGGGAGGCCGCAGGAGAATGAATGCGAGTTACCTACCAGCCCAGACATGAACTTGGCCTTAACTCTTGTTACTAACTCAGCCTGTGACTCCAGCTCTTTAACCTGAAAAGGTAGTATACATTGGCTCCATATGAGCAAAAACATTTAGGGGTCTCTGTGGTCAATAAAATATGTTCCAGTTAATATCTTTATAGACTGTAAGATAGTTTGTGATGTATACAGAGTGCTAAACAATAGTATATTTAATCATTTTCCAGGAAAAAGAAATTAAATATAAAGCAATGCTGAGCTTTTATGGTTTAATTGCTTTTCAATGCAAGTTTTTTGTTTTGTTATGTTTTTACTTTCCTTGGAGTTTATAAGAATTTCATCAATAGAAAAGCACTCCTTAACGCTAGAATTTATTTTCAATGCAATGAAGATCTCTTAGCACCTCTTAATTCTATATGAACAGGAAATAAAAGGAAAGCAGAGTATCCACCTTTTGTGTTTATTTTCTGTGGATTAGCTTTGCAAACCAAACTGTTGTTTTGTTTTTTTCTGTTTCCCCCTCCAAATGTCAATTGACTCTTCGCCCAGGGCAATTTGCATTTAAGAAAATAGTGTCCCTCTGTGGTGGCCATACATGCAGCTGTTCTCAGAAGGGTCTTTTATATCACCTTTTCCAGGCAGGAAGGAAGAGAAAGGAGATGTAAGATGTTGAAGGAATGCATTCTGATGTACTGCTAAATAATGATCTTCTAATTTATTCAGGGACAGAAAATGCCAAGGCAATTCAGGAACTAAAATTGAAAAAATGGTTTAACCAGTTAATGCCAGAACTGGTGGGAATTGGAGTTTAATGACATTCTCAATAGATAGCTTACTCAAAGACAAGACTGTAAGCGCCTGTGACTTATTAGCATTTTGGTGACTCTTTGATAGCCTGTAGATTGTCTCATACTGGTATCCATTACCCCTATGTATCAATCACTTTTGATGGACGAAATAAAAATGGTCTAATTGCTGGTCATAGAAATAGAAAAACATATTATTTTCTCTTCACAAATGAAGAGAAAAATAGATTAGAAAGTGTACGTACTATTAACTATATCTGTTCCAAGTCACCCTCCCTTTAAGAAAAGAATTATGAATTTTACAACATCTGCATAGACCATATTTTGTTTTATAATAATAATAGTGGTGGTCACTTCTTATTATAAATGCTAATGGCCAACATGATATGATTTTTACTGCTTTAACAACTGGAAGGTGAAATCCATAAACACTGATATTTTTTTTTTTTAAAGCAAGATATGCAGTAGTGTTTTCACAGGATGATGTGATTCCTTTGTCAATCACTTCTCCATTTTCTTAAATATTTTATGTACTTCGTTATGTCACATTTATGCAGTGAGGCTAAAAGAATACCATACTGAAGAGGACGTTTCCAATATGGATCCTGCTCTAGTTTATCATATGATTATATACATGTACTATCTTCAAGTATTTTCTGCTGCTTCTCTTGAGCTCAGGCACAGGCCAATATATCTGGGTGGAAAATGTTTTATTTCAAATTGAGGTGACTTCATTTTCCATGCGTTATATCTACAACCGCCTACAAACAAACCCATTTTATTCTGTGGCTACAAAACTTGGATTCTTAATCTACTGATTATCATAAGTAATGATCAGGATTTACAAACAACTGAAAAGGTTTCTAAAGGTTTACTTACATTCAAATTCAAGAAACATATAAATCCTATTTACAAGGACTCAGCTTCAAAGATTATTTCAGTGTGGCCAGCTGAAACCTAGATTTGTTTTTTTCGTAAAGGTGATTGGCTGTTAACAGGTCAAGAAATCTCTGCAGACATGTGCGACCTCATTCGCACATGGGGAGTTGTGTTACACATTTGTTTTGATTTGTGTGCATGTGTATGGATATTCTTGCATTTATAATAATGATAAATTAATACTAATAAGGATAAACAACACAAGGAAACTAGTCGGACAATCGAAACTAACCTCAAGAACACATCCATATCAAGATAATACATTTTTGCAAAACTTTTCTATGTTGAGAGGTCTGACTGTCTTTAAATGTTTCCATTTTGGTGATTAGAGAGTTAAGGCAGATAGACAGCTAAATAACTTCTGCCCTGTTAGATTATAAAATCACTTCCATTACTCAGAAGCTCATTTCTTGCAGCAGGAGGCCCATATCATTATAATAATAGTAATTATAATAATTATCATAGCACTTATACTTGCAATTACATAGCACTGCCTATCCCAGTGAATCCCCCAACTCTTTAGAAAGGAAATACAAACTGTAGCTGGGAATCTCTTTGCCACTAAAATGCAGTTATCACCAGAGTGCAAAAGTTGGCATCTCTCTTCTCTTTTGCTTCTAGTCCTTCCTAACAGTTGTTATTCAGAATAAAATATTTAATTGAAGGTCAAAAATAAAAATAATTTGAGTGAGTTGATGGTAACTGAAAATGCCTCACGTCCCCCCGGAAGACATTCTCAAAAATATAAATAATGTTCAAGAAAATCTGTTGATTTTGTTTGCCTTTAATCCAACGGAAATACTTCCGTACAGGATCATCTTCTTCAGCAAACATGTTCAATGTATACATACCAAAGAATATCCATTGACTGGCCACAGAGCATCTGTCACTTCGCATAACATTTTGGACTAGTCCCTAAGATTCAGGACTACATTGTCTAGAATATGGAGGGCACACAGTTTCAGTCTACTGTTACAGTCCTTTCT
The DNA here is from genome assembly GCF_036562045.2 of Rhinolophus sinicus. Taxonomy (NCBI): domain Eukaryota; kingdom Metazoa; phylum Chordata; class Mammalia; order Chiroptera; family Rhinolophidae; genus Rhinolophus; species Rhinolophus sinicus. The sequence continues at coordinate 16,653,079 of NC_133753.1, forward strand.
GCTCCAGCAATTTCTAAACCACACCATATTTTTGGGCTAACATTGGCTCCATTGTGAGTAGACATGGATTGGGTCTGAACAGCGCTGCCACAGTAATTGTGGGTTGGCCATCTCACAGAACATTTTGGGTTTGTTTGACTTATGTTGTTTTCCCCTCTCTCTTAGTTTCAGTGAGTCTGTAAAGATAATAAAAATAGTTCTGTTGTACTATTTTAATACTTCTGTATGTGATCATGGCTGGAATTACTCGTTTAGAATAGTGTAAGAATAAGAAATATAAACTCCAACCTTTTGACAAAAGTTTCTCATCCTTACATGTTCTCTTTAACAATGTCCTCAAAATGATAGTAATTCAGATGGGTTGGTTTTCTTCATTCTCATGTCTGCATTTCCAAACTTAAATCTTTCTTCACATGCTGCCTCACCTACACAAAATGAAATAATCTTGCCCGCCTCTAAAACTCATAACGTAGGAGCTGGCTATTTCTTTCTTAGAGCACTTAGTCAGTGTGTGCTCTATGAAGGCAAGGATATTCATCTGGCACCATGAACATTCAAAGTGCTTATCACATAGTAGGTGATCAATAAAATTATTTGACCTGCACTAAGGTCTACCTTGCACAAATAGTACTGTGTACTCAGGTGGATGTCTTACCCTTACTAACCACAAAGCCAGATGCTTAGTAAACATTTAGTAAATAACAATGATTATTGTTATCTGCCCTAAAATTCTATAAACTCATAGAGAAAAAGGTCCTAACTTATTTATCATTGTACCTTCTACAGGGCCTTATATATACTACACATAATACTTATTCAGCAAGGGATTCGGCCTAAGAATTCTGTTCACAGTATGCTGCTTAAATCCAAGCCTAAAGTTTTATATCCTTTATAGAATATTTTATTCTAAACAATTTATATTTAATTAGGAGTCAGATTTCCAGGAGCACTTTGGAAACAAGTAGCAACTATTCCAAAAGGCCTGTCCAAACAAAATACATTTGAAATACATTTGAAGAGAAAAGAAAGAATGTTCCCCTGCCTACCCCCAAAAAGCTGGTCTATACTGAAGGACTTAATGTTCCTAGCAGATAACTAAAAAATGTGCTGAATCCAAGGAAAAAAATTTATGCGAGGCCATCTGAACTTCAAAAAATAATTGCCCTGCTAAGATTTATCTTCCCTATGATTGGGTTAATGGAAGCTTGTATTTTGGTATGCAAAGAATCCTTTTTGAAAATAAAAATTTATAAATCTCTTAGGTCTGTTCCCCTCTTATTTGACAAGAAAGTAGCCTTCACATATAATCTGTCATAGCCAAGTCTGCAAAAAATGTACTATTGGTGAGTCTTAAATGGAAACGTTAGTTCTTGGAGATGGACGCTGCTGGCCATATCATCCTAGTGGTGTGCTGTTGAAAGAATACATGATTCTTGTATATGAAGAAAAAGAAATGTTTAAAAAAAATGGCAAAAGCAATATATTGCAGTTTTTCACTGTAAGAGAAAACAATTCAGAAACATCGAGTGAAAATGAAGATGCTTGCCCATTAGCTTCACCATAAGGATACGTTTCAGGAACAGAAAGTGTGTCCTTGGTAGGTGGAATGAGTGTCATTTAGGTGGTAGATTAGTTACTGCCCTAAAATCTATCATGATGGGCTTGCATTAAATGGCAAGGGTGTGAAATAAAATACAAATTAGGCTTAACTAGGATAGACTGCACTAAAAATGTACTTGACTGAACAGGAAAGTTCAACCAAAGTTCAGTGAGTTCATGCTTGTGTGAGGTGGGGAGAGGTGCTGGGCACGTTGTCATGTCTTCTGTGGGTGGGACCTCCCAGAGACATCTTCTGGCTTCCCAAGGCGACATAATATACACAAACATGGATATGCCAGCACTGACTGACATCCTGCCGGATGAAGTTAATTTGATCCACCTGAGGATAATTCTAGCAACTGGCGTGGTGACCAGTATGCTCCCTGTTGGTTCATAATAAATATATGTTGACCAATTCTCTACCACAGAATTTATCTGCATCGTGAATAAATACTTCTGATTTTAAAAGTTATCCATATGTTTCTGAATAATAAACTAAATTGAATGGCATAGAAATAGGTATTCTTATCTTTTCAATTGCTATCCACTTTCACTTTGATTTACATAATTCAAAAAGAACTTTGAATTCTTTCATGTGTCCCACTGAGAAAATTATTTCATGGATTTTTTTTTTTTAACATTAAAAAAATCTGTAAATTTGGAACAGATGACTTTCCCCTTTCCAGCTTTATCTGACATTGGTGAAATTTGATAAGACAACTAGTTTCTCTTGATAGACCAGAATCTAAGACTATTTGCATTGATGAAAATAGCTAGCATTTATATTAGGAAATGTTCAAATATTTTACATTTCTTATTTAATTTAATTGTCCCAATAATGCTATGATGCTATGATGGAATTACTATTATTTCTTTTATCCCCATTCTATGGGTGAGAAAGCTGAGGCATGAAGAAGTTTATTAATTTGCCAGAGAAACGAGTCCTGTATGAAATGGAACCAGGATTTATACACAGGCCGCTTGGCTGCAGGCTGCAATCTGATAGCACTGTATTGTGACATCCCATAACTTCATGCTCAATGAAAGAAGAGGAATTACAAAGAATACGCAGAACACTGGAATGGTCCAAACTGAAAGATCAGAAGTGGGAATACACATAAACTGGTATAAAAAAATGTATTGATCAAAACTGCTAATGTATATGGGTTTCTTTTCACGGTGATAAATGTGTTTGAAAATTGATGTGGTAATAATTGCACAACTCTATAACTATACTAAAAACCACTGAATGAATATATAATATATGTATAAAAATTTCACCAAGCTGTATTTTAAGTATATGTGTTTGATCACTTAAATATGCTGTCTATTTTTGTTGAAAGGTTGTCAGGTCAGGAAAGGATAATTGATGCTATATCACCTTATGTGATCATATTTAAAGATACCTAAAAATATGATCTATAATTATGTCACCTGAACTGATTCATTTTTCCATGCCACCATTTGAGTTTTGTGACTTGATTGTGGATACACACACACACACACAGAAACACACACACACAGATATGTGTGTATCCTATTTATTTAGGATCTTCTCTTCCAATTTCTCTTTCTCCCTTTTAAATTTTTAAAATTGTAATTGAAAATACATTCAAATAAAATTATTTCTATTTATTGTTTTTTTTTAGCCTTCTTTAAACAGTTTTCAAATTTGAAGTATGGAAAAGTAGAAAAGTCACTTTGGAGCGGGTCACTTCCTGAAGACACTTATCTATAAAATAAATTAGATTTTGGTTGCTTTGGTTATTGCCTGGAAGTTGACAGGGCATGCAACTTTATCAAAACAAAACACTCTGTTCTCAATTTGGGATATTAACATTTATAGTCTAATTTTTCTCAAGTTACATCCTCATATGTTAAATGAAAGTCTAACACCCTAGGGAAAAGTGGAGAGGCTAGTTTAACCCTGCAATATATTAGATACCTTTTAGACTTTATTCAATTTTGTTTTGCGTTGTTTTACTTGAAAACATATTTTGTGGTATGGATTGTAAGAGAGGATAAAACAAATGTATTTGTACTACATTTCATTTGTATTGACAATGTGTTAAACTTCTTCATACACATAATAAAAGGATCTTGTTGACCTTTGTGTTCTAAGCCATGTGAAAATATGTACATTTTAGATTTTAATCATAAACAGACCTAGTCTCCATTATAGTTTTCTTCTTTTAGTCTATATCAGCACAGTCATTTAAATAAAATGTTTATTTGTAAAAATGTGCGCTTTATTTGAAATAGCTGATTACAACACTGTTTGGGGTTTGTATGATACATCCTTTCAAGTGTAATTTTTTTAGGTTAAAATTCAAACATTTCATCTTTTAAAATGCCTGGTGTTTGATTTGGTACGCTTGAATTAAAGATACCCAATCTACTTGAGTCTCCCCTTATTTAAGAGAACTTTTCTGAGAAACAGGCCTGGCAGTTAACTTCCTCTCTGTGGCTTTCCAAGATTGAATTAAAATGTGCAAAATGACTTGAGATTCATGGTGAAAGGATGCTTTAGAGTGTTAATCCCCCATGAATTCTGCCTCCAGGATCCTGCTTAAATGAGCAGGAAACTTCTGGAATTGAACAAGCATTGTGGGTGGCCATTCTACGGTTAACAGGAAGAGAGGGGAGATTTCAATTAAAGATGTGAGTTAACTCACATAAATACCATTATTTGTGGGTGCATGTGTGCCTGTGTAAGCATAGGTCTGCACCGATAGTGCAGACAGGCTGAGAAAGACTGGAAAATAAAATCTATGTATCAGATAAAATGCTCCCGGAATAGAATGGACATTTTCAGGAATTTGTTTTGTGTCCCTTACCTTTCAGTACTTTCCCCATTGAATTTGGCCATGATCAGAGTTTTGGAGATTTGCAGATAAACTAAAGGCCAGCACTATGTTTTGGTTTACTGGTGAAATTTTAGGGTTTAAATTGTTTTTCCATTTCTATTTCCATGTTCTGATGTGGGGAAGGAATGAAACATATATTTATTTCCTGTGCATTACAATGAGAAAAAAAGCCCACATTTTATGGCCACACAATTTAAATAGTGTTGTTTTTAGTAGCAGAGAGAGAAATCCTGTCTCTAATGATTACTGCAGAAATTTAATTTATGAATGGTTTCCTAGATCTCCGTATTATTCATTTAAAGTAATGTTATAATATATGTAGGTTGGTGTATACTGACTAAAGCAGATTTTTAATGTTTTCTTTTACCATCCAACATACACACACACGCACAAATCTAAAACTGAATTTATACTATTAGGGTTATGATATGTTGTTTTCTAAAAAAAGTAAGATGGATTGCTTCAATTTCCAAAAATCAGTTATTTAAATGTTTTACTTTACATACATGGCAAATATAATCATTCAGGTGATCTGATTTCATGTCAAATATTAGCTACATTTGTGAAGTTGGGCAAGCTGGTGCAAGGTTGGTATAGGTAAGAAAGACTGTGAAGATATTTAAAAAATAGACTTTGAAATCCAGGTAAACTTGTGGGAAGAAGAAGAGAATAGTGACTTTATCATTTGCTTTTTAATACAACTGTCACTTACATAAGGAGATTTGTGTTTTTTCGTTTTTTTTGTTTTGTTTTGTTTTGTTTTTTAAGTGCTTTCAAGATTTGGTGCCTTCATAGCTTTTCAAAACCTGTAGAACAATTGGAATTAGGCACTTAATCCTTCAACTTGTCAACTTCAAGGAAAAGAAAATGGATTAAGCAGCAGAAGATGCCTGAAGGTTAGATGGCTGTACTCTTAACTGTCTTTAAGAGCACACCTCATTCACTGGGCTTTGTTATTTAATTAAATTAATTAATTATTATTATTTTTTAACCACTTCTCATGAATAATGAGTCTGGCTGCTGCTTAAGGAGCAAAGCTGTATCCCCATCACCATATTAGAGAATTGCCTGGTCCTATAGCAGACATCCCCACTGATGTAATTAATGAAGACTCCACTCAACCAAAACCCCCAGAGGGAGTCTGTTTACAAATGAAAAGTACAAGGTAATACTTTCTCTCTGGCTGTCACATCCTCTTTAGACATGCTTAGCATACTATGTACTCACTCTGCCTTCAATAACAAAGAGCGATTGTGTTTGCTAGCACCAACTTTATACCAAGGATTCCCTGTGGAGTTCATGAAGTTTAAGATTCAGAGACCCCGCCCCCAACATGTAAGGTCCCCTTCCAAGTCCTGGGAGATGCCCTATCAATGTGTTCATATAATTGTGCTTCCGTAACGTCTCCAAAGGTAAGCTACTTTCACTGCGATTGATCAAGACCACCAGCTTTACCACTCAAGCTTTACTTAAATTACGTTTCCTCCCAATCCAGGTGGCATTGGAGTGATTGTAGGCCATTTGGGGATTTGGCAAAAGGTGAGTTTGAGTCTGCAGTCAGTCTGGTGCTTTGGGAGGCTGGTAATCTGGTTCACAGTAATTTCCATGTATAGTTACTGTTGGCGATAGCTGTGCTGACTCTTGAGCCTGTGGTGACACACATGGGTGTATCCCATAGTGCCTGGCACTGAGAGTATGTGCTTAAGGGGAAGACAAATGTTTAAAATCTAAGGAACTAGAAGTTAGCCTGTGCAACTTTTTTTAAAGGATCTGCTGTGTAAAATTTTAGTGGAGATTTTGGTTTTCATTGATGTCCAGTCAAAACAAAGTTCTCCTCTGTCAGGAACATATTAAAAATTTTGGGTACATATATAAACTAAATGTGCAATACATTTTATTTTTCTTTCTTAATGGGAATGGCATATTGGTAAAAATTTTATATATACTTTCTTAAATGGAAAGATGTTCTGGGGCATTTCAGTGAAACAGGGAAGAAATCATAAACCCTTACTTAGACATATATGTTGTGCACCTTCTTTTATCACCTTAGATTTATTACATAATTGGGGAAAATTTTAAGCAAAAGTTAATGGAATATGAAATATATGTCATAAATATGAATGGTGAAATTGATAGACACTATTCTGATATTGAGAAGGAAGTTGTAACTAAGATTTTTACATTTTACCGAAGCAGTAATTTATTATGAGAAAGAGTTATTCCAAATAAAAGTAATAAATGTTTTTTTATGGTTGGTAATTTACATAATAATAAAAAATTATTACATGGACACGTGGTAAGAAATTTAATGATTTTACTGAAAACTACTAGTATCAACAAAAATTAGAATTCATAATATACCTGTACAATATAGACTTAGCTATAAAACAGGTAATTTGTATCAGAAAATCAGAGAACTTAAGTTTTGTCAACACACACACACACACACACACACACTAACACACACTTTAAATACTCTGAAATCAATTAAATCCCAAAATTGACAATGTCAAAATTTATGTGAGTTTACTAAAACATGTGTGAAGCTGAAACTGTCTATGTGATCAATTATAATAAATAAAAAATTCAGTCAACCATGACATATGAGAAACTCAGTTATCTTTCCATTCTCATTATAGATGTGGTAGATACATTAAAATTATTCTCATATGAGGAAACAGTCAAATATACAGCCAAAATGCTTATCAAAAGCTATATTAAAGAGCTATGTCAGGAAAAGGAATAGTAAGACACTGAGTTATTTGAATTTCTGATTTTTGTAGTATTAGCTTTTTAAAATTTGTAAGTTTAAAATGTGCAGATATATACACTACATATATGTGTGTATATATATATATATATTTCTATATATATAATTTTTAACCTAATTTTGCATTCGTAGCTTATATTCCTTTTCTTAAAATGAGACTCAAAAAAAAAAAAAAAAAATATATATATATATATATATATATATATATATAAGCTTCAGGTTCCTCAAAATCTGGATCTGTCCCTGCTAGAAAATCGAATATACTTTGAGTATGAGCAACAGAATGCTGGTGTGTGTTTAAGAAACAAACAAACAAAAAAAGGCAAGTTTATTCCAAGAACATTCAGCTCCTCACAGAATTAAAGGAAGAAGTAAATGACTACAATTGGGAAGGTGGTCGCCAGGATTGTAGACAGAGTCTGGGTTCTAAAAGCGTTATGTCAGAAACAAGTCTGTAGGGTATCTCCATTGGTTGGCAGGTCCTGCTGGCTTACAGCTGCATCCTTACTTAAAATTCAAATGATGGGGAGAAAGAGGTGGATCGAGTGGGTGGAGTCCCTTGAATGATAGTCTTGGGGAATTACATGGATTGAGAATCAAACAGTTTCACTAGAGAAGATATGCAAGGCAGACAAATAAAAAGTTTGCTACAACCAGGCACTGTGCTGAATGCTGATAGATATAGAGGGACAGGGGGAGATGGTGAGACAGCCTTGTGATTTTCAGAAACTTGCAGTTTTATTATAAGGGAGAGCAACATAAATGGATAGTTTGGAAACTATGTTAATGACTAGGGAGATTGGGAAATGCAGGATAGGGAAACAAAGCCCAAATCTGGCCTTCTTGGAGAGAAAATGCCTGCGCTGAGTCTTGATTCAGAGTCTAGTCTTCCTTTCTTGAAAAATATTAATATAAATGAAAATCATATTTTAGTGCATGGCATTTAAGAACTAGAGGAATCTAATTGCTTCAACTCATTTACTACAGTACCCTCTTCAGGCACAAGGAAATTGAGTCCCAGAGAAGTGATGTAATTGACAAAAGAAAATACAGTTACATGGTGGCAAAATTTTACTAGAACCCAGGTTTTCTGAATCTTACTCCAATACTCTGTTCATCATTTTACACAAGAGATGAAAGGAATACACAGAACTTGGCAAACATCAAAGTAAATAAATAGGACTTCATAGGAGGTTTCAAGGAAAGTGAGTCAAGAGATCTGTTATTTATAATTTTAATTCAGGAAACATGACTAAAGATATGTATATAAAACCTTTTAAATCAAAACACTGTGAGTACAGGTTAAAGAGAGCAATGTGTTGGGGGAAGAAATGGACCATTTCGTAACAGGAAGCTATATGCAGGACTCCATGGGATTTTTAAGCTAATTAACAGCATGTTCAATGGTGACAGCAGTGACATATGTCAAACATCATATAACAGGCTTTCAGTCTTCACTTAATAACAAACGCATAACCCATTTAGACCCAGATTCCTGTCTTTGATTTCTTAAGAACATACAGACAAATATACTTTATAACATACATATATTCAGATTCATGATTTACAACACACACAAGGATGATATTACCCAAAACTCAGGGTAATGGATAATAGAATTCCAGGTCTGGAAGCACAATACTAATACTGAGCATGGGGAAAGTGATCAAGACAGAAGAAAAGTAGCCGGCACACAGAAAGCGTCCTGCACTAACTGCATTCCCAGTGCATATGATAAATTTTTTACAAACTCACTTCTTCCTTTCCTCCTCTGTTTTCTTCTTCTTAAAGTTCCAGGCAGACATTTCTTTCTGCAATCCTGGGAATTTTTTCTCACCGCCATGTCACTGAAAATCTTTTCCACTCTTATGTTGTACAGTTGAAACGTCTTCCTCAGCTAGGACATGTAATGTTTCATTGCCTAAGTTTATTACATTTAGGTAAGGTCCTAATCAGATTTTAGGTGTGAGTATGTGATTACACAATGAGGCAACAGAGCACAGTGATACGCACTGAGCTTTTGGGTCTGATAGAACTGAGTTTGAATCTTCACTCCATCACTTGGCAACCTTATTACTATCAGCAAGTAAGAAAATAAAATCTCCATTCCTTTTGTACTAAGGGGGCAATAATAACATCATCATATTGTGATGCTGAGCAGATTAAACAAAACAATTAAAAATCAGAGGTCTCAGTCTATCTTACTTCTTATCATCATCATTGCCACTGCCATTGATGATGACAATATTTGGACAAATATTTGTCTTCTGTGAACAAACATGTATCCTGTTAATCCACTTTTATACTTTTTCCCCAATGATTCATTTGATTTTACTTTATGCTAAGTTTCAAAGAATTTTCTGTAGTAATTTTCTTTATGTTAGATGCTTTCTTTCTTCTTTCTTTCTTTTTATTTATATTTTTTTCAGAGTTTTAAATATAATGTGGAAAGAGAGAGAAGCAGGAAAAGCCAGGAGGTTAGCAGTGGGAAAAGAGAGGTATGAAGTGGCTAAATTACATAGTAGTTACATATATTAACCATTGTGTTTGAACTTCCTACTCTTATATTACCTTTTTCCAGGCATTTCTTTGTTTCCCTCAAGTCCTGGATACAGAGGGTGAGGAAGTTCAAACCTGCCAGGCTTAATCTTTTTAAAATAGATGACAGAGTCATCTGATGAGAATGAGGGAGGCAGGGGTGAATTCAGGGGCTTGAGTAAATTGAGCATGTTTTGCAATAGCTCCTCTGGGAAATTGTATAGAGATTCAACCATGAGTGAATAAAACGGTTAGCCAGTAAGCGCTGAGTGGTGAGAGGAGGCACCGTCAAGGGATGCGGTTAGCCTAGTTCCATGATTCTATCCTAGCTCAGCAATTCTTGGTTCAAAGTAAAGAACAGAATATTGTTGTTTGAAAGATGCTGGTAGATGGAGATTTGAGAGGACAGAGTAAAGTTCATTGTATTTGCACTGTTTGGAGGCTGAATTCCTGGGATGTGCACTGAACTGTTTGTTTTCATTGGGTATAAAATGTTGTGTTTCATACAACACAATCAGTTTAGTATTGTATACATTTTATTTTATTCTTATCACGAAGTCACTGTTTAGTGGTTGGAAAGTGTTTAAAATTAATGTGGGAAAATTATATTGCCCTTAATGTAATTTATCCCAAATGAGAAGTTAGCAATTTGAGTTTTTCATGGGCATACATCTTATATATAAATAGAGAAAAAGAAGGAGACAGAGATAAATAGCTTTAAGCATATGAGATGTACATAAGAAAGCACAGAAAATAATAAAAACCGACAGAATAGTGCCCATCACTGCAATTATAGGGATAAAATGTCTCCACATTTGTTTTAAATCTCTCTATTTTTTTTTTTTCCAAAATAAACGAAACTTTACAGGTATACATTGTTTTCATATTCAATTTCCTGACTATTACTGAGAATGAACAAAGCTGGTTTCCTATTACATTAATTTCTTCTTTTACCATTATTCATACATCATTTCTATTTCATTTCCTTCTTTTTTTGTACCTCCTTGAGATGAAATCACAGTTCTTTTAAATATTTTCTTCACATTGTTTAAAAAATCCTAGGGCACTAACCTTTGCTATGTTTATTTATGCAGACAACTAACAATTTCTCTTCCTCCAATCTAGTACGTCCTACCTGACGTAAGCAATCTTCATTTTTTCCATAATTCCACCTTTCATGTACTCATAAAGTAGTACACCATATTTCTATCAAGTGTTTCTTTTTCTCGCTCTCTCTTTCTCCTCCCCACTTTTCTCTTTTGTTCTTAACCAGAAAATGTATCATTTTTAAAAATTAAGTTTCAACGACATATCATAAGAACCATTATAAGGTACATACAGGACAAGTTTATTTTATTCTTGCCACATAATATCACTAAATCTGAATGCTCCAAAACTACATTCAATATTAGAGGACATTTAGCTTGTTTACAATTTTTTATTGTAATTATGCAATATATATTTCTGTTCACAAATCATTATGCATTAATAATAATTTTATGTGCTATACTCGTATATCCTTAAAATAAAATTCTATGGTCAACATATATTCGTATTTTAAAAAATAGACATTGTTACTATATTTACCTGCAATATAGTACTAGTTTATATTATAACCAACAATATTTGAAAGTGAGCATTTGTACATACTCTCACCTGCATTGGATATTATCACTTATTTTCATAGAATCTGATGTTATATTTCTGTTTCAAGACTCTAAACTTCCTCCGAGCGTAATGTTGGCCACCCTCCAGAGGTTTTGATATATAGCAGTTAAATTTTATTTTCATTTTTATCTGAAAGAAATTTTTTTTAGCCTCATCTACTTTTCTGTGTTCAATAGTTTGTTGACCCAAACCCTTCATTTATTAGAATTTATACATCACATTACTATTTATCAAGACTTTACAGGCAGTTCCCTTTTTTCTGCTTTCCAAACTAAACTCATTGAACGAAGTTACCCTGCACAGCTCACACTTCGGGGTGGGGCGTTATGGTTGACCTCCTTGAGGGACCATTATCTACATAAATTATTTAAATTCTTCTACATGGAAGATTTATCGTTTCTTCCATTTAATTTATTTCTTCAACTGTTTCTATCAATAAGGACTCATGGGTATTTATTATATTCTTTGGTTGGTATCCAGTGTGACTGTTTATTTTGTTTGTCAAAATGTCCCAGCTTTAGTCATTGGAAGCTTTGTCAGTTGGGGCTTGTGTCCCTTTGACACCTGCACGTTAATTGTGTTTTTTTTTGTCTTGACCAAATACTTCGTTTCTGGCACTAGAAGCTGCTCCATGTTCTTCCATATTTCTTGCCCTACTCCTAGAATCAACAGTTCTGCAAGAATCATGGACCCTTTTTTAAAAATATGGCCTTGGAAACCAAGTTCTGGGTGCTAGGTATGCTTGTTGCTAAGGGGGTGTGATTGCTCCTAGGCCCTCTTAGACGAGGGAGTAAGGAAATGAACGTATCTATACTAACACATGTACATACATATATCTATATATATATATATCTATGTCTGTAACTATATCTATAGTAAACTGAATATGAGTTCATAAAATGTCTCCAATGTAATCCCTTACCACATGGATCACTCTAGCTTCTCCCTTTATTTGTAATTTCCCACTTCAGCAGTGAGAAACCTGGCTCTCACAGTATGCCATCCGTTAGTTTAATTGTTCAGTTCTAGCATACATGTACAGTGGTTTCAGAATCGTTCCCCTTACCTCTAGGAGAAATGACTTTATCAGTTAGAGTACAGTGCTTATGCTTGGTTCCACAGTTCTTTTTGCCTTTAGCCTTACAGACTTCTTTCATTTCCAAAGTTAGTACAGTTAGAAAGTTTCTTCTAGATAGCCTTCAGTTCAGTTGTTTAGTAGATTTGTAATACAATTTTATCCTTTTGCCACAGTCTACATTCTATCTTGGGATACCCTGACTTCCTAAATTATTTTTTCAATTTGAATACATTAAAGTTCACTCTTGTTCTGTTTTTTTTAGCACGTTCTTGGGATCCGCCTTAGTCCAGATAATTTTCCTTACTCTGAAGTCAGCTTTGTTTAAAAATAATATAACTACATTTACTTTATTGGATTAGTGTTAAAATGGTTCTTTACCTTTCTTTTAACATATCTGGCTTAAATTTTAAATAGATTTATTCAAGAAATTATAACATACATGTTTTAAAAAATCTACTCTGTCCTTTTCAATCTTTCAATTCATGTATTTACACCATTTACATTAAAATGATTATTGATATAGTATTATTCATACTATATTTATAAAACTGTGTTCTATTCATTAGGTTTTTTTTTTTTTAATTCTTTTTCTGCCTTCTCTGCTTTTAATTTTAAATGAGCATTTGTATTATTTCATTTTATTTTCTCTCTTAGTATATCAATTCTAACTGTTTTTCAGTTGTTTTTACTGGTTGCTCTAGAATTTATAATATACCTTTTTAACTGATCTGTGCCCTCTTTCTAATAACACGGTGTTGTTTTATTTTTAGTGCAAGTAACTTATAATAGAATATTTTCTATTCCTTTCTTCTCTCCTTGTAACATTGTTGACATTAATTTCACTTATCAATTCGTTACTATCAAAGCATTACAAAACATAGATGGGACGCATAGTTAGCATGTGTCTGAAGTTTCCCATTATCATGAATTATTTTACTCCCAGACTGGTTTTTCTGATTTCCAATAGAAATCACATTCAGAAAGACAAAGGAATTCTTGTTTTCTAGAGATTTCAAAGTTGCAGCAATATGGGTAGCTAATAGCTAAACAAACTACTCATTGTTTTTGAACTCGTACTTGTTAGAGGACAAGCTGTCAAGGTGTTGATATTATTTTTCCCCTGTTTTATTTTGAACGTATGTAACTCATTTAAATGTTTTTCTCCTCCATCAATTACCAAGATGAGTCTGCAGCTCTCTGTAAAATATAACCTTAGCTTTGCTGTTGCCTCTATGTGAAAATCGGATGATTTATGCAAGTGGTTAATGTATTGTATCACATAATTGCCTTAGAACTTAGTTGTTTTATAGAAAAATATGACCTGAAGTGATTTCAACAAACTAAGTAAAAATTCTTTAATGAAAGTTCTAAGGTAACTTAATTTGCATACCCAATATCTGCATCTTACCACATGATGAGAAAGAAAAGATATGGGATGATTTTCTAAGTAGTTGTAACTACAGGAATATATTTTCCACTAGAGATAATGTGACAGCAGAGTTGGGGGAGCATTGGACTAATCACAAAATCATTTTAAAGAAACGTTCCTACAAATTGTATGTACAACATATTTGGAGCTCAGCCCATTGTGCACCAAGTACCAGAAACCGTGGAACAGGAATACATCTTCCCAGAAATTTTATTTTATTTAAAGACTTGGAGAGGAGACTTCATTTAATGTTTTAAACATATATGGGTATGTTATAAAATAAAAGGGAAAGCTAAGATAAATTAAACTTTCAAAGGAAGATTTCAAGCACACTAAGTTTTTATGATTTTGCTTATATCCCCAAAATACTGCAGTGCTACAAATTTTGCTTTCCGTTTCTGTTAGGAATCCTTCATTGGAAAAGTTTCAAAGGCAGAAATTTAGGATTAGAATTAAAATCATGATTAATTGAAAAAGAAAGGAGGAATAAAGCCAATTCCCCACAGCAAGAGAAAGATAAAATATTTAGGAATTAATATAAAAAGAGATGCATTGAATGTATGTATTAGTCAGCATTCCATTAGAGAAGTAAAACCATTTTAAATGATACAAAAACAGGATTTATTATAGATAGCACTTCGGATTTTGCAATGGTGGGAGCTGGTGGAGATAGCTAGACAAGGCAACTGTCTCTTCCTAGGGTTGGACTTGACATTGCTATAGGTCTGCCAGATCAGAAATCAAGAAAGGAAGTTGGACCTGGGTGAGGATGAACTAAGATCCACAGTAAAACCTGGAACCCATAGAGACAAACTGGGATCTTATTTCACTATCGCCAATGTTGATGTCATGATCATCACCCAGGAAAACGTTAACCCTTTTATGACAGAGTGGCACAAGTTTCAAAGTGGTATTCTTATCCCCAAGAAGTGGGTTGACAAGAACAGGCAGGGTTCAATCTTGGAGAAAACTGTTGAAGATACTCAAGAAAGACAAGCTTATAGTTAAGGTAGGAATGTGCTACTGGGATCTAGGGTTTCATCACTGGAAAAACACAGGTTCTAAGGAATACAGTGTTTCAGTGGGTTCAGGAAAAAGTGAGAATTACATTATCTAGGTTATTTGTATTATAGACAATACCTTCTAATGAGAAACAAATGACATCTCTTTGTTTCAGGAAAGATTTTGTAAGTAGGCAGTTGTAGAAGGTGCTCAAATGCAGGTAGTAAAGAGAATGAAGAGCCAGGGGAATGGGAAAGAGAAGAACTAACAATTTCTGAAAACTAATGGGGAAAAAACTAAGGGAAGAAGGAAATAAAGGAAGGAAGAACAAGAGAGAGAAAAGAACAAAGGGGAAAAAGTTGTATCAAACTATCACCAGAGAGACACTTTTTATAAGTTATTTTATTTACTCCTTTCAACAAATGCATGGAAAAATATTGATTTTTTTTTCCATTTTACAAATGACTCATTAAAAAAGCAAAGAATTGAGTAATTGGGCCACAAAGATACAGTAAATGCTAGAGCAGAAACTCAAATTCAGATTTATTTCGTTCCATTATTAACTTCTACTCTACCACCCTTTCTCATGAATCCAAGCAGATAATTACAAGATGGTCCCTCTTGATGATTTCTGATTGTGGCAGTTGCTCTAAACTACTGTGGTTGGCTTCCAAATTCTGCTTGGGTTTGAAGTTGAATATCCAGAATGCTAAGGGCTCTTTGTGAACTTGTATCATTTTAAGAATACCCACTTGTAAAATAATATAAAGATATAGATATTCATACTTATATTGAAACTACACAAATTATTTTTACTGTCACTTGTTAGTGGAACTGGTTTATTGACTGGATGTTTTTCCAGCTTTGATTTCAAGCAGCGTGTTGGGTTTTTTTTCCCCTGAGCTTAATAATATAAAAGACAGATCCAAATGCTTTCTTGGCACTTTTGGATATTAGAATTGTATTAACTTATGATCTTATAACATTTACTACACCCTCACATCACATCCAGTAAAAGTCTCCCCTTTTTCCCATTTAAATCTCATCCAGACTCAGAGGCACACAGAGGTGACAGGTGTGAGGGGATGTGTCTCAGGAGCTATTCTTTTTCTCTTCTTGCCCCAGGCACCACCACCCCAGTAAGCTATACCTGCTCATGCTATTTCATGCCAAAAATTATGAGGGGCAAAAGGTAAAATAAATAAATGAAAAAGCTCCTTCAGCTGGTGGTGTGATATATTGATTGCATGTAATGGTTTGAGGCAGGTAAGAAAATAATGGGTATTTTCATAGAAGGGGGGATCAGAAACATTTTCTATACCCCTCAGATTCCAGGGGGCACTCGCAAAATGAGGAACTGGGTATGTCAGCATTAGGCAAGGATACAGCTGGAGAGAGCATTTCTGTTTGCCTCTCCTGGAAAACAGTGCTTTCATTGAAGCCTTCCTCACTTTGTTTGCCAAGTGAGGAAAAAGCCAGCCCACTCTGTCTTATCAACACTCAACAGTCTTCTAAATGAGCTTCATTTACCCTGATGAATTGCTCACCTGTAAGTACAGGTTGCAAGTAGGTGTTGGATGAAGGGTGTCAGACATGGTTTTGTTCTTTCTTAGTACCTCCTATAGAAGATTCTAGCTACTCTCTTTAAAATGTGGTGGTATTTAAAGCAATCTGTTTCAGCTTTGGACATTAGCCAATATGTTAAAACAACAGAAAATCCCATTTTATATCCTATTACCTAAGTACTAACCTTTGGGAATATTTGGAGAGAATGTGCCATAAGAATCTATTGCATTATAGAGATATAAATAATGTCCCCTGTTGGTTAATAACTTGTAAATAAGAAAGAGATCTTCACCTGACATAAAAAGCCTGGCTTTTTCTTTTTACAATAAACAAGTAAGAAGCATGGCAATTAGTTATGCTGATAACCACAAATTAGACCCAAATTACATTTTTTGTTTGCACCTTATAAAGTAATCTGTAGCACTAGATTCTAAATTGTTCACAAAGCATTTCCAGATTGTATCTGGAAATCTCCAGTTTGTTATGAAAATACTGGCAAAATCTTAATTATAATAGTGCTACTGGGCACCATTAACCCTTTTCAGATACATTTATGCTGAAAAAATGGTAACGTCAAGGCATCAGTTTGTTAAATAAACACAGGTGTTGCTGAGTCCCTGCTGGTGGGCCATCTACAGAAGATCCATTCTTTCCAAACAGTCAAGAAAAAAAGGGAGAGGAGTAGATCAACTAGCTCAATTATCAACCTGCTGAAATTGTTCAAAAACAGAGGTGGCTTGTCATATGGCTTATGCTTTTAGTTAAGACAGAAGTGGAAGGGATGATATACCTGGTTTCAAGAGGTACAAATACTCACACATACCTACATACACTTTCTCCCTCCTCCTGCCCCAAAGGTGTTGCATTTCGCTGAGTTTAAGATGCCATGAGATGCTGTAATTTAAAATGTCGGTCTTGCCCATGAGCAGAGAATGAGTTGAGGTTTTTATACCTTCCCTTTTGAAACCCCTAATTTTAAGTATCAATGAAGAAGGATCTGTTCTTCCTTCTGGATGCACAATAAATATGCAGATTAAAAATCACTACACCCAAGATTAGGTTTTGATCTACCTATGACCCAAATGTTTGATCATATTTCTGTCTTGATGTCCATTGACTAGAGAGAGATGTGGTGTTTACAAGTACAAAAAATGTCCCCTAAATGCAACTGTTGCTGTCAGCTTTTTGTCTCTACTGAGGCATTTGTGACAGTGAATGGTAACACCCCAAAAAGCAGGACACCAGCTAAATTCTAAGAGGTGCTTCAAGCTAACTGTTCTCTGAATCCTTTGACAAAGCCTTTCTTTAGCCCTATCCCCAACCTTAGTGAGATCTCCATGGGGCAGTTCTTGTCACTGCAGAGACTCTCACAACAACACTCACATGCGCCGTGACCTAGAACACAGGTGGCATGCATGCTCTCTGTTATTTTCCTTCTCAGTCCCACTCCTCTCTGGGCATCAAGTTATATAAGTTGAGCTTTTGTGTGAGGGTCCCTACGCACAGGCTGTGGCCATGTGTGGAATCACAGTGTGTGTCTGGAAGACAAACTATAGACCTCCTGTTGCAAACATTTCCTGACCATTTATTTCCTGATCAACTGGGGCAAGGGAGGTGAGAGGCAAGACATGTTTTGAATAGAATGAAACAACATGGAATCCTAGACATTTAATATCAACATATTGTTTTTTTTTACAGTCAACTTGAGCACACTTTTTATTTTTGTCGTTAATTATAGCAAATTGTGATCCTGAATTAGTACAATAAGGAGAAAATGTACAAGATGAATTCAATCTGGAATACATTCTTAAGTTTGGAACCTAACATAGTGGGAACGCAAGCTGAACCAAGCACCCAAGGGAAATAATTGCTGATAAAGGTACAGACAGCCAACTGCACTCTGCCCTTATTGATACAGGAAGTCAGCCCAGATTAAGGGGAAAATTTCTAAGCCAATCCTCCCTGATTATATTACCAGCAGCCAGCCTTTCCCTGGGCTTATGTGCACAAGAGTAGAGTCTGGTGCCTGGTGTATGTCTGTATTTATGGAAGAAGCTGGCTGTGAACCAGGGAGTTTCTCCTGCTTCAAATACTCTCCTTTCAAACACAATCAAACTGTCAGCTGGCTGGCATTGGTTTGGTACATCTCTCAGACATTTTCTTTTCAATATACCGAGAGAATCTTACTTAGACCATAAACATGAGCCTGCAGACCTGAGTCATTAAATCCCTTTTGATCAGCAGCTTACAGACCTGATCCCCTCTTTGACTTAATGTCTCTGTGTTGATGTAAATTGCAAATGAACAATTGGACGGTATGAGATTTTCTTTTGTACCATTAGTTGGACTAAGAATAGACAATGGATCACGATTTGTACCTTAAAATATTGTTAATTATATCTAGGAATATACTCAAGCCTGCTTTATTTTTCTTTCTGTTATATTCATTGAAAAGACTGGGATTTGGTTAAGTATTTAAAGTATGTTTTTCCTATATAGACGATAATAAAATAACAATCTGTTAATATTACATTCTGCTGAATACATTCCAGAATGTGTGTGTGTGTGTGTGTGTGTGTGTGTGTACATGTGCTAATGTCCCCCAGAGTCCCTTAGATATTGAATATATCCTCCTCAAAACTGACCCCCTCTACCTTCCTCCTATTAACTTGTCAGGTGCAACATGAAGGCAGAAAAGTAGTATTTTTTATTTTGCCGTCTGAAAGAAGTCTAGCGGTAGGCGTGTTATCTTCTGCCTGGAAGTATGAAAATACTAAGAGGTAAATCAAGTAAGAAATCAAGGGAAACAAAACAAGAATGGAAAATGGAGAAGTAAATAAGAAAGATAGAAACTTTGTTTTGGTGAAACATCATATTGACTGCTATTTTCAAAACTCCATTTTTAAGGTAAAATAACTTCTAAATGTAGCATTTGCATGTATAACATTTGAGGGGATGGGATCTCCATTTGGTTAGCTCTTCTTTGTGTCTGGTGCAGTGCTAATCCTTTGCCATACGCCCTCTCCTTGATGTGAACTGGAATTACACACGTGTGCTACATGCCTCTGTGGGAACATACAGGCTAATATTAGGAGTCGCAATTGCCTGGAGTCCCTCTTGTGAATTGAATTTTCCAGTGCAGTTTGGAATGATCAAAAATCACTTGCTCATTAACAGATTACCCAAATGTATACATTTTTGTCTCTTTGTTTTTGCTGTTACAGTCCATTCTCTTGTAGCAACTGCCTATGATGACCATGAACCTGAAAGTGCCGCCATCTTATTCCAAAGATCATTTCTATATACTCTGCACGTGGCACAGATGTAATAGGTGTGTTTCCAGCCCAAGTTGTCTTTGTCTCAAAAAAAGATGATTAATCCTGCTAAATAAATATTTCTAGAAACAGAAATAATTTTTAGGAGGAAAGAGCAGACACATAATTCAAATATCCCCAGAATCTTTGCACACTTGTGAGGAGATAATGTTTCTCATTCCTGTCATATGACTGGGACCCTCAGCCATTTTCAGAGCCCAGGTACAGTGCCAGTATAGAGCAGGGCTGTGCCTGGGTTCTCATGTGGGCTTGCATTTCCAATGCAGGGCCTAGCTAGGAGGATGAGGTCAGAGCTTCTGGGAAAGTTTCAAGAACACGCTCAGCACCTCTCTGAGGTTGCCACAGAATACAACACTTCCAGAAGCTTTCTCCTTCCACCTATCATTGATTTATGACTATAAGTGGCAAATAGGTTTATAAGTATATGTTACTCTGAGAAATTATATCTCTAAACGTCCTAACATGGAGAAAGCCTTAGTCAAAGAGAATTTTTACATTTGATATTAATTTTGAGAGATTATTTTCTTTCCATATATAGATGGTGCTGTGCCATCAATGCTGCAGAATACTGAGGACAATTGAGATATCTGAATTTATACAATAGGACTGAACTCAACACTGAAACAACTGAAATTTGGATAGCAAGACCGGCCAAATTAATCTTCCATGTAGTAACATGATCTTTTCACATGAACATTCCCGTTGCTGGGAAATAAAAGACCTGAATTGTGTAAAAACCCACCTGCTTTATTAGTAGTGGCAATCTGCATGTGTGTTCATGCCTCTATAGCTAATTGTCCCTAATTAACATCAACAGGAAACTTCCCAAATGTTCTCCATTTTCTAATTTACCCTAAAAAAAAGAAAAAAAAAAAAAACTGTAGAGGCAGGACTCTTCTGCAAGAGAGGGTGTATGTGTGTTTTCTCTTTTATCTAACTTGTTTCCTTTCTTTCATCTTTACGTGGCAGGCTATAGTGATCTTGCCCAGTTCTCATGCCCTGCAGGTCATATAATTGAATAGTACTGGGAATGGGTAGCTCTGTTTCATCACAAGTGACTTAACCACATCCTCAAAGTTTGAAATTAGTGCAGCTGAAAATATGGTGAGAAAGGAATCACATCCAGATGACATTTTGCAAGTCCTCCCCAATCTGGTACAATCTTGCGGTTGTTTTCTTTCTGTTTCCTCTGGAGCATGCTATGGTTTTACGAACTTGAATGAAACCTGCTAGAATTCTTCAGGCTAAGGACACAACACATAAGTTTCATGGGGTGTGGAGATTTTCTGAGTAATTTTCACATTGCCATGTCAATCTCTTCACCATTCCTTGTTTCTGTGATTATATTATCATTAATCAGCCAGGGGTTACAATTTTGTGTTGAATCTGACACATATTAATTGCTATTCTCCATATCTTTTTTTTTTCAGGTACTGTGATTTCTACTACACACACACACACACACACACACACACACACACAGTCTTCATCTTTTACGTATCTTTACAACTGCAACACTCATTTTTAAAACATTATACCATTTAGCAATGGATGGTAATGGCGCTGAAATGTTAAAATAGCCCGTATGCTGTGGTAGCAATGACCTTACATACAATATAATTTGTACAGCACCTTTCCAGGTGAATAGCATCATTTTTAGAACGGATTGTGGAACATCAACAGTTATTTATTTTGCATTTTCCTTCAATGACTTCTCATGGGCAAATGTGAGTTAATATACTCCTTTTTTAAGATTTTTTTTTTCTCTCTTCCTTTAAGCCAGTCTATGAATTTATGTCTATAGTTTTAAACTTCTGCATTGCTATTAGAATTGTAACTTATGTTTACAACATGCAAATATTTTGGTCTGATTAAATTTTGGGCTTATTTAAAAGTTTTATTGATGTGAATGGAGACTTCTAGGTGGAAAAAATCGTAGATCTGTTTGTTACTGCATCATATAAGGCTATAATGGATTCTGAATAAGAATAATATATAATAATAATGTTTATTATAATTTATATTATATTATTAGTTTGTACCTGGAACCATGAGCTGGTGCCTCCTTAGCAGGGGTTACAGCTTACACCCAGTGTCTGTAGATGTGGGTAACCAACTGCTTTCCCTCTCAACGTGTACTCTTCATTGGTCTACTCAGTTCTGCACTTGAATTCTTTTAATCTAAAACAAGTAATTGATTTTTCTCTTCATTTGTTAACTCCACAAACAATGGATTTAGTGACTTTATGTCATTGTGTTTAAATGTAAACCTAGATTCTCTGGCCTAAGAAATTTAATATTCTGTTGATAGCAATAGAATATTCAGTAGTATGATGTCTGGAGATATGGATTGCTTGGCAAAAATTGTATAGTTACCAGATCAGTTTGCAGCTAAACGCAACTCTCGAAAGAAAACAATAATGTTCATTTCAGTTATACAGGAAAGATAACGTTTTGATCATGTTAGACCTTGTTCATTCTGAGAACATTGATGTAGTTTGTTTCCCTTTAGAACTTTTTACCAAAAAAAAAAAAAAAAAATAGTTTAGTTAGACTCTCTCTCTCTCTCTCTCTCTCTCTCTCTCTCTAGATTTCAGAGATAAAGTAGTGTTGTTAGTAATAAAACACTGGTTGTGTTGGTATCTAACATCAAATATCATTTTCATTAGCTCTGCTTTTAGATGTCCTTTTAACCCTACTGACTACAGTAGTAGTTCCAGAATCTTAGAGGAAGAAAGATCATTTGTTGAAACCATATTTTTACAGACGTTCAAGGTGAGCCTTAAGATACGTGTTACTTTATACATAAGGCCTCATCCACTCTTACTTCAGCCTAAAGTAGAACTATTCCAAATGTGATTTGGAGATTACTGTCCTTTGTGGAATGTTTATTATGGCAATTTTCATTGCCATGACATCCAAGTGCATGATCAGTGGGCTTGTGTTTTGTATGTCTTTTTTTTTTTTTTTTTTACATTTAATTTTTAAAACAATTAATTTTATTGGATTTTACAAAAATATTCCTCATGGATTAAACTTTTTGTTTTTAAATGGTTCTTCACCAGATACAGTTGAAGAAGCATTACTGTAGGGGCTTCCTATGTTTCTAATTGTCATGACTTTTCTATTCACTTTTTTCTTACTGCACACACTTTAAAGATCTCCAGGGCAGCTTTATGCAGGTAAGTACCATTATTCAAAGTGAAATATTATACGAGTACAGACCAAAAAAGCCTTCAGCTATTTTCTTAACTTAGGGGTGTATTTATAATTTGAAGGAACATGTATACCCTTTCTGAACCTTAGAGAGGGAAATCACATCATACTCTTAAGGCTATTAGACTTTTGGACCCCAAACAGCCATTGATGAGGCAGCTGTCTATTCTTTACCACACTTGGGGCATACTCGGTGCTCAATAAATAGTTAACAGACAAAATAATACAACTCAAAATGTTTGACATTCCAGAAAGCCAGCTACCCCCCTTAGACATTAAAAAGCTTCACAGGAAGTTTTTCCTTGGATTTGGACTAAGCAAGGTGCTGGGGTTACACATGGGGTCCCCAGGAATGAGCACACCAGGCATCATTGGTCTCAGCAGAGAGAAAACAGCTGTGCTTCACGGTTTGTTCAGTTACTCCAAGAAGCGCACCTCATTTTTCCTGACAAACCAGTTTGCAGAAACTGCTGCATAGAGAAGGCTGATCTTTTTCTCAGCAGGAAAAGAAGAATGCTAGCCTTTAGTAAATGTTGAGTGTCTCGAATGTTACACACCAAGAACTTAAAATTGTGGAAATGTATTAGATACATTTTGAGTGTACTCATAATTATAAAACACACCTAACAAATCTGGAATTTGCCTGTTTTACATTAGACTTTGGATGTGTTTGCTTAGTTGTGCCGTCTTTGCAAGGAAGTAAAAGTTACTGGCAACATCATTTTATCTGTTTTAGTAATTCAGTTTTCTATACAATTATCTATGTATCCTAGGCCTTCTGTATCCATACGTCCTCTCACAAATGATGCTTGATGTACAATTTTACTAGTGTGATTCACATAGATGTACCTGTCAGTACTTGGAGAGTTATAATTTTTGAGCCATCACTAGTGATTTGATGCTGGAATGCTGCTCCAGATTCATAAACGAGAATTACAACATTTTTAATTTTTTTTAATGTTTTATTTTGACTCTGCTGAAGTTGGGCTGCATATTCCAACCTACATGCTGTGGCTGAATGAAGGAGAGGAGTTGCGAAAATCATGGGCAACGTACAATTCTTTAAGCTGTTTCTCTAAATCCCTTAGTCCAAGGTGTTTGTTTGTTTGTTTGTTTGTTTTTGGACATTTCAAATGCACCTGAAACAAGGGTTATGGACCAACACAAATTATTTACCATCTATCAGTAGTAAAGTGTGTATTTAAACTCTAAGTACTTTCTAATTCAATCCTAGTATCAGTAAAATATAATAATAATAATACACTGAATTTCAAATACATGTTTCCTACATACATACAGTTAACATTTATTTTGCCATTGCTACACTTCTTAGTGTAAAGTATTTTACAAGGAATGTAAAAGATAATGCAGTTTTCATTGATTGTAAAGGCAAAGAAAAACTAAACTATTTTTCACAGTATTTATAAAATTCCTTCATTTATTCAATAAGTATTTATTGAAAATTTCGGGAATTGCCAGGCAGTGCTCTACTCAGTGAGGGAACAGGAGGGACTCAACTGAACAAAAATGCCAATGTTCTTTCACTAAGAGATTTTTTTTTGATATACATAACAACTTTTAATTCTCTGTCTCTCTGTCTCTCTGTCTCTCTCTCTCTCTGTCTCTCTCTTTTAGTTGGTCTGTCGTTAGTCACTAAGTATCACCTCCTAAAGTGCTATGCTCTTTATGATTCTGAATTTTAATCATTATTCTCTGCAACATATTGAAAAGCTAACACAACTTCAGAATTTAAGTAGAAAAAGAATGTTTGACTCCCAGTGTGGAGTTGAATTCTACTCAGTCTTCATTACCACTTAAATTGCTTATATGTAAAAGTACTTTGTGATATTGATGGACTTTAAACTTCATTTCCAGGGATGGAAAATTTCTTTCTATGTAACTTTAGACAATTTGTTGTTGTTAATGTGTTGCTATTTCACATATGGAATTAAGAAGGCTAAAAACCTCCCCATGGTGCCCTAAATAGTGTCACCTAAGTAATTGGTACTGACATTGCTTTAAAAAGAGTGAAAATAATACGCATACACATTTATAAAATGCAAGCAATACAAAAAGTAACAATGTTTTAAAAAAGAATATTCCCTTTCCTCCTTATTCAGAGTTAGCTATTGTTAGCAGGTTCTTTTTTGATGCATTCGTCCCTAGGAAAAACTAGCTAATTAACTAATAAATAAATAAATGCATATGCCAACATATAAATATTCAGGGATCTACCTTTTCATTTTTCAAGTTTATTTACACAAGAAAACATCACATTGTACAGATCATTTCATGCTTTGCTTTGTGTAATTAATATTATATTTCATCTTTACATCATTATGTGTAAGAACTTAATCCCTTTTGTTTATTGTCTTCTACCATGTGAATGTGGCATCATTTACATCTCCTGTTCCCTACTGAGGGCACTTGGATTGTTACTACATATAAATGCTCCTTAATAAAGCAGGTAACTAAATAAATCAGTGGCAGAAACTTCGAGTGAAATCCCACCCTTGTTTGTGATTTCAGGTCCCTCCCAGGGTTTGTCAATACATGTTTTACCTGTTCCTCCAAAAAGCTGTAGAAGATATCTATCCTGTTCTGGAAGCTGTCCTGGCCTTTCTGCACAGGAAGGACCCATCGCAGGACCACTGGACCTCCCTGACTTTGCCTGTGATGGTTCAGGTTGGCTTCACAAGGAAAACACATGTTAAGTTGGTGGAACTAATCCTTCCTGGGGCCTGGCCCAGCACTAATACCTAAAGAATCAACTCTTCAGTTATCTGTGACAATGAACGATGTCCCTGTAGCAGGCTAAAACACTTTTGGGGGAGGGGAGAATAGATAGATATCTATATCTATATCAATATCTATATCTATATCTATATCAACATCTATATCTATATCTATATAAATATAAATAGATAGATATCAGATTCTAATCATGTTTCACATTCTATCAAAGAATGACTTTTGTTTCACTTATTTTTATTCCTCTAAGAGCTATCAGTAAAGTTCATTAAAAAAACAAACAAAAAACCTAAAACGTTAAAAAAAAAAGGAAAAGGAAAAACAGTACTAGAACCATGGCAAAAAAGATGGGGATAAGGTACTACATGAATGATTTATTCTTATCGATGGAAGTTGATAGTCATATAAAGAAACACCAGGAACAGGGTCATTTCACAATGATTTATCACCACTCATTACTGTTGAACATGAACATTCACGATATGAACATATAGGAAAGCAGAAGAATACATTAAAGAGTAGAGCTGTTCTCTAAGGACATGTTGGCGGCTGCAGAGAGCTTTTTGGTTTCTAAGAAAAGAAATGGCATGCTATCAATATAAAGAACTGTCATGTCACTGTAAATTCTGAGATAGCATATGTCACTGGATTTGAAGGAAATTTCTGATAAGGGATTTGGTTGGAAAGGATTGCTTCTGGCGTCTTTGTGTTGATGACAGCTGCTTCTGGGCCTCGGATATAGCTCTACTCTTGCTGACCTCAGTCGGTCAGCATCACTGTCGAACTGGCAGGACGGACAAGTCCCGCTGGCAACTCTTTCATCATCGCTGGCTGCCAGCTTCTGCTCTGTCCTGGCAGGAGGTCAGTGTGCAGAGTTCAGGATTAAACACTGTGGTTCTCACTGCCAAAGACTGAAGCACCACTTTCCCACTGAAGACTAGTTAGAGATGAAGAGGTCACAAACAGGCAACTACACAACAATCTGTTTTAATAATGTAACGGATTAACAGTTGTTGTAAATTATTGAGCTTTCAAGATTTTTATTTTCATTTATGTTAAAAATTATCTTCCATCTTACTCCAGTGCCACGGAAAGCCAGTTCTTATTTATTTTCATTTATTTGTTAATGCAGGAAAAATGTTCAAACATGAAAGCTTTACTAGAGAAAATAAAACGATGAAATACACAGCTGTCTGAATGCTTTTTAATCGTCCTATTATCTGTTAACTGAATCCATGCGCAGCACGATAATAAAATAACAGGAAGGACAGATAACTCAGCTACGGTATCCATAAGAGAAACCTTATTAGTCTTACAAAATAAAAAAATAAATAAATAAAAAAGTGAACTATGATACTACAGGTCTATATGTGAATTAACGTAGGAATAGATGTAACTAACTTCTTGGGGAAAAAAAATAAGCTCATTTTTAAAATAAGAGATAGATTTGTAACAGAGTAACTGATCACATTCCATGAGGGACCTACTTATTTTTTTCCTCTTTTATTCAGAATAAAACGTAGGTTTCAACTTTCTAAAAACAATATGATTAAATAATCGTGATTTTATTTGCTTACCTTGTTGGAAATCAAGTTTCCTATCATCCTTTTATCTAATAGTGGTTTAACTGGTGAAATAATAATTACTCCCTTGGCATAGAATTTTCACTCTGTTTTTGGGTAAGACTCTTTATGAAGGTAGAGCTGCAGCCAGTTGACAACTATATGGAAAGTGGATTTCGTGTGTATGCATATTCCTTGGTTAACATGATGGTGTTCTGTGTGTATTCATTTTGGTATGTGTGTGTGCATGTGTGTGTGTGAGTGTGTGTGTTTCAATAGGAAAATTGGAAGGTGCATTTTATTCTTGTTTCGAACACATTACACAATCCTGATAGGCATTGCTCCTTCACATCGGTAGAAAGAATAAGGAGAAACAAAACGTTTATTCTATTTTTCACAAAATTCATAGTGAGAACTCAGATGATTAGACAGACATTAGTTGATTAAAAATATATTAGTTAAGTAATTGCAATAAATGTTCATATATTTATAAACAGAACTTATAATGTGTTGGGGAGACATATAGAATGTGCTCCTAAACTATTCTAGGAGGGATCAAAGAGTGCTTCCTGAAGAAAGTGATATTTTAGTCACTACTCTTTATACTTAAGATCAATCTCCAAACCCTTGCCTCCTCTAAGGGGTTGCTTCCAGACCCACACCTTATCTTCTCCATGTTCCCTGGTATAATTACTATATTAAGTTGCTGGAGATGCCATAACAAAGTACGACAAACTGAATAGTTTGAGACAACACAAATGTACTATCTTACAGTTCTAGAGGCTACAAGTCCAAAGTCAAGGTATTGGCAGGGCCACACTCCCTCTGAGCCTCTAGTGGAAGTTGCTGCCTTGCCTCTTGTAGCTTCTGGTAGCCCATGTATTCCTTTGTTTGTGGCTGCATACCTCTAGTCTCTGCCTCCATCTTTATGTGGCTATCTTCTCTTCCCTCTCCATGTGTTTCTGTGTCTTCACACATTATTCTTCCTGGATGTCCATGTTTTTATCCAAATTTCCCTATTTTCACAAGAATGTCAGAGACATTGGAAGAGCGTCCACCCTCATACTCTCATTTTAACTTTTTTAAATCTGCCAAGACCCTATTTCCAGACGGGGTCACCAGCACAAGTCCTGAGGATTAGGACATCAACATTATCTTTATTTAGGGGGTAGAGGACATAATTCAACTTATAACATTTACTAATATCTCTTGGCCTCCAAAGCACAGGAGTAGCATGGACTGCACTGTTCTTTCACCCCATGTTGAGTCTATTACCATTTATTGTGTAGAAACTGCATGCCTTCCTGTAATGAATTTTCTCCTATATGTTGCTTTTTACCCTAGCACAAAGTTTATTGGTTAAAAACTGAGTATACAGATTCATAAAGGAAAGACATTTTATTTTCTACAGTGATTTTCAGTTGATTTCAAACTTATTTCAGAAATAAAAACACTAAAATTCCCTGTAGTTTTTCTTGCATTAATGCCACTGTCTTGCATTAACTACTAATCTGTCAGAAAAATACTAAAAGAACAGCAAAACTCCCAACGTGATAATATGAAATAGCCTAATGTATTATCCTGACAACATCTCTACAGGCTGTCAAGAAATATGAAATTCAACAGGGCAAGATGCTCTTGTAAGAATGGGGATGATCACCTTGCACCCCTATACTCAAGAGCACTCCAGCTGCATGGGAATTCCATGCAGAAAGACAGTCTCTCTCAGGCACAAAACACAATGCTGGATTAAACCAAAGGCATTCCAATGGAAGCATCTGAGCGATTTTCAAGAATAATGAATAATTAGAAGTCTTCTGAGGCCTCTATTTAATGAGAAAGAAAAATAGAAAGATTTCCCTGGGAGAAAAAAGAAAACCCCTCAGTGTGAATTTTCTATATTTTGCGTCAAATTTACAGAACTAAATGCATTTTATACAATCTTCATATTATCCGACATT
Source organism: Rhinolophus sinicus (assembly GCF_036562045.2). Taxonomy (NCBI): domain Eukaryota; kingdom Metazoa; phylum Chordata; class Mammalia; order Chiroptera; family Rhinolophidae; genus Rhinolophus; species Rhinolophus sinicus. The sequence continues at coordinate 16,682,421 of NC_133753.1, forward strand.
ACTTTTCTTATTTGATTCCTCTGGTGTTAACATTAAAAGAAGAAAAGAGGTCAAAGATGAAAGTCCTGTAAGTAACCTAAATGTAATCAAGTCGCTGCCACCAGAACCTGGTGTTAAGTTTACAGAAACCTCCCCGCCCCCTCCCTTTTAGTACATCAGATTTCATAAGGATGTCAGTAACCAAGTCATGATAATCATCAAATAAGAGGAAGATAGAGGAATATGAATATCAATTTATTAGCTTTTATATTACATTACAATTATAATAAAAGTCAAACTCACCAATAAGAAAAATTCAACTTAGTGGAAGAAAAAAAAATTCTCTCTGAAAATAATGTGAGAAAATAGACCTTCTGAAGGCCAATTTGACAATATGCATCAACAAACATTTAAAAAGTGTATGCTTTTTGGTTCTGCAATAAAAGTTGTGAGAGTTTATTTTAAGCAAGCAATCAAATGTTTAAAGCTGCACGCATGAAGAATTTCATTACAGTGTTGTTTATAGTAACAAAAACTGTAAAGTAATTAAAATATCCATCAATATGAATGTGGATGAAATTTTTATACAATGAAACACATGTACTATGCAAATGAATCTGAATCTGAACCTGATTGCTTTTCTAGATTTGAATTCTAATTTATTGGAATTACAAGGTCAGAAGAACATATTGGATGATACCACAGGGATGTAATCAGCAAAGTCCAGCCTTTTTTACAAATGAATTGCTAGGAAAGAAAAAAGGAATGGGGGAGTAGGAACAAATACACCAAGAATTTGAGAGACATATTATCTAATATGGAACTTATCTGGATCATGAAGCAAATAAAGAACAAAAAGAAAACATTCATAATAAAAACAAAGGGAGTCGATTATGTTAGGGAATTTTAATTAACTTGTTAGATAAGATAATAGTGTTATGTTTTTAAAAAGGAATTCATGTCTTTAGAGATATTTTCAGATAAATTGATATAATATCTTGGATTTGTTTACAGTGACTCAAGATTGAGGATGGAGGTGAGTGGGTAGAGTGTGATAAAGCATGATTAGGGTGCTCATTATACTTTTTCTATTTTTATAATATTTTAAGAAAAAGCATTAACAAATTTAGAAAGCATTTAGAGGTAAATCAAAAAGCACGGCATATATAGTAACTATGTACAACAATGTTTTTTGTGTAAATTACATATGATACTAAGCACACATACCTAATTGAAAAAGCTGGAAAGATAAAGCAAATGTTAGTACGTAGTGATAACCTCTGGATATTGGCATACATGTATGGCCATTCATTTTATTGTACTTTTCCGTAATTTATGACTTTTTTTTGCCAATTCTAAGTATAGAAGAAGGAAAATAGGATGAGGTATTTTAACTTAAAATGTGTCTTTTTATTCACTATTTTTTCAATAAACTGGCATATAAAGCATTGTCATTCTTGTATCAAAAAAAAAAAAAAAAAGAAAAGAAAAAGAAAACAGAAATCCTTTGAGGAAGATTAAGAAATAGTTCACACAGTCCCAGGCCTACCAAATGTCTCAGGGTTGGACTTATCTCCCTTGAAAAGTGATGATAAAGCTGCCAAATCTTCCCTTTATGGTTTAATGTTTTGGAAGCTACTTACAGGCCACCACCTTTTTATTGACACATTCTCTCATTAATGTGTTAGCCAATTAACTGGGCCAGAGTTTAACTTTCCTTTTCATTTCATGGCTTTGGTTTGGGAAATATCCAGCCCCTAAGGATTTCTACATATGTTTATGATAATCCAGTTTTTGTTGATTTTATAAGTTTAACTCTTTGGGGGTCATTTTTGTCTCCATACTTGGGGGCCCTGTTCTACAGTCCCTTATTTTGCTGTTTTTCTGGGTGACTAAGAATGTAAAGTTGAGTTTTATTATCTATAGCATTTCACATTGATTACTGGCATATTTCTTGTATGAACTTGCATATATTATGTCTATATGAAATATTTAAACTTCTCTTTTTTTTCTTTTAAGCATTCTATGTCTTGACAATTTTCTATTCAATGGCAGGTTGAAATGATCATACACGTTCTTTTCTACAGATGTCCTACAGGTCACTTCCTTTCTTTCTTCCTCCCTTCCTTCCTCGTTCTCTTCCTCCTTCTGTCTCTTTCTCTCTCTCGCTCTCTCTGCTCCCACGAGATCAATCCATCTATACATTTCAGTCAACTTGAATTGCTGCAATTGACAATTCATGTGTTTTAGATTTGTAGAAAATGACTGATTAGATGTCATAAGGTTATTAGCGGACTCCCTGATAATGCTACTCTAAATGATTTATACATTGTGAAACATCCACAATCCCAAATATGAATAATATATGATTCATTGAAGGTCATCTAGGTTTCCCTAATGACAGGGCTTCTTATAATTATTATGTTTCCACTATCTCAGTGATCTATTACCCATATTTTTGAAAAAATTTGGTTCAATCTGATTTGTGTAGTATGAGATTATAAATTGTGATCTCAAATAGACCATCCCTTTGTGAATATTTATGGTTTGCTTTAAGGAGGATACAAAACACAGGTAGGTGAGTTTGCTGGAAATGCATAAAACCTGGTAGTTCAGCATTAGGATTTAGGTCAGACATTTCAGAAGCAGGAAACATGGTCTTTAATAGACATAATTAAAAATAAAATTTCATAAGAATGACATGTTCACTATATTTGTGGCATTTCCTTATTCCTGTTAAGACTAAAAACCTCATAAAATAATTCTCTAGCAATACTTTAGAGTTTCTCTTTCAATAGGACAGTACGAGCAGCTGAATTTCACTTCACATATTTCATCTTCAAAGCACAGAAGTTACATCCAGTTAAAACCCACTACATTCTCTTAAGAGAGAATCTCATTGTTTTGTGAATCTTGCAAGCAAACTGTTTTACCAAAACCCAAAAGGCATTTCAAAACAGGAGAGTCTGCTCCCATTTTTAACACATGTGTTTGGTAGGTCCACAGTACCTATTATTGTCTCCATGTTACATGTCAGGCACAAGAAGCTTAAGCACCTAATTCAAAGTCCCAAAGCTGATGTATGCTCAAGGTGACATTGAACCTCAGGTACTTTATCTTCAGAGCCCACTAACTCATATTGCTCTTCTGCAAACACAATCCAGAACGAACTACTTTCAACATGTGCGCATATTAGTTAAAAGACATGATGACTGGCCTTGTCTTAAGAAATAAAACATTAGAGATAAAGTAAAAATGTTCTTTGCCTGAAACATTTGGACACGTTTTCCTCCCCCACTTCCTGAAAGTCATGGATCTCATGAGTGTGGTTTTTACTTCCAGTTCACTTCATACTTTTTATGTAACTAAAATAAGTACATTTCCATAAGCACATGCAGTCTGACTTTGAGTGGTTTTAATGTAATAAAATAGTATGTTTTGGGGATTCTTCAGCGATTTTTTTTTTTTTTTTCATTCAACAGTATGTTTGTGTTGAAAGTATATTTCATTGGCTGCCTAGTCTTAAGCGTTGGAAGCTTGCATCTGTGCAACTGTTTCAGAAAGATTTTGAAAAATGGTGGTTAGAATGTGACCTGCTTTAAGTCTTTGGTAACAAAATGCAGCACAGCGTTGGAGAGGAGGCTGTTTTCCTAGCTTTGCATGGGATCAAACATTTTGCCAGGCTCAGGATAGGACTTGGTGGAAGCGCCTGGATCAGTACCTTCAGCATAGACAATCTTGTACAGTGAGGGGACCAAACGAGAAGCAAGAAATGAAGTATAACCTGGGTGCCAACGGCAGTGTTCTTGTGATGGGCTAGTTTGTGGGAGCAAGTGAGGATCATTCTAAAACTAATTGCAAGATACTCTGGAAAAATCCTAATTTCTAAGCTGTATAAAAGCGAAGCCCTGACAAATGACAAAATGAGGTCAATCAGAAAATGTAAAAGGGGTATTACTTGTAACCACAGATTAATAAAGCCAGTTTTGTATGGAGTAGTCGATGTTCACTCCCTTGGCTCCTGGAAGATTTTCACAAACGTTAAGACTGACTTCTCATGAGGCACTTATTCCTTAAAGGCCAGCAGACACATTTGCAAACACGAGTTTACACATCACATGAGACTGAAAGCCATGTGAGACAAAAGGCATTTCTGTAGTACTTAAGGTCATGTGTCTTACAGAGTGAGGGTTCTGAGAAGACGAATTACGGATATGGGAAGATCCATAATGAAGAATGGGCATCGATGCTAAAATGCCCTCTTCATAATCTTATAGTCACCTCTGCTGATCAGCAAAATGAGCAGAAGGAAAAAAAAAATATGTTTTTGCATATCACATATGCTTCACTATATTTTCTGAAAGGAAAATAATATTCATAGAGGCTTTCAGATCACTGAAGTCGGGCCTCCCGAGTTTTTGGACCAACCCTATGTTGTTAGGTTTTGGGCATCAACTCAGCCACCTGTGCGACTTTCTACATTTTCATTTCACAAACACCTAAACAGTCTTTTTCTATGATTCATAAAGTCAGACATGGCCAACTTCAGGCTTTAGGGATAGAAGAAGAGGGGAAAAAGACAGACGAAAATGCATGTGGAAAAAATAATACCAGGTTGTTATGCTAGCAAATGGTCACATTTGTTTCCAATATGCTTTGAATTCGGTGTGCAAGATTGAAATTTGACTTTTCTTCGAAGTCAGTCTCAACCCAATTGTGAATGGAAGACGTTATTGAAGGCTGCAAAGAATATCCGGAACAAAGCAGGACTCATACATGAGTAATTTCCAAGACATTACTTAGGTTAATTTAGTACATTTTTCTCAAGGGTAAAATAAACATAGTAATAATTGCCATGGCCTGGTACAGAATATTTTCAGTGGAAAAAAAAACATTTATTTTTTTATTCCAGCATTATAGGTAATGCCACTGTTATTTTAGTGAAAGCCTGGTTTTAGTTGAAGCCGGGGGCTGTGTAATCAGTAATTCCAGAAAATGAAGGAAAAATGCCATGTCTTTGACTCAAGAAAGATGTGATGAGAGGCTCCAGATAAATTTCTCCCTAGTGATATTTGCTCATTTGTGAGTTTTTTAAAGGCATTTATTTGTAGTTATGACAGAGTAATAGTCCGCAATACCATTGGAAAATTTTCCTCGACATAGGGAATTCCAAAGGAAAAATCACTTTGGGTTTTTAGTTTTTGTATCACTTTTAAGACCATGTTATAGATATTTTTCAGTAGTAAATCAGTCCAGCCTATAAATATATTGTGCCCATTTCATGATCCCCTCCCAAGATCAGGATGCAAAGCCAAGCTGAGCTTGGGATTGGCTGAATATCTTGGCATTAGAGCCTTGGCAACTGGCAGCTGAATTTCCGGACCAAAAATCTAAACTGGTATTTTCCTGTACAGTTTACTGTGGTAGTTTGGGAAAAGTGTACATCAAGAATTAACTGCCAACTTGAGTGTGTCTAATTGTGCAATTAGGTGAACCATTGCAAACTTTATAGCATTACTGGAAGAAAGCAATTATTTGCTGCCATAGAAGTGTTGTGAAGTGGAACCAAAAAAATGTCTCCCAAAGCCAAAATGGGAGGAGCCTATTTTGCAGTCTAGGTATGTAGAAATGCAGCACTCACTAGAAGGTTCTGAATGCCAGGGAAGTGAACGAATAGAGGGAACGATTATTTAATTGTAAAAATGATATTGAAATGAAGGTTACAACTGTATCTTTAGCCCAGGACAATTGTGGACCATTACAAATTAAACATTAAACACTAATTATAGGCTTTGGAATAACTTTCTAGGATGCTTGGTAACTTAATGTTAGGTTAAAAAATTTACCCATAGGATTAAAAATACACCTAAGTTCAAGTTTCTAGATTTCTTCTTAGGTACTTAAGAAGAGCACCAGAAAAATAAAAAATAAAACTTACTTTAAAGTTATTCCTAAATTTTGAAACTTTCTGGATTCTACTGATTCTTTAATTTTTATATGGAAACGTGTAGCTCTTTACCACACATATACCACCTGCTTCATATACATACTAACATGCACAGTGTCACACAAATTTTACCACAATTACGGGTAGAAGTAGTAAAATTAAATAATGCAGTAGAATAAGAACCCCAATTGGTATCAGAAGACCTGGTTTACATCTTGGTTTACCAGCTGTATAGACGTGTGTGTGTGGTAGATACATGTATGTTTAGTTCTGTCATAGAGCAACAGGAGTCTATGATCCTTATATTTCATAGTAATTCTCAATACACATCTACCTTCCTTACGACTTCCTCAGGCTTGAACAACTCTACTCCCATGATTATTCATGTTATGCTTTATTTACATTATTTTATTTATAATTGGATACACCATTATATTTCACTTAGTACTTTATTATATCTATCTACATATTTGATGTGTAGAGCAGCTCTGAATAAAAGAATGCTCATACTAGGAGCCAGGCCACTTTGCTTTCAATGTCCATCAATTCTCGTGCTTTGGGACACGTACGTACGTCTTCACTTCCACAGTGACTGGAGAGCTCTAGGCATGATTTGGAAACCAGAGTTATCCGTAAATATCACTTAGAAATAAAGATGCAATATTCTGTGTAAAACATTGCTAATTCAAACTTAGGTGTTTATTAAATAATAATATACTATAGCAAAGAGAGCTTAATCTAAGATTAAGAAGATATTTCTGTATTTGAATATCTGAGTATAAATTATTAGTTTCATGAGATTAAAATAAAGAAAAAAATTATCACTTTAGTTACTAACAAAAATGTGTTGAAGTTAAACATTCTTTTCAGGATAATATAGATGTTGGTATGGATATGTATTCATATTTTAAAAGTTGTTATGAATTCAGATGATTACAACACACCAGGATAGTGACTTTTCTGCCTAAAGATTTACATGTAAAGGCTAAAATAATAAATGTGGTAGAATAAAATAGTGAAACATATTTTCATATAATTGGGATCGGATAACCTTTCCTGGAATGATACTTAGGCCAGAAACCTTGAAAAACTTATTTTACTTTCCTTTGACTAAATTTTAAGTATTTTTTTTAAAATGTTTAGGTAATATATCTACCATATCTCTTACAGAATTTCAAAAGTATTTTGAAATATAATTTTGGGAAAAACATTTATAACACATGGCAAACAAATATTAAATATTCTTTAGTAATTACACAGAACTCATTATTATATGTCAGTAGTAAAAAGCCAATACAGTCATTCTTAATTGTCAAAGAGCATAGTCAGTTCATGTAAATAAAGAAAAATATAACATAAAAATGCTTAAATATTGATGACAACAAATATTAAAAATAAAAATGTATATTATTTTCCTATAAAAGTAGCAAATTATTTACGTTATAAAACTGGGTACAATGCTATGTTTCACTTATTACTTTATCATATCCATCCACATGCGTGATGTGTAGATAATTATAGAACCCACTGTTGGCAAAGCAGGAAACAGACGTAGTGTAAGAATCGATTTACTAAACCTTTTTGGTTGACAATTTGGCAGTGTATGCCAACAATTAAACCAGCATACACTTAGAGTCAGAAAGTCTGCTTCCACAGATGTATCCTAATAGCAGTACAATAAACATAATTGCACAGGGGGTGGCCAGTTAGCTCAGTTGGTTAGAGCATGGTGCTGGTAGCTCCAAGGTTGCCGGTTCAATCCCCGATAGAAACATTTAAAACAGCAAAACTTTGGAAATCATTTAAATTGCCATCAATCTGAAGAATCATTATACAAATTCGGTGAATCCACACAGCAAAGTATTAGTCAGCAATTAAAAATGCAGTACAGGGAGTTGAGGTACCTCTTAAGATGGAGTAACCACACTCTACCCCATCTTTCCCATTGACACAACTATAAAATCTGTACAGAATGCAGGGAGCAGTTATTTAAGAACTCTGAATAGGAAATAATAACAAGCTATTGTTAAAGAAGACCGGAATTCAGGTACTACTGAAATGGTGTGGAATTCACCTTTTCTCTACTTATCCTGCAACCTGAACACCGGCAGCCTGAAGCCTAGGAGCAGACAGACAGAGCTCCAGGAAAAGTCTTCTGGTTCTGGCTCCCTGAACAGGAAAAGGAAGTTCGAATGATCAGAGAGAGCATGCAATCCCTTGCCTTTGTTTTTATTTGTTTGTTTTGTTTTGCTCCTATCCATTTGCTCAAATCTCAGCTCCAACAGACCCCATGGTGTTTGAGAGGAGCCCATCTGGAGTTCAGAGAAACAGAGACTAAAGGAGGAGAAGCTTCCTCTCTGATCAGAAGAGCTTTGATTCTTAAAATGTCAGGGGAATCCCTATTGCTTTATTTCTCTCTGTCCTTCGGCTACTTGGTCCTAGATATGAGGTCATTTGCAGAACTGGGCAGCAAACTGGGGCAACTAAAGAGTCACTCTTGTAAATGGGAAAACTCAGAAAAGCATCCCTGGAAAGCAGTTTATGAACACCTGGAATAACCCACAGCTGTGCATGAGTCAATTTGATTCTAATTAGCATATAACAGACACAGAGGAGTGAATAAGTAGAAAAACAATCATCCAGATATCAGACTGAGTGCTGAGTGGCAAAGTAAGACTTAATAAGTACATGGAAAAAAACAAAGAAACAACAACAAAAAAAACACAAAAAACAAACGAAAAAAACCCCATGCTAATGTTTTGGAAATGTCAATATATTAAAAATGTCAGTTCACCACATATTGATCTATAGATTGAATACAATTCTAATAGAAACTCTAGAAGGAGTTCGAAATATATAGAATGTATTCTATTCAAATATGTATTTATATATTTTAGATAAAGAACAAACTGATTCTAAATTGTGTATGGACTTTCAATAGAACTAGAATAGCTATAACAGGTTTGAAACAGAAAAATTTGGATGGGTTACACTACCTGATTTTTAAGACTTAATTTGAAGTTATTTTAATCAAGATAGTGTGATATTTGTGAAGAAATAGCCATGCAGATGAATGAAACAGAATAGAGTCCAAATGTAAATACACACAAATATGGGCAATCGATTTTTGACGAAACTACAAAATGCAATTCAATAGAGAAAGAATAATAATTTCAAGAAACGATGATAGGAGAATCAAATATATATGCAAAAATAAATAAATAAACCTTCACCCAAATTTCACTTCTTTCACAAAATTTCAATAAAAATGGAGCATGTATCTAAATATAGAAGATATGACTATACAACTTCTAGAAGAAAACATAAGAGCAAACCTTCTTGCCCTGAGCTAGGCAGGGATATTAGACATGAAAGAAAACACAATTCATTAAAAAAATTAATAAATTGAACATAAACAGAAAAAAAATCAACTGCTTTTCTCTGTGAAATACAGTATTAAGCAGCAGAAATGATAAGCCACCAACTTGGAGAAAATATTTGCAAATCACATTATCTGACAAAGAACTTGTATTCTAAATATACAAAGAACTCAAAATTCAACAGGAAAGAAATCAAACAACCCAGTTAAAAATAGACTAAAGAATTGAACATGTACTTTACCAAAAAGGATATAAAGAGAGCAAATAAGTTAATTAAAAGATGTTCAACATCTCCAGTTACTACAGAAATTGCAAATTAAAAATATCATACCTACATACCTATTTGAATGAAATAAATAAATTGAATTAAATAAATAAATAAATAAATAAATAAATAAATAAATAAATAAAAGTTAAAAACAGGGACCAGCCCAGTGGCTCAAGCAGTTGGAGCTCTGTGCTCCTAATGCCGAGGGCTGTCGGTTTGATTCCCACATGGGCCAGTGGGCTCTCAACCACAAGGTTGCTGATTCGACTCCTGGACTCCAGCAAGGGATGGTGGGCAGCGCCCCTGCAACTAAGATTGAACACAGCACCTTGAGCTGAGCTGCCGCTGAGCTCCCGGATGGCTCAGTTGGTTGGAATGTGTCCTCTCAACCACAAGGTTGCCAGTTCGACTCCCGCAAGGGATGGTGGGCTGTGCCCCCTGCAACTAGCAACAGCAACTGGACCTGGAGCTGAGCTGCGCCCTCCACAACTAAGACTGAAAGGACAACAACTTGAAGCTGAATGGCAGCCTCCACAGTAAGATTGAAAGGACAATAACTTGACTTGGAAAAAAGTGTCCTGGAAGTACACACTGTTCCCCAATAAAATCCTGTTCCCCTTCCCCAATAAAATCTGAAAAAAAAAAAAAAAAAAAGTTAAAAACAGATCAAACCAAGTGCTAAGAAATATGGAAAGCAATTTTGAACTCCTACAGATGGCTAGTGGGGATGCAAAATACTACAGTCACTCTGGAAAGTAGTTTGTCAGTTTCTTATGAAATTAAACATATATGTAACATATGACCAGGCAATGGCATGCCTGGATATTTACCCTAGGGAACTGAAAAAATCTGGTCACACCAAAACTTATACTTGAATATTTATAGTTGCTCTTTTCATAACCACCCAAAATGGAAAAAACCTAACATATCCTTCAAAAGATGGATGCACATGAAGAAACTGTGTCACATCCATACAATGGAATGCTATTAGGCTGAGTGAAAGAAACCAGTCTCAAAATCTTTGTTTCCATTTGAATGATTTTCTTGATAATACAAGTAGCTGTAGTAATAAAGATTGTATGAACATTTGCTAGGAGTTAGGGATGAGGGTAGGGTTTGACTAAAATGCATAGTATGAGAGCACATAATAGGGTGATGGGATGGTTCTGTATCCTAATTATTATGGAATTACATATATGTTAAAATCTGCATATTTGTTAAATCTACATATATGTTAACATTTATAAAATTGTACATCAAAAAGTCAATTTTACTAACACGCTAAGCAAAATAAATCAGACAGAAACAGGCAAGAACCGTATGATTTCATGCATGTGGGGTATAAAAATCAACTGTTTTTCTCTGTGAAACACAGTATTAAGCAACTAAAACGACAAGCCACCAACTGGAAGAAAACATTTGCAAATCACATATCTGACAAAGAACTTGTATTCTAAATATACAAAGAACTCAAAATTCAACAGGAAAGAAATCCACCAACCGTTGGTGGAGCTGCCTGGAAGCTGCAGCACGCTGCCAGTGGCCAGCATTCTGTACAAGAAAGTATCTACTGCATATCGCTAGCCCAGGAGAAGATCAAAATTCGAAGCTTGGTTTCAACTGAATGCACATTGGTTTTGCACCATCATAAGGTCGAAAAATGGTAAGTTGAACCATCATCTGCTATCATCTGTTGTTTGAAGAGCAGAAGAAAGGGAGAGCGAGAGAGAGGAGAGGAGGGGAGGGGAAGGGAGGGGGAAGGAGGGGAGCGGGAGGGGAGAAAGACATGAAGAAAAGGATTGCTTTGCGGAGTATATAAAGAATAAAATTATGGGCTAGAGAAGGCAGCACTACTCATCGCTGACTTTTCCATCCTCGTCTCCTTTAAAGAGACTGGTCTTCATAATGAGAAAGGTAAATCAAATACTTAAGAAGAAACTAATCCCAGGATTAAATAGATGTTTGTAAAAGAGCAACAGGTACCGCTGATAAATTCTAGTTTCAAGGGCCAATTACACACTAAAATAATTTGTTGCTAAGATTACTGACACACTGTCAATATTACAAGGCATTACCAAATACCAGAGACGAGCAAATATACCAAATTTTAATACAGTAGGAAAAGACTAATTTTGAACTTCATAAATCAGTAATTCAAGGATTTCTGAAAGACTCATTATGTAGATATTTGGGGAATAGTTGGCAAAGAAAATAGAGATGTGTACAGGACAACAGACATTCACTCTTTTGTTCAAAGAATATAAAACATTCATGTGAAGGCATTCTTTTAAGTACAATGTAAGTGAAAGAGATGTAAAAGTGGAAATGACAAGATTGTTCCCTCAATGATTTCCCAGTCTACTTGGGACGATGATAGATTTGGTAATCCAGATAAACAGAATCAGTAGTGTGTTTTTTTTTTTTTTTTTTTTGTTTGTTTTTTAGGTAAAATGTGGGGACAGAGCCAGGAGTGCAGTTTCCAGGCTCTCAGCCTCACGTGGAAAGGTGCTCACTTGGGTAGTTAATGGCGATCAACTGTGATTGCATGGCCATCAGCTGTGGCTAGTTGGCCGTCAGCTGTAACCAGTGAGCCATTGGCCACTAATATAAGTGCCGTGGCTACGCTAACAAAAAATGGGGGTTAGCAAGAAGATGGTGGCTAAGATAGCAAGTGTGGGTTGCAGTCAGCACAGCGGATTGTAGCTAGCAACTGGGAGTCGGTCGGTTGGCAGAAAAGCAGACAGCAGGTCGCACGTCCTGTGAATCCAGCCTCTGGTGAGACTATATTGGTATGACTCTCCTACCTATGGCTCCGTGGGTGTTCCTTTTTGGCCTAGCCACATCCTGTGTTCTGATGTGGGGAGCAGAGCTGAGACCCCGCAGGCCACCCTGCACGACATAAAATATGATAAAAAATTCCATTGGGGTTTGAAGTACATAATGATCTGTAACTATCCAATATGACTAATTCAGAGTATCTATAAGTAGAGATAGTTGAAATGAAACACGAAAGGACAGAATGTGTAGATGGAGAGGCTTTTCTGACTATGAGTAGTGATCAAATATATGAGAGTGAGGAAAAATGTTTCAGAGAAGCAGTGGCTTGCAGTGGGAAATACTGGGCATAGTGGACTGAGGTGATAACTAGCTTTGGAGCTGATTACCATCTGAAGACGATGATGGAAGAGGCAAGGGGAAACAAGTGGCCTCGTTGAGATGCTTTGCCGAAAGAAGGGCAGAACATGCTAAATCACTAAAAATATTCAGATAAAGACATATTTAGGTAGATCTCTTTTGGATTTTCAATGACTACCGACATAGAAATTTCTAGCATACCGATAGAAGCAAAGGTCATGAACTATAGTCAAAGGTGTTCTAATTAAAATAATCCTAGTTATGCTATAAAACAATAAAAAATAAATTTAAAAAGAAGAGACAAAAACATAACCACCAAATCTCAGTGGCTTAACACATAAATGTTTCTTTCTGACTCACATTGCAAATCCAGCATAGATTAGGGAATCTTCTTTGCACAGAGGCTCAAGGACTTGGGCTGATAAAACTCCATCATCACATAGTTTCACCACTTAGAACACAAGGACTCTAACACTCCTGTTTCAGGGAAAGAGGCATATAGGGAACTTGGATTTCTTGGTTGTGCTTTGGTACAGATTTGAAATGTGTCACTTCAACTTAGAGTCCAACGGTCAGAAGTAGTTACATGGCCCTGCCTCACTGAAAGAGGATTGGGAAATGTCAGAAACCACTCATAGATTCTCAAGAAACATAGCACATCTCTACCAGAAGAAATAGGGGTTAGAGAAATCCATCTATTAGTAAGTAGTATAAAGGTTGTTGCTGGGGCTGTGGAAAAACAGGAAGTAACTTGCAATGAGAGTGATGATTAAGAAAAGAAGAGGGTCAAATTTACTACCCAATGCAAAGCCGGTGAAGGAAACTGAAACAAAGATGAAAGTGGTGAGCTAAGAGAGACTACTGGCATGGACATAGAAAGAAGAAAGTTTCTAACAGTGGGGGTTCAGCAATGTCAAATGTAGCAAATAAATTGTAAGAAGACATAGAGGAGGTCTTTGGATCTCTCGCCTGCAAGTAAGGGGAGATATTTTAAAAGAAACATTTCAGAAGAGTTCTGAAGATGACATGCCCATTTCAGACCAGGGAGAAAATAAATGGATGGCGATGAAGTGAAGACAGTGAGTACAATTTTCATTGTCTCTTGATAAACAGAACAAATCCCAACAATTTGAGCCGCTGGGTAAATATCTTCACTTCTCTTGAATTCAGGTGTTCTATAAAATTAAGGAGTTTAAAGAGCTTCATTCCGCAGGTGTTTCCAGCTCCAAAAGTAATAATACTACAAACAAGAGCAACAATAATAATAATTACCAACTATATTTTGCCAACTGTGTGCAGGCTTTATACTTGATACTTACTCTGTGCTATCTAATATACACTTACAAACACATTTGAAATAAAAGACTAATGAGATTTAGATTGTTGTCCAAAGTCACCCATTTATTATGAGGCTAAATTTTGACTAGAGCCCTGTCTACCTCAAGCAATATGTTTCCTTATCCATAATTGATGGCAGATTAGATGCATGTCATACATACATTCCATCTTTATATTGACCATACATTAGAATTATGATATCCTTGCCTGTAAGTTGTCAAAATATGGGTATAGTTTTAATAGATGATAAAGCAACTGTTTCAAAAGCCTGCTGATCAATGATACACTGCAGGGAGACTTTAACACTTGATTCTGCCCTCTTCAAAATTTCAATTAATGACTTTGATGAACACGGGTAAGCATCAATATCTTTGTGAGGGGAGAAATTTTATTGAGGTTGAGACTTGTTGAGGCTACATAGGTAGAGAGCAAAGTGACTGTCTTAATGAACATTGCTGCTGAAAAAGACCCAGAGATTTAGCTGTGAGCTCAGTGCAGCCCAAACAGTCATGCTAATTACACTGATTCAATCATTTAATGCATGGTTAGAACCTAGAAAAAGGGTGCCAACAATCCCATTAAACGTAGTTTGACCTGAATAGACAGCATCTGGACTTAAGATATAAGAATCGCATTTTAACAGTAACACTGAAAACCTGTGGATTGTTCCAAAGTGAATTACCAGGATCATCTAGGCCCTGGAAGCTACATGACATGGAAAATGAATAAAGACACTGAGGACAGTTTGTTTGGTAATGCTAAAACTCAAGGTGTTGTAAACATTTATAGAACTGTCATAAAAAGATGTTGCAAAGATTATAAAATATCTTTTTTTTTTTAGCTTAAGCATGGTGTTTAGTAACTTTTGACTTTAGTCTTTCGTTCTGTCCTCTGGAGTTAGAATAAATCAGATATGTAAATTATAGTCACACATGAAATGAGCTGTCATAGAAATAACCAAAGTTTTTAGAGTGCTAGGACTATCTTTTTTCAAACAAACAGGTCACATTAGAGAGTAAAAATGGCGTTACTAAAAATTATCCTGAAAATATACTGGACTGGTCTCAGGCAAAGTGGAATTTTCTGCCTTTTTGAATTTTCCCACCACTTTATATGGCACATATAATTATAATTATCAACCTCTCTTTTTACAAGTGAGGGATCTGAGGTCTAGTTATGTACCCAAGTTACACTGTTAGTACATGTCAGGCAGAGTTCAAATCTCACTCCAAAGTCCAGGCTGCTCCCTGCTGCAACTCCAGTCTTACTGTCTTCTTGGTAATGTATTTTAGTCTGGGAAATTATTTTCCTAAAGGCCAGAATCACCCTTTTTAGAAAAAACAAAAAAACAAAAAACAGAACATAGGAATGTTCACATTCCACGGGGAAATACCCTTACAGAGTACTCTATTTTATGATTTCTCTCTAAAATTAATTTGTGTCATTTTGAAATATCAACTAGGTTGGGCTATCTCCCCAGATAGTCAATCATACAGTCATCCAGGTAAAGCTGTGAAGGTGTTCTATAGATGTGATTGAAGTCCATGATCAGTGGACTTTAAGTAAGAGATTATACTGGATAAATTGGGTGGGCTTGATTATACTGGATAAATTGGAAGGCTTTAGGACAGAACTGAGACTTTCTAGAAGAAATTCTGCTTGTGGACTAAAGTTTCAGCTCTTTATCAAGAGTTCCAGCCTGACTTTCTTGAAATCCTGCTTTTATATATGTATTTCAGACTTATCTAGTTGGCTTCCACCATCACACAGCCAATTGCTTGCAATACATCTCTTAACATATATCTTCTACTGGTCTGTTTCTCTGGTTGAACCTGGACTGCCACGGGGGCTATATACTCACACTGGTGGAAGAAGTGAAGTAGCCAGAAATAGAAATGAACTACCGTGAGATTTCCTCCAGGTGGGTAAGTGACATGATCAAGAGCACGACAAGCTGTGCTCAGGACTCAGGCGTCAGTTAGGTGCAGGGACAGTCTCTAGAATTCAGAGAGAGAACTCAGGAGAATAAGTGTGAGATGATTTATAAATCTTAGAAAAATATTCATGAAGATGAAGTAAGAGTTCCATGAGGCAGAGCCCATGTATATTTTCCCTAACTCTGCTGGGCGATAAATAGTCTGTTTTCAATGAACATTGAATGAGTAGGGGATCACAAGGAAACATAAAACTCATATCTGGCACATGAGAGTCCATGTAAAAACCCCTTTCCAGGCAAAGAACCATTGCCTCATTTATATTAACCTATCATGGCCCACTTTTAATATCTTAATTACTTATCTCTAAATAATCCTATGGCTTTCTTCTACGAGTATTACAGAGTGTGCCATCTTGAATTTGCATCCATTCTCTGCGTCTTAGAGGCTGTCTCACCTTATCCAATTGAAATAGCCTGTGTTGACTCATTTATAAAAGGGAACATAGTGATAGCACCTACTTTTCAGAGCTGTTGTGAGAAATAAATTAAAATAACATCTGGCACAAAGTTAGCACTCAAAATGTTAATTACTCTTATTATTATATGTATCTACATCATCTTTCTAAATAGTGTTGATGTACTTTGCTTCTTAAGTAAAATAGGTTCTAGTCTCTAGGAAGTGTGAGACTCATGACTCCAGACAGATATAGAGAGCATTATAATCTTCTTTTTACTTACAAGATATAAAAGAGCAATGCTACGTCTCAATGTCAGTGCAGGTTGGAAGGTGTTGATTTGCCAATCGGAGTTGCTATTGAGTTGATCTTAAAAATAGAGCCAGGCTCTGACTGCCACTGCCTTCTGAGTTAAATGATGCTGGTTTTCAAGAATTATGTTGAGGCTGAAGGAAATGTTCTCAGACTGAGAAGGGAATAAAGGTGATGCTGGTACTTTGAGGAATTGAAGTTGGGCATTTTTCATACAAAACATCACATACTTCTGACTCAAAATAGCAGGTACCTTTCACTTCCACTTATCAATATTATTCTGTACTAATATTTTGGGTTCTGCTGTGGAAAATCTGAAAGCCCAGTAACCTAGTCCCATAGGTCAGCTCTGAAGATTGCTTCAAAGTCAGGGAAGGTTAGTGTCCACTGACAGTGTGACAGGTAGGGATATTCCTTCCTTCAGTATTTGAAAAAGAAGTAACCAGTCAACCAGGAGTAACCTACTGTGGGAGCTCAGAAACGATGTCCTCTAAATGTGCACCAAAGGCTGGTCCTTAAGAAGTTTGCATTTTTTGAGAGAAAATACTGAAACACATCTATCTACATTGATCCTTATGGTTTTGTAATTCAATGCTACATTGTTTGGAAATCAAATAGATTCCTAAACAGGTACATTTAGGGAAATCTCTGGGGGAAATCAAGAGTTGAGCATGCCTTGTACGTGGACAGAATTTGGACTGATAGAAAGGAGAAACTAAAGCATTCCAGTTTTTTCTACATTCTGAGTGGCAATAGCAACGAACCAGTGGTCTCCCTGACTTCCTCATCTCTCAATATCCAGCCAGATTTGTTCTTAATTCTACCGTCCGTCTCCAATAATGGAACTGCTCTAACTTAGGGGAGCATCTATACAGTCATATTTTGTTTGTATATTTAAAAATGTTTATTCTGTGCTAAACATAAGCAAGAATATAGAGACTATGCTTCAAAATTGTTATCTTAACAAGGAATAAGATGAAATCTCAATGGAGTATTTTTCCTGTTACTGGTTTTCCATTTAATTTGACTAAAGCGCTATGATGTCTCTTCATTCAGGGCCCACATTTGGAAATGAGAGATTTCTCTTCCAGCATCAGCCAACTGCTAATCCTGGAGCAATTGTTTGACTCTTTACCTTTTACAAAATTGGTAACAAACAGGAATTGAACACTTATTTCATAGAATTAATTGTTAACACTTTTTCATTTCTGTCTTATAGCTCCAGAACCTGCACCTATGCAATCATGTAGGATTTTATATTGAGCAACTTTTGGCAAGCCCTTTGTAGCTTTCACTAATCAGAAAAAGAAGAGGTTTGCTTTCCTGGGTAGCCTGGGCAATCTTCTCATCTGCCACTGCAAGACCCGATTCATTGGCGTATTATAATTAAATGGAACTGGGCTTTTCTGTAGGAAAAGTAATACTCTTCTGTAGGAAGAAAGTAAGTCTATGTCTTTATTGTATATTTCTAAAAATATGATTTGGCTGCTTTTATTAAGTTGCATCTATTCAATTAATATTTAAATTTATTTTCCCTTAAAAGAAATTGTGATGGAAATTAATCTTTGAAGACAGGTCTCTAAGACTCAGCTGATTTATAATGATTTATAATGATGAAAATTGCTCTGGATACCTTAACTTGCCCATTTGCTGGGACTAAAATGAACTAAGGACTCGACTGTCTGGATCATAATTCTGACCATAGAGGGTTCCACAGACCATTGGCTAAATCCCACTTGTCACGTGTTTCATTATGACCAATGAACTAAGAATGCTTTTTACATATGTAAGTAGATAAAAAATAAAAGGAGAACAATGTTTCGTGACTTATAAAAATTACAAAGCACTCAGATTTCAGTGTTCAAAAATAAAATTTTGCTAGAACACAAAAACACTCATTCATTTATGTATTGTCTGTGGCTATCTTTGTGCGGCAACAGCAGGGTTAAGTAATTGCAAAAGAAAAGATATGACTCACAAAGCCTAAAATATTTGCTGTCTGGCCCTTTACAGAACAAGCTTGCAGACCCTGTTGAAGAATAAAGGGCATTGCATTTGAACTAAACTCAGGAGCTCTTAGGCCCTGTCCTTGGTCTGTTACATATTAGACATGCATCTTTTGGGAAAATCTTTAACCTTAGTGAGACTCAGAATTCTTACTCATAAAATGAGATACATAGTCAATGTAAAGTTAGTGAGAGTAATGGTGAAAGCACACAGTGGACTGTAAAACAATGTAAAACGAAGGGAGATAAAACACATTTAATTTGACATATACATCCATTTGTGCCACACAATTAAAACGACGATAATTTGGCTGAGATTTTCCAAAATATATGTATTCAAATTCAGAAAAGCAGTTTGATTGCAAGGAAAGAAAAATAGAAGATAATCTGTAAGATTACCAAGTTGAACTCACTAGTCCATCTAACAGAAGCAAATCTGCTGCTTTCTTGATCTTGCCAAGCTCTCTGCAGTCAACTTGTAGAGCGAAGTGTGTATAAAGGTTAGCTTCCCCTTTGCACTTCAGATATGAGGACAGACATATGTGCATACAGACAGTGTATATGGGCATTTTTTAAAGTAGCAGATAAATGTACAAGGGAAAGACTGCCAAAGGGACCCACTTGTCCCGATGCCTCCGGTGGCTTTGTAAACTAATCAAATTCCTCTAATGACTAAAACTCAGTTCAAAAGCAACCAAGTTGGAAATAAATCACAGGAAGATTCCCTTTTCAGCAGAAGGCCGAGGGCAGTCTGTGTGTCTTTACGAGGGTACTAAACTCTGTATGAAGACAATTGAAGGAAGCACCGGGAAGCCTGGCGGCTGGACCCTCAGGCGGCTGGTGGCAAGAAGCAGACAGACGGCCCAGGCATTCCTCTCACAATTACAGCCTTTCCGGTGACATTCCACTTGACAGAATGATGCCCCTTTTGTCAATGAGCCAAGTTCTCGGCTCCAGAGCGCCAATCTACAGTGAACAAAGCGGAGTGCCTGGGCAGGCCTGTCTTGACAGCCTGTCTGGCTCCGGGGGTGGCTTGAGTCCAGGGAGGATGTGGGACATAGTGACTTAGCTTTGGATCCTTGGGGGGGTCCTAAAGGTGGAAAAAGACAGAGACAGGAGAAACAGTGTCTCCTCTGTAGGCGATAAACCCAAGGCAGGATCAGGGACTCATCAGTGGGTCAGAAGTGACCCCTAGTGGGGTCTAAAGCAGCTTTCTTCAATTAAAATCACCTCTGCCATAATCTATCTCAGGTTGCTGCTTGATGAAGGCAAAAGGGGGTGGGGGTGGGAGGGGAAAAGAAATAAATTTAGAAATCAACAAAGTAAGAGAGAGAAAAAAAAGAAGAAATTTGAAAGAGAAAGAACACAAAAGAGAAAGTAAAAACCCAGAGCAACCAAAAGAAAAAGGAGAAGAAAATCCATACTGTCTGTCTGAGAATTTACTTGCCTTGGTGAAGGAGGCATTCATTACAGTTATTGAAGTAAGTAAGATCGTATCACTCTCCAATTTAAAATCTCCCAAAGCCTGGACTTTAATGCAGAATGCAACTCCTTTGCAAAACCTGCAGGGCCCTATGTGGTCTAGCCACTTCTCCGTATCTCTCCAAGCCCATCGTACCCGTGTCTTTCTTGGTTACTAGTAACACCAATACTTTTTAGGCTCCTGAAACATGTAAGCCCCTTCCTGTCACAGGACCTTTGCACTCATTGCCCTCTCAGCCAGAAATCATCCCACATTGTTTCCATCTTGTCATTCTGTTCAGCTTCAATGTCACCTGTCTACCCAGAGATACTTTTACAGTCCACGGAGTTGAAGCGGTCGCCCTCTTCTCATCACCATCACTGCACCTTATACCATATCGTACTGTGTTATGTCATGTTATGCTAAGTTATGTTATGTTATGTTATATATATATATATATATATATATATATATATATATATGCAATTTATCTAATACTCTCCTATGGATGGATTTATTTTTATGTTTACTGTATGTCTTTTCCACTAGAATGCAAATTCCATGAGAGCAGGGTCCTAGAAATGTGCTCATCATATAGCAGGTGCTCAGTATTTATTTGTTGAATGGATGAATGAATAAAGTGCTCATGTAGACTTCTTAAAAAGTTGGAGTTGGAAGTGACTTGAAGGTATTTTGATTCAAACCCTTCTCTCCATATATTTTACTGTTGCAGAAACTATGACCCTGAGAATTGAAGTGACTTATACAAGGTCATAGAATTTATTTGTGGAAAAGATAGGTAGGACCACAAAACCTCACAACATACCTGTGATTAAGTACTGAGTTTCTTGTTGCAGAAGTAATGCCGGGTAAGTAACTCTTTACAAAGAGAGATATGCTGCGTTATAAGGATATAGCTCAAGAAAGCTATTTTGCCACGTTGTGTCCTTTCTCTAGACAGAATTTGAAAGGAAAGGGAGGATGTCTAGCTAAATAAGGAATTGAGAGTTACAATTCTTTGCTATTCCAGACAGGATTTAGTGAATGCAGAGGGCAGAAAATGATTGATGGCATGATTCTAAAATCAGTGGGCTCCCAGGAGAATGGGTTCTTCCTCGTACAGTCAGAAGGGAATCACATTTACACCAGCATATGGAAAAGCAGCCCCTTGCTCTGACAATTCTGTTATCTTATTAGGCTAACATGGATGGAATCAATGGATCCTCCATTTTTCAAATAGGTGAAATACTGACATATGTTAAAGAAACTGAAACATCCAATGGTTGGACTTCCCATAGACACTGAGACAAGTCAAGCACAAGTCACTCCCTTGTTCCTATGCTGTGTAGAGAAACGCCAACTGAGCCTGCTGGCGTAATAAAGCTGTGTCCTCCCTGATCTCTGCGTGCCACTTGAGTTTCTCGGTCCTTACAGTTTTTCTGCAACAGGTTCCTTCTGGGAGCTGTGAAGAAAATCTGTTGCAGGTCTCTCCCCTAGCCTCTGGGGGTCTGCTGGCAATTTGAGAAATTTGGGGTGTTCCTTAGTTTATAGAAGCATCACCCTGATCTCTGCTTTCGCTTTACACAGCTTTCTTTCTGTGTGCATGCCCATCTCCAAATTGCCCCGTTTATGATGTCAACAAAACTCAATCAAGTATATTTGAAGATCTAATTGGTTTTATTAAACGATCACAAACTGAGCAGCTGCCCATCTAGTTAGAAAGGTGCTCCAAGGGTTGTGCAAAATGGAAGGTTTTTATAGGAAGAAGGATATGGCAAGGAAGCTTTTACCAAAAGAAAGGAACGGATTATGTTGGGGCTTGGACTTTTCTTTTTTTTGGGGGGGTGGTTGGGAAGGGTTTTTATCATGCAGATTGCCTCTTCTTTCTATGTGAGATGGAAAGGTCCCACATGACAGATTACCGCATTGGTGTTGACCAGCAAATTGCAGACTGGTTGATTAAGATTTTGTTTCTGGAAAAAGTTGAAACTGCTATTAGATCAGGTATTAAATCTAGATTTGTTATCACGGACTTTTAACATGAGTGGTGATATTTTGGGCCTATGGTTTTCTCTTAACAATGATGTCACCAATCATATTAGATGAGAGCCCATCCTAATGATTTCATCTTAACTTAGCTAATTCTATCTTGACAAACCTTATTTCCAAATAAGTTCACATTCTGAGGTATAGGGGGTTAGCTCTTCAACATATGAACTGTTGGGCATCACAATTCTACCCACAAAGCAAGGTTGGTTTCAACCACCACAGAAAGACAATATCATTACGAAGTTGTATTTACTTGGGGTTGGGGGGGGGGGCGGTAGGTTCAAAGACTCCCATTAACACCGATTTTAATTTCAACAAGAACTTTTCTACTAAATGGTCTTTATATTATAGAAAACAATTCAGTCAAATAACTTTACTGAGCTTCTGTACTTAGCCAGATTTCTTAGGCACTAGAAATCTCAGCAATGACCAAAAAGATTTTCTAATTTAGTATGAGGCAGGATGTTATCCAACTCCTTGCCTCCAAATAAATATACAAATGCAATCAATATTTGGGGGGACTATGACAACAACATGAACAATGAGGTTTTTAAAGCAGAGGTGGGTGTTAGACTTCAGAGAGAAAGTAATGTGTGGGCTGAATATTCAATACAAAAAAATGGAATGCTCCTTTTGCTCATTTTTGGATCCACTGAGAAATATATTTTTATTTCTTCTCAAAAGTATAATATACCAAGTATGAAACAGAATAATCTTTAGGGTTTCAGCCCATCGTAGGGTAGTGTTGGGAATGAACTTGGGTTTGAAAATGATGCATTACATTTGTGTAGTTCTCTGAGTCTGAACCATCCAAAGGGCATGTCTCTAACACTGCTGCTGCCTGTTCTTATCCTGCACTAAAAGTCTTTTCAACTCTTAATGTGCAGTTGTATCTAAAATCTCCTCTTTCCCTCTAGTGGAAACAGCACAGTGTAATCCTGCACAGAGAGTGTTTGTTAAGGTTTAACCTGTGTAATAAACATATTTTATCTGGACTCGTGCACACTGGAGTGCCCAAGAAGCTCTAAGCCATTTGTCTCCGTGGGCTCCTCAGAGGATTGAAGCAAGAAGCTATCACTGGGTCACAAAGCAACAAAGAACACACCTCATCGGGATTTGCAGATGTGTTTCAAAACTCTCATGGTGCAGCAAGTGTGGTCTACATATGCACGATAACTCCAGGAACCCTATGGAATACTTTCTAAGTAGAGAGAATGTCAGGGTTGAGTATGTAAAAGAAATAGTTCACACTGAATTTCTTGAATCATCACAGAGGTAGTATGTGTGAGTAAGGGAGCTTACCAACCTGGGGGGATGAAATCTGAGTACTGCTGCTTGCTGCCCTGGTCCATGAGGCAAATCAGTTAATAACTCCAGATACCATTGTTTTCATCACGGACAGTCTGAACTAGGGGTTTTCCAAAAGATCCCACCAACAACAACCACATACATTATTTCTACCTCCTGCCCAATAGGTATCAACATCGGAAAACAAATGATTGAGTTATAAATATTTACCTATTTATTGAGTTATAAGTCCTATGTTTCCGTTTTATTTTAATAAAAAATGCAGCTATGAGTCAAGACTGTTTGTTGAGCACAAAATTACAGACACAAGGAGTATTACACTATGGCATTCTAAACTTTTCATGATGTGTGAACTATTCATTAATCTGAAAAGCAGTTACAAGCACCTATTGGGGATCAAATTCTGCACCAGTACCAGGAACATGAGTGTCTTGGTCCCTGCCTTCAGGGCGCTTACAATCTAAAGAGATGTATACATCAGCCAAATGAAAACAAAAACAAGGAGGATGGGAAGGAGAAAGGATTGGAGCTCCTGATGAGGAATAGCTGTGGTGGGGAGAAGACCAGGAAGCGGGTGGAGTGAAAGGGAGCCATGCCATGAATAAGAAGATAAAAAAATCTTTCTTTTGTTAATAGAGGGTGGAGGAGAAGAGTACCAAGGCTGAAAGCAAAGTGGTTAGTTCTTGTAGGTTCTACCTTTACCAATGCACAAGGTGCCATTATCAGTGACACACTGTGTTATTTCTTTTTGGAAGTATTACCTTACTCTGCTGTACTGTGTTATGACCGTCTCCTGAGAAGCAGCCCAGTGAAAATGCCACAGATCCACTGGTTGTTTGAAACACATGCTACTGAGAGAGTGGTTCAATTAGGGAAATAAATCCAGGTGTTTAATGAAGGAAGCATTCTTTCACTGCAATTTATTCAATGCATATCCATGGAGTTGGACCCCTTGGACGTTTCATCCACCTCACCGTTTCTACCACAGCATCTAGATGTTTATGTCGTAAATCTCTCAAAGGCAAGCAACAAATTGCCTCATTTTCTCCTCCACTGGATATATTTAGACATAACTAGGACTCTAGAAAATGAAGAAGCAGCATAGCTTAGTGAGGGGGAGAGTTTCAGATGAAAGTGAAAATATCTCTACCCCAGTCCTGCCTCTGCCAGCAGGTTGTTTCCAAAAGGTTTTGAAAAAGCGAGTTAGCTTTTATGGTCCTTAGTTTCTCTTCTGAAAAGTGAAAGAGCTGAGATCTGATTTCTAAAGATACATCCAGCTCTCTCCTTTTATGACTCTGATTATCTGAGCTTACAATACTGAGCCAGGAATATTCCCAAGCATTCATCAAGGACCTCTCTGCACATGGAAATATGCTAGTGTCATGTAGGGACTCCAGTCCCACTCCCTGCACAAGAACGCATGATATGATGAGGCCAAAAGGAACACCCATGGAGCCACAGATAGAGGAGTCATACCACTGTATTCTCAATGGCGGTTGGTCCAGACAGAAGAGCAAACATCCTCAAGTATTCCAATTAGGGGTCTTCCTGTACCCCAGTCTCGCTGGAGGCCAGGCGAAACACAGGAAGTAGGATCCACACGATCCGCAACCCGCAGTCCGCTTCTTTGCCAACCAACCAACCCCCTTGCCAGCGTAGCCATGACAGCTATATTAGTGGCTAATGGCTAATCAGTAACAGCTGATGGCCACCCAGCCAAAGCGGATGGCCATCTGATTACAGCTGATAGCCATCTACTTACTACCCCAGCCAGCACCTTTCCACGTGTGGCCGAGATCCTGGAAACTGCTCTCTGGGTCTCTGTCCTCATAGCTAGGTAGGAATTACATCAAAGTGACCAGACAGAAAAATTTGAAAAATCCCTGCTTCATGGCATTTTTGCAGGTTGAGACAGGTGTAGACTGCACCATGATTCAATTCACCTATGAATCATTACTATCCACATGATAGAAGTACAAAGGTGTGTGAATTGGAAAAGTGGAAAATGTTTGCTGAAATGATGTGTTGGGACAAGGTGGCAACTGAGAAAAATCATTCTTTTTGTCCAGTCACTCTGAGAAAAAAATGATACAGAGAGATCAACTTTCAAAAGCTGCTTTCATGAAGATAGGTCTTACCTGCAAGGGAGGGTCTTTGACTAGGACAAGCGATGGCACTTGGAAGTGAACATGGAACAACCAATTCAAGTGACATCAAGAAAATCTTCCCAAAAGGAATGGATGAGCCTGGCATGTAATAAAGAGAGATGGCAATTATCACTCCCAATTTTAGGAAATGGAATCAATTTTTTTTTTTAATGAGTCCCACATGGTCCTTAATGTCAGATTTCAAAGTGGCTTGGATAAATTACAAGAAAAGCCACGTACCAAAGAATTATTTCAACATAATACCTGATCTATGAACAAAAGAAAATAATTAAAGTAAAACAATATAGAATAGTACAAAGAAAGGAAACATTTCTAAGCAATTCTCTTTCTGGAATCACCAAAAACTCCTCTATATGAAACCAACAAAAAGAAAATAGAAAACCTAAAAGTTGTATGCTGGGGTACATAACTTATAGTAACCTTGAAGTCTAACTCCTGTACTTGCTTGTTACATAGATGTGGTGCTACACATGTTTGTGTATGTGTATAAATATATATGCATGAACATATAAATATACATGTATATACACATACATACTGTCATTATGCATGATCTATGTCATGGCCTTACAGTTTTAATGGGAAAATAAATATACTAGGGAAAAATGATGGCCCAATAAAAATTAGAGATATTCATATCAATCATAAGGACAATTTCATGGATTAAGAAAAGTCCTAGAGGAAAAGAAAATAAATGGTTTCCTCGAGATGTCTTTCATTTTAATTATTCAACTTGTTTCAATAAATAAAGCCTCATGAATGCAAGCAAAAGGACTTGGAAGAAAAGATTTGGCAGAAAGGCTAGAGGAAATTGTGCCTGAACTGAAATAAAGGAAAGATCTTGAACAGAGGAGTGTTACATGTTGGAATTACTTCTCCACAGAAGTTGTAATCTTCTCCTCCAGGGTGTGTGGTGAGAACCTTTATTGTTTCGTCTGCTTAGAATTCTTCCTTCTTTGGGGATTAGCAGTTTCTTCATTTTGAGGAAGTTCTCCCAATTCCAAATAGGTGAGAGTAGCAGGGGATACCCACCCGCACATCACACACTATGCACTCAAGCGGATTTTTGAGTGAAGGTGGGCCAACTGGATCCATTTCAAGGATTTTCTTAGTCGGCTTTAAAGGAATAGGCAGAGATCACATCTGCTGGTGGCCATCAAAGATTTAAGCCTCGATGCTTCTGAGGAGTGAGGGGGATCATTCACGTGTTTATAAAGCCAGTGTCTTGGACAGTCACCACAATGGAACTCACACAACAAGGAGTCTTATGATGTACTTTTCAATCAGTGCTTTCCACTAATCTCTGCCTAATATTCACTCCCTTCCCCTGACCATTTTAGGCAGAGTCCATAACTTTGTGACTTTCTGCTGACTTGAGTGGGCGTCTGCCCAATTTCAATATGGAAGTTATTGTTAATGTTCTATTTAATGTTCTCCTTTAGCACTTAGGTCAAGTTTGACTCACAGCCTTTTCTCTCCCAGCCCTTCCAGTTTTAGGGTGGCTGGTAAAGAAATGGAGAAAGAGACAAATGCCTTTTTCTTTAATTGGTGTCATTGTCATCTTGTCTTGGCTGAGAACACCTTCTGTTCAAGGAGCATTCTCCTGGGACACATGTGGGACTTGTTCTCAGGCCTCTGTACAGTGCAGTTCTTTGGCTTTTGAGAGTTTCTCTGCTCTGCCTTCTGTATCTGTAGCCTATCTCCACAGGTCAAGCAGGCCCATAAGACAAGGCACTGGAAACTTTGCTCCAGCCTGTTTCCTGACAGACAGGAAGATCACGTATCTCCGTCATGCTGTTCTGTGGGAGTGGAAGATGCACTCCCACTGTTCTCACTTTCCTCTATCCACCACAGCTGCACCAGCCAGTCTCTGGTGCCAGGGAAGACCATATATATACCAAACTCCTGGGGACACATGTCAGCGTCTCCTAAAAACTCTCCTTTTGAGCTCATGGTATAGCACCAGTTGGGTTTCCAGGAGTCTCACCTCAGCAAGTGCTCAGCTGCAAAGAGATGCCAACTCCACAGTTATGATAACTCTCCTGCTACTTATCAAATTCCACGAGGATGTGTGTGGTGACTCTCAGCTTTGGGGATTTAGCAGGGAATCTGAGAAAATGGAAGAGGCCCATCTGCAGAGGGAGAATATTAAGCCAAACCACAGGAAAAAGCGGGGGTTCAGAGAAAGAGTGAAATCCTGGTTGGGTTTATGTCTCTTGTTCTGCTTGTTTAGAACCAGTTTTACCTCAGACTTCCCAGGGTGTAGTTACATGAGGCAGGGAGTTTTCCTTTCATTTAAGTAAATTTGTATCTTTTAAAATAATTTAGTGTTTTTTTTTGGGGGAAATTGTCTAAGTGTGAGTCTATCCACAGTAGAACCAAATATAGCTAAACATTAGGAGAGAGAGAGAGAGAGAGAGAGAGAGAGAGAGAGAGAGACCATCAACATGGATTAATATATAGATAGATATAAACAGATTTTGACACAATGATTCTAAGTAGGGATTGAAGCTTACTATCTGTTCTTTTAAAAGCTCTTTTTTGTTGTTATTTTTTTCTGAAGTAGAAAAATACTCAAGGATATTCTGACTTAGCAAATTCATATTTGAAAATGAGGGCATTCACAGGGCTTTATTCATGTTAAAGATGAAAAGTATAGATGTCTTTTATACAAATGGCTATAGCTACAATCTGTAAGATTCCCATTTGTTTTTACATACAGACGCACACACACACAGAAATCAAACGCATCCACTTAGAGGTCATAAAGGATATTTTGGGTCATCAAAACCATCATTGAATAAAATATACTTCAATGTTCTTACAGCATTTGGGGTAGTTAATTATCTAGTCTGACCTTGGGAGTCTCCAGAGATCAGGATCCTGCTGTCTTTTGTTCCATTAAATATATCAAAGCGTTTGCATTCACATTGGCAGTAGAAGAGTTGGAGCAGGAAAGAAAAAGGAAAAACATTTTTTCTCCATATATGAAACATCACTTTGTTCTAATAAATACAGATATTCCTTTGAAAGTCTGACCCCATTACATTTTGTTTAGCTTCACACATTTCCCAAATTCCAAGCTGCAGTGCAGGAGGCCCGACAGCGCCAATAGTTAGCTTGGGAAAACTGAAGTCATGTCACAGTCTGCAGCACTCACATGGTGAAGGTGCTCACATGTTTTTCTCCCCTGAAATATTCCTTGAAATTTAAATTTAGTGAATAAACAGACTGAAAACAAATGCTTTAAAAACAAAACAATATGTAGTTCTAAGTGAAAGGACTGCAGGTATGATGCCCGAAGATCTTTATTTAAGTATATATGGACGTCCGATAACAACTCTTAACCTCGCTCTAAGGTTGTATAGGCCATGGGATTTCTTTCCCCCATTGGATTATCTGTGCCCCAGTTGCATTGTGTTTGACTCCATAAGTGAGCCCACTCATATATGAATGGTAAATTATCTGTCCCTTCCTTCATATCTCTATCTTATCCATACAGAGAGACAACTGTATATTAATTTTGTTAAACAAAAAAACAAAAAACCACAGGCCCATAATGGCGTCACTTATGCTAAAAGTCCATGATACCAAACTAGATTTAATACCTGGTCTAATTGCAGTTTCAACCCCTCCCAGAAACATAATTTTAATTAAGGAGTCTGGAATTTTCTGGTCAAAAATGAGTAAGGTAATTTGTCAAGTGGGCTCCTTAGAAAGAAAGGGAAATATGCACGATAAAAAGCCTTTCAGTTTTCTTCCCCCAAAGAAAAGATGACCAGACCCCCAAATAATCCTTTCTTTTCTTTTGTTAATAGCTCTCTTGTGCGACCCCTCTTTCTACAAAAACTAGCATTTTGTGCCCTTCTGTTTGCTAGAGGGCATGCTGCCTGATTCATGAATACCTTCATAAAGAGAATTAGGTCTTCAAATTTACTCAATTGAATTTTGTTTTTCAACAGTTTGAAAACCCCAATCTAAAGCAAAGGAGCTACTTCTTACCTAAAGGGAACTAAATTTTCTGCTACCAACATCTTTGCCACAAATAACTTTCCTTTCAAAAACAATTTGATTTCCCTTTGCTTCTGATTCCCATTATGCTGATAAAGAATCCTGCCTCTTTGCGGCTAAATCTTAAAAAAATAATTGATGATCTCCTCACTATGAAGAATGTGACTAGATTTTCAATTTGGATGAACCTGATATCAGGTCACAATGAAATCCAAACTTTAAAACAATCCCAGGATTTAGCAAAAACAAAACTTTTTCTTTATTTCCTTACATTCAAACATTAAACCTAACCACATAAAAGTGTTCTCATAGTTGATGGAGAAGTTAGGATCCAGAGGGCATGTCTGGTTCCATGAAAGATGGGAAGTTAAAGTAAATAATACATGTAGAAATTTAGTGCTTAAAAGCTTTCTCATGGAAATGGAAGGTGGCCTGTGCCCTGGGTCACAATGCTTTCTTTAATGGGTCTTTTAGTAAGTAATACAAGGAACACATTGTAACTGGACAATGCACCTATTTGAAAAAAAAAAAAAAAAAAAAAGTAAAGGAGGAAAATAAATTGTTCTTTATTTGATCCTCAAATCAAAGAATGTTAATGATGGAAAACGGTTTTAAGACCACCAAGTCTAACATCTTCCCTCTGCAAATACTAAAAGTGGATCCCAGAGAGGGGAGCTGCCCCTCTATATGGCTAGAGAACTAGTTGGGTTCATTTAACCAGTGATATCTCTTTTTCTTATGACATACAATGCCTCATATCAAGGGCACCATCTTAATCACAAATATCCTAAGAACAATGAAAATGGTTACGAAATTTAGGCTGACAGGAATTAATGTACTTTTTCAACCGTCTTCTCCGAATTTCTAAGCAAACCTGGATGTTCTTTCTACGTATTATTGGTTTATCTTTCTATGGAAATCGTAAGTACTTTCTTAAAATACGTAGACCAAAAGTTATTTTCTTGATTTCATTAAAACTTTTGTTTTCAAAGAACCAATTAAGATCATGAAAAAGAATTAGTTGGAATCTTTCTTATTTCTGTTCATCTTCTTTTCTTTTCTTGAACAATTTCCCTCCAAAGCCAGGCAAGGAAAACTTAGAAGAGTATGACACCCTATGATGACCCAAGGTACAGCATAAAGTCCAGTGAGAGAGAGAATGGTCTCCACGTGGAGATGGAGGCAGCCCAACACATAGTGTTGGATCCCCTCTGTGGTGACGAAGGCAACCATATGAGAAGACGACCCAATATGGATAGTAAGAACCCAGGTACAGTGAGAAGAGTGTCCATGTGTGTATAGGGGGGTAGCAGCAGTGGCCTGGCTCCCCATGTTAGACTCTGAGTGGGGTAAGGAATATGCACTCAGAGGGGTGTTGTGGGGTATCTTTGTACCCAACTGTGTGAGAAGAGTGGTCTAGCGTGGGGAAAGTTAAAAAGCTAACTGATCTGGTGATGTTAGATTTCATTTGGGGCCCGTGTACTCAGGATATTCAGCTCTACTATTTAATATAAAGACAATCAAAGAATTATTTGAGAATGATCAAACGTGTACTAGATCATGGAGATTCTCTGAAGCTGGTATGTTGAAGGAGGAAAGTTCAGAATGCATCAAGGAGTAATGAATGCTAACTTTTCCTGCGGTGCTAGTTCTTCCCCTGGTGGTGAATGAGATCACAGGCAGACTCTTAGGTTATCTGTTATTCTCAGATAATAATAAATGTTTCCAGTTACTTTACTCACCAAGCAGCCTCAGTTCTGTAATTAATATGTCTCGCTCAGGGTTATCAAAACAATGCTGAACCTTTCCCAGAGTTAACACTCCCTTCTGTGGCTTCTCTCCTCTGATTGCCAATCCCTCCCAAAGCTCTGGCCTGGTGTAGGCAGGAGGTCCTGCAGTAGGAAAGGTGGGCATAGTCGGCTTCCCTGTTTGGCTTTTCATTCTTCATGCTTCCCTGGCCCCTGCACACACAAACACCTCTCCCCAAATCACCAGCTGTGTTACGGTCACTCCATGGTGGGAGGCGAGGAGTGTGCAGAAGTGTTGGAGAGGAAAATGGATTCACCTGCCACTATTGTGAGCGTGGTCTCTCTGGACTAGGTAGAGTTTTAAAGTTGACCTTTTCTTGGTGGCATGTGGGGATGTTCTGTTTTGTTTCCATGCAACTCTCCCCATTTCTGGGGAGCTCTCTGCAGATGAGACACTCATTCTGGCTGTCTGCTGAATTTTGTTCTCAGGTCATTTCCACACAGCCTCACTGTCATGATGTCCTATCTCCCCCTCCAGGCAGCTCTCTTTTACAAAGCTACTTGAAAACAGCTCTAGAATGACTTACATACTTACTCCTGCATCTCTCTCTCTCTCTCTCCCTCCCCCCTTCTCTCCTCACTACATCAGGACACTTCGTATTGGCTCATAACTGAACGAGTGCCAACTACTCAGCAGAACAAAGCTGCATTCAGCCTCACTTTTGTGATGGCTCAGTTGCAATGCAGGCATCAGTTCAGTAGGTCTCCAAATTCCAGAGGACACAATCCAAGCTCTGCAATTGGTCCCGTAGTTTTGAGGTGAAGAGTGTAAGCATTTCCTGACTCTCTCCAGGGGAGAGGGGTAAGTGTCAAGATACTGCAAAATATCTTCAAAAACTCTCGTTGAACTCAATTTCCCTAGCCATTACACTTGGACACTTTTATATCATTGACTAGGTGAGGAGTCAAGTATTTAAACAGGACTGTTAAGCTACTGTGTCAGTGGGGACAATGATTGCATTTTGCACAATATTCTGCTTTCCAACTCTTTCCTGCGTTATTCCTTCTTCTTCATACCTTTCCACACACTTGGCAGGGTTGATCCTTAGCTCCTCTGCTGACTGGCAGGGCTGTACAACTACGTGTGCCCAATAAGCTTGAAAGAGAAGTGACAAGTATCACAGGCAGGCAGGAGTATATAACACACATACAAAACCTACCAGGCCTTCTTTCTCTTTGATGTGACATGTGGCAAGGTTCTGGGTAAAGGCCTCGCCACCAGCCTGGGTCTCAGAGTAGAGCTGCTGAAGGAGAAGTCTCAGGCAGCATTTGGTATCATAGAGCTTGAGCAAGAGACCATCCTTTGCGGTTAACCCACTGGCAGGAAACCTAATATACCTGCACTGATTTAGAAGTTTTACTTGTGAACTCTCCTTGGAATGTACGGGCATTTGCGCTGATTTCTGTTTTCTGTTACTATTGAGGTCTCTGCTGAAACAGGCAAAGAGCCCCATTTTACATTCTGCAAGCACTTATCATTGTGGTTGACAGTCTGCACTGACTCTGCAGGCACAGTGCCTGGTTTCCCAACAGAGCACATCGATCACTGGCTCTGTGTCCTTGGATAAGTTGCTTGACCACTCTGTGCCTCATTTTTTTTCCATCAGCAAACATGGGCAATTAGAATTTCTACCTCCCAGATTGTTATAAAGATGGTTATAGTTAATATTTTAATGAGTTTGGATTAATGTTTGCCACATAGTAAATTATTAGTACATCCAATACAGTTTTTGATTTCCATCTCTTCCTCACCAGCCAGGCACAGCTGAAATGACTTCCACATGCTGTTCTCTCTTCTGCTCACCACTCGGCCAAGCGGCTCTCTCCGCTTGTCTGTACTAAAAGGCCACATCCTTGGCGCAGAGCATTTATCGCTACTTGCAAAAGGATCTTAATTCCTCGTCCAACCATTGCTCATCGTTCCAACCTCAAATAATTCTCAGTCCTCAGCGAATCAATTTCTGTAACTCTTGCCACTACAATTTCTGTTTCTACAGATCTGTAGAATGCAGGGGTACAGCAGGCTTCTTTGCAGTATGCTCTGAAAAATATTACTTGATTACGGGAATTGAACACACTTTTAAATGTGTGCTGCTGTATCTGTGATGCACCCGAACTTGGATCACAGAAGGGGATAAACTGCTCTAGAAGATTTGGGAGTGGGGGTGGTGTTGGAGCGACTTTCTTACTTGTTATGACAATGTGAATACAGTTTTCCTATTTTAGTTTATTGAAATTATCAAAATATCAGCTCTCTATGCAACATTTTCAAACACGTGCTCTTGCCTCTGACTCTTGTGACCATCTTATAGTGTCATGACTAAGGTCCTGTAAGTGAGGTAGACGTGGATCTAGTGGGCTGGGATTTATTCAATGTCATGGGGAGTCGACAGGAAATGAACTAGCAGGAACACCGCAAGTCTCTCCTCATAATTAGAATGTTATACCTGACAATAACATTACAGGTGATTTTACAGTAGTTGAAGAGGAATACAATTTCTTGCGCGGATTGTTAAAATCTTTCTTTCAGCACTCTACGTAGAAACGTAATAGAAATGTTTCTATGAAATCAGAGATAACCTTGGAATGAGTCTGCTCTCTTTGAGTCTATGCCCTCCTTGGACATTTATTAGGACTCTAACATTTTATTCTGCTGTGAATTTTACTTGCTATCCCATTCTTTACAACTGACTTTTGAAGGTTTAATGTCAATTCCTAATGTGACTTTAAACTTGGCAAGTGTCTGAGTGCATGAGTTATAACACAAGCTTCCACGTCCCTTGTGAGTCTCCCACTTTGGTTGGATTCCTTTGGGAAATGGCAAAAATGAGGCACGTTGACACCAGTTGTAACTGTTATTTGTGAGAAGGAGATAGGCTCTGATTCTTGCAGAAAGCAAGCTCTCTGTACGTTTTAGGCAAGGGACAGTCAGAAAAATCCACGTGTAGGAGGTAAAACTCAAACAGATTGTTAAAGTCACTGGTTTGTAGGTTTTCTGAATAAAACAGCTCGATTTATTTGGTTTTATGTTACACATGCAAAGAAGAAATAAGTGATAAACATAAGCTAAGTTTCATGAGTATGTTTCAGCAGAGAGTTTCAGGTTTTCAAAGCTAAAACTCTGGCTTTCAAAGAAGTAAAATGTCTTGTCTGCTTTTGGTTGAATGACTGGAAATCACAATAGGTCAGAATCATATGAAGCTATGCCTGGGTTTTCCTTTAGAAATAATTTCATGTTTTAACAGAAACCAGAATAAATACCTGGTATTCAGTATAGAAATGACCACAAATACAATATTTATCTGAAATAAAATCCAATTTTTATACTGTATAGCAAATATATCATGTGAAATGAATCTGTTAAACAAGGTACAAGCAGTAACTAACCACAAACCTTATACTAATGTGAAAGTGTTATAGTTTATGATGCAAAGCTCTTAGCTTATTCCATCATAAATCTGGCTTTAATTTTAACACAGTAAATCAGAGAAATTCTTTTATCAAGGTTAAGGAATTCAGAACAATTTTCTTGTGTAGGTTTTGATAAATATCTTTGGGGGAAGTTGGGGAGACTAAAGAACATTCCAAACCTTTATAAAAAATTATCTGATTTGATTCCTTTCTGAGTTACTATATATTTATCTTTAGAAACCAATGCGTACCTTTCTAGAGACCTTGAATTTCACCTGTCACCTTCTCCCATACTCTTTATATCCTACCGATTTCAGTGTTATTCCTAATATTTATTTTTAAGGCTTTAATTCCATGCCAGGTAATCTATGTAATTAGGTGCTGCTCCTGGGACTCTGAAGTAGGTCCTATCATCATCATTCGTTTACCAATAGGGGCCGTGATCTTTGAGAGGCTAAGCGACGTCCCTAATGTCTCAAAGCTAATGGTAACTCTTTTACTCAAGTTGAGACATACCTACTGCCAAAACCTAGGCTCTTACTGCTTTACAATTGTACCTGCTAAAGATTCAGTCTTATTTTAATACACAAATTGTGTAACATCTGAGGAATGTCCAAATAAGGCACTTGGATAAGTTAATATGCTTTGAACTCTATGCCCTGTTCTCCAAATTAATGAAAATATCATTGTCTTCATTCTTTCACTGGTTTACTTTATACAGTCTCCCCTCCTTGCACCATTTGGCTCTTCTTAAGGCTTGTAAGAATGTATCCTGTAAACCTCGTAAACTAATTTCCTTTGTTACCCACAGGTTTTGGTGAAGCTATTTGTTAGTTCTAGCCGGGTTGCCCAGCTCTGCTGCAGAAAGGTGAGGTCCAGGTCACAGATAGGGAAGAAATACCCTTCTGAGTCCAGTGTGCGGGCAGCTCACTGTTACCTGGTGATGGTCTTTAAGTGGTAGCTGAATCTCAGAGAAAATGTCCTGCCTGTGAGACCCACTGCCCCACTGCCTGCGTGGAGAGTCTTCACACTCACCTAGGGGGTGACTATCATTTCTACTTCCATTTTTCACATGAAAAAATGTAGGCTCAGTTAGGCATTGCAGCTTATGTAGGGTTACTTAGGTGGTACATGGCAAACCTGAGTTTCTGTACCAGTTGTTTCTGAATTTGAACAAACTGCAAAGCGTTCCCAATACCACACAAGACACACTAACACAAGAAAAAACTCAAGATCCAGAGAACGCGTGAGAGGGCCTGAGGGGATAGTGTTGTTTTTCCAGGATAGACCACCAAACCTATGAAGAGGGAGTAGATGACCAAAAACAAACTCCCCTCTACATCCGAGAAATCACATGCTTATGTTTAGTACCATCTGCACTGTTCATATATTGCTTATATTCACCTTAATGCAGTTATTCATTGTAGCCATAATCTGGTTAAATTGCTATATAGTACTGTAAGGATAATAATACTATTATTAAATATTCCTCTGGGAAACGAAAAGGCTAAGTTGAATCCAATTGTATATGGAAACAGATGATTTTCAAAGAAGTATGGAACTGCCATTTTAAAACTTAAAATCCAAGCAGTGTTTGCCTTTCACATTACATATATGTTTCTATTTATTTATAAAATAGCTATTCTTGTAAAATCTACATCCTGTGGAGTGACTGTAGGTGTTTAATTGATTGCCAGTAAGCAAACCATTACTGCGCTGTAACTCTATTATAGTACCCAGAGAAAAAAAATGCTATGAGTAGAAATAGCTTTTAACTAAAGTTTTACACATTATTTTGCAACCAGTTTCCCTTCTTATTAAATAAATATATTTTATTTAATGCTTTTTTTTTTTTTTTTTTCTTTCCTCAACAGACCAGGGATATTGGAAAGTCCAGTTGTACTTCACCTGTCATGCCTGGTTAAAAGTCAAAAGAAAGAAGAAATCTGCTTTTCACATGTAGGAAAAGAATGAGCTTATTAATACACAAAGGGATTGCCTGTGAGCATGAATCATACATATGTGAATTAATCATTAGGTAATGGTTGGGGTGGTGATATAGTATTTTCTGAACTGTCAATATCTTTTGGTGGTTTAACTCATCATATTACTTCTGTTCCAATAGCAAAGGGCTATCATTTCTTTAAGTTTACTTTTATTCAGGTTCCCATGTCTCTCTGGCTCTGTCTTGGCACAGGTAACAGGGATCAACCATTTTCTGATAATTATCTTAAATCAAATTTATACATATGCATTTTATTATCTTCTGAGTCTTTTAATTGGTGGTATTAAAAAAGAGGAAGAAAAGTGGAAAAGACAGTAGGAGGAAGTTAATATCTACATTTTCTGTTTTAACTTTTACTTCCTAAGGAAGCCATAGCCACACCCTCCCAATGGAATCATAAAATTGTTTGTTTTACCTTTCTGAGGCCAAGGTGATTGTTAAAATTCTTAGGCTAAAATGAGTGTTCAACTGCATCACATTTAAGTTTTTCACTTTCCTTGCTTTCTATCAAGCAGCTTTTAATGAGGTATCATCTGAAAAAAAATAGACAAAAATAAGTTTGACAGTATGATAACTTTCCTAAATGATCCAAGTTCCGGAAAAAAATAAAATAAAAATAATGGACAGCAAGAAATAAATGGGCTTATGTATCTAAAAAGACAAGCTTTGAGTAAGAGAACTGTTTCTTCACTGTCATTCCCTCTCCATTTTTTAAAAATTAATTTCCCACTTCTACCAAAATCCCGGGCAACCACTTCCTTCATTCAGGAACCCATCAAGCTCTGAATAGCCTTGTAAGTCCCCTGAGTCCGTTTTACTGAAGTTTTCAGACCCTGCCAACCCTCTCTAGGTCCACTAACTCCATCAAAAAAACCTTGTAATGTATAATTTCACTTAAAAAAAAGATGTAAATAGATCTCAGACATAGGTAATAATAAAAAATAAATAGCAATAGCATTTTGGAAAAGGTT
Source organism: Rhinolophus sinicus (assembly GCF_036562045.2). Lineage (NCBI taxonomy): Eukaryota > Metazoa > Chordata > Mammalia > Chiroptera > Rhinolophidae > Rhinolophus > Rhinolophus sinicus. The sequence continues at coordinate 16,720,370 of NC_133753.1, forward strand.
TGGCTCCCATACTAATAAAAGAAAGGTACACTTAATAAAAATAAACAATATTTTATAGTTATGTTGAATGTCAGTTTTTCGTTTAATAAGAGGCAATTCTGATAATTTGATGATGAGTAGGTGTGCTGTAACTATTTTCAGGGCAGTAGGAATTGCTATAACCTTTCAATAGCTTAATTTTCAGATCTTAATAGAGAAATACCAGTCCCCCCAAAATCATGCAGAAAATAAATATTAACATTCATTACATCATTTCTGTAATAAAAAGGAAAATGAATAAAACATAAGGACAAATATACAATGACAATATTTGCGTGAATTTTGAGGCATCAACTTTATTAGATATGTACTTTCCAAGGTGGAAAAAACAGTGTATTTAGAGTTGCAGTTTCAAAGATCAATTTAAGTACCAATTTAACAGATATTACGCTAAATGGATTCACTATTATATACTCATGTAATCCTTAAAATAACCATATAAAAAACTAAAACATGCATTAAATTTTATTGTACATTGTGACAAATATTATGTATATATATATATTTTTTTTTGGAAAAAGGACTCAAAAGAAATCTATCGAAGGACATTTTGGTTGTTTCCATGTCTTGGCCACCGTAAACAAAGCTGCAATGAACATTGGAGCACACGTGTCTTTATCTCTAAATGTTTTCAGATTTTTTGGGTAGATACCCAGGAGAGGGATTGCTGGGTCATATGGCAATTCTATTCGTAATTTTTTGAGGAACCTCCACACCGCCTTCCATAACGGCCGCACCAGTCTGCATTCCCACCAACAGTGTATGAGGGTTCCTTTTTCTCCACAGCCTCTCCAACATTTGTTACTATTTGTCTTGTTGATGATCGCCATTCTGACTGGGGTGAGGTGATATCTCATTGTGGTTTTGATTTGCATTTCTCTGATGATTAGTGATGTTGAGCATTTTTTCATATGTCTATTTGCCATTTGTATGTCCTCTTTGGAGAAATGTCTCTTCAAGTCCTTTGCCCATTTTTCAATTGGGTTGTTTGTTTTTTTGTTGTTGAGTTGTATGAGTTCCTTGTATATTAAATCTAGGTAAATATAAATAGCTTTGTTCTGTGATTCTAGGAATGTGGTGTCTTTTTCTTTCAGAATTATCTTTAATGTTCTTGCAATCCTATGTTTACAGTATGGGGAAAATAGGATAAGAGAAATACCACCCTGGTTAAAAAAAAATACTATTATTTTAGGGTCTAAAATGGTAATTGGATAAATGTGGGTAATGAAAACAGTCACAGATGCCTACCCATTAAATAAAAAAAAAATAATAAAAATAAATAAAAAACACTAAAATACAGTTCTGTTTTAAAGAAAATAACAGCTTGGTTAGAGAATCAATTTATAGAATATTGATAAATGTCCCATTTACATTTTCTTTCTGCAAACTGATTGAGTGTGAGAGCTTGATGTTATTTTGCATCAGTTGAAACAATTAAAAATAAGAACAACAGAAGACCTGAAAATATCAAATATCACGGGTTTTTTTGTTTGTTTGTTTGTGTTTTTTTTGAAGTAGTTAATTAATTGCCTGAAACAACTTGAAACAATTCACCTAACATGAACATATTTCCAACACAAGTTATTTACTAGGTTTTCTTGTATGGTATTTTCTGAGTTAAAGTCTAATCTAAGCTTCTGGATTGAGTGGAGGAAAGGAACACTTACCCTTTGGAATGTAAGACAATGTCCCTACATGGTATACTGTGAAACATTAGCTTTTGAAGTCAAAATCTCGTTTCTCATTTGGACCCTAAACAAGGCTAAATATCACCTTATATGTTAAAGCCTGGCCATGGCAATTGCCAAAGTAGATATCAACTATGAAAGTGATTTGAGGAGAATGCCAGGTGTGAGAAAATAAGAACCGCCTTCTAATGATGAAGGAGTAAATAAAAATGAAAGACTATTTTTACAGGTTGCTCAGGTATAGTTGAGATCATTAGAAAAAGCAAATATAATCTGGTAAATTGACAATGACACATGTCTTTTTCTTGTTCTTGGCAATTGCCTTAAAAACAGAATCCTTCCTCTTAGACAAAAAATTAGGGGAACAGTCTTTTTATCTGCAACAAGTCGAATCAGAAAAGCACTTGAATCAGAAAAGGTTAACAAGATTGCTGAGTACGCAATATAGCTCAGAGAGGACATCTGTACTGTTGGAAGAGGAGAGTGCATTAAGGTTAGTAGAAATAGAGTGAGAGTCCAGTAAATACAGGACCTGAGCAGAGGTCACTCAGAACTTCTGGAACAACAGACAAAACAAGGAAGAAGCAGCCAAAGAATGTTTACATTCTCACAACAAAACCATGTCAGGGCTGCTGAAAGCAGAGCTGAATCTTGACATAATAGAACCCAAGCTTCAGCAGAGATTAAACTGCACAGTCCGCACTTCCAGTTTCTCTGGTTATGAGGTTGCTTCCAGTGTGGTAATGACTTTAAAATGAGTAAAACTGCCTTAAAATCAGGTAAACAATAATTGGAAGCAGAGCCACGTGAGTTCCACAGAGATTCTTTTTGCACAAAATTCTGGGGAAAGTTTAGAGGGGTTTGCCTTATAAGGAGGTGAGATCATGGATAAAAGTTCATCTGTAATTTTAAGAGAGTTTCTGGGTTCAGACACTTCCCTCTCTGACCCTAAGTCCTTATGATGAATGATTCCTATAGTTAAGACTTACCCATATTGTCTCACTTAGCCTGTTTATGGATATTGCCTCTTGGAAGCAATGATGGACTGTACAAAAAGTGGTAGACCTGACAGATGTAGCAAAACAAAGCACATAAACAACAACCAAAATATATATTCCACACAATATTTAGATAATCAATGAATATACTCAATATATGTATGCCCTAAATATGTCAGGGACATATTTATAGTAAAAAGTAAAATCATTGTTCATCTGAAATTCAAATTTATCTGGGCATCTTATGTTATCTGTCAACCCTGAAAAAGAGATATGTAGACCTGTATACATAGCCTTGGGGCCTGGTAATCCAGGCATTCAATTTACCTTTACAATAGCTAGGGGTTCAGGGATTCTGGTGTTTACCCACCTGGAACTGGGAGTGAAGCAAAGTTAACAGAGGTCGTCTAACAGATAGCACTCAAATTTTAATGGACTTGAAAAATCCCTCAAGTCCCTCCTGTGACAGGCCTCTCTTTCATAGATTTTGACTGAGTCTGGGGCAAGTCTTGGTATCTATAGTTAAATAAGCAGTCCAAGTACATCTATTACAGAATATTTCAGGCCACATTTTGAGAGAAAATTCTAGTCCAGTCTTCCTTTTCAAAAAAATAAGAAATATTCCCATGGAAATAAAATGATGCTCGGATCTGTGAATATTTATTGTATTATAAATCAAAATAGAAAAAAAAGAAGTATTTAATAATTCATTTGAAATAACAATCAGACCATTGATGTAAGAATAAAGCACATATTTATAAAAATAATTATATTTCCCAAAATAAAAAGTAACTTAGCGAGAATTGCTTTATAGTTTTTGTCTGTGTTTTTACAAATTGCTTTAATGTATATTTTAATAAAAGTAACTGGATTGTCATGTCTTTTTCTGAATTTAGTATTTCAATATGTTGTTTGGTTGACTTATATGAAGTAAATTTGGCATCACACAGATATCTAGTTAAAAAAAAAGGGAGACGTTTTAAAGGCCTTTTCAGTTATTAGTGGATAATCATTTCAAGAAAACAAAATGGGCAGCAGCCTTCCTACTAGGTCTACAATGACTCTGTTTTATGCTTTCCAGGAAATCAAGCTTTTAATGAAAAATGTTAAACAATGCAATATTGTTTTATATGCCTTTGCCTAGAACTTAAAAAGAATCAAATGTGTAAATGTTTAATGGGACATTTTAACAACAAAGCATCATTAGATTTTATTAGATGTATATAACTTATCAATGAATGAAATGTGAATATATGTGTGCACATGTTACATAGATTCAAGTTTTCCTATTGTATATATGAATGCATATATGTGTATATATTTCTTTATGCATTCATTGTGTGTGTGTGTGTGTGTGTGTGTGTGTGTGTGTGTGTGTGTAAAAGGAAACAGGTTATTTTTCTGTTTTGTTCCAGTCACCAAAGAAATAGATTCTTGTTGCTCAAACTAGGTTCTTTCTAAATACAAGATAATGCAGTTGGCAAATTTACAAGAAAGGAACACTTTTACAAATCTTTTATTTCATACCACAATACTTTTAAAGTGGCTTAAACATGTTCTATGTATGATGTCTCTGTTATCATTTTTTAGGGAAAAAGGAAAGAATCCAGATGTTGCAAGTGTATAGAAAATCATGTTCGAGATTTGGTTCCTCAGATCTATTACCCTATTGTTTCAGAAACAATGCTACGAAATACGGATTAGCTGATAGTATTTCTGCCCTGGGAGAAATAGGCTGAAAGAGAGAGAAAACAAAAAATAATTCTTAAAATCACCCAAAATTAGTTGTGGTAGATAATTTTGCCCTAGTCTCTGTCTCTTAATCCATACAGCTCCTTCCAGGAGGTGAGGAAAAACATGCAAGAGCAAACTGGTTGCAAGGAAGTGGCTGAAAGCACCTGGCAGAGCAGTGTCCCCTCCCTCATTTATTCATTCTGTCTTTCCACCTGCTGTGCTTTCTTATTTCAGTCCTCTTGTATCTTCTTTCACCATCCTCCTGTCTCATTCTATCTCTCTATCTCTCTATCTCTCTCTCTATCTCCCTATCTATCTATCTATCTATCTATCTATCTATCTATCTATCTATCTATCATCTATCTATTATCTAATCTATGTATCTATCGTCTACCATCTAGCTATCTTTCTAGCTACCTGTTTACCCAGCTATTTATATATGTATTGATTTTTCCTCAGCTATCCTCTGCCTTTGGTCTGATCTCTGTGTGGTGTTCAGGTGTAATGAGGTTTTCTATCCCTCTTACCTGGAGTAGGCCCATGTGGTCAGTCAGGATGACACATGGAAGGTGAGTACCGTACCACTCACAGCCATCAATACTCTGAACTGCTTTAAGTACATGTGTATGTACTACTATGTATTATGCCAGCAAATATTGTGAGTGCTCAAAAAAAAAAAAACCAAAAAAAACCACAAAAGTTCAAAAGTTGTTTTAATGTACCATTTCAAAAATATGCATATTTAATTTTAATTATGGCTATTGCAATCAGAGAGGCTAGAAAATGTAACTACAAGAACACTTTTTGGGAATCAAAAATATCATGAATGGATAGGTATGCACATGAATATGCGTGTTTGGTGTAATGTAATCACATCCCTTATATCAGCACTGAACAAAGAATAACAACTTGTCTCACAAGCTTGATTGAGGTTTACAGAAAACAAAGATGCTAGGAAAAAAGTTCATTCAAGTAGTTCAAGGAGATGGGAAGGGAATCTTGACTCACAACCTTGAAAAGTGCTGTTCAGAGTAACCACTTTTACCCCGAGGAGACTGTCAATTTTCACTTCCTGGAAAGCAGTTGGGAAATATGCACTAGAAGTCTTAAAGGTGTTGATTTTCTTTGACCCAATTAAACCCACATTTTAAAATGTACCCTAAAGCAATATTACAAGTAGGAAGATTTCTGTATGAGGATATTAATTATATCATCTTTATAATAGCAAAAAAGGAATAATGTAAACAAATAGTCAGCGGAAAAGGATATTTTAGATAAAGTATGGAATATCCAATGATTTAATATCATGCTGCAATTAAATACCTGGTTTTCAAAAATTACTAAGAATTTAAAATAGATATGTAAATGTGTGTCTGAATAGTATAAATATATATATATTTATATGTGAGTCTGTGTAATAGTACATATATGTATATACATATAGAGGTTTATTAAAATACACATTATTTAACAATGTATTTTTCATAGATGAGTTGTAAGTGTGAACATTATTTTGCATGGAAATAAGATTCATAAAATATATACCAAAATGCTAATGACTGATATCTCTGGGCAATGATATTCTGGATCACTAAAAGCTTCATATATTTCTACATTCTCAAATTATTTACATGGAACCAATACTATGTTTTAATGAAAAAGTAAAATTACACCAAAAAAAGTCTCACGTATACAGCATTTATACTTCCAGACTCCATTGCCAGCTTTCATCAGTGATTTCTGGTCTCCGTGCAGTTCAGCAAAGGAGTGAAGATGTTAAAACCACTTTCAAAGTCACCCTTTCAGCTGCATTCCTTGGGGCTTGTTAAAGTGATAAACACCTTTGGCTACAGCTTATGGTCAGCAAGCAGCATTTTCGGCAAAATCAAATGCTCCTATTATGTGTATGAAGTGTGCTGGCTCCATGTGTCACTCCAGGCTGTCTCCACCTAGTTCATCCTCATACCAAGTTTGGGTTTTTAAATGAGCCCAGGTATGTTTTAATAACCTTGGAAGTGGGAACTCTTTTGCACCATTCCCATACCCAGCCAGCTGCTGTATATCTTGGCAGAGGCAAGCTTCTTTCTGAGGAAAGAGAAATATTTCCATTCTTTAATAAGTCATTCCAAGTTTCCTGTGATGTTATAAATAATCGGGCAAACAGCCGGCTTTATTCTGCTTAATTTGATATGGCAGATTTGAAATGTCGAAAAGTTCACTCTCAACATAAGCCAAGCAACTGGACTCTGACCAATACTCTCCTTCCTGATGGGATAAACTTTATCATCAGGCTCACTCAGAAAGGCAGCTGAGGCCCTGCCTGGTCTTCCCAGGCGCTGACGGATAGAGAAGTCTGAGCTGGCTGTGCATGCTGTGAACATGAGGTCAGCCCTTCCTGGGTTTTCTCTGGGGGACAGACAAGGAGCCTGACAAACTTAGCTAATATACCTGTCATTCAAGGGCGGGAGAAGGAGATTAGAAAAACAACATTAAAATTAACGCGTGAGTAATTGGAAGAAGAAGAATTCAATATCAATTCAGGGTAAACATTTCCATAAAAGAGACATATTTTAGTCTCTCTATAACATTCTGTGTCAAATGTCCTTTCACGACCAAGTTCAAGAGCTGATTTACACTTTGGAAGTCTGCAGAGAACTAAATTCTGGCCGAACAAATGAAGGTCCCCTGAAAACAGTGATGAAAGATAAAACTACCATGAATTCAGATGCTCGGCTGAGATTTTTAAATCTGTTGAAAGAGCAAAAACGGCATTTTGCCAATTAGTCTAATTTTTAATAGGATGTTTTTGTTGTTTTTATTCCTTTGCCCTGTATTTACAAACCAAACATACACTGATGAAATAGCTCAAGTGTGGTTTGCATTGATTCAGAAAAGTTATTTATTTAAAGAGGAAAAAATAATTATTAAACTTAATTTAATGAGTTTGAATATTAAGCAATTTACTTTAATAACACATTTGTTTAAAATACACTATTTATAACTTCTCTGGCCTTATTTTTTAGATTTGTATTTTATCCAAGTCTGACCTCCTTTTCTTCCCAGTTTCTTATTATTTTTAAGGCTGTTCAGGTTCCAATTAAGATCGTTTTAGGAAATGTTTTCTGGAAATTAATGTATTGAGCTGATTAAGACTGGCTTAAAACAAATGTGTGATGAGAGATCAGGTTTTTAAATTCAGTTAATACTCAGATTGTATGTGTTTGTAATTTTCTTAAAAGCCAAAAAAGAAAAAAAAGGAATTCATTGTTTCTAAAAATACAAAAGAACTTGCTTGCACTTCCAAATCCTCACTTGAATATTTACTTTGCTTAATGAATGCTGCTTTTGCTTTGAGAAATAGGCTGTAAATATTGTGTGATAATCCTGCACATGGCAGAGACAGACACACAGAAGGTCTGCACAGAGCTCTTGAGAGGCAAGCCAATCAATCCTTTAGGATTAAAGTTTCCAGCCTTGTTGTCACACAACCCTTTTATCCACGGATTCCTTTTTTCATGGAGTGACTCTCAGTGCTAACTTTTCTAATACCTTGCCAGGCAGAAGCAACACCACCACCTCTCTGCCTAATGCGTTTGAAACTGTCCCGTAACAGGCAGCTGTCATTTCTCATCTTGCTTTCCTCTTCTGCTTGGTTACTTCACATTCACAGTGTCTCAGTGTGGCTACTTTAGGTGGGGCGTGCATTAGATTCCTAGGGCTGCTGTAAGGAAGTGGCACAAACTAGGTGGCTCAAAACAACCCAAATTTATTATCTCACAGTTCTGGAGGCTACATGTCCAATATCACAGTGTCAGCAGGCCCATGTTCCATCTGAAAGCTGTAGAGAAATATCCTTTACCTCTTTCTAGCTTCTGGCAGTTTGCCAGTCATCTCTGGTATTCCTTGTCTTGCAGCTGCACAATTCCATTCACTGCCTTTCTTATCACATGACATTCTCCCTGTGTGCCTCTGTCTTCACATGGTGGTCTACTTATAAGGACACAGTCATATTGGAATAAGGGCCCACCTTATTCCAGTATAACCTCATCTTATTTAATTACATCTGCCACACCCTATTTCCAAATAAGGTCACCTTCTGTGGTACTGTGGGTTAGGACTTCAACATATTTTTTGAGGGGGAGAGGACATGACACAACCCATAATAGGCAGTGAACAGACAGTAGGTTTAACAGTCTATAATGTTGCTTTAAAAAGAATTGATCAATAACTATTCATTGATAGATTTAATACCAGACATCAATAGATTGCTTTTTTAAAAATGTTAAGCGACAATAATTTCTTGTCATAATTCTCTGGGGACAGTCACAGCCATACTGAACACCTCCTAAGCTTTACCCTTGAGAACGCTTTCTGTGCAAGCATTCTCTAACTTCTAAACTTTCTCCAACTACAGGGAGACAGGGGAAAAAGTCACCCCATATAATGCTCTCAGGTTTAGAATCAGTTGAGAGTCCCTTGTCTAAGAAGGTCAGAATAAATTTTAATTGGATATGCTTAACTGGAGTATTTAAATAGAGACATTGTTGGCCTGAACAGATTGAATGCCCGATAAAGCCAAATATAATAAAGATGTCGGGGCGCTTCTCTGGAACAAGAGAGATCATTAGGCATTTGTGTTACTTAGGGAGGCAAAGGGTAGAATGCAATTATACTACGAAATGTTACATTCTGTATTGCCAGGAGTCATTTTTTTTCTCATTTCTTTGTAGGTAATCCACTGAGATAGTGATAGGTTGTCTAATTTATTATTAGTCTAATCATGAGAGAATTTTCTTAAAGTGTCTAAGTTTTCTATGATGGTATAAGCATTTTTTGATAACACACACACACACACACACACAAAATCTAAGGTGAAATGTTTGTTTTTACATGAGGTCGCATAGAAATCCCAAAGAAGTTCTAGATATTTTGACCTGTCCCAATTCATTAAATTTAACCAAAATTTCTTAACTCTATTATATTTAAGTCATCGTTTGATAATGGTTTATAAAAAATGAAATGAGACACTTCCTTAATTTCCATAAATTATAACTTCATAGATACATGTCTAGAACTAGCTTTTGAAGTAGCCTACAATAAATGCTTTACGCATAATACAAATGCAGTGACACTGAATAAAGGCAGGGAGAGCTTAAATTACACCGGATGGATCAGAGAATCAGAAGGAAGGCAAGATAAGCAAGACTAGGCCACCGTGACATTCCAAAATCTAAGTAGTTTAACACACACACACACACACACACACACACACGCTCGCATCTGTTCCTCATTCAGGATACATATTCACTGTGGTTCGTTTTGGGTAGGGGAGGCTGTACTCATTGTAACACTTAACTAGTCTTGCTTCAGAGCTTCCATGACCACAAGGACAAAAAAAAAAAAGAAAAGAAAAGAAAAAGTAAAATAAAATAAAAGAAAGAAACATGGAAAATCCCTCCATGGCTCCTTAAACTTTTCTCCAGAAGGACCCGTATTACTTCTGCTCAAATTTCTCTGGCCAAATCAACTCATGAGCTGATTGACTCCATGACAAAATATAAAGTGCCTGAGGGGGAAGGGATGAAGGTGTAAGAGTTACAGTATGCACAGAAATTGGAAAATGCTGGGGTATTTTCACATACCCAAAGGGCTAGCGCTGTTGTCATTTCCAAGAATTTTAGGAAGTAGAAATTGTGCCAGGGTCAAAACATTCAAAATAGGGGGATAAACTGGAAAGTAGTTGATAGCAGTTTTGTTCTATAAGCGGCAAATATCTGTGCATGACTGAAAGTTAAGGTATGAAGATAAGTGCAGTAGGAGAAAAATATGACAAGAGCACATTGTCACTGGATCACCAAAGGTATTGTGCTTGTTTGGATTCTCCAAAGCTGATCCTGGGACTGGAAATGGGGAAAAAGTAGTTTATTTGGAAAATCATGATGGCTTTCTTGATGTGTCAACTTGGTTAGGTTATAGTCCCCACTTGTTCAATCAAAGACTAATCTAGGTGATTGTAAAGCGATTTTGCAGAGGTAATTAAAGTTCATAATCAGTTGAATTTACATAGGGAAGATTTTCCTGAATAATCTGTGTATGCCAGATTGAATCCGTTGTGAGACTTTAAAGCAGAGGAGAGGTTTCGAAGAGAGCAAAGAAATTCCACTTGCAGACAAGAGCTCTGGCCTGTGTTCATGGGGCTCCAGGCTGCTCCCTTTTTTCTTTCCTTACTACCGCCTATGGTCTTGTGCTTTTAGCCAGCTCCTGCATTTGCAAAACCCACTTCCTTTTAATATGTCTCTTCTTATATGTAACTGAGGGCATACACACATATGTAAATGAGGGCACCTGCACTCCCTGGCCCACTACCCTCCTTTCTTGTGACTAAAGAATACTCACGGGGAAACGGGGAAAGAAGTGGGAAAATGCCTGGGATAGTCTGAGAGGATATGGGCTGCCGACAGTCTGACAGTAGTCTGATATGAGTGTATTTGAAAGATATTGGCTTCTGTTCTGTAGTTACTGACGGGGCGAGAACGTTTTTATTCAAAAGGAGAATAGCACACGTGATTTAATCAATAAATACTGAGAAGCTCAAGTGTGCCCGATACTATGAAAGAAGCTGAATAAATATGAGCAAAGAACAGTCTAAGTCCTCCAGAAATCTCAAATTATTTAAAAAAGTATTTGCAACAAAATTTTACAATATTTGCAATAGACCTGCCCAGCTGTTGGTGAGTGAAGGGGTTAGGGCTACCTCCTAGGCATGCGTAGAGGTTAAGGTAAGATAAAGATATTTACCAAGCAGCCATGAGAAACGTGACCCTTCCAGGCCATTTCATGAACACCACACTCAATTCTGAGGGCCATCTTTCAGTGACGACAGGGACAAAGTGGAGAAGGTAAGAGAGAAAAAGAAAAGAGCATTGCAAAGTCAGAGTGGTACAGGAAATTGCAATTCTTCAATGAGTCTGGAAAGAGAAGACCGGTTAAGTAAGCAAGAACAGGGTTTGGAGCGCACTCTTTTACTTTAAGATCTTTACATTTCCCTTATTATCTATAGGCTGATGTTCCTTTACAGGAATGAGACATTTCCATGCTTGCCCATGCCTCTCTGCTTGGCCTGGGGGCTCATTCCTACCTGGATACACGTGCTATTTACCCCTGTGCCCCTGGTTTTTCCTTTGTGGTTGGGATTCGGGCATACCTAACAATTCACCTCTGTATGTGAGCTCCTTCTTTCTCTTGGTCCAGCCTCACATGCCACAGGTGGCCAGATCAGTTTGATTCCAATAAGCACTCACCTAGAACCAGCGGAAGGGAGGAGCCAGAGCCCAGAGGTCTCCATAAAACCCAGCCTCCCATGTGTCCAGAGGTGCAACATTCCTGTACAAAATCCAGGCACGTGGCAGCCGCATGCTGGATGGAGGCACATGCTTAGAGCCTAGTTCCTTGAAAAATTAAGAAATGTAAATTTAAAAAACACAGTGTTTTATTTTCTCCACAGCCGGACCTAATTATTACCAGCAGGTACAGTTGGCCAAAAACATTTATTCCCCCCCCCCGCCCCCCTATTTGGCCTGAAAGTAAAAGCCATCAGTGTCTCATTTGTTTTCTTTACTTTTATTTGAATACTGCTGAAGTAGTCCATGCCAGCTCCTCCTCATACCTTCTTTCCCATTTTATAAGCTTTGATTCACCTGTAAAACACATTTTTATAAAAGCCAGGAAAGAACGGTGGCCATAAAAAGCCCACATGCCTGAGTGCTGTTTCCATTGTCAGCGATCCAGAAAAGGCCTGGTGCTCAGAGCAGGCGCTGCTTGGCAGCTCCTGCCTCCACTTCTTTCTTCTCAAACTACTGTGCTCACAAGCCTGGCAAGGTCCGAACTGCTGAATGCAATTTTTTTTCAATTTTTTTTCCATAATAACGTAACAGTGATTTTTTTCAAACCTCCAAGTTTTACAAACAAGGTGAGGCCCCAAGGGATTTGTCCTGCCAACTCAAAGATTGGTGCCTATTGTGTCTGAAGGGGTCAAAGAAAGCAGGAAAACTAAAGGAGAGATCTCATACGAATGAACCCACACATACATATGTCCATGTGCCTTTTGCACCAAGTAAGCCACACTCATTTTCTATTGTATTTTTCCTCTGACTGTTATACATTCAAAGTTTGTGTGCCCGACCCTTCAAAGTTCAATATTCAAAATATCGAAGTTTAGAATAAGGACAGTTTAATTGATGGAGAAAGGGCTAGCTTGAGAAGATGGGGGGCCTTAACGCTTCCACCAATCCAACTTAAAAGCGCCCCAAATTCTGCCGTCCTCGATGTCAAGGGAAGAGAAGAGAGACAGGGCAAGAGGTGGGAGAGGACCTGAGACAGCTCGGCACTGATAGGGACCCTGGAAAAGCATGAAAGCTCCAGAAATCTCTAAATCAATTTGTTCTGGGTGAGTCCAGCTGATCTGAGTCAGGTCCTGGCTATTTATCAGGTCTTTGATAAAGAGTCATTATTTTGTACAAATTTCCCCGCTCTTCAGGGGAGGCACCTTCTGACAAGGGGCTGTTTTTGCAAAGTACTCAACTCTCTACCAGGATTCCTCTAGTTAATCAGCATATCTATAGCAGAAGCTATTAGCATGAAGTCCTTGGGAGAAATAGTTGGAAATGGAGGCTAGAAATAAGGGAGAGTCAGAGAGAGGAGCATTTCACTTGACTCTTTAGGTAATGCCCAGAGGAATCGCAAGAGAATTAAGAGGTAGAAAAATGTAACTTCAACATGTATTGTCCTTCTAGTTTTTGCTATAAAATTCTTAAGAGTATGCTGGTGCCCTTAGCATTCATCTCAGAAAACAAAATGTAAAACCCTCAAAAAACTTAGAGAAAACTTGGTAGATGACAAGGATCACCTCCGTACAATGCTAGTAATGTCAAACTTCCATAATGGTCCCATTTGCTCTGGATCTCATACTTACATGGTAAAATATATGACCAATATGTTCGTATTATTGATATGTGATATTGGTATTATGATATTGATATCACTGATATTTCCAGGCAGTTATTTGAATAAGGACATATGACATATGTCAGGATCTTCTGATTTTGTTTTCTTGAAAACCATTTCTATGAGGTGTGGTCAGGGCCTCCATGAGAAGAGGATTCCGTGTATATATATAAGTTGGCAAAGGTTGTGTTAACACGGTTAACTAGGTTTGTGTTCTGCAAGATTTCTCAAGACTTTAAGGTAAAGTGAATGCATTGCAAGGTCTCAAGGAGCTGGAGTTCACCAGAACACAGTCTGAAAAACATTTTGGGAAGTAAGAAGCACTTGTCAGCTTCAAAGCCTCTCACGTTTTTAACTCCAGCTCTGACCTCTGAGCACAACTCCAGATGTATGTAATCTACCGCTCACTAGACATCTCTTAACAGGGGACTTTGGGTCCTAGCTCAGCACTGACTCCAGTGTATAACACAGTGACTAGCACACCGTTTACAGATATATTTTGAATGATTTATTAAATCTCTGGAGACATGAAAGTACGTGTTGGTCTCTTTCATCTTCTTATTTAAAACTGAGTCTGAAAAACCAAAACTTAGTAGACGTAAGTGAATAATTAGGTTAGAAGAAAAGTAAAGAATATCCAAATTTACTATTTTGGTAATAGAGGAATAAAAGCTGGCCATTCTAATGGACTCACTCCATGCAGGTACTCAAATGGGGCCAATTGTTTTAGTCCTTTGGACCACTAATATGCTTCAAAACCGTATTCATGACAATAATTGCTAAACATGTCGTAAGCGCTCATTAAAAGATGTCCAGCTCTGAAATACAATGATACTGTTCTTTCTATTGAGGAATCAAGTTAACTAGAGTAGCTGGGAAAGCTTTTTTTCATGTCATTTGGAGTTCTTCATTTGGCAAATAGCAATTCATTTAAACATATCAGACTGTAATTCATGGGTTCTTCCAGAGGTTGGGTTGATGGGAGGGTGGGTTTTGTATCGTTAGGTATATTTCAATTTCTATATACATGTCTATCACCAAACTGCATGGAGACTGCAAAAGAAGTTTAAACAGGATGATATAGGTGTAGTATGTTTCTTAATTCGTAATGAATGAGAAAACACCTGAAGGACTAACTTGCTTTCGGAACAAGTTTTATTTTTCCTTTTCCAGAGAACATGAAAAATACCAGTGAATGGAAGTTTCAAGAATATAGATTTCAAGTTAGAACAAGAAGTTTGGAGCAACCAAAGCTATCCTCAAATGCAATAGTATTTCAATAAAACAGTGAAAAGAGGGTTTCAATAAAGCAGTAGTATTTCCACTTTTAAATTTCATGTAGACATTGACTGTCCACCTGTTTGAGATTTTGCATTAAATGAGAAGATGGAGAAGGTGATGCCTAAAATATGTCTACAGGTTCTCTTGTCTATGTGATGTTTGTGATACTTAAATTGATCTATTTCATTTCAGCAGTGTGATGCAATATCATTTATAACTCTTAAAACAGTCAATACAGTGGCCAATTCAGGAAGTATTTGGTGGTCACACTCCGTTTCAACATCAAGTTTAATGGGGGGAAACTGAAAGAAAGAAGAAAAAGAAAAAGAAAGAGAGAAAGGGAGGAAGGGAGAGAAGGAGGGAGGGAGGAAGGAAGAAGAAAGGGAGGGAAGAATAAAGGAGAGAAAGACTTCTAAACACATCAGTGATAAAAGTGTGGATAAAAATGGTATTATAATCATTGAATTGTCATTAATAATATGTAAAATTTGGAAAAAAAAATGCCCATGATATTTTAGGCTATTTGTAATTTGAGCACCTGCCACTTCTCTGACCATGTTTTCCATGTCTTTTCCTCTTTCTACTTCCTTAGCTCCCAGTGCACTGGCTTCTTTGCTGCTGTTTAAAGATCCCATCATTCTTCATTCCTGAGTCCTTTGTTCTAAGGACAATAATGAGGGGTGGTGGTGTCTTTCCATTTAAGCTCTAAACAACACACTTAGTTGTATGCAGTTTAGTGAAAATAAAAGTTGCTTGAGGTATGAATATACAGAATCCTAGGCAGAGTCCTTGGCTTGGTTTAGGGATTTAGAAAGACCAAAATTGACAAATCAGAGGCAAGCATATTTTGGGAAGGGACAGTGGATGGGTCTATGTGATTCAGTGCAGTGCATGTAGATTTTTGGGTCTTATATTAACAACCTTCAAAGCTCATCCACAGCAGAAGTATACTCAGAAGCCAGCTGGACAGGATGATGACAGGGGAGGCCAAAAATGAAAAGACCATGATTGGAAAGATGAATACCTGTGCTGAAAACAGGAATTCTCCCTCCTTCAATCTAGCCAAGCTACGACCACTGCTGAATTCCTACTAGCAGCAGTAGCCAAAGCTGTGTACTCCATGAGACAGCATCACCTGGAGTGTAACTCACCACTTGATAGCAGGTTGATTACATTGTACACTTTCTATCCAGTCATTTGTCCTTACCAGAACTGATAAGGCATCTATCAGCTATGTGTCAGAATCGATACTTATCTGGATATGTATCAGTACCACTGTCTGGCAGCTTATAACATTTCTGATTTTCTAGAATTGGATTCTGAACATCATTTTTCCAGACAATATGACTCTTTGAAAGCAAAAGAGACATGGAAAATGTACTTTACCATTGGATCCACTGTTTCTATTATATACCATATCATCCAGAAGCTGGAAGTATAGTAGAATGATGAAATACAGATCAGAAAAATTGCCAGCTCCAGGACAACTCCCTGCATAATTGCAACGGTACCAGTGGTGTGCTGGTAAAAGTTTCACAACTGGCTTTCCAATGAATAAATGAGTAAATAAATAAGGTAATGAATGAATAGATAATAAATAGATCTTGATTTGTACATTTGCCAATTTTCATGGTATAAATACTCCTGCCATGGCTGATTTCAAGCCACCAATATTATGTCGCTGAAAGTTAGTGGTTGGGAAAAGATTTGGGGAACTGAGAAGAGAGGTAAAAGATCACCTTTCATAATTCAGTGTAATCTGGGTCCAGCAAAACCCTGGGCACTGTCCCTTGTGGTGTGGAACGTGCATTAAACCAATGTCTGATATATGTTCCTATTTCCTCAATAGCTAGAAAGCACAGGTCCAAAAACCAAGAGTTGGAAGTAGGATTGGACATTCTCACCAGCACCTTCACTGTTTCATTTTCAGAATTTGACCTTTCAATCAACTGAATTTGAAAACCTGGTTCCCATAGAGGAAATACTCCTAAGAAGTAATGAAGAAAGGATTTCACTGAATTTGTAGGCAAGATCACCATTTAGTCATTTTGTTCTCTTCATGTCAGCACAGTGATAGGAAAACAGAAGGAGGTAAGGATCCCTGAGTAAATCTGGAACTCATGAGATTCACTATTTTCTCAGTGCCCAGTAATAGCTAATCATCAATAGCAATAACTGCAGGCTGACAAGAGCAAGGAACTGAGGACTTGTAATACTTGACGATGCAAGCTGGGGTGACTCCAATGGGTAAGTGGTGGCTGCCGGGGGAGTGAGAGGATGACTGCCAACTATGGCTTCAAGCCAATTACAGCTGGGGTAAGAGCTTTTTCCATTAACCCTCCTGTATTAAGTATTTTGTGGTGAACATGGCCAGTCATCACTTTGAAGTCTCTGTGAAAGACTGGACTTAATGGAGGGCAAAAATGGATTCAAGAGGTAGAAGGGATAAACTCTGTTGGACGCATCTCTACCCTGCTCATATCCTCCCTGCCCATCTTTCACTCCTGCAACCAGCCAAAGACATACACCTGACATTGAATTCCTTTGGATTGAAGTAATCTCATTGATTTATTAAATATCCATGCATTATTACCATGTTTCCCCAAAAATAAGACCTAGCCAGACAATCAGCTTTAATGTGCCTTTTGGAGCAAAAATTAATATAAGACCCAGTCTTATTTTACTATAAGACCGGGTCTATACAATATAATATAATATAACACAATATAATATAATAAATATAGTATAATATAATATAATACTGGGTCTTATATTAATTTTTGCTCTAAAAGACGCATTACAGCTGATTGTCTGGCTGGTCTTATTTTCGGAGAAGCACGGTTATTAGTGAAAAACAGTAACGCAATGTGTTGGGAAAAATTAAAACCTCTTCTAGTTCTTCTCACCCACAAGAACTAATAAACTCTTTTCACTTTGTCTTGACTCTTTTCAAAGGTTCTTTGATGAGCATAGTAAATTCAAATTTTGAATATCTAAATTGATTTTTGGAATGCTGCTTGTACAGAGATTTGGTTGTTGTTGTTACTGATGATTACCGTATGATAAATGTACAATTATTTGTTAATTGTTACTAACATCATCAATTATCATGTACCCTCTTCTCCACTTTCCTAAATACAAGTTGTCTTATGCAATGTGTTTCAGAACTGAGGAGTTACAGTATGTGATTGATACCTTCAGGTCACTTCATTTATTTTAAGAAACACACCTAAATCCCATAACAATAGAAAATTGTGTAACTGCTAAGTTGTAAGGCTATTAATGTTTGGATGATAGAAAGATGCAAAGAAATTAAGGTGGTAAACTGACTAAAGGAGGTGAATCAGATTATCAGGGATCAGAACAGATAAACAAGTACAGCAGTAGATGGAATAGGACGAGACTAAATGAAAGGATATAGTTTTGATTTTATGGAAAATTAAAATGGGCATGTAAAGTGGGCCTGTATTATGATGTGCGGTGACATACAGTCAGAAGATTTTAGAATTAATGCCCTCATAATTGGTGTCTGTTATAGATTTTTTTTTTTTGAGTAGTGAGATAACATGAGGAATGTGGTGTTCAGTAATAATTATCTGATAGTCTCAGAGAGTTTAAATCACGTAGATCAACAAGAAAGCTGTTGGAGGTAAACCCAGTCTGAGAAAATGCAAAAACAAAACAAAATTCAAATACATTTTTAAATCCAAGTTATGGAAACCAGCTTGACAGTCTTCAAAGGTAGCAGATAGTTTCTTACTGACACTTGATTAGTTATCTTGTTAAACTATCTATTATTGATACTCTCGTTTAATCATTTGGTGCCACTTTTCTCTGAGATATACTAGAATTGTGTTCTGTGTATCCAAAGGGTCTTCAGTTCCTATTTAGGATTTGTTGTTCCATGTAGTTTAAAAAGTTGAGATAAAGCACATCTTTCTTTGTTCCCCCTTCTTATGAAAAGAACAAAAGGATTATGAACACTAAGAGTGAAATCCCTTCATTACAGCGACAAGCCTAACACACACCAAAGTAAGAAAGCTTTAATGTGTGGAAGATTCTAGATGGATATTGACAATGTTGTGCATTGCAGGAGGACTTTCATGTCCTACAAAGTACTTATACGGATGCTCATGCTGTTCTCCTCAGTCTGGTTTCTTGGCATACAGAATTGTTTATAATGAATGCCAAGTGCAAGTTGACATATATATTTAAAAGGAGACTACAGTGTTCCTTCAGCTTTTGAGCTTAGTCAGCGTGTCTCAAAAAGACTTCTCTCAAGTACTTTTTCATCTTGTCTTTGGTGTTCCAAAGGAATGACTCAGTAGGGAAGGGAGATAGGAGGATCAAGTGGATTAGGTTGTTTATTTCAAAAAACAAACTTAGAATTTTGATGGGGTGAGCCACGCACTAGGCAGAAGAGTTAGAACAATTTCTGCCCACTCTGTGTAGCCAGACCAAAGCAACATGACCAATGTCAATTCCTGCGTTGCCTGCCACAGACACTTTGATGTCTGGGGCAGTACACTGGTGTCACATCCCAAGGACCACCCAGAGAAAAATCTGTTGAAGACTTAGTTTCATCCTTAAAATGCAAAGGATGTCCTCAGAATTTTCCGTACCATGAAAAATCAAATAAAATGTCCCAAGCAAAATAATCAACAAACAAAACATCTACACATAAACAATAAACTAGAACTAAAATAGTTTACCTAGCCGCTTTAAAGTTGATGTTAACTCCCAACCTAAACTCTTCAGGAAAGAGAGCTGGGAAGTCATCTTTTACCAATCATAGGGTAGTTATTTAATTAACAGAGCCATATCTTCAAAAGGAGTAATATATGCGACAGGACCCATAGCTATTAGTTCCATTTGCCTTTGGCACGTGAAAGAAAAGGAAACATTTTAATTACAGAGTAAGTTTCTTGAACAACAGTATTATGCACCTTACCTAAAAAAAAATAAAATCCAGATGTATTAAAGTGTTGAATGTAATAAATCATTGAATTATAAGAAAACAGAACATATGTGTTAGTTCATGAGACAGAAATTTCCTATATATAAAGTAAATGGAAAAATTTTGAAGAGTTTTTCTATTAATCAAAGAAAAAGTTAAAAACTGAAAAAGCAAGAAAAGCGAAAAACAAAATGTTTGTAAAAAATTGATGGAATGTAAACTAAGTACTATACATACCACACACACATACACACACACACAGATATATATGTATGTGTGTGTGTGTGTGTGTATATATATATATTCAACCATTGCTTCTAATACAAGATTAGTTTCCTGCAAGATTCTGGTTATATGTTCACCGACTGATCAATACCTAACCTTGTTGTAATGCGTGTTTCTATCTAAAGAACCGTATTTAACGCACATTGTTGATTCATTAACATTAACTTCATATCTAATGACTCAACTCATGACTGAATGAAGCTTCTTTATGTGTACTTTCTCCATAAGCCATCACAGCCTTCTCGACAACACTTCAGCACTATACTTGGGAGCTATTTTGAACAGCAAAAAGCACAAAAATGCCCCAAACTTTACATTAAACAGTGAAAAAGACACCTATTTAGAGTAGGAGAATGGAAATAAGACAGAATGTAGCCTTGTTGAACTTCAGCTGGAATGTTCATGTAGGATGACTCAAGTTTTTCAACCACGATACACTGCAAATGCTCTCCAAGTACTGACTTTGGAATTGCAAATACATTGTAGTAAATAGGCAAATATGCAAATACAGAACCTGTGAATAATGGGGATTAATTGTATGTATGTACATAGGAGAGAGTGAGGGGGGACGGTGAAGGGGGAAAGGAGGAGAGAAAAAAACAGTAATGGTGGAAGAGGTAAGTCACAGAAGTTTGGTAATTAATAAAGATTAATACTCAGTTTTGGGAAACATAAATTAAAACATACTTTCAAAATTAACCTAATTATTTATATTAAAAATCTTGAAAATAGCCAAAACTTTGAAAATTATCTAATTACTCATTTGAAGAAGATAATATGTTTTTTATTGTTATAATATTTCTTTTAATACTTTATGTGTTATTATATATTATTACTCAATGTTGCTACGGTTATTTAAAAATTGCTATTAAGTAATAGAGGTGTATTAATTGCTACTATATTCATTATAGCAAACACATTAATCTTATAGAAGAATGGTCAAATTACCTCATTGTATAAAGTAAAAAACTATGCTGTCATTAAATATCATAATATGGAAAAATATTTAATAATCGGAATAAATGTTTAATACCAAATAAACAATTAAAAGAAAACATTCTATGGATATATGTAGATGTTTCATATATCTTTCTCTGTTTAAATAACTGCTGCCCACCTTTAACATAGCTGTGCTTAAGGAAAACAGAATGTCCACACTCTCATTTTATTTATAGTAAATAGGATCCACAGGATAGAATAAACGAGGTCTATAGTGAGCAAGATGTTTCCTAACAGAAGTCATATCTGTCATAATCCAAATCACCCCCTTATGACTGTAACCTGTTCCCACTTAAAAACACCCAAAAAGTTTCTCCATGGTGGAGCTAGCTCTTACTACTTCTAATTACACTTACGTCCTTTACATGTGACTTGTTTTATGGCTTAGATTACATTCAACCTTGGTTAAGATTACATTGGTGTGTTAATTAGCACTTTGCTAATTATAAGTGAGATCATATTCTTTTATCTAATCAATGGCAATTTTACTTTCTTCAGATATTGCCTTATTGATTTATTACCATAAGTAACTTATTTTCCTTTTTTCCTTGCTTGAAAAAAATTCTTACTGACTTTACTTTTCTTATTTTCTGCATATATATGTAGAACATCATACATACATACATATATACGTACATAGATGCAGATATAAATATTCATTATCTAATTCCCCTCTATTATATATGTATGATGTGTTTATGTATAAAATATACATATATAAAATATATGAATCTATGTATGTTACTACTCATTATATACACATTTAAAAATATTTCTCTAATTTCGTTCAACACCTTCTCCAGTTTCTAGCTGCTCTAATTGTTCTTCCACACACTTACATACATGTGTGTGCGTGTGCATGCACAACACACACATCAACATTCATAATTATTATTGGTGGAAGACTGAGCCCAGTTGTTTCACCATTACTCAAAGCTCTAGCATCTAGGTTTGATTTTGATACACACGCTATATTTCATTAAGCAAAAAACGGTAACAATTCACACTACAATTTTGCAACTCTCATAAAACTCCAGTTTATTTTTTTTAGTTCAATATATTCTTCTAGTAAAAAGACAGTATACATTTGACAACTTGTTAAGTTGAATTACATGCAAACAGCATTCAACTAAGAACAAGAGAGCTTGTCATTTAAATTGGTATATTTTTTAGAAGTTGTGTTTTATGAAAATATGTAACTCACTTGGCATTTAAAGACCAAAAAAAACTGGGATTAAAAAAAAAGAAAAACACAAAAAAACAGCACCAACCATATTTTGCCTCATTTAATTGATAATTATACTGGTTGTTAATTTTGAAACGTTTTCTTTCCATTGGACTTTGGAATTATAATTATATATACATATAATTTTATATCATGTATATATTTAAGCTATGAACAGGATCATATCCTTTTCAGAGCATCAGTATGGTTTTAGTAGTTTTTAATTTTGTATCAGTAAGAGTTTCAAATCCTTAGGCTACCAAAGGAAAATAACTTCAGAAGGCACATTCTTATTAATAACTTAATCTATGCAATATGCACATTTCAAAAAATATGTATCAGTTAGTCATTTATATCTAGTAAATTGTTAATAAGCGTTTATTTTGTACTTATTAATATAGATACAAAGTTCAATAAGATGTAGTTTTAATAACTTTCTGTATTCAATAAACAGAGCATTGTTTATCCTTATACAATAATATAACAGATTACATCTTCTATTTACAAAAAGGATAGTATGATGTACTGTATTGTATTTATCATTATGTGTTAATATTAGTTACATGTTTAACATATATTGTGTTTAAAATGTATTATTTCTTATTGATGTTGAATAATACCAGAAGTAGGCATCATCCATTTTCAAAGGAGTAGGCCATTCAATAGTAGCTTAGGAAGAGTAGCTGAGAATACTAAGCACTGAAAGATATCTGTAACTGACAGCCAAAATAATATATGTCCATGTTTGTCTATGCAAATGAAAACCTGCTCTTGCAAATTGGATAATTACAAACCTAGTGTCTTGGGTTTGATGCTAATTTTTGTGTATAGATATAAATGCATATTTTGCACATTCAATAGTTGTGTGGATATTAATTTTAAATACAAGTTGAGAGTACTAGGTAATATAACATTTTAAAAGATAATATTTAAACAAGAAATGTTTTATACATGTGCTTAGCTTTTCAGTACAAATATTAGTTAAGAAAATAAGGAATAATTTAAAAGAGAAAAAAGTGTAGTGATTTCTTTCCCTAACTTCTTCAGAGTTAGGGAAGTTATTTACATTATTTGCATTCAATAAAATGAACTTATTTTGATTTGAAATTTACGTATTTATGTAAACACAACTACAATGAAGATACAAAGCATTTTCATTACCCACAAAAGATCCTTTATGCCCCACTGTGAGGCAGTATCCCTCTTTGTCCCTGTCCCTGGTACACACTGATATTCTCTGTCACTAAAAAATAGATTTACCCTGTCTAGAGTGCTATGTAAATGGAATGGAGTCATACTGTGTGTGTGTGTGTGTGTGTGTGTGTGTGTGTGTGTGTAGTGTTTTGACCGTTTCACTCCAATATTTGACTTTTTCACTCTTTTTGTCTTTGACTCTTTCCATTAAAGTTGACCTGGCTTTATCTTTGACAGTTACCTTTTGCAAACATGCAGGCCATACTTATTATTATAACCTGAAATGTTCTTAATATACAATGATACATTTTAAGGTAAATTTATATTTTGGATTCATGAAAATTCAAGAAAAATATAAAAAGTAACAAATTAGAAGTTACAATATTTATTAATTTTGTCAGTAGGAAAAAGTGAAGGAAGGAACTACAGAGAAAAGTATATTAGATTGTCCTGTTTGTCTCTCGAATTATCATTATGTACCACAAAGACAAAATTTGCTTTTGGGTAATATTAATTTCACATTAAGAGATGACCTATTTTAGGATAGAGGCTCCTTAGGTCTAAGCAATTTCATAGAAAGAAGTAATGGGAGTAGCCACTGTGATAACAATGAAAGTATCTGCTCACGAGAGAGCAGTGATGCTATGTCATTAGATAAAACACACATTTTGATTTGTATTAGGGAACCAGAAATAGAGAGAAACGGGGAAAACAGAAATTAAAATTTTATGTATAGATAAGCTTACTCTCAGACAATAAAAATGCACTGGGCCAAAATGAACCACTTGTGGGGAGGTTTTTCCCCAAATAACTTTAAATTTAGTCATTGGATTCCAGGCACTCAGTGCACACTTCTCCTAGCCAATGTGACTTTGATTAGGTTGTCACACAGTCTTATTGGGGATGAAATTAGCACACTCATTTGTCCTTTGCATGAAGCTATGTCTTCCTATTTAGGCTTTATTGGTAATAATGGGCATGTTTTGGTTCTCCATCTGTCCCTTATTTCTCAGTTCATTCAGAGATCAGGCAGGAGCCTTAATTATCTCAATATCTCTGAGGTGTGAAACTTTATGCCAAAGAGAGTTGTCTCTAAGGGATAATCCTCAAGATTAAGAGATTTCATGTATGTATGTATGTATGTATTTATTTATTTTTAATGAAAATAGAAATCGTTTCTCCTAAGTGGAGGGAGAGAGAGGAGTGTTTATGAAAGATACCACTGTGGTTTAGACCTGGTCTGGCTGCACACTCCCAGGGATGTTCAAGACATCACAGAGAGAAAAGTAGAGAAGAATCAGTTCTCCTCTCTAGGATTAGAGACAGGAAGGTAACAAGATTACAGAGAAAATAAATGCCTGCTGTTACTAGAATGATGGAATTATCCATAGCCTGCAGAAGCCTCTGTGCCCTTGTGTAGCACAGATGCATTACAGAGATTCAGCTGCCCCTTTCAGAGTGCTAAGGATACAGTGAAAAAGACCTATCAGAGCTGAGGGGGCCAAGAAGCTGGAGAAAAACTGCAACTCCGTGGTGGTCCACCATGCTTTCAGATCAAAGACCAGGTGGAACAAGAGAGGTTCCAATGGCTACCTGGATGGACAGGTCACTCAAAAATCACACTGCAAAACACTCCACCCTCTACAGTACCCTAAAACCATGAAAGCTCCTAGAAGTTAAACAAAGTTCTTGACAAATGTATGGTGTATTAAGATCTTCTGAATTGCATAAAAATAAATTTCACCTGCCCTTTATAATTAAGGGCTTAATATGGAAATTAAACTAAGAAAAATAACGATTTATTTCCCTATACACCTGAATTTTATGAAATTCAATTTTATGGATTAATTATCCTGGTTGGCACACACCACTGTGGATTCCCATTGATTTTATCATCAGCCAATGCCCTTAGGTCTTCTCCCCATGGGCCATTCGTAAATAATTTTTCCGTCACCCTGTACCCATGAAGATTTAAAAAAAAATATTCAGGAGCTTATATTTATCACTATTAATGTTCATTCTCTTAGACATTAATCCATATATAGTTTCTTAGTATTGGCTAAATTAATAATTTGATAATAATATGATTCATCACTGTCTCATTAAGTACACAACCATTTGTTCAGAAAGGCAGCTATCTAGGTAGAAAGAACTTGAGAAAAGGAGAACGGGATTGAATGCGGAATTAAATAAAGGAATGACTTGTTTTTGCTCTTGCTGCATTTGCCACTGGTTTTAGTTTTGTTCTTAGTGGGAAATGGGAGCAAATGGAATAGATGATTCACAGAACACTACTTCCCTTAAGTACTGCACAGGCCAAGCAAGGGTAGAGACTGGTATCCTTATCATTGTGACATAATGAAAGCCTTGGCAGAAGTACGATATTTCAGAATGGCACATGCCTTTTGAGACCAAGTGGATGGAGTGGAAGGGGCACGAACATTTGAACTTATTAAAGCATTTGTCCAAGGACAAAGAGCTAGATAGTCAAAGGTTTAGTCCAGAAATGTTTTAACTTATAATAAAGTATTTTTTCAATAACTTTGTTTAGTCTTTCTGGTTCTATAAAGACTAAATGAAATGATTTTTTTTACCCTATAGCATCTATAGACAATCTGAATATTCACCATGAACCCTCTCCCTCTCTTCTCCACGATAAATATTTGCTATTTCTTAAATATTACTCTGAACAGATCATTTACTCTTCTGATTGCCTTTTTCTGGATGTTCTTCAGTTGGTGATCAACCAACAGAAATTCGTAATATATTTGAGAGCAGAGTGTTTAGTGCTCAACGTACAACTTTTTGAAAAGTAGCAGCAGGCTACTCCAGCACCTATTAGTAGAAGATTTAATTCCTGTTGTGTAAAATGCAGACTTCTATGTGCATTTCTTCTCCAAACTGCTCAAATTAGTGTTTCAATTCACAATGTCATGCATTCACTTCAAAATTGCACTACTAAAGATGGAAGAGAAGGCTTGACATAAACACCCTAAAGCAAAATTTAAAACCCCAGACAAGTTGCTTTGCTGGGAAATAGATGCCCAATCTGTGGCAGATTTTATCCATCTAAGTTTGTCTTTATTTGCTGTTGACAGCTCTATAAAATGGCACATTTGTGAATGACATCAATGAAATCTGTTAATGGATTTTCTAATGAAAGCTACACAAAAATTATAACAGTACTAAATATCTCTAAGTTTTCAAGTCTCTAAGAAGCTGGTAAAGCTTTTGCTACAATACAATCTGCCATATGACCAAGACTCATATTTTGCTTTCTTTAGTTTTAATAAAAATATACCTTATGACCATATATGGTTACATAAAATCAGAAATATCTAAATAGGCTAAGGTTGCAAAACCACTAAGCCATATACTTATTAATGACAGGGATCATGCATTGTTTGCAAGAACATAGAGTCAACATGAGAACCATTCAAGTTCTAAGTAGCATACGAATTTAGACTTTATAACTGCACATATCCAGGTATGAATCTCATCTCTGATTTATGCAGTTGAAAACAATACATTCCTAATTTCCAGTTTCATCATTTGTAAAATAGAAACAATATCTATCTCCTCAAACTGTTTTATTGATTGGATTAGCTAATAAAGTTGATTAGCAAATTCTCTTGAAAAACAAAAGAAAACATAAATTCTTACTATGTGCCAATGTTCTAAGCATGTTATATGAACTAATTAATTTTAATTCTCACAAAAACTTTAAGATGGGATTGTGGTTCTTTAGTTTACAGATAAGAAAATTGAAGTACAGAAAATCTAAGCAATTTACCAGAGGTTGTACAAATACCACTCAAGCTTCTGACTCTATTACTTCTAAAGTACTAGAAAATTCTTAACAACTCATAGCTGCTGTTACGATAATGACAGTAATGATAGAGTTTATGGTTTTGACAGGTCAACTGGAGAAAATAGGCAAATTACAAAAGACATTTTAAGTAAAGAGTAGCAACCTCTGTTTTAATATTATGTATAAGTAGCCCTAAAAAAAATGTCAATTCCAAGTTTTCTTTGAAATTCTAGTAAAACATTGGTAATGTAAGCAAAAATAGGAATTGGAACCAGGAGTTAAATACTGTAGTATATGAAAAAAATTGAGAACGGTAATGTGCTATGCAAATTTGAAAAAAGCTACTATAAAAGATAATGGTATTTATAAAGACTGCCAAACATCACCTATAAGAAAGCCATTAGTTAATGGCTAAGATCATAACAGTAACAGTATGGTAAGGAGTCAAGAAAATCATGGGGCTGATCTATTCAAATGGTGCATAAATTCAGATAAAAGAATCAACAATCATATCCTCAAAATCCTATGAGTCTGTTGAATTGTCAGGGCTTAGATTTCTTTATGAACTTTTGCTATTCCATAATGGCCTTGATAGGAGTCCATTCATACTTTATAAAGTTGGCTTAGCAAGTGTGTATTATGTTAAGTTATTTAAAAGTTACCCATTTTTATTCTCATTATTATTTTTTTTCCTTTTTGTAGCACCCATGAACTCACAAATTAATCCATTGTTCAAACTGACAATTTCTAGATTGCAGAATGTGCATTTGTACCTTAGGGGTATTTTAGAGAAATAATAATCAACTAAGTGATTTATTTAAAATTCAAGTCCCAAT
This sequence comes from Rhinolophus sinicus, assembly GCF_036562045.2. Classification (NCBI taxonomy): domain Eukaryota; kingdom Metazoa; phylum Chordata; class Mammalia; order Chiroptera; family Rhinolophidae; genus Rhinolophus; species Rhinolophus sinicus. The sequence continues at coordinate 16,748,420 of NC_133753.1, forward strand.
ACATGTGCATGTTTCACTCTTTTCTAATTGAAGTAACCTGAGGGTTTTAACATGAACAGTCATTCCTTTTATGGATTATAATAATTATTTCAGATCAAGCTTTAAATTCCATTTAGGTCTGTTTTAAAAGAAAGATGCAGAAACTTCAAAGATAGCATTACTGTCAATTAGATAAATATTGGAATTTTAAGGGATTATTAAAAATGTTTTAAAAATGATAGGTTTTCTGCATTCAGTTGTAAAAGACCTGGAAAATTTTTGTCTGTTGGTTGATTAGATTTTACCTGTTTTGGTCATGTAATTACAATAGCTATTACATGATAAGTAATCTAAGGTTAGTATAAAGAATATATTATTATTGTCTATGGTTTATGCATTTTTAGGGAGGGGAAGGGGGGATGTCTTCTCTAACTGAAAAGGCAAGAAATCTTTTAGTGCTTATTATTTTAGCAGGGATTTTTCTAGATCAGTGGGTACAGATATCCCATACCTTAATAAATGTATCTGGATCTCACAAGTTACTTTAAATGGTTCATTCAGAGAACTTTGAAGCTCAATAGCATCTACAAGAAAAAAAAACTAATATGATGGTAATAATTGTTTGAAAGCACGGTTACGGTCTTCTGGTTAGGTAATGTACATATATATTCATTAAGCTTCTTAAGTCCCAGATATGGTTAGACTATTATAATTATATTGAAAGGTGTTAAAATTCTAGGAATGATAGTGTTTAATGATATGCCCAAGATACCACAAATATTCTAGTGCAAACTTGAAAAAGAACAGAGACTTCACTTCCAAACTTCTGATGATAAAATAATGTGTGTTTTTTTTCCATGAGTTTCTACCAGAATTCCACTTTGATACACACAGGCATTCTAATCTTGCATCTCTCTTGGGGACTGTTTATGCAGTAAAAATACCCGATCTGGCATTAAAGTGTAACTTGTGGCAAATTCATAAGGAAAGGGCAAATGCTTTTTATTCATGTTCTTTTTTATTCTAAAGCACAAATGTGGTTATATACAAATTAGCTTTCCTAAAAACATTGCTTTTATACCGTACTATATGAAGAAGGCGTGTGTGTGTGTGTGTGTGTGTGTGTATGTGTGTGTGTGTGTTTTATAGAATGCATACAGACTCTCAATTGAAAATTGAATTGAAAATAGAATCAGATGAATTTTAACAGTAGTTAATCAAAGATTAGTTTTAATTGAATAGTCATAAGATGTACCTAGTATCAATTGTCTATTCTCATTTTATTTTGATTGTCTTTGAGGGGTCTAGAGAGAGAAACATGCTGAAATGATTTGGCCGCAAAATTATACTTTTATGTTACCATTTCAAACTTTTCTCCCACAAAATATTTTCTCAGAACTAAATTTCCATGGGCTTCACTTTTATTTTCTGAAGTTTGAACACTTTCTTGTTAAGCATCAACAATACTGGAGGGTCATGAAGAAAATGTATTTACACAATTGCTAAGTATCTTCCATCTGCTCTAGGGCTGTCCCCAGTCAGTAATGTCATTGCTTAATGCTTGGTCCAAAGGGTTAAGCTACACACAAGAGCTGATTATTTCCCTATATATCCAATTACCACTTATTGAAGGTTTTCAGAAAGTATCCTAGACTAAATGAGTACCGAAGTGAGAAAAAACAAACCTGAAAATATTTTCAAAGCTTCTTGTCCACCAGCAGGTGAACCCTAGAATTTATGTCCAGTATTTGGCATTGGTTCAAACCAACTCAGCTGACAATCGGTCAAAAGGGCAAGATACAGTGTCAAAGAAATACAAAAGTTGGCAAGTGTCAGAAAAATGTTCAGGGATCCAGCCAACCAATCTGGGATTCTAGGTAGGACTCTAACCCCAGGAGTCCAAAGCAGCTAACCAGTCAGATTAAATTTACGTGTAGAAATTCATATAGAGGCAACAGTATAATAGAAAGGATATTGCAGAATTAGAAGGCCTGAGATCAAACGTTTATAATGCTGCGGAGGTGAAAGTGAGAAGTTATTTTACTTCATTACATACACTACTAAATTGAAAGTTAAAGCGTTTTGTTTTTGGATACTCACTATTATCATGTCTATCATAGTGGTGTTTGATTATTGCATGCTATTTGCTTTATATTTCTGTTGTAGCTAGTTGTGACAGATGGACCTCAATAAATGATGCTTCCTGATTTTCACGCTCACGTCTACAGTCTACATTGATTTTCTGATGCTGCCTCCACTGAGCCAGTAGAATTCGTGGAAGTAATGCAGTGACAGAGCTAGATCTAAGTCTTCTAAAGGCCTGGAGCCACCATGCAGGAATTCTGGCCCCTTTGCTGAGGAGATGACACAGGAAAACTGCATGAAGAGAAGGGGCCCCTCAGAGTACCTAGTGAGGTTGAGGAGCCCTGCTCCCCCAGCTCCCCAGCTGCCCCGAGACTCCTAGCCACCCCACTGAGGAACCAGACAGGCAAATGTGACATCATGGGCATGTGATATCAGTCCAGTCCAGTCACCAGATCACCACAACGCTACGTAACAGGACAGGCACCAGCTGATCAAAGTCAACCCAGAGAACAGTAGGAGAAAAGAAAAATGTTGTTGTTGTGATCTGCTCAAGAAAGCTTTACCTCAGTGGGCCTGAACTTTATCGAGGTCTATTCCAGATGTGAGCCTCCGACCTCCGTTTTCTTAGAACATTTCTATTAGAAAACTCATAATTGCAAATTCTTTCTCTACTCATTTGAAAGGTATAGACATCTTCTTAAATGCCTTTTGCCAGTTTAAGATTCAGGGAATGTCTTTCTCAAGGATCTGAGTCCTTTAATTAATGGAATCATCAAAAAAGACAACACCCCTGTACCCCAGTCTGCGAGAGTATAGGACCCTAACTTAGGTGGATGTATTGCTCCAAGTGTAAAACTACCTCTTGTCGTGAAGATAGAAGAGAGTTTACTTTTTCTTTGGGCAGAGCCTATCAGAGCCTATAGTGGCGTTTCAGCTATTATTGTGTTGTTTAGTTCTGTAGGGAGGAAAATTGGAGAGATGTCCGAGTAGTCAGAGACTCGATATAACCGATGGACTTCCTGTTCTGACTTTTGTCTGGCCCTGTGTGCACTGAGCAATATATATAAATTACATTAAAAGTAGAAAGATGATATTTGATGAATGATTTGAAAACTGTTCAATAGAGAAGTCCCCTGAATAGAACGAGTTATTTTAAACTCAAAGACAAAGCAATGGCATTTTAAACACTTATAGCACAAATTAACTTGTATTCTTCTCATTCCAAAATCAGCGAGCTATAAATGGCACTGTTAACAAAACACACAGTTTATTCATCAGTGCAAATGCAAAAGGCATATTGATCGAGTGTCATTAATTTACATGATTAAGTGTCAAGTGGGCGATTCATAAATTTAGCCTCATTTTAAAAGGCAAACACATCTCTCAGTAGGGGTTAAGGAGCTGAGTAGGAAAAACGAAATTAAATTCCGTCTAATCTTTCTAAGAAGTTTTAGCTTTGTATCAACAATTTAGCTCACTGTTATGGTCGATGATGTGTGGAGCTTCTAGATACACCTTAAAACTCCAGTGGAAACAGAATAATGACCTGACAGTCTTGGGGAGATGTTGTATCCTTAGTCATTTTAATACAGACCATTAAAAAAAAAAAATTATCGTGTCAGTAAAAAATGTTGGAGCTGCCGAAAGAGAATGCCTTAGGTTAGCCTGACTGAGTGAAAGGAAAGAGGAGACAGGAATAGGAATGCACATAGTTAGAGTAGATCTCCAGATAAAATGGAAAGTTTTCAAAATCTCGTTCCCATCCGTCTTGTATTCTTGCATAGGGCACACCATGCTATTAACCCAGGATGTAATATTCAATGAATATTGCATTTTGTAGCATTTCTCTATTGAAAGGCTTAGGTATTTTTCATGATATATTGTTCATTTACCAAAGGTAGTTTACAGATTTTGGTTGGAAAAACTGAATGTGTGAGAGATATATAGCTGGCACTTTATGAGGAAAAGTGAACAAGGCATTTTAGAGTATTTGAATCCAGGTATATTTGAATCCAAAGAAATACTGCAGGATTGTGATATGCTGGCCAAACTGCTGTGAGGAACCTCAAGAGATGAGTACATTGAGAGCAGCCATCTTTTAGATTTATGTGTCTTATTAACAATAACCACCCTCCCCTTCTTTAAAGATGTGCTATGGTACATGAGTTAATAGGTTCTCTGTCTCCTGTTCCACCTTTATTCTCCGTCATCTTCCAGTTGTAAAAGGGAAGATTTTGTAGTCTTCCTGATTAAAGATTATAAAAGAAAATACTTGATTTAAGCCAAAGCTATCCATTACTTTTTTAAAGGGAACTCTTCTCTTCTTCCTTCTCTCTCTCTCTCTCTCTCTCTCTCTCTCTCTCTCTCTCTCTCTCTCTCTCTCTCTCTCTCTCTCCCCCTATCATTTTTATTTCTTTTTTTCTGAGTGAACCCTTCACAGAACTGTAGACTAAAGGAAAATAAATGCAGAAAACATGAAGTAAAACATATTGAATTGTAGCTGAGTAGACTGTTTGGATGGAAACGTTTTCCAACGATTGATTCTTTGTAAGAGCTCATTTGAGTCTAGATACAGAAATTTCTGAGTCTGTAGAGATGATTTGTATGCTTCCCTAATCCTGGAATGCTCCAATTATGGAATTTGGTAATGAGGTATTTCTAAAGAAAAAGGAACAGTGGGGCCCTTGGTGATAAAAACTTCAGGGTAAAAAAAAAAAAATGAGAACATCTGATTTAATACATGAGCAGCTCAGGAAAGGTACTTCTCTGCCATTGGTAGGCTTTCTACAGCATTTTTTTTTAATGTTTCACCTGAGGCATTCATTTCCTAGGGCTGTTCTAACTGGGTGGTTAACACAACAGGTCTGGAAACTAGAGGTCTGAAAACCCAGGTGTGTCAGGGCCATAGTACCTGAGTCCTTCCTTGCCTCTCTGTACCTTTTGCTGGGTTCCAGAATGCCTGGGTGTCCCGGGCTAACAGAAACACCACTCCGATCTGTGCCTCTATGGTCACATGGCTTTATGTCTGTGTGAGTCCTGTGTCCAAATGTCCCTCATCTCATAAGGACACCCATCACTGGATATGCGGTTTTCTTCTAGAAGTACTAAATTAAAAGAATATTTATTTAAAATCATGAAAGAGATCTCCATCCTTTACATCATAGTTACCTTTTCGTCCTGCATTTCAAGGCTTTCTACCACCATTGGCCTGACCATTCCTCATCTTATTTATCCTGATAGATATGTCCTACATTTTAATAAAGCACACATTGTCCTCTTTTCCCTTATTCTTCCTCCATTACTCAATTCCTACCTCCAAGCAATTTTCCAAGAGTTTGCTTTTACAGAAATACAATTTAGCTTTTCTGCCAAGCATTTAATTAGATAACCTTTTACAAAATAACAAATCAACTACTACACAACAGAGAAATATAAACATAGCCATATAGACACATAGGCATCAACTACACAATTTCAAAATTCCTGGCCTGAGCAATTTTCATCAAAGGCCTTAGCATCCTGCTGGATCTCACAAAGGTTGCCCTGAAGCCGGGAATACTATTGTATACATAATGGCAGTAATCTATGTTAATTTTGAATCAGATAGAATAAAAGATTTTGGCAATAATAACTCGGCTGCCCTGAGTGACGCTCCTTTTTATTCTTCACCATAGTTATTTGGCTATTTCCAATGCGCTACATTTTCCTCAACTTTCCCACGTAACCACATCCTCCATTATTCTCAGGGACTTCATGTTCCCACCTCAAGTAAAAAATAGAAGTCGTTAGGCAGAAACTTGCTCAATTTTCTGCCAAACCATCTGCAAATGTTTTACATATGTGTGTATGCTCCCTTCTCTCTCTCCCTCCTCCTCTCACTTCCATATAAAAATATTGCCTCTTATTTTAAATTTTTTCCAAAACTGATTTCATTACATTACATTCCTCCATCTTCACCCGCACCAAAGAAACAAATAAAAAACAAACAGGTTCTTCCTTGCACATTTCCTGCATCAATAATGGGAAAAACTATTAACTGGTACGTTGGGTCTCACCCATATTTGATTTAGACGATATTTAGATGAGACTTCAGAATTGATGCTGGAGTGAGTTAAGACTTTTGTTGGGGTGGAATAAATGTATTTTGCTTGTGAGAAGGACATGAGTCTGGGGGAGCAGTGGCAGAATGTTACAGATTAAATATTTGTTTCCCCCAAAATTCATATGTTGAAATGCTAACCCCCATTGTGATGATATTAGGGGGCGGGGCCTCTGGGAAGCGATTAGGTCATGAGAGTGAAGTCCTCACGAGTAGAATTAGTGCTCTTATAAAAGGGACCCCAGAACGTTTTCTAGCTCTTTCCCTTCCTCCACGTCAGGATACAGCAAGAAGACAGCCATTTGTAAACTAGAAAGATGGCCCTCATCAGACACTGAATCTGCCAGTGCCTTCATCTAGGAGGTCCCAACCTAAAGAATTGTGAGAAATAACTGTTTGTTGTTTAAGACACCTAATCCATGTTTTTGTTTGTTTGTTTGTTTTTTGTTTTGTTTTGTTTTATAGCCACCCAAACAGATGGAAACATTGCCCAAGCTAGTGTTTTATTCATCTTTTCACCCCATTGGTGAAGGAGGAGTCCTTACTTTAGGGTTATGAGGATGGCTGAAGACCCCATACTCAACACTGGATAGGTGAGGTTGACAGCTTTTTATTAGTCACATATATTCTCAGGTTGGAGGATGAGGATACCATGCAGATACCATCGCAGCTTGGGGGATGAGGAAGAGTTGCACTGAAAAAATGAATCCATCAGCAGGGACTGTGGGAGGCAGGCTTTGAAGTAAAGACAGGGTAGGGTGACTCTTAATTCCTATAGAAAGAGTGACTGGATTGTTTGAATAAATCTGTGGGCTGGCAGTGAAGTGAAGTCTTCTACTGAGAGATAAGCAAGCATTGTGTTCAATCTCCATGAAAATGAGGGTTGCTTGGCTATAGGACCTTATCAACACCAGCACAATAGTGAGATGAACTTGCAGTTAGGACAGTCAGGGTGCTCTGGGTTTTCCCCAACGTCAAGGCAGAGCTTACGCTTAGACCTTACTCCATAGCTACAACATTGTTGGATTCTCCTTTTCTTTAGCATCCAATCATTTCATAGATTCTGTCAACTCTGCTAGTATACTTGCTCTTAAATGATCATTGCCATCAACCTACTTCCCCCTATCTCTTTACTTGGGCTAATCCCTGATTATCCATTGGAACTTGACATAGCAATGACCTCTCCTGGGTCTCTTCTATGAACTTCTTGAGACTGTGAAAACTGCCCCTTATTGTTCTTACAGAATACTTGGATTAACCCATCATCAAACACATCATCTGGAAACTATTATTTACTCTTTATTGTTTTTGCAAAATAGACTCCAAGCTTTAAGTGTCAGAAACTGTCTTTTGTGCACTGTATTCCTAATGTGTGGTACAACATAGACACACAGTAAATAGATGTTAAGTTAAAAATAAAAATGACACTGAGTTGAACATACACCTATCCTGATGTAGCTAAATCAACACGGTCAAAACTGTTAATCCCAGTATTCAAGACATTTCTTGTTCTTTATTAGCACTTTTCTTCTTCACCCCTTCTCATCTTGCTACTCATTAGGTTTTGTTTTCATACACAACACTAGCTGGCACCATCAGTGATGTATTGTTTTCCCCAGGTTCCTAGGAAGCACTTTGCTCTTCATAGAGCAACATTAATTCTTGCTATCAGTCGGAGAACCCAACAGAGCAATGTAATTTATTTCTATTTTCATCCTTCTGGAAGTCCCAGGCAGCACCTGCCAGGGTATGGCTGTTGTATCAGAAAACCAAATGGAAAGAAAATGAATATGTATCTTGGTCCCCAAAGAGAAAGCCGTTTTCACTGCAGCTAAGCTTGACAGTTTAGGACTCCCATTTGACTCCAAAGAACATGAAATGCTCCACTACTTTTTGAAATCATTTGCTTATATGTGGCTGCCATTCACACATCCCAGCATGTTCTTTTCCTTCATACCCCAAAGGGAAGAGAAATATGAACCTCTTCCATTCAGAGATCACTGAATAATGTTTGCTACTATCAGATTTCATTGGCTTCAGTGCTGTTATTTGTTGAAAATATGTGGTTGAATCTGGAAGCCAACAACATTCCCCCAGGGTACCCATTAGGCAGAAGGGGAGTGCAGTTGTAAACAATCTGTTTTGTAAAATAGAGGTCTCTAGAAGGGAAGACATCAAAAATTGCGTTTGTTGAATATTTCATAGCTTAGATTGTACACTTTACGAACAGGGAGGGAATTGTAGAGGATAGTCACTCAAAAACACAATTTCCAGGGAAGACATTTTCGACTTTTTTTCAATGATTTTATAGGGGAAGCTAGAATGTGAGTGAGCAGTGAAGGAGAGAAAACAAATGACATGAGCGAAAACTGGGGAAAAATATTAACTTTCCAAATTTCTCGGAATGATGTTCCTTTTTACTGATTAACCGTGAAATGGTTGTATAAGCGTGTGCTTTGCCATAGGCTTGAGACAATTTGTTTCATGTTACCTAGTAAACAATACAGATGGACAGATATCATAATCAAAGAGGAACCATCTGTGTAGGATTGCAAAGGTTTTTGTTTCTTCCTACAGGTGGAAAGATGGTTTGAACTCAGATGTACTAGATTCACAGGCTTTATTCTAATATCCATGCATTTCCAGGTTTCAGAAGTTAGGCAAAATCTTTAATATACACACCAAAATATGTAATTTATTTGTGTACATTCCAGTCTTCCACTGTGAGCTTGTTCAATTTCACATTTACCATTATATTACAATCCATGGATTAATAATGCTTTAAAACTTGTGAAATTGAATCAACTAATTTGAGAATATGCCCTAGTTTACAAATGATAAAAATCAATTCCAATAAAATATATGCAATGTCATAAACATTTGATTTTGGTTTGAAGTCATTTAAAATATCATTATAAAGGGGAGAACCAAATATCATTATAAAGGGAGGACAACATTAGTGATGTTTATGGGTTCCATAATTTTTAAAAATTTTATGCATTTATTTTTACTTATTTATTGATAGACTTTATTTATAGACTTTATTTTTAGAGCATTTTCAGGTTCACAGAAAGCTTGAGCATAAAGTACAGAGATTTCCCATTTACTGCCTGCCCCACATTAGCACAACCTCCCCCTACTGTCAACATTCCTCATCAGACAGGTGTATTTATTATAATCAATGAACCTACAATGACACATCATTATCACTCACAATTTGTAGTTTACATTATGGTTCACTCTTTGTATTGTACTTTCTATGAGTTTGATAAATGTAAATGACGTGTATCCACCATTAAAATATCCTACGGAATAGTATCACCGCCCTAAAAATGTTCTGTATTATGCCTATTTATCCCTTGCTTTACCCTAAGCCCGGAAACCACTGACCTTTACTGACTCCATTGTTTTGCCTTTTCCATAAGATCATATATTTGAAATCATATAGCATGTAGCCTTTCCTTATCGGCTTTTTTTTCCTACTTAGTAATATGAAAGGTCCCTCCAGGTCTTTCATAACTTGATAACTCATGTCTTCCGTTGTCTGGATGTACCACAGTTTATTCATCTATTCATCAACTGAAGGCCATCTTGGTTGCTTCCAAGTTTTAATAACCATGAATAAAGCTGCTGTAAACACCCATGTACAGGTTTCTGTGTCAACATAAGTTTTCAACTCCTTTGGCTAAATATCAGGAACACAATTACTGGATCGTATGGTATGAGTATGTTTAGTTTTGTTAGACTCTACCAAACTCTCCTTCAAAGTGGCTGCACCAATTTTCATTCCTACCAGAAATAAATGAGATTTCCTACTGCTCCACATCCTCACCAGCATTTGGTGGTTTTGCATTTTGCCTATTCTAGTAGGTCTAATAGTGGTATCTATTGCTGTTTTAATTTGTATTTCCCTAACGACAAGGGATGTTGAGCATCTTTTCTTATTTGCTTTGCTTATTTGCCATCTGACCTTTTCTTTGGTGAGGTGTCTATTCAAGGTTTCGCCCTCTTTTTTTAATCAGGTCATTTGTTTTCTTGTTACATTTTAAGTGTATTTGTAGTTTCAATGATTCTTGTTTTTCTTTGCCTCTATTACTATTTAATCTTACAAAATTTTAAAGTGATTCTTTTCTGATTATAAAAGTCATACACACCTATTTTAGAAAATTTAGATAATATAAAAAAGGATGAAAAAGTCATGGTAAAAAGTGCTATAATACTAACATTCAGAGATACTATATAACATATTAGCAACATGTTGAAAAATATTATGCATTGTCTGCAGAGGCAGAACAAACTTTCTTGCCTTTATTCTTTCCTTTCTCTCTTCTTGTCTTCCTGATACAAAAGTGTCTCCCTTCTTCTGTTTCTGGAGGTAAAGGAATATGGCCTAGAAGTGTTTGCCTCTGAATAAAACTTTTTGCCCTTTCATTTAAGCTAAGTGGCACCTACTGTTTTAGGGGCCCAAGAGTGTTAAGGGGCAGTGTTTTGACAAAGAATTTCCTCATAGTTGCTTCAAATATATATGTATATTTAATTAACAAATACAAATTTGCCTTAAGAACAAGTACACAATGATATCCCTAGGACTCCAGCACCTTGTCTAATATTTCTCCCACCTTTCTCATTGAAATAGGCATTGCTCAGTCCTAAGAAGAACTGTATAATTTTAGCACATATGTGTGGATCAATAAATAATATATATTTTTGGGGGGCATAGTGAAATGTATTTAGGTGTCATTCAAGTTTAAAAATAATTTTCAACTTTTGTTCATGCAATATTATGTTTTTGAAATGTATACATGTTGACACAAATAGATGAGGTATTATAAGTATTTTCCCATGACTTCAAAAATTTATTCTGTACAGGCATATAATATATGTATTTTTAAATGTCTGAATCATGCAGCATTGTGCTGTTTTAGAGAAATGTTTTTCCTGCTACAATACTGGGGGTATATCTTTTAATCAAATGCCCACAGTTAATTTAAACTGTAGACTGGGTTTCTGTATCATCTTGAAATTATCTTGGCACTATGTAGCTTTAGCCTAAGACTCACTTTCTCATTCATTTACTTCAAGCTTTACAGAGAATTAGATGAATAATTAGGTAAAGAAATCATATTCTTGACCTCATGAATAACATCTTAGGATCCCACTTTGTTACTGGTTGTGTATTGGTATTTCGCAAGTCTTATATTTTCCAGGCGATTTCAATGTGCATAAGTGGATAAATGTTTTCAGCATCTGTAGGATCCAACAGGTAAGTTTTACTGTCTACTTAAGAGAAAAGAACCTAAGATATGATGCCAAATACAGTCATCTAGGTGGGATATTTAAAATATATCAGAGTGACTAAGAAAAACATTCTATTAGTGGATTAAAGTATACTCAGGTTGAATTAAACATAGAATAATTGGAGTTAATATATCTGGACATCAACAAAATTCTCTCCTATGCTTTTTTCAAATTACAAACTGTTAACAGATTATGCCAGAGGCAATGGAGAATTATGGAGTGCTGTTTTCAGAGCTGTAATGATTAAGGTCCTGATTCCCTAGTCTTGCATTTATGAGCCTCTGTGATGTAAATTGGATTTGCCTTTTTAAATTCTACCTTACTCATGTTCATGTACACTAGACCCCAGCCAAATCGACTTGTTTGCAATTTCAGCACATATTACTTTCCCCACGTGTGTGCTTTAGCTCTTGATTTTCCATCTGCCTGGAATTTTCTTCTCCCATCATATTTTCTTGTCTATACCCTCCCCTTATGCAAAGCTCTTCATGAACCCTGACTTCTTCATGCTTGTTCACCTTCTCCTCACCTTCTCTCATTTAGAATAATACATTCACTCTTTTGTTTATATTGCACCTGATTCATGGTGGTCCCTCTGCTAGGTTCCGAGCATTTAAAGAAGAAAACACAGTTCTTACAAGAATTCACACATTAGAGAATGTGGCAGTGTACAAAGAGTCTCTATAACTTAGTCACAATATAGGATGATTAAGTACGATGACTAAGGTAAGCACAGCTTCCATGAAAATGTAAACAAGTGGGATTCATGTTGTCTGGGGCCACCTAGGAGGCACTTTTCTATGTCGTAATATTTCAGTAGATATTAAACAGGACAAGTATACAAAAACTACACAAGAGAAAAGTACTACGCACAGCCCCCCCTCTCTTCCCCTTTCATTCCACATGCCTAAATGGGTAGTCTAATACAAAACCTAAAATATGTGATGTAAATAAAGATGTGGTGAGTGAATATATTATTTTGTACCAGGATTACTTGCTAAAGGATCTAAGCATGGGAATAACATTACTTAGAAAAGTTTTGTCTCAGGGGCACAGAGAGGAGTAGGGAAGTCAGGATGCAGGCACTGGTAAGAGATGGGATTCATCTTCACCTGCAGTTTTCTCCATGTCAGAACCACATGTATCTGTGGATTATCTCTTTAACTAGACCTCAGTATCTCATCATTAGGACGACTAACTGATGCAACTTTTCTCCTTGAGAGCATGCAGGCCAATGCATGGTCCACACACATTGTTCAATGAAGAAAGAGATAAGGGAGTTTTGGTTGAAGTCAATAACATGGCACCAAGTATTGGTAAGGTCGACTCCAGGGAAGGTGGTATAGCTGTCCTAACTTTTAGACATACAGCAGATCCTGGTTATTTTTCACAATGGCTAAAACTTCAATCGTAATTTGTATTGATAAATTTTCACCTTTATGGCCATTTAAATTTATAGAGTATTAACTAGAGGTTATACACTTGTATCAGAACTTTATATATTTCATCCATTTTAATCCTCACAACTACTCTCATTAGGAATTTCTATTAATTCCATTTTATTAGTGATGAAATTGAGGCACAGGGAAGTTGAACAAATTGCCCAGAGTTCCACAGCTAAAGGACAGGTGTGTTGGATACTAAAACCCAATCCTCTTCATGCTTGTCTTCTACTTCTAAAATGCATTTACAAGTTCTCAACAGCATACCTCACTGACAATTAAGGAACAGTTTTAAAACAGTTTGATTGAAAATAGACCACTTGTCAGCAAACGTATTTCTTGATTAGTTTGCTAAGGATTCTGTAACAAAGTACCACAACCAGGTAGACTAGAAGTCTGAGGTCAAGGCGTTGGCAGGGTTGGTCCCCTCTGAGGATTGGGAGTGAAGGATTTGATTCAGACATCTCTTTGTCTTCTAGATGGCCATCCTTTCCCTGTGTCTTCGCACCATCTTCCTCTCTGTGTATATCTCTGTGTCTTAATTTCCCCCCTTTTATGTGGACATCAGTCTTATTAGATGAGGTTCCATTTTAACGACCTTAGTTTAAATAGATTACCTCTATAGAGACCCAACTAAGACCATATTCTGAGGGTTAGGACTTCAATGTATAAATTTTGGGAGAAATAATTTAACTCATAACATTTGCTATGAGTGAAAAATAGCAGTATAATAGTAAAATATAGAGTGGGATTTTCATTTCTTTTAAAGGGAATAATTATTATATTTAAGAAGCATAGTCTGAATGAAATAGTCATTTGAAATTTTAAATGAACACTATCTAAAATGTCTATATTTTAAGGTAATTTATAACACTAAGTGCCTCAAATATCATATTGTTCTATTAAAGACTACTCTGAAAATTCTAGTTTCAAAGATGTAATTCTTTGTGTGTTAATATGATATATTATCATATCAATCTGTATATCTTAAACTGATTTGGAGTGAATCTGACCCTTGTTCAAAGAACATTTTGTGGTTAATTTAGGACAAAGTCTAATCTAGTACTAATTTTATATGAACATATTTTTAGCCTGTTTTGAGAGGTCAAAAATAGCAGACAGTTGTTTTCTGCCTAAGAGCCACTTATCATTAAGATAATACAAATGAACGATATACTGAAAAGGGGAAAGGGAGGAAAATAATCAACAGAGCAACTAATATTCCACTTATGCAAATTACTCTCATTTCTATTTCAATGCCAAAAAACAAGCATGACTGCAAGGCTGTTCTATAAACAATAGATAACACAGCTGTTCTACAGAGGCCATTTTAAAAATTACTTTTATTTATTAGGAAGTGAATTCTAAAAAAAAAAAAAAAAAGAAAGAAAGAAACACAAATCTCTCTAACCTCTATTGATAACCTAAGAACATGCGCCTATAATTGGTGATAAACTGCCTTAATCATGGCAGAATAATGGATTTCCTACTAAAAATTCTGGTGCCCCTAAATTTGAACATTCGTCACAGATCCCCTCTATAGCATTTGGGCCTCTCAATTTCCTTCAGTATTTGATTTGTTTAAAAAGGATTTCACTGCTAAAGCAACTGGTTCCATTTCGCCAGTGCACAGAAGACTAAAAATAAAAAGCTTTATGCTTGGTTAGCCTTGCATTCAGCATTCTGGAACTGTTACTCCTCAGGAGGATAACTATTTTTCTGGAACAATCTAAACTACTGCTATGCCTCAAAGTAATTAGTGTAATGTTTAGCTTTTTTCCAACAGCATCTCACTTTGAAACTGGAATGATAGGATTATTCAGAAGTAGTCTTTGTTTTACAAACACACAATACTGTGAAACAATATGAAATGGTACAAAGACAGAGATTGCACAATATAATGCAATTCAATGCTATATTTCATATTTTGAAAATGTGTTTGCCTAACTGTGAGGCCATCGGATGCTCAATATTCATGTCCTGAAAACCCACCAGAATTGTTACCATAAATGTTTGACATTTAATGAGATAACATCAACAGTGAGCAAGGACTGCATAAAGATAATTGAAGATCCTACCCTTTGAGTTTTTCTCAGTATGACTAATGGTCTTGAAAACAAGATGAACGCCTAAATTAATATTTCCATTCAAATGCATTTCTAACAGGGTTAATTCTACACCATTCTACATCTACAGAGGAAATATTGTCAGATAAAATTTGTGATCAGGTGAATAAAATGAAGGGTAGGGGGAGAAATTCTCTACTGATTTCAACTAATACTAACTTTTTAGGATGGGGGAAATGAGCAAATAGTTCTAATACTTGGACCAGGCAGTTGTTTTCCGTTTTTTTAAACTTTCAAATTTGATTTCATTACTAAATCATGATGGTCCATAAATCAAACATGAACTCCTCTCCTAAAGTCACTCTTTGGTGAGCTGAAATGGGGCTAAGTGCAAAAATGCATTATTTTCAGAGAGCTTAAATCTATGGATTATTCATACTCTCACATTAGTGAAAGCTTTTACTTGTTAAAGCTGTGCTTAACATTTTTTTTAAACAGGTGGTTTGAATTACAGAAAGCCCTGCAATAATTTAATCTTCTTTAAGGTAAATAAATTAAATTAAATTTCTTATAGGTTGACATAGGATTTTTAACGCTGTATAGACAATTTCTTATATATCCTAGGACAATATGTTTACTTGCTCCTTCACATTAGATTTTGGGTCCCAGGAAAAATTTAAAAATCAACACAAGAAATTAAATTTTTGAAAATCTGCAGGCGTGTATGTAGAATGAGAGAATCATGATCTCGTTTCATTACAAGGCATCAATTAATATTGTAACTTTCTTCTCCTCAAGAAATATTTACATATTTAGAACTATTTAGAAACTTCCTGTGGCCTGGTAACACCGAAATTTATTGATTTACCAAAACAAACAAACAACAAAAAAAGGCATTCTACAAATGACACGTCTCTCCGAAAGATACGTGTTTTTATTGCACTGGAATTCTGGATTCTTCTTGGTAGTAAGGATGTCTTCTGATGGATTATTGAGTATGAACCTATGTCAATACCCTAGCTCAGATTCTTTCTTTAGATTCAACAGCTCATTCCTCTTGGGTTTCACCAGATCCTGGCTTTAGATTCTACCCACTCTCTCCACCCTTGTGCAGCCTTGTTTTTTTTGTTGTTGTTGTTTGTTTGTTTTGTTTTATTTGTTTTAATCCTCACAGTTCTTCTTCTCAACCTGCATAGCCCTGTTCCAGGGGTCTCTCGAAAATGAATAAAACTAAACCTTTGTGATGGATTGGTCTCAGTCTGTGCCAAGTTTAAGTTGAGACAATGAATGAAGCTTTTTTTTTAATTTTCAGCAGAGGATACTAATACATTATAACTTCTTATCATTTTTACGGAAAACTCAAAGTTAACTTTACCAGATCAACTAATAGCGGAACCTAGAAATATCCAGCATCTATGAAAATTTAGGGAACACTTTGCATCAGTATATTAGCTTTGCTCTAGGAAAACACATGTTTTGTATCAAATACTAAGTGAGTCTCAAAGCTAGTTGTGACAGCAAAATGCTTTCCGTAATTTGCAAGCCAAATTAGAAGTAAACCTTAACTGTTGTGTTAATAATATGTGATCTTCTTGTGTAGTGGTCTTAAAAGGAGAAACATTGGTTTTAAACCATTAAGCAACTTTTTTTTTTTGAAGGATTGCTATGTGCCAGTCACTGAGATTGATGTTCTGGGTACCACAGTGATTAATTCAGGAAGTTCATCCCCTTACGGAGTTTATTATTTGGTCAAGAAGATGCATGTCAAATAAGTAATGATTAATTTAATGAATGCGATGTTAGGGCAGGTACAGAAACTAGGGGTATTGATGCCAGGATAGCAACTGAAGTCAAGTAGAAAGCAAGGGTAGAGGGGAAGGCTCTCTTGAGGACAGTCATTTACTCTGAAACCTGAAAGATGAGTAATAACTTGCTAGAGAGATTAGACATGAAATGAGAGGGAGAAGTGAAAAGAATGTACCATGCAGAAAACACTTGTTTGAGTCCTTTAGGTGAGATCGAACAAGATAATTTGTAGCTTCACGAGTTTCTTCTTCCACCAAACTTGAATCTAGATGGATATCACAATAAAGCAAGAAACATAGGCTGTCCTTTTCCAATTTGACATCCTGGAGGGACTCCTGATGCCACAGAATTGAACACTGAGAACAATGCAAAAGATTGAATAGTGCACGATATGAAAGGCAATGATGTTTGAAAGACAAAATAAAAGTAAATGCAACTGCAATAATTTCACCTTCATTAAATAAGTTTAATTTGGAATGCCTCTAAATATTGTTGTATATACTACGGTATATTCAGCAGATGAACTAGAATACATCATTTTCTGGTTCACTGAAGTTCTTATTAAATCTTACTCAAAAATGCAAATTCAGTAAAATGATAACACTTAAAAATTGTATGTAAAGATGGATTTAAAGCTTCAAATGAGAGCAAGAGAGAGCACAGCTAGATTAATTTGAGATATTAAAGTGGAAAACATTACTTAATTTAAAGAAGATATGCTGAGAAATTGCTTTCCAATATAAAAGAAAAATAATTTGAAGTCATTTAGCCAATTTGTCCTTAGCATGAGAGTTATATCTTTGCCAAGCAATCTTTCTTTATTGTTTATTATTTATTGAACATCAAGTATGCGGTACTATATAAATCATCAGAGGCACAGTCCCTACCCTAAAGGCACACAATCTAATTCAGACAGAAAACAATTCAGACATAAAAGATGTCAAATGTGTTGATTAAAGCCAGAAGATTGAGATTCTTAATTATAAATATGTCTTTATAGCTTAGAAAGTGAAAATCATAAATAAGACAAAAGGCAAAATGATAGGGAAATCACATTCTAGGTGTGTTTTATATCGACAGTTTGCTATTATTCAAGAAATACTAATTATAATTTAGCTTGAGCGCAAGCTTACTAGGAAAAAAATAAACAGGAACATAATATAAAATTTTGAGAAGGTGATGCCAGGATTACCTTCTACTTTCTTTTAACCTTTTCCTTTCCTTGCTATTTCCTTGAAAAACCACAAAATTACGGTTTATTATAACCCTTGATTATATCCATATTATATCCATAGCAACATAATGCTTTTATCTCATTAATTCACACCATTTTCTCAAAAGAAAACAAGTAGAAGTAAAATGAGCTCAAGTGTCCATTAAAATTTTCTCACTTTGCTTTTTAACTAGCTCAGGGTTTTTTTGCCTTACATTATCACAGGAATAAAAATAATATTTAAATACCATCTTTCACACAACGCTAATCTGTTATAAATTGGGAAGAGCATCGCATTCACCCAATGTTCAATACCAAATGATGGATATAGACAGAGAGGTAGATCTACCTATCTAGGTCATATGTATATTATATCTGTGTCTATATCTGTATCTTCAACACCTAGCACCTGATAGCTATTCCATACATATTTGCTGATTTGCACCCAATCTTATTGTTTTGGCTGCATCTGAAATCTAACAAAACTTGAATTCAAATATATAAAATTATAGAAATTCAATTAGAGTACACTATTAAAAGGTATAATGATTCAGAAATGGTGAACCTTTCTGTAAACATTATATATGATTAGATTTTAAAAACCTAATTTAAAAAATAAACTTTTCAGAGTAAGTACATTTGAAAACTTATAAAAAGCCCAGTGTCATTGAGATTTCAGTTCAAATCACATGATGCTGAAGCTGAGGCAATGAATTTATGTTTTGTGTGATTGGAATATATGTGAACATACATCTTAGACTTATCTACAGAAGATATTTTTATGCTTTTTAATAAATCTTATGCTGCATTTGAAATGTATGAAAAGCAAGCATCTGTTGATTCACTGGTTTCATATATATATATATATATATATATATATATATATATATCTGTCTATATCCATATATATATATATATATATATATATATATATATATATATATATATCTGACTTGACTGTTTTGGATTGAGAGAATCTAAGGCTGGAAGTTGAGCTGAAAATGTTCAGTAGTTGGTCACCACACTACAGTAAAAGACACTGTTAGATCACTGACCTCCATCTTTATCTGTGAGGAGAAAGTATTTGCCACTGAGCTCAGGCATTAGTCATACTGACCTAGATTCACACTTTATCCTAACTGTTTACTTTGTGACAGTGGGCAATATGAAACTTCTTCAACCTCTTTTCCCCCTAAGTTTTAATGATAATATGAATAGTTACCCGAAAGAGTTGCTCTGACTCTTAAGTCCAATGGCACATATGAAATATTTAGATCGAAATCTGGAGTCTTCTTATATGACTAAGAGAGGCCCCGGCCCCAGTTCACCTACAGTTTAGTAAGGACCAGTGCCAATCAGTAGTGGCTGACGATAAACAAAATGACCTGAGAGTTGAGGCAAACGGAAATGAGCATATGCTGAATGTAAAAACTTGGGAAAAAAATCATTAGGCTGAGTCGGTGTCTGTTAAAAGATTTTTTTTTTTTTAAAGAGGGGCCAGCCTGGACATGGAGGCTTCTATTGTTAAAACTGCCCTTTCGAAATATTTTTTTAAATATATATATTTTTTTTAATTGGGGAAGGGGTATAGGACTTTATTGGGGGTACAGGCCTTTTTCCCAAGTCAAGTTGTTGCCCTTTCAGTCTTAGTTGTACAGGGCGCAGCTCAGATCCAGGTCCAGTTGCCATTGCTATTTGCAGGGGGCACAGCCCTTGCGGGAGTAAAACCGACAACCTTGTGGTTGAGAGGACGTGTTCCAACCAACTGAGCCATCCGGGAGGTCAGTGGCAGCTCAGCTCAAGGTGCCGTGTTCAATCTTAGTTGCAGGGGGCGCTGCCCACCATCCCTTGCGGGACTCGAGGAATTGAACTGGCAACCGTGGCTGAGAGCCTGCGCTCCAACCAACTGAGCCATCGGGGAGGCAGCTCAGCTCAAGGTGCCATGTTCAATTTTAGTTGCAGGGGGTAGAGCCCACCATCCCTTGCGGGACTCGAAGAATTGAACTGGCAACCTGTGGTTGAGAGCCCACTTGCCCATGTGGGAATCGAACCGGCAGCCTTCGGAGTTCGGAGCATGGAGCTCTAACCGCCTGAGCCACCGGGTGGGCCCCAGTTAAAAGTTTTGAAGTAGTTAGGTATCACAGCAAAGACTCGAGGTGGGGGTGGGGGGAGCACACATACAATGCAATGTGTCCCAACTCTATTCCCTTCCTAGAGATTGGTTCCTTTACATTTATCTGGGTTGTTCTGTGAGACAGGTTGGAGCGATGGGAGTAGAGTATCCCAATGATTCTCTGATGAGGCTAGTACCTACTTGTAGAGATGAAAAGCTGTTGGAATCGAAATGTCTTTTATGATTACCTGCAGCGTCTGCACAACTCGAATCATTGCAGGATTATCCCCATAGTCCACACAAAGGCGAATCTGTGTCTCATTATTTTCCATACTTGCTTTCTAAGTGTCCTTTGCTGGAGCCTACAGCCTGTACTTGGAAGGAGGTTTATTTCCTCAAGATGTTTCACAATGTAATATTTGCAAAGTGGCTAAGCACTTCCCATGATAGATACTATTATCTCCATTGTATAGATGAGGAAACAGGTCACAGAGCTAGCAGTGACAACATGAGGATGCAAATCTAGGTGGTATGCTTCTAGAACTGATGAGTATAACCACTAAGTTATATGCCTCAGAAGCTCTCCTCCACTTTGTAGAGCATAACTAATTTACTTTCTAGTAATGGAAAAATAGGGAAGGAACGGCAGTGTGATATAGAGGAAATGGATCATGTTATGTCCTCTGCTAAATTTATATGTTGACAGTCCTCAGACTAGGACCTGATTTGGAAATAGAGTCACTGCAGATGTAATGAGTTAAATTAAAATCAGGTAGTTAGGGTGGGCCCTACTCCAGTATTACTGGTGAACTTATAAAAGAATGCCACACAAAAAGTAAAAGACACACAGAGAGGAAATGTTACCAGAGTCTTGGTTCTTCTTGCTGACAGTGATGAATCAAAGGTCAGCAAGCTGATTAGTATGCAAGCAGGGTTTTATTAGTAAGGTGGGTTTATTAGTGATATGTTCTCAGGGAAGAGAATGGGTGCAGCCGAGGTGGAAGAGAGAGAGAAAGGGAGGAGGAGAGGGAGAAAGGGAGAGAGAGAGAGAGAGAGAGAGAGAGAGAGAGAGAGAGAGAGAGAGAGACAGAGAGAGAGAGAGAGAGAGAGAGAGAGAGAGAGAGAGAGCCCTTGTCTCCAGGACTCATAGTTTGCTGGGTGGGGTGAGGGAGTTACATACTGATCTGAAGGGAAAAGGTGGTGCCTGCTCTCCCATGGGAGGGTGTGACCTCCAAAGATGGGTGGAAGTCTGTTGACTCAGATCCTTATCTTGCTCCAGACCACCTTTCCTCATCTGTTGTAAGAACAGATATGTGGCTGGAGGCAGTTAATCAAAGCTATTTATGAACTTTTTCTGTAGGCACTATGGACCCCCTCCCATCGCTCCTCCTCCATTTCCTCCATTTTCTAACTCCTACCTAACAGAAAGACACGGTGAAGACAGGGAGGACATGGCCGGGTACATGCCAGATCCTTCCTTCCTTCACAGTTCCCACAGGGAATCAACCCAGGTGAAACCTTGATCTCAGTCTCCCAGCCTTCAGAACAGTGAGAGAACATGTCCTGTTGTTTAAGCCCCCCAGTTTGTTAAGGCAGCCTTAGCAAACGAATGCAGCTAATCAAACCAACATACCATTTTCATTCTTGTAGCTAGGAGGAAAAACGGGAACAATTCAATTCAGAACAAAATGTGCTGTCCTCTGGAGCCCAGCAAAGGCTTTGGGCCCTGGGATATCGTAGCAGAGGAAGCTGACGTTAGGAGCAGGACAAAACACTATTTTCTCTAATTAAATATATTGTAATCGAGTGAATTTCATGAGTGCTCTGGTATATTGTTGGGCCAAAGATTCTGATGATCCCTAACTTCTTTTAGGGGCTCCGATGCCTCACTGCAAGAATCCTCCTAGGAGCTACATGGATCCTTCCACTCTGCTTCCTGTTCCATTGCAGGGTCAGTATGGAAGTAATACCTTACCTCTATCTGCTGCTGCTCTTCTCTCCTTCCTGTGATACATTTAGACGAGCAACCTAACTACAACGTATAGCTTGGCCACAGAGAAAAGAGATGAGCACATAGGCTCCAGAAAAACTGCATGAATATTTTTTTCCATTGATAAATGAGCTGATATGTTCTCAAACAAATGTACAGAATTTTAATTTAAGACACAGAAAAGAAAATCCTCTCATTCAAATGTGTAGACATTTTTTTTTTCTTTCTTAGACATTAGGCTTTTTAAACCTGTATACATTTCTTGGTAACAAAGCTTGAATTTTGGAGAGTACCGGTATTGGTTTTTTGAGTTAAAGACTAGTGCAGCTAAGGATGGTTAGAACAGGGTGGAAGCAAATTTCTGTAAGCTCAGCTTGGGGGAACTCAGTGCAACTCTCTGATTAATAAAGGGAGTGTCCTTCACGTAGGGGAAGAACACATACATCTGTTCATTAGCTGTGAAAGAAAAGTATGGAATACACCTCTCCTCTCTTCTAAAGCCCAGATACCCTTATGTGCAGAATTGTTTCACTTTGTGAAATTGGACTCCATCTTGTCTCCCAGATAGGTACAAGTTACTAGAGTGCAAGAGAAGGCGGTTGTTGTTTCCATTCACTCACTTGTGTTTATTATGAGGTTATATAGTATTTGAGATTCAGGGAGGAATGAAACTAATAGATCTTACACATAAATAAGCAATTACAATGCAGTGTCATGAGAGATGATGAACATTTCTCAACGTATTTCCCAAAAGGTTTCCTTTAAGTTACGATTTGGCAGGAAAGAGAGCAGATCCTAAAAGAAGTATTAAATATAGGAATTTTCAAGAGAAAATGTTGCAAGCTTATTTCATATGCAACCAGATACTTCATAACAGAAATGTATGCATTTCTATTTGAACTAAAAATATTGTGTGAATTATTGCCTTATTGTATTTAGTAACAATCAAGCATGGTTGCAAGCTTTGTTAACAAATCATTTAATTGATGAGGACAAGGTGAAATATTTCTCTGTTTTCTTGTTAATTATGACCCTTGGAATTCTATCTATGAATCAAAAACAATCTACACTGGCTCCCACTTTTGATTATCTACCTGCTCAGGGAGAAAACACTTAATCGCCATCCAGGGGTTAGATAGAACAAATGCTCTTGAATTGGGGCAGAGAGTCACATGTCAAGGGGAAGGGCACAGGCACACGTGTACCCACATGTACACAAAGCAAACTAAAACAAAACAAATAGATAAAACTGATTCCTACGTATGACCATGTAAAACCTACTTTACGAAACATGTGCTCTGGGAAGCAAAGAGTGAAATTTCCCATGAACAGAAGACATGAGCTATAACTGTAAATCACATACATGAGAGTGAACTACAGCGGATCGGGAAACATTTCTAAACAATACCTCACAGTTACAGGTCTCAACATGCTAAGGTCTCAACAAAGCAGAGAATTCATCCCCCTCATGTAGCTGACTCTCTGTGTGACACTACCCATCATTCTAAAGTCACCCACAACTGGAGAAGTTTCAGGTCGAATAGTCTATATTACATTGTAAAGGTCACCTTAGAAATTAATTCAGACTACAGTTTGACACAATAGCATCTTTCTTTTGGTCATGATTTCGAAGAACTCCCACTTACTAATGATGGAGATGAAGGAGAAGCACTCATCTTGGGACAAAATGTCACATGAACAACAACAAGGGAATGTTACATAAACCTGGTGTCTTCAAACTGACTACTCTCTTCTCCACCAGCAATGGCCATCATAATCCACCCCAAACTGAATAAACAGAAGGTTCAATTGTATTGGTCTTTATTTAGCAATATAATTACCCACCTCACTGAGCCTCAGTGAATGTTTTAGAATGGTCTTGTATATTTTGGAGATACCTCTGCAAAAATGTCATCTATCGACAAAAAGCTCTTTATAACTCAGTTCCTTCTAATAATTGTACTTGAAATATATATTATTCTCATGACACTCTTAAGAATAACATTCTCAGAGTTTCTCTCCAGAGTTCTGAGCTTAATTCTGAGTCATGGTGTCAGCTTGAATATCAAGTTAGATGGAACAAGATTGTATGACACTAACACAATAAACAGAAGCAAACAGATTCTCCTCCCTCTACGTACCCCCACAGAAAGAGATGTACATGATGAGAAAAATATATTAATTGAAATCCATCAATCAGCATCTGAAATATTTTATTGGGAATTAGACGCCTGTTTCTAATTCTCTAGTTCTCTATTTTCCAGAACTATGGGGAGGGGAATGACATACACAAACAAAAACTCCTACATACCAGATGACTCCATAAACCAAAACATTCTTGAGGGAAAAAAGTACTTAAATCTTCTACTTGTATAAATCTGGGTTGCAATCAATTCGTGGATTTACACAAAAGAAAATTTGATTAACGCTTCAGAATTTAAAAATGACTATTAAGGAGGAAGTGTGCTAAATAAGAAAATAAGCTACCCAAACTTTGTGCAATAAATCATACAAGTATATGATGAGCAACACAACCATTCATTCTAGTAAAATGCATTTTCTGAGCTTCAGCAAGATACAGGGGGGTAGGTGGTTGAAGAAGAGAGTCTTCTCTCCTAGGGAGCTCAGGAACTAGTTAGTAGTTATGAAACTATGTAATAATTACTTGTTTCCCAGTTATGTGCAATTGGGGTATATACAAAATACTAAGTGAGTGCAAAGTAAAATGCAATTAATTATGGAGGATTGTACGATGTTATTATGTGAGCTAAATCTTGAAAGATGACTGAGTTTTTGGAAAGTCAGGGAAATTTAGTCATGAATACCTAACAATGTTTAAGTATTAATAGTAGATTGCACATATTATGGATTAAAACCAAAAGTTGTTTTTCTCACTCAAATAGCAGTCTACCGAAATGATTCAGGTCAGTCATCTATTCTCTGAACAGTGATTCAGGACCCAGATTCCTTTTATCTTGTGGTTCTGTCATCTTCCAGGGCCGTGTTGTGGCAAGCAAAAAAATAAATAAATAAACCTAAATGTCAGAATCCCGTGTCAAGTTTTGGAGTTCTGTATCTCAATTGTCTCTGTGTCTTAGTTCTCTCAATAAATGATCTTATTGCTAAAACTTATGTTTTAGTCTCTGGGGATTCAAGGCCTAGACTATGATAGACTACATTATATTTTAGAAAGTTCCTTATAAGGTGAAAAAAACGATTTCTTTACGCTATGGTCATATCCTTATAAATACATGTTCCAGAACTTCAACCATGAGATACATATAAACATACATTCTTTTTTTTCCAGTGTGTTTTCTTTTATAAGGATACTCCCATCATTCCTCTGACACCAGTTCTCATGCTATCCATGCTCAGTGTTCTTGTGGGTTTTATTAGCTAAGCAGTTCAGTTTGGAAAGAGCGTCCTGGTTCTTTAGATTCTACTCCTTGATCTTCTTGATTCAGAATGTATCTGTCCTAATTTCCATAACATCATGGCCGTTCTGAACTGCTCTGATAACAACAAAAAATAAAAGCTGACAAAATGATCCCAAATATATAATGTTAATTAGTATTTTTGCAATAGTCAATATAGCGTCCTTCTCAGCTTGGAGCTGCCTATAAGCTATGGCCTCCCTTGCCTTAAACTGTAGAAAGCTAAAAGTTCCAAAAAAAAGTTTGGCTTCGAATGGAGTGATCATTGGTCACTCAGAAAAATCACACTGTGAAGAAAAAAGTTACTAATCTAACTCCCAGTAGGCCTTGCTTATTCATATTGGCCAACTTTGATGATATAGTAGACATCTGATCAAATATTAAAATGTGTATTAGACAAAAGCATATTGATTTTTTTGGTAATATTGTTTATATAATTTAATTCATTTCAACTTAATGGCGTTTGAAAAAACTTTGGTGAATCCTTGTATTCTGTTCCAAACACTTAGCTTTACTTAGTTTTTATTTTAATTAGAGAATTTGGAGGATTTTCTTACAGCTAGAGCACAATAGATCTGTTACTAATAGAAACCTGACAAGAAGAAAGTTATTCATGTATGGTGTTTTTTATTTTTTTTTATTTTTTTATGTGTGTGTGTGTGTGTGTGTGTGTGTGTATGTGTGTATGTGTGTGTGTGTATTTGTATATGTATTATGTATAAATAATAATAGTTCTGAAAGATTAGCTAAAGACACTCAACTAAAATTTCCTCTAAATAGAAAATCTGCAAATTTGAACCCAGACCCCTTCAGGAGTGACTGGAGTTGTATAGACAGATTAGAATTTGTTTAAATCTCATGATATTGCCTGTATGTTTTTATAAAAGATAACATAGACTTATAATTTGAAGTTAAAACAAAAAAGAAATGCTGTTGACCCTTGATTTATTTGTTCTTCCATTGGTAATAAGGAATTTGCACGTATCTAAATTTTTAAAAAAATATGGGCTCCATTTTCACATTTTAACATTACATTCCTGGAACCTACAGGGTCTTATTATCACAAAACTAAGTGCAGTGAAAGTGACTTTATTGCCCCTATGTGGCTCAAAGAAAGGTTCTGCAGTCGAGGCCCATTGACCCCATCTGCCTGACTAAGGTCATACATCTGCCCTTGAGCCAGTGCCAGGTGGCCAGGGAGATGGACCCTCTGACTTAAATCACGCTCCGCAGCTTGGATAAGGAAGTAGTGGTGGTCTCACCAGAACAAGAGTGAGAGCAGGGAGGGGCTTGTGGGTAAATGCTGAATACCATTTCATACATGGCTTAAGAAAAAAAAAAGAGAAAATTGGAAAGAAAATTAATAAGGAAATTAATAAATGTCTAATATTGCTTATTAGCTTGATTATGGCATATATGGTATAACATGGTTTTAGGCTTTTTATCATTGTGGCCTATATAATAGAGCTGCAAAATAATGAAGCAGGCTGATAATGGAAAGGATTATGGCATAGACACCTCCTCCAGTAATTTGCAGTGATAGGTTTAAAAAGGAAAAACAATAACAACTCAAACAACAAAATCCCCATCTAATGCTCCTTCCAAATAATGAAATTTCATCCATAAAATATTCTCCATCAAACCTGTGTATTCTATAACTTTTCCTAATTAAAGAGAATGATTCTATTCAACATGATAGAGATGATAAGAACCAGGCTTATGCTTAAAAAGTGGGGACAATGTTTCCGTTTTCTTAATAATATGACTAAACAACTGAACATATTCGTTTATCTCTGTTGACACATTCCCATTTCCTTACTCCAAATGACTCTGGGTCAGAAAACAAACATTTTTGCCAGAACAATATTCCTTATTCAGAATGTTACAACTGATGACAAACTGGGGATTCTAATAAATATTATTTTGCAACTTTTCAATAACATTTATAACTAGAAGTGCTAAGCTATTAACTACAGGCAATTTGGAAATGGAAAAAAAAAAAAACAACAACACTTCAAATGTGCAATAATATTTTAACATGAATTAACAGGAATTTCAAAGGAGAATTTATGACTATCAATGTGGCTCTGATGTTGTATTTTAATGTCCATCTCCTAAGTGCATAAAACTCCGTCACATAGACATACAATAATTATATAACCGTGGCTCATGATTTGAGAGGAATAAATGGATGAAATGCACTAAGAAGCAGAACCTGAAATACAGGTTATATTTTATATTTTGGGAATTTTGTGTTCAGAGAGGTTTAAAAGAAGTAAACTAACGTGAAGGAGGATGAGTTAGATGAACCACTTTGCCAATTGAAACAGACTTCCCAAACCGGCAGGTAAAATCGATGGCCAAGGGTTTTGCGGTGTAGATAACCCCTGAGCTGCCTTGTGGAGGGATGTGACTCTTGCCCTTGCTCACCTTCAGGGCCTCACAGCGTCTCACATCTGGTACTTGAGCTGAGTGCACCACTTTCTCCTTTAGAAAGTCAGACAGCTCCTGATGGCTATAGGCCGACACTCTGTGTGGTGTGGGAAGGAATGGGGTGCTGGGGAGGCCGGCATCCAGGACTTTCCACTGCATGATTCAGCCCACAGACCTAAAACAGTAATGCCTCTTTGCAAATGAGCATTTCCCAGCTCATGGTTTTCCCCTTGACTTTCCTGTAAATGTAAATTAACGTTAAGAAGGGAGGGAGAATATGACCCTTAATGTTTACACTCATCTGTAGTACGAGAGGCATTTTTCAAGAGAAGAGGGCAAACCTCAAATGATCTGAGGTTTACATTAGTGTGCCAAAGGAGTGCTATTAATTGGCATCTTCTGCCAATTCAGACCTCTTCCTGATGCAAAGCCTGTCTGGAGATCTCAGGAGTGCAGGCTTTCGTGCCTCCTCCCTGGGAGATCCCATTTCATGTCTTGCCTGGAAACGGCCCAAGCACAGACTGTTATCCCAATACTTCCATTTCTCCCCTTCCTATCACTAAAAGCAGAATCTGTGGGAACTAATGTATAAAAAGAGAAAAATCCAAATTAAAGGTATTATTCAGTGTAAAAACTTCCCTCACAGTGATACTTTACCCATTCTTTTCTCTTTTTAAGAGTTTACACTTGGGTGTATTTACAGAGCTTGTGTGTGCCTAATCCCAGCTGTGATGTTTAGTCTGGTATGCTTGCTCAGTCGTTCCGCTGTTCCAGAAACACTTCACACTCCTGCCCTGTGAGGTCAGGTGGAGCTGGGAAACCTCCAGCTGCTCTGTGGCGATGCAGCCCTGCCTTCAGACTAGGCGGGCCTAGCCTCGGTGCAGACACGGCTCACTCCTACAGACCAGGTTATGAACCGGAGGGATTAGAATTCTTCCCAGCACCTGTTAGCCTATGGCTTTGCTATGGAAATTAAGCTAGGAGATGTATTCTATAAGTCTGGAAGCTGAAGTTTAAATGCAGTCCATTTTAAAAATGTACAGAGAACATGGCAGTTTATTCCTCTTTCTCTGTGCACTAAAAGGTTTTATTGCTTCTGACTAATGGTGGTGTTGCCCTCAGGGAGACCGCTATTATAAACCTCTTTGAGACCTGACAGGAAACATACTGGAAAATTTTACTGATGGATTACCCA
The DNA here is from genome assembly GCF_036562045.2 of Rhinolophus sinicus. Lineage (NCBI taxonomy): Eukaryota > Metazoa > Chordata > Mammalia > Chiroptera > Rhinolophidae > Rhinolophus > Rhinolophus sinicus. The sequence goes on from NC_133753.1 coordinate 16,777,573, forward strand.
GTATGCACTGGGGTACATGTGTTCCCATTCATGTGAAGATGGTAGGAATGATGATGGGAGGATGGAGATGGTGGGTTGAGGGGCTGTGAGACACAGCAGGTGGTCTCATTTAGGATCCCCACAGGAAACAAAGAGTATAGGTGGAATACAGTAATTTGACAATGTGCCATTTACCAAGATTTGATATAGGAGGATCACAGGAATGGAACAGTAATGAGACTTAGTGACAACTGATCTCTTGTTACCTGAAAATGACTAGGAGATGAGTGGCTACTGGAACCTAGGCAGCGATGAGTAGGTTCAGCTTCCTCTAGAGAAGCAGTGACCTTCCAACAAGGGGCTACTAGGGAGGGAACCCTGGGAAAGGATAACTCTTCTGTGACCCTTGGTGTCCTACTGTGACTCCCCATTCACTAAAACTAAGAACTAAGAAGGCATGGAGACTGGTTGGTGTGGTTTCTACACGTCTGCCCTCTGAGTCAGAGAGAAAGGTGGAGAGAAGAAAGCTGGCAGAGCAAATTAAGACATATTGCACACTGATTCGATGGGAGTACTTGGCGGAATGACCATTTTTGCATAGATCTTGACTAATCTTCACCAATTCTACAGATGACAAACTGGTCAGAACTAAACTTGGTTTCAAATCTGTGACTGGCAATTTTTTAAAAATTTAACATTAAAAAATAATCAGAATTTTGTAAGAAGTTTATACAAAAGAAAAAATTCACTTATAATTATAGCTCCAAAAAATAATCACTGTAATTTAAAGTTTTGGGTATTGGTATAAGAATACTTGCTAAATTAATCAACCACTATTAACATGGTAATTCGGTTAATATTAAATAATTACTTTTTCAGATTAGTAAATCTTTTTGAAAATGTAATTTGTACTATTCCATTCAATTTAATCATTTTTATTATTGCTTATTTAAAGTCATTCGACTACTTCCATATTAACTAATTCACTTATTTACTTAATAAATATTGTACATACCCAGAAAAAAAATAGAAAACTACCTATCCTTATTGATCGTGTATTTTAGTGATACAGAAATAAACGGGCACAGATATTATAATGTAAGATTATGGAGATAACCAGGAAATATATAAAAGCAGAGTAGGTGGATAGAGAAGGGCAGATGAGCCTCTCCGAGGAGGGTATTTTTGAGTTGAGATGTGGATATATTGAGAGGGTGAGATACAAGTACATATAGGGGGAAAGTGCTCCAGACTGAGAGAGAAAATAAAAACTGCCCTAAAGTCACACTTAAAGTTTTGAAAGAAAACTGGTGGAGCCAGAGTGTATCAGGCAAGGGAGAAGAATAGATGGAATCTAAAGGAAAATCAGGACCGGATCATGCAGAGCCCTCTAGCTTAGGGTATACTTGGGAATTCCATGTTAATCATGATACAAACCCACCGACCGATTCTGAATACAGAAATAACATGATCTGGCTTGAGTCTTTAAGGGATTGCTCTGTTGCTGGTTGGAAACGACAATAGAAGAGCCCACTGGAAAAGGGTAACCAGGTAAATGGTTAGCATAGATGCCCAGTGATGGTGCTGGATGGTGCTGCCTGGGCTACTGTGTTTCCCTGAAAACAAGACTTCGCTGGACCATCTTATGTTATTTTTGGCTCCAAAAGATGCATTAGAGCTGATGGTCCCGCTAGTTCTTATTTTCGTCAAAACACGGTAGTGTGGTAGCAGCTGGGAAGAGAGATGTTGCCAGAACAAGTATGAGATATAAGATTTGCCCCTTGATTAGATGACATAAATAAATACAGGATTTATACTGACATTCATTGATATAAGGAATATTTTAAAAGATGCATTCACAGTAGGGGGGGAAATGTCAATTTAAGTATTGTATGCTTGCAATTCCTGTGAGAATCCAAGAAATCATAAAAACAAGTTAGTGAATGTAATAACCCTCTTGACAGGGACTGAATATTAACTTAGAAAATCGAAATCATTTCCTCACCTACCCACAGGGAAGTCCAAACTTCATAACATTTTGCCACCTTAGTAAGAAAATGCTTGTATTTCATCATTTTAATTCTCTTGTTCTTGCAGGCTGAGGAACCTGCAATTTTCACTTTTCTGAGCCATATTTTTTGTTTCGTGAATTTTCTGGTCATTCCCTTATCTTTTATCTACTAGGATTTGAGTACAGGTTGTTAATACTGACCCGGAGTGTCTTATATAAGAATGTTTTCCCATGCAGATATTATTTACCTTTATGATACTTTTTGAGTAATGGTTACTTTTAAATCTGTATAAAGCTAATTTTATAATTGTGATTGCTTTCCATCGCCTTGAAGTTTAGAATGTCCTTTCACTTCCACCCTTTTCTACAGTGTTGCACTTTTATTTATCACACATAATTATTTTGCCTATTGACTTAAACGTAGTGAACAGTATAAAGTATTAATTATTCAATTAATTTACAAATTGCTTCTCAGTGATCCCTGACTTTTGTAAGGGCACTATCTCCAAGTCCTTATGAAATAGTGAAGTCTGTTTCCCTTCCTAAACACAGTTTTCAGTTGGAGGCAGGTGGATATATCAGTAGGCTTACAGCTACCAGCCAACAGAGTTGCAAATTATGGCAAAGAACCCAGCATTACTTGTGCCTAAAATATAGCCATGAGCCCTGCCCTGTATGCGCCTAACCTTATCTCTGGGCACTTGTGAACCAGCTTAGCCCATTATGACTCAGTTAGTGATTCTGAATTAGGGCAGGTGCAATGCTTTGCAGCTCAGACTCGTTAGCAGGGATCCAGTAGGCTGGCTCACTCTGGCCAGGGTCCTCTGCTCACTCTGAGGGGTTGTAGTATTCCTATAATTATTACACAAGCCACTGACTAAAACCCAGATCCCAAGCAGCTGACACATGACTTTTGAATTCAGTCATTTTTCCCTTTATGCCGCCATAATTCCCATCGTATACAAAGTTATTTTTGCTATTTTATATTGTCCCACGAATGCTTCATTCACTAGTAAACACATATCATTCCTCCAAAATATGCTAAACAATTGGTCGCACCAATTGATAAGGAAGATCGTTGGTGACTATCCAAAAGGGTGCACAACTCCACGTTCAGCACTGTCAGGCCGGGTGTGTATATATGCATACACATGGAGGAGTATGAGGGGAATAAAAAGTGTTCTCTACTAGTAAAAATTCACATTTCAAAAATTCTATTAAAAATAACCACTGATAAAATTTTGACATAGGTGAATTGGAAATATTACAGCTGAGGCCAGCTGGGAGTGATATGTAGCAGGTCCTCATTTTATACTGAAGAAAGGCAGCATTACTGTAAATCTTCATAAAAACTCATGAAGGGAACTGGAAAAATCTATTGTCTCTGAGCTAATGACTGTTTGCTTTACAACATATGTCAAACAAAGAACAAAAGTATCTTGGGTCAAAAGTCACTAGCTGTCAGAAATGAAAGACAACAGGTCAAATATCAATAATAGTAATGTTGGGGTTTGTCCTCTAAATTATACCAGTCTAACCTGCCCGATTTCTTAACGAAGTTAAAAAAGACAAGGGTTAAGACATATAGTTGCCGAAATATCAATTCTATGTCTAAGAAATATGGAATTCCTAAACTTAAACCTCAGAAGTAGACAGCTGAGTCACCCAATACTAGACATTCCTTGACAGCCACGAGCTGTCACTACAGTGTCTACAACAGTGCCAGACACACAGTAGGTGCTCCATAAGTACTGAATGAATGGCGGTAAGCAGATCAGAATTCAAATTCTCTGTGGGATCCCGGAACTCAAGAGCAAGGAGAAGCTGACCAAGCACTTCAAGTTTATTATTCCCACATTTAAGCATAATTGACAATGAGCTGGAACATGTCTACCCACTCAACAAATATTAAACTACTGATAGTGTGGGAAGTACATAGCGTATTTTATTGGTTTAGTAAAATCAACTGTTTTAAAATAATCTGCCTATAGAAAATGCTAAACAAATTCCTGATTAAGAATTTATGTGCTGAAACAGAAAACTGCCTATGAGAGATATTGTACTGCCTCAGACAAGAAAAAAGGATTTTTAGTCTTCTAAGATGGAAAAGAGAGTATGGCTGTAGACACCAGGGTTGGCAAAATGCTGTAAGATATATCAACTGTTTTTTTACATTTATTGGGACTTTTGCGAATAGAATTATCTATGTAGAAGTAAATGAGCTTGGTACTCATTTGGTCAAGAGAAAATGAGGGAAAGCACATGAGGATAGAATCGCTGAGAAAGCAAGAAGCATAAAGAAGTAAGTGATCACAAATGTTCGGGAATTATACAAGGATTTCTGCATTCCCACAATTAACAAAATTGTGAGCTTGAAACAAGTTTACTGAAATCTTAAGAGTGAAGGGAGTTTCCAGATGATATCTGTGTTATTGATGTTTGATATTTGTTAACTCATTTGAAACCATTAGTAACCTTGCAATTTAAGTAGTATTTCTTTTTACAAATCAGAAGGCTTCAAGTAGTCACTGAGAACCTGAACAGGACACACAGACACTGATTATGAGAGAAAATTGCAAAATGTATACACACGTGTAACTGATTTCAAGGCTTGTCCCTTAAGTACTGTACTTTGTGGCTTCAAGTAACAAAATGAAATTTTAAAAAGAAGAAGTTGAAATCAAGTGCGTAACACGGCAACAACCCTTCACGGTTTGATTCAATGGTAACTAGGTTAGGTGAAAAAAATCCTTTGCATTCATGCCACTTTCCTGTAATTCCAAGAGAAATGTATCCTCATGGCCCATGGAATGCTTTCTGTGTATCTCATAAGTGATCTGACACCCTGGGCGCAATATTGTTGTACTTCCCATCTACAGCAGAGCCAATATAGACACAATGAAGGTTTACGGCATGGTTTCTTTACTAGCCCAGGTGATAGAATTGTGTGTGTGTGTGTGTGTGTGTGTGTATGCACGCGTGCTTATTCTACTTTTATCAAACGGTCATATAAAGCAAAAACGTGTGAGTTATTTTTGTTCATTGATTTATAAAGCAAACCAAGTTTAGAGAGTCCAAATGCCAACTGAATTATAAACAACAATAATAATAACAATACCAGTAATCCCCATAACTATGACATCCTCATCTCCACTTTGTGAAGTCATGAAAGTGAAGCTCTAGTCTTCATTTTCTACATATCTCCTCCTCCAGTCTGGTCCTTCTAGAGCACACTTCTATATTTTGAGAACTATTCGTCACATTTTCTAAGAAATAATTTAAAAACATTTCCTAGAATAGCAAGGCACATTCTATTTCAAAGATGGTGACTGTCTAAGTAAAACAAAAGTGTTCCTGTTTTTGTAGTCCAAATGTAACACTCTCATAGAAACTTATCATTCAAGAAGGAAACTGCAACAGAATGTCTCAGAGAATATAAACATCCTCCTTGATTTATGAGATGTATAAGATATTTGTCTCAATTGCTTGGGACACTGGAATGTTTTGTTGTATCCTCTTGAAAAAGCAAATCTCTACTGTGGTTTAAATATTAACACTTCAGCAAAATCAAAATATTTCTTATTACTCTGCACAACTATGAAATTCCCCTATTCCTCTACCCAACCACCCCCAGTTTATACGCCATGCATTTCTACCGAATTGACTTGTAATATTTTTCGTCTTTCACAAGATAAAATGATACTTTCACACCTATGATACTCTTTTATACTCTTTTCAATTTCTGTAACTTTATATTTTTATGGAAAATAAAGGCAGTCTTAAAATGAAGACTTTGGCATAGAGACTAAAAGAACATAAAGATTCTGTATACCTTAATCCTCATTTCTTTATGCGCCTTAAAGAAAATAGATAATACAGCCTCTCCCACTGTGAGCAAAATATATGGAGGTTAAAATAAAAAGGAACATAGTGAGAAGAAAATATGGGAAGGAGTGGAGAGAGAAGGAAAAGGAAAGTAAGAGAGGCACAGTATAAATTTGATGTCTCCATGTCTCAAATATGATATGGGGTAGACTTTAAAATTAAAATTTAGTAACTGATTCTTTGATTCTGCATGTAGAATATCAAGGCACATACTAAGGAATCAGATTGCTTTAGTTCTTCTACTGGCTTTTACCATCTAACTGATGCAGGGCAAACAACCTAAGTTTCTGAACCTCAATTTATTAATCTGTCACATGGGTAAAATAACAGTATTTTTCTAATTTTAGGGTTGTTTATTACTGTTTCCAGTATGCTGAAAATACATGACACATGGTAGTTCTGCAGTAACTATCTGCAGGGTTAATAAAATAATGTCATGTATTTTAAATATTGTCACAATGTAGACATTCCCTAAATTATAGGTATTTTTAGTATTGCTTCGATTCTGCGTTTTACCAGTTGATGAGTCCTACAGCTACTGTTTCCCCCAAAATAAGACCTAGCCAGACCATCATCTCTAATGCGTCTTTTGGAGCAAAAATTGTTATAAGACCGGGTCTTATATGTTATGTTGTGTTGTGTTGTGTTGTGTTGTGTTGTGTTGTGTTATGTTATGTTATGTTATGTTATGTTATACTATATATTATATTATATAAGACCCATTCTTATAATAAAATAAGACCAGGTCTTATATTAATTTTTGCTCCAAAAGACGCATTAGAGCTCATGGTCCCGCTAGGTCTTATTTTCGGGAAACATGGTACCCATACTTCATTGTAGGTGTCATTGTACTTCTTGGTACAATAATCACTAGTTTAGGGGTAATTTTCAAGGTAGAGGAAAGATCCTTATCACTTTAACACCCCTCCAGGACCGTCTCATATTCTTCAATTTGCTGATAATTCAACTTCACTTGGTGATCCAAACTGATGGTTTAAAGACCACATGTTTTACCCACTTGGCCTAAGTTTCATACAAGTGCTAATTAAAGTTATTTGATAAAACTTGAATGCATATGTTGGGTCGAAGTACTTTCCTAAGGCAAAAATCTGTTTATGGACACTAAGAACTGAAATCCTGCTGTTGGCCATCATTTGATCAAGGCAGTAGGAGAGCTGAAATCAGGGTTGTGTTGAGTCACTGAAGAGGAAAGATGGAAGAAAATGGGGAAGTCAACTGTGAGGAGACATATTCTGGAAATTAAGAGCTGCTATACAGCAATTGAATTACTTTGTTCTCTCTATCCACACCTGTAGATTCAGTGAGAAAAGGTATAGTAATGGACTAGGTCAGAAAGTATAATTTTCATTCTTTTTTTTGTCCAGCATAGGATTGAAGTAATGTCTACATATTATAAGAAAGTAGAAGACACTGGACAGCATCAACAGAACTTGGATGGGGAGCAATCCCATCACCGCAAATTATGGAAGCACACCAGGACCACCATGCACACCTAGAAATGATACCAGTTGTGGCAGAATTACTGATTCATGAAAACAGTCATAGCTCATACAAGCACCCTTCCTTCCCATTAAACATATTTATAATCCAGGGATGTAAGTGACATTAGAAATTACTCCTCATGGAATGCTGTGGTAAAGCGAACATGCCACTAAATATAACTTCTTCTCCCCTCCCTCCCTCTCTGCCTCCCTCAGTTCTGTCCTCTCTCCCCTCCCCCTCCTTGTCTTTATTTCTTCTCTCTTTCTCCTTCTTCTTTTTCTTCCCCCCTTCCAAAATCAATTTTCTTCTGACATTGTGGTTAGCTTGCTTACATTTTGGAAATCTGAGGCCAGATGCTTAGAAGAGAAAATTTCCCCCTAAATTTCTGAGTAGAATTGATGCAGCAAGAAATATGAAATCCCCTAAAATCACTCAAGTTTTCCTGGCAGATACTAAGCTCATAACCCTCTAAGAACTATGAGAATTATAGTGCAATGGTCTTGATAGGGGAAATCACAGTTTAAATAAAGTCAGATTTATATACAGCTCTATTGTACTCTTTTAGGGAGCTTTGCTTTTAAACCTAGAGACAGACAGGATATTGTTGATTTAGATATTATGGGAAGGTCACATGTTAAAATTCTTTCTCCCACACATTCAAAAACCTACAACAAAATATCTCGTTGAAGTTCAGTTCCCAGTACCTCAGAAAGTCCTATCTCATTACTGCTTCAATCCCTTGGAACATTCTTATTACACCAACAGCCACAAAGAACCAACAGCTGCTTCGGATGGAACAGAATAAATTCTCAGACAGCTGTTGGGGAGAGTTTTCAACCACAAAGGAATATAAGTTGAAAAGTTCACAACAAAGTTTTTCCCATTCTCAAAGAGGGAGACTGCTATACTTACGATAACCATATAAACGGGACATCATTTGGTAAGAAAAAAAATCATGCTTGAAAGCGGTTGATTCCAATTTTCACTAGCAAATTAGCAAATGTTTTCAGGATATATGCTGAGTTATGAAGAAGCTGCCAGTGCTCTTATTAACTGCTATTTGGAATATAAATAAGAACATTTCTTAAGTTCAAGAGCGCTTGTGGTAGTCGAGAATAGAAAAAAAATGTCCTATAATACTGACTAAATTTCTGTATATAGAGTAGGTTAAATCTTCTACAGTTGTGAAAGCAATATTATAAAATAATATAAATTTGAAGACTCTAAAGGGTGCTCATGATATGTTATGTAAAAAGGTTATAAGGTAGTACATATAACATATATATATATATATATATATATATATATATATATATATATATTATACACACACACACATGCACACACACCAATATGTAGATAATGGTTATTTATAATTGGTAGAATTTAGAGATAAATCATTATTTTTTTCTTGTCTTTAAGTGTATCCTTCAGTGAACATTTGTTATTTTAAAAACATTATAGTACCAAAATGCTTTCAAAAGCAAGTATCAATGCAAGTCACAGGCAGGTCCAGATATATTTGGAGCAGAAGCCGTGTGTCCAGCTGGATTTTTCTGGTTGCTCTGCGGTCTTCGGATCCAGTCAGTTTATTGGTGCAGTGTGTGAGAAGTACTTGAGTTAACAGTGTAAGTTCAGGTTGATTTGCATGCACACAGTATATTGGAAGTGAGGGAGAGGGGGATTGAGACAGGAAAGGGAGCTGACAAAAGGGTGTATGAATGCGTGGGCCAGCGCTGTGGAGAGCTGAGGCCCCATCCCAGGTGGAATCTTTGAGGACCAGTGCTGCACCTACGTTGGAACAGCAGTCCTGAGAGGTGAGAAAGCTGTGATATCTGTTCCCCAAGTTCTATCCCTCACTGGTTGAGGGGCACTCTGGTGTGTTCACTTCTACTTGTCACAAAATGTCAAAGACGCCTGGTAGGGAAACACATGACACCCCAATAGACTCCTCTGCACTAGCCTTGTAGGATGTCTGCATCTATAAGTGAATATATATCCTGAAGCAGGGGGGAGCTATTCCTGCATCAAGATGATGAGATGGGATGGTAGAAAATGGATCCTTGTGTTCAAATTCGGATGCTTGCTAGCTACATGTGCTTTAAGAAGCACTGAACATCTCTGGGTCTTAATATTCTCCTCTGTGAAATATCAACAGCACTACTTAGCATCTTCCCCTAAAAGGACACCAGGCAATATTATGTTTCGGAAAGATAAAAAGGAACTAAGATGTGCCTCACATTTCCACGTCAATTTATCAGCTGGGATTGGAAAATGCTGCCGACCACAAAATTAAAAGTAAATTTGAAACTTGTGTCTGGGACAGACTTGTGCCTTCGCAGGGTTAATAGAATGTCACAATTTTCTTTAAAAAGTCAGGATTTCTTATTCTCTGGCGTTGATAAAAAATGTATTATCACCCCGGGTTTTAGCCATTGGCGTTTTGATCGCAGCAGATTCTCGAACTTTAAGGTCTCCGTTCTATCTGGGGCCCAAATAAATGAAATCGTCATTAGTATTTTATCAACTTAATATAACGAGGTCTCCACTTTCCTAGAAACCTAAAAAGATTCCTTTCTAAGAGTGGTAGTCGAAAACATGATAAGTTCCGTTTACTTCCTGCAGGGGGAGAATGCGACCCTCAGGTCTGAGGGGAAGGGTCCAGCTTTCTTCCCTCCTGGGCCCTCAAGGTTGTCAGCCTCTCCTCCCTCACCCCCTGCTCTGTTTTGCACGTGCAGCCGCACTCACCACACTGGGGCTCAGTTCATCGTTTGCGGCTGGCAGGCTGCCAACGCTGCTTTGAACTGTGGAAAATCTGAGAAGTGCTTGATAGCTTTTTATATAGCTTGGTTTGATACCAATAACTCTTGAGTGTGGATGTCAAGGCAACAAAGCTGCAGCTCACAAAGAAAGAAAAATAATAATAAAATAAATCCCCAAAGATTATAAGTGAATAATCTGTGAAATGCTTAGAAGAATTTTCTTATTGTTTTTCAGAAGGCCTTGTTAATTAAGGTTCAGGACCGAGAAGTGAATCTGTCATCAAGTCGCCATTCCTCCTGCATGTATAACAAATTGCTCACATAAACTGTCCCCAAATCTCGTCATCTCTCATTTCCCTCCTCCAGGAACTTGAAAGTGATGTGCTGTTATACTAGTCTGCAGTTCCATTATTTGAGCATATTTGGTTTTAGCTGTAATTTTCAAATATTTTTTTGCAAATAAGATTAGGGCAGAACTAAACAGAATCTGTGAACAAGTCTTTTGACTTAATAGCATCATTATTTCATGGGGTTGGAGGAGTAGGAAAATAGGTGGAAAAACGGTGGGGACAGTGACCCCTCTCAGGTTTCCATAATCAACTGACATCCATTCCTATTAGGATAATTTCTTTACAGAAGCTGCTCAACAGAGAAGCTGAATCTTGGGCTTACATCGCTCCCCTTCCTGAAATCACAGCATCCACAACAGGCTCAGCATTGGGTCTGTGTGTATGTTTATCCCCAACAGACCCCCAGAGGGAGAAAGAAAAGCATAGACGAGCTTTAAATAAATGGAGCCATGCCAAAGAATTTGGCACAGCCATTTGTCTTTGGTACTTAAGCAGAACAGAGAAGGAAGCTCTTGGAGTCAACTTTAGGTTGTGCAGAACAATGTCAATTCAAAGTAATTGGAATTTATTACCATAAACTAAATAGGATTGGCAAGTGCTTTCTCATTCCCTCCTCAACTTTTCCTTTGTTGTAGTTAATCCTATCCAAGTAGAGAAAGGAATCTATATATTAGTGGGTTCACAAGCACCTTGGAGTAATTTTGTGAACTCTATTCAATCTGTGGTACTTGATTTATTTTTATTTTTTAACTTTCTTCATGATTGGCCTTATTGCCCCACCCTTCAGCCCCCGTTTGCTTCATCCCTGTTAACACTTTCCCATCTTTCTCTAAGCAGTTTGGTGTGGCAGTAAAGATACTGAATAGTAAAACAGAGAGATGTTTTATAATGTTCTGGGCTGAAGTGTGCTCTCCCCATTAATACATTGAAGTCCTAACATCCAATACCTCAGAGTGGGACTTTACTTGGAGATAAGGTGTCAACAGTAGTCATCAACTTAAAGTAAGATTACTGGGGTGGATCCAAATTAATATGACTGGTGTTCTCACAAACAAAGGAAATTCAGACACAGGCATACATACAGGGAGAATTGTGTTTGATATGAAGATAGCCATCTATAAGCCAAGACGAGAGGACTGGAACAGATCCTTCCCTCAGTCCTGAGAAGGAACCAATGTTGCCAAGACATTGACTCAAACATCCAGTCTCCAGGACTGGAAGACAATAAATTCCTGTTGTCTACTATACCTCATTTGTGGTAGTTTGTTTCAGCAACCCTAGAAAACTAACACACATAACTATCAGTTATTTTTCAGGTAAACCGGAGTACGCCACTTCTTGCCTCTGGGCCTTTGTTTACTCAAATGTAATACAGCATAACTGGGCCTGCACAATCTATTTTGAAGATAGTAACAAACTCAGGTAAGAGAATGGCTGTAGAAATAGCTGCAAGAATATGCTACTGTGTATACTACGTGAGGCATCATGAGTAGGTATCTTATATGTAGAATTGGATGGCGTTCAAGATTATTGTTTTACTACTAGAGTATCTGAAATTTTGTATTATTTATTTCTATGATCCAGAGACCTTGTTAAAACACAAATAATCTTCAGAATAGCATTGGGAATAGTTTAGAGATTGGGCCAACACTCCAGACAGAGAAATGGGAACTGGAATAGAACAACAGATGTAGTTATTACAGAATAGCATTGACAGAACATTCAATAATTAAAGGAGAGAAGAAAATGAACTATCATGAATGTGACTTGAACAACCTTATGTTTAAGAGATTGGTTCTTGATTCGAATCTGTGCCACCGGCATCTACTTTGCATATATTTGCATACAGTGTTCAGAATCCTGTATTTCAAGTATGAAATTAAACAACAAAATTATACCAGTTATCTTTATACTCACTAAAATGCACAAATTATTTTTAAAGCTCCTACGGTTTACCTCTGGAATGATTGGAGGCAAGCATCATAAGAAATGGAACATTGCCTCTTTTTTATCCCAAGGAAGGAGAATTCATATTTAATGAGAGTGCAGTGTATACCCATCAAAGGAAAGAAGAGAATAGATGGCATGGGAAGGGGAGGAAATGGGAGAGGTGGGGTGGGAAGAGGAGAGGAAGAGAGGGAAAGGAAAGCAGAAATAATTTAAATCCAATTTGAAGATGGATTTCCTCAGGCCCACATTTCCACTGAAAAGATACTGCTTTCTTCTTCAATCCTCAATAATTGCTCAAAAGTCTCCCTAAAAACTCAGCTGTGCGTGCTTCCCAACAAGAAATTTCAAATGGGCAGACTAATATTTCCTTGCTCAGATTGAGTAATTTCAATGAAATGTTTGAATATATGTGTATTCTCTGGTACTCTATGCATGCTATATAAGTTTGTAAAGGAGCCATTATTTTATTGCATTAAGCATTTTATAAAAAGTCATCATTTATATATTTATGATAAGGTATTCTTAAATTAAAAATGAAGTATTATGATTATATGTATTTTAATTAGCAAAATAATTTTACTAATCAACCCAATATTGCAAAACGCTACCTCCCTGTACCACTTCCTCGCGAAACAGCAGACTGACATAATTACTGGCCTCTAGGGCAGAAGTCACCGCTAGAGGGTATTCCTAGGGCATACAATTTTAGGAGAGGAAGCTGGATGGAGAAGAAACTCAACAGCTTGAAGAGGTGACCCTTATAAATTTTCTTTGAAACTTAAGATTAGCGAGGAGGTTGAGGTTATGGACTCTGCCCTGTCGGTAAAGTGCTGGAGCTCATTACTGTCCCTCCCCCCACTTTTGTTGAATTTGTTTTCTACACTGATAAATGCTGACTTTGGTTGTAAACCCATTTGCCAATACTGAAACAGCTTAGATGCTCTCAACTGTCATGTTAACTCAGCCAAACTGTCATTTGCAGAAACCTTTGCAAATTTACTTTATATTGAGCTGGTAACATCTGACTAATTTCTACTAATATTGCACAGCAGCTATAACCACTTTTGCAGAGCACATTAGCCTTGTTTAACTGGCATCATAAATAATAAATTCAAACTGCTGGGAATTGGCTTATATTCCATATTGCTTTTTGACATATTTTTGGAGTCAGGTACACTATTTCACACTAATGATGCTGCTAAACCCAGATGCTTTTGTCTGTTATCCCTACATCCCAACCAAATATTTTAAAGAAATAATGCATCAGTCAATCTTTTATCATATTCCCAATGTTCTAATCTTGTCGCCAGGAAATTAAAATGTATAATTATCTAACAGTTCTTTGGCAGGCCATTTGAATTGAGCCTTGGTCTAATTTCTCAAATCCTCTTCAACCTATCCCTATCTCTGTCTTCTTTAATCTTACTTACCCCTGCAGGGTTGGTGTTGAGATCTAAGGAAGTCTCAAACTTCCATCAAAGAAACATAACAAAGGCAGTAAGGGAGACCAGTGGAATAAATTACTCCCAAGAAATTGAGAGTCAACTGTGAGCATGTCCACTTGCAAAAGTGTAGAGGGGAATCTTTCTGACTTAAGTTTGCTAAGTGATGATGTGCTGGGAGTAATATTTGCCCAGTATATGTCCTTTAAAGTGAGAAAGCATAAACAAGAAAGATACTTTTTGAAGAGGGAGCATAAGGAGATTCAATTAATATTGTAACGGGGACTATTGCAATTTGAAGGGATAAAGTTTGTAGAGTAAGGGCTTTAAAATGGCCACTCATAAATACTGGTTACTAGGTTAAGAAACATATTTAGTTTTTAAAACTACTAAATAAAAAGGACAAAACAAAAGGGTGGGAAAAGCAAATGGTACCACACGTGCTGCACCCTCTGGGACGAGATCAAGATGGATGGTGTTGGCTGTGGATGTGGATTTCATGTCAACTCCAGTAACATGGTTGGCTCTCTTTCTGTTGTTTGGATTTGTCCCTCATGGGGCTTTCTTAGAGTGGACCCAACCGTAAAGCATCACATCAGCTCCATCTCCTGCCTGCAGACCTGCTAGCCTCCTTAACTTTTTACATGCCACACGCTTCCACTCTCAGCTCCTGGTCCTTAGAACAAGATCTCATTTTATTTATCTTCGGATTCAATCATAGGAAATGAGAATCGAATTAGCACATGTCCAGATACATCAGCTTACTCAGGAATAAAGGATTTAGCCATAGCAGTACAAATAGTTTGTGTGTGTTTATGTGTAATCTCACACTGAGTTTCATACTGAGGGTAGTAGGCTCTGTATGGAACTTGATATGTCTATGCAAATACTGAGAAAATAAGATGGAGACTTACAAGTCTGCAAACTGCCTTTCCCATTTTCCTTTGCCTGTTGGCTTACTGTTAGGTTCTATCAGCAAGAGGCACTGAGGACAGATTAGAAGGCAGAGGAAGGGTAAATCTTTTTCCCACTCGTCTTTCCATTTTACTTTCTTTCATAGAGTCTCTGGAGGTGGTAAATTTCTTCTTCAGTCTTTGCGTCGGAGAGGGTCACCCTTCTTCCAGATTTCAATACTACAGGTGGTGGCAGCCCTTGAAGTGGATTCTGCTCCCACTTTGTGTTTATTCCTGGCTTTTGTTTTCCAGTCTTCCTGGAGTTGATAATCTTTTGTTTACCTCTCTTGCTCCTATTTTCTCTTCAAATTTTTCCTGCATATGTAATCAATCTTTGTACTACATTACTTTTATTTAAGATATCTGATAATCAATCATTGTACTACATCACTTCTATTGGAAGAATTCAGTTTCCTTTTTCCCTGACTAGATCATGACTAATACAGGGAGAAAATATGGGAGAAATGAAAATCAGTGACTTTCTGGTTGGCTGATGCATGGGGGTGACATGTAAAATAGAAAGTGTGTGGTAATATGTAAAATGGAAAACCTTCCTTCATTTCTCCTCTATAACTTTAATGTGTTTCTTTTTAATAACTTTAAAATGTTTCTTTTCTTGACAATGATTTTGTTGAAAAATGATTTCCTTATTTGTTAAAATAATGAAATAATACTTGTAAATATATACATACATATAAATATATGTAATATATAAATACATATACATATACAATAAATACATACAATTTGTCACTAGCAATAATAAACATACATGTCTTTTCCTGCCACCCTAATTAAGACATAAAATAATCTACGTGAGAAATTCATTATATTCCTCTCCTTCCCGCTAATAGAAAACAACTATTCCAAATTTTGTTTATCATTTCCTTGGATGTCCTAGTAGTCTTACTACATATGTATTTATACATACACTATACATTGCTTGGAGATTTGTTTTATGTTCTTAAACAGTATATAACTAATAAAGTTCTATAAGTATCCTATTGTAGGTAGCTCCATTTTATTCAATATTAAGCTTGTTGAATCAACCATGTTAATATGTGTCTATTCAGAGTTCTGTTTTCTATAGTTTTGCATTGTGTAAATATATGATAACATATTCATCCTTTCCCTTACAGATGTTTCTAGTGTTTTGCTTTCACAAAGATAGCTGCTAAAAGCCATCTTCTGTATGTTCATGTACCAGTGCAGAGGTACACGGATTTCCTGGATGTATATACCTAAGAGTGGAATTGTTGAGCTATAGTATATATGCACTTTCCATTTTACTAGATAATATAACATTACTTTTCATTGGAATATTAGCACTTTATTTTCCTTCTGTACATGTGTTCCCATCTTCCTATCTATCAATTTTCATTATTTCCACAACTTGATATTATTGGATGTTTTTAGAGGGGGCAATCTCATGAGTAAAAATGATACCTCATTATTTTCATTTGCAGTACATTGATTGCTTATGAAATGAAAGACTTTTCTTATGTTTATTGGTCACAAGTCTTCCCTCCTTTGTTAAATACATGCTTGTGCATTCTGACTATTTAAAAAATTTTTTTCTTATGAGAGTTTTTTAATAGTTCTTTTAGGTATGTTGTTTAGTAACCCTGTCTATATTATATGTGCTATTAATATCTTTTTGTGTTTGGTCTTTTTATTTTATTGGTGTCAAGTGAGAAAGAGAAATTACTAATTTTAAGGGAGATGGATTTATCATTTCTCTTATTACTTTTTGGTTGAAAACATATTTTTCTATCACTGTTATCAAAAAGATTAAAGATGTCATCTTATTTTTTTTTCTAATAGAGTTCTACCTTATACATGTGAGGTCAATTTATTTGGAAATATGTAATATATATATATATATATATATATATATATATATATATAACAGTACATATATGTAATATATATATTTCACAGTATATATATACATATACACAAATAAATATATATAAACTATATATGTATAAATATGTATATATATATATATATATATATACTGTGTTTCCCTGAAAATGAGACCTAGCCGTACCATCAACTCTAATGCATCTTTTGGAGCAAAAATTAATATAAGACCCAGTCTTATTTTATATATATAGATATAGATATAGATATAGATATAGATATAGATATAGATCTTGTGACAATATATATATCTGAAGTAATTTTCTTTTTATTTTACACAAAATTCTTTCTATGCCATTGACTTATTAGTTTATGCTCATGATAATTCCACCCTATCTTATTTCTATTACTTCATAATAAATACTATTTTGTAGAGTAAATCTACCATTCTCATTTTGTTTTTTTCATAATGTGTTGCCTATACTTGTTCTTTTGTTCTTCCATATACATTTCATAATCCGTATGAAGGACCCTGAAAAATCTTTTGGGATTTTGATTAAAATTACACTGATCAATATGGGGAGAACTGATATTAGTGGTAGATATGATAGAAAGACTTGGTCAACCCCTGTTCTAACTTCCTTTTAGAACACTGGTCTCTACTGAAAAAAGAAAAACAAAAATCAAAAAACAAAAACTATATTTCACAAAGAAACTCTATTTCCTAAAAGCTCTTGCTATTGCTATCTTGGGCATAATTCAGCTTTATCAATAAGACATGTCTCATCATGTAACACTTGGAACTAAGTGAATGAGGAGGAAGGGCAGTGCATATGAAGCTTGTACTTTGCTGATGTGGAGTGAGAGGTATGGCTCTGGAACCAATAGATATGGAAGCTGCTTCCTAACCTGTGGACCAGAGTTAAAAACATGTGATCCTGGGCCGATATCTAGGACACTGACTTCTTCATCTCTCAGCTTCCTCAATGTGACAGACAGCAGTGCCTTGGCAGGGCAATTCTGAATGCTGTTTGATTATTCCCAGAGCCCATCTGTCGAAAGCTCCTCCCCAACTTTTCCAATAATGCTTTAGGTATCAGTATCCCTCTTTAAATCCCTTCCTACATTGATAAAATCCTATTCTGAAGCCTAGGCATGCAAGGCCTATATAAAACTGAGCACGGATGAAGGCAATATGGCAAGAACATGATGCTGGGTTCTCTCTGTAGCACATAGGGATGTCTGAGGACTGAAATATGAGAACAAATACTGAGAATGGCCTCTGGGATCCTCCACCCTAAGGAGGAAGCATTGTTAGAAGAATTGAAATTCTGTGGTCTACTAAGCTGTATATGGTAACGACAAAAGCCAAAGGCAGCTCAACTAACAAGATTGACTTGGTCCCCTACATTAAGAGGCATATCCGTTCCATGTATGAATTCTATCCTATTTACTTCAGCCTCTGCTTTTCTATCATATATCTAGTGTGCACATGCGCACGCACACACTCACATACACACAAATTAAACACACACACACACACACACACACATACACACATCTCTACTGTCAATAGCAAACAGAACCAGACTCAGAGATGACACTAGTGTTGGAGCTACCAGAAAAGGAATTTTATAGAATTGTGATTGGCATGTTGAAAGATCAAGTGGAAAAGGTCAATTGTGTGAAGTGATGGGAGATTTCAGAAGAGAAAAGGAAACTGCTAAAGATAAAGCTGGACCCTAGGTAAAGTAATAAGTACATATTTTAATCAGTAATATACTATTGATTGTAATAGGGAACAGGATACAGCATGAACTGAACTCAACTTTGATTTGAAAGGCAGTGATTAGGAGTTTTAAAGGGAGAATGAGGGGGTAGGGAAGAGAATGAGCAAAGGGTCAGTAGAGTCAAGAAAGTGAAAAATTACAAAAGTTGTTCAGTGTAAATGCTGATCTATGTCTTTTAACTGTCAATTTTCCAATTTATGATCTTAGCCTCCCACCGAGATTGGAAAACAGAGGCTCTATCCTTTCTGAAGATAACATTTTAAAGGGGTGCCATCCACATTCTTGAGAAAGACATAACTGAGTTGTAGGAGCTACATATACATCTCAAAGAGGAAGAAATCACAAACACACAGACACACACACACACACACACACACACACACACACTCACACACTCGAGGGCTCAGAGGAGCTTCCTTAGAGTTTGTTGAAAAAGAGAATCTTTGACAAAACTACAAAAAAGAGTCAAATATAAGTAACAAAAATTTAAAAACATGGCATTGAGGTGGAGAAAATCTTTGAAGTTGTTATCAGTAATTAGACATTGCCAAAAAAAAAAAAAATCAGTGAATTTGAACATAGATCAATAGTAATCATCCAAACTGACACATAAAGAGAAATAAGGAGAATAGAGTATCTAAAAAGCAGTGAGATAATATTACATAGTCTATTATATGTGTAACTGGAATCCAAGAAGGGAAAGAGAAAAAGAGCAGAGCCAAAAAAATATTTTAAAAAAACCCCAAACAAACAAAATCCATTTTTTTGAAAACAATGAAAGACCAGAGAACTTACTTTTTTTAAATTTAAAGACACACAGAGAATGCTAAGCAGGACACATTTACATATGTAAAATAAAACATATGAAGAAAAGAATGAAAAGCGTGGAAGGGAGGAATTGATAACATACTGTTGTGATATTTTTGTACTATACTTGAAGGTAAATGGTGATAAGTTAAGGTGTATGATGTAAAAATTAGGATAATCACTAAAACAAAACAATATAAGAAGTGTAACAATTAAGTAAAAAATAAATATAGAAGGAAATGATAAAAAATGCTTGGTTAAAAGTAATCCAAAAGTATGCAGCTATTAAATAAGAAAAACAAAAAAGAAAATACTTGGAAACTGTAGAAAGTCATCAGCAAGATTTAAACATAACTAACAATAACGATAATTGCATTAAATGTAAATGGCCTAAGTATGCCAAATGGAAGACAATTGCCAGTTTGCATAAAAAACAATGACCGATTATATTCTATGTAAAAGAAACCCACCTATACATCTATGTCTGTCTCTCTATATGCATCATCTCTATTTATGGTTTAAAAGTAAAGGGGATATTAAAAGTTTCCATATTCCTCAGGCTATAGAAATCTGGAAAGAGCATTACTCTACCTTAATGACAAAAATAAAAAAGAAACTACCAGAACTACATTCTTTAAACCCATCATAGAGCTGAGATTGCAGGGCAAATGAGTCGCCTGAGAGCCAAGAAAAGAAAAATCTCCTAAAGGAGAATGAGATGGTAGCTGCAACAGTGCTGTGGCAGAGCCCAGGAGGAAGAGATACTTCATGGCATTGAAGAGGGAATAAAGTTTAATAAATATTTTTTAATAATTTTTAATAAATTGCTAATAACCTTGTGTAGGTTAGTCTAATAATGCAGAACTTCTACGATCCCAAGAAGCACCGGAGTTTACAAATACAATCTCACAGGAAAAACTGGAAATAAGGTGGGAGACCAGACAAAATTTTCATTGGTAGCGCAGACATCAAAAAGGGAACTGGCCACCACTGAAGACCTCTTACACTGTTAGAGTCTCACTGGATCTTTTTCATCTACAGAAAAAGTGTCCCTGTGCCTCTATGAGAGGGTAGCAAATCCTATCACCTCCCAGACAGACTCAGGTGAAGAAACCTTTGCAACTGAGGAAAAGGCGGGGGAGGGAGGGCTAGAAAAGAAATAAAAAGGAAAAAGATCTTGAACCTAAGGGCTGGGTAGGCAGGAGTGCTGGCCTTAAGACTCTATACAAGTGCCATTAGAGGTCTCCAGCCACTGGTGAGGGCCAAGATATTGTTTCTGGACAGGACCTGCCAGAGATTCAAGCCACAAGATGAGCAGGGCCACTGAAAAAGCTCTGACCCTGAGACCTTAGCCAAAGAGACTTAGTGTTTAACAAGCAGTAAGTCTAAGTCTGGGGGAGGCACAAAAACATGGGAAGAGAACTTCTCTGTGACTCAAGGGCACTAGTAAACTGAAAGCTAAGGATGGAGCAGGATCATGGAAGAAAACCCTCAGGCATGCCAGCCTCCACACTAGGCCAAAGGTAAAGCTAGCAGAATTTGATGCTGGAGGTGCATGAAGGTGACCAAAATAACAACCCAACCCAAATCCAAATATAAGTGGTTTATTAACCACACCAAATAAAGGTACAGATTGTCAGCTTCCATTTTTTTTTAAATCTGTATGATGTATATAAGAAATTCACTTTAGACATAGGATTAAAGTAATGGGAAAGACTATGTCATGCAAACCCACTCAAAAGAAAGTTAAAATGGTTATATTACTGTTAGAAAAATAGATTTGAGAACAAGAAATATTACCCATGATACAGAAGGAGTGTGCATAATGAAAAAGGGGTCCATTTTCCCAGAAATGGGAAATACGAATGCACCTTACAACAAAAATATAAAATACATGAAACAAAGACTGTTAGAATATAAAGGGAAAAAAAATTACTCAAATGCACAATTAGACTTGGAAACTTCAATGCTTTTTTCTCAATAACTGATAAAAAAAAAGCAGAAAAATCAGTAAAGGTCATAAAAGATGTAACACCATCAACCAACTTGAATTCTTTGGCTATAATAGAACACTGCACACACAGTGTTACAGTACAAATATTTTCAAGTGTACTTGGAACGTTTATCAAAACACAGCATAAAAAATGTTCATGTATATAAAAAACTTTAATCATACAAAGAATTTATCCCCCACAACAGACTGAAACTAAAAAATAATTACATAAAGTTATCTGAAAATTTTCCAAATAGATAAAATTAAGCGGGAAAAGAGGGCAGTCAAAAAGGTAGTCACAAGCTAAGTTATAAAAAAATTGAATTGAATACAAAAGAAAACGACATATAATTTGTGAAATAGAACTAAAGCAGTGCTTAGAGGGAAATATACAGAATTATGCCCAAGCTAGAATGAAGAGAAAGATCTTGCAAATCAATGTTGCAACCTTCCAATTGTAGAAATTAAGGAGAAAAAGAAAATCAATGAGAAGAAAGAAAATAATCGTGGTAAGAGTAGACATAAAATTATTTGAAAACGGAAAATAATAGAGGAATAAATGACTTCTGAACATTATCATTGTAGGAAAGTTTCTCCAGATCCAACCCTGAAGGATGGTGCAAGTGACAAATTAAGGAAATGTAAAAGTGTTAGGAAGAGAAGCCACAGAATGGGGAGCAGGACAGGAAAAATCAGGGAACCAAACAAAGACATAATAACCTCTTCCTGGCTCTGCAGAAAGTTCTGGGACATAAACCATGCTCAGAGTTTGCTCCACCTCAAGGCAGGGGAGATGGATTCCGTGTTTCAGAGTCAGTCATTAACGACAAAGGGGTGGGCACAGACCTGGTAAGAAAAAATGAAGCCAATATGGGCCGTATCTGCCACACTGTATGTTTATTGTCTTGTTCAAAGTGAAAAAAAAAATAGCTTAATATTTGAAGGAGATGATTTCTGACACACTGTTGGGCACATGTTTTATTGTGCCTCAGCGCAAGCAAAAATGGCAGTGTTCTAAACGTGGTTGTATGAACTCCTTCTTCAGGGTGCCTTCTGGGCTTCCCAGGTGGTTGCTGGTGGTTTCTTTGGCATCATGTTCCTCTTTTATTCCTGGTCTGTGCTGCACCTGACACAGCCTAAGGACAGCAACACTGATATGTTACTCCCTAATCTCAATGATACGTCCTCGCATGGTGATCGCTCCTCCTGGTAGTGTGGTCTTTGATTTGATTGCCTTCATATGTGGTCTACAGCTGTTGTCCAGGTTCCCTGCTCCAAGGAGCTGGCAATTTGATTTGTCAAGGACCACGTCGGGTGACAAGTCAGTATCATTCTTACAGCTTCTTTCAAAAAGCTGACTGATGTTACAAGCAGAGGTGACTTTTTTCTCCTAGAGAATTCCTTGCCTGAGCTGCATGTGTTTGGGGAACTCATATTTGCAACTTGGCCCTGCTTGCCCTAGAGCAAGGGTTCTCAACTTTGACATTACTAACGTTTTGCACCTGATACCTCTTGGTCATGAAAGGCTTTCCTGTGTATTGCAGGGCATGCAGCAGCACCCTTGGCCTCCACCCCTCCAGTTGTGATGACCAAAATTGTCAAATATCCCCAGGAGAGCAAAATGGCCCCCAGTTGAGAACTACAGCTCTAGGCAGTGTTTAGGAAAAAGAACTTTCTGTGATGATAGAATGATCTGTACCTGTGTGGTCCGATACTGCAGCCATTAGCCGCACGTGAGTGTTATTCACTTGATATGTGGCAACTTTGACATCAAAACTGTATTATTAATTATATCTAATTTGAATAATTTATATGTTAGTTTAGATGGCTGCATGTAACTCACGACTGCTGTTGGATAGCACACGGCTCAAGCACACTACCGACTGTTAAAGATAGCTGGGGTTCTAATGTGCCTTGGTTTTCTTTCCCCCTGAGCTCCTACAGCACGCCCAGTGTGCAATGGGACCGTAGCTATAATGAAAAATATGTGTAATATCCTTAATGCATTACAGTTGACAAGTGTTTTCAACATATTATTAAAAATGGGCTTCACTATCCCTAGAAATATGCATGTTTCTCATTCCTGATATATAAAAGAGACTAAATGACTTTTTTTACATTCATAGCTAATATGTGGCAGAACCTGTATCAGAAGCCATATTCTCTGACTCAGAATCTGTAAATCTAATCTCCATATATTTCTTTTTCTTGATAAATGAGAATCTCAATTACGCCAATTTTTTTCTCTGATAAAAATTTCCCAACTACCTTTATTCCTTTCTGACCACTAGTCACTTTAAGTTCCCATAGCCCTACTTCTGTACGGCATTATCACATCGTTATTTATATATGTTTCCGCCGCTTTTGGTAACTTCCTGTATATGCATTGTGCCTCTAACTAGATTGGATCATAAAGATAACTGAATATATGAAATTGGAAAAAGATAAAAGATAGATTTGTAATTAGATGAGAAATAAATCTTGGTGTTGTTTCTCATTTGGGACATGGGCCCCTATTACTGGTCTAATAGAAAAAGCTTGGGCTAGCCTAGTGGCTCAGGCAGTTGGAGCTCCGTGCTCCTAACTCCAAAGGCTGCCGGTTCAATTCCCACATGGGCCAGTGGACTCTCAACCACAAGGTTGCCAGATCAACTCCTGGACTCCTGCAAGGGGTGGTGGGCTCTGGCCCCTGCAGCTAACAACGACAACTGGACCTGGAGCTGAACTTAGTTGCCCTCCACAACTAAGATTGAAAGGACAACAACTTGACTTGAAAAAGTCCTAGAAGTACACACTGTTCCCCAATAAAGTCCTGTTCCCCTTCCCCAATAAAATCTTAAAAAAGAAAAGAAAAGAAAAAAGCTTGATGAGGGAACAACAAAGAATCTTTTGATCATATTTGGTTTATATTTTTAATTCAAACTGTTATTTGAAAAACTTTGGAATATTTCTAATAGAAAACTTGCAAATGTTAATTACAATTTGAAGGCAAATAAGGAAGAAAAATTCAAAGACATCATTTAGAATCAATATGAATGAATTATGCAACTCAATTATTCAGGTAACGGTTCAAACTCTTTTGTTAATTTCTTCTCAAAAGATATGCTTTGGCTTGTTAGCCAGGAAATTATTGGGATCTAGCTCTACATCCAAAGTATCAGAAAAATAAAATTTATGGTGTTAGACCTAGTTTGCAGTCATTCTATAATACACATTTTTTTCAGCACAGTAAACCATGACACTTTATTTTGACTCAATATTTTCTACCTGAAAAGTGGTTGTTACAAAAATCTTAAACTGTCAACAAAAATGGACACTGATTAAATAGTAACTGAATCTGAAAGCATTTTCTGCTAACATAACAATTGTTTTTCTAGACCCCCTTTCATCA
Organism: Rhinolophus sinicus; assembly: GCF_036562045.2. Classification (NCBI taxonomy): domain Eukaryota; kingdom Metazoa; phylum Chordata; class Mammalia; order Chiroptera; family Rhinolophidae; genus Rhinolophus; species Rhinolophus sinicus. The sequence continues at coordinate 16,802,255 of NC_133753.1, forward strand.
ACTGTGGACTGAAACAACCATGATAATTCTGTACAATCATTAAGTTAATGTTAAGCCTTAGGATGTGTCTATTATCATGCATTTCCAAAGTCGCTCTTTCTTCAAGCCTTTTAAAGCCAGTCAAGGCCTACTTGAGCTTGCAATGATATGTTAACTTGTGTTAACAAATATTGTTTCTTGAATGAATATTTTGCTAACCACCAATATGTATAATATCCAGATGGCCAGGGTTTTAGTTGTCAACTAAATTCTTTCATGGTCTAGAAAAATGTTAATGGACTTTACAGTCACTCAGTAAAATATTATTTAACAAATGACTTATAGAATAAATGAATATCAAATGAATTATTGTGCTTAAAAATTCTATGACTAAAAACTTTTCTATGAATAATCGTTAAGGTATTCATTTAGAAATATTGATGGTGACTGTACATGATTAAATGATATAACACTTGGCATGTGGTAATTATAGGAGACCCGATACAAACACTGGAACATGGCAATATTTTGGAATTTAAAATTACTCACTTATTTCCTTTTTTCCCCCCATGTTTTTGAATTTGACAATATCTGGAATACATAGGCATTCAACTCTTGGCTAAAAAGGCACACTTTCCAACTGATATAATTTGCCTTCATTTATACTTAATTCATCAAAATATGCTTTCATAATATGTCTTTGATATTCATAATGGCTTTTTGGTAAATCACGGAAAGTTCTTCCTTTGAATGGGGACATGACACTGTGCCAACAATTCACAGAACGTGGTTAACTTTCTCAGAATCCCTAAGAAGGCTATAAATGAAAGAACCTTCCACCATCACCCTAATGTGATCAGAGACTTTTCACCAGTCATGAATGCCAGAGTCAGGCTCCACTCGGGGTGACTATAATTCAGAATGCAGTGTGTAGGCATTTTTAATTGAACTGATGGAAATTGTTGACAGAGTAATGGTTGTAATTGTTCACCATTTCACATAGAAAAGAATTTGCTCAGTAAATAGGAGGCTTTGTTTCCAACCTAATTTAATGGAAACACAGAAGGTACAAGAAAGTAATGTGCCAACTGACACTGGGTGTAAAATAAGGCATTTCAAAGACTTTTGTGCAAATGTTCATCAGCTGACATCTGTCAAAGCAAACTCCTGGGATGGCTTTAGAGCATATCCATTTGCCAGCAGCAAACATTTAGTGAGTTTCGTTCTTGGAGGAACAGTGTTGGTTTGTTTTGCAATGTGAACATTTGAAATACTATTTTTCCCCCAAAAAAATCTGAACTACTACAAAAACACCACCTAGCTTGGTTATACAGTAAAAGAAACAGACTTCTATGCATATGGCTACCAATCCTTTGACTAATTGAGAGGCTACAGGAGCACATGAGAGAAGCCTCACGTGACACAGCTTGTTTTATTGCAGCCTGGATAAAGACATGAAGGCCTGCAGAATATTACTTCCATCCAACACAGAAACTCAAATGGACTCCAACCTGCCATATACTCGGTGAAAGTATCTTGTGGGTTTATACTTGTCTTGGTTGGCCTGATTTCCATTTCAATTTCTTTAAGTATCATAAAGTCTCATGGAACATAAGACTGTTACAGAATTTAGCTGTATTCTATAATTTTGAGTTCACTCTTCAGAATAATCAGGAGAAAGATATTCTGGTAGTATATCCTTAGGGCACAGCATATCTATTTTTTTCTATAGTATATTTCTTTACAGTAATGGCCTATGGAATATCTATTTTGTGGAGAATGTGTGGCTAATTTAAATTTCAGTGTTCAGCAGAACAGGCACCTCCACTTTTCTTTTCTCCCCAGTCCAATAGCATGTCCTGACCTCAGGGCAGAGAATTAAAACCAAATATCAAATATACAGAGTATCGTGATAGTGACAACCTAAACTAGAATTTTGCAGTGGGGACATTAAATGCCTCAACATATAAAGTGTTCTAAAATTTAACTTTGAGAAATATATGTATATCTATGCAATTCTTTGAAAAAAATGTTGTTTTTTTGACTCAGGGAAATCCCTTTTTAATTCATTTTTTTAGTTCACAAAATTATCGAATTGTCTATAATGATCCAATTTTAGACTTGGCATGTCCCAAATACCTTATCCAACTTCTTCATTTAGTATATAAAGAAATTAAGGCCGCGATCAGCTAAGTGAATGTTGTGTAAGGTTACATATTGGAATATTCACAGTTACTGAGTGCATTATAAGAGAGTATAGTGGTGTTGAGGTGTTAATGGCATTATTATTATCTGGACACAGATATTGTGGTAAAAACCCAGTTCCTTTATATTTCTTCTCTATCATATTCTTTTTCAATTCAGCTTCGTAAGTGCAGACTAATATCAAAATGGGCACTGGGCAGCTTTTCCGATTATACATAACTGATGGCTTATCTGCTGCTTTAGATTATTTACAATTCTACTCCCACTGTAACAGCAGTGACTAAGTAGGAACTATGAATGTGTAAGTAAATGCTTTCAATTTAGACAACCATTCAGATTTAATTCACTGAAAAACACTGAACAATCATACTGATATTTACCATTGATCTAGGATCTACTCTTTTCTAGATATTGTGGTAACCACTTTGCAAACATAGACTTTAATTATTACAACTATTCTTGCTTGGTGTTCTATGTAAAAAAAATAAATAAGTAAATAAATTGCAGGCAGATAGATAGACATTCCTGCTTTACAGATGATAAAACTGAAGGCACCACTTATCCTAGTAGCAACAAGTACCATCTTTTTTTATCCTGACCTTAAATTACTTTGGACATCAAGAGCAATGGCCCCATAACACCTCTGAAAAAAGAGCCATGATATATATGTCTCAAAGCTATCATTTATATTCTGTGAACAAGTTTGCGGGTTATTTTTGTAACAAAACTCTGTTCTTAATGTGATACTGTCTGCTTTAAGAGTCCCGATGTTAAAAGCAAGATTAACATGCAGTACTTAGCAAATCAATGCTATAAGGTTTGAACCCAAAAGGATAGCTGTCATCAATTAAGAAACATTTGTTATATACAAAAGTCACAAATAAAACTGTATTAAGAGTCCTGTTTACTGACGTGCCATGATTGGTTCAGAAAACCAAACCCTAACACACAAAATATGCATGAAGTCAAGCTTTGCCTTTTCTATAATTACGGAGGCAGGGGATCAAATCTTCTGCTAGATTCTGATAACATTCTGCTTCTATTGTGCAAAGAATCACCTATGTGACCTACCCTCAAGCTGAATATTTTAGCACAGGGATTTCTCATAAAAACTGCTGTAGCTGAAGGTCTCATCTAATAAGATAAAGGACAGATTGTGGACTGGGAATAAGAGGGGGAGGAGTAACAATGAGTGTGCTCTTTCAGATTTGTGGTAAAGCTAAGTGAACTTGGCAAAGTAGGTCAAAGCTATAAAATGCATTTGATCAAAATTAATTCCATATTAATTTAGATAATTAATATGATACATCAAAATCTCAAGGTTGAAAAATGATATACATGTCTCATAAACCTATCAGTTTACAATACACTTAAATATGTATTGTCCCAATTATTTTAAACCTCACAACCACGTAACAGAATAGGGTCTTATCATACAACTGTAAGTCAGATGATAGATACAACTCTCATAGACCTAGTTGGATTTGCTACGAAGCCACTGATTGCATGTCTTACCTAAATGCAAAGCCTATCTTCTAATTTTCTGAAAATTTCAAGCAACGTAGTCTCTCATGATGGCATCTGAATCTGGACCCTTGGTATTTATACACGATTTTGTGAGTTTCACCTTATGCACTCACGTCTTGGTTTTGGTTTTCCCAGAACCAGATGATGAGACAAGAATTTAAGTGCCAATGATTTATGTGGAAGTTCACCCCAGAGAACACTGGTAGAAAAGTGAAAAATGAGGCAGGGGACAAAGAAGCCCATAAAGGTTATGCAATCATGCCAGCTACCCCTGTGGACAACTGGAGCTTAGTTGTGCTGAGGAACCCTTGGAGACATTGGAGAATATGCCTAAAGAGTTGACATTGCAGCCAAGATAAGATGCCTAAAGTATTTATTCAGGACCCTGAGCTACTTCCAAGGACATTAACTCTCCAGCACTTTCAGTCTGCCATACATACTTTTTGACAGTGTTTCTGAAGCCAATAAAAATCCCTCTGTCAGAGGCTGCAAATGTTTGTAATGTTAGCTTGTAGAAGTAAACATAGAGAGCATATGGATGGCAATATGGATCCTTTCCCATTTGCCTCCTGGGTTCTGATGAGGTATGTTCAGTGTCAAATATTTCTTTCTTCTTTTTTTTCACACTCATTAAAAGAATAAAATTGATATATTATACTATCTATCCATAGTATATCCCTCATATGAGTCTAAAAAGCAATCTTACACTTCAGATACTTTTTTTAGCTTAAAATATTTAAACAAAAATTTGGAGGTCAGGAGCAGGGTCATATTGTAGTAGCCTTGCATCATCTGACCTCTTTTCCTCACCTCTCCCCTCCCTCCAGTCCTTTCTTTATTGATTTAATTCCCCTAACTCTCTGAGGTGGAATCCATTCTCCTTACTCATGATAAAAGGTATAATGGCCATCTCCCATTTTTATTATCTTTTTGTATATTCCCTTGGAGTTTGTTTCCTCACCAAAAATCATCATCATCATCATCATCATCATCACCATCATCATCGTCATCGTCATCTCAAACAAATGCCGTGCTCTCCCCAAGAAGAATGCTGGTCAATAATGTAGTTTTAAAATTCATCACAGTAGTTTGGTAAATAAGGAAACTGAGACAGAGGTGTCACTGTTAACACGTGTGCTATTACAAAGCTAAGAAATGCCAGATGTCTTCTGCTTCCAGAGTCGAGACTCTTCTTCACGGGAGACTGCTTCTCATCCTGGGTTAAACGATGTAAATAAATGTTGACCAGGACTCAGTCAGACGTGAATTAAAGTAACTTTAACTTTTTCCTCACTTACCTAGCCAACGAGACGGCTAGATGAGCAGAATGACAGAGGGTAGCTCCTAGTCAGATGGTAAAAGCCTAGAATTTATTCCTGCTTTGTTCCCAATGATTCTCATAGGACCTGTTCGTCCTTATGTTTGGACACTGTAGGTCAACCTTGCTTGAGAGTTTTCATGATTATATTCTCTTCTAGCTTCTTCCACTGGATTTCAAGGTGAATTATGATGAGGGTAGAGAATCATGGTTTTATAAGGACATAATACGGTATTTCAGTGACAGAATGAAAACAATTTTAATGCATTTTAAAAATGCTACAGGAAGTTTATTTCCGTTTTCTAAGCAATTTGGAACTTTCATTCCCAGCCCATGGTCGTCCAATTATGGATTAGAAACTTTTTGTGAAAATTGTATGATTTTAGCTTTTCTCATGATTTGGTTTACTTTTGATATCTTGGGTGGATAATGCAAAAGAATGGGTTTCCCTTACTGTGAAAGCTCAACACCAGTGTGACTGTAGGAGAGTATCCCCATCATTGTGCCCAGGTGACCTTATACACGTTTGCATGGCCTACACAGGCAGACTTGAATGACAACTTAGCTGAATCTTGGAAGGACTCTTTGTAATTCTCGCAGAACGTGAAAGTGTGGGAAGCCTGTGAGGAGCTTTGAGGAGGCCATGTCTGCCTTCCTACCTCCCCCGGGAGGTGCCATGATACACTTTCCCATTGCCTCCTGCGTTCTGATGAGTCTGGGGCTTTCTGCCTCGTCTCCCTCAGAAGAGAGCTGCAGGGTATATAACAACTCAGTTACAGTCTAGATCTGGCTATTCAGCAGTGGAATATATCCCATATCTTGCATGGCACTCATCTGCTGTCATCCTTTTTCGGTCGATGAAACAAAGACTGAAAGGCTGGCCATTCTGTCTAGTCTACCTTTCTCTGTAAGTAATAAACTATCTGAATCTGAAAGTGGCTGGTTGTATCTTCACCGGCCAAGTCTTTACCAGCTTTCGTATGGAACTTATTTCCTGTTGTACTTGATAGTGATAACCCCTTTTTGGATAGGGAAAACCTACCTCCACGACCCTCGCTGAGAAGCAGTGTTTGCTTTTCAGAGTTACTACTTTTTGTGACATTTTAGGGAAAGAAAAATAAAAAATTAACATATTTCTGTATTATCAGGGAGAACTTTATAAAAAATTTTAAATTTAGCAATGATTTTCATGGTTCTTTTCCTTTCACCAGGAATTCCCCTTAAAACAGAATGATAGTATTTAATCTGAAATAACTCCTGGCATATGCAGTGATCCTCTGTGAATGAGAATGTTGTAAATCAAGACATATACACACATGTTGACTTGCAGTTACCAAATCAAAGTCCATCTTCTCAAAATAACCACCCTGCTTTAAATTTCCTTTTCATATAAATGCCCAGCTATTTTATCTAGCAAAATTCATATGCATATATAGACTTGGACAATAATGCACTTGTACTTCTATTTTAGCTCATCTTTTAAGACCTCTTTAAAATTCCCTAAACAGCCCATCCCTTAAATAACACTGCATTATAATCTGAGATCCACTCTACTAACCTCCTGTGAATACACAGTGATTTGAGAATATATTATGTACCAAGATTTTCATATGTAGTAATCGATTTTGTATCATATGATCATGACAAAAATCCCAGGAGGTATAAATTGCTGTCTATATTTTTATACAAGGAAATTGAAGCCAAAAGAAGTCGTGAACAAGGTCTTAAGCTAATAAGGATACAGGTGGGATCACGATTCCTGACACGGAGCCTGTTTTTTTTCCACTTGGCTTCACTCTTATTCATGAGACATCCATAGTCACTGGTGATATGACTGAATATTTTTATAGCCATCCTTACAACAGTGAGGGTGAAGTTGACTATATTTTGAACTAGCTGCTTAGAAACAATGATGAAGGAAATCTCATAATTAAAAACTTTTAAGTAATGAACTACATTTGGTTTTCCTATAACTGTAAAAAAATCTGAAGAGCTGGATTCCATACTGGATCAACCAATGAGTCAGTCTGGCACGCTACTGCAGATATGACCATAGTGAGTGTTTAGGGCAACATTCTTGCTGCATTTAAACCTTAGATGGTTGAGGTTAGACTCTAAACGTCCCTTGGTTATGACATGTTCCTATCAAAGACTTGAAAACTGACTATGCAATAACTATTGTTCAATATGCCATGGGTGGAAAGGATCCTAGAGGAACTATGATTTCAAAGCAATGGCAGTAAATTTAAAAAAAAAAAAAAAAAAAAATATATATATATATATATATATATACACACACACACACACACACACACACACACACACACACACACACACATCATTTCAATTAAATATTTATAGACTCACTACGATGGTCCCTGAAATGGACCAGGAAGATGTTAGAAGTTTGGGATCCAAAAATGAGTGAATCAGATAAAAATTGTCCCTAAAGGCACATGTGAGGCTGAGCATTCACCCAGGAATGAATGTTGTCACTGCCTGAAATATTTCTGGGATTTTGTTGTTGGTATTTCCCTCATATTTCTGTGGAGCACACTTACATGGAGAGCTGTCATCATGTCTGACCACAGTCTTTCTGTCCTTTGAGTTCAATTTCATTTTTTCCCATAAATAGTCCTCCATAAGTATTCGGGGATTCTGGCAGAGGTCAGATATTTGCTGCAAACTATTGATGGGACTATATCTCCTCCTCTTTCTGAACAGATCATAAAGGTTATTATTTTTGATCCTGCATCTTTAGGAGGAATTCTTGTTGAATTGTGATGCAGGAAGTTAATATCCACTTAGTGGATGGATCATTTGAGTCAAGCCTGGCAATAAATGGGGTGACAAATTTCACAACCTGCCTGCCTGCCTGTGATTTGTGTCTGAGATTTGAATTTGAGAAGTGGTCAAAAATCAACAAGAATAAAAGCTGAAGGATCAGGTGAGCAATCTAGTCTAAGAACATTTACTAGTATGTAAGAAGGGCTCAAGAATGAAACTGAGGTCTTTCCTTTGAGAAAGACCTAGATTAGGAAGGTTTTAAAAAGAGGCTAAAGTAGTAACTCGTTGGAAAAAGCAGAGAGACTAAAAATTATTTGATGTGTGCCTATTGTGTACCATTGGCTTTTGCTTTACATGCTTTCTTATTTAATCCCTTCAGTAACATTGCAGTTATGTAATATTATAATTATTTGATAATACACTGAGGTTTATAAAAGTAAAATGGCTTGTTGAAGGTTATACAGTTAGCCCCTGACAGCCCTAGTATTAGAACTCAGGACTCTCTCATTTCAAATCATGAACTCTTTCTTATCATAATTTCTGTTTAAGATGTAATCAGAGCTCATGTACATACATAGACATTCTGAGGAGTTCACTTTTTGAAAGTTCATTACTTTGTGCATACACCGTAAATAAAGATTACTTGAGAACCCACGTCTCAAAGATTCACCTGCCCACTTCTTGCCAGCATGCCTTTGTAAGTTTTCTTTGTTAGTTCTAAATGAGATAAATACTAAATGTCAGACATTAGAAAATATATTTAATATACAAATATCTTCAATCTTGGAAGTGGAGACGAGTTACACCTCTTGAACACTTTAAAGACTGAATGTCCTCCGTTTAAAATGCAACACTACCTTCAGCTCTCAAGTTGTCATCTATTCTCTGACATAAACAGCCTGATTCCCACATGGCATATTCAAAGCCTGCCTTGTACAGAATCATTTACAGTGATTCCATTTAAGTCACACTTTTAAAATCGTTCCCAAGAGACGCAGCTCAAATAGAGCGGAGCTGTCCACGTTAGCCACCCCACACAGCCGGGCTGAGTGACAGGCATGCTTAATCTGTTCATTTTAAATCTGGATGGCGCTTTGTCTCTGAATGACAGCACTGCCCCCAAAGCCAAGACTGCAAGTCCTTCAACTGGGCTCGGTCCCGGCCTGGGACAACATCGAAGGCAAGTTTAAACCACACACTGCTACTATGCCCAGATGCCGAGCTCACGTCTCCTGGAAGATAATTGTTTCGGCCACCACAACCGCCCCAGGTGAGGAGGCTCGGGTTTAAACGGCTTTGTCTGCAATGTATATCTATCTCCTCACAATGTGTTCAGCTTGCATTGTGCTACTGCACTAAGCCCTCCGCTCCACGTGATTTTATCATCATCCCTTTCCTCTCACACGTTCTCTTTTTTGCTTCTGCATCACGCGCGGCTCCCATTTAGTATTCTTGCAGTCAGTCTGAATTTGGTTGGATGGCCCTGAAGGTTATTTCTAACATAACACGTGTGGTGTTCTGGGACATACCTTCCACTAATCGGTATTCACCAGGCCCTCTTCAGAGTGTGGGAGTTATTACAGGAAGGGCTCACTCAGAAGGCATGTGTGAAAGTGTAGGGCTGGCAACCTCTACTCAGTTATCTCTCTCTTGTAATTTCTAGAAAAAAAAAAAATTGTCATTTTTTGTGTATTTAATCCCATAATTTTCTTTACTTCTCATAGGATTATTGGTTTTATACTAAGACTGAATCTCCTGGAAGAGCAGTGAATGCCTTTTCTGACCTTCGTATTCTCTACTACTCTTTATCCTCCTGGGATCTGGGCAAACTTTGAGCCAATTTTATCAAATATAGATTGTTTTCCTGTCTCCTAATATTCCCCTATGTCTGTATCTTTCTTCTTCATAGCACAACATGGCTTCAAATTCCATATTATTAAAATATTTTAACTGAGGGGAAATGTAAGGGCAAACAAACCCAATTAACAACAAAACTTTGAAGCATATTGATTTGACTTACCATCTCCCTTCTCAGTAGAATTTATGTCCTAAGGAAAAATACACCTACATATTTAAGGACAAACTCAAATTTACTAGGTAAGAGAATCTTGGCTAAGAGAGACAAGGAGTCATAACTTTACCCTGAGACCGCATGGGCCTCCAGATGGACTTCTCCTGCCCAGGAAAAAAAAGTAACTGCTGCAAAAATTAATCTGCTACAAAATTACAAAAATGATCTTATATAGTTTATTATTATTTTTTTTTTAAATAAAAGCAAAATTAGTACAGTGGTATGCTCAAATTTAACAGAAGATAACTGTGGTTCACTTACTTCCACGCTGATACTTCCACTTCTACATGCATGCTTTTGGGTACATTATCTAATGTTTCTACCTCAGTTTTATCTCTTGTAAGATACCGTATTTCCCCCAAAATAAGACTGGGTCTTGTATTCATTTTTGCTGTGAAAGACACATTAAGGCTTATTTTCAGGGGATGTCTTATTTTTTCATCAACAATCCATATTTATTCATGTACAACAATCTACATTTATTCATTTATTCGTGTACAAAAATCTACATTTATTCAAATACAGTCATGTCATCTTCTTCTCGAACATCGTCATAACTCTCCAAACCCCGAATTCCAGCTTGAATTTCTTGCAACTCCATTTCCTGTAGAACCATTGGCCCCAATCTCTCATGTCCAACAATAGAGCTTGTAGTGCATTGGCAACACAGCTGTCAGTGATTTTATCCCATGAATTCTTCACCCAAGTCACGACCTCTTGCAGGCTAGGCTTCACAAAGTTTCTACGCTGATTTCTCTCCATTCTATTTTCAATGTAATTATTGATTTCCATGTGCAAATGGTCCTTGAACAGGTTCTTTATTGCAATATCAAGAGTCTGGAGATAGGCAGCCTTTCCTATGGGAATCATTGTTTGATCTATTCTTCTCTCTGCAAGGAAGTTCTTCATGTCTTTAGTGCGGTAAGTGCTGGCTGAATCCCAGACTAAGCAGACCTCTTTGGCCATCGTTCAAAACAAGTGGCAGCATTAAATCAACCCAGTTCCTTATAACTGCTTGTGTGCACCAGTCTTTTTCAGTTTCAAGAACATAAATGCCTGAAACACGTTCAACCTTATCTTTCTTGCCCTTAGTGATGATTAGAGGTGGGGCTTTTTTTCCATCAGATGAATTGCCAAAATACAAGTAACACATGCACTTTCGTAACCAGTGGAGGGAATGTAGATTGATGAGGCACCCTTCTGATCAATTGTCATTTGAGATCCTTGGCCCATAAACACTGTAGTTTCATCCAATCATGTTGGAGAGGTGATATTTAGAAAAGTCGATGCCATCAACACAGGACTTGAATGCAAGTGCATGTTTAATAACGTCAGTGTCTTCCAGCTTGAACAGTGTTGATCTTGTCAGAGACAGTTCATATCGTTGAAGGAAGCCACCCAGCCAGTGTTGTGATGCTTTGAATTCTTCTGGGGATATTTCTAACTGTGGTGCCATTGCAAGGGCAAATGCTTGGATATCAGCCCTGTCTACAACCAAAGCCATTGCTCTCCTGTCAGCAATCCATTCACAGATGATGTCTTCCAGCTCAGGAAATAATGGTTGCCGACTTGATCCACACTTGTGCTTCTTAGCATTTCCCTCGTCCACTTGTTGACTGGGGTTATGGTACTCTGCTCTCCATTTTTGGACCATTCGAAGATCCAACTTCTTCTCTTCGGAGAAAGCTATAAGATTATTGCCTTGGGAGTCCTCCATGATTTCTTCCTTGTACTCAATGTAATAGTTCTTTCTTTTTTCACTCATCTTGTCTGGGGTCAAATATCATTCCCTTTAAATCTACCATTAAATCAAGTGTTAATTGAAGACTTATAAGACAGGAGTGGCAATAAAAATTATGACAGGTAAAAATGATGGTACACACAAAAGCGACGAAAAATTGCAGCCACCAAAATTCAGAAAACATTTCTTTATTTTGCACGAGTGCATTGAGCACATCCATTATAAAATACGATATATTGAATTATGAAGATTCATATTAGACACAACCACGTCCGTTTGTTGTCAAGTGCACACATTATTCGTGTGTTGTGTGTTTCTGTACTCTGACTGGTCACTGGGCAATAAGTCTAGAGTTCATCTGTTTACATAGGCGATTACCTCTCGTCCGAAGGTGACTGCTTGGGTATTTACAAATACTTAATTATAATTCATATTATCATTTATTTTAAGTATTAGTGTCAATAATATTATTTATCTATATTTAATTATATATTAATATTATTTTATAATTCAATACATCTGTTGTGTGTTGCAACAGACATACTAAATGCATCCATCTGGCCAATGATGTTAACTGGGGCTTATTTTTGGGGTAGGGCTTATATTACGAGCATCCTGAAAAATCATGCTAGAGCTTATTTTCTGGTTAGGTCTTATTTTCAGGAGAAATACAGTAGGTATAGCAGTAGTATTTACCTCCTAGGATTATTACAAGGATTGAAATTAGTGTGACAGGTAATATGTTTAGAGCAGTGACTGGATAAAAAAATAACTCAACTGACATTAGTATAACTTATACTTGCTTCTCATGAGTATTATGCCTTTATATAATTTTATCTCTCCTTTTTACTGACGAGAACACCAGGGAACCTACATTAACTATGTGATAGAACATTGAGTTATAACGTATATATGAAGAACTCTGGCTTTTTTACTTCAAACTCTGTGTTCTTCCTTTACTGGATGGCATTTTCATTTTTTTATTTGAATAGTAATTTATCACTGTTCCACTTTTATTTTAATAGTAATTGTCATTCTCTAAAATCACTCTTTACAAAATAATGACTGCCCCCCCCAACAGATACATCCCACTAAGATATAGTCTTGATGATGGCATGACATGTATTTGTATTGTTTGTTGAAATATCTCTGGAATCTGAAACAGTGCCTGGCACAGTAATCTTTGTAGAATGAATGAATGACTAGACTATAGAGTGTGCCAGTGCTGAGGGTGTATTTTCAGCTTACTTTCCCTTTACCTAGGAGCTTATACCAACTCTGCTAGATACTTCTTCACATGCCCGGGGTCACATACAAAAGAGGACTTCTTCATACTGGGACTGGTTAGACCTTGACATGTCAACTAAGACGATTACTATTAGGGGTGGCAGACTTCACTCTTTCCACTTCCTCTTGCATTTTGTGCACCAATAGGTCACATGAATCCGAGGCTCTTTGGATCCTCTTTGGTTTTTCTCTGCTGATTGCTTTTGATTATGAAGATGAGTGTCTTAAGCACTAATGTTAGGGAACTGCACTTACTCTAAGGCTTAACAAGCATTTTGACTGGGATTGAGGGAAAAGCGAAGCATTGGGACTGAGGTAAGAGTGAAGTGTGAGACCCCATCCTAGGCTGGAATCACAGCATTATGAAGCCTCTGTGTCAGAGCTCTACAGCTGGTAATGCAACAGCTCTTGGTTTCCCATTTTGTCATTGCTCTCTGCATTGAGACCCCTTAACATGTCAGGAGAAGTGAAGGGATACTTGGCTGGAAAGGGAAGAATTTGGGCAATCGTGGGTCCTCAATCATAATGTCACAAAATATTTAGCTTTATTCTCTAGTAGTTCTCTCTTGAATTGCTATGATCCAGCTGAGAGTTGCACCAAACTTTTGAGAAAACAGGGAACATTTTCCCTTGAGTTACTTTAACGCTGTTTCTCTTGAACTTAATTATTTATCTAAGCCCATGTATTCCTAAATCTCACAGGGTTTCAGGTTTGGGAAACACGTGTGTATCCACACACAGATGCTCTTTCTATATGGAGAAGTGTGTAACTTAGTGATGACAAGCTTGGGGCTTTGATATTAGAAAAATACTGTGACTGTTCCAACTTTGTAGGCTGTGATATTGGGAAAGAAACTAAGACTTGATTTCTTCATCAGTAAAATGTCAGTAATGCCTGAGAAAAATAAATTAGATAATATTAAAATGCTTAGCATAGTGCCTGGTATATTCTAAAGAGTATCCGACTGGGGATGCTCACAAGTTCAGATCATTGACGTATGAACTTGTATATATGTGTATGGGTGGGGTGGGTGTAAGAGGCTTAAAATTTGTTGGCATGTGGTAGCAGGCACATACCAGGGTCACAAGGAAAATGGAAAAAATTGTAAAAGCAGTAGCAAAGCATCGATACGGCATAAAGCGCTTTATATACATAAAAGAAAAGCAGATCACAGTTATTTTTGAAAATCATCTCCTTCCTTCCTTCCTTCCTTTCTAATTAGAATAGGTAAAATAAGGAGAGGCAACCCCAATATATTGTTTAGATGATGAAGTAGGAAAGGATCTAGAAAGCAACCCTGGCTGAGCCCCAACGCTCAGTGTAGATGTAAGCAGGTACACCTCCTGAATTTTGACTGCTAGTATATGAGAAAGCAGCAACTGGCAACTATGGGGCATCAACATGTTATTGTAGGAACCTAATCACGTCTTGGCTGAGATCACTGAGTATCTGCTGGGTGGAGGCACCACCATCGCAGACATACCAGTTCCCCAGCTCTGTTCCATAGCTGTAACCTTGAGGTTCTGATCCCAAATGTTTTCATTACGTGACCAGTAGATTCTGTGCTTTGGCTATGGATAGGATTTAAAATTGGTTAAATAAGGCAGATGGGTGGCTCAGATGGTTAGACCGGGAGCTCTGGGAACCAGGACTGCTGGTTCGATTCCCACATGGGCCAGCGAGCTGCACCCTCCGCAACAAGAATGAAGTCAATTAGCTGCTGCTCAGCTCCCGGATGGCTCAGTTGGTTGGAGCGCAGGCGCTCAACCACAAGGCTGCTGGTTTGACTCCTCGACTCCCGCAAGGGATGGTGGGCTACGCCCCCTGCAACTAACAGTGGCAACTGGACCTGGAGCTGAGCTGCGCCCTCCACAACTATGATTGAAAGGACAACAACTTGACTTGGAAAAAGTCCTGGAAGTATACACTGTTCCCCAATAAAGTCCTGTTCCCCATCCCCAATAGAATATTTAAATAATAATAATTATAGAAATAAAAATAAAAAAATAAAATTGGTTAAATAAATCTAGCGGGTTTCTGAAATTTCAAGGGCCCTAGCTTTGTTTATACTTTTGTAATTCTTGTTGTTTCAGTGATGCAATTTGTCAGCACTTCTGAGAGAAGTTCCTTGAAGGACTTATTTGAGAGTCAGGTTGTGAACATAAAGGCATCTCTTCTGAAGAATTCTTGGTGATTATGGCCTGAGCCCTGTAATCTGCTTTATGTGGGTTCATTGAATATTGATAGAAACAGTCAAAGTTCCAGACACAGTGAGAGATATTTCAGGAGAATGTCTTCATTCATTTCTTATGATAACTTTGTGTGAAAGCTGCCATTGCTGTTTACTGAACTAACAATTCAGAAACAATCTTGGACAGATTCAATGCCTTGTCCAAGGTCACAGGGACAACTCATGGTTGGGTTAGGTGTACTATCAAAGTGTTATTTTTCTGTTTATTGTTCTAATTATTTTCTAATCAAACTGAAAATTTGGCTTTAAATTATTGAGTCACAGTATTTCTTGAAAAGATAATCTTTATCTTTACTGTTTATGCCTCGTAACAGCCTTATATTAATTAGTGTTTTTGAATGGGGAAAGGAAGCCGTAGATTAGTACATCTTGAGGTTCTGGGCTCTTCCATGAATGGACTGCAGCATCCCTGAAATGATTTACATTTTGTTTCACTTGTGTGCATATGTGAATTGTGTGAAAGGAGTGTAAGAGTGTTCTTTAAATCCTCTGAGAATTTCTAACGCCACAAAACAGATAGCAATTGTTAGCACTTGTCAAAATTGAAAAAAAATTACGTATTTCTTTCTTAATCAAATATCTCTGTTTATCTGACCCAAAGAGAAATAATACATAGCAAAATGAAAGATACCACCCTCATTATTTTTGCTTCACTCTAGAAGAAATGTAAGTCCCAAGGTACCTAGACTGTTGACTTCCCTTCTTAACCACCTCTTATAGAAGGCCATTCAAACAGGAATCACCTTCAATTCTTCAGTCAACTTGAACATTGATTTAAACGCATGGAGGTCAACCTAAATTCTAGACACAGAAACAAAGATGACTATTATGACTTCAACTGAGTAGTAAGAGCCCTATTATGTATCAGAATCATGTCTGGATAAACATGATAGTATTTCCTTTATCTCTGAAATCTTGAAAGTTGGGAATTTCCAACTGATTTGTATCATGTTATTTTAGTGTAGCAGGTTGAAATGTTGAGTAAGCAAGGAATTTTTTAAAAATGCATTCAAAGAGGTACGATCAGGTAAAATAATTGAGTCAGCAGAGATTAATTCCATGCTAATCCATTATGACTTGGAAGGCTGCTAATTAGTTATTGAGATTGACAATCAATCAGATACAGAGCAAAACCTTGATGGACCTTCATCAAAGGGAGAGGGATTACTTTTCAATATTACTTCTAAAGAACAGAAGTTGATTGCAGTCTAATATTTTTTAGAAGGTTGGTGCATGCAGGTTTATCGGTCTTCACTTTACTTATTTGTCTTCTCAGGTTTGGTGTCACAGTTATGCTAGCTAAAGAAACAGATTGTGAAGTGTCTACTCTAGTTTTCTTGTTTGTCTACTTGTTATATCAGTTGCTGAGAGATGGTTTGTTAAAATCTTCAACTGTGACTGGGATTTCTCTATTTATTTAGCGAATATTTAAAATCATTTTAGAAGACTTTGATAGGTGTATTCTTTTGTACATAAATTTCTAAATGTTTACTGAGTACTTTGCACATTTTGTGATAATAATAAACCATGCCCATCGTCCCCCAAACCTTACCTTGCTTGCTGACACTACTTACAAACCAGCAAAAATAGCCAAATATATTTTAAAAGGAATCATGTACAATTTATTTTCAGACTTAGTTCTTTTGCTCTTTTATTTATCAATGAATTCCAGATCAGTTGTTGTAATTTTATCTTGACTTATTGATAAAAACAATAACTATCTCTGTTTTATGAAAATACGTTTTTTATGTAATATGAAGGATAATAATTAAATTATAAAATAGTAGTTAATAGGTACAAGCTGGAAATTTCATCAATTAAGGGACAGCAGTCTAAAAATTTCATCACATTTAAGATTTAGTCAGTATAGAGAGCTTCCAAGAAAATAAGAAAAATTTTGGTTTATGGGCTCTTTCTGAATTAGTACCTATTATTTTCAAGATCTACTTAAATGTTCTAAAAGGACATATTAGTCAAAGTGAGTACTCAGGTATGAAAAAAAGAAATGTCTCCCTTAGGCTCCCTAACACCCTATTGCAATACTAATATGGTTCATTAAAACATTGTATACAAAAAAAAATAAAAAAATAAAAAGAATGAATATTGTTGGAAATGGAAAGTGCAAGAGCCTTTTATCAATCACCCAAGCCTTATAAAATCAGACTCATTAACTAACATATTTCAATCTCTAGATATCATCAGTTTCCTTGGTTTTCAAATAATTTCTGGAATTCAACATTTTTGTTACTCCATGGAGATTACATAAACCACCAGTCATCTATAATAATGGAGAATTCAAGAGTATATAATTGAAATTCATAGATAACATAGAAAAGTCATCCATAGCAAAATTGACTGATTATAATTTATCTCTCAGCCACTTCCTCATTTATAGGAAGCGACTGACCACAAGGTCGAGGTGCATTTTGGATGAGGTCTACCTTATCCGAATGGTAGCATGTGGATGAAAAGTGAAAGAAAGCATTTTGGATAAATTGCATATTGAATTACTAGTTTCTAAATAATTCAGGGTTGACCATGTAAAAATCATTTATATTTTCCTATTTTATATTATTTATAGCCACTGAACTCATTATCATTCAGAATTTTAGAGCTGAGATTTGACTAATCATTCAGTTCAACTTCTTAAAAAACAAAACTGAAAATCAAAATTGCTAACAACAGCCACAGATCCTATGCTTGCAATTTTGTTTTTTCTACTCTCAAGTTTTTCCATGCATTCTACTGTTTTATGTTCTTTCTAATAATTGATCATAATGTAATAGTTCTTTCTTCTGTCTCTGTAAGTGTGACGGTTAATCTTACGTGTCAACTTGGCACCTTTTGTGTGTAAGATACACATATAAATTAGTGAACTTTGGACAAAGTGGATTGCCCTCTGTAATGTGAGGAGGCCATATCCAATCAGTTGAAGGCCTGAATAGAACAAAAAAAAATTAAACCTACTAGAGCAAGACGGAATTCTCCATCCTTCCAGCCTTTGGTCTAGAAATGAAACACTGGCTCTACTTGGCCTTTAGCCTACCAGCCTACACTGCAAGTTTGCACTTGCCAACCTCCATAATAATGTAAGCTAATTCCTTATAATAAATTTATTTCTATATATGTATACATCTGTATTAGTTGGAGTTCCCCAGAGAAACATAACCAATAAATTACACATTTATTATAAGATATTGGCTCACATGATTATGGAGGCTGAGAAGTCCTAGAATCTGTCCTCTGCAAGCTACAGACCCAAGAAAGCCAGTGGTGTAGTTTGAAGGTCTGAGAGCTAGAGAACCAATGGTCTAGATTCTAGTCTGAGTCTGAACAGCTGACAACCAGGAGCACTGGGGGCAAGAGGAAACTGATGTGTCAGTTTAATAGTTAGGCAAAGAGAAAGAGAATCCTCCCTTCCTCCAGTGTTTTGTTCTATTGAGGCCCGCAGCAGACTGAAAGATGCCTGTTCATATGGGGGAGAGCAGCTCGCTTTCCTCAGTTCACTGATTCAGGTAAAATATCCTCAGACACACCCAGAAATAATGTTAACCAGATCTCTGGGCATCCTGTGATCCAGTCAAGTTGACACATAAGAGCACCTATCGCAACATCCTAGCGGTTCTGTCTCTCTGGAGAACCCTGACTAATACAGTGAGTTTACAAAATAGAATTTCCTAACACTATTGATAGGTATGGACAAAACTGTCATCTAATTTAATTTAATG
Organism: Rhinolophus sinicus; assembly: GCF_036562045.2. NCBI lineage: Eukaryota > Metazoa > Chordata > Mammalia > Chiroptera > Rhinolophidae > Rhinolophus > Rhinolophus sinicus. Next base: position 16,821,150 of record NC_133753.1, read on the forward strand.
TTAATTGATTTCCTGATATAGATCACATTTTCATGTCCACCTGAAAAAATCTCATTTCAGAACTAGCCTTTGAATATGGCTTTATCTCCTCAGATCCAAGTTTGGATAAGAAGATGGTTTGACCAAGATTATTTGTAGGGCTGTGACCCAGACATTCAATAGAATGTCAATGAAATAGAACTTTGGCCAATAACACTATTTTAATATAGTTAATTAACTTTTCGATCTTTGGAAGTTCTGTAGCCTTTGAAAATGTGAACTGACTTCAGTGGTTTTGCTATCAATGACTCCACCGATATTCATGCAGTAGAGCAGACACTGAGATTAGTTTTCACAAACTTAATTTGAACAAACAGACATGGTGCAATGTGCAGCACTATATCACATATCCATTCCTATAACTTTAGGCAATTTCTCTAAATTCACACTATGCACAGGTTTTGGCCACCAGGCCAGGGCTATCCAGGCTTGGGTAAAGTCAAAACATTTAGAGAACAGTGAGGATGTGGTTACTGTAGCACAAGTTTGACCATAATATCTGAAGATGGAGATCCTTTTAGGAAGCCAACTTTCTTTAGGAAAAAAAAAAGACGAAGAGAAAGAGAAATGATCACTACATCTGAAAATCTTCTGGGAGAACACACCATGGTTCCCCGAAAATAAGACCTAGCCGGACCATCAGCTCTAATGCATATTTTGGAGCAAAGAGTAATATATATGACCCGATCTTCTTTTACTATAAGACTGGGTCTTTATAATATAATATAATACAATACAATATAATATAATACTCAGTCTTATTTTACTATAAGACTGGGTATAATATAATATAATATAATAACAGATCTTATATTATTTTTTGCTCCAAAAGATGCATTAGAGCTGATGGTCTGGCTATGTCTTATTTGGAAACATGATACTCGTATACTCATTTCTTTCCTGCTCAGTGGAAACAGAAGGAATTAACAGACTGTGACCATCTCTTATTTTTATTCGATAGTGTACTACAAGACTTTACAGGTAATTTCTGAGAAGAGAATTTGTGTACTTACAGTTATAGAGGAAAACATGTCCCATTGAAGCTGCTCTTTGATTAGAAAACGGCATAGCTTATTTCCTATATTTCAATGACATATAGGGGGAAAAATAATATTGTTCTTCATGTCCAAAATAAAGTAACATTTAGGTGGATGTTTCCACTTGACCTGGTGGAGACTACTTGTAGTTCGGCAGACATGTGTACCCCTTCTTCACAGTGCCCTCAAAGACCAAACTAAGTGAATCGACACTGGGATCAAGGACATAGTCTTCCCAGAACCAATTAAGACTTTCGTTTTAAGGAAAAGTCTAGTATTCATAAACATAACATTTGCTTTCCATTTTCAAAGACAAAAGGGCAACAAAACACTCTGGGATGGTATGTTTTCCTCTTGGATGTCTTGGGAGTTCCTTCTCTAAAAGCAAAACCTTAAGATGTAGCACAGAAAAATAGTATGGGAAAGAGAAGCACATTGTCAAGTTCTGAGACTCAGTATTATTAAATTGTCTGTAAAATGTACCCAGGAAGGATAGCCAAGTGGAGTCTGCTCAATAGATTTTGTACATTTCCTTGATGATGGATTTGATCATTAACTCAGAGGAAGGCATTATATAGATGATGAAAACAGATGCATCCAAAATTCACAGAGGCTGAATGTTGATCGTGACAAATGTTAAGATATGTCATCAATACACAATTCTATCTTCTCTCCCACTATTTCTTTGGAATTTTCTCTCAGTTGGGGAGTTCAATCCATTTCCTGGATAAGAACTCCAAAGTCTCACTCTTGTTCTGTTCATTCTCTGGTAAGACCCGAAGGGACTTTCAACTGCAATTAAAGTCTCTACTTGAATGCTTAGTCCCATGCAATAATTAAAATGCCCTGTATCTTCTCAAGTGCAGGAGTTGTATATTAATTTTCATAATGCTCACATTGAACATCCCCCTCACCAAGCTTTATTGGAGATAGTAGATACTCTACACTTTCTTACATTTGAGGGGGGTGGGGGGACTCCAGACTTCAAGGAAATACTATTCACAAAATTATCTCTGAGATATGTTTATATATTTCTTTGGTAATCAAGGCACATTAATAAAGGTGAAGCCATCAATATGCCCTTTGCTTTGAATATTTGTAGTTTGTATCTACATCTATTGCATTCTCTAGTCGAACATTAAATGTGATCGATATATTCCATAATGAGAGCTTATCTGAAACTGAGAATCCACTATCAAAGTATTCTCAGGCATTTTTGGGAAATGAGCACTGGGGGAAATATTCATAAGGTGAGTTCTGCAGGTTAGGAGAATTCTGGGGATGTGCTTACTGCGCAGAAAGTTGAAGTAAATTCCAATTCCTCAGAAGAAAGACATATTTGGAAACAAGAGATCAATTTCAGAGTCAGATCAAATCCTATTACAAAGCAGACAGTTGCTACAAGAAAGAGATCCCACATATGTGAGACACATGGAAAAGCACATTGAACATACTTTATGTCAAACTAAACATCAGAGCATCTATGTAGGCAAAATTCCATGGGAATAATGAATGTAGGAAATCACTTTCCAAGAATTTATCCCTTGAAACATCAGAGGATTCATATTGGAGATAAATGCTATGAACACAGTGAAAATGGGTAAGCCCTCAATCAGAAGAAGCAGCTTTTCCAAAATGAGAGAATCCGTACTACACACAAACCTCATGAATGCAATGGATATGGAAAGTCTTCACTGTAAAAAAGGTTTTCAGTGAACATCATGAGATCCACAATAAATTGGTCTTCTTTGTTTAATATTATTCTACCTTCTTTAAAAAGCCAATCTAGAACAATAATCTCACTGTGCATGATAGGCTGATAATGATTACTGATCTGTAACACACTTTGATTATCTAAGAATTAAACTTCATTCTGGAAAGATGCCAGTGGGGCTGCTGTTTCATTTAGGAAAGAGCTTTGATGCATGGAGATAGAGAGCATGCTTTCTTCTGTTTCTTTTCTTTTCTTTTTTTAATTAAAGGTTATTGGGGTGACAATTGTTAGTAAAGTTACATCGATTTCAGGTGTACAATTCTGTAATACATCATCTATATATCACTTTGTGTGTTCACCACCCAGAGTCAGTTCTCTTTCCATCACTGTATATTTGATCCCCTTTACCCTCATCTACCTTCTGTTTTAGTGTCATTAACATTACTGTGGAAAATGTAAATTAACTGATATAATCATTCATGTGATGCTTTTATATCTACTGGTTGTTCATGTGTCACACATTATGTGGGCAAGAAAGACATTGCTACCACCACTTAAACAAACTCAAAGATTACTAGCATGATTTTTTTTTTAATTTTTTTGACTTTTTCTTTTTTCTATGAGATGTACCAAGTGATTTCCAACTCAGCAATGATTTCCAACTTGCATTTTGGTCCATCAGTCCTAGGGCACAAAGAATGCAAAACAGAGGAGGCTGTGGTTTAAAAGGTGAACTCTGTCTCATTTGGATTTTAAGCAGTTTCCTAGGCTCCATACTGGATTCACAGAATCAGAATCGCTGGACACATAGGTCCAGATCTGCATTCTGCCAAGTAATCTTGGTGGGGCTGGAGCAAATGGCTCAGAAAACTCTCTTACGGCTTTGCGTGTTGCTCTTTGAAGTTTCACAAACTAATTTAGGACAACAGTGACCCTGAACACCTAAGGAAACCAATGCAATCCTTTATAAAATACTACACCAGTGATTTAGTTTCCTCCATAGTTTGGACAGGCGGAGGAGGAAAGGACTGGGAGGAAAGGAGGGGCTCATCAGTGGAGTAGAGAGGGAGGTGAATATTTAAAGTAGATGTTTCTGGAGTTTTCAAGTCAAGACTGCAGCTAACATGTGCTAAGGCACTTGTTTTGTCCTTTGATTTTTAAACTATACAATGTCGTGGTCCTGAATGCTAAAAAATGTTTATTAAAGTTTATACGTATTTTCATATATGGTAGTGATTTAACATGAATGTCCTTACATAATCTGGCTGTAAAGGAGAGAAACCGCAGTCTTGCCTACAAACTCTCTGTTCCCGTGTCCTGCTTGCCATCCAAGTACAAGGCTTAGTCCTATGTTTATTCTCTTGCTTTTAAGTTCCTCCAACCAGGACTGGTTTTTCCTTTTCTCTCTGCCTGCTAATCCATACCAACCTTGACAGCCACTGTCAGAAGACTTCCCTGAGCGACTGCACATAATTCTCTTTCTTCTCGTAATTGTGGTGCCCATATTTCCCCCATGTGATTTTGCACCATGTATATGGTTCTCTTGTACTTTCCTTTTTGGTAAAACTTTTATTTTTACACTTATTTTGATTTCCAGAGGGCTGAAAGGACCCTGTCTTAGTTTCTCCACATTCCTCATATTGAATAGCTGGTACTTGGCATATTTACTTAATCAAATCAGGTACTTATCCTTGGTTTTACTAGTTTTCATAATTGTGCTTTACCCTGATACTATCATTGTATATTTGAACTTTCTCAGACTTTGAATCACAGAAGGAAGAGTTTATTGAAATACTACATTAATAAAATATTTATAATATTAATCAAAACACCTGCTTCAATATACTACATACTTTTATCCTCAAATAATCAGAATGGAAGGGATTATCAATAAGTTTTGGCAAAATGTACTTTCTTTGCTTTTTATACTCACAGCTAACTACATCTTACAAACAGAGAAGGGTGGATTGGTACAGTTTAGACATACAAAGCCACAGAAAAACAGACTCCTCTTATTATGTCTCAATTAGTTAGTGGTATTATTCCTAATTTAATTTTAGAAGATTAATTTGAGATATTTAGAAAATGCAGGCATTTAAATATGATTTGATATGTTACTTAATAGCAGAATTGATCTATTGACATAGGATGCGAATGTTCTGGTTGACGGATTGTAAACAACTTGATACTGGCCTCAGAAGCACTTAATATTTATTTTATTTTATCTGCTGTATAAACAGGATCTTGTTTTCCCTTCTCTGGTAGTAATTATGGAGAATCAGATGTTTATGAACAATCTATAGTGGTCTTTACTTCAAAGCAACATATCATCAAAACCCAGGAAGGTTATCCTCCCGAAACACAATTTCCTGCACTTCTTTAAAACTGAAGTGAAGGAATGGAATGAAGACAGCATCTGATACAAGAAATGTGCGTTTCGCTTACCAGGAATGAACACATCTATTTGTACAACCCTAGAACTTAAGATCTGGCATACAGATTTGAGTCTCTAATTGAAGGAAGCAAGGGAGCTCCACTGATGGCTTCCTGAAATCCTATACGAATAATTTGTGCCAGTGCGTAGACACTGAAGCAAGACTTTCAGACTAGGCTTTGCCACCGAAGTTAGGCATAGAAGGAAATTCAATAAAAATGCATTCTGACAAGAAATTACTTTTTATGGTATTTTAAGTTAGGAATAACATTGGTAGGAATGCAGAACTAATTAAGTATCACATTTATTTTTGCTTTTTCCCCCCTTTCCACCCCATAAGAAGAGTATAGTTAAATGGATGGATAAAGTAAGTACAGACAAGTGTTTAGAAGTGGTAATAGGAGAAAAGTCTCTAATAAAACAACTTCTGAAAATAGAAGACGATGAAATTCAAATTCCCAACTTCAAACAGTCTGAATAGTGGTGGAAAACAAACGGTATTAGAATCATACTTTTATCAAAATGGAAAATTAAGTGCCATGCTAGAATGCATGTAATAAGTGGATTTGATAATATCTGTACCAAACTAAGTAGGCAGACTGGCCTTCGACACTTAAAAATTCCTGGCACTTCCCACCATGGCATAGAGGTTTAATAACTAGTAGCATTGGTGAAACACTCTGGAGTTTTGATATTAAACCATTATTAAAATGCTTTTTAAATAGTCTTGCTTTCAGCTTTTATTTGGGGGCTGATGAAGGATGACACAGTCTAGTGGTAAGGCAAATAACAGTGGATTCCTTTAAATGTTAGAAAATCAATCAACTTAATAGTAGATCACCATTTGAAGACCAAAATTTCTCTTTAAACTTTGTAAATATCATCTTTGATCTGTAAATAGTTTATAAATCTGGGTTTCAATTAAAAGGAATAAAAACTTTTAATTCTGCTTGGGTATGGTATTTAACACAGCTCTGGGCTTCAGAATATAAAATTAAATGAGCCAGAGCTGATGTGTGCAGGAATTGGGACTTCTGTAATGTAGGAAAGAACCATTTTCTATCACTTATTTCTAAATTTGAGAACAACTAAGTCTAGGATCCTAGAAAACTCCCTTTATTCTATTGACCTGATGCTTGTCTTCCAATCCTTGGAGCTACACAGAAGAAAGGCACACTGTAAATCCTCAGTATCGCTTCTGCATGTTAAGGGCCAGAGAGCTATCAGGGCAGGTGTTTCAGAAAGGACAGGCCATTAAAAAAAAAAAAAAAGCCAACTCGAAATGAGCTATTAAGTTCAGAGGAGCTTGCTCCCTTCACCTTACCTTCACACAGAGGGAGGCCGTTAAACTCTGACAAACAAAATGGTTTATAGGCACTTGATATTTCAGATTCAGGAAATTCCATTTCAAAGCCTTAAAACACATTAAAAAATACAGACAAGAAATCCCCATGCTGCCAGCAGTGCTGCCAGATTTCCTAGGGAATGGCAAGTTGATTCTCCCTTCCCTTCTTTGTCAATCTTTCTGTTCAGACTACTTAAAGACTTCCAGCTTCGTGAAATGCAACTTTGAACTGAGAGATACCCTTCCATTTGTCTTGAAAAGTAAATACCTCTTGGCTCCGCAATGATTCTTAATTGTTAGGCGACTCCCGTGCATCTCACTTGGGGTTCTTTGGTCAGAAGGCTGCCCAGTTGATTTTTGTCAGCTGGCATATAAAGACTAAATCATTGGGCTTTCTGAGCATCAGGGAACTATTTGCCTCCTCGCCCCCCTGCCATGTGTCTACAACACCGCATGGTTCTGCGTCTCTGAGAAAGCTTCAAATATTGAGGAAGTTCAACAGAAAGTCTGTAACATATAAGTGTCAGAACAGCTTTCTTTGAAAGGGTGGAGACAGATGAGTCACCTATGAGCTCAGTGAACACAGGAGGGTAAAAAGAAATTGGGTGTGTCTCAGTGTGTTAGACTCTGGCAACATTGAGTGGGAAAAGCTTTAGAGCATTTGACTAGCAAGCCCTGGAGGCAGGTGTATCTGCAGATCAATAGAAGAGTTTGGGATGGAGATTCATATTTTAGGGTCATTGATAACTCTGATGATGACAGAAGGCTACACTTGGGTGACATCATCTAAAGGAAATGTATAGAATGACAATAGCACTGAGAAAAGAAGCCTAAGAGACCCTGACATTTAGGAGGAACAGAACCACAGGAAGAAATCAGAAAGAAAATTAGCAAAAATACTGGAATATTCGAATAAAAAAATGATAGTCAACAGTGTATAGACTATAGAATTTCACTAATAAATAACTGAATACTGGATTTGACAATATACCATCACTAATTGTGAAAGCAGTTTTTTCAGAATAACATATGTGAAGAAGCTGGACTCTGGGAATATATTTTCATACCTATCTGAGAAAGTAACCTGGAAATGCAAACACCTATCTAGCTGATAAGATACCCAACTATTAATAGATAATCGTAAGATTTGTCCTTAGTAGATTCTAATAGGGCGGAACACATTTAGTTTTGGCAGAAAGAAAGAGGTTGATGTTTTTCTGGGTCCTGGGTCCAGAGGGTAGAGAAAGCACATTTTGCCCTTTTGTTCTCCAACTGTAGGTGAGATTTGAAGGGCCTTTCTACCTCTAAACAATCATAGTTCATTGTCTTTTGCTTCTCTTTAGACAATGTACTAGACAATACACAAAAGAGAGAGGAGATACTTCATTCAGGTGCTTTATTTTTAGTGTATTCAAGTTTATAGTTAGTGCATAAATCCTTTTCATCTTCCCTATATTCCTCTAACTAGATTCTGCTTTGTATTATCACACAGGCTTTTTATGCCCTCTAAATTTACATTTTACAGATGCTTGGATTTATGGTAGCTCTTCCTTTTGACAGGTCACTGTAAGATGTGATATGTCAGCTATTGATTTTATGAGAACATATGTTTATCTGGTTAATTTTCTCCAAAAGATAATGCATGCTCTCAGAGTGAGGTCAAGGTCACCGAAATTTTCAGCATCTTTGAAGACCAGCCATTTCTATCTACAGAGATTTAATACAAAGAGACATTAAAAAAACCACACACACAGAAAAAAACACTCAAAAGTTTATTTCTTATGAGAATACCTACAATGGAGCTACAAAAGTGTATGTTCACGCTGCATGGGGAGGGATAGAAAGGGTCAGTTGGGAGAAGTAAGAGAAAATCTGAAGCCAGAAAAGAAAATCAGACTCAAGCCTAAACTCTCTTATGAAATTTCACCTAGGCTTCCTGGCTGTAGCGCTGCTTTAATCTTTTGAAAATTAACTGTATTTATATGTATCATGCCAGTAAGAGCACAGGCTTTTAAATTATATAGTCCAGGTTATCACTTTGTACCAGGTAATGATTCAGAGCGTTGACTCTGGAACCACTGACTGCCTGATTTCTCGCTTCCCTAAAACACATGGTTAACTCCCCCAAACCCTCTGAGCATTAATTTCATAGATGTCACATAAGAGAAATATGTCATGATGATTTGGAAATTATATGAAATGATATATGCAAAGTTCCTAGCATTTAGACAGTATATAGTAACTGGTTCTTATTATTATGGCAAATAGATCATTTCCTCTTAAGTGTGTGGATAATGCATTTCTTAAAACCATATAAGAGCCAGGCAAGGTAGCAGACAGTACAGACATAAACATAAATTACTCACATCCCTTCTTGTAAAGGAGCTCACCATCTAGTGAGGCAGACACACCACTCACATGTACTGTTGTGTCAAAGAGCAAGGTTAGAGGTATGAATAACACGTTATGAATTCTCAAAATCACGCGGTACTCAGCCCAGGAGGTTCAGAGCAGGCTGAGGAGGGATGTTAGTGACCACTGCATAAAACAAGTCACTGTGGTGACTGGGGTGGGGATTGGAGAGGGCAGACCAGGCTGAGAGGACACAGTGAGAAAAGCCCAAGAGACTGCAAACAATTAACTATAATTGGCTATTGCAAATGTGTAATCTGCAAACCTGGATAGGCTGAGATTCATTTGCACTTGCAAATAGGTCTTTGGTTATCAGATTAGGTGGTTTGGGCTTTATCTGATGTACAACAGGCAGTCACTGGAGTGATTAAGTAGGTGAGTTCGGGGTGGGGTCCATTGGACAGATTGCTTAAAAAAATGTCCCCCAAAAAACCGTGTGGAAAATTGACATCAGGGTCTAAGGACAGGTTTATTAGAAAGGAAGAGCAGCAGTTCCAGTGAATGGAACATAAGAGGTAGAGAAACACCTTCATTTTAGAAAAGTCTGTTATGGAAACTTTTTCTTCACTTGTGTCCGTAATAAGGACCTTTAGGAGGCAGAATTAGCTATGAGCGGTTATTTCTTGGATGGAGGAGTATAAAGAACAGCAGGTGACATTTAAGTCTCACATTGCCTTTTCTGTTCTTAGTGCTACCATTCAGTTAGCAGGTGCTCAGTAAATATTGAAGACAAAAAGGAGGAGAATGGGCAGAAGGATCCTTTGCATCCCTGGGGATGCTGAATCCAGAGAGTTCTGACAATTCTCCATGAACTTCTAAGGTTATATTAAACAGGCATATTTGCAGGATTGGCACCACTCTCAGTATAGATAATATTTATCAATAACACACCCTGACTTAATATAGCTATATGAGAGAGGAACGCAAGGGAGGGGGGCTACTAATGATAAGAAATTCCTCATGTAGCTAAGGTCATGGAATTACAATAGATAAACATGTATTTTACCACCAGATTACTGTCTCAGTGTATTTGAAATGCTTAGAGCTATGGTGTTAATTAACTCTGGGCCTTCCCTGGTATTGAGGCAACTTAATTAAATTAAATTAGTAGTGCTGTATATTAATTATGGTGCAGACCTAAAGAATTTAGGAAGCACTCACCTTCTTGGAAAGCATTGTTTAGTTTTTGGCCCAAGGTGGCAGAATTAGTTTGCTACAAATTTAACAAATGCTACTGAGGCTTCATCCTCTCTCACTTTCCTCCTATCCATCATCAACAACAGTGTGGATGTGAAAGTTTTTATCTGCATGACAAAAATGCAGTTCAATTCCATGACAGCAAAGTGATACATATATATATATATATATATATATATATATATATATATATATATATATATATATATATGTCTATGTCTATGTCTATATGTATATAAATATATATACATACATATATATATTTTTTTTCTTCTGTAGGTAATTCTCTACTTAACTTTCCAAATGTACCTAGTTTTAATACTTTCGGTTTTACAAGTATATTTGGCTCCATTCCTGAAATAAATGAATTTTGTCTAGATATCTTGGAATTGAAGTCATAAAGCAACTATAGTGTGCAATAAACCATGATTAATCAGATGTCCTAAATTCAAGGAGCCCACAGACATTATTTAGTTTGAAGTCTGTCACTTCCACAGAAACACTTCCTTTTTTGAAATCATTCACATTTGCTCTGCTTTGAAATGCATAAATAGAATCATATATTTTAAAGAAATGAGAAAACCATCTGGTATAGAACTCTTGCTCAGAGCATCTATTAATTGTTGATAATCAATTGAAAGCCTACTAAAATCTGGGAGGTGTAAAGTGGAAGGGATATATTCTTATATCTCAAACTATTTTATTCTTAAAGGGAAATTTAAATAAATAAAGCTCATGACAATGCATAAAGAAGCAAGAAAGTGATGCAAATGCTCTAAGAATTCTGAAGGGGGGATTGATTTGGACTGGGCTATCGAAGACAGATAAGTGCCTTAGCTCATCCAAGGACATGTAGTATAGAAACTCGCTACCATCTTCCCATGGCACATTTTTGAGGGGTGTGATCCTAATGACCAATATTGGACCATGACTAGTTACAAGGTGAAAATAGGCCTCGGAATCATTTTAGTCATCACAATTCTCGTAAAAAGAAGACTGGAAAGTAATCTCCGATCTTAGAACAATCCCGAATTGTTGATTATACTATACTCTTACGTATTGTATGGATGGTGATATGAGAACATTTCGATAGGAGACTGGGCTCTTTAAAGGTAATTGGCTCCCACCCCAGTGATAATAATCACATTATAAAAAAGGGAGAAATGATTTCTGCATGGGATGAGATCTTGGAATGAAACTCATAATCTAACCGCCAGTTTTTATTATCATTCTATTAGATCAACAGAATTTCTGAATGTGAGTTGAAGAGGGGGATGTTTTGATATCCTTCCCTGTCTTCTTATGCAGTCAAACCTTGCTGGATCGCCTGCCCTATTATCACCTTCTAACAACAGAGGAAGTGAGTATCAGGCCTCAGAAAGGAAGCATCCTGCCTACATTATTTTAGATGAAATGTCTCCTTTCCTAGAGTACTCTGGGCTGCAGCTGCTTCTCTGCTGAACACTAATTCAGCAAGGAAACAGTCAGGCTTTACTGATGGGCTCTTCTGTTTATAATATTTCATTTAATTGCTCAGCAGACAGAAGCTGGTTTTATTCTACACATCTTCAAACAACAATGATACAAAGAGGAAATTATTATAATACCCAACATAATAGTTATCCGAAGACGATAATGCCATGTAAAAAATATTTAGTGACTGCATTATGATTATGTTATTGGGGTAAGGCATTATATTGCTAGAGGCAATTACAGCTTGCAATATATAAGAGCAATGACTTTAAATGAACAGAATAAGCTAAAGACTTGACGTGTATGTCTGAGCGCGGAGGAGGTGTTTTCTTTTCAAGGAAGAGTGAAAGCAGGAGTTTAACTGAACTCAAAACAAAAGGGTAGCATTTTTCTGTATGGAGCACTTTGACTTTTCAGTGACAAGACCATTATAAAGAAGCAAGAGGAAATAAAAATTGGTTTCAAGTGGGGAATGAGTTTTCTTTTAGAAAAATGCTCTAATAATAAATTAAAATTAAAATAAGGAAACAACAGTAATATCAATAATAAAGTTCCTCTCATAAAAACTTTGTTTCCTATTCCAGTAGTGTTTAGAGAGTAGTATTTCATCAACAGACTTTCAGGCATTACTTTCTGCATTCCCATGGCCTGATGAATAAATAGAGTGGAAATTGAGAGTGATGTTAGTGCAAGCACTGAAAGCATAATTCTCCCTTTCCCTTCCCAGTAGCAAACGGTATCCCAGAGCAAAAGAGGACACCCTGATGTAAAAGCTATCCGGGAAAACCACTAATGTTAAAAATATCTGATGACATCTCCAGATAGAAAAATCTAATTATTATTATTTTACCCAATGCCCCAAAAGCCAATAACAAACCACACTGCTGGTAGAATTCAAAGTTTGTTTGCCTTATACTTGACCTTCCCGATCTCCCCACCGTTCACCAAACATGTCAGCAATAATTCAAGGCTTTTGCCCACCTTGAACATTCTCCCACACACAGACCTCCATCCACGTACAAGGGTGCCACCCCCTACGTATGCTCATCCCAAATGGGAGTGCATTTATGACAGGGCGCTTTTTTTTTGGCTTAGATAATTTTATACCTCACATTAAAAATACATATAAATTATGGATAATAGTAAAGCTGCATTATGTTTAAAATGAAACAAAGAACTACAAAGGAAATTTCCTCTTAAAAGTTAAGAATGCAGATCATGAGGTATAGGTGTCCTACCCAAACTTCCAGGAGAGCACTGGTGGAAGCTGGAATGCTACTAATTCTTTCTTTACTTCCTTGGGCTAAACTATTAATTTACTTTTATGAGATCATAAAGTGCTTCATATATACATTATTAAATATATCTTGTATAGTGTATTTTCTTTTCTTTTTTTAAAATTCTACTTGACTGAACTCTTTTCTGTAGGAGCTTTAGTTTTCCCCAGGTACTGAGAATGCAATGACACAAATTAAATTCTATGTGTTGGTATTCAGCAAAAGGCATGGATTAGACAATATATTTTTTTAAACTATAAATACCATTAATTGGGTATTGTTTTGAGCCATATTTCTATATTAGCATATAGCTCAATAAGCATGGTTTATGATTAGGGAAAATACATACAACGGTGAGGAGGAAGAGAACAGACATGTTTTGTGTATCAGTGGAAGGAACCCATTGAAGGAGAGAGCAATGTGTGAGCTGTCTTCTAAAATTCATTATGAATGGTTGAAAGCATTCTAGGTCCATAGTTGTCTTTGCATATAACTTTTGGTAAAGTTCCAATTCTTTTACTCGAAGTAGAGAAAAATGCAGAAATTATTAAGGTGTCTGCCTGTCATCACATTTTATTGGAGGTATGCCTATCACCCCCATGCTTCTTTCCCCTTTTCTTTGTTCTTATTTTTGTATTCCCATGCTTTTGTCATATTGGAAAGTATTTTTGAAAGGACGTGTGCTTTCTTCACAAGCATAACCATTACTTTTTTTTTTCTAATTTAAAGTAAATGGATCTGGAATTTAGTTCAATTAATTAATTTCGTGACACGGAGCCAAGATCTTTATCTGAGTTACAATTTTGGAAATTATATAGTAAACAAAATGCTAGTAAGCTTCAAATTAGGTAATGTTAATACAAATTACTGAGTTGTGAGCCTAGAAATACATGTAAATACATGTTAGGGAAATATATGTTAGTACAGTAGAAATATAGAAACACGATAGCATAGAAACTAAGAACAAGGACTCTGAGCTCTTTAGGTTCTAAAATCCTGGCTCCATCTCTTATCAGCTATGTGCCCTTGGGCAATATATCTAAAATCTCTTTTCTTAATTTTCTCATCTATAGAAGTGTGTATCTATTGAAACCTAATTGATGGCATTTTTGAAAGTGTTAGATGGTCAGTATATGCCAGTGCCTGACATACTCGAACCTCTAAAATTGCAAACTATTAGTATTGTTATGGTCAAGATAATTTCACAAATCAGCACTGATATTGGAATAGATAATAAGCAGTCCATTGGAATACAAAAATGAAAAAAATTTCATTTTCAAGCTCCAAGCTATGAAAAATAAAACATACTTCCACTTCACCCCAAATGTAAACTCTGTGTCAAAACTGTTAGCAAGGACTACTATATTTCACCTCAGGCTCTCTCATGAAACATTCCATCAGGCACCCAGTGAGAATAAATGAGCTGTGTCTGATGAAGATTCAGGACAGTGGAGGAGGTAATTATCATTGCAAGTTCAGGGATTATTTAAATTTAGCATCTTTCAATAACCTTGAATAATGCTTCTAAACTTACATATAAAATCTAACGTTCTCTCATTTTTCCATTTCACAAAAGTTTACAGAAAGCTTTCATTTCATTAGGCATTATGAAAGTATGGCCATGTTTTACTGCTCATGGTTTAGTCATTCTTGGTAAAGAGCATGTTTAAAGGTGTAGAAGTGTGATCTTACCATAGTGGAAACATATTTGTGAGTGTGATGGATTAGGGAAAACAGAGTTTGGAAAGATAGTCAGGATCTAGATGAAAACCTTTATATGCCATAATAAAGAGTTTACTTTTCGTATGTAGACAAACAAAATCCTTTATGAGGGAGCTAGCATATTTGCAGAAATTTAAGATTAATTAAACACTTTCATTACAGCTGCTTTTCTATTCATTCAACTAAACTTTTGGCCCACTGGACACTCAAGAAAACTCATATTTGCAATGATAGGTATTTTGGGAGTTTAGTTAAACATGTGTATCGACCTGTTGAAGCCCTGGCAAGATACTAAGTATTTCTGAAATGCTTCTTCCCTTCTAAGAAAGTGTGTGTGTGTGTGTGTGTGTGTGTTTGCTTTTAATCCCCCCGGTCCAAATATTCACATATCTGTTTTATTTGTGTTTTGCCTGGATAAGAAGACACATTTTTTGAAGCTGCTTCTGAAACCCTGTCATCAAACCACACAAATCTTAATTTTGCTGATCGCCAAGGTTGAGAAGCTAATATTCTTAGCGTCAAGTTTCCTGTTCTATGCTTCAGGATTCCTGTTGTAGCAATGACTTAGACCTTCTGAGCTGGTTTTAGGTTATGTATATGTGAATGCTGAGTCAAGATACATCTATAGCGGTGACTTTGTTGAAATGCTGGAAAATCTTTGTTACTGGACTGCAAATAAAAAGAACAGCTCTTTGAGGAACAGAAGCCCTGCCCCCACCCCCTCCCCCCCACCCTCCATTCCTTGATATTCCATCCCACATGTGTCACACACAGTATGTTTCCATTAGGGTGGAAATCAATTACCTTTAAATACCTTCCTAGAGACTGTTTTATCGTCCTCTAGCACTCATCCTGCTTCTGGGACACTATTACTTGGGACACCGAGAAGACACACACAGGCTCTTTTCTTGGCCTTAGGTTTAGAAAGGCTCATTAGTTTCCTTTCTAGAGTCCAACTGAGAAAAGGGTGAGAGTAATGCATTTTGGGGATTGTACTTGGATAGCCAGTGCCAGGTATCAATAGGATACCTTATAGAACGTTTAGAGCACCCTTTCTCTGCTTGGCTAACGCAGGCTCATTGTAGTAGGCAGCTCAAATATCAGCTCCATTTGTACAGGCTTATTGGTATGCATTTCCATGTGTTCTTCCTCAGAACAGCATTATTGCTATGTGCAATACATTTTTATTAGAGTAATTATCATACAAAAAGTACGAATTTCCCTTAGTGTTTGTTCTCTTTCTGACTAGACTGCAAGCTCCTTGCAGAAAGACTCTCTTGGAATCACATATGAGTCTCCAAAATCTGACAGGATGTTATGATCATGTTTCCCTGAAAATAAGACCTAGCCAGACAATCAGCTCTAATGCGTCTTTTAGAGAAAAAATTAATACAACACCCGCTCTCATTTTTCTATAATATAAGACCAGGTCTTATAATATAATATAATATAATATAATATAATATAATATAATATAATATAATATAATGTAATATAATATAATACCAGGTCTTATATTAATTTTTGCTCCAAAAGACACATTAGAGCTGATTATCTGGCTAGGTCTCATTTTCGGGGAAACAAGGTATACAAATAGCAAGTGCTAAAAGAAATTTGATGAGTAATTAAGAATTTTTGGTAATTTTGTGCTGAATCAAATTGATATGTACGTGAAGTACTATGTCATAACAGTACAACTTGATACACTTTCAGAGTAACCAAACATATATGCCAGAATCCATATCTAGAAATACCCCTTGTGTTCCTTTCCCGTCATTACTTCCATGCCAAGGCTAATCACTAGCGTGATCTCCAACTGCATAGATTAGTATGAAATGGAATTAAAACTGATGCACCGCTTTGGTCTCCTTAGGATCAATTTTATGCTTGTGAGATTCATCCATTACGATGGATACAGATTTGACTTTTTTTAAGTATGTGATCTGGTCATAGTACCAACTCCTTGTTTCCCTGTCTTAATGTAGGAAAGTCAATAGAAACATACATAAAAATTATATATATATATATATATATATATATATATATATATATATATATGTGCAAATTATAAAGTACATAAAATGCAAATATATGTAAAGTGTTAAAAAACTTATACAGGCATGCATATATATGAAAGAATTCAAAGACAGTATGAAAAATTTCTTCTTACCAATCTGCCTTTCTTTCATTTATTAAATGATATGAATCCTCATTTTCTTGCTCTATCTCATTTTCCCCAGGGTAAAACAGCTTTCAGGAACCTCAAAGAGACATGGTAGAGTGAATGGCCCGGAAGTTCAAGCTTTCTGTCCTGAGGCAAATCAAGCAGACAAACACAGCACACTTCAAGTATGAGATTTCAGGAATGGAGACGTGAATAGGCACGCTGGTTTGATTTCAGGAATGTTGCAATGCACTTAAAATTAAGGTCAAAGGCAACCCTGTCTGATATCCCTTACGTTTCCTGCATAGCAAGATTAGGAAAGAACAGATAATGCATTCATTAGGGCAAAAGTTGGGACAAGTATAAATAAACTTGGGGAACAGTCACAGAAGGAGCAAAATAATACTGGCTGTTTTACTCTGAAAATGAAACAACTTGTGGTTATAATTAAATAATAAAATAGACTGGTATTTTAAGAAAATTGACACCAGAAAGACATTGTTTCCTACTCAAACTCTTAATCATTAGAAATTGATACCAATGCATATTTTGCTAGTTTGGTGTTTAGACACCGTAACTTTATATAACGGAATATGTGTTCTTTCATTTATAATTAGAAGAGAAAACAGACCTCTTTTCTTAGCTTTTGTAAATAATTGTCAAAATATGGATTTAAGATATTGTTTTTCCCAGACCTTTCAGGAATAAAGCAAACACATTTTATTGCTCTCTCTCTCTCTCTCACAATGTTTAATTATATCATATTGGAAAAGTATCTGGTTTAAAGCCTGATTTCTGGTTTGGCAACTTTAGTATTCTGTTATTATAACTTAAAAGAAAAATAAAAGAATTTCCAAAATTACTATTTGCCAAGCTTAGGGAAATTCTGTAATTGGCACCTGATTTTTCAGTGTCTAGTTTTAAAGCATTATGGAAATAAAGATTCCATGTGTTTTGTCACTTAAGAAATGCATACCATTTTCAAAATTGGAAATTCACTGGTATTTTAAATTATACATTTCAAATAGTCTAAATGACATAATCATAAGTACTTCTTATGTGAACAATAATGGCAATATCAATTATCATTTATTTTTATCAGTTATTAGCAGTTGTAATTGTTACTAGTTATTAAAAATATACATGTATATTGATTGCTGTGTGTGCCAGGCACTGTGCCAAGCAGTTTTTATGTAATACATTCCCTATTTTTCACAACACTACGAAATATGTATTATTATTGTCTCTGCTTTAAAATCTTAGGTTAAGTCATATACCTTTAAGTCATATACCATCACCCAGAGCAGGTTGATGCCAAAACCCGTGCTCATAAACAGTAGGTAAACGATCCACGGTATGAACACATGGATTCTTTTTTTTTTTTTTTTAACTATACCACAATTGAAACACAACAAAGATGATCTCTGCACTTAAAATTAACAGTCTTCAAAACAACTTCAATTGTTTTACTTTTCTCTAAAAATGACCACACCAAACACTGAAGTCAAGAACATAAGAAAATAACTGAGACCTACATTTCATACTGGTGTTGAGTAGGTTCTCATAGATTCATAGCTTTGGCAAGGATTTTCAAGATAATTGAGTTCAGAGATCCTTGCGATCCAAAGGAAGAAAGGGAGGTTCAGTCAAGTTGTGACTTCAGTAAAGCAACAGCTACGTAGGGTTCTGGATCCAAGTCTGGGCCTCCTAGTTACCTCCTCTACAATGGTTATTGAACGCTGGTTATCAATGGCCATTGTATGTATCTGTTATCAGAAAGACTATGTGTTTGTTTTAAAGCAGAGATACTCCATTTAGAGCTCATGAAAAGAAGAAAAAGCCACCAGAAGAATCTGAATAAGAGAAATAAATTTACCTTAGTCAGTGTACCTCATGGAAATTTTAATGCTCAGAAGCATAGGGTGAATCATAACAGACAGGCCTGTGAATCATAATTCTATGACTTTAGACAATTATTTAATATTTCTGATTGTCAGTTGTCAGATCTGTAAAATATGGATAACAAAGTCTATCTAATAGTGTGTTCTTTCTTTTCAGTTTAAATGACACATAATATTCAAAACAGTAATGCTTTATATGTGTGTGTATAAACATATATATATATACATATACATATATATGAAATGCTACATATATTAATCATGTAATATATCACAGTAATAATACATATATATGCTATCATAATAGCAATAATAATGATGATACATATTTTGTAACGATCATTCATTATATATTATAGTAAGTGAATATATACATGTAATAGTTACATAATCTCAAAAGAAAAAGAATTACAAAATTCCTTATTGCAGAATTCCAAATCCCAATGATGGCACTAAAATTACTGTATAATCCACTACCTGACCACATATAGCCTTCTTCTCCACCAGGCAAAATTCCTATACCCTGTACTAAGAGCCATGTGCAATTCCCTGATCCTGCCGAGTACTTTTCCACCAGTATCTTTGTTAATATCATTCCTGCCAAAAGACATCTTTGGAGACATCTTTCCCTCTACCCTCCTAATAGTCATAAGACAAAATATGCAATCTGTCATCTAATGGCCCAGGAAAAACTCTACCTTTTCTTGAATTCTTTCCTATATCCCCCAATATATGTTTCCTTCTTCCGAATTCCATTGTAGGTTTATCTATATTCTCTTAGTTCCTTGCAACACGGTAATTTGTATCCCTGTTATCTCATAAGCTCTTTGAAAACGGATACCAAGACATGTTCTCGTATTATTCCCTGACATAGGAAAGGACTCCCAGACACATTGGGAGCTGAGCATCTGATAAGTGCCTTTCACAATTTTACAAGGGAATACAGGGCGGGAGCAACCTCAACATGGATTTAGGGAGAATCCTCCCTCACTGCCAATTATGACTGGGAGTCGGTGTATTTCAAAACATGATATAAACAGTAGTAAAGAACCTTTTCAATTATGTAAATATACACACATTCCGTTTTTTAATATTTAAGTGGTTATGTTACTGTGAAACAGGTATTAC
Organism: Rhinolophus sinicus; assembly: GCF_036562045.2. Taxonomy (NCBI): domain Eukaryota; kingdom Metazoa; phylum Chordata; class Mammalia; order Chiroptera; family Rhinolophidae; genus Rhinolophus; species Rhinolophus sinicus. The sequence goes on from NC_133753.1 coordinate 16,840,993, forward strand.
TAGCACATGTGTTATTTGTTCAGTTCAAATGTGTCTGAAAATAATTAAATAATATGACAAATAGTGAAACATGTGGATGTACATGTATAAACAAAGATTGGGAAATAGTTTCAAGACAATTTGGTTAGAGAAGAGCGATGCGAAAAGAGAATGGTTAAGTTGACTCATTCTACGGGAAAATTGCTCATGGTCTGGAGGCAGTTACTGTGAGTGAATAAATGGCCTATTGCTCACAGTCTGGGGCTGCATGAAGTTTGTGAGGGGCTGACAGAGCTCTTCGACATTCAATCCATGATACACAGAAGTCAGCCAACAGGCATGGGGCTCATGCTAAGGATAAGTACCTCTGTCCACATATAAGAGGGCTGTAATAAATGATTCCTTCTGAATCAGTGATTAGAATAAAACATTCTGGTCATGTAGTTCATTTCAAAGGTGCAAGTGTGAAAGTGAATTTTAGATAGTACCTGTTAGGAATCCTTCTCCTACAAATTATTCCAGCTGTGGGTTTCTGGCTACTGTCCTTGAAACTATTCTTTTATACTGCAGAAGAGTCACCTTTTTTAAGTGTATGTACATCAATACACTTGCATTGTATATTACATATATTAGCACATGTATGCTAATTTGATATTGCATTGTTCTTTTTCACATATATAATATATATATACAAACTACATCATACTTCTAGTAATTTTATTCTAGAGGTAACACGATATTGTGGAAATGCAGCACTGTGATTTCCCATCTTCTCTGCCAAAGAGCATAAGTAGATGACAACATGGCTCCTTTAGGGAACATACATTTGCATAATCAGAAATAATAATAATAATAAGAAGAAGAAGAAGAAGAAGAACAACAACAACAACAACAACAACAACAACACAGGCATTTGACTGAACAAAGCCCGTACATAATGCTACATTTACTGAGAAGACGGTTTGTCAAAGACGGTCTGCAGCACACCTTTCATTAACTTACTGAGTAATAGAAGGCAAACAGTAAATAGTCCTTCTGACATTGTTCACTTACTTTATGGTCACCAGTATCTCTCTGTGTGGCACCTGATTACTTCACTATTTTATCCATCAGACACAAAAGTTCTACTCTCAGATAAATGGACTGAAACGTGCTTGATGAACTCAGAGTTTGATAATGGCTGCATTTCGTGAATGCTGACCACACTTCTCAGGTTACTGCTGCGCCTAGTCTGCCTTCACTTGAAAACCACTGGTCGCTAAAGGCTGGCTTCCAAAGGGATCAAACACACCATGGTGGACCCAACAAAGCATTGGATATCTTAACATAGGTATTGCACTTTGTATTGGCACTTAGAATAAAAATAGATTCCAGTTAAATTAAAGAGCATTATTGTGTTCGCTCATTATCTCGAGCTGCTTTTAACATTATCATATATACTCATATCTTCTACTTACCTCATTCCATTTGATCTAACTTCTAAAAATCTCCTCTCAATTTAATTCTGAACTATTCCTACCAGTCCCTGATGACTCCATTTTAAACCTGCTTATCTATATGTGTTTTTTTTTCTGAGTTACTTCACCAATGTAGAAAATATTATTATAGTTGTATCAAGCTTCCTCCGTTCCATAAATCTATAGTAGTAACGTCTTAAACGTTTCGATCTCAGATTGTTTTGGTTCAAAAATCTTGATCATCTCTGTGATTTTCTCAAACACCACATTCAACCTACCATAAAATGTTGATGGTTCTTTATTCAAAATATACTCTGAACTTCCACTACCTCTGGTGAGACCAGCTTTTCACCATGTCTACCCTTGCCACCCCAGTCCAAGCCTCCAGCATCACAAACCTAGATTACTGATGCGTTCTCCAATTAATTTTTTGATAAACATTTTTGTCCCCATACACTTAGGTAATGTTATTCTTCTGCCAATGCCTTCCATTTTTCCCCCCTCAAAACAAAGCCAGAGAACTTACAGTGACTTAAAAGACCCTACAAAATTTTTCCACTAGTTACAATTTTTACCTTATTTCCTATTAGTCTCAGGTTGCACATTTTGCTACAGCATACTGGTTCAATCCCTATTTCTTGAATACAAATTACCAGGTGCTCCCAACTCAGTATTTTCCCTGTTTGCTCCACCTGCCAGGAACACTCATCAGCAAGGTTTCCACATGGCTCACATGTTTTCTCATTATACCCTATTTGGTCCTGCATCTAAAATTGAAACCTCATTCATCTCCCAGCACTTTCCATCCACCTTAATTCTGTATATTTTTCCATAGTACTTATAATTTCCTAAGTATGTTATCATATACCATATTTTTATTTATTGTTTGTGTTCCCCATTAAAATATAAGAGCAAGTATTTTTGTCTTTTTGTATACTGCTGTAACCCCAGCATCCATACAGACCTATATTATAGTGTATATTCCACATTTTGTTAAAATAATATGTTATCTTTTTACATGCACATTCACATCTGTCTAGATGGACTGAATACGATTTATAGTCATGACTGGGTCTCATTTTCATAGTGTCCCACTGCAAAGTGCGCTGCCATGCTTTAGACAAAGAGGACACTCATCACTCGCATGTTAATTAATGAACTCTGAGGGTGTTTTAGGCTTCGGGAGTTATCCCCACAATTGTAAGGTTGTCTCTTTGGAAGTCTCTCCATCATGCATCATGACTTAATGTGATTGGACAAATCAAAGGAATTGTTTTTGCCAAAAAACATAGCTTATGCTGATAATAAATCACAGTTGAAAGGGAATGGAGGTAAAAGTGTTAACAAGAGGAAGACATCTTATTTGGTGGTGAGTAATGAGGACAAAGTAAAAGGCCGATTAGAAAAGAAAGAAAGTTATTCCAGATGACAGTAATTGCCCAGAATATGTTCATGCTGACTCCCAGTTTCAAAAGCTAAAGATGAATAAAAAGATGGAAGCCATTATCTTTTTAACAAGAATTAAATGAGGAAACGTCTCATTCAGCCTCTTTACTTTGGCTGTTAGCATTGGAGTTGAAAAAATATTACTGGATTAGAGAGAGAAGTTAAGAGGAAGATCATTCTAGACACTGTAAGATTTCTATGCACTTTTTCTTAGTATTTCAACTAAGATATGTTTAACTCAGAATTCCTTGATTTTTTATGTATATACACTATGTGCGAAATTAAATATATTAAATATTATTTTTAATACAGATCTGTGTTTTAATTCTGTCTCTGTCATTAATAGTTAGATGTCATTGGGAAATAGAGCTAACCATCTAAAATTTGTATCATCACTTGTAAGTTAGGAATAGAAACACACCTTCCTAACAGAGTTATTTTCAATTTTCACATGTGTGGTATACACAAAACAATTAGCCCACAAAGGTAGTTTTCAATTATTTGTACAGAATCATAATGTGGTTACCAAAATTTTGTATAAAATCTTCTTGTTGTTGAATCCTACTGGCATTCGTAGGGAAAAAAAATCTAGAAAAAAAATACTTAAGCAAAATATGTTTCATGCAAATCAAAGGAAGAATGAGTAATAGCAAATAGAAAGTATTGTAAATACACGATATGTAGGCATATTTCAATATTACTATATTTCCTCAATATCTATTTGATGCTGTTCCCTTTTCAGGTCTTAAACCTCTGGTTAACCTTTCCTTTACTTTGAACTTTTATTTTCCTTCCTTTCTTTGCCTTCCTCTCTCCCACCTCCCCATCTCTCTCTTTCTCTCTTTCCACTATAGTGATGGAATAAGTGGAAATAAAATCAACAGTAAGTGATATAGTAAAGTATGTTATTATAGATTAAACCACAGAATGAGAGGATCACACACAGAATAAGTCTCCATCGCATATCGGGTTTTGGACAGACGGGAGAGGTTTTATCAAAGCAAAAGAGGCTGAAGCAAATTCAAAATGAAAAGTAATACTAAGCATCATTCTCAATTACTTACCAGTCGGTTATAGGAGTAAGTTATATCCTTTATTATGCAACTCGTATTTTCTGGTAGAACAGACTATATACTTTGCTCTATTGATTTTAAATTTAACATGTGACTTGCTCTGACCAATAGAATGTGAGCAAAATAACACTTCACCATTTCTATGCTGAGACGTTAGCATGCAGCAGGTGTTACCATTCATTCTTGTAATTCTGTCTTTCACTCAAAGGAACGTGCCTAGTTAGCTGTTAATTACAGACTGAGGAGAAATTTAAAGTCAGCTTCAATCCAACCCACATCTTGGATCCATGCTAAAGTCAGTAATTCCCTAGCTGATCTGCAAAACTATGGGTAAGAAATATTTCATTGTTATTATATGCCACTGAGTTTGGAGACTGTTTCTTGTCCAGTATTATTTTAGCACAGAGAAGAGTGAAAATACCAAGTATTGTGAGGATGAGGAGTAATTGGGACTCTCTTGCCTTGTGGATGTGAGTATGAAATATACAATAACTTTGGAGAAGTAGTTTGGCAGTTTTTAAAAATAAGGATACCCTGAGGAATATCACTCCTAAATATTTACCTAGGAGTAAGGAGAACCTGTGTCCAAATATGATTGTGTAAGAATGTTTAAAACAACTTTATTCATAATCACAAATATTGAAAAATGCTCAAATGTCCATGAAGAAGACAATGATTAGACAAAAACATGCTATATTTATGAAATGGAATACTTAGAATTTTTAAAAAAAGATGCATTTTTTTGATACAGACATCAACATGGATGAATCTCAAATACATTTTCTGAAACAAATGAAGTCAGACACAAATCAATATGTAGTGTAAGGTTCCATTTGTATGAAATGCTGGAATAGACACAATAAGCTATGGGGATAGAATTAAGAGCAATGTTGCCTTGGGAAAGTGAGGGGATTGACTGAGATGCTGTTGAGGGAACTTTGTGGAATGAAGGAAATGTTCTATAACTTGATTGGAGTGCAGTAACATACATAGATTTGTCTAACTCATCAAATTGAATATTAAAAATCTCTATATATTTTATCTTATTTGTAAATTATATCTCAATAAACATTACTGATTTTTATTTATTCTCTTTCTTCCCTCTTCATTCTTTTTTTTTCTTTTGACTGTCTTGTGATTGATTTAATAATTGTGACAGAGAGAAAATATCAACAGTGAGAGGGAGTATGAAATTTCCCTTCCACGAAACCTATTAAAAGTCAAGGCCGTAATGAGATGCTGGTCAACAATGTTTGGTTATTTGGTTAGTTCTTCATGTTATCCAAAGTTTGAATTGACATTAAAAAGAGATTTACATTGAATTTAACTGTCCAGTCAACAGTCAGTTCATAAGGATAATAAAAATATGTGACCCACAAAATTTTAATGTTTAAAAATTCTTTCATGTAGAAAATGTCATTTTATTATCAAAATATGATCAAATGAATAGACAAAGATAAACTAATCCAAATAGATTACAGAAGATATTATTTATTTCCAGTATATAGATAATGAAACAATGCTCAAAGAAAATAACTAAGCCACCCCAAATTGTATAGTTAGTATATAGTAGAACTGGAACTGAATTCAAATATTTTAAGATTTAATTCTATGAAAATAAAATTGGTCAAAAGGACTTTAAAAAATTGTCACATTTTTGCCAATCAGAACAGCTACATTCTACAGGTAAAATTAGTTACAATGTTTAGAGAGGTAATTGTGCCTGGGAGCTGGGGCAGGGGTGTCTTAATTTCAGAAAATACAGCTAGACCATACATTCTCAGATACCATACATTCTCAGATACCGTTAGCTTCACCTTCAGTTTTGATTTCCATGAAAAATGTGTAATGTTGCCAAAGTTAATCCTTTCTAGGTCTAAGAACAGATTTTATGTCATATGTCTCCGTTTACTATCATTGTTCACTTACAACATGGCAGCTGCCTGTCACATGTTGACAAGCTGTTTCTGTCTTCTCTATTCTGCCATGCATTTATATTTAGAATTAAAGAGATGTCATCTTTTACTAGGCCAACCCCAAGCTGCATAAAATAAAATTATCATTAAACTGTAAAAATAGAAATCCTATTATTTAAATTATCTTTCTATATCACCCAGTGCCTGAAAAGGTATTTTTGCTCTCCTCTTGAATTTTTCCTCAAAGCTATGATTTTTTTTAAAGCCAATGTATTTATTTAAAGGTCTAAGTTTCATAATATGGAGTAGAAAATGTATCACACATTTGTTACTGTAGCTTACCGGTGATTTTTTTTTTTTTTCCAAAAGAGTCCCGCCTCATTCCCATTATTTTATTGTAGAGACAATAGATAAATATATCTATAACATTTATGATTATTCTGTGACTTATAAGCCAATTTAAATATCTATAATTCCCGCCCCAAAACTTTTAGGCTTATAGAGCCCTTTTTGTTAAATGCTCTGAGGAAGACTTCATTAATTAACACTAGTCAATATCATGGATAAAATATTAACAATTGCTACCCCTTATTGAGGTACGACTGTGTTTCCCCGAAAATAAGACCAGATCTTATATTAATTTGCTCCAAAAGACACATTAGGGATTATGTTCAGGGGATGTCATCCTGAAAAATCCTACTAGGGCTTATTTTCTGCTTAGGTCTTATTTTGGGGGAGACACGATAGTTTCAGCCCAAATTTGTTTTTTATATCTTGGTATAGAATAAGAGATTTAAATCTAGCAAAGCAGGATTTATTATCCTGGATATTTAGAAAAATGAAAACTCAGAGAAGTTAAGTGAGTTGGTTAACGCCACACAGATGGTAAGTAATTGAGCAGGGACAAAGCATAGGTCTTTCTGACTTTGAGTTTCAGAGCTTGGCAGTGCCTTTATCGGCTGTGTATCCCGGGGGATGCTATGTTCTATTAACCAGTTCCTTAATTCTGTGTGCATCAGGCCTCTTGGCTGCTACTGGAACTTTGTCATTCAGTATAAATATTACAGCCTCCTGCCTTCTGGCGGTTCAGCACCACTAGCTGGTCTTCACTGTTTCTAATCCTATAATCCCAACTGCTGTCATTAGGCCAGTTCTGTAATGGCCTCTGCTGCAATCTTCCCTGGCCTACGCCGGAGATCAACCACTGAAATTCTTCTGGATGTCAGGGCCTCTCTAACCTATATCAGCCTTAGCCAGCCCCTCTGTGAGCTCTGGAACAAAACATGTCCTCCCAAAGTTGTCCCTCATTAGGATTAGGGACAAGAGTTTGATAACGCCAAGTCCCCCAGCTATCAAATGTAGGCTATCCTCGGGAAGGGTATGAACTTGGGTGAAGTAGCTCTCTGTAAATGAGACAAAACTGAAGGACGGATTAAACATTTGAAGATCTGGTACATAATAGTTGCACAATTAATATTCAATAAAGGAGTGAATGAGTGATAAAGTGAAGGCATGACAGGGAATCTTCAATAATAAAACAGATTAATAAAATAACTTAATAGAAAGATAAAGAAGCCACCTCCACCACTTATTTCTGAACAACCCATTTAAAGTATCAACAGCATTTCCAAAGTAACCATTGTCAAAGTAATGACAAAATCAAGATCAAAATGAAACATTCAGTGAGTCATCTGAAAGCTTATGGAAAAACCTCACATCTGGCCACCTAGTACCCTTTGTAAATGTCAGGCTGACTGTAGCTCTCCATCACAGTGTCTGCTCAATGTAGACACAGCTGTGTAATCCTGATGGGAAGACCAAACTGTGAGCACTAGATAGGGAAACCCTTATTTTCAAATAAAATACTAAACTTCATGCACTTCTTAAAGTTGCCAGGTGACATTTTTAATTATTAAGAGTTTCCACAGTTGTATTCACCCTTTTCCAATTTCCTTTCATTGAGAAGTAATTAAAAAGAGGAAAAAATACTATCAAATTAAAAAAAAATCTCTATTTAAACTTTGTGTTTTCATAGGATTTTGTTACTAAAAAAAAATAACCTTTCTTTTCCAAACTCAGAGTCACCTTTTAAAGTTTGATGAATCACCATCTTAAGCCTTTGAACTGTGCACGTGGCATTTGTAGAAATGCATCTCTATCACTGTTAGTCCATTCAGAATGCTGAAGGAAATTGATGATAGTAAGATTTTCTGATTTTTAAAAAGCACTTGGATCTTTCAAAGACTATTACAGATTCCAGAAGTGTTGCTGACAACTGCCAAGCATTGGTGGGTACATTAGTTTTCCAGTGCTGCTAAAAAAAGATGCACAAACTGGATGACTTAAAACAACACAAACAAACAGAAACAAGTGATAAGAGTACCAGGAGCATCCTTTGTTCTAATATTTGGTCTCTGGCCAGGTTCCTGAATCCCTTGAAATTTCCTGGGTAAAAAATAATGTCTTTTATTCTTATGAGGTGACTTTTGGTAGGCTCCTGGATAGTTTCAGGATGAGGGCTGGTTACCAGAAAGATCAGCCATGATTAGAAAATTGGAACTTTTGGCCCCACCCCCATCTTCCAGGAAGGAGAGGGACTGTAGTAGGTTCAGTTAATAATCAATCCTGCCTATATGATGACGCCTGCATAACCATCTCCAAAGGACAGGGTTTGGAAAGATTCAAGATTGTTGAGCTGCTGAATACATGGAAGTGCAGTGGGGGTGGGGGTGGGATTGGGGGAGTGGGCTAGAGCACCCAGAGGGAGCGTGGAAGCTATATGCCCCTGCCCCTACTCACCCCATGTATTTTTTCATATGACTGTTCCTCTGTATCTTTTTAATATAATCTTTATAATAAATTGATAAACATAAGTAAGTGTTTCCCTGAGTTCTGTAAGCCATTCTAGAAAATAATTGAACCCAAGGAGGGGGTTTTGGGTTTGGGTTTAGGCCCAGTCAGTCAGCAGTACTGGGGACAACTTGGGATTTGCAATTGGTGTCTGAAGGGAGGACGAGCTGATGGTACTGAGCCCTTAACTTGGGGATCTGACACTAACTCCCCTCAGGGTAAGAACTGCTTGGTGTGGAAAATCCACACATGTAGTGTCAGAAGTGTTGTTTGAGAGTAAAGGAGAAACAATGAGTTTTTCTGAGACAACAAATAAAGTAGAAACGTTAGGAAAGTACGTTATGGAATAAATGAACTTCACGTAGGCTTTGGATTTAGCTTCCAGAATCACACCATAAAAAATCACTTTTAGTACTTTATCTTTAGAGTAGTGTCGAAATATGCAAACAAAAGTTGCTGTCATACAGTGAGTCTACTTATTTTTATACACTTCTCAGTTTAGTCACAAGGTCTTAGAATGGTAATAGAGTTGTTTTCCTATTCAGTGGAACCGCCTTTTGTTATTTACAGATGATAATTTGAGGCTCCTCAGAGTTAAGTGAGTTTTACACAGTTATAAAGATATGCACCAGCAGAACCAGGCCCACTGCTAGCCAGGAGGATATCTTTCAATGAACTAGAGAAATGCATCATTTTCCTAGGAGTTACAGATACGGGGACAAGTGCAGCTGAAGTGCAATGTAACCTCCACCCACCAAGCCACACCTCCTGGTGCAGGGCTGTACTGTGTGTCTTCACATGAAACACAACCTACACAGCTGTGTGTGTGCTCCTGGGCAGGAGACACATGAGAACCCAAGTCTCTCGATGCTCAACATATACAGAACAGAATCATTATTTGTATAACTTCACTTAAAAAGACATGGTTCACATAGAGGATGAATGGCAGTGGCCATTGATATGATCACTGAACATTTTCTAAGTACTTTGTTTAATTTTTTTAAAACAAAAATATAATTATTTCAGCTCATACTAATTTATATATGCATTGATGTGGGCATACAGTCTTTCAACAAGTACTGGCACTCCAAGCGCCATTGTATATGCTGGAATTGATTGAGTATGGCTCTAAGTCTTCTGAGAGACACAGAATAGCCTGTGCACTTGAATACTATGCAAGAATTCTGGGCACATTACAACTCTGTCCAAACCCTGCACTAAGACATTTGACCAAATTTTAACATGGCGTCTAGCAGCCTGAGGCCTAGTCCCTGGGACAACCCAGGACCTTTGAGTTCCTGTCTGAAAAAACAGAAGGTGTCAAAAGAATTTGTTCTAGTCAACAGTTGCCCATAAACCCTTTAACTCCCTTTCTTAGTATTTAGTAAAAATATCTTACAAGTATGAATTTTTCTCTGTCCCTTTGAAATGTGTATGTATTTCCTATGACTCAGGAGTGTCTGTCTCAAGGACCTGAAGCCATTTCTTTGAAATGAAATCATCAGGAGGGTTAGGATCCTTGGGAAGACAGGATCCTCACTTAGATCACTGCAGCTAGCACGCAGCCTGGCCTAATCAGTATTTACACTGACTAACCCTTTATAATGTTCCAGTTCCCCTACTCTCATTAAACGCCCTTTCATTACCTCTCTCTACTCCAGCATTCTCCTTTGAAAATACCCAGTATATCTTTATACAAACAGAACACAGTTCAGCTCTTTCCCATACTGTCTACAGGTAGGTATTGAGTAAAATCTGGTTCACAGCTTTAACAAATAAATGACTGGTTTCGTTTTTGCTTTGACACATCCAATGACTTTCTGAAGGAAGCAAACATACTTTGAAACATGACCTGGCCATCTGGCAGCAGGGGATGGAACTGGAGGTAAGTTACCTGGTCCTACGCAATAAACTATATGTTTGTTTGCTAGGAAGCCGTGTTAGTTTGAAGTGATTGCTCTTCTTAAAGAGGATGCTCTATTGTTGAATGATATTTGGATGACCAATCATATCCTCCCTTTTTAGAAGACTGAACGTAGCTACAGAAAAGAGCGGTATCCTATGTGTAATATTATATGAAGGGAAGGCAATATGTTGAAACAGGGGATGGGAAGAGGTAAGTAAAGAAGCAACAAAGCCAAGAAAAAGAAGAAACCATGAGGATGACTTAAAAAAGAAAAAAAAAAAAAAAAGAAAACAGAAAAATATAGAAAGTATAGTTATTATAATTGTGAGTAGAAAGGAAACACAGCAGGGAGATTGTGGGGAACTGAGTCACACATGCATGAGGGTCTGTCAGAAATGCTTTGTATACCGAGGTGAAGCCCCGGAAACTTTTCTGAGTTCAGGACACATAGTTATTTCTAATATTCTTACTTCCCCACCTATGCTGACATATTTCCTCATCACCCCAAGGAAATTAGATGATTTTAACATTTGCATCCTGATAGGCTAATTAACATGTTTAGAATTTAAAATACAAATAAGACACTTCTGCCCCAAAAGGAGTTCTCTGGTTAATGAGCAAGAAATTATCCTCATTATTATCAATAGATGAGTCCAGATAGGAATCTCTGGTCATTTTGCCCTTTAGGAAAACAAGTTCTCAGTTCTAATACATTTGTCAGGATGTCTGCAGAGCAGCACACGGTTTGGAGCTGCGTAGATATGAGGCCTGGTTGATTATTCAAGGCAGCTCATAGCTCAGATAAAAGGTCAGTCTAACTCTTAACAATTATACAGTGTCTTTTTACAGCCTTCATGGTTTATTGCTTATTATACAAGTATGACAAGCATATGAAGCTGTCAGAAACATGCAGATTTCATTATATGATCACTTGCTTGCCCGTATAACCCAGACAAATTTTTTGGAGAACAAAAATGTTTAATGTTCATCTACTCAAAACAGAGAATACCAATTTTAAGAATAAATTTGAATGATTGAGGAAAGTTTTCAGTATTCTTTTTTAAAAATTCTTCAGTCCCTTTTCTATCTCAAGGTAATAGCGAAAAATCTGTACAAGGTGATAACCCCAAATCTGACCTTCCAAGCTTCTTTTGATAAAAACTCACCCTTATTCTTCAGAGGGTAAATAATTAGCTAATTTCAGCACTGAATTAATCTTGAAATTTTTGTGGAGATAATCTGTTCAAATAGATATCTTGCTTTCTCAGTGACTTTAGAAGTCCTAAATCAAAGGAATGAGATTAAGAACTTAAGCCACCATTAAAAGATGTTGTTTAGCAGGATTTGAAAACATCGGGTTAGATAAAATATATAAAGTTTGAAAAATTGTATCCAGAAATGAAGCCTCATTTGGCCATGACTACAGCAATCAAATTTATCTTTTGATTTCTGTGGAATACATTTCACAAGTACTCTATTTTAATCATTATGGTCAATATGAGTGAAAATACCTAATTTTATTACTCATCATTTTCATTACTAATTATATTTTAGCTATGAATCTCAATAATATGTGTGTGTGTATATATATATATATATATATATATATATATACATATAAAATATATATATAGATGCAAAATGTATATATACATATATATAAAATGTATATATACATATATAAAAATGCATATATATATGTATATGTGTGTGTGTATGTATGTGTGTGTGTGTGTGTGTATGTGTATATATATATATATATATATATATATATATATATATATATATATATTAATCCCCATTGAGGTAAAAGTCAAATTGTGGTACAAATTACATCATAATTTTTTTTAGAATTCATAAAATTAAGAATTAGATCCATGAATCCAACTTCTATTTTTCTGGTATTTATGACAATAAATGGTGTTATCAGGGCACAAGAACTTCTCCCAGGCTTAGAATGAACGATCTTATAAAGCAGGAACTCTGTGCTTCTTTTGTAAGAGCAAACGGAAACAGCTCTATAGGCAAAAGATTGCATTTTTGTTACTTCTATGTTTTTGAGATGCAATGGATAAGACATGTATTGCTACACATAACTACATATATTTTTTAAAAAGTGTGGAATTTTAGAAAAAATTAATACTCTGACTATTGATGACTGAAAATCTATCAAGTGAATGCAAAAACAAAGCAGTAAGGTAGAGATCTGAAATAAGGTCTCAATGTGAACTGTTAATCAACCTAACCGGCGTTATTTGAAAGAATTTCATGGAAACATTAATGCAACCTTCTCCAGGTTATAAAGTAACTCTATGTAAATATTCATTTTATTCCTTTAGTTTTGATGGGGGCTAAATGAGGCAAATATTTGAATGCACTATTGTAGAAATAAACAAGTGGACTAACAGAGGCTGCAAAACTGATTCAGTCAGGTCAAGACAAAGACTGGGGAGAAGCCTGGTCTCCAGATTCCAAGATCTGTGCCCATGTGCACATTCTCTTACCTTGGGATCAGAACCATGTTTAAATTGTACTCCAGCTATTACCCATTTTGAGTCCATGGGTCCGGCCTGGTGGAGGTCTCTGCCTCTGTGACTATCTCATTCCCCGAGTCATAAAAAAAGGAAGAAGATCCTATGTGATGGAAGATGTGATGTGCCACCCAGGTACCCACCCCTTCAGGAAAGAAGAACCTGTTACTGTGGAAATTGGAATTGTTATGGGCAGACAGCCATTATTTGCTGGAACCTTTCAGGGGTGCCTCCGCTGAATCATATCCTTTATTCAAGGCTACGCCACCTTTCCGAGGCAATGGCATTCAAGGATTGATCAACTCAGGAGTATAAAGTCCTGGCTGTCTTACTCGGGACAGCTATGAATGATTATGTCATCTTCAGAAGTCCCTCTAGGGTTTGCCAAGGTTTCCACTTATGCAGCTAGACTTCCACTGCAGCTAGACTTCTCCCTCTGCCTAATCAACCTTGCATCCTTCTCTTCCCTTCCATAGTTGCTGTTCCCAAGTGTCCTCCTTAATAAACCCCATTCACACTGGCTGAGTTTGCCTTCCTCCAGACCCAGCCTGAGGCAGAATAGGGAAATCAATGGGCAGTGAGTGAAGGCAGCTCACCCATACTTCACGAAATGCTGCCAGTCATTTTATCTCTGAGTCTACATTTTCCTACTCATTGATATACATGTTAGATCAAATAATGTCTACTTTTCAGTAGTCCAAAAAGCTATAAAATATTATTTTCTGTACTATGAGTAGGACTAACTCTTAGCAAAACTATACACATCTTGCGCTTTACTTGGGCCAGGAAAGGGGCAGTGGAGACTTTTGTTTTCCTTTCCTCTTTTTCTCCCTAGCTTTCCCCAGGTCTTCTCTGTCCAAACAGTTGTCCGCATTTACACTATGCCCTCACCTGGGTCTCTGACAGTCACAGTTTCTGCCAAAAAGAGTCTGAAAAACGTGGGCCTGGCATGTGGGTTGTCTAGCATGGGACCCTAGTGCCTGTAGATCTTTTATATCTTCCTTCTTCTGACCCCTCCGCTTGGGTTTCTGTCAGTGCTTCTATGACTTATAGCTTATTCTTTTCTTCTCCTAAGAATGAAATTTTATTCTAAATTCTAGTTTAGTGGTCTGGAGCCATACTAACTCTACCAGAATGCACTGTCTACTGAGGGAGGGTTCCTGCTCTTTACTGCCCCATTTAACTACATGAGTTTTAGTTAGTTGTTTATGTTTGTTTAAATATAATATGAATTATGTTCTTATATGAAGAATAATAGAAATTGTATACCTGGTTCTGAGGTTCATTTTTGAATAGGAACTGTCAATTACCCTCCCCCACAAGCTCAGACCCACTTAGATTTAGTCCTGCCCATACTATCAATTAGAGAGCTGACCTCTCCCCTCCCACAGGGGATTCCTATTGATTTATTAGCTTCCATGACTTCTCTTCCCTACAGTCCCATGTCTATAGTTAATTTTATAATATTAGGGGGTTAATATTTCATAATAAGACATTAATGCTTGCTATGGGCTCCATCAATTTCTGCTTCTAGGCAGGCGTCTATTTTATATGAGATTGATTAGACACTGGTGCTTCAAACAAAAGGCTTTCGTCTCTATTGATAGAATTTCAGGCACAGTCTCACTTAAAGGAGTAATATTGCCAGAGTGACTACCCTGGGCCAGAATAAGTTTATCATGCAGAAAAGGAAGACAAACACATATAGATGCCTGAGAAAACTAGGTAAGGGGAGAAAGAAATCTCTGCGATTGTAGCTCACATACAAAATCATCACTAACCACAGCAATGCATTTGGATTCATCAACAGGGCTAGAAAGTCAGCCTATTGCAACGGGAGGGACTGATACATTTATGGTTAGGAAGAAAGGAAGTAAATGAACGTAGCTTTGTTTTGCAAGGATGATTTTGGTCAAGGCAGTTGTTGATACAGATAACTGTATTTTCCTTTGATCTTCTGAAAATGGGGGTCAACTGTTTTAATCAATGCAGTAGAGAATACACCTCACAGGTATAAATAGGCATGTCTATGACTTCAGCTCACAAGTATTGCTGAATTTAGAGGAAATAATGTTTTTCTCCTTCTGTAGGACCAATCTCTGCTTCTAGATGTTAAAAAGATGTCTAGTGATATGAGGATATCTGCAGAATATGGACAATCACTGAAAAAAATTTTACTAATAATGTCCTTTGTTATTTTAGAAAACAAAAGAGAGAGAATACTTCTAGTACTGACCTAGGTGCATCCTTAATTTGATTCAAGCCTATGTTTCTTTTGAAGAAGGCTAATCCTCAGAGGAAAATGTTCAAGTATACCACAGAAGCTGATAATCAGACATTGTTCATCATGTCAGTTCTGGGAAAGGGAAGTATAATCTTGACCATAATATAGACTCCACCTTCAAGAAAGTCTTGACTACATAATTACAGATGGGAGCAAGGGATCATAACTCTTTGGCTCTTTCACTATTTTATGACCTCTCACTGGGGATGGATAAATATTTTCTATACTGTAACTGCAGAAAATTCCCCTATTGTTTGGTTTAACAGAATTGTGTTTACTACAGGGTTCCAAACTTTTTCTTGCTTTTAATACGACCTGGCACAGTATGAGAAGCTAAAAGAGAATAGACAGACCTTTTTGCGTATTAAAGAATCAGAGAACACAATATGGAGATTCCTTCAGTAAGAAAATGGTCAAGGGTGTAAACTCTCCATAGCAGAAAAATCTCAGTTCTAAAGGAAAATACAGTGCTACAGAAAAAAATAGAACACACATACTTATGTTAAAAAGATACAGAGCCTCAGCATCACACAGCTGCAGCCAGTATCTTACAGAACATATCAGAAGACAGAAAAAAAACAAAACAAAAGAAAAACCAAAAATAGAAACAAATCTCAACAAAGCTACTTAAAGCAAAATTGTAAGTAGAGGCAAAGGCTTTCACAAAAGAACACAACATCCTTGATACATGTGTGTAAAACTTGGTCAGAGAATCATGGGATTTATAGAAGATGACCCAATGGAATTAGAAATGATTATGGATATAGATGGATTAATGCTCACAAGGCTTGTACTTCCTATTCACTTCTTTTTTGTCTTTCTCTACTTTTTCACCTCTTATTATTTTAATGATCATTTTATATGATCCCATTTTCTTTCCTCTCTTAGTATATCAATTATCGTTCTTTTGTTTAATGGTTGCCATAGAGTTTTCACTATATATTTACAACTAACTGAAGTCCACACCTTATCACGTCACAGTAATCATCCTATAATAGAGTATTTCCAGTTTCTCCTTCCTGTCCCTTATAACATGGCTGTCAATCATTTCACTTTTGCATTTAAAGACTTTATATCCATGTGATCTCAACAGACCAATTGAAAGATAGAGACTCTCAGTGTGGATAAAAAACTAAGTGCACCAAAAGTTGTCTCTGAGAAACCTACTTTATAAATATTTATAAAAAGGATGATTCTTCAAGAAGACATAATGATAATTAATGTATAGGTACCTAACAACATAGTGGTAAATACATGAGGCAAAAACTGGTAGAAATTCTGGGAGAAATAGAAAACCCATTGTTATAATTACAATATTTTTTTTAAAAGGAAAGGAAATATCTATATCTATATATCTATATATCTATATCTATATCTATATCTATATCTTTACATAGACAGATATATGAAAATAAATAAAACTGTTTTTATTTATAGATGACATGATTGTCCATATAGAGACAAAGAATTGAAAAAAAAAGTTCAATTACAAAGAATTGACAAAAAAGTACGTAGAACTTTGATTATAGTGAGGTCACTGGACACAAGATTAATATACAAAAGTGAATTGTTTTATTTCATACTAGAAATGAATAACTGCAATTTGAAATTGAAACACATATTACATTAACATAAAAATGAAATGCTTGCGTAAAAATTTAACAAAATATGCATAGAATCTATATGAAAAAAAAACAACCCTGCAAAACTTTGATGAAAGCAAATCTAAATAAATCCACATACATGGACTGGAAGACTCGATATTGTTAAAACGTCAATTATCCCCAACTTGATCTATAGATTCATTCCAATAGCAATCAAAATTCTAGCAAGTTATTTTAAAGATATTGACAAACTGATTGTACAGTTTAAACAAAAGGCTACCCAATGCAATAGTGAATGAGAACAACAAATCTGGAGGACTGACATGAGTCCAACTTCAAGATTTAATATAAAGCTACAGTGATCAAGACAATGTGATATTGGTAAAAGAATGAACAAACACACTAGTGCAACAAAATAAAGAACCCAGAAATATAGCTACATAAATATGGTGAACTTATTTTTTAAAAGGAGCAAGGACAAGTCAAAAGTCAAAAGAAAAAGGACAAGTTTCTCAACAAATGGTGCTGAACAATTGAAGATGTCCATATGTTTAAAATGAAAAGAAAAAATATAATCCAGATACAAAGTTGTTACCCTTCATAAAAATTAATCCTGTACCCAAATGTTAAATGCAAAATTATAAAGCTTCTTTATAAATAACACTGGAGAAAATCTATGTAACCTTGGGTTCGGTTATGAATATTTAGATACAGCACCAAATGCATGATCAAAAGGATATAAAAATGACATATAACAAATGACATATAAACAACTTATAAGTTTGACTGCATTAAAATGAAATCCTCCTGCTCTGTGAAAGATACTGTTAAAAGAATTAAAAGACAAACCACAGATTGGGAGAAAATATTTGTAAAACTCATATCTGATAATAGACTTGTATCCAAAATATACAAATAACTAGTAAAATTCAAAAATAAGAAACTCAATTAGAAGATGGACCAAAGATCTAAACAAATATCTTACCAAAGATGAAATATTACATCTATATTTATATATGTATATCATTTGTAATGTATGTGATGTATGTATATATATGAAATATATATATATGAAATATATAAATGTATATATGTATACATATATCTATGTATATCTATCTATCTATCTATCTATCTATCTATCTATCTATCTATCTATCTATCTGTATATATATATATATAAGAAATACCACTATACACTTAGTAAAGTGACTAAAATTCAAAATACTGATAATACCAAATGCTGGCAAAGATGTGGAATAACTCACATTCCTTTCTGGTGGGAATGTAAAATAGTTTAGTAAAACTTTGTGTTTTTTTTTACAAAAAGTAATAAAAAGTCTTGTTATCCTATCTAATAATAATACTGTCACATACTTAACCATTTGAACTGAAAACTTATGTTCAAATAAAGACCTGTGCATGTTTATAGCAGCTTTATTTATGGTTGAATAAAAAAGGAAGCAACAAAACTTTATTTCAATAAGTGAATGAATGAACAAAGTTTGATATACTCATACAATAAAATGTGATATTATTCATCCATTAAAAAAAAAAGAAATTGCCAAGCCTCAAAATTACATGGAAGAAACTCCAATACATACGGCTAAGTAAAAAAAGTAAGTCTGAAAAGATGACATAGTATATGATTGCAGTTATATAACATTCTAGAAAAGGCAAACTATAGAGCCAGTAACATAATGAGTATTTAGTAGGGTTTAGTGGGTGACAGGGTGCAAAATTAAGTGAATCACAGGGGATTTTTGGAAGGTGAAACTATGCTGTATGTTACTGTGATGGAGGGTTTGTGACCTTATGCATTTGTCAAAACTTACAGAACTTCATAACGCTAACAGTGAACATTAATATATGCAAATTAAAAATTATTTAGGAAGTCAGGAGCTCCATACAAAGAATACAGACTGTAACAGGAGAATCTAAAGGTATTAAAAATGTACAAAGTAGCCTCACTGAAGGGGGAGGGAGGAAAACTGCTGACATAAGTAACTGTGGAAATGTATTGCGTCTATAAGGCTACAGGCAGAAGGAACTGCAGTAAATCCTGTAGTCAGGTTAACAGAGTTGTTTCCCATGGGGTACAGGTTAACAATTCTGTTATAACTATACATATACCCTGGAATTGAGCAATTAAGAAAATGGATGGTTGGTGCAAGCCAGATTTCTCACTATTAGGGATGAAATTAACATATCAGCAAGAGAAGGGCGTTAGAATGATCCATGTGATAATGGATTAGAGTTCGCGACATCAGTAACAATTCATATTTAATTAATTTAGATACAAATGCCTACATATAGAAATATTTAGAGATACAGGTATATATATGCTAGTCTACACACATGTATTTATTTGTGTATAGAAATATTTAGAGATACAGATACAGATATATATATATATATATATATATATATATATATATATATATATATATATATGCTAGTCTACACACATGTATTTATTTGTGTCACCAACTAAGAGAGCCTAAAAGAAATGACATCCTAGTAACAGCAATTATGACCACCACCAGTTCTAAAATTTTAATATTATTATTTCAATATAAGAAGCCATATATTTATAATTTTGAGGACCTTTTAAAACTATTTATTTATAGGTGTCATCCACTGGATAAATGTTTGATTATACAATGGTGTAGGAAATACAGTTGACCATTAAACAACATGGGTTTGAACTGCTCAGGACCAGTCATAGAAAGATTGTTTTCAATAAATACCTATACTGTTTCTATCCGTTAGTTGGGAGTCTGAGGATGTGAAGGGCCAACTGTATGAAGTGATCTAAGTCATTTTACATAGGTACTCGAGCATCCACAGGTTTTGGTATCCACAGGAGGTCCTGGACCAGATACTGAGGGACAACTAAGTTTTGGGGAGTCATAAATTATATGTGGATTTTCAACTGAGTGGGGCTCAGTGCCCCATCCCCCGAATTTTTCAAGGGTCTACTGTATATAAAACAAGTCAAGGCCAGAAAGCAAGGAAGTGCTCAAAACATACATGCGCGCACGCGTGCGCCACACACTCACTCATAGACACATACATATACATAAATGGGATATCTCTAATGAGTTTAGGAGCAAATTACAATATACAAATATTGAATCATTTTGTTATACACTGGAAACTAACATAATGCTGTAACTCAAGTATACCTCAAGAAAAAATAAAATTTGCTTCCTTTGAACATGACAGAGAACATCTAAAGTAACCTAAAATAAATTGTTAGAAATGAGAGTATTTACTCATGTAACTGGATACAAAGTCAATATCTAGTATTTAGCCACAAAGTTGAGCAACAGATGAGTGGCACATAAGAAATTTTTTTTTTAATTACCATCCAAAAAGCACTGAAAATATCAACTTGTGTCAAATACATGGAGATGAATTTAGTAAAAGGTGTGCATAATATCTTTCCTAAAAAAAAAAATAGAAAAAAAATGCTGAGGAAATAAACAGTGTTGGGAGGTGTTGTACATTCATGAGCAGCGAGTTTTACTATTTTAAAGTTTATTTTTAGATTGGAGTCAATTCTCACCAAATTTCTCTAGTTTTAAATACAAACTCTATCGACAGGCAAGAAAGATGTTTACTAATGGAAATGAGTAAGCTAATTCTAAAATTTGCATTGAAATGCAAAGAACCCAAAAGAGCCAAACAAGTCTTAAATAGAAGAAAACAGTTATAAAAACAAATTTCAAGTATTGCTGTAATGCTACAATAATTAAGGTATAAATAGAGTGATGGAAGAATATAGACTCTAGAAATATTATAGTCCTATAATTTCACTTGTTTTATGACAGATATCACTGCAATTTCATAAGGGAAGGATGAATTTTGCTTTTCTAAAAATAAATAAATGATACTGGGGCAATTGGATTTTTATGTTGAAAGAAGAATATTGATCCTTTTCTGAAACCATGAACAAAAATGTATTTGAGTTGGATCATAGATTTAAAAGTGAAGATTAAAAAAATTAAGAAAACATAAGGATATCTTGATAATATCGGATAATGAATGCCACAACTAGCACTCAAATAGCATTAATTCTAAAAGAAAAAGTAATAAATTTTATTTTATTGAAATTAAGAATATGTATCCAGAAAAAAAATCAACAAAGTGAATTAGGAAGTCAGAGGTTAGAATAAAATGTGATATATATGTGTGTGTGTGTGTGTGTGTGTGTGTGTGTGTGTGTGTGTGTGTATACCCTCCAAAATCAATAATAAAAAGATCAACAAGCCAATATAAAAATGATGAGAACACATGAATAGCTAATACACATATGGAAATGGACTCAATATTATTATTCATACGAATTTAGTGCAATATCAAACAATGAGATACCACACAACCAATAGAATGGCTAAAATTCATTTCAAGTGTTGATGAGAATGTGGAATAACTGGAGCCCTCAATCATTGCTGGTGAGAGTGATAATTGGTTCAAGGACTTTGAAAAATTGTCTATCTGCTAAATGCAAGCATATATCTCACACATGACAAAGCTTTTCACTCACAAATACTGACCCACAAGAGATGGGTCCATATAACTAACAAAATCCAGCCACAGGAATATATATATATATAGCATCTTCATTCAACTCTGCTAAAAAAATCTAAGTAATCCAGATAACAATATTTTAAAAAATGGGCAAGTAATTTGTGATTTACTCATAGAGTAAATACCCCATGATGGTAAAAAATAAATAAATAAATAAATAAAAAGGCATACTCATATGGTGTTACATAGCTGGATCTCAAAAAAATATTGGTTCAGTGAAATGAATTACATAGAAAAGTGTATATACTATTGTATGATACATTTCATATGAAGTTCAAGAGCAGGCAAAACCAGTCTAGTGTAGAAGTAAAAATAGTGATTAACTTCCTGGGTGGGGATATTCACTTGGAAAGAGTAAGAAGGAAACCTCCTAGGTGCAGCAAGTTTTCTACACTTGGTTTGCGTGAAGGAGTACATTTCTGTGTACATTTGTAAGTATTCATGGAGTTGTGTGTGCACTTCCCATCAATAAAACAAAGAAACAATTAAGATACAAAATTCTGGGCAAAAGCATCATTATGGTCTGGCTTAAGGGTGGAGGGGAGGGCAAAACATGGGCACCTCATCTTCTAAGGTGAAAGCAAAATAGCCCTTCACCAAGACAGAGGGTAAAAGGTTCTTCACTGAAAGGAATTTGTATAATTAGGAATGAGACACTATTCTAAGTCGGAAGTTATAAGGTCTCTATAGTTACCGTGGTAAATTACCCTAAAAGAGAACCAAAAGAAAAATTCTTTCTATTTAAATACGTGATTTTCTAGACAATAAACTGTTTTCATAAATACTTAAATTTGAGAAATCTTTCTGAGTGGAGACTTATTGGGAAATTATGCTGTGGCTTTGCACTGGAGATCATTAAACTGCCTGTTCCTGATAAAACTGTCTTCAGTTTGGAAAGTCTTAAAAATGGTTGTACCACTATTAGAAATAAAATATATCATTAGAAATCTAATAACCCTGCTGGACAGGGCTATAGGACATTAAAATGGACTCTCAGCTCACACATACTCCCACATTTTCTTCTGTATTGTTCTTAAACTTGTGTTTGTCCTATTCCTCAAGAAATCTGGATGACATAGGGTCCGTCATTCTGAGTTATCTAGCATCTATGGAAAAATTAAAATGTATTACGTGAGTATTTGTTATGAGTACCGATTGCTTATCTCAGCTCTTAGTTACTGGAGTTTTACTAATTTTTCTCATATACAAGTAAAAGTCAGAAGAAATTCTTGTTGATTACCTTGCTTTCAACCCACGCACAGAAGGTAGAAGAATGTCCACCCCTCTTCTGTATCACATATGGCCATGATGTGTGTTTGCCGGCTAGACTCTGTGTGTGTGTGAATTATACACACTTCCACATAACGTATTTCATTGGGGTGGCCTCAAAATGTGGCTGCAGAAAAGCTGTTACATAATACAGTTCCCTGTATTTGATTTTTGACGTGCTTTCAGGGGCTACAGAAGGTTCAAATGCCTAGTGGACTGCTAATCCCACTACCCTCTACATTAAAAACACAACTATAATTTAAAATAAATCCACTGTACTACATAGCATTATATATATATATATATATATATATATATATATATATATATATATTTACATATATATTTACGTATATATACACACATATATGTACATACGTATATATGTGTGTGTATATATATATCTAACATATATAAACATATATCAACATATATATGTTTAGAAATAGACATGTGAATTTCAAGCCCCCCCCCACACACACACCCCTTAACTTTTTAAATGTTTTCAGGCGGGACATGAAATCTAGGAAATTGACAATGCCCTCCAGGGTACAATGTGCCTGTGCTTCACTGGTTACACAAGTATAAAGTTAACGTATCCAGTACCTGCAGATGGAGAAAAACAAGAACCAGTTTCTTCCAGCTCGGCTGATTCCTTCTGACCGGACTTGACCTTTAGCTACTTATAATGTCATTATACTCTCATTTGCATATCAGTTACTATGACTCTCATCATGCATCTGATGCAATGACAGTTCTAGAGGAACCAAATAAGGAAGAAAAAGTGGGAAAATGAGGGTCCTGCGGAGGGGAGGAGATGAATGAACCATTATCAGTAGAATGTCACCAATTCTTGCCATGGGAAGAATAAAAACCCCTGATTGTAACTTCTTCAGTGCAACTCATTCTCTGAGTTGGCCTGCACTTTTCTCTCAAGTGTGTACTTTAATTTTCAATAAATCACTTTTGGTTCCCTGCATCTGTCTCACTCTTAAATTCTTTCTTGTGTGGAGGCAAGAACGCTGTCACCACTGCTCCCGGTTGAATCCTTTCTTGGACATCCCCCGAGCCTCTGGCGACAACTTCATCACTTTCATTCCTAGAATATCTTTCATTTCCTCGGTAAATTCCTTAGTAAATAGTTTTGACAATATATGTTGGTTCAAACCCCTCTCTATTTTATTTTTCTCACTTGTTCAGCTCTTTTTGTTAGTAGCTAATTTCCCTGGAGTGAGAACACTTGGTTCCTTTTAAATCCCTTCTATTTGAATCTGGGTCCACAGCTGGATTAACCACTTGAATTTCTCATAAATTTCTTGATTGTTCACACACATTGTTTCTTTTTCCACAATTCCTGAAGGAAATACATGTTTATTGTGTTAGTAGTAGCAGAAAGTATTTCAGTGACATACTACCAATGCTTACATCACCACGACTACGTCCGCCATTATGTTTGAAACCCTTCAGTGGTATAACAAACTTCTTAGAAATAAGTAAACGTTCCTTAATATGACTGTGCCTGGCAGAGTTTTAAAAGTCCCCTGTCAAGATTTTCATCTTCTGTTTTTTCAATTAAACACTAATTAGGTACTTCTGTAAAAAGACTTTGCAGATGTTACTCAGCAGCTGACTTAAAATAGGGCGAGTAGCATAGATTATCCAGGCGGGCCCAATGTAATCACTTCACTAAAATAAAATAAAAATTAAAATAAAAAAAAATTTTACTCTGTGAAAAACAATGTCAAGAGAATTAAAAAAAAAAAGCTACAGACTGGGATAAAATATTTACCAAAGACAAATATGATAAAGGACTATTATCAAAATATACAAAGAACTCTTAAAGGTCACCAATAAGAAAACAATGTGATTAAAAATTGGGCCATTCCAATCTTTTATTTTAATGTAATCTAGCCTAATGATTCTGTTTTATTCCCTGTAGATTATGCCTTGGCGTAATTTTTCGAAAGTTATCACCAAACCCACAGTCATCTAGATTGTGTCCTATGTTATCTTCTAGTAATTTTATAGTTTTGTATTTTATATTTTGGTCTAGGATGCATTTTATGTAGAGTATAAGATCTATGTCTAGATTTTTTTTTTTCATATGGATGTCCAATTTTTCCAGCACCATATGATGAAAAGACTACTTTGCTCCATTGTATTGCTTTTGTTCTTTTGTTAAAAATCAGTTCACTATATATATTTGGGTCTATTTGTAGGCATTCTATTCTGTTTCATTGATCTTTTGCCTATTTTTTTTCCACCAGTACTGCACTGTCTTAATTATTGCAGCTTTATAATAAACCTTAAGTTCAGGTAGAGTCTGTCCTCCAACTTTGTTCTTTTCTTGAATCTACCGATTAATGGGGAGAACTGACATCTTGACAATATTGAGTGTTTCCTACAGGTGAATAGGAATATCTTTCCATTTATTTAGTTCTTTGATTTCACTCATTAGAGTTTGACAGTTTTCCTCATATAGATTTGTTTATATTTTGCTATATTTATACCTAAATATTTCATTTGGGGGTGTTAATGTAAATGATATTCCTTTCAGTTTCAATTTCCACTTAATCATTGGTGTTGTATAGGAAAGCTATTGACTTTTATTTATTAACCTTTTATCTCACAACCTTGCTATAATCAAATATTAGTTCCAATAGTTTTTTGTCTTATCTCTCAGATTTTCTATATAGTCAAGCATGTCATCTGCAAACAAAGACAGTTTTATATTTTCCTTTCCTATCTGCATATGTTTTATTTCCTTCTGATCTTATTGCATTAGCTAGGACTTCCGGTACAATATTGAAAGCAGTGCTGAGTGTTTGCTACCTTAGAGGAAAAGCTTTTGGTTTCTCACTATAAAGCATGATGTTAACTACAGGTTTTTTGTAGTTATTCCTTATCAACTTAAGGGAGTTCCCCTCTATTCCTAGTTTTCTGAGCGTTTTTATCATGAATGGATGTTGGATTTTGTCAAAGGCTTTTTCTGCATCTATTTATATGATGATCATGTGTTTTTTCTCTTTGGATTGAATGAATGGATGGATAATATCAAGTGATTTTCGAATGTTGAACAAGTCTTGCATACCTGGGATAAATAACACTTGGTTGTGTTGCATAATTATTTTTATATATTGTTATCTTAGATTTGCTAACATTTTGTTGAGAATTTTTGTACCTATGTTCACAACAGAGATTGGTTCATGATTTTCTTTTCTTGAACTGTCTTTCTCTGGTTTTGGTTATTAGGGTGATGCTGGCCTCATAGGATGAATTAGAAAGGATTACCTCTGCTTCTATCTTTTGAAGAAGATTGTAGAGAATTTATATAAATGTTGTCTTAAATGTTTAGTGGAGTTCACCAGTAAAACCATCTGGGACTAGTGCTTTCTTTTTCTTTCTTTCTTTCTTTTTTCTTTTTTTTGAAGATTACTGACTCAATGTCTTCAGTAGATATAGTCCTATTCAGATTGTCTGTTCTTCTTCTGTGAGTTTGGCAAATTGTAGCTTTCAAAGATTTGACCATTTCATCAAAGTTATCGAATTTGTAGGCATACGAGTAGTTATTCAGTTTTCCTTTATTACCTTTATAATGTCCATGGAATCTGTAGTTATGTTCCCCTTTTTATTCTGATATTAGTAATTTGTGTCCTCTCTCATTTTTTATAAGCTTCTACATGGATAGAAGCTTCTACATGGATAGAAGCTGATCAATTTTAATGATATTCACTAAGAACCAACTTTCAGTTTAGCTAATTTTTAAATTTGATTTTCCTGTTTTCAATTTCACTCATTTCTATTCCAGTTCTTATTAATACTTTTTTCCTTTGCATTTCATTTGTTCTTTTTCTGTTTTCCTAAGGTGGAAGCTTAGATGATTGATTTTAGATTTTTCTTTTTCTTTTTTTTCTAATATATGCATTCAATGCTATAAAATTTATACATTTCCACTAAGCACACTTTTCATTCATCCCACAATTTTTGATACATGTATTTTTATTTTCATTTGCAAAAATTATTTTAAATTTTATCTTGAGATTTCTTCTTTGATCCATGTGTTATTTAGAATGTGCTGTTTAATTGCCATGTATTTGGGGATTTTTCAGTTATATTTCTGTTATTCATTTCTAGTTTAATTCTATTGCAATTGGAGAGCAGACATTGTATGATTTCTACTCTTTTAAGTTTAAGTTGTGTTTTATGGACCAGAATGTGCTCTATCTTCATGACTGTTCTATGTAAGCTTGAGATAAATGTGTATTCTGCTGTTGTTTGACAAAGTAGACTTTAGAAGTCAATTACATCCATTTGATTGACGGTGTTATTGAGTTCAACTACGTCCTTACTGATTTTCTGCCTGCTGAATCTGTTCATTTCTGATAGAGGGATGTTGAAGTATCCTATGAAAGTAGTGGATTTATCTATTTCTATTTGCAATTCTATCAGTTTTTGCCTCATGGATTTTGACACTTTCACATGCATATTAAGGATTGTTATGTCTTCCTGGAGAATTGACACCTTTATCACTATGTAATGCCCTTATATATCTGATAACTTTCTTGGCTTTAAAATCTGCTCTGAAATTAATACAGCTATTCCTGATTTCTTTTGATTAGAATTAGCATGGAATATCTTTCTCCATCCCTCCATCTTTTTTATATTTAAAGTGGGTTTCTTGTAGACAATATAAAATTGGTCATGTTTTCTTTTTCTTTTTAAAAATGTTATTAAATTTCTTGGGATGACATTGGTTAGTAAAATTATATAGGTTTCAAGTGTACAATTGTATAATACATTATCTATATGTTGCCTTGTGTGATTACCACTGGACTGGCAGAAGAGGGAAAAGGGGGTCAAATATATAGAAAAAGAACTGGGTTGTTTTTTGAACCACTGTGACAATCTGTCTTTTAATTGGGGTGTTTAGACTACCAATATTCCAAGTGATTACTGATATATTGGATTAATATTTACCGTATCTGTTACTGTTTTCTATTTGTTGACTCTGTTCTTTTTTCTATTTTTTTGCCCTTCACTCTTTCTGCCTTCTATGGTTTTAACTAGGCATTACATATGATTCCATTGCCTTTCCTTTCTTAGCATATTAGTCATACTTCTTTTTTTTGGAACTTTTTTTAGGGATCGCCCTAGTGTTTGCAGTGACAGCACATTTACAACTAATCCAAATTCATTTTCAAATTACTTTAAATTGCTTCGCAGGTAGTACCTTATAATAACAAAATAATCCTAATTCTGCCCTCCTATTCCTTGTATTATCTTCACATAATTCACTTCACTTACATACACATATATATTGTGTATAATATATATATATATATATATATATATATATATATATATATATAATTATATATTATAATAACATACATATTTATAATCTAATCCCTTGTCGCTATTATTTTGAAAAAAACCTACCTGTTAAATCTATCAATAATCAGAAAAATAAGTTTTTCATTTATATTACTCCTTCTTTACGCTTTTCCTTTCTTTACATAGATCTGAGTTTCTGACTTATGTTATTTTACTTCTCTCTATAAACTTCTTTTTGCATTTATTTTAGCAAGCCAAGTCCACCTGTGACAAATCCCTTAATTTTGGTTTCTCTCAGAAAGTCCTTATTTCTCCTTAACTTTTCAGGGATAATTTCACAGTGCACAGAATTCTAAGTTGGTGTTTTCCTCAGAACACTTAAAGATATTTCACTCTGCTCTCTTCTTCCTTGTATGGTTTCTGAAGAGAAATCAAATGTTATTTTATCTTTGCTCCTTTATAGATAAGGTTTTCCTTTTCCTTTGCTACTTTCAATATTTTTTTCTTTAATTTTCTATAGCTTAAAAATGATATGTGTAAGTATAGTGTTTTTGGCACTTATCTTGCTTGGTGTTCTCTAAGTTTCCTGGTTTGTGGTTTGGTCTGATGTCAATTTGGGGAAACTCAGTCATTATTTTTAAAATATTCCTTTTGTTCCTTTCTCTCTTTCTTCTCCTCTGGTATTCCCATTACTTGTAAGATACACCTTTTGTAGCTATCTCACAGTCCTTAATGAGTCTATTCTGGTATTTTTCAGTCTGTTCTCTTTGCTTTTCAGTTTTGAAGTTTCAATTGAGATACCCTCAAGCTCAGAGATTCTTTCCTGAGCCACGCCCAGTCTACTAATAAGTTTATCAAAAACAGTCCTCATTTCTGTTAATAGTGTTTATCTCTAGCGTTTTTTGTTTGTTTGTTTGTTTGTTTGTTTTGGTGCTTTCTTAGGTTTTCATCTTTCTGCGTACATTGCCCATCTGTTCGTTCATGCTGTCTACTTTATCTATTAGAATCCTTAGCATATTAATCATAATTGCTTGAAACCCCCAGTCTGATCCTTCCAACCGCACTAATAGGTGAGGTTCTGATATTGCTCTGTCTCTTCAAAGTCTGTTTTTTGCATTTTGGTATGCCTTGTAATTTTGTGTGTGTGTATGTGATTACCAGACATGATGTACCAAGTAAAATAAACTGTTGTGAATAGAACTTTAATAATATGGTGCTGATGTGTTGGGGAGGGGAAGCTTCTTACTATTGTGATTAGGTGTCATTCTATTAGTGAGGCTGTGTCATCGCTGGACAGTGAACTTACAAATGTTCTTAACTTTTTTCTACCCCCTCAGGTAGGGCAGAATGTCTGCAATGTGCTGGAGGTAGGTGATTTTCTTCCCTTAGGTCAGTTAGCTCTTATAAAATATCAGCATTTTAGGCTCTGATTAAACTGTTTCTCCCAGGGGCAGACTTATTAAGAAGAGTGTTCTCTGGTGTATTTCAACATGGTTTTACACACACACACACACACACACACACACACACACACACACACACACACACTTCAAGAAGCCCCAGGGAATTTTTCTCCTTTATTTACTATGAGAACATGGTTGATTGACCTCCTAGAGCTAAATCTCACAAAAGCATGTGTTCCCCTGCCCTCAACCGTGGCTGGCCCCCCTTGAAGTTTTTAACTCTCAAACTTCCACTGTGAGCCTCCAGCAAACGTTCAATTATAGTTTAGATTTTCCTGATTCCTGAAGATGTTTCTGCTCTGGGAAGATGTGAACCTCTGTATCCCTTCTCTCTCTGGTGTCAGTGCTTTCCCTGTAACTTCACTGCTTTTAAGGATCTAAGAAGAGTTGTTGATTTTTCAGTCAGTTTAGCTCTTTACTTGTTGTTAGGATTATGGTGCCTTCCAAGATGCTTCCATGCAGTACTGGAAAATGGACACTCCAAAATATTTACTTTTAAAACAATTTTAGTGATAAGAATATTCCACTTAAATATGAACAAAGTAATATGAAGCATGTCCCCTACTCTACTTGCTTGTGGAGATCAGCCTTATATCATTTGTTTGCCACTATCAAATCCTGGTGTGGATTATTTAAACTTTTTTTGAAATTAGCAAAGTATATCACAAACCCAACCCTATCATCTTCTCCCTGCTCCCCAGTTGACTAACCAGTATCTTGACTTTTACATTTGACCCTTCACTGGGTCCATTTTGCACATAGCAGACAGAGTAATCTTTTAAAAACAAACATAAGAGCATGTCACTCCTTGGCTCAAACGCCTCCAGTTGCTTCTCGTTGCACATACACTGAATCTATAATCCTTACCTGGCTTCAAAGGCCTCCAGACTAGCACTTGGGTCCCATTCCCTACCCCTCTGCACCCCGTTCTCTACATCCCTGCCAGGCTCATAATTTTCTTTTCCCTAAATATGGCAGTTCAAAGTACTGCCTTGGAGCTACTGTGCCAGCTATTCCTTCTGCCTGGAATGCTCTTCCCTCAGATTATCTGGATTTTTTTGTTTGTTTGTTTGTTTTGTATTGTTTCCCCTATGTTTAAATACCATCTCTCATAGTCCTTAACTACAGTCTCAGTCAACCCAAGTTGTATTACTATATTTATTTTTATCCTAGTACTTTTGAGTACTTGATAATATCATGTATACATATATACCAGGGTGCCAAAAAATGTACACATTATAAGAGATGTTACCTATGTATTACTTTTCAAAGTTGAATTGAATCACGATAGCAATGTGTAGTATGAGTGTGATGTTTGCTCAAAAGATGGTGTTAATCAAATGAATGCTAGTGTCACTCATTGTATTACAATTTTAATAGTTTTCCTTTCTGAAAATGTGCATACATTTTTTGGAGATAAATATTACATATATATATTTCAACCAAAGAGAGTAGGGGCTTTATATGCCTGTTTAATTTTTCATGTGAGCTCCCAAATAGTGCCTGATATATAATAGGCTCCCAATAAATGTTCGTTAAATAAGTAAATATATTAATATTGCTAGTACACAACTTGCAATACCTCATCCAGAGACTAGTTCTCCAAAAAGTTAACCTGTAAATACTAATTTTATGATATTACTGATTTTACTTCTGATGGATTTTACTTTGAGAGAGAAAGAAAAATTTATCATTATTGTTTAATTTTGAAAAGCCACTAGAATTAACTCCTTTTTTTTTGGTCTGGGTCTAGCTGTGTTTTAATGTCACCATTCTTATTTCTATTTATTAGGGACAGTGTAACTATACTCCTTTGCTCATAATATTAGTAGGTTCAAACTGGCCTCTCATCCTTGGACACCGTTTCCAAGCTAAACCCTTTGGAAAGGGTGAATAGAGAATCAAGCAACTGATTTCTTCTCGTTCCCCCTCCTACCTACACAAAATCTAAGGAATTTTTGATCGCACATTCAAGAATATAAGAAGGAATGCATTACATTATCTTAAGAAATAGGTATTGTTCTAGTTCTCTATGGGGACCCACACATATGCCACTCTCTCATCCTTACATTTGCCTATAAGAATTTGTGGAAGCTGATACATATTCAGTCTACCACTTTCCTACTTATTAAAGTGCTCAATAATTTATTTCACCAACACATAAGAATTTATTTGTCTCGAAAGCCCTGCCTACTTTCAAGAGGACTTGAAAAAGCTTGTAATTTAAAACAGGATTCAGAACCAGACAATTAGAAATGAAATAGAACTCCCTGATTAAAAAAATAAAACAGATTTAGAAATTCTAAGTTTTCTGAAATGAAAAGATTACTGAACTTTGGTTCTGGATGTACAGTTTTCTGGCAATTGAGAAGAACTTTTTGTCTTTATCAAAGACACATGTAGGCTTACAATCTTTCTCTTTTCTGACAAGAGATAGCTTACAGATCTATGTACTCAGCAGAGTGCACCCACAGACACACACATACACACACACACAAGTGTGTGTGTGTATGTGTGTATGTGAGTGTGTGAGTGTGTGTGTGTGTGTGTGTGTGTGTGTACATGCAGGACAATTCAAGCAGGAAGTGAGCTCTGCAGTAGACTGAATTACTGACCTCAGTGTGTGCCTCCCTGTAATAGAATGTTACAGTCATACCGTTTCCATGGCCTCACAGTAGGCAGATTAGTCTCTGTACCATCTTTGCTCTGTATACTCTGCATACTTGACTTTGGCTGCTGCCTTTAAACATGCTCTACTCAATAGCATGTTAGGACACGTTGAAGAAAAAGTTGCCATCTCCCTCTTGTGCCTCTGTGACTGTCAGGAGAACATAACTCACCTAGGAACTACCACATCTGCCGGGGTCCAAAGACCTGGAAGCAGAGCCGCCTGCATGCCTGCTGCCCCGCAGCTCAGAGTAGAGTGGACGCAGCCAATGCCTGCTGCATAAGCACAATATGACTGTGGCAATAGCTAATTAATACCAGTTTCTTCCTTAAGGCACACATGGAAATTATATAAAGGAAACTGAGTAATAAAAACTAACCTCCTTTTCTATGTATTTTAAAACTTCAAGCTAATATCTTTAGATCAGCATCTAAAAGGTACATATAAAATTACTGTGTGACCACAGAATTCAGGGAATATTGATATTACAGGACAATGTTTCTACGACTGAGACACTATCTATCAGGGTCAAGTTTGGGTTTAGTGTAGGTTGATTTAAGAAGTGAGAAGAGATTAGCTCATAGTCCACAAGTGTCTGTTACGTGGACTATTGCAAGGAAAATCCTGTTTCTGGGGAAGACTCTAAATTTTGGTTTACCAGATGAAATGGGAACACTACAGGAAACAAGCATAGAAAGAATAGTTTATATATTCAAGCAAAGACTTAGGGGAGGCAACAGTTTACAAAGAAAGAAAAGAGCAAACAACAAAAGTGTTTTTTGTTTTGTTTTGTTTTTTTCAGTCTCAAATGTTGAGGACCAAGGGCTATCATAATCAAGAGAAGTGATCTGATAGGGATTCACACCAAGAGATGAGCATAGTCTCCTAATTTAACACATCCAAGGGGGCCATACACAATATCACATTTTACTTACATATTAAGTTTTCTTTTTCAAATCACAAAAGGAACCCTATCAATATTACATTTTCAGGGTTTCTTCATATTGATTCATATAGATCTAACTTATTAACTAAAGACACTATAGAGTAGTCCATTGTATAGAACACAATTTTTTCTTCTTTCCATGTCAATTCCTATGTATATTAAAGTAGTTTAAAGCCCCTCATATAATTTCCTAGTGCAGAATTATATATGCATAATCAAATACTTTAGGCCGATTTTAAAACATAACACACAAAATACTATATTTTACATAGTTTATGGATTATTAAATGTGCAGTAGAAATAAAACCATAGACATGAGTGAATAACCCAAAACGATCACAGTGGTTACTGCTTCTGGGGAGAGGATAGGGGTATGTAACTGCACAAGGGAACAAGATAGATTTCAGCAGTGGTCTAACTATTTGCTTTAAAATATCCGAAGAAATAGGGCTAGCTATGAACAATAGTTAATTCAGGGTTAATGAATATTTGTGTGCTTGTCACTTTATTCTGAGAGTTTCCTCTGGGTTTTTCAAGTTTCAAAATACATTGGAAGCAAAAGTGTGTATAATCTTATGATTTAAAGATTTGTCTCTAGTGTATAGCTTGTAAGAAACTCTTGCTCATGTATACGAAAACCTGTACAAAGGATGTCCTATGTTTTTAATGGTTATAAAATGAAAAAAACAAAAAAGCCAAAAAGTTTAACAGTGAATAAATGAATTATAGTGCATGCAAGGTACATAAATAATAAAATATCTAATACATAATTGTTGAACATAATTTGGAAAATGTAGAAATGTTTGACGGAAAAGAATTGTCTGCATTTTTATGTTTTATGTCCTGGAGTTATCAGTGTCAATAGTCTGATATATTTCCTTTCTGTTTTTTATTTTGTGTGTGTGTGTGTGTGTGTGTGTGTGTGTGTGTGTGTGTGTGTGTTTGGACAATTAGAGTAATGCAATAGATATAATTTGGCAACCTGTTCTTACACTTAAAATTTCAGTAATTATTTTCAGTCCACAAATATTCAATAGTATTTTTAGTTGGCAGGAAATACTGTTTCTTTGATCATCTTGATCTCTTACTCTTTATGACTTTTTCAAATTCTCTTCACTCTTTTCAAATGGCTGTCCCTCCCATATTTTTTCTCACCTTCCCATTTTCTGCAGGTCACAGTACCTCAAATTGGAATCTCCCATTACCTTAGTACCAAATGTATATGGGTACCCTTCTTATGATTCTTACCTTTTGCTCCGGTGAAGATGCTCTTGGTAAATCCATATGGTGATCCTTCTTGGCTTCATTACATACACTAGTAATTATGGTTATCCCCTTTCTTATGCATTCAACCTCACTCTGGTAAAAGATCTTTCCAATGGCTGTTTAAAATACTCAAGTGCCTTACCTTAAAATAAAAACGACCTCTCTAAATACAATCCACACATTTTTCTATTCCATCCCCTACTCGCTATGCCTTTCACAGCTAAACCACTTAGAAAAGCAATCTGTGCACACTCTTTCCTTTTCATCATCAACCACTCACTCTTTAAACCGCTGCAATCTACCTCCTCCTGACTCTAAAACTTCACTGAGACAAATGTCCAACCTTACTGATCAGCTGAATTAAATATGTTGCGTATGTATTAAATAAGTAAACAAGCATATAGCACCAACTGCTCAAAAATACCCTATGATGGAACACTCTTGGGAGCTATGTAATCAGTTAATACAATGCAATTGCTTGGCATCTTTAAATCTCCTTAAGATTGTTCATATAGTTCAGAAACTTACTTACGGTTACAGACGGAAAATGTGTATTTCAGGGCATTGACTCACTTCAGTTGCTCAGCTCTGGTTCATTTCATTCGCAGTGGAGAACTCGCTTCCTTCCCCTGGGCTAGGAAAAGAAACAGAGCAAAGACTTTAATGTGGATTATGAGGCCCTCCATAACCTTGCATGTCACCATCTTTTTAGGCTTATTTCTTTCTGAATCCTGACCAGCTTTTTATTTTAAGTAAAAACCGCTGCTTGCAGTTATCCACATATACTATATTACCATGATTATTATCTAGTTTATCAAGCTCTATTTTGTGTTTTTGTGACTATTTTCTCATGTTTATCATTTGAACTTGGGGATATTGCTTATGGTATATATACATATACTCAATAAACATTTACTAAATAAATAAATAAATAAATAAATAAATAAATAAATAAATAATTATTGTATTAAACTCTGGATGGAAGCAGTTATAGAATTTGCTTACTTTATACGCTATGGACAAACAGATCTAAGAAATTAAAACGATGGTACGAGGATAAGCATTACTCTATGGTTGCATAGTATCCTGTCACTTGCCCTTTCCCCCTTCCTGCCACTTTTTGAAGTTCATGGCAGTTGTTATCTATTTTAGGAATCTCTGGGAGTTGATTTATTAATATTTTATATGGTAGGCTTACCCCTATTTATTTATGAAACATAAAGACAAACAGCAAGAAAAAAGGAAGCTTTTTATATTTATAAAATATAAAATACTTAATGGGAAAAGTACAGCTTAGTGATTAAGCATAACATTAAGCATAACAATTAAGCTGCCTGGATTTAAATGCCAGCCCCACCACCACCTAGCTATGTGACTTTCTGGGTTACTTATCTAATCTCTGCTCTAGTGAACTCAATGTAAAGTTGGAGATGTTAGAGTACTCACCCCTCAGGTAATTAAACTGTGCAGAAACCAACAACAGCAAAAGCAAAAAGCAAAAAAAAAATATATCGGCTAATATTATTTGCATATCTATGTTTTCTGAACTATTAAACTATAATGACCCATCACCTGCACTAAAAAGGGCTTTTGGTTTGTGGGTCTCATTTAATTTTCAGATTATACCAATTTATAAGTGCTATTTAAGTATGACCTTTATAGATTAATTTCTGATTCTACTGGGTGTCCCAAATCCCTCTATGTTGAAGAATTACTGTTATAGAAAGTTGTAAATGGGAAAATTGGAAAATTAATTAAAATAGAAATACTACATAGTTTACCCTGAGGGAAAGGGAAACAAGAGTGTAAGATTTCTCCCTTAATCTTCCTCATTGATACAATCCTTAAAGTGCCTTTGGTTTAGCCATGACTTATCTCCAATGTGAGTAACTCACTGGTTTTAACAGTGACCATGTTTGTTTTTGGCTTGGCTTTTGCTTTAAATCATCCAGCTATAGCTCTTGTGAAAAGATAAAATCTTTTAACATATCATAAGGATCTCTTTGATTCAGACAAAAGCCAAAAGTGAACAAAGAACCTTGGCATATCTGCTGGAGGAAACAATTAATTTGGAGCACCATCATTCTTAATAAGGATATTCTTCTTTTATGCCATTAAAGCAAAATGAACTGAGTCAGAAACCGTAACAGTTGCTCCATAATGAATCTCAAAGTTACACATAGTGCAAAAATTTAAATTAATATGTTATCTAAACTATGATGGGAGCAGTTTTTGTTGTTGTTGTTGTTATGTTAAATTGCTTTAATGCTGCCAAGGTTGTTTACCATGCATTAATGATAAAGGTGTTTCTGTCAAATAAGTAAGAGTGCTTTAATAGCTCAGACACCTGCATGTATTTTGTTGAAAATGTTATAGCTCCTTAACTCAGCTTCCACCGGCCTCCATGGATAGTAACATCTACCCTGTTTCCCTAAAAAAAAGACCTAGCTGGACAATCAGCTCTAATTCATCTTTTGGAGCAAAAATTAAAAATTATAGTAAAATAAGACCAGGTCTCATATAATATAATATACTACATTATTATTATATAATGTATTATAGTGAGCTCTGGGATTTATTTAATGGAAAATATTTTTCTTAAATATCCATTTTAACCCATTAGAAAAAGTCAATAATCCTCCATGAGAAGTGATATATGTTTTTATGGTGGGCTTCAGATTAATATTTTGTGGCAGGAACATCAATGGAAACAATCTGATTAAACTCTGAATGAAAAAGTGATGCTACAGAAGCAATAAATTTCTGCATACAGACGGTGGTGTATTAGCTTGAAATTGGGGTAATGGTGATGGTTGTGTTTATATTTATATACGGCTTGCTGCTGTACTCGTGAGTATCAGCATTTGTCTACTCTGTGTTATATCCTGAAATTCTTTTTTTTTTTTCTTTTTTTTTTTAGATGATGCAATGCCTACTTACAGCACATTGTTCTATTGGTATCCTTGCATGCTGCTATTGACACTAGAGTCAACTTTTTGGGTTGTGTGTGCACGCTATTGCCTTATTTTAAGTAATGCATAGTAATGGTTCTTGAATCTGTAACATCACATGTTTACTCAGAAGATATAAAAATGTGCCAGAGTCAGCACTGGTTGGAAATTAGCACTTTTTTTTCAATAAAAAGAATTCCCTGATAAATAAAGCACAGAGATAGAGGAGGAAGAGTGGATATGAAATTCAAATGACTTACTGTCTGAGTTACCTATGGCAAATAATTCAGTATCTCAACCACTACTGCTTTTCTAAATATGAAAATGATGCTGACTTCACAGTTTTGGGATGAGTTTTGTCAGTGCCTCATTCAGCAGTGATCTACTCTGAATATTAGTCCAATGTGAACTAATATTGTTAGTACCAAACAAGAAAACAGCAACACGATGTCACCTTATACCACGTAATACTACTGAATGCAAAAGGATTTATGTACAACAGAAGTTTATAAAATAGTACTTCTTAAACAGGCTTTCTAGACCCCAGGGATCTGGCGATGTTTCATACTTTTATTTACACACAAATTTAGACCAAAATTTAATAATAATATAAGTGCATTCTGGATCATCTAAATAACCCCTATATATGCCCCTGTAATTATGCTGGTCACATAAACATTTTGCCTTTCTTGTATTGAATATAAATAGTACTAATTATTGGTACAGGCTAATAAAATAGAAGGGTAAATCT
The DNA here is from genome assembly GCF_036562045.2 of Rhinolophus sinicus. Lineage (NCBI taxonomy): Eukaryota > Metazoa > Chordata > Mammalia > Chiroptera > Rhinolophidae > Rhinolophus > Rhinolophus sinicus. Next base: position 16,879,283 of record NC_133753.1, read on the forward strand.
ATTAAGGATACATGTTAAGGTTGGCTAAGTGATTCCATAAAGTCTGAACTGCACAAAGACACTTTTGCAAGAGTTTGAATTTAAAAAAAATGTGGTAGGAAAATTGAATTTCAAATAGCATGAGCTTATATTGACAGACTGAACTCAAAGAATCGTGCATTTATCTCAGCCACTACCATAATCACATTTGTGTATTAATCGATATTCGGCAAAACAACTGAAATATCTCATTTAAAAAATCATGTTACGAGAGTAAGTTTGAAGGGGATCACTATATTTAAATTTGGGAAAATTTGAGCACCAAAATAATGGAGGAACATAATGATCTGTAATTCTTTAGAAACATTATGAAGTTACAAGTCTATTCTGATAATAAGATTCACTAATAGAGGAGAAAGAAAAAGAGCACTTGCTATAGTACAGTTGGTGCCTCATCAGTTGATATAAGTTCACCAAATCTATTACTTATACTCCAATTTTTAAGCTGAATATTGCAATCATCACAGTAACAATTGGGTAACAAAAGAATCATAAATGGGTGCTTAATCTAGCGAAAATTTCGATGAAGAGCTACATATTTGCATGACTGTAACCTTTTCGAATCTGAACTCTAATTGCACAGTCGGAGCTGACCATGTTTTAGATAGTATAAAATGAAGATCTGTTAGATTAATTTTATTCACCCATTCATTCATTTGAAAATTTATATTGAATACTTAGATGTCAGGCACTGCTCTAACCACTGGACTTCAGGACTCATTATTTTCTAGTCAATATCTGGCTCGTGATCAAGAAAGATCAAACGCTTGATAATATATGATTTGGAGGAGGTGTCGTTTTGTTAAGTTTGTCTGTGTAAGTGTGTATTCCACAATTCTTTAACCAGGGAGACAGGACATAAACCTGAGGCAGTATATTGATATGTGCCAATGAACTGTGAATATGAAACAAAAAACTGATAATGTCCATAAAAAATAAGACGATTCTTGTTGACTCTAGTAGTTCCATACTTGAATATGTGAATAAAAACTGAGCATGACTATGCCTGGATGGATTGGATTTGAAAGCCTCTGCATTGTATGCAGTGATGGACAGAGTGAATGGGTTCATTTCCCAGGAGGTGGCCAATACCAAGGTGTTCACAAGTGCTTGCAGCTCTCATGGCGGTCCCCACGGAGCACGATCTAATTTTGAGGTAGCAGAAATCATTAGTCATTCTCGCTGCAAACTAATGTATTGGATTTAAGCAAAAATTACCCTGATGCAAAGTTCTAAAAAGCAATATTCTTCCAATCAGTCTTCATGTAAATATGAGTGATGCTGATTAAACATTGAGCATAAAAGCTATTCCTGACTGAGTAGAAAATTCACGGAGAGGATGGTAAGATTGTCATCAGGCAGCTAATATAATTAAGCATTTCAAAAAATGTAGAAGACACACCATGAAAGCTATAATTATATTTTTCTTTTAATTTAGTTAATAAGAACCAGCATATAGTTTCCTGATTTGCCAGGAAGGAAAGAAGTTGAATTTTCTGCTATGTTTAATTTGTGTTCTGCTTGTGACCTTTAATTTACATGCTTAGTTCATCACCTCCATGTTCTTCTCTCTTCGTTTTTCTTCACTAATAATCCACTAGGATACATTTGTTATCTTACAAATTACAAAAATTATAATTCAGTGTAAAACAATTTGTAGTGGTATTAAGCATTAAGAATGTAGCAGAATCTTTCTGGAATATATGTGTAATGAGTGATGAAATATTCAAATCTGTGTTTTATACATACAGGTTCGACAGACCAAATTTACTCATTTTTAATAGGACTAAAAGAGTATCAACATTACTTAATAGCTATATCATTATCAAAATAATGCAATCATGTATATATATATATATATATATATATATATATATATGTGTGTGTGTGTGTGTGTGTGTGTATATACACATATATATAAAATTTAATATTATTTTAAACATTTAAAAAGTTACTAAAATGTGCATGTTTCTTTCTTGTCCTCCTCTACCAATTATCCTACACCAGGACCCAAACCAAGAGTAAAGCTTTTCTGTGTTCTACATATTTACATTTCAATCCAGTATTATATATAATATACAGAGAAAATGATTCTCCTGTAACGATATTGTCTATCCCACATGCATACCTTATAGCAAACCCCACCCTATTTATGGTACACCCTCAAATTGAGAAAAATAAACAGATAAAAAAATTGAGTTAAGCAATTATAAAGCAAAACTGCTCTTGCTCATGCAATAGAAATTGGATTCCAAATCACAGTTTCTGGAATAGGAGGAAGTTCAATGACAGATTTTGGTGAATGGGACCTTATATACTTATACAAAGTAAGATTCAAGTGGGCTTTATATATCTTCACAGAAATGCCAAATCTGAATGTCCAGTGAAATCAGCTAAATATGTAATATTAGCAAGATTTTTTTTTTAGCTGTCAATCTTTTTTTTAAAGATGTAGACATAAAGGGTAAAGCAAACGCAGTAGCTTCAGTAAAGACTTGATCAAGTTGCTCAGCAACACTGCTGAATCCTACTTTCATTCTGCCTTAACTTTGCATCCTTATGGAGATTCCAGGTGTTTCATTAAATCCAGCAGTACATACTTCCATGTTCATGTCCAGCAGGACAGAGAAAGGATATTTGTCTTAACATTGCCTTCAATAATCTGTGATTGACTGGTCCGGATTGGACTGTCCTGTGCATTATCAAAATAATCATTAGCTAGCATAATGGATTTATTTGGATTTATTTTGTGACAAGCCCCTTCTTCCCTACTGGAATTGGCAGGTGAAGATTGTCTCCCCTAGAACTATGTGAAGCCTGAAATGGAAATTGGAGTTGTTAGAAGGGAGAAGGGGAGCATGAATGCAAAAACATATTTCTACAATAGGCACTGTTTAACAAGACATGTGTTCTTATGGTCATGCTCTCTTATAGGGAGCAACGCACCTTTCATTCTTAAAAGAGATGCTCGATTCACAAATTCTTTGTGCATTATACAGTACAACATAGTCCAGGTTACAGGGCTATACAAGACCTAAAAGAACAACTGAACATGCCACATTATAAATGAGAAAAGGAATCAAGGATCCAGAAAGACAAAATCATTTGCCAGATATAGAGATGGTGGCAGATCGGAATCTAGGTAAATCCATTCCCAGTTCTGCATGCCTTACATTAATGATTGTTTCTTGAGAATATGTGGAAGCCATGAATCTGAGAGAGAATTTCTTCTGCTGTAATTGGTGAGAGCAAAAGCACTTATATCTTCCCATTGCTAGTGGGAACTGGAGTTTCAAAGGATAGGCCTTTCACATAATGGCTTCCTCGCTTAGAAATAGCTCTAAGTATAACTTTACAAGTTAAGAGCATTCCACTTAAAATCATGAAACCAGATGCACTTTTTAAAGAAATCCAAACAATCATTATGAAAACATATTGTGTTGTACTTAGAAATTAACTTGTGTTAGTAGGAGATCCATTATGAAAACACATCATTCTTTACTTGGGGATTAACTAGTGTAAAAGGACAGAATTTTCCATTAAACGTATCTCTTTGGTAAATGAGTGTAAGAGCATCACTTTGGAAAGACATGTACTATTTCAAAGCATAAAGAACAGTTGGTTAATAAATGAATCTTGCACAGTGATCCCCAACCTTTATGGAGTTCCCTGGAGATAATTTATCATAACTTGTTTGAGATTTTCTCCAGTCTTTCTCTCAGGTCCAGTTGAAATTCTACTTTCCTATGAAGCTTCTTTAAATTTTTATTTTAACTGACAATCCTCAAGCTCTCTGATCTCTCACATAATAAACTATGACTACACATGGATGCAGTAGGACACCACGTGGCATTTTATTGTTCCCTATTGAGCTTACAGGACAAAATCTTGGTTCCAAAATATGATCATAAGCTACTCCATTTCAGAGAAACTGAATTGTATCTCTTTCCAACCCAACAGCTATTTATTTAGAACTTAATATATAATAAATGTAAGGTGGATGAGTAATTGAATACAGAGAAAGAGGAGGGTTTTTTTTTTTTTTTTTTGCAAAAAGTAATTATTTTGTGATATATAAGATTTTTGTAACCTAAGATAAATGAATAAATTCTATGAGTCGTCATACAAGTGGATGAGGCTCTCTTAACTAAAAAAACTTAAAATTGTCTTATGGGTAAGTATGCATGCACATATTTAAAGTACTTTTCAAAATTTGGAAATATAATGCACATGTAGAAATGTGCATAGAATATAACTATAGGCTTTAATGAATCATTTAAAACTGAACACTTGAATATCAGCCTCTCTTGAGAAGAAATAAAATATGGTTAGCATCCCCAAAGCCCTATATGTCCCTTCGTGTCACAAACACTCTCTCTCTGCTAACTTTTAAATTTTACTTCCCACCCTTATTTGTCTCATTATTTTTGCCACATAAGTATGCATGACTAAACATTAACAGCATGCATCATTTTCTGCCTGTCTTCTTTTGATCAACATTATGTTTGCAAGATAAAATCAGGAGTTTTATGTAGCTGTGGTTTGTTCATTTTCTGGTTGTATAGAGTACTGTTAGTATGTATACACCACAATTTATTTACCTTTTCTGCAGTCATTAGACATTTGGATTGTTTCCAAATTTAGACTATCATAAACATTCAAGAGTCTTCTACAGGTTGCCTGGAGCATATGTACATGCAATTGGGTAGGTTTTCTACTTAGGGCAAATTTTCTCAACAGAGACACACTTGGATGTTTTGGGTTGGATAATTCTTTTTTCTGGTGGGCTGTCCTGTAAATTACAAATGTTCAGCTACATCTTGGGCCTCTATCCACTTGATGCCAGTGTCACTGCTCCCCCACACTCGCTAATGTTGTGAAAAATCAAAAATGGCTCCAGATAGTGGCAGATGTCCTGAAGGAGGAGGGGCCGTAGCACCAGGTTGAGAAACGTTGACCTAGGAGTCCTATTTTTGTAAATAATAACAAACATTCTTTTTTCAAAACAGAATTTCCAATTTTCACTTCCACCTGAGATGTCCTGTTGCTCACCATTCTCACTAATACTTGGTATATTAATTTTCTAGAGCTGTCACAGCAAAAGCATAGACTGGTGAATCAAATAACACAAAGTTATTTTCTCAGGTGCTGGGTGCTGAAACTCCAACAGCAAGACGTCAGCAGGTTTTGTTCTCTTGAGGTCTTTCCTGTGCTGGCAGGTGGACATTTTCTCACTGTGTCCTCACCTGATCTATTTTTCTGTGCAGGAGCACCAATGGCATCTCTTCCTTTTCTGATGAGAGCACCAGTCCTGTTGGATTAGGCCCCTGCCACTATGATCTCATTTAACCTCAATTACCTCTTTAAAGCTCTTGTATCGAAATATGGTCTCCTTGGGGGTTAGGGCTTAAATATATGAATTTTTAGAGGGACAGAATTCAGTCCATTGCACTTGGTATTAGTTCTTCAGTATTTGGATCCTTGGTAGTTTCAGTTTTTATTTTCTTGATAAGGAATGTGTTGGACACCTTATCCAATGCAAATCCTCAAGGTAGTGAAGATTCTGTTCAAGTCCTTTTAGTTGATTTTTTAAAATAGATTTTTCTTACTCACTTGTTAAAAGTTCTGTAACCATTTCCTGTGTCAACTGTTATCATTGCAGATGTCTTCTGCCACTACAATGATTGTTTTTCACTCTCCTAATGGTGTTATTGATGAAGATAAATTTTTTGTTTTAATGTAGTGAAATTCATCAATTTTTTTTTTTTTTTTTTTCCATTCTGAGCTGTGACGTGTGTGTGGCACATACTGTGAAGTTGTGGTCAAATTTTGGTTTTTCTTTGTGGATGCCAATTTGACCGACGATATTTAGTGAAAGACCATTTTAACACATTGTCCTGTTATGCCAACTTTGCCATAAATCAAGTTGAAATCACTGAAATTACTGTGTCCTATTGTGAAGCCTACCTTTAACTTGCTTTCAGCAACATTCAGTACATACTACTATGCAGAAGTGTTTTAGGCAGCGACATTAGGATGAGAAATCTGATAAATTAATATGAGATTCTCTCTTCTTCTTTTACATGTTCAGACTCTGAGCACAGGTTTCTGTTTTATTTCAACAGCATTGGACAAACGTTAAATTCATGACAATTGGAAACTGGAAATTCTGTCCCGAGAAATTGGACCAAATTACTATAGGTCGGTTTTACATGTCACAAAAGGACTTATAAGTGGGACATACCTGGAGCTCATTATATGTCAGATATTAACAAAGTAAGGATGATTTAAAGTAATTTTAATATTTGCTAACCACCTAATGTGACTCAGGTTACTTCTTAATATACGTATATTTTTTTAAATCCTCAAAGCAGCCCAGGAATTTAGGTCATGTTATTAGCCCCAGTAATTTGTAAAGAAATGTGTGGGTTCCAAGTTTTCTAGTTAGTAGTGCTAAAGTCAGAATTTGAATTCTTTCCTATCTGAAACTAGAGTCTGCAAGCTTAAACGGTTAGGTACAATGTATCTGGATTGATGGAGAAAACACTAGAGGAAGCCACATTAAGTGTTTTCAATATTTGACGTTTTACAAATGGGAAGCAGAAGACAAATACCGTAGTACTCCAAGAATTGAGGACCAACTGTTAAAGAGTTTGTAGGTGCTAGGCATTGTGTCTATGTTAGGAGAAAATTCACACTTAATTGAACAACGATTCTTCTGAAAAAATAAAATAGCTCCCTTGGGACTCAAGAGTTTTCTAGAACTGGTGGCATTTAAAATAAAAAGTTAGAAGAGATTTCTGTATTGAATGGGATGTTGGAGCAGAAGCCTTCTAAATGCTACTCCAGATAAAACATACAGCCATTTATATTAGTATATACTTACTTTATTACTATATTTTACTTAGGTCATTTTTGTGCATGAAGATTGTGCAAAAAAAAGATAAAAAGATACCTACCTTTCATTAGCTTACAAGAATTGACAAATATAAGTCATAGGCTATATATTTTAAACAGAAAAAAATAACAAATCTGCTATCCTGGACTTCCCTTATCAAAGATCATTTTTTAAAATTATATCTTTATGTGAATAAGTGATAATAGATTCTCACTTCTTCAGTGTACTCAGTTTACAAAATATTTACTGTTTAAAATATAAACCCAACCTCCAAATCACTATCATGCTTATAGAGCTAGAGAGTTCATTTTAATTAAGGTAGTGATCAACTGTAGATCTTGAATGAAGTAGAATTCTGATTCAAAAGGAGTACAACAACAACAGAAATCCCAGAACAGGTTTTCTCTAACCCCCCAGTCCATAAGGATAACAATTATGACACTAATAAAAGTTTAAACTCTCAAGCATTTCTGAAAAATGGTAATATTGTGCCAATAATTACTATCTACAAGATTACCTCTATTGATTATTTCCTTAGCTGCTGCAATTTATGCAAGGATAGTGATAGGATTAGAATAGACTACTGTTGTAACAAACTGCTGAATCTAAGTATCTGTTGTGCGGGAGACCCTGCTCGCTCTGCCATTTGTCGGGCGGGGCGGCCTGCGGGGTCTCTGGTCCGCTCCCCACATAAGAACGCAGGATATGGTGAGGCCAAAAAGGAACACCCACGGAGCCATAGGTAGGGGAGTCATACCACTATGGTCTCACTGGAGGCTGGGCCCACCGGACTCCGACCTGCTGTCCGCCTTTCCGCCAACCGACTGACCAACGACTCTCCTCCACTCTCCTCGACTCTCTTCCGCTCTCTTCGGCTCTGCTCAGCTCTGCTCGGCTCCTCGGCAATCCTTCGTAGCCACAGCAGTTATACCAGCAGCCAATCAGCTAACTGGCCACAGCCGACGGCCAATCAGCCACAGCCGACGGCCATCCACCACCCGAGCCAGCACCCTTCCACGTGAGGCAGAGAGCCTGTAAACTACTCTCTGGGACTCTGTCCCCACAGTATCTATAAAAAAGTATCACTTGCACAGTGTCTGTTGTAGATTGGGCCTTCTCTGGGGGACTGCTTTCCCCATTGCGGTAACTAAAGGATTGAGTCAGCTTCACATTTTTGGTTCCATTACCTCAAAGCATGGCCACAGAAGTAAAATGATAGATGTGTGTCAGTTACAATTACATCTGAAATTCAATAATTAATGCCAGAGGATGATAATAAAGAACACTTTAATGAAACAGGGTGCATCTATTCTTATTAAATGTGAAAACGTGGTTAAAATCAGGGATGGTGACTGTTTTACTTAGACAACACAATTTTCATCTGTTTCCTGTGTTATTGTGCTTGAACATTAAAGGGAAATACAAGGTTCTTTAACAATTAAATTTTGTGTATTTAGAAGAAAATTACCACATTAGCAACTGTAAGCACTATGCATGAAATGTATTCATTAATTCTTAGGAAAAGCATACTGTTTAGGGTTATGTTCAATGAATTATACTCATCATAAATAATAATGACATTCCTTAAGTTTAGACTTATCAGACTAGATATATGCTGGTTACACAACAAATTTAATTTTTCATCGCACAAAGTTAAGTTAAACTGTCATTCAGCATTGTTTTTCAAATATTCTTACAGAATATTTGGTAATAGATAATATTTGGTGATAGGTAATAAGATATAAATTCAATTTAGGTACACTTTATTTTTTATTCTAGAAGAAATAGATTGTTTGGATTTAAGGAGGATACAAAAATGGAATGTGCCCCCATATGAAACAATGATTGGAGGAATTATTTTAGTAAAGAAAGTATCATCTCAGTACAGTAAAGTCTAACATAGGAGATAATCAACGAAACATTAGTTCACAATGCAATCCCACTAGAAATCAGACTTGGTATGTTTTAGATTTACAGGTTTTCTAATTTGAGAAAGGTGGCATAGTGTAGAACACCACAAAGAAACATTACATTTTTCCTACTAAAAATAAGAATATTCATTCTCAATGTCATACATAAAAAACATATGTTGCCTTATACCTGTACAGGACAGTTATTTTACCACGGGTTTAGGGCAGGTCAGGTTTGCCAACAAATGAGTTAAAACAAATAAACAAACAAACTGGATTTTCTGAGATTTTTGGATTTTAGAATGATAAAAATTATAGATATGAATGATAAAAATTCTAAATTATAATAATTTGCAATTGCTATCTATTTTACATATAAATAAATGCATACAGACTCTTTTTTGCTTCATAGAGAGTAGCGATCAATTCATATACTTGGTCAGCATTTGGTGTCAGCCAGCATCACTGTCACCTCTATCTTATAAATCTGAGGATTCCTTACTTCTTGCTGGAACTACAATTCCCAGAATCCTGAGGTAACTGCAGGCAACTGAGTGTGCACGTGAATGACCCAGGTGATTTCTTGATAAACATCTGAAAATCATGCAGGTGGGTGCTGCTTGTGCTGAGGGAGGTTCCTCTTCCTAGAGGTTCTAGGGGGTCTGAGAAGTGTTTGTGTGAACTCTGGAGAACTACCCCCACCTCGGTGTCGTAGGTTATGGTGCCAAGTTCCCTACAAATCTGGTTAAAATTCTGAAAACCGAAGTACCTAGAGTGACTTCTGTTTTCCTGAGTGAATTCTAAGAGAGTCAAGTGCACTCAACAAAGAAGAACCAGTTTCAAACTGTCTAGAAGAGCTGCATTTGTTAGAACTGCATTTGAATTTATTAAAAAACACAAAAAAAAGCAGAATGTGCAATGTAATGAAATATACCAATAATACATTTCTAATTTTCTATATATAAGCTGTCTAACCTATTTAAACCAGGCTATATTCATTGAGCATCCTTTTATACATTTAATGATCTTTACTGTAGGCCCTTGCCTGCTTTCTACAAATAAGTTTAATATATTATGGCATTTCAAACAAAAAGACAAGATAGTGTTAGGATTTTAGTCTGCTTTCCCAAGACTACATGATTATTAATATTATTATTATTATTAAATACCTAATCCACTCTCTACTATTGATCTTTACTGACTACCTCTTGATGAATCCCAAATGAAAGATCTTCTGTATTATTTTTAGGTTCTCTAGGATTAAGTTACCCAATCAAAAAGAGTATTGCTCAATGTCATTTTATTAAATAGCTGAAAGTTCGAACACATAAATTCTCTGAATTTTTCCAGTAATATTTTGAGTTACGTCACTTATATAAATCTAAATCTGAATTTCCTACCTACTTCTGTCATTTAAAAGGACATTTATGAGAGGGTATTGCTCTATTTCCCAAATGAGAATTTGTAAAATAGACTGTTATTATTCTGAGTTAAGTGCTTCCAAAGGCTTCCATGTGATTTTGTTGCTAATTTCAAGATTTATGATACTAAATATATACTGGCTAATAAACCCATTCTTGAATGATAACTGGACAGAATATTTGGCATGGGGACAATTGTTCACAGCTGCATGCAAGATGCCACTAAATACAAAATGCCATAACTACTTATCTTTGGCACATTGCTAACCGCCTCCCCTCAAAACATAAAACAAAATCAATCTACTGCTTCCTCTTTGTTCAACTAATTTAGGAGGACAAGCGAAGGAGAAAGCACCATAGATAAAGAAAAGAATAAAATGCAAAAGATAAGCTATATAGACATATTGGAGAGACTGAGACCTCTGGGTGTGCACACAGTTCACGGTCCCCCTTTCTCTTGTTTAATAATACTGGTAGATGCTGGATTCCTATCACAAGAGTGCAACTGTAGCTTGAGGCGAGACACTAGCAAAAACAGGTGAACCAGTCTGTCCTGGGGTAAATATCACTTAGCTTCGAGTAAATGAATTCATTGTTTATCTCATGCAACCTTCAAGCTTTGTTCATGAATTATACTCAATGTATGTAATTTTAATTAACTCCTAGAGGTTATTTTTTATTTTTATTTTTATTTGTTGCCAGATTTCTTTTCTCACATCATTTTTGGATTCCTTTACTCATCTGTAAAATTCACTGTGATCTTTTAAAAAGACATGGAAGAGTTTTCACTGAAAAAATGTCTGGGCTATGTTGTTTTTGTTTTGCTTTTATTTGTGGTTAGGGAATAAACTACAAATTGTATTTCAATAATCTTAGTAGAACTTTCAACCTAATCAAAACCAGCCAGTGACTTTTGACATAAACAGTAAACAAGTGACCTTGAGCCAAATGTCCAGCTTGTCAACCTCAAACAATGACTTTATTCCAAGCAACAAGATGACCTTTGGAAATAAAGTCTTTTAAACATCCTACAACCTACTGCACGGCTATTATCTATTCTAAGACAAATCAGTAGCTTTTTAAACATCTCATCACTCTGAAAGCTTCAACCAAATGGTGTAGTTACCAATTTAATTGGTATTTAAAATTATAACATTGAAATATATTCTATTTTTAAAGCACCCACTTTTCTGAGGAGCTGATCTTATGTTTGATGTGAAAAAATAGAAACAAACAGAAATATATGTTGCTATTTCGGGGTTAAATAATAGAAAACAAAATGAGGTCTATTAAAACAACTTATTTCTAATGCATTGAATTTACAGAACTTGTGAGAGTTGGCAGTCAACAAGCTGTTAAAGAGTTTTACTGTGAGCTGAATTTTGAGTTATCCATTTCCTTAGATGAACTCAATGGAAACTACAGCTTGAAAAGTTCAGAGTAGTCAAACAGAAACAATTCTATGTCTAAATTATATTATATATATTTTTAAATTGTGGTATCAAATACAGAAAGAAAAGATAAATGAGAGATTATTTTTTGCCAGTAGCAAACGGTTTTCTTGAGAAGGGCATTTTTCAAGGGGACTGCCTTGTACAGAAAATAACATTTCTCAGGATTTGGCTTAGATAAGCTTATCATGCATGGGGAAAAAAAAAAACAGGAAGGGAAGATGGGATATTGGCAAAATATAGATTTTATCAGATGTGTTTCTAGCTGAAAATAACATTTTTCTCAAGATCCAAGATAATTTACAAATGTTAGCGTTGAGTATGCGGTGGCAACAACATGTGAATATAAATTTCTGCTATGGGCTGTGTATTGTGACTACTGTGAAATGACCTTTGATGGTGGCACTTTGCTCTCAAGAAAATGTCTCTTTCTCAGTCACCCAAACTCAGTATAAATCTTTATTTTCCCTATATGAAAGAAGTTTCCCAGCTACCTACCTGCTTTATGAACCCTGAGTTGGCAACTTGACTCTTTCAAGGAAAAAAACTAAACAAAACAAAAAAAGCTGTGGCAGTATAAGCAGGAAAAATACATGCAGGTAGCAACAATGTATTTAACATTTTTCAAAGTTACTTATTTTTTTCTTTTTAATTTTTACAATAAAGATGAATTTTCAAAGAAGACAATGACTAAAAACACTATTGAAAATAAAACTCAGCTCTAATGCCATATGTGTGTTTTATATGACCATGGATGATAAACATAAACTGGATATTCATGGCCTACTGTCAATAGGTCAGACATTATGTTTTCCAGTTTTTGTAACATCCCTGGACCATGTCCTTAGGAAGGCTCAACATCTGGTAAATTGCTAATCTGAGGGAATATTAACTTCATAGAGAAATTTCCTGATCCTTCTGTATATTAAGTTGTCCCATATGCAATAATTCTAACTAGCTGAACTATACTAGGCCTAATTTAAAGTTTAAATAGAATATGAAATAATTTATTTTCTTCTAATAAACATTTATTGAGTCCCTGACTCTGTGTTTGGTTCTATCACTGGTGATGACCCCTCACACGTTTGATAAGTTGGTATGGTTCTGTGCATCAAAGTTTAGCAAACGTTGGCAAAAAGAGAGAGAGTTGGAAAAAAAAGAGAAAGAAAATGAAAGTACACTGGCTCATGCAGCCAAACACAGGCAGAACAAGGATGACACTGCTGGAGAATTATAGAAAATGGAACTAGGTGCCAACAGGCCTCTTTCTCTGGCCTCTGCTTTTCTATGTGGATGAGCTTCATTTTTATAGCTATTCAAATATGTGAAGAAGGCATTCTTCCCTTGTTATTAATTCACTGGGAATTTGTACTCAACTGAAAACCTAGTTTCTTCATTTCAATTGTTGTGGATTTTAATATATGTGACTATTTAACCTAGAAATAGGAATTTACATTTATCCTTTATCACAATTTAACTCCCTTTATAGGAAAAAAATTAAAGACATTAATAAAGAATAATTCAATTGGATAAAATGAGAGAAATGTACCTCTCCCCCTAGTAAAAAAAAGTTCCAGAAATTACTGGTAAAGGGATGGTGTGATCGAACCACATTCGTCAAAACTAGGCTCTTGTTCCAAGAAGGCTGCTGGATCTCTGGCCATCAAATTCTGTATTCCTGCCTTCAGGATTGGAGCATCAGAAGAATAACATGCCCCTTTTTTATCAAGACTCCAAAGATGCTCCACAGATCCTATCTGTAGTTACAAGGGAATCTGATAAGTGTCATGTTTTAGCTGGAAAGCGATGTACTAGCTATAAAATGATGTCCTGCTGCCAATCAAGAAAAAGGAAATAGAGTTATGGTATCAAGGAGTAGTCTCTAGAATGTGAAAATACGTGTGTACGTGCATGTGTGCCCCACATTTTTTTCATGCAGCCCTTATTGAAAAATATCTAGTGAAAATACATAATTTAATTTTCAGTGGCACATACTGTGAAATTTTAAGTAAAGTAACTCTGAAAAGCACTTAAAAAAAAAACAACAACAACAAAGTACGAGTCCTTTGTTAGTTTGGCTTAAGTAGAAAAGAAGTTTAGAAAATACTTACATTTTAGTTGCCACAAAATTTAAGTTAAATCTCTACTGATTTTTATATTTTTTTTATCATGAACTTGATTTTCTGGATGTTTTCTTAAAAATGTAGTATCTCTTCTATAAAATTAAAAATGTGTTTAAATAATTCCAAATACTATTGATTTGTCAACTTGAGATTATGTTATTTGGGGCATTAAATATATTGGAATACATCTATAGAAAACTCTATATATTCATTTAAAGTTTAGACTATATTTATACTAGGAGGTTTATTTTACTCCGATTCTGTGAGAATTAACCTGCTGACGATAAACTCTTTAAACCCATTCTGAGTTGCAACTCATATAAGGGATGGTACATTTTCACAGACTTGGAAGTATACACATATATATATGTAGTACAGAATTTTTTTTCAAGTAAAATAAACATCATTCTAATATATTAATTTTAAAACACAATGCATACTTTTTATTCCCTATAAAAGCCATTGTTAGTTTGGAGCCATCATTATGATTTTTCATCCTGCTGTAAGATTTACTAGGGATCCTTGGCATGGGAGAGGGAGACAGTCAAGTTAGCCGGGATTCATTTGTCAACATGCATTGAATGTAATCTAATCAGTCAGCTATCTCTGACGCTTTGCAACTACACTCTCATTCATTCTAGATCACTCCTTAAAAGTTGATCATGACTTTGTCTATAAAACGCCTTGTTGAAATGAAGATGTGTGAGAGATGCCATTTTTTTTTAATAAAATATTATATTTTTCTAAAAGAAACAGGTTAATTTTACATTTTCTTAATGAATCAATGACAACTCCTAGAGGCTTAACTTTAATTTCAAGCCCTCATAAAATATCACTTCACAGTTTATTTCATAATCTTCCCAGGCTTTTTGTCCACTGGATCACACTGGCCTGCATTTGAGGGTTGATTCACTTCTAGCAGGCCGCTGTCATAAACACTGTGCTGCAACGCCCACAATTCCCTCTTGGGGTGACAGGACTTACTAAGTCAGTGGCTAGGAGTATGACCAAATGGCAGCTGCAATTTTCAGCTTTCTTTGAGAATTGCTGTTGGCCGAAGAGGAAAAACTGGTCCAAGGTCATGCCCTTGTTTCCAGGGGCAGCGTGTATCTTATGACTGGTTGCTGTTGGGATATAAAAGCCCAAAAGGCTGGACCCTCAGCCCCAAATGAGGGCAACTTTGAAGGACAATCCCAGCTTCAGTGTTCACTGGAAAATTGTCTGAGGCCTTGGGAGGACCAGATACTCTCTCTACCCAATTGTTCCTTCTTCTCTTCTCTAATGCATACTAATCTGAAATGCACTCCCTAATGAATCCCTTTATGTTAATCTCAGTTAATTTCATTGTCTGTTTCCCAGAATACCCAATCTACAATGCCCACTGTTTCAGATTTTCTGTGAGTGCAATTTAAGTGTCCTTCCTTACTTAGAATTTAATTGTTCTGGACTTGGAAACCAAAACTCACTTAATATGGTAGCAATTTGACTTATTTCTTCATAGTTATGTTTGTTCTTAACTTTATGATTTCAAGTTAATTTTACTTTATCTTGAAGATGACAACAAAAGAAGTATAAATTGTTGTGCCTTATTCTAATAGGAAATATCTATCTTCTCTCCTCCATGCATTATATGATGAGATTGTTTGCCAAGAAATAAAAGTTGAAAATCAATGAATCTGAAAATCAATTAATACAATTTAGCATATCAACACAAAAGAAAGGAAAAACAAAAGGTTATTTTCATACATGCACAAAAATCATTTAAAATCCCATGTCCATCGCTCCTTCACACACAGAGAGAGAGAGAGAAACTTCTTAATAAATGAAGAATAGAAGGGAACTTCATAAACTTGATAAAATGCATCTACAAAAATCTGTAGCTAATAAATATATATTTTTTAATTAAAAGTTATTGGGGTGACAATGGTTAGTAAAATTACATACATAATCATCAGAGAAATGCAAATAAAAACCACAATGAGATATCACCTCACACCAATTAGAATGGCTATCATCAACAAGACAAATAGTAACAAGTGTCGGAGAGGCTGTGGAGAAAAAAAAGGAACCCTCATACACTGTTGATGGGAATGCAGATTGGTGCAGCCGTTACGGAAGGCGGTGTGGAGGTTCCTCAAAAAATTAAGAATAGAATTACCATATGACCCAGCAATCCCTCTCCTGGTATATACCAAAAACAAAACTGAAAACATTTCTCCATAAAAGTATATGTGCTCCAATGTCCATTGCAGCTTTATTTATGGTGGCCAAGACATGGAAATAACCAATGCGGCCTTCGATAGATGATCGGATAAAGATGTTTTATATATATATATAAATTTTATATGTATATATATATACACAATGGAATACTATTCTGCCATAAGAAAAGACGAAGTAGTGCCATTTGCGACAACAGGGATGGAACTTGAGATTATGCTAAGCAAAATAACTCAGACAGAAAAAGTCAAGAACCATATGACTTCACTGATATGTGGGATATAAAAAACTGAAAGCAACAAAGGAACAAGACAAACAAACAAAAAAACAAAAACTCATAGACACAGACAATAGTTTAGTGGTTACCAGAGGGAAGGGAGAAGGGGGGGTGGGAGATGAGGGTACAAGGGGTCAAATAATGGCGATGGAAGGAGAAATGACTGGGTGGTGAACACACAATGTAATACACATATATAGATGGTGTGTTACAGAATTGTACACTTGAAACCTATGCAATTTTGCTAATATCTTACTTTATTCTGAAAGCTTTTCACTTAACATCAAGAACAAGACTAGGATATCTATTCTCACTTTAGCTACTACTCAATTAGTTGTTCTAGGCATCATAACAAGGCAAGAAAAATAAAGAGGTAATAATTGAGGTTATTAGGATACAGGATCAATATACAAAACATACTATAAATCTATAAACTTGTAACAGACCAAATAAACAATTTTAAAAATTAAATTTAAAAATGCCATGTAAAATAAAATCAAGCTATGAAATTCTGAGGCATAAATCTGACAGTGGATGTATAAGAGTTGTTCATTAAAATCTACACAATATGCTGAGAGAATTTAAGAAGACATAAATAAATGGAGAGAAATACTGTGTTCCTGAGTCAAAAGACAACATTGTTAAGATGAAAATTTTCCTTAAATTGATCAGCAGTTTCAATAGAATTCCAATAAAAATCAGGATATTTTTTTTTGGCATAGATAACAAGCTTATTCTAAAATTCATATGAAAATTCAAAGAACTGAAAAGAAAGGACAACTTTGCTTGATTTATGCTATTTGAATTCAAGTTTTATTACAAATCTACAGTATTCAAGAAGGTATGGGATAGGTCAATTTAGACAGATTGATCAATGACACAGAACTCAAAAATAGAGTCCAGAAATAGACCTACATATATATGGTTAATTGACCAACTCAGCTGGAACAACTGACCATCAATATGTAAAAATATGAATTTTGATCCATGCTTCACACCATTTAAAAAAATGAATTCAAAATGGATCATACATCTACACGTAAAATGTATATCTATAAAACTTTAGGAAAAACACAAAGAAAAAGTATTTTGGACCTTGGGTTCTTATCTATGACAGAAAATGTAATTCATCACAAAAATATAAATTGATTGTTTAAATATAAGAAAGCCTGTTCTTCGAAAGACACTGGTAACTGAATGAAATGACAGTCCTCATACTCAGAGAAAATATTTGTAAATCACATATCTTATAAAGAATATATGATTCAGAATGCATAAATGATAGACTACATTAAAAAAATAAGAAAACAGAAACTTAATAAACTACCAGATGATCTGAACAGTAAACTAAGAAAGATATGGGAAAGACAGTGAGCACTAAAAAAAAAAAAAAATCTATCATCATTAGTCATTAAAAATGCTAATGAACACTACGCAGAGATACTACTACATTCTTATCAAAATTTCTAAATTTGAAAAGGCTAAACACGTCAAGTGTTGGCACAGAGATGGAGGAATAGAACATTCATACTGTTCATGGGAACATAAAATAGTAAAGCCACTTTGAAAAAGAGTTTGTCAGTGTAAAAAAAGCAAAGACTCCATTTTTGATGTTTGATCCCTGACAGCCTTCAGGTACTCTTCCCTTTCCCCTTTTTGCCCCCATCTGAGCAAAACAGTAAGAAAGCCTAGCCGCTCCCTTCCTTGGAGCATCCAGAAAGTTTAAGCTATGCAGACACTGCCAATGGGAATCTTCACTCCAGCCCTACTTCTTAGATGCTAAAAAAGCTAAAGTCACCCACTTTGCTTCAGTACAGGCTGAACCAGAGCCCTTGTTCTTCAGAGACCTTTTTTTTTTGTTTACTGTAAAAGTAATAAATCGTTTATACCAGTTGATGCCTATGTGTCATTCAGCCCACCAATGAATAAACTCCTGGGCTGGGGAGTGTTGTTCAGTGTCCAGTAGAGGGCAATAAGTGACCAATTACAAAATTAAGAGAGAGTTTCTTTAAAAGGTAAACCACATGGTACAATCTCATAAGTGTTTACCCAAGTGAAATGATAGCATCTACCAATTCAAAGATTTGTGCACGGGTGTTCATAGCAGCTTAATTTGTAACAGCACCAAACTGAAAACAACCATCCAAAGGTGAATGGGTAAACCAGCTATGGTAGAACTATGATAATTCTGCTGAGTGAAATAAACCCTACAAAAGAAGGCTATGTACTGTATAATTCCATATATTTAAAACGCTAGAAAATGCAAGTAAGTCTGCAGTGAGAAAATAAATCGGTGGTTGCCTGGAAATGGGGGAGTGGGTATTGGGAGCAGTTGGAAGGAAAGGATTACATAAGGGCACTTGAAAACTTTTGGGTTATGGTTACATTCATTATCTTGATTCTGGTGATACGTATGTAAAAATATTTAAAATGGTAGAATTTAAATATGTAAAATGTAATATATTCAATTGTGTATCAAAAGTGATTTTAAGAAAAGGTTCCTTTGTGTTCAGTTTCTGCCTGCATCAATCATGTTTGTTTCGTTACTTCTTTATGAAGGATGGTTATTTATATTTCATATATGAATGGTAAAAAATATACATCATTCCATAGTCACAGTTCTCTTTACCTCTTCTTATGGTAAAATTGCTCTGGTATCATATATTATTAACTCTTAGAGCTTGTATCTTAGCTGTGGTGTTTCTTCTGTCAGTAATGCTTATCCATCCCTATTCTTCATTAGGTAGTGTACTGTTTTTCCCTCAAGACTCAACCATTTGTCTCCTACTCCTTTACTCAGGTCTTTGTTTCAAGTGATCGTCTATGCTCCAATAATGTCCATGCTTGTTTCCAGCAAAGTTCTCACAGGATTTGTGTGCCTCCCCCACAGCACTCTTGCCTTCTCCAAGTGGAGACCTCGGACTCCAGAGCCCCTAGTAGAGGGAAAGATGCAAACGAGGCATTATCTAATTGTTCAGCTGAACTGAGCTCCACTTCCTCCATGCATTGCTCTGTTTCTCAGGAGAGCCACTAAATTTTATGTGAATCATTTTTAATGTATTGCATCATTAGATATATAATTGTATATATGTCTGTATGCTCTTGTTTCAAAAAAACAACTAACAACTGGCTTATACATAAAAATAATGATATTTAAAATAAAATCAGACCAAGTAAAAGAAGCACTTTGGTTAAGCAACACACAATTCAGGAAACACATTTTACTCTCAAATGTCATGATGAAAGAAACATGTTAAGTTGAATAGTATTTTGATGATGGCAGGTACCATGCATTCATATGCAAATATATTAGATTAGTACTTATAAATTATTACCTATTAATAGTATTAGTTATCAATACTTTTAATTATTACTAATTAGCATTAATAAGCAATGTAATTAGAAGTAATATAAGTAATACTATAAATAATATTTAATTAAAATTATAAATATTTTATAATTTACTAAAAATAATTCAACCTATAGTCATTACTTTTGCCTTTAGGAAATGAGTGACATGGTGGAAAACATAGGTGAATCGAAACGTCTCTTCAGTTGGATATTTTTATATTAACTATAATAATAGAAAATTAAACTGAATGATAGTTTTATTTTTGGTGACATTTGTAGAGCATACACATATTATTTTTAAAACCTCTTTTTAGAGATTTATTTTTTAATAATTTTTTTACACAATAGATGAATTCCTTTGTCTATATTGGGCAGTAAATGCCTTTATCTATATTGGGCAATTAGTAGGATAAAACATGCTTATTTGCTAGCAAGCTCATTCACAATCACCCCCATGGGCAAACCTCTGAAAGAGGGTTCCCTATAATTCATGCATCACTGACCCTAGCTCGAGCTGTACTGCTCCACAGCCAGTGCACATCAGAACATGTTTAGTGGATACTGGAATGTGATAACTTTGTCTAATAGGACTACATATTGGTTAACTTTATTTCCAAGTGGGAAAAGTTTGCTCATTTTAGCTTGCCTTTAGTCATAACTAAACTTTTATTACTTTACATTTTACTAAAATAAGAGTTAAATAAAGATGAGATAGAGACAACTAGAAGCAAGTAAACTTACAAAAACAGTCACCCTTTTAAACTTGTAGTGAAAACTAAAATTTGTTTTCATAGTCGATCCATTTCAAATACCAGTTTCTGCACATTTGTTCGAAATTTGGTCAAAAAAAGAATTGACATACTATGGAAAACTTCAAATTTTTTTTTTTTTTTAGAATAATAAACATAATTTTTGTAGTAAAATGTTTTCTTATTATTGAAAATATGCCCCCTTAATCTGCCACTTTTATTTCCTGAGGCCATCAATGATTTGCTGAAAGAGCACTGTGCAGAAAGTAGGAGGGAAATCCATCCCTAATAGCAGTGACTTCCTTTGTTTTGGCTTTTTGATACTTAAATCGCTAATGTTCATCAGGAAAAAACTAAAGCAAACAAACAAACAAAAAAAACAGAATCGTGGTTATGTTTGGTTGCTGGTCCAATCCTGTCTCCCACGAAGTGAAATAGCTTCCAATAAATATGAATAAAATACATGTTGTCTGAGTGGGCATATTGTCTCATTCTTGATTTACTTTAATATTCCTAGATAAGGAACCAGCTGACAATTCAAAGTCAATGTAAAAAGCTTATTTGCCCGTCAAAAAATAGGGAAAATTTAGCAAACATCTGAATCAGAAATCAGTTAGAAATTTGTGGAACGTAAAATGATGTTATATTAAATACTGAAGAAATAATACACATATTTTCCCAAAGGCACAAATTGTTTTTTAATTGGGACTGAAGAGAGGGTGAAAAAAAAAGAAAGAAAAAAAAAAAAAAAGAAAAGAAAAGAAAAGAAACTCTTAGATTAGACTGAATCAAAATTATAAAATGCATTTCTTTTGTTTTTTAGAAGTGCTTATGTCTTTCTTAATATCTTCATGTCTTTATATTATTCTAAATAAGAAAGAAAAGAACGTGGAAGTCAGCAAATATAAATATAATTAACATTGAAACCCATGTGCCATTTTCATAAGTTCCTGAAACATAAATATATGAAATATATGTGTATGTGTGTGTGTGTGTATATATATATATATATATATATATATATATATATATATATATATATATATGATTATTCAATTTATCCCACTGAAGAGGAATATTAACTGCTCCATAAGTTATTCCTTTTTGATTTCATAATCAGTCATTTGTAATGAATTATTTCAATCCGAGAAATCTGGACCACCCTGGAGGTTGAGGAAACTGCAGCTGCTTCTACCTCCCCAGGGCGATTTCAGCAACTAAGTTGCTACCCAGGGAATGACGTTTTTATGTTCCATTAGTGATAAGTGTTGTTTTTATACTTCTCATGACCATTTCTCACTCAGCTTGTACATGTACACTTATCTACCTTCCCCTTCCCACTGCTCTGTTCCAATTATTTCCAATTACAAGAACTGTGTAATACCTCTCAGGAGTTCAAAGGTGGTTGTACAGTGAACAGAGAACAACGTGAGGAGTGTGAATTCACAAAAGTGAACTAATATGTGATCGCTGGCATTACTATTATCCAGTGACTTTGTGCGCAGTCTTAGTGGAGGAGTCAGTTTTCATTTTCGAGACATGCTGGTTCCCATTACTGGCCTGAAGAATCAGTTGATAACATAGAAATATCTAGGGGTAGAAATAATGGAATTTTTACTTTAAGTGTATCAGATGCATAGCATAAGATGAATAATGCCTTAGGAGAAATTCAAGTGAAATTAACTAACTGTAATTGTTAAGCGTCTGCGGTAGTTCAGACTTTGTGCAGTGGAAATGATCCTTCCTGAGGTTTAACAACTTGTGGGCCTTGCATATATGCAATTGTTTACTGAACTTAACCTAAATATACCACAGGTGACTCAACTCAGCGTGTACCATAATACACTCATCATCATTATCCTCAAATACACCCTTCCCATGATGCTTCACTTGCTAAATGGTTACCACAAATCATCCACTTGCCCAAGGCACACTTGCCCAAGGCAAAGGTGTGTCTGAACTCTTTTTCCCTCATACTGTAGTCACTCTCTAACCAGCTCCTATTGATTCTGCCTTATTTAAACCCAAACCAAAACACAACACATTGACATAATGAACAGAAGCTGTACTAAATGCATGCATCAGTCTATTAAATTCTGATAAGAATCATATGAAGTAAATGCCATCGTTAATTTCATTTTCCATGATGAAAGCGACTTGTACATACGTTAATCACCGAGATGAAATTCCTATAGCTAACAGGTGGAGCCAGGATTTCAGCTAAAGTCAACGTGGCTGAAGAGCACAGGTCCTTTCCCAGTAAATAGAAAAGGTTTAAGACTTGATAATGGGTTATAAGTGGAGGCTGTGGTTCAAAGAAGACTCAAAAGTACCCCCTTATGTCCTTTGCTTCAATAAGTAGATAGCGTTACTAAGATGGGGACAACTAGGAGAGTAAGTTTGAGGGCAGTAAAATCAAGTGTAATTTTGACATCTTTATTAGGTAAGCACTGGTATGATAAGTAGACAGTTGGACATATCGCCTGAAGTCAGAAGAAGTCATAGCTGGAGATAGACATGTGGGAGCAATTGACATATAAATGTATTAAAACTATGGAACTGGATGAAAGCTTTAGAGCTAGTGAAGATGGGATGAATTTTGACACTCTTTGTATTTATTCAGCTCCTAAATCATAATAGGTACTTCAGAAATATTTGTTGAATAAATGAATATGTAAATAGTACCCCACTGTGTGCTAGGTACTAGGCTCACATTGAGACAAAACGAACAAGATTGTTCATACCTTTACTGTCTCCATACCTGTTTGTAAGCTAAATGGGTGATATAAAATATGTTATAAAGTAAAAATAAAAAGAACCAGGTCACAGAGTTATAAAATTATAGTTTAGGTATGGAGGTTCCCCCCAAAAAATAAGAATATAATTACCACATGAGCCAGCCATCCCTCTCCTGGGTATCTACCCCTAAAAATCTGAAAACATTTATCCATGAAGATATATGTGCTCCAATGTTCAGTGCAGCATCATTCACAGTGACCAAGACATGGAAACAACCAAAGTGTCCTTTGATAGATGACTGAATAAAGAAGATGTGGTACAAATATACAATGGAATATTACTTGGCCATAAGAAAAGATGAAATACTGCCATTTACAACAACATGGATGGATCTTGAGATTATAATCCTAATCGAAATAAGTCAGGCAGGAAAAGTTGAGAATCATATGACTTCAATCACATGTGGGATATAAAACTGAAAGCAACAAAGGTATAAGACAAACAAACAAAGACAAACTCATAGGCAAAGACAGCCCTTAACTGGTTACCAGGATACAAGGGAAGAGGGGTGGTAGAAGAGGGTAAAAACAGTCAAATACACGGTGATAGAAAGAGACTGATTCTGGGTGGTGAGCATACAATGCGATGTATAGATGATGTATTATAGAATCGTACACCTGAAACCTATATAATTTTACTAACTGAGGCCCTCCCCCAATAAATTTAATAAAAATTAAAATACATATAATTTAGGGTTCAGATTTAACAGTTTGATTTTAGCCAAGTAACTTTACCAAAATTCTAGTTTTGATTAATTAGTTGATGTGAATGGTGTTTCTAAGTTTAACACTGTAGGACAGAAGGGACTGGAAAATGCAAACAATATAAATTGAAATAATAAAAATACATCTAAGTACTCAATGACACAATGCAAGAAATCAAGCTCAGCTGAGATTTTGGAGAAATGGAATTAGTTAAGAAACATAAATTTTGGTTTCCATACAATAAAAGACAAAATTTTCAGAAGAGTAAAGGGAGTTATATGCTGCAATCTGGTGATCTTGTCAGTTTATCAGTCCTATTTCTTGGGGAGTACACCAATAAACAATCTTTTTTAGCATCAATCATTGGCAAATAACACTATTATTCTGGAGATATGCATACATCCCCCTGGAGGAAGATTTCTGAATGTACAGATACCATTTTTGCCTATGATTCTTAGATTTATGCACCAAGACAACTCTTAGGATGAGTTAGCATTCATCATGCCTAGTAACATTGATATCAATGTCCTCTCTGTGTTACCAGGGGAGAAAACAAGTTTCCCTGTGTTTACTTTTCAAACACCTTTTGTTAGTAAAATCCAGCAATTAGTAACATATGAGATATAATCATTATTTTTATCTGCTAATAACAGCATTAGCCCTTTCTTACATTTAGTTCACATTTACAACAGCAGAATTACATGGATATCAGAAAAAAGAATCCCCTCTTACCCCTACAAACATCCCACCCCAGTTGAAAATCTGCCACTAATGATTTAGAAGAAAAATGATGAATGGGCAGTTGCAGTATTTTTTTTCCAGCTGTTCCTTTTATCTATTTATTTTTAAACAAGTTATACTTTATTGAAAATGTAAAATAACCACTTACGTAAAGAAAAACAAAGTATCAATTTGAAAACGTTTACCACACCAACTCTGAGAAAGGATGTATGATAAATCTCTATTCTTTTTATTTAGACCATAAGTTAATAATTTTAAATGAGGAAAACTCCAGCCAGTTATCATATTTGAGTCCAAAGTATTATCTTACCCAGCCCAGCTGTCAAATTCATCATAAATCTAAACTGTATTACTTCTAATAATGCAATTATCTGTTTATTTTTCCAGTATTGTCAAATGGTTACTAAGATCTGTCCTATGACTTTATTCATTTTGGCTGGGTCTAATTAGGGTTTAATGGTATGGACACTATATCTTAAATTTATTATGTTTTCAAATAGTGAATGGATAGAGGAGAATAAACAAAGGATCAGTGAATAATACTTTCTGCTCTTCTCTGAGCTCTAGAATCACTGTTGGAATCAGTGATGCATACAGATATAGCTGCATTATATTCTTCTGAATTTAATTATAACAGATACCCATTCCTCAAACGGATGCCTGCCAAGCAGAGTAATTCAAATAGAATTTTTGTAGACCAAGTTCACAAGCTCCTCAGATTTGGGAAAACTGAATTTCATTTGCCTTAACATTACAAATTTCTCTTCTTTCAGAACGTTGTGTTTTTCTCTTAACACTGGGATTCATCATTAATAAAATAAAATGTTATTCTGATATAATGTTGTGGGACTCATCTTCCATTGAAGTTCACCAGCTCCAATGGTTATGAAGCACTCGTACACTTACATAGCCAAATCTGTATCTGCTCAGATTTGGGGGAGATTATAATATTTAAATAGATAAGGTAGAGAAAAGAAAATACACCACGCAGGGAAAGAAAAAATCCACTGGAAGGATGTATATTAATATTATTCGGACAAATCTTTTATCTGGTTATATTTATTCATATGTGAGCTGGGTATTCATAGATGTTCGTATAATTTGTATAGTGTTTCTTAATTTAAACATAATCATCATAAAATTCCAGTATTGCACATTATATTTTTTGTAGGTTTATTCAAGTTAAGGAAATTCCTTCTATTCCTATCACCCTACCACATTTTATCTTACATATTTCTTACGAATTTTGTCAAATGCTTTATTTTGAATGTTTGAGGTCCTTATTTTTCTTCTTTGTTCAGTTTATACAGTGAATTTATGAA
The DNA here is from genome assembly GCF_036562045.2 of Rhinolophus sinicus. Taxonomy (NCBI): domain Eukaryota; kingdom Metazoa; phylum Chordata; class Mammalia; order Chiroptera; family Rhinolophidae; genus Rhinolophus; species Rhinolophus sinicus. The sequence continues at coordinate 16,905,288 of NC_133753.1, forward strand.
TTAATTTTCCTAATACTGAAAAAACTTTACATTGTTGGAATTAACCGACTTTGTCATAATATTTTATTTTGCTTATACATTGCTGGATTTGCTTCCTCATTATAATCACTTCTATTAACATTTTTCTGAATATATATATGTATATATGGGAGTATTAAATATATAAATAAATATGGGAGTATTAAAACTTCATTTGTTTCTACACTTGCATATTCCTTTTTTAACCCAACATTTTTTTAACTTACATTACTTTTTACACATTTGATGTTATTTATTTATTTATTTATTTATTTATTTATTTATTTATTATTGAGGAAGGAGAACAGGACTTTATTGGGGAACAGTGTGTACTACCAGGACTTTTTTCCAAGGCAAGTTGTTGTCCTTTCAATCTTCAATCTTAGTTGTGGAGGGTGCCGTTCAGCTTCAAGTTGTTGTCCTTTTAGTCTTAGGTGTGGAGAGCGCAGCTCAGCTCCAGGTCCAGTTGCTGTTGCTAGTTGAAGGGAGTGCAGCCCACCATCCCTTGTGGGAGTCGAACCAGCAACTTTGTGGTTGAGAAGACACACTCCAACCAAATGAGCCATCCGGGAGGCAGCACTGCATAAGGTGCCATATTCAATCTTAGTTGCAGGGGGCGGAGCCCACCATCCCTTGCGGGACTCTAGGAATTGAACCGGCAACCTTGTGGTTGAGAGCCCACTGGCCCATGTGGGAATCAAACTGGCAGCCTTTGGAGTTAGGAGAGTGGAGCTCTAACCGCCTGAGCCACTGGGCTGGCCCTAACCCAACATTTTTAGTTGTACTGCATATACCAGCAGTTTTTCTGAAAAATATATTTAAATGTAATGTATAGAAATATAAGTTTCTCAGTCATTTCTATATTTAAAATTTAAATATTGTCCACTTAATTTTTGATGTTTAACTATATTCTGAGTAATTGAGATAACAATGCAATAGAATTCTAGAGATGGGAAAGTGTTATTTTAATAAAACACTTAAGATTTTTTCTTATGTTTAGTTCGTTCTCTCAAAAGGCTGATTTATTAATAAAAGTTTGTGTTGCTGCCAATGCAATTTGAAAGGAACTCAAAGAATCTTTCTTCAAATATTACAAATCTACCCAACTAGCTTTTTCTGTCATTAAGCTTTCCAGTCTTATAAAAAGCATTCATGCATACATTCACTAGGATACCGGGTTATAATGCATGTCAGAGGAAAAAGTTAGGAGAGAGGAATCAATATTTAAGTTTGAATGGGGCTAGCAGGCAAGAGAATGTTACAGTGAAGATAAATGTGTGTCTGGGTTCTTGTGGGTAGTATGTATGTCTACACAGGAACTACCACACTGAAAATAACTATATACATCGATTACCTTCTCCAAGCTGGTCACTTGACATACACAGTATCATTCAACGCATAGCACAACCCTGTGAGGCAGTATTATTGTCACCATTTTAAAATAAAGAAACTGAGGATTGAAGCCAGTAAGCAAAGCCACACTAATTAGGAAAGGAATCAACCAACGTCCCAACCGTCTCCATGACACTCTCCGCCCCCATGATTAAAACTAAGCTGGTGGTAGTATTCTCCCTGAAAGGAAAGCAGGAAATTACGAAATGCAAATTCACCAAGGGACAGAGCAGCCCCTCTACCAGATACCGTTTCATCAGCAAACTTAAACAGTTATTGTGCAGTTATAGTTATTTAATTGAAAAATCAACTTACCAGCCCACTCAGTTTCACACAGTATCATGGGAGTCCACAGAAGGAGTGTTACAAGGTGTGTTGCAACTCATTCTTGCCTGGCATAATGTCATCTGCAAAAAGAGGAGAGGCATGAGATGAGGGACACCCAGATAACTTACATGGAGAGATTATACACAATAAGACAGATTGTATGAGCAATCTACACCAGGGTTGACTACATCATTTGTGAGGCCCGCGGCACAGAGAAAATGGCCATTGTTGAAAAAGTAGTCAACAAAAGTTTCATTAACAGGGTCAGAATATAATGCTTTATCCTTTCTCCGATGATCTGTCTCTTTCTCTCTCAACGTGGCACTGTATTTTGTATTTGCTATTTCATGTCATTCTCAGTAAAGGAAAAAAAAATTGTACAAATATTATTATTTTAACACTGCAAAATACCTGTTATAAATATAAATACAAGGACTTTGTGTTTTAGAAAGAATTACTGAAATTACACAATTCATATTTTCTAGCTCATGGATACATATACCAGAGCAGAGAAAACACTGCACAAAACTAGCTCAACTTTCTTTATTGAGATATAATTGCCATATAACACTGTGTTAGCTTCAGGTGTACAGCACACTGATTTGATGTCTATATATATAGTTCAACTCTTTTTGCTTCACTTAACAGTATACTCACATTTTACCAACACTCTCTACTCTAGGCTTACAAATGAGTAAGTAATGAAGCCAGCCCTGCTCTCAACTCATAAACCTTTAAACAGAAAAAGTTTGATATATTCCTCAATGCATCACTGCTTGGGGGCGGGGGAAAGAAAGAGATCCCATTTTTAATATCAGTATCTAACTTGCAAATCTAGAACAGCAGGAAATAGAGAACAGAGTCTGGGTTTCCTTCTTTGCTAGAAGGGATATTGTGATTTAATGCAGAAACAAAGAGATATTTATATAATCATAATGATAAGCCATTTTAATTTTGCAGGTTATCAGTGAAATTTTATCCAGAAAATTCATTTAAAAGTAATATATATCAAACCCAATCTCCAATAAAAATATTCATAAAGTATAATTTATAATAGTGGCTGTATTTTTTTTCAAGATTCATTTTTCTTCATAGTGGATGGAACCAAATAAGATTCCTTAACATATCTTTATAGAGATAGTTAACGTTTCTTTTTAAGTGGAAGTGCTTAATTACCAAGAAGCTCCCAACAAATTTATTTGATTGTTTTTCCTGATTCAAAGTTATATGTCAAATAAAAAGTTAATATCACAAGAAGAAAACTAAAGGTATTAAATCCTACTATGATTTCATCTATATTATTAAATGACTAGAGAAAAATATCAGAAAATTCAGTATTGAATTAAATCCTGATGCTTTACTCAAATATTTCTTCAGTTTACATATTAAGGCATAAATGCAATGAAACGGTCCACTTTCAGTGAACTGAAATATTGAGGAATTTTTCTATGTTTTAAACTTTTGCTAGAATCATAAAGCAATTATCGTCTGTAAGTTTAATTTGACAATAAATTATTCACTACATAGTCAATTTTTTTCAGTTGTATACATTACTTTTTAAATCATTAAATAAATGTTTTATTTCAAAAACACAAGCATAAGCACCTTTATATGAAGTTCAATTTTTCTCACTCTCTAAGACCTCACATGCCTTATTGAAGAGTAGGCTATTTCTCTCATACTCACATATTCACTCTCTTAAGAACAAAAGCAAACAAACAAACAAACAAATCTCTTTTCATTTAATATCCCCTTAACAAGTTTCTTACTTGAAAAAAATCCAAGGAATAAACATAAAAAAAAAGTATTCCCATAGTAAAACACTGAGTGCCTACAGATGGTGGGCTAAAACATCTCATGTCCCTTGGTTCTATTCTAACTGGGTTGCAAGCCCACCAAAAGTCAGTAGTGAAGGACTTTCACTTCTAGCCCTGTGGGTTGAATTTGTATCAGATCAATCCTACCTCAAGAAAGTACACAAATTACCACCACCGTCACCACCACCACCAACAGCAAAAGCATCAATAAACAATTAAGGTGGCCAGAAGTCGAGCAGGCAAAATCCTTGGGCAAGGAAAAAACAATGATGCGAGCCCAATATTCTCGATTCTTTTTCCCACACTATACTGACTGGTAACAGTAAGCTGTAGTAGAAAACTAGCAGATAAGGGGATTTGTAATCATTTGGGAATTTTGCTTATGAATTTTCCTTTAAATGCTTCATTTTACTGGACTGATTAACTTCAGAATTATAGGTGAAAAATATGTAATAAATCAAAACATATCTTTCTCTTAATCTAATGGCCAGCATTCACTTATTATCATCCAGTACAATAAATTATACTTCATCAGAACTTTGTTAGTATATTTTCCATTATTCTGACATTTCATTTTAAAAAATAATTATATAACTAATTTTGTAACATAGCATGTCTAAATTAGTTAGGACCATGTGCCTCACTGTTATTTTTTATGATCAACTAGAGACTGAATTCATTTCAGTTTCATGTCCATATAACATCCCATTGCATAGCTCTGCATGTTCTTGATGCTGATACTCTATTTCCCAGCTAAATATTTCTTATAAACAAAATCTGAACAACCTAGGATCCATTCACAATAGTTAATCTGAAAGTTCCTGAGGAGTCTCTAATGCTCTATTCTTTGCTAAGATTGTAGAAATATGTTTTAAAAGCCACTTTAATTGAGACATTTGGCTTATATTCAATACCTAAATTGAGACAGATTATCATAGCAGCTAGTCAAATAAGTAATTATCTGTCGCTAGCCCCTAGAGAATGAGTGATACTATTTGACACCAGATTTCTAGCACTGTCAATAGCCAGCAGTTTTCTTTGAAAATTCAGAGTTGATGTTAAGTAAAAACAAATGCAAATAAAAGCCATAAATTCTTGGAGCTTGGTAATTTGCATGATATTACTACGAAAGCATATTCAGAACACTTACATTTTACAAGGGTGGGCATTTAGGCATGTGTGTGCTCATAAAAAGTACAAATGGGAAGCATTATATTTATTTCCCATGAGGAGAATAAAAAAAAAAGTTTGAAGTTTAGTTTAGTGGTTTAATGTGCTTCTGGTTGTATCATGTGCTTCCAACAGTTGTTTTGAACTTAAACAAAGAAAAATAAAGAAACACCAGAATAAACGAAGATATTAAAATAAGATTTAGTAACAATAAACAAATCAAAAATCCAGAAAAATGTAGTCTTAAAGTGAGTCAGAAGAGTGTTGCCATATTTCCTAAATTCTACAAGACCAAAAATTTTGAGATGCATCAATGATTTAACATTTAGGAGAAAACAATCCCGACTGTAATATTAAGTAATATTAACACCATTTTAACCTATTGATGTTAAAATGTGTCTTTGGTTACAAAGGCTGAAATACGAAAAAAAATAAAAATAAAACTGCATGTTATAATTAGGGATATCTATGCTTGTTATCCCCAAAATTCAGAATTTTGTTATGCTGAATCACAAGCATGAAAGTAGAAAACAGAACTCTGAGATATACAGAATAAAAGGAAAGCTATGCAAGCTTAGTAGGAAACTGAGTATCATTCACACAGCAAATTATAAAATTCAGGAATCACAAAGTCACGTACATTGAGGGGACATGCAGACACAGCAGCTAAATAAATGGAGATACATTCAAGGCTTGAGGAAAGGGAATTTTGTAAACTGGATGCTGTGTGCCCTGTCAGTGGGACAGCCAGTGATAAAACTTAACTGTTGCCTTAAGTGCTGGACCATTCTGGGCAGTAAACAAAACATGCAAGCAAGCCAGACAGGTATCGAGACTGCTCCAATACCGCTGCTCTGCTGGTACTGAGATCACCTTCTGTGATGGTTCATTTTATGTGCCAACTTCACTGGCCACAGAGTTCCCAGGTTAAACGCTGCTCCTAGGTGTGCATGTGTGTGTGTGTGTGTGTGTGTGTGTGTGTGTGTGTGTGTGTTTCTCGATGAGATTAACATTTGAATTGAGGGCTTGGATAGAACCAAAGGCAGAAGAAAGACTGTCCCTGTGTTGTGCTTCACTACTTGAGCTGAGACATTTCATCCTATTTTCTCCCGCCCTTGGATTGGAATTTACACCAGTGTCTCTCCTGGTTCATACACTCCTTTGGATTCAGAATTCCCTGGGTCTCCTAGTTTGCAAATAGAGGACCATGGGACTTCGCAGAGACCATGATCATGTGAGCTAATTCTTTCTCATAAATCTCCTTGTATATTGGTTCTTTTTCTCTGGAGAACCCTAATACACTTCTCCAACCTAAAAGGCACATTGGATGCTTTGCTAAAACCACTTTCCTGTCAAAAAAACATGATATTTATAGTCATCATCATAGTCCTTCATAGGCATTACATTGTCACCACTTTCCTAGAATTTCCGTGATCTTTAGAGGTTGAAAGTATTTCCCTTATATTGCCCTACGTAACTGGGGTTCCAAGTCTGCATTCCGTCAGATCTGCTAGTTTCCAGTGAGACAAACTTTCCTATTTTTTGACTTTCCCATCATCTTTATTCTTACGTGTACACAGACAACTAGGCAAATGATTCAAATAAGAACAATTTCCCCAAATCTAAGTTTATCTTTACCCTCTTAGTATCTCACTAATGCTCCTAATTTAGCCTTACCTTAGTATGACTATTGTTCCAGCTTTTGGGGGACTGTTTTTCTCTTTCATACCCATATTTTTTAATATTTTGCAATTTTTGAATATTTTTCCTATCTTGCTGCAATCATAAAGTCAAAGTTATACACAACTTGAGAGGTTAGTGGGAACAAATAATGGGGGAGGATTTTCTTTGTTTCAATTTCATGCAACTCATTTTAAATTTTAATTCCTGAGAAAATAATTACCAATATGAATAATTTAAATTTTTTCAGCAATTGAGGGGATGAACAGTTCTTTAAAATGATTAAATGATTACTGACGGCTTTGATTATAGACCTTATATTTGATATAGGATTGTGCTATTGTATCGATATGTTTACAAGTTTGGCATACACTTAGGATTGCTCTCATTTTTCTAGTAAAAAATACTGGAGGTATTCAATATGGTGGCATAAAATATAAATGAAGTTATTTATTAGGTACTGTAAGTCAAACTTTACCTTAGGTCACTAATATAAATGAGATGTATGCTTTGCAGACCTTCTTACATCAGCAAAATAAAAATAATTGGATCATACTTCATCAGCAAATGATGTTAAATTTCTTTTATCGAACATTAAAAGTTATAATTTTGCTCATAGAACAGTATACTCTAATGCTTAATCATATATATATATATATATACACACATACGTGTGTGTGTGTGTGTGTGCCATGAAAGAAAAGGTTTAAAGGTTAAAAAAATAAAACTTTCAGTTAATGGAAAATATACTATACAAAGATGCTTATGATGAAATTAGCTTTTGAATTGATCTTTGAAATCAGTCTTTTTGTGTCTTTCTCACATATTATTACATTAGTTTTGTGAAAAATGGGATACATGAAAACACTCCAAATAAAGTGTTTATCAAGGTCTTAGAGTAACTGATACAAGTTTAGAAACAAAACAACGGAATGACTACATACCAATTTAAATCTGATACCCATTGGAAGACAATTTACCTCAACATATTTATATTCAAATTGAATTTGAACTACTTCCAAATTAGAATTGCTTATTGACTTAATGAAAACCAGAACAAAATAATAAAATCATACTTGCTGACACTTTTTTTAGTGGTTACATGTTCATTTGTATATACAGTTACAAAATAGTAAATGACATTAATTTTATAAATATTTGCCATATATCCTAATATGTATGTTTAAAACAAGTTATCTCTATTTACATTTAGCAAACTAAGTACATTATATCTGCAAACAGTTCCATTGGAAATTTGAGACAAATCAAAGCATAGGAAAGTAAAGTTAGCTTTTTTTTTTTTGCAGTCTTCATGTCCATAAATATAAAAGGCTTCCTGTTTGCCAAGGACTGTGCTACATGCCAATGGTTACATGGTTAATGAGACATAGTTCCTGGAGTTCATATGGTTGTGAAAAATAAGTTAATGAAAAAAAAAAACAAAAAAAAAAACCCTACAGATTGCAGTAAGTGTTAAATTTAAAATAAGTATACATGCAGTAGAGCTAGACAGTGGGGAATAGACACAGACAGCAGAGAATAACTCCAGGTAACTTCACGATTTGTTAGAATGTAAGGCCCATGAAGGTATGGACACAGTATGGCTGATGTACATCATGTCCCTAGAGCCTTGCAGAGTATCTGACCCAAAATAGCACTCAGTTAATATCTGTGAAATGAATGAATGAATGAATGAATGAATGAATGACTTGCATATATTTTCTAGAGTGCCATTCGGTATCTTTTCTAAGCATATCACTTACATACAGACTTGAAAGATAAGGAGTCTACCTGGAGAAAAATGGGAGACACTGTTTCAGAAAGAAGAGCAAGTAAGTAAAATAATTAAAGGTGGGAAAGATGCAGAACTGAAAGGCTAATAAGGCTTGCACAGAATTATCAATAGGGGATATGGCAAGAGTTAAGTTGGAGTTAGCAGAGCCTACCTTATGTATACTATGGTTGGCCATGGCAAACTTAGATTTGTTTTTTGCAAAGTAATCAAATGGTAGTGAATTGCCAGCAAGAGGCTTTTAATAATTCTAAACTCATGAAATGGTTCAATGGATTATAAAAGAGAGTGTTATTTCATGCCTTGACCTACAACCTGCCTTCAATTTTCCTTGTTATCAGTATCTGCTGACTTCCTTTGACAGCACAGATTAGGAGATAATAAAACATCATTTAATTTTTTTTTTTTAAATTTTCTGGAGTTTGAGATAGCAATTAGTTAAAATTTCAGATCATAAAGAATGCATGTAAAAATACATCCAAATCTGTTGATTCCTGAATTCAAACTATGAAAGTTTAAATAAGAAATTTGGGATGACAAGGATTAGCTGACTTCTCTGACTATAAATTAGACATATGACATTTTTATGTAGAAAGAGGCCGTGTCTTTGAAAAAAGTGGGATTTTCATTGAATTAGACACTGTGTCCCATGGGAATAAAAAACAACAACAATAATAACAAAACAAAACACAAGAAAAAACTTTGCATTTTAAAACTATAAAGAAAAGGAACAATTAATTTTATATACCAATACTAATGGACATTGCAAACTGGTGGCCCTTGGGCTAAACTTTGCTATATTTTTTGTTTCGTTTTTTAAAAAATTACAGCATATATTTTCTGGTTAACCACAAGCCCCACCACACTTTATTATAATATACCATTTCAGCTGTATATATGAAAGCTACTTCCTGGTTACTGTTAAGCACCAGAGTTTATAACCTTACAATGGACCAAAAAGAAAAAAAAGAATAGGGAGTTTTCAAATGTATGCAATTGTAGCAAATTAAATAAAAGGCACAGTTTGTAAATGTCATCTTTATTCTTAGGAATAATCTAAATTAGCGTTCAGCAAACTATAGCCCAATGGCCAAATTGTACTTTCTATGTGTGTTTCTTTTTAGTAAAGTTTTATTGAGACACAACTATGCACATTTGCTCACATGTAATCTACGGTTGCTTTCCCACTATAATAGCGGAAACCATATGGTCTGTAAGCGAAAAATATTTATTATCTTTCCTTTTAAAGAAAACAATTGGAATCACTGATCTAAAGAAAAGTTAGAATAAGGCTGTTTACTTATGTATAGATCCTATTACATTGATATATGCAATATACAAGGAACTTTCTATGAACTTTGTCTTATTTACACTCGTACAGATAGATCCTTTATGCTACAACTTGTTCCAAGATGTCCTGCATGAATCCAGAGGCAGAAATGAAATTCATCTGCTGATTTAGCAACAATGCTAATTAGCATAAATCTCTAATCCACTTACATACTGCTTAGTGAAATCTGAAGGGATCATTACACAGATGATCGAGCTACCCATCTGTCATGTTAAAATAACACCACTTGCATTAAAAGATAAGTGAAGTAAATACCTGGAGCTCAGTATAAATAAGAATGTTGGATTTTAAATTAAGAAAAAAAATAATAGTAAGAAAAGTATGGCAGAATAAAATAGATTTAAAAAATAAAACAAAATGTACATCCTGACCTTGATAATATCCCCCTGCAAATACTGCAAGTAGGAGGAAAGATGAATAAATCATATCATCATCAATCCAACTTCATTTTCAGTGTCTGTTGGTCTATCCATTTGGCTTTTAAAATAAAGTGCAGACACATATTTTAAAGCAACCCACAACATGATTAATAAGGGCAGCACAGTAAAGAAGCATAAAACTGCCCTGTCTCCTTCATCTGTTCTTCTGGTGCAGTGATTAACCTTTGAGTTTATGAGTATTTTTGCACTTGCTTCAGATAAAGTATTTTATGAGTTCTTCCCTTCCAGGCAACTTGGATTAAACTTATCAGGCCCAGGAAGATAGCCGCCCATAATGGCTGTTCCCTTTGAAATTATAATCTTCCCCCTTTATCTGAGAATTTCTTGCACAAACCAGATGGAAACATCAAGGCAGAGAGGAGACAACTTGTTAAGGTCACCTTCTGCACCATATACATCATTCATGCTTAATTGATTTGCAGACCCACCTAAAGACAGATTGCCATACATTATAAATGCTGAGAATATGAAAAGATCATTTTTGCTCCCCATTAATTCCCATTTGGAATGGCTCCTGACTTTACAAAACTTTTTGGCAGCACACTCACTGATGACTGATCACTCCTTTTCAGTATAGAAATAGGGCAGAAGCAAGACGATTTATCTTTCAGTAAATTCCTAATGAAATAACAAAGTGTGTTGGGGTAACTCCAACTGCCAGTACCATACCACCCTCCAAAACATAGCAAGTAAAAAGAGATCAACTTCACCCTTGTTTTGAGCTTCTACAGATATCCCATGTAAAGGGGTACTTGACTCAGTTTCAGAGTTTGCAAACTGTCCATGATAAAGGAATCAGGTGAAATTCTGTTTCCACATTCTGACAGTTTATATCTTCATATATGTCAGGAAAATCCATCATCCTGGTACCTTTCCCAAACCTGGGTGTTCACACTAAGATCTGTGGGAGTCTGATCTGAGGTAACTCAGCATCTCCTTTCCATGAAACGGTACCCCATTTTGAGTGTTAACTGTTTCTGTTTTTCTTCAATTTGGATAAAGAACACCACCAGCAGAAAATAAAAAATGAGTAAAGAGTTTAGTCTGTCCGTGGACCTGCACTAGAAAATCAGTGTTTTCTAATAAAACAGTGATCCAGAAAAAAGCAAGAGACTGAGACAGATGAGTCAAATATAGATGGGACTTACAAAACAGTACTTCAGGAAATGCTCTAACATTGGGAAAAGAACAAACAAACAAAAACAAAAAAGCAGAGAGGATTCCCTGGTAACACATTGTGTCTTTAGGAAGAACTTCTGTTGGGAAAACAGAACAATATACTTATAAGCAATTTATCATTAAGGGGCAATGTGTCAATGAGGCAAGAGACAGTTCCAAGCCAGAGATTCAGAAACTGAGAACATAACGAGGACAGCATGCGTAACATCAAATGCTGGTTTACAAGATAACTACTTGACCCATTACCAGTGGGACCGTGAGTGATATTCATTATGGTACTTGCATTCACCATATGGTACCATGCCATTTATTTTTATCTGATAATATTTTCTGATAATTCAACCTCATTTAATACATTGTTTTAAGAAATTTTATAAATAAGGACACAGGTCTCTAACCAGAAGATGTGTGAGCTTAGGTTTTTGATAAAAGTTTTAGTTAAGCATTATTGGCCTCTCCATGAAAAAGAGAGTCTGTATTCTTCTATCCAAATCATGTTTCATAGAAGGAAACTTTGAAAAAAAAATTCTGTCACTACTTTTAAATGCACAGAGAAAAATATATACACATTTCTCAAAATTGCAATATTTGTTTTCCTAAGATATCAAACCAGTGGTTCTAGAAAGAAGTCTATAATGCCAAAATATTTTTTCTGCTAGTATAAATGCCACATATACCGACCTGTTTCCATGAAGGTTGGTTTATTATTTGAATGGGGATGATACTGGCAGGTACGATAGGAGAAATAAAAAGGATGAACAAGAAACTCTCTGGTTTGAAGTTAGGACCACGTTCCGCTGGCCTGTGAGTGTTGCGACCTGCACAACACAAGCAGTGGGGAAAGCGAGGGAGGCGGCAAGGGCTAAATTCTATTATAGAAATAAAGAGACCAGAGACACTGAATGCAGAGAAACCACAGAGGACCAAGGGACTCACAGCCTCAAGGGACTGGAGCCCCGAGTCGGGTCGTCGTGGGTATTTATTGTTTTTTTTACAATAGGCATCACATGATTCTGGGCAGGGTCTGTAAGACTCTCACACCACTGATACAATTAGCATATTTCCAATACCCAATCATATTGTCCCAAAGCAACCTGTTCATGCTGTCCCCACATGATCAAGGTGCGGTGTGTACAACCCCTGGGGGAGTAGGTTGCTCAGAGCAATTACCTCATGAGTTAAGCGGGAAGCGAGATAAGTTCGCTCAGTTAACGTTCCTTAGCACAATAGGGTGCCGGACATCAGAAGCATGCGTCAGCAGCTCCCAGGAAACATTGGAGGAGGGGCATCCCTCCTAGTTTCACATTAACTCATGGGGGTCCCTGGGGTCCCGTCTGGCTTAAGTCGTTCCTCCCTTGAGGAATCTTACTCGTCTTTGACCGCAGACCCAGCATACTGGGACCAAGAGAAGAAACCTATAAAACTCAACCCCTAAGAGGGACAACCCCGCAACTCTCTTTCCTTAAGGAAAGGATGGTAGGGACAAACAGTTAGGGTGCTGTGTGACAACATATGAGCCTACATGGGCTGCAAACAAGAGAGGCTCTGTGCTTTCTGAGAAACACGGTCTCTCTGTGGTTGCTATGCATCTATCAGCTGAGTCAGGTGGAACCAGAGACTTCCGTATGCCCCTGACAGGACAACTTCCATAACCCAGCTTCAGAGTTGCCATGACCCTCTGCCTTAGCATCATCAGGACAATTATTTATTTCCTTTATCTATGTATACACTGGTCACCATGAAACAAAAATAACACAAAGAAACAAAACCCAGTTCACTCAGACAATGATGTCAAACACTGGATGCTATATATAGCTCTGTATATTCCATCTTTCATCTCCTCCTAACTCTGGAGCTCCTTCTTGTGTGCTCTCTGCTAGTCACTTTCAGTCATCAGAAAGACACCTTATATCCTAGAAAACTTACTTGAAAGTTCTCTTTGTTATCTTCTCCAATGGAAAATTGACTCTCTGAGGTACATTTTCACCTGGAGTCCTCTACATAAAGGTGACTTTCCTTTTTACTTTACTCCTGCTACTTCTTCTTCAGGAAAAACAGCAACCTTTCTTACCTCTCGTGGTCATTCACTTCCTCCTCCATAAAAATTACCAATCTTTGAATTTCATGGTTCAAACACACACAACTATGTATAGTACCAGTGATATACTCCACTAATAGAGGGGATGGGATCACTGTGTACATTATGTAAATGTCTAACCACTTTGCTGCACACCTGGAATTAATATGAAATATAGTGAGTGCCAACTGTAACTGAAATAAAATAAAACTCTACTCTCCAATAAACAATTTCTATCTAGCTAGCTTACTTCATCAACTTTCTGATGCCCAATAGTTTTTGCAGCAACTTTTTGAAGCATATATAAAATTTTAATTCTCTTAACCTACTAATATTTAACTCTCCCTGGTTCTAAATATCATCCCTTTTACTCCGCGTAAATTCAACAGTGAATTATACTGAGCACTTTTTCCTGACAGCTTCAAATTCTTTGCTCTGTTCTCAATTTTTTTTTTTTTTTTTACTTTGGCAAAACCACAACACCAATTTCACCCATTTTTTAAATATTGTTTCTATATCAGTGGCGAAGAAATGAATGTGATGAAAAACATAACTAAGTCTTCTAAAGAATTATTTCATAATTTTTACCTCTTACATCAAACTCCTAAAACTAGTTTAAGACCTTTCCCTGATTTATATGCTTATTATAGTTGGCTACCTTGCTTCTGTTTCACTGAACAAATAGAAAACAATTTATCTGAGTGTCCATCACACATTCTGCCATCTACATGCATCCATGTCCATGTGCTCTGCCTTTTCTTTTGTTTCTATGGAAGACATACCTGGGTTCCTAGTAAAAGCAAATCTGCTACTTGTACACTAGAGTTCATTCACTCTTACACACTCAAAAACATCACAGCAGCATTTATTTCCTCAACTGTTTCATCAGTTTGTTCCCTTTTAACTGGATCTTTCCATCAATATAAAATCACTTGTATTTATCTTATTAAAAAAAAAATCTTAAACTTACCTCTTCAGATTTTACCCAATTTTCTCCTTCCTTTTATGGCAACCTTTCTAGAAAAGAAATCCTTTACGTACTTCCTCCTCAGCTTCCTAAACTTTTACCATCACTATGACCCAGGGCTCAGTCCTGTGCTTTTATGCTCTTCTACCATCATTAACTCCCAGGCAATCTCGTCTGACCTTTGCATTTTAGAGACCACCCATATGCTGATAGCTAAGAAGTATACAGCTAGACTTCCTACTTGATGGTAATCTCTGCTTAATTGTCTAATGGTCACCTCGACCTTCACTCGTTCAAAACTCAAACCTACTCGTCTCCTTCAGATCTATTCCTTCTATACTCTTTATTGTCTCAGTATGCAGCAACTCCTTTCTTCTAGTTGTCCAGGTCAAAAACTGTGCAGTAACTCATCCTTCTTTCCTTTTCTTTTATACTCCACAGCCAATCAATTAGCATATACTGTGGGATTTTTATTCCAAATACACCAAAATTTTTTACTATGTTTTACCATCTCTAAGACTATCGTCCGAAAACATTCCCAAGAACTACGATCTTTTGCTCTTTTTTTTTTCTATAGCTTCCAAATGATATCTGTGCTTTTATCCAGAAGCATCTTTAATCTGCTCAATATTGCAGCTAGATTGATCCTGTTAAGACTAGGTCAGATCCTGTGGTCTCTGCTCAGTGCCTTCCAATTGTTCTCCATCTCACTCAGAGAAGAAACCAAAGTCCTTACAATGGCATGTAAAGCCTTCCCGGGCTTGACCTCTGTTCCTGCCTGACTCATATCCTACTACCAGCTTCATTCCTCTCTCTTCTTTGAACATGACAGGCATGTTTCAGCCTCAAAGCTATTGCACCCCACTGTTCTCTCTGCCTGGCGTGCTCTTTCCCCACACGTCCACTGGCTTCCTCAGGATCTCCAGGTCCTGATGCCAATAGCACTTGCTCACTAAGACTTAGTTTATCCTCTACCTAAAACTAGACTCCGGGCAGTCCTTAGCATAGTCCCTGATTTATCTCCATAGTAACTCACTCATCTCAATCTAACATGCATACACTTTATTATTATTATTATTACTATTATTAGTATTATTTTAGTATTTTATCTGTCTCCTATACTAATGTGAATTTCATGAGGGCAGGGATTTCAGTCTCTTGTGTTTGTCTCTGTATCTCACTGTCCACCCATAACCCCATCTAGAACAGTGCCTGGTTTGTAGAGGAATCTCAACAAATTTTATCTGAATGAATGAATGAATGAATGAATGAATGAATGAATGAATGATTGAATGAACAGAAATATTATTTGTCCTCCATTCAGTCACTGTCCAATTTTGAGTCTCATAGAAAAAAGAAAAAGAGGCAGTACTTTTCGCCTGAATATAGACTTGATATTAAACTTTTAAAACATCAGAACACTTATTTCCATATATGACACATATTTGAAGAGAAAACCCTTCTCTTCACTTCTCTCCAGACCCAGCAATTTATCAGGCAATGCTAAGGACCAGCATTATTTTGAAAATAACATTTTTGATGGACAGTGACCATACTGAGCTTTGTGCTTTACATTGAAGAGCAAAGAATACGACTTTACAGGAAAGAAAACAATGACGAAACAGTGTGTGGGGTCTGCAAATGACAAGCTCTATGTTAGTACACATGAAACACTAATTTGGATGTCTTAGAAATAACTGGCAAGTTTCTGAAGTGCAGTTAGCTTCCACCAATATAGCCTGTGGGGGCTCATTCCAGTTTGGGAATGAGCAGTGAGTGTGCTCTTATTTTGTAGAGACAGGCAGTCTGGGCCAACAAAAACCGCTTTACACACAATATAGACTCACTGTAATTTCATTCTTCTATAAGTAAGGTTGGAGATCTTAGCTGAGAACACAAGTGATGTTGTCACCTAGGCTACTCACAGGAACTCCTCTCCCCCCCTCCCCCCACCGCCACACACACAGGCAGGAATGTTGCATACAAGCTGGCACTGTGCTTTTGGGGGTGTCAGTCCCATCCAAGTCTAGTGAATTTTCAAAATGTCCGAATTAGCAGAAAAAAATTCCATCTTCCTGAGTAACAGATTTCAATCATTATTTAAGGAATACAGAATGTATAGGCATTCATTTTAGAATCATGGTTCATAACTATAGGACATTTCTTTTACAAAGAATTACTTCATACGTTTTTTTTTCTACAAATGGTTTATTCCTTAAAAGTATTAAAATAAACGCTAAAGTATGACACATTGAACAATGTTATCTCCAATTATGACTCTTTTTACTCTTTCAAGAATGTTCTGATCCCTTGTGTAGGAAGGATTTGTGCTCTTACTATACTGACAGGTATTAATAATATCATGTATACATAGTCGTGTTTGTTAACAGCCCTCTCTCCCCCTAAAAGGGGGATGACAAGGGCATTAGGGGAAGAGAGCCACTCCCATTTTTGCAACTGAATGCATTTACAGTGGTTGCCACTTAGATGTTTGTTTGAAAGTTATAGGTTGTTACAAAAACATGTTTTACTTGTACCTTACTGCAAAAGCTTATTGTATCCCATGGTGATATGGTAATACGAGGTGAACTTGTAGGTTCTAGAGTTCTGATGTGTGGATTTTGTTGATTTGGAGCAGCATCTACGTTTAAAATTAGGGTCATTACTCATTCTGTATAAACACCACCATCTTATCAGCAACTTTACATTTACTTCATGTTGATAAAAATGGTAATTCTGTAAACAAAGGGGTCCATTTTTGACATAATCTGAAGTTGCAATGTGAAGGGCTAAATGCATCTGGAAAACCTAGGTGTCCTCCTTAGCAGAAAACACTTTTTAAGCCAGGATTATTTCCATTAGCAAAGACATCTTCAAAATTGGGTTTACTTTCTTTAAAGTATATATTTTTAAAATCACTTCTTTTGTTAGCTAACAGGCTACCTGAGATCGAGCATTGGTTTTATTCGTCATGGTTCACCCCAGGGACCAGGAGAGACCCTTCCTAAGAGAATGTATCACGGAAGGACATTGCTGTTATCTCAGTGTTGCCTGTCTGAATGGAATAACACAGTTCACACAATCAGGCTAGGAGAGAGAGGGGTCCAAGTTAACAAGTCTATGTCACTGGGGTCCCTTGTTCTATCACACACGTCCCCTTCTGAGCATGTGAACCAGATGCTCTCTGGTCACGTAAGACCAGGAGTCGGCATCCAGGAGAACTTTTTGCCTTTTGTTTGTATCGCTGCTAACACCTGCCTCATTCCCTTTAACTCCCCCAAGAGCCTTCTATGTGGCATTCAGAGGAAAATAAAAACAAAACAGTGGAAAAACTGATTAGGAATTTGGAAGACGAGAACCTGCCATCCTGCTCTATTTCTGACAACTACAGAGATTAGATGCTCAGTACCACCCAGGGGAGGTGACTGTGGCAAGGGTAGAGCTTGTCATGCAAAATAGTTTATTTATTGAGCTCCAACATTTAGATATAAGCTTTCACTGCTTCATGGCAAGATGTCCTCCTTTCCCCCCATGTTGCTCAAAGGAGCTGTCAGGTCAGGAAAGGGGAAAAATGAAACAAATGCTTTTTCTCTTTCAATTTCCCAGTGGGGGAGCCCTGCTGAAATGCCAGGCATACCCTGCTGCTTTCTGCATCAACAGATGGCAGATGGCTGCTTTTCTTGTGTTTGTTTCCCATTCAGCAAATTGCAGGTCACATCTGGTCTAGCCTCTGCTTGGTCTGAGAAGATGGGAGTTCACATTCTTTATAGGTGGCTGGCTTAAAAAAATAAAGAAAAAAATGTGTGAAAGAGAGAGAATAGAAATAAAAGAGAAAGACAGAGAAGCCTTTAAAAGGGTGACAAGGAAATCTGAACAGCTGGTATGATTTCAGTACCAGTAAACCATGTAGGCAGACCCCAGCCAACAATGAATGGAACCAATTCAGAGACAGCCAAGCAATCCAGGACAGTAAAGAATAAGCTTCCAGATGTAGCAGAAAAGATATACACACAATTCATTTTACCCTCCACAGATGCTATGCCTGACCTTTTTTAAACCCTGATTTTTAAAGTAAGTTTTAGGAAAATCATTTATGCTTCAGAGTTTTAAAATATTGCTCTAAATCACCCTGGCTCCCATTAGAAGATGGTTAACATTGACCAACATTCTGTTAAATGGCCACCCGGGCAAAACGGCTGCCAGAGGAATCATGGTTACGTGCTTCTGGGAAGTAAGAATGTCTCTGAGCTAAATTCTTGGTGTAAAGAAATGGGACTCAAATTAGGATGCTCATGATAATTATCAGCTCTGGTTATTAAATATGTAGACATCAGAGCCCCAGCTATTCTGATTCAGTGGCTCTAAAACAATGGTTCTAAAATTCACTTTGCATAACCATTCCCTTGCATATTTGTTAAATACATACTTCAGTACCATACCTACACCATCTATGATTCTGATTTAGCTGTTCTGGAGAATGAGTTGATAATGTACATTTTTAATAAATATACCAAGACTTTTTTATGTCAGCGAAGCTTGAAGAACATGCATATTAAAGGCCTGAAGATCTTTCTATTTAAAAAGCCACACCGATAGTTCAGGTGTTAAAAGATAAATATCTAATTATATTATTGGTTGACATTTGGTAATGATATCTAGTTTATACAGCATTAAACCTAATATAGATATTTTATCATCAAAATGTTAGGTTTTAACCCTGGTCCTCTTCAAACACCTTGAACACTCCCAAAAAAGAAACAAGGAGAAAGATGTATATTTGTATGGGCTTGTACAGCCAGTTATATTCTAATATTTGTTTTGAAAAATGCGTATTTGTTCCAATGTGTTTAATATATTAGGGGACAATTTGGGCATAACATGAATTTCATGTTTACTTATGCATGATTTTGTCTGCAAGAAACACGGGGAAAACTCAGAAAACTGCATCCAGATGAACTAAGTAGGAATGTACGGAATGTTCAGGTGCACACACACACACACACACACCAAACACAGCTATCAGCTACATTCGTTTACCTCTTGTGTTAGGGGCCACATCAGTCCACATCTGGTGTTATAACTTTCAACCTGATTTCAGATAACTTATGTTCCACTAAATCACCGTAATTCATAAGATACAACTTTTCAGTCATAACCCCATGCTCACTCCTCTTTTTAACTAGCCTTGCTTCTCTTAGCCTATTTTTCTCTTTTCACTGATATTTTTCTTTCTCACTTTTCTTTTACTCTATTTCTACCTCTCTTTCATCCTTTCCCCTGGCACACAGGGTGGCAGGCATGGGAGTCAAGTGGGTAGGCCAATGATAGCATGATTGCCCATTTATACAAGGAAACTTTAGGTCTTTTTCAGGTAAAGAGTAATTTATTATAACGTTTAGGCATTTCTTAGCCATTTAACATGTGTCGAATTATGCTGCTACTCTTACTAGTTTCTTAAATTTTTTATGTGTTACTGTCAACAATTTTTACTACTGCATCCCTATCCTTGTATTTACCTTAAGCCCCATTGCTTTTTAATAAATTATATTTTAGAACAGTTTCATATTGACAGAAATTATGAAGAAAATGGAACTATGGGAATTATGAATTCCCATGTACACCAAACTCAATTTCCCTTATTACTAACATCTTACATTAATGAGGCACATTTGTCACATATTTGAGCCCGTATTTCTACCTTATCATTCAGTAAATGCCATATTTTACTTAGATTTCTTTAGTTTTTCACTAATGTTATTTTTCTGTTCCAAAAATCCCTTCCAGAATACCACATTATATATAATCGACATGTCTCCTTTGGTTCCTTTTGTCTTTGCCTGTTTCTCAGGTTGTCCTTGTGTTTTACAACTTTTATACAGTTAAGAGGAGTTTTGACCTAGTGTTTTGTAGAACATTCTTCAACTGAGATGTATCTGATGTTCTTCTCCCAGGATGAGACTAGGGATATAAATTTTGAGGAGGAACCTACACAGGTAAAATGCCATTTATTCACTTTATGGCAAGGGTACACACTATCAACACGATTTATGACTATTTATGTTAACCTTGGTCACCTGCATGAGGTTGGGTTTGTCAGGCCATTTCCAATGTAACAGTACTTTTTTTTTTTAATCATCTCCCTTTGCTTGCTGTGCTCTTTGGAAGGAAGTTGCTAGGTGCACACTAAGTACATCCTACACTTAAGGAGGGAAAATTTCCACTTCCCTAAGGACAATATATCTACATAAACTGTTTTGAATTCTGCACATAAGATTTCTCTCTTCTCCTCCATTTATTTGTTTGTTAAAGCATTTGTATTTCGTTGTGTATGTGTGTGTTTGTGTGTGTTTCTAGCATTTCCTTACTTTCTGGCACTACAACATGTTCCAGGTTCATCTTATGTATATCCTCCACAGTCCTAGAATTAGTCATTTCTCCAAGACCTGGATCCTTTTTTTTTTTTTTTTTGGAGAATGGTATTAAAAAACAAGATCTAGGTGTTAGTTGTATTTGCTGCTACTAAGGTGTCCTTGTTTCTAGGCCCTTTCTGGGGAGAAAGCAAGAAATATTATGGGTGTATCCTAACCTGTGTTAGGATTGATATGTTATTGATATTGTTATTATTGATATGTGCACATATCAATAAATATGCCTGTGTAAACGTGTATCTGGACAAAGCAAAACATGAGTTCATAATGATGTCTTCAACTGTAATGCATCATAACGTGCATCATTTTAGCCTCTTTCACTTGCTTATCTGTAACTTCCCAGTACATTAGTAATAAATCTGGCTCCCACCGTCTGCCATTAATTTACTTACTTGTTCACTCCCGGCATACGATATAGCAGTATCAGGACTGTTAACCCGATATATGCATCGGGATTAACTTTATCAACTCGAGTGTAGTTCTTAAGCATACTCTCTTCTGCCTTTACTTTCACAAACTTTACCTACTTCCAGAGCTACTTAGGTCACCAACTTTCCACCTCCCCCCCCCACCTTTCATAAGATCATTTTGAACATTTGCAATGCAGTTAGATTGCTTTATCATCCTTTGCATTCTATTTTAGAACCCCAAACCTCCTAAATTTTAAAAAATTTGCATAGATTAAAATTCACTCTGTGTGCAGTAAAGATCTATGGTTTTTGACAAATGCATAGTGTCTTGTATATGTAATTACAGCATCATACATACCTACTTTCACCACCCTAACAAATCCCGTGTTTCACCCATTCAACACTACCGGGGTCCCCTTGCAACTGCTGGCAACCACTGATATTACTGTAGTTATAGCTTTGCCTTTTCCAGAATGTCATGTAATTGGGACCACATATTATGTATCCTTTCAGATGGACTTCTTACATGTAGCAATATGCATTTAATATTCATCTATATCTTTGTGTGGCTTGTCCATTCACATTTTTAAATAGTGGAAAAATATTCCCTTGTAGGGATGCACTAAAACACAGCTTGGTTGCTTTTTTTGGCATTATGGATAAAATTGCTATAAACATTCACATCAGGTTTTTGTAGAAACATATATTTCCAAATCAGTTTGCTAAATACCTAGGCGTGTGATTACTGGATCACATGGTAAGATATATTTACCTTTGTAAGAAACTACAACACAGTCTTCCAAAATGAGTGCATAACAATGCATTTTTACAAGCAACGGATGTGAGTTCCTGTTATCCTTCATTATTACTGGGAATTGGTGTTCTCGGGTTTTTTGTTTTGTTTTGTTTTGTTTTGTTTTCTTAATTTTAGGCATTGTAATAGATATGTAGTGGTATCTCATAATTGTTTTAATTTCCTTTTCCATAATGAAAACTCATGTTGAACATCTTTTTTGTTTAATGACTGTCTGAATATTTTCTTTGGTGAGGTGTCTATTCAAATCATTGACTTTTTTCTGATTATTTTCTGGTTAATGATTTTTGGGAGTTGTTTGTATATTTTGGACACTAGCACCTTATCAGATATGTGTTTCACAATTTTTTTTCCCAATTTGTGACGTTTACCCCCACTTGTTTAAGCAGTGTTTCACTAGAAAATTTTGTTTCAAAAAATCCCAATTGGGGAATGTTTATTTCATGGATTATGTTTTCTATTTTAAATCTAAACACTCATTGACAAAGTCAGGGTTACCAACATTTTCTTACATTATATTCTAGAAGTGTTATAGTTTTGCATTTTATAATTATGTCTATAATCAATTTTGAGTTAATTTTTACATAAGGTGAAAGCTGTGTCTAGATTCATTTGTTGTTGTCGTTGGTACATTTAATATCCAATTGTTCCAGCACCATTTGTTGAAAACTATTCTTTCTGCAGTGAATTGACTAGCTCCTTTATCATAGATCAGTAGACTATATTTCTGTGGTTCTGTGGGTTATTTCTGGGCTCTCTATTTTGTTCCACAAATGTAGTTGTGTATTCTTCCACCCCTACTACACTGTCTTGGTCACTGTCTTGAAACGGGGTAATTTCAGTCCAACTTTGTTCTACTTTTTCAGTGACTTGTTTGCTATTCTGATGCTTTTCGCTTCCATATCAACTTTACAATTGTTTTGTCAATAGCCACAAAATAGCTTGCTGGGATTTTGATAAAGATTGAATTAAATCTATAGATCAAGTTGGGAAGAGTTAACATCGCAACAATATTGACTTTGAATTAAGAATATCTAAGAAAACGGGTTACAAGTTAAGAATACAGAATATATCTCTATTTATTAGATATTCTTTGATTTATTACTTCAGAGTTTGTAACTTCCACATGTACACCTGGTAGTTTGTTATATCTGTACCTAAGCATTTCACCTTTCCTGACCCCCTCCCCTTTTCCTCAAAATTTAAATTCCAATTCTTCATTGCTGGTATATAGGGAAGCAATTAACTTTTGTATATTAAATTTGTATCTTATTTTAATATATTTGATTATAAGTTCCAGAAGTATTTCCATTGATTCTTTAGGATTTTCCATAGATCATCATGCATTCAAGGCACAAAGAAAGTTTTATTTATTCCTTCTCAATCTTTCTTACCTTTGGCTTTATTTTCCTTTTTATTTTTTGCACCAGTTAGAGCTCCCAGAATGAAGGTGAATAGAGTGTTAAGAAAGAATATCTTTGCTTTCTCTCAATTTTAGGAATAAAACATCCAGTCTTTTACCAGTAGGTATGATGTTAGCTGTAGGTTTTTTGTAAATATTTGTTATTCAATTTAGGAAATTCTCTTCTATTCCTATTTTTCTGAGAGTTTTTATCATGAAGTGCTGTTGAATTTTTTTCAAGTGCTTTTTCTACATCAGTTGACATAATATATAATTTTTCTTCTTTACTGTTGACATAGATTACATTGGTTTTCAAGTATTGAACCAAACTTGCACACATGGAATAAAATCCACGTGGCCATTATGTATAATTTATTTTAGACATTGTTGAATTTAATTTGCTAATACATTCAGAGGATTTTTGTGCCTAAGTTAATAAAAAATATTGGTCTGTAGTTTTCTTTTCTTATAGTGCCTGCATTTCACTTTAATATCGAGGTAATGTTAGCTTCATAGGATGTGTTAGGGAGTATTCTCCCTGCTTTTATTTCTGAAAGAGATTGTGGAGAATTGGTATCGTTTATTTCTTAAATATCTACTTTCTTTTGTGATTCTTAGATAATTTATTGTCTTAAAAGAAATTGAACTGTTTCATTGAAGTTATCAAGTTTGTGGGAATATAGTTGTTGATTGTATTCCTTTGTTATCCTTTTAATGTCCAAGGTATGAGCAGTGATGATTCCTACTTCATTTCTGATATTTCTGATATTGGTAACTTGTGTCTACCTTTTTAAATATTGGTTAGTCTTGTATGATGTTTATGAATTTTATTGATCTTTTCAAAATACTGGATTTTACTTTTGTTCATTTTCTCAGTTGTTTTCCCATTTTTAATTTCATTGATTCTGGCCTATTTTGTATTGATTATTTCTTTCTTCTTTTAGGTGTAAACGAGTCTTCTCTCTCTAGTTTCCTTTGGTGAAATTTTAGGTTATTGTTATTAGACCTTTCTGCCTTTAATTTTTTTTTTAAGGTTTATTTTATGGACCAGAATGTGGCCTATGTGAATAAATGTTCTATGTGAACAAGAGAAAAATATATACAGAGTCTCCTCGATCTATGACGGGGTTATGTCCTGATAAACCCATAGTAAGATGAAAAATGCATTTAACGCACGTAACCTGCTGAACAGTATAGCTTAGCCTAGCCTGCTTAAACCTGTTCAGAACAATTAAACTGTAACTTACAGTTGGACGATTATCTTGAATTTCAACTCAAGAGTAATAGCCTTTTCCTCCTCCTCTCACCAGAAGCAGGGGACAAAAATGGGAGTTTTGTATGCATGATGGGATGCAAAAACACAAAACGCAATATCCAAAAACCACTGACAGCAAGTATTACTATAGAGTATCAGTTGTTTACCCTCATGATCTCATGGCTAGCTGGGAGCTGCAGCTTGCTGCCTCTGCCCAGAATCACCAGAGAGTATGTTACCACGTATCACTAGCCTGGGAAAAAATCAAAGTTCAGAATTTGAAGTACAGTCTCTACTGAATGTGAATCACTTTTGCACCATCTTAAAATGAAAACATCCTAAGTCGAACAACATAAATTGGAGACCATCTGCATTCGGTTCTTGTTTGACAGAGTATTTCGTAAATATCAATGAGATTAATTTGATTGATATTGATGTTCAAGTCAACTATATTCTATGTGACCTATCAAAAACATTGACGTCTCCAACTATAATCATTAAATGTGTCAATTTCCCCATGTACTTCTACCAGGTGTATTTCCTTATTTATTTTGACAGTCTGATATTAGTTGAATACGTGTTTAAAATAATTGTCTTTTTGTAGATTATGCCAATTTATCATTATGCAATGCTCATTTTTTTCCCTAATTATTTTCTCTGTTCTGAAGTCAGCTTTATCTGAAATTAATATAGGTATGCCAGCTTAATTTTAATTGGTATTGTCATGGTATATCTTTCCTCATCCTTTTATTTTAACTTACCCACATCTTTATATTTAAAATGGGTTGCTTATAAACAACCTATAGCTGGGTCTTGTCTGGATCATTATTGTTTATTAACCAATAACATTAATTATTAATTCAATTATTACTCCATTGTCATTGATTATTTATTATTAATCAATAATCTTCTATTATAGTTATTTATTAATTGATGTTATCAGTTATTTATTAATATCATTTTATTCATCATCTGCTAAATCTGTCTTTTAATTATATTTAGATAATTCACATTTAAAGGGATTATTTAAAGAGGTGGATTCATACCTACTATGTAAGTAGCTATTTTCTATTTGTTGCATTTATTCTCCTCCCTCCCTTTTCCTGTGTTCTCTGGCTTTGACTATTTTATATGATTCCATATCATTTCCTCTTTTATCATCTCAATTGCACGGTAAAAAAAATTAGTGCTTTCCATAGAACATACAATATACATTTTTAATTAATCTAGTTCCCCCTTGAAATAACACTGCACTATTTCACATGCAATGCAATGTGTTATGACAGAGCATTCATAACTCCAGTCTCCTATTTGTTATGATGAGATTGCTGTAATTCATTTCAATTATCTTTATACTAAAATTGTAAAAACCTTAAGTGGATGACTTGACTATTACATTATAAGACTCTTTTCTTTCTTTTTGTTACCACCTTTGTACACTGATATGTTACAATTTTCAGAGGAGCAATGTAAATAGATGATGGATAATAAATAAAACCAAGAGCTGTAAAGTTGCATTCTAACTCTCAAGTCCATCTGTCCTCTCTTAAAATCACTAGCTTCCGTTTCCTACTCAGTATAATGGGATTAAAAATAACATTAAATAATTTTATAAGAAAAAATATTCTCACAGTACGGTATCTGATGGTATAGTGCCTAACACAAAATGAACTCATTATGATCATAACTACTTTAGTATGATTCACCATAACTGCATAATTGGGGACATTGTCCCTCTCATGCAGTTTCTTCCATCCAATTTCTGACTGAGACTTATGCTTTCCCCATTGTTCCTAAATTCTTTCTTCCTCACTTTGCTCCTCTTTTTACTTTTCAAGACTCAACATCCTTCAAACTATCTAACTGAGGTACTTATTTTCTAGACCATTGGTTCATCATTTTTTGTCAAATACAGTACTTGCCCACTCCATGCCTGGCACTTTATCAGGAAAATGGAGAAAATTATAGAACTTATATTAGAAAATTAGTGTGAAGATTAAACAGGAAGTCCATATATGATGTACTTAGTACAGTGTTTGGCACATAGTAAGTTCTCAGTAAAGGTTAACTATTACATAGTGTGATTTGACAACTTCTGTGTATGTCTGTATATATGTGTAT
The DNA here is from genome assembly GCF_036562045.2 of Rhinolophus sinicus. Classification (NCBI taxonomy): domain Eukaryota; kingdom Metazoa; phylum Chordata; class Mammalia; order Chiroptera; family Rhinolophidae; genus Rhinolophus; species Rhinolophus sinicus. Next base: position 16,931,928 of record NC_133753.1, read on the forward strand.
CTGTACATTTGTGTACATAGGTTGTTACATTGCATGAGGTTTTTAGCAGTATTTTACCAATACTCTCCATTCCAGTTATACTGGGCTATTACAAGTTAATGTGTTATGCTGGTTTTCCTCATAAGCAAGGCTTTAGACAAGAATTTAAAGAGTAAGTGATTTAGCTGTCAATCCCAGGGAGCACCTGTAGGGGAGTGGATATGTGAGACAAGGAAAGAGAGAAAGCCAATCCAGGTTGCATAAAAGAGCAGGTTACCGTGATGAACTATGCTCTTGCAGAACTCTGGGAGACATAGCTCAGAGTTGTCCCACCAAAAATGCAAGGAAGTTATGGTATTGCTCAACGAACTCCAATTCAACACTACCTGAGGGCTGTTCCCTGGGGGCACTAATTCCCTTGCACCTGTGTCTGCATGATATGTCTGAATGGGATCATGATATAATATCTGAAGCAGGTGTCCTGATTTTTCATGATAAGGTATATGTGAGTGTCCTAACACCCTGCCTTCTATAACATCTACATTACTGAATTTTAGTGATTAACTTTTCTCCTACCAAACTTGACTCTAAGCTTCATAATGTCTCGGACACTAGGGTTGCATGCCCAGAGTTTTTCGTAGAATTTGGCACATAGTTTCTTCTCAACAACCAATAGTAAAAAAAAAAAAAAAAGATGTTTGTTTTTAACTGTCAAATCTTAAAAGCCTTTGAGCACAATCAAAGCTGATTAACATGATATTCAATGAATACCTATCAAAACACATATTTGAGGTCAAAATGTTTGCCTTTGTTCACAAATGAACTTATATGCACTCCAATAAAATGCTTTTTTTCTTTTGTGATCATTTTCAACAATCATAAAAAAGATTATTTTAATGTAAGTTTCTAATATAACAGAGATCATCTGGGTTTGTTTCTCTACCATTCTCTATGTTATTCTCCATTCTAAGTGTGTACTCCCCTGTGTGCCACTTTATTCTATGTGATGCCATTAATATCACTTGCAAAGGTTGAGATTAGTTCATGCTTAAGTCATTTACAGTTATTCACACAGAATCTTCTTTGTGGTGCACAGGAATAAAAAGCAGCATGAAAGCTTCAACCCACTTATCAGCGTAGCTTTTTTTCTGAGTATAGGAGCTCTCTACATTCCACAAATGAGTATAATGTATCAAAAGATGCAATTACTAGAACCTAGCATTTACTAGTTTTTCACATTTACCACTGTAAAAATAACACAATCTTCTATAAGAAGAACAAAAAAGATGTAGCTATAGATGATACCCATCCTTTGCCTGTTCCAGAGAATCACCACACCACCACAGGGAGCTTAAGTGGAAACAATAGACCATGGGTAGACAGATACATAGATGATAAATACTGATTTAGAGTTGGAATGCTGTAATATATTTGCTTTTTCCATTAATTGTGTTAAAGTTAAATAATGTTTTTAGAGCCTTTTAATTGCTATTAAAAATACATGTCAAATTTATAAAGAGAACTATTTCAGCAACTATGGCCATCAATACCGTGTTTCCCAAAAATAAGACCTAGCTGGACCATCAGCTCTAATGCGTGTTTTGGAGCAAAAAATAATATAAGACCTGGTATTATATTATATTATATTATATTATATTATACCCAGTCTTATATAATATTATATTACATAAGACCCAGTCTTATTTTAAAATAACATGTTATTAAAATAAGCCTGGGTCTTAAATTAATTTTTGTTCCAAAAGACGCATTAGAGCTAATGGTCTGGCTAGGTCTTATTTCCGGGGAAATATGGTAGATATCTATAGGTCAAGCTTTATTTTCATGGTTTCTTTTCAATATACAGTCAGAATTCTCTTTTCTTAAGAAGAGTTGTGGGAATAGAATTTTAAAAATATTGAGAAGGAATTGCAAACTCTTGATGAGAAATGGACTTAGCTATTTTCTTCATGTCTTGGGGTTTTATTTTATCCATACTCTGAATATTATTTAATTCTGGTAATATTTTTATCTCTAGATATTTAAAAACATCTAATAAGACTTAAATTTAATATCATACATTGATATTAGTTGTCATATACATTGTTGCAGTCCTTTAAAATTAATGAATAAATGAAGTAGAGCATTAATTACATATTTAATTTATACATTTTGCTTCAAAACAGGAAATTATACATTCTGTTTTTTTCACAGAAAAAGCAAAAAGAGATTCTTCTGTAAATATTTAATTCTCATTTCTGACCTCTTATATTCTCCAAAACTAAGAATTACAAAAGTATTAATTGTGAATTATATTAGAATTTAAGTGTTATAGAGCCAGCATATGTTAAGTTCTGTCCAATATTTTTACTTGGACAATAGTGGACAATTTGATTTACTTACAGTAATGATTAATTTGCTAATATATAAAGATATTTAAATTCATTCACAATTGGATAGATTGTCTACAAAGATGGCCACCAAAATTCTTTCCATCTTTGTGTTTTTATACCTTTTCTTGAATCAGGATTTGGAGACTATCAGCACCAATTGAACCTGAGCTGGCCTTACGACTTGCTTTGACCATCAGAGTACAGCAGAAGTGATGAAATGTGAGTTTCAGAAACCAGGTTTTAAGACACCTGGTTACCTCTCCTTCTGCTCTCTGAAACCCAAACAACATCCAGTAAGGAAGCTTGTCTAGATCTCTGGAGGATGAAAAACCACATGGAAGAAAACCTAGATGCCCCAGCCAAGAGCTAGCATCAATGCCAGGCATTCAAGTAAGATCGTTTTGAGATTGCCAGGTCCAGCTGCTTCCATCATTGACTTAACAAATGAATGCGAGGGAGACCAACAGAAGAATTGTCCAGCTGAGATCAGTCAAGCAACAGAGTCATAAAAAAGCATAAATTGTTTTTACTTAAAGCCACTTTATTTTGTGGTAACTTGAAATAGCACATAACTAATACAAAGAAGAAAAACAAAGTTTAGTCTAAATTTAACTGATTCTACTTAATCTGAAGCATCACAGATTTTAGAAGATTATTTTCTGTCACTTCGTTTTTGTAATGCAGGGACTCAGCTCCCACTATCTGCACAAGATGCAGGATATGGTGAGGACAAAAAAGAACAACAACAGAGACATAGATAGAGGTTTCATACCACTATATTCTTGATGGCAGCTGGTCAAGACACAAAAGCAAACATTGGCCTGTCCCCCAACAAGGGACCTTCCTGCACCAGTCTTGCTGGCGGCCCAGCAAGACACAGGAAGTAGGATCAACACGATCGCAATCCACAATCCGCACTTGCTAGCCTAGCCACGGCAGTGCTAAGTTCCCCCACACCAGAACGCAGGATATGGTGAGGTCAAAAAGGAACACCAACGGAACCATAGATAGGGGAGTGTCGTGCGGGAGACCCTGCTCGCTGCGCCATTTGTCGTGCGGGGCAGCCTGCGGGGTCTCTGCTCCTGCTCCCCACATAAGAACGCAGGATATGGTGTGGCCAAAAGGAACACCCACAGAGCCATAGGTAGGGGAGTCATACCACTGTGGTCTCACTGGAGGCTGGGCCCCCCGGACGCGCGACCTGCGTCAGCCTTTCCGCCAACTGACCAACAACTCTCCTCCACTCTCCTCAACTCTGTTCCTCTGCTCTCTTCCGCTCTCCTCGGCTCTCCTCGGCAATCCTCGGCTCTCCTCGGCAATCCTCGGCTCTCCTCGGCAATCCTCGACTCTCCTCAGTAGCCGCAGCAGTTATACTAGCAGCCAATTGGCCCACCGGCCACAGCTGAGGGCCAATCAGCCACAGCCGATGGCCATCCACCACCCGAGCCAGCACCTCTCCACTTGAGGCTGAAAGCCTGTAAACTACTCTCTGGGGCTCTGTCCCCACAGGGAGTCATACCACTATATTCCCCCTGGTGGCTGAGTTGGAGACACAGGAAGTAGGAGCCACAATCTGCCGTCTGCTTCTCTGCCAACCAACCAATGCCCTAGCATAGCCACCGCAGTTATATTAGTGGCTAATGGCTAACTGGTTACAGCTGATGGCCAACTAGTCACAGCTGATGGCCATCTACTACCCGAGCCAGCACCTTTCCACGTGAGGTCGAGAGCCTGGAAATTGCTCTCTGGGACTCCATCCCTACAGTTTCCTATTTGCATCTCTTCATGATTACGTTTTAAACAATTTTTTAGCATAGTAAGGCCTAGCTCTGAAACTAAATGGTAAGATCAATGCATGTCAAAGAATTTTGAAACTAGTCAGCAATATATGATACATTCAAAAATAAAAATAGGTTGATAAAGCCTATAGCAAATTTTCATCCCTGTGTTACTTGGAACAAAAGCCTGTTTAGCACTTACCTTGGGGCTAAACAGTGGATTAAATGCCTCCTGGTCATGAGGCCACTTCTGGAAACATTTCTATTTGAGAAATTCGTATTGGAAGAGACAAGCCATAGCCTTAAATTCTCATTGAGAGGTATTATATCATTGAAGTTTTATCCCTATGAAATATCAAAATAAAATAAATTTCACAGTGGAATTTTGTCTTTACTGATTTGTTAATTAGTGACAGGTGGTGCATTAGTCAAGCTGAAAACTGATTACTAAAAGTTGTCTCATCCCATAATACTTGTAAGTATGGAATGGAGACTTACATTGGTTGATAATTTAAACAGTGGACAGAAAAGTTCAGACTTGTTCTGGTCTTTGGGCAAATGCCACCTGTCCTCAAGTCAGGCTGTTCATCAGAGCCTACTCCAGCAGACTAATTCCTGTGAGGTATTCTGATACGCTTGCTCTTAGGGTGGTAAACCAGGGCCTTATATCAAGGGCAGTACTTCATTACTAAAATCACCCTGGGAGGATCCTGAGACACCCATGAAGTTACCTCTTTATAACTTGGCAGCCACCTGCTGCATGATAGTGTCACCATAATAGTGTCATGCAATGCCTCCTTCCAGCTCCAGAGTGTACTCCTTGGACCAAAGACGTTGTAAAAATTTAAATTCTCAAGCTACTTCCACAAATGACTAAATCAAAATGATTACAGAGAACCTGGGAATCTGTATTTTAAACAAGCACAGCTGTTTGTCATTTTCTTTCTTTTTCCAATGAAATCATTGGCAATGTCTACTGTTTGAGTCATGCATTTTACCTGAGCTAACCTGTGTATCTCATTCATGCTAATGTGCTATTAAAGGAGGGATGCTTAATATTAAAATCCTCCCCAGTACTATTTACCTTTTTATGTTAGTCTTCAGTGACTTACATTTCTCATGTTGGATTTCCATATTCATGATGAGAGAGATTTGAGGTTCTGTGTGGATTTTTTATTTCCCTCCCACCGCATATGAGAGCATGCCGGCCACTCCTAGAGAATCCGTACATCGTGTCAGTGAGGAAGAAGGCCTCCACTGATGATTCCTAACTGTGCAGGGGGACGGTGATCTGTATTACAGATAAACATTTATGATGTGTAAAACTGCAATCAATGTACTCTGAAATCTGCCATGTCATATATCCACTTTTTATGCGGAATAGTGCTTAGTGCAGAAAAAATGATGCAGCTGGTTTGGTTAAGCTGACAGCATCAGGATATGTAACATTATATGATGTGACTATTTTTTTCTATACTTCATCAGGCAAACATGAAGACAAACTGTATTAAACTAGCAGCTTTCCAGCTGAACAGTGTTTAAATTGTTAGTGTGAAGCTGAAACTTAATAATGCCAGGATAGGAGCCAGGTTTTATTATTGGTGATAGAGTTTGGGTGGATAAATTTGAACCAATGCCTTTAAAGTTTCCAACTTTATATTATGTATGAGATAAGATGAAATGGGGGAAAAAAACAAAAATATAGCAATAGTGTGCTGTAAAAATAAAAGAGATATTAAAAACCAAAGCACTATAAAGGTCAGCTTCTCTATGAGAAGGCAAATAGATCTGCATTTTTAAATTAAATCATGTAGTTGGAAAAATAATTTATATACCATCTTGTCTTACCCTCAACTTAAGGAAGTAAGAAGAGACAATTGAGAAAAATGGATTCTCTCTCTTTGTCGTTGCTTTTCTGTGGGATATTGGGCAATCAGACATGTCTCTGCACTGCAGTTTCCTTCTATGTAAATTTAGGTTATTAAATGAAATGAGTTGAGAATGTTTAACTGGAAAATTTTGTTGATAATCCATGGAGATTTAGTGTGTACAAGTAAGCTATTTTAAAGATAACTACATTCTATCCTCACAGCATTTAAGATAGAAAAACTATTTTATGGCAGCTCAATAAATTATTAATTTTATCGAGAGCTTTAAATTTGTTAGTCACTATGCTAAGCTATTAATATGCATGTTCTATTTAATATTTGCGGCAACATTAAGTTGTAGTATTATTATTTTTCGTTTTTAACAGTGGAGCTGAGGCTTAGGGAATATAACTTGCCCAAGATCTCACAACTGGTAACAGCTGGAGCTTGGTTACCCCAGGGATTTTGACTATGGATTCTGTGATCTTAATGAATGTGCCATGATACAAAATTAGCACCTTACTTTATGCTTGATGAGTTCCACTGTCAGAACAATAAAGTCCTCTGTAAATTGTCTACTAAATACTTGTTGGAATAAATTCCAAATTACAGCAAGTTTTGTCTTCTTTGCTACCTGATCATTTTCAAAGGTTAGTATCTGGCAGACATGCTCTGAAAATGAAAGTAATGAGGGGGGATTAACTATACCAGATATGTAAACATTCTGTAAAGCCTCTAAAATTAAAATAGTGTAGAACGATATGAATAGACAAGCCAGTGAAATAGAATAAAATACTCAGAAAGAGATGCAAGGACACTTGAAAATTTCTTATATGACAAGACTGGCATTTCAAATATTGAAAATAGATGAACTTTTAAGTAAATGGTATTGAAACAACTGTGTAGAAATTCAGGCAAATAAAAAATTGGATCCATAGCACATATCATGCAAGAGAATAAACCCTAACAATTTCAGTGGTCTAAATGTGAAAAAAAAAATCATATAAGTCTGAGATGATTTATTTGTTACCTGGGATTGGAATCAGCTTTTCTAAATTTGTCTCAAAATTCCAGAAAAAAATAAAAATTAATAATTTGGTTCCACCAAAGCAAAAAAAAAAAAAAAAAAAAAAGTTTTAAATGAAACACCAGAGGCAAAATCAAAAGAGAATAACATACTGGGACAAAATATTTGTAACTATTATCTTAGGTAAAGGACTAATTAAAGCAAAATAAAATATTGGCAATTCTCAAATCTTGTCAACACACTCTCTTTAGAGAGATGAGGGGAAAACAGACATGTTCAAAATTAATCATAGGAATGTAAAATGAAACAAATGCTATGAAAATAAATTTGGAAATATTTAACAAATGTCTATAACCTTTTGTCATTTTACCCATGAATCCCACTTCTAAAATTTTGACATGAAAATATTACACCAAAAATATAAGCAACCTATACACCCAGTTATTTGTTAAAGCAAAATACTGAAAACAACACAAAAATTCACCCACAAGAGATTGTTTGAATATAGTCCAGTACACACACACACAAATACTAAGAAATCATTTTTAAAAAATGAATGAGGAAAGTTTATATTTAAATGTGTAATTAACCATACTGTCCCTCACCCTCCAATAAGACATATTTTATTGTTATCCCAGAAGAAAGGAGAAGTAAATCTTATAATTTTTCCAACATATGCCTTCCTCTTAGTTCATGATGTATTTCCTTTGTATTTGACAAGAAAATCCAGAAGAAAAGAGCAAGATGACAAGAAAGCTGCTCCTCAGGTATTTATGAGTCATATATTGTCATGTGGGGTCTCTGGTCCCGCTCCCCACATAAGAACGCAGGATATGGTGAGGCCAAAAAGGAATACCCATGGAGCCATAGATGGGGGGTTCATACCACTATAATCTCACTTGTAGCTGGGTTGGAGATACAGGAAGCAGGCTCCACATGACGCGCAATCTGCCATCCGCTTCTCTGCCGATCAACCAACCAAGTACTGTAGCCACGACAGTTATATTAGTGGCTAAATGGCTGACTGGTAATAGCTGATGGCAACCCAGCCACAGTGGATGGCCATCTGATTACAGCTGATGGCCGTCTAATAACCGAGCCAGCACCTTTCCACGTGAGGCCAAGAGCCTGGAAACTGCTCTCTGGGACTCTGTCCCCACATATGTAAAAAACAATAATTTTACAATAATCATAGGAGAAAATAAAATTTAAATTTAAATAATAATGGATATTGACACACATATGTAGAAAAAATTGTAAGCAAATCTCCTAAATTGTGATTTTTTGTAGCTTTTCCCATTAACTGATTCAGTTCTTCCTATGCTCACAAATTTAGAATATTTCCAAAAACTCTCTTCTAGCTCAGTTTAGGCTTCTGTCATTTTGCCTTTGTGTAAATCATTGTGAGATTAGAGATGCCATAATTATTCAGAATATATACTAAGTATAATAAATACAGAGCCAAGTTTAAGGTTATATAAGCATATATCTAAAAGCTACTCATGAAAAGAAATGAAAAGCAATTTTAGTCAATAAAAACAGAGTTTTTGCTTGTTTTAAAGGTCACCGAATGAGGACAAACTATATAATAAATATTATGAAGTGATATCCACAAAATGGCTAAAGTAAGAAATTTCAAAATCTATCTCTCCATAAAAGCAACTAAAGTGATAAAATCTAGAAAAACCATAAAATCAACTTTTTGGGACTCTGGAAATTTGGGACTCTGGGACCAAAAGCACCTCAGGAAGCACTAATTCAACTAAAATGACTGACTCATAGTAAAACAGCAAGCTTTGTGTTGTTTTAATTTGCCCTTATACTATCCCCCACATCCCAGCTCAGTGGTAGCCTTGAAAATGGCCACTTAGTGGTACTAGTACAAAACAGTTTTCTAGAAACACATACTCAACCAAAACAGACACAATGAGAAATAAAAAATCAGAATAGACCTACAACAAGTAAAATGACTAGGTCAAGAATCAAACAAACAAACAAAAAAAATTCCAAGAAAAACAACAAAGCCCAGGACCAGAAGTCTCACCATATGACCTAGCAATTCCATTTCTAAATATCTAGAAATACCCAATCAAAAACATATCTTCAAACAAAACTTGTACAGGTGTGTTTATAGCAGTATTATTCATGATAGCCAACAAGTAGAAATAACTCAAATGCCCATCAACTTGTGAATGGAAAAATAAAATGTGGTATATCCATTCAATGTTTTATTATATAGACACAAAAGCAAATGAAGTACTGATACATACCACAATGTATATGAACCTTGAAAACATGCAAAGTGAAAGAAGCCATACACAAAAGGTCACTCATTATATGATTCCATTTATATGAAATGTCCAGAATTGATAATATTACAGAAACAGAAAGTATATTAGTCATTACCAAGGGATAAAGGAGGGGGTGAATTTGATGGTACCAGATTTCTTTTTAAAAATATTCATATAAATAGTCAGTGATGCAAATATTCTGGAATTAGCAGTGATGGCTGTACAACATTGCGAATATTTTAAAAACTGAATTGTTTAACTTAAAATAATTTAAATGGTAGACTTTATGTTATATGAATTAATGTGTTAATTAAAGATAGTATTATTTAATATACTGCTTAAATTACATTTATGTTACTTTTAAAAGATAAATATATAAATTGATATATTTCACTGTTTATTTCAATTAAAACCGTGACGCAAATTTAATAAAACAAGATTCAAGATAAAAAATTACCCTTGCCTAAAGAAAATAATATTTTAAATAATGCCAAACAATGCTTTGAAAATTTTTATTTACTATTCTAGATCCTATTGCTTTCATAAGATTGAACACTTTCACACTTGACTACTACTTTCACATCGTTAATTTACTGGGCTAAGGAAGACCTAATTCTCATTGATAATTCACTTAAATATAAGTAACTAAATAAGAATGGATCTTCTGAGGTAATGGCATATAGAAATGCAGAAAAATAGAAAAGATATTCTCCTTTTCCTTCCCATATACACCTTTTACAAATTATTAATCCTGGGAAACATCTGCTGTCACTGGTGGTTATCGGTTCCTTCTTCCCACATCAACCTCCAGTTCTCAGTCCATAGATTCTGCCAGAACTGAATTCCCCCAGGTCTGGCTAGGCAGGTAACTAAGGTCTGGGCAATCGAACAATATAGTGTGCTGGCCGTGTAGTTAAGTCATAGGTGGATGGGTTTCAATCAGAGGTAATAATGGCAATTAACACGTGCTTGGAATGTCACCCTAGATGGGGGCTGTCTAATTCTGCAGTTATTAGCCCTACGTAGTGGTTTCAATTGAAATAAATTAAATTGAAATAAAATTAGTAACTCAGTTTCTCAGGCCCTCTAGCTACACTAGTCACGTACCCAATAGCCACAGTTACTTGGCTATCATTCAGACAGTGCAGATAAAAGAAGATTTCCATCACTGCAGAATTTTCTATTGGACAGTACAACCATAGTTCATCTAAACTAGCATTGTCTCATATGGAAATAAAGGTAGTTTAAAACGGTCTAGTAGCTACATTCAAAAAGTAAAAGGAACCAGATGACTTTTCTTATAAAATATTTTATTTGACCCAATAAATCCAAAATAGTATCATTTTAATTGGTTATAAAGGTAAAAAATTTAATTAGAGTTTTGCATTATTTTTTTTCATAATAAGCCTTCAATCTGGTATGCATTTTACACTTAAAATATATTTCAGTTGTGATCAGTCACATTTCAATTGTTTAATAATAACATATGATTAATGGCTGCCATATTGACCATATTGGATAGTGTGGATCTAGACTTCAGAACAGGATTTCTCAGCCTTAGCAATACTGATATTCTGGGATGGATACGTCTTTTTCTTACAGGTGCTAACCTGTGCATTTAAAGATGGTTAGCAGTACCCCCAGACTAAACCCACTAAATGACAGTAGTTTTACACCCAGTTGTGACAAACAAAATATGTGCAGACATTGTCAATGTCCTCCAGAAAGCAAAACTGTCTGTAATCAAGAACCACTGCTCCAGAGAAGGCACTGTTCTTTCTTCTGGGATTGCTGGCCACAAAAATGACCTAAGCCTAGAGCCACTGGAGTTACCAAGTGGAAGTTGAAAAGAAAGCCAATAGCACAGGAGACAGAGACCAAAACGGGAAGCTCTGAGCCCTGATGATATGATTTCAGTCACTTGATCAAGACTCACCTGAATGCTATTTTGGACATCGCAATGACATACACCAATAAAAGTCTCTTCTTGGCCTAAGCTAGTTTGATTGTTTTTTTTCTCTAAGTTTCCACTGAAATAACGCTAAATAATCTGTCATTACAAACTAAATACATACATTTACCCATTAGTATCTCTACTTCAAAAGGTGAAGATGATTAATTCTTCCTTCCATATGATTTACGATAGCTTTCAATTTCCTTCCAAGAGTTACCCGATACAGAATTAAAGCTAGTTTGCATGTTTTATGTTTCAGATAAATGTGTGTTATTATAGGCCTCAATATAACTCTTTGCTGAGGTATCTACATTAACTATGTCTATTATTAATAAAATCCATTTATCAAAACTCTATGATAAAAAGGGCTGCTCATATAACCTTAATTGGCTATTGCATTTATTTTGATTCTCATAATTTTCAAAAGATGAAAATTATCTAGCCAATGTGACAGCTCCCTCTGGGAGTAAAACTGCAGTTATTCTTTATGTGATTCAGTTCAGTGAGCCATACTTGACAATCACATCACCCTTGGGTGGTGCGAAAATACAGAGATGTAATCTGAATAAAGCTTTAATCATGGTGTGAACATGTGGCACTTCCTTTGTAAGCTGTTCCAGGAAAAGTGCTGTGTATTTTTCGACAAAGGGTCTTCTTGATTGTCATTAAAAAGTGAAAATACTTTTTTGAAAAGATCTAGGTAAAATAATTATTATTTTAAGAAGTAAAGAAGGTTAAAAGTCAGTTTGACTTGCACAAAGGAAATTTCAGCTTAATTACATCACTTCTTATGTCAATTTGGAGTTTTTTAACTAAGTCACACAATTTTCTCTTCACATAAATATACTCTGTTAGTAGTTTCATGTATACATACTTCTCAACGTATAAAATTTGAGACAATTTTTAAAAGATACATTAGAAAAAAGCAGTGGATGGTATTTTGAATAAGAGATATGTCTTTTTTTTTCTTCTTAAATTTGATATATCTACCCAGAGGCCAATATACTTCCAGGCATTTCATTTATTTGTTCACTTACTTACTCCTTTTACAGAAGAAAGTGAATATGCAAAGAATCTTTATGAAATATGACAGGTATGACTAGAAATAGCCCTTTAGCTGAGTTCATGGTCCCAAAAGAACTGATAATGCACAAAATACAATTAATAGAACCTTCTTTGCATTGGAAAATTCACAATCATTTTTCAGAAAAATGAAACCATGTCATTACAGAGAATTTCACAATGGTTAAGGATAAAAATGTGGTTATTTTATTTTGTAAATTGACCTGCTTTTCAAATGGCTTAGTGAAAAACAAAAAGACTATATCCTAAAAAGAAAGCATTTTACATATTAGTGATAATTGAAATAAAAGTGGTACTATATTACAAGTCTACAGAACCTCCATTTTTGAAATAAAATTTTTTGTTAATATTGTGGTAAAATATACATAACATAAATTTTGCTAACTTAACCTTTTCAAGTGTACAATTCGTGGTATTAAATATATTCGTGTTGTTGTGCAATCATCACCACAATCCATCTCCAGAACCCTTCATCTTGCAAAGCTCAAATTCTATACCCATTAAATAATACCTCCCCATTCTCCCTCCCTGAAAACCCTGTCCACCACCAGTCTATTTCCTATATCTATGAGTTTGACTATTCTAGGTACCTCCTGTAAGTGGAATCATACAATATTTGTGTACTTGCCATTGGCTTATTTCACTTGAAATGAAATCAAGTGATACAAATTTAATTTAAAATGTTTGGCCTGAACTATACATATTAATGATATCAAGTATTATTCAATGGCATTTTAATATGTTTTTTTTAATTTCTTAGATTTATTAATAGAATAATAAAAAAAATCATAGGTTGAATAAATATAAAAGCTTAAGGAGAATCTAGGCATAAATAACTCCTCAGCTATTTGTTATAATACAATATGGCTCTTAAAATTTTCTTCTTGAAGAATATTTAAATATTGGCAAAATTATTAAGTGGAAAAAAAAAACACTTGAATTAGTAAGGTCATATAAGCTTGTCATTAGGGCAGTTGGTGCTTTGTGCTATGTAGCTGTATTAGCTAAAGTTGTCCTTGTGGTCAGCGTCTTCTCTCATAGGACTTCATGGATCTTAGTTTCACATGCCAGGCACTTACTGGTAGTTTCGGAAATTGCACATGTAAACATAACGCCCTTCTCAGGTAGGTATCTTACTCTGCTTGTAGTTTTTCTTCTAAGTTGACACTAGATGTACACTGCAGTTGTCTGTAGTACACACTTTTACAGGTATACTCCAAACTCCGAAAAGCTAATTTATGCACAGCAGTTCAACCACTAAAGCTGGGAGAAAAACCAAGGCCTGAAAAGGCACAAAAGCATCCAAATTCCTGGTTCATGCTTTACATTTTTCTTACTGGGCATCCTAATGCAAATTGGATTTCCCTCTGGCCTGTTTGCTACAGACTTCCTCCAAAGGCCTGGAGGCACCCTTATTGTACTCCTTGCTGTTCTCATTGTCAGCCAGATGTTTGAACAGGGCGCTGTGCAATGTACAAGATTAATCTTCTCCTGAAAATAGCATTTCCCTAGCAGTAGTTAATCCATGAAAGCATGAAAATTAAAGGCGATCTGTTGACTTCAAGTAACATAAAGCAGGGATTTGGGATAGTGTGTCAGTCTCTTGCGTGGCCCTTGATATTTAGATCCCCTTCTGAGCCCACTTAGATATTTGCTAGACCTCCAGGTATAAGGGATTCAGCTTTGTTTTCACATCAAAGTTCAAGGGGAGAGTACAGAATGCTAACAAGCACAGGGAGCTCCAAAAGCCATGATTATTAAGCTATAATTGGTAAGCAGGTGCAGCCCAATAAATAAATCGGTAGGAGAGAACACTCAACTTGAAAAATAAAAATAGCATCTAATTTGTCCTTTGGTTTTTATTTTCTGTCCTTTCTTTCTTTCTTTCCTTTCTTTCTTTCTTTCCTTTCTTTCTTTCTTTCTTTCTTTCTTTCTTTCTTTCTTTCTTTCTTTCTTTCTTTCTTTCTTTCTTTCTTTCTTTCTTTCTTTCTTTCACATGATAGCGCAAAGCTAATTAACAGGCGACACTGAGTCATTGGTTTTTCTGCAGAGGTTTCTAATTAAGGTGATAACCAATGGCAAGCAGAACAAGCTAAATATCTGTCACAAGAAACTGGATGCAAAGATCAGAGACCCTGAATTAGGGACATTTCCAGTGTGTCCATAGCGAAGTAGAATATCTTGTGACCCTACCTCACTTTCCTCATGATATCAGTGCCCATACTGCTGACACAGCAATGTGTGGTCTGTTGCTCCAATGCCAAGCAAACCACGTCCTGGAATGCATCCTGCTGGAGTGTGACTGCTCGGAGGAGTGAAGCCATTTGTCTGGGCAGTAAGTAGCTCAACAGGACTTAATGGGAAGAGAGTCTGATTGCCGGCACTGAACTTGCTTTGCAACAACCAGCCAGGGCCTATTTATAAGGAGCTGAGAAAAGACTGGCACTCTAGTAATGGGATGGAATTAAGCCTTGTATTGAACTGCTGTGTTATGGAAGGATCTACCAAGCCATTATCAGTCAAGAGTATCGAGAGTTGCACTCAATTTTAGCAACACAATTATACTTTCTCATAAAAACTGTCAGATTTCTCACTATCAGAACAAGTGCTCTTACCAATAAAATAATCCAAATTTTTAAAACAATCCAAATTAACAAAAATATTCCGGGATAAGTCTGCCTCGCATTTTAAATATTGAAAAGTAACATGCGGATTTTGTTCTCTCTCTCTCTTTTTTAAATTTTATTTCACACATTGATCTAAGATTTCATTCTGAACAAACTGTGTGTGTGTGTGTGCATTAGTTTGTGTGGTGTCTTTGTTGTTGTATTGTTGTTACTTTATGACTTTTTGGTCCAAACTGGTCATTTATAAAATGAGTTTATTAGATTAAGTAGTGTGTAAGGTCCTTTCCACATGACTGATAGCTTAGTTTCCCCGTAGCTTAGTTAAAAACATGTAACAGGTTACCTCAAGCTGAAGGTTTTTATTCTTTTTCAGTATTCATGAAAGTCAAGTGAGAAATTATTTTTCCCAAACTAAGGAACTATCTGAAAATGTCTTTAATAAACATATGTAACATTTTAACATTTATGAATATGAACATGAACACACCATATGGATAAATTCTCCATATATGACATTTTTGCTCTTGTTAATTTAATCTCTTTGGCTTTTTGCTTGAGAATTCTCCCCATCATTGCATTGATGCCTCATTCCCAATTGTCTTACTGTCCCTACCACTTCTAATTACTGATTTATATCTCAAATTGCACTGCACTTTAATGGGTCTATTTCTGCCCCTGGAAGTGTTGCATTATCAGAGGTGCAGCCTTTAAACGCATATTGATATATGAGATAGACTACAGGGTAGAGGGTTGTGTAGGGACCGGAAATGCCTGTGGCCACCTTAGAAAGCAGTTTCCTGAGTGCTCAATGAGCATTTCAATTGGAAAGTAGGAAATAATAAATTGGATGCAGTAGGTGACCACATTAATCTGAAAGTCCTTTAACAAATGAGTTCCACCTCTTGAATATCGTGAGATAGGAAGGATTTAGGGCCCTATCTTTACATGGTAATGGTGAAACAGAAGCCCAAAGACTTTAGTGATGTACCCAAAGTCACAGACAGTTGGTGAACCAACTAATAGGACTCAATGTAAGTCACAGATTTGATCATTTTTGCTGGCCTATTGTACCCTATGCTGATGTGGTAGAAAACAGAATGAGACTAATCCTCATATTTTTCATGGGCTTTGTTTCCCATGGGCAAATGATCTCATGCCAGGCTGTATACCATCATTCCACACTTTTATTTTTAATATAAAAGCAGAACCAAGTAGATGGCACTGTTGTCAAAATATCCATTTGATTATACACATCGCTGCAGCATTTGAGGACTTTAAACTTAACAAAATGGAGTACTTGGTTTTTCAATTTGTTACTAAAAATATCATGCCAGCTCTTAAAGTCTAGATGTCTAGGCCCATTGTTAATAACACTGAGGTAGGAAACGTGAGTTGTTTATGAAAAAGGAACATTTATGATCACAGTTGTACTTCCTGAACAGTGGTCTCATGACTCCAAGCCCATAAATGTACTCAGCTAATTACAGAGAGCAAAGAAGAGACCTGGATTTCAACCGAAATCCAGCTCTTGGTATGCGATGTTTAGCTAGTTATTTGTCATGCTGGTTTATTATATATGCTTACATAAAGAGCCACTTAGTATACATGCTTAATTACATCACTTTTGTCCATCATGATCATAATACCTTTAAATAAACATTTTTAAAGAATTTTCTCTTTTGGAAGAATGCAGATTTTTTTCTTTCTGATATTGTAGTATTTTGTTCTCGCTTACTTGCTTTAAATTCACTCATACTGTTGGAAAGGGTTTAATTACAATCAAGCTTTGTACTTTGCTGAAACTTATAAATACATTTGAAATGTTATTTCAGTAAAAATGTATTATTTATTTATTCATTCATTTATTACACAGATATACATCTAGATATTTACATAAATACACATGGAGAGAGAGAGAGAGATTAGATATACATCATGCCTACAACGTTCCAGGCAAGTTAAGACATTTGAGATAAAATGGTTGTATAAAGTACCTTCTCAGTATACTGTAACTGTTTTTCATATTAAAAGTCAAAATTATTTCTAGCTAAATGATGATTTATATGCAAACATTTTCCTTGTCAACCATACTGCAGATGTGAAAGGGCCTTCTACTATTGCTGCAAAGAGTTAAGCAGACTTTTGTACCCATCTTTTAAATAGCAGCATTTCTTCTTGCATGTGACTTTGCTTCTGTTGCAAACATAAAAATCTATATCTTGGTGTCTGCTTGTGGGTCATTGAGCTAAATGGAAGTGAAAAGTTTCAAGAAGACTGAGAAGAAATGCATTCTAATAGCTGACATTACTTAGATGAATTCAAAACTAATTTTATCGGTTTCCCAAGTAAATCTTCAATAAGCTAAAAACTTGCTATCGTAGGTCATGCATAATGGTACGATGCGATTACTGGCTCAATGCTGCCTTATTATTATTGAGGAGAACATTTGCAGAAAGCTCATTGAGAACTGTTAGTTACCTCACTTAATAGATTCACTTACTTTATCACTTGGCATACAAGGTGTCAACTGGAAATAAATGATTTTTTTTTTCTTTAAATATTTGAGTATTTATGTATTTATTCCAAATGCATTTAAAAATGTCTGTAATTCATAAAACAATGTATATTGTGCCAAAATACCACCCAGTACCTGTTGCTACATCAAAATATTTGAAATAAGTGGGGAGTTTTATCTGTCTAATTGGTTTTTTTCTCTGCACATAACTGGAGTAGAAATGGATTCATTAAACTGAATATTTGTTTATTAGTAATTATTCAAAGTAAATGTAGTTGCATTTCCAAAAAATAAAAATTAAAAAAAAATCACTGGAAATATCTGGCTGGGATTATGAATAGATTAGAATAATTTTTAAAAGATTTATATAATCTTAGAAAAGATTTGAGACACTTTCTTATAAAAGTTTTTGTTTAACTTATATGATATGTTAATTCATTGGAAAAGTATGTATTAACACCTATTATATGCCAACACTGTGTTATATACTGGGGCTATAATAATAAGCAAAACAAATACAGTCTATGGTTTCATGGAGAATTCAGCTCAATACAGGGAAAGAGGGAAAAGGTCAAAGATTAAACTTTGATTCTTGGCTGCATACACAGCTGGGAACATTCACAGATAAAGGAGTTTTAAAAGATCATTATATTGCATAACTTCATAAGTTATCATTCTTAGGGTTTCAGTAAGGATCATTAACTTTGATTTTGGACATATTGAGCTTGATTTGAATTAAGCTATCTAAGAAAGGTTGACAAGTAGGCAATTGGATATATGAATTGTAAACTCAGAGAAAATGTTTGTGGTAGAGAAATAAATTTATACATTATGGACCACAAAAAATCAATGAAGCCATTAGACTACAGAGAAAAGATATAGAACGAGGAAAAAAAAACATACACAAAAAAAAACAGTACTTATAAAACTGAAATATTTTAAGACCTAATAGTGGTGCTGAGCAAAGAGTAGAGACTAAGAAAGAAAAAAATACAACAAATAAATAGAATGAAAATAGGGTATGCTATTAACTTGATTATACATTGTGATAATTATTTCACAATGTATACATACATAAAATCATCACATTGTACACCTTAAATATACTATCTAATTTTTATTTGTCAATGATTCCTCAATGAAGTTCTTCTTTATTAATCTTGGTTAGCTAACATTTCTTTGCTAAGGTCAGGTTTTCACTGTGATGAGTATAAAATATTGTATCTCCACTTGATGGATTAGAATTGTATACCAAATTGCCTCTTTTTGGCCTTCACTTCGATACCATATTTCAAATTTACTGTGTTCAAACCTAACTCTTGATGTCTAAACCTTACCCTCAGAAACCTATTTTTTTCTACACCTCCTCCTTTTCACCAGTCTTTAATTCTTTTTAGCTTATCTCTAAATCCTGCCAACTCTATCTCAAAACTGTCTGGATTTTTCCACTGAACCATCAGAAACAGAGCCATTACTCCCTGCCTTGGCACCTACAGCAACTGTGCATCTGGCCTTTCCAAAAATAACCCTTTCCCCTGACGCTCAATACCCATCCCACATTCCTAACAATCTATTGAATACCTAGCTTCCCGAAAGTTTTACTGTCAATGGGCCAAGTCATTCTTTTCCTGCCCACCTCCAAGTTAAGCATCTTGAACAACTTCCCATCATAATTAAAACAAAATCTAAATCCAACCTCCAAACTTTAATACAACTACATTATATTAAACTCCCTGCCTAACTCAAAGGACTATCTTCAATTTGTTAAAAATGCCAAGTTGTTCACTGACTGAAATGCTCTCCTCACTGTTCATGAGTAGATTTCCCTGCTTCTTTGAAGGGTCTTAAAGAGAATTTCCCAAATTCCCACTCAAGTAGAGTCCTGTTTTTGTCCTTTCATCACAATGTGATTATTGATTCTACTTATCATTATTTCTACTTATTTTATTCTTTGTTTACGTGGTTTTGCTGTTTTCTTTTCTGTCAGATACTCCTCACAAATTTAAGATACTTGAATAAGGAATGAGATCAATTTTCTTTTCTATTTTCTCCTTTGCATTTAGCCAGATACCTTGTATATATTGCAGAGGCTCAATAAATACTAGTTGAAAGAATGAATGACAATCTCAAGACCTCATTTTATTAATCTCTAAACTGAAAAAATAGGGCCAGATAATCCATATTGGCCCTTCTCACATCAACAAAAACAATATAGTACACTTGAATAAAATACTTTGTCAAGTCTAATTATTTCCCCTAAACCAATTGTCTGAACCATCCTATTTGATTCATAGTTAATTAATGTATTTGTTGGGTTAGTGAAGTAGGTAAGGGCAAAAGTAATAATTCCAGGCCAGATCAATTACTATATTGCTTTTATGAAAAGGAGAAATAGTTCAAGGAACATTTTATCTTCACCATTTTTCATTTCACAATGTTTATACTGAGAGTTTTGAAACTAAAGTGCTGACACACTATTTTCAGTTCATTCAAAAGCAGGAAACAACAAAAATATTGCAAGGTGGGGGTACACACTTTTATGAGGTTCTGATTTACTTTCGCTGACTCCATATTTTAGAGGTTTCATATTGGAAGTAACATGTTTTAATCCAAGTAACCTACAACTGAAGTATAAATATCAGTACTTGGAGCCTAGAGAAATGGAACTAATTCAAAGTATCCAAAATGACAATCTTTAGTGAATTGGGTGATACTCTCCATGGTTCCCTTCCCTTAGTGCCAGGCACTCCTATCCTAAGCTGCTAGAAATGTTGACTTCTGAGGGTTCTGGGCTGAAGCCCTTCCCAGGAATTCTTCGATGCCTTCTCTGAAGCAGATCACTTCATCCAGCCTTACAGTCCCTCCCAGGGTAAGCCTACATCAAATCACTGGGTGATGAGAAGGTAAAAATATGACCTTCTGCCTTGTACAGCAATAACTCTGAAGAGCTACAGCAGCTATAGAATCCCTGAGTCCTAGGCTGCGTCTTCATCATAATATTCTCACTCTGTCCAGTTCTGTTTCTCTCATTCCCTAAAAAGTGTCATTCATAAAAGTACTTTCTATTAATATTGCTTTATGCAAAAATCTGCCTCAGGGTTTGATTCCTGAAGAACCCGACTTTCACACCATACATTCTAAAATAGATTTTTGCCTATATCCATGCTAAAAAAATAAACAGTGTGTCAGTAGGATAGTGTTTTCAGCATCATTCAGGAGCTTGTTGGAAAGGCAGACTCAGGCCCAATCTCAGCTACACTGAATCAGAATATCTGGAAATGAAACCCAAGGATAGGTATTGAAATCGTCTCTCTAGGCGACTCTTAAAAAGTATTGCAAATATTGGATATTAATGGAGAAAGAATGGCAAATACAATTAGATATTTATGTTAACAAATTATCTTTCAATTAAACTACTAATTCAGCTGTTATGAGAAACATTGGTATTCGAGACTTACATATGTTAGTTTTTACTGCCCCCATGTTTTACAAAAAAATATATGCAGCAGTTATATAATAATATAAGTAGCTAGATTCCCATTCTGATTTGTGGCTTCATACAGTAGATAATTTCAGCCCTTTCTTTCAGTCAAAACATAATACTTCGACTTCTTTATTTTTTCCATAAAAACATTCTTATCTTTCTGCAAATCACATCATAAAAAGTTTTTTTAGTAGGCCTAACAACTGAGAATAGAAAACCTGTCTGCATTGGGTTCCTCCTGCAAGTTTACAAATTGCTTTCACATGTCATATGTCATTTGATGCTAATGAAATTCACGTGCCAGATTTTATTTTAATTAACAGATGATGATGTGTGTATTAATTGAGGCCAAGCAGCTTGCTCAAGATCGAGCTTGTAACTGAGAGAATCGGATGGAGATTCGGGTTGTCTGAGTCCACATCCTGTTCTCTGTTAAAGGGAGCTCATTGGAAAGATCTATCTATCATCACCTGTCTATCTACTTATGATGATTCTTCTTGATGCTAGCAGACTCTCCTCAATGTGTAATCGACTTAAATCAAGAGAATACAACACAAATCAAATCAAGGTCTGCAGTATACTCTTCATAAAGCCTACTTCCCTGTTGCCTACTGGATCGAAGTGTACACGTATATGATAAAGTATTATGTTCAAGAAGGAACTAAAGGGGAAATTAACATATCTGAATATCTGGAATATTTTCCTGTTAATATTCAGTTTAGTGTACCTGGTACAATTTTATGGAATATAAAAGATGTTTATGAATTTTTCTACACTATTTATTGTGTGTCTAGTATGTCATTTTGCTGGGTACTGTGTAAAAAGAGATGAGAAAAATAAAGTCCCTGCTCTCCTAGAAAATATTTTCTAATGAAGCAGAAAGCTGATGACAAGTCAACAGATATAGAATAACTACAAAGTGCAAAATGCATAAAGAAAATAACCAAAAAAATTGGTTATTGGCTAAAATACAGAATAATGAAAAGCAGAGGAACTTCCTAACCTGAATATATTGTGGCTATTAATAATTCTACTCTTAGTATTATATATTTATGCTATAAGATTCTATTTTTCTAAGATATTAAAATACTTGCAGTTAAGAGCCCATTTGAAGAACAGGAGTAAGTGGCCAATGCAGTGTTGCAAACAAGCCTTCAGGTTACTAGAGTTGAAAATTTAAATGCGCTCATTTTTTTATGATTATCTATTCTGATACATTTCTCAATTAAATCATAAAATATTTCTCATAAAACTTCTCTCCAATAACACATTAACAAACTGATTGCCTTGACCTTCATATATTCCCTTTAGACAATGCTGAAAGACTCTGCCACAAAAAAAAAAGGTTTCTGGTCACCTTTTAATTTTCGTGTGGATTGGAATGGTGGCTGCTGCTGCTGCTGAGTGCAGTGGGTGATTTTACACCTTTCAAGAACAGGCAGACGGTAGCAGCAGATGGGACATATTTATAATCCCAAACATCCCCATTGAGCAGTCATTTAAACATCTGGGCTTCAGAAAGGGTCACCATTGCTGGAATGAGTTCAAATGTGTTATAACCTGCTTTACCTACACCATCATGTAATGTACGTAATGATGGTTAGCAATTCTCAAAAGCATCAGGCTCTTCAAATTTTACCTCCTGCTTCTTCTATTCTGTATATTTTTTTACTCTAAATCAAGATATTATTATCACTGAAAATAAACAAATATAATATATTTACTGCATCTATGGAAGCAATGGCTAGCCTTATGTACAACTACCATGTTTCCCCCAAAATAAGACCTAACGGGAAAATAAGCCCTAGCATGGGTTTTCAGGATGACATCCCCTGGTCTCTTGGAGCAAAAATTAATATAAGACCTGGTCTTATTTTCAGGGAAAAATGGTAGAATATGCCAGACATTGTGATAACCACCTTCCATCCATTAGCACATTTAACCCACTAAACTATTCCATAAGCTAAACTCTAATATTATTCCATTGCTTGAAATTTTAGAGTTAAAAAAAAAAAAATAGTATGAAGAAGGATCCAGTAGTTGCAATAAGATGAATACAAGTTTTCTCTGGGTTCTGCTTCTCCTCCACTGGGATATTGTAAGAATTTTCAAGTTACTTAATCAGTTACCACTGGGGCAGCAAAAGAACCATGGAAGGAATATCTTACCTAGAAATAATCCCTCTATCACCATGAAAATAGTTTGCTTAGATATTGAGAGGAAGTTATTTACAAAGATTATCATCCTAGACTCTAATAGTACATATCACTTTAGTTTTATGCCATTTATTTCCCAATTCCATAGAAAGCTCAGCAGCACATATAAACTCGTGGAGTTAGGGAGAAGGGAGAATAAATAACTTAACATTTCAGAGTTTTAAGAAGGCTGAGTATTTGGCTCATGCTATTGAACAAAACCAAAGTAAAACAAAATTCTTGGGAATGTATGAATCTCTTGAAATATAATGTACTAAATATAGGTCTAACTACATCTCTTTACTCAAGCTGCAGCCCTTCTATATTTATGCTTTTACTTATTTAGGGGTAGGATTATTATATCAGAGGCGTCAGGGAGACAAATCAATGGATATGGTAATGCATGTATAACTAAAACCAATTTGCTAACTACTTTGTGAAAAATCACTGCCAAAGCTAGAAACTGGGTGGGTTATATGAGATGGTGGCTAAGCAGTAAGAGAACAGGAATATCTCTTATAGAAACCCTACAGTTAATTTTCTCCAGTTAACTCCTTTCCATTATACAGGTGTCAGATTACAGGCATCCTTCCCTTACCATCTTGTATCTGGGTTAGCTGCTTCTCCCAAGACATTCCTAAATAGCTTTGGTGACTTCCATAAGAGGAAAAAAGATAGTGCCTAGTATGGATGCGATATTGCCAACAGTTGAATTGGACATCTCTTCTGCTATCGAGCTGCTATTTGTTTTCTATGATATACAGAGGGTGCCAAAAAAATTTACATACATTTTAAGAAAGGAAAAAAACCCTGCATTAATTGTTATGCTTAAAAGATGAATACAAGTTACGTTTGACTTTTGCAATTACCAGAGGCGCTCGAAGTGGTTACCGTCAGCATCCAGACACTTCTGATTATGGCGAAGTAGTGCTTGAGCATAGATAACATCTCTTAAAATGTGTATATGTTTTTTTGGCACCCCCGGTATATTCTTACAACCATTCATCTATTTGTTCTCAATTGAGCTCTGGTTTTATTCACATGGGCTACAGGGACCCAAACAATTTTCTTGAAATGGGTCTAACATAACAATTGAACAACAAATTTAACCAGCAGTTGTTTGCAACTCTGAGCTGACTGCTATGTTATATGCTATGATACAATGATACAAATTGAAAACAAGTCTATTGAGAAATATAGCCACACACAAACAGATATCGAAAAATATAATATAAAGTATTTTTAAAACACAGGCTGAGAAAACACTTCTCTGCAGTAAAGAACTACTGAGGGACAATCAATTCAAAGGGTTCCAAGAGAGATAGGGGGCAGGGGACATTTTAGGGAATAGGGATGATCTTTAAATGGGACCCAATGGAAAAGAAAACTTTTCTAACAGATTCTGGCAAGAAAAGCCTTGTAGGAGAAAAAAACAAAAAAAATAAAACAAAACAGAGTAAAGAATGGTGGAGGGAAAAGGTAGGGAGACTTTTTCCTTGAGACTTCTGCAAGAACAGCTCATCAAAATAATTCAATACTATAAGCCCCTTTGACATTAACTAAAATTAGTTCAGGCTAAATCAGTAAAGAATGGCAAATTATAACTGCAAATAATTCAAATATAATAATCATTTTATTTGTATTGACTCTCAGTTGTAACTAAAGATATTTATAGGTTATCAATGTCTTATATTTGAATGCTTTCTCCAATGTGTGATTTTATTTTAAAATCCATACCAAGAGATTGTGCAGGAGATGAACTTCTCTTGCAGAATATTTGAGGATTTTGATTCCCAAAGTTTTATTATTCCATTATATAAATCTCTACAAAGTAGATTTTCTTGGTCACATAAATTACTTTACACCTCAAAGTCTAATAATGCAGAACAAATGATGCATTTGTCAATATGCACCATACTTATTTTTCACTGCCATATATTTCTGCTGTCAAAAGATTAATTTTGCTGTTATCATAGCTTTACTTTAAGATTTGACAATGACCAGGAATCGGTGCTCAGACATTAGTGTTTATTATCTGCTCATCACCAGCAAGTTACTCTTTTCCAAGGGAACAAGCATATACCATGATGATGTCTGAAAGTGGCTGGTAACAATTATAGTGACAATTCTCTCTGATTGATACGAAAGGGGAGAAGTTGGAGAGTTACTCAAATTATGCTCAAATTAAAACTCTGTAATCAAACTCTGCTCATTCAAGACTAATATTATTTTCTTGCCTAATTGCCCAAGCATGTTGGCTATCACTGTGATCTCTAACTTTTCTCTTAAATAATTTAATCATCCCATTACAAAACTTAAAGAAAATGGTACCGTGCTCATTTAGCTATAAATTAATTGAACATGGATTGGTTGACTTGGGGAGAATCAAAATTGTTCTCTTACCAGGGCGTGGCTCTTCTCACTTCATGCTTTCCCCACAGGACTCATGCCTATAATCCCTTATCTGAAAATTGGAAATGGACTAACATCTAAAAGGCGCAGCTTACATAATTTAGAAAAAATATAAATAAAAAAACCCCTCATTTTAAATCTTATGTGAAATGCTGCAAGTCTATTTTTGATGTTTACCCATTAATATGAAAATTTACACACTCTACTTGAAAAATACCAAATATAAGGTGCTGCCCTAGATTATTTTTAGAAGCAAGAGTTTTGTATAAGTGATTCCTTTTCTTTTGGAACAAAAAGGAGTATGTTTCCCTTTCAACTGAAGCTTTATTATTTATAACATGAGAGCCCTCTTTATCTCAATATATTCAGTTAATCCACATTCTCTTGGCTAATACTGGTAATCTATTTGTGAGCTTACTATATGAGATAGGGATAACTCTTGTTCTTCTTTTAGATGAGGAAACAGAGAGTAGAGAAGCAAAATCACAAGGTCACAGAATCACAGCTTGAAATTAGTGGACACAAAATTCAAACTCTAGAAGTTTGACTGCAGAATGAATGCTCCCTGTTCACCTGTTTTTGACCTTTACTCCATCCTTTCTAAATCCAGAAGGTGATTTAGAGAAGGAAAGATTATTTCAATTTTGAATTGATGGATGCTTTTTTTAAATTTAATAATATTTTAATTGACAGTTTTTTAACATATATTTACCTTATTATGAAAATACATTAAGACTTTGTTCTGGGTAGGGACCATTGTGCATTTTCATGACACATTTACCAAAGATTTATATGGACAATAATCTCCAGCATGCATTCTCCTTTCCTCAATTTTTAGCAGTCTCTTCTTACTATTTACTATTTTATAACTCTGATGCATTTTCAGACATAATCATTCTCATTGGAGTCTAACTACTCAGATAAACAATATTTTAATCATCTTCCTTTTGTTATTTAGGTGGGATAAATGTCATACCTGGCATGTGAATATCTTCCATATCGGTAGTCATTAACTCACTTTTACATGTGGCATTGTAATATGCTTAGCATCATGCAATCATCAAGCCATGTTCTCAAAAGACAACCACGATTTCTATTAAGAACTCTTTTATTAAAATGAAATTTGGGATAGCTCCTTGACTAAATTGCATAGCTAACAACTCCATATAGAAATGGAAATTTCAATTGTTCCTACATTTTAGAAATATCTAAGGATTATCAAAATGATTAATCTTTAGTATTGGAGAGAAAAAGTTTATGAGAGGAAAAATATTTTAACCTAGACATCTGGCCAATTGACAAACTGGACACAGAGCTAAAAATTATTTTGTCATGATTTCATCAGATGCTGATTTATAAATATTTCAGTGTCAGTGACATGTGCAGAGTCAAAACTTTTTTAATGCTTATGTTTCTAAGGTGAATATAGATAATTTATTCTGGGGACTAAGGTCCAAAGAGAAAGCATCCTGGAATGGATCATCTTTATACTTTAGCATCAAAGTGAGTGCTGGGGATATATATTTTGGTGACATTTGGGCCTTGAGCAATAATTTGGGGCCACCTGGCTTTGATTAGCTCACAGTAAGCTAATGTAAGAATAATCTTTAATGTACCCCCCCCACACACACACCCCAATCTTCCAGGGTTTCTCTTTATCCCAGAGAAATAGCTATTAGTATTCAAGTAAGTGAAGAAGCATTAAAAGAGTTTGTTCCTCTGGAAACTTGTACAATTTTGGCTATAACACTTCTGTTAATATTGTCACCTGAAGAAAAAGAGTAACTGACTCATCTTATAATTTTTTTAAATTTATAACTGAAACTTGTATATGTCGGGGGCAAAATATGTATTCTAAATCAGAAGCAGGACCATAAGAGTTAATACATCAACCACCGACTTTAGTAGACCTGGGAGAAATTCTGGCAAATGTTAAAATCTGACATGGACTTTCTGTACTTCACCTCTTGTTTTAAGTCTCTGTGCTAAACATACAGATTCAAGATTTCCTTGTTTAGAGCCAACTTGAAAAAAGAAACTTGGGTGATGTAAGGCCTCTTTGGCATGACATATAACTGACAAGGGAATCAACATGAATCAGGCCTGCACACACACAGTTTGTTACCAAGCAAAAACCCTGAACTCTGGAGGCATCCATGATAATTATTAGTCAGTTGGGAGACCTCAGGATGAAATTTTATGGGGCTCCGGGGTCAAAGATCAACATTAGACTGATCATCAACTTTCATCACCATGTCATTCACCAGTTGGGATCAAATTAATTCTGCTTATTTAACTTATAATGCTGGCAGTTTTCCACATCTCTATTTAAATGAAAGATTGTGACATGACATGGCGTCTTTTTACTTTAGTGTTGGATGAACTCATCCGATTATTAGACAGAATTTATTTCTGTGATGTCTGGTCAGGTGTCCTAAACCTATTCCATGGCAATATATAAATGTCATATGTACTATTATAGAAAATAAATTGCTCTTAAAATGGTTATTCATTTTAAATATGAATAAAAATTTTTCAGATGATAAATAAGCAAGAAAAAATATTGAAGTGTGAGAATACAGATGGCCAAGGACAGTAAATCTATTGCTGCTTTTTGATTTGCATAATTTAAGTAATTTTATGCCTTGTCAATAACCATCAGTCTTAACCTTTTTATTCAGTAATTATATATTTTATAACTTATCCTAGGTAAATAATCCTCAATACATAAAATTATATATTGTACACTGATTGCAAAATTTAGAAATACTTGATATCTTTTATAATAAAGAAAATAGCCAAATTATTTGTATATCTCTATGATGGATTATACTGCCACCATAAAACAATAATAAACATTTAGAAATGAAATATGCTGCAATAGGACATTATAAAATTTCCAAAACAATCATTTTAATTAAATTTAAAAAGAAAATGACATAAAGCAAAATATGTAAAGCAAAATAAACATATAAGTAATATATAAATATGCAATTACACAGAAATAGTTGTAAAAACCAAAACAAATTAAAACATTTAAATTGAAAAAAGACAATGACCCAAAATGTGTGGGACAAAGCAAAAACAGTCCAAAGAAGGAAATTCATAGCAATGCAGGCCTACCTAAAGAAAAAATAAAAAATCTCAAATCAATAGTGTATTTTTATGCCTAAGGGAACTGAAAAAAACAACAGAAAACAAAGCCCAAGGTGAGTACAAGGAAGGAAATAATAAAGACCAGAGTGGAAGTAAACAAAATACAAACTAAAAAGCAATAATAATAATAATAATAATAATAATAATAATAATACAAATCAATGAAACCAAGAGCTGGTTTTTTTTGAAAAGATAAATAAAACTGATAAAACTTTAACCAGACTCATCAAGAGAAAAAGAGAGAGAGCCACAATAAATAAAACCAGAAATGAAAGAAGTGACTACAAATACCACAGAAATGAAAAATAAAAAATAAAAAAGAAGAAAGAAAGAAAATACTACAAGCAACTATATGCTAACAAATCAGACAGTCTGGAAGAAATGGATGAATTCCTAGACTCCAAGGCTGAATCAAGAAGAAACATAAAATCTGATCAGACCAATTACTACTAATGTAATTGAATCAGTAATCAACAAGTTCCCAACAAACAAAAGCCCTGGATCAGATGGCTTCATAGGTGAATTTTACCAAACATTCAAAAAAGTATTAACACCTATTCTCCCCAAACTATTCCAAAAAATCCAGGAGGAGAAAAGTCTCTCAAGCTCATTTTAGAGATCACCACTACCCTTACCCCAAAACCAGACAAGGACATTACCAAAAAAAGAAAACTATAGGCCAATATTCCTAATGAACATAGATGCAAAAATCCTCAAAAACATATTAGCAAACCCAATTCAACAATACATTGAAAAGATCACACACCACGATCAAGTGGGATTCATTCCTGGTATGCAAGTTTGGTTCAATATTCACAAATCAATTAACATAACACACCATATAAACAAAATGAAAACCAAAAATCTTATGGTCATATCAATAGGTGAAGCAGAAGCATTTGACAAAATCCAGCATCCATTTATGATAAAAACTCTCAGCAAAGTGGGAATAGAAGGAACACATCTCAACATAATAAAGGCCATATATGACAAACCCACAGCTAATGTCACATTCAATGAAGAAAAGCGTTCTCTTTAAGATCAGGAACAAGACAAGGATGCCCACTTTCACCATTTTTATTCAACATTGTACTGGAAATTCTAGCCACAGCAATCAGACAAGAAAGAGAAATAAAAGGCATCCAAATGGGAAAAGAGAAAGTAAAATTGTCAATATATGCAGATGACATAATACCATACATAGAGAGAACCCCAAAGACTCCACCAATGAACTATTAGAACATATAAATGAATTTAGTAGAGTAGCAGCATACAAAATTAATACTCAAAAATTGGTTGTATTTTTATACACCAGTAACAAATTATCAGAAAGAAATTAAGAAACAATTCCATTTACAACTACATCAAAAAAAAAGAAAAAGAAAAGAAAAATACTTAGGAATAAATTTAACCAACGAATTAAAAGACCTGTACTCAGAAAATTGTAAGACATGAAGAGAGAAATAAAAGAAGATACAGATAAATGGAAATATGTACCATGTTCATGGATTGGAAGAATTAATATAGTTAAAATGTCCATAATACCCAATACAATATATAGACTCAACACAATCCCTATCAAAATACCAATGGCATTTTTCACAGAATGAGAACAAATAATCCTAACATTTGTATGGAATCAGAAAAGACCCTGAATAGGCATGACAATCCTGAGAAAGAAGAACAAAGCTGCAGGTATCATGCTACCTAATGCCTGATTATACTACAAGGCTATAGTAATCAAAACAGCATGGCATTGGCATAAAAACAAACACATAGATGACAGGAAAAGAAATAAATCCATGCCTACATGGTCATTTAATCTATGACAAAGGAAGCAAGAATTTACATTGGTGTAAAGACAATCCATTCAATAAATGGTACAAGAAAATTAGACACATACATAAAAAAAATGAAACTGGACCACCTTATACCATATACCAGAATAACTCAAATGAATTAAAAATTTAAATGTAAAACCCAAAACCATAAACTCCTAGAAAAACATATAGGAAGTAAATTGTCATACATTACCCTTAGCAATATTTTTACCGATATATCTCCTTGGGCAAGGGAAACAAAAGGAAAATTAAATAAATGTTCTAAATCAAACTAAAAACTATTTTCCACACAAAGGAAACTACCAACAAAACAAAAACACATCCTACTGAATGGAGGAAGATATTTGCCAATGATACACCTGATAAGGGGTTAGTATCCAAAATTTATTTAAAATCTCATACAACTCAACACCCAAAAAACAAACAACCCAATTAAAAAATGGGCAGAGGACATGAAGAGACATTTCTCCAAATAGGACATACAGATGGCCAATAGATATATGAAAAGATGCTCAAAATCACTAATCATCAGACAAATGGAAGTAAACCCACAATGAGATACCACCTCACTCCTGCCAGAATAGCTAACATGAATAAATCAACAAACCACAAGTGTTGGCAAGGAGAAAAGGGCAAGGAGAAAAGGGAACCCTTGTGTACTGTTGGTGGGATTGTAGATTGGTGTAGCCACTACGGAAAACAGTATGGAAGTTCCTCAAAAAATTAAAAATAGAACTACTTTATGATCCAGCAATTCCACTCCTGGATATTTACCCAAAGAAATCCAAAATATTAATCTGAAAAAATATATGCACCCCTATCTTTATTGCAGCGCTATTTACAATAACCAAGATTTGGAAACAATTGAAATGCCCATCAATAGACGATTGGATAAAGAAATTGTGGTATATTTACACAATGGAGTATGACTCTGCCATACAAAAAGAATGAAATCTTACCATTTGCAACAACATGGATGGACCTAGAGCATATTATGCTAAGTGAAATAAGTCAGACTGGAAAAGACAAATACCATATGATCTCACTTATATGTGGCATCTAAAGAATAGAATAAACGAGCGAACAAAACAGAAATAGACTCAGATACAGAGAAAGAAAACCTGATGATTGCTAGATGGGAAGGGGATAGAGAGATATGTGAGAAAAGTGAAGGGATTAGGAAGTACAAATTGGTAGTCACAAAATAGTCACAGGATGTTAAATACAGTATGGGGAATATAATGAAAAAAAAAGAAAACTTGAAACCAATATTGGAGACAATTTTTTTCTAGGGATATCTGCCATTTCCAGAAGTGGTGATTAACAGACTGAGGAACTACACATTACTTTTGATAACCTTGTGGGGTTAGCTGTGCAAATATTAGAATCCAGGGCCCTGAAGTTGGAGGGCCTAGTAAACCTCCCATGAATTGGATTAGGATTCCAAACAATTATACCCCAGGAGATAGAATTCCAGATTACACTCCAAGAGTAACAGTTAACCAGAAACAAGTAGAATTGCAAGATTAGCTTTGGACTTTAAAAATAAAATAAAATTACTTATACCTCTCAGATTTTAAAATAACTTTTTAGATGAAAACATAATATCCAAAATGAGCAGAAGAAAAGATGAAGTACCAAAAAAGGGGATGGGGACCAATTACACACAATAGAAAAAGATATTAAATATGTACCGTTGTTAAGTTTAAGGGGATTTAAGAAAAGGAAAAATTTTAGCCAAGAACTGAAATCTATAAAATCTATTAAATCTCCTAGATTTTGCACAATTAAAATAACCAACATTTATTAAATGCTTAATATGTTATAAACATTAGTCTAATTTATTTCTAGCAAAACAATTATGAGATAATTAGTAGTATCCCTATTTTACCTACATGGAAACTGAGGCTTAGAAAATTTAAATGACTTGCTTACAACTGCATAGTTATCTAGTGGCAAAGTTAAACTTTCAACCTGAAACTCTGACACCAGAAACCAAAATGTTATTTACTGTAACATAAACTAAGAGCATTACTGGTTTGCAACAATAGCTCTTGAATAAACTAATTTAAAATTTAATTTCATGCTTTTATTCTTAACATGTTGAAAAAGTTTCCAAACTGTATTTTTACATTGGGAGAGTACTGTATACAGTAAGGCATATTCAGGTGCTTAAAAATCTTCAGCATTTATCTTGAACATGAGTTAAAATTATGTGTATTTATGTCATTGTTGTTGTTGGAGTAGAAATGTAGGAATTCTTACTAATCCATAGCAAAACCTTCAAGCTCTTCTTGAATGGAAACATTGATAATGTTTGTTTCCTTATCATTTTGTGCATTGCATTAAAATTGAAATATAGCCAAAAAAATCCTCACTTCATTAAAGTTTTCTGTTAGTTGGTTTCTGGTTTTAAAAAACTGCTGTGATTATGTGTTTATCACTGTCAAAGGACTTTGTGTTTGTAAAGCCATAAGATAATAGTGTTTAGGGCAACATTTTTTTTCTTTACAATACTTAGACATCTAATGGTTTGTAATCTTTATTATTGTTGCTAATTAACATTTTTTTGAGTGTCGGTGTTACATATGACTATAATAAATATTTTCTTGACTTGGAGGAGTATTATTTTCTATTTAATAATATATGTATATATATATATATATATATATATATATATATATATATATATATATATATATATATATACACAACATATATATATATATATATATATATATATATATACACAACATATATATATATTTGGCACGAAGGAAAATATTACCTGTAGATACAAAGGGTGTTGGGCATTAAAATATTAATTTTATCACATTAGCACACATACACAAACATTAAAAAAAAACAAAAAACTATACCACCATCACAAATGCATTTAGTTTTATATCTACTCATTTATCTATAGAAAAAGCCAAGGACTTCTTTATTATTATTATTATTTTTGATTACTTTTTTTTTTATTAGTTTCAGGTGTACAAAACAACATAATGATTAGACATTTAAGCCCAGAGGTTTGTTAGAAAAAAATGGAATAACCAAAGGATTTACTGGGTCACACCTACCTTTAATTCAGCCTCTGACTCTCCAAAACCTCGCATAACATTTAGAACTGTCATACTCTACCAAATGATTAGATCATGCCCAACTAATACAAGGGGGAGGAGTATCAAAAATAATATAATTACAAAGGGAAAAACAGTTTTATAGTTAATAGTGAATTTAAGAAACATGGTGTTCTACAATTAAATTAAAACACCAGAGGCCTACAACATTTCCACTAATCATTATATTATTGTACTTTGCTTTTGAACTAATATATATATGCTAACCACAAAAAGAAGCACATCAATTTTTTTCTGTATTCAAATTTACCTGGGTATCAAATGATCAAATGATGTAATAAAAATGCATAAAATTGTTCACAAAAATATAAGTTAAATATAACACTCTTACTTTGCCTTCAGAAAACAACTTGCACACTTTAAAGGTCTAAAATAACATTTTTATCTATCCAGAACTACTAATTAACTATAGGTGTCATTAAAATTTTCTGCCACCTTGTTCTTTAATTATTATTTAACAGCCAAATACCAGATCCAAGATACCACAAATCTATGATTCTTTTCTCAGTTCCTTCAAATTGGGACAGTTCCTCTAAAGCTCATTTCTTGTCAGCTCATGGCTTACACTATTATTAACTATTTTTATGATGTTATTTTATTGCCATGGTTAACTACTGTTAATTTACAACATAATTGGGGTCTGACAAGCTCTGTGCTAAGCTTTCTACTTATATTTCTTCATTCATTCTTAATATTCTTATCCTAAAGTTGTTGATGAAGCAACTGAAAATCAAAGAGGACAAGTAATTTGCCCAAAGACATGGAGCCAAAAAAGCAGAGGTGAAATTCAAATTCAGATACATTTGACTTCAAAACACAGATTTTTAGTCACTACACTTCCACTTCAGATTTTGTACTTTTGCATTTTATTAAACATTAATCCATGGAGCAATGGAAGAAAGATTAGACTAAAACAAACAAACAAACACGTATGTTGCTAATGATACAAGCTATTCTTTCTAATACATAAGCAGGAATGCTTACTTAAAATTCTCTAAGACTCAAATTGTCTGAGCTACTTAGACAAATCCAGTGAACAGTAATACAGAAGACCTTTGTTCTCTGAAAATTTTATTCATACATTAATACTGACAAAGTATGTCTATCAAAATAAATTCTATCTCAACTTTACTGAGTCATATTAGGTAAGTAACAGCCAACAGAGATAAAAAAAAAAAAGGAAAGGAAAAACAAAATTTAAAAATTAACAAAACTTTCAGTTTTTGGCAGAGCCTGATTTTTACTGTTTTTTTTTTTTTCTGGTGGAAAACTGGACATTTCATTGCACTATGGCCCCAAAGAGTTTATAAAGGGAAATGTGTGTAATATTAACTGAAACATTTCAACTAATGGATTGAAGACGAAGGGGATTTTGTGTGGAGAGAGGAATAAATCCTTCAGTCATAAAGTTATGTGATGCCAATTAAAATGCACTCCCAAGTTACAAAGCAGCTGCCAAACTGCAGAGTGTTTTCAGAAAATAATTCTGAAGAGGGTCTAGGTGTCACAAGGGCTTTTGACATTCATCCTCAGAATATTTCACCCATAAATATAACTTTATGCAAAAGCAAAGAGAGTTTGCCAAGCACAGAATTTCATTTAGCACCCTGGTAGTTTACTTAATTAGAATACACCCAGACTTCCTTAATACTCGTTTGTAAGCCTAAATAAACTTCATCACCACAAACTGACTTTTAAATTATGTGGTTCTTAAGAGCCTGTGGGCATGTAATAGAACATACTGTAAATATAGTCATTAACACACACACACATACACACACACACACACACACACACACTCGGAGAATCTAGCAATAGATAGTAAACCTATTCATGTTACTCTCCAATTATATGAACTTTGGAAAGACAAATATTAACCTCTACTAGACTCAATTTCTTATCTGCAGAAAAAGAAGAAAATACTTGCTGCTTTTTAGTTACTATATTGTTTTCAAGACTAAATAAGATAATGTTTGCAAAGTGCACAGTACAGTGCTCATGTGGTAAATGTGAGCAAACAATATTTAAGATAGTATTAGTGAAAAGAATGATAAATGGAAGTCAAAAGTCCTAAATTATAGTCTTTTTACTGTCATTAACTAGATGTGTGACCTTAGGAAAGTCTCATTACAATAGTTGTCCTCAGTTCCCCTATATGTAGCACCAGAATACATTCAAGATAAAAGAGTCTCAATTTTATTACAGTCTAGCTATGATAAGATCTATTAAGAATTCTCAGCAACTAATATAACTAATGGTGTTATATAAGCCTTTCCATTAGGCTGTCCTTTAAAATTCACATTTGAGAAAGGTTGTACATAGTAAGAACCTTTTATTGATTTACTTGTGAAAATATGTCAAGAATGAGTACAATATCATCTTATAATGAATTACACTCAAGAGGAGACTTACTCGGTTACTCAGTTCTTGTTTTCAGGCAGCATGACTAACAAAAACTGTGAACAGCCATCCCAATGAAAAACATTGAAATCATGGAAAACTGGGGAGGGGTGTAAGAAGGCATTTATTAAATTGTGTCAATGACCAGGAATGATAATCAGGAACTCACAGAGGACAAGCTTAAAATGAAAGCAGGAATTCTGGGCACTTAGTACCAAAGCAAAATTGTGCCATGAAGTTTTTTAATGAGACCTGAAATTTTTGAACTTTTCCTTACCTATATTTTGAACTTTTCCTTACTAGGTAAGGGGCAGGATATAAAGTCTAGGATAGCTTCAGGTAAGAAATCAAGTGAAAAATACATAAATTGCACAGTTTCCAATTTTGTGACGATAAAATATGACTAAATCTCTAAGAAAAAGGAACCAACTAAGAAACAAAGCTTTGCAAAGAGGGGAAAAGAAATCAGTCTTCCTAATAGATAACCAGAAGCTGACAGTCATACAATACATTCATGGATCAAAACATAAAACAAAGAGCATTTTACTTACTATAACTGAATGATAACTAAAAAACTATGCATCTAAAACTGTGGACTGCAACAGTTTTGTTGCACATTTAATGTGTAATTACTCAACTTATATTTTAACCAAGAAAAAAAGGGTTATTAAAAAACAGGATTTGAAAAGTTTTAATAGATGATGTATTACAGAATTGTACTCTTGAAACTTATGTACGTTTATTAACCACTGTCACCCCAATAAATTTTAATTAAAAAACATGGTTTTATTCCTCATGACTGTGCTACAAAAGCACTGAGTCTAAGTTTGGCAGATGTCCAAAGGACTTAAAATTTCCCTGATTCATCCATAAATAGAACAGTTTCTCAGATGAAGGGATATGGTAACTTCAGATCCCACTATACATCTATTTGCAGTTTATCTTGTTTCTTAGGAAAAGGAAATTGTCAAAAAAACATAAATATGACTTAGGAGAACATGAAAACTGAAAACCAAATCCTTGACCAAGCAGTTTTCCCTTTCACTTGGGAGGAGTCGACTGTAGAGATTGCAGATGACGT
The DNA here is from genome assembly GCF_036562045.2 of Rhinolophus sinicus. Classification (NCBI taxonomy): domain Eukaryota; kingdom Metazoa; phylum Chordata; class Mammalia; order Chiroptera; family Rhinolophidae; genus Rhinolophus; species Rhinolophus sinicus. The sequence continues at coordinate 16,969,152 of NC_133753.1, forward strand.
CATCAGTTATTGAAATTGATGGAGCTGCTAAGATAACATTCTTCACCCCAGTGTAAACACTGATGGATCCTTCGAGAGATGCCTTACATTGCAAGTCTGGTAGTTACTTTATGGGTCTGACAAGTGTGACCTTTAAAATAATGTATTTGCTATAAAAGAGGAAAGAGAAGTCTTTATAACTAAAATATATTGGCTACAAAATTACTTTCCAGCAAGTAGTCTGATTACAATCAAAATAACATACCAAAATGAAACAGTTTACCTGTGATCAATTTAATGTAGTTATAAAATGCTAATTATGAGAGCAAACACATTCAAGTTTTGTGGTACCTATGTCTATAAAACTCGCAGAGAATCTAACATTCAGTGATGTGTAGCACATATGGGTAAGCAGATGGCTGAAGTATTATTTTTAAAAACAGGAATTTTGCTGACAAAATACAGAATAGGAATGGTGTGATTGGACAGCTAAGAGGATGTTATTTATGAGGCAGTAAACTCATGCTCAGTAATTGGATTCTTGTAAATGGCAAATAAAAAGGACTTGGGGCGGGGGATGAGGGTTTGCAGATATAGAAATGGAGGAGAAATTCTTCTTACACTATACCTATTTGTAATTTTCATCCTAGCTCATCACCTTTCACTTTCTTGGCTTTAACAGAGCTATAAGAGAAGGAGGTCTACCTTACCATATCAGGCGTGATTAATGCAAATTATTAACTTTTGCCTTTTTGTTACAATTCTGGGGGGCAAAAACATAAGAAAACAATTCTGTACACAATGTGATATACAAGTATAGGTGATATATTATAGAATTGTACACTTGAAACTTACGTAATTTTACTAACCATTGTCACCCCAATAAATTTAATTAAACAAACCAAAAGCTGGTGTAATAATATTTATATCAGACAAAATAGACTTTAAAACAAAGACTTAAATGGCCACTTAAAATAACTTCGTCAAAAGGTTCAAACTGTCAGTTATAAGATGAGGAAATTCTGTGAATCTAATGTACAGCATGGTTACTATAATTAATAATACTGTATTCTATAAAAAAATTGCGAAGAAAGTACCTCTGAAGCCATCTTAAGCGTTGTCTAAACACACACACACGCACACACACACACAAGGTAATTATGTGAGGTGTGAATGTGTTAATTAGCTCGATTGTGGCAATTATTTCACAATGTATACATATATCAACCCATCACATCGTATATCTTAAATACAGAGGGTGCCCCAAAAATGTATACACATTTTAAGAAAGGAAAAAACTATTAAAATTGTAATACTCAATATATACCAATAACAAAAGATGAATACAAGTCATGTGTATACATTTTTGGGGCACCGCCGGTATACACAATTTTTGCTTGTCAGTGACACCTCAATAAAGCTGAAAAGAAATATATTGCTGATTTGATGCCTCTTCTTTGAATTACTTTAGCACCTTGTTTATATCCTCAATATTCATCATATTCAACTGAGATTCCTGGAACCTGCATGCCTTCTTGAATTTTTCTATCACTTTGCAGAAATCATAGATTATCTCTTGCACATGGTATTTTATTCTTCTAACCAGGAATTAGACTTGGCCAATAATAAATGGTCAGTAAAAATTTAGTGAATACATTCATGAAACCCTATTACTCAATTAATATATTTAAACCATCATATTTAGAATTGCAGAAATTTTGGCAGAGGTGAAAGTTTAACTTCTCTTTAATAATAACCATTTTTTAAGAAAGAGGCTTAATAATTATATAATTAGCTTAAATCTCAAATTACCTGGCTACAGGTGAATTAAATTTGTATTATTGCACAACAGTGAGGTATAAACTACATTTCAAGACCTCTAAATATCAAGTACATGATTCACATGTTAACCTTTCCGAATATGTATAATCAAGTTTTCCTCACATTTTACTTCAAAATATTTGAAGATATTCAATTCAGTTTCATCCCCAGCTTCTGTTTTTGTTATAATGAGAGTTTGACTTAATAGAAAAATATGCAAATTGTGTGTAAGAGGTAATTTTATTTTAGAAACCAACATTTTCTTGTGCTCTCCCCATCCCTCAGAAATCGACCCCATCAGATGTTCTCTTTGCTGTGGGCATCACAGACACATGGGTGTGGTCAGCACAACCCCTGCTTCCTCGTCACCATATGACCAACCCAGGAGAGGAAGTTTCCTTCTGGGTGACAGGCCTTCACAAAGTGAGCTGGGGCCAGGAGAGCCGTTTCAGTCAGGCCTTGGCACAGCACAGGTTATCCATTAAGCACCCCTGAAGTATAATAAATTCAATTATCTCAATAAAATGATAGAAACCCACTGCCACACACTCACACAAACTACAACAACAACAACAACAACAACAAAAGGCAGGAGGAAAAAAGAAAAGAAGGAAAAACAGAAACTACTATGAAACCTCAGCAGCGTCCCAGCACTCAGTTTAAATATAAAAAAGAGATCAACAGAAAACAGTGAAAAGGACAAGAAAACCAACAAGGCCACCTCCGGGGTGGTGTCCCACAGGTAGGGTGCCAGCTTCACGCGTGTGCAGACGGTGAGTGCGTCACGGGACAAGATGGTGCCCTCAGCCAAGAGCTGTGCCAGAACCAGCCGCACGGCTGGCTGGTGGTCGGGGCATTTCTGTGCGCTGCAGACAGGCCTGCTCCTGGTGCCGGAGAGCAGTGACTAACTACCCCAGGAACTATCAGCTGTGTGTGAGCTACGAAGGCCAGGTGGGGCACTACTGCATCCTGTACCAGGCCAGCCAGGTCAGCTTCCACGAGGAGGTGCCCTCTGAGAAACTCATGCTGCTGGTGGAGCACTATGCCTCAGACAGATAGACTCTGTACCAGCCTCATCCAGCTAAAGATCATGGAGGGCACAGTGGCAGCTCAGCGCACAGTGGCAGCTGAACACTGGACCTGAAACTGCTGCAGACAACTGGGAGGAGGAAATCCAGAGATCTGATGCTGGGCATTGACTGAGGGAACAACACCTCTGTTAAGGGCATAAAGCATGACACCACTGAGGCCTTTCTGGGTGAAGCCTGAGTCATGCCACAACTTTGGCACAGCAACCAGGTGAAGCTTTAGGGTGTGATTGTGGAGGAGAATGTGACCAAGGGGAGCCTGGCGGGTTTTCTGCGGTGGCGGGGTTGGTTGGTGCTGCATGGAGACTGTCCCCTCAATTTCTCACTAGATGTCTGCAAGGCCATGGAATACCTAGAGGGCAACGACTTCACATAACCAGACCTGGCTGCCTGCAGCGTGCTGCTGTCCAAGGGCAACATGCTCAATGGCACTGACTCAGGCCTCATCAGGGAGTCCAGCAGCACCAGAACAGGGGCGAGCTGTGCAGCAGGTGGATAGCCCAGGAGGCTCTGAGAAAGGAGGAATTCTTCACCAAGTTGGATGTGTAGTTTCAGAATCCATCTCTGGAAAATCTACTCCTTTCGATGACTTCCCTATCCAACAATATCCTTGAAGGACATTTTCCCTCAGGTGGAGAGGGGCTACAAGGTGAACTCCCCCAACGGCTGCCTGCCTTTCCCCTAAGAGGTCATGAAGAACTGCCGGCAGCTGGACCAGCATGTGGCCCTCTTTCCTGCAGCTCCGTGAGCCCTTCCAGCACCTCAAAACCCATGAGATGGAATCATAATAATCTACTCCATGAGGAAAAATGATGCATAAACATATAACATTAGGATAAACTCTGACATACATCAAGTAGCACACAAAGCACCATTTGTTCACATTATCAGATTAAGCAAATAGCTAAAGATTAGAAATCAGAATTGCTTATATCAGAGACTTTTTTATTTCTATTAGGCAAACTAAGCATGTATGTTAACAACCACCTGTTTTCTGATACATTCTTCTTGACAGTAGAGGCACCAGCCTGCAGAAGGCTAGTAGAATTCTTTTCTGGAGGGCCTGAGAAACAATGCTGAATACAGCACTGGTGTTCACATAAAGGATTTTGGAAACAGAAAACCTGGATTTGAGTCCTATTTCAATCTCTGACTGGATTACAACTTCAGCTAATAGCTGGAATTATCTAAAGTCCGCTTTTCTCACATGCATAAAAGGGAAACAATATTACTTACTTCACAACAATCTTCTTAGCTCTATGTGAGTAAACAAGTCATGCTATTAAATGACTGCCTAGCACAAAGTGACTTCTCCATAACTGTAATTATGAAATCAGGGATAGAATTGTGTTTTACAAAGCTGCTCTAGATGGCAAAGGCTAAAGACAAAGAGAGAATTCTAAAAGCAACACAAGAAAAGCTCTTAGTTGCCTGCAAGGGAGCTCCCATAAGACTGTCAGCTGTTTCTCAACAGAAACTTTGCAGGCCAGAAGTGATTGGCACAAAATATTCAAAGTGATGAAAAGCAAGGACCTACAACCAAGATTATTCCACCCAGAAAGGCTATCATTTAAAATTAAAGGACAGATAAGAGCTTTCCAAACAAGAAGAAGCTAAAGGAGTTCATCACCGCCAAATCAGTATTATAAGGCATGTTAGAGGGACTTCTTTCAGATGGGGGAAAAAAAGATAAAATATGAATGATAAAATGGCAATAGCCACCTATCTATCAAAAATTACTTTAAAAGTCAATGTATAAAATGTTCCAATAGCAAAAAAAAAAAAAATAAAAAAATAAGGTGGCTAAATGGATAAGATAACAAAACACTTACATATGCTGCCTATAAGATACTCAATTCAGACTGAAAGACACACACAGACTTAAAGGGATGGAAAAAGTTATTTCATGAAAATGAAAACAAACAAACAAACCAAACTGGGGTAGCAATACTTATATCAGACAAAATAGACTTTAAAACAAAAGCTATAATGAGAGACAAAGAAGGACTCCGTAATCCCACTTCCTGGTATTTATCTGAAGAAACCCAAAATGCTTCTTCGTGGGGACATGTGCTTCCATTTGTTCACTGCAGCATTATTTAAAATGGCCAAGATGTAGAGGGAGCCTAGGTGTCCATTGATGGATGAATGGTAAAAAGGAGGTGGTATATATGTACAATGCAATATTCCTTGGCCTTGGAAGGGTATGGGTTTTTGCCATCTGCGGCGGCATGGATGGACCTGGCAGGTTTTGTGCTGAGTGGAGTATGTCAGATAGAGAAAGACATGAAAAATGATTTCACTCATATGTGGAATCTAAAGAGCAACAACAAAACAAATAAACAAAACAGAAACAAACTGATAGATAGAAAAATGTGATTGCTGCCAGATGGGAGGGGAGTTGGGTGACAGGGTGAAAAAAGTGAATTTGTATTAAAAAATACAAATTGGTAGTTACAGAATAATCATGGGGATGTAAAATAATGCATAGGGAATATAGTCAATAATATAATAAATGTGTATAGTGACAGGTGAGTAATAAACTGTACAGGAGGATCACTTCTTAAATTATATAAATGTCTAACCACTATGCTGTACACCTGAAATTCATATAATGTTGAATGTCAACTCTAATTATTATTATTATTTTTTTTTAATGGGGAGATGACGGGTAAAGGGTGGTCTAAATTTTCAGGTATAAAACAAGTAAGTCATGGGGATGTAACATAACAGCATATATAGCCAATAATACTGTGATAGCATGGTATGGTGTCAGATGGTTGCTCAACTCATCATGGTGACCACTTCTTTAGGTATATAAATGTTGAACAAATATGGTGTATACCTGAAACTGATGTAATGTTGTATGTTAGCTATATATATTTTTTTAATAAAAATCTTTAAAACAAAGAAAAAGTAAAACAAAACAAAGCTGATCTAGGAAACCAACATTTGGAAACCTATGTAGGATACTACACCACGCATATAACAGATAAATTAAAATGTGCATTATTATTGAAGATAAATGATTAAGAACATCGATTCTCACATGTGTATATGCATGTATGCAGATGTAATCTACATTATATTACAGCACATTAGATTTTTCTATCAAGATAAATATTTTCAGGGTGATAGCAGCAGGCCCCAACTGGAAACAACCAAGGTGGACCAAAGCAACTGCTCAAATGAGGTTCAACCCTGTGGGGGCAACAGACAGCAACATGTTTCCACAGAACTCTCTCAAATGCTGGTACTTACTGGAACATTAGTTGAAGAAATTTCAATCTTGAAGTCTAACGCAAATGAATTAAATAAGGAATACACAAAAGAAAACTAAAAGCAGTAATTTTTAACCCCCTTTCTCTTTTAGACAACCCATTTTTACATGTGTCTTTAAGCTTCATTTGTCATTTTTATGAAGATTATGCAGACATCTGTGTTTTTAGTTATGAGTTCTGAAATTGCATTTCAATTTTCCAATTATATCTTTCTACTTTGCTTTTTGCTGACACCTCCAAGTCACCATCTTTCCACAGAATGCTTTTTGTCTAACGTTGTTCCCTTTGCTGGGAGCCACATCACAGTTTTCCCAATCCTACATGGAGGAAATATCAGACTTCAGTGAGAAATATACAGGAATGAAGGAAGAGGTGAAAGCGAGAGAAGTTAATGATTTGGGTAATGTGCATTTTGTTGTTAATATATATTAAATACGGGTATAGTTGTACATATTATATATAAGATTAACACTGGTCAGTTTCGCTTTATCCATTGCTCTATCCCTGTACAGTAAAAAATTAATTCAGTAGGATGGGTCATCCAAACTCTGTCCATGCCATTGAAAAGTCTGGCCCTGTCTGACTCCTCTAGATAACCTATAAGCCATGCATGATAAAAGTTTCTTTGTTTTACCTGAGATCTTGGTCCATGCCACATTGTTTATACTGGTGATGTGACTTATGGTAGGGACCTTGGGCCATGTTGCATCAGTTTGACCTTAGGAGGGGCTGAAGACTGAGACTAAGACCAGCCACATGCATAGTCATGCCTATGTGACCAATCCCAATAAAAACCCGAAACACAAAGGGTGCAGCTTCTTTAGTTGGTGCGTGCTGTCATACGAGTACATCACTGGCAGAAGAATTAGGAATTGTTCATATGACCCCTCTGGGAGAGGACAGTTGGAAAGTCATGCCTGGCCTCTCCTGGACTAGGCCCTACCCATCTTTCAACTTTGCTGATTTTATTCTGCATCCTTTTTTGCTGTAATAAACTATACCTGTAAATGTAACAACATTTCTGTGTTCTTTGAAATGTTCTAGCAAACGATCGATCCTGAGGGGTGATCTTTGAGACTTACAAACAAAATCTCTAACAAGTATATTTGTAAAAATGTAAAAGAAATCTCACTGAGTTTTAGAGAATACTCACATTTTCAGTGTAAAAACTCAGACCTGCATTTATTTTATTTTTGTATCAGACAAAATAAGAATTTAATTAGTTCACTTATTCCTATTTCTAAAATAAATTGTAAAATGTCTGAAAAATTAATAGTCTGTTTCTGAGGGTATTGGTTTAGGGAATATTTAATAAGTGAGCCACTTATTAAAAATGTGCAAATACTTATCAATTGTACCACTTTTATCATGAATGGCACATGTACAGGCTTTCCACAGACTGGCCAAACTAAGGTAAATATAGACTGGCCATTGGTGAGACTCATCCATTTACTAAATCTGGGATGCTCAGATCTAGAAGGAGAGACAATTTTGAAGTAATAACCCTGCTAACTAAAATTTTCTGTGGTTACAAGATCTGAAATTGTAATCAGAAAGGAATGGGTTTGAAACTCTTAGTTAAGTCACTTACACTTCCAACCCTGTTTCATAGTCGAAACACAGAGATTCCATATTTATTTTAATGAATACATATCAAGTGCTTATCATGTGCTAGATGCTTTGCAGGTCATTAGATGGGAATTGAGTGACACACACACACACACACACACACACACACACACAGAGTATATGTATATATGACAGCTTTCTTGTGGCTATTTGAAGATCTAATTACTCTTAGAGATTAATTTTTATTTTTAAAATATCTAAATGTATTTAAAAAATCCAACATATATAAATCATTTTGAAAGTCCTTGGAAAGAAAATGCAATTCAAGTATTTCTTGACATACAGACTAATTTCAGTCCCAGAAGACCATCTATTAGGAGAAATTTGAGCATTATTTTCCCATTGACTATCAATAAATACTTGATGTGCCCTAAATCTTAATCAAAATGTATAAAAACAAAACACATAATATAAAAGCTAAATCTAAACAGATAATATGAAAAATGTAAATCCACAATCATTGAAATTGAAAGAAATTACATCTTCAAATTTGTTTGACTTTTATTCTCTAACAATGATCCACTGGACATTTTTCAATAAATTCCCTTTTTCAATAAATTGATATAATTGATACAGTCTTAGATAAGACCCTATTTCTACCTTTGTGAATATTGCTCTGGATTCACGCTTTGCTTTCACTTTTCTTCTACTGTCTCTAAAGTACATATATTTAAGCACCCCAGAAATAAATTCTCTCCTTTTAGCTTTCCATAATCTGCTTTACTCTGCTTTCAGGTTTTGTTTTGTTTTGTTTCTCTAGGTAAAGTCGTAAACCCCAAATCACAGGACAAATGCTTCTTATGAAAGTCCCCACCTGTTCAGTAGATTTGTATATTCTAATTTTTATAAAGTAGAGTTTGTTTTACATATTGTGTGTGTGTGTGCATGTGTGTGTGTGATGAGTTTATACAGTAACATTGGGAAATACAGTCTCTGTCATAATTTCCACAGCAAATTCTACAAACTGTTTAACCTTCAAGTAAGGGATGCCTTCTTCTAAAACCTGATCACAAAATGAAGCACCTTTCAAAATATTTTAAAACTTGCCATTTGCCAGTTTAAAATGATCCTTACTATTACCGGGCTGCATTCCTTCTTGTCACATTGCACAATTAGATGTAAACATCTACATGAGCCCAACCAGACATGTCCATGAGCACTTGTCCTTACCGATGCTTGTGAAAGCTTCAATTTTGTATGATCTCAAGAACCACCATCATGAGAATATAGCCTGAAAATTATTTAACAGAAATGTTAAGTGATAGCCTTTTCTTTAAAAATCCCATATACGCTTTTCTTTTCTTTTTTTCCCTAATACTCTTGTATACACTCATGTTGTGTCTGCATGATTGTGACAGAACTAGTTACAAGTACATAATCAAATCCATTCACTTTGGGACATTAGGACTATGGCTTCTGGGTTTTCATCATTACTGTGGTACATTATCAGTTACTTGAGAAAAGACACAGTGAAAGAGACATTGCCCTTTTTGGGGGACCTACTATGCCAGGCACTATGCTGAGTTGTTTAAACATACTTTATTACTTCATCTTAACTGCAATTCTCTAAAGTATATGAACGCAGATATCAGTCAAAGCCATCCTGCTCTTTTATTTCTTTAAATACGCATATTCTATTTTACTTACTGATAAATTTCCATTGCTTTCCCCAATATTTCTGTGATTATTCAGGGCTTAAATTCTCATTTATTTTCATTTTTACTAAATCGATTGTCAAATTCTAATTTGGTTTCTTCCTTTCTTACTTCTTTGTGACATCTAAAACTATGGCCTAGTGCACTTTTTAACTTTTTTTCTAAGATATCACTCACACAACTAGCAGGGTTAAATGTTATTGAAGACTTGGCTCTAAAAGCAATCAATAGTACAAAAAAAAAAAAAAAAAATATCCAGGGAAGAAGAGATTCTGAGTAAGAGAGAGAGACAGTCCCAAGTGATGTCTGATCAGGTACATTACAGGCATCTATTTTCGTAGGAGACCTTTAACTATGACCAACTCATAGAATTTCTCATCAGTAGGTCATAAGGAACATGGTATGGTTTGTTCACTTCTGCTTTCTCAGTTCTGAAAGTTATTTAGCACATTGTATGTAATCAATACCTGATGAAGAATGGGCAGATTTTCTACCTAAACTATATTCAACTCCTACTATCATGCATCTCTATTACTCAAAATTCTTCATAAATGCATCCCTCCTTCATTCCCGTTTCTCTTCATTAAAATCACTAATTCCCAACTTTATTTCATTCAGCAACTTAACTCTTGCTTGGTCTGCTCTATTTCATTCTAGCTGTGCATTGAAAGTCAACCTTCCACAACCAAAATGACCTATGAGAAGATTTCTTTCTGTCAAACAAATATAACTCTTCTTCTGCACTTGCTTGCTGTGTGTGCACGTATGCACAAGCACACATGCAGATAAACTTTATGAAGCCCATTTTATAGAGTAAAGTAGGCCAAGCTAATCTTTTAATTATATTAGATGTCTAGAAGGATTTTCTACTTTCTCAATACCATATGTTGTTTGATTTGCATATTTAATATTTTAATATTGGACACGACAATGTAGGCATTCAATAAATAATTTTCAAAGAGTTGATTACATTACATTAGATGATATGCTTGAATTATCTAAATCTGAAGAGCAATTTTCCTCTGGAAGTTATTTGTTATTCATAGTTCCTTTTGTTGTTTGGTCTCTGATGTATAGAAAAGATGTCCATATTTAGCTATCATTCTCGGGCCAGCCAACCAATGTTATAATGTTATACTGTAAAACTATTGGATCTCATTGGTACTCAGACCCACAGATATTCTGAGATAGTTATCTCTCAGATATTAATTTTCCTCATATGTAAAAAGAACTACCATGGTAGACCCTGCCTACTCCCCTGAGTAGCAGATGCAGTAATTATTCAATGGAATCTGAAAAGTGATAAAGATGTTGTTGTTTAAAAATGTCATTTTTACATTAAATGCAATGAAAGAAATCAGATAATACCATCAATAAAGATATTAAACATTCATTTGATAGACTTTTAATAAAAACAAAAGTGCAGACTTCTTTTGATAAGCTCCAGCCATTCCCTATCTCCTTTAGACAGTATTTGAGTGGAAACTCTAACATTATCTCTCAAGTATACTTCTGAGAAGCATAATAACAGTTTTATAAAATTTATTTCATTACCAATTTCACAATTGTCTGACTATATGTTGTTAATGGGATATCATTTAAATAGAAATCCTGGTCTACGTCTACTAATATTATTACTAATGATCTCATATCAGCAAACTGCACAATTACACAGAAAACATTTTTAAACACAGGTGTGGTTTTCTAAGCAATTCAGTTTTGTGGTTCCTATAAAGTTAAATGGGGAAAGAAAACAAACATATAAATGTCAAGAATGTAAATTACATTTGCACTATTTTATTTGCAATAAAAAGAGATTTATTTTACTAGCAGCAGGTAGAAACATCATTTAAAAAATGAGTTAAGAAATTTTTAAGTTCTGCTTTATACTTCAGAAGTAAACATTTTTCTTCACCTTGCCTTGGTCTACTTTTTTTTCCATAATGATCACAAGTTCGGGAGCAGTCTTGTATAAAAAGCGCTTTTTCTATGAATACGATTGTCAATTATAACATTAGTATGCATTTTTTTTTTTTTTTTGGACCAGAAATGCTTATTGACTTGAGCCTACTCTGCTGTCCATAAGATCATCCACCGTCCTTCCCAAATCATTTTGTTCAGATAGCTTGGTTTCATACAATGGATGATGTATTTGAATCTAAATAATTTATCTTATACATGTTCAATTAAACATGTTTAACATTTTTTATCATATTCAGTTTAATACTCTGAGATATTCTAACATAGAGGAACTACCTAACTTTTGGAATTTTGGAAAACAAGACTAAAAACAAGTAACTATCATTTTAATATAATATGTATACTTTAAAAAACTAGAATTCATTCCATAAGTAACAAACCAATTATGAGAACATAATGCAGACACAATACCCTCACCCCAACCACATTCTGAAAAGAAAAGATAAAATGAATTCCACAAAAAGCTGAGTCAGAATGTCACACAGCCATTTCCTTTGAACTAAATCTCTTAGGCATACTAAATAAGCAGAACTAGGTAAAAAACAGACATTGAGGCAGTATTGTCAAAGTGCATTTATTTTTTCAGAACTGTCTGGAAAACTTGCAAATTGTCCTAAAAAATTAAATTTTTCTTTCTCTTTTAATCCATATGGCTTTCCCTTCGTCTTTCAACTAGTCTAGAACAGAACTGATGGCCATAGAATGAAACCCCTCCCCCAAGACCAACTTTGTTTGCTTTACAATGGTATATGAAAGACAGAAGCTTCCCAGATCTGACTGAGAAAACCAGTGTGAAGTGTCTGCTGGCTGCTTTACTTTTCAAACTGCTTGGCCACTTGCAAATATGATTCTGTTTAAAAGCCAGCTGATCCTCTGCTGCTGCTCTGAGGAAGACAACTTTCCCATAGGCTCCAGCTGTTACCACATGAGGCCTTATGCTGCTAATACCAAGGAACAAATCTAATTTTATTTTTAACTACAACATAGCCCCAAGAAAATAATAAAAAGGGTGTTTGTGGTGTGAGGAGAATAAAGTGTTAACGAGTTACTAGAAAAAAATTTGCCATGCCTGAGGAGAAATATGTTAAAAGATTTTATAGAGAGGAATAACTAGAAAGATGCTTCTATTCATAACACAAAAGTTCTGTAATACCCTGTACATACTTTGCTTTAAAATGGTCCCTTATTGTCTGTCCCATCAGACTAAGCTCTCCAGATTGGTGCACACAGGCGTGGCATCTAGTTAGATGCAAAGATTTTGGGAGAATAAATGAATGAAAGGATTTTAATATTAACTTTATGACTGACTAAACTGCTGTATCTAGCCTCTAATACTCCATATTTTATACTGAAAATGTATTCCATTTATTTGAGGAAATAAACTGTCCTGTGTCTCCTCTGAGTTCAATACTTTGTGTTTCTTCTCTTAGAACACAGAAGCAGTTGGTAGGGGAGGGGGGATGATTTTGATCCCCTGGATATTAACTTTTGGTAATCTACAGAAGTTTATGCTTATAAAGACTTGGGGTGGGGGAGAACTGTTACTGGTATCTAATGGGTAGAAACCAGGGATGCTCCGAATATCTTAACATGCACGGGGAAAGTCCCCACCACAAAGAATTATTTGGCTCAATATGTAATTGTGTTGAAGTCGAGAAAATATGCTTTAAAAAGTTCTGTTCTCCACTAAAGAGTTGTGGAATGCCTGGGGGCTTGGGTAGGAGGTTCTTTCTGAGTTGAAGCTGTGATGTTTGCAGACCCTAAGTCACATGATGGACATGGTTCCTCCTCTTTCCTGTCATCCTTTGTGCCTGTTGCCACCTATTCAGATCATTGGCTTTAGCCAAATATCAATAAAATTGCAACCTAGAGAATCAGTACATAACCCACGGTTGCCTGCATTCATTTTCTAAGCTTCATCCCAAGGACAAATGTGTCTTGAGAAAAGGACTGATGATGCCCCACCACTGTTTTTCTTCATCAAGGGCAAACTGCCTCTTTTCATTGTTCTGAAATTAAACTTTAAAAAATGCAAAGGTATTCAGGAGAGTCCCAGATCTCCACCTATAAATATGTACATGTGTTCTCATACCCACCGATACAAACCTTATACACCTGTTTTGCTCTGCCCTTCTCTGGATAATGTAAAGCCAAATTTTAGACTGCAAGATGCATTTGAGCTTTTCCTTCTAACCTTTTTTGGATGGACAGTTCAGTGATAAATTCGAAACATAATGTGAATAAAGTAAAAACGAGATCTTTTCCTCTGCCTAAATGTTTGCTCTGTATTTAAATGACCCAAGTTAGAGAAAATTGATTGGATTGTGGAATCAAAATTAAGTATGGATTTGTAACTTTCTGCTCTACACCATGTGCAATTACTTATAAAAAGCTAAATAAGTTTTAAAAATATAATCATTAACAACAACAATAACAACAACAAAAAAAAACAGAAGAAAAAAAAAGCACAGAAATAAGTGAACTTCTGTTTCCTTGATTCTTTCTCCTGGACAACAATCTTATAAGGTAGAAGAGTTTGGATTCAAGTCTACAGAGTTGAGCTGCTCTAGAATATTTTACGTTTCTCTATTATTTTCCTTGCTGCATTTACCTTTGATATCTCTAGGCTAGAGGTTATTCATAGAGTTAGCCTAGTCCCTGATCTTACTCCTATCTTCAGACCACAAAGTCCATTGTTAAATTTCGACCTTTCTCTAGTTTGCTGCCACTTTATCCAAGTCTGAGGTCACCACTTCCCACTATAAAAGGCAACCCAGGAACCAGTCACCAGTCTGAGCTGGCTGAGTTAACTTTCTCAAACATCTATCTTGCCTGAATAGATAACTCTTAGTCACAACCTATGTTTTGTTAACTTTATCTACACTTTCCAATTCAAGTAATAGAAGCAATAACTCAACTCTTGGTACAATTAGTGCCTCTGCTTAAATTCTAAAAACATTCATGAAACCTCCATTCATTAATTTTTATATGAATGATTATCTACTAAGTGCCTTTGACCCAGAGTTAACTAAAATGAGGAGCGATAATATTAATAGAGCAAAGCTTACTTCTAAATACATAAAACAGGTCCATAATGGTGGAAGAAACATATTGGTTGTTTGGCTGAAATGTGAGTGAGTTGGAAATGCCAGAGCTGTCACAGTTTAACGCAGCAGAAGGGAGTCAAAGGCTTATTAGGGAGACTGGAATGTTTAAGAAGATCTGTCATTTAAGACCTACTCAGTGTACCCTGGAAGGGTCCAAAAGATCTAGCTTTCACCACTGTGAGGAATAAATCTGTGAAAGAGCCACAGCATTCTTTTTTTTTGTCTCTTTTTTGTGTCTCTTTTTTTTTTTTTTTTTTATTAAATTTATTGGGGTGACAATTGTTAGTAAAATTACACAGATTTCAGGTGTACAATTCTGTATTACATCATCTATAAATTCCATTGTGTGTTCATCACCCAGAGTCAGTTCTCCTTCCATCACCATATATTCGATCCCCTTACCCTCATCTCCCACCCCCCACCCCCCACCCCCCTTTCTTGATGAGCTCTGTGATCACTCCTTTTCTACATGCCAGACTGCACAGTGGGAACAACAGTCACTGCATTGAATAACCTAGTTCAATAGGAGTAATCAGCTCTTGGGTTATCAGGGGCCAAGCAGAAGCACGCAACCACCAAAGGCAAAGGTGGACACGGTTTACCATAATGGACGGCAGTGTCAAAGCAGCAAGCAGAATAATCTTAAACACACAAGCATATAGCACTGGCTAGTTAATCAGTGTTTCTAGAAGTGAACTAGGGAGTCTACTAAATTTTCACTTGATCTGTATAAGCCGAAAAGTGTAGGTCAAGTGAAAAAAAGCCCAATCTGAATCATAATAAAAGTCCTCAATTTCCAGATTTGAGCTACTTAACACTCCCAGAATCACTTTGAATGGAGTAGAGACCAGGTCTCCTTGACGAAAAACCCCCAGTACACTCCTTATAACTTATACAGTTAATTGTACTCCCAGTCTTCCCCAAAAGGACCTGCAGCCTTTTACTAGTGTAACTGTGCATTAGGGGAAGGGACATAATCAGAGTTTGGGGGGGATAACTGGACACTGGCTATGAACTGACACTAATTCCAGGAACTCAAAATATCATCGTGGTCCAGCAGTCAAAGTAGAAGCTTATGAAGGTCAGGGGTCAATGGAGTTTTAGCTCAGGTCATCTCACAGTGGACTCAGTGGGTCCTTGAACCGATCCTGTGTTTAATAGAAATATTCAGTTACTGAAATATTGGTTCTATGACCTGTGGAATAAGGGCTATTATGGGAAGCACGTTCAAATCATAGCCACTAGAACTAACTATGATGAGGAAAATCATAAACCAAAACACAATACCACATTCCTGAAGTGACTGTAGAGACTAATGCCACCAACAAGGACTTGGAAGATGCAGGGGAAGCGATTCCAACATATCCTTTCAATTTGCCTGTTTGTCCTTTGCAGAAGAGAGATATATCTTGGAGAATGACAACGGGTTATTGTAAGTGGTGGCTCTGATTGTAGCAGTTGAATCAGATGAGGTTTTGTTGCTTGAGAAAATTAACACATCCTTGGTAGCCGGTATTCAGCTATCGATCTGATAAATGCATTTTTCTCATCGCTGTCAATAAAGACCACCATAAGCAGTTTGTTTTCAGCTGGAAAGGCCAAGAATGCACCTTCATTGTCCTACCTCAGAGGTATTTCAACTTACAGCCCTATGTCCTAATTTAGTTCACAGGAATCTTGATTGCCTTTTACATAATACATCACACTGGTCCAATACACTGATAGCGTTATGCTGATTGAAGCTAGTGAACAAGAAGTAGTAACAACTCTAGACTGATTGGTAAGACATTTGTGTATCAGAGGGTGGGAAATAAATTTGATGACAATTCAGAGACCTTCTACCTCAGTGATGTGTCAAAATACCCCCTCTAAAGTGAGGGATACGTGGTTGCATCTGGCCCCTCCTACTTCTAGTGGGCCACTGGATTTTCAAGTCAACATATTCATCATTTGGCTTTGTTACTCTGGCCTATTTCCCAAATGATCTGAAAAGCTCTAGCTTTAATGAGAGATGGCTCTGCACTGGGTCCAGGCTGCTGTGCCACTCGCTCTGCCATTTTGGGCGTAGGATCCAGCATATCCAACGGTACCTGAAGTGGCCGTGGCAGATAGTATTGCTGTTTGGAGCCTTTAGCAGATCCCTGGATGTGAAGTGGAGCACAGGATCTTAGAATTTTGGAGCAAAGCCCTGCCATCCTCTACAAATAACTACTCTCTTTTGAAAAACAGCTCTTGGCCTGCTTCTGTGATTTATTAGAGTCTGAGCACTTAACTATAAACCACTGAGTTATCATGAGATCTGGGTTGTTTATCATGATCCACAAAGCAAAAAGTTGGGCATTCAGAGCAGCACTCCAACATCAAATGGAAGTGATACTTAAGTGATCATCCAGAGTGGGACCCGAAGGCACAAGTAAGTTATGTGAATAAGTGGCCCAAAAGTCCATGGTCCTCACTCCTATTGCTACAACGCCTTATGTCTATTAGCATTTACCTGGGTCTCCTAGGGAGTTTCCTACGACCACTTAACAAAGGAAGAGAAGACTCAGGTCTGTTTTACAGATACTTCGGCATAAGATACAGGAACCTCTCAAAAGTGGACAGCTGCAATACTGTAGTCCATTTTTGGAACATCCCTGGAGAATGGTGAGGAAAAATTCTCCCAGTGGCAGAAATTCGAGCAGTGCACATGGTTGTTCCTGTCGCTTGGAAGAGGAAATGGCCTAATGTACAATTATATACGGATTCATGGGCTGTGGCCAATAGTTTGGCTGGATGATCAGGGACTTGGAAGAAACATAATTGGAAAATTAATGACAAGGAAAGTTGGAGAAGAGGTGTGTGAATGAACCTCTCTGAATGGGCAAAAAATCTGAAGATATTTGGATCCCATTTGAATGCTCACTACAGGAGTTTATCAGGGGAGGATTTTAACAATCAAGCAGATCGGATGATCCATTTCGTGGATACCTGTGAGTCTCCAATCTCAGTCACTCCTATCAGCACCCAATAGACTCATGAACAAAGTGGCCATGACAGTAGGGATGGAGGTTAATAAATGAGCTCAGCAACATAGACTTTACTCACCAAGACCACACTGGCTACATCCAGTGCCCAATTTGCATTAGCAGAGACTGATACTGAGACCAATATGGTACAATCCCCTTGGGTCGGCAACTACCTACTCAGTGTCAGGTTGATTACAATAGACAATTTCCATCATGGAAGTCAACATTTTTTCTTGCTGGCATGGACATTTACTTGGATACAGATTTGTCTTTTCCTGTATCCAAGTTTTATCCACTCAATGCCTCCACCGGGACACACAACAATGATGACACTGCACTGGAGGTTAAGACTGCCACTCACCCATTTTGTGCTTCTCAGAACTCTGAATCAACAAAGAAGGGAGTTAAAGTACTGGCTGATCACCAAGGGGAAACTGGACTACTTCTCCACAGTTGAGTTAAATAAGAGTTTGCTTGGAATACAGGATCCCTTAGGCTGTCTCTCAGAATTACCATGCCCTATAATTAAAGTCAATGAAAAACTACCACAACCCAATCCAGACAGGACTACTAAAGACTCAGACCCTTCAGGAATTAAGATTTGAGACACAATACCAGGTAAAGAACCACACCAGTTGAGGTGCTTGTTGAAGCCAAAGGGAATACTTATGAGTACTGGGTATTGGAACAAGGCAACTATGGATATCATCTATGACCATGTGACTAGTTTTAGAAAGGAGGATTATGATTGTCATGAGTATTTCTTATTTACTTTGTTATGAACATGTGTGTGTGTGATGTCAATATCTTTTATTTTTCTTTTCTCTTATTCCCTGATCATGTAACATAAGACATACTGACTTTACATGATAGCATTTAAGTTACAGGATATCAAAGAGAAGAGTAAATATAATTCAAGAACTTTACCTCATTTTCTGGTCAAGAGTTTAGTGCATTTCCAGTTGTATGCAGGAGAGTTGTATCGTGTTAGGAAGAATTGTATCCTTGCTATTATCTTCACTTGAAGAATAAGTGTAGTTTAAGGAGATGCATATGGGTAGCAAGTAGATAAGTGGTAGATTTAGGATTGTTAATTTTATGAGTCAACTTGACTGGGCCATGGTGTACCCAGATATTTGGTAGAACATTATTCTGGGTGTTTCTGTGAGGGTGTTTTTGGATGAGATTAGCCTTTGAATTGGTAGACTGAGTAAAGCAGATCACCCTCCTTCATATGGGTGGTCCTCATCTAAATAGTTGAAGTGCTGAATAGAACAAAAAGGCTGATCCTCTCAAGAGAAACGGGGAACTCCTGCCTGACTGCTGAGCTGAGATGGTTTTTGTTTTTGTTTGCCTCTTTTTTGTTTTGTTTTTGTTTTAATTTTTGTTTTTCCCCCCCCGCCTTTAGAGTCAAACTAAACCATTGGCTCACTTTTGGTCTGGAGCCTGCTGACTTTTGGACTGGAACGGAACCATTGATGATCCTGGGTCTCTAGTTTGCTTACTACAGATTTCAGGTCTTTTCAATTTTCTTAATCTTTCATCTTCCAGGAACTTGGGAAGACATACTGAGCAAGAAAAACATTGTATGTGTCGTGGTATTCATAGTCTGAGAATTTTAAAGTTGTTCAGTCCTACACATAACATGAACTATGTCTGATACTAGTTTTGAACTTTTCTTATATCCTGATTTTAGACCTTGTTTCTTATCATCACTTCATGTTTACACTTTCTTTTCTGCTACTTTTTCCCTTTCATCTGCCTCAATAGGAACTTATTGAGAACCTATGATGAGCAATACATAGTGCTAAGTACCTTGCTGAATACAAGATAAAGGAGACTCTGCCCCGCCCTCAAAGAGTTCAAAGCCTGCTGTGGGATCTGTTAAAGGATAATGTTAACAGACAAAAAAAGAAGTCCTTTTACTAAAGGGGGATGTGAGGAAAGACTTCATGGAGGAAGAGATTCTTCCACATGATCCTTTAAAGAGAAGCAATTCTCTCACAAGCGAATAGAGATAAGAGACTACTGGGCTGATGGTTCAGATTGAGCAAAAGGTTCAGAATACCCAATGAATTTATTGAAGGTGAAACTCTGTGGACCCATGTGGTTAGGCAAGGATCCTGCTTTGGGAGAAAATACTGAATGCTAGTCCAGGAAGAGCCTGGAATGGTGTACTGAGAAATATAGGGGCTATATTTCTTATACCATCAGGATATAACATAAATAAATTGTGGTATGTAAATATTGGAGCCACAAAGTATTTATAAAAATAATATTACAAAATGGAAATTCTAAACCAGTTTTCAGGTCCAATTTAATTCCATGATAAATTTGGGTTTCTATTGAGCTATGAAAACAAAGCATTGTCATGCTGTGTTTATTGTGGAAAAACCTCTCTATCCCGGTTAAATGATTTTAGTTTTCAACAACTTTACATGACAAACTGTAATGTTGCTTTTTCAAGCTAACTTTCATTGTCTTTTCTTAAGGAAAATCATCTAGATTTGTCATACCTGGTTCAAAGTACTTCTAAATATGACTCATATCTTAGTGTGCAATTTATAATTAGTACTTTATTTATCTAGCCCTTTGTAATCTAGAGGTTTTCAGGGTATATTATGAAAGTTGAATCAATATTTCATCAGAGTCACTGGAAAATAGACTTCTTCTGGAATATTGTTGGTAGATATTGGTGAAGGTTTTTTTGTTTCTTTTGAGTACAAAAACTGAAAGTCACCTCAAAACATACCTATATTTTAGGAAATTTAAGGGGATAGGTAAAGTAGGAAAAAGTTATAATTTCTAATGAAAAGTTCAATATTCTGAATTACTCCATAAAATATATTATTTCAAAGCTTCTTCATGACTTTGCAACTATACAGACTATGAAATTAGGATACTTGATGAGATTGCCTCTGCATTCCCTTCCATCTCTAAATTTTTATGATTTGACATTTGCAGCTTCTTTACAAAAATTCTTGGTAAACATTAGCATACGTGAACATCAAAAATAATGTTAGTTTTTATTTTCTATAACTCAGAACATACTTTAGTCTCTGAATTAGGTTTCAGGATAGTTTTTGTTCCCCCCAAATCCAGGCAATTATTATTAAATCTATTTTCTTCGACACTTCAGTAACCATATTTGAAAAGCAAAAAAAAAAAAAAAAGAAAAAAGCTTAACTTGAAGATATCTTTACTTAAACATCATTCTAAACCATTACATACAGTACAATGTATTGGTTAAAAAAATGTTTTGGAGTCCAACGACCTGGGGTTGCACTGTGGTTGTTTCCATTAGCAAGTTATGGGATTTTGGATGTGTTACTTAACCTCTTCAAATATTAGTTTTCTAAAAGATAAAATAGAGATAAAAATGGAACTTCTATCACATTGTTTCAAGAATTAAGTGTGATAATAAATTCAAAGCACTTAATAACGTGCGTGGCACAGAGCCCATGATCTCTAAATTGTAGCTATCATTACCAATAAAAAAATTTGAAAACTTAGAAAGGCATATTTGACTTTTGAAACAGGAAGATGCTTTACTTCTCTGCAGTTGTTGCTGTACCTATATGTTCTGCCTGATAAAGATTTCATACATGTATTTGTAATAAGTAGCTTATGCTATTTTCAGTTTTGGCTATTTTCAATTTCATCTCTGATAAGTAGAGTTCATTTCCTTATGTAGTGCTTGCTTATAAATAAATTTTTCCTCTACTGTATTTCCCATCTTTCTTTTTTGGGTTATTTTGCCAGTTTTAAGACATTGCTATGAATTCTCTGATATTCCTCTCCTCCTCTTAAATCTGGGAAGGCTTGTAACTACTTCATCCAAAATATTACAGAAGTGGTGCTAAGTGACTTTCAAGACTAAACAAAAAGTATATGCAGCTCCTGTCTTGTTCTCTGGAAAAATTTCATCTCGATTTTTGAACCTCCAGGTAAGAATATCAACTACCCTGATGCCACCATGCTGGTACTTTGGTTGACAGTCCCAGATGAGTGTCACTATTTAGCCACCAAGGAACCAGATAGGCAGGTAAAGAAAACATGGTTAGCCCATTCACAAACTAGGTAAAAGCAAGTAACCATCGTCAGTGTCATGTAGAGTAGAAGAATTGAACAGCTGATGTCTGACAAATTCTTGCGCCTTGAGCCGCACAGTGATAACATTTAGTAAATACTTGATGCTCGAAGCTCTAAGTTTGGGTAGCTTGTAATGCAGTAGCAATAGATACCTGGAATGAGAACATTCTTAGAACTTGCCCTTTACACACACACTAATTTGACCCTAAAATCTTTTGCACTTGCCAAATTGAGGCTGAAAATAATGGACCTCATAATAAGGTAATTGCACATACAATTGGAGAGAAGTACGTTCATTTTACGGAACAGGTAACAAAGTTATTACTCTAGGAATCCATTACAAGTGCAATTACTTTCAGGTTAATTTCTGCCCCTTTGGCTAATTGTAGGCAGAAAATTTTGAATGAAAAAGTTAAATGCCTACTAGAAACTCCTTAGAAATGCTTTTCTTTATTATTCTGTACAGATTTCTGGTAACCTGTAGCCATCAAATATTACAAGAAATCAGAGTTGAGGTGGTATTCCTGGTACACTGTCTAAGCTAAAACTGTGCCTTGAGGCTCTATTTGCCAAAAATTCTTTATGTGTTTGTATTTTATTTTTTATCCTAAACCATTATCTACTACTAGAATGCCCTTTAACCTCTTGAATGTGTCCAACTGTGACAACTCCATTATATTGCATAATAAAAAAAACACTGGCCTATTCATGGATTCTACAGGGGAAAAAAATAGCGTTGTAAACTGCATTCTTTTTAATACACATTGTATGTTTATTACAGATAGAAATAGCATAGCCTGAAAGAAGATATAAAAATTTGAATTACTACACCAAGAAACAAGAAAGATAAATGTTTCTATACATTTATCAAAAATATGTATATTATACCTGTGTGACATGTTACAAAAATGGTTCGATTCTATATATTGTCTACAATCTTTATTTATATGACAATATATTATGAAATTAATGCATGCTAAATAAAGATATCTGTCACCATTGTTAATCTTTATGTGTTATTACATTACTTAACTTATTTGACTTATCTACTATTATATATTCATATCATTTCAAATTTTTCACTAATATAAATAATGCATTGAAATATATTTATATATTTGTGCATTCATTCAGTTATGTTTTTAAGGATACATTTCTAGAAATGGTGTTTATAGATCAAAATTTATAGATGTGTTTGTTCAGTAGGATATGCCTCTTGCCACATGAATACTGAGGACAGTTTCTAAATGGTCAATATGATAAATAAAAGAAAAATATGACTGACTTTAAGAGATCGAAGCACTCAGTACTGCTGATAAAAAAGTAACTTCCTGATATGCAATTTTGTTTGAAGTAAAGTTGTTGAGTATGTATTGTGATTTATCATGATAATTGTTTAATTTTGAAATCAAGAAATGCCAATAATATTGTCAGCAGTACTGAAAAGTCATGGAGAAAAGGAAAGTTGGGACTTGCACCACTCATCTTTAGATTTCTGGAGATAATTATGAAGATTTCACTTTCATTAGATTTTGCGGCCATTGTTGAAATCAGACAAACAAATGATTACAGATTCTTGGGTGTGAAAGGGTGATACATTAGGGAGTTGCTGGGGCAGTTTCTCTGCATGGTGCTGTCAGATATAATTTCATCCCCCAATCTGACATTTTTTCTCACTAATTTGTATATACCTAATAATGTTTTAGATTAAAACATTATTAACATTTTTTAAACTTAAGCAGAAAAACTTAAATAAACAAAAATATTAATTTCAGCATCATGCAAAATAAGTTAAAATAGTATATATTATTATTGTCACTAATAACTAGAGTTAAATAAATTAATATAGATTAATATAAATGGAAAAAGTCATGGTTTATAATGAACATTATATCTACTTAGAATATTAAAGCAGATTGAAAAATAAATGGAAAGGAACATTTCAGTCTTTTTACTTCTAAAACATATAACATTATTTCTTCCTGGCAATATCATAGATAGGCCAGATATTTTTATAATGACTTTCTTGTTTATGTTTTTTCTATTTATATCTACTAATTGAATCAGAATATTAATATGATTTCCTGCATCCCTTTGATAGGAACCAGTTCTGACAATGTATGATGTTTTTTAGCTTAGAATTCTCAAAAGCAAGACAAATCCCTGGACAATTTTGGATTACAAATATCCCTCTTTGTAATTATCATTACTTGATTTAGCACAGTGATGGGAGAGAATGTTTCCTAGGGGGTTATTGGAGTTTATAAAATCTTCACTGAAATTTCCTTCAGGAAAAGCCTGAAATAGGATAGTGCTTTAAAATTATAAAGGAAATGTAGTTCTATATTAGATTATTTTAACCAAACAGGTCTCTATCATGCTCTGCATAATCGCAAGACCCAAAAGTTCTGTAAGATCGCATAAATGAGACTTGTAAGCTTATATGTTGCTGTAATTTAAAAGTATATAATGAATGTTATATAGAAATATGAGGAATTGTGTTTTTAAATTAGAGAAGACTATGATAAAATATGTTTTATACCCATAATTAGAAGTACTTAATTTAAGCAAGTATATATAGGAAAGCTGGGAAGGAATTAAACATCGTAACACTGTAGTAGGATGTGAAAATTTATGAAATCATTTGTTCATTTGTCTTTTCAAAAATATTTACTGAACACTTACTATATGAGCAATTGCCCCTTCTATTTTTCTCTGAATTTTCTTTACTTTGGGAGAGATACATAATACAAATATCATTATAATTTTTTTCCTTATCATATACTAAAAAAACCTCTTTGCTTACATAGGAAGAAAACTTGGAATAAAAATGGTTGTGATTCAGCTGAATGAAAGGCATAAAACGTAGGTGATTGGAATAAAACTCCAGAAGACTATAACAAGAAATACAAAGGAATTCATGCAATTGAAAAAGAAGATATAAAAATGAGTGAGATACTGAAAACTACAAAAGATTGATAAATAAAGAAGACCTGAATAAATGAAAATATTTCCCATGTTCATGAATTAGAAGATTTAACATTGTTAAAATAACAATGCTACCCAAAACACTACACAGATCAACGTAATCTCTATCAAACTTCCAATGCCCCCCCCCTTTTTTTTGCCAAGAGTGGAAAAGATTATTCTAAGTTCATATTAAATTGAAAGGGGTCCTGAATAATCAGAACAATATTGAAAAAGAAGAAAGAGGATTCACACTTCCAAAATTCAAACCTTACTACCAAGCTACAGTAATAATAATAGTGTGGTAATAACATAATTATAGATATATAAACAGATGAAATAAAATTGAAAGTACATGAATAACCACATGCATCTATACCTAATAGATTTCAACAAGGGTGCCATGACCATTTAATGGGGGAAATTAGTCTTTTCAACAAATGGTGGTAGAACAACTGACTATCTGCATTTAAAAGAATAAAGTCGGAGCCCTATTTTATGCCTACAAAAATTAACTCAAAATGGATCAAAAACTTAAATAGAGGAGCTAAAATTATACAACTTAGAAGAAAACATGGATGTAAGTCTTCATGACTTTGAATTTCACAATGAATTCTTAGCTATGAAATAAAAGCACACTCAACAAAAGAAAAGAAATAGATTAAATCAGACCATTAAAATTAAAAAAAAAACAAAAAACTTTTGTGCATAAAAAGATATTATCAAGAGAGAGAAAAAAACCTACAGGATGGGAAAGAATACTGTACATTGAGGTTCTCCAGAGAAACAGAACCGATAAGATATATTAACTTATCTCTTATAGGAATTGGCTCGTGCTGTTATGGACGCAGAGAAGTCCCACAGTACCACCTGCAAGATGGAGAACTGTGGAGCCTACAGTATAATCGGGTTCACATTCGAAGGCCTGAGAACCAGAAGACAGGGACACTGGTGCAAGTCCAAGAGTTCAAACACCTCAGAACCAGGAGCTTCAATGTCTGGTGGCAATAAAATATGAACATCCCAGATCAAGAAAAGGAGAGAATCTGCCCTTCCTTTGTCTTTTTGTTTCATTTGGGCCCCCAAAGGATTATGTGATGCCCACCCACATTGGGGAAGGTAGTTCTCTTTACTCAGTCTACTGAATCAAATGCTAATCTCTTCCAGAAACACCCTTGCATAACACACCAGAAATAATGTTTTACCAGTTATCTGAGCATTCCTTAGCCTGGTCAAGTTCACACATAACATAAATCATCACAGGTTTAATATCCTGAATACAGAAAGAACTCCTAGAACTTTACAACAACAACAACAAAAAACAACCTAATTTAAAAATAGGCAAAGGACTTGAAGTGACATTTCTCCAAGGAAAATATACAAATGTCCCAAATCACATGAAAATATGCACAGCATCATCAGTCTTTAGGGAAATGCAACTCAAAATCACAAGATACCACTTCACACTTGCTAGGATGGTTATAATAATATTTTAAAAACTGGAAAGTAGGTTTGTAAAGGATTGGGAGAAATTGGAAGATTTGTACACTGCTGATGGGAATGTAAAATGGTGCATCTCTGTGGGAAACAGTTTGGTGGTTTCTCAGAAAGTTAAACATAGAATTATTATATAACAGAGCAAATTACTCCTATGTATACATCCAAAAGAACTGAGCTCAAGCACTCAAATACGTGCACACACATGTTCATAACAGCACTATTCACAGGAGTCAAAAGGGGTGGGAAACCTAATGTCCAACAATAGATGAATGAATAAAGAAATTGCAGTATAAACATAAAATGAAATATTATTCAGCCAGGAAAAGAATATTATATTGGTAAACAGGCATGTATCATGTAAAGACACTTGGGGCAACTACAGACCACAGATGCAGTGGTCTTATAAAATAACACTGGAGCTGAAAAATTTCCATCACCTAGTTATGTTGCAGGCACCGTAATGCGAGTGCAGTGCATTACTCACATGTTTGTGGTGATGCTGGTACAAATAAACCCTAATGAGCTTCTAGTTGTATAAAAGTATACTACCACATACAATTGTGTACAACATATAATACTTGATAATCATAATAAATGACTATGTTACTGGTTTGTGTATTTACTACACTATATGTTTTATCGTTATTTTAGAGGGTACTCTTTCTAATTATGAAAAAAAGTCTTCTGTAAAACAGTATGCCATGGTATACCTGCACCAATTTCATACATCTCATATTTACTGCCTCTTGATTGCATAATTTTCTCTTGATCAGGATTTAATCTCATGTACAGTAACATGATGTACAGGCTTGTAGCCCAAAAGTCATAGGCTATATACCATCTAGCCTAGGTGTGTAGTAGGCTGTACCATCCAGGTTTGTGTAAGTGCACTCTGTGATGTTTGCACAATGATAAAATCACCTAACAATGCATTTCTGGGAATTTATACCTGTCATTAAGCAGTGCATGAGTATATCTTGTTTTAATCACTTTTAATGTTTTCAAGGTTGAAAACATACGTAGCAGAAGAAACCAGACATGAAGGGCAGTATAATGTAGAATTCCATTTATATGAAACATCCAGAACAGGTAAATTTACAAAAAAAACAAACAAACAGAAAATGGATAGGTTTCTAGGAGATGGCAGAAGGAGAGAATGGGGAGTAACTACTTAATGGGTATAAGGTTTTTTTTGGGGGTGATGAAAATATTTTGAAACTGGGTAGATGTGGTGACTCACTTTAAAATGGTTAATTTGCCAGCAATTGTGCTTGGTATTTACCCAAATGAGTTGAAAACTTAAGTTTATACAAAAACATGCATACGAATATTATAACAGCTTAATTCATGACTGCCAAAGTTCTTAACCAACCAAAATGCCCTTCACTAGGTGAAAGGATAAACAAATTGTGATATATTCACACAATTAACTGTTATTCCATGATAAAATGAAATGAATTATCAACCTACAAAAAGAGAAGGAGGAACAGCGTATTGCTAAATGAAAGAAAACAATCTGAAAAGGTCACATGCTGTATTATCCAACCATAGTATGTTGTAGAAAAAGCAAAACTATGGAGACAGTAAAATGATCCGTGGTTGCCAGGATGGGTGGGAGAGGGATGAGCAGGTGAACACAGAGCATTTTCAGGTCAGTGAAACTATTCTGTATGATCCTCTAATGGTGGATAAATGTCATTATAACTTTATCAAACCCATAAATGAAACATAGCCTAATAAAACAACACTGAGTAAACTCTAATGCAAACTATTACAGTTTTTTTCACACAAAATATAAAAAAATGAATTTTAAATGTTTTATTTTCCTGCGACCATGAGATCCAAGTATAAAAACAAAATTCTTCTAGGCTTTATTACAATTATTATTAGTATATACTTGATAAAATAAATAAATAAATAAATAAATAAATAAATAAATAAATGAAAAAGTGTGAGCATTTATTAAACAAAAATTTAAGTGGAAATATATTTCTTAAATGAAATAATCATTTTTTTATTAGTCTTTGCATCCATAGATTAAAACAATATTGATAAAAAATGTTTGAATGTTTCTGCATGAATTCTACTCCTATTAATTATTTTATAAATGCTACCTGGTGAGACATATCATTCATATAAATAAATAGATGAAAGTGATATAAGTTTTCCTATATCAAATTCACTCATTTCTTTTAAATCTTTCTGAGGTATGTACTGAAAATCAAACTGTGATCTAATATTAACAATTATCTTCATTGATTTAATAACTTACAACTAGATTAGGTCTTCTTTCAAATTGATGAAAGAAAAGACTGTATACCATATCACTTGAAGAAAATTTTTTACCAAGGAATTGGCACTATGGCATTTCACAGGTTCTAGAAATCATACCTTTTATTTTTTTTTTTCATGAATACTAAACAAATGACCATTGATATTTCCCTTAGAGGCACTAGGTTTCATCCAATATACTTGGAAAAGATTGAAAAAATAAAAATAATGTTAATGTCATTGTAATTTCATTACAAATATTTTAAACGATCTTATAATTCAAATATAGAAATATAAATAAAAAGGATTTCTGCAAAACAAGAAATGACCTGGGAAGATTAAAATATACATAAACATTAAACTATAAGTATAATTTAAAGCTTAACAAAAACTTTCAACAGCAGTGGAAGTGTGGAGAGAGAAAGTTAAAGGGTGTGGGGAGAGAGAGAGAGAGAGAAAGAGAAAGAGAGAGAGAGAGAGAGAGAGAGAGGTTGTTTGATTGATTGATTGATTGATTGATTGATTGATCGATCGATTGATGTGGAAATCCCAAACATTGTTCACAGATTGTGGAAACTGGCAAAACCACACTTGGAGAACTGTTCAGCAGTTTCTTTTAAAGTTAAAAGTGCACCTACCATGTGATACAACAATTCTAGGTCCATATAGACTCACTTTTTCCCAAGAGAAATGAACACATATACTCACATGAGGACTTAAACAATAATGTTTATAATAATTTATGTAAAAAACTGAAAACAATCAAAATGTCCATCAACAGGAAAATAAATAAATTATGTCATGAAATTTTACTCTGAAATAAAAACCAAAAACTATCAATATAGGAAACAATGTACAAGACTCTCACAGATATTATGCAGAACAAAAGAAGAAACTGGACTCACAAGAAAAAAACCTGAAACAAACAAACAACAACAACAACAACAAACAGTATAAACCATGTGATTCAACAAAACTCTAAAGGTGGTAAAACTAATCTACGGTGAAAAGCCAGAAAAGTAGTTTCCTGAATGGACTGGGAATAGGAATGACTAGGGGACACAGAAAGATTCTGGAGACCTGTTCTGCCTAATTTTCTGCTGATAATTTTTCTTTATCTTCATAGTAGGAATGTTGATTACATGAGTGTACGCGCTTGTCAAATACCATTGAAAGATTTATGCATTTTATAAAATGTACATTTTATATTATTGCAAAAATACAAATATTGCATTGAATTTTCTTTTTGAAATGGTATGGGTAGGCAATTCTGAAACTCCTTTGTGTTCTCAGATTTAGCATAAGAGTAAACACAAGGGAACCCTCGTATTGAGGTGATACAACTAGCATATGTACATACAAACACACTGGTATTATATACAGATATATACAGTTGTATATATGCTCAATTCTATGGTTTTCTTTTTTCTTTTGTAGGTGGGGTATAATGAGGGGAGGCAAGGGTTCATATTTGTTTAGATCCTTCCTTTGTTTTTAGATTCCTTCTTTTTATAATAGCCTGTTTTTCCATCTCTGTTATGAAAGGCTGTGTTAGTTTCTTTTTGTCATTGAAATGTTATTTGTCAATCCTGAGGGCCATCTGTTCATCTCGGTTCTTCCTATTTATTGTATTGTTGATTCTCGGTTTTATGTTTATATTCATAAAGGAAGGACTTATTGAGTAATAAAGATTGAGTGTGATAATTAGTTTTATAAGTTTCCTTAAAAATCCTTCCCATTCATGGGAAGATTGACTCACTGCATTGCATATTTGAGTACTGTCTGGCAACTGAGAGGATTTGCTTCAAAATGTTTATATAATTAAAATATGGGACCCTTCATGATGTAAATAATTTATGTTAGAAATCTAAAAGTTAAAAACTCAACCTACTAAAAACAATCTATAATATGTTTGCTCATCAATGACATACTCTTCTTTACTCTTATGCTGTGATACTCTGACTTTTCCCTTCTTCAAAATGACAATTTAAATCTGCTTTGTATATTTTACCTTATTT
Source organism: Rhinolophus sinicus (assembly GCF_036562045.2). Lineage (NCBI taxonomy): Eukaryota > Metazoa > Chordata > Mammalia > Chiroptera > Rhinolophidae > Rhinolophus > Rhinolophus sinicus. The sequence continues at coordinate 16,999,548 of NC_133753.1, forward strand.
ACCGATTGCACTTTTACATAACGCGTATTTTAGTTTTCTGTCAAATATGTATGTTATCTTGTTAATTCTTATCATTGTTTTTAAATGCTAAACTGCTTTTCAGAGGTATGTTATCAGCTTTAGATGTTGGTTTTTGTGTGAGCAAAGGGCAGCAAAACAATTCTTGGAAAGTAAGGGAGGCAGAGAGAAAACAGAAGATCATGGTTTCTACGTATGTACAAAAGAAAAGCACTAAAATTGATATTTAACACACGGGGCCTGGAAGTCCTAACCTCTGCCTTGTGACTAATCCCTTTTATTACTCCCCACATACAACTATTGAATAGATCACAGAATCTGTATTCGAAAAAACAATCTGCGTCTGTGCTTTTATTTTCTTAACATTTGTGCCAAGTCTGACCTCCTCAAATGCCTGAATGAGGAAGGCTTTACGCTGAGGCACCTATCTTGGTTCTAGAAACTTCTGTCCACTTTAGAATAATTGACTGATTCATTTAGCAAGAAGAGTTTTGGCTTTGTCCTTGGAGAAAATTTGTTGCAGAGAGAACTGGTCCGTCTCTTCTGAAGTAGTGCTTTAGTTATATTTTCTAGTCCAGAACACTCTCCTCCCTCTGTATTTGCCAACTCTGGGCTGGATGGCTCCCTGAAGCTCTGTTGTGAAGAATGATCCTTCCTTACTATGACTTCCTTCTCGTTCCTATTGCTGATTCTGGGCTGCGGTTTCTGTTACTCTAATTTATTATTGTTTTTATTTATATTTCCCTTTATTCATTGTTGCGATGTCTATGTGATTTGGAGACAGAGAATAGGTAATTGACAATTCCCAGTACTTTGTCTACAACTTGATATTAGCAATTTGGATTGAAATATTTAGGAGAAGGAGCCCTCAGTTTTTCAGACAGAAAAATAGAATCATCAGTACTATATTTGGGGGAGGTAACTATGGCAGCAGCACAGAAGAGGTGCCGCATGCAGGACGAACATCTCTCTTAGTTTCCCAGACCAGTCCTGGTCAATGTCCATTTCCTTGAGTAATTATTCGTGCTACCCTTCACCCTCAAAAGAGTCACATGTTAAAGATGAATTTATATAATCAAAGAATAAATAAGGAGAGTCTCCAGGATGATGGCTTGAATGAAAATATAAGAAAAACATTTAATGAAATCCTTATCTGTTTTACACACTATACTGTGAATTTATTACGCATAAGAATAGTATCTTATTAAAATTACATATGCAGCACTGTGCTAGACGGATGTGCTATACTCACTAAGTACAGAAATATGGGAAGAAAAGTTAGGAAAGCTTTGTGAAGAAAATGAAGAAGGACACACCCAAAGTCATGCCAGTAGAAAGGAGATAGAGAAGATGAATTCAATATATTTCTGAGGTAAAATAAATTTTCTAAAATGTTTTGGTATTAGATATGGAAATTAGAGACACGGTGAGCTCAGCAATGGTAACTGATTATTTTGTCTTGAAAGCCCAATAGGTAAAGTCATTAGTCAAGAAAAAGAACACACAAAGGAGTAAATAGTTATCTCTTTGGAGAAAGCAGAAGAACAGAAAAAAGCAAAGAGAAGGAAGATAAATGTATAAAATCCTGAACACATTGTGAAGACAATATTTAAAGGCACATGGACTAGTGGTAAACTATTTTCCAGAGTATTTTTGCATATTCAGTTACGTTTGATTTTTTTACATATTTATTTATATGTGTTGAAATACTTCATTTTGATTTTCTACCTTTTATCAAGGTGATAAAGTCATATTCATATTTTAATTCTAGTGTAATAGGCAGCATGTAATCCTCTCAAGTTGGTTTAATCAGAAAATGAATATATGAGAATGATGTCTTAGGTTGTGCCCTCAATTATTCTTGAAGAATATCAAACAGGGCTAAACAAAGACAAAAATTGGCATGTGCCCCTCTTTTAGATGAACAGTCTTTGATAATGTATTTCATTCACATTTATGATTTTAATTTTATTACCTTCTTCCCAATGACAATGGTACACAGTAAAAAACACTTTGGTTGATTTTCCTAATACTTTCCCCCTCACACCTCATCCCATACATTAACATTAAAATGTTTTTGTTTTGGATATTTGGATTTTATTTCATTTATCATTCCCTCAATCCCTAGTATATTGAACTTTTTTATAGCTTGATACCATTTTAGTTGAGAGAATATTCTGATGCTGTTTTGTAGAGCTCTATTTACGTCTGAATGCAGCCATAATTTTGCACACTCTTCCTTAATAATTCATCTAGTTTCATTGTTTTAACTTGTCATCCTAGATCTCATGGCCAGGCATTTTCAATAAACTCTGAATTTAAATATCTGTTTTTGCTTGAGGACCACTAAGCCTCTTCAATCTAAAATAAAATCAATTCCTTATCCTCATTCTCCTCTTACATTCTCTGTTTCAAACATCTATGACAGTAGCTTCTTCCAGAAGATTTGAAAGCATTCTTTACTTCTTTGTAACTCACTACATCATTCAAACCTAACATCATTCCTGCTAAGTTAATCTTCTAAATATCTCCCAAAATGGTACTCAAATATTATACTACATCTAAATCACCACCTCCCCTGTTTATGTCCTTAAAGTTTTTACCAAACTACTGCAAATACTCCTTAATTGTATTTCATGTATGTTAATTTTTTTCCTCCCTCAATGTAAGTGTCTATCTAGCCACCAAGGGACTATTATTACTCTTCTCCTTAAAAATTTCCAATTTTCCTTTTCACTTAGAGAATACAGTCCAGGTCTTTGATTAGCCCCTTTATTCCTACCATCTTATCCGACATCTTTCAATTCTGTATTCTACTAATGGTCCATCATTAGTGGAATGAACAATCCTTGTACACAAGATGTTCCTTTGTCAAGTGTTTTATGACAGCCTACAAGATATTCTTTCTGTTTTGGGGAAACAGAGACTTGGAGAATATTTTTGACTACATTTTGGGAAGTCTTTATTGGAAGTCAACAGTATATAGAGACATAAAATTATCTGAAGGAGGACACATATTGTTTCAATTTCTCAGGGTGACACAGCTAGAAAATAAAATTCCTTAAACTAATATATACTGCTCTTATATCACCATTTCAAGGAATATTCTAAAAATCACTCTCCCTACCCAAGATTTAATGAGAAAGATGTGAAGGGAAAGGGTAAAAGAAAACCTCTCTGCATCATTTACTAAGGCATATTTTAGAATATAGTCCTTTCTTCTCAATTGCAAGAAGTATTTCAGTGCTTCTGGAAAGTTCCCTCAGCTCCATAGCTTTGACAATCTCCACTGGAGGATTTCAGGTAGGTCCTTAAAATTCTCCTATAAATACTCACTGTCCTCTCTGCCTCCCTTTCTGTTCAACACTGTGCTTAGCAACTACTTAAAACTTAAGAGACCAGGAAAAATGTAAGAATTAGAACTGATTATCCACCTCCTCCTGGGTGAAAATCATGGTTTACATTTTTGTTTTGTTTTGTTTTCACAGTCACTTCAAAGTGCCCAAGCTCTGCAAACAACCCTTCAAAACCAGGACTATTTTTCCCATGGATTACATATTCTGACCTGGTATAGTTTCTTCCTACCATACCCTCTGGAACTCACAGTATGACATCGGAAAAATCATCTGTACCCTAAAATTCATCTCTATCTTATATTTTTCAAGTGCTGTTTTCCTCCACACCTCATATACCACATGGTTCAAGGTAGGTTAGGTATTTCACCAAAACATTTCACTGCTATTCTTTGATCACTGTTCTTGTTGTCTTCAACATCAATATAAGTGATCCATCTAGCATCTGGTTCTATCAATTAGCCACTGCCGTTTTCATTTGTGTATGTATTATCTATGGCTGCTTTTTACAACAAAGGCAGGACTGAATAGTTGTGACAGAGCCTGCATGACCTGAGAAGTCTAAAACATGTATAATCTAGCAGTTTATACAAAAAGTTTGAAAACTGCTACCCTAGATTAATGTGTCTCAGACTTCAGTGGGAATACTAATTACCTGGAGATCTTATTTGGTAGGTTTTTGGTGGGACTTGAAGTGCTGCATATATATCTGCATATATATCAGCATCAGGATGATGCTGATGTTAATCTAGCAATAGCCTTTTGAGTAGCAAGCCCCAAGACTATATTCTTTCCAGTAATCCACCAAATTGGAGTACAAGTTTTAAGCATCTTTATGGATACTACGTCTCATTTTTCTAGCCCACTTCTTCTGGAATACCTTTTCCAACAGTTCTTTAATAACCCTAATGATCTCTCATACCTAAGAGTTGTCCTGATAGGAAGGTCCAAGAAATACAGGTGTGTGGGGGCACTGACAGTATCTGCTACAATGTGCTACACCTGCCCCTGCCATCAAACTTATTCGAACACATATAAATCAAATCCTCATCATAGACCCTTTAAGTATTACAGAAGCATACCTAAATGTAAGGAGGTTCTGATAGGTAGTCCAAATTAAATGTGTTAAAATTTAGACAGGAGTGCCAAAACATAGCTGGATAAATTATAGGAACATTTTGAGGGGAAGAAATAAAAAACAAAAACAAAACAACAACAACAAAAAACACTCATTGATAATAAAACCACTCACTACTATGTTACTTCCTAATATGTGCTGCACACTGTCAGGTACTTTACATTCTTTCACTCTTTAATCCCAAACATTGTACTTCAAATTAATTATTTTCTCCAGGTTGCAAATGAGAGACTGAGGACCAAATAGGTAAAGCGATTTATTTAAGGACAGAGTCAAGAATCAACATCAATGCTTTATGTCACTAGAAGTCAGGATTTACCCTTGACTTTCTATGTGTATCATTAGCACCAGCCCCACCCTCCGATGCTCCCTGACTTCCCCATTACTCTCATATTATTATGAGTTCTGTTAGTGCTTATCAGCATTTCTCCCATGTTGAAATGAAACTTTTCAGTCTTGATTTTTGAAATTTAACTTAGATATTAACACATATGTATGAAAGATGAGAATATGTGCTCTCTTAAACATTTTTTCACATCTCGTTTCTTTATGTTTGCTCGGCAGATATCCTTTCGGAAAAACATGGATAACACATACACATATATCTAATATAGTTTTATATATATATATATATATCCCTCTGTTTGTAGTGCAGATTTACTAACATACTATTGGAAACCACTAATTATTTATTCTGTCACTCTACTTTCAATGGTATTACAATTCAGTCCTAGATTGCTAGAGAAATGATCTGTTAACTGCCATTCCTATTACATGACTGCAAAACATAACTGAGAAGTAATAAATAACCTCATACCAAGTAATAAATGGATTGTTTGCAAAACAAGGTTCTGATTACTTGGTTGAAAAAAAGTGAAATGCAATATTAAAGCATAAAAATGCTGAAATATTTTGAGAGATGTAGTAGTATCATGTGGCTTGGTGAAATTGAATGCAGGTTGAGTTTACTTATTTTCAATTAAAATGCCATCATTCCTAGAAACATCTATTTAGTTGTTTGCTATTATTGCATGCTATAATTTTTCAATTCTTATTCATAATTTCATTGGAAACAAAAAATTAGAAAAATCAATCTTAAAATGATTTAAACTACTTTTTTGTCATCTTACATTTTAGAAAATCTATGACTTTGCAATTACTAATAAGAGACACAAAATAAAATATTTGCTTGTCATTTATTAGTAATTACTTATTGTTGATGAATCTGTCTTAGAATTTATAGTACTTCAAAATTGCTGTCCCAGAGTAGAACAGGAAATTAATTTTAGTTACTAATGCACACCTTGACTGAACTTCATACTAAGAGCTGTGGGACACATAAACATGATAAATACATTTTCAGTCTATTCCAAAGGCATCAAATAAAAACCAGTCACAGTTATAATCCTTACAAGTGCTTTGTTCTTTTAGTAGCAGTCAGAATTGTTGAATTTGAAAATATTTGGTACCAAGATTGAGAGACAGTGTTAGGGCAGATCTGGCTTTGTATAATAAATACAATTGAAGTAGTTGTCTCAATATCGTTCCTGATATTTGAGAAAATAAATTTTGTAGGGAAAATAAACTCTGGAGATCAGGTTCCCTCCATTTATATTTAGGGTAAAGTGTGCCTTTATCTGTAATATGTTACCCTTTCTTCATCCCCTTATAAAATGTGTGGTCTTGCATAAGTCACTGTACATTGTGAATCTATGTTTCTTCCTTGAAAAGAATGTGAGGTGAGACTAACTACCTTCAAATGCAAAAAGGCCATTCCACCTCTGAATGACATAAATCTATAAGAACTCCTCTTCCAATATCAGCTACTAAGTGTTCCTTTGTTGATACAGGAAAATATAACTTACTGTTCAAATGACTCCTTACTATTTACTTGCTAAGTGTAATTATGTTATTTCTCAGACTTCTGACTATTAAGCTAAAAACGACAACAACAAGCAACAAGCAAAATCGAAAACAAATCAAAAACAAAAAACGTTTTTTCCTGGCTCCATTTTCTTTCCCTTAGATGAGTCAATAGTCTCCTTTCCCAAAGAGTAGTGACGGAAATTGAACCCAGCACTCTTCACAAAGACTGGGGGAAAGCAGGGAGCTTGCAGATAAAAGTATTCTTTTGTGGCTAAATTCTCACTTCATCCAGCTAAGCTCAATATGAAACTGAAGACAGGAAGGTCTCTACCTAGAATTGTGAACTTTTGACAATGATCTTCATCACTTTCCCAACCACTACCTCAGTTGTTCTTCAATGATACACCGTCTTATCCACCTCCGCGAGGCATCCCTCAAAAAGGTCAGAGTTTCTGAAGGATCGGTCCCACCAATTCTTGATAAGAATTTTGTCATCGTTTCTTTTCTTTATGCCCCTTCTGCAGCTACACCACTTACTTGTCACTTGAGAAAGGATGCGGAAATACCAAGTAGTTACTAAGTGTAGCTTTCTTTTAATAGGGAGAAAATAGAAAATTGGAAAAAAAAAAAAATTAAAAACCCTCAAGGAGAGACTGAGATGAAATTTGCAGAGTCAATGAAGCTAATTTAGAAAGAGTTTAGGATACTTGGTGCTTTGAAAATATACAGTTGTAAAGAGTACATCTTAAGTCCAGTTGATTCCTTTGATATAAGTGGCTCTAGCTCTCTTTTTACTGCTTTTCTTCATTAGTGATAGGAACTGTCTTATTTTACAAATGATTATTGTTTCCCTAATAAAGTATAATTTTCAAAGTATAATTATACTTCCATTTTAAATTCAAAGTAAAATTTTAAATTTCTAGTAAAAGTAAGAGTAATGAAAGTATAATTTTCAAAGTGTTAATATTTATAACATGTTTTCCAATATGGAGTGAACATATGTCAAAGATTTAACTCATTAATGAAGGAAACAGCAGAATATAAAAAGACAGAACTGAAGAATGAATGAACAGACACTTGAAAAATGGTGAAATAAGATGACTAAATTAGGTATAAAATGTGTTAGGGTCCTAAAGGGCAAGAAAGTCATAACTTTTTGGGTATCTTTCCTACCAGTCAGAAATAATTCATATCTTTCTGTCAACATGTAACTTTATAGGATTTGGGAGGCCCTAATGAATAAGAAATAATGTCAAACAAAAATATATCGTTCCTAGAAAATTAAAGTATCTTTGGGTGGGCCTTCAAGGTGAGGCTGCAAAACACACAGGTTTCTTTGGCCTTATTTTCAAATTTTGAATAATTTTGCTTAACGCCTTCATTACTATTACACTTTTCTCTTTATGAAAAGCACCCCCACCACCACCACCACACAAAATAAACAAGAAAGAAAAACAAGCAAACAACACTGAGTATATTGTCAGTTTACATTGTTTTCTTTTAAGGATATATCAACTGTCTCTGTACTCAGTAAATTTTTTGTTATACACTCAAATGTTCTGCAACACACCGTTGAAATAATGTTATAGAAATGTCTTATTCAATTTGTGAGATTCTATCTAGTTTTATGAGTTTATCTGCCATCGTTTTCACAAATGTGTGACAACACATTTAGAACACAAATGTGTGAGAACACATTGCAGTCATTAATTGCAAATGTCAGACGACCATAAAAAAAGTTTTTTTCATCTCAAAATATTTTGGTTGGGGTGGAGAAAGACTGAAACAATAACATAAGAAAACATGCTGGTATAAATTGAAAGAAAATAATTATAAACATATTAATAAGTAACTGACTATTAAGTCATGTAATTTTCAGAGTGACAATTAATAAAGAAATGTTCTGTGTCTGATGGATTGTGTAATGATATGCCTGGTAGTTTTTAAAGGACTGATTTCCATATCATTTTGCAATGATTCAGCTGAATATCAGAGCGAGCACAGCCTCCTCTGCAATATACAACTGTGTACGTCCTCTCACAAATTAAACTGTTAACCTGGTGACATTATCTTCACTCCCGACAGTGTCATGTCTCATTTAAAGACGGAAAAGATCAGTTAATTTTTTTTGAGGTTTATACACATTAATTCTTTCTCTTTGATATCTACCACTATTGTTTTCAAAAAGAAAATGATCACAAAGCATTGTTGGAATAAAGTCACAGACATATTTTGAAGTCAGTGCCAAAATGCTTTTCAATTGTCATCTTTTGACTTCATGAAAGGCTTTGGGTTCAGTAAAAAATTAGGAATTTCACAGGAGTCATTAAAGCGCATCAGAGAAAGAAGATATCCTGTAGCTATGAATCTAATTACTTTGTTTTAGGGAAATAAGCAGGGTTTAGGTTGATTTGCTTCCTGCTGGGAACAGTGATTTTTTCTTTTTACTAAGTCTGAAGAACATTGTATTATTCTGTTTCCTCTGCAATCAGGAGGGGAGAGTGACTGGGTGAATTTAGTTGCCTTAGAGAAGAGTTAGCTTAATATTGGAAGAAACGTAGTAGACCAAACTTTTCTTAGTGTTTTTTGTTGTTGTTTTATTTTATTTTATTTTTTTTTATTTTAGAAGACTCTGTACCAAGCACTTTAAATGTTTTTTTCTCCTTTAACTCTCACAATAGTCCTTTGAGGGAACTCACCATTCCCACTTTGCAGGTTTGAAAATTGAGATATAGACAGTAATTTAAGTTTCCCAATATCACACAGCTAATGAGTTGTGAAACTGGAATTTGAACATTTAAGCCAACTTCAGAGGTCACGTACAACTATTATATATTGTCTTTACTACACTGAATAACGCAAGTATTTGCTCAATTAAGTAATATTTAATTCTTTCACTATGAGAAACAATCAAAATCTCTTAGTTTCTTTTTTTCTTCATGTACATAATAAAGACTTTAAAAGCAGTAATACAGAAGATATATTTTCCTTCTATGATTCTAGGTAATGAATTGTGCTATTTTTCTAAAGTAAAAGACACACATTTTCCAGCATTATTTAAAATTGAAGATAATATCTATATGCAGATTCTATATGCTCAGTTTGATTATTTCTTTATAAAGTGAAAAACATGTGGACTCCTACATGACAACTTTTCTCTTGGAATTCATTAATTAATGATACACCACTATGATGCATTTAGAAATACGTATAAATACTTTTGACATCAGAGTATCATCTACTTACATTTAAAAGTTTGGAATACTGTTGTGTACCAGGATTATGTATTCGGTCTGGAGATGTTTGTTATACAAATGAATTCATAAATTCACTGCATTTAATCTTCAGTCACCTACTCTTTGGCCTACAGGTTGTGAATCACTTATATAGAAGTTTGGGTTGTAAGAAATTCTAGAGCAGACACATTTTTTTCCCCCTAAAACACTAAGAAAGAAACCATTTTTGCAATATTTAATATTTAATATAAAATTAATAACTGTGCTGTGTCACTAGTGCATATAACAGATAATCAACACAGTTTCCAATTTATTCTGAAGATATAGTAGTAGTTTTAGAGTTTGGAAGGTATACTAGTTTATAAGAGCTGCCATAACAAAGTAGCACAGAGTGGGTAAGTAAAGGACAGGAATTTATTTTCTCAATTCTGGAGGCTAGATTTTCAAGATCAAAGCATCAGCAGAGTTGTTTTCTCCTGAGTTCTTGCTTGGCTTGCAGACAGCTGCCTTCTTACTATGTCCTCACAAGGTCTTTGCTAAGTATGTGTCTTAACCTCCTCTTATAAGGACAGGAGTTAGATTGGATTAGACACACCCTAAGACCTTTAACCTTAATTACCTCTGTAAACACCCTCCAAATACAATTACATGCTGAGGTTCTGAGGTTTAGGATTTCAACATATGAATTTTGGAGGACACAATTGACCACAACTAACCCACCATTTTGGGGTTGGAGGTGGAGCCCTTCTTGAACTATGCACAGTCTACCTAATAAGTCCTCTTTACCTATGCCTTGTAAAGTACATTTACAAACAAGCTTATTTTAACTCATCTCTACAAAAAGGGAATTAAGGTAAAATGATTATTGCAAAGAAACTATGGAATAAAAATAAGAACATAATGCAAGTTTAAACAGACAAAAGAAAATGTCAGAGCTGACCAATCCCTTCCTGGTGCAAGGTTTTTGTTGGTTACATAATGAGGCAAAAGCAATGCGATTTATTAAAAGAGGTGTGAGGATAATGCACAGCTTTCCTTTCTCCTGTGGTTAATATGCTTTCTGTTCCATCATTGTTTTCCTACCTTTGCTCTCACAACATTCTGTTCAGCACTTTGCTGGAGAAATGAGCAAGAGTGAAGGTGTCTGTTGCACTACCCACAGAGGGGTGTGAAGAAAACTTTGCTGACCTAGATATGGGAAGGAGGAATCCCTAAGACTACCTTCAAGTTTGTAATTGCCTAGAAAGACTCACAGGACTCAAAATGATTCATATTCACAGTTACAGTTGATTACAGTGAAAGAAAACAGAGAAAATCAGCACAGGGAGAAGGCTCCTGGGGCAAAGGCCAGTGGAAACCAGGCCTAAGCTTCTAAGCATTCCTCTCAGTGGAGAATCACAGAATGAGCTTCATTTCTCTAGCAGTGATGTGTGGGAACAAGTGTGAAGTGTTGCCAACCAGGGAATTCAACTGAGTTGTCTGTCCTGGATTTTGGGGAGGTCAGTCACCGTCATGTCGCCTTACCATACCTGTGTGACTTCAGTTACTAAAGCTCCAGACTGACAGAAGTTGTTCAACATAAATACCATTCGTATAAACTATCTGGATAAACCAGTATAGCCTGTCACAGGGACTCAAGAACATACATCAACCGTATAAGACAGAACATTCTAAGAGCTCAGCTGTAGTCATTTTCAAGCTTTTCTTGTTTTTAACATACAACAGTAGGGCAATGCAGTCCTGCTGAGTTAACTCTTTCCTGCCCCAGAGTCCACATTCCAGGGAAGGAGTCCAAGCAGTGGTCCTAGCAAGAATACAATTGAATCAGGAAAAATGAATGAGGTGAATAATTTTGAAGATTGAATCAAGTATATAAGCAAAAATAAGTAAGAGAAGCTGGAAAAACTGAGAGCATAGCAAAAAAATCCAGGGAAGAAAGTCCAAATGAAGGGTTAGAAAATGAGACGGTTCTAGAGACCATTGCTTTCTGATACTAGTTGCATGTCATCAGGAATGTGTGAAACAGCTTACAGAGATCACAGGCCTCTGGTGGCTTAGGGCAATACCTCTAAACTAGAGTGGACAGGCTCAAACTTATAATTTGATGTTTGCCTACATAGATATTTATACACATCAGATTTACAACATATAGGCACATGCTATAATATCTCAAAATATTTCTCATATTGACCTCATTCTGTTCAGTGATTCAAATAATTAGCAAATTTCAACTAACACCTTCTTCATGGAGAAGGTACTATGCCAAGAGTAGCCTTGCTTCTAATTATAGCTTGACTAAATTGCATTTGAATTTTTTTTTTTTATTTTTTTTTACTGTAATATCTCTGTCAGTGGTGAGAGAGATATCCTATGGCCCAAGCTACCTAGAGTCTCAGGTGGGGAATACGATCAATACTTAGACCTCTAATTCTATGTGGTTGAATTTTCATCATGTTTTTAGGTCCTGTATCTCTTTAAGGCAGAAAAATGCAAATTATTGTACCATGATTTAGGCTTGAGTTTCTTGATTCCTTCTTGTTCTGTTTACAAGGCATGCTTATTCCTCATGCATGTAATGATTTAATGTCTTGAATCCTTTCCTCCCTTCTTGCATTTGTTTCCTAGGGTTGCTTCAACAAATTATCACAAACTGTATGGTTTAAAACAATATGCATTTATTTTCTTATTAAACTGAAGGTCAAGGTCTGAAGTGGGTTTCACTCGGTGCCAGTCAATGTGTCAAAAGGGCATTGGTCTCTTGGGAAACTCTAAACTCTAGGGGAGAATCCATTTCCTTGTCTTATCCAGCTTCTGTAGATGGGCTCGTTTCATTGGCTCTTGGACCCACATGATACTGCCTATTCTGTCCCTCTTTCCATTGTCACCTCACCTTCTTCTACTGCCTGTCAAATCTCCCTCTGTCTTCTAAAGCTACTTGTGATTGCATTTAGGGTCCACCTTGATAACGCAGGATAATCTCCCCATTTCAAGATCCTTAACTTAATCACATCTGCAAAGTCCATTTTGTTATATAAAGTAACATTCACAGGACAGGTTAGAAGGATTAGAAACTGGATTCCTTTGAGGGCCATTATTTGATACATCTATAGAATAGATGCCTACTCTGATCTTTCCCTAGGTCACCAGCTATTATTCAAAAAATGCATTTTGCTTCATCTTTATATGTCCTTGGTGTTCAGTAAATTTCTGGGTGAAGAGTCTGGCATCTTTGATTGTATCAGGTATCCAGTGAGCTCAATTTATTATCAGATGATAACCCATAGGAGTACCTGAGTTTTGAAAGCATGTAGCATTTTCAGGTAATACACCTTTTCAAATTGAGGAAACCTCCAACAGGTGACATTGCAGAAGGCACTGAATGAGGTTTGAGATAACCACATTAGACAAGATTATACAACAATTTCTTACTTAGAACTTTTGATAAATGATACATGGCTATCTTAGATAAAAAGGTAAACAGTGTTATTCTACTGGAATAATATATGTTTTGTGCATATCACTTTTGACAATCAAATTGAATTTGATCTGATATGTTATGAATACTTTTTCATTCCTGGAAGCAGTTGATAAGTGAACATTTAACTAAAGAATAAAATGCAGTTGAAAAAATACAAAAATCATAAATGTAAGACAATGAATTTTTCCAAAAGTTACACACTCATGTAACAAATGCGCAGGTCAAAAAATGGAAAGTTATCAATGAATTGGTCAAGGTTTACTCAAGGAAATACACTTAATATGAGACATATGAGAATGAATACTTGTGAGATTATACTTTACAGATATGTGGGAGGATCTGGAAAAATGAAGGTCTGGAATAGAGTACAGGATCATAGAAGAGTTACCAGTCAACCTGGCAAAGATACTAATGAGGATAAATAACTTGGAGTTTGCCAGGAAATAAAAAAAATCCAGTGTCGTGTCCCACATGACGAGGGTAGTGGGGAGCGAGGAGGGTGGCGCAGGGTTAAGAAAAGACAGTAGCCATGAATAGAGTTTAAGCAGGCCTACGGGCCCTCCAGCCTCAAGGACTGGACTGCCTAATCGGGCCAACACATTAGCTTTTATTAGTTAGGTGAGGAAGTAAAGGAGATAAATCTTGTCAATCTCAAGATCTGTGAAACCTATAGATCATAATAGGAAACTGATTCAAGCCAATCACCCTTGCCTGCAGACAGCTGAACCATAAGTCTCAGGATGTCTGTACTTCCCTAAGGGACAAAACCTATATGCACATGAATAGATGGAGAGCACATCATTGAATCACTTCCCTTGCAGGTTTTGGGAAGGAATGCAGCCACAGAGGCTTTCCTTAGCCTGGGGTACCTGGGGGGCTGTGCCCACCTCTATGAACCCCGTGGGTTCTCCTGTTGGTCCCCACTCAACTGCGCCTGGCTTGAGTTGTTCCCCCCATGGGGAATCTTACTCATCATTGGCTGACCAGCCATATTTTTGGGGGCCAAACAGGGAGACATGAGGTGCAAACACAAAGGTGAAGCAAAGTCCCTGAAAGGATCCGTCTCATAGACTCTCCTTGCTTTAGGGGCAGGTACAAGGAGACAGACAGGTAGGCTGCTGCGTGGCAACAATCCAGCATCTTCTGCCAAAGTCAGATTACGAGTATGAATTTAACTGTGATGACTTTCTAAGAATAATGGTGACTGCTAGTGTTGAAGTTCCTCTTTTGTTTAACCTAAACTTGGAACCATACCATAAGGGGTGAGGATATAATTACATAGTTTAATCAAGTTAACGTTGTACAATCTAACAAATGAGGATCCCACCTGCCCCACCTTCAACCCCATCCAGTCACTACACCTTCTATGAGTAACCACTCTGTTACCTTCTAACAACAAAGATTAGGTTTTCCTGTGTTGTACTTTGTATGAATGGACTCACAACATGGACATTTGTGTCTGGTTTCTTTTGCTCAATATCAACTCCTGTGAGAGTCATCCATGGTATTGTGTACAGTTACAACCGATTTATTCTCACTGCTATATAATATTCCATTGAATGAATAGATCAGAAGATATTTTTCTCTTCTACCAATAGATAACATTTTTGTTTGTTTGTTTGTTTGTTTTTCCATTTTGGGGCTATTGCTAATAGTGTTGATATGAATATTTGTATATTTAAAGACAGAGTTGCACATTATTGTTTGGTATATACTTAAGCATGGAGTATCTGGGCCAAGAGATATGTATATGTTTAATTTTATTAGATACTGCCAAATCATTTTACAAAGTGAGTAGTTGATTAATCTTGCAAAACAATCTTTTTGTTTACAAATTAAGATAATATTTACAAACTAGTCGACTTATTGTGAGTATGAAATCACATAATCCATGTGAGAAGAATTGTTTGCCTGATACATAATGAGTACTCAACAAATAATGGCTCATTGTTAGTTGTTATTAATCTTCATAGTTTGATGATCACAAAGCAAAAAGAGTTCACTTGTTCAGGCAAAATGTCTTAATTACACACAGCATGGCCAACACTACACTATGTACACCAGACAATGATAATACCTAGGCGTGATACTCAATTGTCTCCTATAACCACAAGAAACACTAATAGGACTGGATGAGACTGGCTATCCAACCCACACTAAGTGCCTCAAAGCATCAAACTATAAATCCCCCATTTGCACAGTTTGAATGATCTCATTTGTAACAGAGGGGGGTTAGGGTGCTGGAAGGAGTAGATTTTACCCTGAAGATGTGGATATTGAATTCCTGACTAGTAGATGTGAATTTTGACTAGAACCTCAAATTCACTTTTCAATCCTGATGTTCTAAATGTTTACCTTAGATCACAATTAGCCTAATAATGACACAAACTGGCTTAATAATGATTAGTGAAGGAATTCAGCATTTCATTTATTTATTCAACAAGCATTTTAGGTGCACCTAGAAACTAGTTTTAAAAAGTGCTTTGTCCTCAAGGATTTTGCATTAGAGTTTGAAGAATAATAGTAAATAAAGAAAAAGAAGTACATAATGTACAATGTCAAATAAGGAAAAATTTTCTCAAGAAAAAAGAAATCAGAGACAGCAAAATGGGATATAGACCTTGCTCAGAAGTACTATTTTAGGTAATTGGTCAAGGAAACATTTGAGAATACTGTCTAGACCATATACACATACATCATCAAAAGGACAGCAGACTATTTCAGGAACAGTCTTATGCATGTCCAGTCTTATGCATGAGCATGCATTATTGTATAATATGTTAGACTACTGCCCATATTTGACGATTTAAAAGAAACACACATTTAGAGAGAAGATATAGTATTTGCCAGACCTTGACAAATTTCAGAGACTAATTACTGACACAAAAGTTGAATTCAGGAAAATTTACCTATGGCAGGTGACTCATATTTTCTCACACCATTACCTTATTAGTTGTCAAAGAGTTACAACAAACTTAAGTCATTAGGACTAGTATTAGAGACAGGAAATATCTGTATAACTTTAGGTTTTTATTTTTGCTGACTTATTTCCAGATCACAGTTTCTTAACTTTTAAGGATAACAATTCCTTATACTACCAGGCCACCTGCTTTCAGAGAATTCAGATCGGAACCCAGTCTCTGGCACAATAACTGCTAGATGAATAAAGACATCGCTGCTCCCACAGTATTAGTGCTTATGTTTCCCTTCCTTGGCTATATGTGATACATCATTTCCTTAGCTATGTCATGACTGTCAGATATGTCGCTTGCTTTATATTCCTCCAGTGTAATTCATATCCTTTTAAAAGTCTTTATTTTTCAAAATTTTCATCATGGAATTGGTAGGTAGGCACAATAAAGGGGAAAACATAGGAGGTAGCAAATCTGGCTCCATGGCTTGAGGTATAAGATCTTGGTCAATTAATTTAACTCCTTGAAGACATATTTACACAATTCCTATTATATGCCAAACTCTCTATTTTCTTGAGTAAAAAGAAAAGACAAACATATCATCCTGTGTGGGATTCTTTCCAAATGACCGGATTTCTAATCTGGAGAGAATTATAATATTAACTAGCACATGATTGTTGAATGGATTAAGTAAATTATAAACCATAAGTCATAAGACTCTGGTGTTAAATAGATCTAGTTATACCACTTATGTGCATGAATTATAAGCAGATTCTTTAAACTCAGTTATTTCATGTGTAAATTCAGTTTTTGTGATAGTGATAAATTGTGTAAATATATAAATATTTGAAGTCATATCAAATTCTTTAATGCAATCAGTTTTCAATAAATTGTAGCAATTGTTCTTTGTAAAGTCATGTCTTAGAAACCATCAATATACTAGGTGTAGTTTCTGGCTCAAAAACCTTGGCTGACTTCCAGATTCCAATAAATATCAATACTAGAGAGTTTTTCTGAGGTGTCTCAATTATCTCAAGCTTAGTAGCTGCAATACTGAATGTTTTGTGCTAGACACTTTGTGTTACCCATGACCCAGACCCACTCTCCACTCTTTATGACAGACCCTAAACTTGCCCAGGACAGTTGACATATATGGAGTACGTCCGTCAGTAAGTGTCAACAAGCTCTCTAGCTTCTGGTGCAGTTCAGCTCATGTGGGAACCACTTGCAAAAAAATCAAAGGAGGTAGGATGATGGTAAGGTTGAGAGACTCCTTCCACCTCTTCAAACCCTTGTGGGTTTTCTCCTTGTGGGTTTGCTATAGACTGGAAAATGTCAATGTTCTTGGCAGGTGACCCTATACACACAGTTAATTCTTTCTTCTATTTCTTCTAAACTTTTCCTTCCTCTGCTTACTAGTTCCAAGTTATACCATTGTTTCTAATAGTTTTCCTACTCACTGTTCATACCTGAAAAACACTAAAGACTACCCAAAGTATTCGTGTTTCGTTCTGACCCACCAACCCTAGAATAGTATACAGTACACAACTGGCACTCAATAAATACTTATTTTGTAATTTTCTATTAATCAAAATTGTAAAACATTCTATACTTTTTCCATTTGTTTTCCTCTATAAGAATATCACTCACCATATCTAGTCAGAAAGTAAGTCCCATATATAAGTTCAATAACTTCTATATTATTCGCCTTATCCTTATTTCTATTATGATCTGCTCTATTTAGGTCTCGAACACTTGTTGGTTGAAATTATACATTTATACCATTACTTTGCTTCCTTGCCTCAAGGCTGGAACCTCTGTAATGCATATTCACAGTGAGGCCAGAATATGTCTAAAACACACATTTGATTATTTCTTTTTCTTTCTGGAAACTCTCCAATGCATACCCACAGCATGTTTAGGATATTATGAATTCTTATCACCTCCTATCTAGATTACATTGTTTCCCATTTTCTTACAAGACATTATCCTTGATGACTTATGTGTTCAAAACTTTCTACTTGATTCTTAACGGCCATATGCATGAATGCTGATTTTTCTCATTTTCAATAAAAATAAATAAGTACATATATACATACATACACATAGCCGTGTGCTTTGATGCTTTGTTTTGCATCTAGATATCACAGTGTCATTTCCCACTTTTTAAAACAGTCAAATTATTTTCATGCATATTGTTTATATTTATTGTTTTTGCTTTCTTGACTTTCTACTCACTACTAAATTCACTACAGTTTTTATTTTGAGATCATCCATTCACTAAACTCCTCTTAACACTCTACCATTCACCTTCATCGTGGACAGTTCTCATCCTTACATTCTTTTCCTGTGACCACATCATTAGACACTTTTGAAAATACCACTTGAAACTCTCTTCCTTTGACTTTCATGACAACACACTACTTATGTTCTCTTTCTTACTTTATTCCATTTCCTTCTCAATCATTCATAATTAAATTATAACATCTCTCAGGCTTCTGTCCTAAATCCTCTTTTCTTCTTGTACTATATACTCCACCCTGTCATTTTAATTCATTTCTAGCTTAAAATATCAATTTATAGGTTGCTGTCTCCAAAACCACTCTGTTGCTCAAGCTTTTCTTTAAAATGCACAGTAATATATCCATTTTTTTCCTGCTCATTTCAAATGGATATCATATACATATCTCAGATTCGACACCTATAATAGTGAACTTACTTTCCACTAATCCTATTGAATCTGCTTGCATTGTCAATAAATAATGCAACCATCTTCTCAGTTATCAAACTCAGAAGTCAGAGTGTAATCCTCAACTCTTCCTACTTTATCATCACATACAATGAATAACCAAGTCCTGTCATTTCTGCATTTTATCTCAAATCTCCCCCTCCTATTCATTTTGCTGTCACTCATTTATTTTACATACTATTGTAATAACCTTCTAATTTGTCTTCTCACCTTTGTTCTAGTTCCCGTTGAGTTCATTTTACACAAGTTTAGGACAGAGTCTTTGCTGACATGAATTGGTTAACACCCTACAATGATATAAGATACGGCATGCTACATGCCATTGGGCTGGTTCTGACTCCTGGCGACCCTATGAACGAGTGATGTCCACAATGTCCTGTCCCCAACAGCCCTGCTCAGCTCCTGTGGACTCAGCCTATGGCTTCTTTGATGGAGTCAATCTATCTCCTGTTCAGTCTTCCTCTTTTCCTGCTGCCTTCTATTTTCCCCAGTATTTTTGTCTTTTCCTAAGAACCCTGCTTTCTCATGATGTGCCCGAAGCAGGACATCTTCAGTTTTGCCATTTTTGCCTCCAGCAATGTTTCAAGCTTACTTTGCTTGAGGAACATAAGGTGCTAATTCATAAATATGACCTTCAAAATTTGCTAACACTCTGGTCTTGAATTTCTCGCTAGCTGTTTCTTATTTGTTTATTCTAAATGTTCACTGTACCAGTGAGAAAAGAAAACAAAAAAAACTCTCACTATTTCACTTACTATTTTCTATCTATAGAATGTATGCCCCTCTACCCTTTTCCTGGATTCATCCTACAAGTTCTTCAGCTTTGAGAGTAAGATTCTCTTCACTATGGAGGTCTTTCCTGATCTTATCACTGTGTTAAGAGCCCCCATTACAGCCATATACTCCCATGACATTTTTATCATGGCAAACTTTACACTTTAATAGAGCTACCTGTGTAATAATCTGTGCTTTATGGTAGTCTGCCAGCTTTGTAAGCAACGCCACATTTTCCCAGCAGCAAGCCCTTGTCTACTACCTGATACTCAGTACATACTTATTTAATAAGTTTGTAAATGAATAATGACTGACATATTACACATACTTAATTATTTTGTTGAATTGGGGAATGAACGGTGAGTTGTTATTATCTATTCTATCAAATCATTTTTCTAACATGCTTGTTCTATTGGCTTCAATAGATTTATAATTACTGAAGAATTACCATAACTTTGTTTTCCCCTCTGAAATCACAAAACAAGAAATTGCTTTTTTAAATTGTTTACTAGTGAAACAATTATTTGACACCTTTTTCAATGGACTTCTCCCCTCCTAATTAAATGGCAGATTTAGGTATAAATCATTATAATATTTAACCTATATCTAAAATAGAGACTAAATAAAACTGTTTTGACTACATTTCCTAATCAATAATGTCTTCAGAGGAATTATGTTCCATGACTGTAATTTCACAGATATGATTGATTATCTTTTTAAGGTAAAGATAATTTAAGAAAGCTAATTATATATTTCCACTTGGAACTCAGAGATATTTAAACCAAGATGGAAGAGAAGGGGAGCTGAGTGAAGTGTGGACCTGGTGACATATAGATGTAGTGTGTTGTCAGATCCCCTCCTGTCATGACACTGAGGATTCCTTAAGCTGCCCAAGTAAGTTTTAACCTAATAGAGCCAAAGATGAGCATGTGTCCTATATTGCAATGACTGACTTCAAAGATGGTATTACCAACTCTTTGAAAGAGAAATCAACTGGTTTAAATCATTGACCTTCAGGGAGTTTAATAGCTAAACCACATCAGAAAAGTGGTTAACTTTTGTTTTTGAATAGTTTTTATAAATGAAGGTAATTCTCAATAAACTTTGGATGTAACTGTAAGTCATACATTAGTTATAAGAGATAAAATAGGGAAATCAATCAGAGATAATTGTTTCTGCCTAAATATTAGAATAGTCTGGTTTAAAAAATATGCTTCAATCATAAATGTCTTTTTTTCTAAAGATGGAAATAAATGTAACCTGTGAAAAGTAATTCAAGGTGTCATTACATTTTATAAAGAAAATAAACACGTACGTTTTATCAATACAAACATGTCATTACAAGATTATTGTATCCCCCTGAAAGTCACAAAATGACTTGATATTTAATCTGTGTGTAGACATTTTAACAATAACATGAGAGACCAGACTGTGAATCTGAGACAGAAGAAATGGAGCACAGTTTAATTAGTTAACACTTCCTTGCTAGTTGTGTAAATACTATTAAAAGAGAATGCCTGCAGAAAGGCTGAAACCCTGGATGGTTTGGCTTCTAGTATGATTAAAGTATGTAATTTTTCACAAAGTGATATTGGTTTACAAAATGTTACATTTATTTTACTGACTACCAAGAATAATTCCCTCTCTTGAAGTAAAGCATTCTTGTTCAGATAATTGTACTTAGTTTCCTGAGTGGCGGCAGAATGTGTTCCTATTGCCAAGACTTTTCTCCAGATGTTCAGGTTGCTTTAGGTTGTAGGACCATTTATACTTAATGAATCCAATCTATTAAAAAAAAAGAATAAATGAACGAGAATTGTTGAAACTGATTCTTTCTGTATGATTACACACATTTTATCTTCCCTTTTAATCTCAACCAGAACCCTAAATTGGGAAGACTATCAAAATCAAAATGATTGTTACAGTTGCTCTTCTACTCAGTCTTTTACTGGATGTGCTAATATAAGTTCCTCAAAGCTCCATCCTGGGAAAGCAGCATAACTAAGAAAAGACAGCCTTTTAGTTTGTGGAACCCAGACTGCCATTATCAAGGACTGCAGATAAGAGCAAATAAGATGTACGTGTTGGATCTGAGGACACCTTCTAGCCTCTTTTGAGTTTGTTTGTTCTTTATTTAAAGAAAAAAAATTCAATTCAATTAAAACAAGACCTTTAAGTTTTTATGCATTTTTTTTTCTTTATTATTCTAGGCAGCATATGGAATTTCTTTGGGCGAAAATTACTTCTCATTCTCTGATAATAACTAAATGAGATTCTTTGGTGCACACATAAGTATTTTATCAATTTCTTATTCCACAGTTTATTAAGTCATGTTGTAATGCTCCTACTGAAATTTCAGCAGCCTTACAAATAGCTTTTAACAATCCTTACAATTTCACTAAATTGCATTTTCCTTATTCAAGTTTCTTTAGCTCTACCTTCTTTGAGCAAAGAAATATATTTTTCTTCCTTGGAATATAGGACATTTTCTACTGCTATCTATAGCACTGGATAAAAGAACATAAATAACCTTAAAACCTACACCTGGTCCAAAATTAGGCCCATAGCAACGATAAAGTATAATTTTCAAAAAATTAAATATTTATGAGTTTCATAAAAATAAACAGAATGTATATCAAAGGTTTGATTCAATTCATTAATTAATTATTGAAGAAATAAAATGTTAAGGCCAATTCAAAGAGCATTTGAAGAGCTATATATCTGTAGGCAATTCACAAATTAACATTGGAATAAAATTGTTAGGTGAGATGCAAAACTGGTTACTGGTTGTCCTACAAAGCAAAAAAATAAATGTAACTGTTGTAGTTATTTTCTCTACTAGATAGAAAGTAGCAGCATCATTATAGATAAAAATCTACATGTTAAAATATAATTTTACCAAGTCTCCTGATGAGGCAGAAAAATAGTTAACAAAAATGAGCCCAAGGGGGATTAGCAGGTTATTTGATCAGTACTTTGCATGGCCTATGTCCACTCCCAGGGAATGCCTAGGCCTGTACCTACTCCCCAGGGACCCTCCAGGCACAGCCCCAAAAGATAAATTAAGCTGTCCAAACACCCTTAGAAAGAGAAGACAAGACCCTAACAGTAATGATCTAGTTTTAGCACTTGCACAGACTACTGGAGTCTGCTCAAAACTTGAACTCCAGTTTTATTATAATACAAATAGAATAAAATAAACATTACGGCTTCTTCTGCCACCGCCCCCCGACATGGGTTTTTCTGTATGCATTGTGCGTAAGAGCATGCACAGAGAGAAACTAGTTATATAGCCAGCATATGTCAATCAAATGACCTCAGTCTATATGTAAATTTCCTGAGTTTAGACGTCACATCCTTTATTGTAAGGAAATTTACCTACCCTTTCCTATGTAAGAAAAAACTAAACTAAAGATCAGCACAGTTGTCTGCTGGAGACTCTGTCCCTGGAAGCTTCTTTGACCACACTTTTCTTCTTAAAATAAGCTTTCTAACTTCTATTCCTTTGTGGCTTGTGGATTCTTTCACATTCTGCGATAACACAGGTATCCAAAGACAAAGCATCTCATAGTTTTAGTCAATAGTAAACAGTAATTAGAGCAAAGTATATCCCCTTAGATAATCCTTGCTTGGGTTGGCGCATAGGTCCATGAAAAGATACTCTATAACTTTTCGCCATATTTTCAAATTCTTCATACTTTTTCCTAACAGTAGTCAGTAAAATTTTCAATAATCTGTTGAACAGTATGATTAAAAAAAATACCAACATTTCTTCACAAAATCAATATAACAACAAGCTAACAAGTCCTGTGTGTCATAGCTAGTAAGTAAAAGACAAAAATGGAGCCCTTAACAACATGAGATTTATCAAGCAACTTGTACATATAAAATGAGAATAAAAGTATATGATACATGATTCTACAAGAGGTCTTAGAGGAAATGATTGAGAAATAAGTGCTGGAAGGAGGTGCTATTTAAGAAATCCTTTTAACACATTATGACATATAATTTCCATTACAATCATCTGAGTTAGGCATTACTAATGATTTTAGAAGTGAGAGTGCACACTTTTAAAGGTTAGATAATGGAAAGAGATAAGCCATGATGTGAATGTGACTGTTCAAAGGTGTGGAAAAAATGTTTTAACAAGGATAGAGAGAGAGGAAAAACGCAGAGTCTCTCATTTTAAAAAAGACAGCGTCGATACGGAGTACATTTTATTTAGTATAGATAATATTTGAATTTCCTCATGTCTTCCTTTTTGTATTCCCTGAGCACAATCATTTTATACTGAACTGGAGAGTCTTAAAACAATGTAAATCATCACTTATTTGTCAGAAAATTCAATACTCCTTTTCTCCCTCAAGTTTGTGTTAATTTTTCTTAAAGTCATGTCAATACTTTGACTGACATGATAAATCCCAACAGAAGCCTTATAGATTCGCAATCATCCTAGCATATAACTACCCAAAATTTGAGATAGGATAACTTTGTGATCATTGTCTAGTATATGTCAATGAATGCTTCATTTCTTGTGTCTCCTAATTGGTTGTATATTACCCAATCAATGCTTCTCAATATGTGACATAGTGGTAAAGATTTTTTTGCCCTGATATTAACTTATGTTTTTTTTTTTTTTAATTTAGACCCATTATTTTCAAAGCAGCTCCCTATATCCCAAAGAGAGCTCTTTTCCCCATAATAAACTATTTTGAAATAACGAATACATTTCATCACAGTTGTTCTATATTAACCAATATTCTGCCTCCCAAATATGGTCATTTTTTTGATGCACTTATTCCATTTTCTTTTCAAAATATTGTGATTTTCAGTGTCTCTATTGTTCATACAGGCACACTTATGAAAGAAAATGAAATGTGAAAGCCAGCACAGACTTCATCATTATGTTTTTGAAAAGTTTAGATAAGTATATTGAATTCTCAAGGCTTATGTAAATTTGTCTTTATTTTCTTTGACTTGAACTAACTATTTTCACTCAAGATTTTGCTAAAGTGACAGCTGGTCAAATATTCCAGTATTTCTGAAGGGGAATAAGACCAAGCAGGGCTGAGTGATGAAACAGGAAAATGATATCATTGATGCTTTCATCCATAGTCTGTCCTTCTCAGTATCCCTCTTGACCCTTAAAGATGTTCCTTTTCTTCCAAACCACTCATCCATCCCACCTGATAAATCACTTATGCTGTGTTAACCTAGCATTTAGACCATATAAAGATAGACTTCTTTTACTTAAACTTTTCTCTTAAATTCAAAATCATAATATATTTAACCTTTTAGCAAACACAAGGTTGATGAAAGTAATAATTACAATGGCAATAATAGCTAAAATGTATTGGGCTCCTAGTATACTTTCAGGTACTTTACCTAATTTAATCTTTATAACAACTTTGATATATATAATACTATGAAACCCATTTTATAGCTGAGGTTTAAAGAAATTAAGCAATTTGTTCAAAAAATCATACTACAGGAAGGCATTCTATTTTGAGAAGAAATTTTAAAAACTCAGAGGTAGAAGGATTACCAGACCTCCTAAGATCCATGAATGACTCTAGAACAATGACAGACTAATTGCCTCTTTAGCTTTGAGTAAATCATAGAAAAGTAAAATCATTTATCAACAGTTTCTGAAAGACTTATGGCAGTCCAGGGAAGAGGTTAAAAGCAAGTAAGTTTCGTTTCCTCTTTGTTGCTCTATTTTTCTGTCAAATCACCTTTCCTCTCTCCTTACCTTATTCTCCTTTCCCCTTTCAATACTGAACCTTAGATTTCACTTCATTTGTTCTCAAGTACCCACTGAATACAGTCAATGGCATAATTTTTACATAAAAGCCTTAACAATTTCCTGGATGTTTTCATGTTAAAAATAAGATCTTAAATGAACTAAACCTTTGATGTAATTATACATAGCTATAACAAAAAGAAAAAGAACTATTACTTAGGCAATTGCAACTTGTCAATAACTGCCCTAATCATTCATTGAATGTACTTACTCTCTACCTTATCTTACAAACTAAATATGCCCTACCCTCAAGGGAGATATAGTGTGGCAGGCAAGCTCGACCATTCAAAGCATAGAGATTATAAAAGGTGAAGTGTTGCGACAGAGAAAGAAGTGAGCTACATGCCTTTTTCTTCATGCCACATACATAAAGAAAAAAGAAAACGAAGTTGAAGTTAGGGAGAGATAAAGGGAAAAACTCAGAACTGTGAAGCCATTTGGGTGAGTTAGGAAAACTCAATGATCTCTAGACCAAGGGTTCCCTGACCTCTTCTCTGCAAATAGTGTAAGCATCGAGATGATATGTTCTTCCATTTATTGGAGAGATGGGGGAAGGAGGAACCCTCCATAGTGTTTATGTGTATATTTTGAATATGAGTATGAATATTCAGAGATTATATGAGGCCTAGATAGGTGAAAAATAAAACCATATATACTTTATAACTCTGCTTATTTTACCTTCTCCTGAAATTTTTAAATTCCCTCCACAACTGAAACACATTACCAGAAAAAATAACATATTCAAAAGCATTGTCGTTGCAAAGTCTTAATATTGCACAAAGTAAATAGAAATGTTTCACAATTCTTCACCTTCACTTACTTGTAACTGGGGATTTGAAAATTATAGCAAAATATTTTTGGGGTGTATATCTTTCTTCAGACTTTTCTTTTTCTACCTTTCATTTGCCTCTCCCTACATATTCAGGCTTACACACTCTTGAGACTTGTAAACACAGAATGTCCCTTTGTTATTTAAACGTTCAGTAACTTGGATTTTCAAAAGCACTGTACTAGTCTTGGCTCTAAATTCTGTCAAGAAAGATGGGGAAATTGTCATAAGACAGACAACTTGGAAATACAGTCATTGAAAAATAAGAAAAAAATTTACTACTTTGTATCATGTAACATACGTTTTGGGGATGATCCAAAAATGAGTTTAGAAAATATTTATTTGAAATGAGCATAGAAGGCTACAATGGGGTCTGTAGGCTTCCCAAAATTGAGAAAATTTCCTAAATTACTACAAGGCCACCCTGTCCTTAGTTTTCTAGGAGAAAGGATCCCAAACACTTCCTAAAATTATAGTATTATAATCTGACTATAGTAAATTATTTCAGAAAATCAATTCTGTAAACATTCTTACAAAGGCATCCTAAAATGTAAAGTAATAAAGCTCTTGCCTTAGAGATGATAGCAATATAAACTCATACTTGTTTAAGTGTAAGAATCAAATATAACCAAAAAATTGAGGTCGTTGGACTTCCTAAGACTTCATTTTCTTCAAGGATTAACAGATTCTCTCTGTGAGTCACCAAAGTAGTCCAGGTAACTACAGATATCTCCTGTACTGCTTAAAACCTAGTAATATGTGGTAGAAAGACTCTAAATACTTTTTCACACACAAAACTTAATACAGAAGATGATTTTCCTTACCTATTACCTCTTTACTTAACTGTTTCCCCGAAAATAAGACCTAGCCGGACAATCAGCTCTCATGCATCTTTTGGAGCAAAAATTAATATAAGACCCAGTGTTGTTATGTTATGTTATGTTATGTTATGTTATGTTATGTTATGTTATGTTATGTTATGTTATGTTATAAGACCCGGTCTTATATTATAGTAAAATAAGACCGGGTCTCATATTAATTTTTGCTCCAAATGATGCATTAGAGCTGATTGTCCAACTAGCTCTTATTTTGGGGGAAATACAGTAGTCAGACAGACAGACACATTTAATGTGTCCATTGCAACACACGACAGATGTATTGAATTATAAAATAATAATATTAATATACAATTAAATATTATTAACACTAATACTTAAAATAAATGATAATATAAATTATAATTAAGTATTTGTAAATACCCAAGCAGGCGCCTTTGGATGAGAATTAAAAGCCTATGTAAACAGATGAACTCGAGACTTACTGCCGAATGACCAATCGGAGTACAGACACAATGCACGAATAATGTGTGTACTTGATAACAAACAGATGTGGTTGTGTCTAATACAAATTTTCATAATTCAATACGTCATGTGTTGTGATGGGCATACTTAATGCACTCGTGTGAAATAAAGGAATATTTTCTGAATTTTGGTACCTACAATTTTTCATTACTTTTGTGTGGATCATCATTCTTAACTGTCATCATTTTTGTTGTCACTCCTGTGTCGTAAATCTTCAATTAACACTTGATTTAATGGTAGATTTAAAGGGAATAATATTTTGACCCCCAGACAAGATGAGGGCAAAAAGAAAGGTATTCTGTCGAGTACAAGAAAGGAATCGTGGAGGACTCCCAGGGCAAGAATCTTACGGTTTTCTGAAAAGAGAAGAAGTTGGATCTTCGAATGATCCAAAAATGGAGAGCAGAGTACCATAACCTCAGGCAACAAGTGGATGAGGGAAATGCTAAGAAGCACAAGTGTGGATCATGTCGGCAACCATTATTTCCAGAGCTGGAAGACATCATCTGTGAATGGATTGCTGACAGGAGAGCAAAGACTTTGGTTGTGCACAGGTCTGATATTTCAGCATTTGCCATTGCAATGACACCACAGTTAGAAATATCACCAGAAGAATTCAAAGCATCACAACACTGTCTGGGTGGTTTCCTTCAACAATATGAACTGTCTCTAACAAGATCAACACTGTTAAAGATGGAAGATACCGAAGTTATTAAACGTACACTTGCATTCAAGTCCTGTGTTGATGGCATTGATTTTTCTAAATACCAACTCTCCAACATGATTGCTATGGATGAAACTGCAGTGTTTATGGGCCAAGGATCTCAAAGGACAATTGATCAGAGGGGTGCCTCGTCAATCTACATTCCCTCCACTGGTCATAAAAGTGCATGTGTTACCTATATTTTGGCAATTTGTCTGGATGGAAAGAAAACCCCACCTCTTATCATTACTAAGGTCAAGAGAGATACGGTTGAACGTGTTTCAGACATTTATGTTCTTGAAACCAAGAAAGCCTGGTGCACATAAGCAGTTATAAGGAAGCGGGTCAATTTAATGCTGCCACTTGTTTTGCGAGATGGCCAGAGGTCTGTTAGTCTGGGATTCAGCCAACACTCACGGTGCTAAAGACATGAAGAACTTCCTTGCAGAGAGAAGAATAGATCAAACAATGATTCCCACAGGAATGGCTGCCTATCTCCAAACTCTTGATATTGCAATAAAAAAGCCATTCAAGGACCATTTGCACATGAAAATCAATAACTACATTGAGAATAGAATGGAGAGAAATCAGCGTGGAAACTTTGTGAAGCCTAGCCTGCAAGAAGTCGTGACTTGGGTGAAGAATTCATGGGATAAAATCACTCACAGCTCTGTTGCCAATGCACTATGAGCAGGCTATATAGGCAAGAAGTGCTCATTTAAGGAGAGCTCTATTGCTGCACATGAGAGATTAGGGCCAATATTTCTACAGGAAATGGAGTCGCAAGAAATTCAAGCCGGAATTCGGGGTTTGGAGAGTTATGACGATGTTCCAGAAGAAGATAACATGACTGTATATAAGTAAATGTAGATTTTTGTACATGAATAAATGAATAAATGCAGACTTTTGTACATGAAAAAATAAGACATCCCCTGAAAAATAAGCCCTACTGTGTCTTTTGGAGCAAAAATTAATATAAGACTTGGTCTTATTTTTGGGGAAATACGGTATGCCAATCTAAATGTATGTAAATAGGCTTTGTAAAATGAACCTATGTTTATGAGAATATAAGTGCTTTTATTTCAAATCACGCCATATTCAACCTTAATTTCTCTTCTACGTACTTATAATATACATTGTACTCAAAACTCAGATACAATTGGTAAATATATATATATATATATATATATACATATATATATATATTTAAAAACTTTGTGATTCAAGTTTCTAACTTTAACATTAATTTAGTTTGAAATACATTTCTTAAATATATGTGAGCAGAAACCATTTTTTTTAGGTTTTTCCCTAAACTGTTAAGATTATTCTTTGGGACGAGGAAGAGAGAGAGAAATTAATAGTGATTTCTGGATCACAATAGAAAGAGGAATGCTATAGAGTTTCTGAAGACTTAAAATTGCCTTTTCTACCATACCTGAAATCAATGCACCCAATTAAAGGCTCATTTTCACTGAGAGGAAAATCAGCAGGATTTTGAATTTATGATCCTTATCTCTAAATAACCTCCTGACAGAATCTCAATAATTTCTATTGTCCCTACATCAAAAACGTATTTATTTGGTAAGTAAGTGTCCCCTTCATTACTATCTTCTTCAAAATAGGTAGTGCATCTGATACCAGTTTGATATAGTTAAAGGAGGAACAAAATCATGAATAAAAAGTCAAAAGAACAGAAACAGATTTACAAATGATAATTATAAATTAGGTAATTCTGAAAAAATTGTCCTGATGAAGATAGCAAAAACATCTAAACAAAATATATTTATAATCATCTTTGAAATACAAAAAATATATATATTAAGAAGATACTGAGGCATAGCTGGGACAAACGTAGTGTACCAGAGTAGAACTCAGAAAAATAACACTGACACTTCAAACTTCTTTTGCCCTGAAGACATTTGTTGAGAAGGAAAAAAAAAAAAAAAAGACTTTGAAGCTAAACTGCCTTTGAAAGTATCAAGGAACAAGAGGACAAATCAAAGTCAAGTACCCATTAAACAATTCCAATAAAGCTGGGATATCAAGGGCAAAAACCAAATGATAAGAGTCAAAGGGAGATAAAGCAGCTCTTTACTGAACCTGAGTCTTGGCTTCCGATAATCTTGGTTATGTGAAAAAAACAAAAGTTTTGCAGTTAGATTAAGATGTTTCCCCAATAATTGTAGTTAAATAGCTCAGAAATAAACAAAAATCTTCTCAGAGGTTAATGCCATCATCCTAACCTTTGTATTGTAGTGTGTGTGTGACATGATAAATAATAGCGTATAAATTATGAGAGGAAACAATAGAGGTTATGAAAATGTCCTTGTGTTACCTGGAAGTAGGATAAAATTATAAATAGCATTATCCTTTGATAATGTAATGATGCATCTTTTTAAATACTTAGGACAATCTTAAAATAATTTATACAGGATAATTGCATTTCAAAAGAGTAGAGGAGAAAATAGATTGATATATACATGTAAATAATCTCAATAAGTCAAAAGAATAGAGGTAAAGAACCAAAGACCAGACAGAATATATTAAAAGCATAATTGAATGACATATATTAACATATCTATAATAACATAATGATGAGTTAATACAAAAGTATCAGATTGGATTTTTTAATCCCACCTTTATGTTCTATAATGAAGACACACCTAACATATTAGAATAAATGAAGGTTTTGAAATAATTTGTAACTACATTAACCTAATAAAAAATAGACTATATATAGTAGGCAGAAAATAGGCATGAGTGGCAGGAAGATTAGGCGATAATGTAACTGGCACTTTGCATCAGACCACCTAGGGGATGCAAACTCAGGGGACTAATTTTGTGGTTAGAAGATCCTGAAAAGAGGGACATAAAATCCATCTAGAATTATCTGGTTTTTGATGCCTGCACAGAATGTTAAAGCTTACCCTTGGTTTAACCTTAGCCGCATTATAATATAGTTACAATAAATTACAGTTGGGGTTTTGACACCCACACCCCTTCCCTTGGGTTTTTCTGTGTGCATTATGAGTAAGGCAATGTGCAAAAAGGAGTGGGTTATACAACCTACACATGCCAATCAAATGATCCAAGTCTATACATTACATGCAGGGCTGGCCCAGTGCCAACAATATAAAACTAAAGACTCTAATCCTTCAGGTCCATTTGTCTCTCTTGACTTGTCCATTTCTTCTCTTAGAACATATTCTAATAAACTTTCTTTACACTATACCTCCATGTTTGCTGATTTGCAATTCTTTACTGTGGCGGCAAAAGGACCAAGCCATTACTCTGTTAACATATATGAGGTCTGCCAATTAAGTTAGTGAACTAATCTTAGGAAAAGTGCTATAAACTTCATTGCTGAATATCACCATGGTCAACTTCGAAGTACTCACCTTGGGAAGCTATGAACTGATGTCAATGTCTGGTGCACCCTTCAAAGCAATTTTGGGACTTTTTTCTTGAATGGCCATCAGAGCTGTCATCATATTAGCATTGATGTCCTGAATGTCATCAAACTGTCTTCCTTTCAATATTTCCTTTATCTTCTGGTAAAGAAAGAAGTCTGGTGATTAGGGAGAGTTCCAAAACAGTTATTTGTTTACTGGCTAAAAACTCCCTCACAGACAGTGCTGTGTGAGCTGGTGCATCGTCGTGATGCAAGAGTCCTGAATTGTTGGCGAAAAGTTCAGCTCCTCTAACTTTCTCATGCAGCCTTTTAAGCACTTCCAAATAGTAAACTTGTTTAACTGTCCAGTTGGTACAAATTCATAATGACCAATCCCTCTGATACTAAAATATGTTAGCAACATCGTTGCAACAAGTTCTGGAACTTAACTGTCAGACCTCGTATACTATACAATATAAAAGGCTAGATTATTGGCTATTCCAAAAGCTCAGTGGCATTCGAGAATTTCTCATTTATACTATATGTCCAATTAGTCTGACAGAGAGTTCTGCTCATTATAGTCACTAAGGAAACCAGGTTGGGGGATGATTTGTCTCAGCACTTGCTCCCACTGTCTCTGTAGTAATTGGGGGGGGAAAAAAAAACACAAAAAAACAACAACATGGCAAATCATGCACTGTACATTCCCTTACAACTGACACAAAGGATCACATATCACTTCAGTTTATATTTATTGGACAACAACAACAACAAAAAAATCACATGTCCACACTTGCATTCAACAGATTTGAGTAAGAGCAATATTTCCAAGTACAATTCTAAATTGTTATATGCCAAATAGCATAGTCTCTAACTAATTAACTAACTAAATACATATTTCATATAATATATACCAGGGGTGCAAAAAAATGTATACAAGTGGACACTTTGTCAGCGTTGCTCAAGCAGTAGTTTGCCATAATCAGAAGTGTCTGGACGCTGATGGTAACCACTTTGAGCACCTTTTGGTTGATTGCAGAAGTCAAACATGACTTGTATTCATCTTTTGTTACTGGTATATACTGAGTATTACAATTTTAATAGTTTTTTTTTCCTTTCTTAAAATGTGTACACATTTTGTTGGCACCCTCTGTATTTATAAATAAAATAATTGGAGATGAAATAAATAAAACGAACATGCTCAATACTAGATAATCTATCTTGTAAAATAGTTTATTAATCCAATGTAGTGCTTATTTGCATAATACTTTTCTCTCTAGCTTCTAGTATGTCCCTATGTGGTAGACATACTGTTTTAAACCAACTAGAAGAACCTCCAGAGGGAGCTCCTTTTCTGCTTACTAGTGACCACATTTGCCAAGTAATTGATATTTGAATGAAGGCCTATTTAAATGGTTTTAAATATTTCAATATGACTGCTGTGACAGATTCCAACAAAGTAAGTCCAACTTTCATCTAAGAAATCCACACAGAGAATAACAAAGAAATATGAAAGTGGTTAAAAGTTAGCGATAAGGGGATTAGAAATAGTAACTACTTACATGATCAAATATGCAAAGCTGTAGAGTCTATAATTAGATCTAAGAATACCATTTGCAAATTCCTAGTTTAAGGTCATAGAAAAAGTCTTACTCATTCCTTGTTCAAGGCTTAACAATAGCCCTGAGGTTTAAAGTTTTCTTAGGAGAATGGACTGTACAATATAACTCCAGATGATATGTAACACTGCCAACTCAATAAGGAACCATGACATGTTAATTTTAGCTTCAATAACCAAAGAGGATGTGGGTTTAAAACAAAACAAAACAAAACAAAAAATAGAAAAATGGTTATATTTATCGTAAACATCACTGACAGAAGCCTAGACATCTTTTAGGTGTTTTTAACAGACAGGTTAGTGAACGCATCACACATTAAATTTGTTTATTAGTTAAAATGGAACAACTATCTATGATTTTCTTAAGTTGTATTTTTATTACTTTTGTTTTTTTTAAATGAGAATTCAAGGTCTGAAATTTGAAATGTCAGATAAGACTGCATAAAGATAACTGATTTAAAGGTATCCTAAATTTTTGAACAGTTTCTTTCATATCATTAATTTAGTACATTAATTTGATCCACACTTTAATTTAAATTTAGCTAAATTAAAAATAATCTTTCTTAAATAGGCTTGAGAGTAGACATTCCATTTTCAACAGAAGACTTAAAAGTTCAAATTTAGACTTAAATTTAGATTTGGACTTAAAAGTTGAAATTTATCCTTGAAAGGTTTTCAGATATGGTGGCTGGTTTGTAAATTATAGTGACTTAAAATTTTTAAAAGTGTATCAAAAGTTAGTGAAATAGAAGAAAGAAATTAACATGGTAATAACTAAAAAATTAGGCCTTTATTTTAAATAATTACTTTGATAATTATCATGCTATTTTGTTTTTACCATTACAGAATATTAGAACCAATAATGTTTACCAACCAATTAATGTGTTCAATGAGAATGAGTTCAATAGTTAATCAAGAATCGGGCCTGTTTTATACCATACCACCACATTTGATAATCCACAATATTCTTTAATAGTTTGGATACATTCCTCAATAAAGGAATGTGTTTTACTATAATTTCCCCAAAGTGTCTGATAACAAAAGGATTTGTTGCACAGCAAATCTATTGAAATTTGGGGGAACACAACATTTTGGAAAACAAAACCAAGATCGAACCCCTTAATAGGGGAAAGTACTACTTCCCATTTTCAAAGGAATGTTAGACCCGTATTCACTCAAAATACAATCTATAAATATTTTATATCTTTCTAAATATTTGTTATTTTATAATTTCATATCTTGGCATATGGTTTTCTTTCTGGTTGAGAGCCTTAACTGCAATCATTCCTTCTGATTTCAAGAAGAAGGGATTGGGAATTTTATGTTCATTTTTTAAAAACTTTATATACTTCATAGGATTCCTTCTGTGGGCTAGGTACTATGCTAGGCATTGTGAACAAAATTGACAAAGTCCTGATCTCACAAAGTTTACAGCTTAGTTGAAAAGAAAGATATTAGATACTCATAGTTACACAAATATTAGATGTTATAAATGAATGTTAAGTAGAATATGAGAAATAATAATAGCTCAGGTTTAAACTGGAAGTAGAAGAAAACCTTCTCTAGGGAAGCAACATTTAAACTGCAGTGAAGAAAATATCTAAAATAAGTTTGAGGAAGAAAGCTGACATTACTGAGTATAACATAGGGTAAAGTGGTCTGAAGTGAACATTCCTATCAAAATTAACCAACTTTCTCATTTTTATTTACATTATGTCTTATATAGTCAAACTGAACATACATCTACTTTTACTTCATCTTCCTCTGATGTCTCTCAACAGATGATTGGATCTCTTACTTATGAGAAAATATTAGTAGTTTTGCAATGACAGGAAAAATTCCCTGTCTTCTTATGACCAAATCTATTAATTTACACCAGAAGCTCAACAAACACTGAGGTAAAGAAGTATGAAGAAAACCACACCAAAGCATATTATAAGCCATTACTCAAAACAAGTGATAAAGAGAAAATATAAAACATAGTCAGAGAAAAAGGATACATTATATACAGAGAGACAAAGGCAAGAATGGTAACAAATTTTTCAACAGAAACTTTGCAAGAGAGAAGTCAGTGGAATAACATTTTTAAAGTACTGAAAGGAAAAAAAGCAAAAACAAAAACAAAAAAACTGTAAACCTAAAATTCTATACACAGAGAAAATATCTTTCAAAAATGGAGAGTAAATAAATTAAAAAAAAAAGAAAGAAAAACAAAATCAACATAGATGATATAAAATACATTGAAATACAAAGACAGATGAGATAGATGATAGATAGATAGATAGATAGATAGATAGATAGATAGATCTGAAAGAACTCATTATTAGCAGATCTGAAGGATGAAAAACACTAAAGAAAATGCTTCAGTCAATAAATGGATCTTCTGTGTATCTACCCAAAAATTCTGAAAACTCTTATCCATAAAGCTATATGTACCCCTATGTTCATTACAGCATTATTCATGGTGGCCAAGGCATGGAAACAACCAGGTGTCCTTCAATAGATGATTGGATAAAGAACATGTGGTGCATGTATACAATAGATTACTCAGCTATAAGAAAAGATGAAATACTGTCATTTGCAACAACATGGTTGAATCTTGAGATTATCATGCTAAGTGAAATAAGTCAGAAAAACAATTAAGAACCATGTGACTTTATTCATATGTAGGATATAAAACTGAAGGAACAAATGAATAAGACAAATAAACAAAAACTCATAGACACAGACAACAGTTTAGTGGTTACCAGAGGGTAAGGGAAGTGGGGTGGTAGAAGAGGAAAAAGGGGGTCAAATGTATGGTGCTGGAAGGACAATTGATGCTGGGTGGTGAACACATAATGCAATATATAAGTGATGTATTATAGAACTATACACTTGAAACCTATATAATTTTACTAACCAATGCCACCTCAAAAAATATAATAATTAAAAAACAAATACATAAATAAATGTATCAACATGAAATTGGATTAAAAAAACATGATCTAACTATGTGTTGTTGTATTAGTTTCCAGAATTTCTGTACCAACAGAAATTCATTCTATCACAGATATGGAGGCTAGAGGTCTAAAATCAAAATGTCAATAGGGCCATGAACTCATCTATGATTCTTTTTAGCGTCTGGTGGCTGCAGGCAATTCTTGTTATTCTTTAGCTTGTAGATGCATCACTCCAATCTCTGCCTCTGTCTTCACATGGTTTTCGCCCTCTATATGTGTTTCTCTGTGTTCAACTTTTCTATTTTTATAAGGACACCAGTCATTATGTTAGAGCCCATCTTAATCCAATATGACTTCATCTCAAGTCGATAACATCTGCAAAGACCCTAATTCCAAATAAGGTCATACTCATAGGTACTGGTGGTTAAAACTTCAATATACATTTTTGAGGACACATTTTAACAACAGAGGCTACAAAGAAATGCATTTAAATATAAAGACATAAATAATTTGAATAAACATGCATTGGAAAAATGATATACCAGTAGGCTAAAGAAAGCTGGAATAGCTATATTAAAGCTAAACAAAGTAGATTTCAGAGAAAAAAAATATTGTAGTAATAAAAGTTCAATTCATCAGGAGCACTAACAATCCTAACATCTATGTACCTAGTAGCATAGCTATAAAAACTAATAGAATAAAAAAGAGACTTAGAAAAATGTACAGTTATAGTCAGAAATTTCAATATCCCTCTCTCAAAAATTGATATAAAGAGTAGAAACAAATCAGTAAGAATGTAGAAGATCTAAACAACACCATCAATCAAGGTGACTTAATTTACATTTAGAAAACATCCTATTCAAAAGCAGCAGAATAAATATTACTTTCCAGTACAAATGGATCCATATTCTGACCACAAAAAAAGTTTAGTAAATTTAAAGGGATTCAAGTGATGATCACAATTCAATTAAATTTGTCAAAACTATCAACTTCTTCTATTCAAAAGACACTGATAAAATAATTAAGACAATCTACAGAATGGAGAACATATTTTCAGATCATATATCTTATAAATGATTTCTATCCAAAATATATTTAAAACTCTCAAAAATCAAAACAAAAAGTCCCCAAAATATAAAGGAAGAAATGATTTGAACAGACACTTCAATGAAGAAAATATACAGATGAAAAATAAGTACATGAAAGGTTGTTTATCATCATTAATCATTAAGAAAATTTGAATTAAAATCCCAACAAGATATTGTTATATACATAAAAGAATAGATACAATGAACAATGATAAATTGACTGTCCCAAGTGTTACCCGCTTACATTATAGAATAGTCCAACTACTTTGGAAAATAGTGTGAAATTTTCTTAGAATGTCAAATATGTACATTCTAAATGATCCATACATTTCACACCTAGGTATTTACCTAAGAGAGTGGAAAGCATGTACTCATACAAAGACTTGTGCATAAATATTTATGGGATATTTGCAACAACCTAAACCTGTAAAATATCCCAATGTTCACCAAATAGTTAATGAATAAACAAAATGCAGTATATTAGTACTCAGCAGTTTGCTTGTTTGTTTATTTATACATAATTAATTTTATTGGGGTATTTACATACCATAAAAATCACTCATTGAAAAAAGTAAAATACATTTTGTTGTAGTAAATTTATGTAGTTGTACAACCATCAGCACAGTTTTATACTAAAATAATTCTATAAGAAAAAAATTTCTCCCACTTATCTTCATGTGATCCCTGACCCATTCCCAGCCTCAAGCAACCACGTTTTGTCTCTACAGCTTTGCCTATTTTAGAAATGTGGTCTTCCTAAAAGTTTAACTTTTCTAGGAATTTTGTATAAATGTAGCCATATGATATATAATTTTTTTGTGTGCAGCTTCTTTTACTTACTTAGGATGTTTTGAGGTTCAATTATGTTATTCTGTAAGTCAGTATTTCACCATTTTATTGTTCTAGCCATCAGTGGCCTCCCTGTTGCTTTTACAATGGTATAATCCTGTAGTATTCCTTCTTACCCACAGTATGCCATTTTTATAGTTGATCACTGTTCCTGGTTTCTTACTTGACTTTTCTTGGATTCTGTTTTTCATTAATTTTACTGGTTGATTGTGCCCAGTCTCTATTCCCAAGTCTTGTTTGTTTGAGTTCTCAATGTTGGAGTGCCTGCAACTAAATTATTGGCCTCTTCACATTTTTTTTTCCTAACATATTAAAGTCCCCTGACTTAAACATTATCTGCAGAGATCTTCAAAAATGTAAATCTTTGCTCATGGTTAGAGATACAACTAATATTTCAAAATGTGTACTGATGTCTGAGAAACATTACAAATCTAATATTATTAAAACATAAATTTTGATTCCCATCCCCCAAAATGTTTCCTTATTCAGGCTTCAACATTTCAGCAAGTGCCAAATCCAGGAATGATATACAATTTCCAATTATAAAATCACACTTCTGAAAAATATTCCAGATCGATTGCTTTCTAGATATGTGATATTACCTCCAATTTCTCGTCTTCCAGGCCACCAATATATTTCACCTGACTCTCTAATTATGTCCCCTGCTTAAAATGTTTCTTTAATACAATTGATTTGTACACAGCAACCAATTTTTTTAATTAGATGTTAATGTTATACTTAAAATCACTGAATATCGTTTCATCATATTGCAATAAATTCAGACTGCTTAATCTTTTCTTTCCTGTAAGGACCCCGAAACACATCTCTGTCTTCATCTCATGCAATCTTCCCCTACCTCTGTGAAATCCAGTCATACTAGGTTACTTTCTGTTCCCCAACTATGAAAAGATAAGCCCTATGTCAGTAACTTTGCCCTTAATATCCCTCATGGTGAAGAATGTGCTTTCTCTAGACCTTGGCATGGCCCATCATTCAACACATTGATGTCTCTTCATAAACAACTTCTAATATCAGTAAAGCTAAAAGAAGTCCCGGTTTCTCTTTAAAGTTACCTTATTATGCATTTACTTGTATGGCTCCTTTCACTCTTGTATAAGGTCCTTGAGAGTCCAAATATCTCTTACAATTACTGAGAAGAGTTTCTGGCATATGAACATGCTCACTGTACAAATGAATGAATACCTGATTATTGTAGACAAGTTTAACAAGATTTTGAACCTATGCTTATGTATTTGCAGCTCATCCTCAGTGTAATGAAAAAGATAATGACAGCTTTTAAGCACAGACATTCATCATATGTTCGCATTTAAAATATTTCACTCTGAATACAGTTTAGAAAAATAATTGAAAAGTAAGTAGTAAAAAAATTGCTCTTGCACAAATAGATGTCTAGGCAGACGTATTTTCAATTCCTTACTCTTTACTCATCATTATTGTTGGCTTCTTGGAAGTAATCTATCATACATGATAAAAATATTTTTATTGAGGGCAGGGGCTGGCCACACTGGATCTCAGGGTGGAGTCAGCTACAGCTCATAGTCTTAGTATATAGGATTGGCCAAGCCAGAGAGACCAACCATGTGATTTAACATTTTCTCTGCGACTTTGTCTATAGTCAAATGATATTTCCATGCTGTTGACTGCGGCGTTCGACTTTACCCCACGAGCTCAGTGTTCCAGAAAGGAAGCTTAGGAAAGCAGATGTACATTTTTTCTATATTTTGTGTGTGTGTGTTTCAAGAGACCTAGAGAACACTATGTTAAGTGAAATAAGTCAGACAGAAAAAGACAAATACCATATGATCTCACTTATATATGGAATCTAAAGAAAAGAATAAGTGAATGAACTAACCAGAAACAGTTTCAGAGACATAGAGGAAAAACTGAGGGTTGCTAGATGGGGATTGGGGATAAGGGGGAAGGTGAGGGGATTAGAAAGCAGTCAGTAACCAGAAGGTTGTCACGGGGTTACGAAAGTTCATTAGGGGAATGTAATCAATAATGTTGTAAAGATTTTGTAGGGTATCCGATGGACACTTGTCTTGTTAGGCAGAACACCTCAGGGATGATATAGATGCCTGATCACTGCACTGTACACCTGAAGCTGAAGCTGAACAATAATGAATGTCAACTACAAGTTTATATATATATATATATATTTATATACTTACAAGAAGCGGAGTACAGCATTAGGAATAGAGACAGTGGAAACGTAATGGCTGTGTGCGATGTCAGAGGGATTGTGGATGGGGGGAGGGGGGTAGACACAATGTGAGGGGTATAAATGATAAACATCTAAGTATTACTTTGTCTTGTGCACCTGAAACTAATAAAAAACAACAACAAACAAACAAATAAAGAATGAATAACAACAGGACATGTTTACACTTTAACATAATCATTAATTTTAATAAAACGTAATATCCTAGCTGTTTTTACTTAAAAAATATAAATACTGTAGTTATTTTCTGTGGATTTTTGACACATTTTAGAGAACAAACTTGAAATCAATTAACACAGTGAAAAGGTTAAGGTGGGGACTTTTCATCACCAGGTATCAGTTAACGTTGAAACTGGGATCAAGGAACCATTTGGGGAATCAGTCAATCATGCCTACATAATGCAGCCCCAGTAAAAAACTGGGCACCTTTAACCACCACATTCTATTTACAAGACACTGTTCCATGTACTGCAGGTACTTTTTAACTCACTTTATACTTACAAAACCCCTAAATCATAGATGAGAGAACTGAGGCACTGAACAATAGAATAAGTTGTTTAAGATAGAGATGAGCTATAAATCCAGACAATGTGGATTCAGAATTGATGATCTGATATACTACAATATGTTATCTCTAGAAATAACCCCTTCCTGCAAATATTACGTACTTGGAAACATAGGATACCCACATGTGCAGAATTAGGAAAAAAAAAAAAAAAACTACATCAACTATTCATCCATCTATTTATTGAACCATTCTTTCAACAAAATTTGAACCACTATTTTTAAAGCAGAATGCTGAGTATTGGGAATCTACTAATAAGTTGATTCAAAAAGTCCTTCTCCTTATGGATGGTATAGTCTGGTAAGAAAAACAAATGTAAAAACACCATTTTAAAACATTTTTCAAAAAATGTGATATACAGTGTGATATACAGACTTATAAGTCAAGGACAGGGCTCTTGGTAGGCAGACTCATCACTGTCACCAATGAAAACAGTTATGCAGGTAAAATTTAAATTCAGGAACACCTGGTGGATAAATTCAATCTCCATGTCTTAAAGTCTGTATGTATTGCCAGCAATGGGAATTGCACTGAAACAAAGGTGGGAAACTTTGAATTTATGCATGGAGATTCAGTGTCCTTCTTGTAAAACACAAAGCTTTGAAATTGTACAAAAGGAAACATTGCAGAAAACAGTTGTGTTCCTCTGCGTGTAAAATGGGGGGGGGGGGGGAGAGGAGGTAGTAAAAGTTGTCTTGAATAATTTAAAATAGAAAAATACTCCTAAAGTTAGTTATTTTCGGAGCCTGAGGTAAAACAGTACTTCCCCCGGCCCCTTGTAGTGAGAGTGGGAAGACAAGAGCAGTCTCAGAGCAGCTCTCAACATTATCTGAAGATTTTTGTAACATAAATCTCTCACACAAGGATGTCT
This sequence comes from Rhinolophus sinicus, assembly GCF_036562045.2. Taxonomy (NCBI): domain Eukaryota; kingdom Metazoa; phylum Chordata; class Mammalia; order Chiroptera; family Rhinolophidae; genus Rhinolophus; species Rhinolophus sinicus. The sequence goes on from NC_133753.1 coordinate 17,041,334, forward strand.
CGATACCTGCTCCTATCCATCATATGCTGCATAAATACACAATATGTTCCAATGTCCTGTCCTAAATCTAAAAAAAAAATAAAAAAATTTGCTTCTAACCCTGGGAATTTCAATCATTTTAACCATTGAGCTATCTGGCACTCAGGATCTATTGTGAAAGGTTTCTTTTATGTCAGGGATACATTCGTTTACTCAATGAAATTAGTCTTTTGTAGAAATACTATACATAGCATTCTGATAGCTATTATAAATTCACCATATTCATTTATTATACTGTTGCTTATTAAAGTATCTGTAATAATCAGTGTCTGATTAATAAAATTATCTTAGAAACTTCAATACATACTCATAATTTTGAATAAAATATATTAAAAACATCAGGAAAATATTGTGTTCTTTTTCAAATTTTTGGAGAAAGCAAAAATTGCTTTAGGGGAAAAAGAGACTGCTTTATTTCAACAAACCTTTCTGGAAGAAAAAAAATCTATGTTCTAGATTTTGTACTACTATGTTTACATAGAGAAATATTGATATAGAAATAAAATAATTCTCCGTGGATCGTGTAAGACTCATAATTTAGTGGGACTACATCTATTATCTATTTATGTATGTATGTATGTATGTATGTATGTATGTATGTATGTATCTATCTATCTATCTATCTATCTATCTATCTAATATAGCAAAATGGAAAAAATTAACATTTATGGAATGCCTGTTATTTGTACTCTTATATAGTCTTTCACATAGAATAGTTTATAAATCCTCACAAAAATTATTCAAGTTAAGAAAAACTAGTTGGAGTCATAGCCAATACTAAGGGATCCAGCTTTGTGCCTTTGGGCAACCTAACCTCTGCCCCTCAGTTTTCAAATATACTCATATAAAATTAGAATAATAATCACCATTATGTCATATGATATTAAATAAATACCTTTAACATTTTTAAGAGTTCTAGGCATTTAAGAAATCATCCAAAATACAACTCACTAAAATAATTTTATTTTTATTTTTTTTATTCTTGAGAAAACCTCCTATAAAAGAAGTGATGTTGTATCTAGTTATTGAAAATAATGAGAACTTTCCACTGAATGCTCTATCTGACACATTCCAGGTAAAAATATAACATGCGCAAAGCATAGTTCTTAAGAATATAAAGTGATTTGCTATAGTTTAAACATATTGATAGATGTGAGTGAAATAATATGAACTTGGAAATTCAGGTTTGCCTTGAGTCTGTATTACTTTGGGCAAGTTAGTGACTCTCAGTAAATATCAGTTTCTATAAAACTGGGATAATATTAGCCTAGTTTGGAATGAGGATTATGTGACAGCAGTTCATGCTTTCAATATTCGGCACAAGGAAAACACCCACGGGGTTGTCATCATTGCGGTGCTGGTGGTATAATTGTTATTACTTTACAATTCCATGCGCTTTGGCCTTTATTGTCTTTGTGATATTTGTAAGAATGAAAGGGTCATATTTGTGTTTGAAGAAGAAAACTATCACACTGGCAATAGTTTGAAGACTGCAATGAAAAGAAACTATGATAGAAGGAAGCAGTTGAAATTCACATCAGGCACACATGGAAAACATTTTTGATAAATTGCAGAAAGAATAGAGAAATGTCAAAAAATTTAGCCAATATTTAAGAGGTGAATTAAGCAAAATTTTGGACTAATTAAGTATGTGTATATGGAGGCACAAGAACAGTCAGGAGAGAAGGTAAACGAGTATGAGCAGTCTGCACTGGAGGATCAGAGAAATGGTGGAATCATTCACCTATAAAGAAAATGCTAGCGTGGGGGTTGGGGGGTGGGAAATGAGGGTAAGGGGGATCGAATATATGGTGATGGAAGGAGAACTGACTCTGGGTGATGAACACACAATGGGATTTATAGATGATGTAATACAGAATTGTACACCTGAAATCTATGTAATTTTACTAACAATTGTCACCCCAATACATTTAATAAAATAAAATTAAAAAAAAAAATGCTAGCGGAGTAGCAACACTGGAAATCAAGTTACAGTGTTTCATTTGAAATGTCATAAAAGTGAATATCTATGCTCCATTGTTTGGGAAAAAAATGAAATTTGGAAATGTAAAAGTTGTATGTTCACAGGAATTCCGATAATAATATATTTGACTCAAAAACAACTTTAGTTGTACAATTGACTTTACCGTATGATTTCCATAGATGATGCATGAAATAATGACTAGAAAATAATTATGCTAATTATTACTAATTGTAAAATTATATTCTTAATTCCTCACTGAATTTATTTTATGCATTTTTATTTAGTATAACTTTGAGCTAATGTTATATGCTTCTGATATATCAGGAATATATTTAATTCCAGATATTTATACAGGTTTAATTGCCATTGCAATCAGGTATCAATAATACAAAGTAAACAGTACTTTCCTTAAAGAGACTTTAAGCTTCAGCTTTCCTATTTTGTTCTGACCTTGGATTAATACCTACATTATATAGGCCTCAATTACCTTATTTAACAATGAGAATAGTAAATTTGGCAGATGATATTTTTCAACAATGGCTGTAACATTTCCCATCCCACATGCTCTTCCAGAGACTTGCCATTCTCTCAAGAGGTGGACTCTCTACTCTCTCCTCTTGAGCCTGGGCAGGCTTTTGAGACTTTCTGGACAGAGTAAAAGTAGAGGAGATAGCATGTTACTTCTGAGGCCAGGTCATCAAAACTAAGGGTTTCCAACTGGATATCTCTGTTGAGATCTTTTCTTTTGGATCCTCGCCACCTTCTATGGGGAAGCTAAACATCCACATAGAAAAACTTATGTACTTGAACATGTTCCAGCTGACATCCCCATCCAGCTAAGATGTCAATCATCATCCAGCATACCTGCCATGCATTGAAAGAGTGAGCCTTCCCATGATTTCAGCCATTGAAGTGTTTCTAACCACTGGAGCTGATGGCCCATGAAGTTTAGTTGAACTGTTCCCACTGAGTCCTACCCAAATTCTACATGTGTGAGCTTAAGAAATTATTGTTTTCACTCTAAGTTTAGGTTTTTGCATTCATTTTTTTGGGGGTAGTAAATAATAGATAATGGGAATACTCACTATATTTTAGGAAAATTCAAATAAAATAGTACATGAAAAGAGTTTTAGATGTCTAAGTCCTTTACAAATGGAAAAGATGAGTAGTTTCAATCCTATAGTTTTCACTTTAAACACAGTCTCTGCAGATGTTTATTGGCCACATTGTCTGGTGAGATAATGAAATATAGGCTTTACTTCTAAGTTAAATATGTAAATTAAATAAAGTTTCCTGCTTGAGAGAAATTGATGAGCAGAATATGTTTCCCAAACCATCCTTAATCACTCTGTAAAAGTAAAATAGCGAATGGCTGTTGATTACACATCTGCTTATATAAAATTTAGTAGATACAGCTAAAAGCCTATATATCAGTGTCCTTCTAGATACTATATTTCCCAGAATTTCAAGAAAATTTATTTTATCAGATTTTTATTTGTCCTCTTTGACTCTTCCTTTGTTCTTTCTACCTGTCCTAAATCTAACATCAGTCTCAGTCTTTACTGTCTGTTTATATTTTCACCTTGAGTGATACACCTAACCTTTTAAATGGCAAGGTATGTCACGCATTGCTGCATTATGTTTCTTAAGGCAATGCCAACTAACGGAATAAACACTCAAAATTTCACTGGCTTCAAACAATACTAATGTGTTTTTCACGCACAAATTCATTTCAAGAAGTGATCTGAGTACCAAATTATTTTCATTTTTTGGCTCTGCCATCCTCATTCCATGGCTGCCAAGTCAGCACAGAAAGGGAAAGATCATCAAGAATCCATGAATGGAGTTGCTTTGTTGGTATGGCTTGATAACATTGAACATCTCTTCTACTCTCATACCATTGACTGGGACCCAGCCAATTGCCTGCATGTATCTAATGCACTCTACCTCTACGTCCAAAAAGAAAAGGTTCAATGCAAACAGCAGCTACGGCCATCTAGCAATTCCTCCACGAACACTAAAACTGTGTCTTTCCATCTTTGAATTCCCCAGAGTTTAATCAACAAATGAACATCAGTTCTAGCTTTAGCCATCCTATAAATATTTTTTTTTCCTCATCACCTAGCACATCCCTGCCCAGGTGAACCATGTTCTGTTACTACCAAATTAATTATGTTTCTTCTAGGCAGCCTGTATTTTCTTGTCTCAGATCTCCATTTACTATATTTTTCTGACTTGAATAATTCAACTGTGGATACACTATCCATCATTAAAAGCCCAAAGAAATTTTATTTTCTATGAACACTATGTAAGCCATATTTCTTCATCTTTGATTTTCTAAGAGTTCAATAGATATGTGTTTAATTTATATTAATTTCATATTATTTATTCATCCATGGAATTTTTTGTAAAGTTGCAGTCCACTTAAGAGAATATATTTTGCTCTATTAGAAGGGTAATATGTTACTTTTCAATTATTATCTGGAGATTATTTCATCCGATTAGTTTAATTTTATTATATAGAGACAGAGGTAGCTAAGGAATTGAATCTAGAGAAGAAATTCAAACACACCACAATCTAGGACAGAATGGTGACAATTTAAGAACATGAGGATATGTCTGCAGATGAGTTATCAACAGATGCTCAAGAAGTATTAAGGAGTATGTGTGGGATAATAACAAAGACAGATTTTACTTACTGCAAATACATTCAACTTCGTTCTCTGCACTGAGTAACACACATTCAATAACATAATACTAAGGTTATCTTCAGTATATATTAGTAACATGTTATTTATTTTATTATATTTCTCCCTCTGAATCAAAATGAGTCATTTTTAAATTAAAGCATGTATAAAATAATGTCTGGGCATAATATTGAACTAAATGTATATGTAGCTTTTCCACGTTACTATTTTCTATATATTCACATGCTATGTTATCTTATTTAAGTTTGAAAAAGCTGGAGATCAGGTTTTTTTGTTGTTGTTTGTTTGTTTAAATTTAAGAAGAGTATTCATATTATTTAAACATTATTCTAGCTCGCTAATGATTTTGAAAAATAATATCAGGCTTCAACATTTTCTCAATGTACAATCCAGGAATAAAAACACCTGCATTTATTATATCTTCACTTTGTTTTTCCTTGATCATCAAGACTGGTAAATATATTTGATCATCTGATTGCCCATTTTTCTTCTAATTTTGTAATTTTCACTCAAATATTTCATGTTGGCATATTAACATGTTTATTTTTAAGCTTATAATTATGACAAATAAATAAAAAAAAATCTTAGACTCTGTATTGAATTCATCCCAAAATAGCTTGAAAAAAACAGGTAATGTTAATATAGTCAATGCTTTCTTGGGAGAAAAAAAAAATTAGGAAAGCACAATAATCCAGGGAAAACTCCTTAATAATTGTGAAATAAGGCTATTCTGACATTATACATATAAGCTGATAACCAGAGGGCTGATACAGCTGGGGAACTGAAGGGTTTCTTTATTGGTTCCCTAGGTTGGCACATTAATGTATATTATGTGAGCACAGAAACTATTTGCCAATCACTACCATGGTCTATCCTTGACAGAAAAGGCACCAGTTTCATTATTTGGTACATTTGTATCATTAATCTATTTGCTAAACCAGGCCATAGTCTAAATCTAGCCTACCTTATCCTATCATTTTTAAAAGATACACCATTTTGGAGGTTCTAGGTTGTTTCCAAGCTCTGTATGTTTACCATAATGCTAACTGTCAAGCTATAGAACATCTTAAATTGAAAGCGTTTTTGCCACTTTATGTTTATTATTACACTAGCAAATCTCTTCTCTCCTATCACCATAGTTATAGTGATATTCTAGTCTTTAAAACTTAAACAGGAAAGCTTTCACTTAAAGGAAAGAAAAAAAGAAAGAAAAAACTTCCCTCATTGCTATATCCCAGGTGTATTTCATCTCATCTTTCTTTAACGTATCCTTATCTGTATTTTCAGTTTCATTTTAAGAATATGAAATACATTATAAAGAATAAATACCTGGTAGAAAGTACATAATATGTAAAAGTCTTCACTCTATTTCCCCTAACAATTTTGTAGTAGTTTTATGTTATAAACATTAATTTAGTCCTTCTTAGAAAGGACTTACTTTACAGGTACTTTCGGTTTGATTTCAACTATATGTAAGAAATCCATGACGGTAGAGACTAAAGGTAATGTCAGTATGATATAAGAATATCATGATATAAGTACATACAAACAAATTATTGCAATTAAAACAATAAGAAAAACATTGTAGGTGTTTTTTTCCACAAAATTTGGATGTTGGAGGTATTTATGAAATAATATTACAAAGCCTGTCTATAAAGCTGAGCTTCAACCAACTTATCTGTCTTAATTGGGTCACCATACCAATGAAATAAATCTCCTTAATAATATAAGAGTAAAAATAAAGCAACACATTCTTTCTTTTAATCACTCGGGTATCCATTGATATAGCGAAGAATTACTTATTAGTGCATAGTGTCATGCAGTGAGGGTATATTAATAACTGACAGAACCACAGTTCATGTCTCCATGTACCTAACAGTCTAAGTGTAGTTATGTAGAACAATTATAAGTATAACCACTTAGAAAATTGTGATAAAATAATATATTTTCATTTAGGAATATCAAGAGAATGTTTTTAGGGAACACTAATATTAAAACTGACAACAATGAATGCATGACACCAGCTGCCAAATTTGTTGAGCATTTACTATGAGCTAGAAGCAATTCTAAGTGTTTTTCCTGTATTAATGAACTTTTCTTCATAACCTTCTGAGACAGGTACTGTAATTGTCCTTATTTTACAGATGATAAAACTGGGACACAGTTAGGTATTAAGAGTTAAACTGAATAGAAGAAAGCATAGGCACTAAATTTATGGATCTTGGGTTCAAAGATAATTTTATGAATTTGACCTCAAAGGCAAGGGAAATAAAAGCTAAAATAAATAAATGAATGGGACTATTTCAAACTAAAAAGCTCCTGCACAGCAAAAACAAAACAAAACAAAAACAAAAAAACAACCAACAACAACAAAAAATCAACAAAACAGAGGCAACCAACCACATGGGAGAAGATATTTGCAAACAACACCTCTTATAAGGGGCTAATATCCAAAATATGTAAGGAACTCATACAACTCAACAACAAAAAGACAAACAATCCAATTTAAAAAATGAGCAGAGGACCCGAACAGAACCTTCTTCCAACAAGACATACAAATTGCCAACAGATATATGAAAAAATGCTCAACTTCACTATTAGGAAAATGAAAATTGAAACCATAATGAGATACTACCTCACACCTTTAGGAATGGCTATCATCAACAAGACAAATACTAATAAGTTTTGGAAAGGCTGTGGAGAAAAAGGAACCCTCATACACTGTTGGTGGGAATATAAATTGGTACAGCCACTATGGAAAACAGTATGGAGGTTCCTCAAAAAGTTAAGAATAGAATTATGAAATGACCCAGCAATCCCTCTCCTGGGTATCTATCCAAAACATCTGGAAACATTTATCTGTAAATATATATGTACTCTGGTGTTCACTGCAACTTTATTATGGTGGCCAAGACATGGAAACAATCAAAGTGTCCTTTGATAGATGATTGGATAAAAATATGGTATATATACACAATGGAATACTACTCTGCCATAAGATGAAATACTGCCATTTGCAACAAAGTGTATGGCTCTTGAGATTATTATGCTAAGCAAAGTTAATCAGACAGAAAAAGTGAGAACAATATGACTTATTTCATGTTTTATATTCCATATAAAACTGAAAGCAACAAAGCAACAAGACCAACAAACAAAAACTCACGCAGACAACAGTTTAGTGGTTACCAGAGAGTAAGAGGGGAGAGGAGATGGTAGAAGAGGGTAAAGAGGGTCAAATATATGGCGTTGGAAGGAGAAATGTCTCTGGGTGGTGAACACATCATGAAAAATATAGACATTAGATGTATTATATAATTATTATATATGATACATCATTATATTTACTTATTTACTAATTCAAATTTTATTTAACATTCAACTTTATTCCAAAACAGGATTTTGATACGATTCACAAAGAGCCATAAATTACAAGATTAAAATAGCATGAGAAAAAAAAAATCCTATAATTAGAAACAGAAATCATTATTTAACGCAGATGGAACCAAAGTAGGTAAATGTACAAAATGTGTGTCCCAAATTAATACATTAGTCCTCCTTATCCATGGAGGATACGTTCCAATACCTCCAGGAGATGACTGAAACTGCCGATAATACCAAATCCTATATATATACTGTATTTTTCCTATACGTACATACTTACAGTAAAGTTTATAAATTAGGCACAGTAAGATTAACAACAATAATTGAAAATCAAATAGAACAATAATAGCAATATACTGTAACAAAAGTTGTGTGAATCGCTTTGGGGTCATTAAGTAAAATAAGGGTTACTTGAACACAAGCACTGTGATCCCACGACAGTCAACCTGATAACCAAAATGCTACTAAGTGACTGATGGGCATGTAGCTTATACAGTGTGGATACACTGGACAAAAAGATGATTTACTTCCCAGGCAGGACAGAGTAGGATGGCATGAGATTTCATGCTACTCAGAATGGAGCACAAATTCTAGAATTTTCCATTTAATATTTTCAGACCATAGTTCATCAGGGTAACTGAAATAGTAGAAAGTGAAACACAGAATACGGGGGGACTACTGTATTTAATCTGTTGGTTTGTAGTCACTTTTGTATCTGCTTATTCTAACCGATTTGAATATTATTGAAAATAGGGATTGTATCTCATACATCTTCATGTGTGGCTCATAAGAGGTCCCAAGAAGTGTTTGTTGAATGCATGTACCTAGGAATGAAAAATTGAGTAACGGTTCCCAAGTCCTAAAACATTTTAGCTGAAAAGGGTGAGCTACAATAATTAAGTATTGTGAAATTAGATTAGAATAAGTCTATTTAACAGCTCTGTCTATAACTCAAAGCTTTGCAGTGGGAAATATAAAAGCAGCCATGTAACATCTAAATGAATATTATCCATCAGATGTGACATTTATTAAGCAATTGCAGCATACTGGGCACTGTCATAAACACACACACGTTTTCCAGTGAACTTAGATTTATCTGTGCTGGCTTGTTTGCTGAAAAAGACTGATGCAATTTCATAGCAGATGATAAAAGAATACAGAAAGATGACTTTAGTTTCCAACTTTTATAGGCACTACCTTAAATCAACTCTGTATGCTGGGAATCCATCATATTACCTGGACCAAACATTACAATTACATTTTCCACCTTCTGAACAGTGACTAGATTTCTTTGATTAAGAATTATTCACCTTGGATCGAGAGTGATGGTGCTTCTATTGCATTGTTGTTGTTGAGATCATTGTTTCTTGCACTTTTTAAGTAGCATATTAACAGCAGTTCATTTTTTAAACAGCACTGTTATAGTTCACTTTACAATGCTTTAATTGGCTCTGATGAAATCACCTATCCGCCAAGCATTATATGGAAGTAAAGCAAATCTAGACAAAGAATTGCTTTTATGCAATGATATACAAGTATGTCAAAACATAGAAATAATGGTTTACCTGTTTCAAATATTAATTTTAATAAAAATCACATAAAAATATTCTCATAATCGCTACACATAATTATAATATTGCATGTATATGTTACTGTAGACTAAATGTTAATAAAGTTTTATTGCATTGGTAATTTTTATTATATAAATTTTGAAGTTTCAACATTATAATTTAAAATATATATATTTCTAAATTTTCTTGTTAAAAATCTGATTTTTAATTGTTTATAACAATTTTTAATATGTCAATTAAGGCTCTTTGGTTCAAGTAATTGAATCAGGATCTGGCTTGTTTAGAAAACAAATATATTGGTGAAATCTCATGGAAAACAAGTTTCTGGAGGTGGGACCAAAATGATGTGGGAGACCTGAAGAGTGTATTTCCTTCCTCTTTCCAGCTACATTCTTCTCTATTTTAATAGAGAAATTTTAAGTTTAATTTAGAAGCTTGAATGTTTTTTCCTCTTCCTATATCCATATGACATAATGATTGCCAGAAACTCTGAGAGAAAAGTCTTTATTTTAATTACTGTCCAAACTAAACAGAGCCAGACACTAATTCCAGTAATAAGGACAGATTTTACTCATTAATATACTGCTGTAACAGGGAAAAGAGTCCAGAATGAAATGAACTCAACTTCGATTTACTAGGACAGAGGTGAGTGGGCTTTTTAAAGGGAGAATTAAGAAGTAAGAAGTGGAGCAAGCAATGCCTCAGTATAATCAGAAAAGTGACAATTTACAAAAAGTTGGTGAGTGGGTGAGTGGATGGGTGGGTGAGAGGGTTGTTCCATGTGAAACTCATGTGAGTTTCTCAAACTGCGGCTTATCAAAATTAGGCACCTCCCCCTTACCCTAACACCCATCCAGAATCTGAAAAAAGGGAGCTCTATCTTTTAGGTGTTGGCTTGAACAAACACTAAATTCTTTTGGCAGCCTTGAGTTTTTTCAGGCAGGAACTTTGGGGGGGACTATTAGCCTCATTCTAGGAATGCAACCTTGAGATGTTAGCAACTATATTAGTGTTTGTTTATGTCTTTATGGGCCAAAGTTGAGGCCTTGTTGAAAAGAGGGCTCAGAGAAGCCCAGGTAGAGTTTAGTCAAGGAGAGAATATATATCATTATCCAGAATTCTTAATTCCCATATGACATATGTCAATAAATTGACAACATCTCCAAAGTTAACATAACCTTCATTTTTTCAACAAAGACATGGATTTCTCTTTTTCTTCCATTTACAAAATTACAGATGGTCCTTCTAAGGCCAGGTCCCCATTTCTGAATAAATCAACCAAGGAAGTGGGGTCACAGTGTACTAATTTTGTGGCTTATATAATATCTATATAATATGTGAAATAATCATTCCCCCCCCAAAGAGAAGAAGAATTGAACAGAAAAAACAAACAAACAAACAAAAACAAAAAAACAAAAAACAAACAAACAATACTTGGTTGGACCCAGGGGTAGGAGAGTGGAAGCAGTCAGCATTCCTCACATGTGGTGATTAGCTAAGGAGGCTACTCCCTGAAATGTATTTCCTGGGCTAATAAACGCAGATCTCAGAAACACCATATGTTCTTTAGACCGATGGCAGTGGAGATGGCAGGGATAAAGATGGTGGGAAATGAAGGGAATTTCTTTTACATGGACTTTCATTATTCCACAGGTAGTATTAGACTAGCCAATTTTGGTTGGCCCCATTTGTAAATGATCAAAAAGCACATTTTAATCTGCAATACTGTCATGCAGGGTCTCATGCAGGGTCTCTCGTCCTGCTCCCCACATAAGAATGCAGGATATGGTGAGGCCCAAAAGGAACACCAACGGAGCCCTAAATAGGGGAGTCATAGTACTATATTCTCGCTGGCAGCCTTGAGAGAAAAACGAAGTAGGACCCAAATGATCCGCAATCTGCTGTGAGCTTTTCTGCCTGCCAACCAGCCAACCAACCAACCAACCAACCAACCAACCAACCAACCAACCAACCAACCAGCCAGCCAGCCAACCAACCAACCAACCAACCAACCAACCAACCAGCCAACCAACCAACCAACCAACCAATGCAGTGACGGCAGTTACATCAGCAGCCAATTGGTTAACCAGTTACAGCTGACGGCCAACCAATCACAGCCTAAGGACATCCACTATCAGAGCCAGCACCTTCTCATGGGAGGCCGAGAGTCTGGAAACTGCACTCCTGGCTCTGTCTCCACAAATACCTGATTCATTTCTTTGTCTGTTAGAGTCATCTACTTTTTCATATTATAGGAACCTTAGGTACTTTGTCAATTTCTTACTTTAAAAAAAATATCCTTAAAATCTTAAAATAATTATTGTTCTTGTTTTAAGTTGAATTGGATAGGTTGAATATTTCAAAAGATATATGATATCTTTTCTGAGCCTGAATCCCTTTAAAAAAAAGTGAGAAAAAACGAAAATAGTAACCCTTAAAAGGTTAGTGTAACATAAAGATAACATTTTATAGCACAGGACAAATCACTGAGTAGAGTTTCACACTTATAGGCAATCAGTATATGTGAATTCATACACCCCTGCTCATTCCAAACACAATTTCCAATTAGACAAATAAAGCACACATTCACATTAATCATAATTATTTTAACATCTGTGTCTAAACATCCACTACCTGGATTACTTGTGTGCCTACTGTTATTGGCTATTTCTTCTCTTGTTTGTTTGTTGATGAGATTTTATTTTCTTGTAACATGATGTAGCATTTGATAGACATAGTGCATGAAAAACTAGTGGTTCTGAGTGATACTGTTTTTCTACGGAGGTTCTTCTGAGTTAGACCAAGGGCAAATTACTTTGAGCTTCAGCATATTTCCAGCTAACACTTACTAAAATGATATAATCTTTCAGGAGTGTCAGCTGAAAGCCTGGGTCTGAATCATGGTCCCTGAATCTGGACCTGACCAGAATTTCAATTTTTTAAATGTCCAGAAATTTTTTTAATGTTCAATTTTTACCATGAGACTGGTAAAAATTTCTACTTAGCTCTTCAGCGATTAGCAACTTCTGTCTGCTGATTTCTCAGTTTCTTACCTCAGAGGAATCTTACGATTTAGCAAACATTTTAAGAAAAAAATCTTGTGGAATGATATGTCAACATCCCTGCAGTTTCCTTTTCTCCAGGGTCTTGGCACCTGAGTTCCAATTTTGGTCTCTTTATATTCATACACCTATATTTATTTCTATACCTGTAAATATTGAAAACTATGATATGAATACACATTGATACAAGCAATTCTAATTCACCATAACTAATTTCCTTTTATTTTTCCCCCTTTTCATATTTGTAGTTTATTATATTTTACTGGCTCCATCATTCCTAATATATTTACTGCCTTCTTCCTCCATGCACATGTCTTCCCTGTCCCCACTTAAGCTTTGATAACAAATAAAGATCTTCCTTCACTGACTCTGCTTGGGTTTTCATCTCTTGTTGGGCCAAAGCAATGTCCCATCCATGTTTAGACCTCTGACTGGTTCTGTTTCACCACAAAACTTTAGGGTTAAATAGTTTGTAAAGGGTTGGGATTGGGCTAACAGGAAAAGAAGAAGAGGTGAATGAACTTTTTCAATTTTAATAACATACAGAATCACTCTACTATTTTCCTATGAATGGGTGATATTAATCTTTGTAAACCTTGTTAAATAACAGGAAATAAACAACAATTATTTGTGAAATATTTTGATGTCTTTAATTATGACTGAGGTTGAGAATCTTTTAATATTGGTCGTGCATTTTTTTAATTCTATAAAGAATTATATTTTATTACTTTTCTACTTTGCTCTGTGTACTTGCTTGTGGACTGGTTGTTTCATCATTGATTCAACAAATGTTTACTGCAGATGTATTATTGATCTTTAATATTTCTCTAACTAGATATTTTCATTTGTATGAATTATTTATATGGTATTCTAGTAATGATCTCCTCTAAGGCAGGACTCAAGCTTCGTATTTGTACTTGTCCTGGATCCATTTTATCACATAGTACGATGCCAGATATTCATTCATTAGCAACTTCCTTTTAAATATTTATTTCAAAGTAAGTGTTTAACCTGAGGTCCATGGGAAAATTTCAGAACACTTATGAACTTGAAAATGTATGGGTATGTAAGTTTGTGTGTGTGTATACATTTTTCTTGAGACAGGGGCTAAAATTTCCATAGGAACACTGAAACAGTTAATGTGGCCCCAACACATTATTATAAAATTAGAGAAGATGTGGTAAATGTTAACAATAAGTGAAGAATTATTTATATCAGAGACTATGACTAACCTTAAAAAATTATCCTACATAAATAAACTGTTTTATGACCAAGCTATAAATTTTGACCTCAAATGCTCGTAGCATACAGAGTATCAAAAAATTTTCTATATTGGCTGGTAGAAATGCATCCCTGTGATGATGAATCATCCAAAAGAAAATATTATTTTATTCAAGAGATATGGTTACTTTGGTTCTACACAAAAACTTAATTTAAAGTAAATTAATGGCAAACAAAAAGTATACTTCTCTAGTACTTGATAAAAATAACCTTTAAATTGGTTATCTTTTTATCAAAACAAACGTCTCTAAAGATTTTAAATTGCAAATATGAATTAAAATACCTACTCCATAGTTTAAACTCCATTTTTAAAACATGTGAATAGTGTTTTATGGTAAGGGTAACAGGATTTAACTATTTTTGAATTACTCTGCTAAAAGATACAATTTTTTAAGTGGTAAACCACAAAATGAGTATCTCTAAAAGATAGGTTATACTCTTGGGAGAGTCCAAAAGCATTCCAATTGATAATTGACTTTGTGAACTATGAATTACCTAGATTATATCATCCTGCAATATAATTAATAGCTATTGATATAAATATCAAATAGAAAAAATTTTATCAATATTTTGTTCTGTGGTGAGGAGCATATGAATCATAACAAAATACTAATCTTACTACCAGTACCATCTCAATGATGTTAGAAGATGAGAGCATTAAAATTATTTATCATCATCTTCAGTCTCACATACAAACCCCACTTTATATAATCATTTAGTGAACATTTATAGTGTCTATAATGCTAGAAATTAGATATGTGGGATTCAATAGACCCATCATTTAGAAGACTCCATTACCTTGATTGTAAGGAGAATATGGACATTAAAATAAGGGAGAAAGGGAGGCCTGAAGAAGGTGGGTTAACAGTAAATATTTGGTAAAGGGCAGGATTCAGAATCCAGACAGCATGCCCATGCCAATTCTTCCTTTGGTTTTGTCGATATAGCAAGAAATTCTGCCAGTTCATATATTTCTGAAATGTTTGCAACACTTAAGTCATATTCAAATATCACTAATCTTTCCCTGTGAAAAAACAAAAGTCAAGAAAATAATATAGTGTTGCGTGGGTGGTAAAGCGCATCAGTATAACAGTATTGTTTTGTTCAGCTTCATCCCGACCTCATTGATTCCTATCGAAACTCAAGTTCAAATTCTAGCCCTGACATCTATTCTCTGAGAGAGAGAGAGAGAGAGAGAGAGAGACTCTATCTCCCAAACCTGAATGCTCTTATATATAAAATGGGTGTGATAATATCTGCTCTGAGTTACCGAGAGAATTAAAGTTTAATGTACATAAAATACCTTGCAGATTGTCTGACTTATAATAAACATCCATTTGATACATTAATATCCTGAATACAGTTCCAACTTTCCAAGACCACAATGTTCAGATGTTAAGTTTCCTGTGCTATCACACTACCGTATATATCCTCACTATACATTTTTATCACCAAATGCAACATGTAGCTCATTGAAATCTGAAATAGGTCACATACCCCATATTCTTACAGCATGTTCCATATTATATTGAGCTGAGCAACAGGCATATATTATAGTATTATAGTTGATCTTGTAGCCAGACCAGAAAATCAATGTATACTTACTACAATTTCTGTTGCTTTTGGTCAAATATAGCAATTAATACCAGACCATGCTTATAGTAATTGGTACAATCACTAGTTAGTCTAACTGAAAAAGCAGACGTTCACCTGTCACCAATTCTGTTTGATGGCATAGACTTAAAGACTTTTTCAATGAATTGCAACTTTGTGCAATAATAAAAACAAAATTATTTCAGAGAGAAGTAACCACAGCATTGCTAAAAAAACATAAATAAAAAATGGTGTATTGAATTGAACTAGGCACCCAGATAACATCATAATTTAAAACATGACATAAGCAGAAACAGATTTTAGATTTCTGGTTCCTGAATATTAATGTAATTGCCCAGTTGTGAAGTCATGCTAATGACTGGGCATGGATTTTTAGTACCTCTCTTAGACATTTAGCTACTGATTACAACTCACTTAGCGACCTGAAATATAAGACCAGATCTATATTATGTTAACGAATCAGATGCTACATTGCAGATGACCAGTAACAATTGTCAGGGGACACAAAATTTGTACTGGTTACGAGAAGGAGTTTGTTTCAGTGGACAAACCTACCTTTAGAACCAGGCTAACCAGAACGTCTAGTTAAGAGAAAGTGGCTTCACTGCTTTGAAACTCAGGTGCTTTTCCTATAAGGTGGGGAAGTATTACTTCTCACAAAGAACAAGTTATAATCATGCAAATGGAAACACTTTGTATATGGCAAATGAGGTATCTTTATGATTATATGACATTTAAAAATAGATTTTAAACATGTATTTAGCAATGAATCATAGAAAACCAATTTAAAATAACTCTATTAAGATATTTAATAGGAAGGAGAAAAACTGGTTAAGGAAAAGTTATTCATTTCTTCATTAATTCAAATATTCTCTGATAGTTATTCAGGATGTTATGTTACTTTATATTATAATATTGTTTTAATTAGTATAGTGCTGTTTTAAAATCTTGAAATTAGTCACTAATTTAAAAATAATAGACATGTAGATCAAATGACAAAATGTCAATAGTAATATTCTAGAACTTAAGATTCAAGATGTTTTCTAATGTCATGTTCAATGAACAGTTGTCGAGGATATTCTCTATGCCAAATTATGCCAACCTTTAATATAGGTATTTCTTTAAATCATTATTATAAACCAGAGCATGTCATGTGAACTTACAAAGAGACTGAGATTCAGAGAAACTCTGCTTGTCTTAATGCCATATGGTTAATGCATTAGAGAGCGGGCATCCTGCCCATTTTCTTTTTACTCCAAAGACAGTGCTTTTCTCGCTTATACTGTATCTCACCAAATAGCCTTACATTTTAAGTCACTTTGCTATTTAAATATGAAAGGACAAAATACGTGGACATAAGAAAGAGACATAAATATAAACACTTGATTATTTCTTGTTTAAAACTATGGACTACGTGTCCACACAGCTTGTGTTCAATCTTTTGTGTAACCTTGAGCTGATAATTTAACTTATATGCATCTCAGTTTCCTCATATGTTAAAAAGTGATAATCACTGCACTATCTCATAGGTTTTCTGTGATGATTAAAGGAGTTTACACATAGAAAGTGCTTTGAACAGCACCTGTCACTGAATATACACTTGATAAATATTAGCTATTATTATGGGATCATTATTTTCTGCTAGTACTATCCAGGTCACTGTCTTTCTAGATATTCCCATTCCAAAAACAAGAGAAGGTAAGTTTTTGATGAAAAAAACTATAATTGACACACCATGATTTAGCTAGAATTCACGCCTTGTCTCCAATTGATGGCCAATCTGGTATTCTCTTTATCATTTTCACACAATTCATTACTGCAGGTAGTTACAATGCCATTTTTCTGCAGCCAAGCCTTCAGGAAAAAAAAAAAATCTAAACTCTTTGCCTATTCTTGCAGAAAGAGAGAGCAGGGCAGGCCATTACTACCCCTATGAAGAATGCCATGCCCAATTTGAAGGAGAATAAATAGGCAATTCAACTATCACAACAAAATTATAATAATCATATTTGTTAATTATTTAAAAGAAAATATCCTCTTAAAATACATTGAAGTAATAGCAGTTATAATATTTTTAACAAACTATTATCCATCAGATTCTATGCAAAGGATGTTATGTGTATGCTTTCTAACCCTCACACAAGCCTTGCCTGGGGAAAGGAGGTGTTCTCCCATTTTACAGATGAGGAAACAAACTCTCAGAGGTTTTATGTAATTTGGAAGGATGTAGAACACAGATGTTGCCTGTTCCAATTTTATCTGGGACAGACATGGTTTTAAATTCTGTTTTATTTTGTTCTCAATATCTAATTCATAACCTTTCTCTGTCTCATTTTTTATGATCTATGAAGTACCTCATCATGTTGCTATGAGGATTATGTGTGATAACATTCATAAGATTTTTAATTTATTACTGGACCCATGGCAAGCATTCACACATAGTTGCTCACATTATGATTAAGCCAATGCATCAATATTATGTGAATCTCTATTAAAACACACATTTTTCTGACTCCAGAAATCACCATCATTTATAACTATGTTTATCTACTCATAAAACAATATTGAAATTAAACATTTCAATCAACAGTTTCTTAAGATTTAATTCTGTAGATATGAAAGTCATATGTGTGTCTATACATTTGTATCATCCGGCTAAACTGAGGAACCTATTGAACAAATGCTCTTAGTCCTCTACAGTTTCCCACTGAAAAATATGAGCTTAAATATGAGCCAAGATGATGGTCTTGACTCTGTTCTCACATGAAGAGCAGGTGCCCACAGACCACTTTAGTTTTATGTTTTTCTTTCTAGAATAGAAATGGCTGGAGAAAGAGTTTTGATTACCATTTTTGATGGACTATGAAGCACTCTTTTATACAGTGGGTAGACTATTACCCACAGGAGATTAATACATTACAACACCAAATCAAGAATGACATATTCATTTTCACACCAAAAGCATAGAAGCAATATTTACCATAAAGCAATGATTGATTTACACTGGGTAGAAGCAATTTAGATTTGCACACACATGCACTCACTCTCATATAAACTTTTAGAGATTTAACATAATTATCTTCTAACACATTTTCCATGAAAAAATATGCTTAAAAAGCAAAAGCTAATAGCAAATGTAACTATAAAATGTTTTATTTTGTTCTATTAATTAATGAGTTATGAAAGTATTCTTCAAGTGAATTTAAGTCAAAAATGATGTCTCGAAGAAACCTTTCCATCATCATCTGGAACACCGCAGCCTACTGTGACTCATGCTAAAATTACTCAGCATGTGACATGCCAAAACCATTTTATTTATAGTGGCACATCGCCATTATTTTTCCCATCAGTGACTTGAATTCAAAATACTCAAATAAGGATTTATGACTCAATAGTTTTTTTTCAGAGAATTTGTACATCATAAATGATATCACATTTTTATGAAAGAATAAATCTGTTTTAGTCACAGCTACACCATCCTTTTCAATAACATTGTACATCTTGAACAATTTCAAGATATTTCTACCAACCATTGGTAAATTCTATACCTGCTTCTGTAAATATTTAACATTGAAATGATACATTGCAATGAATGATATTGGACTATCTTTCCCTATTTATTAGCATTTTCTTTTTTACATGTAACAGTGGAACAAGGTTATATTCAGGAATAATTTTTAAAAATTCAATTAATTCTTCTATATTCCAAGTATACTATATTGTGTGTTGAAAATTTCAAAATAAATAATCTATTGGTCTCAATACTTTAAATTTAAATCAGTCATAACAACAAAAAGAGGAATATCAATAAATTTAAAACACACTTATCGGTAAAATAAAAACTTATACCAAATTTAAATCTATGAATACATGCTGCTTTCAATTAAGTAAATTATATTATGAGAGAGAGGCACAAAGAGTAAGAGGGTTTCTGACAGAATGCTCAAATTATTTTGCATATCTGCGAGTGATCTCAAGATGCCAAATGAAGCTACAGCTTCATTTGTAAGTGTACCCATAATAGACCAAACAGACCAGTCTTTCGTAAATAATACTGTCAAGGTTGATATTTTATTCAAAATTTCCAAAATATTTTGAAATCATATGACATACTGACTCATTAACTATCTAAAATTATTGCACTTAATTTTGCAGCTTCCTTGATCCTTATTTTCTTACCTCGTATTTGCATTTCATTTTTTCTCCTGATATTGAAAGGCTCAAACTACAATGAAAAGTACCGTGGGTATACATGTTCCTTATTTAAGGACTTTAAGACTACAAGAACAGCCTCAAAGTAAATATTGGAAAAGAAAATAGGCAAGACAACACACACCTGCAATTATGAAGAACTTATCGCTAGGAAATACCTAAAGGATTCCACAGCCATATCCAGGAAACCAAGCCCTGGCATTTGTTCTGAGGTAGCTCATTTGCAGTTAAAATGTCAAGGGGTTTCCTCTATTAAAAGACACAATATTAACAGTAGAAAAATAAAGGGGGGATACATGTCTAACCCTACTTCAGAACTGAAAGAATTTAGTTTTTGGGAAAAAAAATAATAATATTGAAGTTTTTAAAAATATTATTGCAAATCAAATGGGAAATGATGTGCACATACATAGTTGATACAATTTTAATATTTCCAGTGAACTTTGGTTAGGGAGGAAATGTCTTCCATGATGAAAGAGGCAAACTAAGACAGAAAAAATTGAGTTTGATCAACTTTTAAATATGATTGCTGTGGCATATGAGTCTTTCAAGTCAGTCAATACAATGGATGAGTTAGAAATAATGTAAATATTTATTTTCCCCCAAATTGGTAAAATGTTTAATATACCATCGCAATAGACTCACAGCTCCCCAATAGCCTTCTAGTTTAAACTCTAAAAAAGAGTTTAATATTAAGATACATCTAAGAGCACTGCATGCTCTACATCCCCTTGAACGAGTATACTGCACATTAGCAAATTACACATCTGAGTGGTTTAACTGTATGGACATATTTTTAACTGCATTTGCTATAACCATATTTGACTACTTGAAGAATCTTCTAATTAAATGATTAGCACACTATAGAAACTGCATTCCATGAAACATTTCTGAGATATGGTGTTCCAAACACAACCCTCCCATTGATAAAAAGAGGTGCGCTTTGCTTGGTATTCTATATTCTCCACTTCAGTTCGGCACCACTGTTTTCAAACTGCTTCACCAAGTGGTTGAACAGCTCGCCATTACAAAGCGTTCTACTTTCTGACTTCAAGTTAGCCAAGGGTGGACACCAAGAGGAATTCAGAGAATGGGAGAGAGGTCCCAGTACATGCTACCCTGGTTCACTCCCAGCAGGATCATTGCAAGTTGGCTGTGCCTTTACCAAACTATCAGGTGGCATTATCCTGCAGGTTCTCCATTCTCCCTTTAGAGCTGTAGGTGTAACTTATGTCCATTGCGTTAGACCTAGAATGTTTCACCATTATGTCTATAAAAAACCTGCTTAATTCAAACCTTTGTAAATAAATCCCTTTGATTGAGTCATCACTTTCCTATTGGATCCATGGATAGTCCTAGGAAATAGACACTGAAAATGAGATTCTGGGATTAAGTTGCTCACATGTTTAAGGAGTCCATGAATAGGCCTTTACAGATGAGGAATAGGACACTGGTAATCTCTGACAGGTCATGGCATCAAAATTATTGAAATTATCACTAACTTTACAATGGACTAAATGCATTGGACTAAGTATAGACAGATGTTGAGAGGTCCATTGGCTGTGATCCTCAGGCATTGTGGAATGTAAATCTGATTATTTATTTCTCTGCTTAAACTTTCTATTTTTTTCCAATCCTTCACACCCTGTCCCAGTAAAATAAATACAAGCTTTTCAGTTGATGTACAAAGAATGATCTATGTGTGCAGCCCCATTCCCTGTTAATTTCCTGAAAATAAACATTTTAAGTTTGCTCTGGGATGGGCAAATTGCTCTTGCAAAAGTTGCCATGTTGCTTTCCAATGCATGTGTCAGACATGGTCTTTTCTCCGTCTACATTGTCCTTCCTTTTTGTATTCAACCTAGCTATTTGTATTTGTCCCACAATGCTCAGTAACCTAGTCAATGCCACTGCTTCTTCCTGGCATCTCCCAACCTGCTGTGTATTTTCCCCTCTGTGCTCCCAAAGCACTTACTAATAACTTTAATAACGCAGTTCTGACTCTCCACTATTAGTTGATTTTTACTGGTCAGTCTTTCCTACCAGACTAAAAGATCACTGGATAAGAATGCACTGTGGGTTTTGTTTGTTTGGTTGGTTTTGTTTTTTTAACAATATATCTTTGGTGGCAATCCCATTCTCCAGTATGTAGGAGAAAATCTAGAGAAAAAAATGTTGATTTAAATAATTAATTAGAATTCCCTTTTCTGATATTTTACACTTAATACATCTATTATTTCTTTATAAAATGTATACATGTGGATAAGTTTTCACTGTATTTGAAAATTCAAAACTATACAAAGAAATGTATGAAAATCACCCTTTGCCTCTCTCCATTCTTCTACTCCTCTCCTCAAAGTTAACTTACTTTAACAATACAATGAGACTTTGTCTAATATGCTTTCCAGGCAATTTTCTACCAAACAAACTAGAATGCACTGTTAGAAAGAAGATGCTTTTGGCATTTTTACTTGGCTGGCAGAAAGTCATGGACATATTATCATTAATTGTGCTTTGGAGTTTAAGATTGCCGTAGGGCATGGTTTTCTTAACCACAACAGACCAAAAATACATATGAGATAAATGATTTACATTAAGGTTTTACTAGCTGGTTGGATGCTTTTGTGTGTGTGTGGCTAATTCTAGATGTATTGTGGTTCTTTGTACACCGTTGCATTTGGTGGCTCTCTAGTGGCCTAAGAATATAATTGAAAACATTAACAGGCTATTCAAGAAGCAGGTGTTGGGGGGGATGGGGCTCTTGAAGAGGGTAAACAGGGTCTAATATATGATGAGGGAAAGAGAACTGACTCTGGGTGGTGAACATACAATGTGAGATAGAGATCATGAATTATAGAATTGTACACCTGAAGTCTATGCAACTTTACTAACAATTGCCATCCCAATAAAGTTTAATTAAAAAAAAGAAAAAAAGAAAAAGAAGCAGGTGTTCCATTTTGCCTATTTCTCTAAAAATACACCATCGAATTTAAAAGCTACTACATGTCGGCATATCTTCATATATTGGTGAGTAGTTAAAACCATTGCAAAAGTCAAGCAAATTTTAATCTCTAAAAGTACAGTGGATAAATACGTAGACACCACAAGTCGTATTTCTTGCTTTGCTCACCATGCCACATATTAAATATAAAAGGAATCAAAGAGGAAGCAGGATAGGAAAGAGATTTTGAATTTATTTTTAGTGGGGAACTTTAGTGTACATCTCCCTGCAGAATCTATAAAAGCTGAAAATCCCTTTTTTAACCAGTATAAAGGAGAACATATAGGCAAAGTATTTTCTAAGAACAAGCAGGAATTTGGCATATTTATGTTTGAATATCGTGATTGCCACTGTTTGTCTAATAGAAAGCAAGGGGACAGCTCTATTAACTACTGTGTCTTGGAATTCTGATTTATGTTTAATCCTCTAATTAAAGTCCAAGAATCCAAAAGCTGAGATACAGTATGTATAAATTTCCTTTAGCAATGAGATGCCTATTAGATGATGTAAATGTCACAGTGAAATTGGAAGACCTTTTCTTCAATATAAAAAAAACACAGAAATAATGTTCAGTACAAAGAGAGCCAAACCATTTCCAAAGGAAAGATAGAAGGGCCTAAAAAACACAAGCACCTTAGACAGCAGCCCATGACTTGGTTTCATGTCTTGTTATTATGTGAGAAGACAGCAAAACACATGTTTTTTTTGCTTTTTGTGTTTTTTTTTTCCCTCCAGCTCTAGTTGGGATAAGGAGGGAAGCTAATGTTCCGGTGTTAGTGCATTGGCTACACTAAAATCCTGAGAACAGAATCCATTTTAATTCAACATATTCTCCAAGTCAACTGCCATTTAAATAATGTGGTTAGGACTATATATTACTTGATTTGTTTAAATAAAGGTATTCAGCTAATTCTTTAAATGGCAAAAAAGTGTGAGTCACAGAGAACATATTTCTAGAACTAAACTCTAAACTCCAATCTCTAAGTTGTTTATTTCTAACTTAGGATCAGACCACAGCACTCTTTACTTCGAAACAACAATCCCAGTTCTCTTTTCTTAAGGATCCCCACAAGGTGCTTAGTTTTGATGGTATATGGAAATACAACGAGAAGGCAACTCAAAGAGGAACTCAAAAGTAGAAATGTCTTTGCAACCAAAAGAAGAGTTTGGTCTCCACACCTGCACCTCCTTTATACAAATCGCATGGTTCTCACCATAAAGTCATGAGCCACATAATGAATTCTCGGTCAATGACAGACCACATACTATCAGACGATGGTCCTGGAGATCAAGATGGTAGAGAAGATAAACACTGTCCCTGTATTCTTCCATGAACACATTAAAATTACAACTAAATTATAGAACAATCAGCCTGGAGTACATTCTAAAGTCTAGCCCAACAGAAGTCCTACAACTTAAAATATAAAGAAGAAGCCACAGCGACACTTGTAGGAGGGGTAGAGATGTGCAACGGGCCACACACCTACTTGGGTGGGTTAAGAATCAGGATAGATAAGTCATCCACCTGGGTTCCCCTTGCAGGAGTGAGGGACCCCAGTATCCCACACCAGATTCCCCAGCTCGGAATACTGATACTGAGAAGAGGAGCCCTCACAACATCTTGTTGTGAAAACAGTGGGGATTCCAACAGTTCGGGTGGGATGGAAGGCTGCAGGAAACCCAGACGTCCTCTTAAACAGCATGTGCACAGACTCATTTGCCCACAAGCACTCACCTTGGGGTCCAGCAGAGAGATTGTGACTTGGGGGGCCTCAGAGACATATGAACGGCAGACTGAGGTGTGTGGCTGTGGGGTGAGGACCGGAGAACAGTCTGCATCTTCCTGGTGAGGGGTCTACCTTCCTATAGCTGGCAGCAGGCACCATCTTTCCTGTGTTGAGCCCACCCCCTCTGGCTAAATCTGAATCTGATTGATCTGTCCAGCTCCATTGCTCTGCCCTGGTGAGTCACAGGAACCCGTCTCACCCAACTCACACACAGCTGGAGGCACTTTCTCCACCAGTAGCCAACCCCACCCACATTGGACTCTTTCTTGGAAAATTATCAGACTCCAGCAGGCCCCATGTGGGTGGCAACTGGCCTTGGTGTGCTCTGAGACTTTTGTTGAGTGGCTCCAGGCTCAGCACCTACACCAAACCAGAATTTACGTTCAACTGGTCACCACAGTCTTTCCCACTCTAGTGACCCTTACTCACCCAAGTCAAGTATCTGGAAAGGCTTTATTAAGTGACCAAAAGTCAGCAGGTGACGACAGCAGGCATAGGGGTGTCTTGGATTTTTGTGAATCTACCCCAGACCCAGTACTGGTGGCAGCTGTCCTCAGTTCATAGTGTGCCTTCTCCCACACAACTCCAGGTCCAGCACAGGCAGCGAACCACTATGAATCTCCTCATCACTCCTACCAAGTAGCCCCTGGCCAGTCACAGGCAGTGGCTGACCTGGGCTTGCACCAGAGCCAATCCCAAGAGGCCCCAGAACTAACATACTTAGAGATTGGCTTCAGACAACAGCAGAGCACTGCCCAATTAGCCACAGAAGTGGCACACCCAAAGTGCTGTCTTAACAGGCATCAGAGTCCGCTGGGGCAAATCACACTCAGTGGGATAAGCCTCCTGCACAACAACCCATAAGCTGCAGACTTAGTCACATCCTACAGCCAATCAACCAAAGAGTCAATACCACCCACCACTGATGTACTAAGAGCAATCAAGACTCAACAAGAACAGGAGGGAGGGCACACACAAGAGACACATAAGAGACAATCCTGGAGCACCCAGCTCAAGTGACCAGGGAGACTGTGCCACTGGGTGTCACAGGACACCTACTACATAAGGCCACCCAGCCAAGAATGGGAGATATAGCAGACCTACCTAATTTACATAGAAACAAATGCAGAGAGGCAGCCAAAATGAGGAAACAAAGAAATGCATCCCAAATGTAAGAACAGGAAAAAAGTCCAAAAAAAGAACTAAACAAAATGGAGGCAAGTGACCTAATATACTGTCATACATCACTTCTGATATGGCTATTTCTGTCAAATAAAAACATTATGGTGTGTCCTCATCCACCTTATTCACCTGATCTGGCACCATATGACTTCCGGGTCTTTCCCAAAGTCAAAATAATTTAGGGCATCGAGGCAGCCATGACAGCACAACTGAAGACACTCACTAAAGAGGACTTCCAGAACTGCTTCAGAAAGTGGCAAGAATGATGGGATAAGTGTGTTTGAAGTGAGGGGGTGTATTTTGAGGGAGATTAATGGCAATGTGTCTTTACTGTAACATTTTTTAAATTTAAATGTCCACCATATGTTTTGGTCACACCTCATATCCCCATCACCTACATTACAGCACAAGGCATTATATAATAAGTGTTTGTGGTGATGCTGGTGTAAACAAACCTACTGTGATGCCAGTATTATAAAACTATAGCATATACGATTATTTATAAGTGTGATAACAAAAATGAAGTTCTCATGCAAATGTGTCATTAGAATCCCAGAGTTGATAGATAATTAACCCGGAAATACTTGAAGAAATATTGACCTGAAAGTTTCCAAATTTGGTGAAATACATTTACAGATTCAATAAGCTCAGTCAAATTCAAACAGAATGAATATGAGAAAAACCATAACTCGGTATATCATAGTCAACTGCTGAAAACCAGAGATAAAGAGAATATTCTTAAAGAAGCCATAGAAAAATGAGAACTTACACACAAGGAGAAAACAACTGGGCTGGCCCAAGACTTCTAATCAGAAATTATAAAAAACAGAGACAGCAAAACACCATCTTTAAAGTGCTGAATGAAAAACACTGCCCATCTGGATCTTCACCTCTATACAAATATCTTTGAAAAATGATAGTGTGACATTTTCAGAGAAAAAAAAAAAAATGAGTGAATCATCAGCATACCCCCACTATAAGGAATTTTAAAAGACAGTATCCAGATTGAAGGGATATGACACAATATAGAAAAGCATCCTCGGAAATGAATAAAGAATATCAGAAATGGTAAATACTGGAATGAATATCAAATACTATTTTTTCTTCCTCATACTAAAATACATATGACTATTTGACAAAACCTGTACCATTGGGTTCTGGATTTTATATTCTCTGTTTATGTAATAATATGACGCAATAATGTAAAAGTCTAAGTAAATAAACAGTTAAAAGGTTTCTGCATTTTACACAAACTGATACAATATTGATCCTAAATAGACTGAAAAATTTAGGCTGTGTTTCAGCTAGGGCAGCTAGCAAAAATTAACAATCAGGTACATAACTTAAAATGCAATATTAAAAAAATGGCCAAATAATAGAAAAGAAGGCAAGAAATGAGAAACAGAAGAACAAAACATAAAAAAGGACAAATAGAAAACAAACAATGACAGATGTAAATCCAACAATGAATATATTAATAATTAAATTTTAATAAACTAAACATTCCAATTAAAAGATAAAAATGTCAGAGTTGATTAAAAAATCAGTTCTGCTATATATGAGATGCAGTTGCATATAAAAAGCACAGGTTGAAAATAAATGTATGAAAAAATATATGTCATACAAGAAGAAGGCTAACATGGTCATATCAATATTAGATAAAATAGGCTTAGGGCAAAATAATTATCCAATATAAGATATACATTTGATACTGATAAAAAACTGAGGAACATAAAGCAATCAGAAATCTATATTCACACAAAAAACAGAGCTTTAAAATCATAAAACAAAGATTGACAGATGTAAAAGAAGAGATAATTCCACAAAACATTAAAATTTTGAGTATGCCATTTTCAATAATTGATAGAAACTTGACAAAAATAATCAGCAAAGACATAGATGATTTGAACATTATTCTACTACTACGATCTAATTAATATTTATGGAGAAATACACTCAACAATAGCAGATTACATATCCGTTGCAAGTGTACATAGCATATTCTCCCACATAAACTTTATGTGGGCCCATAAAAAATGTCTGAAATAAATTTGAAAGAATTAGAATCACATATAGTACATTCTCTAATGTCAATAGAATTAAATTAGAAATAAAAATGATAAAATATCTAGAAAAACAAATACTTGAAATTATACAAAGTACTTATAATCTATAAAAATTACAAAGGAATTAGAAATCGCTTTTCTCTAAATGATCAACTCAGCATATCCAGTTTTACAGGATGTAGTACAAATGGTGCTTAGAAGGAAATGCCTAACTTTAAATGCTTATATTAGAAAAGAAGATAGGTCTAAAATCAATGACCTACATTTCCAGAGTGAGAGCTTTATGAAAAGACTGGAAGGATACGAGGTCAGAAAACATGCAGGTTCCAGATTAGAAAAGGTACCATGTGTGCAAGAAAGTAGTTTGAATTTTATACTGAGGGCTAGGGAGCCATTGCAAGTTTTAAAGCAGGAAAGAAGTAGGATCAAATTTTTCATTTTAAAAAGATTACTCTGACAGTAGTGTGAATTATGGATTTATTTTAGCAGTGCTTGGAATGAGACTAGATAGCAGAAAGTCACAGTAATAATGTATGTGCAGAATGGACTAGATTCCACTAAAATGAGGTGTATGGAAACTGAGAGAAATCACTGGTGTCAGAATTATTAAGGATGTTGTAGCTATAAGATTTGGAGGCTGGTCACACATGTTCATAGTAAGTCAAAAGATGGACTTTTTTTTGGCTTTGGTGAAACAGGGAATGTGGGAATAGCAGTAGCAGTCATGAATACATAAAACAGAGATGACACAGGGGGTTCAAAAGAAAAACTGACACTAATTTTGAGAAGCATTTTCATATCCACTTAAATTAAGCTTAACTGTCTCAATTTATATTTTCTATTCTATTGATTTCTACTCTTACCTTTATTATTTTCTTTCACCTTGTTTGCATTTAGTTTAGTACTATGTTCTATTAAGTTGGTGCAAAAGTAATTGCAGTTTAAAAGGTTAGAAATTGCAAAAAACGCAATTACTTTTGCACCAACCTAATATTTCACAGCAATTGTGACTGAACTTTTAATGTTGGGATGAGGTTTATACAGTATTGTTTGCTTTGAGTAGACAATGCAGTTGCAAATGGTGACTCAAGGAATAATTTCACTATTGGAAATACTGAAAATCTTTCCTTTGTAAAGATGACCAAATAAATGAAATTTCTGTGTACATGTCAATGGTACACATTGCAGAAGAAGGAATCTGTATCATACTGGGTAGCTGTTAGGAAGATCCTGATATTCACAGTCTGACTCTATTCTTCATCATTTCCCTAGCAGAACATTTCCATATCTGAGATACATTCTACCTCAGAACAACTATAGACTCATCCTAAGTTATGGGAGATGTAAAAGCATAGAAGCGTTTTATATAATTGCTTGGGAAAAGGGTCCTGTAAAACATGTCACATTAGTATTTTCCATAATGAATTATTGATACTGTAGCTGATGGAAACCGCATGATTATATCTTCAAATAATTTTTTTGTCCTTCACATTTGACTTTTACTACATTTATACTGTTGATGAAGTCCTCTTTCTTGAAACTATACTCACATTTTTCTCAAGATTTCAAGATTTCTTGTCTTTCCCTCTCTGTTTTTTTTCTCTTTCTTTCTTTCTTTTCTTTTTTTTTTTTTTTTTTTTTTTTTTTTTTTTTTTTTTTTTTTTTGAGGATTCCTCTTTGTTCTTTATACAACAAATTATTCCCAAATGTATATCTTCTCATACGGCAATTATCCTGGACTTCAAACCACTGTATCCAAATTTCTGAGGGACAACTCAATATGGATGCTCCATAGAACCTCAATTCAATTTGTCAAACACTGAAGTCATACCTACCTTTTCCCTATCAACCACCTGCATCCATTTAATCAATGTAAGCATCATTGACCACCTAGTTATTTAAAACGGGGAGCCCTAAAAAGCCTCCTTCATGCTCTACTCATCGATCAATTAACAAGTCCTGTTAGCTTTACCTCTAAAGTATATCAGAGATCTATCCACTTCTCTGCATTTAATCATTCATCATCTATCACTGAAGCTACCACAGCAGTCGGACTTTATTCTTTCAAATCTATCATCTATTATATATTAGGATTATCTTCAGAGAAAACACACACACACATGCATATACACATATGTACACACACATATATGTGCATGTATATACACACTCATAACTGTTACATTTAAATCTTTCTGTGGCTCTCCATGGCACAGAGAATGTAGTTCTGTTCATGGAACTACGTAAGTTAATTCTAGGTTAATAGTTTTAGAATGAATGATGATTAAATAAATAGAACAACCTTGTTTCCCTGAAAATAAGACCTAGCCGGTCAATCAGCTCTAATGTGTCTTTTGGTACAAAAAATATAACATAAGACCTGATCTTATTTTATAATAAAATGAGACCGGGTTTTATATTAAATTTTGCTCCAAAAAACACATTAGAGCTGATTGTCCAGCTAGGTCTTATTTTCGGGGAAACACGAAGATGACCAATTAATGCTACCCACAAATACTTGCAAAAGTGTTCTAGTATTTTATCGTACAGTCATGGATATGAATATAATCATTTGTTCCTTATCAAACATTTATTGAATTCCTGATATCTAGCATGCTTCTAGACACTGGAGATTCACAAATGGGCAAGGCATATTCATGCTGTTAAATTAACTGAACACGGAAGCCATTACCTGACATGACTTTAATGCCTTAGTAATCTTCCTAAGAAAACCAAAACCTAAGCCTAAAATGTCCCCAGGTTACACAATCAAAACCTAAGGACAACCAGTCACAAACAGCTAACTATGCTTTCCCAAATAAGGCATCTACCTAAACTGTAGCGAATCAAATAACGCCCTTGCTTTGTTTCTGTCACTTCTCTATAAAGGTCTTTTCCCTAGCTCCTGTGGGTGGGTGGAGCACTCCTAATACCTTCGGTTTGAATGAGCCCCCATTTGCTCAAATAAGCTTTACAAATTTAATGTACGTCCGTTTATATTTTAACAATGTTCTCCTGCTTATATTCTTCATATAAATGCATGATCAATTTCAAAGCAGTGATACAATTTCTAAAATATATAAAATAATTCCATTGAAAATAAGGAATTGGGGTTATTTTTTTTTTAACTGGAGTTATAGTCATAGATTTAGAAAGATGCCTCCCAGGATATGATGCTTGATTTGATATATAAATGCTAAAAATGATGCAATTTATGCCTTGATGGTGGAGTTGCAGTTTTTGAAACAGATAGCTGAGAGACTATAAAGGTCCATAAATGAGGATGAGTCTAGAGAATCTGAAGGACAAAAGGAGGGAAAGTGTAACTGGAAAACAGATGAGGATAGAGTGGTGGGAGATGAGCTTTGTGAAGAAAAAAGACATCCTGTGTCTTTCAGACTAGAGAAAATCAGATAATGAAAGTTTTTTTGTTGTTGTTGTTGTTTTTTTTTTTTTTTTTCCTGCTCCTTGCCTTTGGGACAGTACTTATTATTATGCTTCGCTTTTGAAATGAGATGTTCTTTTTCATTTGCTTTCACCGCTTTACACATACCGGTGCTAGTTTAAATTAAATAGAAATAAAAATAAACCCAAAAGATTTATAAGCATTTTTGTGTAGTTTCTAAGAAGAAACAATTATGATTTAAGACATTTTCCTTATCATCCATTATATCTTTTCCCTTAACCTTTTTCTCTCTCATTAAGACCTCTCCATGGTTTTCCGCTGTAATCATTTAATTCTAGTGAAATATCTGGAATTCATTTTAACTGAAGTATAAACAAATGATTAATAGCTATTTCAAGTACTTTCAATGTTAGTATATATGTCTTAATAAAACCCCAAAATATAAACTAAAGACAGATTACTTGTATTGGTACAAAATCATACATGTCTTCTAAGTCATGGTGGCCTCTCAAAAAAATTTTAAGTCCTTTCTGGTGTGAGAGACCTGAACTGAATATGAGCAATAACAGAGGTGATGGTGGCCGATATGACCAGGAAGTTAATCCATATTATCTTGGGTCATGAGAAATATGAACATTACGGTAATCATGTATTTTTGTCAATGTTCATAAAATACATACATGTTTGCTTATTAAGACCTCCTTTGCATTCTAGTATAAAACCATTCAATCTAAAACAATAGATTTTTATACTGCTTTTTGTTTTTTTAACACATTCTAGAACTGCATTAAACATTTACCAGAGTTGTCTCAAGGAATTAAGCTTTTAGTTTTTCAGACAACACTGGGAATGTAGGAGATTTGGTTGAGTACCTAACTTTGACCAGAATTTCTGGATCATTCCATATAGCAAACTTAACTCTTTGGTCTTTGGAGTATACTATTTGATATAACTTGGCATCTAACCAAAAGTCACCTTACAACTGAAAAAGTTTTCTGAGTAAATTACTGGGGGATCTTTGAGTAAGAAACTGTGTGCGTGCTTAATTCATGCCACAGTCATTAAGATTATATATTACACAATTCAATGTTATTGAGATCTGTATACTGCTGAGTCCAGAGTCCTTAGCACTTTGCTGACATGTCTCTAACTTAGCAGTTTAGAGATTTCTTTTGAAATGAGATGTTCTTTTTCATTAAGAATACTGTTCCTCTTCATATAACAGCCCCTCTATCATTTCTCCCTTTTATTTGAAACCCTATAACTAAAATGCATGGAAAGCAAAGGCCATTCACAAATCTCCATATAGGGCAATTAACAGTTAATTGATTTACATGTCCCTCATTCAGTATATAGCTTCTAAAATGCATCTATGACCCTATCCCAAAGGTCTGCCTGGAATATAATATGATAAAATCTACTTTAAAATGCCCCAAAAATTGAAACAAAGATGGAAAATAAATTCTACGTAAAACAGTTACATTTCTCAAAAACTCTGGTACAGAAGTCTTTCAAACGTAAAGCAGTTCCATTTTAGACTTGATTACTCCTTCTGGGTGTTAGTAATCATCTGAATAGCAGCTATTGCTTCTTAATAGAGACTATGGCAGGTTTCTTGTTCAGTTCTTCTATTCTCAAACACAATGCTCCGAATGTCAAGGTTGACTGTTTCATGAATAATTCAAAATAATCATTTCCTGAATTGCCATTTGTGGTCTGGGGTGGGTTACCATTCAAGCCAGTTCAGTGAGTAGCTCACCAGAATACATCTGAAAATAAGCCACGATTCTGGGTTTGTGTTTGTTTATTTGTTTGTTTTTCCTAACAGTGACACTGTAAAAAAAACCACGAAATATACTCTGCTCAGGATGGATGGGTTTTCTTACGGAGAAAAGCTTTCGACCACTAACAGCATAAGGCAGTGCACATGGATTTTTGTATAAACAATCCCACTGCTTGATACTCATGCTTTCCTCCCCAGATTCCCTTCTCTGAAAAATTCCCTGGCAGTCTCTGTATGACCATTTTCTCAACCGAGGGTCTGTAGCTGCAGGTCCAGGCTCAGCGACTGAAAAAAAGCACTTACTGAAAAAGAAACCATTTCCAATAAAAGCAACAGGATTTGAGTGGACTGGCCAAGCCAATTTCTGTCTTGTACAACTGCTCAGGTTCAAACAGTTCTTTTTATTTTATTTTATTTTTTTTTGCAGTAGATTGAAAGGCTCCTTTTTACTGCTGAGCTATAGCAATACAATTCAGTAAAAACAGTCAAGTGTCTTTCTGTACAAGCTTGTAATTTCCTTTTTCATAAGGTTATTTTGGAAATAAAGAAAAGTTATAAATCAAATAAAACGATTAGGTCTTCTTCTTCCTTTGGCCCCTTCAACCATAGTTAGTCTCATAGTCTTAAATCCAATCAATTCGATAAAATTCAATTTTAACAAAAATTTATTAAATATTGATACCTCATTTTATTGAACACTTGATAAAGTTTTTATTAAACTTTTATACTTGAAGAAGCATAAAATGGTGTTTAAGCTTTTAAAAATATCAAGATTATTTCATGGGAAAAAATTAATTAAACTAAAACAAAAATAAAGTGAAAATTGGGGCGCAGGGGATCCATAGAATCAGGATACTGAGAAGTATCACAGACTATGAGGCAAAGTGCAATAGTGAAAGCACATGAAGGCCAACATATCACTTCAACTTAAAATCGTACTGCTCTGAGAAATTTAAATGACCTCAGAATTCTCTTTCTCTTCCCTGCTTCTCTACGCTAGATGTTTTTTCTCTTTCTGCAGACCAACCTCTTTTGAATGGGAGAAAACACTTCTTTGACACGTGTGCAGATTTACCTATAAGGTTTCAGTGCCTCCAGGGAAGGGATTGATTGATTTACCTATGATCAGGTGCCCATAAAATTTAAGTCAGGAGAAGGGGAGTCAGGCAAAACAAAAAAAAAAGAAAAAAACACAGCTCCGATGGGGAACTGATGACTAACAGCAGGAACGGATGGTTCCTATCTGAAAGAAGTATTTTTGGTTGCCAAGATACCTATAGCACAAAGTGATGAGTGTCCATGACCACTTAAAAGATTAGTGGTTCAGTTTAAAACCTACGTGAAATATAATCTTCTAAAATTAAAATTAAAAAAATTGCAGAAACAATCAAAGCAACAATTAGGGATGGCTTTCTCTTAAAAAGCCTAATTTTGCATAACAATATGCTTCACAGTCCAGATGCTAATTATTAATGCTATGTATATTCAATGTATTGGGTCTCATTCTTGCATCACATCAAGTGTATCAGATGTATGTATTCATGATATATGTAAACAGAATAAGTTTCATCTCAAGGTGATGCCTCTGGGAACATCACAGATGACAATTTTAATAAAAATAATAATAATCATCAAAATAGCTATTATTTACAACTGCTTTTTAGTTTGAATCCATGAGTATCACTTACAGGCTGCGGGACCCTGAGCAACAAGCTGAACTTCTATCATTCTCTTATTTCTTACCTATAAAATAAACGTAGTAACATTGTCTTCCTCATAGGCAAGGTAAGAAAATTAAAAAAGATAGAATATATATAAGGCAATGAACACTACAGTAAGCTCATAATAAGTGTTAGCTTTGATGATTATGATGATGATGATAATGAAGATACTGATCATATGATCACATATCTACCTAAAATTTTGATTTTCCGTTTACCTGAAGTGGAATAAAAACAAACAAACAAACAAACAAACAAACAAAAAAACCCTAAGGTATCTTTATGGTTTCTTTCCTTTTAATTTGTGTATGTGTATATATGTGTGCGTGTCTGTGAATCTGTATGTGTTCATAAAAGTACCACTAACTGAATCTATTAAAAATCAAGCCTATATGGAAAAAAAAAAAAAAAAAGATTCTATAAGAAAAACCATGAGGCTCAGGGTAATTTGGAATGATGAAAATTTATTTTTGAACAAAAATCTCCCTTAAGTGTCCTCTTCTAATTTGACTATTGTAGTAACTGGACAACTAAACATATTTATTTCTTGCCTTATAAATAGAGACTTTAGCTTTAATAAATACCAGTCTTGCATAAGACTCTTGTCCCATTTCCAGTCAATTACCAATACTAATAGAGAGCGATTCTTTGATGGGGTTATTATGATTTATGTTAATTGTCAATCATTAGAAAGTACAGTTGAACTTTGAACAACATGGGGGTACCCTCACTCCTACACAGACAAAAATCTGCA
This sequence comes from Rhinolophus sinicus, assembly GCF_036562045.2. Lineage (NCBI taxonomy): Eukaryota > Metazoa > Chordata > Mammalia > Chiroptera > Rhinolophidae > Rhinolophus > Rhinolophus sinicus. The sequence goes on from NC_133753.1 coordinate 17,076,886, forward strand.
TGTAATTTTTGACTCCTCAAAATTTTAACTATAGTCTGCATAGTATCCACAGTCGGTAGGTTCCAGGATGCCCGCAGATACAAAATCATAGATGTCCTTATATAAAATGGCATAAAACAATGCATATAGTTAGCCCTCCACATCTCAGATTCCCAACCACGGCTCAAAAACACAGTTTTTCATCTACAACTAGTTTAATCTGAGGATGTGAAACCCAAGGACACAGAGGGACAACTATATTTATTGAAAAAAAAGTTGCATATAAATGGACCCACACAGTTCAAACCCATGTTGTTTAAAGGTCAACTGTGTTTCATGAGTATCTAGAAGAAATGGGAGAGACACAAAAAATTGTAAGACAAGGTTCATGTTTTCAGGAAGTTTACCTGACACATTCAGAAATATTAAGTGTCAACCATCTGGCTCTGGCATAATTGCATAAAAAAAAATTCAACTGATAAAGATGGAAAAATTATTTAAATGAAAAGTAGAAGTTGAATAGACTAGTCTTGACTAAAGGAGAGTTCAGTATGTAGAAGAGAAAAAAGAGAACATTTAAAATAAGGACATAAATATTATAAGTGAAGACTTGAAGGCAGAATCAAGCCAGAGACTTGTAATTAGATTCACTCAAATGTAAGCAAGTGGTGTGTACTGGCATATTGTGGGAAATGAACTTGGGGTTTATTGAAAAACATTAGGTACAAAAGGTGTTAAAAAAATCAACAGAGGAGTTTTGAATCAATCTTTAGGTAATGGGAGCAACATATTTCTAAAGAAATAACTGCTAAAATTGGTCATCAATTAGATTGGGTAGAATTCTGGAGGCAGACAAAGAAGCTAGTTAGCTCTGAGATATAATGATACAGACCAAAGTATTATGTTGCCATTCTTTATCTTCCTATCAACTATTAGAGTATTAATAGTAATTTAAATATGAAATTCATTTGATCCTCATGTTATCATCAGGTTTAAAAAATGCAAAAAAAAATGTTTCTCCAGCCAAACGTGATTTTTATTCCTAGAAAGATTTATCCCCTAAATTGCTGTATCCTCTTTAAACTCGTCAACCCTATATGCAACACAGAAAAAAACCTGAATATTCTTTATAAATATTTCCATTAACCAAACAGAGATTCCCAATCTGCCTAATATTGTCTTCATGGAAATATCCTAGATCATTTTATTCTTTTTTTAACCTAAGTACCCTACACAAGGACAAGCTCTTCCAATTGCGAATATACAGATGCCATCTTTTCAGGATGTGAAATAATATGCAAGGGAATTAGAAATATGAATAAATGAAATGAAGAAATGTCAAATTTAAAGCTAGAGAATTTATAAAATTATACGACTTGACTAAATTATCTTACTTTAGATACATTAAGCTAAAGTTTACCGATTTAACTACCTTCTTGAATAGATGCTAAAACTGAGGCACAGCTAGTTTAACTTCTTTGCTTATTTCCAAATGAGAAGACCACATGTTTCATTCAAGGATTCATTGAATAAAAATTCATTTTGTACCTGCTAAAACTCCAACAATGCACTTTAAGGCACTATACTTTAAAATATAAATAAGACACCGTTGTTGTACTTGTACTTTAATAGGTAACATAAAAAAATAATGATGCAATCATAATATAATGATTATTTCTAATAGAGGACTTAACTAAGATAGTCGGAGACTAAAACTGGGGTACATAGTAGCCAGAGCTGATTGGGAACAATGGCTACCTTTCAATTACACTATACGTTATGGCAAAAGCAATTTGCAGCACAATTGTAATCATCCTCTGGGGTCTTTGAAGAATTTAACCACCGTAGTAATACCATTTCCTTTAAAAGGTAGCACCTAATTTCATGGGAAAGTTAATGGCCATAAGGGGAAATAGATAGTAACAAGTCTATTTGTCACTTACTGGATGAATACAAACCAAAGTGATATTGTGATCCAATTTTGCCTTCTGAATAAGTGTGTTCAAGGACCAACTTGGTGAACGTTTTTACCACTTTAGTTTAAAAATGAACAGAAAGGACCAAGAACCATATGCACTCAAAGACAGAATTTCTGGTGACATGTTTCTAGTTAGTATCTCTTTTAAGAGCTACTGTTGTAAATAAGTTTAGTTTTCGTACTCAATTCAAATGTGGCAATCACAATTGAGTTTGTTCTACTTTATGTTGAATTCAATGAGGAAAATGTGAAAATATAAATAACAGCTGGGAAATTGAACACAGTAATTTTTCTTATTTTTATTAGCTTGACCTTGTGATAGAGGCTTACTAAAGTAATTATTGTTTGTTAATTATGTACATGTGAGTTATTATGCATCTATTTATTTAAGCTTAAGACATGAATAGTTTGTTTTATAATTGTTTAGTCTTAAGACATGTTTTAAATAATGAGTATCTAACATAGCCTATCTTATGATAGTGTCTTATTTAACTGCATTTGTTAATAATTAGGTTGGTGCAAAAGTAACTGTGATTTTTGCAATTATTTTTAATCTTTTAAACCGATCCACAATGGAGGTTTAAGATTATTTCACTTTTTTTTTTTTTTGAAAATAGTAGGGCATATTCATATTACCTTGCTTGTTCTATTATATCTCTAATAAATCTCATTTCAAAAACCTCTCCCACCATAAATCAAAATTAAATAAGTAGCCAAATCTGAGAAGACATCTTTCAGAGACAGATGTGCCCATTGCCTGAAACTGGACTTTCATTTTGATTATAGCGGAGATGCCAATTCTATTTCATGACATTTTAAAACTTCTTCATTATCACTAGAGCCTACACTCTTAAAGGGCACATACTCGTATGTGTGTCGTCCTGCTTTTCACAGGGCTTAGTACAGTACTTCAGAGAGGAATCACTTACTACATGTGTACTGAAATGAATATCTACCTGTTCTCAATATCATACTTATTGTTTAGACAACTCATTCTAGATAGCCATTTGAACAAAATATAGAGAGGAAAAAAACCACCATCAGTGTCAGACTGGTGCCAGGTAGATAAATAAAGTTGGGAAGAAGATAGAATGATTGGGTGACAATAAATTAAAACTGATTCATTGAGTTTAAATTAGGAGAATTGTACACGTTTTATGTTTTAGGATTATAATTCTGACTGTGTAATTAGTACATAGTGTAGGGAAGAGGCAAGTGTAGAATTATGGTACGCAGAATTTCAAATGGCGCCGTAATCTTTACTCCCTAACCTAGCCATTATTACTGTGATTATGTTGTTACATTGCAAAAGAAATTTTAACTTGTAATTGAAGTTACTAATAAACTCTCTTACTATAAGGATGTTGCCTGGATGAGCCTAATTTATCCACATGACCCCTTTAAAAACAGAGTTTTCTCTGGTTTGCCACAAGAGAGCAAGTCACAGATATACAAAGTCTGAGAAAAAATTGACTTTTCTTTGATGGATTAAAGATAAAGGGGACCAGGTGAGAAGTGATGCAGATGGATCTCTAGAAACTCTGAGCCACCTATGGTTGATGACCAGCGAGAAAACAGGGACTTCAGTCTTACAACCACAAGGAATTGAATTCTGTCAACAATCTAAATGAATATGGAAGTATGTCCTTTCCCAGAGCCTTCAGATAGGAGCCCAGTTTGACAGACACTTTAGATTACACCTTTTGAGATTCTGAGTAGAAAAGCAAGTCAGCCCTGCCTGCCCAATGGACTTATAGAACTGTGAGCTCCTAGTATGTGTTGTAACCATAAGTTTGTGGTTATTTGTTACAGCAGCTGACATGCGGGAGACCTGCTCACTATGCCATTTGTCGTGCAGGGTGTCATGCAGAGTCTCTGGTCCCGCTCCCCACATAAGAATGCAGGACATGGTGAGGCCAAAAAGGAACACCCACGGAGCCATAGGTAGGGGAGTCATACTACTATATTCTCTCTGGAGGCTGGATTGGAGAAACAGGAAGCAGGCGCCACACAATTCGCAACCCTCACTGCGCCGCTTTCAGGTTCAGCCACCATCTTCTTGCTAGACCCCATTTTCTTGCTAGCGTAGCCACAGCAGTTATATTAGTGGCCAATGGCTCACTGGTTACAGCTGACGGCCAAGTAGCCACAGCTGATGGCCATCCAATCACAGTTGATGGCCATTTACTACCTGAGCCAGCACCTGTCTATGTGAGGCTGAGAGCCTGGAAACTACTTTCTGGGGCTCTGTCCCCACAGCAGCATTATAAAATAAAGCAGAATACAAACAGAAAGAACAATCACCATCAATGAGAATAATCATGGCCAAATATGATGGTAGTTTCAATAAAAATATGGCAGTAGCACTAAAATGAAGCATACATGTTTGTGATAATTTTCTGAAAATAAAAATTAGAAGGATTTGTTGACGAATTGGGTATGTGGGACGAACGGAAGAGAGGACTCAAGAAGACTTCTGCATTTAGGGTATGAACAACTGGAAAATTGTGGTATATTTTATTTTTATAGAAAACACTGGGCAATGATGGCTTCTGCATTGCTTTGGGGCATATGCAGTTTAAGACATCTATTATTTTTTAAGTAGCAATATCAAGCAAGCAATTGAGTACTCCACTCTGGAACCCAAAGGTGATGTCTGGCTAAAGATGTAAACATGTAGTGATCAGTTTATAAAGAGTTTTTAAAATTCTAGAACTGGATGAGTTCACCCAAGGAGATAGGATAAAGAAAAAAAAGACTTTCCAAGTCCAAAGTCTGTGTCATCCAATATCTAAAAGTTTGGTGGATAAAACAGAAGTATTAGTTTTCATGAGAATAAAAAGGAACTACTAAGGAAAATAAGGGAGCCAAATGTGGTGTCATATAATTGGAGAGTAAAGAATGTCTCAAGATGTGGGAAACTGTAAATGAGGTCAAAGAATTTACCACTGTATTTGAATACAATGATATTCAAGAGCAGTTTCAATGGATTGATAGGTATTGAAAGCAATTTAAAGTAGGTTGAAGAGTAAATAATAAATAGATAAGTGTAGAGCACTTGATAGCTAAATGTTTAAAAACAAGTAAATCTGGGAAGTGTTTATATATATGGTAGTAAATGATACTCAAGGAAGTGTCTACTTTATTTTCTCCTATCCTCCTTCTGTTTTTGTTTTTGTTTTGTTTTGTTTTTTGTTTGTTTCAATACTAGTTTTCTTTGTGTTTTTTTTTTTTTTTTTTTTTTTTTTTTAGCCATCATCAAAAAGAAGATTTGTCATAAAAGAACCAACACTGGAATAAACAATTACAGGTTTGAATTTCTGTACTGCCATTTATCCTATGCTGTTTAGCAAATCATTGGATTTTACTGAGTTTCAATTTACTTACGTACAGAATAAGGATAATAATACCTACCTCAAAATATCATTGTAGGATTAAAGGAGATTGATTATTATAGAGCATAGCACATAGTAGATATGCAATGAAATGAAAGTTTCATTAAGGTATACAGAACATAATATTTCATTTAAAAATGTTGGGGGAACCTGTCTTTAATTTAAAAAACATCATTTCTAACATTGAATGTATATGCACTCTTTGGACCTATGCATATACATTCAAAAGAGGACTAAAGTTATATAGTTTTCCTAAGTAATTACAAAATTTTGAAAACGCTTTAGATTTTCAAAAATTTTACAAAGGCAATTTATGAATGACAAATCTGGTATGGATGATCAAAGGAAATTTTTCTTTAGCAATTGAAGAGTTAGTTTAATCACATAGTCTCCTCTAGATCTATTGCTTCTGACCAATCTAGAAATAAAAATGCTTCAAAATCCTTAGGATGATTAGGGAATACTTAATAGAACATGTCCGAAATAAATCCTCTGAGAGAGCAGAATCATGGTAAAGTTGATAAATATGCACCATTAAAACTCAAAAAGAAAAAAGCTTCTAATGTCTTAGAAACTGTTTTTCAAGATTCTTGGATTGAAACACTTATAGACAGTGTAAAATTACAGTTTATCATCTACCTAGAGCCTTGGAATCTCTCTGTATTTCAGAAATAAGGTGTGACATCAAGAAAAATTGGTGATGTCAACTTTGCTTTACTAGAGGGACACAATGATTTTGTTCCTTTTTTTCTAAATTTCACTATCACCTTTTCTGTTCCATTGGTCTGTGCACCTGATTTTCTGCTAATGCCATACTTTTTTTGATTTCCATAGCTTTGTAGAACATTTTGAATTTGGAGAGTGTGATGCCTTTGGGTGGGTTTGTTTGTTTGTTTGTTTTCCCCTCAGCTTGTTTTGGCTATTCAGGGTTTTTTTGTGGTTCCATACAAATTTGAATATTTTTATTCTATTTCTGTGAAAAATGTCATTGGGATTTTGATAAGGGCTGCATTGAATCTGCATATTTCTTTAGGTATTAGTAAAATGGACATTTCAACAATGTTAGTTCTTCCAATCCTTGAACGCAGAATTTTGTTCCATTTCTTTGTGTCTTCTTTAATTTCTTTCAATGATGTCTAGTAGTTTTCAGTGTCCATATCTTTCACCTGCTTTGTTAAATTTATTCCTAGGTATTTGAATATTTTTGTTGCAATTGTAAATGGGATATTTTTCATTACTTCTTTGTGATAGTTTGTTGATAGTGTGTAGAAATGCAGTGGATTTTTGGATAATGATCTTGTATCCAGCAACTTTACTATGTTTGTGTATTATTTCTAATAATTTTCTTGGTAGAGTCTTTATAGGTTTCTATGTATAAAATCACGTGATCTGCAAATAGTAACAGTTTTACCTTTTTTCTTTACAATTTAGATGCCTTTCCTTTTTTCTTGACTAATTTTTTTCTGGCTAGAACTTCCAGTACTATGTTGAATAACAGTGGCAAGAGTGGGCATCCTCATCTTGTTCCTGCTCTTAAAGGAAAAGTTTTCAGTTTTTCACTATTGAGTATGATGTTAGCTGAGGGTTTGTCATATATGGCCTTTATTCTGTTGAGGTACTTTCCTTCTATACCCATTTTATTGAGTGCATTTTTTAAAAATTATAAATAGATGTTATATCAGTTGATTTTTCTGCATCTATCAAGATGATCATATGATTTTTATCTTTTATTCAGTTAATATGGAATCACATTGATTTGCAGATGTTGAACTATCCTTGCATCCCTGGAACAAATCCCACTTGACTGTGGCGTATGATCCTTTCAGTGCATCGTTGTATTCAATTTTATATTACCAGTATATAGTTGAGGATTTTTGCATCTATTTTTGTTAGAGATGTTAACTGTAATTATCTTTTTTGTGATTTCCTTGCCTGGTTTCAATGTGAGGTTAATGATGGTCTAGTAAAATGAGTTAGGAAGCATTCCCTTCTGAACAATTTTTTGGAAGAGTTTGAGAGAACAGGTATTAAATCTTCTTTGAATGTTTGGGAGAATTCACCAGTGAAGCCATTTATAGTAGTACTAGACTTTAGTTTTGGGGTGAGTTTTTAATTACTTTTTCAATTTCTTTAGTTATTACTCTATTTAGGTTTTCTAATTCCTCATAACTCAGTCTAGGAAGGTTGTATGTTTCTCAGAATTAGTTCATGTCTTCTCTGTTGGCCAATTTAATGGTATAAAGCCTTTCATAGTATTATTTTATAATTCTTTCTGTTTCTTTGGTATACATCATAACTTCTTTTTCATTTGTGATTTTATTAATTTGAGTCTTGTTTTCCTTGAGTATAGCTAAAGGGATTTCAATTTTATCTTTCAAAGAACCAGATCTTTGTTTCGTTTATTTTTCCTTTTGTCTAATTATCTATTTCATTTATTTCCACTCTGATTTTTATTTGTTTCTTTCTTTCTACTGAATTTGGGCCTTTTATTTTTCCCCCTCCTAGTTCTTTAAGTTGTAATGCTAGATTGTTTATTTGAAATTTTTCTTATGTCTTGAAGTAGGCTTATATAGCTATAAATTCCTCTTTTAGAATCACTTTTGCTGCATCCCAAAGATTTTGATGTGATTTATTTTCTTTTTTATTTGTCTTTATGTATATTTGGATTACTTTTTTTTATTTATTCTTTGACCCAATATTTGTCCAGTAGCATTTTATTTAATCTCTACATATTTGTGTTTTTTTCCAGTTTTCTTCTTGTAGTTGATTTCTAGTTTCATACTTTTGTGGTTGCAAAAGATGCTTGATATGATTTCAATCTTCTCAAATTTATTGGCATGTGTTGTGCCCCAACACATAATCTGTCATTGAGAATATTCTATTTGCACTTGAGAATGTGTATTCTGCCATTTTTAGATGAAAAGTTCTGTAAATATCTATTAAGTCTACACAGTCTAATGTGTCATTTAAGGCCTAAGTTTCCTTGTTGACTTTCTGTCTGGATGACCTATTTATCATTGTACATGAGGTGTTAAAGTCCCCTACTATTATTGTTTTGCTGTCTATTTCTCCTTTTAGGTCTATTAATAATTACTTTATATGTTTCCGTGCATATGTACTAATGAATGTTACATCTTCTTGACGGACTATATCCTTTATCATTATAAAATGTACATCTTTGTCTCTTGTTACCATTTTTGTCTTGAAATCTGTTTTGTGTGATATAAGTATGGCTATAAGTGTTATCCTCTGTACAACATTTGCTTCAAGTATCATCTTCCACCCCTTCACTTTGAGCCTATGTTTGTTTTTGGAACTGAGATGGGCCTCCTGAAAGCAGCATGTAGTTGAGTCTTATTTTTTAATGTATCCAGATACTCTGTGACTTTTGATTGGTGACCAGTCCATTTACCTTTAGGGTGATTATTGATATATGAAGACTTACTACAGCCATTTTACCTTTTGTCTTCCAGTTGTTCTGAATGTCCATTGTTCCTTTATCTTGTGTTTCTGTCTGTTATTTTAGTTTGGTGATTTTCTATGATACTTTTCTCCATTTTCTCTGGGTAGTATTGAATTATAACCCAAAGCACACAAAAGTATTCATGAATATGTACAGATATAAATAAACAATGGAATAAATAAATATGAGATTAGACAAATCTTCTATGTGAAAGAATTCCAAATAATTTATTCAGATACTCTGTCCTCAAGGGGATGGAGCATAACTCCACACTTCTTAAGTGTGGGCTGCACATAGTAACTTCCAAAGAGTACAATATGGCAATGGATAAAAATAATAATTTTACTGTAGGAAACTCAACAAACACTAGCTCAATTAGGTGATCAAGCTAACAGCAGTAGTGATAAGTCACATTAATAGCATATACCCGTGATATTATGTGATGGAAAGGGTGCTTTACCTCCTCGATCTTCCTTCCCAAAACCTATTAACTTATTATAATCATGGAAAAGAAAATCAGAATCCAATATAGGTTTATTTACTACAATTCCTTATTAGTATCCCTTAAAACTGTCAAAGTCAACAAAACAAGGAAAGTCTGAGAAATTGTCACCACCAAAAAGAGCCTTAGGAGACATGACTACTACATGTAATGAGGTCTCTTAGATGAGATACAGGAAAAATACGTTACATAAAAACTTAGAAAACCCAAATAAAATTGACTTTAGCTAATTATAATGTACCAATGTGGTTAATTGTGACAAATTTACCATGTTATTGTTAATTATTAATAATAGGGAGAATAGAATATGAGATATTCAGGAATTCTCTGTACTAGCATTGCATTTTTTTTTTTTTTTTTGTAAATCTTAAATCTGTTCTAAACTAAAAAAGAAAATTAAAATAAAAAAACAGAAAACAAAACAAAAAAAAACATATATCCCATATATAGTTTCACCAGACTTTAATATTTTGCTAAAATTTGGTTCGTATTTCTAATGACACAACAAATTATAGGTGCCAGGTACGTCTATTGAATACTACTCTCTAAATCTACAAGGCTATACCTATGTAAGTTTGGAGTTTAACAAGCCTAATCTATGCATGTTCATATATTACACAATATATGCATACGTTAAAAATATAATTAAGTATTACATTTTACTTAATGCTTCATCTGCTTCATTTGAGCTATTATTTTTTTTAACTCTATGACAGTGACAGATTTATCTGTAATTGGCATTGTTTACATTACTAAGAGTAGAACTAATTTGTTAGAATATAGTTTACACATGTGCATATATGCGTGCTTGCATATGTGCTCATGCATGTTTATAATATTGATCTCAATTTACTATTATTTTATTTTTTATTTTTGCATATGAGCTTATGAAACATCAATTTTTTTTTTCTGTTTTTGTCTGGTTTTGAAATTGAATTTATACTAGCTTCATAAACTTAAACTGAATCCTTTTCTTAAAATTTATTGTCTGAAATTGTATAAAATCAGGAACATCTGTTCTTTGAAGGTAGTCATTTGAGTTGAGTGTGCCTTTTGTAAGTAAAAGGCTTATAATTATAGATTCAATTTTTGTTCACATTCTTTTTGGAATATTCGGCTTTTTTGTTTTTGGTACATTTTTATAATTTCTATATTTTCTCAATATTCTATTAATGAATTTTATTTAAATTGATAAAATAATTAATCAAAATTATTCAAAATAACATGATTTTAGAAACTTACCTAAATTTATATTCCCTTGTTGTTTTAAATCTATTTGTGGTTTTTCTTCCATGATTGGTATTGATAAAGTAATGAATATTTTAATCTTTTCTTTCCTAATGTTCTTTTATTTCATTAATTACTACTCTTATTATTTCCAGGTTTCTACTATAAAGTTAGTCTTTTGTTTCATTCTGTAGCTTCTTGTCCTTTTTATTCAACTTTAAAAAAAAATAAATGCATTTAAAGTTACATTAATAAATTTACCACTAATTACTATATTGAATGTTTTCATAAATTTTGATGTATTACTTTTAGTTTTGTTCTACTTATATAAATTTTGCAATTGTCATTGTAGATTCTTTACCACCCTTAAGATATTTAGTATGCATTTATGTTTTCAAACATTTTTGCACTCATCGCTTAGTTTTACTTATCACTATACTGGGATACAATTATATGAATTATATTGATACTTATTTTTTGTAAGTGAAAATAACTAATACAAGGTTTTTTGGTAAATTTTTTTCTTCATTTTGGAGGGCCAGATCCAGTTATAGTTATTAATTTCAAGTGTGCTATAGTTTTCTGTAAAATTTTCTCCATATCTACTGACTTATTATCCTGGCTGACTTAACAATATCTAAAGGATATGTACTGAAAAAATTCCCAATGATAGCTGATTTCTTAATTGCTTCTTGTAAGTTTTTACCTTATGCTTCATATATTTGAAAGCTATTATGTGAAGTGATTATATATTCATGATATGTATATATCTCCTTAAAGAGATATGCTTTTTCTTTTATTGTGTAGTGCCAAGAATAATACTGATTAGTATTTTTACGTAAAGTACATTTCATTTTAACATTACTATTGCTCTATCTGCTCTTTTATTTGCTAATATTTGCATGGCATACCTTTCAGACCTCTATTATCAACTTTTTACATTGTGTTTATTTTATGTGTGCCTCATAAGTAAAATATAGCTGATATGTATTTAATGCTGGAATTGTTTTTAATCCAATCTGATAATATTTTAATATGAAAATTTAAATGCATGCATATATACAATCACAAGTAGAATATATAAATGTACAATATTATATGTGTTACTCATCTTATTCTGTGTATGCTTTATATTTTAGTTTTCATTCTATACCCACCCACTTTTTAAAAAATTCTGATTGGATTGATACATTTCTGGATATCCCACCTCTTGTCTCTTCTGGTTTGAAGGATGTAGAATGCGTTTCAGAAATTTTAGTGGTGTGAGTTATTTTTCATACACATAATAACAAAACGAGGAATTTTATAAACTTTTTTGAATATTGACAATCTATTGAGTCTTCTTTCTCATTGATCCTGTTATATGGTTTAATTTTATATAATTTTAAACATAAAATACTAATTATTAATAATTTGCAGTCAATCTTAATGAAATTAGCCAGTGCACACTTTCTGTGCTCTACAAGTTTTCTTGTATGGTTTTCTGTTTAAAATTCCTTTAGTTTGAATCAGAGACTGTTAACCTCCCTTATCTTTGTGTCTTTCAATATTTTTCTCTCACTGTTGAGTGGCAGTTAGATGCTATATAATTCTCTTAGCTTTTCCAAGATATTTATCCTTTTATCTTCTGTTAAATGGGACATCTGTGGCCAGTCTTATTTATCTAATTCTTTTGCCGTAATCTCTCCTGTCTTTCTTACAGCTTTAATGGTTTCTCTTTACCAGGGATAACTTGCAAACTTGCTATAAAATGTGTGGTTGTAAATTTATCTTTATCTGCGTGTTTCTCAGACTATTCAATCTACACATATTCTTTCTATACAAATATTGCTCCATTTTACTAGCTATATAAATCGTATTTTCAATACAAAAATTGCTGCGTTCTATACAAACATTGCTTGTGACTTTCTTTTTCATTGTAATTGGAATATCAAAGTCTCTTCCTTCTTATTTTAAAATATATCTTCATCACTGTGTATTTCTTTAGGGGAAAGGATACATCAGTATTTTCTTGATATTCACCACTTCTCCCTTCACTGTGTTTAAGCTAGTTTTTTCCACCTATCATGTGCCTCTCTGTATTAGGAATTTATTAGACTGGGTTTATTTTTAAGTTCTGTATAGTTATTTTGTTATTTAGAGTAAATTTATATTCTAATCACAGATTCGTAGTCTGTTTTTGTTCACATTAGATCCACTTATAAAACTTGGAATTTTGGTTTTAATCTCAGTTTAAGCTTCTGTTTTGTGTTTTATTTATGCATTTATTTGCTTTTATCTCACTTCTTTGTCTAAATCGTGCAGTTACCTCAGGCTGTAGAACTGATTTCACTATCCCAAAATAGGTCATACGATGGCATTTGACATTTATCCTCTACAGAAACATCGGATCTCTGTTCCAGTCCTCTTCAATCTAAATGATTCTAACACTCTGTGGGTAATGGTAAAAGCAGGAGAACTAGCCATGTGATTGGATCCCTGTGGTTTTCCTCCCAGCAGCAAAGCCAGGGTAGACTAGAGATCACATGACTTAGCTCTTACCAATGATTTCAGCCAGTTAGTGCACCAAACAGAGCAGCGGTATGAAATGATTCTGCATGTGTAATTCACAGGTTCAAATTAGCCACGTGTGACTTTTTTTTCTTCTTGGTCTAAAACACAAATCCTTCTTATATCCCCATGAATTTTCTCCCCAAATTAGAACTGGTCAGCTTAAGTGCTAGTTACTGTTTATTTAAATGACTGGGTTTGTTTGTTTGTTTGTTTTCTTCTTGTAATTTCATTAACAAAAGGTAGGGTTGTAGAGTCAGGAAAAAATATAATATTGACCAAATTAGACCTGTGTAGCTTTGTTTAAAACTGAAAATTTACTTTTCAGATTCTCATTATGCTTCTGACCTCCCTCAATTCCTCAATTTTCAGGTTAAAAGAATGTAAACTGCTCAGTAATTATGCTTGGTGTCTCATTTGTTGGTACAGTTGGTTGGTTGTTTCTTTTGCTCATTTGTTTGTTTGTTTGTTTGTTTTCATTCTTTCTTGTCATGAGATATTGCTGTCCAGAACCCCTAATGTGACCACTTAAATTCTTTCACTGCTAGTGGTAGTTAAGACTACTCCCCTTGTCCCTCTCCCCTGCCATCTTTAGTGTAAATACCTCCTGTGACTCAAATTTCCAACTCTAATATTATTGAGGCTATCACAGGTCTAGTTACACAACTAGATGAATATTTGGATTTTTTTTCTTTTTTTCTTCTTTTTTGGTCATCACTCTGTGTATTTGCTCCCCATTTGCTCTATGCTCTCAGTTGACTGAAAACTAAAACCCAAATAACAGCCATTATTTTAAGCCTCAATTCACATGCTTGGGATTCTCACAGTCCTTTGCTTCAAGCTCTGAGTGTTGAGCTGTCATCTTCTTTTCCTACAGTCATTAATTCTCCACTACCCACACAGTCTTTACTCCACAGACACAGAGATTCCTGCTACCTCTTCCAGAGTCCAATAGACCCTCAACTTTATTCCAGCATCCCAGTTTGAATATCTAATCCACAGAGCTGTGGATCTAACTCCTGAGATTTTCTTTTGATCTTTGTCACTGCAGTGTGTTTGGGACTGAATGGCTGTGGGGAAGTTTGAGCCAACTTCCTAGAATTGGCCAGTAGTTGATTTAGTTTCTACAATTAGGAGCCATTATTGTTATTTGCTTTCTATTATCATTATTTCCTTTTTTATTATGATTTTTTTTTCAGTCCTCTATCCATAGTTTGCTGTCTTTGAACATTTCTCATATTCTATCTTTATACTAAGGCATCCTTTCTTTGACTGTAGATACTATATGGAATATACCCTTTATATTCCCTACTTTTGTCTGTAATTCATATTTTTCTTCTTCCTCAGCTCTTAGCTTTATGATTGAAGGTTTAATTTAGCCACAGTGCAATGTATTTGCATGCTTCCATTTATATCACACATAATATACATGTACTATTCAAAGTCTTTCATAATTTAATTGTGTAAAACATTTTTGGAATGTGGTTTACATGAAATATATACAATGAAGTTATCTTGTTTTGTATACAGCCAAGAATATATATATATAAATTAATGATTCACACTATGGACTTTAGCTCATCTGGGATCATAAATACTTGCATTCATAAAAATTGTTTCTCTTTACTTATCAATATACATCAGCATTTGTCTAAAAATTTTAATCCAATAGGAATGGTATGTGTCTTTTAAGGTATTTGTCTTTGTTTCTATTGATTTTGGGGAGGGATTTTTTTTTTTTAAGAAGGTTATTTTTACATTTTCATAAGAGAAGAAGCTTTTAGGAGGGGAACCAGTATCTTTACAAAGAATTGTGGATAACATTTGGAGCATTCACTGACATTTTTTTTTTTTTAATTGGGGAATATTGGGGAGCAGTGTGTTTTTCCAGGGCCCATCAGCTCCAAGGCAAGTCGTTGTACAGTCGCTGTTTAGACCACCATCCTATGTGGGAATTGAACCTTCAACCTTGTTAACAATTCACACTCTAACCAACTGAACCATCCGGCAGCCCCACCGGCAGCTCAGTGGCATCACTGACTTTTCAAAATTGTGAAAAACCTAATTTCAGGTCTAAAACTTCTGCCATTATCTTCCAAAACCTTTTATAAGTGCCATCTCCCACTGATGTCATCTTTCACTAGCTTTTTATTAACAATCTTTACAAAGTATCCAAGTATGTATAAGTTTATAACCAAATCTACTAATAATTTAAATAAACAAATGCAGTACTTTCTCTTGGAAAATTTGCATATTTAATGTGTTACCTCCTTCTGCTCTTCAGAGATGCACTTGTAAGTCATTGTCTTCTGGTATAATTTTGTCTTTTCTACAGCACAAGTCTTGCCATTGCATTTAAAATTTAAAGAGCAAATTATAAAGGACAAGCTTACGTAGCTTATTCTTTGTTCATCTATATTTCAAAATTACTTAAAAAACATTTTGGATAGTTAATAATTGTATATTACTTTTTGCTAAGGCCTGTTTTTAACTGGTAAAACCTAATTTTGACAGAATATTTCTAAACTGGTAATGATACATCATTAAATATGTATATAATGGTACAACTGTGCGTGTGTGTTACATATGATACAAATTCATGTGTTATACTAATTTTCTAAGATAGTCAATATTCATCCATGTTTTCGAGAAGAAAATAGAATCCAGAACATTGCATAGCATACAAAAGTGCAGCTAAGATTTGAATGGAGAACTGATTCTAAAGATCATACTGTTCCTTGACAAAAGCTATGTTTAAAATTGGTTTTGATTTTATAAAATGATATGAAAATGATATTTTAGAGGAAAAAAGTGAAATAGCAGTGAAAATGATCTCTTTGAATGCACTGCTTCCTGCTAAAACCTTGCAGTGACTTCCAAACACACTTGATAATAAAATCCAAGCACCTCACCTGACTCATCTGTCCTCAGACTTTCTGCCCTTATCTCTTCTACTCCGCCACTATCTCAGTGGTCTGAAGCCACGTTGTCCAATTTATATCAAATACATCCTTCTCCCTGTATGAATGCTGTTCTCTCTGCTTAGAAAGCCCTTTCACAGGTTTTCCTGTCACTTAATCATTCTCAACATTTAGGTCTTTATGTCATGATCACCGTATCAGAGATTTGTCCCTGAACATTCTGTCACCTTTGCCACTGTTATCATTTACCTCATTACCATATTTTCATTATTATAACAATTATTGTTATGAGAAATTTGAATATGCATTCTATTATTAGTCTGTTTTCTGTATATCCTCCTTACTAGAATATAAAGCTATAAAAGAAAAGACATTTAGTCTGTTTGAGTCACTGCAGTAATCCCTAAAATAACGTTTGACCCATAGTGGCATTCAGAAAATATTTGAAGGAAATACTATTACCAAGGAAATTATTCCCAAGTTTTCTACTAGTTAATTCTCTTGCTAACTTTGTGATTTTGGTTAAGTCTCCCAGACTCTTCTATTCCCCAAATAACTTTTCCATAAAGAGAGAAGATAAAGAAATAATGCCTGTACCACTTATTTCCTAGAGTTATAGTGAGAATATAATGAGATAATTTCGGGAAAGTATTTGAGAATTGTAAAACATTATAGACATTTAAAATGCCATTGTTGTCTAGATTTGCCATCAATTTGCTCCATGTCCTGTGATCATTTCCAGGATCCACATTTACACAGTTTGAGGACTGTGAATGCCATAGAGCTCCTGGGTTCTTGAAGGACTTATAAATTCAACCATTACTTTTCTGTATCTGGTTAGTTTTATATTAAAAGCTAATGTGCAAACAATTAGACTTAACAATGACAGGAAAAATATGAGAAAACTGGGGGCTATGGAAGAGCAGCTGTGGGTTTTTACATTTGATCAGTAGAGCATTTATTCACCCCAAAGGTATTGGTAATATATCTAACATGCAAGTTTATAAAACAAAGTATATGATATATTTAACACAAGCACTCTCCCCTAGGAGGTAGGTAAAGAGTCAAAAAATTATGGTCATTTGTATGTAACATATCTACAGACATTTAAGAGAGGAAAACGAGAAGAGATTATAGAAACATGCTAAGTTTCATCAACCACTTATTTCCTGGAATACACAATGATAACTCGCTTAGATTTTATTTAGAAGGACTTGATCTTTTATATTCTACAAAACTCTACTCATATTTTTGTAAATCTTACATGATAGCATTACTAAACTGGGAAAAAATAATTTCAAAATAACTACAGGTCACAATAGCAGTGGACAAATCATATGAACTGCTTATTATTTTAGTACTATGGATGACTTACTAGACCAGTTGAAACTTAAGACTATCTAAAGGTACACTGAATTTTAAAAAACGAAATCTTTACTGACAAATTTGCAAAGCAAGGGTTTGCTAGTTGTTTTCTACCATTAAGCAAGAATTTATCCTCTTTCTCTCAGTATCCTTTATTTAATATGACTCTTTAACATTATATAATTTTTTAATTTTTTTTTTTAATTTTTACCTCACACAGTGCCTCTATCCCACCAAAAAACATGGAATACATACTACCAATAACTAAAAACAGGTTAGAGATACTTGCTTGTACTCAGTTTGGATAAGGTGAGATTATGTTTTCCTGTTTCAGAAAAACAACCATGTAGTCTTGCTTTCCACTCAAATGTCTCTGTTGTAACCAACCAGGTCAAATATTAAGTGATTCTTTTTCCACTTAGATGTGCTATTTTCCATAACTACCTCTCCCAACTAAAATTTCAGTAGTATCTTTATTTGCTGTTTCACAGATATCATGCTTTCTTGTCTACCAAGCTAGCATGTGGAAAGTCCTCATTTTGAGTACTGAATACTATTTGTTTATTATGATTATGATTATGATTATGATTATTATTATTATTATATTATTTTACCTACAAAAGGTATTGTGAAAACAAATTTCAAACTTCCTGAATGTGAGGGTTAATTTTATGGGTCAACTTGACTAGGCAAAGGGGTGCCTAGACATGATAAAACATGATTTATGCGTGTGCCTATGAGAGTGTATCTAAGAGACTGGCATTTGAATTGGTAGAATGAGTAAAGAAGGTCACCATCACCTATCAGTGGACCTCCTCCAATCCGTTGAGGGCCTGAATAGAAAAAAAATTGGGAGAAAGGAAAAACTGCTCTCTGCTTGAGCTGGGACATCCATTTTTCCAGACCCTCTGATACTAGCACCCCTGGTTCTCAGACTCTGGGGTTTAGACTAGAATGACACTGGCTTGCCTGGGCTTTGAGTTGCAGACAGAAAATCACAGAACTTCACAGCCTCTATAATCACAGGAACCAATCCTTCACAATATATCTTTCTGTATATCTATATCTAGATCTGTATCCTTTTAATTTTGTTTCTCTGGAAAACCCTGACTAATAACACTGTCTTTTGTGACTCTCACTGTTTAAGAAGTCAACATCTGACTTGGTTTGTTTTCCAAATGGAAATGTTGGTAGTTTTCTATTTACCAAATTAAATGTTCTTAGTCCTTTTTTAGTATTAACAAGGTTCAAATAAAAGGTCAATTTTGAAATACAGTAGTATTTGGTAAGATGCTTACAATGAGTAAAATGGAAATTTAAACTCTTAATAAGTTACAATTATTCATATAAGTAAGGTTTTCTAGGGAATGAGTTGGGTTTCAGGAATTATTTAATTAAAACTTTTAAGACAAAGCTCGATTTGATAATATTGGTCTAGGTCTAGACAAGACCACCAAGTTTAGTTTTTTAAGCATTAGAACAGAGTCAGTAGGACCCAAATAAGTGAGTGAGATTTCAATGATATATCAGACCATAAACATGACTATCATGAGGGGAAAAATCACATAACCCGATCACTTTGATGTGCTTTAAGCACAAGTTTGGCTGCATTCCCAGAGTTAGCTCCTCCATTCATGTATATGCTGCCTAGTAAGTCATAGCTAAGTTAATAACTACTAGAGGGAGACAAGATAGAGAATAAAAGAGGAAAACATGACTTTTACAAAGACCAAAGACATTAAAGGCTTTACATTTCTTGGGGAAAAGGAAGTATTTGGGAAGCAAAGATGAAATAAATATGTTACCAAGATGCAACTGGGAGAAATTCCACTCAGATGAAATGTATTTCCCATGTATTATGTCTCCCTCCAGAATTTTCATTTTGACAGTTACATATTTTTGGAACATTTCCTTTTATGCTAACTCTTGTATTGATGTTTACTCTCATATATTTATTTTTCATAACCTGAAACATTAATGCAAAGTGTCAAATTAAACTAATTTAAGGAAAGAATAACAGATGAGTAGGGCAATGTTGACTGTATTCCATATTTTGAAGAACCCAATGTCAAATTATAACAAGTCTTCATAAATACTGTCATTATTTTTTTCTTAATTTAAGCATACTTTTACAAATTAATTGTCTATGATTTAAAAACACAGAGTTATATATAAATAAAGGAGAAAAAAATTGTAGATGAACAAGGATTTCTCATATTGTTTTGAACACAGAAATGTTGAAAAGCCAACCAGTTACAGGAAGCCATAGTAGCTGACCAAGAGAAAGGCACTGAACCATTTAATGACAGCCCTCTAACTGTAACAGTCACTTTTAAAATAATCTCTGTTTTGGTTTTACAGTAGCTTAAATATAGTGTCCTCAGGTTTGGTTTATTTTGTATTTGTCTTGCTTGGGATATGTAGTGTATCTTGAATCTGTGGGTTGAGATGTTTAGTCAGTTTTTAAAAAAATGAAAGGCCATTTATCATTCAAATATAACTTGTTTCATTTTCTCTCCTCAGCCATTCTATAACTCTAAATACATATACACATTTCACACATTTTCACTATGTTTCATGTTGCTTATGCTTATATATGTGTATGTATATGTATATGTATGTGTGTTATTGTGTTTTTAAGCTTTGTATTATTTTTGATTCAGCCAGGAGACTGTCAATTCTCCTAAACTAAAATGCACTGTTCCACTCTTGTTCTGTGTTCATTCATCTGCTAAACAGACGAATTAGTTGTTAAATTCATCTGTTAATATTTAGTTCTTAATTTCATACACTCCATTTTACAATTCTCAAATTTTTATTTGCTGTTTTTCTTATAACTTCCTAATCACTGCATATTTTAAATAAATGCATTTGTTAGACTTAGTTCAGCCTACTACAGTTAAATGTAAGAACCAAGGTAAAAAGCTTCTAAGCTTTTTTCAGACTCCTTTGCTTAGAAATCTGTATCTTGCCATCTGTATTTTGATTGTATTTTACATTTTTAAAATCTGTATTTCAAAACTGTAAATCTGTGTGATAAATTGGTTGTATTTAATTTTCCTTTCTTTGCCCTTGGTTCGTTTTATTTTGTGATATGCCTGGTTATTCTTGATGGAATGCCAGATTTTATGTGTCAAAAAGTAAAGCATCTCTGAATGACATAAACACTATCTTCCTTTGGAAGCATGCTTCTCCAAAAGAGGAATAGAGAAAATTACCTGAATTTAAACAAGTACTAAATTTATTTGAGTCTAGGTGCATTCTTTTTGTAATGTTCGGTTAACGTATGCATCAGGGCTAAGGTGAAATCTACAAGTCTTCTCATTTGAAGGACTAACAAGTATACTAAGACCATTTTCTTCTTGTGAGTACCTGAATTACAAATTAGTCTAAACTGTGAAACATTAGAAAACTTGACTGTGCTTTCAATGGCTTTTTGGTGGATTTCTTAGCCTCTTGCTTTGTGAAGCTTAAGAATTCACTAAGTGGCTCAGGAGAAAAAGAGTTGAATACTTACAAACTTTGTTGTAGCTCTCTTCTACCCAGAATCATGGCTACTCATGTAATGTACTACTTAATATTTCAAAATTTCTTTCTCTGTTAGCCAGACTCACAAAACAGAAGAAAATTATCCTGGATCCTGACGGCCTGTCTGGATTCTTAAGTGTTGGTCCCACACCAAGAATCACCTATGCCCCAATGAGAAAAATAAATAAACATATATATATATATATATATATATATATATACATAAACATATATATATATGAATATATTGAAGAATATGGACTCATTTCTACGGTCTTGCCCTCTAAAGCCCTGGCTATCTCAGCATCCCTCAGATTCTTTCAAACAGATTTTTCTGACATGTCATCTTGATTTCCTAGTTGCTCCTAAATGCAATTTTGGTCTTACTATTCTACAGTAGATAGAAAGAAAAGTTCTTAAATCAATTTAAAGCCTCATATATTCATGTCTCAGGAGATACCTGAGGGTGTAAGAAGACGATTAATAGTTTATGAGAATGTGAATGGGTCATGTTGTATATATCATTTAACCACACTTTATCTTTAATCAAACAATGTTTTTAAGAATTACTGTTCATATTTTAGAGTTAAAAATAATGACACATATTTAATATTTGTCCTTCCAGAATTCACTCAGGTAGTAAATAGCAGGAGCTATATTGCAACCAAATCTGTCTGACTTGGCCGTTCACTGCATTATGATTTCAAATTTAACTACACTGGGCAGTTCTGATTCCAACAAATATGCTCCATCTATCCATGCAGTAGATAGAGAATGACCTTCAAACGACTTTTATTCTCACGAGGGCAAAAGGACATTTGGTACGTACTTCTTATCCAGGGACTTTTGTAATATTAATCCCATTTAAATATGATTTATTTAGTTCAAAATTTGTTCAGTCACTCTCCCATTTGTTAATGATGGCATGGTATAAAATATACTCCTTTAAGTGTTCCTTATTACTTTCAATCACTTTCTTATTCTATAAATTAAAATGCTCTAAATACTGCTTTTCTCACTGAGTTAATGTTCTACCCACACCATTACTTTTTTTCGCCATCAATATATTATTTTTGAAATTAAACTCTAGGAAGGACACAAGCCCATTTAATGCATTAGAAAGATTAATATAAGCTCCTATTAGAGTTTTCAAATTCATACACTCATGTCAGACAAAAATAAAAAAGCAATTTTTAATCTATTCACTATGGATCCTAGATTCTGTTTAAAATACAATTAAAATTTATCAAAATGGCAGAACTAAAAATTACAGCAATACTTTTGGATTTCTGCAAATTTATACTACTTATGTGTCTGTGCCTAAGTTATAAGAGGGATGCAAGAATATCTGTCCCACTGATTTGCAATCATACTTAAGAGATATGATTTAAGCAAAATTATAAGCCATTTTATAGAAGCCATAAAATATTACTTTTTTGTTTTCAAAAAATTACTCATTATGCTTGGTAAATTTCCCCATTCCCTTTTATTAGGAACCAGTTTATTGAGAACAGTGCATTTAGATAAATAAATTTGTGTTTAATTGACTTGAATTGTTTGGAGTCCTACAGATGCTTCATAAATTTTCTCTCAAGAGTATATCACAAAATTTCTCCTTCAATTGAGTTTGAATGTAAGTTTTCAATATAAGTAGACATTGTTTGATTGTTTTCTTTCTCTATTCATTGTCATAGGATAAATGCCTTTTATCTAAGTACTGGAGTTTCTCAATCCACCTGGGTCAATATAGGGCAGAGTTAGGCTGTTGGGAACAAAGCAACACAAATATGTCCTTTAATCATTCCCTTCCCAAAAGGAAATTCTCTTCCTTTTTTGGCCAACATATAGTTATGTGATCTCCCACTTCTTTGCATTATCAATTTCCCTTCCCAGAGAGATGTAATCATAGAAGAAAAATTCAGAAAAGGCATAAAAAAGGAGGCTAACTCATGTATCATTTACACCACCTGAAATCACATGTAAAAAATATGAAAGCTGTGCCTCAAACTTGGAGTGCTTCATTTCCATTGCTCTGCTACACCAATTGGTATTTAAAACCAACCATCGGATATCACTAAATTTTTATTACAGAAGACTTACATAAGTATTGGTTGGGAAAATAAATTACTTTGACATCTGAAATAGAAGATTAACAAGCATTTAGTTAATTATTTAGTGCTTTCTTGTTGCAAGGTTTCCAATGATTTAAAAGAAAAGAAAAAAAAGAGCAAGAAGAGATTATCCATTCCATTGGGTACCCATGTATTAGTCAAAGAAACAGACCGAAAATCACAATACCATGTGATAAATGCTAAAACATTTATGTACTAAATGCAATGGGAAGGTTAAGGAGAGAGGGATTACTCTGCCTAGGAAAGTTAGGGAAGACTTCAAAGAAGACATTCGAGTTGGCATAGAATAAGCACAGAGGTTTTTCATGAAGTAAAGAAAGAGGCAGAGGGAGTGGGGATGAGGATTAGGTTGAGGACATGAGTGAAACCCAAAATTTCATTCATCAGGATATCATCAGAAATCACCCTTATTACATACTTTTAATGGTAGCTCAGGAAAGCTGGAAGCCAGAGGAACACTGCAATGTTCTGGTCATATCAAACCTGTTTTTGAATATCAGGCTATACTGTAAACACAGAATCCATCAAAACTGCTATTTCCTTGGACACTTTCATGTTTCAAAGCTTAGACAAACAAAACCACATCTCGAGAACTGACTTGAAGAATCAAGAAAATAAACAATGTCCATAGCTAATAAAATACCTTAGCCATTACTCCCACATTTTTCACCCAGAGTTTAAAATGGTAATGACACGATAGAGAGTGGCATGCAAACTATTGTTAGCAAAATCTAGGACACAGATCTCACCAGTGATAACCTCTTCATCCTCTCTTTATCTTTGAAAGGTTGTGAAACACTTTTTTGATTAATCAGGGTAGAGAACTCTCTTAGTCCATTATAATAGAGCTCTCAGTTTGCACCAATTGAAAGGTACACCACATAGGCAAGCAGAACGTTACTAAATGGATGTCAGTGAGCACATGCACGATCGTGGCATTCCTCTGTGACAAGTGTCATGAATGTTTGGCCATGTCTTGAAAACATCAATTTCAGGTCATTTTTAGAAAGAAAGGCAATAAGTTGAAACATTTCCAAATAAGAAAACGTGTGTACTTTATAGCAGGTTAGCAGATTTCACAGCATGCTAGGTGATTAACAGCATGTGACATAATGATGTAAGTGTCATGAATGTGTTTACATTTTGTAATGTCAATATTCTATATTGCTGGTGCCTGAACAAAGAAACCAGTTTTACACAGGACATTTGGACTGTGTCCATCCTCCTTTTCAATTAATTTTGCTTTGTTATTTTTTTCAATAAAATCATATTTTTAAATTCAATCCACCTAAGTAGTTTCATTTTAAACACACATACATGTATACAGGTGTGTGTGTGTGTGTGTGCATGTGCATGTGTGTAGGGCTCTGGGTGTGTGTGGGGGGGGTGGGGGTGTGCATGTATTTAATGAACCTGTTGAAATAAATATTTGTGATGAAGTAATCAGAGAAAGAGATGTGATCTCCACATTCAGTACTTCCAGTTTAGGGCATAAAGGAAACTAGCATTAATATTCTTTTTGTCTCATTTCAGTTTTTTACTTTACTTTGTTGGATTCGGGGAGTCGTGAAGAAGATGTAGTTCAGCAAAATGTATTTTATTGTCCATAACTCTATACATAAGGGCCATTGTCCTTAGTCAGCCTATTTTATATCACTGTCCTATCACTGAGACTGATCATACTACTTTTACTATGTTTAGCAGACGTTCAGATAGTGATGACACTGTACTTATGTTTCCCTCTAATATTTCATTTTTCTGAATCTCTTGGGAAGGGAATCTTCCAGACTAAGTGCAGTCTGGCTAGTGACTCTTCCAAGTTATTATAGCCATTTTTTTTTCTCTTTTTTCCAGGTTGGAACTAGAGAGCCTCTCTGTGCCAAAATAGTTTCATTTTTGTGCATGAACAATCTTTGAGTTCCAGAAACATGCATCCCCAAGAGTTCCAGCTAATATTAACAGTGGGAATTGTGTTGCTTATGCCAAGTTAACCTAGAATATGACCTGATTTTTATTTTTTTCAGTCTAGAAATGATTGAAACTAGTAGCATAACTATGAAAACTTCATCTCTTAATCTTCCCAACAGTTTAGTTTCTGGGAAAAGGATTAGTCTGATTATGGCAATCCAACACTAAGGCATTTTTCGTAGGGTTTAAGGAGGAAAGGTCTTACATATTCTAATAAATGCAAAGACATCAGGAACTCAGAAAATAGGGAATAAATTGAATTCAGTAAGTATCAATTGGTTAGCAAAAATTCTTTGCCAACATTACTTTAGAATTATTTTCATATGAAGTATAGCAAGGAACTATAAAATGTGAACTCTGAGAGCATGAAAATCTTTCAGATATTACTTAAAAAGTTGTAAAATATGTGATATTTACAATAAAATTTAAATAAGGTGACATATGCATATACACATATGTACCAGTAATTTTATAAATGTATATTTCCTGTATTTGCATTTTCTTATGGAATTGTCTATTAGTAGCATATTACTCTGCATTTTCCATATGGAAAACAATTCACTTTCCACATATAATAAACCAAAATCATTGGTTTTAGGAAGTAAATTATAACCTCTGAGAGAACATTATATTTTAAAATATTGTGATAAGAATAGATATTTTACAGTAACATGGATCTTTCTCCCATAATAATTCATACTTGAGGTTGACAGAATTATTGAGGAATTTTCTTTTATGTAAGTATGATTTCATATAAAACTGATTTTGTTTTTATTTTTATGCCTTAAATATTTGCTAAAATGCATTACATAGTTCACAGATTTCACACAGCTCTGCCGAGGGATAATTCGCTCACATTTGTATCATTAACTGCAGTGGAAACTCTAGTTCTTTGGCTGCCTTTAGAAGAGTTTATGAGTGTTTTATGATGTTTCCTGGTCATACTGTATTTTTACAACTGTTGCAAATAGACACAAATGTCATAAATTACTGAAAAAAGTTATCCTCGATCCCTTCGAGTTTAATGAGGAACAGTTACAGAAAAGGGAAGTTTGCAAGTGCCACTAAAGTCAGCTTGATGGATTCCACATGTAGAATACATTCAGATCTTTGAGTCAGGTTCGTTAAAGCCCTAATGCACTCTTTATTTCTTTCTTGTCTTTAACACTATTTTAAATGCCCTTAATTCTGGATAAATTCACTATTTGCTAATGAATACAGCTATCTGTTTCAAGTACATAAACCAAAGTAGCTGTCTTTCCAGATAGAACAAACAGGGACATATGTCTGCCTCCAAATCAAATAATGTATATAATACTTGTCTAGAAACTCTACATAACTAAAATCTTTAAAATGAATTAGCATTTTGAGTACTATAGTTGAGACACTGTATAAACTTAATGCTAAGTCTAAAAATTTAGAATTATCATCACATATATATTATTATAATCACATACCGATTATTAGTAACAAACATTTATTGAGTGCCAAATATATACATTGAATGGTGCTAGGTACCATGGATTCAAAGAGGTTAAAGGTGGAAATTAAAACATAGTGGAAGACACATTTATAATTGGCAATAAAAGATCAATCTAAGTACTTAATTTATGCTACTGATAATAAGTTAACATTGTGATACAGAAAATCAGTCTAGCAGAAAAATATCCTTGAGAATGAAAGGAATTAAAATGTACATTTTATCAAAATTGAATTTAAATAATGAAAATTGGGTTCAGAGAACTACATCCAGGAAGAATACATTAAGGTTTCTGCACCTTTAGCAAATAAAGACAGCATGGAATCTTGAAGAACAAGCTATAGAAGTATATCCTATACCAGGACATACAAAACAATGGGCAACTTAGAGATAATATGAGAAACTCAAAGGAACAAGAAATCACACAACTTTCCATTATTAAAAGAGGTTTAACATATGTAACATTATTGAATGCCTTACTAAATCTGGTACTAAGTAGGAGAGCTAATTGAATAGCATTGCATTTATTTTCTTTACTTTCAAAATTTTTCTGAACATGCCCAAATTAGAAAAAAATAATTAAACATGAAGACTGGGGTGGAACACAGTACTCTAGATAGCACAAAATGCATAACTATTTGCTCTTAAGTAACTGAACATTAACTGGCTGTGGCATGAAAGCCAATACTGTGTGGAATGCCTCAGGTTAATTTTCTCATATCAACCACACACAACCCAGCAATATAGATCTTATTATTATTCTAGTTATTTTTTTAATTAAAGAATTGAGCCTTAGTGATATAAACACTTGCTGGAGGTCAAAGAGTTAGTAAAGTGATGGAGAACCAATGAAATCTGACTCCAGGGCCTAGGTTTTTAACAAAAACTCCATAATGGGATATAAGTAAGTATAGGGCATATCTGAATTCAAGTTTACTACTATTAATAATTACTAACTTTCCATCCTTTTGTATACTTACACGTTTTTCTCTCCCTCTCTCTCTTCACTCTCTCTCTCTACACACACACACACACACACACACACACACACACACACACACACAGAAGTTGCTTTTTAGCTCTTTTTATAGGTTACTTAACATTACTCAACAGAAACCTAATCATAAGTTGTTTATGATCCTAATTCATAGTCCAAATCACACACTAAATATAATGTAGGATTAATAATATTCTTAATGAAATCTAATACCTAGAGCATCATATAAAATAACTCTCAAATGGGGAATATTTTTCCCTACAGTACATGCTTCCAATATTTGGGAGAAGTTACCTCGGCTAAACTTTTGGACTAAGTTCACTGGCTTGTTCATCTAACACCATGTATAACTAGAGACAAAAGATTTGTATATTGTAGATTTAGGGGGATAATCACTGAAAACAAATTCTTAGGCCTTGCATGGGATGGAGCTTTGAAGAGTTAATTCCTCCTAAAATTAATATTTGGAAACCAATTTTAAAATATTTCTATTATTTTACTAAAAAATCGAAAAAGATATATTCCCCTGAATCTTCTTTCTTTTTACTCATTGAGCATTTTTATTTTCAAATGCATATGATTGTCTTCCCCCATACTTAAAACTAAAGGGATATAACTCATGCAACAACTTTTATTTTTCCAAGCCTGGTACAATAAATAAAAATAATATCTGATTTTGGAGAAGTTAGAACTTTTTAAAGAATGTAAATGAGATAAACACACATCACTGAAAATAGTCTAGGTTTTCATTTGTTCAAGGGAAACCAAAAAGATGCCTAAAGGTAAATGCAGTTCCTATTTTTGCTCCTGTCAGAAATGTGTTTTTGTTCTACTGCTGCATGTATTACCATTATCAAACTACTGTGTATTTGATTCTCGCCTATGGCAAGGCAGTGGTCCCAGCTAACAGAAGACTGAGCAGCATCAGGACTACATTAGGAAAGGAATGTTTTATTTAAGGACTCGGCTGGTAACTCACTACCATATTTCCCTTTACAATTTGCTCACTCTAATTGTTAAAACATTTCCTGCTATTTCAGAAGAGCACCACCAGAAAGCCTACAGAGGAAGCACTACCAGGTTTACACCGAAGGAAGAAATCTGCTTTGTGACCTACATTTACAAGCATTTGAAACATGTCTTGTCTGACTCCTTTCTTTCCTGTCTCTATCAGTTGTTCGGAATTGAACATCAGAACTTCTTTAGGCTCTGAAATGAGTAATTACTAAGCATCTGTGTTCAACTTTCTGAATGAAAGTCGGTGAGACGGAACTCAGACAAATGAATCTAGAGACACATGTGCACTAGGAAATGCAGTCCGAACAACTTCTGATTCAAAAATGTATTTGAGATTATTGAACTGTTTTCCCCTGATTTATAGTTTTAATCTAAAGAGTAAATACTATATCACTGTTAAATAGTGCATATCTGTGGGATATATCACTGTTAAATAGTAGGAACTTTTTTTAAAATTATGTGGTTTTAAGGACAAATTAGGAAAAAAACTGAAAATGTACTGATCAAGTGTACAAAAATGGTTAACAATTTTCCATTATATTGTTAAAAGTTTTAAATAACTAAATCGTATTCTCAATATTAACAGGTTTCTAGTGGATATGTGAAACATACTCTTCTACTTCTGGCAATTATTACAAGTGTCATATTAAGATATATTAAAATTTCCATCTACTCTGTGACCTCGTTGTTCAGGCACATCTTGTACTTCTCACAACTCCTAGCATGATAGGTAAAAAATGTAAATAAGTCGATACATAGACCAATCAAACGTGTTTTAATCAATAAAGTACAAGTCTTACTTTCTGAACTCCTGATAGTTATTGTCCACGTATTCAATATCAGCAAAGCATCAAATATTTCTTAAAGCTCACAGTTTCACTTGGGGCATAATCTCAACTCTAATCAAGGTTTAAATCAACATCTTTCAACATCACAATCACTGGGATACCAGTGAGAAAGGCAGCCATCCTGAGGCTGACAAAAATTAAGATCACTGGGGGTGGAAACTGGTAATATGCCCTTTTGACTGTCCCAGATAATGGTGATGAGCTCTAAAATGGGTGTATTACTGGTTTCAGCACTTTCTGACTAAATAATTGAATTTGAACAAATAGCTCCCACACACAATGGCTTGGTTTTCTTTGTTTCTGCAACTCCAAGTCACCTGTTTGACTAAGGTATTCTCTTCAAAACTGTGATTTTCAAATCTGACCATGCATTAAAATCTCTTGGGGACCCAACTACAAAGCTTTTATTTTTTTCTCTATACAGAAAACTTCTAACACCCCAGAATATCCCTTTATTCCCTTTCTCAATCAATCTTTCTCCACCAGAGGCATTCACTATTAATTTTGCCTGTTCCTGAACTTCATAAAACTGAAATTTCATTCCATACATAGGTTTAGACAATACCAAGGAGAAACAGTTCTTTAGCCCCCACCTAGATTTTGTAGTGTTTCAAAATCAGGTCACGTATTGGGGGAACTTTTTCAATAAAAAAGTTGTCTAAAATATAATGGTATCTATTCATTGGTATCATTTTTCTGTGCATTCAAGGATTAATATCTCTTTTGCTACACTGATCATCACTCTGAATCCTCCCACTTAGAGACATTTTGTAGAAGAGAAAAAGAACTTTCATGAAAAACATCTGCAAATTCTAAACATCTATACAAATGTAGAGTATTATTAGTATTATCTTCTGTCCAATATACAATCCTAAAGAAATAGCCTCTCACTGTCTATAGAGGTGAAAAATTACTCAGGTCTCAAAGTCTTTGGAGTCCCTTGGTACATGCTAAATGCAATGGACCCTTTACGTCTTGTATCCTTGGTTACAATTGCAACTGCTAGAAAGAACAGAACATCTATATCTCGTCTACCTATTCAGTTTCACCTCTTACTCCTGGCTCTTTTCCTCACTAGGCGCCCGTTTTCAATCACTTGAACCAACCCCAGCCTTTCCTGTCTCAGGGTGTTAACACATACTGACCTTCTTTGGAATTTCCTGTTTCTGCTTTTTGAAAACCTAACATCTCCTTCTTCTGTTATCTATATACTAATCACCTCTTCAGAGAGGCCTCTCCTTACCATTCTTACCTCTGCTTTTACTCTCTCAGAGGACAGGTGATCTAACTCTTCAAACCTATCCTAAAATTTGCTTGCTGGTTTCATTCCCTAGAGTGTAAATTCAAAAAGGGTGATGATACCAGACATCCTACTCAGTTTTATATATACAGAGTTTAACATTTTGCCTAAAATATTAAGAATCCTCAAATAAATGACGGCTTTGTCTTTCTAATTAAGAAAACAGTGACTCTTATTTATTAATTAGAAATTGATTGCCCTAGAGTCAGAGTTCCCAGGCAGGCTCTTCCTCTTGGAAATGTGTCATTTCCTCTTGGTTCAGTCATGGGATCTCTGGGAAAGAAGCAAACTGCTTCTTGAAGCATTCCTTATAGCTTAAACTCTAATATTATAGTAATGGTGATCGTCTTAGCATGTATGCTTAACATGCTAATTAATTAGGTGGCTGAGAAAATGTTTTCTAATTTTCCTTTCAAATAAAAATACCTCTTCTTGCTTCAGCAAGATTGAGTTACCCAAGCATGAATGGACCTCTTCTGAAGGTGTCAGCTATTTCTCCATATTCCTCGGGTGGTTCATCTCAACTGACTCAATTGATCTGGCGAATAGAGAAACAAGAGATTCTTGTTCTTTTATGCAACCTGATGTAGGAAAACTATATAGCACTAAATATTGTCTTAAAGTCAGTTTCGAACTATGTTGAGTGTCTTCACTGTGGTAGAACAGAAAATCCATATCTTGACCATCTTTCAATTTTGCTGGTTTGCCCATGTGTTATGGGACCTCTATAGCAGAGCTAGCGGAATCAAAGACCAACTAAAGGAGGATGCCTCTTATAAGTATTGCCCAGTTCTCTTTCCTTGCGTGACAGGAGACAATCAAGCACTATGATACACTAAATTAGAAACAGAAGATGGAGCCAATGTCTGTAAAAGGCAGTTTTGCATAATTCCTCATAAATTAGAATAGAAACATACTTCAGTCTTTTTAATCAATGAGAAGACTGTTCTTTCAATGACTGCTGTGGTTCTTAGCCCAGGAATACTACGGCCAATGGTGGTGTGACTTCTGTTATTTTAGTCATAAAATACCTATGCAAACTCCAGATGTTGCCTATGAGGCCAGTTGTTAATGGGGCAAGAGAGGATTCATTCCATGCCCATTTGCTACTTTGGTGCTGAAATGCGAGCTTGTCCATGGTCTAGATCCCACCCACATGCCAATATGCACCTGCAAAAGTCTTCAATTTGGGGGCTTTTAAATCACAAACAGACACTCTGATTCAAGAGAACATATTAAAAATTCCATAGCAGTGAAAAAATACTCCAAAAACTCAGAATTCTAATTCCGTAATGAATTATGTACATGGTGCAAGATACACAGACAGACATAACTTGATTTCCTGTTCCAAATACTGGAGAGCATATGGCAACGTGGACTAAGTCCATTTCAGGGTACTGTTTCAGTCGCACTTGTGAGTAAAGCAAAATGTTATCAAGATTTGCTTTAATTGAGGAAACTGGGAATTCCAAACTATTCATAAAATATCATTGACAACATTCAAGCTCAAGATGAAAATGGAGTCTACTTTCTACAAGTTAACTCAATAGTCTTTGGAGACACAGTGCTTACGAATAGCAGCCACAGCCTGAGGCCCGTTTTGTGCAGATTCTGCAAGGGCTTTCTTCTCATTTATAGAGGCATGCCCCCTGCAATGGCCAAGTTTCATT
This sequence comes from Rhinolophus sinicus, assembly GCF_036562045.2. Classification (NCBI taxonomy): domain Eukaryota; kingdom Metazoa; phylum Chordata; class Mammalia; order Chiroptera; family Rhinolophidae; genus Rhinolophus; species Rhinolophus sinicus. Next base: position 17,109,206 of record NC_133753.1, read on the forward strand.
TTAGACTCCCAATGAACCAGAAACCCAAAGCTAAAGTCATCTACAGTCACCAGCTTTCTTATGCTTTTCACCTGGAGTCATAAATCTTTTCTTTATATCCTTTGGGAAGGAGTGAGTTCTCCTGGAAACGTGGGCCAAGTTCACCTGACACTTCTCATGAGCCCCATTTAGGGTTTACATAGAAAAAAAAAAAAGTCAAATCAAAATAATTTTTACCAGTTTTAGATTTCATTTAAAAAACACACAGACACATGTGTAATGTCCCAAGTCACTTATTTTAATAGTAATCTGGAAGACAGAAATGGCATCAGTTTAGACTGACAGGACGAACCCGAGAAACACACGTAAGATTCAAATCAATCTCCTTAACCCTAGGTTATCTCAAAATGAGGCCAAAGGAAGTTTCATAGTAGAAGTTAAAAGCATGTGTGAGTGTTTAATAGTTATGTCACTGTGATTCACGGCGATGCAAATGCTCTTAAACCTGATATTTTATTAATAACAAAAACAGTTATTAATAATATCATGCTTACCGGCTTTTATCCAAGGCTGGTTCCAGGGTACCAGGATTTTGGATGAGCGAAAGCACACAGGCATGAAGGCTGGGACTTGATCATGAACCTGCCAGTAGAGGGCCCCAAAGACAAGTATTGTCTAAGAAATGCTCATCTGGGTGGACTTCTAGACTTATCATCATTGTTCTCAATTTAAGACCCCTCCCACTTCTGCTGCAAACTCATAGTAGACAAAATGTAAAAAGGGAACTGAAAACTTATTGCCTTCTTTATCACCTATATGGGAAGAAGTTAGGATAGCTTTGGGGAGAAAGACACAGTAGGCAGGGAAATGAGGGGAACTTCTGTAATTCTGGTAATATTTTGTTTTGTGATCTGATTAGTAGTCATGTGGGTCTTTTCTTTGAGGTGATTCATCAAGGTGGTTATATGTGCACTTATATGCCTTCCATACTAAAAAAAAATGTTTACTTAAAAAAGGAATTGTGCTATGTTCTAAAATATATATACTTGAAAAAGTCACACAAACCAGTAAGCAGCGGGGTTGAGTCTGCAGGCCTGCTAGAGTCTAGGTGTAGAAGCTTAGAAAGTAGGACATGACTCAGACTAAAATGGAGTAAGAAATGAAAAGTACCCCGTGAAAATAAAGAAACTGACTAGAGCCACGATCACTGTATAAGACTAAGGAATGAAAAATGGCTCAAAAAGCTATTCTTTCTCTCTCTGGTTCCACAGCTGACTTAAAATGCCATACCCAGGGAGGCAAGAAGAGAAGTACAGAGGCTGATAGCAGTTCATACTCTGGAGTATTTGATATTTCATGGATTAAACCTGACATAATCTAAAAGCACCAATGTACGGGTGTCCTGCCATACTCATATAAGACCTGGATCTAAATCTAGAACTTCACCAGGGGGCTACTGAAAATTTTAGACAGAACGGTATGATAGTACACCAAAGAAAACAAAGTTAACCTTTAAAACAGGCCAACAACTAGCCAACCAGTCACCCAAAGTAGATATGGATTAAAAGTAAAAAAAACCCAAACATATCTATACCTATTCTTCTCTTAATGAAACATTAGGCAGAAGGAAAAGATGGATTGTCTACAAATGAGCAATAATTAGACAAGCCCTCTTTTCAGCAGAAACAGATAAAGAACATCCTTTCAAAGAGTTTATAGGAAATTACTGTCACAAAAGAACATATTAGAAAAGTGTAGATAAACATTTTTTTAATTGTACACACATATTATGAGATATTTTTAGTCTGGACAAATATTGCTGAAGAGCTAATAAAGGACTACTTTTGCAAGAACTAACTGAATTTTAAAAGAAATGCAAAGCAAAAGATCAATGGTGTTGAGAAACTGATAACATATATTGTCTCTTTTAAATATCAAATGTAAACTAGAAACTAAAATCATAACTAAATTTTATTTAATAAAAAGGCTGCAGTTAAGTTTCCAGAGGCCTTTAATAAGAAAAGCAGTAGACACAATTTTCATAAAGTTAAATTACAGAAGAATCTTGTTCGGTTTGAGAGGACAGGTAGAAAGAACAGCTTTGGAATTTATTAGACAAATAAGTATGTCTTCCATCAATCAATATACATTTACTAAGCACTCTTCTAATTTTGGGACTTTGCTTGGACTCTTGGAAAAACAGGAGTCCTCTGTCAGGGATGCGGAGTGGATGATGGAGGGTGATGATGGCTGTTCAAGGATGTGAGCTGGCCCCTGTAGGATGCTCTAGGCCATGGTGGTGACTGGGGCCTGCTTTCAGTAACATGGAGTAATGAAGGGTGGGACTCCATGTTTTTGATGCGTATCTGCTAACAGCTTTTATGCCTGACCCTGCTCTCTTCCCCTTGTACCTCACATCTGGGGAAGCTGATAAGAAGTCCCTGTGCTCCTTTCTTTGGTACCAGCAGGAGTTCAAACTACCAAAGGCCCTGTCTGCAATCAGAAATCCTCACCCCGGCTCTACTGCCCAACCACAGTAAAAACCGCAGCCAGCCTCCTTTTTCTACTCTTTCAAGACATTTTCACACTCCCTTGGGATTGGTCCTGTTCTTCCCAGAAAACCTCCTTATATGAGTAATAAACCTTTTCAAAGCCTCTTGGTGTGTGTGGGAACATCAGTGTTTACATCTGAACTAAATTTTAAGTACCCCTAACAGATGGTAAGCCTTCGGAGTGTTTGAGTAGGTGTAGACATTATGTGACATATTTCTGAAAATTCACTTATTTTCTCTGTTCAAAATACACTGAAGGAAGGCAGAAGATAGAACAGGAAAACTGCTGTAGGTTACTGCAATAGTCTAAACTCAATTCTCCCCAGCCTTTGCCACTCCAGGAAGTCCACGCAGAAATTAAGAATCTCTGTATGGTACACTAGGAAAATAAGATGTGGGTCGAGGCCACGTTTTTCCCAGTTACTCTACTTCCTTCAAGCCTCACTGAACATGAGGAATCGTTATCTTGGTACATTTGAAACATATAAAGTAATGCTGCTAGGAAAGCTGGTGGGAGATGATGATGGCTTTGACTCAAGTGGCAGAAGAAGTGGTGAGAAGAGGTGGTTTCAAAGGTAGATGCTGCTTTTGGTTATATTTTGAAAGTGAGACAAAGTGAGGCATCAAGATAACTCCAAGGATTTTGACATGAGCAAATGGAACAATAGACACCATTTACAGAGATGGGAAGAAACTGTGAGGAGCTGGTTTAATGGACCAAACATGAAAGATTATGGTTTAAGCACAGCACGGGGGTTAACCAAAAATCCATTAACAGGTATTAAGAGAAATAATTCAGGACCATTGGCTTCATTTTGCCAGGACTGCTCCATATAAAGTTAGGACAGTATAAGTTAGACATTTGCACTCCTCACAAATGATACCCCCCCACCCCCACAATCTACTACCCCTCTGACATCCTATGTAGCTCTTACAATTCCATTGACTCTATTCCCTATGCTGTACTTTACATCCCGTGAAAGAACAAGTGGCAAAAGTAGCAGCAAATAACCTGAATTAGGAGATTTTCAGAAGTGTCTCCTAGAATACCTATCCCATCTGAGTGTTAGAAATTCTTATTTTAAGCATTTATTCATTTCTCTGTTTATAATTTTCTCCTCTTAAATACAACTAATTTTGGGAGGAATACATATTCTAAGCATTTAGTAGGCCTTTCTCATTACGTATTATAAATTAATCACAATATAAAACAACAGATTATATTTTGTTTAGAGCTCAATTGTTTTCAGAACTTTTGCACATAGCATCACAATTGAATTTCTGCAAATTAGCAAGTCCGATTATTACCCTTGTATTCCATATGAGGAAACAGAATAATATTATTCCAGCCTAGAGAGAGGGACGTAGAACTTGACTTGAATGTAGGTTGCAGGTTCTGAAATCTAGAACTCAGCAGGATTAACTAAGAATCTGTTTTCACAGTGCAGAGGCTGAAGGAGACAAGCTGTTCTTAGAAAAAGAAAGCCTTACGAGGCTATATGGTAATCAAGTGGCTACTGCTGGTAGATGGCAATGAGCAATGAGTAGAAGAAAAAATGGGAGGGAAGAACCTAACGAGGAGGTGTGATCAGAAAGACAGATGGAACGGACAACTCTTTTGTGTCATTTCAAATACATTTGATCTCACCTCTTGTGTCAGCCAGTACTGCAGTGAAAGTTTCATGCAAGCCTTTTGCACTGGGATAGTTCCTTTCTTCCTACCCGAAGGCTTCTCTGAAGCCATAGCATGGATGCCCACTGAAATCCCCTCAGCCTTTACACACGTGCAAGTAAGTTCAGGGAAGTTCAAACTAGTGAAGCCATCATTCACACATCTGGGAAGAAATCGGTTATTTCTTTGAGTGCAAAGGTCTGAGAAGCATTTCATAAATCTCCTCCAAAACTCACAATGGATCCAGCACAGTTTGTCTTTTCTTCTTTCTCTGTTTGACTCTCTTTGTCCTTCACTGCTCTTTCAAGGGACCATGTCTCAGCACAGTTCAACAGGAAAATATGTTCTCTGCTCTGGCAGGAAATTGTTTACATATGAAGAACCTACAAGACCACCAATAGGTACCAGAAAGAAACAAGGAAAAATGTGGAATGTGTCTTATGGGTATTGGCCTTGTGGGTCCAAACATAAGAGAGTCTTACTGACCTAGAAGCATTCGGAGCCTGTCTTGGATGGAATGGATATTTGCAGCTTGGATGTAACAACTCTCTATAGCATTGTCACTTTAATGGTCATCTTACAGACCTGTAACACATGAGTATTACAGGAGCATATTAGAAATAGAAAATTGTCTATCTCATCCTATGTACTGAACAATAATTTGTATCAAACCCCAAATTATTTGTATCATATTTAAGTTTAAGAAACACTACTCTACAGTAAATTAAGTGGAGATGGCTTAACAAAGTATTGAGGAAGGAGTCAGAAGTCTCCAGATAATGAAAATGACTCCCTTGGGAGGAAAGAGAGAACAGTCTCTATGATAAAACAGGGAGAAATGTATGGGTGAAGGGGTACTGGCATCTTTAAAAAGCTTAGTTAGGTCACTCTTCTTCAGGGCAAGGTTAACGGTAGGGGTATCCTCATTGACTGGAATCTCTACGTTGAATGGGAGGTGGTAGATTCTGGAATGACAAAGACCGGGTGGCAGCACTCCATGTACAGGGACAAGATGAATTAATGACCATAATGGATGACAAGGGCCAAATGGTATTGGGTTGCTGTAACCTGCAGGGATCTGTGAAGATGACTGATAGATTCTGGTGTCCTGAGGTGTGAGGGAGATAGACATATAAATAGGTGTCACTTGACTTGAATAAGTAGGAAAAAAAGAAATGAGAACTAGTGAGTAGAAAGCTGACATCAGTGATCATGGTGAAAAATAGCGACCCCTCATCAAGTTTGTAAATGTTCTGTTTCCCTGCCTCAGAGCCTGTTGGCTTAGTGGGGAAGTTGAATTGCTGGAGGAAATCCCTTGCAATGTATTGAGTGAAAGTAAGATATCCAAACTCTTTGAATACTGTTGAACATGGTGTCTGAGTCGGCACTGATACCAAGGGACTAAAAGTGTCATTGTGGTTTTCCAGATAGAATGATAATTTAAGGAGTATAGGTTATAAATGGAATCTGGCTCAAGTCCATTATACAGTGGCTCTATGTATTTATGGACTAACCCTGTGGCTATTTTCCAGTACCTAAGTATATAATTGGTATAACTGAATTTAGCAGTCTGAAGAAATATCACATTGATTTTTGCCAGAAAGGGCCAAGTGGAGGACACTAAAACTGACTCCTCTACCCCTTGCTAAGACAGTAAATCAGAAATTCTACTGTCTCCCAGGAGAAATTCTGAAATTAACACCAGCATCTAAATTTTGGAGAATATATAGAGGTGTAGACCCCTATCCCATTCCTATTCAAACCTCAACAGTATGTGTGTGTGGAGGGGGGGTGGTGAGGGGAATCCACAACCCTTTTCAATGTGCAACTGGGAAATGTGGGGCACTTAACATTCACTCACCAATGGGGGATGAATCTGATTAGGAGGTGCTCCCCTTACTTTGATCCCACTGGAGGACAGTTTTAAGAAGCATGTCATATGACTCTTCAGAAGGTCCCATAGAGGAAGGAAGGAAGGAATTACTTTAATGAATGAAATAACCCACTACTGGTAAGCTACCAGCTAGTAATGCCTGACATGTAATAGGTGCGAAATGTGTATGTTACACAATAGAAAGATAGAAACCATGTCTTGCTTAGACAATAGAAGAACCAGCTTCACCGTGCCCCTCAGAGGTGCTTCACCATCTGAGCAGTGCCTCTCCTCAGAACCCTAACTCCGCACCCGCACCCGCCACACACACACACACACACTCTGAGCGCCTGAGGAACCAACCAGCACCAGTTAGGCAGCTCCTCTTTGGAGAGTTCAGTGTCTCCGTTCTGGCGAATCCCTCCTCGGAGCTTCTGGGTTCTAATCTCTTCATCTTCCTCTCTTCCATCCACCATCAATACCCCAGAGTGGGAAGCAGAGGGACAGGAGGTTGCTTCCTGCCATTGCTGTCTCTGTATTATCCTAATATTCTCTCCCCCCCCTCCCCTTGACTTTTCAGGTCCCCATCACTTCTTAATGAAATCCTTATCTTAAACTCTCTGTTGAAACACATGGTACAATTTGTTTTCCAGAATGGACCCTAACTCATGCAATCAGTATCTGAGTATGGTAATAGTCGCTTCAATGGTGTTTAAGCCACTGGTCTCCCTCCTTTCCAAATACGTCTCCGCACAGCAGCCACTTATCACTTGGAAATGCATTACTGTTCAAATGACTCAAAGGCTTAAATGCCCTCAGTGCATCATCAAGGCCAGGCCAATTTCTCTTTGCCTTCTCTTTATGAATAAACTCTCTAACTTAGGCTCAGCAATATTTTTCTGTGACAGGCCAGGTAGTAAATATTTGATCCTTTGAGGGCCATATGTTCTCTGTCTCAACTACTTAACTCTGCCTTTATAATAAGAAAGCAGTCACAGTCAATAATAGCACAATGGGTGTGGCTGCATTCCAATTAATATCAAAACTGGTGATGGGCTGGATTTGGCCAATTTGGTGTTACCTGACCCCTGATCTAACAATTCCTTTAACGTGCTATGCCACTTCATGCTCTGGTTGTATTTACATATCTTGCCCTCTAAATAAATATCTTCTTGGTTTGTTTAGCTGGTAAACTAATTAACCTTTAAAACATCATAAAAAACCCAGTTAAAGTATTACCTCTCAAGTGAAGCCTTGTTACCATGCATCTTATCAGCGTGTTGTGTTCATCAATATGTCCTCTATTCTCCTGTTTTACCTTGCAAGTGCCTTTCTTTTGATGGGTATAATAATTTATTGGCCATCTGCATATCCCTTCTCTCTACAGAAATGTAATTTTGATTAGGGAAGGGCGATTCCGTCTTTTAAAGTCAGCCTTTCTCATGTGTTTTCTGAAACTTGCTTTGTTTTATTTGTTGAAAGAATGAATATATGAATGTATAAAATGAAACATGCCTCATGCCTTTCTGAAAGTTTGGTCTTCCTGGTTTGCATTTTTGGAGGAAAATTTGCTTCCACTTGAGACTCGGGCAACAAACAAGTAAAGACAAAAATATTTGCTTGCGGTTACCTATTTTTTCCTAGGTAGTTTTATTAAAATTTGAAGCTGCAGGGTGCCTCATTAAAGAGTGACAGCCAGATTTACAGCTAAGATTGTGAGAGGAGAAAAATCTGAAAGGATTTCTGTATCTTACACAGGCTTGCTCTTTCAAAATAAATAGCTGATTAAAACAAAGAACTGAAAACCAATTCAGTACTTATGGTAGCGTATTATCTTCATCACATTAAGATCCCAACTTTAAGGCTGTCTTCTTTAAAAGGAAATGCTACTTATAGGATTTTTATCATTTTTTTATAACTTCTTCTGCCTCCATCCTCAATATTCCTAACATAAGATTCTCTACTTCATTGCCATGTTACAAAAGAGTTTCTGTGAATCTATTTAGTCACTTACTTTGGGACAGTGACTAGCGAATAGTGTCGTCACTTAAAAACAAAAACAAAAAAGAAGAGAAAGAACTAAAATCACCCTATACCATTATCACGTTCCATAATTTGAGATGTTGCATTTTTTTGGTTTTCAGTGATAAAATATCTCCCTTTTTTTTTTTTTTTTTTTGGCCTTTTCTTTATTAGATGTATCACCTCAAATATCACCCTAGTGCTTTTCACTGCTGTTAGGTCATAGTTGTCAGTAGGTAAACAATTCTAAGGAAAAAGTAAAACTTATCAAGGGAAAACCAAAAAAAGTAACTGAAAACTCTGTCAAAATATTCAGGTTTGCAGCAGGTAATAGTTCTTATGAAAACAGATTTCAGAATTAAAGAAAAAAAAAGTAAAATGCTGAATGACTAGTCTGAACATTGAATAGTGAATCAAAAAACCACAGATGTTTCCAGGTTTGTGTCTGAAAATCTGGAAAGATGAATGATTTATATATTTTCATTTTTATGATGGGAGAGTGAAGTGAATTGTTCTGTAAGTAACAAGTCATGAGATGTTTGAACATATGTTGAAAAGCTCAGTGACTTGGATGCCAAAAGTAGCTACTCTGCTCTGTCTTTACAGCAAAACATATTTTATTTCTAGTTCATATATTTATGTGGCTTTAATATGATTTTTATTATTTTATGGAGAAAAATAGAAAAGTGACAAACATCTTTAACTACTTTAAATATTGAGAAGAAATTCAGGAACTGTGCTTACTTAAAAAGATTCGGTATACCCAGACAATTATATCAATAATATGATTTAAAAATAAGCACTCAGAAATCTATATAAACTATTTCTAAGGAAACATAAATACTTTGCAATGAAAACACTTCCTATTTTTCCTGATTTCTATACCTATATTTTGCAATCTTAAAAAATTATATTCTTCAGCTTATACTCCTGACACCTGCAATATCAGGCTGTTTTTAACATACTCAGTGTGGGTCATATTATTGACTAATAATTATGATTGCAATTTATAATCATTAAAAGTTATAATGTTCCTTTGAACCTATGCAAAAGATGTTTACATTAACACATTGACCTAAATCTTAGAATTGCTTTTCCTACTTTCCTCCCTACTCTCTTTCCTTTATACCCACGATACCACAAAACGGGCCAGCTGCTTATGTCATCACCACACATTTCTTTCAAACACACCTGAAAATGTATCCCTTCTAAAAAATACTTTGATATGAGTGATAATCCTAACACTCAGCATAATATTTACAGAAGAAAACTCATGAGCAAATACACACTAATTGTTAAGTAGAAGTACAATGTTCTCATAGGGGATATGCACAGCTGCAGACATCTACCAGGATTCCACAAGAAATCTCTTATTCCTAATTTAAGATACAATGTATAAAATTCCCACTTGTGTTAGTCAAGTGCAGTTATGAGATATAAATCATACCAGTTATTTTAACAGAGATAAATTAAGGAATTTGCTAACTAGATATAAAGCTAGATAACTCAAAAGGTAAAACAAAAGCATGAAGACAATCACAAAAGTAGAAATTTCAGAAAGTAGCTCCCTACCTGCACCTAAAATTTCAAATGCCTCATAAATGGGAAAGTCATCAGCGACCTTCCACTCACTTTTAATGGTTCTACCCTTTCTGGAAGGTAGCTCACCCAGAGAATTCTTAGCATCCTTAAATATATATATATATACATCAAATCTATGAGCTTTTTTCTAGTCGATGCGGTTTTTTTCAGCCTACTATTTTCTATTACGTTCTAGAAATGGAAGTCTCTGACAACATATTTTGCTAAATTGACAAAGTTAATATACTTAGGATAAATCAGTTGCAATTATTTTAACATCACTGGTAGTATTTATCAAGTGAAAGCACACATTTAGGCAGTTTTGAATATTCAATCTAACTCTTTGTGTATGGAACTAATTTGTTTTTAGAAAAGCATGTTTTCTAAAACAGGTATTTGGTAAAATAGATATACTTATGTATGAAATCTAAATATCGATACATGATTGATACAAAGATCTCTCATATGAATTTATGTATTAACTAACAACTTTATTATAGTAAAATAAGCATGTGGATTTTAAATGGTTCCCATATAGCCAACTGTTCTGAAAACATGGTTCCAAATGTTACTTTTCAATAACTAACACTTTTTATAAGATATAGACCTATGACATAATAGAAATACATTATCATGTACAAAACCATTAAATTCTATGATCTTGCCTCAAGAATATCAAACATTAAGATTTATATATATATATATATATATATATATATATATATATATATATATATATATATATATATATATATAAATGTCGATTGATTTGTCATATGATAGGATTATGAGAACAGTGACTTTTTCCATTGTTTATTTTTTTGCTTTGAAAACCTCATAATTAAAAAAAAACAACAAAAAAAAAACAAACCTCATAATTATGTCTCTTAGCACACAGCAGGTGTACTTACCAAAAACAGTTTGATATTTGTATATTAAATATATTTCTAGTGATATACATTTATATTAACTCTCTGTGAGTGCTTCATTCCATACTTCTGATCTCTGAGTAACATATCTGACAAGCCTATACTTCTATTTGGATATCTCCAAGGCATCTAAAATACAGCAATTTCAAAATTAAACTCTCTCCACCAGCTTGATTCACTTAAAATACCCCATTTTTCAAAAAGGTAAAGGCAAAACCCTTAGTATGTCATACAATGCCTCCATTAGTCAGTCAAACCTTCCTGTTCTTTCCCCACCTCATGACTCATCACCCATTCCTTTGTGATATCCACATGGACACTCAGTCTTTTTATGGCTGCTTCTAGGGCTCTGCATTTTCCAGTTCATCTTCCTCGATTGTCACCATGCCCACCCTCACACCATTTCCATAGTTTATCATATTTCCATGGGAATGATTTTCATGTCTTTAAAAGGATAAGGCATCTTTGTATGTGGTTATTTGACACAGCCAGGTACACATTGCACTTTGAAATAATAGTGTTATGTGATTTTTAAATCACCATCTGTTTCCTCAAGTAGACTGAACTTATTTGTGTGAAAGAGGTACATCTATTTTGTATTGCTGTAGTTGTTATTATTGTTTTATATTATTATCTAAAAAAAACATCTGGCCCATCATAGTTACTCAGCAAACATTTGTTGAAAGAAAATACAAAGGGTGGGCAGGAGGGAGGGAGGGAGGAACAGATTAGTGAATTAACAAAGGCAGTATTTATCTTTACTGGAAAACATCCCAAATTTTGAACCTGATTAACATAATTTCAAACTCTGCCTCCAAGAAACTGTAACTTGAAATACTATATCATATTTTATTAGTTATATAAAGAGCACTGTTCTAATGGACATTAAGTGAAATACTGTATATAAATCATGAATGCCAAGCCATATTCTATGTAGACATCCTGAAAGAAGCAAATTATCTCCCTCTGTAAACAAAAACAATAAAATAACTAAACTTGTGGTGTTTTTCTGAATGTTTCACAAAATCCAAATGTTTGACATTTGTAACTAAAACTTTGACATACAATCATAGTTTTATCATCAATTTTCATAATATGCTGATAAATCATTAGGAATTTTAGAAACATGACCAGTTTTCCACAAATTTAAATCTTGTTTTTTAAACCGCAACAAAGCAATGAACCGTTTTAAGATAGACTACTCTAACTTACTTGGAACTTCTTAAAATATGTGCTATTAAATGGAAATGATATAGCATTTCATACTTATAACATATTTACATATTGTTATAGATTGAATGTGTCCCCCTAAAATTCATATGTTGATGGTATGTGGAAGGGGGCACTTTGGGAGGTGATTAAGTCATGTGGGTGGAGCCCTCATGAATGGGTTTACTTTATGAGAGAACCTAGAGAGTGTCCTTACCTCTTGGTCATGGGACCACACAGCAAGAATACAGCAGTCTATGAACCAGAAAGCCAGCCTGCACCAGACACTGAATCTGCACGCACCTTTCTCTTGGACTTCTCAACAAACTTCTGTTGTTTTTCGGCCTCTCAGTCTATGGTATGCTGTTACAGCAGCTAAACTAAGACACATATTTCTCCAAGGTACATAAATGAATTTGGCTATTTATCCTCACTTGCAGATACATAAGTCTACTTCCACAGAGGTCATACCATGATATTTTCCGTAAACAAACCTCATATTAGTAGGAATAGTACTTATATATTGATCACAGGTCTCACTTGTCTGATGAGTAAAATGTGTTTCATAGATCTCTTCTCATATATACCTTTCAAAAATATTTATCCATAAAATATTTTAATGAAATGAGGTAATGCATCTTGTAATTTTTATAGAAATAATTTATATAAATATGGAAACTATATATTTCCTCTTCTAGGTCAGCTCCAGTTAAGACAAAACATGCTTGGAACATAGCAATTTCTCTTTATACGGTAGAGTATCTATATTGTCATTAAAGCCATGGTCTAGGATGTTATCAGAATTGTTTCTGATTGTATCACAGAAATTTTACAATTGTTTTTAGAGATTTGACATAGCAAGTTACTTCCATAAAAATAGCAATTACAAAATCAATCTGTAAAAAGCTGAAATATGCTTCACAAAATTATCTAATTCCACTTTCACATTTAATCTGATTAGTATGATTAGAGTTTTGTCTGTTTTTGAGTGTGGTGTCCTGTATCAGCAGTATGTTATCTCCTAAAATAATCAAGGTCAATCAACAAGATAGCTTTGCTATCAATGAATGGCAAATGGGACTGTCAAGGAACCAATTTAGACTTCTTTTTCCTTTCCCCTCAAAGACCTGTGATAATTGATCAAATAATTGGTGTGGCAGATAGCATGATATGAAGATATGTGTATATTCAGATGGTAAGAAACCCATCAATAGCCACTGTTCTATTATCAAAAGTGAAGCTAGAAGAGTATATGTAGAATGACTGGAGCATTGTGTAACAGGTAAAGTGGGATATATAGTGTTTTCTCTTTTGGACTTCTGAAATTTGTTCAATACATCTGCCGAAAAGTTATCAGCATCTCATCCAGGTCATCACCATTCTTTACTTTCTTTTTTCTTTTTATAGATATATTCTATTACGGAAATCATATATATATATATATATATATATATATATATATATATATATATGTATGTATCAATATATCTCAATTTTTTTTAAATAAAAAGTCTTTCTCTATATTTTTTCTTACTTCACCTTTGTCCTTATGTAGGTATATTTTATATTACTTAAGATAGCATGGATGTATTATTTAGGATTAGGGTTACTTGTATACAAATTGTTCTATTTCCCTGTGGGTCCCTTTGCCACTTTTATGCACTCTGCTTCCCTGTGTGCTTTCAGTGCCTACAATAACAGCTATATCTCTCTTTGTTAGAGGACTGCCCTCAAACTTCCGGTGTACACTGTTTCCAAATTTATGTAGCATGGAAAAGCTTGTATACTATATCTCTTCTACAAGCATCCCTTAAAAAGTATCTGATTGAGGTGGGGACATAAATACCCCAGGTCCTAGTGAAGGGATTAAGAAATACAAATTGGCAGCTACAAAATAGTCACAGGGATATATAGAGACTATAATCAATAGTGTTGCAACAACTATGCATAGTGCCAGGTGGGTACTAGACTAATTGGGCGGATCACTACATAAATTATATAAATATCGAACCACTATGCTGTACACCTGAAACTAATATAAAATAATATTGAATGGCAACAGTAACTGAAAAAAAAAATAAAATTAAAAAGAAATTCTGTGGTTAAAAATAATAATAAAAAATAAATATCCCAGCACCTTTGCCTCTAAACAGGGCAACCTGGAGATATCCCCTGCAGTTTCTTGAGAGCTCCCTTCCAGGGATAAGCCAAAGTTACCCACCATGAAACTTTGCATGATATCACAGACTTCCTAGACCTCTTTCCCTTCTTGGTTCTATATTCCTATTTTCCTACCAGGTTTTCCTGTGAACACTTCTTAACAAACTAGTCTCAAATCCTTCTCTTAGAAGCTGCTTCTGGAGAACCTAATTTAAAATAAGGTATGGGTCACACACACAAACACACACATGTGCACACACACACACATACACACATCTATTAAAGATTTTTTTATGTCACATGTAAAAATAATTCTTAACAGAGGTGGTTCATAGATGGTTCTGGGTCAGGATTAGTCAACAGCAAAACTTAAGGCAGATTTAGAAGGCAGACTGAAGCAGCCACCATTATTCTCAACACTATTATAATCAGATGTAGTGATGAACCAATTTAAAGACGGCTGTCATGTTTCCAACTGTCATCACTCTTCTCTGGTCATCTTCTAGTTCTTATCTCTGACGGCTAGGCCGGCTGATCACAGCAAACCTGGGACCACCACCAGGAGCTTAATTATATGCACACACAGAGGTAGCTGCAGAAGGTCAACAGCTTCCCATCGACCTCCTCATGGGTCTCCCTCCTCCATTTTGGTAGCCGAAAGAGCCTGGCTTCACAGATTGGCCCGTTAGTGTTTCCTATGTTCCTTCAGCTCTTCTTCCAGGCCTTCACTTCTGCAGATCCTTTCACAATTGTACAAGATCTAATTTCTACACTAAGTCCCTTACCGATAACAGTCACTGTGACTTCTACATACAGTGACACACACTTAATTGCCATTACCTAAATATTTGATGAATAGATGGATGGTGATTTCATCAAAAGAGCTAAGTTGCTAAGTGATTGGGAAACTGTATCTTGCAAATATTGAGTACTTTGTTTTCACTGATAGAATTAATTTCAGTTACAAGCAGTGAAGGTATTCCCCTAAACTTATAGATCCTTATGATGTTTAGAATTCACAGCAATTCTTTTTTTGAATTAAGAAACAAAAGGCACAGGAGTACAATACTCACACCCCTAGTTAATAATTCAAATTGATCAAGTACTCAATGTACAAATAACTGCCTGTCTAATCGGAGCACAGGTAAATGTGTACTAAGACAACAAGACTCAGTGTCTTTGCAAATAAATTGGACCATACGTATTGAACTTTCTTTTTCTTGATGAACAAAAGAAAGATATTTCTACATACGCATCTAGAAAATAAGTAATCTGTAGTTAAATATGTGAAATTTTACGCACTACAACTCAAAATTAAGCCTTGAGAAACAGCAGTGTGTAGGTGATGCATTTGTGCAGAAGGATTCAAACCATCACTTGTTTCACTGAACTTTACAATAAAGGTAATAGAAATCACTATGAATTATGTCTTGTCTCAATAGCCATGATGTTTAAGCACAGAAAAGGGAAAATAAAGAATGAGAAGTTAATTCCAAGTTTATTGTATATGTAAGAAACCATTCAAAGCAAAAAAACAAAACAAAAAAAAAACACACACACAAAAAAAAAACAAAAAAAAAAAACATGAGAATTAATATTTTTCAGGCTAAATTACTATAGCAAATTATTTATATGTCAATTGTTACTACTGCTTTCATTATTCATTCTCAAGGTACTACTAAATTTTAGTAGAAGCACAAATGCCCGTATTCTATCTTCCATTCAAGATAGCCTGTATTCTGCAATTTCAATTGGATTACCAATTTTTTTCTACTACTGCACTCTCACCCCCAATAATGTTACTTTCAATTATTATTTTTTTTCAGAAGGGAAAAATAATTATGGTGTGATCGTATAGTAAAGAATTGCAATTAACTCCTATTTAGTTAAGTAGCTTAGAACTCCAGACAGCACATGGGAAAAATTTCAACGTGTTTACATGTTAAAGAACTACAGGTGGCTCTTGCACGTGTGTGAAGCCAGCATTTCAAACCACTTTTTTTGATTATTGTGTAGAGCTCTTCAGATATAGATACTAGGTATAGATAACTATTTGTTTCACCAGTCTGTAGCAAGTAAGGATCCTTCCAGAGTTAAGCAACACTTAATAATAATATTTTTACACTAAGTAAATTGTAGAGTACCAGCTGTATTTGTATTAGCTGGTTGACCATAACCTTACTCATATTTCTCCTGTTGAAATATGTTTCCATATATGTAAAAAGAGAATCTATCCACCATCTCTACCTTACAGCATACTCCTGACATTTAATGGAATTAATAAATGTACAAATGTGCTTTGTAAACCCTAAAACAGTGCATGGCTGAAAAAATAAAACAAAATACTGTGAATTATTTATTTTAATTAACCCAACTATGTATTTAATTAACCCTTGTTTTAATCACATCTAAAACATATTTTCACACCAATATCTAGACTGGTGTTTGTCCAAACAATTGTCATCATAGCATAGCCATCAGAGTAGGCCTTCAATAAATATATTTACTACAAGGATGCAAAGGTATGGATATCATTAATATAAAGAACCCATTTTAAAAATAAAAGCATTCACACACACAAAAAAAGGAAATTCAAATGGCCACTCAACAAAAGGAAACATTATTCATGTTGTTAATGTTGTAAGGGAATAAAAACAAAAGCCTAAAATCATTATTGAAAAATTATAGTTCTATTTGGACAACAGCTCAGTGGTTTCTTGCAAAACTAAACATACTCCTACTTTATGAACCAGCAATTGTATTCCCTCGTACTCCAATGAGTTAAAAACATGTCCATACGAAAACTTCCACATGGATCTTTGTAGCGGCTTTATTCATAATTACAAATTTTGGAAGAAATCAAGATGCCCTTCAGTGGGTGAATGAAAAAATAACCTGTGGTGCATACTGACAATGGAATATTTAGCACTTAAAAAGTTCTCAAGCCATGAAGACATATGGAAGAAGTCAATCTGAAAAGGCAAGCATAGTGTAGTATTCCAACTACATGACATTCTAGAAAAGGCAAAACTATGGAGACAGTAAAAAGATAAGTGGTTGCCAGGAGTTGGGTTAGGGAGTGAATAGGTAGAGCACTAAGGATTTCTAGGGCAATGAAAATACTCTGTATGATACCATAATGATGTATACGTGTCGTTATACATTTGCCCAAACCATAGAATGTACACCTGCCAGAATGAAACTGAACATAAACTATGGACTCTGGGTGATGATGATGTGTCAATGTAGGTTCATCTATTGTAACAAATATACCACTGTCATGGGGGATGTTGATAATAGGGAGATTATACATTTATGGGACAAAAAGCATATGACAAATCTTTATATCTATCACTTACTTTCACTATGAACCTAAAATTTCTCTATTTTTTTCCAAATGATAGATATTGCCATTTGTAAAAAACTGTACTGCAGAAATTAAGATGGATGAAATTGTCAGCAGGGGCTAGGGAGCATCGCACACAAACGTATATATGTCTCAACACTAGAAGACTTCTGTAGTACTTGGGTATTATCAGGGATCTCCTCCATGAATGACCTTGTCATCACAGAAGGAGAGACCCTAACATAAAATAACAGGGGAAAGAAGAAGTCTGGATCCTCCTCAGGGGATAACTTGAACACTGTAGCATAAGCTAAACTTTAAAAAATTTCAAAACTTTAAAAAGGCAATTTGGAAATATTACTAATACCATATATTTGATATAGTTCACCATATCTGTCTAGTGAACATATAGACTCTATAAATGGCTCAGGTTAATTGCTCAGAATAGGAAAACAGCAAGAATCTATTTGTTAATTGAAACTCTAACTTTTAGAATTTGGGACATGTAATACTGTCTCCTGTAGAGACGCATGCAAATTTACTGATCACTAGTGCTCATATAAATGTACATCTAAATTACCTTTCCCTAGGAAAACAGAAAAACAAAAACAAAAAAACTTTTTTATACGACATTATTTGTATTAGTCCTCACATTTTGCATTTTAAATTTAAAAGACTCAGATGTGAGAGGGAGGTTCTTACAGTGCTGTTGGGACTCTAATAAGGAAGAAAAAAAATTGAGGTCGACCTTAAGATTTTTCTTATTTTTCAAAGAATATACTTATGAAATTTATAAAATTATTCTAGCTCTCAGATTTAAAAGACATCATTTGTGTCATTTCTTCATTAGCAAATTTGGAACACATCTCTACTCTTAAAGATTTAGTGTTAAATAAAGATTGAAATCTTAAAGCTATAGCTACTGTTTTGCATATTATATGTGCCAATATATATATGAAGTAAGTGGAAAAATGCCAGTTTCTAGCCAGGGAATTAAATAAAGGGGGGGGGGGAAGCACCAACACATAGACCCTTAAATCAACACTGTCAGGAATGTGACAGACCACTTTTTTCTTCTCATGGCTTTGGTTTGCAGAACTCCAAGTTGCATTCATGCCATGAGGTTTCACTTAAATAAGGAAAGAAATGAAGGTGGAGCATAAATCAAAAAATGGGGTCCGATTTAACAACTACAGCATGAACGGATGAGAAAGCTTCTGGCCTATCTTTCATTAGATTTATCACTTTGTTATAATTTCTTTTTATCTAAGAGTTCATGTTTAACCCTCTGAAAGTTTTTAAACTACATTCTTTAAAACCTAACTAAAAAATCCCATTGCAATCAAGATGAAACGAATGTGTTTCTCCACATCCACTTATCCATTAAATATGATTGAATACAATCTCTTGTCAAAAGTTTAAAATCAGTGTAATGGACATGTTTTAGTGATGTCTTCCAGTATAGATGTCCTTATCATATCAGAAATACTTGTGTGTTAATGAAAATATATATTGAATGTTTTTTTTTCTTGTTTTTTTTGGGGGGAAAGGGTGTTGAAATTCTTAGTACTTAATGGTGGTCACAAAACCTTGCCAGAAACTCAAAACAGTGACTTTCGTTTATGACAACAGTGACAAGCACTACAATTCAGATAAAATGGAAGGAATTCCAATGTCTTGCCACAGGGGAACAGAATTCAATACACATAAAAACCACACCCAAATTATCTTACATTTAATAGCAAGAAGTCAGTTTTGAAATATTTCACATGTGCAGTTTTGACCTCTCGGCCATAAGTTTCTGTACTCCTTTATCCTTGACTTACTTTCCCTTCACTATTTCCACATCCATCTTCCTTTTTCTAAACTTGTCATACACCGTGACATTTTGCCCTACATTCCTAATATTTTTCTTGTTCTGAGGTTCTAATTGGTTTCTCATTTCCTTCTTTCTAGGGTACACATCTGGCTTTGAAAAGAATCAAAATGTAGTATTTAGTGATGGCAAACACTGTTCTTTAAAAAGTCCTATTTATATGGGGATCTGTTTATTCTCCTATCTCTCTCGTCTTTAATATTTCTTATTTTTATTTTACTGGGTCACAGTTTCAAATGCATACAGTAAAACCAGGCTATGCATTAAGTAATCATATATATATATGTATATATATAATTCGCATATACATAATTTCCCCCACACAAAAAACCCTTGAGAGAGAAGGAGAGAACATGAGAGGGACAGTGTGAGCACATAGAGTAAATCATTCCTACTGAACAAGTTTCTCATCTTACTTTCAAAAAAAATCATTTCCTGCTGGGTTAGATTATCAATAAAGCTCATGTTTTAAAACACATATTTTTAAGTGCAGTTGCCTATATTTATAAACTACCACTGGCTTTAGCCTATGAAAAGAATGGGAATAGTCTATTGCTTTAGCTAGAGAACAATTGTCTTCATTTTCCAACATCTGCAAAGAACTATGGGAAATAAGAAGAAACATTGACCTATGCTATTAGTATTTGTTTCGGCAAATTAGTCTTCGTTTAATTAGAAATGGTATAGTGAATTTGGGCTACTATAACAAAATACCATAGACTGGGTAACTTATAAGCAGCAGAAATTTATTGCTCATAGTCTGCAGGCTGAAACCAAGATCAAAGTGTAAACATGGTCAGGTTCTGGTGAAGGCTCTCCTCTCAGCTGCAGAGTGCTGTAACTTTTGACAATGTCCTCACATGATGTAAGAGGCTAGAGGGCACTGTGGAATCTCTTAGAAGAACCCTAATCCAATTCATGAGGGCTCCACCCTTGTGACTTAACCAACTTCCAAAGACCCCACTTTGCAATGCCATCACTTTGGGTATTAGGATTTCGACACAGATTTGGAGCAATGCAAACATTCAGATCATAGCATTCCACCGCTGGTCATCTAAAACCCATGTCCTTCTCATATATCATCAACTCAAAAGTCTAAGTTCAATGTCTCATATAAATCCAACATGGTTAAGACTAGCTGTGATCCTATGAAATCAAACATGCCCTGTGCTTCTACAATATAATAGTGGGACAGGCATAAGACATTCCCATTCCAAAAGGAAAAACTAGAAAAGAAAAAGGAATAACAGGTCCTGAGCAGGCCCCAAACATTGAGACCCACTGAGGTGGGGATTCCTGCCTTCTGGACACATCAGGGCAGAAATTCTACTTTCCACACATGCTGAGGTGGGGATCACCCCTTCAGAACACACTGGGGTGGCTCCTAGATCTTATAGCCTTGTCAGGGAATACAACCAACTCTGAGGCTCTCATGGATTGGAATCATGAGCCTGTGGCTTTCCTGGGGCTGGAATCTCACACTGGTGACTCTACCTATTTGGGATCTTGGGGGCGAATCTCCATGTCTGCATTGGGCATTGACTTAGTGGGATCTCATTGTGGTCACCCCACTCTGAAATGGCCCCTTTTCAGGGTCTAGCACCCCGTGGCTCTGGGATGTTCCATCCTTAGAAATCTCGGTGGAGATATAGAAGAAACATCTATACCATGATGTGTACCGGTTTCAGCAAATCACATTATTTTCTAGTGGGAAATATACAAAGAACAGTCTCTTACTTTCAGACATTTAAAATACAGTTTGAGAAAGAAGCTATCAAAGTGAAAAAAACTAAATTATAACTTATATGTAACATCACTATAACAATGGATTAATTGTTCTAATGTCATACATAATTAATATTCAAAAGAATTGCCCAGAAAATGATTACTGTGGAAATATTAAAAAAAGCAAGAACTTGGTGTGAGGACATTAGAGAAGGTTTTGAGAGTAGGTAGGATATGAACCTGGATGACAAAGATTAGGTCAGATTTGAACAGGCTAAATGTTCAGAGAGAACAAAGATTAGCCATAGTAAAATTTTTCACCAGCAACTCGATTTTTTAAGGTAGACTTAATTGAGTTGACTTGAGGACAGAGAAGGTAATTATAATTCTAAAAATAAATGTGATATGAAGTTAAGTTTTGCTTGCAGCACACTCATAGAATGGAAACTCTTTTACACTTTTTGCTGTGAGTACTGTACATTCATTTAGTATTATTAATTGCTAATGAAGAAAGGTATGAAAAAGCCAAAAAAATAAAAAAAGTAAAAAGCATGTGAACAGAAAAGAATAACAACTTTATTTAGTGGCGAATATTATGACCATCTACATAAAAACCCTAGATAGTCTAATGTAAAATTATAATAATTTAAATAAAATTTTACAAGCACATTTAGCTCATGTTTCACATAGAAATATTGGGCTCCTTTTTATCAGTAACTACCAATTAGAAAATGCAGATTAAAAAAAAGAACTATTTCCAATAGCAACAAGAGCATAATATTACTAGATGTACATGTTAGAAAACTTCAAATTCTTGACAATTTTTTATAAGACAACAGGACACAAAGTGATATAAAGAAATGAAGAAATATACCATATTGCACAGCTGCTATTTCTATATAAATTAGTCAATAAATTCAATACAATTGCAATAACATTATTTTTCTTGGAACTCAAGAAGCTATTTCTCAAATTTATATGAAAAAGTAAAGTGTTAAAAATAGTCAAGATAATGTTGAAGAAGAATAAGTGAAGGTATGTACTAGTAGATATCAAGAGTTAAAAGATAACACTATAATTAAGGCAGTTTAGTTCTGGCACTTATGAGACACATGGAGTAATGGAGTCTGCATTAGAGTTGGAAACAGATTCATACAGATATGCAACTTGATATATGCAAATACATGTGGAATTAATAGATTATTTAATATATGGGTGTCTCCCTTTCATAAAAATCAAAAATAAGTAAGACTTTTCCAGGTGCCATAAATAATCCAACATAAAGTAGTTGTGTTCTTCTCTCCTCTAGAAAAGCACTCCACAACAAGGAGAAACACACATACACACAGCATCTTTGAGACGAGAAGATAGCAATAGCTATTGGGCAGGGTCACAGAATGAAGTGACTAGAGAACATATACAGCTACAGAATTCAGAAGGGCTAACAGGAGGTATGGCTTTATGGGTAAAAGCAAATTTCCTGACTTTGACCTTCTTTACAATGAAAACTTGATGCATGGGCTGGCATTAGGAATTTCCCAAGGCAACTGTGGTTTCAAGAAGCAACTAGAAGAGCTGATTTTACAGAGTCGCTTCAAGATATCATACTCTGTATAACCCATTGATTGCCATTTCATTTATAACCATTGCTCCCAGGGTTAGTGGTCTCTTTGTACCAAACTTATTCATGGCAGATGTCTTTTTAGTAAGAGACATGCATTTTGACAAGGTTCTATATCCATATATACCAGAATATATAAGTGAACCTTAATTGCTTTCCTCTAAGACACTCACTTGGAGGAGGGACCACTGCAAACCCTGGGGAACTTCCCCTGCAGCAATGCCTTCTGCTCAGATGTCTCCTGGGCAGAGACTAAGCAGGAAAGCCTGGCATATGAGCCCCATTATATTGTAAGAACGTCCACAGCACCAAAAATAAAAATTACTGAAGGAAGATATTTTTTCCTCATCTTCTTTTACTTCCATGTTTTGTGGCCTCAGCATTCTCCCTTGGGAGAGGAGAGACAGCTGAAGAAAATCTACTAGCCAAAGAATTATTTCTATAAAATATTTCTCTGTCAACACCTATATTCCAGCAGAGACTGTGCCTGCTCCTCAAACCAGCACCAGAGTGTGTAAAACAAACCTAAAAGCCGGACACCCAGGGCTATTCACCTTAAAAGAACTCTTTGTTTTTTTTAAAAAAAAAAAAAAAAAGGTAGGGATCAGGAATTCAGGAATGTTTTTATTACATCCCAGCCCCTTTGACTGGTTTATTGCTCACTGTTTTTCCATTGCTCCACAAAGTGTTGAGGAGAAGGCTGAGTGGTGAAGACTGGTGGACGTTTTCATCTTTTATGTCCATTCTAAATCATTGTTTTATCTAACCAAAATGTTTCCTTCTGGGGCGGAGGGTGTTTGTATATTTCCAGGTCTCCTTTTTGACTGTAATCAGAAAGGCACTAATGGATTACATGACATCCTCTATCCACATGTAACTTTGCTTGCTTCTTTTTTCTGCATTTGGCCTTAAGATCTGATACTGTATGAAGAGTTTTTAACTTTGTAAAGTGGTACCGTTAGGATTCAACACAGTGGTGCCATGTTCCTAAAAAACAGAATATGTATATTTAAATTAAAGAAAATTCCTACTAAGATTATCAATTAAGCACATTTTTATTTCTGGTCTATCTATTTATCTATTTGATAGAGAATATTGATCCCTTACTATGAGATAGGTTATACACTGTAATGTGTAAGACATTTTTGCTACTTAAGAGGGCTATATTTTGGCAATGAGAGAAATATAAACTGTTTTCCCTATAAAGTCAAAATGATAAGCACAGAATAGGTGCTAAAAATAATAAGGTGAAATGGCGGTGGAGATTCAGATTTCCTAAGACTATACTTCATCTGGATGGATGTGGTTAAAGGGTATCATCCTGATGAGGATACCTATCAATGCATTTTGGGGAAGAAATTGATATGAATCTAATTGATAAAAATTGGTAGAAATCTGGAAACAAGTCCAAAATAAAGTCATAATTATAACAAAATAATAAATTATGAACATTAACATTAATATATTAATGTATATATATACATTAATATATTTATACATTAATATACATATTAACATATATTTATATATTATATACACACACATACACACACACACATTAATGTATCACAGTTCATAGCTTATAAAGGATTTTTATTTTCCTGTATTTACAGGTGTTAGACCATGGCAGGCACTGCTAGTTGGCTGACACAATATTCACTTCTAACTCCCTTCTTCTCTTCTTCCACCCACCAGAGAGACGTGGGAAGGACACTAGTTTCTCCAGCAGCTAGGTATGGCTATGAGAAACAGTTCTCCCCTGAGAGACAGTAATGTAAGTCTGCGGCTGTGCAAGGTAAGTTAAAACATTAGCTTCCCTGATCATTACGCAGGCACAACGGCACGTGCCGTTTTATTTTATTTTTTTACTCGCATGTGGGCATAATGCTTGATGTTAAAGTAGTCATCCTACAAGAATGAGAGAAAAATGCAAGAGAATCTTAGAGCGCCCCCAAGCCTGATAGAATCAAACTGTTGAAGCAATACTAGCAGCATCCTGTTGTTAGGTGAGCAAACTAAATTCTATCGGTTTCAACTACTGCATGTTTTGTTATTTTAGAGAAATAATTTCTAATTGGCATGGGTATGGGGTTGGATGGATTGTGCCCCACTAAAGGACGTTTTGCAATGTCTGGAGACATCTGTGATTGTCACATCTGAGTACTACTAGTATCAGGTGAGCAGAGTTGAGCAATGCTGCTTAAAATTCTACACAACCACCAGAACAAAGGACTTTCTGGCTCCAAACTTCAATAGTGCCAAGGCTGAGAAACTTTGACTAACAGAGTTATCCCAAAGCAATGCTATGGTCTGAATGTTTGAGTTGCTACCAAAACTCACATGCTGAAATTTTAACCCTCAATGATGATGGTATTAGGAGGAGCAGGGGGCCTTTGGGAGGTACTTACATCCTGAGGGTGGAGCCCTCTTGAATAGGGTTAGTGCCCTTTTATAAAAGAGGCCCCACAGAACTCTCTCATCCCTTGCACTATGTGAGGACCCAGAGAGACAGCCCCATCTGTGAATCAGGAAGAAGGCCCTCACCAGCCACCATACGGAATGTGCCAGCACCTTGCTCTTGAAAGTCCCAGCCCTTGGATCTGTGAGAAACAAGTTGCTATTGTTTTTAAGGCACCAAGTCTTTGGTATTTTGTTACAGCAGCCTAAACAGATGAAGATGATCACTTAGCAAAACATTCCTTACTGGTAATCATAGCAACTCTCAATTTTACCCATAAAGAATGACTGGTATGTTTTCAAGTTGCCCTGTATTTACTATACCATGATACAACCAGTTCCTTCTATTACCCATTTTCATTGCTGCACTATTTCTGTTTAACACCTGCTGCTTGTCACACTTCAGTGTTACACAGTCTGTAATGCTGTGTTTGGGTTGGCTTACTTGATGGCATGAGCACTAGCACATGGCCCCTGGCTGTGAGAATCCAGAGAAGCCAGTGTAGGTCTAAGATGTCCAGAGCAGGAGTCAAAGGGAAATTAGGAATGAATGATGGCCTTGCTTCCAAATTCTTCGTAGATTAAAACCAACTAGTCTGGTTTCCTTCATCATAAAAATGCATTTCTTATATTTTGATAAGAGAAATAATTGTCCTTTTTTGCACAGTTCATGGAGTTATAAGTGAATTTTGTTTCTTCTGAACTTAACCAAAACTAAATATTTCCCTTTATAGGAATGGCTGAGTCAAAATAATCCAGTGTTTTCCTTATGTTTCCATTGTTGAACGTAAATAAATAGAAGAAATAGTTCTGCTCAGACATGACACTGCTATATATAAAGTGGCACAGTAATTTTAAAAAAACAATCAAGATTTTATAGGTATTTTTTCACCTATATTATAATACTCACATTTTAGTTTGTTCACTTCAGAAACATGTCACGCTATTCTTAATACTCTATATACTAGGTATTTTCTAGAATATTTAAACAAAACTAAGCATTAAGGAAATGGGTGAAGACTGGAATTCTGCATATCAATTAAACGATTGAATATTAGTTGAAACGTGGAGATTGATATTTCACTCGTTTTTATAAAAGTATAAATATAATATAAATCATTATATAAATATAGTGATTATATTGACAGAGCATAATGAGATAGAAAATAATAAGGAATGATAACAATAGTAAGTTGATTTTGGAGCTCTTACTTTGTGGCTGGCACTTTCTAGCCACTCTGTGTATTATGTCATTTCATCTTTACAACACCTATGATGCTGTGATTATGCCCAATTTAAGATGAGGAAATGCAGATAAAACTCACCTAAGAGAATGCAGTCGTTAGTGAATGTGCAGGATGTATATTATTTCCACACCTACAATATCATGTCAAAATATATGAAATAGAAAAATCAGAAATAGTGTGCCGATAATCTGATGAGAAGGGTGGGCCCCAGGTGCATAGGGCTTCTGGCTTGCTTCCCCAAGCAAAAACCACCTACAGTTTGAGGGTCAGTGTTCCTGATATAATGTGTCATTTCTGTGTTTCTCTGCATATAAACCCGTAGTCCCATGGTATAGTTTATGTATGTATTATTAAGTATATATAATAAATACAAGCACTTCTGCATTTACTCATTTTAGTAGTGTGAATGCCACATCTTTCACTCTGAAAAACCATACCAAAATGATAAGAATGTGGTTCACCACATCTGCATGTGAATTCTAACTCTGTCATTCATTGGCTAGGTGAGGCTGTGACAATCCTTTGCCTTCCTGAGAGAGCTTATCTGTAAAATGTAGAGATTGGCCCCTTCCTCAACTATTTGTGTTATTTGTAAGTGAAGACCCTAAATCATTGTCAGGGTTATATTTTCTGATCAATAAATGGCAGCTGTATTTATGTTTTCAGTCAGTTAATAAATATTATTATTAACATTCAGTTTATAATAGCATTAATGTTGCTTTTACCATCTTCTACTTATTTCAAAATGTTACTATGTAATAGGTCCTACTCATCAGATTATGTGTTTAAGTACATGACTCACCATTTAACCCACATACATTTCAGAAATATCAGTGCACTTACAGAAGTATTTACTATATTTATAGCTCAGCTACAGCTGAGCATATTGACTTTGAAAGAGAAAAGGTAAGCTACTGGTGATATTTACATTATTGACGATTTGCTATTCTAGTTCTGAAGTTACTTAAGTAAGAATTTCCTTTTTTAAAAAGATATTTAGATCTTTCAAGCTGTAGTCTACTAAACGCAGGTTTTCTAAATGTTTGGGATGAGAAAAATCATATACGAACAAAATGGATAGTAATCTTAAATTATTTTGCGATAGGAATATATTGCATGAAATAATCTTATAAAGTCGATGACGATACCTTATGTACTCTACAATTTAGACTGCCAGGTAATTATGTTAGATAAATATACCAGCTCATTTAGTTTAAATATTATGTACACATATATATTTGACATAAGTGTGTTGGTGTTAAATTCCAGTCTAGTTTAGTTTGTGTTTCTAGAAAGTGTCAGAGATTTTAGAACTACTTACTTGTTTGTCATTCTAAGTATGGTAAAATTAATCCCATGTTCTGAGAAAGTAATCAGTGTCTTCCCATATCAATCTCTGTGCTCAAGGGTAACATTTATTCTCTCATGGCTTATAGAATTAACTTCACCTTAAGATGAGACTAAATGGTTTGTTATGTATGTAGTTTCTAAGTGTGCCTGATAACTTTTGTTAATTTGACATCTACCATAAAACAGCTGCTACATGCCCTTGTAATTTAAACCTTGACAATAAGTGCAGAATTACTTTAAATATCATTCACTGCATAGAACAGATAGATAAAACGGTAATTTACATGATTATGTAAAACACAGCACAGTTGATTTGCAAAATAACTCTGTTGATGAATCTCTTAGTTCAGGTTAGATAATATTAAACAACATTATTTTCCTCAGTGAACTCATTACAATAGATTGAATTTATAAACCATTCAGTGGTACCTATAAGAAATCAGAAAATTTGACTTTTCAAGCCTGATCATATTCAAGCCAAGAGTGTATCTACTTCCTAACTAGAGAGACAGAATGCAATTTTCATGAGCTTAGAAGATAATTAGAAATAAATGTTAGTTCTTTAAACGGAAGACAGTATTTTCTCATTCATGAAAACCAAAAGAAGAAAACATTACCTTTAACTTAACGCTCTAAACCTGGATTACAAAAAGTTAGAATATCGACTACTGTTCTTACTTTCTGTATGCCTGTGTGTTTTTACCAGATTTAGAAAAATCTGAATTTTTGTGCAGGCTAAAGTCATAGACTTTGTAGCAACACTATCTGGCTTAAAATCAAGGCTTTGCTACATGACTTTACCAATTCTTTGAATCTCAGATTTCTCAACTGTGATATGTGGAGAATGATAACAAATGTTACTGTGTTTGCATTAATTAATATGTGAGAGTTTACAACAATATCTGAGATCTAATAAACACTCAACAATTTTAGCTGTTACTGTTTATTACCTCAGCCCTAGCCAGTCTCATCTCATGCTGACACTAGGTTTTGATAGAACTTTTGACTTCATTTTATAGATGATTTATCAAGGCAGAAAGAGTTTGACTAACTTGATCACGGTTATTTGACTAGTAATTCTTAAAGCAATGATTCAAACAAGATTTCAACTGTAAGGTGTCATTTCCCAATTCAGTGTAACAATGAATAGAACCTGAAGTCTCCTAATGTATTTTAACCTAAATCCACATATACTTCTATAAGAGTGTGACTTGTAACAAAGGGTTAACGGGGAAAAAAAAGTATATTAATGAAGTGTAGTTGTCCAATGGAATGATAGATCAAAATTATAAGCAGATCAAAAGGAGGTTAATAATGAAGATGACACTTAAATTAGAACAAAAGGACAGTTAGGGATTTTCTAGAAAGACCAGGTAAGGACAGATAAAACATTCCTAGAAAAAAGAATTTGTGGCTTTAAGATGGTATAGACTATTCACAGAGGTATCACCAAATAACTCATTAGGACGGTGGTACAGAAAAAGACAGAGGGAGTTTGTGGGATGAGAATGTTGGATTAAATAGAGGCCAGGTTATAGAAAGCCTTATAAGCCATAAATATTTAAATTTAAGGAATTTCCCCTAAACACTTATTAACACTTATTATAAACTGTGGTTTGTATTTGCTATTTCAAATTTCTTAGGCCTCGTGGCTCAACTAGAATGAAAGCTCTTTGACCATACTTCCTTCTGTATCTTTCACAGCACTTAGCACAGCGTCAAACAACTGTATAATTCTTCTCAATTACTGATTTCAATTGTTTACTCCGTTAAAAACAAGACAACAGGCCCAAAATGGAGTCTCTTATGCTAAACCCTACATCACCAAATTGAGACTTAACTTAATTACAGTTCCAGCTCTCCCAGAAATGGAATCTTAAATCAATCAGTTAGGAATTATCTAATATAACTCCCTTGTCCCTGCTCCCTTCTGCCTGCAAGTTTTATTTGCTGTTGTTTGTTTTTTGTACAGCTCCTCAGAACTTCTTTCCATCTGCTAGATTGGACGCTGACCGATTTGAATTGATTTTTGCTCAAATAAACTCTTAAAAGTTTTAATATGTCTCAATTTATCTTTTAACAGTAACCATGTTTGGAACTGAAGGAGACACCCCCACCCTTCACTATTGCCCCAAAGAGAAATAAACAACCTGAGACATAGGTACCTGTCATGCAGGAGACCTTGCTTGCTGTGCAATTTGTCGTGCAGGGTGTCCGGCGGGGTCTCAGCTCCCGCTCCCCACATAAGAACGCAGGACACGGTGAGGCCAAAAAGGAACACCCACGGAGCCATAGGTTGGGGAGTCATATAACTATATTCTCTCTGGCGGCATCTGCCTCTCTGCAATCCACTCTTGCTAGCTCAGCCACCATCTTCTTGCTAGCCCCCATTTTCCTGCTGGCGTAGCCACAGCAGTTATATTAGTGGCCAATGGCTCACTGGTTACAGCTGATGGCCAAGTAGCCACAGCTAATGGCCATCCAATCACAGTTGATGGCCATTTACTACCTGAGCCAGCACCTGTCTATGTGAAGCCGAGAGCCTGGAAACTACTTTCTGGGGCTTTGTCCCCACAGTACCTGTCCAGTGCCTTGAGCTTGCTGCTTTCTCACTGCCTCTCGAGGTGGTTTGTACCCTCTCCAATCATAGCTCCGCGTTTTTTGCATTAAGTGCTTTCAAGACTATTTGAGCATTTCTTTCTCTGGACTGGGACCGAAAACTACAGGAATCAGGCTGGGTCCGTCTTAAAAACAGACCGGGTTCTAGGTCGGAGTGTGACTAATTTAGAGAAGGATTGCATCTGGTTCCACCTGGGTCTGATATAAGCTGTGCTGTTGCTGCTGTGAGGCCTCAGGTGAATAAAATGTTGCTTTAAGTATGAACAAACAGTTAACTTTACCAAAGATAATCTTGAATTACAGTGGTCATAGTGGAGAACTTTTAAACTAGTCAAGCTTATCTATCTATGAGATGACCTAAAAGAAAAAGGGGTCTCAGTCAAGCACCTGCCATGAAGAGTAGAGGGAAAATTATTTTCCCCCCTGTGGGGACAGAGTTCCAGAGTGCAGTTTCCAGGCTCTTGGCCTCACAGGGAAAGGTGCTGGCTCGGTTATTAGATGGCCATCAGCTGTAATCAGATGGCCATCCTCTGTGGCTAGTTGGCCATCAGCTATTACCAGTTAGCCAATGGCCATTAATATAACTGCCGTGGCTACACTAGGGGGTTGGTTGTTGGTTGGCAGAGAAGCACGGATTGCAGCTAGCAAGTGGGTTTGTTTGGCAGAGAAGCAGGAGGCAGATTGCGGCTCGTGTAGCTCCTGTTTCCTGTGTCTCCAACCCAGCCGCCGGCGAGACTATAGTGGTATGACTCCCCTACCTATGGCTCCATGCGTGTTCCTTTTTGGCCTCACCATATCCTGCATTCTTGTGTGGGGGAGCTGGACCAGAGACCCTGCATGACACTCCTCTACAGTTTCTGGTAACCAGGAACAACCCTCTCACTCTCGGACACCCCATCACTTTGGAGCCTGCAGATGGGATCCTGAGAAAACTATCAGAAGATAAAAAAGGGTGAGTGAGGACTCTTACAAAAGTTATAAAAGCTCTCTCCAGATCTGTGTCTCTGGTGCCCAGCCAAGTGAGGAGAGTAAAATTAAACATTTCCCCTTCCTTTCCAAATTCAAATTGGCAAGCAAAAAGACATTTTTAAGAATTGGATCCTTGAATTGTGACTTATGAATTTGCTTTCAGGTACCCAACCATTGGTTGTCAATCATTTATTTCCCAGTGACAACTTTTACCTTCCTGTTTGTCTTGTTTTGTGTCCTGAAAACTTGGCTTGGGAACTATCAGGTTGGGGACCCCAAAAACATGGCCAGATAGAAATATTCTATCTTTTACTTTATTGTTGTCTGTCTTAACTTCACATTGGTAAGATAAATGGACTCTTGCTTCATTCCCAGGCTTTTTCTGGTTTCATAAATATTCCATGGGCCTTTTAAAAAATTAGTATGCTTCAGTTGTTGGTGTTGTATTTTGATACAAAAAATTGATCATAGTTGTCATTCATAATCAACCTTACTTTATTCTTACAGATTTTCTGTTTGGTTATTCTATAAGCAACAGAGAAATAGGTTAATATTTTCCAATATCATTGAGAATTCGACTATTTTCCCGTTAGTCCTTGCTCATTTTGTTTTATATATTTTGAGGTTATGTTATTAGGTAAAACATATTTGACATTTTTACATATGTTGGTCAGTTACCCTGATGCCGTTTTGAGATAGGCCTCTTCACAGTAGTAGTGT
Source organism: Rhinolophus sinicus (assembly GCF_036562045.2). Taxonomy (NCBI): domain Eukaryota; kingdom Metazoa; phylum Chordata; class Mammalia; order Chiroptera; family Rhinolophidae; genus Rhinolophus; species Rhinolophus sinicus. The sequence goes on from NC_133753.1 coordinate 17,141,113, forward strand.
TCCCTTACATTCTAGTTGTCTGATAATTTTATAGCTACATGCGTTTTCTTTTGGTTAATGTTTTTCCATCCCTTTGCTTTCTTTCTTTTTCATCTGCATCTTAATACTTAAAGTGACTTGTTCGTGAGCAGAATAGTTGTTGTTGTTTTTTGGGGTTTTTTCCCTTTCAATCCCAGTGAAATATATTTGGCTTTAAATTAGTTAAAATGATTGATTTTATGTAATAATTGAAATATTTGTGCTTAAGTGCAGCATCTAACTTTCCCTCATGTTACTATATTTAATTATGTATTTATACATCTTTCCATCTGTCTATCCAGCCATCAGTTCATTTTATTTTGTAGTAATTTCATAGAAAGTTGCATACAACAGTGCACTTCAACATTAAAGACTTAAATGCCTGTTTATCATTTTCTAAAGTTTAATGTATTATTACCTTTATATCTCCTTTCTTGTTTACTTGCAAAACAATTTTCTCCTCCAAGGGCTTTGTAGTTATATATATTTTCATTATTTTTATGATTCTTGTAGCTACTGCAGAATAAATTATTGTTATATCAAACTTATATAAGTTAGTACTTCTGTAACTTTCCCACAATTCAGTGACATTAGAGAACTTTTACTTAATGTACCTATCCTTGCCCCGTTACTATCTTAATCATTTAATCTTATTTGACACACATTTTAAATACAATAAGATATCATTAAAGTGATTTTATATAGAATTGCGTATATAATTACCCTGTCGGTTGCTCTTCATTCTGTCCTGTTTCTGTATGCCTCCGCCTGGAATTATTCTTCTGATGAAGAACATCCTTTAGTATTTCTTTTATTAAAATTACGTTGTATTAGGTCATCTCAGTATTTTAAAAAATCTTAAAATGTTTTTATTTCACTTTTTTCCCCCTTTTTGGTGTAATTTTAATTTCATCAGTGATAGATTTTGGTCATGTTTACACTTAAGCAACCACCAACCCCATCAAGCTCTATCCCAGGTCGTCAGTTTTCTAATTTATATTATTATGTATTATGTATTAGTTTTACATAATCTTCATAATAAATGCATCATAGAATATATATTATTTTGGCCCAGTTTTTTGCACTTAATATTTTTAATATCCCGTGTTGTTATATGTATTGGATGTTTTCCTTTATTTCCAATATTTTATCATCATATTTTAGATATATGTAAATTGTGAAATAATTGTACAGTAAATGGACATATTCCCATCACTTAAACTCTATAATTATTGACATTTTGTTATATCTGTTTTATTGCCTACATATCCTTCTCTTTAGCCACTTTTCAGTATGTCATTTTAAGTTTTAAACAACTGTACATCTTACTCCAAAATGTCTCAGCATTCATAATATTAACTACAGTTCAATATTTGTTTAAAGTTATTTTTAGATAACATATATGTACAATGAAATGCATGAATTTAAAGTATACAAAATTAATTATTTTAATGCTAATAAGTACCACCATTTGCTTATCCATTTTTATGTTGGAGGATAATAGCCTTGTTTCTGGTTTAGGGTTTTATAAGTGAGCCATTATAAAGATTACTGTATAAATCTCTTTGTGGACAAATCTCTGTTAATTTCTCTTGGGTAACTGCCTGGAATTGGAATCGCTGGTTTAGAATATATGTATGTTAAACTTTATTTTATTTTAAATAGCGCAGTTGTGAGACACACATAATTAGATCTTTTTAGCTCTCCCTTTCTCTTGGATAAGCACATGCATAAACACACAGCACATATGTACAAACACATAGAGATCAGATTTTATAATGCACTGCTATCAGCAAGACTCTCAAATGGAATGCTGTAATCCATCACAGTTTTCTTTCTTTCCTGGAACTCAGCCTCACTTCCACTCTCTGCAAAACACTAAATTTTATTTTAGGTTCCTTATTATCTGATTTATACCCTAACCCGATATTTTCCCCTCTAGTAGAATAATACCGCTTTTTGAAAACTAAAATACTCTCTTTGATATTAGTACATTTCTTAGAATTATGATGCTTTGATCTTTCATCACTTAAACATATTGATGTTTCTAATGATTTCCTGCCATCTCCCATTTCAGTTTCTATACCACTCTTTCCTCCCTTATAACTTTCATTCTTACAATGATTAATATGTCCATTTTTAAAGATATGGAGAAAAGATATCTTCTCATCTTTTCTTTCAACATTGAGTATACTGTTAACCTTGAGTACTTCAGAGAGAATATGTTAATAACTAACTTAAAAGTAAAAGTCTACACCAAAAATGATGAAGGGTCAGGACAAATAAATGTAATGTCAAACAGAATGATTAAAGATAAAAACAGAACTGAAACAATAAAAAAGTACATAAGGAAAAGTGTTATCAGCAATCTGAATCTTAATTTGCTAATAAATGTCTCCTGGAAATTAAAGCAGGATTGGAAAACATTCAGGATACCATAGCTAGCTAAAAACAACAACAAAAGTTGTCTGTTCATTTATTTCCCAAGAATGCCGTATTCCTGGTACAAGTGTTTGTTGTGCAGATATTTGCTATTAGATGAAGTGCCAGTTTCATACTTGAGATCCCAGACATAAATAGTACAGTGTACTTTCTCAGTTATCAATGGCTTTCAATCAGACTTGACTCTTTGCCCTAAAGAGAATTAGCTCATGGGTGGGCAACAGAGAGGTTTACATATAGAGATAGTAGTTTTCTTATAAAATATGTTTGTATCTTGGCAATCACATGGAAAAGCCTAAATTATTTGATATTCATCATGGAAGAAGAAACTTAACTTGAAAATATTCATGAAACTTATAAGCAACTGAAATCCTCATTATCTGAAGGATCTCCATAGAGATCCTCTTCTTTCAATCTTAGAGCATTTGATGGACCTGCTGGGGAGAGCTGCCATAAACACAGTTGAACAATTGTTTTGTCATTGGGAGGGTGGCATTTGGGAATGTTAAAGTATGTACTGAATAATACTTCTTCAAGTTAGACTTTTGTTTGGGCATAATTTCATGAACTGCTGGTCCTGAGAAAAACAATCAATGGATTCATCTATATCTTAAGATTACTCCTGGTCATAGAGAGTACATGTATATATGTGTACATAAAAATAGGGAACACCCAAAGCATTTCTATGTTTCCAAAATTTGACAACTTTCATGGCAAAAAAATATTAAGGAAAAAGTATACTACAGGCTCTCTAAATTTCATACATAACCATCACCAACAGAATAAGCAAAGATAATTCAGCTAATTCAAGCAAAACATCTAACTAATATCGTCAAAAAACTTTCGTGTGGAGGGTAGGAAAAAGGCACTACAATGCTTTAGTAACATATATATATATAGCTAAATAATTCTAAATAAATCAGTATTTGAAAGGAAAAAGCCATGATTCCAATGAGAACCAGCCAAAGAAAAAGGGATGTGATATAGCACATTTTACCTTCTTACTTTTCCGTTATTACGTTCATAGTAGGGTCTGATAAATGTTACATCCTTCTGTGCCCCCATTACTTGCAAGTCATCACAGAAAGTTTGGATACAGACATTTTCAACCCAAAATATTGCCAATATAAAATTCTCCTACATATTCTGTATATGTAAAATCTCAAATAGACCTACTCAAAATCCATGTTGTTAAATAAGACGTATTCTTCACTGTCCATTTCCTGCATCCCCTTGGGTAACAGAGATCAGTAAATGCACAGAGACAGCATTTTATGTACATTCAGCACTTCTCTTTAAGGGGATCTCATTTAAAACTCAGTTTGTGGGAAGTTATATCACCTATAAAAGGGAGCAAATACAGAAGAAAGGAAATAATTCTTTGTTCATGTCTGGTTCCCTGTAAAGGGAATTTGCACTGATAGGATACTTCCACAGAAAAATATGAAAGGCAGAAGTGATATAGATGAGAACAGAGTTTGTTAAGTAGTCCAAACTGACTTCATGATGGCTATTTAATGTGAATTTCTACAAACAAGACATTTCAAAATTAGGTTTCTAGAAGTTGAATCCAACTTCTGGTAAAATTCTATAATAACTTAACCTAATTACTCCTTGAGTAATACTGAACTGTGAATGTCAGTTTTGTAGAAGTGGGTGGGAAAATGCAGATACAGTTTATATCCCTAAAAATTATATTTTAATATAGTTTTAAATTAAAACGTGTCTCAGAAGAGTTCTTATAAAGCTAATCTTCTTAAAAGTATTAACTCATAATTGTATAAATATCAACTATAAAAATAATAATTACAAGAAGAGAAGAGGTAGAACTAACAAGGTATTAATAACTAAAATAGTAATTTATATACTTTTTTTTTTTTATTTTATTGGGGAGGGGGACAGGATTTTATTGAGGAACAATGTGTACTGCCAGGACTTTTTTCCAAGTCAAGTTGTTGTCTCTTCAATCTTAGTTGTGGAGGGTGCTGTTCAGCTTTAAGTTGTTGTCCTTTCAGTCTTAGTTGTGGAGGGCGCAGCTCAGCTCCAGGTCCAGTTGCCATTGCTAGTAGCAGGGGGTGGAGCCCACCAACCCTTGCAGGAGTGGAACCGTCAACCTTGTGGTTGAGATGATGCACTCCAACCAACTGAGCCATCCAGGACCTCAGCGGCAGCTCAGCTCAAGGCGCCTGTTCACTCTTGGTTGCAGGGGGGGGGCTGCCCACCATCCGTTGCGGGAGTCCAGGAATTGAACTGGCAACCTTGTGGTTGAGAGCCAGAGCTCCAACCAACTGAGCCATCTGGGAGCTCAGTGGAAGCTCAGCTCAAGATGCGTGTTCAATCTTAGTTGCAGGGGGCGCTGCCTACCACCCCTTGCAGGACTCAAGGAGTTGAACAGGCAACCTTGTGGTTGAGAGCCTACTGGCCCATGTGGGAATCAAACCAGTAGCCTTCAGAGTTAAGAGCACGGAGCTCCAAACACCTGAGCCACCGGGCCGGGCCCCTAATTTATATACCTTTTAACAAGATATTTTAAAATTATAGATAGCACTATAAATGGCATAATAAAATAATGTCAGCTCTCTCAATCTATGTCTGTAAATAAACTTCACTGCCTGTGGTTGCTAATTATTGAGTCATGAAATAAAGAAATCAAACTGGGGAGTCGGTGATTCTGAACATATCAATCTTCCTCTCTCTCTCTCTCTCTCTCTCTCTCTCTCTCTCTCTCTCTCCCTCTCTCCCTTTCTCCCTCTCCCCCCTCCCTCTATGTCTCCCTCTCTCTCTCATTTAATTAGCTAAGAACTTTTCATGTTGTTTCTTGAGTTATCCAAGCATTTTCTTAAGGTTCCATTTTGCTTACCCTGAGAATCTTTTTTAAAAAGGTCACATTTGCTGACATTTCTTAGTTATGTTTTTTATGGTTTATTACAATAATATAAAGTAGGCTTTAAATTTTTCAAATCTGAAGATTCTTTAAAATTATGATAAGTACCCCCGTCCCTGTTCCTCATCTGACTTTGCCCCTAGCTATGCCAAATGGGTTAAAGTTTTTATTTTTCACCAGAAGTTTGTATTCTTCTGAAATTGATTATGTTATAATTATTTAATCTTTATAGTAGAAAACTAAGAATATCTCTACAGCCAAAAGAAAAAGAAAGAGTATTTGATTCCAAGAATGCTGATATCTTAATAATTTTGCCTGTTGAATGTAATCACTGAAGAGGCAATTAAATTAATTATAATCATTGAAAAGGTGACTAAACTCAATGTCCATTTATATTAAGGGCACTTTGCCTGTTTCAAATACGTAGCCTCACTTTGGGCACTAGGTAGGACCTTGAGTAAAATGTTTATGCCTGAGAGAGAAGTCCAAGAGGAATTAACCATAGGCTAATCCATTGTACAGCATGATTTCAGTGATGAATTGTATTAGTTGACGGAGAATCGAATAAGATATATTTGCCAGAATCAGAATTACATATTGTATAGACTTATATATAAATTCACTATTTATTTGAATCATATATAAAAACTAGAAATAGAAAATATTGGCAAGCTTAATTTGTACCACTGATGTGACATCATAAAGAAGATGATAGTAACTCTCCAGCTAAGAATAGGTGAGTATGGTCTCTGTCCTACTTTTGTGAAATATGTGTTTGAAGGAGCTACTCTTTCCTTAGTGTGTTCTATGACTTTGACCTTAGGGAATAAACCTACATTTTACTATAGACATAATTATCCCTTTACTTCTCTGTCCTGTTTACATATCCTTAATCGGCAATTTCCATTCTTTTATAGCTTTTTTTTTTAACCAAAATTTTTACTCTTGAAACTTGTTTTACCTATAGGTAACACATTTTCTCTGAAGAGATGTTCTACATGATACCTTTTTTTCTGACATCTGTATTCTGCTGTGACTATCTGCTATGAACCTGTGACTATTTTTTAATATTCATTTTATTTAATTCACTTTTTTCAATTGGTGGCATCTACAAATCATTGTTCCACACTCTATACTATTCCTGACATTAATTCTAGGTACAATGGCTGGAGCTATGTATTTCACTTTTGAACATTACTTCTTTTGGCAGAAAAAACACATTTTACAGTCTAGTTACGAGGTGTGATCAAAAAAATATGGTGAACATTTAAATTAAAAAACGTTGTAGTAAAAAACCCATTGCCATTAATCCCTCTCAAAATACTCCCCCTGGCTTCAAACACACTTATCCCATCATGATTGCCACTTTCTGAAGCAGTTCTGGAAGTCCTCTTTCATGAGTGTCTTTAGTTGGGCTGTTGTGGCTGGCTTGACATCCTTAATTGAATCAAAACATTTACCTTTCATGGTCATTTTGACTTTGGGGAAGAGCCAGAAGTCACAGAGTAAATAAGACGGATGAGGACACCTGTAATGTTTTTATTTGACAGAAATTGCCGTACCAGAAATGATGTGTGACACGGAGCCTCTCCAATGTGATAAAAACATATGGTGACTGCTGATGCCGAGTGCCATCCAATCGAAAGGCAGGGATCTTCAATACTTGAAGTGGTGTGGAGAGAATTAGTAACAGTGTATGACAAGCTTCAACTTGTTCGGTGTAGTCAGTCAGGTGTGAGCTATGGTTGAGAGAAGGTGTATTTTAAAATGTGCTCTAAATCATGACAATGTTCCGTGTCACACATCGCTTCTGGATATGCCAATTTCTGTAAAATAGAAACATTACAAGTGTGTCCTCATCCACCTTATTCCCCAGATCTGGCCCTGTGAGACATCTGGCTCTTCCCCAATGTCAAAATTACTATAAAAGGTAAACATTTTGAATCAATTCAGGACATCAAGGCAGCCATGACAGCGCAACTAAAGACACTCAGGAAAGAGGACTTCCAGAACTGCTTCAGAAAGTGGCAAGAACGATGGGATGTGTGTGTTCAAAGTGAAGGGGATTGATGGCAATGTGTCTTACTGTAATACATATTTTTTTAATTTAAACATTCACTGTATTGTTTGGTCACACCTTGTTACTGAAAAAAATCTTTATTTCAGTAACTTAACGAGTACACATAACATGATGTCTACTTATTCCATCACTATAACAAGCCTATGAGATGCATGCAATTATTATCCATGTTTCTGATGAGACAACTGAGGCTCAGAGAGGTTGCATGGATTACTCAAGATCCAACAGCTAGTAAATAGAAGAGCTGGGGTTTGACCCAGGAATGCATAGTTCATGTTCTTATGCATGCCCTCTCAGTTAAATAAAGAACTCATTTTAAGAAGAACTTTCATAAAGCAAATTTACCGTTTATGCATACTTATAATGTTACAATATTATTTTATCAGAAATCTTTGTTGTCAACCAAATGTGGAAAATATTTCTTTGTTATTTTATGTGTGCTCAATGACATATAAAAAATTACCACAAGCTTAGAGGCTTAAAACAATACACATTTATTTTCTTCACATTTTCCATGGGTCAGGAGTCTGGGCACAATTTATCTGGATCCTCTGCTCAGGGTTTCACAAAACTGGAATTGAAGTGTTAGCTGGGCTACATCCTCATTTTGCTCATTCAAATTGGGAAGTACGGCTTCCAAGTTCCCTCAGGTTGTTGGCAAAATTTATCCTCTTGCAATTATAGGACAGAGATCTCCATATTTTAGCTAGCTGCCAGGTCCTCTATCCTTTTTTTTTTTTTTTTTTTTTTTAATTTAAAGTTTATTGGGGTGACAATTGTTAGTAGAGTTACATAGATTTCAGGTGTATAATTCTGTAATACATCTTCTATATATCACATTGTGTGTTAACCACTCAGAGTCAGTTATCTTTCCATCACCATATATTTGGTCCCTTTTACCCTCTGTTCTTTACCATGTGGCCCTCTCCATAGGCAGGTCATGATGTTTGTTTCTTCCAGACCATCAAGAAAGTCTCTCTACATTATGCCAAGACAAAGTCTTATAGATTATAAAGTAATCATAGGGTGACATCACATTAGATTTTCCATATGCTGTTGGTTAGAATCAACTCACTGGCCCCACCCTCACTTAGGAAAAGGAGATTACACAAATTCCTGGACACCAGAAAGTGGGAAATCATTATGGGAGTCCTCTCAGGATTTGTATGCCACAATTATTATGACCATTAAAAATACTAATGCCAAATTCTATACCTTGGTTTGCATAAAGGCAAAGAGTTTAGGGGATATTAAACCCCTTCTGTGATACCTTTTGAATCTGAGTAACGAGCTGCAAACTTTTTTACTTTCTTCAGAGAGGACAGCATTGTAACTTTTGAATGTTAGTGGATGTCATTGGTACAGGATTGATCCTATTTCCTCAGTACTCAGTCCTGGACCCCTAAGTCTGAAGCACCCATGCACCAGTTCATCCAGTGAGGAGGACATTCCCTTACTGGAGCCGTTTTCTCTGTCAGTCTTCCAAGTGGCGGAACTGAAGGAAACAATAATTACAGTTCCTTCTTAGAGTATTGGAAACAAGACTCTGTATGTGGAATATATTTCAAATTTGATTACTGTATTAATGGTTGCTCAGTGATCAATGTACACATCATTGATGTGGGCAGCCCAACAGTACTCAGCATATGCATCTAATTGACTTCAGTGAACAAACCTAGTGTATTAAACATGACTTGAAGAAGGAAAAAAAAAAAATCTTTCATGAAATTGCCCCCTATGAATTGGAATCAGTTCATAATGCTACTTAAGTTACTTTCCATTCCATCCACTTTTAACTGACTCACTATCCACAATGATACGATTGCTTCAAATTTAACTTCCAGGTGTATGTTTCTATTTATAACAGTTTAAGAAGCTCTTACAAGTCTAGAATTAAGAAAATTTGAAAGTATTAGCTATTCAGATACTATAAATTTAAAATGAGGTAACAAAATATATTCTATGTGGAAGTACACACACAACAAAAAGAATAATATGAAATTCTGCATTTAAGTAAATTATATTTTTTTGATGAGGAAATGAGTTCAGATACATAAGAATATGGAATTCGGGGTAGTTAAAAATGCTAAAGTGTTTGTGCCATACTCAGGCATTTAATGCTTAATTTATTATTAAGGACAGCTCCAGGCAAAAGTTCTGCTCTAAAGATTGGCAAGGCCATTCCATGGACCAAAAATACCCAGTAAATAAACTGGCTTCATGTACTCATATGCTCAATCATAAGTTGGCATAACATTTTTAAAAATGTGGTACTACTTCAAGTGTGTGATAAAGACTACTTGGTAATGATTCACACAGAGATAGATTTCATTTTACAGGATGCTTAGGGTCTAAAATTTACTGGTTAGTCTTCACTCTGAGGGATTCTGTTGTGGTCACAGTGGTATTCTTAATGGTAAAGGAGAAAAACAATCAGCTCAATGTACTTTTTGTTTTGCAGAGTTCACTTATCTAATCATTAGGTCTGCAAAATAAGGCTAGAAAATAGAAAGGCATTTATTTACTTTCCACTTTAAAAACAGGAAAAAAAAAATAGTGGCACCCAGAATTTGAATGTATAATTTAGGTCTCATGACCCCTGCCATAGCAGTTTTTTAGAGAAAATATAGAGTGGTCATTACCCAACAGATTCCAAGAATATTCAAGAAACATCTATCCATATTATCTCAGAACATGTGGTACAGCAGGGTCACAAAACATTTAAATTGAGGTAGTTCCTTGATATTTCTGTCTAAGAATGGATGTTTTAACAGAAATGTATTTCTCACAGTTCTAGAGGCTTTAAGTCTGGGATGTTTTTGGTTAGAGCTCTTCTCTCTTCCTGGCTTGAAAGCTGCCTTCTTACTGTGTCCTCACATGAGAGAGCAGGGAACACTAAGGTAAATGATGTGGGATCTGTTGACAGTTTCTGGGTGTGGGCCAGGATCCTGTCTCGTGAAACCGAAGAATGGACACACGGACCAGGGAGAGGCAAAAAGTTGTAAAGGAAGATAGTTTATTAGAGGCAGGAGAAGAGGTGGCCGCTCCCAAGAAGAAGGGGGTACCTGAAACTGGGAAGCCCAGTGACTGAGGCAAAAGCTCTTACTTTTATACCTTCCCTTCCTTGTTTGGGGAAGGGGACTGGAGCTTTCTAATGGAATTCATCTATCAGGTTTGTCCTGTTTTCCCAGCCTGAAGGGATTAACAAAATAACCCATTCGTATTATCAGATCTGCTCCTTTGTCCAGCCAAAAGGGATTTATGAGATAATTTATTAACCTCAAGGCACGTTCTCATATCTTTGTCCTGGAGTGAAGGAGACATTCCAGAACCTGGAGTTCCAGGATATGGCTGCTTTTTGTTTATTCCACCGGGGACCTTCCTGTCTACCTAAAGACATGCTCACCTGTCTCAACAGGGCTAAACCAAGTTAAAATAAAACTCACTATTAACATCAATATTCAGCAATTTTTTGAAATGTTTCTACAAACCTTTGAATAATTTGCACCGTTTTGAAAAAGTTAATTATGACAATTTTTGACAGTTTTTTTCATTATTTTTATCGTGTGTCAAGTTTTCAGTGGTCCTTAACATTACCATGTTTGTTTATGTAATTCTAGTATTTATTTTTAATGTGCTCCCAATATTTCGAAATCTAGAATTTTAGCTTCTGCATAAAATTTGGAAAATACACTTCCCTGTCTGTAAGGTCAAAAGGTCAAGGAAAACATGGCAATAGCTGAGTTGTGCCTTCCCCTATTATATTGCATCTATTCTTTGTGAATTATATCTGTACAGCCCTCCTTTTGTTATTCAGATAATTCCTGTGGGATTTCAACCACCACCTACACTAAATTGGTACTGGGATATACATTATGCGATATTAAAATGACCTCACTTTTCTAAAGAGAAAAAAGTTTCTTAGTGCATGGCATACTCCCTTTCCCATATGAAATGGGAAAACATATATATAGTGGTATATGCAAATTTGCCCAAGGGTGAAGGATAGACTTTTAAAGCCCCCTTTTTTCTCTCTTTTAACAATCCAGCTCTCATGCAGGTTGGTAACCTAAATTCAAACAACCTGTATCATTTGAAAAATTTTAACCAAATTATTTAATTGAAAATGACCCTAGGTTTGTAGTCCCTCCAGTCAAACATCAGAAATTAGCATGGGTCTTATTCATTTTTAAATGGTTCCTCAACTTTCTACTATATTACAAAATTCCTCCTAAAAAAATTAATAAATTCTATATTTGCTAGATTTATGCAGAGTTGATTTCTGAGGCTTTGTAAACAAAACATACAATTTTTATCCATGTGTTTTGGTATTTTGTCCTTGTTAGATTACAAATGCCTCGTATAAGACATCTTGATTTATTCCATATTTAACTGGATTCTAATACAATCTCATGAATTCTCTGTCATCAAATAACCCATTTTTTTGTTATGTTGATGATGATTAACTGGGTTACTTAAAAAATAAAAAATAATAATAATTTACAAAAGAATATGTGCTACAGATATTTTTTTAGAAATAAAAATTGAATAATATAAAATTAGTTGCAAACATTCAACTGCCTCTGAGGCCTTGTTTAGATGTATGCCTACTATTAAATAATTCTAATGTACCAGTTATTTTTATTTTCATCTTTTACTTAAGCATTTTGTATCTTAGCATATTCATTGTTTTTATTTTTACTGCCAGTGATATTTCATGAACCTATGCTACAATGTATGTATTATTAGGGTTTACACTATTTTGACTTTTTAGAAAATAGTAAATGCCCTTTCTTTCTTTAGAATTCCCATGAGTTGTAGTCTTTTATCCACAATAATTAATCTGGTTATATTTATTTATACATATGGCATTGCCCAAAGTCTGCAGTAATAAACACTGGCATCAACTATGTATAAATGTTAAAAGCATTATGCTATAATCTTGCAGAATTTTATCAACAACTTTTATTTGTTTCTATTGTTGTTCTTTATAAAAGCAAATTCATTGGCCTAACTAGACAATTCATTCCTCTGTGCTGATTTTTGGCAGTATTGTTGCTATTAGGAAGTCAGATGTCAGTAAAATTTGTATACTTCTGTGTGTGTGTGTTTGTCTTTTCTAGATGTCTAACAGATAATTTCTTTGTCATTAATATGCTGTGCTTCAATTGTGTTGTGCAGAGGTGTGAAGCACCTCTTGTAATTGCAGAAGCTGAACGTGACTTGTATTCATCTTTTGTTATCGGTATATATAGAGTATTACAATTTTAATAATTTTTTACTTTCTTAAAATGTGTATGCATTTCTTGGCACCCTCTGTATATATGTATGTTATAAGCATTTTAAAATTATGATAATTTTAGCAATCACCATGGAAGCTTGTTGTATTGGTTTTGTATGGCTGGCTACTATAACAAATTACTATTAATACAAACATAGTGACTTAAAATAGCACAAATGTATTATCTTATACTTCTGTAGTTTTAGAAGTCTCAAATGGCTCTCACTGAGCTAAAAATCAAGGTCACTTTCTGGAGGCTCTGGGGAAAATTCATTCTCTTACCTTTTCCAAGTTCGAGAAGATGCTCAGGTTCGTTAGCTTGGGCTCCTTGCTCCATCTTCAAAGCCAGCAACATCAAAGTCCTCCTCACACTTTCCTCTCACCCTTCTTCCACCTTTAAAGGGCTTTGTGATTATCCAGGTAAAGATCCTACCTGGATAACCTATTCACAGGTTCTATGGATTAGGACTTGGATAGCTTTTGTTTTGGGGGAGGGTATGGGGTTTTATTCTAACTACCACACTTATCACAGTATTGTCAGGGTACTACCACTGGGATGCATTAGCTCTTTGTTTTTTCTGTCTTTCCACTCAACTTTCAGAATTCCTAAAGAGAAAGTACAAATAGCCTAAGTTGAGTCATTATATCCACTATCTGTGTACTGGATGGAATTGTCATTCTCATCAATTCCATGCTAAATGAGAGAATTTCTTAAAAGTAAATTGATGTTCTGCTACCACGGGAACCAGAGGAATGAATGAAAGAAGTCAGGGAATAACAAATGTACTTAGTAAAAATTAAACTGACACAACACACAGAAATGCATAAGTATTGATATTTATTTTCCAAAGTGTGTCTTTCGGTATGTTAGTAGATTGATGTGACTGCTTATAAAGAAGAAAACTACAATTGTTTCATTGGCGTCTAATTTTGAGAATTATTCTAAGCATATCCTTTTCTTTGGTATTTAATAATATTAAATAAGTCAACAAACTAAAGCATTGAGAAATTTTGTAGCAATGTAAGCTGAAGACAGTTTTTCCTAATCTATTTGAGTAAGGAAACTTTTGTTTCTAGATTTCATTCTTACTTCCAATGAAACATCCAAGAGGATACGTGCTTTGAAAAAGAATTATTTAGAGCAACTTTCCTGAGTGCTACCGGAAGTGGCATAATCAACATTTTGGTGGTACAAAACTCTGAAAATTCATACTGTGCATTTAAAATAAAACATTAACTTCAGGATCTTTCAATTAATGTGAGCAAAGGCAATGTTATGGAGAGATGCTATAGTTCAGGTGTCCAAACTTTTTTCAACGTTTTTTACCAAGGGCCATGTGCAGTAAAATACACAAACAGCCGGGCCACTCACTCGAGGTGAAATACGTATTGCCTCACCTGGTTTATTTAAGTAAACTAAATATATTTTTGGAATTTGCTGTGGGCCAATTAAAAATGGATTGCAGGCCACAGTCAGCCTGCGAACCGCAGTTTGGACACCCCTGCTATAGTGTCACTGAAAATATGGCTTATAAACAAAAATGGTAATGCTATTTACTATTGTTTTGAAAGTTTTAAAATATATATAACTACAGAAGAGCAACTGTTACCTGATTTAATTGATGCTGAGCATATCTTTTAGCAGTATTTCCTTGGTTCTGAGTCCTCAGTGATATATGTATCGGGGTCATTAAAAGTCCCTCATCTTCATTCTGGCCATAAAATGTATAAATTCTAAGAGTGAAATGTAGTTATAGTCTTTTGAATTAACAGCACTTTCCTTAACATTGATTTAATTTGCATTTGTTGGTTGTGTGATTTATTATTTAGCCTCTGGAAGTAGATGCCTAATGGGAGGAAGTCACAGAGCAGATCCAAATGGCGTGAGAGAGTAATTTCAGTGTATTTCATTAATATACTTTGCCTGCTAATGTTTAGTAAGGTGAAGACAGTCTGAGGTTTTGCCATTCTCCTTTTGACATTAATTTATCAAATAGTTATGGTGTACAGGCTATGCATAAGACATATTTTGTATATTGTGGATGTGGTAATTAATAATATACAGACTCAGCAATGAAGTAGGTTATATCCTTGAGGGACAGACAGAGGAGTGAACAGGCAATTTTAAAACCAGACATAAAAGAGACAAAAAGTATTATGAAGTTTCAAAAGCAAAAGGAGAATTCTGTTGTTGTCGTGGAGTGAAGTGTTATTGATAATGGTTTTTGAAAGGGTGTGTCATTGAAGAGAACAATGTTCTGTGAGTTAGGTTTTGACCAGTAAAGAAACTGAGAGTGTGGGGGGAAATGTTTCAATTGCTAGTAGATAAAGAGCAAAAGTATGTTTGGGTGTTCTTGAGCGAAAGGGTTGTAGTCCAAGTAGCAGGAATAAGAGATATATGAAAGGAAAGCTTGAGAAAACAGGCTATAAAAGCTGGTTTAAGTCCATGGAATCTTGGCCTATAAATGCTCAGCTGACGAGTTGTTAAAGAATAGAAATGTATTGAAGACTGTTGAAAGAGACGGGGCATAATCAGTAGTTTGCTTTTGGAAAATTATTCCAGGATGTTTGTGGGAGGGCAGATGAACAATAGGGTGAAATCTAGTAGAAAGTCGAGCTAGAACTATCTAGTCAAGAAGTCAAGTGACCTTGTTGCAATGATGAGAAAACAAAAAACAACGTATGTTGAGTGAGGTACTGTTGAGGGTAGATGAATAAATAGAATAAACAGGGTACTGGATCTAGATCAAGAGAAGAGACAAAGAGGGGATGTCTAGGAGTGACATCAAAGAGATAATGAATTAGAAAATTGACATTTATTTCATTAAAAGTGAGGAGGTTTGGAAATTTTGATGGTTTATTGGGAAAGCTGATGACTTGATTTGGGGTATGTTGAGGAATTGATAGGTAGGCATTTATCAGGAGAATATTATTAATGCCCACTGTATTTCAAGTACTATACGAGGAAGTAGAGGTTTAGTAAATGAACATGACAGACTCAGTTTGTTCCCTTAGGGAGGTTAGAATCTAGTAGATAAGACAGAAAATAAATGTAGATGATTGCTTTAAAAAACAGTCCCATGTTTGTCCCTTCCTAACTGAAGGTAGAGTTCAGTTTGATGTCCCTTAAATATGGATTGGCTTTGTGACTCATTTTGGCCAGTGGATGATTAGCAAACATAATACATGTAGAGACTTGCAAAATGTTAGTGCATTGTGTACTCTTGTTTTTGAAACCCTAACTTTGCCATATGAAAAAATCTGGTCTAGTGTGCTAAAGAATGAGAGATACATGGTTCAGTCACTCCTAATGCATTGGCTGACAGCCTGCTAATTGCCAGAACTGTAAATGAGGCCTTCATACTTAGATCATCTGTGTACCAGCTGATCTGACTAGAAATGCATAAGAAAGCCCAGCAGGGTTCAGCCAAGTAAATTCACACCAGAAGGATTATCTATCCAACCCGTGGAATCATGAGCTAAGCAACATTTTATTTAAGCTACTAAGTTTTGAGGTACTTATTTACACAATAAAAGTTAACTGACAAAATACATACATACATACATACATACAAATGTTGTTGATCTTGTCTTTCTATGGTCCTGTCTTGAACTCTTTAAGTTACCTAGTCTCTTCATGCTGTTAACTCAGATTCTTGCAGTCCACTCTCTGAAAAACCACTTGTTTTTTCTATCTCAAGTCTGCTAGTATCCGGTGTCCAAAAGTCCTATAACTCACATGATCTGTAATTCATTGATCTAATCTTCTTTTTACGATACCTTACCTCCCTAGTGTCCTTTTCTATATTCTATCTAACTTACATGGCCAGTCATGAAAATCTCTCTTTGTGCACCGGCTCTTATCTCCTTTGCCCCCTCCTGTTTGTCATTCACCATTAACAAAACCACAACTGACTAAATCTAATGCTTTGCCTAATCCTTGTATCCCCCCATGTAACTGAACACAATTATTTCCACAGACCTAGATCTCCAGCGCTTCTGTATAGCTACCCATCACTCATAATATAGCCCCACGCACATTTTGCTCTCCCAACTCTCCTAGAACAGGTTTCTTGTTTGTTTGATTGTTTGTTTTTCCCCCTCAAACTCTAATGTGAATACAAATCACCTGATGGTATTAGAAAAGTCCAGCTTTTGTTTCAGTTAGCTTGAGGAGGGACCTGAGACTCTGAATTCTTAACATGCTCCCAGTGATGGAGGCACTACTTTTTCTTAGACCATACCCTTAGGAAAAGGTTCTAGAAGATCATTTCCTATGTTCTTCTGTCTCATAAACCCCAGATCTCCTTCTCGTTCTTGCTTTAAGGTAATGGTCCTTCTCCTGACTTCACAGAAATAGTCAACAGAGAAAGTTGATAGCTCAAAATCATGACTTCCTACATAACACTCTCTGTATCTTTACAATCTGTCTTGCCATCAGTCAACTATGTGTAATCCTAACGAAAGCCAATATTTTCCTCTGTAGGGTAGAGGACCCATCTGTTGAAGGAGGTAATCAGGAGAAGTGACCTCCGGTTGATCCTTGATCTAGACCTGGGCAATTGGCAGTTCTGTACCCCCTCCCTCTGTCTTTAGAAGGTGCATTCTGTTTGCCTTACCCACACTATAGCCTGTGCAGGGACACAGCCTGCACAGATGGTGTTGAGACTTTCTGGATGGTATATATGACTGAACCCAGTTAAGGCCTCTATAGAAACCTGAAGATTCTGGTGATTAGGTTCAGAGATCTGCTTCTTTTGTAGGCCTAAAGCAAGCCTTGTAAGCAAGTTCCCTTGCTTATTGAAACTGTTACCTGCCAATCTGGAGTGCTTTACCTCCTTTGGCCTCTCCTTCTTGTAGCTGTGCAGGGGCCAGTTTGTGAATCAATAATATTTCCTCTTACCTACTCAGGGACATTGTTTCCAAAATTGTCCTCCTCCTCCTATTATAGAATTCTCATACTCTTCTGCTTTCCTAAGTGTGGGTGTAGATAAGAATCATCTAGCAATTCTCACTTAAGTCTACTCAAAACTTTTCCCACCATCATACTGCTCCTGCCAAATCATGAATAAACTCCATGTATTTAAATCCAATGATCATTTATTAATTCACTGTTTGACCGGTCTTTGCATTTGACAGATTTTTTCAATCTCTTCACTCAGTTTCCATGACCTCTCTGGATTTTTTTTTTTCTTGTGTCATTGGACATTCTTAATCTCTTTTGCAAATTCCTAATCTTCTCCTTGACCGCTTAATAGTGACTGAATGAGGACTCCATCCTTAGTTCTCCCCTTCCTCCACTTTCCTTTTCTCTCTCCTCTCCTCTTCCCTCACCTTGCTTTGTCTTCTATCCCCTTGTCTTCTCTATTCTATCTATATTCACATCCATAGGATCTGGTGTAGTATCATGACTTTAAATTCATCTAAATTTCTAATCATATATCTCCAGTCAACAACTTGCTCCTGAAACACAGATCCTTATAACTGTTACTGGTTATTTCCAAAGATCTAACAGATATCTCAACCCAACATTTCTAAAACTCCTAATCACCTCACCCTGCCAAATTTGCTGAATCCCCAGTCTTGTATATTTTAGATATATCAATATCTAAATGGCAACTCCATCCTTGTAGATACCTTTTGATCATTCATAAGTCCTCTCTTGCTCTCACACCCAAATTCAGTCTTTCAGGAATTCTGTTCAACTGACCCCCAAAATTCATCCAGAAGCTGACTGCTTCTTACCACCCCAGTGCTACACTTTGCTCTAAGTCACCATCTTTTCCCAAATGACTCCTGAAATAGCCTTCTAATGGGTCTCTCTTTCCATCCATTCAGAATTATCCTTTAAATAAGCAATTCCGATTCTCTGCTTTAATCCCTCACTACCTCTCAACTTCATTCAGAGTGACAGCCAAAGATTTTACAGTAACCGCCAAGGTTTCACATGATCTTTCTACCCCTATTATATTACCTCTCTGACTTCATCTTCTGCAATCCACCCTCCCTTCCCAGCCACCGCCAGCCACCCAGCAACACCTACTTTCTCTTGCTCCAACACACCAGGCATGTTCCTAGGAGCCTTCAGACCTTTGTACTCATTTCCCTTCTCTTGGAAAGCTCTGCCCCAGATAAAAAACATGGTTCAACCCCGTTATTTTCTTTAGGTCTTTTCAGAAAAGCCTAATCTCTTCATTTTATAATGAAAAAGTTCCCCCCCACCCCTCTACTCCCTTTTTCTTCACATTGCAAAGGTTTTTTCTTCCCCCTCCCACAACAGTTATCATCTTCGAATTGTCTATACCATAAAATTTATTTCTTTTTTATAGTTCTTGTTTATTGTCAAAGAAAAATTTAAGTTCCATAGTTCTAAGAGTCTTTGTTTTTGTTTTCATTTTTTTCACTGATACACCCCAAGTACCTAAAATAGTGTCTAGAAGATAGCAGAACACAAGTATTACTTAACTGAATGTTGAGCGATTGGAGAATGTAGGGGAATAATAGGACGCTATATTACTTAATACTAGGCAGAGAGTTGTTACTAGACATGTGATCTGTCAATGCTCATTGCATTACCTGAAATATCAGATTTTTTTTCACCTTGGCCACACATGGAAACATGTTGAGAATTGATATCTATATTCTTTATATAAGTATTACAGTTCTGGCATTCCAAAAATCTTTCTGAATCCCGTTTTAGAGTTCCAACTGGCATAGCTGTTAATTGCTTGGTATTTACCTGTTCATTTACAAATCAAAGTATTAATTTAACTTAAAACATTGGAGAATAACCTCTTCTTGCACTTTATAATGCTGATGGCAGGTTAGTGCCTCTTTAATGCCATCACCACATACAATATGAATGGAATTACAAGAGACCACTTACCGTTCAATTACCAGTGCACCTATTGCTTGGTCTTTGAAATGGCACTGTGCATTTTAAAAAGGTCTATTTAGTTAAGCAACATAATTTATTTAAGAAGGTTTTAAAAGCACACATGCATCTATCATTTCAGAAGGCAGTGCCTTGTATGTAGCAGAAATTATAAACAAAACAAACAAATTCCTACAACTGAAACAGAACTAGCTTGTAAGATGGCATCATTGAATGTAGTTTCACAGGTCTCAGTGAAGGGAGAGAACCATCCTACTCAAAATAAAGAGCAGTGTCTGCTTTCTAGACTTTAACACATTAGTATCTCCAACAAATTTACAAATTATGTTCCAGTTCCAAACAGGCATTCATAGTAGGTCACAGTTGAGGGGTTAGGTGTTTTAAGACTGTTTATGAGGCAGCACTTCGAATCTGGAAAGATCACATTGGCATTTGTAGCACTCTGTGTGTGCAAATAGGTTTCTTGTTCAAGCTTCTGCAACAAACTGTGGCAAAGCTGCTTGCAAAGTTGTCTCTAATGAGACAGCTTAAATGTGTTGCCACCTGGGTATTTCTGATCTGGCTTTTCAAGCTCTCCAAAGGAGGCTGCATAAAGAATCAAAGAGCCTGCGAGCAGTTGAGATACAACCCCAGGAAATGTCAAAGGCAGATTTCAGCTTACTGTTCTGGTAAAACAGGGAAATGACCAGAGAAGTGAAATCCATGTGTGTTGTTTCAAAGGACCCTCTGATACACTGGTTATGTGCTTAGGGGAGAGACAAGTAACCAGAATCCCTGGGGTTTTCCCTTTCATGTGAGTGTCTGTCTCGTCAGTATTCTCCCAGGCACGATGATAACTGGTTTGTGAGCAGAGCCTGCATCATAAAACTCACCCAGGGCCCTTGGCCACGGGAAATCCCCTGAGGAAAGCAGGGCCAGAAGCAAATTCTTACATAGGCCCTCCCCTCTAATACTAACATTTTATTCCAAGGGAAATTAAAGCAACATTAAGTAGGGGAAAAAGTGACAGAATTGTCAGATCCTCGGGACACGTTCCAAATACCAAAACAGGCAAGACAGACCCATTTGCTTTTTTTCTTTTCTTTTTTTTTTTAAGTAATAGTTGAAAATTGAGGATTAGCAGATGGGTGAAAAGTCGTCTGCTGATGACGTCTTGGCAATCTTCAGGAAGTTCTGATTTCCACATCATTATACAGGCTATTCACCCTCATGATTGGGAAGCCCCCAAGACACTCAGATAACCATACTGCATTTGAGATCTAGAGTGACTACCTAAATCCACTGCATCTTGTCCAGAGAAATAATCTGCAGCAGCTGGTCTCGAATGGCGATTACCTAATACTCGTGGCACTAAGCATATGGGCAAGGTGCCGTGTAACTGCACAGTGTTGTTCTCTGAAACATTAAGTAAAATAAAATGAAGTTTCCCTTCACTGACACCGGCAGCACATGTATTCCTACCTTCAACAAGCAGCTGTTAAGTGCAAAGCAAAAGACGATTACATAAGAAAAAGAAGTCAATTTTCTAATTAACTTAAAGACAAACACATCACCTGAGAAACAACTTCCAAACACAAATTCCTTCCAAAATCAAATCTCTGTTTTACTAATATAGAGGCTGATTTGGTAAAGTACAACACACTTGTTTCATGGATGGTCATTTATTTTCAGGTCTGAGACTCATTTGGGTCTCTTTTAAGCTTATCCTGCCAGTCCCTGACTTTAGAGTCTCTGTTCTGTGTGTTTATAATGATGTATAATATATAGATACACATGTATAATTTAATAAAATATATGATATTTAGTATCTATATACTGTCCACTTTTCTTAAGTATTGACCAGAGCTTGCCAGGGATATGGAAAGGCCTTGATTCCATCCTGGATAACTATTTTCCAGTTAGGTTGCTTTGGGAAAGTCATTTAAATTTCCATAACCTCAGACTCTGTCTGTAAAGTTGACTGAGAAAAGGAGCTCTCGCGTTGGTTCCTAACAGAGCACCGTGTTATTCTGCTCTCATGCCTAGTCTAAAGTCCCCTAGAAGAATAGGGGAGATATTTGAAGACGGAAGTTTGAAGATTTTACACAGTCTGAATCATCACATTATTGCTTTGCACTTAGGTAGCACTAAACTTTTTTTATTAACTGATATGCTTTCTTATAAAAAACCCTGAATAGAACATAAGAGTTACTTAACTGTTATTATTATTTTTTGTGAGAAAAATGAAGTGCAAATTTAAGAATTTTTAATTTCCCATCAAGTGTTCTATGCGTACCTGCTTCATTTCCACTCTATTTCAAATATGTAAGCAACTCATCATTATTAGAAATAAGTATAAATAACCTCTAGAATCTCATTTATCATTTTTTGAAATGTACAGGATATTTTAGTGTCTTTGACAAACTATCAAGTACAACTCACTGACTACATAGAAACAATGTAGTTTTTTTTATTTAGTTGTTTCAAAATAAACAAAAACTCTGAATCATAAAGAAGAATATGGAGACTTGTCATAAAACAAATGCCAGAAATTTGTTTAACATATGTATGTATTATGTTGGGCTACTATATCAATTTCAGTAAGCTGTGTTATGCTATAATAACAAACTTCAAACTCTCAGTGGTTTTTGCTACAGGCCCATCAATGGAAAGCTATGGATTATTCCCTAACACCTTTAATGAGAAACTTATGATGCTAATGTAGCTTCCATATAGATTATATCTAAGATCATGGGAGAAAAATGAGGTTATGGAAAAGTATACACTGGCTGTTAACATTTCTGCCAAGAAGTGATAAGCACCCTTCTGCTCACATCTCATTAATCTAAACAAGTCATATGGTCATGCTTGAGTTCAACAGAGTTGTGTTGTGTATTCAACCTGCAGGGAAGGATTTAAAAAAAAATGTGGTAAAGATTAAAAGAGTGTACCATAGCTACTTTCCAAAATAAGTTGATATATTAAAAGAGATGGTAAAGATTACTGAGGTAACTAGTTATGTATATATGATTTAAACAATAGAGGTGTCAAATTACAAGAACCAGATGTCAAACAATAGATTAAGGAACTTCAAAAATCTGCTTCTCCATAAAAGTATTGAAAACACTTGCCAGAATTGTTTAAAACCAACCTTTTTGAAACTCTGGGAATAAACCAAAAGTATCTAATAATCCAAAAATAATTTATTCAAGAAAAGAATTGCTAAGTCTCAGCAAAAGAACCCAGTTTGTGGCATTGTGACTTGCCATGAATCTTTCCATTTTTCTCGTGACATATTGTTGGTACCCTTGAAAACCAACAGCCTTGCAATCACTGGAGCTATAAAAACCAGCAGCCTACCATCTAAGGAGCCACTGCAGGGAAAAGATCGGGGTTGGAGACCCTCAAGGTCCCCTGCCCAGGGAAGAATCATTATTTGACATGTTTGAAAGGACCATAAAATTCTCTATTCTTAGAGCTTGTCTGTATTGACATGACTCAGTACATGTTCTCAGCAAAGACACTAAAATCAAAGGCATTTGTCAAAAATAATAACTGACAATTGTTTAACCTCATAAAGCATGAAGTAGCAACACCAGTTGAAAATAAGAAGACATCAAATCAGGGCAAACTGGGGAAAGAAATGTCTATAGTGGATTTTGAAAAACTCAAACATATTTTTGGAAATGTTGAAGGCCACACACATATGCAGGATGTATGTGTGCCTAGCATATATGTAAGAAGTCCCTAATCTCTCATCTCTGGCTGACTTTGAGTGTTTGCATGAACAGATAGTGAGGGTTAAAGTAGGGTTGTCTGGTCTTCCCTCAACAAAATTCAAGGCATTTAAGAAAATCTCTGCCCTGTCAAAACTAACCACTAAACTAACTGGAAATAGATTTCAGTGGCTGCACGTGACAAGTAATACAGACTTTATAAAAATAGTCTTAATAAACAAACAAAAATAATACATGTCAACAAAAACAGTCCATGAAGAGGTAAATAAATCTGATTTTTACAGATGCTACACACATTATTATTTTAAACTTCTAGTTTACAACAACAAAATTATGAAACACACAAAGAAGCAGAAAAGTATATCATATACACAGGAACAAGATGGTGTTCATAGAAACTATCTCTGTGTAAGATCAAGATCTTGATTTTAAGACAAACTTTAAATCAGCTATTTTAAATATGTAAAAAGAGCTAAAGAAAACAATGTCTAAAGAACCAAAAGTCGATATAAGAATGATGTCTCACAAAATAGAGAGTATGAACAGATAAAAATTATAAAAAAAGAAACTCTAGAAATTCCAGAGGTATAAACTACAATAAATTAAGTACATAATTAACCAGAGGGATACAAGGCCAGTGTTAACTGGCAGAATAAGGAATCAGGGAACTTGAAGATATGTCAATTAAGATGTTCTAGTCTGAGACACACAAAGATGGAAAATGCTCAGATTCTCAGACATCATCAAGCATACAGATAATAGGAAATCCAGAAGGAGAGGGGGGACAGAAAGGAGAAGAAATAAAATTAAAATATAATAACCAAAATCTCCCCAAACATTATGAAAAACATTCATCTTCAAATCCAAGAGAACTGTGTAATCTACTTTTTTTTGTAAACTAATGTCAGAAATAATTTAATTCTGTAAAAATAAGTTAACTACATTAACTTTGGGTGAAAAAAGTACTTTTTTTTCTATGGTTGAATTTTCCTGATACAAAAGTTTTCACTGAGCAACTACAATGCACCAGAACTTAATCCAGATTAGGCTATGTTAGTGAAAGAGAATGTCCAGGTTCCTGGTTTAGACACTACTAAACCTCCCAGGTATTCATTATCTCCATGTTCATTCAGAGCCTCTCATGTTTCTCCACACACCTGCTGCTATGGTTTAGCTGGACACATGGTGACCTAATTTAGAGAATACAGTTCTTGGCATCCATTGAAACTGTGTGTGACAGCATGGGAGTAAGCTCCAGGGAGTGAAATGTGAGCAGAGTGAGGGGTGTGACTCCAGATCACATCTTTTGAAAGAAAATCGCTTTCTGATTTTAAGTGATACGAAGGAAATATCTGTTCCTCTTCTCACTAACTGTAAAACAGACTGTGTGTAAGTGAGATGGTGTCGATCCCTTGTTCAATACAACACCTTAGAAAAGACAAGTACAAGGTAGAAGGAACCTGAGTCTTCATGTAATCACGTCAGTTGATTGATCCATATCCTACCACATATCCCTGGACTCATGTGAGAGAAAAATGGTTTGAGTTGGCCCGTGCTATTCTTTGATCTTCTTTATTACCTATGCTCCTACATGGTAAAACTCTTTCTTCTTGGAGTTTACATACTTTAATGAATCGTTTGAATAGTTTACTTGAAATTTAATTAAGAAACAGTGGACATATTTTATTTATCAAGGAATCTATTGTTTTATTTCCCAAGGGACCTCCTTTTTTAATTCTTTATAAATCTTTTAAAGATGTTGAATCTGAAAAACAAAGTAAACAATACAAAACAGAAATGGTCCATAGTTATAGAAAACAAACTACTGGTTGTCAGACAAGAAATGTTGGTGGAAAGACAAAAAAGGTGAAGGGGAATAAGAGGTTCAAATTTCCAGTTGTAAAATAAATAAGTCATGAGATGTAATGCACACTATAGGGAAATAGGTCAGTAATATCGTAAAAAACTTCTGTGATGGCTACTAGACAGCATGGTGATAATTAAGAATATTAATGTTGAATAAACGTGTTGCACACCTAAAGCTAATATGATATTGTATATTAACTATATATTCATTAAAAATAAAATAAGTCACTGGTAGAAAAAAATAAGCATCTAATTTTACTGTGAAATAGTGTCAATCTAACATATTTCCTTGATAATTATTGTGTATTTTCAAGTTTTGTTAGTTTTGTTTTGGAAATTCTGAATAGCATTTCTTTCCAGTAAGTTTTCTTTCATTAAATTAAGCAAATTTAAATATATTTTCAAATCATAATGGTATTAATTCTTCAAGGAAGAATTCAGGGAAATACAGTGAACTTTCTCTACCATCACTTTTTACTTACTTTCAAAATCTTAATTTTCTCTGCTACAAGATCTAGCTTAACTTCATATATATATATACATATATGTATATATTTTATTCTTTCTGAATAAAATATATTCAGAAAGATCAGAGAATAAATGTATAATATATCATGGCTCTATAACTATAAGACATATCACTTTATCTAAACTCTGATCCCTTTTTTATTTATTAAAATATACTATTTATAGCATATACAAATGTTTATATAATATTGTAATGTATGTTATATGTGAATAAGTATAAAATATGTTACATATATAATATAATGTATATTTTAATATTCAACAAATTAGTTTTACTTTTAATAGCACCATTTAACAAATTGAAGGGACAGATAAAACCATACAGATTAGAGAAGGCCTGATAGAATTTTAACAGAGCAATTGAAGGTCCATGGAGTGAATAATCAATCCTATTGCAAATATAAAAGCACTGGCAAAATTTTACCTATGTAAAGTTTATTGACATGTTGTTTTCATTTTTTCAATCAAGTACCTTTTCATAGCATCAATTCTATGGACACTAATTTTGATCTGTGCATAGAAAAACTAACTAAAATTGCTTTTCAATGTTGATCTTTTGTATACCTCTCTCAATGGTGCCACTTCTGAGCTCTCACTCACACTTAGATTATAGTAGGAAAATTGTCAGAGCTAAGTCTCTTTTTAGACTATGAAATGAGAGGGGTCTACTGTTAAAAATATTAGATAAAATTAAAATTTAACTATATAAACAAACGTATCTTTTCACCCAAAATCAGTTTCATAAGTAATTGTTTCTCAAACCACGTCTTGATCTTTGATTAAAACTATCCAAAATGTGATTAGAAGCTGGTCATTAATATGGACATTTAATGATAGCTTTATGATTGACTGCAGCATGATTCTGCCAACTCTTCCCCCGAGCAAAGTCATAGGAATATCATGAATCAAGGACTAAGAAAGAATTCCTCTCTGCAGATATCTTACGGAACTTTTAAAAATTGCTGATTAACCAAAAATAATCTTTAATGGTAGCTTTGTTTGCATTAAACTACCTATTCTTTACATTCTGGCCAATCCAAAATTGTCAGAAGATGGTTGTGCATTGTGGAAAGTCATCACCTTTCCTCATCCTTCATGTTTAAGAGAGAATTACCTTTTAAACACAGAAATAAGAAATGTAGGTTAAAAACTCTCATGAGATTTTTAAGTCTATAGAATCATTTCCTTCATCATTCTTAGAAATTGTTGCCAAGGGGGGGAAACAAATAAAGGGTTTATGGACTAATAATTTACAAAAATGTTTATACTATTTTATTTTCTTATTGAATCAAAATAAATATTAGAATATTAAATTCTCTCAGCCCTTTATTAAGTTAAATCTTGCTTCAGCAGGTTTGAATTTCTATTTACCAAATACAACTGAGTGTGGAATCCCCACTCTATTTCTCTCTTCACATCATCATTATTAGTATTCTCGAAACAGTGTTCTAGTATGCCATTTAGAAAAACCCTTGCTCATACCTGTATGGATTTAAAGAAGAATACTAAGAGTAGCATGGGTTTCAATTAATGTTACTCTTTGTCTATGAATACCAATAGCATACTTTCTTTTTTAAAAATCAGTTTCAAAGCAGAAAAAAATATGTCAAAATGGTCAAATATTTGCTGCAGTGTTGAGCAATGTGCTGAATTGTACTTTTGACAATTTTCTTGCACTAGGAACTAAATTTCCCAGAATGTTCTTTGCTCTATGGTTCCAGGTTAGAAATTGCCAAAATGAAGCTGTATAAGATTTGGGAGGCAAAATGAAGCAGTTACTATGACTCACCGAAGTCGATATTTAAAGGTGTTGAGAAACACAGAATCTGGCAGCTTCCAGTTTGTCCTCATTCACTGACTTGACTTTCAGCCTTTCTTCCGAACTGCCAACTCTACTAATCAATAGTAAAACCAAGCCCACTACATAAGTTTTGTTTCAAACTCAGAGGGACCATAACCATAAAAACGTAACATCCTTCCATAGACCTCTAATCACCCACAATTTGTGGTACAACTAAAGCAGTTGGTCATTCTTAGATTCCAGGTGTCCTGGCAAGTTTCCTTTCACTCGTGCTAGGCACTGTTATTGATTTTCCTTAGATTTTTTACTTCTTCTTTTGGAACTTTTACTTCCTCAGCTACTCACACAATTTTTAAGACCTACTTCTTGTTTAAAAAAAAATCTTACTCCAAAATAGTTTCTATGCTTTTGCTTCACTCATTAAACCATGACTGATATAAGCATCATATTTTTGTCGTCATCCATTGGTCTTTTGAATTAGATTTATAATCTGGTGTTCATTTTCCCCTAAAAATATTATAGAATAGGAAATACAGAAGAGTGGATTTGTCATTATTTGTGTTGCCCTAAGGATGGGGCAAGTTCTAATACAAAGATAACCAATGGTATAAAAACAAACACAATTTTGAACTTTCCAAATTTTAGAATTTTGTCTTGGCATGTCATTCCCTTTGCCTTATCACAGTACATTTTGTCAGTTTAGGAGTATAGATTAAATGAATTAAAAATCCCCTACAAAGGCAACACAACATATTTCAAATCGACTTTCTTTAAAAGTAGGTCCATGGTTTTTTATTATTTTGTCATTGAAATTCCATGGCTTATTATATCACAGGTGACTTTTCTATAAGTTCCATTATGTCTTGTGTTCTTATAGAAGGAATCTAGACTTACATACTCCCTGTTAAAATGAATTATCACACCAGGAATGGTGTGGAGATTTTATATTGTTGGCTTTATAAAACTAGCAAGATACTTTTAACTAAGTTTTTCTATAAAGGTATACATGCAGTACAGATACTATGATTTGAAATAAAATCAGAAATATCAAAGTAATATTTGGAGCAAAATTGTCTTAGTCTATGGCACTTAAAGTAGATATTAATTATGCATCAGTTTACTTATTTAAGCATCAATTTCCATTATAATTGTTTCTTATACTTCTAAAATATGTTTATTTTGTATAGATAAATTTATATAGATAAATGAAAAAAAATACCCATATTTGGTAATACAGCAAGAATAACCATGCCCAGTCTACCTAATTTATAAAATAAACTATTTTTTTTTTTTTTTTAATTTTCAAGAAATTATTTTATTCTGTTGGACATCGATTTAGGAGGGGGTTCCATAAAAGGATTCATTCAAAGTTAGATTAAATGTCCTTTCAAGAAAACTACTTATGTTTATCTTTATAAATAACAACATTTTGGGTCAAATATCACTTGACAAACGCTTCATTTATTGAAGAATGAATGTTCAAAAGTATGGAAGCAATGGCATATTAGCTTGTAGTACTCTTGGGTCACAAGTTGTAGATTCGTCTCCAGGTCTACTGTTAATTAGCTGGTGGATGTGGGAAAATCATTTGACCTCTCCAAGGACTTTGTTTCCAACTGTAAAAATCAGAAGATTGGACTTTCTTAGAGTTGAAAGAACATCAATGTTAAAGACTCATAGGTGCTTTAGGATCCAATGATTTTATAAAAATCTGAAGCTTATCCCTTTGACCATGAAAATCTTATATACCAAGTAAGATTCTTCATAGGAAAAAAAAAAAAAAAATTAACCTAATTGTGAACTTCCCTGTCTCATTAGGAAATTATAATAAATATACTACAAAGTCCTCTTTATGAAACAGAGGTATTATTTTAGGCCTTGATCATTGTATCAGTTTTCAAAGAAACAATTTAAGGAAGTTTGGTGTGTTTAAGAAATATTTGCATCTACAATTTGTGGCCCAAAGCAGATGTAATTTTTCTGCCTTCTTTCCTGCTCATTGTTACTTCTCATTTCTATTATTTGTGCATCTGTCTCCGGCACCATCTTTCCTACCCCATTTTAATAGATTCCGCTCTCAAACTACATGGACTAAGAAAGGAGGAAAGTGATTTCTAAAAGGAAAATCACTGAGCCATTATTTGAGGAAGGAGGGATATACTGAGAAGAAAAACAAATAAAGTTACAGCAAAAACAACAAAATCAGAGATCTACCACATTCTAAAATGAATGGCATCTTATAAAAAGAGTCACCTTCTACTTAATTCTAACAGTGTTGTAGAAATATCAAAATTATGTTTTTTTGGACTTGACCTTGCACAAAATTTATTATTATATGGTACTAGGGCTCTTATTATTATTTCTTTCTCTTTTGCATATTTTTAGAATAGTATACAGAACATGACTAGGAGTGAATTTATTATTGGGATAATCATATTTGATCTAAATTATTTTTTTAGACTTACCTTTAAATACTGTGTGACATTGGTCATGAGCATACATGTGTATCATTCTCCTTTAGCAGCAAATGGAGATAATAAAGCCTTATTTGCCTCCATTTTGCTTGACAATAAATGAATAACTTAATTTGTATTTCTAAATTGCTAGCACCATGATATTAAATGGCTAAGGAGCACATGCATTCTACTTATGTGTGATGAAGGTATTTCCCAATCATAATTTATTCCTAAGAGAAGAATGGAATGTGAAACGTCAGCAATAATTTTCATCCTCCATGATATATACTTACTTCTGGGGGGAAAAAAAAAAAAAAAAAAAAAGCAAAACTCATTTCTAAGTTACTCAGATCAAAATAGAACTTCTCAAGGGGTAGATTTACCTCAGCATTAAATTGCTTTAATCTTCATTTGCTTCGTTTTCAATTTTCAACACCAACCATGTCTGATTATATTTTGTCTTTTAATGGAAATTGAAAGAAAGATTGTATATATAATGTGTATTAATAAGTAATACAAATATAATTATGTTAGTATATAATATATACCATATATAATGACACATAAAATTTAAATGGATATTTTAAGTAAATTTGTGGTTTCATAATCTCTGTATATGATCTAGAAAATTTACCAGAATTATTTTGGTTCATGAATAATATCATGGTACAAATGATTGGTTACATATGCCATTTCTAATTAAATTCAGGATTAGGTTAAAGTAGGGTATCTCTGATTGTTTCATGAAAAGATTTTAGACAACCAAATGAAGTATATTAGCTACACTACCATTTATTTAATGGAGGATTCTGGAAAATATGAATAGAAAGAGGACCATATATATGTCATTTATCCTCCTAATGATACAAAGAAGTATTCCTGCAGATAATTAATAGTCATTATGATGGATATTTTTTTCAGTTAGAATGGAAACAATCCTCTAAAGTAATAAACTTCCTGATAGAAATCCAAGAATTGCATTTCTTTATTCAAAACTATTTTAACCAGTTCAGATATTTAACATGATAAACACAGGTAATTTATATCATCATTTTATTGGATATAACTATTAGGTATTTCTCTAGGGAAACTTTTGGTTTCAAGTATGATAAACCTACCGAAGATCTTAGGAGTAAAAGGGTGGGTTATTAAAAAAAGACATACAGGGATGTTTTAAACAGAAGACTATGAATTAAATCTGAAATTCATAAGGAAATAAAACCAGAAATTATAAAGTCTTCATGAACCAAGGTCATTATGTTTGATCTTAGCCTTAAGATGTTTTAAGAATAACAGGTGATAAGCAACAAGGTTTTATTTTAGAAATGGACATAAAAATATTTGAATGGGGGAATGAGGGTAAATCGAAGACAATTCATAGAGGACAATCTGAGAAAACTTTTATATACATGTCTCAAGATCTGATATTCTATATCCAAGTCTGAACACGGCGCCTTGAGTTTGTATGATTTGTTTATAGTACTCCGATCAGTTCCATATAAAGGTAACGATCCCGATTTTAAAAATAATGGGATATACTTTGAGTAGAAAAACATTTAACTATTGCCGGTATGAGGGAGATATTCTGACCCTAATAGAGACTTTAACTGAATCTTGCAAGCTTCAACCTGACCTACTCATCTACTAGTAGGAGATTTACACTAACATAGAAAAAGATCAGAGCCCATCATAATTAAAAAAATATATATTTGGAAATATGTGATAAAGGACTACACTTCTTAGCTTGATCATAATTAGATTAGCCATATGAAATGTTACTGATTCTTTCTAAAATCCATTTTTGAGGATTTGATGGGACTCTCCACACTTCAAACTTCCATCTTGACTAATAGACGTTACGTAAAATAATAATGTCGTCCTGCAACCCCTTAAAAAAAAGACCCTTAATCAAACCTAGAACAGTTCCATTCAAATCAGGAAAAATTAGTAGGGTGTCATCTATCTCTGGGAAACACTGACATTAGTAGTTTTATAGGCCAATCCATTCTTACCCTCAGACATTTTTAAAGAGCTAATATCATTGGGCTTTAAAATCAGATCACTGTTATATATGATTTCTTTCCATCCATTTCCAAATGTCATTTTTAATTCATTTTTAGATTGCACTTAATTGAGAATAAAACTCACACCACGACTATCATAAGGGGCACATTAATTTTAAAGTTCACTCATATAGAAGATTTGTTTTTAATCACAGTGATTTTTCTTTCTCATCTCCTTTTGCATCAGGGCTGGGCAAAAGGGCAAGAAGAAATATTGAGTCCCTCTAACTTTTATTGATTAAGATAATGTGAACAACGAACTGACTTCCATTAATTATCTAACCTGCCTACTCAGGACCCAGAAATTTGGGCAATTGAGTACGGTATTTCATTGCATAAAACATCACAGTCATCTGTGGTGTTTACATTATTGCAGATGCATAACTGTGTGATATCCTAAAAGTATCGTGACCCATGCCATGTATTTGTTATTAATGCTCTTGATGTTGGGATGAAGAAAAGCACTGATATATATGAATGGATAATGTGTGTATGTGTGTGTGTGTGGGGGCATGAAATGGAGTAGTTTCATTGAAATACAAGTCCAAACTGTCCTAGTCCTGTGCAGTAAAACCTATTGATGACTTCCAATTGTTTCTACAATAAAGGCAAAAATCCTTAATTGCCCAACTTAAAGTCACTACTGGTTCTATGCTCTTTCCAGTTCCCCAGCTTCATTTTACACTATTTTCTACATCACTATGAAGATTTCAGCCATGTAGGAGTTCCTTTAATTCTCAGTTTTTCCAAGCTCTTAACCAACATAAATTGTTTACAAATACTTTTTCCCTTTGCCAGAAGTTCTTTTCTCTTCTTGCTCATTCCATCACAGCATGCTTTTAGCTTGGATAACTTACATGTTCTGCCGTCATCGGTTATCTTAACTCAGTCCTACATCCTCAGATTAGACGAGATGCCGTCCTTTGTATGTTTCTATGTATAGGGCAGTAAATGATACCCTGGCAGCAACACATCTTAATACAGCCATGGATTTGGATTTGACAAGCTTGATTGTGAATCGTCTGGAAATCATTTTTCATAGAAGTAGACGAGAATATACTTTTTTGTTTTTTCCTGCTAACAAATTACCGCAAACCTAGAGGTTTAAAACAACGCATATTTACTATTACATATTTCTGGAAGTCATAAGTGGGAAATGAATCTTACAGGGCTAAAGACAAGGTGTCAGAAGAACTCCTTTGCCACCGGAGGCTCTGAGGGATGGACAACCGATTCCTTGCCTTTTCCAACTTCCAGAGTCTGCCTATATCACTTGTTTTGTGGCTGCTGTAGCCCTCCAAACTGTTTCTGTCATTGCATCCTTTTTCCTGACTCTAGATTCTCCTGCTTCTCTCTTATGAAGATCTTGGTGATTACTTTGAGCCCACCTGTATAACACAAGATAATCTTCCAATCTCAAGATCTTTACCTTAATCACATCTGCAAAATCCATTGTTCCATGTAAAAGAAGATATTCACCTGTCACAAGGATTAGAATCCAATGGACATCTTTGGAGAGGGTGTTCTACCTACCTAACACAATGAGAATATTTTAGAAGAAGTGATCATTTTGTCTTTTGCAGAAACCACCACATATATTTCAGTGACTCTTTCACACTTTTCACCGAATCTTCACTACATGTATGGCATTACAAAAATGTTACAATGACAAAGCAACAATAGTATCTCAAGACAACTACAAGTAAGATAAGTGTTGGGGGTCCCCCACATCTCATAGGAGGAAAAGTAAAGATGGCCATTGATAATGGAATTGATGCCTTATAAGTGTGAGCACCAAACCAGAAGTCCATTTATATGAGTTAATATAGCACATTGTAGAAACTAGAAATGCTCCACATGACTATTCTTTGAGTGTCTTTCAATAGGATTTGCCTATATGTTAAGATGCACAAGAAATTAAACTAACACTAAAGCACAGAGAAGCCCATCTTTATTTGCAGCTGTTTCCACTGCCAAGTTTCAACAAAAGACTCTCCAAAAGAAAAAAGGAAAAAAAAGAAAAAGAAAAAAAGCATGGATATCAATCATAGTTGGTGGCACAAAAAAGGAAGTTCTGTTTTGGGAACAGGAACAAAGGACAAACTTCTCTACTTGAATGAATCAGCCTACTTTGATTCAATACCCTCTTATCATAAGCAGACCTATAATATTATACTTTCATCTCAAAGATTGAAAAAGTAGAACACAAACAAACAAACAAATAGTTAAGCCCAAGATTCAAAGAAAGTGAAACAGATGTGCATTTCATTTGAATGATCTGATAGTATCCACATATTTTTCTTTATTCAAACTATACAAAATTTTCCTACTGTTTGGTCTATTTTGATTTTCTAGTTCTTCACGATTCAGTATAGGAAGGCTATATATTTCTAAAAAACTTGTCCATTTTTCCAGGTTATTGAATTTAATGGCATATAATTCTTCATAGTAGTCTCATATGATCCTTTGTATTTTGGTTTGTTCAGTTTTATTTTTCAAAGAACCAGCTTTTTGCTGAATTAATTTTTTTTATTGTCTTTTCTCTATTTCATTTAGTTCTGCTCTAATTTTTATTATGTCCTTTCTTCTGCTGACTTTGGATTTCATTTGTTCTTTTTCTAGTTCTTTAAGATGCAGTGTTAGGCTGTTTACTTGAGATTTTTCTTGTTTTTTGAGATAGGCCTGTAATGATATAAAGTTTCCTCTTAATACTGCTTTCTTGGCATCCCAGTAATTTTGATAGGATATATTTTCATTCTCATTTGTTTGTATCTTTGACTTTTTTATTTCTTCTTTGACCCATTCTTTTTTGTTTTTTATTAAAATTTATTGAGGTGACAGTGGTTAGTAAAATTACATAATTTTCAAGTATACAATTCTGTGAGATACATCATCTGTGTATCACACTGTGTGTTCACCACCCAGAGTCAATTCTCCTTCCATCATCATATATTTGACGCTGTTTACCCTCATCTACCACCTACCTCCCCCCTTACCCTCTGGTAACCACTAAGCTATCATCTGTGTCTATGAGCTTTTGTTTCTTTGTCTTGTTCCTTTGTGCTTTCAGTTTTATATCCGTCATTTTTAAATAGCATGTTGTTCAATCTCCACATATTTGTGTTTTTTCCCATTTTCTTTTTGCAGTTGATCTCCCATTTCAAAGCTTGTAGTCAGAGAATATGTTTGGTATGATTTCAGTCTTCTTAAAGTTGCTGAGAATAGTTTTATGTCCCAATATATGGTCTATCCTTGAGAATGTTCCATGTGCACTAGAAAAGAATGTATAGCCTGCTGTTCTAGGATGAAGTGCTATATAAATGTCAATTATGTCCATTTGATCTAATATGTCATTTAAGTCGCATATCCCTTTATTGATTTTCTGTTTGAATGATCTATCCATAGCTGTCAATGACATATTTAGGTCACCTACTATAATTGTGTTTTTGTCAGTTTCTCCCTTTAGTTCTGTCAGTAGTTGCTTTGTATATTTTGGTGCTCCCTGACTGGGGTATATATATTGATAAGTGTTACGTCTTGTTGCATTGTCCTCTTTATCATTATGAAATGTCCATCTTTGTCTCTCGTTACCTTTTTTTTATCCTGAAGAGAATTACTATATCTCTTTAAAATCCGGTCTCCAATTAGGCAGTGGATGTATAGCTATTAATCACCTTGCTCATTTGCATAACAGAGCATAACATCATCTTTAAGTTTGAAAACCTCTGGATTTTAAAACCTCTTTATTTTCCCTCCACCCAATTTCTTGTAATTATAAGGAAGCACAGGCTTGGGTAGTTTTATTTCACTATCTCTATATTTTTTTGCTAAATTATACACTAATAAGCATATCTGATATGATGACATTGAATTACTGTTTGATAAAATGCCAGTCAGTATTGAGGAACAGTTCTATTGGGTTTAACAAAGAGATACTATGTCACTTTTTTCTTGTTATTTTTGTTTAAATGTCTAATTTTATAAAATAACAAACGTGAAATAGTTGTTATTTACTTCATTTTTATTTCATTGCAGTCGTTGCAGAATAAACTAAGAATCACCTCTAGATCTTTCCTCCTCTCACAATGGACACAAGTGTGAAGCAATAGACACTAGTTTATATTTGGAAGGATAGGACGAAGAGCTGAATTGTTTAGACATTACATGTGATCTTTGAGGGAATGTCTGAAGAAAAGGGGAGATGAATGAGCGGAAAAAAAGAGAAAAAAATTAAGTTGTTTAATGAAGAATTTGATGAGATTTCAATAGAAATGATACGTTGTAAAGCGTGTGTCTCATCTCTTTACTGTAATGCCCATTTTTTATTGTGAGTTAGGCAACTGATCAAGTACTGTGATGTTTAGAACAGCAGGATTCTGCTTTAAAATGAAAGAATATTACAACAGTAATCTTGAGAAGTCCTGCTGCCCTTAAATTCTGCTATTCTAAGTAACTAGTTAATAGTTTTCAAAATCTAATTGTACAGTATGAAAATTTTGTAATTTTCATTATTTTATTTTATTTTTTTCCTCCTGTACTATCTGAGTCAGTAGAGTGGCTGGGAGAAGATTAAAATATATTAGCAAATTATGTAAACAGAATTCTTATATCCTTTACACATTATAAAAACAAGGAATGTTTCCCACAAGAAAAAAAACAAGCAAACTGAAAACTAACAAGAGTCTTAAATAAGCAAATGTTTTATTTTACCATATAAGAATTCTAGAGGCGGTAACACAAGGACAAGATTAGTTCAAAATGTTTAAATATGTTGATTAGGAAAAACTTTTTTTTTTTTTTTTGTCTTTGATATCCACCATTCCTAGCACATGGCTTTCATCCTCCTGATTGCAAGATGATTCTTTCACTTCCAGGCATTGTTTCCATATTTTGGGGCAGGAAAAAGGACCAATGGCCCAACAGATATCCCAGCTAAGCATCTAAGCCTTTTTTCATAAATTAAACATTCCCAGAAATCTTCCTCAGAGATTTTTGGCTTACATATTAGTAGCTAGAACTCGTAATATGTCCACATCTAGATGCAAAAGAATCTGGGAGGGTGAGTGATTTGACTTTGCAAACTCTGTAAAAGTGAAAAGCAGAAAAGATAGCATAAGTAATGACTTATATACAACTAACCTTTAGGGTATGCCACAAATATAATTCTAACAACAAATCTATATGATACTAGTAGTATCTAATTTACAGACAGTAAAACTGAAACTCAGAATGTTAAGGAAAGTCCTCAA
Organism: Rhinolophus sinicus; assembly: GCF_036562045.2. Classification (NCBI taxonomy): domain Eukaryota; kingdom Metazoa; phylum Chordata; class Mammalia; order Chiroptera; family Rhinolophidae; genus Rhinolophus; species Rhinolophus sinicus. The sequence goes on from NC_133753.1 coordinate 17,178,392, forward strand.
ATTTATGATTTGAATAGTAAAGCTGAGAATAAAACCCAAGGTTGCCCTATACCAAAAAGAAAGCTTGTGTGTACTCTTAGACAATATATGAATAACATTTTATTAGAATATGGATAAAGGCAGGTGGGTTTAATCATAGTTGTGCTATAAACACTATATTAAGTGGATATACTAAAATTGTTCTTGAATTTCTCATACACACATACAGGAAGAAATAGAGAAAGAGGAAAATTTATAGGAGATATCACATAGTTGTTTTGTAACAAAGTAGGGGCAAGTTTTTAAACACACATATCCCAGAATATATATGATGATATTGAAAGGAGGGAGTGAGATTTATTTTCAAATTCACCAGGTGGCCAGCCTCTCATATTTGCCCTAATGTAAGTTTAGAAGACAGATTATTGCACAAAAGATAATAGTGTGATTGGAAACTCATGTTTGAATCTTAAGATAGAAAATTTCTCATTAAATTCTGTCATCGAGACAAAGTGATATTTCTGGCATATTATCTTTCTCTGTAAAGCTTTCAAACCACTTAGACTCACTTTGCCAGTTGAAAGCATCCCCTATTAAGCTTCAAAGGAAGATGATGAACTTCAAAAACCAGAAATGTAACACATCCAAAATGGTCTATAATTTCTCTATAGCATGTATTTGGAGGAAAACAGATTTTTTAAAATTATATAATAGGTTAAAATTCATTATTGTTTTACTTTCTCATTATTTATTTTAGAAATATAATGCAAAAAATAATAATTGCATTATCACATGAGGCATTTTTATAAATTCGTTTTAAAATCCGGTGTAAATAGTATTTCCCCTCAAATATTCAAGAGATATATTCAAAAATCATTGAATAACAAATATATTTCTTATGACCATATAAAATACTTTCCAAATATATTTATAGCAATGATAAGGGCATTGCTGTCACAGATTATGCAAGATGTTCTTTTATTCTATTTTCTACATTGCTTCTAGAATGATCTTCTGAAAATGTAAACTCAGTAATATCAATGTTTAAAATCACTCATGAATTTTATTATCTGTAAGGCAAAATATTAAATCCCCTTCTTGGGATATAGACTTTTCTGATCTTACTCCTGTTTCTGAATTTTTTTTATATATAAATTCATAGATAAGTGGATTTTCACATTCAAATTTGTTGTTCTTTCTATGCATCAGTTTTACCATTCTAATCATAACTTATCCCTGAAGAGTTGTCCCATATTTTACATTCAAGTCAGGAGTTTATAGGGATCCCTTTAACCAGAGTCACACATCCAAGGGAGATAAATGGTAGAAATCTTTAATTATGCAATTTCTTGGCAATAATTTAAATTCTATATGGAAATTATTCTCTGTTGTACTACAGTGTTTGTAATAGCATCATATAATATTTATTAGGATATTTTTTATACAGACACACTTGCACACATATACGTACTATTCAAAAAGTATAGTCTTCATGATTACTTTTCTCTTTCATCAGATTTTAATGATAAATATCTATCATTATATAGAATTTACAATGTTTAAACATTTCAACTTTATTTGGTATTTTAGCCACAGTCTTTACTTTAAAGTAGGACTCTTTGAAGTCAGATGTACTGTTTTTAATTCTATCTTATTTCTTTCTTTTGAAATACCTATTGATTTTCTTTCCAGGCAATAACTCCTCTTTTATTTTTTTTTTTTTATTCCATGGATTTTATGTGTCTTTTTCTTACCAAACCAAATTTTCTTTAAAAAATCCCATTTAAGTCATTGATTTTCTTTCCAAATATATTCTTATTAGGTCATTTACTTGTTCTACTGATAAGCTATAAATCATAAACAATTTATTGTTCCTTATTGATACCTTGTTATCTTTTGTTTAATTTCTTTCTACTCCAAAATCAAGCAGGGTGGAAGGATATGATGAGCCTGTTTTCTTTCAAAGTTATTAAAACATTCCCACATACATATTTCAGATTTCATCGGGACTAACCATCTAGCAGTCCTCATTAAGTGACATAAGTCTGCTGGTTGTACAGCCATTAGCAAAACCTTTTGCTATTTGAAAAGCACGGTATTTCAAATATATAATCTAAGAGTCCAATTCTCTCAGGTAAATAGTCCATACTTTCAATAATTTTGTACATATTTGCACAAGGTATGCTATATTACTATGGATAAATATACTTAAATATATTGTTTGTTTGTTTTTTACTTTAAAAACTTCTGTATGCAGAAGACATAATGCTGAATTTGAAAGACTTTTCATGCTTAATGTGCAGATATTTTACATAGTATTTTCTCAAAATGTTATATTAGAATAACTTGCCTATGGCAAAGTTCATTCTACCAAAGACTAATAAAATAACAACATGAAATCCAGAGGCCCCAGCTATAGAGTTACTTAAAACTTGAGGGACAAATATACTGAGAATTAAAGGAATGAATAAACATCATGTTAGTATTTAAAGTATCCTTCAGAGAAGTAATAAAATGTAGTTTCTGCTATAATCTCAGAATCCATTGTTTATATGACGAATGACCCTCCACATCACAGAACCATGTCCATCTGAGGCCCAACCAGCTTCACATTCTTTTCAAATTGAATTTGCCATGCCATTTAGATAAATCTCATCATGGTCACATGCCCAATTAGGAGGAAGACAGAGAGAGGGAGGTTAACCACCATTTTCAAACATTACTGACTTGGTATAAAGAAAAGAAAAAAAAATGCCTTTTATCACACACAAGTTTTCTCTTGCGTCGATTTTTGCTATCAAGATAAAAGTAAGCCTCATTCTTAGCACAACCAATTTTTAAAAATAGTTATCTACCTGTTTTTCTCAAATTACCTACTGTCCATTGACCTGGAAAGCAAAATTTCAGATAAGCTTACTATTTAAAAAAAAAATCCAATGTTTGCATTAATCTACATAACACAAATATTTTTTTAATTTTATATTGAATTACTAATTTTATGTTATGTATATTAATTGACATTAAAATATATATACTATGTATCAACCACCAGCAGGCACTGAAAGAAGCGCAGTGCAAAATTCCAAAATGCTTACCCATGAAAACAAAATCATTTTTTCTTTTCTGTATTCTCTTCAAGGGATCTCCGTTCACTATAAAGACCATTCTTCTACTCACTGCCTGGACTGCAAAGGAATTAATCACTGGTCTGGAACTATTTCCTTATTTACTGATTGATTTCTTTGTCAGTTTGCTTAATGCAAAAGCAATATCTCAATTTATACAAAGGTAACATTTACAGTACTTCATCAATTGAAAGACACACTTTTCCCTACATGTTAACATCTCTCTAATTGGTGTATGTCTTAACAGTTGATGGCATTGCCGTGATTTCATTGGCTATGGTTTGGGATTTTGCTTGTTTTTTCTTTTTCTTTCATCCTAAGTGATACATAGAATAATGGTGGATCTTATAGTTGATACCATCTTAAATTTGATGAAACATGGCATTGCCTTTAATCTAAACAACATAATGTTGGAATATGTATTTTATGTATTAGAGGAAGTAAATCATATATGGGCTAACAAGATGGTCAAGATTATCACTCTTTTACCTTTGCTGTCAGAATATACTGGGGCTAGCCTCTAGCTTCCAATGCAGCCAAATACAGATAATAAGATACTGTCCATAGGTGATTTACGGGAGTTTCCAACCCACTACCATATAGAAATGGCTGTCCTCAAGGTTAGCTATAATGGAAATCTTGCCAAATCCAATAGTCAACTTCACAGCAGAATTTATCAGAGCTGGCCTCACAATCCTTGAAATATTTTCTAAATGTGAAAATTTGAAGTATTTTCTATATGTAACTTGTATAACACAACATATACTCCTGATTTTCTTATGTTAAAAGAAAATCTCTCTACTCAGTCTCTCTTGAAAGATAGAATTGAGTTTTGTAGTCCACAGCTAATTGGTCATTCTTAACTTTCTGGTGGACACTCTGTATTGCCTATACTTCTTCCTAGGTGATCCTTAACAATGACTTATAAATATATATGTTTAGACATAGAAAATGATATAGATACAGATGTAGTAATAGATTATATATCTTCAGTCCTGAATGTTTCTACTCAGATTTATTCTTTGATCCAAGAGTTATTTACAGCACTATTTAAAAAATATGTTTTTTTCTACTAATTAGAATTTAATTATATATTAAAATTTATAATATGATATTTCCATATATTTTATATACTAATGTTATACCTAGCATTACTGGGTACACTGTTATTAATTATACACATTTGTCCATTAATTATTTTGTATTTGTTTAATTCACCATATACCTTCAACAAATAATGGTAATATTGTCTCTACTTTTTTTTTTTTTTAATCTTAGTACTTGAGCTTAGTACTTAGTGAATAAGAAACTCCAAACTCTAGTATAATGATGAGCAAGGGTGGCCATCCAATATGTTATTATTTAATCTGACTTATAAATGAACTATTGCTAAAGATGCAAAGTGAGATGTTTGCTGTAGGTATTTGGTAGATACGGCTTATCTGTATAAGGAAGTGTCTCTCTCCTAATATGCTAAAAATCTTTAGTGTAAGTGACATGACACTTCTCAAATTCACTATCTCCATCTATTTTAAAAATATTGTTTCTCTTCTTTAGTCTATTAATCTACTGAATCTTCCTAATACATTCAGTCATCTGCAAAACTCAGGAGGAAAAGTTACTAGAAAATTATTTTTAAATGCTCAATAACCTGTTTATATTTTTATTTAAAATATTTACATCAATGCTTATGAATGACATTGGTCTTTAATTTTCTTTCATATAGTATTATTGCCTGATTTTCATATCAGTATTACATTGGATTCAAACAATGAGTTGGCAATCACTTGCACATCATGAGAAGAATTTATTTGCACAATTGGTATAATTTATAAAAAGGTGTAGGGAAATATTGTAGAATTGTTAAGCTCTAAAGAAAACTTTAGTAAAATCCTAAAAAATATTTATGTTTATAGAAAAGTATCCCCATTAACTAGACATTTAAGAAGATGAGTATTTGGTTCTTGGGCATACACAGAGCTGAAGTATCATGTTTTCCTTTCCTTTCCTTTCCTTTCCTTTCCTTTCCTTTCCTTTCCTTTCCTTTCCTTTCCTTTCCTTTCCTTTCCTTTCCTTTCCTTTCCTTTCCTTTCCTTTCCTTTCCTTTCCTTTCCTTTCCTTTCCTTTCCTTTCCTTTCCTTTCCTTTTTCCTTTCCTTTCCTTTCCTTTCCTTCCTTTCCTTTCCTTTCCTTTCCTTTCTTTTCCTTTCCTTCCTTTCTGTCATTTAGATGACAGAAAATGTTAAAAGAAGAATGAAACAATAAGAATATTAGAAAATAAGGAAATGAGGAAGAAGTGGGCCAGAAAAATTGAGGACAATTCTGAAAATAGATATCTGGCAAAAATACCATGACTCCATTGAAAAAGTCTCCAGGAAAAAGAGCAATTCTTTCCAAGGTCGTTCAACAGAAGATGTAAAATTAATCTGAAAAAAAATTAAAAATTAAAGTAGGCAGTAGCTCTCAGATAATTATCATCCCACAATTACAACACTGAGAGTGGTTGGCTCCTTAAATAATTGGCAATACCAATTTCTGGCGAGGATATACAGTATGAGGAATTTTCATTCATTGTTGATGCAAATTTGAAATAGTACAGCCACTTTGGCAGACACTTGGCAGTTTCTTTAGAAAGTAAATATTGTTTTGCTATATATTCCAGTAACCATACTCCTCTCTACTTATCTAACTGACTTTAAAAACTTATATCCACACAAAAACCCAAACTCAAACGTTTTATTTATAATCATGACCAACTGAAAGAGCAATTTCTGGAGCAATTTGAGCAATAAAATAAAGTAGTAAAGAATTTTAACCTATTGTATAAAGTAAATGTCTATGAGTTCATATTGATATAAATAAATGATTGAATAAATAAACAAGATGGAGACAAAACACAGATCTCCTATTCAGAAGAATTCGAAACAACTTATCTATAACTCTGTCGTAAAGGAAATAGAGCAAAATTCCCACTCCGGAAGTGTGGGCTATATATAGTGACTTTCCAAAGAGCACACTGTGGAAAAGAGTAAAAGTATCTTTGCAGGGGAAAGTCTGACAAATATTCCTAAGCCAGGTTATCAAGGTCAATTTCAGCAGTGACAAATCATGTTGATAGTGTATACCTTCGATATGATGAGATGTAACGGCACTTCACATACTTCCACCCCCACCCAAAAAAAAAACACAAAAAACGAAATTCCGTCTAACAATGAGAAAACATGAGACAAATTACACTTGAGGAATATTTTACAAAATACCTAACCAGCACTCCTCAGAACTCTTAATATCATCACAAATAAGGGAAGTCTGAGAAACGATCACAGCCCAGATGAACCTAAGAGGACATCACAACGAAATATAATGTGATGTCCTAGATTAGATCTCCGAAAAGAAAAAGGGCATTAGGTAAAAACTAAGGAAATCTGAACAAAATATGGACTTTAGTTAATAATGAATCATTATTGACTTGTTAATTGCAACAATTGTAACATACAAATTAAGAACTTCATAATATCAGAAACTAGATGTGTGTTGTATATGGGAACTCCTTGTGCTATCTTCATAATTTTTCTATAAATCTAATACTATTCTAAAAGTTAACGTGTGTTTTTTTTGTTTTGTTTTTAAATGAAAGAAAGAGATTTAACTTCAAATTATGTAATTTGTCCTTCATGTGAATATTCCTGCATGGAGAAAATCTGAAACCTAGGTGCCTTATATAGTGTATTCAACTAGCAAGCTTTCAGAAATGGCTTGATTTACAAACAAGTATGACAGTCTGTTGCTTTAATTTATATTTTTGCTCCTTGAATTCACCAAAGAGTATCCATCTAGCAATCTAAAAAGTAAAAATGGGTTTACTAGAAAATAATTTAAAATGAGATTTGGAGAAAATAGCCAGCAGGAAGATATTTTAAACGTGATGTGATAAAATTCTCATCTTCCATAGTAGGGAGCTAAAAATTACAGTCTAAATAAAAAAATAAAAATAAATTATACAGTTGTGCATTAAAATCTGTTTAGCATCAAATACTAAAAGAATTAGAAAACAGAAACTGTTAAAAATTGTTACTTCTGATGAGTGAGAATAAAGATGGAGTCAAAAAAGGAGATTGTTAATTTTGGATGATTTTTTACCATGTTTTTCAATATTATTTTAAAACTATAATCATTTAAGAAAAAGTTAGAAGAGAATATCTTTGAGTAACTCATATTACAGAGAAAAATAAAGTTACATCCAGATTATTTCTAAAGCAATGAAAGGGAGAATGCATATCGAATCTATGAGAAACCACCAAAATTACATCTAAGAGTTTAATTCATAGCTTTTAAAATCTTACCTGAAAATCAATAAACATTGAATATGAACTTAAATTCACTCAAGCAACATATTTTGGGGAAAAAAATAAAAATTAATCACAAATAAAACAAGATGTTTGGAATGATAATAAAGTACAATGACTATAGAATACAATACTACAACTGTTAAATATGATAAATCTATTCAAGAGCTAGTTCAATAAAAAAGAATAAAAAAGAAAACATAAAAATCGATTGAAATACGGCATGATGGTTTAAATTAAGACCGTTTAGATTAATATATGAAATCTATAATACATAGTAGTAAATAAGTTAATGCGAACATGTAAATGAAATCAATTTTTTAAAGAAAAATATATAAATACTTAATTTTACTCTGGAATTAGAAAATAGATATAGAAAGAGAAAATATTTTTAAAATGTTAAAAATAAAGTAGAAATTATAATTGGGAGGTTAAATTTTTGCTAAATTATTTCTGTACCCTGATAACAAATGTTACAGATGCTATATAATTGTGTTGTGAGTTTAAGCACCTGCAAGAACTGCTGGATTCATACATCTTAAGTACTTATGTGCTGTGAGAAAATAGCATAAAAGGAACTAACTCTACAAGTTGAGAACATGTTGGAAAAAACTTCCTCAAGCATATGAAGAATGTTCCCTCTTAGATGCACTAATACAAATAGAAAATATAACAATTTTTCTATCAAAAATACAAATTATTCTTCATCTCTGAAATGACAGTATGACTTTTTTTCTTTGTAATGAATCAATATATCATTAAAGGTTTGCTAATTAAAGATTCTGTTAAAGGCAAGTATTTTAACTTTGTTAATACATAGCTCTTAATTTTTGTTTCTAATGGTCTATGGACTAAGGAATTTGGGAAATGTTCAATATTTCTAGAAAGACTGGAACTAATGTTCTATTACTTACAGTCTCAGAAACAATGATTATTTGTAATAATGTCACTTTTTTAATGGGACACTTCTATGATAGGTTGAGGAATAGCACACTATTATGGGATGGAAAATACTTTGAAGTCAAATAAATCTGCCTTTAAGTTCCTCCTCTGTTTCTTTACAATTGAGGGGCAACAAAACCAATTACTTAGTCTGTGATTCTCAATTTCCTAATCTGAAAGTACCAGTAATTTTTTTTCTTACTCATGGGTTTTAATCAAGTATCTAAAATGCATGGTATAGTGTCTGACATATATTATCATAGAAGGGAACTATTGGTCTTAATATAGGCATTAATCACTAATACATTAATTTATTTAACATTAATTGAAGTAGACTCTATGCCATGTTTCCTGCTGGACCTGTGCATGTACTGGTAAGCAAAACCTGACATGAACACTGACCTGATGAAATTTATACAGTGTGAAAAATAACGTTAATAACTACTTTTGAGTACTCACCCGGTTCTAGGAAATTCTCTAAATATTCTTCCCATATCCCCATGGGAGGATGTTATAATTATCTCTGCTTCATAAAACAGGTACTAAGGAATGGATGGTTAACTCGACCACAGTCATACAGTCTAGTAAGTAGAACAAGGATTCAAATCTACGGTGCATTGTTCCATGGCCCAAGATCTTAACCACAATGATATATCATTGATCAGAGAGGCACACAAACCTATACTAACTATACGTGTCTAAGTATTTCAGTAGCAGCATTTAGGATGGAGATTTGATAAGAACAATATGGTCGTGCAAAGTTTCTATAAGGAGACGAAGACTGGCTGAGATAGTAATGACAAGTGCTAATTTCTTTATGGTATATGTATGAGAAACTTGCATTAACAGGTAAATTAATATATATTTTCATCAGAATGGTAATCTGAAGTCTAGACTATCTAGATACAGTAAACTCACAACTATGCTCCTGTTTAGCAAAATCTATAGGTGATATTCAGACACCCTGCTTTGGTCTGCTCAACTGATCCATGTACAACTTATGTTAAAGAACACAAGGGTTTCAAGTGTTCTTCCTCATCATTTAGCAACTTCATCATTGCAGAACCACGATAGGGAAAGGACTGAATGAAAAAACACAAAGAATAATTCAAAATACAGGATCAAAATTGTAAACAATTAATGCGATATATAAATTTGATATGAGGTATTTTCATAACATGCACATTAAATTTTTCCAATCACTTTCTTCCTGCCATTCTTGCACGTGTGCACACAAATTTTTACTTATTTCCCTCCTCTCTGAGAGGGAGAAAGGCATCTATCATATTATAAAAACTAAGTATAACCTACCATTGCTTTAATCCCATCTTCCTCTATTTACTTTGAAACTAGATTTTTTTCATTCCTGTCTGTTTTCCTGGAATGCAGGTGTTTCTTTCTATATCTTTTAAAATGATAATAAAGCAATGCTTATATCTTCTTTAACTCAAAAATAGAACAACATAAAGTTTCTCACATTTCCACTCTGTCTACCCCTGAATCTAGTATTTATATTTCCTTCCTCCTTTCCTTTCTTACACCTTCTTACCCCTTCTATTTCTTTCTGTCTTTCATTCTTTTTCTTTGAAAGGTAGCCACACTTATAGATATGAAGTTGTAACTTATTGTGATTTTCATTTGCATTTTTCTAATGATTAGTGATGTCCAGCATGTTTTTTCATGTGCTTATTAGCCATTTGTATATCTTCTTTGGAAACATGTCTATTAATTTAGGAAGAACTAACAAACTTTCTGATATAAATACTACTATCCAAGAACATGGTATGTTTTTCAAGATTTCATTTTGTTTTGTTTTGCTCACACAAATTTTTAGGGAATTTTTTGTTTAATTTATAGAGTTGTTATAGCTATTTTATTAGTTAATTAATTTGCTATTATAAAAATGATTATCTCTTCTAGTATAGATTTTCACTGTTTTTTGTTTATCCATATAAATGCTATTGATTATTGTTGATTTTATTACCTGCTACAAACGATATGTTGATTTGTTGCATTTGCTAATTTCTGTAGAATAAAGAGTCCCATAGTGGCCGATTTCAAACTTTCAGAGTTTCGCCCTCTGGTTTGCAAAATCCCTGAAATTTTAACAATCTGCTTTAAAAGCCAGTCCAAGCTGGCTCCATCATTACTTTGCCTTCTACTTTAATAAATTATTTGTTTGTTTTTAATAGTTTTCTCATTGATCTTTTGATTTTCCAAGTGTATAATTCTATCATCTGTAAGTAGAGATCGTTTTAGACTTTCCACTTCATACAATTTTAATTGTTTCCTGTTCTCTAATAGCATTAGCTAATATTTCCTACAAACTGTTAAATGTTCCTGGAAATTGTGTCTATCCCTACCTTGTTCATGATTTTAGTAGAGACACTTCTGGTATTTCCCTTTAAATAATCTCTGCTTTTGACCTTTACGTGGATGTCTTTGTTGTGTGTGTTTATCAATTATCTATCTAGCAATTGCTATTTTACTGAATGTTTTTAGTAACATAAATTAATGTTATTTTTATGATATTTTTTGTGCATCTATACTAAATCTGTGAAGATCATCTTATGATTATTTTCCTAAGTTCTATCAATATGCTACATTGCATTCATACATTTCTTAGTAATAAAATACCATTTTATTTCTGGAATAAACTCTGTGGTCAGGACTTTCTCCTTGATATTCTATTTTATTGTGATATTTTATTCCATTACATCCATCATTTAAAATATTTATAAAATATTCATAAGTGTGATTGGTCCATACTTCTTTTTTTTATATAATTTTTAGCAGGCTATGAAATGTTGTAACATTCTGAAAAAGTTATCAGTATTGATCTTGAAATTGCCCAACAAGAAGGCAAATCTAACCTACTTTCATTCTTCTTTTAAAAGAAATTGATTGCTAAAATACAAACGTAAAGAGTACGAATTCTTTACATGGACGTAGCATATTGCTGGGCTGTGAAGTATACGTGATTATATTCTACATATGCCTTTTGATATCAGTTATAGGAGTTATATCATTTTTATTTTACACATGAGTAAAAATGGACTAATGGCTTGAAGTGTTCCGCTCATTAATTAGCAGCAATAAATTCCAACCTAATCCTCCTAACTTAAGATAAAAATTTCCTGTATATTTTTGCCAGCCACCTCTAGTGAAGATAATGGAGAACACCAAAGCCCTCTCCACTCGTACTTGTAGCCCTTCCCTTAGTCAATGGTTTAGGAGTAAAACCTATACTCGTAGGATAGAGTTGGGTCTGAATATGACTTGACAGCAATGTCACAAGAATCTCTGCCCATGATCTTGATACTAAAGGCTCAATAATTCTCAGTGAATGAACTTAATGACTTGTCTTTCATGAGTTACTTCATAGTCTTTTTCTACCATGCTAATTTATTACTTGGCTTTATTATTTGAATTTAGGAGAAAAAATAAAATAAAATTGTGAAGAACAATAATACCCAGGGTTATAGAAAAAACAAATATATTTCCTTTGATGGAAAGTAAGCCCTTTAAAGGAAAAATTTATAAATTAGTTCATTATAATTTATCCATTTTTATCTCCATAATGAAGTAAAACAAACAAACAACAACAACAACAAAAATACTCAAAACGACAGGTACTTTTGAAAGCCTATAGATTAGCATGCCTTAAAGAAAATGGCAATATCTTTAATTATAACTATTAATAATGGCAATGATATATCCTCTCAATTTTTGTAAATAATGGCCTTAAATTGCCTTAATAAGACTTAATATAATTCAAAAACTTCTGTGGCTATACTAAAAACTTATAATAAGCCCCATGACTAACTTAATAAAATAAATTTTTAAGAGGTTGAATTGAAAAGAAAAATGAAAAAGTAATAGATGTAGACAAACAAAAGCTTTCTCATCTCTTCCCCCCAAGCCCACTCACCCATGCATTTATTACTGAGAGCAAAATGGGAAGGCAGAATACTGATATAACTTTTATTTTAAATTTTCTGTAGAGAAGAAAAAAAAATTGACTCTCCCAGTCTAATTAGAAGGCAGGATGTATAATATTTCATGCATAGAGGGGGTAAAGAATGCATAATAGAAAGTAGCAAAGGTTAATTCTGTGAATACCTCTGATCCCACCTCTTTCTAGATTATTTAGTAATCCCAGCGCTCTGTTTTCCTTCTCAATTGTCTCCTGATTTACTGCTTCTATTTACTTTCCATGACATACTTTCTTTCTCACAAGTGGAGGCTGATTAGTTTTGTTATGATTATATGACTTGATCTCTGTGGAGAATTTGGGGGGAGCAGTGAGAGGTGCATAATGAAAAGATATGTTGCTTCTACTGAGATTACAAAATTAAATGTGATGCAAAATTTATGCAAAAAGAAATGCAATCACTTGAAAGAGTTGAAGAAGAGATGAGGAATAACAGCCCTGTGAATGGTTATATAGTTATTCTAAATTAAAATACATACCAAAATTAAATGTGTCTTCTTGGATAACAGAATACTCCTCTCTGTTTCCTCTCCTTGTTTTGACTTAGAGTTGAATAATGCCCTCACTTTCAAATTCATGTGTCACCAACCAAAACAATCTCCCAGAGAAATCTGTTAAGCAAATGAGTTTTCCCAAATTGTCATAGTTGCCTGTTGAGTGAAATGAGTTCATAAATTTCCGAGGATTCACCACTTATGGGTATTAAAGCGCATGTTTGGTAAGGATTATAAAGTTCATTCACTCTTCACTCCCATACACATAAACTAATTTGATTAACTGAAGCCTAGAAGAAATTGAGGCCAAATGGAGTGTTAATAGGCAAGCTATGAAAACTAGTATTAAAAATATTATTGTTAACTTTAATGTAGCACTGTGTTGAATAATGAGTACAAAATCTTCATTCAAATCTTGAGTCTTCTTAGAAGCATTCCCTAATCAAGGCATTCTGGAAGAGATCTTATTTCATTTAAATCCTTATAATAATTACAATTGTTGCACATAACTTGAAAAGTTATACCTATTCTATTACTTATACTGTGTAGTTTTATATATTATTTAATATTTAAAAAAAAAAATATATATATATATATATATTTTTTTTTAATCATATTTTAACTTCCTAGAGAGCTAAAGGCTTTTTTGACTTCTGGTGATAAACTTCACATCTATCAAGCCTCCTTGTACATACTAGGCATTTAATATACATTTTATACAAATTCAATTGAATTGATGAGTTTTTCTAATTATAGCTGACCTATAGTGTACCTAAAAATAACCTGTATAAAGTGTCAAAAATTGTCACTGTCAAGAGCCAATTCTACCCCCAATCTGAAATTCAATTTTACTAGATCTGTGTTCAACTTTATTATTTTGATTTTGATATTTGTATGTGATCCATGGAATATATATGTAGAAACATTGCATGAAGCAACTTATTTACTCCTCACAATAAGCATATGAAACAGGTACCATCATCTCATTCACAAAATGTGTGTGAATTATCAATTATAAGACCAATATTTGAACTTGGAAGAAGTACACAAAAATAAATAAAGCGTCCTTAAGAAGTTCAGATCTTAGTGAATTTGTTCCAACTATCCCAGAAAGAATAAAGAAAACATTATTTCCTTGAAATTGTTTCCACTTTTGGCTTTTTTCTTTGCCACAATAGTTATAGTCCTCTTTGCAGTTCCTATCTTTACATCATCTGTATGATCCCCTATAGAGAATGTAGATACTTCTGCACCATGATTTGGGTAGAGAAATTATTTGTTAGTTGGTTTCCTTAGGTTATATTCTGTTTCTAGCTTTTCTGTTATTTTTATTTTATTTTATTTTGTTTTTTGTGATCCTTCTAGTAACAGTTGTAGTGTTAAAAAAGCTGAAAAACAAAAAAAGAAAAGAAAGAAAGAATTAGACGCCAAATATATGCCAATATATTTTTTCACCTAGTTTCCTTCTATCCATGCTTAACAATTCCATCAGTTGCAGCTATTTCATTGAAAATAGCTTCCACAGCAATCCTCATAGGGGAGTTTAGAGTGCTTTGTCAAAAGACATACTAAATAACCTATTCCCATAACTATCACAGATCAATCTCTTGGTAGGAAATAGAAAAACAGGAACAAAGATAGGATTACATTTTTTAATTCACTTCTGGGGATCCCAGCTGTCTTTTTAAATCAGCTCTCTTTTGCTGCCTAGTTCTTAATTTACATCCCTGTCCTACATGAACTAGAGAACACTCATCTAGGGCCAAAAAAACAAAAACTAGCATGTTAGTGGTTGACAAAATACCCATTATCATAAAGAATGACTGCCAGATTAGACACTTCAAAAGTTTGTTGAGTCACACCAGATGACACAGCAATAAGAACAACTGACTACAAATTATATGGATACCATTACTGAAACAATTCTATTTATCAGAGGAAAGAATGTTGTATTTTTTTAAAGCATGGAATGATGTTCTTCTATATTCTAATTCTCGAAATTAACATACATTTTTTTTTTCCTAAAGAGGAATTATCTGTTCCTGTATTCTTTTAATGTCTGTCTTAATCCCTTTGGGCTGCTATAACAGAATATCATGGACTGGATGGCTTTTAAAAAACAGAATATTATTTCTCCCATTCCTGGAGTCTGGGAAGTCCAAGATCACTGTGTTAGGAGAATCAATGTCTGACGATAGCCCTCTTCCTGGTTCGTAGATGGTCAACTTCTCCTTGTGTCCTCACATGTCTGAAAGGGACAAAATAACTTTCTGGGGTCTCTTTTTACAAGGCCAGTAATCCCACTTCTGAGGGCTGTGCCCTCACAATTTAATCAACTTTCAATAAACCCACTTCCAAATACTGTCACATTGGGGGTTCAGGTTTCAACATATGAATTTGGGGCATGGGGACATTAAGTCTATAGTATATCTACTTACCTGTACTCAGTTATTCCATTCAAATTACTTTAAGATAAACTTTCTAAATTAAAATAAATATATAAAATACAATTTTCCATTAATAATCAAAATATTTAAATCCCATTGGCTATGACAAATTATAGAATTACATAGTGACCTAACATACCTAGACTATATATTCTGTCTTCTTTCTGATACTTTTAAAACATAGAACTTGTCATCTTGGTTTGAAATAATATTCTCTCAATACATACATTCAGATCCATTTTATCTTTTATGTTCCTTTTGTAATACCAAATTTATGGGCTAAGTAAATCATGAATACTGGCAATTTATTTGAGCACAAAGATAATTACACAAGCTTGGAATAGAGATTAGGTTGGGCCACATAAAAGCAACATTTTCTGACAAATTTGGAGTGAGAGAGCTGAAGACCTCATGGACTACAAATTGCGTGGAGAGCTAAATATCATCCCCTGTCTATTTTTTTTTGTTCATATTTCTTTTGTTTCTTTTTGTATTTTGATTGTTTTTTTGTTTGTTTGTTTTGTTTTTGTTTTTTTACTTATAAAATGTTTCTTCTATATTAATTTGGTGGTTTTACTTTCTTTTAGGGCTTACTCTTGAGATTGCAAGATGAATTCTTGACTTGCCAAGTCTAATATAATTTAGAACATTTGTCTCTTTCTGGAAACTGTGAGGCTATAGAAGATTTGGATCTTTTTGTTTTCTCCTGATATATGCTATTAAGACTGTGGTTATATATTTATGACTGTGGAGTCCATATTTTCCCCTCTAAACATCCTCATCCTAACCTTCCCAAACTTTCAAAGTTCTGGTCAGTTACTCAGTATTTAAGCCATCTCCAGGTGTCACTAGGCGCCACTAGGGGAAAGTATCATCCAGTGCTAGGTTCATCTCTCACAGCTTCCTAGCTTCTTAGAGATTTTCCCTGTAAATTCTTCACTGCCTTATCATGTCTGTATTGCTTTCCTCTATACTAGGCATTCTTCCCTAATGTCCATATGCCCATAGAAATTCCATCGATGGGCATTACAGATTGAATGAACTGGGTATAAAAGGAAGGGTTAGCATCTTTTATCTTCAGTGCTAGACTTTTCGTGTAAATCTGGCTTTATAAGAAATATATAAAAAAGCCTACTCTTTTTTCCTTTCAATTTTATTGCAAAATGTAATTTTATGAGATATAATAGGCTCAGTTATTTCTGAGTTGCAAATGTCTTGACAATGGAAGCATTAAGTTTACAGAGCTGAAGAAGGAGGAACTTCCCTTTTAACCATGGCACTGCACCCTACAGTGTCAGCATTTTTCTTTTCATTTTGCTTAAAAAATAATTAATAGAGCTATGCTGAGCTAAGTTAATACTTCTCAGACTTTGCCTAAAGGATTAGGCCTGGTTAAGACGTGTTTTTCCTTTAAAAAAAAAAAAAAAGAAAACTTGCTTGACCTAAGGCCACTGTAGGTTGAGCAAAGACTTTGTAATAGTCAATTTTAATCATTGGTATTGTATATTTGCAATTTGAATCCTCTAACCAAGATGTGACAGGAAAGTGTTCATAAATGAAAAAGATTAAAAAAAAAAAAAAAAGGTCCTTGGGATAAAAGTCATAGAAAATATGTTTCTCCTTCCTGGCTGTGAAAAGCACTAGTAGAACTAGGCCCTGAACAATAGCAAAAGATAATCAGAAATAATATTCCTTCCTAAGTAGCAAGGCTTATAAACAGTTCAAACATTTAATATAATAAATTTCATACAACTGAAAATCATACATTCTTTTCGTTAGGCAATTATACTGACACTGTTAATATAAAGCACACTGCATGAAAAGAGATTATGTAGAAAACTCATCAACATGCATTGTGGGGGTAAAAAAGAGCAAAGAAAGGAGCACATTTTATATGCCAGCCTTTGTTCCGCTAAGCATGACCCCCAGGTTTCAGAATTTAACATTCTGCTTGTCAACTTTCTCCTGAGGAGAGCAAAGGAAAGCATGATATTATATAGTCAGAATTGTTTCCTCCTGTTGCATTTTATTCTCCTCCAATGGAATCTATGTCTCTATTCCAGTAATAATCCATGGAATAAGTGGCACTCTCTTTGCACCAAAAAACATCCTACGCCTACTGATTTGTATGTAATATACACAAGTTTTCTTTTAAGCATTACAGCCATACTCTGTCAGTCCCTGCTGATATTCACATATCCCTCAGAATAGATTAACACTGGTAAAGGAGCAGTTGCCCCAAGTCCTCTGTCGTTTTGTTTGAAGGGTGGTTTTAAGAAATGAGGAATTTCCTTTACAACCACAGAACTTTACCTGAATTTCTTTCACTAACTATGAAATGTACTATTCCCAATGCTGCTGAAAGGAAGAATTATTCAGTACCTGAAGACAAAGCCTGGTGTGGGAAAGTCTGAATCCAAGACTCTTAGTTTTTAAAAAGCAATATACATTAAAAGAGATTCTTCATGCTCTCCTATCCTCCACCAAAAAATAATAATAATAATAATAATTAAATAAATAAAAATCCCAATATATTGAGGTGATGAATATGGGATTTATTGAAGGACAAAAAATAACAGAAGGAAGGCAACAGAGGAAGAGATAAATGAAAAATGACTAGAAAACCGTATTTATTTAATGTTCACTTCATGCAAAGAATTGCCCTCAGTTTTAAGTACTAAGATAAGCATGATCATGTTCAACATTCATAGCTTCATTCACTTACGCTTGGAGTTATTAGAAAGTTTATTGTGAGGACCAATATTATCACCAGTTTCCAGATGAGAAAACTGTGATTTAGACAGTCCATGTGACTTGTCCAGTATTGTAGTTATAAAAGGATTCAAAGCCAGACTGACTGCAGTGTACAGGATGAACTAATATTATGTTCTCTCTCTTCTTTCAGAAATGCTAAGCCAAGAGGCTGATTTAATTTGGGTTCCAATAAAAATTTTCACTTATTTTATAAAATTCATTTTATACTAGATATAATAAGAAACTCAATTCCAGTTCCTCCAGGTCAGAAATCAGGATGGGCAAATCACAGAAGAAGCTGAGAATAAACATATTCAGAAAACAAACTGCTTTTATCCCTAGACAGAATCCTCTTAGGTGGGCTCTCTTCCTGTATCTCTGGTCTGTAGAGCCAACCAGGGCAAATCAGGAAGCAGATTAACTGGGTACACATTTACGCTGATCAGTTTCTCCCAACTATATTGCAGTCACTTTAACAAGTAAAGCTAAACGGACTGCTTCAATAAAAAGGAGGAATAAAGAAAGCTGAACATGCATGACACAATCATCAGTTATAAACAATGACAAACCTCAAAACCAGTGAAGCAGTCAGCTTCCCTTCTTCACGAGGAGCCCCACCCAGGGAGTGCAGCTAGGATTACCTCTGAAGACTCGCCCACAAGACACAATTAGGAAAAGGAAATTTCTACTTTTTACCCTTTACAATTCTTAAACCAGCCTCACAGATGTTATTACATTAAGACTTCTTTTCCACTCTTCTGTCATAACATCAGGATTTGGGAATCAGTCAACAAACTAACTTTAGATAGGGAATGGGAGATTAGAAGACCAGTTGTCTCCCTAAAAATAATAATCTTTGCCTGTCAGATGAGAAGAAAGCACCTTCAACTAGCAAAGAGAGAATAATACTCCTAACCGCACAATAACGTGTCTTTCTTTCTCTTTAGGAACAGTATTCTTTCACCCATCCTCCATCCTGCTTCTGCCAGACCCTGCCTTTCACAAGAATCTCTTTTGTCTGGATTTTGGTCTCTCAGGACACCCTTTATCAGCTCCAGCTATCCAAGGTAAGTTTTTTTTTTTTTTTTTTTTCTTTACTTCACAAAGAGTTTTCAGAATGGTGAAACTTTAATTACAATCCTCTAGAGAGTCAACTGAGTTATTTAGCATTATTGTCTGGATCCTCTAGTTTTTTTCCAATTTTGCCTTGGGGATAGTGAACTGTATAGTGGAAAAAGCAGGTGCTTTTAAACAAGGCAATTTTTATACAAATCCCTCCTGTACCTTGAAAAGGCTGGTGATCATGGGTGAGTCATATCACCTAGGCTTATTTTAAAAATGGAGGACATAATTCCTCTGATACAGGGCTACAAGGACATAATCCATGAACGCATCTAGTATGATCTTGGTACATCCTAGGAGAAAATTTTGGAACTCCTGGGAAGAAAGAAAGAAAGTTGAAGCATTTGGGAGTAGAGAGGTGGTTAGGAGCTGTGGAAAAGAAGAGAGGTAAAGAGTAGAGAAGATATATTAGTCTTCATGGGAAGAAAATGTGGCAAACAGTTGTAAGAGTGAGATCAACTGAGGAATCAGAGTACATTGATGTCTGGAAAGCTTTTTTCGGCCCTCTGCTCCCCTACAAAAATGTCACTGTTATCAGATTCCTTAAATGATAAATTAGCCTTCACTTCTTCTCTTGTTACAACAGTCCCTCAGGAAAATCCTGAGGTGGAGGAGAGACAGACATAAAGTGTTTAAGGACAGGTAGCGCACCACCTTTACCACCTTCACTTCACATTCCAGGACTCTGCTTTATCCCCAATAGCCTCAAGCAAGTCACATCGTATTTCACTTGTTATAATCCTCATGGCTTCATAACCAGTGAAGGAGGGCAAATTAGAGTTGGTTTCCTGCAGTTTATTTGGAAGTAAAAGGTAGAGTTAGGAGGACTGGATGTCCCAGTATCAACCAGCCCCATGGGGATACTGGTTCTGGTCAGTATCAATGTCAGGTTGGCCTCCTCTGACATGTGGCCTGCATCCCTTGGCTAAACACCCTTTGTGAACAGGACATGTGCTATTCTATTACATTTTATTAATATTTTTTGAGAGAAGTATGCACCTAAGGCATAACATTACAAATTGAATAGTAATGAGCACAATAATAATGATGATAATAATTTTAATAACAAATTACTTATCACGGTTAAGTAACTACCAGGTAACATCTGTGGGGTGATTAGGTTAAAAGCATTCTTTTACTTAATTTTTACAAAAAAAGTATGTAAGTTTTGTTATTCTTATTTTACAAATGATATGTCCAAGACTTATATTGATTAAGTGTTATGTCCCGACACACATAATTACTTCAACTATTTGTGGCACAGCTGAGATTCCAGAAAAAAAGGCAGTTCCTTCAATATGGTCCCAATAGGTGGAACAGAGACAAGATTTATGGAACTAACATCCTAAACACTGCAACAGTGTAAAGGGGTGAGAACTGGGCTGACCCAGTCCTCATTGGATTTGGGTATTTTCTCTGATGTATGTGTAATTATATATGTGTAGTTTTTCTGATGTATGTGTGTATAATATTTTGGACACCATGCAGCCATGATAATACTAAAATGTAGACATCAACAGGCCCAAGTCACTAACAAGCTATCTAAAGCTCAGAGAAATAATTTCTTCAAAATCACTTCCATTGTAAGCATAAGAAATGAAAGTCAAGTTAAAGCCAGGTCTCCTGGGGTTTCTCCACGTTTCATTCCTTCTATGGCTGACGGTATGCTTATTTTGTAAAAGATGAATTATATTTAAATATATATTTATATTACCTGAAACCTGAAAAGACGCCAAATTGCAATTAATTTTCTTGGTACGTTTCATTTCATTTAGTCATTATTTGGTAACAGCCAACCATAAAGTTGGGAATGTGAAAGCACTAGTGTGTGTATTAGATGAACACAGCTTTAAACTGACAAAGTTCTCATGGACACTGGTGAAAATTTGGGAGGCTTCTGAAGTTCACCCTTGGTATATAGGTGAGAGTGTAGTGGTATGCCACCGATAAATGCCCAACAGCTGGATCGCTGGGAGGGTGGCAATCCTGATTTGTAGTGCACACTAACATTTGTGGTGGAAGTACTCTCACTGTGGTCAGTTTCAAGCAATTAGCATAATGTGGCTCAACATAGAGTCAGGAAGAAATGTATACAATATACTGACAAGATGTTGCAAGCCAACCAAGCACACCCCTGAAGCTCATGTCACAAAAGCCACACTGAACATGAAGGAGGTAATGAAGTTGTGAAATGTTGCTGCCTCGTAGTGAACACCAAGCAAATATTGTTCCAAAAGGAAAAAGCCAAATGTTATCCTGGAGATATCTTGACATTAGACAGTATTGACTTTATGTTATGTCCAATGTAGTTCAGATTTTGAATCTTTCAACCTCAGTTTATTCCTTCCATGGCCACATTTCTAAGATATTTTACAATTTCCTTTTCTATAAAATTCAAGAAATGGTACCAGTGTGAAATTGGACTTCTAACAGAAAGGTGAGTCACATTCATCAAAAATGACGGGCTATATTGAGCAGGCAAACTATTCCTCTTTCATTGCCCCAATAAATCATTCATTGTGGAAAAGGACTTTAAGGACACCCTAATAATTTCACATCCACGAACTCCACTAATATCAAATCTTCAACATTAAAGGTCTTAAGAGGATACTCTATAATAAATAACATCTCCAAAGCAAGACATGGTTTTTAAACCACCCAAAAGAGCACTTGAACAGAGCAGGTATTACTGGGCTTCAGACAAATTTCTCTGACTTCACTAAGGAGCCTAATGATTTTGGGTTGTTGGACCATCATGGGAAATAAATTAATTGTGTTAGAAAGTAGTTTCAGTGACATCATTTTGAGGTTATGTACAACATATTTTAATATTTATTAGGTTCAGTGTTATGTAACGCCCTGTAGATGATGTGAAAGAAATAAGAAAAAACACAATTACATTGATATGACAAAATTTGCATAAAAATAACAATGGAACATACCTGATGGAGTGTGGCCAGGAGTAATACTCTAAGGCATGCATGCTAGGAGCTAGGGGAGTACACGGAAATGACAGGATTTGAGGACTAACAATCTGAGAAATTTTTCCAAAAGATTCCAGATTGCAGGTCTGAGTTTGAAATTGTACCAGATATAGAGATGAAAAATTATCCCCAAGAAATGTGGAAAAGGGAGGGAGATTTGATGGTTGCATTGGGAGAATAAACTGGAACTATTTCATGAATTAACTCAGCCCATCCCAGTGAAAAGAGAGAACTCCTTAGGAGAAAAGGGTATAGGACAGAGGTCTCACAGTTAGATAGCCGGTTACGCCAATTAACAAACTGGGCTCAATATAAGGAAGAACAAAAAGACTTGAATTCTATAACAGTATCATTTTGTTGTTGTTGTTTTCCAATTCAAGCTCTGTTGAACTTTCAGTTCTTTTTTCAGTTCAATAATTTATCATCCACATCTTTTTCTGTATAACTGTCATGGATCTCATAATCATTGATTTCATAATGTTGTTTAAAGTTATTCATTCTCACCAACTCCCCCAAAGAAATATATTCTCCCTCTTCCTGACAACCATGACTATCGTGGTCTACTTTTGTCTTTCCAACTTTTATAAATACTTAGGTGCTGAGGAATATTGGAAATATTTGAATTTTTAAAAAATATTTACACGTGGAATTTATTGAGCCTGCTTAAATCACCAACTTTTGTTGAGTGTATTTAAATAAATCAACCATGTTCCAATAATTTCCTTCTGTGTAGGATGGAGAGACTGACACCTAAATTAAAATAAATAAATGTAAATGTGTAAAGAGGTAAGTGATAAATATAGGGAAAAAAAGAAACAACAAAAAAGTTCCCATTAGAAAAAAATTATTTCTGGAGATGTGTTTTGAAGGTCAAAAAACAAGTTACGTAACTAAACTTGGTAGAGTTGTAAAGTGTATTGGTTGAACTCATTCTTAGATTATAAGTTTACCATAGATCAGTCTACTTATGATCTGGATATTATTAGGTTAGTGCAAAGGTAATTACAGTTCAAAAGATTAAAAATAATTGCAAAAACTGTGATTACTTTTGCACCAACCTATTATATACTATAAAGACCCTATAAAGGATGATAGTCAGGTAAAACTATCTACTCATATGGATAAACAGTGCCCACCAAAATGCTCCATACTTTCACCAATATGGAGTGAACTTCTTTTTACTTAGAACCTCTTCAGTCATATGTCATTGTAGTTTTAGTTTGAAATTTCTGGATGACTAATGAGGCTGAGTACAAGTTCAAGGATTTGCATCTATATGAATATCCTGTTTTGCGAAATTCCTGTTCAACTCTTTTAGTCACATTTTCAACTGGGTTTTCTTTACTACTTTATAGGAAATTTTAAATGTATTCTGGAAACATCTTTTTGTTAGTCATATGTATTGCAGACATCCCACCTTGTGGCTGGCATTTTCACTTCAGTATTGTATTAGGTTGGTAATTGCAAAAACTGCAATTACTTTTGCACCAACCTAATATATTGCTAAACATAGCCTCTTAATTTGCATACAGTTTGCCATTTTTTCTATATACTAAGATTTTATTGTGTGTGCCCTGTTTAATCTTTATACTCTGTATACCCCACTGTAATGAAAATATTCTTTGTAGTATCCTCTGAGAGATTTATTTTTTTAACTTTTCACGTAAAAATCTAAAGTCCACCTGAAATTATTGTTTATGCTTGTGAGTAAATTGAAATTTCTATTTTAGGGGTTATCCAGTTGATGAAGTGCAATTTTTTTAAATGACTATCTTTTTCTTATCCTTCTGTTGTGACATGTCTTTGTCATTAAACAAATATCTACATATGTCTAGGTCTGTTTCTAAAGTCTCAATTCTGTTCTCTTGGGTGATTGTTCTAATTTGGTATCAGTAATACCCTATCTTTATAACTTTAGCTTTTAAATAAGTTTTAAAAAAATATTAAATTTATTGGGGTGACATTGGTTAGTAAATTATATAAGTTTCAAGTGTACATTTCTATAATACATCATTTGTATATTGCATTATATGTTCACCACCCAGAGTCAGTTCTCTCTCTGTCACCATATATTTGACCCTATTTACCCTCTTCTACCACTCCCTCTCCCCCCTTACTTTTTGGTAAGCACTAAACAGTTATCTGTGTCTATAAGTTTTTGTTTGTCTTGTTTGTTTGTTGTTTTCAGTTTTATATCCCACATATGAGTGAAGTCAAATGGTTCTCAACTTTTTCTGTCTGACTTATTTCACTTAACATGATAATCTTAAGATACATCCATGTTGTCACAAATGGCAGTATTTTATCTTTTCTTATGGCTGAGTAATATTCCATTGTATGTATGTACTACATCTTCTTTATCAAATCATCTATAGAAGGCCACTTTGGTTGTTTCCATGTTTTGGCCAATGTGAATAATGCTCAATGAACATAGGGGTATATCTATCTTTATGAGTAAATGTTTTCACGTTTATCCCAGAGGCTGAATTTCTGGGTCATGTGATAATTTTATTCTTAATTTTTTGAGGAAACTCCATACTGTTTTCCATAGTGGCCGTACCAATTTACATTCTCATCAGCAGTGTATGAGGGTTCCTTTTTCTCCATAACCTCTCCAACACTTGTTATTATTTGTCTTGTTGATAATAGCCATTCTAACAGGTGTGAGGTGGTATCTCATTGTGGTCTTGATTTGCATTTTCCTAATAACTGGTGAAGTTGAGCATTTTTTTCACGAATCTGTTGACCATTTGCATGTCTTCTGGGAGAAGTGTCTCTTCAGGTCCTCTACCCATTGTTTCACTGGATTGTTTGTTTTCTTGTTGTTGAGTTGTATGTGTTTTTTATGTGTTTTGGATATTAGCTCCTTATTGGAAGTATTATTTGCAAATATCTTCCATTCATTTGGTTGCCTCTTTGTTTTGTTGGTGGTTTCTTTTGCTGTGCAAAAGCTTTTCAGTTTGATATAGTTCCATTCATTTATTTTTGCTTTTACTTCCCTTGCCTTTGAGGTCAACTTCATAAAACCTCTCTAAACCCAAGGTTTGTAAGTTTAGTACCTATGCTTTGTTCTAGCAATTTATTGTTTCAGGTCTTATGTTTAGATCTTGGATCCGTTTTGAGTTATTTTTGTATATGTTGACAGATAGCAGTCTAGTTTCATTCTTATGCACATGGCTTTCCAATTTTCCCAGCACCATTTATTGAAGAGGCTTTTTTTCCTCCATTGTATGTCTCCTTTGTCAAAAATGATCTGCCAAAGTGGGTTTATTTCTTGGTTTTCAATTCTATTCCAATGGTCTGTGTGTCTGTTTATCTTCCAATACCATGCTCTTTGGATTATTGTTGATTTGTAGTATAAATTGAAGTCAGGGTGTATGATACCTCCAGCTTTGTTCTTTTTTCTTAGGATTGCTTTGGCTATTTGGGGTCTTCTGTGATTCTATGCAAATCTGATGACTTTTTGTTCTATTTCTTTAAAAATGTCATTGGAATTTTAATAGGGATTGCATTGAATCTGTATATTGCTTTGGTAATATGGCCATTTTAATTATGTTGATTCTTCCAATCCATGAACACAGAATATTTTCCCATTTCTTGCGTCTTCTTCAGTTTCCTTTAATAATGTCTTGTAGCTTTCAGTCTATAGGTCCTACGCATCCTTTGTTTAGTTTATTCCTATGTATTTTATTTTTTGCTGTTGCAATTGCAAAGTAGTTTATTTTTTTCATTTCTTTTTCTGAAATTTCATTGTTAGTATATAGCAATGTGTTTTTGTATTTTGATTTTGTATTCTGCAACTTTACTGTATTTGTTTATTGTTTCTAATAGTTGTTTTGGTGGAGTCTTTAGGGTTTTCTATGTAAAGAAACATATCATCTTCAAAAAGTGACAATTTAACTTCACTCCCATTATGGATGCCTTTATTTTTTTCTCTTACCTGATTACTCTGGCTAGGAATTCCAATACTGTGTTGAATAACAGTGACAGGGGCATCTCTGTCTTGTTCCTGATCATAGAGGAATAGCTTTCAGTTTTTCACTATTGAGTGTGATATTAGCTAAGGGTTTGTCATATATGGCCTTTATTATGTTGAGGTACTTTCCCTCTATGCCTATTTTATTAAATGTTTAAATCAGAAATGGATGTTATATCTTGTCAAATGCTTGTTCTGCATCTATTGATATGACTGATGAATTTATCCTTTATTTCGTTTATGTGGTGTATCACATTGATCGAATTGCATATGTTGAACCATCCTTGCGCCCTTGGAATGAACCCCACGTCAATCTCATAATCTTAAATAAGTTTTGATATCTGAGAGTCTTGTCCTCCTATGTTAGCCTTCCTTCAAGATTGCATTGGCTCTTCTTGACCCTTTGAAAATTTGTATATATTTTACAATCACCTTGTAAATTTTAACCAAAAAATTCTATTGGGATTTTCTGGGAGGATTTCAGTAAATTATTGATGAATTTGGAGATAATTGGTTTCTGTACACAGTAAGTTGTCTATTCTATAAATGTTCTTCATTATTTAGGTGCTATTGATCCTCCCTAAATAATGTTTTATTATTTCCCTTGTAGAGATCTATCTCTTGTTTTATAACAATTTTTCCTAGCTAATTGATTCATTTGGATGATTTGATCAGTTTAGATGTATTGAGGATTTAAATATTAAAGGGGTTTAAAACTTTTTGATGGGAATTTATAGAGTATCTTCATGACTAATGGTCTAGAATGATTTCTTATATATGACAAAAAGTACAAACTATAAATTAAAAATAGAAAATATCAAAATATCAAAAGAAATACCATTTATAAAGGATATCAGAAGTTGAGTGAAAAATTGAGGGGCAGAAGATATTAGCAATATGCATAAGTGACAAAAGTAAAGAACTCATATATCAATTTGAAAGGGACAAATATTTCAATTTAAAAATGGGCTGAAGTTATATTTAGGCATTTATCAGAAATGAAACACAAATGGCCTACATATATATGACAATTCTGATTAATAATTAATAATAATTATTGTTACTCATCAGTAATATTCAAATGCAAATTATGACCAAATTAGATATAATTATGCACCAGTTATTTATCAAAATATAAGTGTCTAACAAAACCAAGTGGTGGTGAAGATATATAGCAGGGAAACATTCATATGCTTCTTGTGAAAAAGAGAAGGATAAGTAACTGACAAATTACTTTATAAAACAATTCACATTATATTTTAAGGCTGAATGTAACCCAACAATTATACTCTCAGGTATATGACTTACATTGACTTTTGTTTGTTTGGTTGGTTTTTAAAATGAGGGTTGCTACATAGCTAAGTCATGCAATCATTTTTGTGGGTCATACACAGCATTTTCAAAAATGAAATAAAATGGAAAAAATCAATAGTCACCTAACATGTTAAGCATACGGGTTTTCATCATACACATATTTGTTGGTAGAGGCAATCCACCATGGGCCTTGGTGACCCTGCACATTCCTGCTGCGTGTGCCAAGAATTTAAAACTCTGCCCACTCTTTGCCCAGGGCACTACTCGGGATTGTGTTTGCAATGAACAGCCTGGAGTGATGAGGTAATGTCTCTTCGCATATGCAGGCTTACTGTATAAGCGAAAGATCACCCAAACTCAGCGTTTCTCTCCAGTAACACAACCCACTGCATGTTCAGACATCCATCAAGATGCCTTTTGTGTCACACCTGTGGGACTTGGGGACATGAAAAATGGATGCCAGCAAACACGAGGCTCTGGCTACTGCTCTTGCCATGAGTAATGAGATCCTCTGTCTCTGAGTCGAGTTTCGTGTCTTCTGCCAGCATCCACGAAATAATAACAGAGTAGTTTAATGGCTTGCAAGTAAGATAATATCCCACACTCAGGCAGTTCTTCACAATATTTTTCCTAGCTGCGATGTGAATTTTTATTTTCTAATTGTGGATCACAATCAGAAACATTTGAAAGCTATTTCACAAATTAACAGACATGTAAAATACAATTTATCGTAAAAGTATTTGTAATAACCAAAATAAGATTTAAAAAAAATCTGAAAACACACACACACATGTTAATCATCAGGATAATGGATAAATAAAAATTGTAAGATAGTCACTCAAAGCAGTATATACACACCTGGAAATAATCTGTAGCAACATGTAACAAAACAGATCGATTGTAGCAACAATATTGAGGAAAATCAAGCCAATTACAGAGGACTACCTACAATCTGACAACCCTTTCATGAGCTTTTAAAATATCAGCAATTCATCAATATATTGGTCAAGACTATATGAACGTGGTGAAATTATAATTTATAAAATGAAAATGAAACTATAAAACTGAGATTCAGGATAGTGGTTAGCCTGAGAAAAGACCCAGTTTGATGTGATTAGATTGAGGACACAGGTAGCTTAAATGAAGTGAGTATACAGAGAAGTTCATTAATGGTTCATAATATAAAAATATAAAATATACGTTAATTTCATGTGCAAATGTTATTTGATAATTTTAGAAAAATATGACTCAAATCCTGAAATAATGTAACCCAGAGTTGGAAAAGGAGACCAGGCAAACTATGCCCACTAACATCACCAAAAACTATTTGTTTTCATCTCTAACATAATGGCCACCAATGAAGAAAAAAATACTTTAATGTCAAACGGCATTAGTGTTTCCTGTTTGGAGCACAGACTCTGGAGTTTTTAAAGATATTCTTTAAGTAACCAGTTTTATATTAAATTCCATTTTATGTTGTATAAATGGAAAATTTAAAATACCAGTAAATTCAGATTTAAAGTTAATATTTTGTTTGTAATTTGGGGCTTAATATGAAACACCCTCACCACCGCTTTTTTTGGATTGAAACGCTCAAGTAGTATTATAGTTAAGCCTTTACCCATGGTTTAAGAAATCCAAACACAAGAATATAGAGAAAATGTTTGAGTAGCTGAAAGTTAAATGTATCACTCTATATATGCACATGCTCGGTGAAACACAAAATTAAATTCACAAACAGAGAAAAATGCCAGCTTTCAAATGTTGCTAGTTCTTCTCAGCTCCAATGCTACAAATAGAGATAAAATAAAAATGACATTGAGCTATGAAGGCATGAATTTTCTTGATGATAAAGCAAACTTTCTAAATATAGTAGAGGGGGAGAAAATTTTTTAAATCATTATTCAAGCATTACACTTGTTATATGACATGTGTTTGTTTGTAGAGCTAAGTGTGTAGAACACCATTTATTCTTTTATAAAAATGTACAAATAAATAATAGTATAAGGGAATTGCTCTTGTGCTACTTTACCCATGCCATCATACAGGGTTTATTCCTCAATCTGTTTGTGTGCATGGTGCAAATGGAGTCTTATTAAATCCATGGCTTCTAGTCTCATGATTACTTCTTCACAATTTATTCCATATGCCATATGGCATTTATAACTCTTACTCCATTAGAAGCCTTTATTTTTCTGGCTTCTCAAAGACCCCATTACTTTCCAGGGAACCTGAGTCCATTTGGTTTGATGAAATGTCATCTCAGCAGAAGCCCTCTCTTAACAAAGATCTTTGTTTGGTCCAGAAGCTGTATGGCCATGGCTGGGCTCCTGCATCTTTGTGGTCAGCAATAACCTACCTTCCGCTGTCCAAGCACTCCCCTCACCACCGCATCATACATTTGGCCGGTCTTTCTTGCTATGTATACAAAAGCCAGTCATAGTTAAGCCATAGTTGTTACTTTACAGCCAGCAATTAGACTCAGGGTTTCAGAAATTTATTCCCCCTTAAAAAAAAAAAAAAATGTTAACCCCAGACAGGTATAGAGAAATTGTTTAAAAGAGCATGGAGCCAGTGTGAATGCATTACAGTCCTAAATTGATGCTGGGTTTGGCTCCTATCTGCTGAAGGAATTTAAGGCTTCTCAAAGCCTGGACATAATGTAACAGAAATAGAACAAAAGCCAAAAGAGTGGGATTCCAGATGGTAATGTAGAAATAGCTCTCAATAGAAAAGCCCACCTTTTCTGGGTTCGCTTGATTCCTCTTACTAATAAGGATATCACTCAAATGATTAAACATTTGATTTCGAGAAAAGGAAGCCGCGTACGGCATTAAGTATTAATGCTGTAGATAGAAACACATAGTCCTACCTAGCACCTGTTAATAGAGTGTATAGCACAAAATGCTCTCAGTTCATGTGCAGGGTTTGGTGATGAGACAGGAAGTTCAGTGCACACTCCTGTGTGTGGAGACTATCACTTGGATTTCTCTGTTCACATCCTGTTGTCATTGTATTTCCTTCCAGGAGGTAGCATCCCAGGTAGGTCACACTAAACACCCTCCTAAGTCACTGTGATATTCCGTGTGGCCTTACTTTTGTATCATCTGAACATGGCGCTGAATACGCCACCCCAAAAGATGTCACTGTGGCCTGTTGACTGTTTTGATCTGCAGGCATTTGGAAAACAGCAAATGGAATGAGAGGTTTTCTCTGACCACCCCTTATCTGCCTAAAGATAGATGCTCCAAAAGGAACTCAGTTGTCAGAAATCCCTTCCCCAGCAGTTTCATCAACCAGAGAAGATTGCCTCTGACAGGAGAGGGGACTAGAAGTTGACCTGACACCCAGACAAACTTATCACAAACAATCATACCTCCTGTCTGTTCTAATGGCCTCTAAGGCCATCCATTCTTTATCTTTCCTAAAATAATTTCCTTTCCCCTAAGAGGTCTGCACCCTCCCCCCTTCTTTTTCCCTATTAAGACACTATGCAATCTTGAATTCTAATCCAACTCCAGGAGTTAGTTACTCATTTTCCCTGGCTATCTTTCATGTGTACATGAGATATACATACTAATAAGTTTCCATTTGTTTTTCTCTTCTGAATCTGTCTTTTATTATAGGAGTCTCAGCTAAGAACTCAGAAGTGTTTTCCTCTCCCACATCCCCACCATGACTTTCCTAAAGTGGAACGCCTGTCAGCCTCTCTGACATCGTATTGTACCACCTTGCCCCTGCTCCTCAATGGTGGTTTTCCTCTGTCCTCTTCACTGAAAGAATAGAGGTTCAGAAAGAAAACCCAGTACAAGCATTTTATCAGCTATCATGTGACCCAGGGTCAGACAGTGAATGCCTCCGACACATAATTTCCTCCTAAATAAATACTTGCCTCATCCTCTGGTTGTGAAGGTTGGCTGAGCTGACATAGGGAAAACATGAGCCAGGAACTGCCCCAGAGTGTTAACTTCACTCACAGTACTGATGATGGTGAAAATGACAATGATGCAGAAGATAACACTCATAAACATGATTATGTAATCAAATGAATTTAAACATCTCTCAGTATCAGATTGCTTCCCATCAGGCATAAGGATAACCAGAGTATGATCTGTGCAAATGATAAAATACAAATGCACAACACTGGAAGATAGAAGGCATGAAACTTACACTCAGGAAATACATTTCAAGAACTTTTCCTAACCACAATGTTCTTTTAAAGGAAGCCATCTCAAGAGATGAAACGACACATGTATGAATATGAAACCTCTCCAGCTATTCTCTAGAACACTTTGACGTCTGTCTTATGAATTCTGGAGTTTTCTGACAATTTAGTCAAGGTCATGTAATGTTTATTTTTTATTCAATTATTTAGACCCAAAATGAATAGTTTTCAAAATCCATGCCTAACACTTCTGGAAGTTATACCTGTGTTTTCTGCAACTCTTTTCCATCATTCTCTTTTATTATTCTGAAGAGAAATTATTATGTTGGATTTTATGACAGCACAGCCGCTTCTATCAAAGAACAATCTTTGCCATTCCTCACTACCTATCTTCTTCTTTGCTGATCTCTTGCTCCCTCTGAACCAGAAAAATTCCTTAGATTTATGGACACTTCTGTACAATGTTCTTTTCATTTTGTTGCTCAGATCTTTACTCATTTTGGTTCTAGTTTGTTTAGCTTCATTTTGGATTTTTTCCAATCTCCCAGTCTTTGAAGTTTCAGCTTGTCTATTAGTCTTTTTTCTATATGTGTTCTTTATTCACTCATAGACTGGTCTAAGCCATTCATCTCTCTTCTTGAGCAGAGAGAATTCTCCCTTTGAATAAATGATGTTTTTCTTCAGTGTATTTACCTATATAGTCCTCCAGTACTAAGTGAGTGATCAATGTTTTATTTACTGAGAGTGTACTATGTGTTAGACAGTATATATAAACAAGGTTGATTAATTCTCACAACTATAAAATTGATATAATTCTACAACTGAGTGAATAGAAACTCAGATGGGTTAAGAGGTCAATGTTTATACAGCAGGTCCTAGCTTCATTCTCCCAAGTATTTACTGAGCTATTTCCAAATTCTAAGCACTGGACCAGATGTTGGGAATGTAGCAGAGAATAAAAACTACTGATATCCATGTCCTCATAGAGCATTATGAGGGGCGTTAACTGTGTAGAAGTAAATATGTAACTATATATCAAATAATATAAACTTATACATATCAATAAATGTAGAAGACATGATACATACAATGAAGGATGTGAGTAGGTATTTTGATAGGATAAAACTGGGTGTGAGGTGGTTAGAATAAGCCTCACTGAAAAGATGACATTTCAGCAGAGATCTAAAAGGTCAGGAGGAGTTACTTATTAGAAGTGAAATGAGAAGAGCATTCCAAACACAGGAGTGTGAACGAGGCAAGAATATATAGTAGGAAAACTCGTAGATGTGTTCAAGAAACAAAATATATCTAATATTGCCAGAATGTAAGCAGCATAAAATGAGATAAAGAGGTAAGACTGTCACGTTCCAAAGTGCGTATTCTTTCACCTCTTTCTCAGAAGTCAGTGTTATTTTCTTGACACAGGAATAAAATAGCACTTGCCACTCCATAGCATTTAGCAGCGCTTGTTGTCATATCGATATTCAAGTGTCTTAGGTCTCGGTTCTGGTTACTCTTGTCTAACTATATTCACTCCCTTGGTGAACTCATTAAGTCTCAAGGCTTTAAATATGCATACTTGTATATCCTGATGACTTCCCAGTGTTATCTGTAGCCTGGACCTCTCCTCTGAACTCCAGAACATATATCCCAAGGTGTGCAAGACACCTCCACGTGGATGTTTCATAAATGTCTCAAACACAGCTTGACCAAAAATAAACTCCGTTTGCAGACTTCTCTTATGTGGTCTGGGATTTGATTTTACACCCTGTTACAAGCTAAGAAGAAACCTGTACTGTTTCATGGATGCTGGTAGAAGACATAAAACTCACTGGGTCAGAGACAAAGGACTTTATTACTCATGACAACACAAACAGTATGAACATCAGCATATTTGTGTGTTTTTTCCCATGCCCCCAAGTCCCATGATGTAAAGCGGGCCCGACAGATGCTACACATCCAATAGATTTTTCTTGCTGCCAAGGAAATCTGACTTTGCATAATCCACTGCTTTTATAGCAAGAAGTAGGAAAGCCTGGTCTCTGTCCCTGAAGCAGACATTACATCGTCTTTCAAGATAGCTCTCTACAAACACAACCCTGAGAAATGAACCAGGTAAAGAGCATTCAAGACCTGACATTCTTGACACACCTAGAAAGACAAGCAGGAATTCAAGAAATCCATGGAAGATTGTGTCACTCAGTACTTCCATAATGAGGCAGTGGTATCATGGAGGCATATGGAGAAGGGCATACATAGTTTTACAGGCTGCAACTATAGCCCTTGATAAGAAGTGTAGTTTTCTGACACTTGTGCTGGGGTGAAAGGTGTCAGCAGTGGAGTTAGCTGGACTTATCTCTTCATCCTCAACTGTGGTAGGCTGATGAGTACCTGGATGGAAAGGCCTAGATACATGGGCCACAGTCTGGGTAGCTCCCAGTTTTCTGCCCCCACGCACACATCATAGTTGCTGGATTTTCTCTAATGCAGCTGGTTTATTTGAGATCCACCTTACTTCACCAAAAAGAGAGGGATAAAAATGGACATCATTACCTAGCCACCTTCCCAAGAATACAGGCTTCCCCACCCATACCTGGTTTGGTTTTCAGGTAGTCTCTTATTATGGGTGGACACTCATTTGGGGACAGAATGGTAGCTCCTCACAGCTGCCCCAGTTCCGTCAGTTATATTATCATCTTATGTACCCTCTCTTCTGAAAAAACAAAACACCATAGGCCCCTTTTGTCTCCCATAAAATCACCCTGTGAACGAGGCATCCTTTGTGTTGTCACTCCAGTTTACGACTCTGCACCATTTTCCACTGTCAAATCGTGTGACGATGTGCAAGATATGGGTGCCAGCAAGTGTTTGTCCTATCTGCCTGTGGGCTATGTTGTGGAGATTCTTTAACTCTGCTGCTGCAAATAGGTCCCCCACCTGCAGCCTGGTCTGCTTCCTGTTTTCTGTAGTGCTCCTACACTCAGAGACTCCACCATCATTGTCACTGACTGCAGCTGGAACATGGGCCTGCTGGTTTCTTTCTGC
Organism: Rhinolophus sinicus; assembly: GCF_036562045.2. NCBI lineage: Eukaryota > Metazoa > Chordata > Mammalia > Chiroptera > Rhinolophidae > Rhinolophus > Rhinolophus sinicus. The sequence goes on from NC_133753.1 coordinate 17,213,078, forward strand.
TCCAATCTCCACACCACAATGCAGATGGCCCCTAATACACTGATATTTATTTATTTTGTTTGTTTGCAGTCCATCTCTCCTGCTAGAATACAAACTTTCTAAAAGAAAATATTTTTATATTTTATATCCACTCATTTCTCTAGCACCTAGGACAGTGCCTCGAACATAATCCTTAAATTATAATTTATTGAATTAATGAATTTATGTCACTATTCATTTGTTCACTGGCTGATAACTGGAGACAATTAACCCCAATGCTCTGTTCCAAATCCCCTGTCTCACAGATAGTCTAGGCTCTGATATTTGTCTAAGTTTCTCTGTCTGCTCTTTTTTGTCTTTTGGGGAATTCGCTCCTCAGTTCTTTACAAACAGAGACAAAATGCAAATAAATTCTTAACAGAACAAGCACACAGTGCATCAGAAAAGACCAGAGAAGTTTGACTCTCCAAACAGAGCAGAGCTCAAGGCTCAGGCTTAGTCATGTGCCATAAATTAGTAATTAGTTTGTGGTCAGCACATTCTTTGTCACTAGAACATATACCAAATAATGTGCGGAAAAGACTTTGTAGAAAAAAGAATGAAGAGCAAAAATGTGGGGTTTTCTATGTTTCTTTAGTTATCTTGGATCAGTTGTATGTATGCGGGGTGTGTGTGTGTGTGTGTGTGTGTGTGTGTGTTTCTTCTGCAGTATTGGAAATAATGCTACCTGCTTCTATGTACTTTACAGAATTAATTGATTATAATGAATATATATATACATATATATATATATATATATATATATATATATATTTCATTTAATGATACTTATACACACATCTATTGTTTATATTTTCATTTTAATAAAGGACATGTGGCAAACTAAAATTTCTATTGACTACTTTTACATGTAGATTCCTGTGGTATATAAGGGGAGAACATGGATTTTTGAATTTGCTATAATATATGGCCTCCCATGTCGTCAGTGATCATTATATAGAACAGAAGTAGTGTAAATATGCTCATTTAAGTTACCCACTATTAATATCTAGCCTCTGTGGATTGAATTTCCTAATTCTTAAGTAGGATATTAGTAATTTTTGCAGTGAGGCTTATTTTTACATGAGGCTTATGCTCATACATAATGTATGCAAAGTGACACTCTTATTAGGTACTCAATAAATAAAAGCTTCTTTAATACATAGAAAATATATTTGGGCTCTGTGTTTTGGCAAATAATTTAACCCTCTAAGTGCTTTTTGAACTCTCTTTAAAATGAGGAGAACACCATAGCTATCTTATAATGGTGTGACAAGGCATGAATTCCATTTCAGTGGTTATGATAAGTAGCTAAATTATATAATCATTATCATTACTAGAAATCAGATTGCTTTTCCAAACATATGTTAAAAATCCATTACCTCTAGCCTCAAGAATTTTTCTAAATTGTTCACTTTTTTTATTCTTAAACTAAGCACTAAATATCAAAATGCCTGTATCCTTGGAATATTATTTTTTGTTTGTTTTATTTTAACTTGGAAAAATTCAGACTTACAGAAAAGTTTCAAAATGCTAGAGTCTCAGTATGTCATTTACTCGGCTTCCCCAAAAGATCACATCTTATATAACCTGGTGCATTATCGGAAACGGAAAATGAGCACTACCATACTCCCAATAACTAATCTACAGACCTGATTTGAATTTCATGGGTTGTCACACTCCCATTCTTTTTCTGTATCCAATCCAGGAGCACATGTTGCATTTAACCATCATGTCTTCTCCAACCTTAAGAGATTGTCAATATGTTTATGTCTTTTATAACCTTACCACTTTTGAAAAGTTTTGTTCAGCTGTTTTGTATGATATCATTCATTTTGTGTTTGTATGGGGTTTTCTCATGGTTAAACTGAGGTTTTTGGTGTGTTTTTTTCCCATATTTAGCATAAATGCCATTGAAATGATGTATCCTCCTTACTATGTCATATCAGGAGGAAACTCATGTCAATATATATTTGGTGACATTAACTTTGATTCACTTGGTTAATGCCAAGTTTCTCTACTGTGAAGTTACTTGATTTCCTTTATAATTAATAACCATCCAATACAAAAAAAAATATATATGCTAGAAACAGATTTATAGAAAGTTACAATTTTGCCTTAAGAGAAAAAAAAAAAGATAAAAATACCTTTAGTCTTTAAGAAATGCTACATTTTCTTTGATCCTTTGTTAAAGTATCTGTCAATGGTATAACAGAAGAACCACAGACTAGGTGGCTTGTAAACAACACAAACTGATTTCTCCCAGTTGTGGAGGTTGGAAGTCTGAGATCAGGTTGTCAGCATGGTGGATGAGGGTCGCCTTCAGGGTTGGACTTCTCATTGTGTCTTCACACGGTGGAAGGGGAAGGGATTCCTCAGGGGTCTCTTTTAGAAAAGCACTAATCCCATTCACCAGGGCTCAATCTTCATGACTGAAACACCTCCCAAAAGCCCACCTCCTAACACCATCACATTGAGCATTAGGACTCCAACGCATGAATTTTGGGGACACAAACAGTCAGACTACAGCACTAATCCATCACAGTAGCATTATGCTTATCACTAGTTTAGGAGGAGAACATGGTTATCTCCCTGTGGGTACAGGGAACTTCCATCTATTATAAATTTATTTGCATCACCATTTTTTTTCGCTAGTCCCTCTGCTTCCATAGAATATCCCTTATTCCTTATAATAGCTACAGTAGTAAATAGATTTGTATGCTTTTGATGAGCATCTTACCTTCCCAAAGATAGTAACAAATATACACTACTGCCATTACTTCTACTACGAGTAGTAGGAGTAATTCTGGTTGAATATTTAAACATGCCATGCATTCTTTTACATGTTTTAATTTGTTTAATCCCCTGCCACCTCCCCACCCCCCGAGGGAGGAACCATTATCATCCCCATTTTATAGGTTAAAAAAACACACACATGTGGCACAGAGAGTTTAGTCGAATGCCAAAAGCCACACAACTAATAAGTGGAGTTTTTTTGAATCCACAATATATTGAGGAAGAGTCATGAACTGATGAATTTAAAGTGACAGGGACAAGCATTTTGGGTGTATTTCCTACTTGCTTACTACACACCAGCAACTGGTCCAAAATCATACCCATCCACGCCATAATCCTCACAACATCTCTGTGATACTAGCCCATTGTCATCATTGCCCCAAGTTACCCAGCTTATAAGTGGAAGAAAATGTGGTCCCACGAACATTGTGTTCCACAAACTTTTCTGAACCCCTAGACGGCCACAGTGATTTCTAAGACACTGCACATGGATTAAAATCTGTAATCATCTTCCTTTACGTTTTTTAAGCGCTTAGCAGTAGGCAAATTGTTTATGCACAAAACCTACTACATGATCTTTATAACTCTGAGAGGAAAGCTGTGCAATCCAGGTAACTGTACTTGGCTTTCACAAGAACGCTGAATCTCAGAAAGGTGTAGCAAATATCTTACAGTCCCAGGTCAGTAAATTGTGATCCTAGGATTGAAACCGTGGGCTGAAGGTAGAAATCGCAAAAGTTAAATAATGTATTTAAGGAGTCTTATATTTTTTTCTTTATAAAGGAATATTCTTATGTGCACTTTTATTATTTTATCTAGACACCTACAGGATAGTGGCTGTTATTTAAACACCTCAAAAAAGAATCGAGATATCCATTCATTGCCAGTCCTAGTTTCACTAATTACCCGACATGTGACATTTAGAAATCCATTTACACTTTAGTAACTTTGAATTAGAGGCTTTTCTATCACACACTCTATTTTAGAGATCCAAAGTGAACGGAGGGGCCCATATAGAGTGATTCTTCAGACTGAAGTCAATTGCCTTTCAGGAAACCCACAGGGGGGAAAATCCATACAAGCATTAACCCTCTCATTTAAAAGGTATCTAAGGATATAGAGTTAAATAGCACTTAGATTTACATATTTTCCCCATAGCATTTGGCCTCATCTTTGGCTGATTCTGAATTTCTGCTTGGAAAAAAAAAAAAGTGTTAAAAGTAGGCACTTAATTTACTCTGCTAGTCACATATGCTCTCTTTCATCTTGCTAACTTGTAATAAGTGCATGTCCTAATCTCATCGTTCATATACTTTTCTCGTTGGCAGGATTAAAAACAAAACAAAACGAAAACCCAGAAAATCAGGAAGAACAATTTGTAGAGAAGAATATAATTAAGTCCTCTGGTCCCCCCAGAAGGAACTTTGTTAACTCGACCTTACATTGTCCCACTGAATAACTCAGAATTTGTTTCGTTGTACCCTGCAGGGCTCTCAGGCCCAGAAGCCAGGGGCAACAGCAGTACTGAGTTGGCACCAAGTAGCAGAAATGTCATTTTTTAATTATGTGGTTCTGAGGGGAATCTATTATCCACTGCTGAAATGCTGAAATCAGACAATTTATCTCCAAGGCAGTTCTGTCTACAATCTAGAATATATATCTCTTGTCACTGCAGGAAATAGAATGAGAGGATGTTTTTATTTCTGGTGCCTTATGTTTATAAATTTATTATTTTAAGTGTTGCCTATGAAAGAGCATAGCGTCCTAACGTATTGCTTTGTTTTCACTCTTCCCCCTTCTCCTTCGTGAAGGGTGTTCAAGTCACCCAGGCTCTTTTCTTCCCCAGTTAGTATGAAACATTCTAGGTTTCACGATCAAGAAGTTTTTGCACAGCCTTCACCTCATGTTTCTAATGCCCATTGCCAAGGTAAATAGAAACAAATCTTTAAGAAGAACCAAGCAAACAAGAGGCACTGACCTAAGTTAATATACAGTAAATTGCTCTTTTGCATTTCAAACAAGATTCTGGAAACTATTTTAAACATAATTTTCTCTTCTTTCATGAGCTATTTTCATTTAAATGTAAACTAATACTTATACCTACCAGCTTGTTCATAATGGTTCTCCATTATTTCTGATTTTTTCCCCTTAAGGTATCAAAGCAAATGAAAGAATTTATTTCATATTTGCCTACAACCCCCGCCACACACACTTCTTTAAAATAACTGCCAAATTCATTATTTTCACTACTTTGTGTGCATCAGGGTTCCAAGAAATTCACATCTATTAACCATTAGGCACTAGCTAAGTACTTTTAAAACAAACGCATGCAGTTGATTTTAAATTAATGTATGCTTGCTGTATAACTCCATCAGGAAAACCGGGCAAGGAGGAATGATAATAACTGCACTGCCCTCTAGTGGAATAATATCAGTATAGCATTATAAGTATAGCAAGAAAAATACAAAGGATTTTTTTGTTGTGCGCTCTGTGTGTGTGTGTGTGTGTGTGTGTGTGTGTGTGAGAGAGAGAGAGAGAGAGAGAGAGAGAGAGAGAGAGAGAGAGAGAGAGAGAGAGAGATTGCAGAATTAAAAGAAAGTGTCATCCTCTATGCTACTGAAGGGGTTTTACTCTGAAACACAAAATTTTTAAAGACAACCACTTGATTTCCTAACGCCAAAACATTCACTAAAGGTATTTTAACTAAGGCAACATGAGCAAGGGGAAATGGATGACCTTTACTATAAACTTCATTGCTGTAAGTATTAAAATATGAACATTCCAATTACACTTGTCATACACTCTTGTACTCTTTTATAAACATAGACAACTCAGTTTAAGAAAGAAATATGCTTCCACACTGTGATTATTACGAGCACGTACTTATGTGCTCATAAAATAACTCAAGTCAAACAGAAAATACACCATATTTAGTAAGATGTATCCATAGATAGTATATAGTTACTCATCACTTACCAATCGCTATTTTCTACTACCAACAATGTTAGATTCATTTGGGAATTTCATTCTGAGTCTATCATAGCAGGCAATCCTTGAAACTGCTTCCAGACCGTGACCATGAATACTTGGGAATTTTGATATAGTAGATAAATCCAAGGGATGGCGAGGGGTATGAACCTGTTGGGTAACTGAAATTTATTTCCCAGCTTCTGTGAGACTTGAATCGTAACCTACATGCATAAACATCACAGAAGCTCGCCCCAGACCTGCCTTTAATTTATGCAAATCACTCTTTGTAGCGTCTTACACACATGACGATCCTCCGCTGGCTCTGTGATATTTCAGTTTTATCAGTTCCCATTTCCTAGACTCTGACACCGATAACTAAACATTTAATTTGTTGTGTTCCTAACTAACTGGGCAGCAGGAAGAGCCACTTCCAGAATCAGACGTCATATGTTCAAATCCTATATCTAGCAAAAGCTCTGCTACTTCTGGCAAGTTACATAACACTCTGAGCTTCAGTTTCCCATCTTTGAAATGCAGATAATAATAGCACCTACCTCATTAAGTTTCATGCAGATTAAATGAGCTAGGACATATGTGTCGGTCAGCATATTATCTATTCTATATGGCTGCATCTACTCAAAAAGCTATTAGCCGTATAAATACCATTCAAACTTGAAAGCGTGAAGCAAGATGAACAGTTACCAAAGCCAACTGGGGCAAAGTCCCCATAGCTGACAGAAAGAGAGAGATAGAGCAGGAAGGACTATGGACATTGCAGTCACCTGTGTGACCACAAGCAGTATTAACACCCCCTGAAAAGCTCTCAGTTGCAGATACTAAAGACAGCAAGCAGGGCGGCTGCCCACTGCTGCATTTAAGGCGTCTGACAACTGGCTGCAGGTCCTCTGGGAAAACTGGCTGTAAGATAGCAATGCACGTGAGAAGTCCACGTGTATAAGGTAATTGGCTGGCTCTGTCTGAATCCCCATAGTGATTCTCTCCTCGGAGTCTTAGAATGGGCATGAGGATAAGAGAGGACCGTCTCTGCTTTTTTCAGTATAGCCAGAGGGAATCAAACGCCCGGACTTACTAGCATGTTAATTTCAGAAAACATTTTATAGCCTGGAAAAAGAGACGATAAGACTCACATTATTGGCTCTCACTTGAACAGGTTAGCCACTGAATCTTGTGAAAAGAACTCAATTATCAGGCTATTAGGATCCTGATTTGAGAAAAAAGGATTTAAATTTTTCCTGGTTAGAGATTTCACATATGGGTCTATTATTATATTTGGTCGTGCATTAACTGGTGAAATCAAACCTGATTCAGAAACCAGATTTCATCTGCTAATCCCTATATGTACATACTAATATATGTATATATAAAATCATTACACACACACACACTCACACACACATACACACACACCTCACAATCTTCAGGGGAGAAATAAAGAATTTAGTCCAAAAATAAATTGAATATATGATACAAAAATGTTTCGGGCATTATAAAGTTAATAGAAGCTTAAAATAAAATTTCAAAAGATAATTAGTTTTGACAACCAAATTACTACACTGAAATAAAGTTGTATGTGAGAGATTCTACCAAATTCAATAGTAAATAAAAAACTATTTTCCCACACCGAAATTTATAGCTAGGAAATTTTCTTATCTCTCAAAATATGAAAAATATACAGAATATCATCTTTTAAGAATTTCAGGGGTACTCAGTATATCTTGTGTACCTCTACAATTGGATTTCTTTTCACTCTCTTTCAAATTGATCCATGTATTTCATAGGGGAACATGTACATGTAAACAACCACAGGTACACACACACACACACACACACACACACACACACACAACACAACTGAATGGTTGTCAAAGCTTGATTTTTAGGCTGAAAGATACAGTGCATTGTATTAAATCTTGCCAAATATTTTGTTCTATTTTTTATTCTATTTGACTCAGGTCCAGAAGGTATTTTTTATCATTTTCATGAATATTCTTGCAGAGAGCCTGGTTACCTTTCTTCCATCTCATTAAAAGATATTTTTGAAAAACAGCAAAGAAAATGTAAGCTGTCTTAAAGACTCTGGGGTATTTTGTCCTTTTTCATCCCTTAAGGCAAAATCACAACTTTTTATAATTCTGTTTCTAGTATATATTTTTTTGTATTCAGTAGAAAGATAAAAGAAACATGTTTAAAACTCTTTACTGTTAAGTGATAGGGCCCCCTCCCCCACCTGACATACATTACCATTTGTTATGATGGCTTTTTAAAATAAGGCTGGAATGAAAATATTCCTTATTTTGTTTATCAGCCAAAAGTATTTTCTACCACATGTTATAATTTCTGCAACACCATTCAGCATAGCTTTGTCTATATACTTTTAATTTATTAAGAAAAGATATATATTTTCAGTACAATATCATTTAGCAGTAGTAAAATTTTGCCTAAGTTATGCCAGTTTTTCACAATCTGAACAGATTCATCCAAGATTAGGATGGTAACAGCAAGTCAGTAGGTAGTAGACCTTGGTTTCAGAAAATGAAATAAAATTCAATCTGTCCAGTAAGGGATTATCTCGTAAGGGAATCTGTGATGAACAATTTCTTAAATGCCATAAAAAATCAAAACACAAATAATGAAGATCCAGCAGTGTTTTACATTTATGTCTTTTAGTTTATATTTTGTCCAAAATACATATAGACTTTCAGTAATCGATTGTGAACATAGAGAGTGGTAAGCTGGTGTGGGTATGTAGGCATATTGAGAAAGCTTGTATTCCCCAAGTAACATACCTTTTCCATTTTTATTAAAAAATGATAATTTTATATTGCTTTTCAATGATTTAAAAATTGCTTCAAAGAGCCATAGGCCATAGCTTATTTTTTAGGTTGGTGCAAAAGTTATTGCAGTTTTTGCAATTATTTTTACCCTTTTAAACCACAATTATTTTTGGACCAACCTAATATAATTAAATTTAGAGAGGGAGGGAGGGAAGAAGGGAAAGAGGGAGAAAGGAAGAGAGAGAGAGGTTTATGCAAAACAGGAATAGTGCATAGGTATATACACTGTTATTTTAAAAGAAGTAGCAAAACAAAATTTCAATGTATTTTCTCCTGCCATGACCATGTCAACCAAGTATATGATTTTCCAGCATGCTGGCAAAACATGATGATTATGTTTAATTAAACTTAACTAAAATATCTGTATCAACACCATTCTTTATATTTTTATTTCAAAATATAGTTAATTCAGCGCTACATAATTTTTTGAACTATAATTTCAGTTCTAAATTGTATTTTGCTTTTGTACTTTTTGAATGATAATTCCCCATACCTTTTTCATCCAAATTTAGTCACATGAGGCTGACTATATTTATAAAGAACAATGAAAAGAAAATGGGAAGATAACATAAGCAGTCTGTTGCAGGAGATCCAAACATCTTCTTTTAAAGAAACTTTGCTCTGGCTTCTTCTGTACAATTCTTTGAGGGTGAGTGGTTTGTTAAGTTGAAGATGGAAACAACAAAAGGAAAAAGTATGGCCATTATGACATATACAAAATGTAGAAGAGCAAGATGAAGATTTAAGTTGAAGGTCTGCTGGCTCCCTTAGGTTAGCTACTGCCCAGCTGTACATTCAGCCATTCAGGAATTACTGGAGATGCAATAATAAACGGAAATCTATCCTGATGGTTTTACTGCAATGACTGTGCCTAGCTTTCCTAACCAAAATCCAAATGGTTTGGTAACGGATTGACCTTAGGCAAGTATTTTCTTTTTATTCTGTTGAATAAGCACCCAGTTTGGCAATATATGAAGATATGTGAAGCTTTCAGCTCAAATCATGTAGCAAAATACATTTTGCATGAGATCATCCCTGACAAAGCCAATGCAAGTCCAGAAGAGGTTAGAATTTTAAATACACAGTATTGTATTTTGAATCTCCAAACCATATTGAGTCATGCATGGAAAACTGCCCTTTCCTTTCTGTTAACGAACTGTTTATATTCTAAGTAAAAAGAAAAAAGAGAGAGAGAAACGTCAGAAATTCCTCCATAGTGCACTATAAATTCATAATATGTTGCTTAAGAAAAATGAGAGTAAATTAGAATACAGGCCAATATATGTCAGTTCATAAGGATGATGATTAAAAGGCAGACACACCTTCCATGTCAAGGAATATCATTGAAGACTGAAGTAGACCAGCATCAGACATGATCCAACAGGGCACTTTTTACCTTCCAGCACTCGGAATAAGCAGATTCGTCACATTCATCCAATCTCTTATTCAACAAGTAATTACCAACTATCTACAATGTGGTAGCACTCTTTTAGGCACAGCAGACGCAGTGATAAAAATGGTATAGAGTGTTTGTCTTCATAGATTTATATTCTAGTGGAAAAATAAAACATTCACAAATAAATATTTACTATTAGTCCCAACAAAAAGAAATAAAACAACAATGAAATAATAAGTGACTGGTGGGTGCATGTGTGGAGGACTACTTTAGTTGGTTTTGAGAAAATTTTCTCAAAGGAGTAAAACTTCACCTGAAATCTAATTAATGGAAGAAGGCATCCATATCATGATCCAAGAGAAGTGGCTTCTTACGGCTGGGAGAACTAGCAAGTTCCTAGCACTTGGAAGGTAATATCCGTCATGTTCAAGAGACAGAAGACAAAGGTCAGAGTGTCAGAAGCCAGGAAGTTGTGGGTAGATTGTATAGAATCAAGTCAGAAAGATAGGGAGGGGCCACATCACACAGACTTTGTGGGTCATTAGAAGGATTTGGGGGTTTGATCAAGGTGGAATTGGAAGCCATTAGGAAGTTTTCAAGAAGGGAGTGGGTATGATTTGATTGGGCTTTCATCACAGATGTCACCTCCATGTTATTTGGACAATGACTACAATATGCATGGTGAAAGAGGTGGGAATGAACCAAAGATACAATTTGGGAGGTTGTAAAAGTCTAGTTAAGACAGGGTAATGGTGTGCTCTAAGGTTTTAGTATTGAAGATGATGAAAAGCTCTCTGATTTCAAATTTATATTGGAGCTGGATATGACAGAGCTTTCTGGTAGGTTTCATGTGAGATGTAATGGAAAAAGAAAATAATCCATCCTTCCTTGTGTTCTGACTTGAGCAAATAGATAAGGAGTGCCTTTTACTGAGATGGAGAAGATGGGTGAAGAAAAAGTTAAAAGAAGAAAAATAAGAGTTTTGCTTTAGATATGTTGATTTTGACATGCATATTAGTATCCAAGCCTGATGCTGAATAGGCAGTTGGATAAATGAGTCAGTCTGGAGGCAAGGAGAGAGTTAGGGACAGAGATGATACATCAAAATACTTTGTATGGTGAATCATTTAAAGCCATTTGGCTATATTAGATCAGCCAAGGAAAGATTACAGTTAGAGAAAGGAAAAGACCCGGGATATGGAGTACTCAACTGTATAGATTTGGGCCTAAGGCAAACAGCCAGAAAAAAAAGATTGAAAAGAGCAGTCAATAAAGAAGTAAGACCATGAAGATGTGGTATCAATGAATTTAGAGAATAGCATATTTCAAAGAGGGTGATGCTCACTTCTTTCAAATTCTCTAAGAAGATGGGAAGGAACAGTTACTGAACCTGGCAAGATAAACATTCATTTGCACTCTTTCAGTGGAGTTCTGTGGAAAAACATCCAAATTGGAGGAAGGCAAGATTGGGACGAGGGAGAGTTATAATAGAAAACACTGACAATATTTTGGAAGAGTTTTGCTATAAAGAAGAACAGAGAAATGGGACAGCACCCAGAGTATGGCTGTGGTCAAGAAGATTTTTTGTTGTTGTTCATTTTTTTTTTCTTCCCTATACTTTTAGGTGTTACATTTTTAAGAAACTGTCACCAATATGTAACCACACTATTATAGCACTGTTCACATTTATCTTATTATATTTATGTAAGTGTATTTACCTATAGAAGTGTATATAAATTCATTATTATCTCATTGCTTTACTATTTGTGATATTCCATTATGATCAGCCACTGACGTATTTCAATTCCCATGAATCCTTCTAAAGGTAAATGGAATTTTATTAATCCCTCTGCTTCAGCCTTAGGTAGTCGCTGGCTTGCAATAGGCACTAGTTAGTTGTTGAATGGGTAAGTGAATACATTGTTAGTAGAGTCCCAGAATAAAGCAGCCACTAACATTTAGAAAAGGCTTGTTATGACTAAGTGGCATGGTAACCATGGTACCATGGTGATACCATAGTAAAACCAATCCATATTAGTCAGTGACTCTAGAGGTGAAAAAGAAATGGCCGCACTGAGGACCAACAAAAACGTATTCAAACTTATGTCATAGCTACTTGTTTGTGTTTATTTTATCTTCCAAAGATACATACTTCTTTAAGTAATATCCCATGTATAATTCCTATTTTGTTGACTCAAACAGAAGTTGAACTGAAGGTCTATCTATTTTAATGAATGAAAGATTATCATCTGAAGTCTATTGCTGAAACTTGATTTCTTTAGAATATAATTCAAATCCTTCTGAGAGGAATAACCACCTTGACTGCTTTTATGTAAGGATAGAAATGTATTTAAATGCAAAAGTCTAGGTTGAATAAAATCTAATTTACTTTTTAAAAGGTCCCTGAATTGTGTTATGAAAATTAATATCCCGTGAAAATTAAAAGTTCCAAGCATCTGAACGTTCTTCACTTGTTTATATTCATCTCTATTTTAATGGGAAGGCTGGTTTGCAGTTTTACTTCCTCTCCTCAGTATCAGCACTCATTTTTCATGCACTGTGTAATGCAAAACATGTCACCAAGATTCATATTGAATCTAGGACCACAACAAATATCATAGCTTTTCCCTATAATGCCCAGTCATTACCAATATCTTGTCATATCTCATCTTTCTTCAAGTGTAAAAAATCATCCTCCAGATTTTTATCTTATTAGAAACATCGCTGCAAGCCATAGTGCATGTTCTAGCTAGCACTGGAAGTTATTTTAGTAACTGATGTAAAACAGAAAACACTATGCAAATCCAGATCTTTTTGCCCGTTTTATTTTACCAACAACAGTCTCGCCTACCCCAACCATCAATCTGAAAAGGCAAACGCTTTCTACTAAAGTTGCATTGGAAGAATTAATTTGTACAAAATATAATTCCTACCACTTAAACAAAAGATAATTATGAACTCCTATTAAAATTTTAATTATTTCTATAGTTTCATTTTATTTTTATTGGTATATTATTCTTGCTTACCTTCTGAGGTAATTTTGCAAGGACCTAGTTATAGAAAATCCAATTAATAAATAAGTAAATAAATAAAATTCTTGGGGCTCACGAAGGATGATTGGGAAAAATTATGACTTGTGAAGTTCCTGGATTCGATCTTTATTCATGAAGTAGCGTCTTATTCCTACAGGACAGCCAGCTTTGTTTAAAATGATTACCAGAATGAAATTAGATTAATTTTATCTGAAGGAGTAAGAATATAAAGTGACAACTAAATTTAAGGACAGCACATCTTCACTTGCATAATAAATGTTTGATATTAGTTTTAATCTAAGGGATCTCTCATGGGGACTTTAGCAATGAGGATGTGATGACAGAATCTATGCAAACATGTCAGAGATAAAAGGTGTGTTATATGTGTTTTCATTTGGACATCAGTGGGAAGGTTTCTAATTTTTTCCAGAGTGATAACCTCATCATGTATTGTGATGTGTTATCCATAGGGGGCATCACCAACTGTTTTTAAGCAGTTTCATTGAAACATGTAACTTTGTAAATTAAGGTTTGCTATTCATATCCCATGGCCCGTCATTTTCAAGTTCATACTTGGGAATGCAGATATTTAACAAGAATAACTCTCAAAAAATATGTCCTGCTTTTCCTGGGCAGAATTCTTCTTTGAACTCTTGCCTCACAGGTTATCAATTTATTGTTTATCCAAGGTTAGTTATATCTTATTCATGTCGATCTGCCCCTTAGTGTTTTCTGTCCCTGTCTTTCTTTCTCTCTCTCCCTCTTAACTTTTCCTACACACACACACACACACACACACACACACACACACACACACACACACTAAAGCTTCAGATAAATAGAAAAATTTCCTACACAGACTTCACTGGACCTATCAGTGACAGGGGTATATATACAAGTGCTTGATATTATCAGTAGTATAATAAGTATATTTAAAGGGCAAAGTTGGGTATATTAAGAGCAATTTTTTTTTTTTTTAACTCAGAACCATTTTTTTTTTTTTTTTTTTTTTTTTGAGCAGTGAAACAGATGCATCCTCTTACTTTGATTTCTGTTTTTTTCATTCCTTCTCAATTTCCATTTGGCAAAGCCTACACTGTAGACCACTCAAAATACACAGCTGTAGTTCTCTCTGATGATGAACTTGGTCGACATGAGTTGCTGGTCTTTTTATCCTAAATATTTAAATTATTAAAAGGTTAATGTTATATTGGTCAGCAGCAAAATCATTGTGTATGTTAATTTGTAAGGATAACACCAAAATAATTGGTTCTCTTTGAAAAATTTTCCCTGGTACTCTGCAAAATCCCTTTTCTGTTATCCTTATTATCATCATCATCTTTCACATATGGAAAGGAATGTGCATTTCATAGCACTTCTTAGCGGTAAATTAAATAATTTGTTTTTCAACAAATGTAGAAATGACATCTCTTCGAGTCATTGTCTAGTCTCAGAAAACTTAGCAACTAAATCTTTAAATAAATTAGCATGTAAAGTCTAACTCTGAAATTATTAAAGGAATTATGCAATTGACTAATAATAGTTATTATCTTCTGTTACTGTAGTAACCAATGTTCCCTTTTGGATCAGAGAAAACAGGTTATAATAGCAATTAATGTCGAAACTAGTTATTCCTAGAAAGGCTTACCCTTGGCTGCTCCAACCTAATGGTGGGTGCCTGGGACTGTTAATTAATAGCTGGTCATTAACTGCACTGCATTTCCCCAGCAAAGAGTTTCATGCTTCCTTTCCTGAATTGTTTTGCATACAAATATCAACTTGCCTGGTAACAAATATTACTTGATAACATTGATGCATGGGGTTGATAGCTATACATAAGAATTCAGAAAAAATCGAAGGCAAAAATCTTATACATTTAAACCACAGGTATAAATGGAAGTGAATACAGATTTCTAAAATCAAGATAAAAGGAAAACCCCTGAAGTGATACGGTTGTTTTCTAATGCATGTCATGATGCCTCTGTGCTACACTGACCTTTCCTGCTCTGATCTGTAGTTGTTATTATGAAAAGGTCACACCTTGCCCCTGCTATACACCAATTATACGTTACTGGAAACACAGGATAAGGACTGACAATTTTGATTGTTAATGGTATGTGTCAACTTGACCGGCCTTAAGGGATGCCCAGATAGCTGGTAAAATGTTGTTTCCGGATGTGTCTGTGAGGGTGTTTCTGGAAGAGATTAGTGTCTGATTCAGTAGACTGAATAAAGAGATCTGCCCTCACCAATCTGGGTAAGCATCATCCAATCCTTTGGGAAGCCAAATAGAACAAAAAAGCAAAAGAACAAATTTCTTCTGTCTCTAAAAATCTATATATGAGAATATATATATATATATATTCTGTTTCTCTGGAGAATACAGAATAATGCAATAATTTAAGAAAAACAGTTGTACTCCCTCCCTCCCACCATGTGGTTTAGATCAATGAGGGTAGAAAGCCCTCATTACTTAATAAAGTTGAAACTTTCCTCCTTTGAATATTGTCCCTCTTGGGAAATGTAATATTGATTGGAAGGAGTGTAATTGCTTCACTGGGAGTAAAATTTTATTGCAGTATACGTATTATTGGGGATTAGATACACAGTCTCCCTGGGCTTTTATACAAGGCCAGGTTGTTTTCTCATTGATGTTTCACAGGCAGTTTCATGTTGACTCTTCTAGAAAAGATCTGGCCATCTATTTTTAAGATTGAATGTCAAGTAAGGGATTGTTCTGCATAGCACTCAATCCTTACCCTTACCCAAACAAAAAATAAATAAATAAATAAAAAGTAAGGAGGGAGGTATTAAACTGTTTATTTTGCTGTATTCAGGAGAGGACATAGATAAACAACTATAAAAGTGTAACAAGAGTCCTCCGCACTGAATCATCTGGGAAACATGAAATAAATACATTTCTAGGCACCAATTCTGAAGTTTCAGTTTTTGGGGTCAGGGTGAGGGCTTGAAACACTATTATATTTTACAGTTTTCTGAATGATTCTTACGTCTGTCCGTGAGAAACAACCACTGGATTAGAAAGTGAGAGAGAGACGTTGAAGCCCTATCTCCATAAGTACAATCACCATGACTTTACAGAATTTATTGCAGGATTCCATATAATTGTAATAATTTGTGTTTTTAACAAGTGAAGATGAAACTGACAATAAATATGTAGTAAAACAAAGATTTAATTCCAAATATGTGGCACTGTATATAAGGTCATCAGAAGGAATCCCAGGCAGGAAGAAAGAAAGAGAAGGAAACTAAAAGATCAGTCTTTACTTGTTGTAGTGTTAGGCTCTAGTCACCAGTAAATTAATCAAACACTAATGTAGGTGTCTCTGTGGAGGTATTTTGTAGATATGATCAACATGCATAATCAGTTGACTGATTATGGAGATTTAAGTAAAGGAGGTGATCCTAGATCATCTGGGTGGGCATGATTTAATCAGTTGAAAGTTTCTAAGAGCAGACACAAGATTTCGCAGAAGAAATTCTCCTTATGAACTGCAGCTTCTAGCTCCCCTTGCATTTATTTCATCTGCCCTAGAGATTTTGGACTTTGACCAGACCCCACAATAGCATAGCCAATATCTTGCACTAAATTTCTTAATATATATCTCATACTGGTTCTCTGGGTGGATCCTGAATGGCACTCTACTGTCAAACTATGTGTTGAACCCTACTCACAAAGAGCTGTCACTCATTCTAAAGAAATCTTTGTCCATCAGGACCCCACTCCATAGCAGGGTCCCGGAGGGAGGATCCCGTTCACACTGTATCTGAGGGCATTCTCCAAGGGGTGACATTTTTCATGGACTACCATGGCAATGAAAGCAGCTGCAGTGGTGCAAATCTGTGGTATTTCTCCGCCTTCCTTGAAGTTTAGTTTACATAATTGTCTGTAAGAAAATAAAGTGAACATATTTCTCACCTGGAACGGGGAACATATTCATTTTCAACTGATTACATTCTTTATGATGTTAGGAATAAAATATATCTTTTAAGTAAAATAATAAATGGATTTATGAGATCCATTGTTAACTGAATCAATCAAGTTACTGATCCTCAGAGAAAGTCCACTAAGTCTAATCTCGCAGTATTTGATCAAGGCTGATTTCCTTCTGGTTGCTCCACGTGTTACAGAAAGTTGCCAAAGGCTCAGTTTGACCCCCACCTGCTCCTTGGCGATTTCCCCAAGTGTCACAGGTCATCAGAATAACTCATTCTACTCTGTTCCTGAGGCTTTCCATAGCCCAAACTTCCTTTCAATATTTCATTCCATGTTCCAAATGTTGGCACTTAGCAGATGATATTGTGCAGTATTCTTTTCATTTTCATATTCATTGTATGTGTTTTCTCTAATGTTTCTCAAGTTTATGAATCACATGCCATATCCTGTATCTCCCAGGTATCAAGCCCACAGCCATGTGTATTGATTTTTAGAGAAATTTTTGTTAATGAAATGAAATTTACACTAGAAGTTCCACATCAACAAATTACATAGAATATGTGAAATAATCTCTTTAATATTATCAGAGACTAAGCATACAGAAAAGTCTTAATAATTATTTGTAGCATGGACAAAATTCTATGGTAGTAACTCAGATTTTTATAATTTTTCTGCTTTATTTCTAGCAATAGAGGTATAGGCACATCTTTGTCTTCCTGGCCAAACATTCCCCTTTAGGAAAATTTTTCTTAGATACAACAGCAGTCCTCGAATATGAAACAAGACAGGAATTATAATCAGATATTTTCCTAACTGCATGATGAATTTAATACTGTCACTTTAATTCACTTATTTATTTAAGAAATAGTATCGAACATCCACAGTTTACAAGATATTGTTCTAGGTATTCTACACAGAAAAACCCCCTGCCATTATTACACTAATATCACAGTAAGGAAATAGGACACAGTTAAAAAAATAAATGAGTCAATTGTATAGTTATTAGAGGGCCTTACGTGTTGTGGAGAAAAAATAAGGCACAATAGGAGGATAGTGAGGGCGGGGGCAGGGCCAGGATAGGAATAGGGTGGTACTGTGCAATTTTAAAGAGAGTCCAGGGAAGACTTCATTGAGAAGGTGATTTGAACAAAGACATGAAGGAAATGAAGGTGTCAACTAAGGTGTCAACTACTTGGAAATCTGGGAGAAGAGAGTGGCAGAGGAAACAGCCTAAGGCAGAGTGTCAGGGGCATTAGAGTGGCTTGGGAAGGGAGCGAGGGAGACAAGCAACAAGAGACAAAGTTAGAGGAGACACAGGTGTACCTGTCAGGTAGGGCATTGTAGGTTACCATGAAGACTTTGCTTTTCACCGTGAGTGGGATGCAGAATCATCCCAGGGAACTGAGCTAAGCAGTAGTAATATCAGATTTAGATGTAAGAAGTATCATGTTGGTGGCTGTATTTGGAGTAGACAATGGGAGGGCGGGGTGAAAGAAGAGAGCTGGTTAGGAGGCTATTGCAGTACTCTAGGAGGTGGCACGTGCCACGGTGAATGTGGAAGTGAATGTGGTGAGAATGGTGAGATGCGTGTTAAAAGTAAAGCCAGTAGAATTTTCTAAAGGACAGAAAATTAACTGTTAAAGAAAAAGAAAACAACTCAGAAAGCCTCAAGTTCTTTTTATAAGTGTGTCGTTATATAAAGGGGTGTGTTTTGAAGACAAAAGTCATCTGTATTGTTGATGCACTAAACTCAACTTGTTATCAAGAAATTTCCCTCTTGTGGGTAACACAAACCTGCTAATGAGTTTCAATTCTATTAATGAGCACCGTGGAACTAAACTTACTTTAGCACCTGTCAAAGAAATTTGCTATTAATGGAAAAAGCTGTGAAAGTAAATAAACTTTAAAAATCTCAATCCGTTCTGTTTATTAACTAGGCTAAAAACAGTGGTGCATTGGAGCTGACTTGCACGGGTTGGAGATAAGTTGATTGAGTGCATTTCTTCCCAATTTGCTGTCAATATTCTAATCTGAAATCGGCCATCCTGGGGCTATTCACACCATGGAAATTATCAGATGCTACAAACTCAGTTTTCTTTTTTTCATTTGCATCAACCTGGTTGTTAAACATTCATCACCACGACACTGCTAGTAAGAACAACAGATTTTTAATATTGCATTTAGATAAATAAATAAATAAAAGGCTGTGTTCGCTCTTTGCTTTCTAAAGTTAAAGTTATCTACCATCCACTTCTGTTACACTGGGCCTTTGGCTACTTATACATAATTTATAACTTATTTAAAAGTGTTCGCATCAATGCTTTCGTAACCTATTCTGGTTAACCATAGGCAGCAGAGAGGGGTGAGGGTAGCAAAGAGCATCATCTTAAAAATCCGAGAAACTTAGTTATGTTTTATAATAACTTTTACTGAACAGTTTTCTCATCTTTAAGATGGGGAGTGCACCCATGAGGAAAAGGAGAAAATTGGTCAATTTCCTATCCCGCAGCGGGCACTCTATCTGATGGTGTCTTTCCTCTCCTTCCCTTCTTCCCCACTACACCCTCCTCCCCCACAACATACATTTCACTGGCAGTGGCTTGACTGCAGAATAAGTTAACCAGTCTTCTTATTACTAATAATTTAATCTTTTTATTTTGCTTGTTTTCCATTTGTTTTTGAAACAAATGTATATGTCACATACAATAGACTGCACTGTTTAAAGGGTAGAATTCAGTGAGTTTGACAGACATACACAACTACCATCCCCAGCCAGGATCACAACACAGAGCATTTTCGTCACTCCCCCAGTTTCCCCACGCCCTTTTAGCTAAAGCCCCTCTCTACCCCCAGTCCCCAGGCAATCACTGGTTGGCTTTCTGTCAGTATAAAAAGTTTTCACTTTCTAAAATTGCATATAAAGGGAATCGTATAGCATGTATTGTTTGTGTCTGATTTATTTCACACCGCAACATTTTTAATATGCATTAGTGTATAAGAGTTCCAATTGTTCCATCTTCTCTCTAGCACTTGGTGTTGTAAGTCTTTTTCATTGGAGCTATTGTGTTGAGACTCACTGTGGTGTCTTATTGTGGTTTAAAGAGTCTGTTCCCTAATGACTAATGCTGTTGAGAATTTTTGCATGTGTGATGGCCTTTCTTGATCTTTCTAAAGAATTGCCGTTTCATTTTCCTGTTTTGTCTGTCTTATTATATTGTATCTTCTTATTTTTATCTTTCCACTTAGCACTTAAAGTTATCTTTATTTTTTTTTAGCATCCTATGAAAGGAACTTAATAATTTAATGTAGTGCATTCTTTTTTTCTAAGATATTTTCTACCATGTATATTCTGTAATTTGAGTATGTGGTCTGTTATAAATGTCAATAAGTTAAAAGATGGTTAATAATGTCACTTAGACCTTCTATAGCTTTACTTATATTATTATTTTTGCTAGTTTTTCGGGGAAAAACTGAGAACAGTGTATTCACATCTAGTTCCTTCTTTGGTTCTGAATATGTTATTAGACACATACACATTTTTAATTACATTTTTCAGATTTGTTGGTACTTTCATCACTGTTAAGTTTTCCATTTTGTTTGTAGTAATTCCCCTTGTCTTACAGTCTATTTTTTTCTGATGTAAATATGACCCTTCCAACTTTCTTCACCTTACTGCCTACATAGCATATCTTTTCTCACGCTGCTACTTTCAGTGTATTTGGGTTTTGTATTTAAAGTGTGTCTCTTGTAGGCAATGTGCAGTTATTTCTTGCTTTTGTAAATAGTCTAAAAATCACTGCCTTTTGGTTGGGTGTTGATGAGAATTTAGCTAAGCGACTCCATGGTATTGCTGCCCCAGCATCCATTTTGTTTAGCCAGGCAGCCTGCAGGGACCTCAAATGGACACGAGACCCTTAAGCCCTAGATAGCAGCCACAGAGTCACAAGTAAATTGAGTTCCTGATATGACTTCCCTTGTGATACACAGTCTCTCCTCCCTCCCAGCACCTGTATGCCTATGTACCCCTTAGATAAGACTGCCATGAGGCTGATCAAAATTCCCACCCTTTTGGATTAAATTGGCCAACCCAGCCCGCGCCTTGGAACCCCAAAGCTTTCCACCCACAGATCCTAATGTGCTCCAGGTCCCGCCTCTCTCTCCGCCTGGACCTGCCTTCACCTCCCCCGGTGGCCCCTGGAGGCAGGTCGCGTACTTTCTCCGGATTTGTCAGTAATAAACTTTCTACTTCACTTTCTCATGTGGTGTGTTGTTGAATTGTGGCTCACCAGCTGGCACCCCGTGCTTCCACTTAACAAATTTTATTTTAACAAAGTGGTAACAGGTGTTTCTTGTTATATTTAATGGAATTATTTAGATTTAATAGAATTATTGTTTGATATGCCATTTTGCTATTTGTTTTCCATTTTCTTTTTTTTTTTCATTGTTTCTCTAGTCTTCCTTTTCTGCCTTAATTTCTTGTTAATCAGATGATTCTTTAGTATTCTATTGTATTCCCTATTTTTGTATTCTAACTGTATTTATTTGCATTATCTTCAAGAATTATAACTAAAGTATATATTTTAAGGGTCTATGCATTAAAGTATTCATTTTGAACTTATCTCAATCTCCTTACAGTTAATATTGAATTAGTTCTAGTAAAATACAGCAACTTTTAAACAGCATATTTTCATTCACTATCCTACCCTGTACCTTGTGTCGTTATGGTCATGTATATGTTATGAATTTCTTCCTAATATCTTACAATTTTGCTTTTGACAGACAAATGTTCTTTAAAGAAAATTAAGGAAAAAATTGATAATCACTTGAGTAATAAAATATTATGTTTATCCACATATTTACCATGTCTAGTATTCATCATTGCTTTCTGTAATCCAACTTGCCTCCTGGTGTCACACTCCACTTTTAGCATTTACTGTAAGACCTATCTGCTGGCTCCAGATTCTCTCAGCTTTTGTTTATCTGAAATTTGCCAGAGATAGAATTCTCAGTTAACAGATCATGTGTGAGTACGTACGCACATGTTCGCTTTGACTATACTGTTGTAATAGTCTCACCTTCATAGTTTTCCTGCTGTTTATAACTTTTCAAGGTTAAACTCTCCTCTGGCTCCTGTCACCTTCTGGATACTTCTCAGTTCCTTGGAGCAGTGAATTTTAGAAGTTAGTCTGGTTCTTATAACCCCTACTTGTACAAAGAGTACTTGGACAACCACCTCACTCTGCCACCATTGCCAAATATCAGATAGTTAAATCTTGAACAATTTCATATTCTGTGCTAATATATAGATGATACCTTAGATGTGAGAAAATGTATAACGCCTGAAAAAATCCAACAGTATGAACTGTTGGTTCAATTTTTAGATGTAACTTGGTTCATATTTTAGATGTAAAAATAATCTGCTTCACAACACATAATTTTAAGCCGAGACAGAGCCTTAAGACTATGATAACATGCTCTGCTGCTTTTAATTTCTCTTTGATGCCAGAAGATATTTATGTTATATGTGCTCTTCAAGCTAAGTATATATTTCATTGAAGAGAAAAAGAAAGTGGGGAAGGCGAATAAAGCTTTAAGCAGAGAGGAAAGTCTATATTTGAGAGTACATGTTAAAGATATTTTAACTGTTCCTTCCTATAGAATTAGAGTTTTTGGTGTTGTGTTTAAAGTTCAAAGGCCAATGCTGAATGGTAGCTAAGTAAACCTTGTATTTATCTCTTTGGAAATTGAAGTACACATCTATTGACAAAATGGCATTTTAGGAATTGCTGCGGGAATGAGTAAAATAAAGCCTAAATGAAGATGACAGTGTGAATAAGCAAAGGTGATTTGTTCTGCAAAGGCTTTGAAATGCTCAGATAAAAGGCCTTGCTCTAAGAATATCAAAACAAAGCCTCATAGTAGTGATAAAAGATATTACCCTGAAGTTATGTTTGTTTGTTTGTTTGTTTGTTTGTTCTTTTGGGGGGGTGGAGAGGTTGGGTGGTGGGTTTGGAGGATGGTAGTGTTATCTTAGAAAACCAAGGGGTGAGGAAAGAGAAAAAATCTAAAGGCGGATAGTTTTTTGTTTTGTTTTTTTTTAAATAAGACTTTACTTTCAATAAAATGAATCAGGTTGCACTGCTGTCTTGACTTCTACCTTTTTGTAAACATCTAGCTGGCCTTGTGAAATTCAAACTATGTATTTTTAAAGTACTTCTCAGAAAGTTAAATGGGAAAGTGTTGATTTCCTCTTTTTTTCCTTCTTTTTCTTGAGTGAAGATATTGGAAAAGATCTTTAAAATTTGATTTGTCATTCAAATATTCTTTTCTCTCTAACTTGTATATTTTGAAAAATATATAGGAAGCTAGGATATAATCTAAATCATCAGTCAAAGCATTTCAGTTTTAATACGTACAGGATGGCATCTGGCTGCTATTAGCATAGGAGTCCAATAAATGGATTCATACACCAGTCCCCTGGGTGCCTTGCTGGTCCTCTTATCAGTGTGGCTATTTTGATTGGTGCTATCAGGGGGTCAGGTGAATTTAGAAGACTTAGCCAGAATGTTCAGGGGACTCAGAGCAAAGAAAGCAATGTGTATGGGCAGGGACTATGGGTCGAGGTCCTACACAGCCCCCCCACCCCCCCATCTTGTCAGAAGATACAAGAGAATTTGAGAAAATTCGTGAAACTATTGAGGACGGTAAGTGACAGACTTCTCATTGTTGCACATTGGTGAGTAGAAATATGGGAAAACAGAAACCTCGGTCCTAGATTGGATTAGGAGGTATTGATGTAAACTCATATTTTTTAATAGTAGAAAAGAGAGAGAGAGAGAGAGAGAGAGAGACAGAGAGACAGAGAGAGACAGAGAGAGAGGAGAAAGGAAGGAAGGAAGGAAGGAAGGAAGGAAGGAAGGAAGGAAGGAAGGAAGGAAGGAAGATGAAGTAAAGTATTAGATGAATTCAAGATGAAAGAAAAAAGGAAGATCAGTACATATGTACCTTTGTGTGTGTGTGTGTGTGTGTGTGTGTGTGTGTGTGTGTGTTATACCTACATGTACATCTTAGCTCTGGCCATTGTGGGAATCTAGTAGAAATAACACAGATCTTGGTTTCTAAACACTATTTCCCATCAAAGAAATCAGAGCTCCTTAGAGAAATGGCTGCATTCAGGGCTAGAGAAAGGAAAGAACCTAGAATCACTTATTTTAAGAAAGGACTCAAAGAATTATGAGGAGATTTCAAAACAATAAAGGAAGCACCTTAAAGTTTCTCCCACCTGCCCGATCTGGGGCAATTTAAACACAAAAACAAATATTGATACTAATAGATTACTGGTATAATCCATACCTATACAAGTAAATAAAATAAATTAATAAAATATGGGAGAGAAAGGAACTTTCTACCATAAGGAGAATTCTAACTACTAAATATACAAAGCATAATGGCACTAGAATATCATTATTTCTCAACTCTCATAGTAATCCATTTAGTCAAGAATCATCAATAAATACTAAATCCAGTGAAGGAAAATATAAAAGAGGAACAGATTATTTACATAGTCTCAATGTATATAGCCACAAAAATTCAGAGGCACATGACCTTGATGAATTTTCTTGAGTCCTCATGTCTAGAACATGTTGACAAGGTGAGATATGTCTTAGGTGAAAACAAGCTGTTGTACAGTCACTAAAACAGAGTTTTGTGCTTGGTGATCCTTTTTGGGGTTTTGGAGGCAACGTAGGGCATGCATACTTCAGATCTGGAAAATTTTCTGAAATTATTATCCTTGATCATTTCCTTCCTTGTTTTCTATTTATTGGGGGGAGGGGATGCCCATTAATTATGTGTTGGATTTTAGTGATAAGCATGAGGCTTTCAGAAATTTTCCTGTTTCAATGTGGCATCACCATCCTTCAGAGCTGCCCCTCAGTTGTGGATCCCATTAGTCTATTCTGTCAGAGACTAAACCTCCAGGCTTCTGTTGAGATTGACAATGGGTGAGGCATCCAGTTATACCAAGAGGAATTCTGTGCAGTTTACTGCTTTTTTTGTTTATTTTTTAAATTATTATGAAAAATTGCAAATCTATTCTAGAGAGACTAATATAATAAGTCCCAGATATGATTTTAGCTGTTCTCAACTCTGATCAATCTTATTTCATCAATAATATAATGTATTTCCTTTCCTCCATAAAATAGCATATAAATAAATACCAGTCATTACAATATTTCATTTCAAAATATTTTGATGTGAACTCTAAAAGGTATAGATTATTTGTTAACATAACTAAAATACCATTATCACTACTTTTCAGGAAAGTACTAAACCATTAGGCCTGGGTGGCTCAAACTCTGCACTTCTTGAGAAAAGTCTGTTTTCAAGACTGTCCTGTACGAGCTTTGGGTAGATGAGCTCTGAGCCATTGTTTTTCTTCATGAAAGCGTTTTTGTATGTCTGAGGCTTTGGGCTGTTGCAGTACCAGTTTGACCAGATAGTTTATGCTAAGAATGTGATCTGTTTCGGTGCTGCGGGGATGGAGTCAGAGTAGCTGAGGTCAGTCCCACGCACACTACATGACTGGCCTTCAGTAAACACCCTGGACATCAAGGCTCAGGGAGGCTCCCCTGGCTAACCACCCTTCCCAGGTGCTGTCACACATCATTGCTGGGAGAACTAAATGTGTCCACAGGATTCTACTGGGAGAAGATACAGAGTGTGTGTGGTTTCCTTTTTCCTGGACTTTGCCACATGAGTCTTTTTCCCTTTACCGATTAAAATCTGTATGTTTTCATTATAATAAACCATATTTGTGAGTATAACAGCTTTTCTGAGTCTTGGGAGTTGTCCAGCAAATCATGTTTGGGGTTGGTATTGGGGACCCACAATACAATACCTAAGAATTTGCAGGAAGTATTTATATAGTCAGTGACTTATTTCCCAAATTGTGTGTGTGTGTGTGTGTGTGTGTGTGTGTTTGAATCATGATCCATATAAGGTCTATATAGGCTGACATTTTCATCAAGACCCTTACATTTCTCAATCAATGTATTCCATCTTCTTTTTTTCCCTCTTCATCTCTATAATATTCTAGTTATGTCTTCATTATTTAGCTATCATACTTTCACAAAAACAAGCTTCCTATCATCAATTATGTGCTGATACTGAGGTACAATTTATAAGGAAAAAGAGGGATAAATGTTTTGTTTTCCTAGCCACTTTCAAAATAACGTGATTCCCAAACATCTTTCTAGGTTAAGCAAAGAGGGTGTTTTTTGTTTGTTTGTTTGTTTGTTTTAATCTGTGTTTAGTGTTATTATATAAAAACATACCATTGCACATATTTGATGTGTTTCAGTTCATCCCAGCTGTAATCCTGATTGACATTCAAAACTGCTCATCATTGGTAAGGAGTGGTTTTTCAATTGACTCCTCAGCTTTTTCGACAGGACCTTGGGAGTCATTGATAGCTTCTTTCCTTTCTAGTAAGACAAAGTATATCAGACTCATGATATACAATTCTCGTCCCATACCAGCCATTTCCTTAAGGGGCATTTTAGTAGGTTATAGTATATAGAAGCTTTTCTCAACCTAGAAACTTTCGGCATTTGGGGCCAAAGGATTCTTTGTTGTGGGCATTCTTTCCTGTGCATTGTGGGATGTCTAGGCAGCATTGCTTTCCTTCACTTACTCAATGATAGTAGTATCCCTATATATACTTGTGACAACCAAAACCACCTCCAGATACTGTCAAATTCCCCCTTGTGTACTCAAACATGCCCAGTTAGAAGCACTAGTGTATAGTAGCCTTAATCTTGGACCTAACGTACACATTGCTGCTGGGTTGGTCATTATTTCTAGGTCATTACCGTGGACAGAGCTAGAAACAATTACTTTTGTTTTTAAAGGTCAAATACAACATGATTTCATATTGCTATCTCCCATTTATATTTAGGACTACAGGGTTGTTGCTTAATTGTATCAGGCTTACATCTTTAACGCCTTTCTCCCATTCTAAAAATCTGGATGACAGACGACACAAACAAAATTGTTCATAGACTTTATCACTCCATATAGACACAGGGTCAGTAACAATACCACAAATAATTTAACTACTAAAAGAGTTTTAGAGTTTTGGGGAGGAGAGGGACATTTCCCTTTTGTACTTAGTGTGTATCCACTAGCAATGTATTGACAAATGATGGTGTTTGAAACATCACTTAAAATAATTCCTCTCTATGTGGTTATGTCCTTTTTGAAGCATACTTAGGTTCCTTTGTTAATTCTCCTTTTTATTTTTAGTACTTATTTAAAAAATGGTTTTATAAGTATTTACATGAAGTAAAAGTTGAATCTACCAAGAAAGGTGAAATTAGAGAACTCTAGCTTCCATCCCTATCTACCTATCTGTTCCAATCTGGTTTTTTCCTCCCTCTATAGGTAATCACTGTTGCTTTCTATTCTCTCTCTCACCTTTTCTGTATTGAGTCTTAAAAAACAAACAAAAAATGTTAACCAACCCTCTGCACCTTCTTTCAAAAGACTTCAGTTCCACTGATGTCTGGAATATTTGGGTTGCTTACTGACTTCTGCAAATAGCTGAGATTCTGTCTTCCTTGGACCTTTGGTCAGTTACCACTCACTTCAAGCTTTCTTTATTTCTTTATATATATATATTCGTCTCTCCTGATTTATTTTCCCTAATTTAATTGTCGTTATGAATTCCTTTATTGTCATATTGTATGTGTTCAATATACTGTCTTATTGGAAGATAGTTTGATGAAATGAATATTTGTACCTAAGGAACACCTTGTGAGAATATCAAAGTATTCTTTAAAAAAAAGTTTTTCATGGTATTACATGTACTTATTTTATCAAATTATTAGATAGATTTTAAAAAATGATAATATTTAAAGGAAAAGAATCAGTCCCTGTTCTAACACTTCCTCATATTTGCCTTATCCCTCAGAATAAATAACTTTATAATATATTAATACATTTGCTTCTATTAACTCCATTAGATCTGAAAAATTAGTATACTATCATGTCATATCATTTTCAATTTTAAACTGTTTCTGTTTTTATATTTTGCCTTTATACTTGAGGATTTTAGATTTCTTGTATTCTTATTCTCAGTTTTTCTGTTTCCATCTTCATTATATAGTTAAATACTTGTGTTTATGATTGTATACAGAGGGTGCTAAAAAGTATACACGTTTTAAGAAAGGAAAACTGTATTAAAATTGTAATATTCAATATATACCGATAACAAAAGATGAATACAAGTCATGTTTGATTTCTGCAATTCCAAGAGGTGTTCAAAGTGGTTGCCATCAGCATCCAGACACTTCTGATTACGGCGAACTACTGCTTGAGCAACGTTGACCAAAGTGTCCTCTTACATACATTTTTTTGGCACCCCTGGTGTGTGTGTTGTGTGTGTGTGGTTTTGACTATGATGTTACTATTGATAAGGAGAATACTGCCCTTCATTTTATTTAGTTTCTCATACGTGTTTTTTATATTTTTCTTGATTTTTCATTAATTTCATTTATTTTTCATTTATTTTCTGTGTATCTCTCAGAGCATTTTTCTTATTTATCACAGCCATGAAAAGTCCTATTAAATTGTTTTCTGAACACAGAGAGACAATTTAAACTTTCTAACAATTAATTTAAAATTTTTCTACTCATTAAAAGAAAGACAAGGGAGGCATTTTTGCTGAAACCCTTTACAGGAGGAATTTTTTCATATTGTTTCATCAATGAATTCTCTCTTCTGGTCTTTTGTTCCTAAACATCTTTATGGTTGAATGGCCCCCTTGATTTTATTCTCTATTTTGAAAAATATTGTATCTTTTCTATTTTTATTTTGAGTTGCCTTATTATATTTTATAAGAAATTGATTTCTTCTCTCTATCTCTCAATCTTACACATGCACACATATGCACGCACACACATATCTTTTCACACATACGTATATAATGTTATATATACGGAAAGCATCATTTTGTTGCATAAGTTTGCAAGAAGCTTATATGTAGGGAAGCAAGAAGCACCATTTCAAATGCTTTGCTGAACAAATCTGTAGTTACATTATCATCTAACCTAATTTGAAGAAAAAATTACTCAACAATCACTTTTTCTCATTTCCGGAAGTAGTGGGTGAATAATAGTCTCTGGCCTGGTTTTACTGAGGTTTTTTTCCTGTAATTCCCTTATTTCTTCAATGATTGTTAAACCCATAATATAATATTATGCTGGTCAGTAAAGAGATGAAATAATGTATACCAAAAAGCTCCTGATCCTCAAGAAACTTACCATGTTATTGTATAGAAATTTACATATGTACATGTACAGAAAATTAAATATACACATCACAGAATAATTATAAAGATATGTCATAATGCAGTATGTAACGTATTGCATAACTAGAACCAAAAATAAACATTTTAATGTAATTAGATAAATTATTTGAGGCTAAAATTTCCCAAAACTATCTGAAAAAGAAGTGAGAATTTTAAGAGGGATCTTGAACCATTTGTATAAGATTCAAGGAGGGTAGCTTAAAAAGTGAACATAGAAACAAAGATGTATGGGAATGGAAAACCTGCTTTCAGGTTCTAGTCATTCTTTAGTTCAACAAATATTTAACTTCTTATGATATGCCAGTCACTATTTTAGGTGGGAATACAGACCATCTTAATGTGAGGTCACTGATCTGACTAAATCAGAGGATCCTGTGAGATGAATAGGGAACAGAGATTGATTGACAAGACTAAGCCCCAAAGCTACTGAAATCTATTCTTCCTTCCTCATGCTTCCGTATTTTATTTCTTGTTTTATCCACGAAAATATTATGTATGAAAGACCCATATCTGTACCGTCACTGCTTTTAATTTAATACCTTTTTTTTAACTTCTGTATTCCATCATCTGATATTTGTTTAGTTCTTCATTTTTCTGCTTAACGCACCTCCTCTCTTCTTATTTAATTCAAGTAAGTCTGATCTATATCCAGTTGTACAAAGTGAGCACAGTTATTCTAATGCTAGGAGTCACTGTGAGCCATGCCTTCATAACTTTGTATCCTCAGTCTTAGTATAGTTCCCTCCAGTATGGAGGGTAATTTAGCTTTAGGCTGTTGGATTATGAATAACTGAGACGGCCGTTTCTCTTTTACTTCTAAAATGACTTGTGTCAGGTAGACATTTACTAGCAGTTAAAACTACACATCCAACATCTGCAGACATTTTTTTGTCTGTAGTATGATCTGTACTAGTTATAGCCAACACTGCTGAGTAGTGATGGCTGCTGTGCAAGATTCTTCACTCCAGTGATAGTGATGGAGAACTTGCAAGTTATATGCACGTTTACGCTTTCAGGCACACTATTACATACTCTTTGCATTCTTTGAAATAAGGATCCTTTGTGTTAATAGGCAAACTGGGTGAAGCAATGTGAATCTACAATTCACAAATTAACAATTCCTACTTCAGCAGCCTCCAATGAGAAAGTCCTGCTAGCCTCATCAACATAACTTAGCAGCGAAATACAACTGCTCAAAGGAAATGAGAACAGGCACCTTGCATAAACAGACCGGTAGGTATATGGATCCAAACAAAAGACAAAGAATGGCATCACTGAGTTGTTTTTGTTTGTTTGTTTGTTTGTTTTTTACTCTAATTTTCCTTCACTCAGTAAAGATCTTTTTTGGAGAAAATATTATCTATCATAATGCCATAAGATTTCCTTTGGAAGAAACCACGTGCTTTGACTTTTTGTTTAATGATGTGGGGTGATGAATGTGTTTAAATGTTTGTTATATTGTTTTGCTTGCCCCTGGCTTGGGTTAAAAGCTAAAGTGGCAGGTTTTGAGGAACGTGAGCTCCCTCCCCTCAGTCCTGTGCTTTTCTCCAAGATGACACTTATGTCTGACAATTTCTACCATGTGTGTCTGCCTATCTCTTCAGCTGTGCCCTTGTCAGCACTTCCTCTCGTTTTTCATCTGAATCACATTTAACATCTGCCCTTTGATGATCGGATGTGGCTATTAGCCTCTCATGGGTGCCTCCTTCACCAGCCTCCCTGGCACTGAGATCACATTGTGACCGACATTAATATTGATGGGATCTGTGCTTCAACCTCTGCATTCCCCTTACAGCAATCTGGCCTCATTCCTATCCACTTTTCTTGTAGCAGTGATTGTCACCATGGCTGCTCATCAGCTCTCCTTGGTCATTAAGCTACAAATGTGCAGGCATGTCACCTGCAGCTAACTCTGTATCTACCACCTAAAAGCTTTACAAAAGCCAGAATCACATTACTAAGTTGATGTAATTCGTACCTGCTTTAGTGATTTCAGCTTTAGTATGGAATTCACTGCAGTGCGCAGAGAATTATGAATTCATGATTTAGGAGAAGGGGCATCATTCATCGATTAAGAGTATAATCCCTGAAGTCAAACAGATGTGGTTTTCATTCCAGGATCTGCTATGAGTCCTTAGAGAGTCACCCCCCCTCTATATATCTGTTTCTAAATCATTGTAAGAGGAAGAAGAGCCCCCTACTCATAGGTTTTGGGGTCAGAATTAGAGAAGGCAAAAAAAGAAGACAATTTTCTACAGGATTAATCACATAGTTATTTGGTAGTTGTGGGCCAATGAATAGCTAGCTTTGCTTTTTTCATAGTAATAGGTTTTGGCAAAAATGATGCTCTACCCTTGGATTAAAAAGAATATAATATTATAAATAAATTGTTGATCTGTATCTTACAGACTATATCTACTTGATATTCATTTTATTGTTTGTAAATTATTCAGTGTTTTAAATTTCTTAAGTACAATTGGGAAGCTGAATTATACTAGGTAGAAAAATTCTAGCACTACTGACATTTTATATTTACTTCAGTTAGTGTCCTTGTAATTTGTTGCTACAATTAATATAATATATGATCACCCCCACCCCTCAATCTATTCTTGATATCATTGCCAGATTGGATCACTAATCAGGATATCCGTTTCCTACATTAAAGCCTTTCTTTTTTAGCTCCCTATAGCTTTTAGGATAAATCCAATCTCTGTAATATGAAACACGATGTGCTTTATGACAAGCCCTCAACTATCTGTTCTCCTCACATCCATAGTCCAACCTGGAGGAAGTATTTGAAGCTCCCAGAGATCGCCAGGTTCCCTCTAAGCCCTTGCCTTTTTAGTTATGGCTCCCTGTATACCACAGGAGTATGTTCTGGCAAGCATTTAAACACTTACTGCTCAGGAAGGTTTACTCTGATCCTATTCCACCCCATTCTCAATGCTCTACAAGACCGCCCACCTCCCCTATAACACTTTTTACATTGGATGGATTGTCTGATGTCTTTACAGATGGCCTGTGAGATCTATGCTGCTGAACTATTTCTCTTTACCATTCTAGACATCACCTTAATAGCTAGCACTTAGCATTATTTATCAATAGTTTTAATTAATAAAAGAATAGCTTTGGGAAAAACGTTATTTTTATTTATGCCATTATTTTTCAGATAAAAATATCAGACCTTAAGCTTATTGCAAATCAATTGATGTGAAAAAGAGATCTCCCTCTCTTTACTGACTTTGATTCTAAAAAGAATTGATGATTTATGTTACTGTAAAGTTTGAAAACTCCTTTACACTTTGAGTTGCTGGTTTTGCTATTTTATTAAAGATGTTTGGACCTTGTTAGCAAGTTTTACAATTATGTTTCACTCCTTAAACTATTATTGATGCCTGAAAACTTAAGATATTAGTATTTTAGTTCCTCAAAGAGAAACAACAGGGATAGCATTACTCAAATCACAATGGAGGGCATAAAATTCAATGTATTCTGCCCGAAGCAGGTGTTGAAATATCTACTTCTCGCCACCAAGGACCTGCTTTTATCAATTGCTGAAAATGTGTTTTATGCTAGTAGCGATTTATATCACATTGCTGTAGGAAAGTCATTAAGAAAAAAAAAAAAAGCAAGCAACAATGTGTCACAACGTCTACAATAACTTTTTTATGTGTCAATAAAGGTAAACTTCAATACTTGCCATGGTGAATGCATGAAAAAAAAAGTTTAATGTGAAGTGTGTTTGGTTCTCCTCACATAATGTAATGCTTATAATCTTCAATGAAGCACTCTCTTGTTTTTACCGACTTGAAGACTGACTTTCTGACTTACTGTTCTCTCTTAATAGGTAGTAATGATGAATATACAGCGTGTCAATCAAGATGTCATAATCTTGTTTACTTTTTTGTGTGTGTAATCATTTGTTTAGAAAGTGGTTGGGCTCTGTATTAAATTTCAAGCTCTTGTTAAGTTAGAATTGCAGTAGCAAAGGGAGGAACAGAAAGAGTGTGGGTTAGTGTTCCCACTCACCAACGTAGATTTCAGCCTGGTGGTTGACCACATCGAAGACAGTGAAGGTCCCTGTTTAGTGACTCTGAGGTGAAAGTTTGGTGTGGTGTCCAGGGATGCTGTCACTCTGAGTCAATCCTCTGGACCTACCAGATTGTAAAACAACTCCTGATTTGGGTGAATCACAGAGATGAAGCTTCTTTTTTTTGAGCACCCACTGTTTTGATTTAGATATTGCAAATTTCCTTCCTAATGCATCATTTGCCATGAGGAGCTTTAATTTATAGTCATCTTAACATTACTCTGTAACTGGATTACTTGGGGCATGTCTATGGCAGATAACAAAAGCTCACTTGAGCTCATTTAAAAAAATAAATTAATTAAAAGACAAGATTCATTGCCCTCGGTATCCAAAGGTCTAGGTACTGCCATGCTATTTTCTCTAACACGAAAGGATTATTAAAGAACAAATCAGTTAAACAGCCTCAAAGTAGCTATTATGTATTAATTACTTGGAATGTGTAATGTAATAGAGAAACTAACTTATGTACACCATCTTGTTACTTTGCTTTAAAGCATTATGAAGTTGATTGTAACCTTAATTTCATTTTGAGTAAACTGAAGTTTAGATTAGTTAGTAACATTTGTAAGACAATAGTTTACTTATTTTACGAGGTAGGGCATGCAAATCAACACTTTTCAAATTTTAATTTCCATGTTTTAGGAAACAAGAAAGATCAACATTAGACTCTCTCATTTGCAATTCCAAATTTCTGAAGGAGATTCTGGAATATGTTGTACTTTGATCAAGAACCATCCCTGGGTCCAATCACCAGTGTCTTATTACCCTATGTCTGTATTACGTCTTTCTGGTACTCCAAATACAGGTTTGTTTTTTTCTTTACTGTTTCTCTATCTTAGATGATTTGAGATCTTGATCAAATTTCCCTTCATTTTGTCTGCTTATACTGCATTTGAGAGGTATTTTATTATGTCTGTTTCTAATTTAGTCATTCTCTGTTTAGCTTTTTCAAATTAGTCGTTTAATCTCTCCATTGAATACTTAATTTTAATTACCATAATTTTCACTTCTAAAAGTTCTACTTTTAGAACCACTTCTAAAAGTGGGTCTTTTTCTAATCAGCCTGGCCATTTTACACAGTATTTTATTCCTGTATCATATTTTGATTCCCTTTTTTACACATACTAAACATGTTATAGTATTTATTTGGTCATTCCAATATACCAGACTTGGCAGGGACATAATCATTCATTACTAATGTTTCTCTATAATGGCTTGTTTTCTCTGGTGAAACATTAGTTAATTTTGTGCTCCTGGTCTGAAAATTTTCCTTAAGCATTCCTTTGAGCCTCGTAATAATGTACTTCCTGAAAAAAGATTGTGAGCTC
The DNA here is from genome assembly GCF_036562045.2 of Rhinolophus sinicus. Classification (NCBI taxonomy): domain Eukaryota; kingdom Metazoa; phylum Chordata; class Mammalia; order Chiroptera; family Rhinolophidae; genus Rhinolophus; species Rhinolophus sinicus. The sequence goes on from NC_133753.1 coordinate 17,247,891, forward strand.
TAACTCTACTGTGTTCCTTGGGTGCCCTGGCAATCCTAAACCAGCTAAATATCAGCTTGGATATTTAGCCCACACAAGTAGTGTGAATCCTGCCTTCAAACCTTTATGAGGATCAGATTATAGTTAGGAATTCACAGCAAGGACACTCTCCCCTTTGATATAACACAGAGGCATGATAATTTTGTACAGACTCTCTGACAGGGTGGGTCATAAGGCTCTCATTCAGGGGTCTTATATTTAAAGAGACATCTGTCCCGATTTCCTGCCTTATAAGGGGCACCAGCTTTGTCCCTGTTCTGCATGCACAGTTCATAAAACCTCTGCTACTGGCCAAGAGGGACCAGCCACCTGGGGACAGCTACTCACATAATTTCTCATTGGTCAATCTGGTTTCATGATCTGTCATCAATTTAGCTTTGGTTTTCTCTTATTTTCTTCCCTGTTTAGTCATGCTCATCACTGTAAATATTTTGTATCAGGTGTAGGAGGGCAGTTTAGTGCCCTCCATAATAGTTCATTTTATAATAAACATTAAAACTACTTTTGTTTTTTTTTTTTAACCAATTGATCCAGTCATCTACTTCAAGTCAGAAAATTGAACGACATTTAAAGTGCAAATAGGTTCACCGCTGTACTATTTATAAATAAGAAAATGTGGAAATAACCAACAATAAAGCTACAGCTAAATAAATGATGGCTCAGACAAAAAAATGGGAATTTCAATATGTTTTTAAAGATGGGTTCATTAAGAGAATTTATTTACAGAGGTATGTAGTATCTTATGAAATGGGGAAATGTAGGACATAAATTTATATATGCTCTTATACCAATTAAGACCACACACACACACACACACACACACACACACACACACACACACAGAAGGATGCACATTCAGATGTGAACAGCAATTTTATTTGGATGATGACAATAGGATTGATTTGATCCTGGCTGTTAACCCCTCAAGATGTGTGAAATTATGAAAGTAAATTTAAATTCTCTGAGGTTCAGGATAATTATATCAATGTTGGAGGTTTTATATATAAGTAAAATCTGAGATCACATGTGTAAAGACTTTAGTAAAAGCTCTATAAAATTATCATGATGATATTTTTACATTCCGGTATTTTTTAAATTGTTATAAAGAATTTAAAGCTATGTTAACACTATTTATAATAAAATGTAATAATACCATTAGTCAGAAGAAAAACAAAATATGTGCCTGTTAATATACTAAAATAGCTTGAAAGTATAAAATTCGTTTTGGGCATCAAAAAGCTTTTCAGTTGCAGCCCTATTACCTGCGGCCATGTAGAAAAGCCCGATTGAATATGATAAAAGTAATTCGTAAATGTGAGATAAGAACATTCCCATTTCTACATTTAAATTTGAATGTAGACTCTAGTCCTGTATTTTAAATGCTTCTTACCTCTGAAAGTGTGTTTTGCACATGTAATCTCTGGAAACTAATGATCATAGAGGAAACAACTAAACAGCGAATTGCTATGGATTATTTTTGATTTGTGTGGTCAGAAATAACAGAGGTCATCAGATTCTTTGGTTCTTCAATTATTGTCTCCCTCATTTTTATCAGCTAGGCTAGGGCTTCATTGACAATTTCAACTTTAATACATAGGAAATATATTAAACACAATCTGAGGAATCCAACTAATTTTCTTTTAATGCATTCTATTTATGAGAGAATATTGCTGATACCCTGCTTTCTTCTCATCCTTTTTGCGTAATGCATACCAGTCTGTTTTTCACTCTGAGTTGTATGTCTGAAAAGATCAGCAGAATGTTGCAAATTAGAAGTTAGCCTTGTATACCGATTCTTCCAAACACAGCGATACAAACACTGCCGAGGTAAAACCTAAAAGTGTGTAGTTCAGCACAGCTCCTAATATAATCAAATACAGAAATTTTGGCTGCTTCTGAAGCCCAACACTGTGTATTGCATACTTGTAACTTTTCCCAGCAACTCCACTGCCATTGAAAATGAGCATTCAAGTTCCCTACTGGAATTTTGAACTTTAGAAATAAGACAAAGGAATCCACAGCTAGAGAAAACAACTCCTGTATGATTGGAAGGCTAGTAGGGGGATGGAGCTTATTCCAGAGCAAAAACAGGTTTCTAAGTTCCCCACTTCTTATGCCCCCTTTTAAGCCTTGGGAAAGCTCACTTGTGAGAAAGTATGATTTTGTAGAACAAACACAGTTTGCAGTTACTGAGGTTGCTGCCTCTCACTTGACAAAGGAAAGAGAGAGATATTTAATCTCTTGGGCTCAGGACCTTTGTTAGACTAAGCCAACCCTTTCCAGGTGTGTGCATCAATAGGTGCCCTCCAAAGCCAGGTAAGCCTCACTGTCTTGACACAGGAGGGGCCCCGGAAGCCTGTACTATAAAGGAGAAACCCCTCCTCCTGGAGAGCACAACAGTAAGGCATGTGGCTTTCCTATATTACGAGCATTGTACATTATCCGAACAAAGAAAGAGCATCTGTGAATGAGCCATGGTCACCAATGACAACTTGATGTTTCATCTGCCTCATTCAAGGAGACCTCCAATAAGTATTCCTGAAGAAATTTCAAAATGAAAATGAAAGATCAACCACTATTGAGGAAGAGTAAACATTTCTTATTAAAATCTATTCTCAAGATTTACTCATAGATTTGACCAAATTCTTAGAAAAACATATAGCAAATAAATTTTTTTCAAAAGATTAATAGGTACTTGGATAAATGAGTACATGTCTAAGAAAGATTTCCTTTCCTGAAAACATTTGTATTGAATTTTATGTGGAATACTGCAGAGAAAAAAGGCCACAGGATTTTTCTTCCATGTGTTCTTAGAAAAGTGGATTTCTAATCGGTAGATAACTTAAACTGAAAATAAATAGGTTTGATTTTCGGTCCCATGAGATATGCATTAGCTTGACATTATCACCTAGAAACCCAAGTCAGACACCTCTAAGAAGTATAATCAGGTGTAAGCAAGAGAGCACAGAAGAAAGAGCACAGAACAGAGACTGTCTTTGACGCTCGTCTCTTTCATCACCCAGTTTTAACAACAGTGGAAACATGTCTTTAACTATTTGTGACTTAATCCTGGTCTGTAAAATTATTCCCAGAAAGGACATGATTTTGCCTGCTTAAGACACTGTGACAGATAAGTTACTCGCTTTTGATGGTGGAATTTCATGCCCGTAGCCTCACCCCCAGAACCGCTTGGTGTTTGGCGGACAGTTTGAGATCACACTTCCTGCAGAACTATATCTGTGCCAGGGCGTGTCAGAAGACATAGAGACATCCTTCCATTTTATTTCATCGCCAGAAAAAACACCACTCTGTTTGGGGTAACAAGCCACCGAAACTGACTCTAACTAGCGTAAGTAAAGAAAAAAAAACAAAAAATAAAAAAAAAAAAACGAGGAATTGCTTAGCAGTACTGGAAATTTACTGGGTTTTACAGCTTGAAAGCTTGAAACAAAACAAAATTGAACAACCAGAAATTGCAGGAATTACTAATCTAGGAAGTGCCAAAGAAACTAAGTATAAAAATTAAAGGAAAGTGTCTTCAAGTGAAGTTTATTGTTTTGGGTTTTTTAATTTACTTATTGGAGGGGGGAGAAGCCAAGTCTTTCATCCTGTGAAACTCCACTCAAGCTTCAAAATCCAGGAAGAAAAATAATTTACAAATCTTCATCAAATCCTTATACAGAGTTCCCACGCTAAGCAAACCAAAAGAATCCCAAGGCTGTGGATTATATCAAGAGGAAGATTCCTTAAATGATCTCCAGACACGTGTGTTCTATTAGAGTCACAGCATTTGTATGTCCCCACTTGCTTGGGCCTATCCCGGTTTACATCTGTTTCTCAGTTTAAATATTAATATTGTCCCTTTAATTATCAAAATCGTTCCAGTTTGAATGGCCTGTTATGTGTTTACCCAGTAGTGTGGTGAAGCTGACTCCTAGGTTACATGCAGCTCTTTCTAATGCCACACTCAGTGGCATCATGTTGGTAGGTTAAAATCAGCCACAGCAGGTGGTTTATACCATGGAAACTGGCAAACAGCCCATATCAGGTCTTCCAACCTCCCAAACTACTGTCCCCCAAGAGATCGTGTGGCAACACACTACTGGGTTCACCCTACGTGTATGAGCTGGTTAAGATCATGGGCTTCATTCTCCGTCTTCACAGAGAACACACTTTCTTTTTAACAGAGTGAAAAATATGAAACAAAATTGCCCTCGATGCTAACCATTAGCGGAGAGACATGGCAAGATGTTCCTAGAGGTTCATTTATTTTGCGTTTCCTGGAACTACGCAAAGAATAGGCTAGCAGGTCAGTGTTCACTCAGTAAGAACGGGCAGATCAGTTGGGCTCCGAAGGAGTTGCTTTCTAACCCAGTCCCTTCGTGGGCCAGGAAGTGCCATTGTTCCATGGGCACCTGACTACCCCCTGCCTTCCTAGCACGTGATAAATGGTAAAAGTGTTGTAGACGCAAGAACTCTCTCTACTGAATGCTTCCATGTTGACTTCTGGCCAATGATGGCTGACACAGACATATTCTCCATAGGCTGGGGCTTGCCCTGGTGTCATGTGTGCTCTGGGACTTCAGTGCTTCTCCTTTTCCCCAAATAATTACAATTATAGTTGCTTTCAAATATCAACTGCCTGATTTGCCCTTTGTATATACCACGGAATTTATATACAGAATCTCATTTATATATATACTGGAGGTGCCAAAAAATGTATACAAGTGGACACTTTGGTCAACGTTGCTCAAGCAGTAGTTCTCTGTAATCAGAAGTGTCTGCATGCTAATGGTAACCACTTTGAGCACCTCTTGTAATTGTAGAAGTCGAATGTGCCTTGTATTCATCTTTTGTTATCGGTAAATATTGAGTATTACAATTTTAATACAGATTTCCATTCTTAAAATGTGTGTGTGTGTGTATTTCTTTTTTTTTTTTTTGTCACCCTCTGTATATATCTATAAAATCTAATAGATGAAAGGAAAAAACTCCACAATCTTCCATGAAAAAAATATTTTCAAAGGTACACTTGGGGTCGGGGTTTCAAATCCTTGGTAAAGTCCTAGGCCGAGGTTGTATACATAATTTATATCATGAAACAAAATGAACAAAATATTCCCTAAAGACCTTGAAAATATTTCTTTTTGAATAATAGCAATCTACAGTATACTATATCAAGTATGTTACAACAAGAGGAGTCTGAGTCTGAGATTCAGAGATCTGTCACAGCTCATCTTGTGATTTTAAAAGATCTTGACCTATTTACTTAAACTGTTTTCCCATCTGCAAAATGGTAATCATTAAAATCTCCACTATTTCAGAGGATATTTGTGAAGATAAACATAGACAGTTATTCTGAAACATCTTTGAATATTGTCTTTTTATACATATGTAAAGTATTGTTAATTTAGATTATAAGAAACAAAGGTAACTAAAAATGCAGTAGATTGTTTAGCTATAGGTTTCTGCTCAGCCTTGAAGTCTGAATTCAGTTTACTTTTCCCTTTATTGTAATGTGTGTCAAAATATATTCCAAATATATTTTGGAATTTCCTTACTTCCTGTTGCTAAATGGTGACTTTTCATTCCCTCTTTTTAACCATTCTATGTTTTCTTTATACCCTTAATCCTTGCAAAGCTGAGAATTTTGCAACAAAGCTATATTGAAGTATTTCTCTTGCATCTCCCATTTTCTAAATTCCTTCAACTGACTTGATTATTACTGATAGCATTGTCCTGACCTGGATTCTCATATTTTCATTTTATACATCGTTTCCTAAAACCTATGGTGAGGAGAGAAGATCCTGAGGCAGAAGCCCTCTCTTCACCCACTCGTGCTGGCTGCTTAGCCTACTTCTGTCTCGTTAGATTGGGGAGGTCTTTGATTTAAATTATACACATATTTTTCTTGAACTATGAATTCCTTGAGCCTTACTAACTTGGAGGATTTTGAGAGGAACAACAGAGTATTATTATAATGGCATTGAGAGAGAAAAGAAGTTGTGCCAAAGGAGGTCCCATTTTTATATCAACTTACCACAACCAAAGAACAAAAGTACAAATTGAACAAGGAAATCAAAACTACAGTGAATTCAAGTGCAGGCTACCTTTCTCTTTTTTTTTTTTTTTTTTCCATTTCTATATTCATGAAAGCAGAAAAAAACAAACATTTAAAAAATAAGCCATTCTCTGAAATTCTTAATAGCAGAGATATGCAGTGCTTTAAAAACAAGTAACATTTTGAGGCATCTTATAAGGAGATTGTCAAACAAAATCCTTTCACCCAACTTGGAGTTCTTTTGACGAACAATATTTGGGGTATTTTAAAAGTCAACTTACTTAACTGTGGTTGTTTTCTTTTTTTATTCGTATTTTATCCTGTTTTTTTGTTTTTGTTTTTTCTGTAATTGAATTGTACAACTGTAAATCACTGAGGTATTAAGAACTTTCTTCTTTTTATGTTGGCCAACCAATTTTGAGAATAAAAATAAATTATGCAGAGGATATTTTATAAGAATGTATTGAAACCTTTACACTCATCTGCTGCCTTTCTTCAGAAAAATGAAAAATTTGGGGTGAGGGATGAATAAGAAAAATAAATCACTGAGCTATCTAGATATCCAAGAGGTTATAAACATATATAAGTCAAAGGTAACTATTTTTTCAAACACCTTTAATGTCTAATAAAATGTTTCATATTTTACTATTTCCATTTCCTAGATAATTTTCAAGAGCCTAGCATTAACCTAATAATTTTGGTATTCTTTGATAATAATTTATATTTCATGCTATTTTTTAGTTATTTGTAACTTGATTTTTAAAAATTTATTTTAAATTATGAATTGTTATTTATTTCTTACTCTAACAATTCAACTTGTAAAAATATCAAACTATTTCCGTGAAGCAGTTTTTAGAAAGCATCCCCTGAGTGTAAATATGACCCGTTAAAAAATAATTCAAAAAATAAATAGCATTTGCATTTTCTATTCAAATTTCACATTTTAGGAGTTATGCCGAAGAAATAAGGTGCAAAGTTATAGATTTACATTTTAGGGGGCTCACCTCTAATTTATTGTAGATTTTGTTTGTATCATATATGTAATCTTGGGTGATTCTGTATGCTTGGCTCCTTTAATTTATTGATGATCAAAAAATTTCAGAATAGTGAGTCTAACATTTTTGTTAAAACATTTGCATCTAAGTTTAATTAAATTAACAATTGGATCCATCACATAAAACTCAGCTTATATAATGTTTGAATCCTATGAGTATGACAAGACCAGAACAGAGCAGAAAGTTATCAGAGAAGCCCACACATGTTTTTCTTCTGAAAAGCTAACTTTTCTCAGCTCCTTTTACATAACTGGCCTTGTATAATCCCCTTTGTTTACTATTTACAGCCCCAGAACTCTGCCTCTTGGTTCTTCTTTTCAAATAGTAACTGTATGTTCTGCTCTTTGCATTGTTGTGGTTTTTTTTTTTTTGCTACTAGTCCAATCCTAGATGGAAAAAGAAGTTGTCTTCTCATCTTTTCTCTTTGACCTGAAAGATACATATTTATTATTCATAGTAGGTTCTTTGGGTTTTACTCATTATCACAGAAGTGTAATAAAAGTTAAAAATAAACTTGGCTAAATTTCAAAGTCTAAGATTATCATATATCAAGAGCTAAAGGATAGTTTTTCACTGCCTTCAGAGAGAATATGTGGAAGTTGCAATGTATACCTGTCCTCTGATTAAGTTCCTATAGTGAGAAATTCTCCTTTCCCTCTGCAGTATAATAAAAAAGAAATTGCATTTGGTCTTTTTTCCCCTATCCTTGACACAGAGCATGGAAAACCCTTTGTATTCACGGTCATTTGCCTGCTAATGAGATAAGTATTGTGAGGTTGGACAGTGGAAGCTAGATAGCTGCAGGATAAGGGCTTATCACCAGAAAAATCAGTCTTTGACTAGAGAGCTGAGACTCTCATCCCTACCTCCTGACCTCTGAGGAGGGAATAGGGGCTAGAGATTGAGCTTAACTACCAATGGCTAATGATTTAATCAATCATGCCTATGCAATGTAATCTCCATAAAACCCCTGAACAATGGGGTTTAGGTAGCTTCCAGGTTGGAGAAGACACTGATTTGCTGGGAAGGTATCATGCCTAGAACAGCACATGGCAGCTCTGTGCTAACCCCACCCATACCTTGTCTTATGCATATCTTCTATTTGACCATTCTTGAGTTGTATCCTTAAAAACAAACCAGTTAACTTAAGAAAAGTGATTTCCTGAGTAGAATGATTTTCTATGAGTCATTCTAGCAAATTACCAAAACTGAAGAGAGGGTTGTGGGAATCTCCAAATTTACAGCTGGTGGATCAAAACTATGGGTGGCCTCTGGGACTTGCAACTCACATCTCAAGTCATATGAAACTGAACTTTTAATCTGGGGGGTCTGGGATGATTCCAGATAGTCTCAAAATTGAATTGAATTGTTGAATAACTTGTTGGTGTTGGAAAATTGGAGAATCGGTTGTTGATATTGAAAAAAGTCACACATATTCTCTGACTTCACGTTTAGAGTACAGTATGTAGATCTTATATTCCACCTCCTTGTTTTTGTAACTTAAGATGCAATCGAGGAAGAAAAATGTGTACTTAGGAGCATTTTGCATCTTTGAAAATTTCTAGATTGCATGAGGACTAATTGGTAGACAATAGGCTGGCACACTGGCCATTTTACCAAGAACATCACAGATTAAGTGCTACTTTCATATTTAGTATTTACTGGGAGAAAGAACTACAAGTCCTAACCACATGCCTACATGGCACAAACAACAAGTTTGACATAATACCTCCTGTATCTGCACCAACCCTTTTCTTGGCAGTGTTCTAAGAGGATATTCATTGAACTGTAAGCATAACACATGGTGGTAGCATGATACTGTCTTTCGGGGGCTGTGAAGAGGAAAGGTCTACAATTCCTTGGTAACCTAAATGTCACGAGTCCATGGATAAAATTAAGAACCCGTTATATTAAAGTCACAATTTTTCTGGTTTACAGTGTTCATTTGCTGACCAGGGCCTCGAGCTCTCTGCAGAGTCCACCTCTTCTATGCCTTTCTTTGAATTCCCAGGATATGTTTTTGAAGGTTTTTGCGTTGCTTCACCAGGCACTGATATCATCCTTCAGTGCTCTTGTAGACACCATGGTTTTCTCGATACTCCGATACTCCGTATAGTCAGTGATTATCTTGAAGATATGACCTTTTATTGTTAAGCAGGTGCCTTTATTGCTCTGTTTATTGGCTATTCTTCTAGCTAATCTCTTCGTTACCTTTTCCATGGACCCACTGAGTACCCACGCCATCAAAGATGTATGATACTTCATGGCAGAACTAGGAAGAGTCCACCTTTCCTTTTATGTTATAATATGATCTCACGAGTCATGAAGGATGAAAGTTTGGGTCACAATGCATTCCTTGACTTAATCAAACAGCACTCGATGTGCTTACTTACCACCATCTCTTCTCAAAAACCTGGCTATGCAGCTTCAAGGAGAGGAAAAAAACGTATTTCAATAGTAGCCATTGAGCTACGCTCAGAAGCACTCTTTATATCCCCCGAGCAGCAAGCCTTAGTGTCTTCATTACATTCACAGCCGCTAGTAGCTGTTACTTATCTTAGGATTATCACTCGTACACATAAGGCAGACTTTTTGCAAACAGACAGTGACTTACAATAGCGTTTTTTCAACGCACTAAGATGAAGATAAACCTCCAGTATTAGAACTGGAATCCTGTTGCAAAATGTCTTTAGTTTTCAAAAAATGGGAATCTCTGAGATCTTATTTCACTAGTTCACCAGAGGCACCTGTCTGATCTAGATTTGATCTAAACTTAAACTGGCATTTCCCACCAAGACTCTAATATCCAAAGTTAAGGCAGTAGACTAAAAGTGTATAAAGGTCACTTTTGTCTATAATAAAATTAAGTTATATTCATGATGTCTTCAAAAATGATCAAACAAACAAACAAACAAAAACCAGAAAACTTTTCTTCTGGTAAGTTTTTTTAGAAAAACCCTAAGTTGAATTTGCAAAAGATAAATAAGGAATTAAGTATTTTCCAGCTTTTTTGCCAGGATGGCTAGTTAGATTTCCTTCACCAAATGTTCCAGTCTTAGCTCACTATTACTTTAGTCCTTAGGTTTTGAAGAATGAACATCCCAAGGTCAGCATGATCATTATTCTCTCTTATGTACAACCAATGTTTATTTTTAATTTGAGACTGGTAAATAAAGCCTTAATGGAATTTTAATGGCATGTTGGACACACTTCAGTGTCCAGAGATGTGGCATCATATTCAGGAATGTCATTATCTAGATTAATTATCAATAGCAGACAGATATCATTAGAGCAATGTGAAAATAAGAGAGGTTGTAAATGAAATTTGCCAGGCAGAGAGGCCAGAGGAAAACAATATCTGATTTGCAACAATTTACTATATCTAAGACCTTTTTTGTATGTGTGAAATGTGCGTATTTTTTGTTGCTGAGAATCTGCTTAAAATAATACCAGAGGGATTTTCACTATTTAGTTTAATTTCTAAGGTCAAAACATTCTCCTTAAAATACTGGATATGTGTCTGGGTTCCCTAGTCTATGAGAAGAAGAAAGAACACACTTCTCAGTACATATCTTTTATTCTGAATGTTACTGTGCTCACACAAAGAAATAGTCAAAGTCTAGTATGGTCTTTGCAGATCGCCAAACCCACTCACTGTTTGATCCAATTTCAATATATTTAAAAAGTAACCAGAATAGTCAAGGAGGAAACTATCTTGATTGAGAAATTATTTTACTATCAAGAGTTTCCACACTCTATAGCACCAAACAATTTATGTAGTATTTTAGTATTTGATTATGCATCTTTTTTTTTTTTCAAATAATACAATTACATATATACTTCTATGGCATTAAACAATAGTATATAATATACAGCTTATTGGAAATAAATCCTAAAATGACATTATTATGCTTGTTTTGGAAGTTTGAATACTAACCTACCTATCCCATTTTGTCAAATCCAAATGTCTCAATTGTAAAATACGTTATGATTTTGTGTACCACATTGAAAAGAAAAACTGCCGAAATCACATCTTTTAGTTTTAGTGTTGAACTGTAGCATAATGTAGTGTCTTTGAAAACATATTGGATGGCAATTACATGCAACATCTGTAGTTTTAACTATGTACATAACTCAGTTGAAAGAATGACATTGAGAATGGCTGACCAAGTTTAATCACTGGAAGACAATGACAAGAAGTATATCCCCTCTTGTTGTCTTGACTACAAGGGATCATAAAATGAATTTTGATTTCAGAGGTGTAAAAATGCATGTCAGAATTGGTAGAATGTGATATTTCAAATCCTAAGTTCATGCCTCGCTAACCTTTGTTTAAGCAAGCTACTTTAGTTTTTCTAAATCTCAGATTTCTTGTTCTTGAAATGGACATAACAATGGTACCCATTACATCATATTGTTTGGACGATGGATCCCAGCCATCTTTAGAAGCAGATGGCAAAGTTTTGTTTTGTTTTTGTTTATTTGCTTTTCCCAAGATGATGATAGAGGAGGTTTCTGAATGCCCCCCTCCTATAGATGCACTGAATATACAGCTACATAGGGAGCAATTCCCTTGGAGAGAAATCCAGACGCTAGCTCAGTGACTCCTACATATCAGGCAAGAGAGAAAATGCCCACATCTAAGTGGGGAGGAAAGACTGACACATTCTTGCTGTGAACCCCACCCCAGCATAGTGTTACACAACCGGGAGGGAATCTCTAACCCCCAGGTTCTAACTGAGGAGCAAAGGGTTGGGGCTGCACATCTAGCACTCCAACTTTTAAGGCTCCCATCCAAGGGATGGGGCCCCAGAACACCTAGTTCTGAAAGCCAGTGAGGCTTGCATGCCATACCCACAGAAAACAAAGTGGCAGTTCTCAACAGATGCATGAGGCCTTGCTGTGGCCATCTCTACCCACCATGGTTCAACACAGAAGAACAGGCAAATGTCCCCACCTCCCCGTCATTCCCTGGAAGGAGTTTACAAGTGTTACAAGCTGCTGACTGTGCATCCACCTTCTAATTATTACAAATCTAGGTGCTGATTGCTCTCCTCCAGGGAGCCCGGGGAACCAGTTGGCACTTGCCCTGCCTTCTTCCCTTGACTCACTCCAAATAAAATCAAGTTGCCAGTATATCCCTGGAAGGATCCCAAAGCCAGACAAGGACACTACAGGAAACTAATCACAGACCAATGTACTTGATGAACATACCGTGTTTCCCTGAAAATAAGACCTAGCCGGACAATCAACTCTAATGCGTCTTTTGGAGCAAAACTTACTACAAAACCTGGTATTATTTTATGTTATGTTATGTTATGTGATGTTATGTCATATTAGTTATATTATAATATTATATTATAGACCCGGCCTTATATTACACTAAAATAAGACTGGGTTTTATATTAATTTTTGCTCCAAAAGACGCATTAGAACTGATTGTCCAGCTAGGTCTTATTTTTGGGAAAACACAGTAGGTGCGGAACTATTCAACAAATATTAGCAATGTCAATAAACATTTTTCCAAAGAAGATGTACAAATGGACACCAGGCATATGAAAAAGTGCTCAGCATCACTAATCATGAGGAAATGCAAATCAAAACCTCAGTGAGAGATCACCTCACACCACTTAGGATAAAATGTCAGGAGATAACAAATGCTGGCCAAGATGTGGAGAAAGAAAACCCTCGTACACTGTTGGTGGGAATGTAAAATGTTATAGCATAAAGGAAAACAGTATGGAGGTTTCAAGAAATTAAACATAGAACAATCATATAATGTAGCAATACCTTTTCTTGGTATATAGCCGTAGGAAACAAAATCAGTATTGCAAAGAGATATCTGTACTCCAATGTTCGTTGCAGCAGTATTCACAAGAGCAGAGGCATGGAAACAACCAAAGTGTCTACTGATGGATGAATGCATTGAGGAAATGTGATAAATGTCTATATATAAGCCATATCATGTCTATATATAATATATATAAACATATATATTATGTCTATATATAATATATATCAACATTATTCAGCCTCAACAAAGGAAACCCTGTCATTTGTGACAACATGGATGAAACAGGAGGGTTTTATCCTAAGTGAAATAAGCCAGACAGAGAAAGACAAATACTGCATGTTGTTATTTATATATGGAATAAAACAAACAAACACTGGAACTCATAGAAATGGAGAGTGGAATGTTGCTTGCCATGAGCTGGGAGATGGGGTGGGGGTGAGAGGAAATAATAAGAAGCTGGTAAAAGAATACATAATTTCAACTATAAGATAAATAAGGCCCAAGAATCTAATGTATAATATGGTGACTATAGTTGATAAAACTGTATTGTATACTTGAAATCTGCAAAGCGAGTATAACTTAAATAGTCTCACTAAAAAATAAAATAAAATAAATGTGTGAGGTGATGGATGTGTAAATAACTTGATGGTGGGAATCCATTCACAGTGCACACATTTATCAAATCATCACATTGTACATTTTAAATATATTATAATTTTATTTGTCGATTACAACTCAAGAAAGCTGAAGGCAAAGCTCCTAGCTCAGTTTGCATGTGTGCTCCATAAATGTCAGCTTTTAGCAGTAGCAGTGGCAGCAGCAAGTACTATACGACAGTTTGTCCACCTGTGTTCCAGTTCTGCTCCACGCCTTAACCAGTTATTGACTTTGGATAAATTGCTTAACCTCAGCATGCTCAATAGTGTCATCCTATAATAGTATACAAGGATGAAAGCCCTCTCATGTGATTTAAGTAAAATTGTGCCTAGATAAAGCAGTTGTGCCCCTTTGCTGTTTTCTTGCTAACTGGAGAAAGTTCCTCTTCCATAGGCCGTCCACCTGAAATATCCTTCATCATGGAGAATACTGCAAGACTTGACAATCCTTATAGAGTGATCCAGCCTGTAACTAATGATGCTGGCCACCTTAAAGACCAAGACTTATATTTTAATTTGTGAAGTTTACTGTAGATTCAAGTATGCAACACTGGTTGCAAATAAATGTACAATTTATATTTGCTCCAAGATCCCTCTTTTTCTTGTACCCCTAGTGGTAGTGGTCGGATGGAAACAATAATAAAACATTATGAATTGTTTTAATTTAAAGAATAAATTACAATTATTTGATAAGAGAATGTATATGTGGATAACTGTTAATATAGCCAGATTGGTAGTGTTGCGTAATTAAACCCTACGAGCACTTTCTGAAGTTTCCCTTTTGCAGTATGTGTTCTGTTGTGGAAAGCACATGATGAAATGCCCCTGAAAAATTTACTGTTTAAGTTCAAAGCTACAGATAATTGAATGCAGTGCCAAGAAAATTCAATGTGTGCCCAACTAGCAAAATGCTAGTCAGTGAATTTGAAGCCCTCTATAGACCACATTGGTCAGCAGTGTGCCACCAGCTCAGCTCAGGTTTATAACCTCAGCCCTTTGAAAGCAAGAATTATGGGGGATCCCAAGGTTAAGAGGTGATCACTGTACTTTGATAAAAAGAGCAAATCTATTGAGTTTATGAGGCTACCTCATTTACCAAAGTATCTTTTTAATATAAAGAATTCTAAAATATACATGAAACTAATACTGCCTTCATCCCATCTTCATGGAACTTGGACTTCAGAGAGTCCATGAACTACCTTCTGAAGTGTTAAGAAAATAGTTTGTGAGTATATGATTTCCTTGTGCGGACTCTTTAGATTTCCTCAGACCCTCAGAAGGGACCTCAAACACAAAACAGAAAATAAGTACTTGCTTATAACTTCTATTTCTGTGAAATCATAATTGTCAACTTCAGTACTTTGACTTGCATATCTTCATAATGTTATTTTAATCCTCATTGCATTATGAGAAAACCGAAGAATAGAAAAGTTAAGTAAATTATCCAAAATCCAATAACTAGGAAGGGGTGTGGATACAATAGCTGAGCCAGGCAGTTTTTCTCCAGGGGTGATGCAATGAGCTGCTATATCTGTCATGACAAACAGGTCTGATGTACAAAAAATAAAAATAAAAAAAAAAAATAAGAAGAGTTCTGGGCAGGGAATTAGAAAACTCTGAGTCTAATTCCAGCTCTAAAGTTTCTATTAATGGCAAGAAGAGTAAGTTTTGATTCTGCCAAGTGTTTTTCTTTTCTTTTTTTCTTTTTTTAGGCACCTGCTATATAGGGTTGCTGGATTTAGCAAGTAAAATATGGAAAATCCAGTTAAATTTTAATTTCAAATAAATAATGAAGTCCTTTTTAGTATAAATATGTCCCAAATATTTCATGAAACATGCCTATACTCATTATCTATTTAAAAATTCTATTCATTACATGTCTAAATTTTAATTTAACTAAGAGTCCAGTATTTTACCTGGCACCCTACTATTGTGTAGAATGTGGGGACACAAGGCATCAAAAACAGATTTTCTGTTTCTTCCAAAAATTAACAATTATAGTTTAAAAGAGACAAGAAATACAAACACATGAAATATTTTAAGGAAATATCGACCATTGAACTGGGTTGGTGTGACTCAAAGTCTTTCTGCCCAACTTCCCATCTTCTTCTCATTACATATGCATTTTATAAATCTGATACATATGTTTTCTTAGGGAAAAGTAGGACAAAGCCTATCTTCCCTAGTCTAATTGGTCGATTGAAAAAATATGAAGAGCCTCAAAAGCCTGTTTAAAGTGGGTCTGTCAGAATCCTCCTGTGGTTTAAAAAGATCAAAGATTACTCTGCAGAACTGGTCATAAAATTTAAAAAGGCAGAGAGGGATGGTCTCCAAAAACATATTCGGTGGCTATCAGGTGGGATGTGTTCTACACTAAGGAATTTAGGGTCGTGTGTGTGTGTGTGTGTGTGTGTGTGTGTGTGTGTGTATAAGCAATTTAATGGTTGCCTGGAGAAAAATCATTTAATCAAAACTCAACTAATTCTATAGTACAAGAAAAAGATTTTTCTATCACATCTCATCAAAACTCCCTTGCTCATCTTCTAGTAGCTAGTACACTAGTGATTATCTGCATGTATGGGATGAAATTTAGACTGTCTATACAGGTTCATATGAGTATTAGTTGACAGATTTGAAGATACCAGAAAAGGCAAAGATTTGGTTCTCACTCCACTAATAGAGGCTGACACCCAATGAGGGATGAACATATTTTAGGGTGGAGGAAATTTGAAACAGTTTTAAAGGAGTCTCAGTTTTTAACAAATATGCATTTGTTTCCTGAAAGGTATGTAAACAGGTGGTTGTAAATGGGTAAAGGAAAAAGTACGTTATGAGGCAGCATTTAAAATGGCCATTGCGAAAGCACAGATAATAAAAACTGGCACAACACGGAAGTTTCAAATCACTCTGTTTAAACATTATAACACTTTGGTAAATTATCTGTATTAGTTAGGATATGTTAAATTCTGCTGCAGTAATAATCTCTAAAACTCAGTTACATAATGCAGCAAGGGATTACTTCTCACTCATGTCACAGAAACTGAGCATCTCAGAAGGGAAGTCTACAAGGGGTGTAGCTAGTCCATGAAACCAATGCAAACCAAGAGTGGTCTGTATTTGCTTTAAGGCCACAGCTACACGTTTAGGGAGATGTGTAGGAAAGAATGTTAAAAGTGACTTAAAATTGGAAAAACTGGATCCTATCTATCAAAAGCACATGCAATCATGTTTTGTTTCAGAAACTATTCTAGGCTCTCAGAATACAGCATTGAACATAATAGACACAATCAATGGCTCACGGGATTTGGTCTAACAATGCTAAAATATTGCTTCTCAGACACATACAAATCTGTTACAAAGACAGAATCTATATAGTCTAAATAATATATGTGTATGAAAAAAACTCAAATGTGGAAAACAGGGTAGATGAAAACTGCCAGATGTTGGCAACATGAGAAAAATGGAGGCAACTAAATATAAGATTAGGAGAGAGAAAGTGAAGAAAGCATAATCCCTTGAGTATTTTTTCATCCAAACATTAACACCAAACAATGATACTCACTTAAATATGTTTCAGTGATCTACTGTATCTCAGTAAAAAGGCAATACTTATTGAGTCAGCAAAATTTAATACAGTAAGTACATCACTCTTAAATAGAAGTTTGTTTTATGCAACTTGCATACACATCCCAATCAAAACCAGTTGTTCAAAAATGAAACATAATTATATGGAAATGAATAAGTTTTTGGATACATGTTTGAATTATACATTATTTCTAATAGCTAACATCTAATTACCATAGAGTATTCTAATCCTTATCTCCATTGATAATGATCAGTATGGTTAACAACCCTCTTACTCCTAGAAATCAATTTTAGCCAAAGCAGTGGAAGTGGCTTCATATGTGATTCCATTTGCTAGATAGCACAACATCTCCCAACTAATGAAATGCCCTCTATGAACACCAGCAGTGTTTTTGTTGTTAATCATTGCTATTTCTTCATAGTAATTATCTTGTAAATTGTAAAATAATTATGGAAAAAAGCACTGAAAAGAGTAACAAATTAATCATTACTCCTGTGTAATCTTTCAGAATTGACTTGTTTACTAAAAATATAGATTGGTGAATACCAAATAGGACTCTTTAAATCTGAGGGAGAAGGAGCTTCAAAAATTCAACCTGAATTAAATGCTTTTAACTGTTCTGTTAGAGTCTAGCTTAAAGTGAGAAGCAGTTTTTTGGGAGAGGAGTCCTTGGGGGTACTCCAAGTATGATAACCATTTACCTGACTATACTATGTAAATCATACTGCTGACTTGCTCTTGTTCAGGCAGGTTGAAAGTTGCCACAGAACAAAAATCTTACATTTCTCAAATTATAAATAGGCAAAGGAAATTATTTGGAGGTTTCTGGCCATTAAAATTAAAAACAAAGCAAAACACAAAACTTTTAAAGTAGGATAGTCAAATTTTCCTGGAGATAAACAACCCATATGTTTTAGAAACCAGTTTTATACAATGAAAGCATTCATCATTTCTGGAAACAGAAACAAAAAGAGATACACATGTGGAAAAATAAAAATAAAAATAAAAAGAGAGAGAAGAGTCCCGCGAAAGAAAGAAATTGAACAGGAAAAAAGGAAGAGAAACCATGAGAAGAAAGTGAAAACTCTGCTGTTAGAGACTGGGGTCACTGATATATTTTACACCCGCTCAAGAATGTCTGGTCTTCAAAAATTTGATGTTGAACCATACAGGATGACTAATAGAGTAAGAGAGTCTTTTTTTAAGGCTGTGCACTGTCATTTTATGCAATCAAGCTTAATGCTTACAAATCAAATGAAATCTGTGAGATGTCAAGATTCACGGTCAGGTCATTAAGACCTCTAGCTATATGTCAATGCAATTTATTGAGATATAAATTCATGTTTTACTTTCACTGCTATAAAAAAATCAGAAAAACTGAAATCTTAATACTATCCATAGATTTTGGGAGAAAAAGGTTTCACTCTTTCTACTCACAAAAGCCCTGTTTTTGCCGGCTTCACCATGATTCAATAAAGAGAGTTAGGGTCTAGGTTTCCTTAAACTTAGGAGAAGTTGTGAGAAGATAATTTATCCTCCTTTTTTTTTTTTTTTTTTTTTTTAGGTAAAGGCAAATAAAGATTATGTTTGGAGTCTTTAGGAGAAGACAGATAGACTGTTGACTTGGAAAGAGACTAAAAATTTGACATATCCAAGTCTGGATAGTGTTTCAAAGACTGTGGACTCTACAAGTAGTAGAGTTCCATGACAAGTTCCTTACCAGAGATTCACATAGTTGATAAAAATTTAAGGGGCAATGTCTAAATGATATAATAGGATCATTACACTCTAGAAAAATAAGCTCCTAGCCAGCAAAAATACATAATACAGTACATGTACGAGGCTGGGATAAGCTCCAGTACCAAACAATCCCTTGCTCTCAGTCACCTATCACAACACATGTTTATTACTAATTAATTCTACATTTTGTGCGTCCTTATTTCACACAGTTACTCAGCGACTCAAATCACTGGAGGCTCCTCTGTCTCACCACGGCGCTTCTTGTTTACTGAGGAAGGGGAAAGGAGAACATGGAGAGGTAACACTTCCTCTTCTGTGCTTTAGCTCCAATGTGACACATGTTCATTTTGCTCATAGCCCTTTGGCTGGAATTTGCCATATGGGTAAACTCATGGATAAAATGGACTATTTGCTGAGAATCAGTGTTTATGTAATAAATACCCATTACATAGTAGCAGGGTCAATAGATTTCTAGGGCCCAGACAAATGTCTAGAACTCACACAGGATTAGACCATGGGCTTTTCAACAGTCACTACATGGATTGATGATCAGATGACCCCCTGGAATATTTCTCCCTGGATCAATTGCCTAGGGCATTTGCAGTGTCCAGAGGATGAAGGGAAACCTAATTATGCCTATGATTAAAAACAATTGCCATCCAGCCAAAGTAGAGACTGAGAATCAAATTTAATTTTACTTAAAGGAAATAATATGATATTTTCCCTACTTACCTGAACTTCTGGAATTATTAATACCTGCTACTGTCAAAAGATTTCATAAAATATTTCTTTTTTTTTTTTCTTTTTTAAATATAAAGTTTAAAGTCTACCTCAGGTCACTCAAGATCTGTTCCTCAGACTGGGAGAAGGGAGGCCCTTTCATTTATCTCCTGGGAGGAGAAGTCTTTAATTTTGTTAAGAATTCTGAGTTTTAAAGATTAAATTTGATTGGATAGTAGGTTGGTACGTGGATACATGTTTTGAAAGATGGAGGAAGTTTTTGTTATCTAACAGTAACTAAGAAGCTGTGAGAACTCCCTGTTTTTTTAACCAGGGACAAGAAAATCCTGGAAGAATGGAATAGAATAGGTAAAAATAAAGAAAATAATTTTAGAAGAGATCGTGATTAAAGATATTTCAAGGGTTGATAAAAGACATGAATGCACAGATTTAAGACACCCAGTCTAGACCAATTCATAGTGAAACTACAAAATGCCAACATAAAAAGTAACATGATGTGACACAGTACAAGCAAATTGACCTAGAATTAACACCTCTGATGCAGACTCACACATTTTCAAAATCTCAATGAGGCATTATAAATCACTGGAGAAATATGGGATCATTCAATTAAATTGTGTTGGGATAAATGGTTTCCATATAGAAAAAAATTAAAGAATATTGAGTCCTGTCCTCACACTATACACAGAAATAAATCCCAGATAATCAAAGAGTTTAAAAATGCAGTGTAAAGCTTTAATTCTTTGGGGAAAATTATAAACGAATATTTTTATCCTCTGTACTAAGAGACAATTTCTAAATTATAATTACAAAGTAGTTACAGTTGATCAGTTAAAAAGTTTTAAAAAACCCTGTCTCCCAAAAATGCACCATTAAAAAAGGGAAATTATAAGCTGTATGCTGGAAGAAAGA
Source organism: Rhinolophus sinicus (assembly GCF_036562045.2). Lineage (NCBI taxonomy): Eukaryota > Metazoa > Chordata > Mammalia > Chiroptera > Rhinolophidae > Rhinolophus > Rhinolophus sinicus. Next base: position 17,268,475 of record NC_133753.1, read on the forward strand.
AGGGGAATTAATAGAAGAACACTAAAATAAATAAAGGAAACTTACAATGCAATTCAAAATTTCTACAGTGTCCCAAAGAAAAATGGGCAAAGAGGTATAAACAGGAAGAAAAATCCAAATGAGAAATAATTATGTGAGTAGTTGCCAAAGCTTAACTGAATCAAAAGATACCATTTCATAGCCACTGACTGGCCAAATAGAAAGCCTGACATCACAGGAGTTGAAGATGACATATATCAATGGAAACTCTTATGTATTCTGCTAAAACTATTTTTTACAAAACAGTATGGTATTACCTTGGAAAATTAACTATTTGCATGCCCTATAATGCAGAAATTCCACTTATAGTTATACACTCCAAATAAGACGTTGAACACATGTGCCAAGATATTTAGTGCAGGACAGTTTATAATAGTAAGCATATAATTGAAAGTACTCTAAATGTCCATCAGCAGAAGAATGGCCAAATAAGTGTTAATATATTTACACAAAAGGATTATATTTAGTAGAGGAAGTTAATATTCTACAGCTACATGTAAAATATATATGTCAGTCTTAGCAACGTTGAATAAAAAAGCAAGTTTCAGAGGAATACACACACACTATATATGCTTCAGTGTTTGTAGATGCTATATATGTATGTAGATGTATGTTTATGATACCATTGTTAAGGAAAACTAAAAATATGTTTAGAATATATGCATATGGGATTAAATCACTTTAAAATGGAGCAAAAAATGCAAAACAAAAATTTAGATAGTGAATATCTCTGAGAAGTGAGATTGAGAGATGTGCTAGTTAAAAATACATATCTAAATGCAAAGTTTTGGTAATATTTTGTTCCTTGGTTTGGTCGGTTTGTTCATCTACTCCTTTGTAACTCTTGATATTAAATTGAAAAGTGCCATAAAAATAATTTGCAACATATTGAACTAAGATTTACGAGAGAGGAAAACTCAACGTACTGTGGTAACAACCCAAAGGAGGAACTCAAAGGAATCCTAGGATGTTTACCGGAAGAACAGAAACTTGAGTTGATTCTCCACCAATGAGAGAGAGAGATTGGAGAGTGGGTGGTTGTCAGAAAGAACATGAGACAAGTTGTGGTGAAACTCCAAGAAGAAGCAGCAACATTTGCAAAAATCCTGGAGATAAAGTAAAAGAAGGACTGCTCTGGGCATTGCTAATAATTCACATGTGGCAGACGAGTATGAGAGAGCTGAGGGTGGAGAGGTAGCAGAAGCCATATCATAAAGAGATTCCTTTATCATGGTTTAACTTCTTACCTACAGGGATTCATTTAACAAATGTAAACAAGGGAATGGCAATAATAAAGTCACACATGAATCCAGAAGATCTTCAAGCATGAAATAAACAATCCCAAAACAAAGCTCATTCAATATCAACACCAAAGGAGAGAAGCAGACTAAATGTCCAATAATTGAAGTGACAAAACTAAAAATGGAGAGTTGTGTGAGAAACGTTGGCATTCCAATAATGTAGAGTTCATACCTGCACCTGAGCTGAACAAGCTTCTAATGACCTCAGCTTAGTGAGAAAGTAGATTTTAGGTTAGTGGACAGCTACCCTATTATTTACGCACAGTAATCATTGGACTAGTTAGGCTGTCATTGCCTCTCAAAAAGAAAGTGCAGCATTTTGAAGGAATGGGCCTCCTTACATGTCCTAGTACATGCAAGATAAATGGGAAAAGGGTGAGGGAGGCATTGACCCAAACAAAGCTTCAACTTCCGACAGTTTTAAAGTACATATAAGAATCTGGACTTCAGTGAACAATTGAAATAGAACAAGGTTCACCAGCCAGAATACTTTGTGATCGTGACTCTTTAAAAATTCAAAAGTAAGTAAAATCAAATGCAGATGTGGGTATATAGAACATATGCTTTCACATACACACAAATAAATATCCTCTATCCATAAAATTATCTGTTAAATCAGCCTTGAGATTCGTCCTAAATGAAAGAAGTTTACTTTGAACAATTGACTGTGTAGTAAGCCTAATTAATTAGCATCTTTAATCAAAACTATTTTTGGTTTCTTGTCTCTTCTAATTCATGATTCAAATGGTTCCTAAATATTAGAATTGTCAAATGTTTACCAACATTTCCCAACTAGATTTCAGTCTAGTAGACATGTGTTCAACTTCTCAGTACCGTTCTCTCATTTCATATTAGGTTTTGGACAACTTCATGCTAAAGAAACAAGTCATTGACAACATCAGTCAGAACAATGGGTATATATCAGACAGGAAATCAGAAACCACACTAGTTATTTCAAGAGACAGAATACCACTGATTCAACAGGCATTGAAAAGCAAAGAGGAACTTTGAGGGAACATGAATGAGATAGTAATGATAGCAAACCCTCCAGCACTGAGTTTAACAAGGGGAGAGTTTGGAGAGTTTAGAACATAGAAGAGAAGGGATCCCATGAATTAGGCTCAGATATCTGAGGAAGGAGGAATGGCACCACTGGTACTGTTCCCTCTGAGGGAGGTTCTGGGATGGATGGAAGAAACTAGAAACTGGAACCAATTCCATCTGGTACCAGGTGATCCTGCTGGTTAAAAAGCTCTTGCTGCAATGATTCTTACATCATTGACAAGCAAACCTGGAAGATCACCACTTTTCATCCTACAGCTCATAAGGCCCATCTAGTGTTCCTATCAGCAAACATTAAGAAGGAGCCAGTCTACAAGGGAAAATATAGTTTGCAGGCTCTCAGCGCCAGCATCACAAAGCTGAGTATGGAAGGCAGGGTTTGTAGCTAAGATAGTGGCTCACTAAAATGCACGGGTGTGAGTTGCTGCGTTCTAATGGCTTTCTTCATTGGAGCTTGTGCTACAAACAACTGATTGGCACTGCCCTAGGTAGCTGCACCATCACTTGTGCTTGTAGGTATGTGCGGCGACTTTCATGTCAGAGTGGAAACAGGAATATTGAATATGTAGAGCCTGGTAACACAAGGAGGCAAAATTATTAAATTCTGAAGCCCCCTGGCATTTGGTAATTTAGAACCATTCATGTAAAGAATGCTAAACGAATAGGCAAAGTCTGCATTTAAAATCTTGAATCATTGAATTTAATAATGCCAAGGAGAGCTAAATTCTAATACAATCAAAGTATATATTACAAATTAGCTGCCAAGGGGCTTCCTCTTTATCAATCAATCAACAACCAGTATTTAATTGAATTTGCAAATTATTGCTCAAAATCTACTAGAGGGACCATGTATTAAATTAAATTATTAAATCACTCTTTTTATTGGTCAGAAATGGTCATGTATCAGCAGTTTCACATGGTTCAACCTAATATCTCAGTTTAACTATGGGCCTTCAGCCTTGGATCAAATGTAAACCTTACCTTAGAAAGTAACATGGTTTCCCTGGCATCTGAAGAAGTAGGAGTTGTGGTTAATACTATAAAATATTCCTCCTAATCACTTAATTTTATCTTCTCCCATGCCAGGTATTGAATTACTATACCTAGTATTAAAAATAAGTAAACTTGGGATGACTCAAGTATGTATTGCGGTTAAAAACTGATGATTAAGTCAAATAGATCTGGTACGAATAACTTATTTTTAAAAATCTAACCATTGCACTTGGGCAAGTTATTTAAACTATTTGAGCCTCAGTTTCCTCATCCATAAAGTAAAACTGCGTCATCTACCAGTCAGGGTTGTGGTGGAAATTGAGTGGAATATGAAGTATTTAAAATGTTTAACAGGGCATAACATATTGTAAAACACAGTAAATGGTATTCTCTTGATATGTGTCTGTCATTCTGCCTGAAAAAATTATAAGGAATAGTAGTGCCTATAACAGAGTTGCCATGAGAATCAAAATGAGTAAACATATGTAAAGTGTGTAGAACAGTTTCCAGCACATAGTGAATGCTATATGAGGATCTTTTCTTATAAAAATACTAATTATTAATCTTAGTGGTACTATTACTGCTATTTATAATAATTATTATTGCTATTATATTATTATTTGGAGGCATTTTTCCACAAACCTCACCTCACAGTTTGTACCTAGATGACAGAATATGTTATAGAACTCTGTTTATTATATGCATCCAAACTAGATATGTGGGTATATGTGTGTGTGCACACATGTATGTGTGTGTATTGTGGTGTGTGTAGAAAATATTTCTGGGGTCCAAGTTATTTCTTGGTGCCAGTTATCATGTCTTACCCCATCCTTAATTTCATAAAACTCTGACTGCAAATCTCATATTTGGAAAAGTAAATCCACACTATACGCTGTATTCTACTCTCAGAAACAATTTGAATCTATAGTACTATCAGTGTTACATTGATTAAGCAACAATTCTTCCTTTATTTGGAGATAGAAAGGCATCAGGACGGACAAATAGAAAATGATAAATTACATCACAATCACACAGCTTGGGAGCTGGTAAGGATCTCAGAGATCCAGTGAAGACTGGATTCAATTTTCACAAACTGAAGCTCTGAGAAATGAAATTAAGGACTTGGATTGACTGTTTTCGAAGAACTATGGAGACAAAACAGTTTCTGCACAAATTTTTCAGGCATTACAAAATCTCCAGTAAAAGGCTAGTTTGCTTGTTTGGAATTGCTTTCTGGAAAACCTCACTAGCTAACAATGTTACACAGTGTATTTGTATATAATTCCCTATGTAAAAGAAACTCCCTTATACTATATGGAATGTTCTTTTAAGAGCCTTTAAATATCTTCTTCCTGATGTTTACTGCATTCTGGAACCTAGTTTCATTCCTTTTTATTCACCAGAACTCCTCACAGCTTATCTATATTTAGAGAAGTACTTAGTAAAAGATATTGTCCTAAAAACTGTCCCCCTAAAAATCAGTGCAGTGTACATATGCCCTAACACATCATGCGACTTTACACAGTGATGTTTCTACAAACCAGTCTTTTCCAGTGAGACACTGCCACAGCATCTGGTCTACCTTTAATAGTTTCAGTAACAGCAGTATCTTACATTATTCATGGATTGTCAAAATCTGTGGATAATTCATTACCATCTTCACTTTACTCATTATAGATCCCTAAATCCACCTACTGTGTTATTATATCATGCTATCATGCACTTTTTTGTTTTAAGTCAGATTAATGTCAGTCAGCTTTTCTTCCTCTGTCCCCTTCCCATCCTAACAGCCTTGACTGGATTTATGTATCCCTTCAAACATATATTCCTGTTGATGTTCATCAGGTTTAATAAAAAGCTATTTTCAAGACTATAAACTTAATTTATTGTTATATAATTGTCAGTGCTATTAATATGTCCAATGCTTAATGTCACTGATTTTATTGCTACAAACTTAGCTTGCAATAAAAAGAATAATGCTGGAAGATATTTGCATAAGTGTGCAGGTATGTGTGATGTGTGCGCATGTGTGTGTGTGTGTGTGTGTGTGTGTGTGTGTGTGTGTTACACATGCCTTCTATATCAGTATACCACCACCTTATGTGGCCAGTTCTGATGAAAAGAAAATAAGAAATATAGAAGAATTGCTACATTACCTTTATCATATTTGTCTTCATCAGTGAATACACTGTTGATGAAAGTGTGTACACTGTCATTGTAATGTCATTGTAATGACAGCCATGGAAAATGTCATATGCATTTTTCACTACAGGGAGAAATCTGAGTTGCAAAATGGATGTTTAGTTACACAAGGGCTAAAAGGATTCACTCTTATAACTTTTGGTTGTGGAATATGTTTATGGAGTATGGACTAATTTAGTACTTTCTTAGGTTTTTGTTAAAAAATTTTAAAGTACATTTAAAGAATGAGAAGTACAAATGTTCTTTTGTGTTTCAAATTTAGTCCCACACCATTAAAGGCAATGGATATTCACAACAGAGAAATAGCTATGACAAACTGATCCCTTTTAATGGGAATATTACCAATTAATCCCTAAGTACCCTCTTGGGAAACAAAATGGTTCAATGGAGTAAAGAGAGACTGGTAAGTCCCCTGTTGGGCAAAGTAGACTTAATTAGAGGAGTTTGTCAGTAAGAAATAAAAAGTGTAAAAATAGATCTGGAAAAAATGGTAAGGAATAAGCATTTGACTTACTCTATTTTTACAAAGAGAATAAAGAGGCACATTTCATTGCTGGAGTATGTGAGCTTGTTCTGATGTGCAAAATCAGAGGATTATTTATAGTGAATCATGAAGAACAGCAGAGACTAAAACCACAGGTACATTTCCAGAAACAGTTTCCCTTGGGTTAAAGACAACAAGCTAGATTTGCTGATCTTAAAGTAGGAAGGACTCTTACAGACAGTGCTTTAGTCATTTGTAAATTTGTTTTTAGCTTTGAAATACGTTTTTCCCTCCAAAGGAATCCATGTGGGAAAATACAATGTTTCAAGTGAAAGACAGAATTTTGTCCTTGTTCAAATGGAAACGGAGGACCAGAATTCTACCTGTTAGCTTCCCCCTCCCATCTCCAAGATTACCTTAGAATCTGTCCTGGGGCACTTAGTAGAAAAGCTTGAAAACCACAAATCTAGATCAACTTCCTCATTTTATAGTTGAAGGAACTGAAGTAATGATCAAGTGACTTGGTCAAGATCACATGTGGAGAGAGTGAGCCAGCACCAGAACCCTTAGCTTTTAAACAACCAGGGACATAGGTACAAACCTGCCCGTACAGTTTTGTGCAAACTATTTATTCAGTATAACTAGTTTCTATGTTCTTAAAGGCCAGCTGGAAACTCTGAATCTTCCTTATATCACCTGGACTTCCTAAAGTATTTTTGCTCCTATATTCTTATACATTGATTTAATAGCCATTGCCAAACATGGCATAATCTCAACATAAGAAAAATGCAAGCAGCCTGGCCACTGGACACAGTAGAAGATAAAAATCCCTTTCCCCAAGAACTTACCTATTTATGGGGAGACAAAAACAATACTATGTGAATGATAGAAAGAAAAAATAAATAAATTCTGTTTCTAAATTGGATTTTACTGAATGTTATGATGACAGGATTTCATTGAAGAAAATGAGGAATAAGATAAGGATGTTTACATGTTAATTTGAGATGAGCTTTAACGATAGAATGGAGACTAAACAAAAAATCACATATATTATTTTGAGCTGGAAGAAAAGCAACTTAAAATGGGTGGAGGTAAATATAGAAATGCTTCATATAATCAAATATAGAGTATCATCTTGATTCAATTTAACATCTATGAGCACTGTTAATTGATAACTCTTCATCATTGGATTACGCTACCTGGCTGAAAATCTTTGTCTGTTTTCTCACCATCAACACCAATGTTTTTAGACTGGAGAAAATATTTTATCAACCTTAAAGTTGACTTAAAAATTAATGGTTTAATTCTTCCAACTAAATGTGATGTTTTTTTTTTTTTTCCCTGTTATGTTCAAGGTTATTTGTGCTTGGCAAAAGCACAAGCCCTTAGAAAAGTGGCTTAAAAAAAGGTTCTTCATAGAACCGCAAACTAGAATCCTCAAAAGAGTCCTTGAAATTCAAATAGATTTTACAAAATAAAGTCTTATGAATTTCAGTGCTAATAAATGAGAAATTAGAAAATTAAATTTCCTTCAAAAATATGATTTTGCAAATTAGAAGCACAAGTTCTCAGGGATAAAGATGTTTTGACTTTATTTATTTATGTATGTATGTATTTATTTATTTATTGGGGTGACAATTGTTAGTGAAATTACATAACTTTCAGGTGTACAATTCTGTATTACATCACCTATAAATCCCATTGTGTGTTCACCACCCAGAGTCAGTTCTCCTGATGTTTTGACTTTTAAAAGACTCAAAGTATTGTTTTTTTTAATAACTCAGGCAATTCTGAACTCCAACTTGAAAGTTTTGACCTTTTTTTTTTTTTAATCTGTAATGAATCAGAAGTGAAAATACATCCATTCTACCTTACTTGAACTTTAAGAACACATGGCGACATGGAGCACTAAATATACAACCTCTTTTTTAATTTTTATTTTTAAGGTAATTTAATTAATGTAGACAAGCAAAACGGATAATTAGTGCCACTTATCCTAAACCAAGGCATGTATTATTTTTATCACTTACTCTGTTATTTAGCTAGTGTATATATATATACACATATGTATAATTTTATATGTGTATTTAAATGTAGCAACTCTGAATTCTTTGTCTGCAATGATTCATTTAACAAAAATACATTTTCCTGTTTACATTACAGAAAGTTTATCTGAAAACATGTCCTAAAACCAGAAAGCAAAATCATCCTAACATGTTAAGTATTTCAAAATGCTCTGTCATTTGCTGACATCACAAAGAAGCCTTGTTGCCTCATTCCTTTCCTACAAGGGATTAGGAGTGCTGTTAGTATCATGGTGTTCAATAACCAGAGGGTTTTCATCCAACAAAAGATGAATTCTTCCATTTGAAGAGGAAAATAAACTGTATACAAAGGAAGGAAGTTTCTGTACTAACTGTTTATCCATATTAAGCAAATATTAATTACCAAGAAGATTTTTTTCACACTTTTGCGCATATTTATTAAGAAGTTAGACTACAGTAAGTTTTCAGTTTACCTTTCAAAGAACATAATGTTTTTTTAAATAGTCTAAGCGGGTTAAATTACCAACTAAAATTTCCACTTCTGTTTTTCCCCCTTATTTTTCAATATATTTCCTTGCAACATAAAGTATGATAATTATATCTTTGAATATTCATTAGTTTTCTTGAATGTGAAGATAAGACTATTGGAGTCCTTTCCACTGGGGCTGAAGTGTTAATGTGAAAAATTCACTAGGCCAAAGACTTAACAAAAAAACAACAACAAAAAAAACATATAGATGGTATATATATATATATATATATATATATATATATATATATATATCAGAAGATTAGATGAAAAAAATCAATAAGCTTATCAATAAATAAAGAACCGATATACTAGAATTTTTGTAAATAATCTCAATTCAGTATAGTCTCAGACATTTTCATCACGTACCCTTGGTTAAAATTCACAAGAAACTTCTATATGTTAATCAAAATAAGGTAGTTCACCTTTGAAAGTTCATTGTATACCTGACACTTTTCATTAGGGAGCTTTATTTCAACTGTACAAAATAAATATTATCATTTTTAAAACAACCATTTTGTAAGGCCTTAGAGCTTGTAATGTACATTTGCATATATTACCAAAGATGGGCAGGTTTTGATCATTTCGATTATCACTCCATGCTAGCTGCTTGTGACTTGTGTAGTAAGACTACCACCTCAAATGACTACTACCTATTTTCATTCCTATGAGAGTAACTGTCTTTGAAGCTGCTAAAGAGCACATCATATATAAACTTCTGCAGTTGAAAAGGCCAGTGGAAAGCTGTAAACTGAAAGGTCACACCTGATGTGTGACTCAGAGAATAAAAATAGTTCAGTTGTTGCTAATTAAGTTATCACCCATCTTGTCAAATCTGCATGCACTTTGAAAATCATTTGGGGATTACATGTCACCAAATGAAAGGCCCAATCTGCTCTGAACATCTCTGTCGCAGTCTGACTTGACTCAGAGCTGTGCTCACCCAAGGATATAGGCATGTCTGGGAAACAATGCAGACCCTTTAAGATGGCTGAAGAAGGAGTCTTCTGGTAAAAAGGATTCTTCTGGTAAGGTACAAGATGATTCTGGGAATGATTTTGTTATTCTGATTGCCTTCTGATTGTCTTAGCAAAACTTTATTGAATTCTATGGGGAAGAAAATCTTTTCTCAGAAATAGTAAAGAAATTAGCAAAAGTGAGAAATACCAAAACTAATCCTTCACTAAAGTCTGCATTGGGAGCAGCAGACTCAGGAGACTTGAAAGTGGTAGATCAGTCAACTAAGAGAAATGTTACCAGGAACTTTTAGGTCAAACACGCGATGGATTTAGCAGCTCGGTATGGACACCAATAACTCAGAGAGCCAGAACAAGCAAGGAGGACAATTGTGGACTGCAAAGAAATAACCTTCAAAGACTTCTAAAAGTTATAGGGGTAGGTGGGGCAAGATACCTGTCTTGATTGTTTAAAGGGACATCTCCAGACAAATAAAAATGTTTAGACATGTAAAATGTGCAGACTCGTCAATCCCTAGAATGGTAAAAAAAAAAAAAAAAAAAGAGAGAGAGAGAGAGATCTTGCAAGTGATTCAGGTCAAATTCTTTTTTAAGTCCCCTATCCACTGAGAACTGCAACTGGAATCTAACTTTCTTTTTTTAACCCTGAGCCTATTTTGCTATATACCATTGCCTCTAGTAGATTATTGAACTCAACAGGTATTTGTTAAGCACCTCCTGAATGAATAGCATTAAGCCTTCTACTTAAGCTATTTTTCTGCATTAAATGGTGCAATTTTGGAAGAAACATAAATTTAAGAACCTCAAATTGCCCTGGTGTGGAGAATAGCTTTCCGTAGTATTCTATTTCCTAAATGTATGAAATAAGCTTCCTACGGTATTGAATCTTTTCCAGTAAGAAATTAAAGCATGAAAATCTGAACATGAAGTGCATGATGGAAGGAGGAAAGAAACAGAAAGTGTTCATACTTCAGTGGCAGAGAGTATTGGTGACCACAGGAAATGTCACTGTAAAACACATCACAGGACAACAGCTCACATCACTTTAGAATATGAATTTGCTTTCCTTCTAAAACGTGCCCTTTCATTTTCATCATGCCCTTCCTAAATAAGAAACGTCCATAATGCTGAAAAGTAAATCGCTCCTTCTGTCTTGGAAAGCAGATACCATTTAAATATGTGCAATAACGCTAGTCTCCAATCTGCATTGAGAGGTATATGTTAAAGATTTAGTCCAGATAAACATGACTCCACCAAGACGGCATATAAAAGCTACTTCATTTATCCATTTGCATTTTTGCCCAGTTACATGTCATCTTTATGTTTTTTAATGGATATATTTCAAAAGTGTCAACTATTGAAGAATCTATAATGGTTAAAAGTAATAATTTTGGACATATTTCTTGGACTAGGTCATTTATCCCTGTTAATCCCTTTATAAATTTTTCCTGAACTCCTGTAAATACTTTCATTCAGCCTTCTGCATTTGTTCTCCTAAATGATCAGCCAGACTTTTATTTTTAGTTCTTGATCTCTTCAGCAATATCATCACAGCTTTCAAGCATTTAGCACCCACTTTTCCCTGGCTAACCTAACCCTCATTCCCAGCCCACATTTTTCCCCATTGCCTTCACTATAGAAAACATGTCACATCGTTTCTGAAAGTGAGACAAAATTTTAAATCAACTTGGGTCTCTGGGTAAATATTACTCCTAATCTTTTTAGAGCATGAGAGTGTCATAACTATAAAATAAATCTGAGTCACTTAATTTAGAAAAGATGGTTGAAAGCACAATCCAAGATGATTATTCCATTTGGCCACAAATAATAGGGACCAGATTTAACCTCACATATGATAAAACAGCAAAACATATCAACAGTAGTTTTCAGATAGTTAACAACAGGTGGTGTATGACTGTGATTTCTGAGAGAAAAATATCAGCGTGAACCCAACAGTTTCCCCAACTTACTGCTTAGACTATTTTCTAGGCCAAACTGCAGAAAGGGAACTTAAACAGAACACCACAAACTTGCTGAGTGGAGGAGCAAAATATAAAAGGGAATAGAGGCCAAGGCCGCTGGAATTTTCACAATAGAGTATCCACAGAGAAAAGAGTTGTACAGCAAAGGTGGGGGCAGATACTTGATGCTGTGGCTGAATATTGATCTGTGCACGTGTGAGACCAAACTGCCTGAGATGGGGAGAGAATTGTTGGAGAGCAGTATGCTGAACAATTTCCAGAGTTCACACTGGGTTGGGAATAGTTCGTGTCCCAATCAGAGGAGAGCGACCTCATAACACACAGGGCATCATCAGATAGAGTCCTCAGGATGGTATAATTTTGTAATTAAAAGCTTCGCTGGACTCAGATGTACCATATGTATTGTTTAAAATACTGAATATTTATTTTAAAATGTCAATTCTCTCCAATTGATCTACAGATTCATTGCAATCCCATTCAAGATTCTCGTAGGCTTTTTAAGAAAACCTGACCAGCTTATTTTGAAATTATATGGAAGTGTACATCACTAGACTAGCCAAATATCATTTCGAAAATGAAGTTGAAAGACATATGCGTAATTTTAAAAAATAGTATAAACTATAGTAATAAAGAGAGTCTAGAAATTGACTCACATGTGTATGATAACTGATTTTTCAAAAATGTGTCAATCTCTAGTTGTAAAAGCCCAAAGTCTAAAAGTTCTTGATGAACACATAGAAGAAAACTTTTTAGAGTAATCAAATTACAAATGATACATTTAAAAACGAGACACATTTAAATTCGTGAAAATCAAACTTTGCTTCTTTAAGATATGTTAAGAAAATAAACAGGCAAGGCATAGAATGATAGAAATATTTGCAAAATATGTCTGACAAAGGACTTTTCTCTAGATAAAGAATTTTCCAGTTCTAAAAAATACACAAAAGTAATACCATTCAGAAAATAAGATATACAAATTGCAAATAACCATAATAAGAAGAGGCTCATTTTTCATTGAGGAAATGAGAATTAATTCTACACTAAGATACCACTACACATCACTAAAACTTGTAAAATTAAAAAAACAAAAAACAAAACTGACAGCAGCAGGTAGAGACGATGGTGGGGAGCAGCTAGAACTCTCTCATACATTGTTTATGGAAGGTGAAACGGTACAGGAACTTTGGAAAATAGTGTCACTCTGATTTAATCTTTTCATATGACTTAGCTTCTTCATTTCTAGGTATTTATCCAAGCTAATTGAAAATATATGTCCACACAAAGACTTTTACTTAAATGTTCCTAACAGCTTTATTCTCATACCAAAACAATCATTAACTTGTGAATGCATAAATAGATGGAGGTTTAGTCATACCACAAAGTACTAGTAAGCAGTAAAAAAAGAATACTGCTAAGGAGTACTATTCCGTATTAAAAAAGAATGGACTACTGACATAGCACTATGAATATGTCAGTCAAGCATTATGCAAAGTATAATAAAATAAGCCATATACAAACTACATACCATATGACCTGCTTATATGACATTGTAGCAAGGTTAAAACTAGAGATAGTAGATTTGTGGTTGTCAGGGAGTAAGGATGGGGTGAGAGGATTCGATGAAAAAGGGCGTGAGAAAACTTTTTGTGGTGATAAAAATGTTCTATGTTTATCCTCTATTATGGAAATAAAATACAAGTCATATAAATAATTATTTTGAAAAAATTCCACTAACCGTATTTAAAAGGTAGGAAGAAAAGAGTCTACATTTAATTACAACATATATTTTATGTAGCCGGATACATCCAAAATGATACTCTCCACATCACACTGGTGTTTCTAGTGCTCAAACACCACAGGTCTGGTTGCTACTATATTGAATAGTGTAGTTCTATGCCATGATTTTGGTGGTTTGATCCCATACTCAGATTGTAGTTAGATTGACAAAACTCATAGAATTGTTCACTGAAATTTATATATTTTATTGTAAATTATACATCAAAAAGCTAACTAAAAACAAACCAAAAAAAAGCAGTAAAAGCAAGTACTTATGAGAATGAATGGCTCCTCTTTATACTTTAAGACTTTTAAGAAATATATTCAGATATCTATCTATCTGTTTATCTATTATCTATAATCTGTCATCTATCGTACCTATCATCTGTCATATCTATGAGTATCTATCATCTATCATCTATATCTATCTATCATCTTATCTATCTGTCTGTATGTCTGTCTTGAATTTTTCAACATTCAAAAAGGAATTAAGTTTGTCAGAAACTGTGTTCTATATACCGAAAGTCAGACAGCAGAGAAAAAAAATGTACATAGAGTTTTTCTCCACAAGTGAGAATACACTGCACGCATTGTTTTTTACTTGCGTTCTTGAGTTTCTCTATATATAACACATAGTTTCTAAAACACTTGATTGACTCTTGAGTGTTGGGAAATGCAAGCCATTAACATGATACTAATGTGCTCTAGGGAGAAGATAGTCAAATACTAGCAGTGTTCCTTACGGTATACATATGCCATTAATCAATATCAATGGCAGCAAAGAAACAACTCCAAGGGAGAAGTAAATCCCTCTATTATGGATTCATTCTTCAACAGAATCTTTTCAGCGTGGGCTGTTAATTTGAAATTCAAGGCAGAAATAAAAAATAGCATCTCGTCGTGTAGCTTCAGACAAATGTATGTGAGCCTGGGCCTCATCGCCTTGGGACTTTATTTTATTTTTTCACTGACCTTCTGGGATAATTATGATAGCCATTTACAGAGCTTATTGATTAAGTAATTAATAAATGATGTTAAACCCAGGGATTTCTAAGTGTAGGCATTGCAGCAGCCATGGTGGCCATCAAACAGGTGTTGAATGCTAACCTTCCACCTGGGTAATAGCAGAAGTAGGAAAAAAATGCAGCATTCCAAAGGTCTGTGCTATAGCTGGGGAAATTGAAGAATTCCAGCCATTTACTTCCATCTGCCCTTCGTTTATAACATTCAGAAGCACTGTCCAACAGGACATTTCAAGCAGCTACGTAACACAAAATGGGGAAATTGAAAAATCCTCACCCTCCCACACATTTTCACACAGAATTTCTGCATCTCTTCTCCATTATCTTTACTGCCTGAAGTACCCTGTTGTACATGTTGAAAGTGACTTTTTTCCTGAAAATTTACAAAGTGAAACATTCTTTAAAGAAGGCTCTTTATTCAAACTTAATGAGCAAGTATTAATATTTTCTACAAAAATACCTTTTTAAAGCCACTCGAGTTTTTTTCCTGTTTATCTGCATATGCAGTAAACATGAGTACATATAAGCATGAGAGACAGTCTATATGTTCTTATGATTCAATTAAATATTCCTATGGTTGTGGAAATATATACATTGAACTTAGTTTCCTATTGGAGAAGGTAGGATAAAACTAAAACATACATCAATCTTTATAATCGATATACCGATGAGCTACAAATTTAAGATGATGATTTAATCTTAGCAAACAATAAGCATGATACATTATACCTCTGTACAGTGTACAAGTTCTTAAATGGTATGTTTATTGACAGTTTCCCCCAAACTATATATATGTAAATTCAATATATATGTTTTGTTCAAGTCAGAGATTATCATTAATATATTTTTATTTAAGATGATTATTTAAACCATGACCAGTCAACAGACACTACGCTAGTTTAAAAATAATTAATTATCAATAGAGTTACAAGCTATACTTATTTATTAGCTGGATTAATCACACACTTTTTCTGTATATTCCCATGGATATTAAATCTAAGTTTTCTATTGCATTATTTTGTTCTTTATGTAATTTTAGAAACAAAGTTAAGCTATCAAATAAGATGGCAGTCTCCTCTTGTCAAGTCTGTCTAGCCTTAATAATCATAATCCACCAGGAAGAGTCTCTGAACAGAAGTAGTAATAAAATCATGTTACCTTTGTTCAAGATATTTTCCCCATAGCTGACTCCAAACATAGTAGAGATCACCAGTTGTTCTGGATTCGTTTTTTTTTTTCTTGCTAGCTGACATGATGGTAAAGATTATCCATATATTCATCCAACTCATTTATCCAGTGAAACAAATGAGTATTTCCTGTTCAGATGTCGACTTATTCTTTATACTCAGATGTGTCCTTATCTGAGAAATTAAAACAGTCAATTTTCTCCTGTTTATGTTAATGAAGTCATGAAGTCATAAAAAACAAAATGACAAGCAAACTAAGAGTAACTTTTAATTAACATCTAAACACATTTTTTTTGAATATACATTTTTAAGACACACACCAGGGGCACACAAGGAAGCTGCACTACACCTCAGTGTCCGGTCAGTGTCACCCAAAGAAACTCCAGCCAAGAGCAGACTACAAAAGCTTTACGATTAGTTTTTGACCTTGGCTAGCTTTCTCCGTAGTCTCCCACTCAAATGTAGCAGAAACGAGAGAAGGGAAGTGAGAGCACACCCAGCCTCTCCCCGTGGAGAATTTCACCTAAGCCAAAGCTGAGTGCAGGGGAGGAGTTAGGCACTACATTAGATTTATGTTCTGGACACTTTCACATTTTTAAAAATTTTATTGAGATATAATTGATATACCTTGTTTTAGTTTCAGGTGTACAACATAAATATTTGTATTTATATACTGCAAAGTGATCATCACAATAAGTCTATTCCAGCACCATACATAGTTATGAATTGTTTTTCTTGTGATGAGAACTTCTAATATCTACTCTCAACCATTTTCAATTATGCAATATTTCAATTATGCAATTATTACCTGTAGTCACCATGCCATATCTTATGACCCCATAACTCATTATTTTTAACTGGAAGTTTCTACCTTTTGATTACCTTCACCCATTTTGCCTATTATCCCTCTGCCACACATATCTCTGAAAATCACCAATCTGTACTCTGTATCTATGAGCGTGATATATATATATATGAAATTTTTTTTTCCACTTAAATTTATCCTGCAGGTTGTAGAATCTGCTCAGATCTAAATGTCTTTAAGCTAACTATATCATTTGTCATCTAAATTAGGACCTCTCTGAAAATAAGAGTGAGGAATTGCAAAAAATAATGAACAGATGTCAATCAATCTACAGTTTGTATAAACTAATACAGTATAAAGTGTCTCAGACATACCAAAATGTATGGTCATCTCATCTTGGTGGCAAAAAATGAAAAAAAAAAAATCAAAACAACAAATGTTCCATGTTTGTAATCCATTCAGGCAGATAGTTTAAGCAAAGGATTGCACTTTCCTCCCACAAACCTAAGCCCAGTTATAATTTAAGTAGAAAGTGTACTAAAAGCATGGCCAAGTCCATGGGCAGGGAATTTTAGAGTTTGCTCAAACTTGGCAGAAAGCGAAGCTCAGTGTCCTGTGTAGAGGAGAGAAGTATGACTAAAGTTTGGTTCAGCCGTGACAGGATGAAGATGGGCAATGGTGAACGCTTGGTCAAACCATAAAAGGGCACCAGGCCATGCAAAGCCTCCTAGTTTAGCCTTCTCTCCATCTCTTTCGTCATTTGTCTTTACCTTCTTCATACAATATTTCTCTTCTACAGAAAATGCAAGAAACTATGATGAAAAACAACCACGTACGCTCCATCCACATTAATAAATCTTAATATGTTGCTATATTTGCTTCAAATATTTTTATTTTAGTTTAGTCTTTAAGAAATAAGACTTTATGAGTACAACTACAAACCCCTAAGTACAATTTCCTAAACACATTCCCCAGCCTCATCCTGAATAATGAAACTGCTCTTCTTAATCCGTTGTGTTTTAATCCATGAATGCTTATGTACAATCAACAATATTGTTTGTGTGTTTTAAACATGTTTTTAAATGTTCATATACTAGAGTGGTTATCATTCCACAACTTGCTTATTTGCACTGCACATTGTTTCAAAATTTTACACATTTGATCATGCAGCTCTAGTTTATTAATTTCAATTGCTGATTCATAGAGCTGTGCTTCATGAACATCTCATAATATTTATGAATTCCTCAGTTAGTAGACATTCCGGATTTGGGAAGGAATTTTTTTATTTCAAATAATATGAAAATGAATATTCTTTCAGGTGTCTTCCTGGGCACTTGTGTAAGAGGTTCTGAAGGCTATATATTCAGATTGTGAGGTCTGCACACTTCAGCCTTATCAGGTATGGTTACATGTGTTCTCCAAAGAGGTGAGGCTGCCTTATGTTCCATTATCTATAGCTGAGGGCAGCCTAACCCTTGACACTACAGGGCTCTTTGACAAAATAATGTGTGTGAAAAGAGATTGCATTTTTTAAAACTTTTTCTGTACATTTTCTCTTCAGCTATTTTGTCCCAAAGGATGACTTTACTTATCTTTCTGTTTTTGCTATGCAGCCATTTTATTTGCATCTAATTCTAAATATATTTAATTTGCATATTCAGATAGATAGATAGATAGATAGATAGATAGATAGATAGATAGATAGATATAAAGTTTTTAGCATTCATTTCCTAACTTAATTGCATTGAGGTCAGAGGTCATATTATATTGCTTAGTTTTTTGAAATTTATTTGAATTTACTCATTGATTTAGTTTGAGGTCAATGTGTATGAATTTCAGTGTATCCTTTAATTGAATGTATAATCTAATTGGATGGGGGGAGGATGACATAAATCTGTTAGATCTATCTATCTATCTATCTAATCTATCATGTATGTATCTATATAAGAAACTTCTTAATTTTACTTACTGAATTTACTATAGTCATCAAATTTTATTGCATCATCAGCTCCTGAGAGAGATATATTGAAATCCCTTATGTTTGCAGAATTTGTTGGTTTCTACTTATATTTATATTTGTAAAGCTGTGCTTTTTGGTGATTTTTATATTTTCTTGGTGAATATTATCTTTAGTGACTCACTTCATTTCGATTAAAACTTACTGACTTGAATTATTTTTTCATCTGCTGTTGCTTCTACTCTAGCAGCTTTTTTTGAGGAATTTCTTGGCTTATATTTTCCAATTAACCTCATTTGAGATTTTCTGTCCACTTTTGTCTCAGGATTTTTTAAAAGAGTCTATAGTTTCACTATTTTAACAACAAAAATGTAAACTCTGTCTTTGAATAGATTATTTTCATCTAGTTAATTTTGTTGTGATTACTGATGTATCTTCACTCATTTGCAATGCCATGTGGTGTTTTCTCTTGACCAGTGTCATACTTTTTAAACCATTGCTGCCTCTTCTAGAATCGCCCTCACCATGGTGCCCCTCCCTGTACCATTACATTGTCTAGGGTCACTGATGTCACTATTGCAAAGCGACTTGTTTTGCCCAACGCAATTTGAGTGAAAGTAACACCTGACATCTCTAAGAAGAAGCATTATGGGGCAGAGAGTGATTTGTTATCATCTCTTCTTTCTTTGTCACAAGACTAGAGATTCCCAGATGGAAGCTCTTCCATCAGCCTGAGTCACGGAGTGAAGATTATCTGGAGCCAAGCCAAGGTCAGCCCACCCTAGACTTTTAGTGGGAGCAAAAATCACACCATAAATGGTAAAATCACACCATAAATGGTATAAATCAGGGGCCCCATTTTATCATAGCAACACCCACTCGTAACGTGACTGAAGTAATGATCCTATGATTCGCTATATTCCCGTCCTTTCCATCCTTCACTTCCTCAACGTTGAATAGACAGATTTTTCTATTTTCCCCCTTTCTAGTCCTCTGCTGACTGAGAAGCTTCAAATTACATTTACAACTTCTCCAGTGGCTGTCCTGAAATGTTCAGCCCACAAGGAACTTAACAAACATTAACTAACTATTGATCACTCCTCCTCCACAATCGTGGTATTCCTGGCTTCAATTTTAAATCAACCTGCATTTTAAATCTCACATCATACTCTTTATTTTCTTTTTTCACAGACACTAATGTATTTAGCTTACCAATAGATTGTATTCATTTTTATAGGAGGCTTGTTGCTTTCACTTAACAATTATGGCTCTCCCTCTGGTTTACCGCTTCTGGTCTAGTGATGTTTGTGGTGGTTTGAACCTTGCCCCAGGTGGTCTGTGTACTAAGTCTTACAGTGAAGGACGTGGGTCCTGCCTTCATGCTGACATTGTCAGCACTGAGGTACCAGGCCCGAGACAGTAGGCGTCTTGGCTCAGGTCTGGATTAACACGTGTCTCTGCTCCTACTCAGAAAGCTTGTGTTTCTACCTGGACCCCAACATAGGTGTTGCAGTGATTTCCCCTCAGGCAGGGCCACTAAATGCCTCAAGCCTTGTAACTACTCAGAGAAAAGATGTTTTTTGTTTATTTTTTCGTTTTTTCCCTTATAAAAAACATTACGTATCCACCATCCCTCAACCAACCTTGCACCTAAGAGGAGAAACTTTTTCTACTTTGTACGAAGTTCCTGTATAGCTTAGTGGAACCTAGTTTCCACCTCCTTTTAGTAAGTTTCATTTCTGTTATTCCTCAAGAGCCAGTGTGGGTGGGGACAGGGTCCCAGAGAGCAGTTTCCAGGCTCTCGGCCTCATGTGGAAAGATGCTGGCTTGGGTAGTAGATGGCCATCAGCTGTAAGCAGTTAGCCATTAGCTACTAATATAACTGCCATGGATACGCTGGGTCAGGGGGATTGGTTGGTTGGCAGAGAGGCAACAGCAGGGTGTGGATCCTGTGGCTCCTGCTTCCTGTGTCTCCAACACAGCCACCAGTGAGAATATAGTGGTATGACTCCCCTATCAATGGCTCCATTGTTGCTGCTTTTTGGCCTCACCATTTCCTCCGTTCTTGTGCGGGGAGCGGGACCAGAGACCCTGCATGACACATGGCTCAGCGAGCAGGGTACAGCTTCAGCCAGAATCCCCAAAGGGGTAATGGAGCAGTTTATACGTATGAAAGCTCAGTTTCGCGAGCAGGGTATGGTGCCGACCAAAACTCTCCAAAAGGACAGTGGAGCAGTTTGTGCATATGAACACTCAGTATCAGGAAGCCCATGAGGAGTGGTAGCTGCAATCTGCCTGGCTGAAATGTGACCCCTCAGCCACATTTCATGGTCGTCCTCTCAAGCCTACGATGGCTCGCCTCTCTATTGGTAAAAGCAAGCGTCATCTTCCTTTTGGTGGTCTGCTGCTGCTGTGGGCTCCTAGAGTTGTGGACATTTTACACTGAGGCCTCCACCCAATCGGACACCTGGTATGGCGAGCAGGATTACAGGTAGGAATGGTGTCTGACTCTGGGCAGGAGGACAGGTGGCCCCCACACAGCGTGTGGTACCCGGTAGCCACTGCTCTCAGGAGTTGGACCCCTGAGGAGGAGTGGGGGGACATGGATGGCTCTCCTGCCAGTGTGGAGAGGGCCCTGCAGATTCTAGCTGAGTGGTTGCCAGAGGAGGTGAAGGATACAGCCGTCCGTGTAAGCTGGATGTTCCTTGCCGCGATTCGATGTAGCACAGAAGATGTGCTTAATTAAATAGCCCAGGTGTGAGACCAGCAACCCTGGGTGAGGCGCTGGAAGCTCAGGTCTGCCTGTTAGAGGAGAAGCCCCACAGTGGAGACTCTCAGGCAGAGGCAGGTGATGCTAGTGGAGACAATGTAGCTCCCAACCCCCATACACGGCCCATAGTGAAGCAAAAGGTAAAGTATGAGCAACCTTTGGGCCCCGGGGGCGTTCCTGCAGGCAACACAGGAGTGACTGAGTTCACAGCCTACACCCTTACACTCCCATTCAATTATAGATTACCACAAGTGAGACTGTTTGTCTGGACAGAACCAGGAGTGCAGTTTCCAGGCTCTAGGCCTCACAGGGAAAGGTGCTGGCTCAGGTAGTAAATGGCCATCAACTGTGATTGGATGGCCGTCAGCTACAACCAGTGAGCCATTGACTACTAATATAACTGCCATGGCTATGCTAGCAGCAAATGGGGGCTAGCAAGGGGGGAGTGTGGATTGCGGATCGTGTGGCTCCTGCTCCCTCTGTCTCCAATCCAGCCGCCCGCGAGACTATAGAAGTATGACTCCTCTATCTATGGCTCCGTCGGTGTTCCTTTTTGGCCTCCCCATATCCTGCGCTCTTATGTGGGGAACGGCACCAGAGACCCTGCATGACACCCTGCATGACACTGTTAAAGCCAGGCTATGGCAGAAATGGAAACATTTTGCTGTCAGCACCCACATGCTTGAAAGCAGGGGAATGGTAGCAAGGACTTGTCCTTGGCGGGTCAAAAACCCCCACTGTTGATGGTTGGGCCTGATATCCCCATGGGGGGCTGGTTTGACCCATGATTTGCAAGTGACACCAAGGGTGGTTACTGAGTGGCCACCACAAATGACTGTGGTATACAGAGGTTCCAATGCCAGGATGATTTTGCAGGGAACCTATGTGCTCTCACATATTATGGGGTACCCTGTTCTGCTACATGTTGAAACTACACAAGGGACCCCAAGCACTGCCATAAACATCTGCTACCACAAACCGGGAAAGGTGCCAGTGGCAATGACCCTCCTTTTCCACGATAAAAAGCTAGCATGTATCCTACCAGATGAAAGGGATTTGCCATTGTTGGTTCCTATGACTATTTCTTTCCACCCATAGATGCCTATAGGTTAATACGATACAGGGCCCTTCAAGTAAGACGCTCGTCTCCTAGATTGTGAGGCGAGACCCTGCAGGGGTGGAGTGTGGTGATAGAGTCCCAGAGAGCAGTTTCCAGGTTCTCAGCCTCACATGGAAAGGTGCTGGCTCGGGTAGTAGATGGCCATCATCTGTGACTAGCTGGTCATCAGCTGTTACCTATTAGCCATTAACGACTAATATAACTGCTGTGGCTATGTTGGTTAGTTGCTTGGCTTGTTGGCTGGCTGGCAGTCTGGCAGGTTGACAGGCAGAGACGTGGACAGCAGATTGCAGATTGTGTGGCTCCTGCTTCCTGTGTCTCCAACCCAGCTGCCAGCAAGAATATAATGGTATGACTCCCCTATCCCTGGCTTTGTTGGTGTTCCTTTTTGGCCTCACTATATCCTGCGGTCTTGTACAGGGAACGGGAGCTGAGTCCCTGCATTACAGCTAGACTCAACTGCCACTCTCTGTGGCTCTGTTCATCTCTTTGGGTTTTTTTTTTTTTTTGTCCTTGGAAATATTAATCTTCTTGAGCCTGGATTTGCTTGTTCAACTTATTCTTTGCAATGCTCCCTGCCATTGAAATGTGTTCGAGCAGAGTAGCTCTCCAAACCATGTACTTCCTACAAGTATAATGATTGACATTTGAATTATCTCATAATTTCTCTTTAAAGTAATGTTCCCACCCTCTCTCTGATGTGCTGTCCGCATCCTCCTCCTTTGGGAAACATCAGTTCATTCTCCACGAGAAAGGAGTCTCAACATTCTTGTACTTTTTATATTATAATTTGTACATTTAGTTCTCTTTGCTTTAGCCAGATGGTATAGGTTTTTTGTTTTTTTTTCAAGCCAATAGGGAATGCATCTCAAACTCTAGTTAATTTTATCCACCAACCATAACCAAGCTTCATTTCTTTCTAAGTTGACTAGACAAACACTTCTATACAATAAGTAGTAATTTTCTAGCAAAGAAAATACAAACTTCATACACTATCAAGGCCTATTACTCGAATTAGCATGCCTTGTTTCTCTCTTCCTCTCTCTATTGCACACCCACCCACCCCCATGTGTGAAAGGATAACAATACTGGCATTATTATAGCTGAGGGAGGATTTCCCTCCTTCAGGGTTTGCTCTCATTCCAAGGCTCTATGCTATCTAAACTGTTTTTGGCTGACCTGTCTGAGGCAGAATGCACAGCTTCCCCAAACAACCTTTCTAGTACTTAGAATATTTGATGGATCAATGCATCCTACCCTCTGTGGGCAGTGGTCCATATCTCTTCAAAACATTTAAGGAACCTACTCTTTACAATCTGAATATCCATTTTTCCCATACTTTTCTCCTGTTACAAGTTTTATCTTTAAAATTCCTTTAAAGTTTTCTTCTTTTCTATTCATTTATGTTATAAACTACCATGATTCCTAGATCCCCAGACTCCTGATAGATATTACATATTTCAATTTCCTGTGCTAACAAGGCTTAATGCAAATACTGAACTTAAAGCAAACTCAGGGATTGCCTTTTGTAAGGTATCTGAAAAAGATAGATCAAAGATTTTTCTTAAAATTTCTGGAGAATAAGAGATGTACTCTTTTGATCTTACATTTCTTTTAGTTCCTCTAAACTCTTTAGCATTGGCCACTTTCTACCAACCCATGCCGGGTATTGGCATAATTCATGGGCCTCTCTTCTGGTGACTTATATCTGATCTGATGTCTGATATCTGCTATGTAAGACCCTCTATCCTGGCTTGCTTCTCTAGCCAGCCACATGTTTATAGTGATAATTCTATTCCCTGTGAGGAAGGCAGTATCTCCTATTTCAGGATAGAAATAGTCCAGCCTGAACCAGGAGAAAACTGCTCTCTGCTAATACCACTCTTGAAAAAAAAACCCGTATAACTAATTTGATGTTTAACACTTTTCATAAATCAGAAATCAATTCCTGCAGTCATGGAAAATCCAGCTCTTCATAGGCCAGATCGATAGGTGTTTTGTTTATTTATATCACATGTATTAGTAATCGGCCCATAGTACATTATTTATGACCGATTAAAAAAGGTGTTTCTGTGTGTGTAGTACTTTTCCATTGTTGTGTAACAAATTACCAGACACATTGCAGCTATAAACCAATACCCATTTATTCTCTCACAGTTTGATAAGTCAGAATGCTGTGTGGGATAGGCTGGGTTCTCTGCTGAGGTTCTTACACAACTGGATTGAGATGCCCTCTATGTTGGAATATCATTTAGCCTTGAGGAAGAAAGATGTCCTGCCATTTTAAACAGGACATAAGGAACTTGAGGGCATTATACTAAGTGAAATAAGTCAGAGAACGACGAATATTGTATGATATTGCTTATATGTGGAATCTAAAAAAGGCAAACTCATAGAAAGAGAGATTAGAATGGTAGTTACCAGGGGCTGGGAGTGGGGACAAAAGCAAGATGTTGGTCAATGAGTACATACTTCTAGTTATAAGACGAATAATTTCTGGGTGTCTAATGTACAGCACGGTGACTATAGTTACAATAATATGTATTATATACTTGAAAGTTGCTAAGAGAGTACATCCTGAATGTTCTCATCACAAAAAAGAAATGTTAATTATGTGATGTGATGCAGGTGTTAGCTAACACTATGGTAGTAATCATTTTACAATATATAAACATAACAAATCAACATGTTATATACCTTAAACTTACACAATTTTTACGTCAATTATATCTCAGCAAAACTGGAAAAAATTTAAATAAAAAAAATATATAGAGATGTAATACTAGGTGAGTAATATATAGATCTATAATCAAAGGTATTTAGCCTAAACAGAGAAATAGAATGCAAATAGTGGCATGTCATAACATTTGTAGGTGCCAGGAAAGTAGTAAATGCGGGATTAGAGGGAGCTGAAAGCAGAGGCTGCTCCATTCTACCAAGCCTAGAGGACCTGGTAAATCATCCAGAGTTTCCCAAAGAAGGGCACACATAACCGTGTTTGAATGACAAGTAGGTTACTATGAATTTTGCAAAGCAGCAAGGACATCCTAGGATGAGGAATCTGCATAAGCTAATAGGAGGTAAGACATACAGTGGCCTGTTTGCAGAAACTAATGAGCCATACAAGGAAGGGAAGATGATAAAATAATTTACTCAAGTTACTGTCAGAGTTTCCATGATCATAATGAACAGGCTGATAAAGAACAAAAATGTAGATAGGAAGTTATTTGCTGACATGGCATTTCTTGTCTCAAAATCCATCAGTGGCCCAATGTTTCTTTTAATAAAGAATCCAAAGCTTTTTTTCTCAATAACAAGGTAGTTAATAACAACCCCATTCTATCTACCCTAATAAAAACACTAGAATTTTATCTATTTATTTAAAAATCCCATTTTCTGATTGGTGTAATTTTCTATTAAGATATGTTGCCACCCATCATCTTACATTCTCTCAAGCTCTTTTTCTGTCTTGAAATAACCTAGTTTATTCACCTCTCCTTAGTCACTTTCTGCTCTTCATGTCATAATTCAAAGTTCTACTCTACAAAGCCTTCCTAGTCATCACTGATTTTCCCACTTATCAAATTTCCTATTCATGTAACATCTCTTGAACATAATCAGTACTTAAATAGACTCTGATCTATTTTTTTTTAGTAGACTTTATTTTTTAAAGCAATTCTAGGTTCACAGTAGAATTGAGCAGCAGATACAGATATATTTCGTATACCACCTCCCCCACATAGACAGATTTTCCCTTTATCAGCATGCCCCACCAGAGTACATTTATGATAATAGATGAGCCCACATTGACACATCATCATCACCCAAAGTCTATAGTCCACATTGGTGGTCACTCTTGGTGTTTTGCATTCTGTGGGATTGGACAAATGTTACTAACATGCATCCACTACAATAGTATCACACAGCGTAGTTTTACTCCACTGAAAAGCCTCTGTGCCCTGCTTATTCATCCCACCCTCCCCCAAACCCTGGCACTCTTTATACTGACTATGGCCTTTTTTTTTTTTTTTTCACCTTCTCTATTGTTTTATTTGTATAATGTATGCCTGTCTAACTTGATGACAGAGTTTGTCTTACCTTTGTTGACCTCTGCTAACATTAACAGATATGTGTTACCTATTTACATATCAAGTGTTTACTGCCAGGCTTCTGCCAATCTTCAGGCTTCACAAAGTCGTCTTCCCCTTAAAATTTACATAAAAGGATTTGAACTCCCAGGGCACAATTGATGGTGTTCTTCGGGTGTCTACCTTTACCCTTATGGCATTTAGCTCTGATAGCCAGCTTCGACTGAATCCCTCATCCTGTCGCTATCTGCAGTATGCATTGTCTGCTTTCTATAAAATGTCGCCTTCAAACTGGCTACCACAATAACCTATTTACTCTCTGGAGTAGAACCGCAAACTTTTAATAAAAAGCCTCGATAGATGGGGAAGATAATTACCTTTATAAATCATCATCCAAAAATTAGATATTAATCATACAAATTTTTCCAGTCATTGGTACTAAAGATCATCCGCATGGAGTTCCATATCCCCACAGTCTTGCTAAATCCCCTCTTTGCTCTCTCCACCCACAGAGAATGCATCTGGCAGCACAGCTCTGCTTTATTATTCCGAGTAGACCAGTGCTTGATGGCATCACACCTTCCTCAACTTGCTGGCAGCCTAGCAACACACACACCAAACAGAGTCTGTTACCTGTGTTTATTTCAGTCAACAGAGCCCTCTGCTCCTTGCTAACTCACTGAATCCTCCTACGTAACATAAAATTTACTGCTTTTCTGCACCTTAGTTCAGGTCACATTCATAGACAGGGCCTCTCCAGTTTATCCCCAGTGAGAAAAAGGGAGGTAGTACAACTATTTATGATCCTCCAGTCACAAGAATAATGGTGGGACTGCTCTTTCAATTATATTTATTAATTAAATTAAAGGTGAGTTTTGCCCCTAAAGAAATGTGAAATTCTAAAACTAATGATAAAGATAGTTCCCTCTGTGTGGGATGAATTCTCTCTTGAATTCTTCATTTACTGGAGCTGTGACTCCCTCTGTTTCCAATAGGAATTTTTTTTTTTTTTTTTTTTTTTTTCATACAGAGGTAAGAATGTGGTCCTGGGAATTTAATTATTCCTACAATGAAATTCTTGTCTTATTAAACATAAATAA
This sequence comes from Rhinolophus sinicus, assembly GCF_036562045.2. Lineage (NCBI taxonomy): Eukaryota > Metazoa > Chordata > Mammalia > Chiroptera > Rhinolophidae > Rhinolophus > Rhinolophus sinicus. The sequence continues at coordinate 17,295,914 of NC_133753.1, forward strand.
GTATGCATAGTTATGTTAGCAATTTTATAGTACTTAAATACCAATAATTATTCAAACAGATTTATTGAAGTTTAATGGCAATGTAATAATAATGTCTGTATGTTTTATATGCAATAGTTGTTACACCTCATTAAACAGGTTGGTAAATGATCCATTGCTGTTTAATTAACATGCAATGACTGTGTTATTAAATCTTAAACTGTAAATTAAATCCTGATTTGAGACACTTAATTTTAAAGTGTGATTGAAAACTTCTTTGGACATGAGCCTCCAGAGTCCCTTTTATTTTCCACAGTTCCTTTCTCCTCTGCTCATGTTCCTCACTAGATCTTTGGAAATGGGAAGTGGGCTGCACTTCATTTGTGTGGTTGAATTATTTCTTAATGGAGAAAGGCATGTCTTTCTAGTAGGTGAGCAAATTGTGAATGGAGAATAAATTTGATTTCAGATTCAATTTCTTAAATATGGAATATTACTTCTTAAAAATTATATTTAGAAGAAGAAATAGCCTAAAATCTTATAACCCTGCACTCATATTTTTATCAAACGATATTTTGCAAGCTTGGCAAGCTTTATTTGGCTAATTCAGAAGTAAACACCCCCCCCCAAAAAAAAAAAAAGTAAACACCCACTTATTCACCAACAGAAGTATCCATGGTCATGTAAGACTCCACAATCTTTGCTGAACCAGCTGGCAATAAAAATAGCACTTTGATGTTAAGTGGACAAGGGTAGTTTCTCTATCTTAATAGTCAGAATCAAGCCCTGTCAAGGTTTACATGTATTTCAGAAACATACAGACTTGAGGTTTTCTTGGAGCATATCTTGAAATTTATATGATAGTGGCTCAAAGAATAGCAATAAAATGTTCTCCAGATACTGTACAACTTTTTACAACTTCTTCTGTGTTTTTCCACCTCATACTATGCAAAAGAGATCCCTAGAGCTAGAATTTATATTCTGTGTATCTTATCTCCAATGATAACCTATGATAGCTTTCAATAATATTTTAGTGTTGTATAACACAAAACATCCTGAAATTGGTGAAAACAGCAATTTCAAATAATTTCCAATATCTTGGTTATATTGGGTTGAGACATTTTCTCATAATTTTTTCGGTAACTTTAATAGTGTTAGAAGGTGCGTAAATTTTCACTCTGTGTTTTCAAAACATTTTAAATGTTCTTTTGTAAAGCTTATTTGGCATAACTATATATAACATATAGTCTGTATCTGTGGATTGAGAAAAAAACAATCTGATATTATAGAATAATACTTGCAATATCTTGTAGATTAGCATAATAAAAATACCTTCTCATGGAATTTTGCAAACCTAGAAGCAAAAGTGTTTCCTAAATTCTACCTTCATGAAAGTTTTTGTGCATGTGTGCTCAAATTACTTAATCCTGCTGTCTGTCTGGAAAACTTTCTTCATACCCTCCTGCCACCATTACCACCACACATTCCATCATATACCTCAGGTGAACATCTCTTCTTTCAAAAGTCAGCTCAAAATTGCTTATTTTTATAACTTTTCCTGTCCTCCTATGAGCAATTAGCTACTTATTCTTTGGGACTTCTTTCTGTCAAGACAGCACACTGTTCTCCTGTTGAGTAGTACAGCGGTATGAAATACTAATGTATTTCCATGGTGGCCTCCCCCTAATTGACTGTAGGCAACTTGCAGGCACAACCCATGCTCAATTAGTCTTGAATCATTAGCTCAATTAAAGTAATGGACTCATAGTAAGAGCTCAATATTTTTACTAAATAAATATTTACTTCCATGATACTATGTATACACATCTACAGAGATTACTATTACTGAGTTCTGCCTCCTTAATTATATTTGTCCTATGGCTCTGCCCATGTAAATGTGCACCATCTTTGAGCTTCCCTCCATCTTCTATCAAAACCTATTATAGGAAGGGCTGCCATCTGTCATGTTACATTGGTGAAGCTCTATAAGAGTTACACCAGTCATTGTGGGACAGGGCTACTTCCTAGAAGGCTCTGAATTCATTCTACTTGTGCCGAGCAGGGTCTTGGCATTGTTGGAACTTAATAAATATTTGTGAATTATAGATAAGCTGGAATCACTTACAAAACAACACATATTTCATCAGAACAACATAAATAAAAGTGGTCCAATTAAGCTACAAACCCTCAAAATAGTGTAATATTCAGATACATGTTTCTAAAGAAACACCCCTTCCTCTGCGTATTTCTCCAAGGTGAAGAAAACATCATTCTAGAACTGTGTTTATTTGAATTTTCACTCTCAGTTTAAAATAAAACATGAGGTGGAATTAAAATGTATGTGTTCTTTTGTAAACGTAAAATTAAATCGTATTTGTATGTTTATTTGTTTATTTTCTGTCTCTACCATTGGAGATAATCTCCACGAGACACTGATTTTTCTCAGTGCCAAACCTGCCTGCCTGGAATAGTATCTGCTCAGCAAACATGTGGAATCCATGAAGCTTCATTTTCTACTTAAACACAAGAAGCGTGTGACAGTTTGCATTTATATAGTGTGTTTACATTACTGCTTTTAGACCTGTAATGGCTCTGTATGGTTATGTAATTCAAATTTAATTAATGTAATTTTACACATAAGGAAGCAGAGAAATATTAAGAGACCTGTCCAAACTAACAAGCAGTGCTGGCGATAAAGCTAAATGTGCTCTTATTCTCAATTCAGGGTCGTTTCTATCTCACCGAGATAATTGCAAATTCACTTAAATTTGTGAAAACCTTACTTGTTCACTTCTAATTCCAAATACACAGCTTGTTAGAGACTAGCTTTAAGAGATGCCCTAAGAAAATTCTTCTGCTTTTTCTGCTTTCTGACACCTCTCTCTCTCTTTGTATTTTTTACAAATTAATTCCTGCATTTATATACACACATATATACATTCTCAGTAGCATCTTATTTTCTTTATGACTTTCTTTTGAAGAGAGTTAAAGTACTTAAGAAAAGATGAAGCAATGATTGTATTTTCTCAAAGAGTTGTATTCTTATTTGCCAGTGTCTGGAGAGAATTACACTGGATTTTCCAAGTGATTACTGAGTCTCTTGTGAAAAACTCTAAGAACAACCCCTTCATATAAAATTAAAAACACCTGACAACCAAGTTGCTTGTATGTAAAGAAGAAAAGTCCAGAAGGAGATTGATTAGCATGATAGCATGAATTTAGCTGACTCGCTCCTGAGTAAAACTAGTGAAAATGATTTTAAAAACAACAATAATAAACATTAAAACTCTGAAAATAACCCAAAGGGAAAACAACATAAGTATCTCTTCATGTAAAATCTGTGAAAATTTGTTAGGAAAACCAAGAGTCAAATGTGATAACATATTCAAAATGATGAAAAAATAAAATGTCTACCAAGAATCCTGTATTTAGCAAAATTGTCTTTCAAAAAGGAAGGCGAAGTTAAGATATGTATAATAAAGCCTAGATAAACCACTAAAAAACAATTCAAAAAATATAGTGGGAAAAAAAAGTATTAAATGGATTAAAAAGAATTAAAATAGACCTAAATGTAAAGGCAAAACCATAAAACTCCATTTCTAGATGACCTTGGGTATTGCAATGACTTTTTAGATATGACACCAAAGGCATGATACTTGAGAGAAATAATTGATAAACTGGACTGCATTAGAATTAAAGATTTCTGCTTTGTGAAAGGCAGTATCAAGAGAGTGAGAAAACGAGACAGACTGGGAAAAACATATTTGCAAAAGATATATCTAACAAAAGACTTATCTAAAATATACAAAAGACACTTAAAACTCAACAATAAGAAAACAAACAACCTGATTAAAAAATGGGCCTCAGTCCTGAACAGACATCTCACCAAAGAAGATATACTGATGGCCTAGAGGCATGTGAATAAATGTTCAGTACCATATCTCATTAGGGACTTGCGAAGTAAAACAACAATGAAATACCACTACATGACTATTAGAATGGCTGGAACCCAAAACACACACACCACCAAATGTTGGTGAGGAGATGGATCAATAGCAATGCTCAATCATTGCTGGTGAGACTGCAACGTGGTACAGTCACTTTGGGCGACAGTATGGAAGTTCTTAGAAAACTAAACATACTCTTAGCATACCATCCAGCAATCATGCTTCTTGATACTTACACAAATGTGCTGAAAACCTATCCACACGAAAACCTGCACATACAAATCTATAGTAGTTTTATTCATAACTCTGCAAACCTGGGAGCAACTAAGATATCTTTCTGTTGGTGAGTAGATAAACTGTGGTACATTCAGACAGTGGAATATTATTCAGCGCTAAAAAGAAATTAGCTATCAAGCCATGAAAGGACATGGGGGAACCATAAATGAATATTGCTAGATAAAAAAAGGCATTCTGAACGGGCTAAATACAACATGACACTATGGCAAATGCAACACTATGGAGACGATAAAAACATCAGTGGTTTCCAGGAGTAAGGAGGGAGGGAAGGATGAACATAGAGAATAGATTCATTTTAGGGCAGTGAAACTATTCTGTGTACTACAATAGTGGATACATGTTATTATGCATTTGTCCAAACCCATAAAATGTATAACTCCAAGACTGGAAAACCAGGAACTTTGGTTGATAATGATGTGTCAATGTAGGTTCCCCAGTGTAACAAATGTACCATTCTTTTGGGGGATGCTGACAATTAGAGAAGCAATGCTTGTGTGTATATGTGTGTGTGTGTGTGTGTGGTGGGGGTCTGGGGGAAGCGTCAGGGAGCATCTAGGATATGTTTGTACCTTCTGCTCAGTTTTGCTCTGAACCTAAACCTCCAAAAATAATAAAGTATTAAAAATCATTAAAGAAACTAAAATGCAGAAAAAGGAGAAACATGAAATTAAATAGAAAATTCCTTCCACAAATTCCTTATAAAGCATATTGAGTGCCAAATATAGGCAGCATTCTGCTTTTTGTGTTAGGGACACAAAACTGAAGGACACGTGAGTTTCATGTATAAGATGTTGTCATTCTCTGGCAAGGTGAAATATACACACATATGAGTGTAACAGTTTGTTCAGGCCATGTAATGGTGGCTACCATTAGGAATATTTAGATGAAATTCTATGGGCCTTGAAAAGGGTTACTTACTTCTTTCCAGGAAAGTTCTTCAGGGAAGGTAGCATTATCGTTATTCGTTGAAAGAAGGAAGGATTCAGGAATACAGTATATATAAATAGCAAAGGTCTTTCTTGGTGGAAGGAACTACAGAAGTAAAGGCATGTAGTTTGGATAGTGGAGGTTTAAAACCAGATGCAAAGTGAAATTCAGTATTCAGCAATGGAAAATGTTTGAACAAGCAAAACTGAGAGGGAGAAAGACTAGAATAACCAATCACAGTGCAAGTGTCAGAGTAAGGAACAAGCTGACACCTCTTTCTCTGAGACAAAAACAGGATGAATACATGTTCATTTGGAGTTAATACAGGTAAGAAATATAAACCAGGTACCTTTAAAGAATATGTTTTGTTAAAATGTAACACAAATTTGTTGGCAAAGGATCAGAGGGTCTGGATCAGAAGAAAGAGTTCAAAGGATGTGCAGGAAATAATGTGACAAATACCCAGTTAGAGGTTATTTGCTTATGCAGGGCTATCATGTACAGTTGAGCAGGTCATGGCTGCAAAATGGTGCCCAGATGAGGAGGCAAAATAGAGGGATTGCTGAAACGATCTGTGCCCATTCCAAGGGGCATCTTGGTCTAATTTACACAAGAGTGCAAAATGGGCAAGTGGTGGCCTTGAAAAAAATCTAAAATGAAGTTGATGTTTGGATTTTATTAAAGACTTATACTCTTAGGTGAACCTAGAGCAGTTCACTTAAGAGAAATAAGTGCTTTTGTGTCCAAAAGGAACCCAACGTTTAAAGAGGGCATCATTAAGCTCCATTAGCCCTGGATCCGGAGCACAATAAGGCATTCCAAAATTGTGATGTCTAAATTTTGTAGTGGAAGAAGCAGTCACTTTTAAAAAGTAGAATTTCCTTCCACCCTACTTACATTGGCAACATTCCCACAGCGATTGAGCGGTCTAAATAATTTGCCAATATATTTACAGTATGGATTTAATTGGATGAAATTTCACTTTAGCCAAATGGCTTTTCTGAATCATAGTTCAGTTTGGACCTCCTATCTTGAAAACATAGCTAGTGTTTTCTGGAAATTCTTAATGACTTGTCTGGTAGGCAACTTCGAAATAAAAGACATTTCTTCCAGATGCTCAGGAATTTGGGGTAAATTGTCCCTTTCGCGAAGCAATTTAAGTTGTTGAAAGGTTAAAGACAGTACTGTATTTAGATTGGTATAATTTTAATATTGACAGCAACTCTCTTAGCCATCTAGTTTATAATACCTGTGCATCAGAGATGAGCAGTCAGTCTTAACCCAGTTCATTGGGGATATAGAAAAATTATGCAAATATGAGTGCAGAAAAAGAGTATCTAGTCCTTTTGACATCCCTCTTTGATACTGATAAATACTAGTCATACACAACATACTGCTTCACTCCGAAATTTAGGATCCCCACACTAATAAAGCTTTAGTAGTTTAAAATGGTTATAGTCTCCAAGGTATTTAGGTAGGCTGTAGAAGTCATGCCTTTCTGCCTCTGCCTACCCTTCCTTGGGTGCAACAAGGGATCAACCAAATAACACAGATAGTGCCAAATAGCATATTGTACTAAATGAGTCTATCAAACTGGTTTTCAACTGGTGCCAGTCAGCTGAAGTGAATGAAGTTTTCAGTTTGGAATAGTTTATTTCTTGCATATTAAGACAATTGATTTGATTCCACTGTTGATTTTTTGTTTCTCTCTCTCTCTCTCTCTGGTGACTGCAATCCGGTATAAATAGACTTATCACTTCTATTTGCTAATGAACAAATAGCCTTGGGTTGTGCATATAACCTACATATTTCTCGTTATGTTTCCTGGGCTGTCATATGTACAGAAGCAGGGGGCTTTTTCTATTTAAACAAAATAAATGTGTAACATAAATTCCAAGTATGCTTATCTTTAGAAATAAATGCTTCTTTTATAAAGGGTGATTTTATATACTTTGGCTTCCCTAATTCTTGCAACAGTTTTGGGAACATAGTTTTCTATTTAGCTGCACTGGCTCCACAATTTCTTTTATAATAACTCAGTAAAGGTGCAGTTTCCTTTATTTTTCTAATTGTTATACCTGTCTGTAAGTCTATCCGTAATTACAGGCATAAATAAACTTTTCAATATTTACTACTAAATTAATTGGTTATCGTTTCATAAAACTAATGTTACTTCAACTCTGTGGCCTGTTTTTCACCAAAATGACAATAATTTCTGTTGTATCACAAACTATTTCTTTAAAAAAAATCAGTGAAGTTGCAAAGAAAATATTAAATGCTGTGATACTGTCCCATTCTGCCTTCCATCGTCTCAAATCACTCTTCTGGCTGCAAAACTATCAGGCACAGCATGACATCTGCTAAAAATGAGTTCAACCCAGCATATTCTCAGATGTAGCCCATGTTTTGTGTTCTGTGATCTTCTAAAAAGAACAAACAAACCCAGAGCCTAGGAAGATACTTAGAGGGCTTCTAGGGAAGCTGCCATTTCCATTGTAGCTTTGCTCTTTACTGCAGTGAGAGGCTGATGCAAAACATTACTGGAGGGAAAGAGAAAAATAAAATAGCACCATCAGCATGTTGATGAATGCCAAGTAGATGAAGACCCTGATCCACAAAGCCGATGTGGACATGCGTGCAGATACAAAATGGGGAGAGAAAATTTGACTATTTTAAAGAACATTCAGAGCTAAGAGAATGGGAGTAGGATAAGGGAAGTGTTCCATTAGTGAGAATTATACTTAATGATATATAGCGCTCCAGTTATAAAATTTACAAATATGTGCCTAAAATATCCTCTTGGTCTATAAAGATCATGGAGACACAGGCAAAATATGTGCGTAAGTATGTATGTTATGTGTGTGTGTGCATGCGTGTGTGTCTGTCATTCATTATATGAAGGGGAAAAGCTATGTTTAAAGTGTTGAACAACTAAGCAAAGTTTTTCTACCAAATACTTGAGCACATTTACACAAATATACAGTCCTCCCTCAGTATCCATGGGGGATTGTTTCCAGGACCCCTGTGGATACGTAAATCCACAGCTGCTCAAGTCCCTTATGTAAAATAGCACAGCATTTGCATATAACCTACTTATATCCTCCCGTGTTTTAAACCATCTCTAATTTACTTATAATACCTAAAACAATGTAAATGATTGTCATACTGTATTATTTAGGGAATAATGACAAGGAAAAACATCTGTACAAGTTCAGCACAAACACAGCCCTCATCTATCTTAGGTATAACTGCGTAGCACAGGTCAGAAACAATGTAACTTTTTTTCTCAAATATTTTCAATTTGCAGTTGGTTGAGTCCACGGATGCAGAACCTGCAGATACAGAGGGCTAACTATGTACAAGCAAACTCATGGGAACATTGCTAGTGTTAGGAAAAAAGAAGGGAAAAGTAATTGAGAGAGACAGAAAAAGAGAATTACACAATTTCTATAAATTCAAAACTGTGCAGCCATTAAAATAATTTAATTAATTCCAACTTAGAAAAATATCCACTCGGTATTGTTAAATAAAATAGCAAACTACAAAACAAAACGAAGAATCTGATCCCAATTTGTTTAAAAAAACAAAGCAAAATTACAGTCGAACATGTAAGTTGCATAGTTTTATGAGCAGAAAAATTCTCATAGGATAATCAACACAGAACAGTTAAGGGCAAAGAATGCAGAGAAGGGCCTACACTTTTTCCTGTATACACTTATATATTGTTTGAATTTGTTCAAGCAAGCATGTTTTCCTAGTTTAATTTAACAAAACAAAAGATTAAAAGAAAAGTGTCCTCAGAGTAAGTGCATTTTTGCATAGTTCAGAGGAGGAGAAAGAGTGTCAGACCTACAAATAATTCCTTCCATTTACATTTCAGAACCTCTGGGCGTTTTTAAAAGGTAATAGATATATACAGCTGATGGCTACAGAGTGACTTATTTATCCTTTTCTCTTTGCTTTGAAGTCAAGAAATATTTGCGCTCCACTCTCCACAGGCCTATTTTCTGCACCCCTGTGTTCCTCGTGGTCTGTTATTAAAACATCTTGGGATCAGCATAATAAAACCCCAACTGTTGTCTCTTGACTTTCAACTCCATGATTAAAAGGGGAATGAAATTACAGGACCGAGGTATGTGTGTGTGAGCAGTCAGATGAGAACGTTCTAGCCAAGTCTGGCTGCGAAGCAAACAGAAGAAGCGAATGGTAAGTGAGTGAGTTCTATACAAGGAGATAAGAAAAATGCATTTCTTTAATCTTTATTTAAAAGGCAGTAAGATGTTAGAAGAGAAAATGTAAGTTCCGAGTATAAATGTAGAAAATTCATTTCTGGACACCTTCAGAAACTCATAAATCTTTGATCTCTCTCTTCTTTCCCCAAAGTTTCCTAAATCCCAAATAGTACAGCCATCACCAGTGGACAAGCAGGCAGGACATACATGTTAGGTCTACCACTGCCAATTAATCTGCAGATAAACAGAAAGAGAACACTTAGGAGAAGTTCGCTCTTCATTAGAAAGCAGGTTATAGGAAAGGGAGTCCTTGGTAGGATGACCAGACTTTGAAACACACATCAGTTTGACCTAGGTGTCACAGCAGCAATTGCTATTGTAATAAAGAAATCCACATGGCTCTTTCGATTGTGTTTTGAAACTTTTTCATGTGTTTCGCAGATTCTGGCAAAGAATAACCTAACTGGCCAAGTGTTGGGCACACCATTATATATCACAGCTATGTGATTACAGGAAACAAATGAGTATTAGTCCCCTTAGTGTTTTCAGATTCAGTATATTCATCCATTGGTTACAGTAAAACACTACAAGGCACTTAGCCATCGCACAGATTTAGCTACACTGTGGTTTAAATTGTGTCTCCATGCCCGTAGAGCAAATATGGTGTTTCCACGAAAATAAGACCTAGCGGGACCATCAGCTCTAATGCGTCTTTCGGAGCAAAAATTAACGTAAGACCCGGTCTATATCATATTATATCATATCATAAGACTGGATATGATGTGAATTTTCTTATATTAATTTTTGCTTCAAAAGACGCATTAGAGCTGATGGTCCGGCTAGGTCTTATTTTCAGTGAAACAGGGTATTTGCCTACTCCCCTCTATCTTCACTGGCTATATTTCCTTTCGGGTATTATTACTACTGCTACTACGTAAAATATCGGAGGAGCCTTCTGATTCTTCTCGCTCTGTCCAGCAACTCCTTGATCCCATACATGTTATGTCTACCACGGCCAATTAATCTTCCTTGTGTCTAGGTTTGATAGAGTTCTAAACTCCCCCATGCCTTGATCTTGCCTGATGAATTAAGAATAAAGCCTGTAGCCTACAACTTTTCATCGCAAGGATTCAACTTACCATTCCTGTCTGTTGTTTCTCAACATACTTTCCACCTGAAATCCAGACAGCCTTTCCACACCCTGGCCTTTTGAAGTTGAACCAACCCTTAATGTGTGCTCCATTGGCAAAAAGCCTGAGCTTTCACAGTGGAGGAAGGTACTGAATTGAGTTTAAAGCTTCCATTTTCAGATGGCTGAAATGGGATTAAATACCTACATTCCAGAGCAATTGTAGAAGAGTACCAGAAGTTATCAGTTGATAAATAATTGATGACTGTCTAGTTTTTCCACCGGTGATCATTAAATGACAGATTCTATCTTTCCATTTTAATTTTTCATTCTCTTGCCATTATTTCCAGATGTCCTGCTTGCTCCCCAACATAGATTAAATGCTTTTTTATGAACAGGGAAATAGGAAGCAACTTCTCTTTATTTCATGTATCTGCTTTAGTTAAATATTGATAAAGCCTGGATCTGGAAACAGATCATCCAGATTTTAATCTCATCTCCTCCTGGCACTTAATCCTACTCAAAAGTTCTCCCTTCAGTTTTCTCAGGCATAAAATAGAGAGTATCAGACTTAGCTTGCAGGGCCCTTATATGAGATAATGTATGTAAAATGTTTGGTACAGTGTCGGTGGCTGATGGATATTTGTTGAAAATAATTAACCAACAAGTAAAGATGATATCTGTGTTACTACTCACTGTATCATTACTCCAGACCCTTGAGTAATTTTCAATCAATGCTGACCTATAGTGGACAAAATTAGTGCAATTTAATGGAAAAGTAACTGAAGTTGCACTTGAAGTGCTCTGGCTTTTAGAGACCCTTCTGGCATTGGAGCCTAGGATTCTCCAGACAAAACCCTTAATTCTTATTCCTTCATTTCCTCATCTATAAATCGTGGGAGTTATATTAAATTGTCTCTGAGATCTCATACAGTGCTAATATTCTACAGTTGTACTTTTAAAAAATGTATACCTTGCCTAACTCCAGAAAGAGGAAGCATCCATCTCAAGCCACTTGGTCACTTTTAACTGTAGCAGTCACAACATGCCCAGTTATGCTATGGAAATATAACAACAAAGCTTTATTTCCATGATAGAACCTGCCCTGTAAGAGTCTACAGCAGTAGTCACTGGTGGTTCAGTGGACACAGACAGGGTGGGGAGACTATGTGTGTGTGTATGTGTGTGTGGTGGGGGGTGGGGCTCCTTCAATGTAATTATCCAGACTCTAGGAGCCAGGCTTGCATAAGGGAGAAGATTGCTCGCTTTTGTGAGAGAGCAAAAGAGACCGTGACCAAGCAAACAATGGCTCTCAAAGCACATCCCAGAAACGACACATTAGTCCATTGGTAAAGCAAGTTCTGTGGCCAAGCCTGTTCACAGTAGGGGTCCTCCTCAGCAATTATATAATATAATGTACTATATGTATTTTGCTGGAACTCAGTCTTCTACTTCTATTTTTAACTCTATATCCAGTTCCTGTTGCTTTTCCCGTTGGCAACTAAATAGCTCCATTTCAATATTATGTTTATGCCTTAACCATTTATTATGTCACAATCAGAATTTATAATCTCCCTTCAAAGCCAGCTTGTCTCCCCCTTCCATACACTCAATAAGTTCAAAATAATTTTAAATCCCTCATAATTTCCCATGGAATCACTGTGTAAGCTCTAGTGATTCTGCCTTTGAAATGTTTATGTTTTCCCCATTTCTTTAGTTCAGGAATTTTGTCTAGTCTGGTCTGGTATAATAGTATACATCATTTTCCATGTAATCACTCTGTAAGCTTTATTGATTCTGTCCTTGAAATCTTTCTCATGTTTAAAAGCTTATTTTTATTTTCCACCATTTCTTTAGTTCAGGCCTTCTATGTAGTCTGTCATACTATACTATATTTATCCTACACTAACACTATACTATGCTATATAGGTAATATTAATAAATAGTATAGTATCTAGACTGCTATATTAATGTTTTCAATGCAGTCAGTTGACTTACCTTTGCTCAGCAGTATTTAGTTGTTTCCCATCCCCTAAAAAAAATTATGATACAAACTCCTTAACTGGGTATTTAAAACTATCCATGGGATACTAGCCCCAATCCATGTTCTATTATTTCCATGTGTTCATTCATATTTTGTACCATCCCAATTAAAGAAGTCCTCACCCTCTGAACACAAACCACCATTTGTATTTTTCATATCCTTGTATTTCACTCTTTATTTCATGAGTCATTTATATAATTTTATATCTTTCAGAGAAAGAGAGTTACGTACATATCAGGTTCTCAACACATGTTTAAGGAGAAGGGAAGGAAAAATATACCTTTTTTAGTGAGCATTACCAATTGTCTAGCATTTTGCAAAATGCTTTCAAAACAATGTCTCATTTATTTTTTACTTCAATTTTATGGGGTGACTACAAGTATCCTCATTTTATACGTGAAGAAAAATGGGGTTCAAATAGATTAGGAGAAAAGGCCAGAATCCAAACCTACTTATATGTCTGTCAATTGGAAGCCAATATATATCTTTCTGTTTACTATTTGGAACTGTTTAGGATGCACATTAGTGAGTCTGTAACTTTGTGGGTCCAGACCTCCTCCTTGGATTTGGGAATCTCCTAAATATAGAGTGAACTGATCCTTTAGTTTATACTGATTGCCCTTAAATAAAATTTGTTTCAGGGATAAGTAGTTTGATGGTTTTCAACTTCCTGGATCTCGGTAAGCCTACAAATACAGTGTTTTCCAATTTATGTCATAATATTCAGTATCAAATATGATGACAGTCTCAAAATTATGGCACTTTGAAATCTGCCTTTAGCACTCTACAGTGGTAATAATCCTAAGGAACTAAAGATTATTCAAACTAAACAATACAAAAAGAAACAAGAATCAAGTGAAAATTCCTCATATTGTGTAATAATGGAAACAATATATAGAAATCGATTGTACTGGGATACATTGCCACATATCAATAATAATAAGAAAACAACATAAAAACCTAAGACATTCATTCTCCCTCCCTCTCTCTTTCTTTCCCTCTCTGTCAACAATTCCCTATGTTTATTAGTTGCATTTCTAGTATCCAAAGAATAACTAAAATTCTTTGGATAGCAGTGAACTGCCTTTTTTCCATCTCTTACCTGCTACAGGTAAATATTCACTGGAAAAACCCGGGGTCATATAAGGTACCAAGGGGATTTTTTTCTGTTTTGATTATTCGGGGAAGGGAGGTTAGTGTGGGAAAAGCATAAAGCCTAACCTGTTCAAATTACACCAGAAATATACAAAATGCCAAACACAAAGGTCAAGAAATTTACATTTCTAGAACATATATAGCTGGTTAATCATAAGTTAGGTATCCATTAAAGCCTTGGTCATTTTATTGAGCTGTATCCACTGAAGAAGATAAACATTTCTACTTTGCTTTGTGTGTTAAACAATCGGGGCCGATTAGTTGCCTTTTTTTTATATCAAGTTTGTTTTATCTTCAGTAATCAATACTCCAAAAACCTCTATTAGAGATAATGGAAAGAAAAATATGTGATTATAACCTTTTATTTGAGAATCATCTTACCTGTGACTGAGATGTTATTTGGCCATAAGTCACTTCTTGAATTGTGACTAAGCTTTAGAGTCTCCTCTTAGTCTAAGTTAAGAACTAATTTATGAGCTTATTGAGGAAAATCAATGTTTAGTATATACCTGAAATTTACAAAGGGTCTACCTTTATTAATGTAATTTCCAATAATCATTAACCAAAAGACATAGATATTAATTGGAATTCTCTATTAATAAAATAGCCTGTGCACTGTAGCTCCTCATTGGCCCCGTATGCTTTATATGTTCAATGTCTAAAAGGCCCATGGCAGAAAGAACAGGTGGTAAAAAGAATTATTTTAAGAGCGGTGGAAAGAAACTAAGGAAAAATCAGACCCATCTAAAGAGTGAATTAGTATAAAATTAGTCCTTCCTTAGTGTTATAACTGTAACATATCTTTTTAAAGTTTCATTATCCCTTAGGAATGATTAGAGTTATTTTAACTTATTTTTAAAGCCTGCACATATTATGGCAACGCATACCCATATTTTCTTAACTCTCTATCTTGATTGCATCAGCTAATAAGCGCACCACAGAAAGGTTCCTTTTCCTGGCCTTGATTTTGAAAGAAATATCTTGGTAGAGAACAAAAGGAGCTGTTCTTTTTTGAGTTTTGATTACTTGAAGTTTTGTTGAATAAGTTAACAAAAATGGAAACACAAATACACTAAGTTGTGTACAACAAAACAATCAGTGACAATTTTCTAGAGTGAATTCAAAAGTAAAGGTAAGTAATAGTAATATTTCACTTATTAAGCAATTCTCCAAGTATCCTACAGTTATTCTCTTACGTATATAATGAATATACTTATTACTGGAAATCAGAATAAAAAAAAGAATTCTACACTGCAGAAAGTTGTGATTTGGGTATCAAATATTCCTCTGGCTCTGTTCAATACCCAAACCAACTGTAAAGGTAACATTAAAAGGTATCATTTTAATCTCTTTTTTTAGCTACCTATGAGACATTCTAGACAAGTCAGAAAAAGCTTTGATGGGCCAACTTGTCAATAGACATAATGGAACCATTTTAATCTCAATCATTAAATGTCAGTCTTGGCAAGAGGAATCTCAAATCAAAGAATTTACTGAAGATTGTAATGTAGTTTCCAGTGTGTGTTTCCGGAACTTTCACCAACATTAAAGTAACTTATTTTCTTAACAAAGAGAAAGCTAAAGTATAAGACAGGGATACAGACAGAAACAGACTAGAAAAGAGAAGAAGAGACAAAGAGAAACCACGGAAGCAAGAAATGTATACAAAAAACTGTATGGGCTCCACACCTGTGTAAATACATGAGGGTTCTGTGAAGTCAAAATTCTCTTCAGCCTTGACCTCAAGCAAAAGAAAATTACTTTAGCAACTATCACCCAAGTGCACAAGGAATCCTTTTATAAATAGATCCTTTGTGAACTGTATTAATCACCCTGTATGAAACCTTTCAGTCTGAAAGGTAAATTTCAAGGTGTTGAAGCAACTCTAGTACAGAGGGTGTTGCTTTTGGAGGAAAGCTGTCAGTTCTTTCATGGGTGCTGTCAAGTACAAGTTGTCAATATGAATAAGAGACTATGGGGACACTTATAAGAGGGAGTGTGAAGGTAAATGTTTGATGAGGGAACTTGGGGTTAAATTGCTGGGAGCCCTTTCTATTTTTTTTTTTTTTTTTTAATTAGGAATTCCATCGAGCAGTTTTTAACCCATACATCTAGAAGAATGTGTTCTGAAATCTGCAGGGTCAGGCCCATAGAAACATCAATAATTAAAAACCAGCTTGACTTAAAATTAGTGTCATTAATTGTGCTTTAAAAGTTAACATCTTCCTAGAATTTCTCACCCTCAAAGTTTTCCTCTGCCCTCCTAGGTTGCTAGTTAAAGAGTGGTTAACACATAACTGAAAAAGCCAACTGTGTCAGAAACCCAAATGACTATGCTTGTTAATGAGGAATAAGGTGTTTGGCCTGTGTGTGAAATGCGCCAGTCAGACAGCTCACACTACCCCAATGAAGCCAGCGGAGCCATCTCAGTTCATAACTTTCACACCACTCTGTGTTTTTCTTCGGGCTCCCTTAACTCAAAGCCTGTGATCTTTGGAAATGGTTTTGTTTTCCCATGGTCTTGGTTGGGCTTCCTAGAGAGCAATGCCTGGCAACGGCTCTCTTTCCCAGCCTTGCTTGAACTCTAACAACAGACCTCTTGTAATGAGTCCAGCACGGGTAGGATTAGGGTATTTGTCCAAGAGACCTGGCCTTTCTCAGTCTCACACCTCTTGATTTTGAAAAGAGGCAAATTTGTGCCTGAGTTTTAGAAAAGATACAACATTTTTCTTCTCCTGTTGACCCTTAGGCCCAGATCCTGGAGATAGCAAGGTCATTTATTTTTAAAATACTAAAATCTTCATGGTAGCGCATGAAGATTTCAGAACACAGAGGTAATTGCATTTTTCAACTCCCATCAATTCAAATTGGTCAAGATGACAACTCCCTGTGTTCTTTTAGGGTGCTGTAAGAAAACACCACAAGCTGGGTAGCTCATAATCAACAGCAACCTCTTTCTCACAGTTTGGGAGGCTGGAAGGCTGAGACCAGGGTGCCAGCATGGTCGAATGAGGGCTCTCTTTGAGGTCACAGAATTGTGGTTGTATCCTCTCCTGGTGGAAGGGAAAGGGATTTCTCTGGAGTCTGTTTTATAAAGGCACCAATCCCATGCATGAGGGTTCTACCCTCATGACTTAAGTACCTCCCAGAGGCCCTACCTCTTATTACCATCATTTTTTTGGGGGGGTTAGGATTCAACATGAATTTTGTGGGTTCACATTCAGACTGTGGCAATAACATCCCAAATTCAAAGCTGTGTATCTAAGATCTCAGAAAGTAAAATATCACCAACCAAATGACCAACCAGGAAACTCTATCAATCTTCACATGAAGCGATATCTTCTAAACAAGATATATATGGAATGGAATGAATCAATAGCTTCTATAGTGATAAAAGATTTCCCTGAGCAAGTCAGCAATGTACTATGACAAGCCACATAAGAGGATGTCAAATACCTCATCAACCTATAATCTCTCCACATCGGGTCATAAACATCATGACTGTATGCACAGAGCACTGCCACAATTTCATGGCATTGCTCACCCAGGAAATCATGAATTTGACCTGAAGAATATTTAAGGAATGGTTAGTACCAATAAAAGTCCTGTTTTGTTTTGTTTTGTTTTTTATCATAGTGGAGGTAAAATAGATTTGTTTAGCCTTTTTTCATTGGGAACACTATGTTTCAGCAGTTTGGTGATCATTAGGGAAATGATAAGCGTTAATGATGATATTAATATTACTGTGTTTCCCTGAAAATAAGACCTAGCTGGACAATCAGCTCTAATGCATCTTTTGGAATAAAAATTAATATAAGACCCATTCTTATTTTACTATAATATAAAACTGGGTCAATGTAATATAATATAATATAATAGAAGACCGGGTCTTATATTAAGTTTTGCTCCAAAAGACACATTAGAGCTGATTGTCTGGCTAGGTCTTATTTTTGGAGAAACATGGTATGTAACCTGGTTGTAATTCTGTATAACTAGTAACATCAAAATTTGTTCACTGCAATTTTAGAGAAAAATATAAGTATTTTATTTGTTCTTAAAGAGTTTGCTTCAAAATTTGAAAAAATAATGATTGACGTTTTAGGTAGGTACATGAATATGACATGAAAATATTTAAATTAAATATTCAAACAATGCATGTAACATGTAGAGGATAGTCCATAATTAGTTCACGTTACCTTACTTGATAGTAAGTACATAATTCAAACCAGCCGTGTGTGTGTTTATGTATTCTACCTTAATCAATATATCTACTCTTTGAATTTACCAATTTCATACAAATGAATGTATACTGGTTAACTTTTAGGAAACATGATCCATACACATTAATTAAATCTGAAATAATCTCCATGTATGTCATCCTATGTATATGATATGTATATTAATTCTCTGCTGAAGGAAATTATTCTGTGTCACAGTATTGATGCTTATTACCTTCATTTCCATACTTCATCAAATAGAGAAGAATCTCATATATATGTCTCTGAATAATTTACTCAGAAACGGGCCCAGCATGACCAGAGTAGTTTTTTTTTCCCTATTTTCAATTCATGAAAGAGATATATGTATTACTTATATAATATACACAAGTTGAGTAATTGAAATAAGTACTTAATATATGTGTATTATCCAAAGTTGAAAGTATGTTTTTCACTCGGTTAAAATTACATACTTGCACATGTGTGTATGGGGAAGACTATATGTGTGTATGTGTGTGTAGACATACACACTTTTTTGGTGTTCATTATCATAGCAGTCTGCCAATGTATACGGTTATTCCTAATATCCGTTATAATTTATAGTAGACTTTATGAAATGCAGTGATGCCACATACCTGATTTGGAATATCAGCCTAAAAAAGGAATGTTGATTTTTAAGAACAAAACTCAGTAATTATAAACAAACAAACCTTTCTCACAAACTATTTTTTACCTTTTGTTTATTTGTTTTGTTTTACTAACTACTGCTTGTAGCTTACTTGCCTCAAAAGTACTGGCATCGGCGTAAAATATTAAATCACATATAAGACATATTAAATATCTATAAAATTAGGTAACTGGAAGAATTATATGGAATTAATTTAGGGCTAAATAGTTATTAAAACCAAATGTTAATATTTGTTTTAAACTTCCTGGCATCCTAGTTAAAAACAGAAAAATACATGGGGTGAAATGACAAAAATACCATTTAAAATATATTAAAGGCACATATCTACATAAATGCTTTCAAATGGCAAAATAATACCCATAAATATTGTTCAATTCCCAGATTAAAATTAAACACACATATTTTTCTGATCAAGTTTATTTCTGTACTAAATTCAAGGAGGAATTATTTTGTATCATGTTAAATAAGTATTATTAAATAAACTATACTATAAAGTACAAAATTTGCAGAAGCTATGGAAAATATTCCTCATCAAATTATCTTTATTACGGCATCAAGTTAAGCCTAAACAAAACATTTTATGGATAAACTTCAATGAAATATTTGTACTTATGTACATGTCTAACATTCAAGCCTAATTAATATACTTTTAAGAAAAAGGCAAATGAATAAGTAGAAAGGATTTTAGCTTCCTAGTGAAAAGACTTATGTTTTAATCCTAGTTCAGCAGTTCACTGCCCATTTGATTTTTCTTGCAATTTACTCCCTGTAAATTTGTTCACTTGTTAGAAATGCTATAATAATAAATAGACGTTGGAAGTAAATATGGTGTATCTCAATTACATGACACAGGATGCATTCAGTTCATATGGATAATACATTCTAAGGAGTTGATATTTTGATTATGGTAATAGCACCTTGAACTTGTAAAATAATTTATAATTTATGCACTTTTATGTGTATTATTTAATTTGTAAATTTCAGAAATATTTTAAGACTTGATTATTTCCATATCTATCCACCTTTATTGAGATATAATTTACATACAGTAATGTTCACCCATTTTAAGTGTTGAATTGTATAAAATTTGGTAATTTTATGCAGTTGAGATCCCACCATTATCAGAATATTGAATATTTTCACCCTATATACTTTCTTGTTCCCCTTGCAGCCATTTATCTACAACTTCTCGTCCCAGATGTCACACTGAAAAAGAAAAAAAAAAGCCAAAGTGAGAGGCAACAAGCATTTGAGATTACAGAATTGCAATCTTGGACACAGATTCAGGCAGAAATCCAAATTGTGTCCCAATTTTAGGGTGAAAGCAAGGAGTTTTTATGAGATAAGTAAGGGAAATAATTATTGGAATAGAAGAAAGGAATTCCCATTGGTGCTAGCAAGCTAAGTTACTCTCTAGCTGTGTATAACTGGTTACTGATTCTGTCTTCAGAAAGAATGTCCGAAATCAACAGACCTTGTGTTCAGGATGTCTGCTTTCCTGTTAGCTTTACAAATAGTTGTTTGGAAGATAATGTACCTATGGCCCAATGCAAAGATTATTTTGCCCAATTCAAACATTTAAAGGTTCCAGGAGCAAGACTTGCAAGCAGTTCCTCTGGAATAGCTGCTCTGGCTACGTTTTAAAATGGCTCCACTTGAGTCAACGTTTCATACAGGCCACTCTGATATATTTTAGTAAATGTACTTTTCAGTTCTAATTATGAATGGTGTTACATAAAGGTAAAGCTTCCTTGTCTTATTCTTTTCATTAGCATTACTCTTACAGGTTAGGTTTTCAATTGCTCTAGCACCATTGGTTAGAAAAAGATTTCTCATTGAATTTGATATTTAAGTGAAAAGCAATTGTCTCTATGTAAGTAGATCTACTCTCCATTCTGCTCCATGAGCTATATGTCTATAATTATGCTAATACCATACTATTTTAATTACTGTAGCTACATAGTAAATGTTGAGATAAGATAGTATGAGTTTTTAAATTTTCCTTTTTTAAAATTGTTTTGGCTTTTCAGATCCATGCCTTTAAATAGACATTTTAGAATCAACTTGTGAATTCCTTTATAAAAGAAATAACCTCTGTGATTTTGATTAAGATTACATTGAATATATGGATTAATTTGAGGAGAATGGCTATATTAATAATATGGGATGAACTGATTCATAAACATTTATTTAGGTCTTCTTTAATTTCCCTTTGTAATGTATTGAATTTTTAATACCTTGTACACCGTTGTTTAAAACATTTCTTATATATTTATTTTTATATATAAAATATATGTTTTTGATTTTAAACAGAATTGCTGTTTTAATGTTCTAATTGTTCATTACACGCGCGCACACACACACACACACAATTGATTTTGTATTTTGCACATGTTCCCTACAATCTTTTAAAATTCATGTACTAATTCTAGTAGGAGTTTCTCTTAGTTTTTTGGGGGATTTTTCTATAAACATAATGTATTAACCATATTTTCTATTTTCTGTATTTGATATTTTGACATCTAGGACCTTACTGACTAGGGAGGGACTGCCTCTTCCAGGGTTAGCTGATTCTGGAGATGACAATTGACATGGCTCCAAGTATGACTTTCATATGCAAACTAATCAATCCAGATTCCATACTGCAATACCCTCCTTTTCCAAGTTCTTACATTCTAGGCCACTATTCCTCTACTCTTATAATCCCAGGACTAGATATCAAACTATGGCAACCCCTCCTCCCCGGAGCAATATGAAAGTATTCAAAGGAACCAATACAAAATCTAGTTAGCCTGCTTAGCCTGTCTTGCCCACTCCTTCCCAGAAAACCATAGTAAGCTTTGTGTTCAATTACTCTCTGTCTTTCTGTCTCTGAGGAACCTAGATTCTCTGCTATGCCTGCATGCCAACGTATGCACCCTTCTTCTTGGAAACTGAGAGTAATAAACTCTTTTTAAATGGCATCTGTCTCCTCATCTGGTGGACTACATACCTGAATAAAAATCAAATCTACAGTTTAAAACACATGATCATATGTCCGCAGATAAAATGCTGTACTTCCTTCTTCCAAAGTCCAAAGTTTTTCCCTGCCTTATTTCAATCTAATTTTCAATATAAAAGGCATAAATACACACTCATGCTTTTTTCCTTAATATAAAGTAGAAAGCATTAAGTTGCATGTTAGTTACAGTTTTTTGTTTGTTTATAAATGTTCTTTATCAGATTTATGAAGCTTTCTTTCATTTATAGTTGGCTGAACATTTTATCATGAATGGGTATTGAATTTTGTCATATTCTGAATTTATTGCAATGATCATGTGATTGTTTTCCTTATTCTCTTAAGTATATTGGTTGATTTTTTTAAAAATAGTCAACTAAACATTGAATTCTCTAGATAAAATTCACTTTGTCAGTATTATATATTTACTCCTTTTATAGGTGGTTGGATCCCATCTACCAAAATTTTGTAAACTTATTGATGTCTATGTTGATAAAGGTTATCAGTCTATACATTTATGTCTTTTTAATGTCTTTTAAAAAAAATCAGGTATTACTATTGTAGAATAAGTGGAGAGGTGTTTCCTCTCATATTTTCTGAAAGAGTTTGCGTAAGATTTGTACTATTTCTTCACAAGTATTTGATAGAATTCACCAGTATAGACATGTAGTTCTTGAATTATATTTATTGGAGAGTATTTAATTATGAATTTAATTTTTAAGTTGATATATAGATATTTTACCTTCTGTTTATTCTCGGATTTTTTTTTTTTTGGTACCGTTTACCTTTTATGGATTTTGTTTATTCTATCCTGGTTGTCAAATGTGTCATCATAAATTTATTTGTAATTTACTCCTTATTTTCTTTAATGTTGATAGAATTTGTACTGATGCCCTCTTTTTCCTGATGTTGGCAATTTGTTTCTACTTTCCTATTTTACTGATCAGTCTGTCTTCAGGTTTATACATTTCTTTAGCTTTTGGTTACTGATTTTCATTATTGTTTTTGTTTTATATTTTATTGCTTTTTGCTCGTATCTGCATTTTCTCCTTTCCTCTACTTACTTTGGGTTTAATTTGTTCTTATAATTCTTAAAGTATGAGTTCCAGATCATTTATTTTAGACCTTCCTTTTTTTAAAATACATGAATTTAAATTATAAATTTTCTCAGCACCCTACTAATTTTTATTTGTGGAATTTTTTAGTATAATGTATCCCAGTTTTTTAGTGATTTCCTCTTTGAATTATGGAATATTTATAAATGTGTTCATTATTTTCTGAATATTTTGGGTTTTCTTAGTATCTTTTTCTTATTGATTTCTAATTAAATTATTTATTTTGGTCAGAAAAGATTTTCTTTATGATTTTAATATGTTTTAATTAATTGAGAATGTGTTATAGAATACAATGTGGTTAATTCTTTAAAATATCACATGCATTTAAAAAAAGATGTAGGCTTACATTTTTGGATGTGGATGTCATTGAAATCAAGCAGGAACATCTAAATCAAGTTAGGTGGTAGTACTGTTCAGGTGTTAAATCCATCCAGTGAAATTTTAATTTCATGTGTATCTTCTATAGTTCTAGAATTTCCACTTAGTTCTTTTTTATTATATTGTTAACATTTCTTTGCTGAGATTTCCTATATTTTCATTCATGTGAGCATATTTCACTCAACGTCTTTGAGGAGAACTATAGTCGACACTTTAAAACACTTGTCTGCTAAGTCCAACATCTATGCTATTTCAGAGTCAGTTTTATTTTTCTTGAAAATTTGTTTTATTTTCCTGATTCTCTTGGGTAATTTTTAATTGCACTCAGTACAGAGTCTATTATTTTCTCTGATTAGTGTTGTTTCCCCTTCTTCAGCAGGTAATTACCTTAGATAGACTTGAAATGTAAACTATATTTCTTGGGTGGAATCCCATCTCAGATTCAGTCTTCTGTCTTTAGCTTAGCTGCTGTGGGTCTGTACCATGAATGTGTAGTTCAGGGCTCCACGATAAGACTATGGATCTCCTCTCATGCTGTCTCTCCCAGGTACTCCCTGCTCTCTTCCAGTAGCCATGGCTTCCCTGGCTTCATTTTTCTGATCTCCTAGGTCAAAATGCTGCAGTTATTATACCACCAACAGCACCCATTCTGCTCGTACCATGCTTATCATCCTTGGCCCCAGGCTAAAAATCACAGGCCTGGGATATGAGTTTCTACAATTCCCCTTCTCCCAGTGCATGCACCCCCCTCCAGAGTCTGTCTCCTGCTGTTCACTGTCCAATGTAGCTGTTTTTGGTATTATTCCAGATTTTATAATTGTTTTCTTTAGCAAAGATGGGGTGATTGGATACCAACTAATTATGTAATTACCAAAACATTATTTCTGTTTTATATGTTAGGATACTGGTGTTAATTCAATTTAGTACATTTGTACAGTTAACAGGAAATAGCAATGAAGCTGATTCCAGTTCTTAATAGCATGATAATATATTCTTAGAGCATGGTTCATTTTCATATGATAATATACATTTTAAATTAAATGTAAATGTATCGATATCCTGAAAATGAGCAGTTACACTAAAAGCCTGTAATAAATTCCATACTTACTGATTGTATCTACCAACCATTTAGTTTAGAAACACAAGTGTTAGCACAATAAGAACTTAACATTTTCCAGATCATCAATATGTTTATTACAACAAATGTATAAATAGCAAGAGAAAATAGAATCCAGCTGTTGTTCTCAGCAACAATTACAATATTCAGTTATGGTAATAATAGTGAACCATGTGAATATGTACTAATCAATAATAATTTCAAAACAGCATCCCTTGCTATATCATAGATAGACTTCATAATTATCAGCACTAATACATGAGGTCGGACAATTAAGTTCACGAACTCATCCTAGAAAAAATGCTACATACCTCATTGTTGAATATCACTACGGTCACCTTTGAAGTACTCCCCTTGGGAAGCTATGCACCAATGCCAGTGCCTAGTCCACCCTTTAAAGCAATGTTGATACTCTTTCTGGAATGGCCATCAGAGCTGTCATCATATTACATGTCCTGAATGTCATCAAAATGTCTTCCTTTCAATATTTCCTTTCTTTTCAGGTAAAGAAAGACGTCATTGGGGGCCAGATCAGGTGAGTAGGGAGGGTGTTCCAATACAGTTATTTGTTTGCTGGCTAAAAACTCCCTCACAGACAGTGCCGTGTGAGCTGGTGCATTGTCTTGATGCAAGAGCCATGAATTGTTGGAGAAAAGTTCAGGTCGTCTAACTTTCTCAAGCAGCCTTTTCAGCACTTCCAAATAGTAAACTTGGTTAACTGTTTGTCCAGTTGGTACAAATTCATAATGAATAATCCCTCTGATATCAAAAAAGGTTAGCAACATCATTGCAGCAAGTTCATGAACTGAATTGTCAGATCTCGTATATTTCTAAAAATAGTAGAGTCAGCCAAACACAATAACCTTCATATTTATAAGAAACTAAGTTGATGTAAGTATGGTTT
This sequence comes from Rhinolophus sinicus, assembly GCF_036562045.2. NCBI lineage: Eukaryota > Metazoa > Chordata > Mammalia > Chiroptera > Rhinolophidae > Rhinolophus > Rhinolophus sinicus. The sequence goes on from NC_133753.1 coordinate 17,321,041, forward strand.
ATATATCCAGAAATTTCCATTCGGAGATTAACGTTAGCTTCGTGGTGAGATCGCTTGAGGCCAATACTAATCGATTCAATTATTGCCTATTCTAAAATTGTATTCATTTTATTTTATTATTATTATTATTATTAATATTATTGGAATACTAATAATTGGCCCTATCACAGAGCATTACTGAGATACTAACTATATAACTACTTTATATCTAGAAACAAAGAATGTCCCTGAATACACAAGAAGGGGACAATATTCCCTGTACTTCTTTGTTGTTGTCATTGTTTTCTTGAAGAACTAAGCTACTTAGTAATTGTAACTGCAGTCACTGACTGTAATGGAAAGCAATTTGAATGAGACGCATATTCAAAACTATTGAACCCAGAAGGTAGCAGACAGGGTATTTAAAATAAAGCTTTTGGCATAACATGTGATGACTTTAATGATCATTGTGTTGGAAAACAGGTGTCAGCCTGCTTCTCTTCCATTTCTTTTCAACCCACACCGCCTTCATCTGTTTTTCCTTTTCTCCAGCCTTTTATGTGTGTTTTGGTCTATGAGGAGAAATTTGCTGTTTTCAGTTTTGGGAGAGAGGACGAGGGCACACATTGGGAACCAAGGATAAAGAAACACCTACTGTTCTCACCGCCACACATTTTTATCCCCTATAATAAGATGCTCTACTGTGTCATAGATGGATTGGGTGGATATGTGTGTGATGGATGCTAAGGTGGTATTCCCCACAGGTATTCCTCAGAGGTTAAAATGTTGGTAACAAATGGGTATTTATTAACTTTTCATTTCTGGAAGAGACTATTCTGAAGGCATGTTAGATTTCAGTCCTTTGAGTATCATTGACTACCCTTTGATTATTACTTTTAATTTTAGGATTTGCCTACATAATGTCAACTATTTGTATAAAAACAGAAAAGACCAAAAGAAAACCTTAGAAAATATAATTTGTGAAATTTTCAGGATCAATGTGCCAAGTACTAAAACATCTATTTCTGCTATTTTAGTGCAGACTATTATCACATTACTCCTAAATCATTGGGCTTCCTGTCTCTAGTTTTACCCCAAATATGCCATCGTCAGCAGTGTTTCCATAACTGTCTTCCATAAACAAAGATCTTACGGTGTTAGTCACAAATCTTTAATGACTTTCCAGGACATTTAGGACCAAAGCAATAATTGGGGACTGATATTTCTGTCTTTAAACGCTGAGCTGCAAGGATGCAGGAAGCATAAATTAGTCCCTCAATCATGTTTTCATTCATGAATGCATAAAACATTGATTGAGGACCAACTATGTGCCAGGCATTGTTTACATACCGAAAGAGCACAGTTAAGTGAATATAACAGATACAAATTCCTGCCTTTATGGAGCAAGAAATGCAATGAACAAATGAGCAAGTTGACTTCATAGTGTTTTAGAAGATGATAAATGGTATACAGAAAAATAAAGCAGAGGAAGGGAAAATGTCCCTGTGAGGGGTGAAGAATCACTTCTAACTAGGATAATCAGAGTTCTCACTCAGACACTGCTGTTTACAAGCAGCCTAAGGAGATAGGGAAAAAAGCTGTACTGATATCTTAGGGAGCATCTTCCAGGAAGAGGGACTCCTCTAAGAAGTTCTTGAGGCAGAGTCTACCTGTCATATTCCCAGAGAAGCAAAGAGAACAACCTCAGTGAGCAAGAGGAGAGGGAGGGCAGCTAAGACAGAGAATTCAGGGGTATATGGTATAGGCCACTGTAGGCCTTCAGCCTTGACTCTGAGTGAAACAGGCAGTGATTGACAGGTTTCAAGCAGAAGTGAGGCATAGCCCGGATTGCTGTGTCAAATGATCACTACAACCACTCTCTTGTGAATTAACTGGGGAGGCGGCCAGGGCTAATCAGGGAGGCTCAGAGGCTCCTGAGTTACTCCACATTAGAGATTGATGGACATCTGGAATAGATGAAAGCAATGACTAGGAATAGGTGTGGGTTTTGTAGGGCCCTGTTATAAAATACAGAATTATTACTATAAAATCAGGTAAGGAAGTAAATTTTTTTTCAGGAAAGTTAAAGACATTATAAATGACAAATAACACATTCATTAACATCTTATAATATGTAAATTATCTTATTATTAACATAGCTTTATGCTGCTTTTACCCTATAACTAGAAGTATAGTGAACTATATATATACTTCTTACATAAAGAAGTAAACTTGATCACTTCTTTATATAAGAATTGTGTGGTAGAGAGAATAAAAAGATAATTCTCTCATTGAAACAATCAAAACTGGTTCTTTTGTATAAGCTTGCTTGAACATTTGACTTTTATTTCTGACAGTGTAGAAAAATAACTGTTTCACAATGTCCTCTGTCATTTTTGCCCAGATTGTGCTGGTTCATGGATGGAAGCCCTCTGAGTTCCAGCCTTTTTTCTCCCTTTCCTCACTTCTGGAGAAGGCCACTGCCCCAAACACTGGTCCAACTAGGTTGAAATAGATTTATGAGGCCTTGGTTCCTGGAAAATATCATATAAACTATGCAACTATCTGAGCATAGAAGGGAGATGTTTCATTAGCTAAATCTTCCCTGCTGTGTGAGATAACCCTCTATTTCAATTAGGGACCACTTCTTTTGACCTGGGTCAGAGAACCCATCTGATACTGTAAGGAAGGACATAGGGAGACACTCTGCTTCCCCCGTGCCACTTGATTGCTTGTATCCTTGACATTATTAGTGAAGCTTGACACAGCGAAAGATCTCTGTGAGTGCAATTTGACAATCTGATTCTTCATTTTACCTGGGAGGGGATTTGAGAAAAAAGATGAAAGAGTAGCAATAACTCCCTCTAGGATATTGCAATGGAAGTAAAGGAATAAGCACAGCTATTGGGGAGATACATAGCCAAGATGAGGTCCATCTTTATTTTCAATGTTTGGAAATCCCTTTGAATTTTGTATGATTAAAATCATGGGAACGCCAACCTGCCTTCAGAAATGCTTATATATGTTCCCCCAAATAATGCACTATAATATTTATAGCAGCATTATTATATGTAATAACTCCAAGCTGGAAACTATCCAAATACCCATCAACAGTAGAATGGATCAATAAATTATAATATGTTCACATGAGAATATCATACCACAATGGGCCTGAACAGTCTACAAATGCATACAGCTGTATGAATGGGTCTCATAAGCTTAATGGTCAAGCAAAAAAATTAAGGCACTAAAGATTTATAAATTATTAATGTAAAGAATTTTAAATTTATATAATTTACTGTATTTTTTAAAGATTTTTATTGGGGAAGGGGAACAGTACTTTATTGGGGAACAGTGTGTACTTCTAGGACTTTTTCCAAGTCAAGTTGTAGTCCTTGCAATCATAATTGTGGAGGGTGCAGCTCAGCTCCAGGTCCAGTTGCCATTGTTAGTTGCAGAGGGAGCAGCCCACCATCCCTTGTGGGAGTCGAGGAATTGAACTGGCTACCTTGTGGTTGAGAGCCCACTGACCCATTTGGGAATTGAACCAGCAGCCTTTGGCGTTAGGAGAATGGAGCTCCAACTGCCTGAACCACCAGGCCGGCCCAAATTTACTGTATTTTTAATGTACATATGTAAAGTACAGAAATAGGCAAAATAAATCTATTGTCAGAAGTCAGGATCCTAGTTATTCTTGGGGGGATAGTAATTGGAAGGTGGCAGAAAGGGAACATCTAGAATACTTGCAGTGTCCTGTTTCCTGATGTAGGTTTCACAGATGAGTTCTGTTTTTGAAAAATTGTTGAGCTGTGCACTTATGAGTTAGGCACTTTTCTGTACTTCAATAAGATTTTCTAAAAAGAAGTGGGCACACAGTGACTCCACATTCTCCTTATTCCATTTGCATGGCCTAATTAAATTGAGCCCTCTATAATAGCAAGCTCTATAAAGAAATGAGTTCAGTAGAAAAGAAAGATGTAGTAACCTTCACAGTTTTTATCTCTTTATCTTTTACCTTTAGTCCCAAGACAGGACATTTCCACAGCTGAGAATCCTTCCTCCAGAAGGATATCACTGCTAATGATGCAACGCCCGTCACATTATTTAGATCATGTCTTCACTGAAGTAGATTCCTATCAAGGAAGATTCTTCTATCAGTAGCCAAGCAATAAGTACAGTTCTCAATTTATGATTGGTAAAATTAGGAGGCATAAGATAGAAGCTCCACCCATTGGACTAAGCCTTACTTGTTCCCCCCAACCCATTGAAAATCAACAATAGAGCCTTCTTTGGGCTGTTATCTCCATCAAGTTATTAGATGGGAAACCTGAAGTATTTTTCAGCAATTTATTTGTTTTAAATATTAACTAATTAACAGTAGAAGTGTTTATTAGTTTTTAAGAGTCTGTAAATGTATAAGTGCTTAGAGAGACTCAATGTGCAGATATGTGAAATTCCATCCCTAACGCCAGCCCAGAACAGCACAGGATTGGTACTTTTCCTGTTTCCCATATTCCTCACTGTCCACAAACAAGTTTAATCGTGGTGTTTAATGCTGTCATTGTCAAAGGTGGGATAAACACAGCCCTGATAGTTGTGAGAAGGATTATGAGGCCATGTTCACATCCATATGGAAAGATGCTGGCATCGCACATAGTGGTGGCAAGAAGACTTCCTCCAAGGAATTTACAGGTGACTGCCTATATAAGATGTGTGCATGTCAGGTTAATTAACACAAGGAAACAGGGATGCTAAAGGGCACAAGAATGACTTAGAATATAAAGACAGTAGGAGTTGAATGGGGGGAGTAGGCTGGATAGAAAAGGGAAGACTACTGATTTATGTGTGTGTGGTTTTGTTGTTGTTGTTGTTTATGAGCAGGAAAGGGCAGATGGTTCGATTTTCTGGACATATTTATCATGTTCTTTGTATGATGCTTAGATTTAAAAGAGGTTCAGGTGCTCACTGAGGAAATGTAGGTAAGCATTCTATAATGACTTACCAAACATTATAAATTTTTTTTTTTTTTTTTTTGCTTTACAGGTAGTCAGAAAAAAATTGACAATATTTAGAAAACAGGCAGAAAGCTATCATATTACATGCCTGGCATTAGGTTGATGGGACCTAGTCATTGAGCTAAGTTAAAGACTACGGCTTCATTTCTACAGAAGAACACACACTCAAACCTTAAATTTCAAGAACTGACTGAAACATTCAGTAAGTTTCAAAATGAGAAACGTGGCAACAGGGATGGAAGTTAGAGCTGGACTTTACTTCCAGTTACAATGAAGAAAGGGACTTCTGGTAATAGAAGTAGCATGGGGATTAGGATATCTCCTCCAGGCCAGGTCAGCAGAAATGATGTTTCTTTGAAAAGATGGGTGTAAATTGCTTCTACCCAAAATTGGGGGTATTTAGAGGGCTATCAAGATAAAGGATAGAGGCAAAGACTTCTGCCTGTAAGCAGAAAGAATGGAGAAGTTGAGAACTTGGCTGGCCCTAACTCTTTCAAGTAGAAAATCCCAGGGCACTTTGTGATGGTTATTTACATGTGTCAACTTGGAGAGTGTTTTTGGATGACATTAACACTTAAGTCAGTGAACTTGGAGTAAGAAGATAGCCCTCTGTAATGTGAGCGGGTTTCATCTAATCAGTTAAAGACCTAAATTAAACAAAATATGGCCTCCCAGAGCAAGAGGGAATTCTCCAGCTGACTGGTTTTGAACTGCATGTGCAGCAGTGGCTCTCCTGGGTCTTGAGCTTGCCAGCCCACACTGCAGATTGGATTTACCAGTCTCCGTTATCACATGAATCGATTCCTTATACTAAGTCTCTCTCTCATTTCCTCTTCTCTCTCTCTCTCTCTCTCTCTCTCTCTCTCTCTCTCTCTCCTCTCTCTCTCTTTCTTCCTCTCCCTTTCCTCTCCCTCTCCCTCTCTCTCTCCCTCCTTCTCCATATATATGCGCGCGCACACACACACACACGCACGTGCACACACAGCTCAAAACAGTTCCTCAAAAAATATAGGATAATTTTGAGAGTTGAAGAGTCCGACTAGTAGTTTGGAGAATTATTCATATTATTTATTACTTTGGGGTCTATACAGTTGCTTGATACTATAGGTTTAGTAACATATACTCAAAAATAGGATTGGGTTTGTTGAATAAAATATGCAAAATAGTCTTATTTCAGAGGTATTTATTTGAGAAAAAAGATCAAGCAAACAAGTAACATCACTTAAATTCATGTGAAGGATTCTAAGTCTAGAAAATAAATAATTGATCATGGCTAATCTGACTTCCTAAGCTCTGGTGTTTGCTACTTTACATCATGTATGCTCTTTTCCTGGTTGTGGAGGTTATGTAATAGCTACTGAGAAAGCCACTGCTTCCATCAATAATGAACTTGAGTGTAGTCTACCAATGACTTTCCCAGGGTTAATGTCATATGCAGAGATTTTCAAAAGTAATAAATGAGAAAAAATATATAAAACACCTCCAACAACCCCCTAGAAAATAATTTAACTTTGCAAACTTATTAATCATTTCTTCAAAGCTAATTCCACAAAGCAAAATCTTTGAGGAATGCATGTTTTCCTCCAATGAAAAGTACACTGATTTCTCCAGAATGTCTTAGTGATTTGTGATGCCTTACTGACCTCTTCAGGATATCAAGTTTCCTACCATTGTAAAGTCAGGAGGGAATAGAGATCATTTGCATAGTAATATTACAGTTGTTGTTAACCTCAAAAGGTCACAGAAGGTCAGTGAAACCAATATTTATTCATAGCCTCTTCCCCTCAGGATATCAGAGAGCTCCTATCACACTAGGGTTCACTGTCTCTGCCTGTTACACCCTTTAGAGAAGTCAGTGTTTCACTGGTTCTGGCAATGGCAGAAGGTGGATTGTTCTGTCAGCAACTATTGTTTCTCAGTTGCCTTGAGATATTATATGGTATATATTTTACCTCTATTTCTCAGAGTCTTTTAAATAGTGAGTGTGTATTTTTTGGATAAGACTTTCATAACAAAGTATAACAACCTGGATGGTGTACACAACAGAAATCCATTGTCTTGTAGCCCCGGAGCCCAAGTTGGGAGTCAAGGTGCTGGCAGGGTTGGTTCCTTCTGAGAGCTGTGAGGGAAGGATCTGTTCCAGGCCTCTTGCATTCGCTTGTAGATGCCATCTTCATGTTTACAGAGTGTGTCTGTCTCCAAATTTCCTCTTTTTATAAGGACACCAGTCTTATTAGATTAGGGCCCATTCTAATGATCTCCTTTTAATTTGATTACTTCTGTGAAGATCATATCTCTGAAGAAGGTCACAGTCAGAGGTACTAGGGATTAGAACTTCAACATATAAATTAGGGGTGAGGGGCATACAATTCAACCCATAACAGTGAGTCTGTCAAAAAGAATACATGGCCTGACCTCCAGGTCAACATGAGTGTCCAGCCAGTATTTTTTCCTTAAGCCATCTTAACATCAATCACTTTACAGCTATGATCATTTGTTGGATGTTTCCTTGTGACAGGCATTGTTAGACATTACATATAAAATTAGAAATAGTTTCCTAAAATATATACTTTTGAGAAGAGGTGGCTAGAAGGAGAGAGGTTTGGGAGGCTATGGCTCTAACCAAATGGGATGACAGAAGAAGACCCCACCTCAGTCCAGCAGCCACTATACTCCCTTGTCCCCAAAATCTTCATCTAAAAAGTGCTGGCTGTAGGACTCGATGTTTTCTTAGAGCCAGCAGAATTGTTCTGCAAATAAGCTCATTGAAATCTTAGTGGCTAATGTAGAGAATTTCTCACATATCTTACAGCTCTTTAGAGCTTAAAATTTCTTTGTGTCTCAGAGTAGCTATAAACAGTACTGAGAGTAAAAAATGTATGTGTGTACATATAAATATATATATATGCACACACACATATGTATATATATACATACATATATATGTGTGTATATATATACATACATATATATATAACTTCTTTGTTTTTTATGAGAAAAGGAAGTATATATATACACATATATACATATATATGTATATATACATTATTTCCTTGTTTTTATGAGAAAAACAAGGCCCAGAAAGATAAAATTATGGTGTCCAAGTCACAGATCTTCTAATTGGTGATTCTGAATATGAACTCTGATTTATAACCAAAGCTCATTGCACAGTCATACTGCTGACATTGAGAGCCAAATGAATCTCCTGATTACACTGCGAGTAGAATTGCTCAGCAGTATAAACAAGATTTACCAAGTCGAAGGATGCCCAGGAAGGAACGCCATGTGTTCATTCATGCACATGAGTACACACACACCTGCATGCTCTCACCTGTGTTCAAACACACCACTTCTAGTTATAATTTAAAACAAGGGAGTCGGTGTAATAGACAAGGTAGGCAAATGACTGATTTTAAAATACTTACAAATATACAAATATACAAAGTATACAAATGAGGTCAAATGAGATTTCAAATCTTCGTTCTAATACATCCAAGCCCAATAATTCACTGACAAATCTATCTACTTTAAACAAAAATAACAATTTGGGTGGCACTAAATTGGTAGTAATATTGCTTAGACATTTACACTCAGTGTGGAATGGGATATAGAGTCAATCTACTATAGTGACTTATTATTTTATGTAATTGATTCAACAAATATTCATTGAATCCTTCTGAATTTCCAAACATTTTACTAAATGTCAGGCCATGGTGAAAATGTAAATTGCAGGAAACAACAAACACCTGCTTTCCTACTTTCATTAAAATTATAAATATTATCACAGGTCTAAATTTGTATCGTCACTTCTTCTGACCTAACTTCGCTTATTTTTATACTATTCTCTGCTAGGTTTAATTAACAGCATCTATGAATTATCAAAATAACTGAAATAATATAGAGAAAAATGTGGCATAAAATAATGACTAGTTTTTCTTTGCCAACACCCCCTTTTTATTATAAATCCTCAGGCTTCATAATATCCTCATCTGTCAAGCTTGACTTTATTAGAAGGCATGCTCTTATAACAATGAGTGCAGTAAATTTGTATCTCCTCCAAAAAAGGGGTTCAATCAAAGAAAGTCATTTTATTCTGATTTGAGAAAATCTAATTATCTCTGCTGTCTTGACAATTTGCATATTTTACCCACAATGCACTGTAACACATTTTCCTTTAAAATTTATCATGACCTATAGATGTGTCACTTTTATCCTTGTGGCTACTGTTGAACAAAGTGATGGACAGATTGAGAAAGTCCTGCAATTACTGTTTCAGTCATATCTAACCAAATATATGTTAGGGAGAATGGATGGCAGGAGATTACAACTGTTCTGATATGATTCCTTTTTTTTTTTTTTCACTCTCCAAATCTGTCAGTGACTGTAATAGCATTGATACAATCTCTGAGCTGCTTGTCCACCATGACTTACACATTTTAAATTTAAACTAACTTTTCTATTTTTATATATATATATATATCTCATAATTTCTAAAGCTGTGGACTAGTAAACAGAAGGTACACAGCATGAAATGGGTAGGTAATTCTTTCCTCATAAATGTCTTGAAAGATAAAGCAAAGAGATAAACCAAACCAAAACCAACCAAATAAACAGAAATAAAGACAGAAACAAACAAAAACCTATTGCTATGACATTGTTAGATCAAACATGATTGGTAAACATAACGCATTTTATGTTGCATTGTACTTAGAAAAAGAAAATCATTTTAAGCAGGATTTGATTAATGAGACATTCAAGAGGTTAATTGAACTAAATTTTGACCTGCATTTTCTTCTAAAGGCTCATTATAAAGTTTGTATAACTCAATCTATCTCCTTAGAAAACACCACAGTTTCTTTCACTCAATTTTCACTCATTATTGTTGTTATTTGGTTTGGTTCGCTTTTAAGGATGGGCGAGTTTAGCACAGGAGCTAGGCTAGTCTTGAATTATGATGAGAAACAAAAAAGTCCTCATCATTAGAAGCAGATTTCCAACAGGCTTCTGAAATTTTTGAAAATGAAATAGCTCGTCTTTTGTCAAGCATACCAATGAATGCCACTTAACTCTCACATTCCCTCCATAAACTATTTCAGTTACAGAAAGAGGGGACCCTTTCATATCTTCAATTTTATGAACTTTACTTGTGATTTATTTCTGAAAATAAGAATCCTTGTTTCAGAGCCTGTTGCTCTCTTAAACATACTTCAGGAGTCTTTTTTGTTTTGTTATTTTCTCCCTTTGAAGCAAGTTAGCATTCTTTTTATTCCTTGCTACAAAAATTTTAGAAGTAATTGGAGCAAAATGAGCATTCAAATACAAGTTTTAAATCTAAAGGAATGTCTTATATACCAAGATTTCCATGATGGAAAGTGCCTTATTTCCTTTGTCTTCCTCCCCCAGCCCTTAGCTCTCTAAGGGTGGTCATAAATATTTGTCAAATGATATTTTAATTAGTTACTATTATTGTGCTCTTACTATGTAACAGATCCTGTGTTAACTACTTTTATGACTATCATTCCATTAAAGATCACAAAAATGCTATGATGTACGTAAAACAATTATCTCCATTTTTAGAAGATGAAACAGTGGGATTATGAAATGTATCCAGTTAAGTAAATAACAGAGACCTGACATCAATCTAACTAAATGTGTCAGGCTCCAAAGGCCATACTTTTAGCCATTACTCAATCACCAGTGTAAATGACTCTATTGTGTGCCAAGTATATCACATGCTTCCATGTAATCTTCAGTCTTCCTTGGAGATAGCTTGGGACCAAGTAAGTCATTCTAGCAACAGGTTTCATTTTCTCTTCTCCTGCTGTAGCAACTCTGGAAGCCACTTGTTGACAGTATCATAAGAGCCTCCAAATGACAAGTTCATGGGTGTCTATGTGGAACAGAGCCACCCTCCACTCCCCAAATGTGCTTTAGACTTGTGGTTAAGAATATGAGATTTGAAGGTTAATTTGTTACTTCAGCAAAATCCAGCCTTTCCTAACTGATATAGTGTCCTATGAGAAAGAAAAAAATGGCGTTAGTTACTAAATGAGTGAATAACTGATTTCATTGTTTCTAAGTGAGTATACCAGGGGTGCCAAAACAATGTATACAAGTGGACACTTTGGTCAACGTTGCTCAAGCAGTAGTTCTCTGTAATCAGAAGTGTCTGGACACTGATGGTAACCACTCTGAGCACCTCTTGTAATAGCAGAAGTCAAACATGACTTGTATTTATTTTTTGTTATTGGTATATATTGAGTATTACAATTTCAATAGTTTTCCTTTCTTAAAATGTATATACATTTTTTTGGCATCCTTTGTATATTGTCTTAAGAAGGATACACAATTTTCATAATTGTCACTAGATGACATCACACATGAAAATTTATTTGAAAGTTCTGAGATTTCTTAGTAGAAGAATGACAATAAAATAAAAAATGAAGATGCAGTAAAATATTACTAATATTAACTTTTGGAGAATATTTGATGGAGCATTTCTTTCTTCCTTTTAATCTAAGAGGGCAAATGTTATCGAACTTTTAACTTAGGGGGAAAAGGGTAATATGATACTCTGGACCTTTTTATTTTTCAGTTAATTATATTTATTTCATGATTATAAGCTACTTCTAAGTCAGAACTGTCAAAAACCCCCAAAACTTTGGGAAAGGAAGATTCAAATGCTGGGGACTTTCTCAGCTGGTGGTGGTGGGGGAATAGAGACAAAAGCCAGCCTGATATATGCTGTAAGTAAGGTCTTACTCTTCAGTGTAGTAAAGATTTCAAGAGAAAAAGGAGTCAGAGTTTCAAGTAATGTTAGTCTCTGTAAAATATGACTCACATAATGAGATTCATTTGCTCAAACTGGAGGGAAGAAAGACTGTTAGTTATAGAATTGTCTTTTCTAAAAATATACATAGAAAAAAAAAAACTATTAGAAACTTTACTTTGGGAGCAGAGAGAGTGTATATGTCTCAATAAGGGATAACCAAACCTGTGGAACATCGCAACATCGAACCATGTGGTTAGGTCAATCAGTGAATCATGTTGCTGAAACTGTACTTTGGGCTAGAGGCCAGAAGGCATAGCTGTTTATATTACCATTGGCAAGTCGTTAACATGCCCGGCTCAGTTTTGTGTAATTTATAGAAGTTTGTATAGTATGGAAAAACAATATCTGAAATCTCTCCTAGCTTTAGTATTCTGAAAATCTCTAACTCTTACAGTATAGCAGTTCAAAGCATGTACTCTGAACAGCTTTGTAACCCAGGATGTATTACCCAGCCTTGTGTAACAGTTTTTTGTTTTGTTTTGTTTTGTTTTGTTTTGTTTTGTTTTTTTATCTGTAAAATAGGAATAATAATAATAGGATATCTCTCATACAGTTATTGTGTGAATAAAGTTAGGATAATACACGGAAATGATTAGAATTCTGTCTGACAGGTAATACCCCTTAATAAAAAGAGTGACTTTCGTAGATAAAAAGGGCATATTTTCAAAATTGACTGTTCATTCCCTACCAGACAATTTAGCAAAGTTCTGCCCCAAGAGTGATCTCATTTGAGGTTGGCTAGGATTGTGCTTACTTAGCACAGTCGTAACTTGTGCGGTCCGCCAACTTTTATGCTAATGCTAAATATCTTTCTTCACGTGTATCTCTCCACAGAGTCTGATCTGACATTCTCTTCAGAGTAAGTTGGAATCAGTTGAATGTTAACAAGCATGATACTATTTTGGCACATTTGCATAATTCCTTTCTGATTATATCATGGTTGAAGTAGTAGTGCTTTGATGAAAGGGTTCTTTAATAAAGTCACTTTTCTTTTTTATTCATGGGCTAGACACCTCACCTCAAGAGAAGATTTATTCATTTCTCTGTTACCAACGTAATGGAGATGAGACCTGCTCTTCAGCTGGAAACTAATCTAGAACTGGAGGAACAGGTGCACACCGAAACTGGAATGGGTTTCGAGGCACTGTTTGTGGCTGAGACTAGAAAGATCAGTGGGGTCTGTTCCTGGGAAGCAATTTTGATAAATACAAAGCTTGGAGGATGGGAAAACCTCATTCAGTGACAAGATGCAGGTTTTCTGAAACGTGGGTCTTTTTTACGATTTAAAAGAAACTAAGTAAGGATGATTGGGCTAGTGTTTAAAACAGCAGTAAGAAGAAGCAAGCATGTGATAGTGATAGAAATTAAACTGCGAGAAACCCTTGTGGAAGGGCAAACGTCATAAGCATACTCCCTTCTCAGTCTCTTGGTGGCTAAAACCTATCTAACTCTGCATATTACTTTAATACAAAACTATCTTTTTCTTATGAAACCAGAGGAAACCTATACAGTATATTATTTTCGTTAACATCAAAGGCTTTTCTTTTATGTATTCATGTGTACTCTATCCTTTTGGCCCCTAAATTCTAGATTAAGCTAAAGAAATATGCTTAAGTTCTACCATTATCTTTCCTTCCTTTAATACCATGGAAGGAAGAATTATTTCAGTGGAAGATTCAGGAAGATGTATATTGGCAAATTAACACAACAAACACAGATATTATGCAATATACAGAGACTTGATAGCTTAAAAGTTCTGTATTCCTACAAGCTCATCTGGTTTTTCAGGGGGTCAACTCAACAGAATCTCAACCCGCACCCCAGGGATCTTTCTTCCATTACCTTGAACAGGGATTGATTAGTGCCTGGAAAATCCACACTGGGGTGTCAGTAATTGCTCAGCTACTCGCTGAGACTGTCTGTAGTCATTTCCAGAAGGTACAAGGGTGCTCTGATGACAATGTGATAGGTATCCTTTGTTTATATACTCCAGCATTAACTGAAAGACAAAGAAGAAATAACTTTGTTAGGGCATTTTGCAATTAAAAGAGCCAACCTACGACATTGCTTCTTTCCTAGAACACTGCCATCACAGAGCATAGTTAGCTCTAGCTGAGGCCTGCCTGTCTCTTTCACAGTAACACCAGCGCATGACATATTCGGGGGAGGCGAGGCTATCATCTGAGCCAAGACACTAATTATGAAGAACATGAAAGGATGCTAAATTTGGCTTGAGAACAAAAGCAAATACTGTTCTTTTTAAAAATCAGTTCTAACATTTGATCTTCTTAAGAATTTATGGTGGTTGTAATAACACTGGAAAACAACACTACATAAAGGATTAGTAAACATTGCTAAGAAAGAATTGGCCCAAAGATAACACGGTTACATTCAGTGAAGAAATTGGGTTCCCCATCAGAGCCGCTCTCCTCATTTATTCAACATTTTTGTGCCTTTTGCAGTAGATGACGTATCTGGTTTGCCAAATCATTTCCTGGTTTAATTATTTATAACAATTATCTTTACTAATATGGATAAAATTGTACAATTGTTTGTTGCTCTCAGTGAAACCTGTCTGATGAAATGTAGTGCGCAGGAGACTGTCGCATGCAGAGAGCCTTTTCTTAGCCACATGTTCTCAGTCTGCACTGCTCTCTGCCTTACTAGGGATGTTGCCCTCTACATCCGCATCCCTTCATCCCTCACCACTTCACAGAATCAGTTCCGTCTGAGCCAGTATGCACCCTCCACCCAATTGAGGATGCAGTGGTTTAGCCTCAGCATTCCATCTGTGTACAGTGAAATCTTTACAGTTCAAATCTGGGAATCCCTCCTCAACAATGGAAGAGAAGCATGTCCTGGTTATGTCGGCTGTCAGAGAGAATGCTAATACTGTCAAATCGTCTCCATACCTACAACATTTATAGTACAGCTACAGGAATTAGTATCAGAAGCGCTTGGAGTATATTTTTTTCCCTAAAAGCTTACGTAAAGTTTAACTCTGATAACCAACATAAAACCCTGGTCCTCCCGGGTATAGAGGTAGAGTTGTTGCAAAGAAAATACTTAATCCAGGAAGAGACCATCCATTTTCAACTTTGCCGGATGAATCCAACCCATAACATGCTCTACAATGCCCCAGGAGGGATAAAGTCCCCTTTGTTTCTCTTCTCTGAATGTTCTTCCTGGATAAATGCAGGCACTTTTCCAATTCATGAATATTTCCTTCCAGCAAGGTCTGATCAGTGTAAATGAATGGCTGAAATGGCAGAGTAAATAGATATGTGCCTGGAAAACCAAGTTCACCATCCTGGGAAGGTCAAA
Source organism: Rhinolophus sinicus (assembly GCF_036562045.2). Lineage (NCBI taxonomy): Eukaryota > Metazoa > Chordata > Mammalia > Chiroptera > Rhinolophidae > Rhinolophus > Rhinolophus sinicus. Next base: position 17,336,191 of record NC_133753.1, read on the forward strand.
CCGAGATGAAATGCAAGAGAGTCACTTTTCAGCCACGCTGATTCTTTCTAGATGAAGCAGTGGTGGAAAGCACATGCTGGCAGCACTGCTATGAAGATAAGTTTGACTCATTGAGCAGCAGTAGTAAACCTGGGACATTGCAAACCGCCAGTAATGCTGGTAAACAAGTGTTCGCTCCTGGTAACAGCTGTGTGGGTTTGCAGTACCAGGTGTGCTGTGTAATCTCAACTCAATGCCACATTTATCACTTAAGAGTTGTCAAATTACATCATGCAGACTATCCCTCTGGCAGTTGTCACAAATGAAGCTGGGTGTCATTTGTCAGGGGGCTCAAGTAACTGGATTTGCAGGTATAATGTAAATCAGAGATCATATCAAATAGGCTCCAATAAAAATACTGTAATTTGGAGAAATAGTTAATGAAAACTTCTCCAAAGCCATTGTCCTGGATGTTTTCTACAAACCACTCAATTCTGGTATTTGTAAGAAGCCAATGAAAAACTTTCTTGCTGGGGGGGGGGGGGGAATATATATATATATATATTTGACAACCACAAAGGCGCGGGGGTGGGGGAGTGCATTGACAGTCACGTTAAACAATTGTGATGAAGAGATGTAGACTGCTGATAAAAACTGTTGCAAAGTCAGTCAAAAACCAGACTTTCCAATTTGCAGATGATATTATATATTCTGTTGTAATAATGGGAGAGGGGCTGGACTACAGAGTTTCTAGGTACCAGTTAGGTAATTAGTTTTATGGTAAATTTCTCCCACTGCTACATAACACTCTTAATAAACTGAATTCCCCTATCAGTGATATTGAGCCTCTTTGAATACTGAATCATAGAATTTATGAGTTGGAAAGTACCTTGGGAGTTGTCTAATATATCCTCCCTCTGATATCTTAAGCTTTTCTAGAGAATCCCTTTAAAGTCACCGAGGAGCTTCTACTCCAATATTTCTAGTGATAAAGGACTCAGTACTTCGTAAGAAATATATTTCATTCCTGAAGATCACATTTCTCAATTAAACTAAATTATTCTTCCACATGATTTTATACACTAGTCCTAATGCAATCCATTTGCTCCTACTGCTTTCCACCAGAATTAGTTTTCTCGAGGGCAGAGGCGGTGTTTGTCTTGCATTTTTCACCTATATCATTTAACACATGGCCTGGCAGTGGACAAAGTAAATACATATGTTTATTGAATAAGTGAAACAACAGCAACTAAACCTCCCATCTTATCATATCTTGATAATCATGAAAATGTTTAAGAACAGTTAAATATCATTTAATTCACATCTCATCTTTAAATTTTTACTCATTTACCATCCTGATTGCTCATTTATGAGCTTATTTAAGTATACCAGTTCAGACAATTAAGTTCATGAACTTGTGGCAACAATGTTGCTAATCTTTTTTGAAATGAGAGGGATTATTCATTATGCATTTGTACCAACCAGATAAACAGTTAGCCAAGTTTACTGTTTGAAAGTGCTGAAAAGGCTGCATGAAATAGTTAGACGACTTGAACTTTTCTCCAACAATCCATGGCTCTTGCATCACGACAATGCACCAGCTCACATGGCACTGTCTGTGAGGGAGTGTTTAGCTAGTAAACAAGTAACTGTATTGGAACACCCTCCCTACTCACCTGATCTGGCCCCCAATGACTTCTTTCTTTACCCGAAGATAAAGGAAATATTGAAAGGAAGACATTTTGATGACACTCAGGACATCAAGGGTAATATGAAGACAGCTGTGATGGCCATTCCAGATAAAGTTCCAAAATTGCTTTGAAGGGTGGAGTAGGCACTGGTGTCAATGCATAGCTTCCCAAGGGGAGTACTTCAAAGGTGACCGTAGTGATATTCAGCAATGAGGTATGTAGCACTTTTACTAGGATGAGTTCGCGAACTTAATTGTCCAACCTCGTATGCATGAGTGTGAGTGTGTGTGTGTTCGCACACACACACATACATTTTGCGAAAGAGAAAATATGTCTACACCTTATCACATTAATGCTAGTATTCCTTGGCCCTTAACTTTAAAATAGTTTTATCAGTTTTACCTAGTCAGGAGCACCTTGTCCTAATGTATCAAAACCACAGTGTACAGTCATAGTGAGGACACCGTCACTTCCCATATCTCCCTCTTTCAAAGTCATAGATTCAAATAAATGCAATATTAAGAACAATAGTTACTGATTTCTATCACTTTCTTATGTAGGACTTGGAATATTAATAGATCTACAAAAGAGTTCCTATCAAAATGAAGATCATTGACTTCTAATTGATGCTATAGAAGCCTGTAAGGTCCCTCAAATGTTAAATTATACACTTTGCTTAGTTTTCTTTTTTTTTTTTCCCTTTAAAATTGAAGACTTCAGAAAGTTACACAATTCAGCTTTTTATCTTTCCCTCATAACTTAGGTTATATCTAATTCCCAGAATCCCAGTGTCATTAGCAATAGAGCTGGCATTTTTGCCAGTTATTGATAAAGATTATGAAAATTTCCCAGGGTTCAGTTATTTCTAAGAAAAATAGTTTATGTAACAAGTATTAATTTAGCACCTGCTGTGAACAAGAGATAACTCTAACTACCATCCCTTACAGAGATTATATTTGGGGTGTGTGGGAGAAACCAAAGAATAAACAGAAAATTATGAGTGAAGAAATTGATATTAGATAATGACAGTGGAAAAATAGAACAGGCCAGGTGTTCTGGCCAAGAAATGGGCATAACAATGTTGGTGAAAGACTGAAGGTGACATTGAGCAAAGGAGTAAAGGAGAAAGGGGTTAGAGTTATGCAGATAATTGGAGGAAGCAGACAGAGCAGGCTATTTTGATGCTGCTCAAACCATACTGTGCATATAAATAAAGACCAGTCACACAGGGGTCTGTAGATAACCCAACAGGGCACCATAATTTGTTATAATCTGTTGGTAAGAGATATAAAGGGAAGAGGAAAGAAGAAGAATTTTAGGTAGAAAAATCATAATATTTTCTATAAAATAGACAAGTACTTCCCCAACCCCTCATCTCAGCATAATGCTCAGCTTTTATGATTTTCATTTCTGTGGCCATTATTTGAAGCTATTTTACCATAACTTTCTCATTTTCATGTGTTGTCTCACTTTGGGATTCCATTAGGTGCTAAATGTGTAGGTATCAAGAGTATCACATGGGAGCCTCCTTTGCATGAGAATTCTGGAAACAAATTTGCATTCAGAAACCGATGGGAACGGTTTCAGGAAAGCTATTGAATTTTCATATGGGTGCTCAAATGAAACCTTTAAGCCATTTGAATTTATTTCATTGCTACACAGAGATTATATAAATTTGCATTACCTTTTGTAATATATATTTACTTATTTTTCTCAGCCCTATGGTAAACCAGAAGAGCACTAGACTTCATAGAAACTCTATTATACAAATTAAAACATCTGAAACGATTTTAGGGTATATTATGCATGTGACACATGTGTGTGAGCTTTTTCTCTTACACATACATACACCCCTGTAGTTTATTTCTGGAAAACAGATAAACCAACTCTGTTGGATAGGAAAAAGCTTTTTAGAGATAGCATCAAATCTTCCACATATTATCTTTTCTTTTCCTGTTCTTACTTGGGTGCTTAGGTAATATAATTTATTTCCACCTTGGCCAATCTCCTGTGACAGAAAACTTAAGGTGATGATTCTGTGTGGGAATTAACTGTGATAAAATCATCCCATCTTTGGATATCTTGACTTCATGTGTTTATCATCATTTAGAAAAGTGGTTGAAATGTTACCTTTATGATGGGGACTTAAAGAAACAAAATAAATGCTAAATGTCTTTCATTGGCTTTGCCTATGGTTTGAGTGTAATATGGGTCACAGAAATCTATTTTTTCCTTTCTGAACAGAGCTAATCAACATTTATCTATTATAGAAATAATTCCCTTAGCGGTTCTTGGGAACCAGAATATAGCCCTACGATCTATACCTTAATAGCATTTCTATATCATTGCAATCTAATTTCTAAGTTGAGCTGAATGTAAATGGCATTTGCCCATTGAATTTTTTAAAAATTAAAATAATTTTATTTTAGTCCTGTTCCCATAATGCTCTTCTGGTATACATATTAAATATTTTTCTCTAATTCACACTCTGAGTTTCATAAATTAATATTGCTGTTTTGATTTCAGTTAGACTTTTTAATTTTCTGATAAATCATTTGGATGAAAGGGAATTCTTTGTCAGTTGGATCCTGTTTGCATTATCAGTGAATTATTCACCAGTCCTCTCCCCCACGGTGCTCAGAATATTGGCCCTACTTTTCTTCAGCCCCTGGTGTTTTTCTCCTTCTTAGGACTTCATCTGAGTAGAAGAGAGAAAACTGAGGCCATGTAGAAGGATTCCTTTTTTCTGGGGCTGAGTGTCATGACAGGAGAGCCTGTGTTTCATGTCCCCAGCTGAAAAATAATGGCTTTGCCCCTATACTCATTTTGATGCTCCAAGAATGGAGCAAATGAAAGGGAGGAAGTGTCCCCTCTGCCAAAGTAAATGAACATGAAAAAGTTCATCATCTCCTTCATAACCACTGTAGGTTGAACAAGCTGTTCCCCTTGGGCTCTTCTCTTTAATTTTTTCCAAAACAGAAGATCTAGTGGAAATCTGTGCTAGAAAAGGTCACTGCAGATAGGGTGGTGCTCATCTGCAGACTAATTGGAGACCCTGAGATCCATCCTGGCCTGGCACCCACGGAACTGGAGGAAACAACGTGGCTTAGTGGAAGAGCAGAAGCATGAGCAGTTACACCATGTATCTGAGAGCATTCCTTATGGCCATTGTGTAATCTCATTTTCCCTGACACCACCCGCATTGCAACCTTTATCACTTTAGCTTTGGATTAATAACTTGTTCCCAGCCACTGGCCTGTTCCCATTTATCCCTCCAAGCTGTCACGCTCTGCCAGATTAATCTTCCTACAAGTGGGCTTTGCATATATCCTCCCTCTGCTTTAGTGCCGGCAATTGGTCCCTCTGTTACTCCGCAAGATAATGATCATACTCCTTAATCATAGTGTTTGGCACATTCTGATCTGTTCTTTCCCTGTTGTTTTAAGTAAGGCCTCTGTTCAAATCTAGTCTGCTGGGTCTTTTTTTTCTGAAGAAGACAGAAATATCTTTTCCACACACTGTGGAAAGCCTTCTTGGTTTCTTTCCCCCATGTTTATATACTTTTTCAAAAATCAGTTTATGCTCTACCTGACCCTTTAGGACACACCCCCTTGCAAGAGTGTGTGTTCCAATCTTATTTCTCAACACTTCTCCTTCCAGACCCTGGTATGAGGAGCACAGGCTTTGCAACTATGCTGTTATGCTCCCATGTGCCTTAGGCTATGCTATTAGGACAATTACCTACCAAGTCATCATCTACCCCACCCCTTCCCCATGATCCTCTTTGTCTCTTGTGCATCCTGTGAATTCCTGCATACCCTACAAGGCTCAAACCATTTACTTCCCCCCACCCCTAGATTTTCTCAACACAATCCCTGGAAAGAATTAGATTCATCCTCATCTGCCTTCTCATTCATCTTTATATATACGCTTTTTATTGCATGCATATTTTTTTAGAGTTAGTGTTTACATGTTTATTTCTTCTACTTCTTAACCTATTCTGCAACTTATTGAGGATAGAAGATGAGATATATTTGCATGTCCCCCAACCTTAGAATAGTAATTGACACATATCTGTGCGTAGTAAGGGTTTATCATTAATAACAGTGACTTAGTTTCCTTTTTCATAAATTTCAAGTAAAAGTAAATTTATCTCTTCAAGTAATCATGATCATTTCATCAATCTCATCAAAAGTAATAGTCTTAATAAATGCCGCTCTTAAACAAGTGAGTATCTTTTTTTCTTAGGGTCTCTAAGCTCTGAGTACGTGGAGAGTAAAGAGTTTATCCTACCAGGAAAGCTGAAAAATATGAAGAGCTCATTTAAAGCAATTCAACAGGCAGGAATGAAAAAGTTATTTCTGGTCTTTTTTAAGCCGGAGAGTTATTTTATTTATTTGTTTATTTGTATTATAAGTTTCCAGCATACAGCATTATAATTTCACATCTGTATACACTACAAAGTGATCACACCCAAAAATCTAGTTACTATTCATCACCTTACAATGGACCCCCTTCACTCCTTTCATGCATTCTCAATCCCCTTCCCCTCTGGTAACCACCGATCTGTTCTCTGCATCTATGAGTTTGTTTCCGTTTTATTTTGTTTGGTTGCGTTTGTGCGCGCACGTGTGTGTGTGTGTGTGTGTGTGTGTGTGTGTGTGTGTTAACATTCCACATGTAAGTGAAATCATTTGGCTTTCCTTAGCTGACTTATTTTACTTAGCATTCTATCCTTCAGGTCCATCCATGTTGTTCCAAGTGGCAAGATGCCATTGTTTTTAATGGCAGAGTAGTATTCTTTATCCACTCATCCATCGGCGGATTCTTAGGTTGTTTCCATATCTTGGCTGTTTATATATAAAAAAACAAACAAACACTGCAATGAACGTAAGAACGTAAGGGTTCATATATCTTTTCTAATTAGTATTTTCCTATTCTTTGGATAACTACCCAGAAGTGGGTATGTCTATAATAGTCTATTTTAAGTTAATAGCAACTTAAATTTGAATACATTCTAAAGACTTACATTTTTGCTTCCCACCATGTTTTGTATTTTAAATGACACTTTACTTGTTTTTATTTTATGTATCCTTTTACTACTTTTGTCTTTTAACCTTAGGATTTGTTTTGTAAGCGATTGTTCTACTACTTTTATTTACATTTACCTCCGCCAATGAGATTTTTACCTTCATCTGTTTTCTTATTATTCGTGCCATTTCTTTTCTGCTTAAAGATGTTCCTTTTACATTTATTGTAAAGCCGATTTAGTGGTGATGAGCAACTTTAGGTGTTGCTTATCTGGAAAGCTCTTAATTGCTCCTGTTTTGAATGGTAACCTTGTCAAGTAGAGAATTCTTGATTGTAATTTTTTTTTTCCTTTCATCACTGTAAATATGTCATGCCACTTTCTAGCCTGTAGAGCTTAAGATGAACAATCTACTGATAGCCTTATAGTGTTTCCCTTGTACATGGCAAACTGGTTTTGTTGTTGTTGTTGTTGTTTTCTCTTGGTGCTTGTAAGATTTTTATCCTTAATTTTTACCATTTTAATTACAATGTGTCTTAGTGAGTATCTCCTTCTTGGCTCTGGATGTTTGTTTTCTTCCCCGTATCAGGGAAATTTTCAGCCATTATTTTTTTTCAAACAATTTTTCTAGCCCTCTTTCTGTCTCTTCTCCTTCTGTAACCCCTGTAATACAAATGTTATTTCACTTGATGTTGTCCCAAAATATTTTCACTTTTAAAAATTCCTTTTATACTTTGTTGCTCTGTCTGGCTAGGCTTCATTGATTTGTCTTTCAGTTCACTGATTTGTTCTTCTGTTCCTCCATTCTGATTTGAAACCCTTTAGTATTTTTTTTTCCAGTTCAGTTATGACTTTCGTTTATCCATTCTTCTGAGTTCATCGAGCATCTTTAAGAACATTACTTGAATTCCTTGTGAGTATATTACTTATCTCCATATTCTTAAGGTCTTTTTCTGGTGTTTTGACTTGTTCGTTCATTGGGAACATATTCCTCTGTCTTCTTAGTTTGCTCGACTCTATGTTTGTTTCCATGTATTAGGCAAAACAGCTACATTTCTGTAGGTGATGCTTCCTCACACCCTTCCCTAGCTCTTGGTTGTCTCTCCACTTTTGTTCTTGTTTAGTGAACCTCAGTTATTCTTGATATGTCCCCATTGTTGAAGTTGTACCAGGACTTGTCAGTGTCCCAAGGGGAGGAATCATTTAGCACCCAGTTTCTGGTTGATTGGAAGCTGGAGCCTCAGGCAGCAACTTTATATAGTCCTGTGGGACTGCAGTTGTTATCCCTGCTGGGCTCCAGGCCAGGGTATCCAGAAGTGTCTCCTGGGTGACAGTTGGCAAAATCAAGACTCCAAATGAGTTCTGGGACATCATGTTGAGCTATAGTGAGGCCAAGAATGTGCACAGAGATGGTGTCCCCTGGCTTTTTTTTCCCTGGGGCAGCCTCTTTCGCAGATAGGCATGTGGGAAACCTGAAGCCTCATGCTCCACACTAAATAGACTTTTCTCACAGGAGGATTGGAGTTAAGCTTCCGTCTGCTCTTTCTGCAGTGACCTGGGAATGATGGCCTGATAGGAACTGCCTGTCAGATTGGTAAAGTCCCATGCAGCTCAGTTACACCAGCTCCCTTGTCCACCAGGGGAAGGCAATCGAAGGGTGGGTTGTGCAAGCCCTGGGGGCTTCAGTAAGACAGCTGCAGAGGGAAGGGGGCAGGGCACACTCACTGGTTTCAGGAACACATGAAACCATGAGCACATGTCTTGAGACTTCAGTGGTGCAGTGAGAGAGCGCCTTGTCTGTGTGTGCATGCCAGCTTTCAGCTGGAATGACCACTGTGTTCTTCAGCCCAGTTGGGGGCAGGGGCAGTTTTGCAGCTTTAGCTAGGCAGTAGGAGAATGCTATGACCATTCATGCTGGCCGCCCCATCCATAAAGCAGGGGAGTGTTGCAACCACCCATGCTCTGTGGTTTCATCCTGGCAGTGAGATAGCAACTGCTCTCCTCCACTTGTCTTAGCAAGGCAGCAGGAGGGTGCTCTGTCTGAGCTCAGTCTGCTGCATAAGCACGTTAGGTGGAGCATGCAATAATGGTATCTGCAAGCTTCTCGGTCTCTGGGGAGCACTTCAGTTGTCCTCTGCCCCTCCAGCGCACGCTTTTGGGATAGAAAATGAATCTCCTTCCCATATAATATAGGTGCTTTTCAAACTGCTGGGGTTTGTTGTTTGTTTGTTTGTTAGTTAGTTAGTTTTTTGGATGTCCCGGAGTGAGTGAGACCACACATGAACCCTTTAAGAGAGGAGTCTCAGTTTCCTATAGTACTTTGTGTCCCTTAGCTATCAACCCCATTGGTGTTCTAAGCCAGGTATTTTGGGGGCTTGTCTTCTCCATGCATCTTCTAGGGGTTGGGATGTCAGATGTGGGCACCAACCCTCCCTCAGGAAGAAGCGCCTGTCTGATGAGAGCCCTTCCTGTGGTGTGTTACCATTCCTGGATGAGGTTTGTTGTGAGACCTGTCTCTGCCTGGTCTTCCTTCCCTGCTCAATGTGGTTCTTTTTATCTTGTTGTGGACAACAGCTTGTATTGTTTTCAGATCATTTACAAACACAAACCATGCATATGTATATGTAAATTTGGTGAAACGGTGGGAGGAGGTGAGTTCAAAATCTTTCTTCACTGCCATCTTCCTACTTCAATTCCCTGACTTTTCATAAAGAACAGGCTGAGGTTACTGCAGAATAACAGACTGTAATACTGACCTTTCATCTATTCTCCAAAGAAGTGAACACCTTTCCATACAAAGATCAGCATTAAAATAAAAAAGATAACCATAGCTGTAGCTATGGGAACCCTTCACTCCCCTGGTTTTGATTTTTTTTTTTTTTTTAAATCAAATCTCAGAGGGATTTGTTTTATCATCCCTAATAAAAGGTGCTACTTAGAAAAAAGAATTGACAGCTTGCAAGTTATGAGACATGCATCTGATCTGATGCAGGCCTGTCAGTCAGTCAGCTCCTCCATCAAGAATAAGGTAGGTAATAAATTACTGGGATCATCGAGCAAATCAAGAAATGTAAACTCAGACAGTCATTCCTGCAGTTCTGCTATTTTGCACTGGTTTTCTTAAAATCCACTTCATCTCAAACATTGGGAAATGTTAACAGATGTTAGTGACCTGCATTCTTTTTCTCCGTAGTTCAGCAGACAGAAGTGAAAGAGTTAACAATGTGTGTAAGATGTTGCTCTGACATAATTTGCATTCCAAAATGGAGCAGAGAGTTATGGGGAAAAATTATATCCCTCTTGGCATGTTTTCAAGCTAAATTTGGGAGACCAGAAAAATCTGAATAAATTATAAAGCCTACACCAAACACCTTAGAAAGTGACTTAAACTGAACCCAATTTTATTTTTAATGTTCTCAAAAGACTAATTTGACACCTTGACTTTTGTGTGTTAACAACATTCAGCACTGCTCTTTTTAATTATAGAATTTCTCTACATTAAAATTAGATCATAAATACCTTTTTTCCTTTTTTTTTTCCAAAAACAAAAGAACTAGACCAAAAGATTGAGCCCACACAGAAAATTGCAAAATGGATAATTTACACATAGGAATTGTAAACTTTTGAACTATTTGGACTCCAGGATACCTCTCTCTCTCCCACACACTCACACACACATACACCCCCCACACACACATATCCCAAATATATATATATATATATATATATATATATACACACACACACATATATATACATATATACATATATGTGTGTGTGTGTGTGTGTGTGTATATATATATATATATATAGTGCTGAAAATAAACACTTGGAAGGATTTATTCTCTTAATAGTACAGAAATATAGACTAAAATCTTTACTCTCCCTTTTTTGGACATCTTTTGAATAAACTACTTTAACAGTCAAAGAAGAAAAAAGGGGATAAAGAAGAAATCTATAAAGAATGAGGAGGCAGAGGCAGAGGAGGAGAGAAGGTGAAATAATGCAAGCTTAACATGGTAGCTGACTCCACAGTAACGACAGTGAGCAAGGCAGATAAAACCTGTGCTACCGTGGAGCATATAAACTAGAAAGGATTTAAAATATGTTCAAAATGATTTGCTTATTTACTAAAATGATTCCTCAAGGTCAGTGCTCCTTCTTTATCCTGTGGTTTCAAGCACGTGTGAGCAACTCCCCTTTCAGTCGGTACGGGCACGCATTCGAAAAGCAGTTTCACATAGAAGCTTTGCAGCCTGGGCCACGGAGTCTTGCCACCATTTCTCCCCTTCCCCTCTCCTCTCCTCGCCTCCATGTTGCTCAACTGCGTCATGTCTTCATTTTAAGCAGGAGCGGTGGGATTGAACAGTGATGTACATCTGAGTCTTAAACAACCCAGGTCTGAACTGCACCGGTCCACTTATGTGCAGACTTTTTTTCAATAAATATACAGTCTGCCTTCCATATCTCCAGGCTTCATATACGATTCAGGAAGCAGACTGTATGCATTGTTCTACACCATTTTCTATAAGGGACTTGAGTACCCTTGGAATTTGATGCCCAGAGGGAGACCTGGAACCAATGCCCCACAGAGACCAAGGGACAAGTGTAGGTAAGTTTTGGGAGAGTCAAAAGTTATACGCAGATTTTTGACTATGCGTGTATGTGTGTGTGGAGGGGTGCCCTTAACCCACACATTGTTCAAGCATCAGAGCCTCCTTTTGTTTCCCTTGCCCCCTATTTTCTCCCCTTTTCACTTCCCAGAGCCCTTATTTGCTCCGTCTCTCTTCTTCCTTTAAAAACTTCAGTCACCTGTGTCTTAGTTGGAGTAAGGCTCGGTTTATACTGAAGTCTCGCTTCCCTATTATAATAGGCTGAATAAAATGTCCTGCTGCCTTTAACAATTCTGAGGTGCCATTCTTTTCTCTCTTTCAATAGGGCATGTTGACTATGTAGGGAGCAGTGAATTGGTAAAGCTTGTAAAGAAGGTGGGCATTATTCCATACATCGTGTAAATGGCAAGTGAAAGAGAACATACTCACCTACACAGACAGCCACAACTCCGGTACCGCCTGTGCTCACATGTGCATGTTGGCCCCCTGTTCTTGGGGCTTCTCACTTTTTTTAAGCAAAATCAGAGATAAGAATTTTTTTGAAGTAAACTTGCCATACTTTTAAAGTGATAACTCAAATTACCAAATACTGTAATTACCAACTTAATAAATATGACACATACACATACACATACACACGCACACAGGTTTCCTCACTTATTCTGGCCCATTATGCATGAGAATGTGTATGTGTATATGTATATTTCAAAGTCATCCTGGATTCTACAGAGGCAGAATAAGAAAAGTCTTTCCTGTCATTTAATGTAAATCGCTAAGCTCACCATTGCTTCAACTGCTTGAGAAAATATTGCAGTCAGAATAACACGTGTGAGGTGCCTGTTCTGTAAACTTCACAGAGGGATTCTATCTCCGGGCTGTCAATTACCTTTCAGTCCTGCTAAATTCATTTGAAAAACAATCTGTTCCTGAGATACGGATTATGTGTCTGAATAAACGGAGATGTTATGCTCAGCAGACATCACTGTGAGTGTGGACACCACCTCAGTTATTGTGTCAGTGCTAGTACAGGGTAGCTACCGATTTTTAATTGGGTTACATTTGAATGCTCTGTTTCCTTTGTGTTAACATTTCACCTTGTGTCTCATCACCAAATAAAGGTTAAAATCGCAGAAAGATGGGCATCTAAATAAAACTGTAACCAAAGAAAGATCTATCTTGAATATTTTTATATCTTCTGCCCACGCTTGCTTCTCCTCTAAAAAGCTAAGTACTCTTTTTCCTTTCTTCTTTTTCCACTTGTTTTTTTTTTTATGTTCATGTACGTCTCCTTCCTTCTGTTTCCATTGCCTATTATTAGAGTTTTAAAGTAATTATTAACATAGTAATGTTTATGAAAGAGGTCGTTCCTAATTTCTACCTAGTGTACTGTCATTATACATAGGACTCCCAGGGAAGGTTTTTTTAACGAAATGCAGAAAATTGGGGGAACAAGCTATACTCAAATTGGACATGTGGTTGTCTGCACAGGATGCCTCCCACATGCCACCCTGAAATAGTTTGGATGAACAACCCTGTCTCCAGTTTGATAGGTAAATCTTGATTTTTTTCCAATTAGAATATTGATTTTCAAACCTTTGAATCTGAGGGAAGACCTGAAATTTAGTGGATTAAAAAAGGGGGGAAATCTGCAAAGAAGAAAGAGAGACAGCTAGAGACCTCGTGGTGCCAATGTTTTGAGCATAAGGAAAGTCAGCGGGAGGTAAAGCAGACTTGTAGAACAGGACAGAGCTAAAGGAATTGCAGAGGGATACAGCTGCAACCCGATAACAGAAACCTCAGGAATAGATTCTTATCTGGAGCCTGCCTATAATTTTTCATTACATGAGACAATAAATAACATAATTTCAGCCAATGGGAGTTGAGTTTGCTGTAATTTGCAGACAAAAACATTTAATTGATACACATTTAATTGATCAATTTAATTGATCAATGCAAAGTCATGTAAAAAATGTTAAATGTCTGCTAGGCCTATTAAGCTGGATATGACTTGACTGAGTATATCAATTCTGGGGCTTTCTAGCCAAGTGGCTTTAAGTAAGTTAACTAGAGTCTCATTGCCTGCATTTTTTTCTTCTGTAAAGTGGTTATTATAATACCTATTTTATAGAGTTGTTGGAATTATTTTATAAAAATATGTGAATGATTAGGAACTATATAAGATACTTGGGAAGGAATGGCAACAATAAAACAAGAATTTGGGCTTGGTTGTCCATGAAAGCAAATTAATGGCAAACCTGGACAATCCTCCTTCAACTAATGGCAAACAGAGAAGTCTCTCCCAGCTCACTACCAGTAACCTTGTCCCTTTAGCAAGAGCACTGGAAGTTTTTCATTCCCGCGCACTTACATGTGTTGCACATTTCTGTGTGCCTCCCACTCTTCAAAATGTTAGAGCTATGGCAGCAAACATAATGGACAGCATTTTCTGCTTTCATGAAGCTCATCTTCTAATGGCATTAAACAGTAATCAAAATGCATGTAAAATACATATAACATACTAGATGGTGATGCATACCATGGGGAAAACTTTAAGCAGAGAAAATAAATGATAGTTTGGGGGAAGAATTGTTATTAACCTAATCAAGAAAGTGTTCACAGAGAGTGGAGGATTTGTGAAAGGTCTGAAGAAGGTAAGAGAGTGAGCCCTGCAAACATCTGAGTGAAAACCATTTAGGCCGAGGAAACACTGTGTAGAAAGGACCCAGGGCAAGAGCAGGCCCAGTGAGCTCAAGGAACTCTCAGAGGCAACTGAGCAGCCATGGGTGAAGGAAGGGATGATTAACAGACCATGACGTCCTCAAGGGTAGCGTCCCCTTGGTAACAGAGACAAACACAATGCTGATGCCCTTAAACATATGATGAGTCAGCTGGCTTCCTTTGTTTGAATTCTATCATCTAGCCTCCTTTTCTTGTTACCAAAAATACTTAACATGTTCTATTATTATGAAAACTATCAAATAGGAAACAAAGGAAGTTTCTTGCCCTACTGTCATTGTCACTAATCCCCATTCCCAGGAGACTCTATTCTTAACTCTTTCTTCACATGGTTACCACCATAACACTAAATAATATTCTTAAATTATCACTGCATAGTTTAGCAATCTTACACAATAACCCTTGACTTACCTATATTAGGTGAAATTTAGGGCACTTTTTTGCTCCTACTTTCTTCCCCCCTCCCAATTCTTTTCCACTTTCTATAATTATACTTTTAAGTAAAAGTTAAAAATATACATCTTTCTTTATTTCTCCAATAACTGAAGACATTATTTCTTGATTCTCCATTCTGATTATTTAGCCTACGGACAGTTCTTATTCTTCTCTCCAAGCTCTCCCCACCTCTACCACCTTCCACCTTTTAAATTGTGTCATCTGTACTCATATATTTACTTTAATATTTTCAAGACTGGTAGTATTTACATACTCTTCTGTGACAATTAATTTTGAAATCAACATAATTTTTTATGCAAATATCCATTGCTGATGATTATGTTTTCTTCCATCTATCCATTCCTTCGAAAACTCCACTCTCAGGTCCTGTCTTTTATTCTTAAATACTATATCTTTATTTTAAGTTTTATTTCTTCCGTGTTCTTCAAGTGTATGAAGCCCAGGGAAATAACCCTGTCATTGTCCCTTTCACATTCATACTGTAGCCTTTTATCTTCCTTCTTCAGTATGTAATTAGTGTCTTTTAGCTCTGGCCCAAAACAGGTACTTGAGGCCTTCTCTTCTTTTTTATACTAGATTAGATCCACTGTTTTCCTAACCTCCAGTCTTTCTTTGTCTCAACTGAACTTTCTTTTTCCTGGAGAGTATCATCAAGTAACTTGTTTTTAAAAATTATATAAGAAGACAATTTACTGGGCTCTTATGACTCTGAAGATATCTTTATTGTGTCTCCATACTGAGGTTCACAGTTTTGCTTGATGCAGAATTCCAAGTGGAAAATATGCATGTTTTCCTCAAGCTCTGGATGCAATTCTCAGTTGCTATGCCTGATGCTAGTCTAATTCTTGTGACTTTGGACATATTTCTCTTCTTGAAAATGTGTCTAATGTATTTATTTGATTCTTTGGGTTCTGAAATAGGTCAATGATACGTTTAAGTATGGGATCTTTTCATTCATTTTGTTAGAAATTCAATGCTCTTTCCATCCGAAGATAAAGTTCTTTCTGCTCTTAGAAATTTAATCCATGATATCTTTCCTTATTCCCATCCTGACTTTTTATGTTCTTTAAAGAAATGTCGTAGTTGGTTATTAGATCCAAGATTTATCTTTTATATCTTAATTTCTGCTCATATCTTATGCCCCTTAATTTTGTTCTACATTCTGAATTTTTTTTCATGACTTTTCCTTTAAACCCTTCTATTAATTGAAAAAATTATCAATTAAAAGTTTTATTTAAGTAAAAATATTTCATAAAGTTGGAGAACACAAACTCTGGGTTCATACTGGTAGGTCCAAATCCTTTTCTGCCACTAACTGGCTATTTGACAAGGTATTTAACCTCTTTGTACTTTGGTTTCCTAATTGGTAAATTGAAGGTGATAATAGCCCCCACCTTAAAGAGTGATGGCAGCAACTAAAATGTGAATCTATGAAAAGTTATCGGGACAATGATATGAACCTATCTTCAAAAAATATAATCTGTTATTATTACTATTATCATTATTAGTAGTAGTTAGTTAGATGTTTATTAGGGCTTTTTATGTATCAGTCATATTCTGCGTGCTTTGAATGGATCAGAGAACAAAACACGCAAAATGCCTTGATCTTGAGAAATTCATATTCAATTTGGCAAAGTTAGATAAATCAAAAACATAATAAATAAATAGGTTATGTGTTATATTAGAAGGAGATACTACTATAGAAAAATAAAAAAGCTGGACTGGAACAAGGGGTATGAGGAATTCGAGGTGTGAAGGGTGAGTAGGGGGGACAAGGTTGTAATTTTACCTGAGGCAGTCACAGCAGGCCTTACATTTAAGGGACTATTTAAGTATTGACTTGAAGAAGGTTAACAAATGAAAAATCAGGAGGCATGTTAGGATAAAAGGAACAGATTTCTCTTGTTCTAGGAAAATGCTGTCCTACTGTTCTCTCTGATTCAGCATTTATTCAAATATTCCCTTTTATAATGATGGGCTGTTATTAATGACGGCATTAAAATAAGCTGGGATGGGCTTGGCAGATCTCCACTTGCAGCTTCCAGCATTTCCCTTGGCCTCATCTAGGAAAGCAGGACATTCATGAGCCATGAACAGAGAGTCCTTCATTTGGCACGAAGTTAAATATTAACAAGGGGATAGCAGTTTCCCATCTCTCTTTTGCCCAACCCTTTCTAGATGCAAAGTGACCTTTCACTAGCAAGTCCAGTTTCACCTGAACTTTCAAGGTCAGCATGCAGAGTACTTGCTGATGAAAGGAAGGCCCTTGGACTGGGACTTGGTCATCACTCACTCTCTCCTTCAGCTGGGAGGCAGAAGGGCAAGGCTTAAAACTGCCCCTCCTGCCCCAGTTGTTGACTATGTGAGCTGTGAGTTCTATTATTTGAGACATGCATGACTAAGACACTGATTTGACATCATGACTATGCACCACGAATATTTACTCTGCATATGTTGTATTTTATGGGTCAGCCAATCAAAATAAAGATGACTTTTTAGAATGTTATTATATTTATATTTGTTATATATAAAATTTCATAGTGGGAAGTAGTTTTCTTTTTCTTTTTTAGTAGAACTATTCTATAAGACTACCATTACAATGAAACAGTTCATAATCACTATAAAAACAGTATCAAAATAGAATTACTGTAATAAAAAACAGCATTGCTGTAAAAATTAATAACATTTCAAAATGTATATAATTTTAATTATTTTAGAGCATTGTTTCACTGTAAAGTGTCCAGATTTAAACAGTAAATTCTATGGCCACCCATTTGTAGGTGACTTGGTTGATCTTTCTGTTAGAGCAGGGTAAGGCCCACATCATTTTTCTTTTTCTTGTAGAGTCCATGAGCTGAGAATCATTTTTACTTTGTTAAATGGTTGGAAAACAGAAACAAAAGAATTCTAATTTTGTAACATTTGAGAATTATATATAATTCAAACTTCAGAGTCTATGAATAAACTTTTATTGGAACACAGCCTTGATCATTGATTTATGTATTGTTCATGGTTACCTTCCTACTGCAGAAGTGGAGCTGAGTGGTTGCAGCAAAGCTAATGTGGTGTATAAAAACCTAAAACATTTACTGTATACGCCTGTATAGAAGTTTGCCAACCCCTTCACTAGACTATTCTCCTTCCTGTAAGAATGATTTTTCATTCTCCCCATATCATCCCTGTGATATTGTTTAACTTAATTCATCCCTGCAACATAAACCTGGCTGCTAAAATATGAAATTACTGAGAATGTAAATATGATGGCCAGACCTGGTTCTGGGTAGATTTATCAACTTGAGTTCCATCACGTCAGGCTTCTTGGGTTATCGTGTGGTAGATTTTTTATCCATCACCCAATGATCTTCTACAGTATTTTTTAATGTGCAATTTTTAAAAAATTATTCTATTTTCAGAAACACGTTAAGTCTCACTTGTTGAAAACACAGCTCTGAAATTACTTCCGATGATGTGTGTGTTACATTACCAAGCTTGTGATCAGGTATTATATACGAGTGCAATAAGCTTGCCTAAGTACCATTATTCATGCACTATCATATAAGCTTGCCTAGGTACCATTATTTATGCACTGTTTAAAATAAGAGTAGATTAACAAAGTCTGCTAGGCATTTCATAGAGAAATATTTCTATTTTCAACAGTAGAGGGGGTGAAAAAGAAAACTCCTTTGTGTGATTGTCTTCAACATTTAGGCCAGTGTGGGTTCAATACTATTAATTTTCCATCTGTTGGAGCGCCATCCCAGCTACTTTGCACTTAGCTAATTAAAATTAAGTGTGAAGTCGGGCTATTATTTTGTAGATATGGCGCCATTCAAACAATTGATTTAGATAATTAAGGGAAGCAAATTTAGTTTAGGAGCTAATGCTGAGGCCCAATGCATAGAGAAACACTGGAACAAGACTCACTTCAGTCATACATTCTAACACAGATATAGCTGTCAACATATTATATTGTTAATAGTAGTTGCAGGGGATGGGGAAGCTAAGCCACGATTTTCTAGTATATTTGTTCATAATGTGCAAGACGAAAAGGGATTAAATTGACTGCAGTATTTTGGGATGTTAGGTTATACTGAATAATCCTCCGACCATAAATTTGAACACATGATATCAATGTGTATGCTACTTCCTTTCAGTAAGTTGCTGCTATTTAGTGTCTATTAGATACGCAATAGTTATAAACATGGACTCTGACGAATATTGTTTGAATTGGCTCCTAATCTTAATGGTAAACAGACTAGAGGCAAATTTTTTAATCTCTTTGTAACTTCAATTCTTCTTCACAGGAATAGTTTATGAGGATTAAATGAGACAGTACAGGTAAAATTCTCTGAAAAATTGTAACATAATCATTATCATTACTTTATTTTCACCTGCACAACAGCCTTTCTAGGTAAGACGATAATCCATTTTGCAAAGGAGGAGCCTCGTGATTAAATGAGGGAGATACAGTAATGCAGTTTATAAGAGACGCCCTGAAGATTCAAAGACAAGATTGACTGATGATAAAACTCCCCTTTTTTCTCCCCATTTCAGACTCTTTCATAGCTCCATCCATTTATATAAGTCATGTCTGTGGCCCACACATCAGAGATTTACAGTACCTACCCAGGTTTCCAACAGTCCCCAAATGTGATTCATTTAAATTTGAAGTTTAGCAGTTTACCTGATAAATTACATGTTATCAGGGAATTTGGGAGTTTAAAACCATTATTTTTAATTTGTAAGAAATGAGGTATAGACTTGTACATGAATGGAGAAATTTTTGTTGAGGGTAGTTTCTAGCACTCCTCAAGTTTGCACACTGCAAACCAAAAAAAAAGAAAAAAAAAAAGATCCATATATCTCTCTGTTAGAGGAAGGAACAAAAAGGACATTAGAATAAGTTCTTAGGAATATCTTAACTGAAGGCTTATTTGGAATTCAAGAAGCAAGTGAAAAGCATTTGGATGCATTTTAAGAGATAATTGCTACCAAATAATTTATGGGTGCAGAGCAATACCCAAGGAGAAAATACCACTAGTTATAACCTAGTAAATTAAAACCAAACACTCTACATGCCTGGTATGGTGTTTAAGATTAATTGGATCATAGCAGAAAGTGCACATTATGAAGATCAAATACTAGGAGAAAAGTCATAAAGTTTGAAAACATATCAGTGTATCTTCTTCCCTGCAGATGCCTCTTATTGTCAATGTAAACAGATGTTAATGGCGTTGTAAGAGCTAGAGAGAGAGCCAGAGCGAGAGCGAGAGCGAGAGCGAGAGAGAGAGAGAGAGAGAGAGTGAATTTCCCTGAAGATAAAGGAGAAAAATTATAAAATAGGATAACTTAGATTTCAAAAGCACATATTTTCCAATCTAAACCCAAAATTTGTTTATTCTCTGCATTAAGACTAAAACTCATTCAAAACTTTAAGGGGGGGAAGAAAGATGGGTGGGAAGTGGAGGTGGTTTGGATTATTGGATCTACTTAGCTAACAATGTTACATTTATTTGGCTAAGGAGTACATTTTTCTTTGAATCATGATATTTAGAATAAAACTGTATTAGCTTAATAAGGTTTCGCTGTAAAATTATGGCTTAAACAATGAATGAAAAAATACTATTTAACACTTATTTAAGATCCTTGAATATTTCCTTCTTTATTTTTCCAACGAATATAAAACCTACTGCATTGTAGCTTCCATCATTGTAAATCACACTAAATTATTGAGGGGTCTGTCTCATTCCAGACAATGAATTCCATCAGAATAGAAACCATACATGCATTTAAAATGCCACTAATATCCAATACATATCTGAGAAATACAAAACTCTAAGGATGTGTGAAAATGTCCAAATTAATTTTGAGAAGGGTTGTTCAACCTGGATGCTATTGGCATTTTGGACTGGATAATTCTTTGAGTGGGGGGGTGGGGGGGGTGCTGCCCTGTGTATCATAGGATATTGAACCAGTACCCTTACTTTTACCTACTAGATGCCAGTATTACCCTCTTCCAGTACAAATTTTAAAATGTCTCCAGATATTGCTAAATGTTCCCTGGCAGATGGGAGAAGAATGGGAGGGGGGAGGGCAGGTAAAATCATTTCAGTTGAGAACTTCTGACTTAGAGAATTAACATTTTAATGTTTATTTAATTAAATTAACATTATATATATATATACATATATAAATACATAGATATGTATATATATATATATATATATATGTATATATATAATACTAGATTGAGTTGTATGTTCCATTTATTTCTGTGACTGCCATGCATTTCATTTATCTGTCTGTCTGTCTGCCTGTCTAGCTATCCATCCATCCATCCACCTATCTCTCTCTCTCTCTCTCTCTCTCTCTCTCTCTCTCTCTCTCATTGAAATCCATCCTAGCTGGTGGGAATATGAATTCAAACATGCCTGGCAGGTCAAGTTAAATAACACTTTCCTTTTCTTCATCCAGGAAGCATTCATTAATACACAAAAATTCATATAGATAAGCAGAACCCTTGGAAAGAACTTTACACACTTATTATTCATACAAGTCTGTTTGAAAAACTTACATGGGTGGAGTTGTGTGGCTGAAGTAAATCATGAGTAGGTAGGATAGAAGGAGCAATTCATAAATTAGACTAAACAATAGAAAAACACTTGAACCAACCCATGACCCAATGACCCTGTAGAGTTTTATGTATCCTAGAGAGGGAAGTGTATATGCACTAAAAGACCTTAATTCTTGGGAACCCAAGATGTTTCTAGGCTGGAATTCTACCCAAAGAACAAAATACAGAGAAGGGGAAGCTATTTCTGTATCAGCAGGAACAGTCAAGACCTTGCTTGAGAGGATCCTTTGGTCACTGCTGACATATCAACTGACCCACAAGGAGCATCACGGAAGGAAAAGGGCTGATGGTGCAGTTAACTGACAGTGGCAAACGTAATATTGAGAAGGATGATCAGGGGTTTGGGACCAAGGGATAGAGGGAGAGGAAGCTCTGAGTATGAAGGCAGCAGGGACAGCAGGAAACTACAAACAGTCTAGCAGCTGAAATGGATCTGAAATCTCACTAAAGATTTCAGTGGTGGGTCTGCATCCTGAAGGAGAGTGGAGATTCAGGGGCAGGGAAAGGCCCCGGGTGTTTGCACATCTTTGATACCCCCTGAAGGTTTCCCAGGAAGACTGGAGGGGTAAAGAAAACTTGATTGGGGTGGTGGGCGTTAATACTCTACAATTACACAGCTGCGGTTGCCAAAGAGCAGAATTTGTTCCCATTCCATTTAGAATGTATCCCAATGATGCAAAGTTTGTTAAATGTCTAGTAATATATCGATATACTTAAGGGTATTAATACGTTAAACAAGATAATCATGGCATTTTAATAGCTACAGAGAGTTGTTTTACAACTTAACTGTCATTTATAATTGAAGCAAACCAAATTCTTATAAAACATTTGTTAACAGTAATTGCCTTATACCAATAAAAAATAGGCAACAAAAATATATAGCAAATATCTTACTTAGAGGTTGAATATTAGAAGCATTGCCTTAAGAATAATCCACAAAACAAAGATACACACTTAAAACCTTAGTATTATTCAAAACTTTACTAAAGTTCAAAATATGTGATAAGAAAGATAAATAAGAGCAATAAACAAACTGGAAAGGCACAAATGCGTTGCTTTTTAAAAACTTTTTTGTAGATTAACATAAGATGGGTTCTGGAAGTTTTCACTATGAAGAGTTTAGGTTCTTTTCATGTGATTCAGCTCAATAAGAGTGTATTAATCTTTTCTCTACATAAGTATGCCAAACTTTAAACTAGGTGCTGAATGTATAAAGTAAAAATTGTAAACAAGCTTTGTCCTCTAAGATTCCATATGGTACAGAGGTTAAGGGTTTCCATGATTAAGACTTACAGTCAAAAAGTGCTCCAAATCTCTTTCTTGTCACCTTAATAACTTTGATCATGGATCAAGTTGAATAACTTCTTCAAGTATCTGCTTCCTCAGGCTGAAATTGGACGACTATATTTCATGAACATTTCCCTTGTCAAATTGATCATTTAAGTTGACAAACTTTCATTCAAATATCCAACCCCTACTGTATTTATATAATTTTCTTTTGTAATTATTATATAATTTCCATCATAAATTTTAGAGCCAGATAATGATATTATTTCCATCATAGATTTTCAAGCCAGTGTACAATTTCATTTTTATTTCCTCAGGGAAATATAAATGAAAATGACAATGAAGCACCACTACACACCTATTAGAATTGCTAAAATCCAGAACACTGACAATACCAAAAGCTGGCAAGGATGCGAAGCAATAGGAACTCTCATTCATTGCTGGAGGGAATGCAGAATGGTACACTTTGGAAGATAGCTTGGCAATTTCTTCCAAAACTAAACATACTCTTACCATGCTCCTTGGTATTTACATAACCAAAGGAGTTGAAAACTGTCCATACAAAAACCTGCCCATGGATATTTATAGTAAGTTTCTTTATAACTCTCAAAACCCGGAAACAACCAAGATGTCCTCAGGGAGGTGAGCAGGTGAACTGGTACATCCAGACAAAGGACTACTATTCAGCATGAAAAAGAAATGAGATACCAAGCCATGAAAAGGCATGGAGGAACTTTAATGCCTATAACTGGTCTGTAAAGGCTACATACTGCATGATTCCAAGTATAGGACATTCTGGAAAAGGCAAAACTCTGTGGACATTAGAAAGATCAGTGGTTGCCAGGAGCTGTGGAGGGAGAGGAGGGGGTAATAGGTAGAGCACCAAGCATTTTTAAGGCAATTAAATTATTTTGTATGATATCATAATAATAGGAGCATAGCATTATGCATTTGTGCAAACCCATAAAATATACACTAAGAATGAACCCTAATATAAACTATGGACT
Organism: Rhinolophus sinicus; assembly: GCF_036562045.2. NCBI lineage: Eukaryota > Metazoa > Chordata > Mammalia > Chiroptera > Rhinolophidae > Rhinolophus > Rhinolophus sinicus. Next base: position 17,359,623 of record NC_133753.1, read on the forward strand.
TTGGGTGTTTATGATGTGTCAGTGTGGGTTCATCAGTTGTAACAAACGTACCAGTCGGTGGGGATACTGATAACAAGGGAAGTTATGCATGTGTGGGGACAGGAAGTATATGGAAAATTTCCATGCCTTCCTATCAATTTTGCTGCAAATCTAAATCTGCTCTAAAAACATAAAATTTTAGAAAAATACCCTTGGGAGAGAAAACCACAATCAAACCTGAATACCTTGAAATGGACATGTAAGCAGGCAGTAGGGTGTCCAGGACCCAGACAGGCCATTTTCACTTAACTACTAGTGAAATGGCCTAGTACACTCAGCATAGATCTACTTGCTTATTGTTCAATGGCACTAATAAATCAGCTTCTCCAATGACAGTTGTGAAATTGTATTTTTCTTTTATAAAAAAGTTCACAGAAAATGTGAACAGTTGGCAAATTTAAAAAAAAAGTTGCAAATCAAATTGTAGCAGATTTTGTGATTTTGACCTTTCATTTCCCACTCTCCTGCCACCTTAAACTGGTAAAACACACATAACACTTATTGAAAATGCTGACAAGACCACATTCAGGAAAAGTGATTTCCCCGCCCTCCTAGTCCCCTCAAAAAAGCCACTTATTTTGATAGCACAATCAACGAAATACCAGTTTTTCCAGCTAGTCAATTTCCCTTATACATGTTTCATTCCAAAACCAAACATTTGGCATTATTTTGCTTTAGAAGGTTACTTTCACCATCTTTCATTTCTAAACACTGTTGCTATGAAAAGAAAATAGATTATAAATTACTACCTCTGAGTGTATGAGTTAATGCAGTTCTGTGTCCTAAAGGGTGTCGTCAGTGTTTCTTTTGTAATTGTTCCATTCTATAGGGAACTTGAGTAAGTGAATCATTTATGAGAAAGACTAACTCAATTTAGCTCTTCAGCGTTAAATTTAATTGTGGAGAATTAAGCGTTTATTCATTTAAAAAAGCTTACAATGAGAACTCACTGTGTTCCAGAGACAGTACTGAGAGCACAGAGAGAAAGAAAGGTCCTGTGCTTTAGGAACACACAACAGAATAATGCAGAGATGAATATAATGCATCCTGCAGATGCAGTAATATGTGATACTGCTTATTAATGGAATGTGTGGAAGGTCAAGCAGAAGATATCTGAATTTAGTTGCCAGAGGTGAATGGCAAGTCCAACGGGTAGACATTGGTCAGAATAAAATGAATATAGGGTGAATTGTAAGGCAAAAAGCGAGCTATGCACTAATGTGGGGGCTGATGCAGTTCAATGCTGCAAGCTCTTTTGCCTTGGTGGAGAGCAATTTACAAGATGGTTGTGCTATTGTCTGGATGTTTGTGTCCCCAAAAAATGCATGTTGAAATCCTAACCCCCAAAGATGATGGTACTAGTAGATGGGGGCTTTGGGAGGTGCTTAAGTCATGGGAAGGAATGCTCATGCATGGAATTAGTTCCCTATAAAAGAGGCTCTAGAGAGATTAGCCGCCCCTCCCACCATGGGAGGACAGTGAGAAGGTGCTGGCTGTGAACCAGGATGAAGCCCCTCACCTAACCATGCTAGCACACTGACCTTGGACTCCCAGCTTCCAGAACTGTGAGAAACACATTTCTCTTGTGTATAAGCCATGCAGTGTGAAGGACTTTCTTATAGCAACCTGAATGGATTAAGACAAGGTTAGCACTGAGAGATGAAGCCAGCTAACTTCTGTGGTGATTCAAGTCTCAAAAGGAACACCTTTTCCCCCAGAATCACTGACCTCTTAATCTGAGTTCCCCAAACATTGTCTTGCCGGTAACATTTAATCATAAAAGCATTATCATAGCTTCCTCTGTCGTCCTTGAGAGATTGTGAGTTCCATGAGGGCAGGGCTGTGCTGTCTTGCTCACCAGTGATTCCCAGGACGTTTGCACTGCCGCACTGTCTGAGAGGAGTTCAGTAATAGTTTTTACATGAATTACTGGAAAACAGAATGAATAGATCGTGTAGGAACAAGATCAAAAAGCATTATACCTAGAAGTTTCCTGAAGGTGATGGGGGAGGCCGCTAAGCATTTGTTTAAAATATGTACTCAGGTCTGCCTTCGGAACAGACCGTTATTGTTACGGGGCCTACATAATAGGAAGGAAAGTTAAACAAGAGTTAGGGAATTAGTCAGTACACTGAAGTATGACCAAGTAATATGTCAATAACAAGCTAAAATTGATACAAACAAACAAGCAAAACAAGGGACCGTGAGCTCTGTGAGGCAGGGACTGTGGCTCCTAGTATATTCCCAAGGGCCACTGAAGTGCCTGAAACACAAAGGACACTTGCTAAGCATTGTCAGAGGAATAAGTGAAAACAATAGCTGACATTCATCAAGGCTTTCCACTCTTCTATCATCATCTGTTTTTATCCTCATCAATTCTAGGATTCTAGGAGGAATTTTCTGTTTCTATCCCAACCTGCTGTCCTAGGAAACTTAAGCAAAGAAAGGAAAAATAACACGCACGCATTTTCCCAGCAAGGTAAGACTGCAGCTGGGATTTAAACCTAGAGCTGTCAGGTGCCCAAACATGAGCTCTATCCTACTGATTCATGTACAGATGCCCACCAGTTTTCGCATCTTTATTTAAACCTTATCATGACCTTGGCCTCAGTAGACTTTTGCATTGCTCACTATACTACTCTGGGTTCTCCAGAGAAACAGAACCAATAGGATACAGAGATATAAGAGGAGATTTGTTACAGGAATTAGCTCACACAATTATGGAGACCAAGGAGTCCTATGATTGTGCTCTCTGCGGGCTGGAGCCCCAGGAAGGCAGTGGGGTGCTTCCAGCCTGAGTCTTGAGGCCAGAGAACCAGGGGAGTAGATGGTGCAACTCCCAGTCCAAGTTCAAACACCTGAGAAACAAGGGAGATTATGATGCAAGTCCAGTCTCAATCCCAAGGCCCAAGAACCAGGAGCATCGATGCCCAGGTGCAGAATATGACATCCCAGCTCTAGCAAAGAGACCAAATTCACACTCTCTGTGCCTTTTTGTTCTATTTAGGCCCACAAGGGATTGTATGGTGCCCAAAAGCATTAGTGAGGGCAGATCTCTTTACTCAGTCTACTGATTCAAATGCTGATCTCTTCCAGAAACACCCTCACAGACACACCCAGGAATAGTGTTCTACCAGTGATCGGTTTCCCCTGTTAGCCCAGTCAAGTTGAAATTAACCCTCACACTCCCTTATATTTTTTGTAGGCACTTTCTTATTTACAATGTATCCTCATTACGTACTATTTCAGTTACTAAGGTGGTATAACAAATTATCATAAAATGTGTGGCTTAAAACAATGACAACATTTATTTTATTCATTAATCTATTTAAGCAGGCTTTTTGGCAAAGAGAGCTCTTCTCATTTCCACTTGTCATCAGCTGTAATGCTGAGATTATCTGAAGCTTTGATCACTCACATCTCTGGCTGGCAGTAGTCCTTAGCTGGGACGGTCAGCCAGAACAACTATAATACATATGGTTCCTCCAGTGGCCTGGGCTTCCCCACAGCACGGGGGCTAGGTTCCAAGGGTAAATGTCTGGAGTCACGGAGAGAATAGAGAGGGAAAAAGAAACAGAATGAGAGAGACACAGAGAGAGAACGCCCTTTCACCTTATAGGACTTAGCCTCAGAAGCCATAATATAGTATTTTTTTCTGCCACATTCTATATTCTGTTCATTAGAATGAGTCATTAATACCAGACACTGTTCAAGCAAGAATTAGACTCCATCTTTTAATTAAGAAGTTGCAGAGTTTTAGAAGAGCATGCGGAATCAGAAATAATTGCTGTGGATGTTTTTGAAAAATGCAATCTGCCCAACCCACGATAGCACACTGGAGAATTTCCGTTAGAAAATGAATATGGATTCTTCATATCCATAGAAAAGACACATCCTTTATCATGACTGCTAACATCACTAACATATTTCCTCAGCCAGTGCTAGTACTCAATCCTCATCCCAACCCTGGGAGGTGGGTCTAGTTTTTTTCTCCATTTCACATTTGCAGAAATGGAGGCACACGTACGTCCCGGTAGTCACTCAGTGACAAAGCTGCCAGTCAAGCCCGGGAAAGCCACTTCCACTTTTAGATACTATCCTCACTGCCCTTCCAAGGAGAGTCATGGGGGGAAATAATCCTTTTTCCTAATCTATAGACTGCTTGGACAGTTTGATCTCCTTTCCTCACTTACACAGTTTTGCCATTCACATATTCTAGACATTCCTAAGCTGGTTTGATTATAATGCCCATGTGCCCATGTAAAGCATCTGCAAAGAGAAACCTCCCTAAGCAACTGAATTTCATGCATTTTGGCAGAGACTACCTTCTTTCGGACACATTAGCAGCAATCACACTTGCAGTACATCAGTACTCAGAAAAGAACAAATAAAATCAAAGTGTAAGATGTGGAGAAAGGGTACACGATACATTTGAAATGTTTTCCTAAAAACAAATTATTTTATCGTAATGGATTTCAACTCATTTCTTCCTAACTTGACCACCACCTATATGAAAATAGCAGTATATACTGAGGGATGAGACAGGGGCTATTTGAATGGGGGAAAGCTATACTCTGTTCTGAATTGAAATGGCCTCAGGATCTCTTCTTGAAATACTGCTCATGAAAGCTTCAAATATTTAGTCAGGTCTTCTGAATGAATACTGGGTGACCTCAAATACAAACACTTAAAAAAAATTTCTAGTTTTATGAAATTATTCTTTATCAAAGCACCACTACAATTTCACAGACACACATTATTAAGACTATTAAATTCTGGACAATTGACATCACTGCAAAATAATGTTAACTTCCGAGTTTTTCAGCACTGTAGTCATCATTATTATTAGCATAAAAATAATAATGACTGGCTTTTTGCATCTGAAACTTGTATAAAGAGAAACAGTCCTTCTGAATTCTGATCACACAAATTAAATAAACACAGTTATTTGTAGAAATTTTGAAACGACTCATGATATTTATGTGCACCTCATTGAAAACTGATGTGTACAGGAGCTGATTTGAAAAACAACTAAACGTTTGTCATGTTGCTAGTATACAATCTGATTATTTAATCTACAATTTATATGTCCAGTGTAAAGAATTTATCATTTGTGATTTGATGTTTTAATACTTATGTAAGATATATTATGTTTTAGTTTGACACAAAATTATTAACTTAAATAAGTTAATATTGTTTAACATATGCTGGTTGTATTTCAAAATGATACAGCCCCCTTTAAAATGTCAAATTGTTAAGTAACTTTTAGAATATTCCAGTAATTCATTCCTGCAACCTGGGTTGTAGGTGAGATGGATAATGAGAAACACCTGGATCAGCTCTTCTGCCATCAAAAGATACCATAAAAGAGAGAGCTTTATAGATGCAGGTTCCTAACATTTTAGAGTGACAAAGACTCTATACCCAAACTGACACATTTTATAGATGAGGAAAGTGAGCTCAAACAAAATGACTTACCCAGAGTCACATAGCTAGTTAGTGTATAGTCAGCCTAGATCCGAGTCTCTGTTCCCATCCAAGGCATCTTCCACTTGCTCTGCCATTTGGATAAAAGTATGTTGTGGAAAAAACCAAGAAGTATGAGTCTTCTAGTATTTACTTGCTCTGAGAAAAAATAAACAGCAACAAAGTGTACCACTTCTATGAGCTATTAACTCTCCCCCTGCCAAAAAAAAAAAAAAAGGAAAGAATCTGACAAAGTTAATTACAAAACTGTACTTAGTTTTATAAAGAGACAATAGTCTGGCTTTTAAAAACCTTGGCCTTTAAATATTTTTAGCTGTATAGGCTTTTGATTCTTAAACATAATAATACACTCAATAGTAGCCACCCAAAGATATCAAGCCCTAATCCCAGGAATCCTTAAATATCGCTTTATTTAGAACAAAGGTCTTTGCAGATATAATTAAATTAATACTTTTGAGGTAAAGAGATTATCCTGGAATATCTGGGTGGACCCTAAAGGCCATCACAAATATCGCTGTCTAAGAGAGATACAGAGGGAGATCAGACACAGATGAGAAAGTAAGAGGGCGAGAGAGACAGTGCTTGGAGGGATGCAGCGACAAACCCAATCAGAGTTCTCCAGGTACACAGGATGTGTATATACACAGAAAGAGATTTATAAGGAATTGACTCGTGATTGTAGAAGCTTGGCCAGTTCAAAACCTTATGGGAGAGGCTGGCCGTCTGGAGACTCAGGACAGGGCTGAAGTTTGAGCACAAAGGTAGTCAGGCTGGAGAACCAGGGAAAAACTATATTGCAAAGTCTGAAGGCAGAATTTCTCCTCTTGCTCAGGGAGGTTCTGTTCAGGCCTTCAACTTGACTGGAGGAGCATGACTCACGTTATGGAAAACAATCTGTTTTACTCTAAGTCCATCCATGTAAGTGCAAATCTCATCCAAAACACCCTCATTGAAACATCCAGAATAATGTTTAGATCAAATCTGAGTACTGTGACCCAGTCAAGTGGACATATAAAATTAACCATGGCACTCAGGATAGTCAGCAGCGCCAGAAGCTAAAAGATTCAAGGAAAGGGTTCTCTCCTAGAGCCCCTGGCAGAAGCATGGCCCTGCTGGATTTTGTATCTCTGGCCTTCAGAACTGTAAAAGAATAGATTTGTTTTATTTTAAACCATCTGATTTGTGGTAATTTGTTTTGGCAGCTTCAGGAAAAAATGCAGCTGCGGTTTACATTTTCTGTTGTTGATATATATATATATATATATTCTACTTTTTTGTGTCTTTTTTTTTCTTTTTCTTAAACCAGGTATATTTAAAAAAAAATCAAAATCAACTATATAAATCTCTAAGTATGTGATGTAAAATACCCAGGGGTACTCAGTGTTCCAATTGCCATGAGTTTCTGCCATGATGAGCAATGACTTTTAATTGTAGTAAGTAGGAGTCAGAATGCCTTGAGGTAAAAACAGTGAAAACACACTTCCCCAAGAAAATGCTCCTCATCATCAAAATCTTATGGAAAGCCAAGCATGTGAGAAAGTTTATTTCAGCATAGAATTAACAGAGTCTCTAATACCAACAAGACAAACAACAAGAGTGAGCTCTGTAATCAAACTTATTTGGGTCAGTCTCATCTCTCCCACTTGCTCTCTTTGATAAAATATTTTCCCTTTTTTGAGCCACAGTTTTCTCAGTACCTATTTTAAAGTAATTGTGATGATTAAACATGAAAAATAGCGCCAGTGAATAAACTGAAGTTGTTTCCAACCAAAATCCATAGGTGGGAAGTTATACACAACACACACAAGCACAAACACACACACACACATAATGCCCGTATACTGGTTTACCACTTACAGCAGCGCCTGGCTTAGTAGTACTATTTGTAAATTTGTCAAATATATAAACAAATAATTTTAAAACTATACCATTTAAAATAAAGTGCAATAAAATGCATTAGGAATGAATCCAAGAAAGATGCAAATTAACCATGGAAATCGTTGTTAAGCTTTATAGTAATTGAAAAACAACTAAATACATTGAAATGTACAGTATCTTTAAGAATTTGAAAATAGGATATGGAGGCAATTTGGCTGCAACCTCTGTCACCCCATTGATCGCCAGGCTTGATTTGGCTGATCTGGCTGGCTAGACAGGTGTCCCCTTCCTCCCTCACAGCTCCACGTGGGTCCCTCCCCAAAGGTGCCCACTGGATGGGAGAGGAGACCTTTCCCAATAGAAGAGAGGGACGTTCTCAGTCAAGGGTGTATAAGTAGTTGTGTTCCTGTGCTAGAACCTCCAAACAAGCTCTCAAGAATTTGAAAATATAATATGGTAATCATGTTACCTCCTACCAAAATAACCTATAATCCAATGCTAGTCAAATTCCTATGGGAATTGCTATGGAACCTGTAAGGCTATTTCTAAAATTTAGGTTGAGAGGCAAAACTTCAAGAATAGCCAAAGTAACCCTACAGAAGAACAATCTGGGAGGGTTTTCCTGCCAGATACCGTGTTTCCCAGAAAATAAGATCTAGCTGGACAATCAGCTCTACTGCATCTTTTGGAGGAAAAATTAATATAAGACTCGGTCTTATTTCACTATAAATATTTTACTATAAGTAAAATAAGACCAGGTCTATGATATGATATGATATGATATGATATGATATGATATGATATGATATGATATGATATGATATAATATAATATACATAATACCAGGTCTTATATTAATTTTTGCTCCAAAAGAAGCATTAGAGCTGATTGTCCAGCTAGGTCTTATTTTCGGGGAAACAGATTAGCCGAGCATATTATACAACTATGGCAATTAGAAGACTAGAACCATCATGTATTGCTCGTGGGTATATGAACTGGTATAGGCACCTTAGAAACACAGTCTGGTAGTTCTTAAAAAAGTTAAACATAGCATTACCATGTGACTTGGGAATTCATTTCCTAGTTATAGAGCCAAGAGAAATGCCCACAGAGAAACTTGTAAATGAATGTTTATTGCAGTGTTATTCATGAGAGCCAAAAAGTGAAACAACCCAAGTGTCTACCAATTGATGAATGGATAAATAAAAGGCAGTATATCCAAATAATTATTATTCAGCAGTAAAACAAATAAAACCCTTCTACATGCTAAAACATGCATCAACTTTGAATACATTATCGTAGTGAAAGAGGCTTGTCATAAAAGACCACATAGTGTATGATTCCATTTATGTGAAATTCAAGGAACCGGGAAATTTATAGAAAAAGAAAATAGATTAGTGGTTTCTTAGGCCAAGGGAAGGAGATGATCGTGGGAAAGAGTTAGAGAGTGACAGCTAAAGGGCATGTGATTTCTTTTAGGAAAGAAAAATGTTCTAAATTGGATCATGGTGATGGTTGCACAATCCTGTGTATAAACTAGAAATTGTTGAATTTTATGTTTTAAATGAACGAATTGTATGGTGTATGAATTACTTATCTCAATAAGTAATTAATAGTATCTGTTCATAGATAAACAAAAAGAAAAGTTAAACTGAATCAAAAGGTTAGAAACAAAAGCACTCATATAACTAAATTTGATATATTATAACCTTGAGTTTTCAAATCAGTGGAAAGAGTAGAGAATTGACAGTAAAGGGTCTGGGTATAATTTGTTATTCATATTGGAAACAAATTTGATTCTCACCTTACACTTTACAAATGCCACTCTAAAAATTACAATGTAGGAGGAATTAAATATTATAGACAAAACTGAAAATATATTTGCGTGAATTATCACAAACACTTTGGAAGAGAATTTGGAATTATTTAGCATGTTTGTAGATATCTGTAACCTATGCCCAAGTAATTCCATTGCTAGATGTGTTCCCTAGAGAAACTCTTGTACGTGTATGCCAGAAGATATTTACAAAAATGTGTATGCTACTATTATTTGTAATAGTGGAAAACTGAAGAAAACCAATGAATAGGCATCAGAGTACTACATGGTGATGTAACTCAAACATAATATTGGAATGAAAGAAAAGGTCTTATAATAACATATGCAGTGTAATTTTGATCCATGAAGGCCAAAAATATGCCAAACTAAATAACATTGTTTAGAATATAGATTTAAAAAAAAAAAATGTGTGATGGCAGGAAAGCCATGTGGCTAAGGTCAGGTATGAGTGATACCTGAAAGTTTCTGGTAAAGCTATGTTGTAGTTATGTGGTTGTTTGCTTTATTGTTATTTTTGTTGTTTTGAAAAGAGCAATGGTTCTATATAATCTGTTGCATCTATAATTATTATGAAAAAATAGAAGTTTTTTTTAGTATAGATCTCTCAGTTGGATGGTGAGGAGGTCAAGTAATTTTGTAGAAATTACTTTTAGAAACCCAGAAATTTCAATTAACCTATTTGTTTCACTCATGTTTGTAATCAGTAAAGTTATTTTATCAAATATTAAATGTGTATGAGATTTTATCTAAATATAAATATGCAATTAAAAGTGCTTGATCTTTACTAGTAAGGAATAATTTTGAATGCCGAATTTTAATAGCTTACAAACTGATAGAGAATCCTTTCATTCCTTATAATAGATCACAGAACAATCCTTTACCTGTTTTTCTACACCGTAAAACTTTGTTTTGTTTGTTTCTAAATAGCATCTGAATGTGATAGGTGAAAACCTTTCTTTAGCTGCCCTCCTAATGCATTAGAACAGACAAATGAACTTTCGGCTGGGTGTCTTACAGACCTGACCTTCTTAATTTGTAAATCCCTATAGATGACATTTACTATATTGTCAGGATAAACCTTTCAATTAAGAAAAATCTCATCAGAAAAAAAAAGTGAATCTAACATTAATTAGCTCAAGTTCATCTTTAGTAGTCATTCTTTATATTCTCAAATGGAATGTTTCCTTAAAGTCACTATACTAGAAGGTGTGATAAGGAAGTAAATTTTAGTTTTGATTGCTTCAGGATGTGGAGGCAGTGCAACGTTTCATTCATGAATTTTTATTACACCATTTGTTAGTAGTTTATGGTGGACTGGCCCAGAGCCAGGATCCTGTGCAGGATAATGCACTTCGGTGATGATGAGGTTCTCCCCTCCATATGGCACATCAAGGAAAGGAAGCTACTCTACTCATCTGATCTATTTTTCTGGAACAATCTCAAGTTTATGATTAGGCTTTACCTCTTCTTCAAACTTTCATTACCTATTCTACTGAATATCAAATTAAAAACCCCAATTTGGAGTCCATTTTTTATAGGAGTACCAGTGAGGGTTTATAGAGTGAGGATGTGACAGTTAATCAGTCAACACAGATTTGTATAGGAGTACCAGATCTGAAAAAAGTTATGGAGAACATGAGAGATGAATATAAGTGGGGGCTGGGGTGTGGAAGAATGTCTTTATTTTTATTCTCCCATGGAAATGTCTTTTATTTCCATTATTTCCTAAAAGTAAAGTCATTCATTCATATATTCATTCATTCATTCATTCATTCATTCATTCATTCATTTACAGAGTCAATAAATATGTTCTGAAAACTAGCATGTGTCTGGGAACTGGGTTAGATAAAGTTCCCTATAAAATCCCTAAAGGGTTTCCCAAGAAATTTATCTGTAATGTTACTTGGCACAGAGGTGTAAAGTCTATATAATCTTTACAAAGGGATTGAAAAAGATTAAACAGGTTTGTTTACTACATAATTTGGCACCAGAGGTTGGAAGACCATATGACTTAAATAAAGGGATTGAAGAAAGTGAAATAAGTTTGTTTCTTGCAGAATTTCTCATGACTATTGATGTATAATATTCATTATAAGTTTCCAAAGAAGTATATTTATATAGACTTTTCTAAGCTTATTTGATTTAATAATAATTTTATGTCTTTTTTATTACAGACAATATATTAGACAACAAATATTTCAAGGGAATATAATTTAGAATTATTGATGTAATAAAATATTCTAACGATGTGGTTTACTGCCAATTTTTGTGATAGTAGAGACAAGAACAAGATTTGGATTTCTATAGATATAGGGTCAAATTTGGCCTGTTGTCATTATGGTATGTTACATAACTGAGTCATTAAAAATTATATATATAATACAAATATTTTTGGATTGTATATTTGTAATATATTTGGATAATAATATCCCATATAACTATTTTTGCGGATGACATGTAAGAATATGTTAAATTAACCAAGCTCAGTGGCTATCATATATTAGAAGTTTAATAAAATATGACACTTCGGAGAAAGAGGAGGAGGAGGAGGAAAAAAGAAGAAGATGAAATACTTGCAACAAAACACAAAATCCCATATGCCGGGAATGAATCCTGGGACCCTATTTGGCCATCATGGAGGAGCAGCTTTAGCACCTGAGCTATCAGCCATTATCTTTCCCTTGTTTTCCTGGTTATATTGTATATTTGATTTCCACTTTCCTCATTGACTGATAAGTCTTGAGTCATGGCCAATCTCCTAGACTCTTCTTTTCCTGCCTACCTCCTTCCAACTTCTTCCACGGGTAGCACTTTTCTTTTTCCTGTTGTATCTTTCTCCAGTGCCTGGAATCTTTTTAGAATAGACAAATACCCTGGAAGAATCAGAGAGAGGCTCTTCCTGTTACACGTTATGAGTAATTTCTCATTGTTCTACCCTTTCTCTAAGCATGCATCTCCTGCATTCCCCACCCCATCAAGTGTTCAATGGAATCAAAGCTAGGAATTTGGTGAAGTAATAGTGATTGAATCACAGATAACTATATTTTCATTATGACAGAACAAATAATACTAGTAATGTGTCTTGAAAACCTCATACCCCCCCCCTTTTATGCACAAAGATAAATTACCATCAAATGGATATAAGTTCATTTTGAGCAGAGAAATTGGGATATGTATGTTGTTAACCTACAAATAGTAAGCTAGAATGAGAGGCTACAAGCATGTATTTGATATCACAGAATTGCAATTCAGTGGCCCAGATTCAGGTAGAGACCCAACTTGTATCCCAATTTCAGGGTGAAGCCAGGGGGTTGTTAAGAGAAAAAAGGAAGGAAGGAAAATACATAAATAGAGGAAATGAATTTCTATTGCTGTTAATAAACTGAGTTATTCTTTAGTAGACATGGTTTGTTACTGATTCTATCTTCAGAAAGAATATCTATAATCAACAGTCCTTGTGGTCAGGATGTCTGCTTTGCTATTATCTTTTCAGACAGTTGTCTCAAAGACGGTGTTGGCTTGGCCCAGGTTAAAAGTCTGCCCCAGTTCAAACAGTCCAAAGGTTCAAGGAATAAGACACACAAGGCAGTTCTGGAATGGCTGCTCTGGCTTCATTGTAAAATGGCTCCAATTATGTCAACTTTTCACAGTACGAAAGAAGAGAAGCTGTTTTCTGAATTCACTATCATGAATACAAGTGGTAGTTAACACCAACACTTTAGATTTTTGTGTTCAACGGTTCTTCCATACATGCTCATTCATGCAACAGTTATTTAGTGGTTATTATTATATACCAGACACTGAAAATAGGAAATACATTTTTGAAATTATTTTGGATATTTTAAACTTAAATCATGTTTTTAACTTAGGATGTTATAACTTTTTAAATGACTTTCATAATGTTAATTGGTGAACTAAAATTATTTGTGTAGTTTGCATGTATCATAACAATACAAGTGAAAATTGGATGTGATCGAAAAATATCGCAAAAAATACATGTTGTCAATACTCTTTTTAGTAAGAAACTCTTTTAAAGGTGATTGATTACAAACTCTATAACTAAATCCCCAAATTTGGAAGACAACACTTATCTAAATATACTCATTATTTTCCTGCTACCGTAGAGATAGAGATAGATACGGAGCTAGCAAGATAGAGCAAGAAGGAGAGCAGAAGCAAGAGAGAGAGAGAAGGAGGAAAAGCAAATAAATTAAACATCTGTGATCAAGTTGAATTTAAGATAAGAGACCTTGATGGGGGGAGAAACATTCTTATAATTTGGGAAAGAGCTATTGAAATCCTATGATCTCATTATTCACCTTTGGCCAAAATGTCAAGCCATTTCCAAAATAATCTCTTTGTGCTCAAGATATAAAAAATGACCAAAATGGCCAAACCCTTAACTTTCTTCTAAATTTTCTAGGAGTAGCCAAGAACATAGCTGTTTAAAAGCTGTATAATTGAACCTATTAAAAACAACAAACTAGGATCTATTTAATTATATGTTGTGTTAGCAACTGCCATTGAAAAACAAAATTGAGCAGGATAATATCTGAATAAGTGTTAGATTAAGAAAGGGGAGCTGTACTAATGAAAAATTAGCTCATTAGCAATGAGTAATAACATAATTTGAAAACATTTATACATGACCCAAGAAAAACAAATGTGGAAGCTTGGCTTTCTAAACTGGTAAGAGTTTGGCAAAACTATATTTAGACTGGACCAAAATTTGGTTCCTTTCCAGGCTTTGAAGCTGAATCAACACAGACAGAATGAAGTGTAAATTTTTTTGGACAATTATCTGTAATTTGGATTATTATATATCCTTTTCCAAAGTCCACTGTATAATTTGGGCTTATTTTTTTTCCCCTCTGTATGATTAGTATCTGGAATGAAAGAAGGTGTTAATGGTACTAGAGGGACCATGGGAGCATTCAAAAGTCAGTCACATTGGTTTGAAAACAAAATTCCAAAGAAACTTTATGTTGGGAAATGAAGAAACTGAGACTTATGTGCACTGATTTTATTTTTCAAAAAGTAATATGTATTGTAAGTTTGGTATGGTGAAATTATATTTTGAACAAATATCGGGGCATATGGTTAGGCAATTTATTCTATGTGGAATAGTTATAAGAAAAGGTTTGCAATCTTATAAAATTTAACTGCTGTTAATTACATAATTAGCAAATCACCTTCATTAAAAATCTGTGTTCTCCCAACCAGAATGTAAGCTTTTCATATGTAGGGATTCAACTTGGTGTGATAAGATCATGGGACCTGGCAGGTAGATTTCTCACCATTATGTTGAATTGTTGAATAAAGTCTTGCAGGAAATGAGAAGTTTCCTGGAAAACTCAAATTGTTTAGTCAATTCACATTCAGGCTTCAACTCAAGCTAAATATAATCCCTTCTTTGTTGTCAAAGTATTTCTTGAGAGGAGCTTTCCTTCTGAATTGTGTGAAGAATTGCAGCAATTATCCATTTTGCACACTCCAGTCTAAATGCAGCAAGATAATGGACTAAGACACAGCTAAATTGGGCCATACACCACATTACAGCGGTTGTTACAGTTTGGCATGGGGTTTGCTTGGTTTATATAACTATAGCAATCCGTATTTTCTTAAAACACAGAGGAGAAAAGTCATGGAACTTGTTTCTACCAGCATATCAGGATTACAAGACCACTCACCATCCCCCTACCTCTCTCTGCTCTTTTTCTGACTGCTTAGACCAGTGACACTTGAACCTGAGAATTATGTTAAACTCTTTAGTAAGAAAAACTTTCCCAAAATATAGCTTTAGTAATGACTTTAACTGTCTGCACTTTGATATTCTTTGCTCTGACTTAAAACTGTGATTTTTTTCCTAAATAAAACCAACTTTACCACTTTATATTCTATATATGTATGTATATATACATTTTTGCTATGGAATTTAATATATATAAAATTCCATAGCAAAAATGTATACACATTTTAAGAAAGGAAAAAACTATTAAAATTGTAAGACTCAATATATACCAATAACAAAAGACGAATACAAATCATATATATATATATATATATAGCTAAAGGAGGAACAGAATTCAACTTGGTGTCATAAGATCATTGGATCTGGCATGTAGATTTCACACCATTAGGTTGAATTGTTGAATATATATCTATATATCTATAGATATAGATATATAGATATATAGATATAGATATATAGATATATAGATACCAGGAGTGCCAAAAAAATGTATACAAGTGGACACTTTGGTCAATGTTGCTCAAGCAGTAGTTCACCGTAATCAGACGTGTCTGGATGCTGACAATTATCACTTTGAGCACCTCTTGTCATTGCAGAAGTCAAATGTGACTTGTATTCGTCTTTTGTTATTGGTATATATTAAGTCTTACAATTTTAATAGTTTTTTCCTTTCTGAAAATGTGTATACATTTTTGCTATGGAATTTAATGCCTGTCCTAAGGTTTTTCAATAAGGTTAATTATCATTTTAATTTACCTATTTGTTACCTGGCTTAGTTACCATAAGTTTTTATATGAATTTGGAAAATGTAGAAGTGTTAACAAGCTACTACAATGATCAACTTTTAATGAGAGAATGCATGCAGGCTCATATGTCTCCATTCATGGGCATATTTTGGTTGTTAACAATGAACTGAGATAATACGTTGGCTTACAGGATTAATGTTGACCTTTTAACAAAAGGATTCCTGTCAGAACAAATCCTATCAGTCATTTATAGCAGTGTTATAGTTGGAAGGGCTAGTTGGGCTACAGCAGGAAAATGAACAAGGTTTGAACACTAATACTTATAAAATGCATGAAGCATATCTAAAATAAGATTAAGTACAGATTTGTAGTAGATCCTGGTAGGGTGTATAATGTTCTCTCTGCCTGTAAAATGAACATATCTTAATCCCCAGCACCTAGGAATATGCTACATTATATGGCAAAGGAATTCTGCAGTAATGAAGTTAAGCATTTTGAGGTGGGGAGATTATCGTGGTGGACTCAATGTGTAGGCTCAATGCAACTGCAAGGTCCCTTATAAGGGAGAGGCAGGGGGATGCGAGTAATAGTAGGAGATGTATCAAAAGGAAAGAAAACAAGAGTTTGGGGTGATGTGGTGAAGGGGACACAAACTAAGAAATATAAGCAGCCTATATCAGCTAGAAAAGGCAAGGAATGGATTCTCCTCTAGAGTCTTCAGAGGGAACTAGAACTGCCAATGCCCTTGAGACTGATTTTGGACTTCTAGCCTTCAGAATGATAGAAGAATAAATTTGTTTAATACTATTATATTTGTGGTAAGTTGCTATAGCAGCAATAGTAAACTAATACACAGATGTAAATATTTGGGGTGGGAGAGAGAACCCAAAATAAATTTAGATGTTCTTAGTTATAGTTTCTTTATTTTCTTGAGAGGAATCTTGGGGGAAAAAAAATGACAATATGTATATATTACATATTTCCACAAAAGGTGACATTCACGCTGTCCTAGATAAAAGAAATGCTTTTAATACCACTTGACAGTCTTTCAACATCTCCTTCTCATTTCTATTTAATTCTAAAGGATCAATCTAGGTAATTAGTAGGTCAGAAATCCTAGAAGTTTTGTCATATTTATGTTTTCTGTTTGAGATGATAGGTCATCATAAAATCAGTTTCATTTAGTATTTAGGATACAACTGTGAAAATTCGTAAGATAAACTTCCATCATTATATTTTGATTCTCATGTTTGAGGAGAAAGATTTAGGAAATAGAATTTGATTGTCTGGAGGTCAGGAAGTGTGGGTTCTAGCTAGAGTTAGTGTGTGAATAGATCAACAGATCTTATCATTTTCCAGTATCCTATTTAAAAAAAAATGCTAAGAGTAAATTGTGACTAAGGCATCTGTCATTGCTAAAGTGTATTATGACATGAAATGACAGTGAGCATTTTTGTTTTTAATTCTAAGAAGAGTTTTAACATGGGGCACAGAGGACACAGCTGGTAGGCTGAGTGAAAATCCCAGAAGAATCCAGATAAAAGAACTGAACCTTAGGTTGGTTCTTCACTAGGGTTGTCATGTCCCAGCAGTCATACAGTGCTTTGTGAAAGAAACTGCAATCAGTTATGAAAGTTGAGGTGGTGGATAGTGGGAAGGAGGTATAGGATGATGTTTATTATTATTTAATTAAGCATTTAATCGACCAAATGTAGATCAAGCTCACCAGTATAACATTTACAAGCATTTTGAAAAAGAAAAATCAATTATTATGTAAAATATAATGTATTTGAGTAGGCTTATCTTATTTTTCCTATTTAGTTTAGGTTTCTTTAGGCTGAAGATCTAAGATTTCTTTTCTAGATAAAGCAAAATTTTAATCTACCTTGTAGCACTGCATAGTTACTTTGTAGTACTTTTCAAAATTTCAAATGTTTCTATTATGCTTTTTAAAAAGAGCAAAAACATTGAAAATTTAAAACTGCAAGGCATTTTCATTCAAAATGTCAAAATAAAAACAATGAATTAGAAACCCACTGATTACATATTTTTTAATTGAGCTAATGGGAAGATTTTAAGCTCACTTTTAGATTGTCTTTGTGAGTAGGTAGAAGGACAAGACAACTTGGCAATCAAAATTGTCCTCCCTCTCACTCTATAGAAAACTTGACTTTTTCCATACTATTGCATAATTAAATAGAAGGCAAGGAGGAACTTTATATTTGTAGGGTGCATATCTGCATTGCATAATATTGCAAGCTGGTAAAAATAAGCTTTTGAAGTTAGACAGCTTAGTCTCAATATGCCTCCTTCTTCTTCATAACTATGGATGACTTCATGGCGTCTCACTAGAGATTAATAAAGCCAACCTTTCAGAGAAGCTGTCATGAGGTTTAAATGTGCTAATTTATATAAGGCACGTTTCTTCCCAATCTCATCAAATCCTCCAATGATACCTATTGTCATTTTATAAGCATCATCATTTGTTTACCTTTTCTAATTCACATTAACTATTTGGTGATGAAGATCTAGTAAGCAAAGATATAACTGTTAGGTTGGTGCAAAAATCATTGCAGTTTAAAAGGTTAAAAATAATTGCAAAACCACAACTACTTTTTGCACCAACCTAATAAAACAAAAACAAAAGCATTTGGGTTTAGGACCAAAGATAAAAAAGATGACAATAAAGGATTTATAATAGAAATAATTATTTTAGATTTTAGAGTTTACAGGTGTAATGTATAAAAGTTTTTAAATTCCAACATACGAACATTTATCATTTAGGATTAAAAAGTATAAAGAATGCTCATAAATTTCTGATATATTATTGATAAAGAGCTTGCATCTGCAGATTATTGAGTGTCAAAATAAGGAATTGAGTTCATTTATCATCAGGATGTTTACTGGCATAACTGCCTGTCTTTGATGCTTGCTACACTAAAGCTCAATCACTTAGTCCCTTTCTAGTCTACACTTGTAATGAAGGAGGTTGTATACCAGGCAAGCATGAATTCCACTCGCTCAATTCTATGAAGAAGACAGCCAAAGGCAGTAGTGAATGGACAGCTGGGCATCAAGTCAGTTTCTCTGACTCTATGCTCTCACTCTAGGAACTGAGTTCTTCAGTTGGGGACTGAGGCTTTAATAATGAAGCAGTTCTTGACTTAGTTTTCTACTTACGTCTGTCTTGTATTGCTGGTCCTCCTGGGTTTTGGAATAATGTTCTGGAGTCCTAATACTAACCCTGGCCGATCCTTCAGTGTATCCCCATGAACTTCCTTGTGGATTTCCCGTAGCCAAACTTAGAAAATTTGCAGAAAATCCCCCTCGATGATATTTATTTTACATGTACACCCAAATCCTTTCCTCTTGCATACCGAAAATCACAATCCTGGTGACATGCCATTCTCTCATGCTTTTCTCATTCTGGAGCCTCTGCTTGCTGAGATCTGTTTATTCCCAACACCAGCAGAGACCTAGTCCTATCCTGGTGGCTTACTCAGATGTAGTTGAAACAACTAAGGAGTCCACTCACTCCCAGGCTTGAATGAAGCAACACACTGTTTCCTCAACCAATGGGGCAAAGGGAGCGGGGGTGGGGGGGGTGAACTCAGTGTGTTTGAGTGACCAATAACCACGCTATGTCCATCAGTGACTCTTCAAGTGAGGTAACCCTGTGTAGTACAGAGGGGCACTAGGGGAAGGCATTCAAAGTTGATGACACTGAAAGTAATTCGGAAAGGTGAGTTGTCTCAACGCGCAAGCACAGACGCAATCAGGAGACAAGGAGGTACATCTGCAGTGTTCTCTTTAGTGTTGGACTATTCTGGGTTTACGTAGAGTCACTGCTACTCACCGGGTGTGCAGTCTCAGTCAGTCAGTGATCTCAGAGTGTCACTGCTCTGAGAGACATATTCCACATCTATAAAAACGAAGGTAGAA
This sequence comes from Rhinolophus sinicus, assembly GCF_036562045.2. Classification (NCBI taxonomy): domain Eukaryota; kingdom Metazoa; phylum Chordata; class Mammalia; order Chiroptera; family Rhinolophidae; genus Rhinolophus; species Rhinolophus sinicus. Next base: position 17,379,304 of record NC_133753.1, read on the forward strand.
ACCTACCACAAGGAGGGTCAAGTTAAAGATGAAACAATTTATGGAAGGGACCTGCCACTATATAAGTACACAAAATATCAGCGACAATGATAATACTATCTACTACTACTGATATAATTCTCATATTGTTATCAACCTAAAATTCTGTTCTCACCAAGACAGTCTTTCTCCCACATTTCCTGCCACATATGCCCCCTCCCCTAGAACATAGATTGTCAACATGATTTTTAATCTCTAACATTGCCTTTGAACTTCAGTTCAACTAAATTTCTTCTACGCACAAAGGTGAAGGGGCACTATTTTCCTAGGACCCTTATCCTCTAGTAAGAGCCTCCCAATTCCTCAGCTTCCTTTAGCAATTTCTCCAAGCAGGGCAAGTGGCCATTTGCTATAGAAGCTTCAAGTTTCAAATTGTTCCCTGCAGAAATGAGGTTGGTGCTTGAAACAAAGAAAATCAGGCCATATGTGGTAAAAAAAAAAGAAAAGAAAAGAAAAGAAAAAAGTGACTGGGTGCTGGATATAAACATTTTAAAGCAAACAGTGTTGCTAAATTTGTAATAATGGTCCACAGAAGAAATATGTATAAACGTGCATTATTTAGTTTGACATTTAGTCTTTTGCAAAGCGATTCAATGTTTCAGAGCTTAAAAAATATTGTGTAATTTATTTAATATTTATATAGCAATTTACATTTGTTAATATCTTCTAGGACATTTATTACCTTGTGATTCATGCTTGCCCGGTATACAACCTCCTTCTTCCATATTAAGGGAGAACTTTGAAATTGATTACTTTTTCAGCCTCAATATGTTGTCATGTCATAAATTACAGTCGGATTAAATACTCAATAGTTCTGTAACTTGTTAAACTCCAATATAAACTAGCTGCAGCCTGAAGGAAACAGGCCAGCATTCATGGGAATGACATCCATCTCCATGCTTCATTTGCCTCACGCCCCTTCCAATGATAGCCCTATAACTGAGACTTCCAATCTGGGTGCTTAGGGGCTTAATAAAATGTAGTAGCTTAAATATTCAGTACATTCACATTTTCAGGTAAACCTGCAGTGTTCAAAGCAAAGTCAATGATTTTGAATTATCAGGCATCCATCTGAACTTTAAGAATATGTCTTGATTTGATTGGTTTCGTTTAAGACTATTCAACTCTAGTATTCAATACTGAGTCCAAAGCAGTACACAGTGAGCAATTATAGGGCATTTTTATACAAGGGTGAGCTTTCCTGTAGCCCTTCTTCTATCTACAATATAATCAAGAGGCTGGATGAAACTGGGTTTTGAAGAAAGAAGGCAGGTGTAAACTACACAAGAGCATCACTGAGCCCACATTTGTATGGAGTGTGTCACTGGAACTAAGCGGTGACTACCCTCGATACTGCTTCAGCTTTTGATATGAAATTACAGAGCAAGGCAATACACAGGGTTGGATAATTGTAACATAGTGTATTATTCTGTTGCTTAGCTTAACTCAAAGTGTTAAGGTCAGAACATCGTTAGAAGTCACTGCTATTTAAAATCCTGTTGGTTAATATAAACACATATGCATTGTTTCTCAGTAAGAATGACTTGCACTTATAAGACTTTATTTTTTGTATGGATGCTAACTTTGTTAAAAATAAAATATTAAACACTTTCATATATATGTATATATATATATACATACATACATACATATATATATATATATATATATATATATATATATATATATCATCATTGAGTAATTGGTACATTTTTTCTCTTCCCCAGAAGGTACAGGAAAGAGCAAAGCAGTTTTGGCATAAATCAAGAAAATTCACATTATTATATTGACTCTGCCAGTTTTGCGTTGCAATGACACTGAGCTTCAATTTTGTTTTCTATAAAATGGGGCTAATAGTAGACACCTTATAGAGCTGCTGTGAGAATTCATTTAAGTAAATGAAGCAACTCACATGGGAAGTGATTATGTAACTTGCCTAAGATCTTCCAGCTACGAAAGGTGCTGCATATATTTAAATCTCTGCCTTTGACACTAGGATAAGTGCCTTTTGAACTACATCTTACTGGTGCTGGAAATAGTACACAATAAACTCAACTTTTATTTTTGTACAGAATCTTGTGCACTGTTTCTATTAAATTCGTACATTTATAAATCTCATACATTTACATTTCCTGCCACGGTGTGCAAATGTTCTACTCTGAATACTAAGACAGCGAGAAAGAGCTCCTCCAGGCTACGAGATTATTACAAAGCCAGTTCTAAGGGAGAGCCAGCTCTTTCTATCATGCAGTGGTTCTAAAATAGGGCGCAGATTTTTCGCTCTTCCCACTTTCTAAAGGTGGAGCCTGATTCCCCTCACCTTGGACAAGAACTAGACTTAATGACTTCCTTCTGATGAAGAGAATGTGATGGACGTGATTGCGTTTGAGATTTCTGAGACTGGATCATAAAAGATGCTGACTTTTCCTGTTCTGTCTCTTAGATCACTTGCTCTGGGGAAGTCAGATGCCATGTCATGAAGGTCCTCGAGTGGCCTGAAGGAGAGGTCCTTGGGGCTAGTTACTAATTCAACAGGCAGCAAGGAATTGAGGCTTCCTGCCTGTTTAAAATGTAACAAGAAATTATACTGAAATCATTTTCAGATCTATCTATCTATCTATCTATCTATCTATCTATCATCTATCTATCTATCATCTATCTATCTATCTATCTATCTATCTATCTATCTATCTATCTATCTATCTATTACAAAACAAATCAATTTGTATGAGTCTCTTAGGGATTTTCAAGTAGAATTAAAGGGAATGATTATCCAAGAAACGAATTGGATGGGGGAGGGGAGAGGTTGTGCCATGTGATACTCATTTGAGGTATTTTTTGTACTTTTGAGAAGAGCACTGTCGCACTTTTTAAAGATAAAACAGGAGAACATGAGTGATGGTGAATTTTACATATTCTTCTAGCCCAAGGGAATAATGCCCCTCCCCCAAGTGACAGTAGAAGTGAAGTACGACTCACTGATTATCGCTAAAGATCATAAAATTGCACAGCAAAAACTTGCATCATGACTTAGTTAAAACCTGTGGGATGCTTCAGCCTACTCCAAGTGCTTGGGGAATGAAATCCAGCTTTGTAGATTGTGCTCACAGGTTCCTACAAGCAAACACAGTCAGAGGGAAAGTTTCTGATGTACTGCAGAAAGCATCCAGCTGGCATGCTCTTTACACAACCTCCAATCACGCGTAGCAGTTTTGCTCCTTTCCTAAACTACACTCTAATTCTTTAGACTTCACTTTCCAGCCCCATTTACGGAAGAATCAGGACAGTTCCCTCTATAATTAGCTTCACCATTTTAACATTTTATCTTAGGCTATGATGTATTTTCAAGAGGAAGAAACTATGGAATAAAATAGGTGTTTAATAATAGTTATTCGTAGTATTAGTATTATTAATGATACAAAGCATTTTAATAATAATTGTAGAACTTGAACACCTTTTGTTCTCAGCACACTGTAACTTTCTAAGGTCTATTCACCTGTCACTGTCACACCCACTTAGTCCTATCACATATTCTGTGCACACCATAGGCACTGATAGGACTTAGTAAAGATATGTATATATGTATATATGCTAATTGGTGTATTGTACTTCTTTGGTGATGGAAGGAATTGTCCTCTTTGATCTACAGTATAATGAGATTTATTTGGAACACCAAAGCATTATATACAGACTGAACAAATGATTTGAACAGCAGCATAAGCATCAAACTATTTTGCCTTCTAATGAAAGGGGTGGGGGGAGGTGAAGCAGCATCACACTTTTTGAAAAAGGAGACGATCTTTCTAAACAAAAGGCCAGTATTTGGGGAATAACATATTTTGGAGTGGGTCATTTCAATTATTGATTTCTGATGGATTATAAAGATCTGACCTCTTCTCTTACCAAGACCGGATTTTTTTTTTTTTTTTTTTAATGAGTTCCCGTTAGCCTGCTCATCGCTCTAACACTGATATTAATTGAATAATATAACTGCAATAATTTCTATTATTTCTTTCTAAAAGAGAAAAAGAGAAGCCCAGAATATCTCTGATGGCTCATGCTTTAATAATGGTACCAGCTACAACATTATAGGAGAAGTATGAGTAATTTCTTCAGTGTGGACAGGCAAACAAGAGTTAAAGGTCCAAGATTAGAGTGCAGATCTAAGAGAAAAATACCAACACTGCTTTTCATATTGATCTACCTATAATCCAAAAAAGAAGATCATTTATATTACCAAGTAATCTAATTTAGCCCAATAGAAGATTAAACTTTGTAGACAAAGTCCTCTACAGTAATGTATTTTCTTGACCTTGCCTGCTGCAGTTTTCCCTTGAGACCTGGCATGGTTGGTACTTATTGGGGCTAAGGCTTCTAGATAATAAACTCAACATAACAAAACAAGCCCATTTTAATGGATTCCCTGAGAATGTTTAACTTTTCATTCTTATTTCTTGTATTCATAGCTCCATCTTCCACAATGCTTCATTTCCAAGTGATTCAGTGAATGTAAATAGGAATTGTAGCTGAAAATGTTGTATGTATATATATGTATATATATGTATATATGTATATATATGGCAAACATACATGTACATGTGTCTACACACACACACACACACACACACACACACACACACACACACACACACTGTGTTAAGTATATCTTTCCCAGGAGCCTAATAAAAGTTCCAGATTTTTACCTTTCTAAATGGTTGACAACATTTCAAATTGTTGACAGAGGACAGAAGAGGTATCACTCTCCATCACCTCGGTCAAGTTTCAATTATACTCAATAGGTCTTCAATAGGTGTTCGTAATACCAGAGGAAGATGTAGGCAGGTTTTAATGTTGTTTTACATCACAGAGTAGAACAGTAAAAGTTATTCCTTGAGGCAGTAGATGATTTCTAAAAATATACATTTTTTTTAAATAAGTGTGGAATATAAAGAAAGTTAGGAGGAATTAACCAGCAAAATGTTGAATTTGTGTGTGTGTGTGTTGCTTTGGAGTTTTGTTGCTTCTCTATTTAAGTAACAAGGAAAATTTCTTACTGGTTGGTGAAATATCCTTGAGTTCTTGGGAGTGACCAGGCTGATTTCTATTACTTTACATGTTTTTCATTCTTTCACACATGAGTTCAAGTTTATCACTGAGTCCAGTTGATTTTGTCTGTAAAGCATAACACTAAGTTACCCCTTTCTTTCTATCTCTACTCTCCTCATCCTAGTTCGAGTCCCCATTCTCTCTCACATGAATACTGTGATGGCTCCAATCGGCTCCCTGTGTTTTTCTTACCTGTAAATGCCCACTGCCCACGCAATAACCAGAGTTCACTTTTAATATATGAACTATGATTATGTTCCTTTCCTGCTTCAATCCTGCTAGTGACTTTTACATGACTGACAATGCCCTCCATATTTGACCTTTATAATTTCTCTAACCTCTTACCCTATTTCACTCACACTTGGCCTTGCTATTCCTTGCACTAGAGAAATCTGTCTTTATCATGAGATCTGGTTCTTGCTCTTATCTCTCCCTGGAATGCTCTTCCTGAGGCCTTCTGTCTCCTTCCCATTATTCATGTCTCATTCAGAAAGTCCTCCATGGCCTTCCTCAACTATATTTGCTGTTTTTACCCCCTGTCAAGCACATTTCATTCCATTAGCCTATTTAATTGCCTACATGGGTCTTTTTATTATCTAGAACAAAGATAAGGACTTTTTTTATTTATAGTTTATGTTCTATCTCCAACACTAGGATATAAACACCAAAAGAGCGAGAACCTTATTGAATTGGTGAGTGTTGTATTCCCCAGCAACTTGTACAGTGGATGGCATATTATTATATGCTCAATTAATAACAGATGTTGGCTGATGTTTCCAGTAGTTTTTAATTTGGCAAATTTTCTTTTGGAAAAAATACACAAAGAATCCCAAGCATGGTATTTATACTAATAATCCTAAGAAAAAAATGTGATAGAAAAAAATATTTTTCCAAAAACATATTTACTATGTCAGTGCCTAAACTAGTCAAACAAATGATTCTATATTAAACATCTAGAAATGAGAGAATGTCTTTCTTTTAATTACTTGTTTCATTGCTACAGAGTATTATTCATGTATACACATGAAAATAAGTAATAATACAATAATATGTGATAAAATAAGACGTGGCAACAAACTTTATTATGAAACTACACAAAAGTCTATTAGATTCAAAAATTTAGAACATGAAATCATATTTTCAGTAATATTTTGACTATGTAATATATATTATTACATTGATAGACTGTGAGAGGAATATGAACAAATATCAGCTTATTGGATGATAATATTATAGATGATTTAATTTTCTATTTCTAAAATTCTTTTTAAAATAGTTGGTATACCATCTTTCTATGAAGGTGTCTAGCATATAAGAAAAACATTAATGGGCAGAAGGGGTAACTGCGATGAGATGGTTAAATAAAAAAGATCAACTTATACCAAGCCAGCTTTCCACAGCAAGCGGTGCTTGGCTTGGTCCCATGTCCTTGCCTCCATGCTTTAGATCTTTGCTAAGACTCAACAAAAGCTATCAGTTTTGAAACTGGCCCACTGCTTGGATCCCCTTAACCATGCTTACTTACAGAGAAACCAAATCCTATGAGGCATATTTTTTCTGCTGAATTCTTCACTTAGGGAACTTGTTGGCTAATGTGCATGAGGACTTTGGAGTTTTGTTTTTAATTACTTCATTTTATTTATAGTATTTGAATGTGTTCCTATAATTATCCTATAAATATTTGACATCAGAGTTTCTACATTTCTCTAATTTTGAAAGGAGTGACAGGCTTCAAATCTAGTCATTAGAATTGACAAATTCACTCACTCTGTGTGTTCTGGAACTTTTATTTTTTTCTATGTATTTGTTACTTTCAGAGAAAGTTCAATATAATTATAGCATTCAGAGGTAGTTCACAAGGGTTTAGTTCATTGCTCAGATCTCAGGGGATCTTTGAAGAAGTAAATTAGTCCCAGCTACAGATCCCTTCAGACAGTGTGCTTATACATGTACTCAGGTTTATAATTGGATATTTTTTTTAAAATGTTTGTTAACACAATACGTTTGATATTTTCTAATTGCTAATATAAAGAAAAGAAAATTCAGATTTTGTTGGAGTTTCACATGAACCTGATGAGGAAATATTCTGTTATGGGAAATAAGTCTTCAAGTACTAGGTAGCCAAATGTAATGGTGATTTAACACTATATTTATGATAGAAGCATAATTTGTAGTATGAATGTCACATGACATTTCATAGTGTAATTTATATTGTTTTTCTACTAATGTGCATAGATTATTTTCCAAGTGCCTGTGTTGGATTTATTTCAAAAATCAATACAAATTTTTTTAAACCCTTTTTTCAGCTAATCAAAAGTAATTTTTGTTTCTGTTTTTGGATGGGGTAATAGCAATTCAATAATCATTGTGTGTGATGATTAACTATACACTGAATTCAAGGAAAACAAATATATTAATTCCTTCTTGAATAACCATCTCCAATGTGAGCTGATTGATACTCACAAAAGGTGAGGTGTGCTCTGGGGGACAGTGAGCTCTGGCTTTTGTCCTCTTACTATTCCGTAATTTGATGCAATGATTTTCTTTCAACTTTAAACTTGTGAATACATGGGTAATACAATTATTACTATTATAGGTGGAAAAAAAATCAGAAAACAACACTATATTTGCTGATGGGAGTGAAGAGATGCATACAATGTTAAATTTAATAAAAATAAATATAAATGTAAGAGCCAGAATTCATTAAGTGCTAGTGTGTGTAAAGGTACTGCAAGCTTTCACGTGATTTACCTTATTTAATTCTCACCACAACCCAATAGTCCACAATGGACTATTACTATTAGCTGTGTTTTATAGGTTAGGAAGTCAAAGTTCCAAAAGATGAAGTAAATCTCTCAAAGTCACAAATGCAGGCTTTGAATGCAGTTATGACTTCAGAATTTTCCATCATATTTTTTGTATGGTAGCGCCCCTCTAAGAGCATGCACTTTGGCCTAAGTGACTAGCCAGAATATTAAATATAATGGAGATAATGGTTAGGTAATAGAACACAGGAAAATGATTTAGGACTCTAGAGAGTAGTGAATAAAATGCAAGTCAATAATAAGAATTGTAGCATCAAAGGGCAAAGTGATCTCAGATAGTAACTGCCTCTAACTAAAGTCCAAAGATGGCAACTACTAGCATTAGGACCTTTTGTGGGAAGAGAAAGAAAGAAATGAGGAAGGGAGGGAAAGAGGGAGGGAGAAAGAAAGAAGTGCTGCTCCAGGAAGGCTGAAATGTTGAATTTCAAAAGATGTCTCCTACTTGACACCTCAATTAGAATACAATACCCCTTCCAGCAGTCCAATAAAAAAAAATCTACCCTTCCTTTGGCTTGAGAGCCAAGACACAGGCTTGGATACATGATGGTTTACTTCACTTTAACCTTCCATATGTAATGCTAAATTGTTTTCACAATATTTGTTTGAATTGAATTTGGAATTTGGTGTGAATAGGCATCTAATTTAAATTTTTCTTTAGGGTGAATCAGTTTTGGCAGTCACATTTATTAACTAGCTCTCCCTTTCTTCAAAGATTCACAATGTGGAGACTTGGTGATATAATTTATGATTAAAATTGACAGTTTTGAGTGTGCTAATTACTAAATTAAGTGAGATATTAAAATAACTGATGTAAACTGGGCTGTCCTAAGAAAACTGGAATAAATGGTGACCCTTCTTCTAGGTCATATACTGTATATACTACTATTTTAGTCTGTCTATGCTTGCAGTGCTTCCACACTGCCTGTATTTTTAAGGCTATCAGATAAAATCTTGATGTTTTATAGGGCAAATTTTTGCTCTTTGAATGTACCTTGCCTAATTCAAGGGCTAATGTCAATTAATTATCTGTTTTCAAATAATTTGTTTTCCACATTGAAAGTCTACTCTGTTATCTGTACATTATTTCACTTAACACTTATTTTCTAATGTGTCTGCTCAATTTTATAGTCTATTTTTGCTCAGGCTGTCATAACATAATACCACAAACTGAATCACTTAGACAGCAGAGACTTATTTTGTTATAGTTCCGAGGGCTGGAAGTCCAAAATCAAGGTGCTGACAAGCACTGTTCCTTCTGAGGTCTCTGTTCCTGGCTTGCAGATGGTTCCCTTCTTGCTATGTCCTCAAATAGTACTTGATGTGCATGCATTTCTGGTGTCTGTGTGTACAAATTTCCTCTTCTTACAGGGACATATCCAGATTGGAGCATTAAATCAATAAAATGAAAATGAGTACCTCATTTTGACATAACCTCGTCTCTATAGGCCCTATCTGTAAATCGAGTCACATTCTAAAGCACTAGGAAGGTTAGGGCTTCAATATATGAATTTGGGGGTGGGGAATTCAGCTCATAACAATATTGCATTCATTGTACATTTAATATGATTTTTAAATTTTTCTTTGAGAATATTAAATGAACTCACTTAATAGTCTATATTTGGTCTTTCCAATATCTGTAGTTTATGTTGGTCTGATTCAGTTGCTTGTTTCTGCTTACTTTGGCTTCATGTGTCATGTTTCTCTGTATGTTTGTTTTCTGAATTCTCTTTATGAGCTCATATTTCTTAAAACTTTATGCATAGGAATTATTTATAACATCTGTGCTTAAAGAGTACCTGTGACTTTTCTGCTAAGTATCTTCTAGCACTAACACACAGGACTATTTGAACAGGGCATTTTGCTTGGATGTTTTTGAGCCCTGAAAGTGATGTGAATACAGATACCAAAGCTCCATGATAGCACGTTTCTTGATAGTCATTCTCAGTCAATATAATTTTCAGGGCATGTTCTTTCCTAGTACCAACTGCAATAGGTTTTTAGAGTTCCAAGCTTTATAAAAAAATAAATAGATAACAATATCAACTGTCAACTTGATCAGATCCAAAGCTTTGTTTCTTATTTCTATTGTTAACTGATTAAGACAAGATCTATTCTACCAGAGATTGGTAGACAATCTGAGAAAGCCTCATCTGTGTTCCACGGACAGTTTATCTGTCTTTATTCTTCATGATCTCTACTTTTATTTTGCTTTCTCACTATGTCAAATATGCACTTGTAATTTTTAAAAAAATATTTTATTTATATATTGGGTCTTCTACAACAGAAGTGTTTTGCTGAATAGGTAGTCTACTATAACACTAGAAGGGAAAGTCAAAGTTTACTTTTTATTCTGTTTCATCTTTTCCTATTATTTCAGAAACAGATACATATGTGCTATACTATATATATTTGACTTCCTGTTTCTTCAATCCTGATGCATAATAAAACAGTCAAGCTTTACAAATGAATGCATTAAAGGATTATGAAATCATAGCCCATTTGGCATATTTATCTTCATCCAATAAAGCCATTGCACATCTAAGTAATTTTTCTTGTTATTTTGAACAATAATCTAATTATGAGCACTCACTGAAGGTGAGAGACCCTACTCACTGTTATCTGTGTATTATTTCACTTAATCCTAAAGGAAATTGCAGGATCACCATTACTATACCTATTAAATGATGTCAACTGGAGGTTTATTGAGGTCTGGTGACTTGGCATAGATCACACCCTCTTCTAAAATTTGGAAACATATCACACCCTCTTCTAAAATTTGCTATCCTAAATAATTGCTTAAATAATAATAAATATGTAAAAATATGTTTATATTTATATTTTTTGTTGATTTTTTTCTGTATAGTTTAAGGAGTAGTGGTAGGTACGCATACTTATAATTATATGAATAATAATATACTTACACTTGTGAAGCACTATTTCTTGTAAAATCTCACTGTATTAAAGTTTATGAACCCAATTTATTGGCATCACAATAACTACAGGTGAAAGATAATTTAAACATTTTTCAATTCAGCTGGTTAAAGTTATTTACATATGAAATTCGCTTGTCTCTTACCTTGACCCTTTTGATTGTTAATTGGAGCAGTTCTCATTTTAATAAAACTCATTTTAATAAATTAGTTGAGATATTACAATTATTGCATTAGTTTAAAGGTAAAAAATGCATGCAAAAAAAAAGGGATGGCAAATTATTCTTTATCCACTGTAACTCCAAGTTTGAATGAAGAATGTTCAGCAACAGAAGCGACCACAACCCACAGCCACTGAAGTCAGTTATGTTTCATGTATATTCATAACAGAACTAAACGTTGGAAAATAGCTAGAGCTGTTGGTTTTTCTCTATTTATTCATTTGTGTTGGGCAATCGGCACACTTTCCCTTCTTTAAAAAAATTATGTTAACGAGATTCATTTAGGTTGTGTTTACGCAAATTCAGCTTGGAACATAGATTGTTTTGTTGTTGTTGTTAGTGGTATGTGTCATAAAAGTAAGAGGTTTTTTTTTAATATATATTTTATTTTAAAATGTATTTTCTATCTAAGCAGTTAGCTATATTTTATCATTATAGCTAACTGCTTAGATAGAAAATACTAAAGTCCACAGTTATGAAAAATAATACAATTTCTTAATTTATTTAACTTTCTGATAGTAACAGAGAGCATACGTTCTCTTGACATGTCATTTAGAGACTAAATTAAATTTTATTTTTTTAGAAGCATCCAATATTCACTTGAATGCCTACAAAAACTACAGTTGCATTGAGAAAATAAAAGCATCCAAAACAACAAAAACAAACAAACAAATGAAAAGTGACGAAATGGATTTCATTTATTGTGTTTTAAAGGTCCAGCGACTGCATTCTAAAGCCAATAGCCAGTAACTGTTAGCAGTTATGCCCGCTGTTTTGTTGTGATTTCATTCTTAAGTGGCTAAGCACCACACAATTTATTATGGTAACTTAAATGGATACAAAAAGTTCATTGAAGTGAAAAATCACTGTAAAATGTTCTCCATCTCATGTTTACCATAGTATAGATAATATTACTTTTCTTTGCCTATGGAAGCCAGCTCATTAATTTTAAACAAAGCCTTAATATGACTAATTTTTAAAGAGATTAGTAATATTAATTTTGCTTTACTCAGTGGGCTAGTGTAGTCTGCTTTGACCATGACAAGCAACACATGCTGTTATTTAAAATAGAAATTATGAAACAGAATTGCCCCTTTATCATTTTTATAATAGTCGTATTTAAATAATCAATTAAATTAGTGTTTGTCTCATCCACAATAGAAATGGAACTAGAGGGTCATGCATACTTTATCCTTTGTCACAATTCCAACAAGAAAGTGAATCAGCAAAAAACAAATCTAAAACCATATCAAACAAAAAATTAAAATGTAGACCTTTTCCTAATAATTAGGAGAGTGTGTTAATCTTTGAGTGTGCAGGTGTTAACAATCACGCATAAAAACTGTTATTGAAGTATGTCACTTATAGCAGTCACGTACAAAATGATGAATGTAGAAGTAACAGGCAGCAGATCTGTCTAAAAGGGATTTAAAATCCACTTCTGGGGAATCCCTTTCATCCAAAGCAGAACATGCTATATTGGAGATTCACAAAGTTTCCCCTATGGCATCAGTCAGTGTGGTTCTACAATATCAAAGACTTCCCAGGGTAGCTGGGAAAAAGAAATTAGTGTAATCAGCCAGTAAAAGCTGTCTGGTTGTGTAAAATAAACTGCATTATACAAGAAAGGAACTGCCTCTTGATGAGCTTCCACAAATAAAAGGGACATCAGCTTGCTGAGAAATGAGTTCTTCATTAAATGAAAATGAAAATCTCTTATAGCTGAATACATTTATAATTTCATATTCCATTTAGAATAAATATTTTATTTTTAAAACCTGGAAACATTTAAAATTAAATATAGGCATATATTTTCTTAGCCACTACTGATAAAAGGCAGATGTTGTAAAAGGTACATACTCTTGTGTAGCACTCCATGGTTCCAGCCAGGAGTACCCTATGTTCCTTGCTAAAATCTAGGTGCTAGATTTTCTGTATTTTATATCACTTGGCAGAAGGTGGTCAGAGGATTCTCTTATTAGCTCTGTGTAAACTCTAGATTTCTACAAGGCAGTTTCATATTTTAGAAATGCAACCTCTTTCTTAATTGAGCAGCCGAGAATTATGCCTAGTTTACTCCATGATATATTTAATTAGATTTAAAAAGGTCAGATTTTATTTAGTCTTGAATCATCTAAGACACATAAAGTGGATGTGAGAGAAAGAAGAAAAATTTTCAGGAGATTTACTCAGGAAAATTTCAGTGTTTGCAATATGGCTTCTGGCATGTCAAAAACATCTTGATGAGCTAATTTTCTTAAAGCTTCATGTCTTTGTGACTATAATAAGCTTGTAATTGGGCAGAAATAAAAGGTGAATGGTGGTACATGAGGGGAAAAGGGATCCTATATGTGGTGATGGAAGGAGAACTGACTCTGGGTGGTGAACACACAACGTGATATATAGATGACGTATTACAGAATTGTACACCTGACACCTATGTAACTTTACTAACAATTGTCACCCAAATAAACTTTAATTTAAAAAAAAAAAGATGAATAGATAACCTCAAGTGCATATATGAGCTTTGGAATATGCTCGTCTTTTTGTGTTTTCATATATGAAGTCAAGAAATCCAGTTGCAAAATATCTTTCTCAGGGGCTTTTTACATGATAAGAGCTGTAGAGCTGTGATCGTGCGGTTTGGCAATGAATGAAAGAAATGTGAAGTCTAGAGTTTCAAATAGTATCATTTATAAAGAATCAATAGTGCTAACTTTTGCAGAATAGATGAAATCTGCAGACATTCTTCTTAGAAAGCTATAGTAAAAGAAACTTGACTATCATTGGATATTTCAGTAAGATTATACAAGACATCTTTGTGCTTGTTTCTGCTTCCCAAAACTTTAAAACATAAGGGATTTCACTTAATTTGTCTGAGTTCTCATTCTCATTGATAGTGATATCTAGAAACTATCCCATTAATCCCTCTACTGTCAAACTCACAGACACTGATCAACAGATATTTTCATGTTTCTCCAGGTAAATTGTTTTTATGAGAGACTTAGTGCCCACTAGATATTTAATATTCAGTAATTCTCCCCATGTAATATTGACGGTTTCTATACTAGTAACATGATAAACATATTCTGTAGCAGTTCATTTATGCCAAAAGCATGAACATTTTTGAAAGTTACCTAGATGTGAAAACTGTTTTCTTCATATACTGTATTACACACTTTTTAATTAGATTTAGAAAGTACTCCTCAGTGCTCTGGGAAAATAATAATTTAAAATTGCTTTAAAAATCTTGAAAACCTCAAGATTTCTATCTGCCCACTTTATCACATTGAAGTTTTTCTTTACAAAGTGACCATCTTACTTTCGGGCAGTAAATTTTCTAGTAATCTTTCTTGCTAAAATACGCAATATCTAAATAGTCATTCTAAAAACATGGTAGCCAGATTGTTATTTCTATAACAGTACTAGTACTAATCATTCCAAGGTATGAGTCTCAAGGTATAAGAAAAAAATCATTAAGACTAGACTTCAAAAGATGCATTTACATAAAGGAAACTATTAGATGGAGAAAGAATTTGAGAGAAATGAATGCTATGCATTAATTAATTAATTAATTAATTAATTATATTAGCCTGCCATTCAGTTATTTTTCTTATAGGAATATGTGGTGCAGTCATTTTTCCTTCTTGGGCCTTATTTTTAGTGAGGAAGACAGATGATAAAAATAAAATGTGAAAACAAATCTATAAATAAGATAATGTCAGCTAGTGATAAGTAATACGCTTACATAAATACAGAATAAATAGGAATGACTATTTTGGAGCAGGTGGATAAGGGAAGAAGTAGCAGAGGCATGCATGAGGTGAGATGGTGAGGCTTGTGTTTTTCTAGGGAAAGATTTTCAAGACAAGTCAGAAACATGTTTAGCATGTTTGGGGAATAGAAAAGAGAACAAATGGTTGAAATACGGTGGGCAAAAGCAAAAAAAACACAAGGGATAAAGAAACCAGATCCTAGAGGAGAGTAATTCGTTGGAAGGAATTGGAATAATTTAAGAGAGTTAGAAACAAGACTTTTATGTTAAAATAGTTGCACTGACAAATTATATGAAAGAATAGACTATGGGTAGGAAGAAAGTGGCAGAAGTGAAACAAATTAGGAGACTACTGCATAATCAAGATGAAAGATGGTTGGTAGCTTGGTTGGTGTAGTAGCAGTAAAAGTGATAAAAAATATATTTTGAATACGTTTCAAGGCAATGTAATATTTTTTTAAACAAAAATACTTGGAAAAGACCACACAGGAATGTAAATATTAAACTTTAGGGTAAAGCCATAAGAGTAAGATCCCTATTAGATCTAAGTAGGAATGTCAAGCAGGTAAATGTAGAAAAGAAGTCCATGTGGGATTTCTAAAATTTAGAAGTCTGGTGTTTTTAAAACTACACATCCCAGGGAGAAATGAGTATGAAAAGACAAAAAGAGGTCCAAGTACCAAGCAACGAAGCACTACAACATTTAAAGATTGGAAAAAGGAGGAGAATTCCTGCAAAGTAGCCTCATACAGAGCGGTCAATGAGATAGGCAGAAAGCTAAGAGAGTGCTAAAATCCAGATTAAAAAAATAAAATGAAAGCATGTAAAGAAAGAAAGATAGTGTGATAAATTACTGAAAAAATATCAAGTAATATGGCAGAATTGGTCACTGGGTCATTGGCAAGATGTAGGTACCACAAATATTAATAAAGTTGACTTTTTGGAGTTTAGTGGGAAGAAAATCAAACTGGCACAAACATCAAAAAACAAATAAACAAACAAACACACACGCAAAAGAACAAGAAAACAAAAAAAAACCTAAATGAGGAAACATTAATAGACTGTCCAATGTATAATTGTAAAACAATTGCAAATAGCATGGTCCAATAGCAAGACCAAATAGAATGGTCTCATTAAAACTACAGGCCTTTGATATTGGATAAGCTACTTTGTATTTTCCCAAGGTTTCATCATTGAACCATTAAATTGATCTTAATAGTAAATAGATTATAATACCATTTGACTAAGAAATCTAACCTCATATGAAATTGTAATTGAGGAATGTCAAATTCAATTTATGGCTGATGAAAAAAGAAAACACAAAAATGAAAGTTTAAGAATGTTTTAAAAAACATATACATTATGGATGACTGGATCCTTTAAAGAATGAACCAGATAAACACTCGCTTTTCTATTTCAATAATGTCTTCACTGCCTTCAAAACTGCAGTTTGTAAGAGTTCAAAAGGATGTTTCTCGTGGTTAGAATATAAAGAGTAGCTTTTATATTTAAAATTACTTAAGTGGTTGTAAGTGGTTTCTTTCATGGCTTAATCCAACAGAAATTTTTAAATATTCTGAAAAATTTACTCTGTGTCTTCCCTACCATAATTTTCATGAGCAACTTTTTTTCTTCAGTTTTATTTAGGTATAATTGACAAATAAAATTGTAAAATATTTAAAGTGTACAACGTGATGATTTGATATACATATACATTGTGAAAGGATTCTCATAACTGAATTAATTAATAATCTATCACTTCACATATTGTGTGTGTGTGTTCTACTCTCTTAACAAATTTCAATTATAAACAATATAGTGTTATCAACTATAGTCAACTGTTATACATTAGATTCTCAGACCATATTCATCTTATTTTGATATCTTCAAACTAAGGTATCTTTGAAGTTTGATATCTTCAACCATCTTTCCTCCATCCAGAAGCCCATTTGCTACATCTGGTGTCTGGACCCAATTGTTGTTTTGTTTTGTTTTGTTTTGCTTTTTTAAATCAGCAATGGCTGGGATATTTTTCTGAAATAAAAAAAAGGAAAAAAAAGAGGCAAACTAGATTTCTACCTATTAGTCTGAGTCTACAATGTGAAGAATTTAAAGTCCTTTAGATTATTATCATCTTCTAAGATGTTGGTCTATGGCCCTATCCATTATAGATTATTTAATTGGAGGGTAATTACGGCCATCTATATGATAAGGTCATGATGTTTAAGTTTCACACTAGGAACTGATTAAGATAACTACTGAGTTTGATATACATAAAGTAAAATATATTGGCATTTTTGCCTGTTTCATATGTTTGTATTTTTTATTAAAGACATATCTTATGTATTATTGAATTCTGAGTAGAACTGCTGAACCATGTATCATCAAAAAAAGAAAGAGAAATCTGTTACTTTTTTCTCTAAATTCAACATAATTACATTTTACTGATCAGCTAAAAGGCTAAAAGTCAAATATTCCAAAAGTGAAAAATAGCTAATTACTTCTGCACTTAATGCTCTGGGTTACTTCGAAGTATGAAAAAAGCTTATTAATTATTAGAATTACTGCTAAAGGTGAGAAATTTGGATCCTCTCCAGTTTTATGATTTTATAAGGCGATAAAATCATTCGATCGAATGTGGTTTCTTTAAAAAATTCATAATACTCAAAAGTGATTCACATTCATGGAGTATCTTCTGATTAGGGGAGCATTGTTTTTCATATCATTATTACTATCCATAATGCTAAACTACCCTGTCTTTAGTACTGTGTTAGGCAAGTATTACTTTTTTTATATATAAAGTCTTAACAACCACCCTATTTTTAATCATTACCCAAATTTGATAAATGAAAAAGTTTAATCTCAGAGAAATTAGTTAACTTATGTTAGATTCTCCAGTTACTAAACAACGTTAGTTAAGATTTCACCCTACCATATGTACTTGATTCCAATCCCCATGTTCTTCTAGCTACACCTTGCCACATCAGTAGAAAAATCAGAGCACATTTTTCAAAAAGATATGATACTATTTTATACTTTCTATATTAGACACGCTAACAAGCCTAATAAGACTTTCTCTTAAGGATGAACTCTTCTGTTGAAAAGTTTGGACAAGAATGTATGATGCAGGCCTATCAACCAAGAGCAACAAAGCTAGTGTAGTCATCAGAATAAATAGACATCAACAGGCATTTACTTTGATCTAGGAAGCCTCCTGTAAGCATTACCTTCTTCCTCCACCTTCCTCAATGCTGATCATTTTGTTTTGTTTTGTGCCACTCTTGTCCTGACTATTTTTGTTTTTTAGCTCTTACCTTAGTGTTGTTAAGGTAATATGATTAAAATAATTAACTAATCACTATGTACTTTTACTTCCTGTCCCTTAACATTTATCCCCAATTAACAGTTAGTCTCTGTCTGTTTTTTGAGTATCATAAGCCAAACCTTAAGTGTACCCAAGAGATACACATAATGAGCAGAGAAAGCTGCTTTATCAAATGGCCCTTGAGAACTGCAACAAGGGACAATTTAACAAAACCTGTGTGGAAAAATTATCATACTGGAATGGAATAGATGTTTCCTCAACTATCTGTAGGGTGGGGTGAAATATGAAGTTACTGATGGAACTGTTCCCTCCCCAACATCTTGGCAGTAAGTTACCAAAGCCCAGGTAAACTACTGTTGGTGGGGAAGGGCAAATGAGCACAATGGTCACCATCTCCACAAGAGAACAGAATCTGAAATAAAAAGTAAATTAAATTTGACTTAAAATCAGAAAGATAAATTTCATTATGCCTGAGTGATTGGCCAGAGAATGTTACAGCTGCGTTTATTTACATTTATGTCTCTTTCCATAAATAGACTCCCACTAGGAAACAGACACTGAGACAATCCTAGCATAGTGTGGGCCCTAGATCAGAGCAAGGGTCCTTTGCATATTTCAGAACGAATAAATAGCCAGTCTCCTGTTTCATCCCTGAATTTACTATAGAATCATAGTTTCAATCCTGCTTTTAGACAAATAATTTCTTCACGCCGAGTCTCCCTCAGAATGATAAAAGGTACAGAAGACTGGGCTAATTATCTTGGAGATGATTTATTAAGTATGCAATTTACTTCAAATTTCATTTTATCTATAAATGTCAAAAGAAATCATTCTTTTTTTTCAAAGTCATATGCATCTCTCTTTTAATAGAACTGTTTTAAAAGGTATTTAGAACATAATATTTTTAAACAATAAAATCCTGAAAATAATCCCCAATACAAAAAAGTGATTAAAGTATTTCAGAAACTCCTCAAAGAATTTGATTCTCTGGAGGAAAATCATTTGCAGAAGGTTTGGAATAAACCTTTAAGAGTACAAGGGTCCAGGGAGCATGGTATGAAAATTGTTGTTTTCGTATATGAAGAGTATATTATAATAGTTATTGAAAGAAAATTGAGGCTTCAGGAAAATAACCTTTTTCTGTTATGGCTTCAGTTTTTCCTTTGGCCCACTTTTCCATGGGAACAGGAAGAGGTGGAAGATATTTTACCAATACCTTGGTAAAAGGTTTTGGTCTGTTTAATCTAAGTCATCAATATAAAAAGTGAAGCACAGTCCTGTGTACTTGTTTTCCCATAATTTTATTTGTTAGAGATATTAATAAATGAGTTATTCAGTAATAATAAGCATATCCATACATTTTTTTATTACAAAAACTATCACATTTTCCAATAGTGAGTCTCCTATTAGGTGGGTGTTAGAAGTTTTTCTCAAGACTTATTATTAGCCCAGGATGTTAGTGAATTTATAAATAACTATCGTCCAGTTTTTCATCACTAGGGAGAAAACACTACAGCAACTGTAGAAATGAGACCTAATAAAAAAGAAAATGCTTGCTTTCCGCAACTATTGTTAGCTCTGTCTAAATTAAGTACTCAACCTTCTCCCATTCAGCCTCTTCAAAGCTACTTGCTGTCCCATTTCCTCAGGTTAAGTGTGATGA
Source organism: Rhinolophus sinicus (assembly GCF_036562045.2). NCBI lineage: Eukaryota > Metazoa > Chordata > Mammalia > Chiroptera > Rhinolophidae > Rhinolophus > Rhinolophus sinicus. The sequence goes on from NC_133753.1 coordinate 17,399,188, forward strand.
GAAACAGACCCAGGGGTTGTGAACTTTTCTGGGATGAAAGATGCCATGTGACTAAAATATTCTGTGATTAATGTACATTCATTTTGCTTTTGATAGAATTCAGTGTTGATTCAAGTTTTGGAGGTAATTAAAAACTTGACTTGGTGAGTTACTGCTATGTGTAGTTTGAACTGCTATGATCTCCGGAATATTTTGTGCCCACATGATTTAAGGAGTTGACTTGTAGCACAGGACTTCAGGCTTTTGCTCTCTCTTACTCCAAAGTTCACCTAATAAAACACCCCGCCTGAGCTTAAGTATTAGCCTTTTCTACTCAGTAACTCCTTAGAAATGCACAGGGAAGAACAAATGGTGACTGACAGCTGCCCAGGAGAGGAAGCAGCTCCGAGTTATCACAGGTGCAAGGACAGTATGTGTGTACATCAGAGCCCATCCCTGTGTTTAAGGTCCATCACGTCTGTCTGTGAAACCTGTTCTGTACCCACACCTCTTCAGTGAAGAATTCATGGGTCCTATGTATGTATCACCTTAGCACATTTTAGAGACAAAAATATACACTGCGTAGTAGGCATTTCATTCTGCATCATGTTATGATTAGCTTATATGTCTTTCTTGTCACTACTATGTAAATTATGGAGAGATCAGTTATCATTTGGTTTATAGTTTCTTATATGCCCATGTGACAGTCCCTACCCCACAAAACAAAACATTGTACCTGTTTGGCCCACAATGAAAGTAATCAAATTAATATTAAATGGTCTCCAATCATAAGGAGTTCATAAAACGTTGAGGGAGACAAGATCAAGCATTTAGTTTTCCCTCAGGTATTACTAAATTTAAGTACAAAAGGAGATAAGGCAATTATACCATTTCTTCTAAAACACCATTAAAAAAAAGTTATCAATACCAGAAGTGTCAATTCTGTCTATATCCAGTCTGTATTCCTCTTTATCAGTTCTGTTAAAATTTCTTATTAAAAGAAAAAAAAACAGGTTATTACTCCAATGTATGCCTAGAATTGTAACTTTTTGGAATCTCCTTCTTTATACATTTAGGTTAGTAGAACTATATTTTTATAGGTTTATTGATATATTATTGGTATACAGTAAACTGTATATATTGAAAACATAGAATTTGATACGTTTCTACATATATACTATGTAAATTCAAAACCATCACCACAATCAAGATAATGAATATGTACATCATACCAAAAAAGTCTCCTCATATTCTTTTGTAATACTTCCTTTTCACACTCCTTAACAACCCCTAAACCTAGGCAAATAATGACCTGCTTGCTTTCCATCACTCATTCTACATTCATTTTAATTTGCATTTTGAAGAGTTGTCATATTTCAGGAAACCATTGTTTCATAATTTTATTTTTTTTTAGTTATTGTAGCAGGGAGGCCAATCTGTACCCTGTTATTCTATCTTGATCGGATATGTAAATACAAATTAGTTTGTAAGATCAGAAATATTTTTGAGGAATAATTCAATAAGAAATACATATCAAAGTTTTATTCTTTACCAGTTTGTTTTAATACTAGATATTCACTCAAATAAAGAATTCAATATAAATGTTGTAAATCTCCACTTTTTATCTAGCACTATGTAGGGTGTCATGGAAACAATAAACAATTATAAAACATGGTTATTACTCTCAACCATCTTGCAGTGTCTGTGCAGCTACGTAAGAAATTATTGCTTACTATAAAGTCTTCATAAATGAGTCATTAATTTATAAATCCTAATCTATGTGTGGGTCAACAGTGCAACTAGATGCTATTTTCTGTTTCCCAAACTATTAATAGATTATCTATTAAAAGGTTAGTGCTAGAATTATAGGAATTATAAATATTAAAAGCCATGATGATATAATTGTATAGTCTGTTATTGACTTGCAAATGAAGACTTATGGGTTATGCTTAGAATAGTTCATCCAATGAGTGAATGAATGAATGAATCAATGTCTTTGTAAAACTGAAGTTGAATTTTAATTAATATTTATTCCTGCTTTAAGACAAACAAACAAAAAAACAAACCTGAAATTAGATATAGCAACTCTGGTGTCACTCCCTTTCTCCTCTGTTGTAAATTTCAAGTAATTGCTCACTTATGAACCTCAATATTATTTAGAGTTCACAGTATCAGGATGTTGTGAAAAAAATAATAAAAACCATAAAGTTTGTTCTCCACACCATGGACTTTAGAGTTTGTCTCCTCTCTGGGGTTCCTGATTTCCTAAGGATTGATAATTTCTGAACCTCTCGTGCTCCTTGTTTGATTTGATCCAACTCTTCCTTTCTCACCGTGCGTGGGGAAGAGTTGGCCTTCTGAAATCATTAGCTCTCTTTCAGAGAATATCAACATGTAGTAATGTCAGTAAGACTCAGTATCTAGGATAAAAATGGATTCTTTTTTTAAGCAAAAGAGTTATGTATTTATTGTTTTTTGCTTTTACTTAGTTTAAGTATGCTATATTTCGCAGAGCCAATACTTGCCAAGTAAGTTTTATTCTCTATATTCTCTCTTTCCATCTCTCAACCTCTGTCTCTATCTCTCACTCTCACATTTCTTAATTTACGCTAACACACAAAATAAGCTACTGTTCCTTAAACCATTGTCTATACCATGCATCTAACACAAATATGTTGCACATCATTTAAATTACCAAAGTAATTCTTTGCAAAGAGACTGAGTGAAGATCTATTTTTATTTTATTTTATTTTATTATTTCTGACAGAAAGTCTGAGCTACAGGTTACAAGTATAAATAAAAGAATTAAGATGCTGGGTTACTGAATGCCATGTGGAGAAGAATGTGTCTCTCGGTTGGAGGAATGCTACCTAGTGTATATGCCTGGTGTGAACCAGTATTATTTACAAGTGCAGAACAATCTGAAAATATCATTATAGAAGGAATGTACCCCATGGTTGCCGTAAGGGAGGCAGAGCCTTGATTTTCTTTTTCACCTTGAAGTCAATCAGTCCAGTGACTGTTATTCCCCAACTACAGGAAGACATTGCAAATGTGATTAAAAGATGATTTTGTTGGATGTCTGACAGAACAGTTCCTACTGAGAAGGCAGGCACAGTAAAAAAGAAAAGTAGTTTAAGACACATCATATTAGTGGAAAATAAATTTACAAAGAAGACTCCTGAATTATTTTCAGAATCATGGTTAAACTTGAAACTTGAGTCACAGTGAACTGAAAATGCTCTGGGAAACCTAGTGGTGATGACAATGTAAGCTAACAGCTAAGACGGTCACATGGCAATCAGAATCTCATGATTTTTCTCACCACTACTGAGTAAGTAAATGCTAGTAATCTCCCAGAAGAGGTTGTTCTTGGGAAACTTCCAAAATAAAGAAGTTAGAGTAAGAATCCAAGCTTGTGCATGCTTACTGATGCTAAGCTTTGGAACCTTTTGTGGTTCATTCATTCTAAGTTGTTATTACTAAATTTTGCTTGTGCTCAGACGCTCCCTAGCACTAAGAGTCCCACACTTTAATTTAAACCTGAGAACCTTAAATCAAACCCAGGACTTGGTATATTTCTGGCCCCTCAAGAAAAGAGGCCCCAACCAAACATGAGAAAGGTGCAAGTTAAAATATGCCAGACTTTTTATTCACATCAATGAATAACAAAGAAAGCTGTAAAGGATCTTGGGTTAAAGTCAGTTTTTTAACATACAAAATAAAAACATGTGAAAAATAAAACCACAGCCTCACATCATATCAACTGGAATGTTTTGCATTCTGGAGCTATCAGTATTTCATTCTGTATACCTTATGTTTGAATCACATAACACTAAAGAAATCAACCCAAGTATTTCATAAGGCCACCTACTCATTTAACTTGGACAACAGCAAAATTTTAACTATTTGTAAAATATTTTAACTCCTTTCTTCTTACGACATTTAGTTTTTAGTACAATTTATCAAAATAACCAGAGTCGTACCAGCAATGCTTGTAAAGAAGAAGCATTTAATCGTTTTCTAATTGCAGGGAAGGACCACGTCCTCAATATGTTTATTTCCATTCCTTTCTTATTCCAGAGAAGATTCCCTATCATTGGCTTCCGTTCTCCAGAAGTATCTTAATGTGCCACTCAGTCTCTATCTATAATTTTAATTATTCCATCCAAGATAAAGAAGAAACCAAAGAGAGCTGCTCCTTATTCTGTACCTATCCAGCATTGCACCATCTGCTTAAAGACAGTTTTTAAATTAATTGTTAGCTTTTACTTTCAATAAAAAAAAAAATGATCCCATTAACTATTTAGTAAATAGCAAGGTACCGTATATTTCAAGAGTGATCTTCACCCATGACTATATATAATATTTTTGTGATCAAGATAAGAATTAGCATAGACTAGGTGTTCAATCCATAATGAGCAAGTGAATTATTGCTCTTACTCTATGTGCAGTGGAGGGAGGCATGAGTAAGTAAGCTTGACTAAGTCCAGGTGGACACAGTAGCATGGCTGACTTTGCATGGCCATGACATGAGAAATACCTCCCTTCAATATGAATATGAGCCAATTTTTATGCACAAATTATAGTGACAACATCAGAATGTTCTTATAGAAGCTTCCGTTTATTCTTTACTAGTTATTAGTAAATCCTGAGGAATGTAGCTGAAAATACGTATATATTTTTTCCAATTCCAGCATTTGTTCACAAGATTGGAGTGTCTATGGTTTACCAAAGAAAGTTTTCTAATGCAGATTACCATGTTCTTCCCTCAAGGCACTCTGATTCCTTAAGTCTGGAGAGAGTTCCAAGAATCTTCAGTTTTAATCATGAGTCTGGATGACTCTGATACAGGTGGTCTTTGCCCATGCTCTCTGCTGATTTTAATTGTCATAACTTGCATTAAAGATTTCATTACCAACTGCAGAAAATTTCTCAATTCTGCAGTAATTCTAAGTGAAATCTTTTTTTTTCTCCTTGTTTTATTATTACAAGATAACCAGACATATAACTTCAAACATCCAGTTGTAGAGAAGTCTCTCTTAACCCTTTTCTAGGCTATGAAGAAGCAATTAGCATTGCCATGCTCTGGTCACATTTTTGTGTATTTCTTCATGCCATACTTCATAGCCAAGCCTCAGTGGGACCTACTGAAAAGAAAATGTAATGTTATATAAAAAATATTTCACACCCAAATTAAAGTGATTCAAATGTCCCATCATGTGTCTAATGGATTATATTTTTTTGACTGCCATCAGTTACTCACAATCATGTCCTATTTATAGATAATGTCTTTTAACATGGTATTGTCCCCAAGGTGTTTGAGGGTCAAAATATCTTATTCTTTTTATGAAGTGCTGATATATTACATAAACAGATATAAGGTTTATCTGTGGTAGTAAAATTATAGGAAGGGACATTAGTTAAAAAAAAATCTAAAATGGCTTCTTAACAGGGTTATAATGAAAAAAGTTGAGAAACATTATTTTAGGTATTTTAATATTTGGAACTTTGTAAGACTACTTTTTAAGTTGTTTATTGATTTTTTTTTAACTTGTATGTTCTATTTTTTTTTTTCTTTTTTTAACTAGGGAAGCACAAATCTCTTTGCAGGCTGTTACTTATACTCTTTGTTTAAAGGTTATTTTGATCCAATTACTTTATAAGCTCTAGAACAGTAATGAGAGTGGGCCTTCTGTAAATACCCTTCTGAACTAAGAAGACTGTTTTGGTATCAGGGTAATTCTTGCCCCACCAATGAGGTGGTAATCTTTTGTCTTCTATTTTCAAAACAAGGATTAGTATTATTCTGCAAATCTTTGATAAGAGTTAATGAGTAAAGCCATCTGGGCCTAAAGTCTTCTTTGTGGTAATGTTAAAATTTTAAATTGTAATTCTTCTTTTCATATAATGCTGTACAGATTTTCTGTATCTTTTTAAGTCAATTTTGGTAATGTGCGTCTGTCATGAAATATAGGAATGAATGAATATGACTCTACACATTTAGTCAGGGCCAAATGGGCTGTAGCTAGTAGGAAGACTTAAGTGTAGTAGGGAGAGGATTTGAGTAGACTGAATTGACCCAGCTGTTTCATAGACATCACAATCAAAATCAACCCAACGGCTATCAAGTACATTCTTGGAAATTAAATTAATATAATATAATATAATATAATATAATATAATTAATATAATATAATATAATATAATATAATATGTAATAAATTATATATATATATATTATATATATAAATTATACATACATAAATTATATATATAATATATGTATATCTTCTAATATGTATAATGGCATATATTATACCTACATACCATGTTTCCCCGAAAATAAGACCTGGTCTTAAATATTAAGTTTTGCTCCAAAAGATGCATTAGGGCTTATGCTCAGGTGATGTTATCCTGAAAAATCATGCTAGGGCTTATTTTCTGGTTAGGTCTTATTTCCCAAGAAACACGATAGTTGTTCTCCACACCTGCCAACAGAGGAACATATTGCTTGGAGCCTAGAAGGACTTTCTTGGACAGTAAAAAAGTTTTCCAAGAATTTTCTGGGCTGTGATTTTTCTCCATTCTGGTTGTCATTTACTGAAACGCTATCCCTTCTCTGTTAGCAATCTCCACCTTTTAGTCTGTGCATTATACTCGATGTGTTCTCTTTTTAACACATATTGGCTATGATTTCAATTGGGAACAAGGAAAGATAATTGCGTGTACTCAGTCTACCATCTTGACCCTGAAGTCCAAACTTCCAAATTTTAATTAGAGTTTTAAAATATATGTCACATACAAGGAAGATTGTTTTCACAGTGTTCTCTGGTAAATGCCTGCCACTAATTTCTTATTATGCCACAAATAGTTTCTACTTGTATACCACTTATATTCTACTCTGTGTCTGTGAATTTTTCTATTTGATTAAACCCTGCGATGATTCCCATACTGAATGTGAATTAAAAATGCTTCATATTGGGTCTGCCTGGATGTCTCTCCACATAATTTTATTAAATATTCCCCCTGGCTATATAGCTCAAGTTTTAAGGCTTAAATATTTTGTGCCACTTTTAGTGCACGCTGCACTTCTAATGTTCTTTTACATCACTTAAACTGATTCTCCTATTGATTGGTGTGGTTTATATTTTCTACAATGTGCAAAGTTGACAAAAAACTAAAAAGATGAACAGTGATCAAGAAGCTAAGTATTCCAATTTGGGAAACTAAGAGATTGTACTCTCCTCCCGAAAGTGGCTCAGTCAAATTATTTTAACTAAAAATATTAATTTTTATGGGAAAAATACTTTTTTCTTCAGTTTGAGTGATTTTAGATTAAAATAGGGTAAAAGATAAAAGCTAGCATGTCATCATTTTTTCCTCTTATAGTTATGTTATTCTATTTATGTCACCTGAGTACTTTCCTTTGAAATCACAGAGGAAGAAATGATATACATGTATGTGTTAAGTGAAACATTATGGTCAAAGAGTCGTGTGTTAAATATTCTCTCCTGTTCCAGAACAGCCCAAATAAATTATTTATTGCTAATGACATATATACAAAAAAAGATAAGATCACAAAACACAAAAATTAAAGGGTTAGTTTTGTCTTATTCCAAACAAGAAACCACCCATGAAATTATATAAAACTCTTTAGATTTGACTAGGAAGTTATTATCAGAAGTCTATAGCATTATGTTACCTATCAATAAGAAATGACACAACACTTATTGTGTGAGTTACATAATGAGTTCAGACAAGATCTTAAAGAGTAACCCATTGCAAACAACCAAGTTTAAGGAAATATACTAAATTCAACTTAACGTGTTTCTTTCATTTGAACATTTATATCATTCTAAGTCTAGTATGCAAATGACTGCAAAAGCAAAACTACAGGTATTAAATCCTGCTCAACATTCATGCAAGAACAGTTATTGTCCATTTATACTTGTTATGCATAGATTACCTAATTTTAAGGGAAATCTCATACTGCATTGTTAACACATCGTATTATTCTTTTGACGTAGTGTCTTCACTGCATAATTAACATAATAATCCCAAATGACCCATCATGTTCTTCTTGTCCTTTATAAGATTTCACAAATAAGTAAACACATTCTTTTGCAACCATTCATCAATTTTAATTTCACATTTATGTGTTAAGAACTCATCTAAAATTTAGTTGATTGTTTGATGTCTTCTTATGAGCAATAAATAAAGAAGTGATTCATTCTTAATATTCTTTCAAAAAGCAATACATTTCCCTGTAATGCCATATGGAAAGGATTCTATTTAAATAAAAATTCCAATAAGATATAACCTTTTCTGTTCTTTATAAAATGAAATTTAATAAACATAAAATAATTCAACTTCTACATAAATTATTAATAACATTGACTTAGTGTATTTCATTAAAATTATTTCTCCATAACAGAAACAAGTGTTACTTTTCAACATGTTCTATTATTGTTTGCAATTTCAGCACTATTGATTGTATCTTAGATCAGTTTCTCTCTGCTTAAACAAAATTATGTTGCCTATTCTCTTACCATTGATTAAACTAAGGCAAAATGAATGTTTAAAATCAGTTTTATTCCAGTACATGTATTATTTGACCTTCTTATTAAACTAAACATGTTTTTCAATATTTATTAATATTATTAACATTAAAGTTGTTCTGTGGTTCTTGGCGGAAACATGGTTTATATTTGCTAGTGGATAATTACTTTTTGACCCTTCACTTTGGGTCCAATCCACATACATTATTATGCTAATAATGAATTCCTAAAATGCCTGCAAATTCTAATATTAGGAAGTGACTGGGGCTCAGGCAAAGTACCTCGATCTGATTGTTCTTCGAAATGTTCTCCATAAAGATACACGTACATTTACATCAGACACATACATTCAGAAGCATCTCTTCTCTCTTGATGGTTTAAGGAAAACCTTTCCCACCTTCTATCATGATTCCTATAAATTTTTCTGCTCACACCCTGTTACTTGAATGGCCATTGTTCAACTTTTGGCAATAGGATATTGTTTTTTATTCTTAAGAACAAGTCATCGAATTGATTCAGTAGCTAAGATTTCTTACTGCATTTGGGCTGTGATGTGATCCTTTATTTAATTGAGACACACTTTAAAGAATACATTAGCACAGGTTCCGAGGTTTACGTTCAAAGTCATAGGCCCACCTCTAGTTCAAATTTTCAGGGTCAGTGTTCAGTGCTCAGACATATTTTGTAATATTCCCTCGGCAAGGCAAATAGCTTTTTGGTGGCTGTAATCTGACTATGTCCTCTGATTACATAGTCACTTAATTTTACAGAATCTCAGAAAGCACATCTAAATTACTTAAATAGTAAGACTACTTAAATTTATAAGCCTATTATATGCTAAAACCTCTGAGATCTGGAAAAGAAATATTTCAGAAACTTAATGTATTACAGAATTGTACACCTGGAATCTATGTAACTTTATTAACAATTGCCACCCCAATAAACTTTAATTAAAAAAGAAAAAGAGACCAGAAACTACAATAATGCTGGGGAAGTGGTCAGCATCAGAGGGGAAGAGGAAGATTTTGGTGAGAGCAGATATAATCTGAGCACCTGCCAGTAAGTGAACTCAATTGAGATGACCTGCTACCCACAAATTTAAATACATAGTTTTTTAGTTAACTCTTTTTATCCACGTAAGGGCATATCTTAGTCTGCACAGGCTGCCATAACATTAATATATACTGGGTGGCTTAAACAACAGGAATTTGTTTCTCACAGTCCTAGAATCTAGAAATCTGATATCAGGGTGCCAGCCTGGTTACATTCTTCTGAGGTCCCTCTCCCTTGCCTGCAGGTGATTACATTCTCCCTGTGTCCTCACCATGATCTTTCCTCGGTACATGTTCGTGGAGAGGACAGCATACTCTCTGCTCTCTCTTCTTATAAGGGCACTAAATCTTTCTTGATGTCTCCACCCTCATGACCTCATGTAACCTTAATTACCTCTCAAAGATTCCATCTCCAAGTACATTGGAATTTGGGGTGGAGGGAAACAAACATTGTCCATAATGAACATGAATGTGCTTGGGAAATTAATCATCAGGCAAAAATATAACTATATAATTGCTAGACAATTGTGAAGTTTACACCAAAACATTATTTTTATTTAGGCACATATTTTTGTGTGCCATATTTTTGCTATTTTATCTCCCTTTATTATTTTATCTCATTGCTCTACTTTATGGACCCAAATTGTAGTTCGAGATCAGAATATTATCTCAGAACACATTTCATAAGAAGGTTAACATACAGATAGCTCTTACAAGAAAATGTGTTTCCCCATTGTAGCAGTCCATAAAATAGATATAATTAAACCAAAATCTGAATCAGTCTCCAGGTAAGCAGTAAAAAATTAATGTTTACAAATCACAGAAGAGCAATGGTTTCTATTTTTCCCAAATCAAATAAAGTACTCTCTTCACAACATTTACAACACTCTGTGGCTGAAAGTTTAGGCACAGATAGATTAATCCAAAGAAAATGGGCCAGAGGAGATTAAAAAGCATAATCAATAATAAATCCCCACGCTGTAGAGTCATACATTTTCAGTATTCCTGTCTAATCTCAAAAGATTACAGTTCTTAAAGAAAATATTTTTGGACCTGATACATTTGCTTTCCACTTAAAAAGCATCCTGGGTAAATGTCATTATTTTTGCTAATACTAGGACCACTTCGACCGCTGTTGCTATTACAAAGGATAGATCGATTATGTGTCTGTTTTCAGGTATAAAGAAATGTTCACTATTCACTCTTTTTAAGAGATTAATTGCCTTCGGCCATGACTGAGTTACAATAACTGACATCTGGAATTCACTTAGGACGGGTTTGTTATTAATAACTCAAGCCCTTGATCTCACTTTGCCGTCAGTGTTATTTTGAACAAAGCTGTCTTCTCCAGGTTCCCATAAGTGTAATATCTGGGCATAGCTATAACGTTGTTGCTTGCTGGGTAAGTTTTTTTATTTGGAGATTCGAAGTAGTTTGTGTATTAGACATGAGTCTAAATATGTCTGCTAAGATCTTTTGTAGTGCTTTCTCTAACTTTTGCCTTCTCAACAGTCTTCTTAACTCAGACTGTACGTACCAGGATTTAAATACAGAGCACAGCTTATATTACATGTTAAGCAGTTTTATAAATAAAGTAAGCCCTAACAACATCTTGTAATGGTGTTGTAAGAAAACTAAGTGTGTTTGCCATCAGATTTATTTTAGTGATACCATGACTATGCTTCATTGTTAAATAACAGAAATTAGAGAAAAAGGAATCAACTGTCCACGTTTCATGTTCATAGAGACACTGGGAGAGAAGAATCTACTGTCTCTCGCTTTTGATTACTTTTTTAATATTCTAAGAGAATCAACCCTTAATTATGTCCATTGAGAGATTGTCTTCATAGCTGATGCTCCTGGAAAAGTTTCCTTAATATTGAAAACATTACCATTTTCTTATCAGGGAGTCTGTCAGAATTGTATTATTTTTGGCCAATGATTACTGAAATACTTAGAACAAAAGATACTTATAAAATCATATCAAAATCAATTATAAAGAGGAAAGGGGAGTCAGGGGGTCATTTTCATTAATGACAATGTACTATTCTCATTTTCTTTGTAAAGTCATTAAACAATTTCATCAACATAATTTTCTAGCAGTATCTATAACTTTACTTCTGATTGCTGCAAATGAATTGTCAGTTAAGTTTCCAGGATTTATTTAATTATATGTATTGGGCAGTTATCCTTTACTAATCTTGCTTTAGAGACTAAGAAAGGGTATAGAATAGCATTAAGTTTAGATTTAGCATTCGCAAGACATGGGTTCAAATCCCACCTCTGAGTCCCACTAGCTGTGCCACCTTGGGAATAAGCTCATACCTCTTTCTGTCTCCTTTGTGAATTGGAACGATTGTATATTTCTGGTAAGTTTAGAAGGATTCAAAAAGGTAATGTATGCAATGTTCTTAGCATAGCATTCAATAAATTATAGCTAGTAATATATTACCATTATCCCCACTTAATGTGTGGAATAATTCCAATATATAAGACAGGTTATGAAATAATGTGGATTATCTTCTAGGACAATGGGTCTCTAGGACTAACAATTTGTATTACTATCTGCTTATGAATATTTTGAGAGGACTGAGCTTAGGAAAGTAAAGAATTATGATCAAATAGCTTGATTAAAAAACTACCAAAAAATTAAAGCCTATTAAAATTAAAGCCTATCAAAAAGTCTACTCTTAACAATCATAATACCCACAGAATCTCAGCCATTTTATTTTGCTTAATATCTGCACAGGTATTGGTTTATGTTCAAATTTTAGTCATGGAATAATGTTGCATATTTGACATTCATAGAGGCTCTTTGAGCTTTTACTGAGTTGAACTTTATCTGGTGTGTTTTCCTTTTGGGATAGGAGAAACAAGGATGAAGATAGTGAGGGTCACACCACATGGTCTTATACCAGTGCCCAGAAATGTGCTAAAGATGGCTAGATGGCTGACCCTGCTGTCTGTGACTGTGTCTATTAATTGTCTAAGAACATTCCCTATTCTTTTTTTTTAATTAAAGTTTATTGGGGTGACAATTGTTAGTAAAGTTACATAGAGTTCAGGTACACAATTCTGTAATACATCATATATACATATAACATTGTGTGTTCACCACCCAGAGTCAGTTCTCCTTCCATCACCATATATTTACCCCCTTTTCCCTCATCTACCAACCCCCTACCCCCTTATCCTCTGGTAACCACTGTCTGTCTATGAGTACTGTTTGTCTATGAGTTTCTGTTTCTTCATTTCTTTGTGAGTTTTTTTTTTTGTTCTTTTTGTTAAGTCTAATATTTAAAATTATGTTAGAAAAATAACAGTACTGACCCTGTGTGCATTTTGTTATTGTTTTGTTTTGCTTTGCCCTTTACCCATTTTCTCAGGCAGTTTTTGTCTGTTTGGTTTTGGTTTTCTTATTTGTTTTTGCCAAATGTGTTTGGTTAGCACCTCTGTCTTGTGTGATTGCAATGGCTGAATTCTCAGAAAATATTATAATGACTTGTGTGCCACCTACCTTACATACAGTCTCTTTGAGTGTTTAATCTACATCTTTATCTAAAATAGCCATCCCCTAAAATGCCATTTCCTCATAGAACAAGACTACATTTTCCACTCACATTTTGTATAATACATATAAATCTATAATGGAATTTTATATATGTGTATATTTCCAATTCATGTCTACAAATAACTAATTTTAACAGATCTTAACATTTTTTAGCAACATTAATTCATTTTCTTCTTTTGTTTTGTTTTGCACGCCCCCCACCCCTCCTCCCTTTCTTCTTTTCCTCTTCTTTTAGACACAAAACATTCAGGTAAGTCAGATCTCTTGTTCTCCCATGTTCCCCTCTCACATCTGCTCTTTCTCCCCTCCTGTAAGAACTATACTAAGATTTATATTATAACATTTATGCCTATTTTTACTTTGTTAATGTACATGCATCTCTTTCATATGTATTTTAAATTCTCTATAAATTATATAATTCTACAACTTACCTTTTTGTTTTTGCTTATTAGCATATTTTGAGATTGATTTTTGTTAACGTTTTATACTAATGATTCTCCAATAAATATTTTTTGTACATATTTTCCTGTGTACATGATGAAGTGATTTCTAGTATTCATATTCTAAAGTGGAATACTTACATTTGAAATGTGTGCGTAGCTTGAACTATATTAGGTAGTCTGAAGTTGTCGTACAATTTACGAGTATACTTCTACTATCAGTGTAGGGAAATTCTAGTCTCTACATTCTCATCAATTTTTGGTTTTGTCTCACTCTTTGCACTTTTATCAATCTGTTGGATGCATAATGATAGATCACTGTTACCTAAAACACACTCATTTCAACACAGTTTCCACAACACCGTTTAATTTTGTTCTTGTATAAATTACCATAAGCCCCTAAATTGTCATATCTAATGGGTACTTTTCAATCTTCAACTCTCTCAGTAGTTTTTGAAATGGTTGACCACATTTGCCCCTTAATATTGAGTCATTAATGTTTATTAAATGCAGAATTTAATAAATGAATGCCAGTGTTGAGCATTTGATAAAGAAGAAATCCCTCAACCAACAAAGCAAAATAACTTCTTTTCCTTCTTTGTAAACTCAAGAAAAATTAATTTTGTAAGATATTAGTTGGATGCCTACTAACTTCTGTATACTCTAGACACAAAATATTTAAAGAGGCTATTCTCAGCCTTTGAGTTTGGAACAGAGCCTGGAAAATATACATTTAATAGATATGTGTTAATAAATAAAATAATAAACTTTATTTATTTTTGTAGTACCTTTTACAGTGCAAAATTTACACGTTTAAACACATATTTATTGCCTGACTCCTTCAGTAGAAATTTTGTGCCAAAGGGCATGGACTTTGTCTTCTTTATATATTGAAGGTATAGAGTAGTGCTTGACACATATTATAAAGTCAACAAATATTTGTTGAGTATATGAATGCATCAGAAAGTCAGAAAATAATTTCTATAAATTTTTTGTTCCAATGAGGGTTCAAATGAAATCAATGATTTATTATTCTTTATCCAATATCTTTCCATGATAACTAGAAAGATGGACGAATTAGAGCTTCAACCATGTGAAAGAGAATAGGTAATGATCAATATCATCAAAAACAGGCTATTTTTTTTAAAGATGAATTGGCAAAAAGTGCAGGAAGAACCCTGTACCTCTTCATTTGGTTTGGACAAGCACAGAGATATGGATATGAGTGTTGGGCTGGGCTGACCTCATAAAGTGGGGAGTAATGTCATCGTGTCATCCTACTGCATTTGTGGACTGGTTTCTAACCAACTCTGCCTCACAGTTGGCATGATTTCTGAGTTGTCAGAAAAAAAAGAGTTTCTGTCAAACAAAACACTCTTCTCAGGTAAACACTTTCCTCCCGTGTTTCAATGCCTAGAATGTAACAATTTAAACATCACCACTTTTACTTAAACCAAATTAGGCCTTTGGATCTATTTAAGTGCAAATTGTTACAAAAATTATAACATAATTCTCACCCTTTCAAATAGAAGACATAGTCCCCTTGTGGGTCTCTTATAATAGGTGCCCAATCCATGTCTATGACATTAATAACGTATAAGATCTTAGGGTGCTGTTCAAAGAGGAGTTTGGGGTAAGAGGGAGAGTATAAAATTTTTAGGATTCTAAAATAGGCAAAAATGTGTGAACTGATGGAGGTGGGGAGAAAGGAGGTTGTACAGTCTAGATGCTTTGATAATCAGCCTTGCCAACTTTAGAATGATCTAGAATGTTTTTATAGAAGTAAATCTCAAATTCCTTGTATAGGTAATTAATGTATCAGCTTTACCAAGTGGGAAAATGCTAAAAATCAACAACAAACAACAGCAACAACAAAAACTAATCACATTGAAAGTAGTTTTTTGTTTTGCTCTGTTTTTTGCTAATGTATTTCCCTAAAAATAAGACTGGGTCTTATATTAATTTTTGCTCCAAAAGACACATTAGGACTTACTTTCAGGGGATGTCTTATTTTTTCATGTACAACAATCTACATTTATTATACAACAATCTACATGTGTTCATTTACTCATGTACAAAAATCTATATTTATTCAAATACAGTCATGTCATCTTTTCTGGAACATCATCATAACTCTCCAAACCCTGAATTCCAGCTTGAATTTCTTGTGACTCCACTTCCTGTAGAACCATTGGCCCCAATCTCTCATGTCCAGCAATAGAGCTGTCCTTAAATGAGCACTTCTTGTCCATATAGCCTGCTCATAGTGCATTGGCAACAGAGCTGTCAGTAATTTTGTCCCATGAATTCTTCACCCAAGTCATGACCTCTTGCAGGCTAGGCTTCACAAAGTTTCCACCCTGATTTATCTCCATTCTGTTTTCAATGTAGTTATTGATTTCCATGTGCAAATGGTCCTTGAATGGGTTGTTTACTGTAATATCAAGAGTCTGAAGAGACGCAATATTCCTGCGGGAATCATTATTTGATCTATTCTTCTCTCTGCAAGGAAATTCTTCATGTCTTTAGTGTAGTGAATGCTGCCTGAATCCCAGACTAGCAGACCTCTTTGGCCATCTCGCAAAACAAGTGGCAGTATGAAATCGATCCACTTCCTTATAACTGCTTGTGTGCACCAGGCTTTTTCAGTTTCAAGAATGTAAATGCCTGAAGCACATTCGACCTTATCTTTCTTACCTTTAGTGATGATTAGAAGTGGGGCTTTCTTTCCATCCAGACAAATTGCCAATATACAGGTAACACATGCACTTTTGTAACCAGTGGAGGGAATGTAGATTGATGAGGCACCTCTCTGATGAATTGTCATTTGAGATCCTTGGCCCATAAACACTGCAGTTTCATCCATAGCAATCATGTTGGAGAGCTGGTATTTAGAAAAGTCAGTGCCATCAACAAAGGACTTGAATGCTAGTGCACGTTTAATGTCTTCAGTGTCTTCCACCTTGAACAGTGTTGATCTTCTTAGAGAGAGTTCATATTGCTGAAGGAAGCCATCCAGCCAGTGTTGTGATGCTTTGAATTCTTCTGGGGGTATTTCTAACTGTGGTGCCATTGCAAGGGCAAATTCTTGAATATCAGCCCTGCCTACAACCAAAGACTTTGCTCTCCTGTCAGCAATCCATTCACAGATGATGTCTTCCAGCTCAGGAAATAATGGTTGCTGACCTGATCCACACTTAACGCTTCTTAGCATTTCCCTCATCCACCTATTGACTGAGGTTATCGTACTCTGCTCGCCATTTTTGGACCATTCAGAGATCCAACTTCTCTTTGCAGAAAGCTGTAAGATTCTTGCCCCGGGAGTCCTTCAGGATTCCTTTCTTGTACTGGACGGAATAGCTCTTTCTTTTTCCACTCACCTTGTTTGGGGGTCAAAATATTATTCCCTTTAAATCTACCATTAAATCAAGTGTTAATTGAAGACTTACGAGACAGGAGTAGTAACAAAAATAACTGTTAAGAATGACAGTCCACAGAACAGTGAAGAAAAATTTCAGGCACCAAAATTCAGAAAACATTTCTTTATTTCACACAAGTGTATTAAGTACATCTGTTACAATACATGACGTATTGAATTATGAAGATTCATGTTAGACTCAACCACATCTGTTGATTATCAAGTGCGCACATTATTTGTACATTGTATCTGTACTCTGAATGGTCATTCATCAATAAGTCTCGTGTTCATCTGTTTACATAAGCATTTACCTCTTGTCCAAAGGTGCCCGCTTGGGTATTTAGAAATACTTAATTATAATTTATATTATCACTTATTTTAAGTATTAATATCAATATTATTTATTTATATTTAATTAGATATTAATATTATTGTTTTGTATTCAATATGTCCATCGTGTGTTGCAATGGATGTACTAATCGTGTCCGCCTAGCTTACGATCTTAACTGAGGCTTAGTTTTGGGGTAGAACCTATATTACAAGCATCCTGAAAAATCATGCTAGGGCTTATTTTCCGGTTAGGTCTTGTTTCGGGGAAATACGATAAACCAGGAAACACCTGTCAATCAATGTTACTTACCAGAATCAGTGCTCTAGTCTCCTTGACACCACAAACTCCTCCTTGCATTCACAAACCCCGGAGATGTCCACCTGTGAGCTCTCAGAACATTCCAGAGGGAGTCCAGATGATCTGGACTCAAAGTCCACAGACATGATAGTAATTCATTTTCAGAATGAACCGCCTTTATTCCTGACACGGACAACCATTCTCCACAAAGTCTCAGGGTGAGGATTATAACCTTGTGTGCACTAAGTGGCCATTTATTATTGGTGATCCCATGTCAACAGATGAGTTATTGTCATGCTGTCAAGTCCACTTCCAGTCTTGAGTCACCAGAAAGGAGCAAAACGTAAAGGCCTTCAAACAAACTTAACACAACAGATTTGAGACTTAAGGGGGAAACGCATGTTTTGAAAGTTTATGGGGAAAAAAAAACATACAGGAAATGAGTTAGCTAAGCTTCTGCAATTATCACACCTTCTCCAGATACATCTTTTTACCTAAAAATGAATAATTATGTAAAGACATATTAAATGAGTGTCTCTCTTGAAAATTCAAAATTCTTTCTTGAAGACACATATTGAATATTTAATATCTGCATCCTGCCTGGCTCCTATACATATTTAGCTGTTATGAAAGAAACCTGTATACTGCTATAAGCAAATGAAAAAAAAGGCGTTAGACAAGTGTGAGACATGAAAGCCACTATCTTTATAAAATATAGAAATCTGTATTTTATTTTATTACTAAAATATAGTTGACATCCAATATTATATTAGTTTCAGGTGTACAACATAGTTATTCACCTATATACATAATGAAGTGATATCTAGTAACCATTGTCACTGTACAAAATTATTATGATGTTATTGACTTATATCCCCTGTCCTGTACATTACATTTCTGTGACTTGATTTTATAACTGGAAATTTGTACCTCTTATTCCCCTTCACTCTTTCGCCTTCCCCCCACTACCCTACCCTCTGGCAACCCTCATTTTGTTCTCTATCTCTGTGAGTCTCTTTCTGTTTTGTTTTGTTTAGATTCCACATATAAGTAAAATCAAAACCCACTATCTTTAAGTGAAATGCTGTGCAGTGTGTAAGAGATTGCAAACATCATTTTCTGCACAATTTTGTTAATATCTCACACAGCACTCATCAGTATAAGACTGAATGCTTTAGATCTACTTCTGAGCTAAAAACTTAACATGCAGTCACAGAATGAGAACCCAAACAACCAAAAAAATGAAATATTTGAGAGATGATGGATCAGAAAGTTTTTGTTTATTTTTTATTGCTTATTTATTTTATTTTATTTTTTCAGCCCTCTGAAGAGAAGAATTAGATTTAGGAGTGAGCACTAAAGGTGAATAAGTAAATTTTCTACCTGTGAGATATCAGAAAAAGGAGGCCAGCAAATTCTACTTCTCGAAAAGGCAGAGATAATAAGTATTGTTGATTACTCCACCAACAATCCATACTAGCCTGAGATACAATGTTCAGACTCCTGGACCAATTAATAATAACAGATTCATTCCTCAAGTTTGGGGGAAAGTCTTTCATTTTATAAGATATGAGTGCCTTTTTAGAAACATTTTGGGTATAGGAATGGAAATAGTAGGGTCCCGTTTTGATTGACAAGAGTGCCATCTTGTCTCTGAAAGACGTTTTTTGATATAGCCTAAAAGGGAGAATTTGAAAAGCACTGGGCACATTGTCTGAATGGACGAGTGAATGTCTGTGGTATATTGGTGCTTGGGGAATGTTGGGTAACTGCAGCAGCAAGGGACTGCATTTTAAGTGGCCACAGAATTTGGGTGTCGAATACGCATTCACCATGCACACTGAGACAGAGTTGAGGTAGCAAAATGCTGTTTATTAAGTGAAGCAATAAGTAAGATAAACAGAATAAAGCAAAGTAAGACAAAAAGAAACAATGAATTCTCACCACCTGAAGAGTGTTTCCAAGGCCCTGGGGAATCGAGACTGTCTTGGCTTCAAGTGCGTCCAGTGAGGGTCTCCGTGGGAGAGTTCCAACTAGGGCTCCCCTTGGACACTATTTTATAGTTTTGTTGTTGTTGTTGTTGTTTTCCCAATAGATTACCAGTCGGGAAAGAATGCTAGGCCATAATGATTACAATCAACAAGCATGGGGACAATGAATCACAAGTTTCAGGGTAATTATCTACGGTAGATGGCAGGGGGACATGATTCTGGCAGTTTCACAATGTACATGAGGTTACTATGGCCACAGGGCAACCTGCGTGATCCTATTCATGCATTCCACCTCATACGTCCCACCAGAGGGTCAGCTATTTTTCAACTAGGGGTTGGCGAGGCCTTCCCAAGTTTACTCCTGCTGACGGGGAGTCAATATCCGGGTGCCACCCAGACAGAGCATTCCCCAGACGTAGCAAGTGGAAGGCACAAAGGGGCACCCAACTCACATTATATTTACTTTACAGTAACAGAGGAGAGTGCAAAAGAAAGTGTCCCAGTGAAGTGGAAAATATAGAAATGGGAAATTAGATGTAGGCTTCACCTACTTCCCCAATGTAGATGAGGCTTTCTGTACCTGAAAACACAGGGATATAAAACATTCATTGCACATGCATTTAATGCAATAACTGTACTTCTATAATTAAACAAGAGACTTTAATATTTATTTTAAGGTGGTAAAGTAGAAAAAGAGCAATTTGGGGAAATGCTTTCATAAGGGAGGCCCTCAGGGGAAGGGCAGGATGAAAACGACAAATGGCTCTAAAGTTACAGTTGCCTACTAAACAAATAGAAATGCAGGATTCTACATTAATTTGAATTTCAAGTAAACAAATATTATTAACATAATTAGATCCAAAGCAATAGCTTGGGCATACTTTAACCCAAAAATGATATGTTGTTTATTTGAAATTCAAATTTGAGTTAGAATACTATCTTTATTTGGCAACCCTACCTAGCATTAGAATCTGGATAGGAGAAAGCAGAGATGAGTGTTGGTGACAAAAACATGGCAGTAAGTCATATCAACAATGGGGTGGGGGTGGAGGAGTGAAATCTACTGTACAGCTTTAGACTAAATGTTATATGGTGTCATAATATATCTCTTCTCAATTAGAACCCCTAATAGATACTCTATTGACCATCTACTATGTAAAGCTGATGTAAGTGGTTTGATAGGGTGAAGGGTTGATATAAAGGAAATTATGGAGGGGGGAAGCAAAGACTGGATTATGGTGATAATTAAAAAAAAAACAAAAAACAAAAAACAGCAATCATATGCAATCCTGATCTCAGTGTGGCTAAAATCATGGGTGCAAACAGTGTCTCCAGGACCTTATTTCTCTTTCCATTTCTTCAGAACTTGCTCTATTCATAAGTTGGCAAAATGGCTGGGGCATCTCCTGTGTTACATCACTCATGTGTAAATTGAAAAGGAAATATTATCCATTCTCCTGCAGTAGTTCTAGAGAGGTTTTATTGAATTGCTTTGGTTTTAATTTAATTACTTTCTTATTATCGCTGAACTGGACAATATGTACAGTGATAAAATATTCTGATTGGTCAGACCTGAGCTGTATACTCACAGTTGGATCCAGAGATAGAGTTATCTCACATTAAAACAACTGAGAAAAGATGATGAATTCTGAGAAGAAATTGGGACATTATTCCCAAAAAAGGGTTATCAATGCTTCATGGTCAATAAACAAACAAACGAACAGTAATTGTGCACTGTAAAGTTTAAACAGAATCTGTCTTGATTTAAATTTTAAAAGGAGGGTAGCAGTGACTGACACCAAGTATATTTCATTTATTTCTCTACTTTCTTCGTAGTAAGCATCTGAACTTTAGCAACTTAAACTTTTATTTTATTTTGTTATAAAACCCATCGTAGGTAAGTGCTTAATAAAAGTAGAATGAATAAATGAACGAATAAAAGCAAATGCCGTGTTCTAGACATGTACATCAAAATTTTATGCAAAGTATTAAAAGAACTGAACCAACAGAACAAACTTCAGGCTTTAAAATGATTTTCTGTTCACGCTAATCATACATGAGAAATGGTAAGTAAATCAACAGGAAAAATTGTGAACCTCAACACTTGTATCTCTAGAAGGATTTGAGTTGGGGGACCACTTTAATTATTGAAGTGACCTTGAACTAGTTACTCATCCATGGAATAGGAAGCAACCCTGCCTGATAGGATTGTCACGATGAGTAAATTAGTACATGTAAGTGCTGAGCACTCGTTTATTAACTCTATGTGCACTGGGACCACATTGCCATATGTGGGGACTAACCCAGTACCTAGCATACCAGAGATACTTGTTTTCTTAATAGAAATCTGAGTATATGTAGGACATTATGGAAAGTTATCCTGTACTGTGGGTGGGGGGTGGGGAAGAGGAGGGAGAGAGTCTGGGGTGCTATATTTTACTAATATAAAGTAGTAAAATTTATTTTCCTTTCAAATTCAAGAACTTCTCAAATTTCATTCTGATTCTATAAATATGCATGTCAGATATGTCAAGAATATGTCAAATTTCACTGTGTATTTAAGATTTCTCTCTCTCTCTTTTTTTTTTTTTTTTTTACCATTAGCTCTTTCTCATTAGATTCAGCAATTGAAATATATTTTGCTCGTGCTGCAGTTTTCTATTATGGATATGTGATAAGACTGACAAAGGAATGAAAAACTAAAATTGTAGCTTCCTCCTCCACCCCATTCCTCTTTCTTATCCTTCAAGGAAAATCTATAAAAACTTTCTATCATACAATTCCATAAAAGAAAAAGTTATCTATCTTTAATATTTGACAACAAAAGGAAAAAATTTAATGATCAGAAACCTTTGTTAAATTTAATGTGATATGACTTTATTTAATTTTCCAACTTTTTGTGTCAACTAATTCTCACACCATCTATAATAAGCCCGTATAGTTACATAAACCATAGTATCAAACTCATTAAAATTCCAAAAATACCAACTTGTTTATGCTTATAAAAAGTTCTAAGATACTGTGAATTGAGCTCATGATCATACTCATGATCAATATGAAATTATAATAATAAATAGTAAAAACAGACATTAAAATAAAAGTCATGTTCTTATAGTTAAGATGGTAGAAAAAACTTCTAATATAAGAGTGACTGGCATTTGGATAATTTATCAACATTAGCCTATTCGTTTTCACTAAATGCATATTATTGAACTTGCTTTGCTGGTAGTTGGATAATAATAAAAAAATAATATGAAAGTCATATCAATATGTCTAATTATTCCTCATTCACAAATATTGACAATATATTTGAGGCATTTTGTCCCTGTTGGATTTTTTGTTACATATTTAAAATAAAACCATCGTTTAACTGATTGTAAAAGTGCCTTTTACTTACAAGGCAGATCAGACATGAAGAAAGTTTATACCACTGGAAATTGTCAACAAATCCATTACACAAATAGCCTCTAATACTTTTGAATATACTCTGCTAAATAATTTTCTGTGTACAAACACAAATACATATTCCAAGACATCATAGATTGTGTACTGTCTGTGGGGAAGGGTGGTTATGGGGTGGGGGTTGGAGAGTAGGAAAGTATTAAAAATAATATAGAATTGATATTTGAGAAGCAGAGACCCAGTGGAGACCCTGAGAGAGCTGACATGTGTGACCAGCACACACAGAAAAATGCGGAATATGATGTGAGATGAGGATGGAGAATTTGAGAAACTGAATTCTGCCAGTTACAGCAATGAGCTTAGAAATGAATTGTTTCCCAGAATCTCCAGATAAGATTCCAGCTTGATGCCAGTCACCTTGATTTTGACTTTGCAAGACACAGAGCAGAGAACCCAGTTGAACCTACCTAGACTATCTGTGTATAGAACTATGAGATAATAAATGGGGATTGTTTTGTCACTACGGTACTAGTAATTACTCATGCAGCAACAGAAAACTAAAACAAATGGGAGTTATCCGTCAAAGAAGTGTCAGAATTTGATTTGCATTTGGTAAACTTCCCTTTTCGAGGAAGAGAAAAGGAAAGGAGAGGAAGGGATGGGTGGAAGGGAGAGAGAGAGAAAAAGAGAGAGAGAGGAATACTGAGTAAATGCAGAAAAAGCAGAAAGACTACCTGAGAAGAAGGTTTGGAAATAATCTAGGAAAAGAATAGATCAAACAAAAGATAAAACATGTAGCAATGGGGATTAAAAACAAAAAAGAAGAAGAAGAAGAAGGAGAAAGAAAGAAAAGCTGTCCATGAGGAATGTGTTACTTCATTTACTCATTCAAATGAAGATATTTCAGGAAGTGTATCAGCAAGTAGGAATATAAAGGATTGTGCTGAAAATCTTCCATCCTTCTATGCAGATCCAAGTTCTACCCTTTCTCCCCTTGCCCTGTGCTCCTGGAGGCTGATCTGTATGGAGTCCAGGAAGGGATTTTCTTGGCCTCTGGTTTTCACTTGCATTTAACCAAAGGGGAGCACTGGTCAAGAGACAGGATGGAAGGAGGGAGGAGAGTGAGATCAAAGGATTCACTTTCTGCTTCCTCCTGGTGGGTCATTGTGAACTGGCTGCATCACTTACATAGAAGTCATAATTTGTATTGAGTGGCTCCCTCCCCTTCCCTCTCTCTGATTCTGGAAGATGCTCCTTCTCATTTCCCCCTTCATACCCAGGAATGAGTACTTGGTCTGGGCAACTGCATTATCCCAGTTTGTGGCCACTTCATTTTAAACAGTTCCACTGCCAAAACTGAATCCATGGGCATTATGAGATTTTATAAGAGGTAAAGTGTGTAAAGAGAATAGACCCAGTCTTGTAGAATATCAACATTTTTGGCATTAAAATAATAATGGAGCTTTTATTTATTGAGACAGGTGCTGTGCACATTGTTACACATTTTAGCAATTGAGAAACTGGGGTTCAAAGGGGCCAAGAGTCTTTTCCCCAAGGTCATGCATCTAGAGATTGGCCGAGCTCACAGTCTGGCTCCAGATAGTTTCATTTAGATAAAGATAACCCTGAAAAGGAGACAGAGGCAGTAGCCAAAGGGGAAGGTGGGAAGTCACACAGATTAAGACTTTCCAGGACCTACGTAAAGGGCAACAGTGTCCATGACTTCTCAGGAGTCAGGCATTATGACCACATGATGATATCCTTTGGATTTGGTAACACAGACAGAATTTTGTTTCTTTTTCTTTCTTTTTTTTAACAATTTTAAACAATGCTAAAATAAATGTTTTGCACATCCACATTACACTCTTTGAAATAGCTGGATCAATGAGTACGTCCATTTCAAAATTAATAACTAATTGCAGATTGCACTGCATAAGACGTGACATATACACCCCTATCACTGTATATGAGGAGTGTCTGTTCCATCAAACCTTTTCAACTGGCCATGAGTCTGTTTGATGTTTGCCAGTCTACGAAAAAAGTATTTTAATGCTATGTATATGCATTTGATTACTAGAGAGGGAGAAATCCTATTGGACAATTATGCTTATGAGTGTGAATCTGATAAAATAAAATCACAAGAGAAACTCCATAAGAGCTGCCTTGGTAATGTCTGACAAAGCCTAAGTTCTTGATATCCATTATCATATTTCCTTTTTGGGTAATATGATCTAAAATTAATTTATTTTAAAATGCTTCTATATGCTTCATTTATGTTGCTGCATTTTGTAAATTCCATATAGCAACTTTGAGCATCTGCCATTTGTCATGTGACTAACAAATGCATATTCCTTGAGCAAGATGACTGATGATAATTGATAACTATGATGATGCTGATGATGATGACGATGGTGAAGATGACCGTGACAATGGCATTGTTATACCTTGATGAACTCCCCCTTTATTTTTTTACATGTAATTGCAGTCAGGAATTGAAGTACCATTTATATCCCCGTACATTTTTCTACGATAAGAGTGCAAAAATAAGCAGAAATTAATATGGAGTATAAAATAGGAAATAAGATAAAATGTGACTCTTGCTCATTTGTGTGTGTGTGTGTGTTTGTATGTTTGTGTGAATATCTCTTTGCTATCATCTTTCTGTAGCTCTGCCTAGTTTTCCATAGTTCCATCTCTGATGTATTTTTTATTTATACCTAAATTAGTTTCCAGGATCCAATTCTAATATGTAGGAATATCCTCCACACCAACAAACAACTCTTAGGACACCAACAGGGTGTCTGAGAATTCAACTCAATTCTGACACTATCTATAGCCAGATAGAGCATCCACAAGACTAGCCCTTACCTGGCCCACCCCTCCACACACTGCAGACACTAGCCACAGCCTCCCTATGATTCTGACCAACTGGCTACAAATTGGGGGTTCCAAAGACTCCTCCAACTCAGAATGCCAATCCAAGTCCAGGTTTTTAACTGTCTTACTTTGGCCCAACTGGTTATAATCTCCACGTTGGGTTCAATTAATTTGCCAGAATGACTCACATACCTCAGAGAAACACGTTACTTACTAGATCTCTGGCTTTTGGTAAAAGGCCATAACTGAGGAACAGCTAGATGAAAGGGGCACAGAACGTGCATGCCCTCTCCAGGTACATCATTTTCCCTGCATTTCCGTGGGCTCACCAACTCTGAAGCTCTCTGAAACTTCTCCTTTGGGTTTTTATAGAGCCTTCCTTGCACAGGCACAATTAATTCAAACATTGGCCATTCAGGATTGATTCAATCTCCAACCCTGAATCTCTCCTCTGAGGTCTTTGGCAGGGACTGAAAGTTCCAACCCTCTAATCACCTGATTGGTCTCTGGGCAACCAACCTCCATTTTTTGGAGTTTCCAAGTCACCTCACTCACATAACCAAAGACATCTTTATCACTCTCAACGCTTGACAAATCCCAAGGGTTTTAGGGGTTGTGAGCCAGGAATTGTGGACTAAGAATGACTAAATATATATTTCCTAGAAATTACAATTTTGTAATACACTTAACTTTTTTTTTTTTGTATAGTTTACAAAATGTATCTCTTAAACAACAATCTCCCACTATCACATGACTTCCCTTCTCTAGTCAAAACATTTCTCTGGCATTTTATGACTTACTCTAACTAAAATTACTATTTGGCCCATATAGTCTTTATAATCAGAAATTCCCATGGACAAGACAATTAATATGTATTTATGGTATTGGTGGCACATGTGTACAAAGTGGATTAGAAAGTTTGGTCCTAAAATAATGGAGAAGATTATGTTCCTCACTTGGGTGACGATAAGCGTTTTCCTTCAGAAGACAACAATGTAAAGTTCAGCACATATTCAGGAACAGAATATACTGAATGACTCTAAAGTTGTGGTAGGTGCAAGAAGAGTTTTATAGCACTATTGGTATAAATTGTATTAGAAAAGTGCAGTAACAATTTAATATTATATATGGATGATGACAAAATAATGCAAAGAAAAACAAGTAGAAATTAAATATATCTACCTAAATTTGAACAAAATGCTTAGAAATATCAAATTGTAGTGTTTTCACTTTTGGAAAACCACTGTCCATTAAATAAATATTTTCCTTTCTAAAACTCATTCAAAATAATAATTTTAATTGAAAAATTCCTGTCATGTAATTATGTCATTATAGGATTCATTCAAAAAAGTTCATTTTCCTTCTATAATACCCAGCACAATAATTTTCATGCTAAAGAGGGGGGCTCAAAGATACACAACAGCCCTTGTAGATCAAAACTGAAACATTATCTGAGAGAAAGGATATGCTAATATAGGCCAAGGTGTACAAGGTCAGACAAATAAGTTCGTGAACTTTCTACCATGTGACAAAAAAAAAAAAATTAACAGTACTCTTTTAGAAGGTGTTTTTACATGTAAATATTGCTAAGTGTCTTGGCCTTATAATAAGTTTTGCCTGATTGCTTTGTATTTCAAGAGGTGGCTTCATCATAAATTGTGTACTTTAGAATCTGTATAGCCAGGGACTTTTACTTGCAAATGACAAAAAAATTCACTTGAACATCCATTGAACCCAAATGGAAACTTATTGGACCAGTCCAGGCAATAATTCATGCGAGGTACGGCTTGATAAAAAGGTTCAAAGAGTATCATTAAAACCCAGTCTCTTTATGTCTTTTAGCTATGCCCTCCACCCAAGATTGGCTTTGCCTTGACCAAGCTCTCTCACGGAATGGATTCAAACAGTAAGTCCATTACTTATATTTACCAATTGAGAAGCTCCACCAAAATAGAACATTTATTTTTAAATAGTCCCCAGCAAAATCCCAGAGCTGACTTTCATTAATTTGGTTCTGATCATATGTAACATCCCAAAACACTCCAGGGTGAAGGGGACGGTCTGAGTCTATGATTTGGCAATTTGGGCTAAACGTCCAAATGGCTGACGCCATCTAAATTAAATAGACTTGGACTAGAAGAGAGCTACTGAAAAACGTGCATCCTGAAATATCTCAAAAATGAGTACATTTGTGCTATTTCTATCTGATCCTTAAACAAAGAATGCTGAAAGTGCTGAACTTTTTTTTTTTTTTTCTTCACAAAACCAGCAGCATTTTTTCGTTTTCTTCTCTCGAGGCACAGTAGCTCATTAGCTTCAGAAAAAGCACATTAGTATTGAGTTCTAATTTAATATGAACCTTTCATAGTCAACCATTATTAAAGCCAAAGTGATTAAATTGTGAAGCACTAATTGTCTCCAAATGTCCTCCATCTCAGGGGTTGATGCAAGTAAGAGAGGGAGAGGCGCACAATTAGCTAAGAAAGATTGTGTGTGTGTGGCAGGTAAGGTGACACCTGCTCTGGGTTAGGAGGCTTACCTGGTAAAGTAGTGAATAAGACTGGATATTATTATAATATATGGAACCACTAGAGACAACTTAATGAATGTGGGGGAGATAAAACCATAATAAGCACCGGTTGGCAGAGAGCGAATAAAAGGGTCACCCATAGATTCACAAAATGACCAGAGACCAGAGCATGTCACATTAATCAATGTGAATGGGTACATGAGAACTGAAAGTCCCTAACTATATTCCTTAGAAACACAGTTCTAAGTGCTGGTAGTCCCTTGATGAAAAGTGCAGAAAAACAGACTCATTGGTGAAATAAATTTTGAAAAATCTGAGTGAAATGAAGTTAAAATGGTTTCTCCATTCCAAGGCATCTTTAACTAGCTCCTAAGCATTTGTTGTTTCTGATTTTTTGGTGTCTGGCTGGAAGGAGCAAGGAACAGCTGGCATTGACCTTTGGTTGGGCTGAGGTCAGGAAGTAGTATCAGGATTATCAGAGGTCAGCCCATATTCTAGCTAAGCTAGCTGTTGCATATTAGGTGCATTTTACTTCTGAGATCAGGCCATGGGCAGTCACAGCAGTGGGTTAGACACAAACATCAACCAGGTTTTAACTTCATGAGCCAGAGAGAGGTGTGGGCAGAGGCATGGATAGATTCTGCTTACTCTCTGAGGACTTTCTTCCATGTCACTCTGGGTGACTTCTCCTGGATCTGTGTTTTCTCTAGTCCTTTCTGATGGCCTGACTCATTTTAAGAAGGCACGATCCTTTGTACTAAAAAAAATTACATAGTTTATAACTTGTACTTATGGAGTACTGACTACTGGCACCATTCTAAACTTTCCAGGTATTAACTCATTTGATTGCCAAACCACTTTATAAAGGAGGTCATTTTACTAGTCTAATGAAGGAAACCGAATCACAGAGAAATTAACTTAGCAGAATTGGATATTGAAACCTGGCACGCTGGCTCCAAAGTGCATATCCAACATGTTGCTTTCTTGTCTCATTAACATCAGAGTTTTCAATATGTGTCTCACATTAACAACAACAAGCAGACACATTCTGACTAGCCAGCGAGAGCCACTATCTTCATGTTGTTCAACAAACTGGTGGTATAAGAAGCTTGTCTTTTTGAAAACCCACTAACTGGAAGGACAAATCAAGACACTCTTCTAGTATGTGAAACTCACAATTTCCTCAGGACTACATATGGCCCCTTGAGCTCCTCTTCCAAATCATGCAAGTTATATACATTTTGTGCTCTGTATTTTTCCTTCCTCCCCATTATAAAGCATTGAAATCACCCTATAAAATATTTTGCTTCCAATAATGTAGCACTTTGCAAGAGAGAAATGCTTACTTTCAACGACCCTTACCCCTCACTTCTAAATGTATACCTATTGCCAAAATTAGGCAAACCAAATTACTTAGGAAGAAGAAAGAGTGAGGAAAAATCAAATATTGGCCTAGAAGAGGGGAAAGAGACAAATTTTTATAGATGAGGGGGTTGGCAGTTTCCTCAACTTGTAGACCTCTGCATTGTTCTGTAGCAGAGACCGGGGAGGGCACAGGGCTCAGAGGGTGACAGCTGTAGAGCAGGGCTGGGGAGGAGGGGTGGGGAAGTGCTGAGCTTCAGCAGGGTTTGCTGGGTCCCAAGCATGGCCCAAAAGCAGAGGTGCTTATTTTGAAGGGAGTTCATGGAAATGTCTTAGTGATAACTGCCAAAGACTATGGATGTCTTTCCAAATGGTTTACCCTTAGATTTTGGTGTCTTTTCCATAACCCTATAAGAGATAGAAGGGAAACAAAATAGTAATGGAGACTTGATGTTTCTATCAGCTTAGAAGAGTAGTGTTGAACTGAACGTGATTTTGCTTCCCAGGGTACATTTGGCAAAGTCTGGAGATTTTTTTTTTTTTTTTTTTTAATTGTGACAGGGGTAAGGTGTTGCGTTGCTACTGGAATCTAGTGAGTAGAGACCAAGACTGCCATGAAACATCCTACAATGCACAGCACAGCCACCAAAACAACAATAAAAAAATACTGTCAATAGTGCTGAGGTTGAGAAACACTGGTGCCATAGTAGGAAAGTGTTCTAAATCTGACTTAATTTAATTTCAATGGAAGGAGGAGAATTACAAAAAAAAAAATCACATTTTCTCCACACTCAGGATTGTGGAGGAAAAGAAATAATTTTAGAGTAACTTGCAGACACATTTGATTATTATACATTTGAGCTAAGAGACATATGTATTAAAATAAATAATTTCCCCCAAATGCATATGATTATGGTAATGAATCTCTTTTTGTTTGCTCATAGAACGAAAGCATGAAACAAAAGTATATGAGCAGGAGGAAAAAAAATGACATAATCAATTAAACATTTGAGTTTATTCACTTTATGTGAAAGAAATAGACCGACTTTAACCTGGCTATTCAGCTTACGGTCAACAGGCCACGACTGACCGGGCATCACAATCTCAGTTTGGGCAGCGGGATGTCATAATTCCATGTGGGCACACCGTATATGCAGCAGACCACCTCCAGAAAGCTCAGTGCTTACCAATGGACAAGCCTAGATATTGCCAGCCAATCAGAGGCACTCAGACACTTTGCTTTCCTGCAACAGGACACACTTCAGCCTTTCTTCCCCTCAACCTCCATCCCCCGTGTCTTAACTCTCTTCTGTGCCAGGTGTGCTGCACAATGGTACACTTTCCCACTCATCACTCAGTGGTGAGCCTCTTATCGATTTCTGGAACAAAAATGTATCAATATGTTTTGTAAATCCACAAATGGGTGATGGAATTAATAGAGGTGTCAAGGAGAAAAAGAGTTGACAGGAAAGATTTGAAGATAAAATATCGAATCAGTTTTGAAGGACATTTATGTTCTACCTTTAATCCTGCTATAAATGTAGAACAAAGAAGAGATTTTTATGGAACACAAACTAAGCTAAGCAAGAGGAGCATGGGATAGCAGTGAGCTGAAATGTTAGACTCATATGACAATTATATGAATAAATATAAAAATGCGATTTATTGCTCGGCAGAGACACTTGGGTGAGAAACTAAATAAGACTTTATAACAATGCTTCAAATTAACACCCTGAGATGATTTTTGAGGGTTTAATGTAATCACTTTTAAAGTACTAAATCTATGGGAATTTATACTGCTAAAGTACATCTTAAAAGTAATGTTTCATATTTGATATGTAAATGGAGGCAACTGTGAATAAGGTCTGATATTGTGGGTCCTCAGAGCCACAATTGACTCTTCTGATATGAAGAGTAACATTGCCAAAAGGTATAGGATTGAGGGGAAATTTGAGCTGTCTACAACAAATGACTACGAGGCAAGGGAAAAGGGAACTTAATCTATGTACTATCAAACACCTAACCATTGTGATACATTCAGATGAACTAAACTAATTTTTATTCAGATATTTGCAATCATGTAATGCAGATTTCATGACCGTTTGCAAAACATTAATTAAAGATCAACAACCCAGTTTAAAAATTTTGACCCTATTTCTTAAAAAATGATCTAATGTGGGGTATATAAGCAAGCATTTGGGCAATTATCAATCAATTAATCACTCTGCAGGGAGTAGCTAATTTCCCTGCCGTCTATGAAAACCATTCGATTCCAAGAAATTAGGTGTGATCATGTAGACCATGTCCTTCTCTTCATAACATGAAAATCAGTGGGATGTTAAGTATACTTATCTCTCAATGACAGTAATGGGGTAATGACTTCTGGGTTAAGGTTTCCAAACTACCTAGGCAGTATAAAATTTTAAACCATTTCTCACCACTTAACCGTATAAAAACAAACACTGAGCAAATAGATACAAAGTGAAACCAAACAAATCTATCCATCCCTGGGTACTCTTGTGGTTGGTTGCTCAGACTTGGTTATGGAAAGAGAGAATGTCTCCTTTTACATGATGTGTATTTTTTCATGTCACTCTTCGCTCTGACATGTGAACCAGCCTCGGGTGCAGTTGCTGCCTTATTCAGCCCTAGATCTCTATGTTCTGTCTCACAGCAGGAGCTCAGAAAGTGTTGGTTGAATGAGTGACGTGTCTTATTTTTATGTTGTTCTAACTTGTATGCAAAAGGCCTCTCTCAGTGCATCTAGGAAGTCACAACAAGGAAAGAATGAAGAAGTAATCTGCCTCATCCCTTAACCTTGGAAATGTCCCTGCCAAAACCACCATTTCTGGGGGAAATAATACAATGATGACAGAAGAGAAACAGGCAGTCTGAACTGCATACCGAAGGGAAGGGCAGGGTCTTTAATAAATTACACCTCATGTGAAAGATGGTCAGAGGTAGAATTAAGTGTGTTTCCTATAGCCTGGTAGTGGATGTTTAAGCCAACACAGAGTTATATATTTTATATACTGAGAGTCAGGCTTGGCCCCTGGGAACCATCAACTACTGAATTAAATTTAATCACCTATGTTCATTTATTATGGATCCCCAAAAGGCTTTTCTCCATGGCCCTGGGCAGCTGTGTCAGTTTTCCAGCTTTTTCCTAACTTTTTAACCTTGTGGCTATTTTTCTTCTCTCCAGTTTTATTCGTTCTGCTTTCATGTAACTTTTTTTTTCCCCCTAAGAAAATAACCACAAGCATTCTGAAAACTGAAAATTTCAAGTACTGGGGAGACAGATATTCTAATTCTGTTTTACTTTTTAAAGTGAATACTTACTTTTTAAAAATACTTGGCATCACCATTAGATCTCTAGGTTCTAATGAATATTATTTGTTGTTAAAAATGCAGTTTTCTAAAAGAATGAGTGGTAAAGCATGGAGAAGTGGAGGGGTTTGAATACATTCAGGCAGTAGCTGAACTGTGGCCATTTAACTGTAGGTCATGATGTTTCGTTAACCCTTTAATGACTAGTACCCTGACCCTTGCCCTGCCCCTTCCCCTATACAAGAAAGTCACTGTTTATTGCTCTCCTACAGACTTCAAGGAATAAGCTCAATTATTTTCAAATTATTCAAATAATTGTCCATTATTTTCTTTCAGCTTAGCCTAGTTTGATTTTCTTTTAATCATTGTATCCATCCTAAGCAACCCTCCTGCCTCACACGGAAGTAAAAGGCTTTTCCTCCATGTCATGAAATGAATATTGATCACAATAATTTACTCATGCATTCATCCAATAAAAGCCCTAAGTTCTATTGTAGTGCCTAACACATAGTAAATAAGGCCGGGTTCTTGCCCTCCAAAAGTATAAAGTGGGCTATGGCACAAAACTGTAAAGTTTAAAAGTTTAAGTTCCCAGGCTGATTAAAAGAAGAATAGAATTGTTTATAGCTCAACCTACTTCCGTAATTTAGCAGCTTGACTATAGTGATTCCATTTTATTCTTCACTCTGTTCCTCTATGTGCAACACTAATGTATGTATTTATGTTCCCAAAAGTCACATGCGTTTATAAAGCTCATCTTCCACTCAAAACAAGGCAAATACTTTAAGACTCACTTGGAATATTAGTAAATCAAGATTCCAATTTTTGGAACTGACAAAGTAATTCAACTTCTGAAGTCTTTTTAAGTATACAATCCAAAATTCATATATAGAATTAAAGAAAACAAGTCACAAAATTAGTATGTACTATGATTTTAACTATTACAAAAATTTATATTTCTATACTTAACAAGCATTTCACATATATGGGAAATCTGGGAAGTAACTACATCAAAATGTTATCTGTTATGGTCTTTGGGAGGTGAGGTTATGGATACTCATCTAATTCTAATTTTTCAATTTTCATAATTATAAAATCTATAGAAGAAAGGAAAGAGGGGAAAAAGAAGAGAGGGAGGTGAAGGACGGAGGAAGGCAGGCAGGGAGGCAGGAAGGAAGAAAAGAGTTACTGAGTTTGTGACTTAGAGGGTAAAATCTCTTTTTTAGCGTATATATATTCTATAACTTCTCTTCTATAATGTTTTGCCATTGAAGTAAACTGAAGAAAAAAAGAAAAAAAAAAAAAGAGCAGAGGCAGTTAAAAGGGTCAATTATGTCATGATTTGCCTAAGTGGAAAAGGATGGTATTTGAGCAAGAAAAATGAATTACAAGAAAAAGCTACACAAGTGAAGAAGGTCGATGACTATTTGTTGAATGTAAAAGCTTACACTTTGGTGAATATTTTGACCGTTTTATGAGACCTTGGACTATGAATATGAATTATTGGTCTGTTATTGTTATGTGCTGTAATTTATTTTTTGGTCACTCTTGCCAATTAATTGCTTCCATTTCCATGGAAAGAAGATATAATGATAAACACACACACACACACACACACACACACACACACATATCTTTTTTCTTTTTTTGTCAGCAAGTTACCACTAAGATTCACACACTTGCATATATTTGATCACACACACTGCCCTAATTATATTTTATTGTGATCTGCCATTTCTGATCTTTTCTGTTTGGGGCGTTATAAAATATAAAAGCACCAATGTACGCAAACTGAAAACAAGGAAATTTAAACATTTATCCCAGGAAAGATATACTTTTCTTCAACAGCTCTGCTCACTAATTCTCAATGTTAAATCCTAGTAGAGAGAACTGGAGTTCACACGGTAATGTTGAATTCAAAACGAGAAGAAAGTGTCTATTTATATAACCATTCCAACTAATTTTTCTGATGCATTTTTTATTGTTTGCTATCCTCCAAAGGACAAACTTCAATATGTAAAATACGTGTTTTTTTAAGAGACGAACCAGCTTCTAATGCCAAATTCAATAAACTCAAGCCACTGCAGTCACATCCTATTATTATAAGAGGGGAGAAATAAATGATGCCCCAAATTTCAACTATTTTTCTCAGACGCTTTAAGGTAGAAATTAAGGTTAAGTTACTGGAGTGCTTAGAAACCAAATTGATATTTGGAAAATAGAGCTCACATAATGATTTTTCCATTCAGTTTATTTATTCTGAATCCAATAGCCATTAATACACTTTAAACTCTAGAGAACTGCAGGAACCAATGTGGAGTTACTTTATTATCTCATTTATAGGGACTATGTGACTTTACAAAGAACTGTGATTACAGAAAAAAGTGACTGTACCCCTTCGTTGCCTCCTGCATAATGTATTTATTTTGGAGATCCTTTCTATCTCCTCTAGTACAGAAATACCACAAACACAGAGTTGAGAAAACTATATGAAATATTCCCTTTCAATGTCTTTGACTTTTCCCCAGAAAGAAAATCATCGTCTAAATTTTCATCAGGAAAACCTTTCGATAAGTAGAGGTCCTCATAAGAGTAGGTGATGGGGCTATGTAAGTGATTAACAATGGTATTTGTGTTGCTTTAGGCTAACTCATGATCTAAAGCAACGTGAGAATACAGTGATTTTAGCCTGCAAGTTTGTATTATGATCACAGTTTGCTAAAAACAGAACTCTGTGAGTTAGTCTGTTTCAAAGACAGAACCTATTGATGGATCCTTCCATTGGACCCTTTGAACTTTTGTCATCTCAGGTTATGGAAGAGCAGTATGAAGCAATGAAAAGAGCAAGGAACCAGGAGTTAGGAGACCTGTGTTCTAGTTTTCTCTCTGTACTATTAAGTGACCCAAAGTAAGCTCTCAGCATATCTGGAGCTCAGTTTTCTCCTCTCTGACATGAAGGATAACCATTTACATTATAATCTGTACTAGCCTTGTAATTCTAAAAATCCAGCTTCTTTGAAGAAAGGATGCAAATTTGAAGTCCAAATACCATACCGTTTGACAAAATACAACTTATTCTCAAACATCCAGGTGCTAGAGAATGAATTATGTTACTACACAGGAGTTATTGTTTTGCTTTGATCCTAAATGTGGGCACTAATATACACAGAAAATAGGCTCAGAGACTATGCATTCGAATTGGTTATCATGATATTAAAAATACTCCAGATAGGTAATAGTACAATTGTTGAGTTATTCTAAAGATTGGTTGGTTTCAGTTTTCTTAAAGGAATTAATAAAAAAATACATCTGTTGTACAGATAAATACATGTGTGTGTTTTGCAAAATATACTTATAAGATATTTTATTTCATTTTAGTTATGTTTTGGAGAACATAAAGTAATTTTCTAATTGTTTCTCCCAGTGCATTGAAGTGGAAATCTGTAATAAATTGGGGAAGAGTCAAGAAAATAACACTACTTTTTCAAAGTAAAAATGGACCTCTAACATATATATTGGGCAAAATCAGTAGGGTGCCTATTGTAACATAAGAAAATATAATGATAATGATGATAGTAACAATAATATCTTTTGTGAGTGTTATTTGCCATGCACTGTGATAAGCACTTTCATTGCTTTTATTTATTTTATTAAATCTCCAAAGTAATGTGATAAAATAGATATTATTATACAACTTTAAAGCCCATGACACTTGATAATAACTAATAAGTAAGTAAATGACACAATGTGCCATGATGAATATATTTGGTTTTCTCAGAATGGCATCTGTAAGATATAACTAAAAGAGTTTCTTTGGTCATATTTAACTTGGTCCTGTCCATAGAGCAATTACAAGGCTAAGAAAAATGTTCTTCCGTTGGGTAATTTCCTATCCTCCTTGTTAGATATAATTTTTATGTGTCTAGTTTTGGTACTTTTCACTTGATTTTATTTAAAGTATAATTCTTAAGGTATACAAATATCTCTTGTACAGCTTGATTAATTTTTACAAAATGTACCTGCAAACTCAGAAAATTTCCACCCCAATGAAGATGTCAAACGTTGCCTACAGCCCAGTCACCTGTCTCATGTCCCCTTGTGGTCATTATCCACAGGAAACTTACCACAAGTGTGACTTTTACCAATGTAGGTGGATGTTCCAGCTTTATAGAAATGTGCAGACATCATCAGTGTGTACTCCTCTGTGAGTGACTTCTTTCACTTAGAAGCATATGTGTGTGATGCATCTCTGTTTTGGCAAGTAGCAGTAGTTTTTTTGTTTTCATTAATATACAATATTGCTTGTATGATTATACCACCACTTCTTTATGCAATCTATTGATGATGAACATGGAAAGCTTTTAACTCAACTAGGGCTCCTTTGTGATTGAAGCTACTATATGAACTCTTGTTCATTTCTTTGGATGCACAGATATATTGATTCACACACACATGCACACAGAGTAATCTAACATCTCAAGTCATATACATTATCGAATATTAGGATACATGTGTTATTTTAATATATACTGCAAACAAGTTTAACAATATCTCCCTTAGTAGTATAACTCCATTTGCTCAGCATGCTAGTCAGCACTTGGTATTGTCTGTCTGTCTGTCTGTCTGTCTGTCTGTTTGTTTCAGTCATTATGGTGCGTATAAATGGTATCTCACTAAGATTTTATTGTGCATTTCCCTAAGGAAGAATGATTTTTGTCCCACTTTACATATGCTTATTGATCATTTGATATATTATTTTGTGAATTGCCTATTTTTTATCATTTTTTTTCTCTAAATTGTTTGTGTTTTTCTTACTGCTTTGCTGGGATTCTTTATATATTCTAGATACAAGTCCTTTGTCAGATGCAGGTATTGTAAATATCTTCTTTTCCTGCTTTACATTTTTTTTTTTTCATGGTGTCTTGTGATTAAATGAAATTCTGACTTCAAATGACATTGAATTTATCAAACATTTCTCTCTCTCTCTTTTTGTGATAGTGTTCTGTTTAAGAAATATTTGTCCATGCCAAGTCATGAGGATATCCTCCTATACTGTCTTCTGAAAGCTTTATTGTTTCCACTATTAAATGTTTAGTGACTACTTATTTAAAACATATATAAATATCTGCATACGTGATCATTTTGGCCCAATTTCATACACACATCCTCTTAAGATTCTGATGAAAACTGTAAAAACCTCTCCCTAATCTATAGGAAGAGTGTGGGAAGAGATTTTACCAGTTGCCTTCACTATGATGACAAATTAATCTCCTGGACATAATCCTCTGTCCAAAATTGTATGTCTACAGTGTAGGAAGATGGATTCCAGGAATGTGCCTTAATAGCTGACTAAGAAGGGCAGGAGTGATTGGATCATTCAATAGGGATAGGAAATAACTGTTAGGAAAGAAAGGTGGTGGCCTTAGACCCAATAAATTACTTTAAGCCATTCCATAGGATCAGCAATGGTTTCTTGCAGTGGATAAAAGCTTTGATAAAAGAGAAATAAAGCATTTGTTTATGACTTTGGAGAGATACACAGGAACTTTAGGTAGGTTATAGCAGTGCAAGAAACCCTAGATACTGACCTATTTTAAAATAGACACATTCAACGTTGTTGGGAAATGTGGACCATACCACTAACTACAACTTAATGAAAACTTTTATTTTAAGAGAAATATTTAAGGGGTTTACACATTGAGTGCTGTATAAAGAATTTCAAAAATAATGAAAATTAAGAGAGAAGAATATGTTGAAAATTTGAATGCATCTTGCAGCATAAATTGAGCCAGTTTTTAGCAACTTCAAGGGCACGTAGTTTTTTTGTTTTATTTGTTTTGTTTTTGTTTTATGTTTTTTAATAAAAAGATATAGTGTTTTCAGGGACGTTTGAAGGAAATAAAACAGATTTAATAGAATATTTACCTAAATTAAAACTTCTCACTGGCATAATCACCAATGTTATAATTATTTCTCAATATATCAAGAATTTAGAGGACTAGTTACTCTTACATTTCTTGTTCTTCACTGAAGAAAAATGCAAAAGAAAGTGTGGGAAAAAGGAAAACAAAATGCAGAATGCATGACAACTTTAACTCATGAAACATTTTAAAACACAAGAGTAGAGAAACTTCAAGTGTTTGAGACAGTGAATCTTTATCTCACTACTGCATATTCCCATAGCATTCATGTGTTCATTCCACACTAATTCTAGAAGAATTAACTTACCAGGCAGCATCTTTCACACAGACTATAAAAACAACCACAAAATATCCCTGAAAACACAGAAGGAAATACTTTCAAGTGACTAAACTTATGTAGACTCTTCCAGAAGAAGGTATTAAAATAATTGTGTAAGAAAATTGTGGGGATTTGGTGATATATGTTAATAGGCATGAGATCTGTGATGATATGGAAAAGATGAACTCATAGTTTAGTCAGTTAACTCGTGAGTAAGATGGTATAGCTCAAGGGACAAATAGGTTTATTTAGATCAGAGCTTACTGAGTGATTATTCTCTCAGGTACAGTTTTCTCACTTGTAAAAGCACTGTAAAAAATGTCTCCATGGCAGAGCTGATTTGTGAACTATGAATATGTAAAATGTCTGAAGAGTAGTCAATGGATGAAAGCTATCATTAGGATTAATCATATCCTCCTCTTTAAATGGATGTCTTTTGCAGTTATGAAATGGGGAGAGTTCCTTGAAATGCATATCTACATTAAGAACTCTGGGGAGAAATAAAATATGATGGCAGACTATCAAATTCTAGACAAGAAAATCAACTCAGACTTGTGCCTATTACCCACCTGCCATGTGAGCTAGGGGTGCTACAAGGACTTTTTATCCGAATGCTGGGTTTTTGACACATAGCAGCAGCTTTATTTTCATTGCTTAGTTGACCGGAAAGGGTCACCATCTGTACAAATTGTAATTTTGATATTCCAGAGCCACGCTGGAATTGTTCAACTATTTTCCATAAATTTCCTCTAGTGGAGACAATTGTTCATCCTTATCACTCAGACCCAGAGCTCAACAGATCTGCCGTGAAGCTGCAGGTAAAATCCTTTCTCAGCCTTCTACATCAATTCCCAGTGACCCTCAAGCTCAAAGCATCGTACAGGATGCTCTGTGTGAGGTACTTGTATGCTCATGGGCCTCATGAA
Source organism: Rhinolophus sinicus (assembly GCF_036562045.2). Lineage (NCBI taxonomy): Eukaryota > Metazoa > Chordata > Mammalia > Chiroptera > Rhinolophidae > Rhinolophus > Rhinolophus sinicus. Next base: position 17,439,495 of record NC_133753.1, read on the forward strand.
TAGTCAGCAACAAAAAAAATACATTAATTTTAATGTGAATTCCTCATTAACAGTACTATAAATAATGGCAAATCAGAGGAAACGTTTTTAATTGGAAGCACATGGACAAGGATTTTCAGTTTCTTTCCATTTCATAAGGGTGATTTTGTTTCCATAGACATTTTTTATTGTACCTGACACCTGATGGCTTCCTCGTTGATTTTATTTATAGAAGACTTAAACAGGCACAGATTAACAAAGAAACAAGTGCCATTGTCAAGCAGGAAAGCGATCATCACTGCTTAGGCAAGAAACGGAGAGGAAAGGGAGTCTGGTTTCCACTTATCAGTCTTTCCACACAGAGGTAATGTGAAGGCTGAGAAGATGAAGAAAACGGTGTTGGGAGGAGTTCATGGGAATGGCCCATAGAAAACGTTAGACTTTCCACTTGAAACATACATCTGCATATATCACACAGCGATGTACTGATGAACAGGCCCCATCTGCTGAGAACACTGAGCTGTGTGAAACTAAAACGTAAAAGCAGAAAGTACTGCAGCCAAACTTCTTGCATGTCTCCACTGAATGTCCGCCTGTCAGCATGGAGTGAGGGTTGCTCTTCTGGCATCCCTGCTGTCTATAATTTGGGTTTAGATTCATCGATTCACTGACTCGTGACCATAAATAAATATAGGTCAAAGAGGTTCTCTTTGTATAGAGTTAACTATTACGCCTAGTAAACATTTAAATTTTATTTTAATAGGGTAAACTCCACAAGGCAATTGTCTTGTATATACAGTAGTCCCTCTGCATCCTGTGGGGATTGATCCCAGGACCCCCTCTGGACACCAAAATAGCAGATGATCAAGTCCGTTATATAAAATGCCCTGGTATTTGTATGTAACCTATACACAACCTCCTGTATACTTTAAGTCATCTCTAGATTACTTATGACACATAATACGATATAAATGCTAGGTGAATAGTTGTTATACTGTATTGCTTAGGGAATAATGACAAGAAAAATGTCTGTACATGTTCAGTACAGATGCAGCCATCGTAGGCCTAACTACATGGTGCATGTCAGCAGCAATGGAATATTTTTTTCTGAATATTTTCCATCTACAGTTGACTAAAACCATGAAAGTGGAACCCACAGCTATAGATGGCTGACTGTGCCCAAATTTGAGTAACCAAATTGTCTTTCACATGCATGCATATTTTTTTAATTTCCTCTTTCAAGACTGATAGATGTCCTGAGATCCATCCCATTCATAAATCATATATAAAATTATTTGGCAGTAGGTTCACGGAATGTATAAATCAATGTTTCATAAACCAAAAGCACAGAGATGATAAGAATAAAAGTTAGTTTTCACTGAGAATGGACATCCATGAATATTATTCATAGTATTATGTTTCACCCATATATGCATTTAATTAGACTTAATATTCAGCATAAACATATTTAGGAGTTGTCACATTCCACATTTTACTAATGAGCAAATAGGCCAAATGCCACAAATGTCATTGATTTCTATAACCAAAGAAATAGAAACTGGGAGAGCTACTGCACCCCAAATTGTCTGACTACAAAGCCCTATTTTTTTTTTAACTACTTCAAACTTGGTGAGTGCCTGATTGTCAAAGCAAAATAAAACATATCTCACCAAAAGAATCTAAAACACTTGTGTTCTAATAGGCTAGTTCTTATCCTATTTTACTAGGAAATCTCTCAGTTGTCGGAAAATCTCTCTATAATTAGACAGACATTTACCAAAATCATAACAGAGAAGAAAATAATTTGAAAGACCTAATAATGTCTTTCAGAAACATTATGTAGTTACTCCATATTTTATTTAAAATTAAGAATTAAAATATAACTACCACAAACCCCGTGCAATCTGCATTTTGCTTCAAAACAAAGATTTGTACAAAGCCAGAAAATTAGTGATGCTTTGGGGACTTATGTTGTGTGTTCATAAAGCTATCAATTTTATTTTTTTGAAAAACAGAGGGTAATAATTATGCAAAAGATAAATCATCTAGCTATGTAATTAACTCAAAATTACAATGGCAATGAAGGTACAGTTAAATTCAAATTGATCTGTGAAATTGTAAAGAATGTTAATATACTTAATTGACATTTAATAAGATAGCTGCAGTAAGTTAATTGGATATCACTTTACATAGTTCATAAATGTCATTTCTTTTAATAATTAATCTCGTATCCTCAAGATAATGCTCATTGTTTATTATGGATTATAAACATATATATATATATATATATATATATATATATATATATATATATATATATATTTATATACAGGAAATTTGTTTGAGTCTTCCACATATATTTTATTTACTCATGCTTGTTACTAATGCTAATGCATCAACATTCATCATCACACCTGAAATCCACTTAAGTGGCCATTTACCATTGGTGTGCATCTGGAGACACTTTTTGTTTTTGGCATAATACTGATTTTAGCAACTAAGTGCCACAATGATGAGGAAAGAGGGACCCTATTCTAATCTTCACAGCACACAAATGTGTCCGTATCTGATTAATCCATAGACTGATTAAGAACTTTCTCACTCTATCCGTGGGGTCCAGTTTTATGGTCCTGAGCATCTGGCTTAGATTGGACCTTGCCAGTCCTTATGATGAGATCATTCCCTGGATTTATTGTGCACCTGAAAATAACAGTGCCCTTTTTTTGGTTAGATTTTGGTGACATATATGTTATTCAAAATTCTGTGACATTCCTGTACCCACAACTTCCCAGAAAGCATCATCTTAGTTTCATATTCAGGAAACTTCTCTGTTAACTTTTGCCATGTACATTTAATTATGACAGCATCTTTGGAAATGCACATACACACATAAACTAAATGTCTAAGATCTGGTAAGTGTCAGGAATGACAGTGTGATTTTATGCTAAAGAATTGGATTTTATTTTATAACATAGGGCTACCCTGAAACAACATACAATTTCAGTTTCTTCTTTGACTGAACCTTCTCACCTTTACCAAATATAGTATCTGTCTAGGACACAATGTTTTGTCTATATTTTCAAAACTCTGTATCATTATTTGTGTTTATTCCACACCTTATCTGTTAAAATTCCATCCATTTTTACTGAAGCTCAAATGCTACCTCTTCTTATAAAAGCCTTTTCTCATCTCTCTTTTGAATTAGTCTCTTTACCTTTGGGGTCCTCAAAGCATGTTTTTACTCAACTTCTGTCCTAATGTAACTGTGAACAGACCTGTATCCTCTGTAACATGTAAGTTCTTTGAAAGAAGGGACCACGCCTTTTTGTCACATTATCTATAAATTTCATCCAGTTACTTTTTACAGAAAACTCTTTTTTTTCAATATCAAATTATAACCAGTTTAAAAATTGCTGGTAAGGTTTATATTCATCTAAAATGACTTATATTTACATAAGTACATATTTAAGGTGTAATCAAGTATAGTATATTTTCAGAATTTTAAGAATCATCTATTATAATTACATAAGTTATATTGTATGACTTTCTATAATCCATAGTTACCTGTCCAGCACAGCTAATGTGTAAAGACTCTCACTTAAGTACTGGTCTTTGCTTTACTACTTGCAACTCCTTCATGTGTTTGGAAGTAAAATTTCATTTATGTAAGCATAGTCTGCAAATTTTTTTTTAATTAATTCAGACTTGAATTCTCTTTTATTAGTTCTGTGCCCAGAAAAATACAATGAGTAGGTCACACTATAGCACTATTACCTAACCGATGCTAAGATAGACAACACGGATTTAAAAGCCACCATTCGTTCTGAAAATGTCTCCTTAGTATGCACTGTACCTATCATTTGACTAACGCAGCTACAGCATACCTTTCTTAATGGTGTAATTTGTAACTCGTCTGACAGAGAAGAGCATTTCCTGGACTTAGGAAACGAGCTCAATTGACACTAAATTAGATTTTTGTTTTTGGAACACCCAAAAAAAGAAAATTCCCCAGACAGCATCCTTGGATCATTGCTTCAGAAGTGATCAACTTATAAGGAATTGGCCTGTATAAGACACGACACGGACACAGGATGCAATGATTTATTTCAGTATTGAATTTTCCTTTGTAGAGTATGCCAAACCAAATAAAATTGGCCCTGGCCATTTGTTAATGTTTTTCCATTTTACCAAACAGTGGATGTTTTATAATCAAAGGAAGCGGTTATTTGGATTGGGTCTACATCTAGCTCCAAAATAATGTTTTTAAATTTTTAATCGCATTTATGTCCAACATTTCAAAATCAGGATATTGTACACAGAAATCCATTTTTTCTTGCTTTTCCTAAGAAATCTGAATGTCTTGAGATATTGGTCTTATATTTCAAGTCTGTCTGACTTCAGGAAGAGCCCTTTCCTTAAGGGCTTATTTTATTAGGTCTGGCCCACCCAAGATATCACAGTTTTGGTTAAGTCAAAAATCAATTGAATTGTGATCACAATTATATCTGCAAAATCCCTTCACTTTTACATAAAACAGTCTAATTATGGGTGTGAAATCTGTCATGTCCATAGTCCTGCCCATACTCAAGGAGGGGGTAATACAAAGCATGCGCAGCAAGGTGGGAATTTTGTGGACCATCTCAGAATTCTGTCTACCCCCCAAAACAATGAGTAGTATGGAATTGAATAACATACAGATATCTTCCTATGTGAACAAAACCTATATATATTTGGCCTGCTTTACTAGTTAATGTCACCTGAGTGACCCTACAGACATTTGAGTCACGGCAGTTGCTGACCTCCTAATTTTATCAGTTCATCTAACCTCTATGTGTACTTTTGGCTTAGAGAAAGAAAACACATTACTTTCACCTCAAATATCAGTTACTTTTTTTTCCCCATCATACCCTTTGTCATTTATTGCATAAACAGTAACACAAATTGCTCACTCTGATCTGACCCCTTGCCCTTCTGTTTCCATTTAAAGAAGATAATAGCATTACATTTTTTGTTGGGGGGGGGGGAGTAATTGACAGAATAATTTCTCTCTATAGGTGTCCTTTTCCTAGTATGTGTTAGGGCTTTATTAAACCAAGCATATTTTTTCACATAACTGTGGATTTCAAAGCCTTCTTAGATCTACATAAGCAATGAAAAATACCCCTTTGCCTAAGGGCAATATGGACTTCTTTTCCCTTCTGACCCAAGTGTCTTGTCTTCTGGTTTAGCATTTTCCTCATGCCCCTCATCTTGCATATTGAACCACAAATTTTAATTGCATCCATCTGAATTAATGAGACTATTGAAAACTTAATACAAGTAATTTGAGTACCAAATGCTATTATAACATTTATTTTCCAGACAATATTTCTCCATCTATTTCTCAAAGATTAATTTCTCTCAGTACCCCTCACTCCACTCCAGACTGTGATATTTTGCATTTTGTGGGCCCTCCACCTGCTTTTGTTACTGAGATCTTCAGGGGGGCTTAGATATAGAATCAACTTTTTAATCAACCAGGAAGGGAATGCTGTCCCCACAGATCCTCTGATGCTTGCTTGGCTGGGAGGTAAAGTGAACTCATTCATTAGGGAAGCTGCCCCATGATTTCCTGTTGTTTATAATCAACTTGTTTAAGAGTAACATTTTTAGTGATTTGCAATGATTACCAGTTTTGAAGTGATTACCAATCCCCAGAGAAAAACTAACTCTAATGAAGTTTTGATTTTCATTTTACTTTTTTTTTTCCTTCAGTGTCTCTGCTATCCTAATATTTCATACCAAAATGAAATCCAAGGGTAAAATCCATTCATAAATGGTCTGGTGATATTTAGAATTTGGAATACTGTAGGCAAGTGCCAAAGCCAGCAGAAAGGGAGGAAAAGGGGTGGGAGTTAAATGTGAAAGCCAAGACTGATTGGATTCAGACTATTATTAAAATGTTCCCAGAAAAAAGTAGAAGAAAGAAGACAGTCCAAGTAATGACAAAAAAAAAAAGTGCTCAACAGAAACACCAATCTTAATATAAGGAACTCATGTGACAAATATTAAAGTAGATACATGTCCAAATTTCTTAAAGGTTTTTTAATGTTTTTAATTTCAAATCAGGAAAGAAAAACAAAACCCTCCATTTTCTGTATTTTTCCTAATGACTTATTAGACTAGATACATTTATTTTTGAAACACAAATAATTCCTTTGAACTTGGCTTATTCAATATCAATTCCAACACTTCTAGGTCTAAGTCAGACTCCTCATGCCTACTTTGGCAAAGGAAAGTCCTCGGCATTTGGTGAGCATTCAACCTCTTCAAAGAATGTTTATTTATAAAACAATGGGTTAGTTGTTTGGAGGATAAAAATAATATGAAATACAATGACTGAACAAAATGTATTTTCAAATTTGGAAAGACTACGACTAAATGTACACATATTAAACAGTACAAAATTAAAATATATGGAAGGATGATTTATTGCTAATTATTTCCTTTTCTCATCTCTCTAAAACATTCATTCATTAAGAATATGATATAAGAGAGAAAATGTTAGCACAAATATGGTCATCAATTAATGTATTCTAAAAGTGACCTCTTAAGACATTTTGTGTAAAAACATTGAAGACGTTCTTTAGCTCTTGTTACTTGAAGTCTGGTTCATAAACCAAACCGCTGATATCACCTAGCAGCTTATTGGAAATGCTGAATCTCAGATCCTACCCCAGATATACTAAATTAGAACTTCATTTTAACAGATCCACAGGTAATTAATATGTACACTAAAATCAATGGCTAGAAAACACAAACTAAACAATTTAACTTGATTTTAACTAAACTACAAATAGATTAACTCTTGTGTTGTTTACTTATCAATGGTATATAGCAATTTGCTCAATAATAAACGTGTGTTAGGAACCCAGTGAATAATTGTTGACTCTTTACTGAAATATCTTGTTAGGATGATCTGTTCATTTAATCCATTAACTTATATTGATCCCATGTGAATTGTATGCTCACCTTACATTTTTACACAGTGACATGGTTTCTCTTTATTGTGGAAAGCAGTGCTTAGAGAATTAATGGAGACTATAAACATATGTAAATGTTATTTATTTCTCACTGTGATCTTTTTGGAGTCTGATTAGGAAACCTTGACCTCTTTCCAATCTTGGGTGTCTATGAGAAAAATTATGTTTATGTATTAACACTGTGTCACTCTCCATTAAACAGCACTGACAAATTCTGTATCAAGTGCCAATATTTATGAGTGATTTTAATACCAAGGATAATGTTTTACAGTTTCCTCAAATGAATAATTAAATTTAATTTTTTATAGTAAATCATTCAATTTTAATAATTTTACACTTCTTAAAATAAGACAAGCATTTGACCTTTTAGCCATCATATGATTTTACATTTAGTCATTTTAATTGAGGAAATTTAAATCATTTAAGGAAAATTTTGAAGGAAATTGTTCAACTTAATGATGCTCGCACCTCACCATATCCAGCCTGGGGAGCACTGAGTTTCAGCATCCAAAAGATATATTAGCCTATCTCCTGTCAGTTCAATATCATTACTTCTAACATATAATCCCAGTACTTTTCACATACTCTCCCACTCCTTTCATAATGTCCTGAATAAAAAGATTCCTGGTAAGTAAAAACTTTATTCAAAATTAAGTCTAAGGCTAGTTATGTATAACAATATATGTCTCAAACATCGATTTCAATATTAATATTTACATATAGCGATAGGAATTCACTCCCATTTCCTGCCTCCCTATGTTATGGACAGTTCACACATCAACCACATTTATTTTAGTCTCCCCAGGTATTTTGTGAAGACTTACATCCTAGCTATTTTCTCATGGGATCATAGAATTTCTGAGATGAAAGAAGCTTTTTAAAAATATAGGCAAATGCTTCTATTTTATGAAAGAAAAATCTTACATTTATTTTATAAAAGGAAATTGTGACTTGGAGATAAATAGTGAATGGACTGTACCCACACACATTATTTGGAGCTGAGTTGAGACTAAAAAAACCACCATCTACAGATTAATATGTTGCCTCTCAAGCTATAGCTATAAAGTCTTTATTATAAAAATTTGATGGTTGGATTTCCTCTAATTAAGGACTTTTCAGATTTTCCCATCATGATTTTATTATCAATACTGACTAAAAATGGCAGCCAGGAAGATCTGTGTGACCATCTCAGCCAAACAGTCTGGGACTAAAGAACAGCGGGACAAAAAAAATTATAGAATGGCAGAGAAATACACACACACACACACACACACACACACACACACACAATCTCTTTTCACAAATCTATGATAAAACTGGACCAAATTATCGAAAACAAGTCTAAGAATTGAGGCAAACAACAAAGAAAGAGGCACTTGTTCAAGACAAATCACGGAAATGCAGTTAAGAATGGTGAAAGTTGTACAGATTTAGCCCATGGGCTGCTCCAAACTCTCCCTCTGCCCTCCCCACCAACCTCCACATGGACAAAGTAATGCTGTGAAAACCAACAAATTTGCTGAAGGAAGGGGCTGGTTGAAATTGGAATGGAGCAGTAAAACTCCATGTCCCTAGTACTGGAAACTGTAGTAATACCGATGGAAAATGAATGGAATGGCCGATGCTGCTGCTATCCTCAGATTGCAATCCCAGCTAGGAAAAGCAAGAAACTGGCAGACTCATCCAAAAATTCATAAAAGCAGTCTGAAGTATGAGACAGGCACAGTGTGCTCTGATGAGCTCACATATAACTGCACACATACACACACACACACACATACACACACACACACACACACCTGCTCACCCATACCTGTGGTCTGGAAGGCTGTGTGCATGAATAAGGATGCACACACTCGTGAGAGCCGAGAGACGGGTATCTACACACATCTCCAGCTGATTGTGAGACCATGTGCAAGAGTAGAGAAGACAAGAGAGAAATCAACAGAAAAATGAAGCTGGGGACCACTTATATACTGCCAAAATATTGGATGCATTCCCCACCCCTCAAACAGATCCATCAGCAGTACTCTGCCCTGTCAGCTCTAGCCATCTTAATTGTCCTAGACTCTTAGTTGCATATCCTCAATTCGGGGAGTCTGTGAGTTCCCTCTATGACCCCTTTTCCTTGGCTATGACCTGGAAACTATTTCAAAGTAGTAAACTGGGGCAATTATAGTAGTACTCAGCTCATTAGTTTCCCATCTCTCAGGGGTCACTGTCATTCATTTCCTCATATCCGTTTTCTTGAAACCATTATTTCATATATTCTGTCTGTTTTGTTGTTGTTATTATTGTTCCGGGTAGGAAGTCAAATCCAGTGGCTTGCTACTTCAGTTTGGCAAGAAGTAAAAGCATTTCCTATGTCGTGTTGGTACTTTGCCATTATTTTTTGAGCACTTCCTTGTTTTTTGAGACCACAGGATCAGTCAGGCTCATTTTGTACTTGCCTTTCTCCCTCAGAGAGTCAGATATTTCTCTAGAAGCCCTGATTTATTTTATTGGAGAATGAGCATTTAGATGACAAAATATTGGATTTTGGTAGTTTTAAGTATTGTTCTTTATGTTCTGCTTTGTTTTTGAAGGATGTTGGGGTCCATGGATTTAGGCTGCTGCCATTGTTTTTGGCTTCTTAGCAGTTACCCCATTTATATTTATTACTAGAACTTTGGGTTTAATTTCTAACTATTAATGTTATTACTATTACTACAGCTTCCTTCAGTGTTACATTACTTTTGTATCTATTCTTAATATTATCAAAATTATTTTAAATACATTTTTATTAGATTTCTAAATTTCTGATAACTAGTCATGAATTCATGATCCATAACATTTGTCTAAATCTTACTAAGACTTACACATATTTTAGCTGCTATCTCTTATGTTATATGCTTATTTATCATAATGTAAGTTTTTATTTCTCCTAAAAGTAAATATTCTAACTTTGATTTGGCCTTCTTTACTAGAATTATATATAGTACATGCTGGAACTTTTCACATTCTATTTATCATATTAATACTTTTATTTTTAAATGTTTCATGTTTTCCCCTTACCTTTAGAAAATGGGAAGTTATAATTTCTCTTGTTTCTATTTAAGTGAAGTTAAATAATAAAGTTTAGTTTACATACTTTTTTTAATAGCACAAAATTTAAAAACTCTTTGGAGTTAAACACTCTTTAGAAAATAGTGCATGCCATACAATTTACATAAAATCCTAAAAAATAATTAATAAGTGAACATCCATCATTCAGTGCAATTTAACTGTTATAAAACTTATCTAAGTTTTGAAGGCACTGTGATTACCTGTCTTGGAATAAAATCGTTCTCTAGCTTCAAGAGTAAAGAACAGTCATGTGAATAATATCATAGGTCAATAAGACAAAAAAAAAAAATTTCAATGAAGTGATATTAAAAGGTGTGAGGAATCCCAAACACTTAACTTTGACTAGGTTGATATCAATGGGTAGCTTTCAATGGGAGTAGACCTTGCAGGAATTAGCAGACCAGAGAGTAAAGTAAATGACAGGTTAAAGTAATAACTAGAGCAAAGCACAAGGACACCAAAGAAATATATTAATTTAGACAAAGAAAACAAACCTTGAATGGTTTTAATATCACATGTTGTGGCAGATATCAGAGGTCATGAAAGGAAATTTATATATTACTTTTTTGTCTGTGGATGATTTTAATAAGAGGTTTAAGATTATTCTTATATTTTCAGAAAATCAGTTTGTCATCAGTGTAGAGAGAAATTCAGAAAGACTAGAGACATTGAAATTAGTTAGGAAGTATTACAATAACACAGAGAAGAGGATTTGAGCATTGTCTCACGAGCACAGGTTACATGATTGCTTCGAAAATGGGTTATGTTGCTCTTACCAATATTTAATGTAAATTGAAACACAAATTATAAGGCAAACATTTTTAAAATACCATAGAATATTCATAGTTCACAAATGTAATTCTATATATTAAATAATGACCATGCTCTGTGTGTGTTTGTGTGTGTGTGTGTGTATATATATATATATAATTTCACACTTTATATATATATATATATAAATATATATAAATGTATATATATATATATAATTTCATATATAATTTTATATATATATATATAATTTCATACTTTATTAGTACTAAATATAAGTCACTCTGTCAAATATTAATCATAACTGTGGTTTACTTTTTAAATCCATGATGTCTAGTAATATAAACATAAAGATAATTAAAATCATAATAACATCTGGGAAGGTGATGTTGGAAATGAGGACAGGGTGACAAAAATCATGTTGCTATATCCATTCTAATCATTTTTATTCAACAACCTAGCCTTATCTTTTAAAAAATAGCTGTTTTATAGTTAACACTATAATTAAGGTTTTTAAAAATTTATTATATATAGTTTTCATCTTAAACCACTCAAATTTGACATGGAAATATAAAAACAAAATGTTAAATGGTGTTAATATATGGAGATATTCAGGATTTTCAAACAAAGGATGCTCATGAATTTTACATAAAATTATTATACAAAAAATTAGCATACACAATTGATAACAGTGAGAGCTATTAAATCAGGTTTAAATTCATAATGTAAGAAGAGGAGATCATTCATCACACATCTGGCGAATGTTGCAAATGTGGTTACACTCAATGTGTTCATATTTAAGATAAACCTGAACTTCATATATTTCAGGAAGGTAGTACACCATAGAGGCTTAAAGTCTCAGTTCTGGTGTGACAACATCTGGATTTCATTCCTGGCTATTACAGTTACTATTTTTGTGCCTAAATGCAAGTTACTTAATATCTCTGTGATTTAGTTTTTTAGTCTTAACCTGGGGGAAAAAATGAAAACCCTAAATGTTTGTTGTAAAGATAAAATAAAATGATATGTGTAAGACTCTTAGATTCATACCTGGCACATCACTGAAGTTAAATATTAAATTAAAGAGTGCTCACATACCTATGGAATCTTTTAAGTTTAGGCTCAGAACTAAAAAATCCCTTTTTAAAACCAGAATCTATAGTTAATTATGGGTTTTAGAATTTTCTTACCATTGTTCTTTCTTCTTCCTCCATGTTATCTTTGAGGATGTGATCATTTTATAATCATTAAAATTTCTGCTGCCTTCATTGTTTGGTTACAATGCCATCTGAGATCAAAGTAGGCTGAAGAGGGTAGAGAATTAGAAAAGAAATCCCATTTAGAAGGTATTGACCACTGACTCTCCAAACAAGTTAAGTTTATTAAGTCAACTATCATAATGGAGAACACCAACTTGACAGAGTCTTACTAGCATCTCAAAAGTGAAAAATACAGGATTTTCTAACTTGAGCTCAATGATTTTAACGTGTGTGTTGGAAAGTGGAGATATGATTGGAATAGAGTAAGATTTATTGTTGGGCAAAATAGGATAAGAATCTCAAAAAGCAATATTTGGTAAAAAAAAAAAAAAAAAAACTGTTAGTCATTAGTCTTGAATAATAAGCTGGTTACAGGATTGAATCTAATCTTCCAAAAGCAGGTAGTCCCTGGATCAAACAGCTAAGTAAGTTTTGCTTGGTCTTAGTATGATTTAAGACATGACCAGGTAAGTATGCCTGACCCCAGAACATTTAATCCAAGGGTAGTGAATTATTTCCTTATCAAAGGGAAACAGGTAATTTAGGAAAAGAGGCAGAGAAAGTACCCACCTGGGATAAATCCATAATGGCCACATAGAATGGGCATTGTTCAAAGCCCACCCAACCTAACAATCAGGGGTGGCCCCAATGCTGGATAGCTAGAAAGGTCCAAAGTGTCAAATTCATGGAAGCAGGCAAAAAAGAATGGCGGGACCAAAAACAAAAACAAAAACAAAAAACAAGGAGACAGTAGGAGATTAGAGGAGTTCATAAAGCAGGTTTGCTATGAAAACCTCTGAAAAAATTACCAGCAACCACTAGAAAGCAGTGGAAATGGCCAAAGATAGGAGCAAAAAATCTCAGGTCTTCCCCATAAAACACATTGCCAAAAATGGTCTCCCCTTTTCTGAACATCTATTAAAGTTTATTGGCATGGTTTATTAGGAAATTAATCATGATAAATGCTACGGCCTTAATTTAAAAATTGTAATACTTTTTAAGTCTTTATGTATTTGTATTCAAGTTTTAAAATCTTTAGTTAAGTTTATATTGCAAAAACTATGTTAGAAATTTGTATCTCCAATAGCATTTAGCAGAGTTTCACATAGAGTATATACTAAATGCTTATTGATTAGTTGATTGGAAAGTAGCTAGTTAAAGAGAACTTTACACAACACACACACACAGTATGAATGCATGTATTTCTACTGTGGTTCTTTGCTAGTGTAGATGATCTAGGTATCTCTTTATATAACTGAAACTATATATGTCAGCTTTTGGAAAAATGAAAAAATTCTTAAGGGGGGAAGACATTTTACAAACAAGTCTTTCATTAGAAAATGTTGAATAAAGTCATATTCTTATAATTAATTGGAGTTATTTCCTCATTTATTTAGATAGTCTAGGTAGTGAAGATTGAAAGTTGCACTGAGTGTAAATCCTAATCTGAAATACAGTGTAGCGAAATGCAGCTTGTGGTGTATTACTTTGCTATTTATTTAGCACCTGTAATAATGCACCTGTGTATTGGTTTTGTCCTAGGTGAAATGGCAATGTAAATATTTTATGACCCATTTTCTTCCTTTAGGGAAATCAGTGAAGTGTCTGGAGGAGAAGACAAACCTGTAGAAAACTCTGCAGAATAATATTATAAAGTAGTTTTAAATAATTTCTAATAATGGCTGCAGAAAAAGCAAATAAGTCTCTAAAATGAGACCTGCATGATAGAATTGTAGCAAGGTCATAGGGAATTAAAAAGAAATGGTAGTGCTAAGACTTGAAGGCCAGAAAGCTATGGGTTCAATAATTTTCAAGGATAGTGGTGTAAGGATCTACGACTTCTGGATAAACTTGGGCAAATTATATAAGTCCTCTGGGTCTCAGGTTTCTCATTTTTAAAAGAGGACTAATTATTTTCTACCAAGTCAAAGATGTGAAATTTAAGTGACATAATCAGATAAGATGTTAGATATGGGACTCAGTGCATAGTAGAAATTCTGTAACGATTACTCAATTACTTATTGAGTTCAAGCTGTATACCAGGCACTGGACTACAAACACTTTAAATGTTTTATTTATTCTTTTCTTTTAATCAGAGGAAGATGATTAGTTATAAGGCAGGCATCCTCAATGTACCAATAATAAAGCTGAAACAAATAAAGGAATAGTTATGCTTACTTAATGTCAAACAGCCACAAAGGGAAGAAATGATTTTAGATACAGCTTTTTTTCCTCATTCAAGAGCTAGCATTCTTAGCTACTAGCCAACAGTACATTTTATTATGCTCACTAAAGGAATGGTAAAATCAATTTATAAATGAATATCTACTTACTGCTTTCTAATATGACCAAGAAGAAGGTAGCTTTCCCCATTCAATCTTCAAAGCAAAAATAGGTAACTATAAAATGTATTGCATTTTTCATCTTTCATTTTGATGGGATTCTTTCTCAGATTCTGTCTTGGCCTGTACCAGCTGTCACATGTTCATCCTACTATTTTCTTGTTATCTGTCCATTACATATTTGTGACTTATTTTTGTAATTTCTTTGCGAGCTGCAGTCTTATTTTTCACCCTGTTGAGGTCTTTGGTTTATAACAATTGTGAAGATCTGAGGACATCTGTGGTGTTGAATAATTCAAATCATTATATTTTCTAAATCCAACTTTAGTACAAAAGCAAAACAGGAGTGTGCGGACTCATGCCTAGTTTATAATCAAATTATGAATTATTCACACAGAAAAAGTTGTATCTGACTGGTCAACAAAATATGCAAACATTTTTTTTAAAGAAAACTAACAAGGTAATAATTTACTTCTCAGGTTCTATTAACATTGTCCGATCCTTGACTTTCATCCATCTATGTGTCTTCAGGTGACCAGATTGCATTTTAATTCAGTATCTGGTGGGGATTGTGTGTGTTTTTTTTGTTGTTTTTTGTTTGTTTGTTTGTTTTGTGTGTTTTTTTGTTTTGTTTTTTAAATTTGAACTTGGAAAGACCATCCTCAATTAAAGATTTAAATTTTTAGGAATATTGTCAAGAGAACCTATTGTAATATGTCTGAAATATTCATAGTAAATTTTCTATTACTTTTTTCTTTAATTATAGGACTGTGTGGAGAAAATATCTGTAAGCACATCTATGAGCCAGATATTTGAGGTGCTTTACAATTGTGTCCCTTACTTTTCAAAAATGTCCTCCAGAGTAGACTTTATTCTCCATTTTACAGATGAGAAAATGGAGGTTCAGGGGAATTAAGTAATACTTATTACCATGTAGAATTGTGATCTGACTTAGCTTCTCTGGGGCTTTATGCCCAGTTTTATTTTACCTCCCTTCTAGTTATCATCACAGGGAGTATTAAAATGGCTTCTTTATTAACAGGTTTTTCTTCAGTTATGCAGAGAGAGTCAGAAAATTCACCTAGAAAGCTTTCAGAATTGGATGAGGCTGATTTTAAGGCCCAATGTCAAACATAAATAGTTTCTTTTTTTTTTTTTCCTCACACATGACGACAACTAAATATTAGGAGGCTGAGAAAAAGGCACCTTTAGGAGACATCAACAGGACCATAATTATCTACATAATTTGTCTGAATACCCACATGAGAAATCAGCCAACATTTCTGGGGAAAGAAAACATTGCCCAGCTATTTCCTCACACTTTTATTCACTAAGCTTTCCAAAATATTTACACAGTTGAATCGTACTATAGAAACAAAACCCAATGACCTGAAGCAGTGCTAGGAAACAACTCAGAGTGGTAATTGCTTCCTAAGGACAGAAATGCCTATCTCCCTATAGGTTTCTTATTCACCTTCATCAGGGAGGGGCTTATCTGGAAAGAAGCATCCAGTAGGTTTCTGGAGGATCAGGAACACTTAGTCTCAAGCCAGACTAGTAATATAAATCCAGGTGTTGGGGTGGCCGGGTGGCTCAGTTGGTTAGAGCGCAAGCTCTGAATGGCAGGGTTGCCAGTTCAATTCCCACATGGGATGGTGGGCTGTGCCCCTGCAACTAAAGATTGAAAATGGTGACTGGACTTGGAGCTGAATTGCACCATTCACAACTAGATTGAAGTACAATGACTTGGAGCTGATGGGCCCTGGAGAAACACACTGTTCCCCAATATTCCACAATAAGAAAAACTACAAACAAACAACAACAAAAAAAAAGGTATTATTAAACCAATTAGATTTTTGTTTTTCAATTTCTGCAACAGAGAAAATTCATGGGAGCTCATTTTGAAAATGACATGACAATGACTTCCGAAGCATGGCCAGCTTGCAGAAAAAGAATGTCAATATCAGTATCTGGTTGAGATTGTGCGTTTCTTTTGTTGTTTGTTTGTTTTTTTATTTGAATTTGGAAAGACCATCCTCAATTAAAGATTTGAAATTTTAGGAATATTGTCAAGAGAACCTATTTTAATATGTCTGAAATATTTATAGTAAATTTCACTGTAAACAGAATTCCTGCAGTTGGGCCCACTGAATGGTCATGGTGGAAATGGCAGATGAACACATGGCAAAAAATAAATAAATAAATAAAATAAAATAAAAACCTAACTTTACTAACCAATGTCACCCCAATAAATTTAATAAAAATAAATTTAAAAAATTAAAACCAAACATCCAGACAAACGTTTAATAAGTTTATTTCTAGGATCCAACAACAGCAATGGAAGTAAGTGGAATTTGCTTGGAAGGTTTTCAGTACATTGTTTCTGAGCAATTAGTTGTCTTGACAAGAAATGCAGATATATTTCTTAAGAAAAATAACCATGGTGCTATTTTTCAAGATTATTCAATGAAGTGGAATTGAAGCAAATCATTTAACAGAATTAGTGACCTTGATTCAGACCAATTTCCTACAGAGGAGATGTCTAAATCAGATATGATTTTCTTACAACTCATCTCTTATAAATATCAAGCTAAGGGTTCATCAGTTTAAACTTAACTTTTGTTTAATGATGGAGCATGGAATACCTTAGCCATGTGAACTGGGAAATAGTACATATTTAATCTTTGCGTTGTAAAGGAACAGATTCTGGCTAAATTAATCTAAAAGGGATTTTATTTGAATGATGCAGGAAATCCACAGGATAAAAAGGAAGACAAAATGGTTTAGAAGAGGTAGGGAAAAGGAAGTTATATATGTTCTCAGTACTAAAATAGAGCCACAAGTCCTATCAAGGGACCAACCCTAGAAATGATAATTCCAACCATCCTATCCCTCTGGCACACTCTTCTTGCTTCTGGTTTTGGCATTTTTTGGCAAGCTGGAAAATATGTTTGAACTGCTTAGACCAATAAAATACCTACCATGCATCAATGCCTACAAAACTTAGGGCATGTTGTGGTTTGGTGGGAGTTTATAGTGAAAGCCTGTTCATATGGGGCATGTTTCCTCCTTGGAGTTCCAGTCAGAATAAAATCTGCTGACAAGGGCCACCAGAGACCCATTGGATTTTTGGCTACTTCCAAAAGGATTCCCCAAAAGCAAACTAGATAATACTAAAAAAAAAAAAGGGAAAAGGTGTGGGTGCCACCTCTGCTGACCCCTAAGCCCTCCAATATTTAGTGTTCATTAGAAGAGCTAATATTTATTTCAGCCACTCTGGTGAGGGTTTTACTCTTATTGTTCTCATTTACTTTTATTTCCAACAACTGTGTGAGGAGGAAAATTACTCTACTTAAGGAGAAACAGAAACTCAGGAAGATTAAGTTACTTCTTCCCAGTCACAAAGGTAGCAAACTACAGCCCTGGAATTGAGCTCATATAACCTGATTCCTGATCCTGTGATCCTGTGATTCTAAATGCTGGAAACTAAATATCCGACTTCCAATCTGTAAGACCAATAAAATACCTACCACACAAAGAGGACACCTGTGTGTTTATTAAGAGGTGTTATTAATGCCCACAAAATTTAGGCCACGTTGTGGTTTGGTAGGAGTTTATAAAGAAAGCCTGTTTACATTTGTGAGTTCTGTACATGTATATATCATTACACATATGTAGACACACTAAATAAAGACAATAGTGTAAAAATCAATAGCAAATTAAATAAATTTGTTTAGATGTAAATTAGTAACCAAAATAGCATGAAAACTAAAATGACATAAAAGAAAAAAGTGCATGAGTAAGAGCACTATCAGATATTTAAATATACCATAAACCTCAATAAATAGAAAATGCAATAATGGCCCATGAGAGAAACAAACGCTTCATAAAAATTAAAAAGTATACAAATGTCCAAATGGATACAAACACATGGAAATCTACTTTGTGACATATGGTGCATGTTAAACAATAATAAAACACCATAATAATATCTCTTTATATGTTCTATATGGGAAGACCTTTGTTATTACACTTCTATATTGCGAAAACTAAAGAAAACGCCAATGCATGTAATTATATAAATAATAACATGAAAAGTCCACATAGCGTAATAAAAATACCATTAGCAAAATCAAAAGGAAAAGTTAAATTTTGAAAACTATTTGGAACACATTTCACAGGAGACTATCACTGATACAACGGTATCCTAAAAATATAAATAAAAGACAAACAAAAAGAAAAATAATGACAACCTGTTGAACAGATAATTTACAGAAAGGAAAATACAAATGGCTCTTCATGAAACAATGCTCAACCTCTCTTACTATGAGGAAAATGCAAATTAAACCTATAGTAAGATATTACTTTATCATAGGAGACTGGCAAAGATGCAAGTTTGAAAATGTTCTCTGTTCACCCATATATGTTAGGAAGAACCAGAATTCTGCATATTTCACATGGTAGTTTAAATCCATGTAACATGTATGAAGGACAATTTGGCAAGGTATCAGTCACTTCTGAATATTTACTCTACAAATAGTTCTCCACATTCAAGTTGTTACCCATGTACAAAACCAGATATTATTTTATATGTACCAAATAAATATTCATTTGTAATAGAAAATTTTGAAAATAGCCAAGATGTCCCCAATAGGAGTTATCTTGAATGCTTTATGCTATATATATATACCATATATATATATATATATATATATATATATATATATATATATATATAATTATAAATTAAATAACACTCAGAATAGAAGATGAAAGAGGTAATCCCTATGTGCACCCATATAAAAAATCTTAAAGGCGTATTATCAGGTTAAAAAAGAAAAAAGAAAACTAGACCACAAAGTTCAGTGTACTTCTTTTGTATAAAATAAGTACATTGCACTCTTTGCCTATATTGTCATAAACGATCTTTGAATCAGTACACAAAAACTAATGAATGGTTACATGAGGAGTGTGTGTGTGTGTGTGTGTGTGTGTGTGTGTGTGTGTGAGGGGGTTTAGGGGAATTGGGTTGGAAATAACGATATGGAGGATAGTTGCAGGATCAGGAGCAAGACTATCCAATTCTATGCCTTTTTCTCATATTTCTACTTTTGAACCAAGTATTACCTAAGTAATGACTTTAAAGGGTAGGAAAATCTATTAGCATATCCAAAATTATATTTTCATCACTGTCCTACTCTACTGTGCCAATGAAATTAAATATGGGTTTTATTGTTGATCAGTGTCTTGTAACATTAAAGTTTGCTGCACTACCAATTGTAAGTAAAGGCTAAGGATCATGCATTTTACCCTAAAGAACTTGGTAATTCAAGTGATGTTGCCGTGTTAAATGTCCTTCATAATAAAGGCAAAAAATAATTCTTACTTATATCAAAATGTACTTTGCATTATACAAAGATCACTTAAATTTTACTCAATTATTATCCTCTCCTAAATATTAGCATCACCAATGCTCAACAGGAGATCATGGCAGGAAGGACATATTACTCATTTTTTGTATTCTCAGGGTCTAGAATTGTGCATAAAAGTATTAAACATTTAAAATAAAATAAAATTATCATTTCTTTTTATTTACAGCTCACTGAATAATTTGACTTGTGGAAGTGGTTTTCATGAGGCATATCAAAGTTGTACCTAGAGAATCTAGAAATATAAAAAGTTATGATTTTTTTGTTTGTTTCGGGGTCTATTCCATAGAGTCTTATAGATGCTATTGATAGCAGCCTCAGACTCCCTTGTTGCAGCTTCATTAGTTAACTTAATAAGCCCAACATGAGCTTAGGGACTCTGTATTAGACACACAGCGAATTTTGATTGTCCACTTGTGGATTTCCACTTTTAGACTAAATTTATTTCCCTTGCTTCCACAGTGGTTTAAATCAAACCTGAGTGGTTTTTACATTATTCTGTTAGGGATTACCTATCCCATGAACTACTATAATTATAATAATGACAACGATGAGTTGTAAACTTGATGTTCAAACACAGCAGGGAAAAGCAAGTGCGAATTCACATATAAGATCTTATTTACACTTTTATCAGAAAGCACAGTTCCTTGTTCTAAGACACAAGTGTTAAAGCATTAGTGTTAAATATGTATGGATTCCTAACAATTCAGAGCATGAGCAGGAGCTAGCACCTAGAGCAATGTCAAGGTACTTCATATTCTTTAGAATAACCTGTTTTATAAAAAATGAAATTGAGACATGTAAGGTGAGGTATTTGGCCATTTAATAGTTAAGCTCACTGACATTGGAACAATTTTCCCTGGGTTGGAATCATTACTATAGGGACTCCGTTATTTGATCCACTGGATCCTAAATGCCAGTCTGTAGGAGGTGTTTGATCGATTGCTAAATGAGGGAAACATAAAATAAGAAACATTTGACGATAATTTCTCAAAGTAAATTTAATTAATTCATTCCACCTTTTGTTCTACAGTATTTTCTAACCTCATTTTTAACAGCTCTGTTAAGGTATAATTGACATACAATAAATGACACATATTTTAAGTGTACAATTTAATACGTTATGGCATATCTATACTCATGGTCATCATCACCAAAAGCAAGATAGTTAACATTTCCATAACTCCCCAATTTTCCTCTTGTGTTCGAAAATCTTTCATCACTAATTGTTATGATTAACAATTTCATAGTGGCAGATTATGATAAAGACTTTTGTTACTTGGCAAACCAGAAAATATACTGCTTTGCTTATTAAATGTATATTTAGATCTTACTATGAAGCCATAATTCCAGGCTCAGGAAACACAACAGGCAGAAAAACAAATAAGACAACTGGCCTCATTTGGTTTGTATTTTTATAGTGAGAAGAGCCAAGCATTGAACATGAGATGATGCAAAGTGCAATGAAGGAAAGTAAAGCAGTGTAAAGAAATATTCGAAGGGGTTAGGCTTATTTACCTGTTATACATGTGGAGGCCCTTTTGACAGAGTGACACAAAATACTGACATGAAGTTCATTGATATCCACTCCTCAACTGCCTTCCCATTTTTTTTTCTTTGTGTTGATTGATATCCCACAGAAACTAAAGACAACTTCAAGTGTCATTTCTAATCTTTAAAATGGGTCTAGTAGTAGTAAACACTGTGTAAAACTGTAGTAAGTATTAAATAAGGTAATATAATTACAGTCATTAGGTTAATAGCTGGGACATGGTGAATATTTAACATAAAAATTGGCTTAGTTATCATGACAAAGATCCCAGAACGGGGTAATGGTAGAGATGAGATTCCAGGGCAGCTCTCACTTCTCCCTGCCCTCTCCAAGTGTTAAAATTGCTAATCAAAGTTAAAGAGCTTGAGTTTACAGGAAATATATATATATATATGAAAACTGATCAACTGGTACATGCTTAAACATTGAAATTTTTAGATGATAAGTCATAACATGCTATGTTTTTCTATTTTTAATTGTATAAAGTTTATTCTTGGTGGCTTAGCTTGCTAATAACATTGTTACGATCTGCTGGAGATGATAGGGATTTAAAAATCATTAAGGAGTAGCAGCTTAACTTTCTTAAACTGCTAGCACATTATGTGCCTTTTCCTATAATTAATATACAGTATTCCATTCAACGAAGCCCCACTCCATTTATAAAATGGGAGCAATTTGCACAAAATTTTCTCCAATAGATGGCCTTTTTCACTCCTCCCGAAGCTAATCTCTGCAAACCATTGGAGGCATGACTACTGATAGAATGTTATATCATTTCAATATGGTTGCTTAAGGGAAGTTACAATGAATACAGCATTTTTGATACTCAGAAGAAAATATTCAACCATTTCATACTTTTTCATGCTTATCTCTTTTTATTTACTCCCATTTCTTTCTTTCCTTACCCTGAGTTTTCATTGAGAGTTTACAGACTGAAATGATCTGTGCTATCCTGACGTTGCAACAATGGTTTACCTTGGGTGGCTACTTCAGGCTCAGCTTAGTTATCCATTAAATACAATACTTAATTGTGCTTGTCTCAGTTGCTCAAAGGTGTTTATTCTTTGGAAACAATCGTACACTCACTTCTATGCTGTAAGTACTAGGCATTTTATTTCCTCAAGAACTCACAATGGAACTTTATTGGATTGAGCCATTGAAACAGGACAAAATGTATCTGGAGAATCCTATGTCAATAGGTCCAAGTATTACAAACTGAAAACCAATTATAAATTTACAAAAAGTATTTTGTTGCTTGGAGAACAAGGTGCTCTGGTTAATTTAATTTTCTGGTTGAGGTTTAACATAATGTAATCTTTTTTATGACAGAGAAAGTTTAATAACTTTATTCAATACTTCTTAAAATGTTCTACTCTAAGGCAGAAGAGAAAGAGCATGTATTCCCAACAAATGCGTGTGTGTGTAGGCTGGTGGCATAGAAATATGTGTATAGGCTTACAATATTGTTCTTAACCTTTGTCAACACTTCACGTTGTTGGAAATGCATATGTGAACACAATGAGAGTTTAACATTTGCCTTCAATTAAGTTGGAGTGAAGTGAAAAGAAACAAGAAATAAAAACCAACTACACAATTACCCAAGAATACTTAGCACACAAAGTATCCCTACTAAATAACTAGATGACATTTATCAATATGACATGAATGGAAAGCGGGGGTGATATTGTATATATTTTCTATGTACATACACACATGTACACATAAAAATATTCTCTATTGCTTGTAGCTGGCAGACAATTTAGAGATAATTTGACCAAATTCTCTCATTTTATAGATGAGGACAAAAGCCTCAGTTCTTTAGGAATTTGTCAATAAAGTCACAGCTAAAAACAGCAGTTGGAACAATATCTGACATATTTTTTAATGGGGAGTGCCTTAGAAATTGTGAAAGTTAGAAAACCCAGGATTGATCTTCTCAGGTCTGTAGGAAAATAAAGGTTAATATAAAGAGGATGTTCTATAGCTTAGTCTCATTCCACTCCACCCCAACCCTCTCCAGTGATTGCAACTGGGGAGATGCTGTACAGGATAATTAAAATCTAGAAGAAGCTCTAACATGGGGCTTGGTCTCTTACTGGGGTGGTTATTCTATCCACATAAGCAAGGTTACACCAAACTTAATATTGGAGGGTTTAGAAGCTATACTGATTATTAGAACTGAGTTATCTCTAGTCTATTTCCTGGTGTTAAATAAACAAGTTTTAAATCCTGTTTACGTTCCCATGCACTTGGGCATGAACTCCTGTCCTTTCAGATTGTTTACGAGAAGTCCACTGGTAGCTTCTAAAATAGGTATGCTATCTAATTAAATACAGTGTGTGTTAGTTATATACCAGTTACTTTATGCAATAAATCCCAAATGTCACGGGATAAATTCCAAACTTACTGTGTCGACATGATAGAATATATTGCTCACTCACTTGTTGTAGTACAGACCTTCTATTTCTGGATGGCAGTTGGTTTTCCACATGGAGATTCAGGGATCCCAGCTTTTTCTATCTGTGTTTCAAGTATTCACTAGTGTTTCTGCTGTAGACTATGTATTTGGGCACGTGAAGAGGGAACGGAAATATAGTGATATGGAGCAGGCACATTTGCTCACACTTCAGCCTGGAAGTAATACAAATGAGGGCACTCAATGGAGGCGTCAGGGAGGCAAGAGGGAAAGTAGTACAAGAAGAGACAGGAGAATAGTCTGGTTGAGCAGCCATTCTTTTAGCAAATATCCTACCAACATCCTGTTAACACACGTCTTTGGAGAGCATCTATCTCTGACACAACACATATGTGAGACAGACTCCCTCCTCTTGGGTTAGAACTTATCTTGTCATCCTATGTGGTATTTGGAATAATGCATGAGAACCAAGATAATCTGCTTAATATATATTTCTATTTGCTAAAGAAAGCAACCTGTTACAACTGCAGTAGAGATTTTACTTAAAGGTTAAAAAAGTTAACACATGCAGTGAAAATACTAACAACTTTTCAAAAACTGGTAGGGAAATGGCAATATCCATTCAGAACAGATATTGATCATTGGACCTGAGCATATATTAAAATCACTTTTTATCTGTTCTTAGTAATTGTTACCATTAGGCAAACACGTGGTCTTTTATCACATAAAGGACCAGTTATTATATCCAGATTTGTTTTTCTCTACATTAATAGTACAATATGACTCTTGGGCTTGTGTGCCTAACATTTTCTTCTATTATGATGCCCCAACCTGGCGTCTGCCTGCCAGTTGGGATTTTCAATCCTATTGATTCATCTGCTTCTACTGGCATTCCCACCCATTGTGCTGTGATATCCTTTGTTTAGTGTGACTGAGACTTTAAGCAACAATACTTTTTAAATTGTCTGAATAGATTGACTATGATTGTCTTAAAGGGTGAATCGTGAGTGAAATTATGTGACTTCTATTTTGGCTGCTCAGAGTCCATTTTTGCTTTAATCCAGATTCCTGGTTCTTTTGTGGGTAGTACTTGTCCTCTGTATAAGTAAAGTGTAACTGAAAACTATAAGACCCTTAAAACACTTGTTCTTTCATAATATAAATAAATAGTCTATAAAATTACATCTACCTCTGTTTATGTTTGCTCACTACATTTATCCCTAATAAGTAATGCGAAAATAATGATGAGACTAGCTCACATATAATTATCTTAAAGGTCTGAGTATGTGAAATCACAGCTAATGATATTTACCATAATTAGGGAAGCAAATTAGAAGAATATTAAAGCCTTCACATTTCAGTATTCATAGATAGATTTCTAGGTAACTACAAAATAACATTGTCACTAATGAGACTTTTTTTTCCATAAAAATGAAGACAGCAATATTTTTCCTGCAATAAATAATTCGGCAAATTTTAGTTAAAAAAAAAATCACCTTTTGTCTATGGCTATTTTGCCTCAGTGAAATAGACTGATATTTTGGAAACTTAAGACAGATATCCATACCAAAGCACACTTCCTTTGTTAACAACAAATCTAAAACAATCTTCGTTATTAAAAAAAACACACGGATAATTGTGATGATATTTATGTTTATGAAAAAATGAAAGATATTCCATTATACCTAGTCAAACAGTCAATTACCAAATAAAATCCTGATATGGATTTAACATGGTACTAGACAAGTAACAGAAGAAAACAGAGTATAAATTGCTAACCCTGCCCATAAAAAGCTTACAATGTATTTCAAAGGACAAGGTACACCAAGTAAACAATGATTTATGATTAAGAGTTCAATGATATAGTTGACAATAAAACAAAAGAGAAGCATGACATTATTTTAATAATAACTTATATTCAGAAAGTTTAGCAGAGAGTATTCTGATAAATCATATTTTTAGAGATTTAGAGCTCTCCAATACTGAAGCATCATCTATAGCATTCACAGTATCTCCAGGGAAGATATGAAGAGAGGCAAATGGGACCCTCACAGTCTGTCTCAAAATAATGCATACTTCAGCTCAGGCATTGTATTAGGTGCTAGAAAAGGAAGTGGCAAAGACACCATAGACTAGTGCAGGAGACATAGAAAACACATGTAATAACACTTCACCTTGAGGCTTTGGAAGTATAAGGGCAGGGCTTCAAACTCATCTTAGAAGAGGTCTCCATCTTGCTAGTCTGTGGAAAGACACAAACTCAAGTCCCAGCCACAGAAGTTTTACCTAGTTGTCTACAGGGGCTGGTATGAGTCACCAACCTGAAGCCTTCCCTTGAGGGGAGGTGGAGATCATCTCCCCCCAATACCCAGCCCATTTACAATACAAGAGCCCTCCACAAAGGGGTTACTTCAGTCCCGGAAGGAGCTAGTAGACATCTGAAGGTCAAATTATAGACATCTAGGAACCAACAATGGACTGTGTTGCATTCAGTCCTGGCTTTGCTGTAATATGTAGAAATCAATCACAGGCAACTTGTTAAAATAGCATATTCTATAGGATTATTCAACATACATTTTATTCAGTATGAAATGATCTAATATATCTTGACCAAACTTGACACACACACATTTGTGGGGAATAAGGGTAAGGATAAAAAGCCACAGAATTTTAATCTCAAAGTATGTGCCCGCAATTATCTAGGAATTGCCTTGTCTAGGTCCACTGCTCACCTTGTGAATATGAAAGTCTTCTTCACCACAAAGGCTCCAAAGACAGTACTGCTGATTGAATCTTGTCGACAAAGGCTCTTGTCAGAGAAAACTCCAGAGGACCCATGAGGGTGAACCTTAAAACAGTCAGAGGGTACAGGAGCAACCTTCTATGGGGGCAAGTTACCACATCCTGAAAACTTATGGTTCTTACACTGCGTGGTGGGAAATTTCCATGCAGACTAGTTTCTCTAGAGGTGTTGATGTTCACTCTCTAACCTATATGCAAATAAACAACCCCAAAATATGTTGATTTAAGATATGATCAGTGCACTTTCTTGTTCTGCTAATTCCACCCATTTGGCTGTAGGCTTTATAGTATGTAAATTTGACCAACTTAATATGTTAATGCTAAAGGAAAACTGTAGAGACCCTCAGTGGAATTGTAGGCAGACCTCATGTATGGTCAGAACTGGAGTTAGAGTCTTAAATCATATACCCTTATGCTCTGGTGAAAGAAGTTTTAAGATTATGTAGGGAGAGAGAGAAAAAAAATTGCAGCGATGACAAAGAAAGATAGCATTCCGTTTCTTTTCAATCCTCAGCCTTGCAGAAGCATGAACATACCTCCTAAAGGATGTAAAGTCAGTAAGATATGTAATGAGGCCATTAGAATACATCTTGAAAAGGAGGAAGCTAGGGAACCTGGAGGGTAGGTTCCGAAAGAGGAGAGAGGATGTTTTACTCTGCACAGTAGTACGGAAAATGCCCTCAGATTCCCCAAGAGAAAATTGTGTCTAGCTTTATTTAATTAGTTGTTTATGAAAATTATTTACATACAGAAACATTTTGTGAGCAGTATCAATTTTGATCTTTTGAGGTACTTTGAATCAATTTGGAATAGGTACACAAATGCATTTGCAAACTACTGGTACAGCATGGTCATTTAGAATGTGGGCTTTGAAATAGATAACTACATGCTACATCATGCATCTGCCACTTAGTGTCTCTGTAAATTTGGGCAAGTTATTTAACTTGCTCGATTATGTTTCTTCATCTATAAAATGAACTGTAGTATGTCAATGAGTTGGGTTAAATACAATAATGTGTTTTAAACAGTATAATGTCTGAAAAATAGAAGATCTTAATACATGTGATTTTACCATTGAAAGATTGTCTTGCCTTATTTCTTACTGTCTCAGAAAATTTAGTCTATATTCTTACTTAATCAATAATAAGTTTTGAATCCTTGTAATGTGCCATATATGGTGAGGGATGCTTCTGATATGATGGTGAGTTGGAAAACATAGTCCTTATTCTCTAAGAACTTATAGTGTAGTAAAGGAGATCAGTAAGTAATCAACCCATACTGTATACTATAGAAGAAGCAAATCAATAATGAAACTATTCTTGGGGCATTCCTACTATAATTCAACATCACTGATCTCTGCTTGATCTGCTGTCAGATTCAAATATAGATTTATACAAAGAATTTCAGTATCACAAAAGGAAAGATGTTTAATATGACTTACCATATTTGGGAGATCTTTGGAAATTTCTAAGGTACAATAATATAGGATTGTTTGAATGTGTGTGTGTGTGTACTAAGCATCCATTAAAAATCATGTGATCAACTGGTATTCATTAATGTGGTCTTTCTTATGTAAATAAGAAAAATAGATATATATGCACAGTATTTTTCAGATTAATTTATATATATAATACACATGACTTATATTCATCTTTTGTTATTGGTAAATATTGAGTATTGCAATTTTCATACAGTTTTTTTCTTTTCTTAAATGTGTATAAATTTTTTGACACCCTGTGTGTGTGTGTGTATGTGTGTGTGTGTGTGTGTGTATGCACAAGCCATAACACATTGAGGCACATCTACATGGAAGTACACCAGGAAATGAACCGAGAACAAACTAGAAAATGTTATAACTATTTTCCTCTAGATGATGAGATTACAGACTTTTATTTTTCATTTAGGGTTTTTTAGTGGTTTCAGTCATCACTCATTATTTTAGAAACTAGGAAAGTGCATATAAGAAAACCTCACATTTTTATAGTAATAGCAAAAATATATTTCAAGTCATCAGTATTGTTCTCATTTCCAGGGACATTAATTTATCTTGGATCTGTGAGCACTTTAGTAATAATAGTTGAAGGTTTTTAAAGGGTTTTTCTACACTCCTCCAAATTCAGAAAATTTATGTCACACCAGCAACATGGTGACAGAACCGCAACACCTCAGGTGGAAAAGGACACTTTAGTGTTTCATCCTAAAGAAGTATGTAATGCGTTACCTGCCCTGTGGTTTCTTTGACTTTGTACTAAGGAGAGTTTTGGGAATTAGTGAAACTGCTGAAGCATCAAATATCTTCCCTGAGTCACAGAAAAGGGAAAATAGTTAAAGAAGAAACCCTACCAATAGGTGGCAGCCCTGAGGCAATGCCAAGTTGTCCAACTGCTAGAGTTTTCCAAGGAGCAAGTGGAGATTTTTCTTTTCTTTTTAGGAGAATTACCTTAAAAGTCCTCTTAGTTTTTGATCTATGCCGATTATCCGTGGATGCCTTCCATTTGAAGTGTTTGTGTTATACAGTACTTGTTTTTCCTTTAGAATCCCATCATACTCCAATATCAAACATAGGAGAAACTAGGAAATTTATTTTAATGCCACCTTTTGTGAATGTTCTTGAGCTGTACTTCCATTGTGGTTACTGAGATTAAATCTGTCAATGACTATAATAGTCAATCCCTTTCCAGTTAGATACAGATTTCACAATTGTCCTATACAGAAAATAATCTGAATGACACCAAATCCCTGTGTGGTTCTTTATATTCACGTAGAATTCTCCAAATTCTGGTAGTGATGTTCCACTAGGAACCTATACATAGTCTCTTCAGCCAACTATAGTTCATGGATTTCTAAATATAAACAACATCTATTACATATCTAGCTTAGCACATTCTAAAATTGTATACCTATTATTGTTTTTCTCTGAATAAGGAGAAATGTTTTCCCATGAGAATTCCTCAATAAACATTTGGTAAATGTAAGGTACTGTTACTTCCTAGATATAGAATTTTTAACGAAAACACTTAACTATTTCCTCAAATGTTCTGGAAATTAATGGTGATTGCTATCTTTAATAAATTGGTCAGGTGTCAATGAAACTGAGAAATAAAATCTTTAAAAAGAATTATAATTTGTCTATTCCCAACCAGTCAATTTGAAATGGAAAGACAAAATTTAGATTACCTCAGAATGCGAAGTGATTTCTGGCCCTGTCTCAGCTTCATATAATTATATATATTTTTTTTTTTTAAATATGTGGAATTCCTATATTTGTGGAATAAATTCCTATAAGTGACAGATTTGGCTTCAGTGCTTCCCTAGAGATTCTGTATCACAGGATTTGGCAGTGAACCAGGTCCTGAAAATCGGAGGTCCCATGACATACCAGAGTTGTCCCGCCATCTGGCTCGTGAAGCACAGGGAAAAACAGGAGCGATGTCCAGTGTCTTATGTCTGAGCTAAACAGCACGTGCAATCCCTCCCCTCCCTGCATTAAATGGGTTGCTTTGTTTGACCTTGAGAACGCATGATAACCACGATTGCTATTCCTTTCACAGAAAATGAAGAGCTTATTCATGCAAAAAAAGGGAATAGACCTGAATTAATCCTAGAGATAATCCCAGAATTTGAATTGTCTTTCAGTCAGATAAAGCATTTAAGTCAGGATCCAATATGTGCAGTGAAAATATTTGGGATCTACAATTAAAGGACTGGCTTTCACACTCATCCCTACCGACCCTCTGCTGGCTGGGTGAGAATAGGCAATTTATTGATCTCTCTGAGATGTAATTCATTTGTGTTAACATGAGAATGACACTGCATTCATTATAAGACTATGAAGACTGAACAAATCAAGATTTTACTAGATATTTGTGCAAAATCAATGTCCATCAGCCTCAGGAATCTGTGATAAGAATGAGGTCTTTATGTCGAATACCACAGGCTTTCAAATATTCATATAGATGAAGCCTCATCAGGCATTTCTGAGAAGCCTGGGTTTATCTTACACATGTTTTGGCCCATGACATTGGCTCATGTCATCTCTCCGGCTGGTACAGTACGCTGCCCCTGCTCTTCACAGCAACACTGTCTTCTGTAGAGGGTCAATTTCCAGTACTGCCAAAGCTGCTATGATGCCACAGGGCGGTTTTCCATTTTCACTGTGATGCTGCATCTCATGTATAAATGCACAGTCACCTTCTCCAGCAAGCGATGTGTTGTATCATTCACCTCTATCTCAAAGCAATACTGCTTATTCTCTGAGTCTTAAGTGGATTCTAGAGAACAGACACCTTACATTTATTCCAGAAGCTTTTTTTTTTTCCCTTCCTGTGAGGAATCAGATCTATTTCTTATACTTAGGATAAAGAACAACATCCATACTGTCCTCCATTCCTGCCCTTTCTCCCCAGACAGCCACATAAAACTTCCACCTTATAGACCACAGGCAAATCCACCATGTAGACAAGTATCTTGACTTTCAAACACCCCAAAAAGTTCACTTAGGCTATTTCTGCATTCCTGCTACTACTGAAAAGCTCTAAAACAGAACACAAATACATGCTATCATTTGATTGAAACATTGTATTATTTGGATACAGCTGATCTGGCATAATTTTTATCCCTCTGATAAGAAAATTACTCTTGGTGATAGAACATTATTTATAAATTGATTCCATTTGTAATTTTAGTTAGTGCATTTGTTTAAACATTTTTGAACTTCAGCTACAAAACCTGTGTTATTAACCTAAAGCCATTGTTATACAGTATGGTTTTCTTAGCAAGAAATGAGTTTGTTTCTAAGTCTCAGACACTGAGAGCTTCAGAGATAAACTTATAAGGATTCAAGACTTATTATAAATGGATGGATTTTAAAAGGAAGGATAAAAGAGAATGAGAAAGAGACTTGTGTACGTACTTGGGAGGTGAGGATGGAATTAGAGAACCATGTAAACTGTCAATGAGTCTGTGATTATGCCTTGGCAGGCAGGCTTTCATTGATCATATTTGGCAGCCGAGTTTAATTGTGCTATTTGACCAAGATCAGTGAAACAGGTATTGCTCCAACTATAGTTATCAATTATTTATTGAGGAAAAGACAGAATCTTTTAGATTCAAGAGCTCTCTTTCAAAATAAGAAGAAGCCCCCTTCCACAAGTGGGTATAATCAGTGGATAGTTTAAATGCCCTTGAATTAGAATTATTGTAAAAAAAGAAAAGGTTAAATCAAACAAGCTCTGATTGAAAATATTTTACCTCAGTTATGGCAATTTGTTTAGAAATAATAATGAGATATATAGGAATCAAGAAAACCTCTAATCATGAAAAAAAAAATAACAAGTGCTTTCGAAAAATAGCTTATTAGCTAACTAAAGAAAGAGTTTCAAGGAGCCTGAAAAGAAGCATGGCCCTCTCCCAAATTAAGCATGGGCTACGGGAATGAGAACTTTTCAAATGATAAATCCACTGCACTTGTCCTAAAGACAGCTGAGGGGCAGGCAGCAGGAAAGAGCTGGCAGAAAGTTGAATATATCAGAGAAAGACTTCATAAGAACTTATCATCAGGAAAACCCTCCTCTGGAGAGCACCAGAAAATGGGTTGCTTTTAAAAAGGATGCCTGTTTAATCAAATTATTCACTCTCCAATGTAAAAATAATGCACCTTTCTTTCTGAAATGTTTGGAAGATATTCTCAAGTGCAAAGGAGGTAACAGCAGCCATGCAAGGTCTCGTTACCCAGTGAAAAAAGCCATGTTAATAATTGAAACATATTCCCACTCAGGCTTTTTTTATACATGCCTTTGACATCATCACATATTTATAATTCAGTGTCCTGCTTTATTACTTACAGATATAGCCTATGTATTTTTCAATCATTAAAAAGTGAGTATACATCATTTTAAAAGATAAAATTATGTGATGGCTTGTCAAAATTAACCATTCAGCTGAGGTTGTGTATTTACTTTGTATTTGATGTCTGCTGTTAGAAATAATGTGGTTGTGTGTGCACTTCCTTTCTAAAGTTTTTTCCTAAAATGTTTTTGAATCTGTAGTACCAAAGCGAAGTGATGAAGGAAGGAAATCAAATTTTGTTGAGCCTGTACTATATGCCATCAGCTATTCTAGATCCTTTATGAATGTCATACTCAATTTGCGTCTGTCACTGAGATATAGGAGTAAGTGCCTATCAGTCTTCCAGCAGCCAAGTCTTACCTGTTAGCCAACTTGCAAGGATTGAGCCAGCTACAGCAGGATAACTCATTCTTACGGACTACTGCAGAGCAGGGATGACTCTGAATAAAGCTTCATATTTATTGTTCCAATGTATATCCTGGCCCAGCCGCACAGCCTATTAAAAGTGGAAGAGAGTAAACAAAAGCAAAGTATTATTTCTCTAAAATTGTGTGCATAGCTAGGAATAGTTCTAATAATGTTAACATAAGCAGGAAAAAAGAAAGTTGCCCCAGCTTCTAAGCAAACTCCCAGCACTGGCGCTTGAGGTGTTCGGTTCATAAGTGGCCAGACGACCTCAGAAGTGGCCAGCCGACCTCAGCGGATCAGAGTATCCAGTGGGAGCCCAAGGATTGCCGCTTGAGCAGGGCAGCACTGCTGCCCAACCTTTGCCAGGCATGGCTGCCATTTCCAGAGCAGAAAGAACAACCATGCCCAGCAAATGGGTGGTGTCCAGTGGGTACAAGAGATATCTAGCAGAAGTGCCCCTGATTCCACTGACACAGTGGGTTAGCAGCCAGATGTTTTAACCACAATCTAGAGACAACCTGAAGAGTGACAGGAATTTTTGGAAAATAATAAAGATAAGATGTAGCGAGAGGTTGGGGTTCTGCATTAGAAGGGGGGCAGGGGACAAAAACAGAAGAGACATAGGTCCTATTAACCTGTTTAAGCCTATCGAACACGGCATCCACTAATCTGAGTAGGTTAATGAGCTCACATATGGGAGGGAGATCACAGGCCAGGTGAGCGACACTTCGAGAAACCTGTACTAGTAATCGTTCCATCAGTTAAATAGCATGGATGAAGTTGGAACGGAAGAAGCTGCCCTTGGGTCTAACACACGGGCACATTCCTCTGGTAGACCCCAAGATACATAGAGACATTCAGTGTCGAACGCTGATTTCTGAGATGATACCACGGGTGGTAAAAGTTGCTCACCCTGATGGATGGACTTGGACAGCTTCTCCAGGTGATCATAGCCCCCTTAGGTTGGCTTGCTATCCACAGAGGCACAAAAGACCAAGGAAGCACTCAGGACATAGGCTGCCTTGCTTGCTGTCACACAAACCTGTTCTTAAAGGCAGTTGCTAAGGAAAATGAGCTTTGCTGTTTCTTTCCTTGAAGAAGAAACTAAGTAGAGCAGGTAGGCTATGTTGATTTGTAAGCATTTTGTTAATTTTTTCCTGCCCTGCCCAGGTAGGTGAGCAACACAGACATTCTCCAGCCAGCTCAAAGCTCAACAAATCTCTTTCATTTTGAACAAAAATGCATCTCATTCGGTTTTATTTATACATTTTATCAATAGACCCAAATTTCATCTCATTCAGTCCCCCAAAGGAGCATGAACTAGACCAGTGGTCTTCAAACATTGTTTTGTGTGACACTATGTGTTCCTTAATACATATTTTGGATGGTATTTGAATATTTTTTATAATGTTACTGTCAATGTATATAATTTCTCATGAATTACATATGTGTATATAATTTAAATATATCTTCATCAAAATTTGAAGGGGCTGATTTAGCTAATTCAGTTTATGGAGAATGTCTGCTGTCATATAATTCCAACAGTAAGTCAGACCTCATTGTCAAGCCATGTCAGCTCAGACTTTGTAAGAAATATGACCGATGAGGTTTTTCTTCCAATTCAAATAAATGAGTTAATACAAATTATATGACACTATCTCATTTCAAAAATATAAATCTAAGAGATAGATAGATACCAGTTACCATTTCTTACAGAATCTCTCCTTGCTTTACTTTCAGGGACTCTCAGGAAGCACTACATTCCTGAATAGTGATTCTCTCTCTCTCTCTCTCTCTCTCTCTCTCTCTCTCTCTCTCTCTCTTTTGACACCCTATTTTACCCATCAGGATAACACACTGAAAGCATGATTCAGGATGTGTGAGAGGTTGACTGCCTCTTCTAAAATGAGAGAGGAGGTAAGGAAGGAGAAGCAGCAGAGGCCCAATGTCATTTTCTGAAAGACATACTTTAGTGAAAGCTGAAGATCTGGGAAATTATTTTCTAAAAACTGTCTGCGTGGAAAGTCTCTGTGTACTTTTAAAAGTGTGTGTGCCCTGGTGTGAAGATCACTGAACTAGATATATTGATTGATCTGCATGTAGTTTTTGTGGATTCTTATAGTTTTACATTGAGTTTCATTTACAGTGAGTCACTGTCTTTGGACAAAATTGAGAAAGGGTTCTCGTTATTCAGGCATCTGAGCCCCAACTCTCTTCTTAATTTGTCTCATTCTTATGGTAAAAAACAAAAACAAAACAAAATGAAAAACACAATTTGTCTTTTTCTCCCAATGTCTTCCTGGATTTACTGAGCTAATATGTTTTATTAAATGTTACAGACAGCATTGATGAAAGTCTTACCTGAACATTGACATATTGATTATTATGTGATTTTTTTTTATTTTGTGTGTGCTCATGTCAGAACCATGCTTTTTCATCCAATGATTATAAACCCTGTCTTCAAATGAGAAGCCTCTGGGAAACTTTAGAAAGAGTGGTAATAGTTGGCCCTATCTCTAGAATTTCTTATGTAATTGGCATAATATGAAGACTGGGCATAGGCATTGCTTAAAAAATAATAATAAAGTGATTGGATATGCAGCTAGTATTTAGAATAACTGCTTTAGTCATGAGAAATTCTAGGAAGGAAAAAAAAAGTCCTAACACGACAAGCTATATTACTACTCAGAAGTGTCTGAGTTACCATATGCCTCAACTTGTATTTTTCTGTTTACCAAAGCAGTTCAAAAATATTAATTAAGTAATCATTTTCAGGAATCACTTGAAAATGGGATTAACCCCATATATGCATTATTGAGAAAACTAAAGATGACTGCTTTAAGCTTTGAATCTTACTTAAAAATCTATTCTAAACCACATTTTCTAAGGTTCCATGGGAAGGCCTAAGAAATAAGGTAATTTAACAGGGCTTTCAAGAAACTTTGATGTACTTATGTGTCATGTAGCGTTGAGTTTACTGGAAGCAAAATTTTCAAATAAGTAAAGGTGGATAAGAAGATGAGGAGTGTAGCTCTCTCTAAATATTCATAATTCACATATATGTATATATATATGGCAGGCAGCCTGATACTTGCCCCTCCTTAATTTTTTTCTGATAAAGAGGCAAAAGCAGAAATCATGGTACAGCCTATAACCTTCTAGTAAATTGATTTTTACTCAAGTGGCTTCTTCTAGATGCAGATTCGTATGAATGAGCTCATAATACACACTCTTCAGTGGAAATACTAATTATTCTCACTGGGCAAAGTTTAAGAAGGCCAGAATGGAGGCACAGTTAATGCCTTGATTTCAATGTGGTGAGACCTTGAACAAAGGACTTGGCTAATCGTACCTGGACTCCTGACCTGCAGAAACGGAAACCTGAAAACTAATCAGTTTGTGTTGGTGTAAGCTCCTAATTTTATGAAATTTGCTACATAGCAATAGCTAGTGGCTACACAGCCAGACATATCAATGATAAAGTACTAAAAGTACTATAAGAGATGCTGGTGACAAAGAGGGTGGGCACCAAGGAAGAAGCTGTACAATCTTCTCAGCAGGATGAGTGAATAGGTGACTGTAGGTTGGTACATGACATTTGGTTGCATCAGAAACACGTTATTTCCTAAGTGGCTGTTACAGGACTAATACTGGGTGTTGAAAATATAAACATTAAAAAAAAAAAAAATGATCCCAGATCTCAAGCTGTTAAAATACTGACAATGTGCGTGGTAGAACAGAATGTGTATGAGTCAGGGCCCACTGAAAGCAAAGGCAGGCTGGTAACCACTAAGAATGACTGGGTCCGTTCTCCTTCCATGTGACATATAGATGACGTATTACAGAATTATACACCTCAAGCTTATGTAACGTTACTAACCATTATTACCCCAATAAACTCGAATTAAAAAAAAAAAAGAATTACTGGGAGTTTACAATGCAACAGCCACTATTCTAAATGGTTAACACATATTAACTGATTTAATACTCAAACAACATAATTACATAGTTGTTATTATTCTCTTCATTTTTGAGATGAGAAAACTGAGGTATAGATAAGTAAATTACCCAATGCCATGAACACATTAACTGGCATCTTTGGATTCAATCCGAAATGGTCTGACTGTAGAGTTTCTGCTCATAATAATAATGTTATAATAAGAGTATAGAGTAGCATACAACAGCTAAGCATATTCTGGGAAGGATCTTTTGCTTTAGATTTTTTGTTGTTGTTGTCAACTGGATATTGACCACTTCTGTTCCCTCTCGGCTAATGCATTATTGATCTATCTGCCTTAAATGAGCAAGTGATGATAAAAATATGTGGGAGTAAAAAATGTAATTATATCTTAGGACTATAGTGGACACAATGTTGAAAAAAAAAAAAAAAAAAAGGAATTACTGCACGAGAGAGAAGTGTAGGTGAAGCTGGGGTGAAAAGGATTACATACCAAAAAGTACAATCTAGAACAAATATCTTGAAATTATTCTAGATGTTATACCTAAATATCTTATAAAAGGAATTTAATTTAATGTTGCAGTCAGTATCTTTTGCATGAAATAAAATAAATGTCTAAGTGATGAAATCCAATGTTCCAAATATCTCATACGTCAGTTGTATTTTCAAAGGTTTTCTACAGGGGAATAGATCAATGAAGGGCCAACACACAACTGTACTCCATCTCACTCTGAGTGACAAAGCTTAATTTTATCTAAAATAAATATAGAAAGAAAGGTTTACTATCTGTGTCCCTATTCTATAATTCAGTTTCATGACCTGCATTATTATTGCATGCAGGTTTCCATTCTAATGGGGAATAGAGTGAAATTCTTAATATTCAAAGACCAATTGTATCAGTGCTAATGTGTGTGTATATGTTTTTATACAAATCCATTATTCAATATTCTTGCAGTCAAAATGCCTCCTATTAGTACAGGTAGAAAAATACATGAGTGAGATTTTTTTTTTTCACTTCTTTTGAAGTGTCTATTCCCATGTTAACAGAAAATTTTTCTCTGACTCACATACATACAATTGAAACTTCCCACACCAGGTGTTTAAGAAATATTTTATAATATTAGTGGTTCTGTTATATGCAGTTAGAAATCGGAGTGCCTGGGGTTTATCGTTTTTATTTTATTTTCTTTTATTGAAGGAGAGAACAGGACACTCTACCTCTATACATGAACTGAAACAGAGAAAAAGTTTCCCTTTCCTGGTATCATTGACACATGATTTTCTGAAAGTTCAGGCCCTGTTTGTGATCTCCCACTTGTAATTAAGTTCTCTTGGAAAATTTTTAATTAAATGTTTTCCAATATTATAAAGAAGAGAATGACAGGACTGGGAAATATTAAAGGTATGTTCATTTTACAGAGACAAATCTCACTACGTTAAAAAAAAAAAGAGTTTCATTACTGGAGAATTACAAGATAAATTTTATAGAGAAGTAACATATTTTCTCAGGACTTTATACATACATCTTTAATGTTCTAGCTGCTGAGGACACAAATAAAAATATAACATGGATCTTGCTGTCAAAGAGCTTAATCTGAGGAATGAAATTCAAAACTAAAGAGAATTTTATGAACAGATGATTTTGAAATAGAATGATGAAGTCCATGATGATTTTGACATGTAGTACAGTGACATGACATTGGATAAATGACACAGGAGACTTAAAAATGACAAGAAAAGTACTGTTTTTCTTACTAGTGAATGCAAAATGATGTTGGTGTTAAGCTTCTCAAAATTGTTTGGTGAGATATTGAGTTTAAATTTCTGTGAAACAGCAAAACTGTTTACCAGCAAAGGTTTTGGCACAAGGATAATGTAACATCTAGACTAAATCTTTGGATATTTTTGAGTATTAAGTTTCATCTTAAAAACCAGTGATTATGGTGTTTCATTCAATTATTTTTCAAAATGTATTAAAAACAATGTAGAAGACATGGATACAGTAACTCAATACTTAGACTTTTTTTTTTTCTCAACACAAAAGTGCATTTTTTGTTTGACGAATGTCACAACCAAAATTTGTGTTTTAAAAAATGAAAGAAAAGAAACATTAAAAAAAAAAAAAAATGAAGGGAATTCTTCATGATTGGACCATCGCATCATAGGCCATGTGAGGAAAGACAAGAGATTATCTATGCTAAATGAAGAGCACATGGATGTTATGTGGCGAGGACTATAACTCACATTTTGGCAGTTTGGGCAAAGGATAATTGGGTATACCATAAATTATGTCTCTTTTCCTGAGGTCTTCTGACTTCATTGTCTAGTAAATATAATGATTTTATAATTAGTTAATTAAAACTACTTAAGACAAAAGGTATAAAAATAATTCAACTGTCTTTGTGTTATTGGAAGGAGAATAAGAATAGTTGATAATACATTAGATAGATTTACCAAACTACCTTCCACTACTTCAGAATCTTCAGAATACTTCAATATTTTAACACTCCCTTGGAACTCCATTACATAAAGCTATTTTAAATGATCAAAATTTTCTCCAGTGAAAATTTTGTGAGCCATAAATAAAATGTGCAGTTGGTTGAGAAAAAGGTTAGGGCATATTAGGAAGGCAAAGATGATTATGACAATCATCCTAATGATGATTCCTAAAGGCTACGTTTCAGGGGGAATCCTATGAAATGTTTTTAATAATAGAAAAGTGCAGAGAGTGTTCCAAATTCTACAGTAATTCTGTCTGATAAGTAAGATGAATAGTAGAAAAGCAAAATAGCCATTTACGGCTCTGCTACAAATGGAAATCGGGCCACTACCATTCATATTATCTCCATAGTACTTGGAATATTGATGGGGTATTTGATTGGGTTTTCTCAATCTACATTAGAATAAAGCATTCCTCATACCACTGCAAACAGGCTTTCACTTGTAAACAATCCAAGGACATCATAAGTATTTTATTCAAGGAACATTTTTTAAAGTATTTCCTGTGTCCAAGGTGCTTTGGAGAATAAGGCAAAATCTGAGTTTAACCCTTTATTGAGTTGGAGGACACAACTGTCAGAAATACAGCACCAGTGGAAACAATTATAATTCAACACATAAAAGGATGAATAGTACAGAATTTAAAAAGGTACAATTCTAATAAAAAGCTAAATGACTCCAGAGAAGGTATCAAATTGTAATATTTCATATTAAGTAGCCTACATAAGTAGTGGGCATATATCAACACATAAATACAGATTTGTCAAGTGACCTTGTATAAATCTTAATATTCTATAAAAATTAAATGAAACATGTGTACATCTCACAACTTAACACATTTTACTGTCTAGTGGCATTTAGAACTTTACATCTCTATATTTTGTGCATTACTGCTCCAAATTGATCAATCCAGTCTTCAATGTCAGTCATCATACATTAGAAATCAGTTTCCTTGTCCACTCTACCATTATTTCTTTTCAATCTTTTTGTCATAAACAATATTAAAAAGAATGTTTTTGTATGTGGTTTCTCATATATGTGTGTTGGATTTTTGATAGTCCTATGGGGTAAAACTAATATTATTTTTCTGTTTTAATATGCACTGTTCTGAGTATTAATGATATTAAAATGTGCATATGTGTGTTTGTTACCATTTGAATTTCCTTTCATGTATAATGTCTTTTTTGTTATTCTGTATTTTTGTTTCCCTTTTCTTACTGATTTGTAGGAGTCATTAATACGTTGTAAAAATAATGCATTTTTGTTTATACAAGTTGACAATTTCTTTTCCCTGTCTACATCTTTTTTCCCTTTGCTTATATTAACATTTTTCATACTGATGTTTTTAATGCTGATATAGTAATATTTATTAACTTGCATTCATTTTTTTCTTTGTTCTTTTTGTGTAAGAATTCCACGCCTATCATAAGACCATGAAGATAATTTCTTGTTTTCCATTAAAAGCATAAAATTTCCATTTGAGATTTATGCCATTAATTCATCTGGAAATTATTTTCATTTATTATAACAAAAGAATCTTTTTTGGCTGTTTCTTTGTTTATTTGTCATATGGATAAACAGTTGTCTCATCACCATGTTGAATAGTCTTTCTTTCCTAGTGATTTTAAAATGTCTTGTTTGTCATATTTCCAGTTTTTATATACGCATGGTCTGTTTCTATTGTGTTTCATCTTTCAGTTTTCTAACTTTATTTTAAAACAATGCATTACATAACCGAACTTTAAAATATGTCCCAATTTCTGTAAAACAAGATAATTTTGAAAGTTTTTTTCTTGTTAATTATTATATTACCTTTATTATTGATTTCATACGGAGTTGAGTCAGGTGCAGAAGATATAGAATATAATTTCTTTGATATTTTGGGAGAATTCCTATATGATATGATACTTGGTCAATATTTACAAAGTTTCCAATGTATAGTTCAATAAAATGTTCTGTAATTGTTCAGTGCTTGAGTCTACACATGTTTAAAGTTGAGCTTCTTAACTATCTTATTCAAATATTTTTCTAGCTTTACTAATTTGTATCTATTGATTAATGAGAGGTGATAAAATCCTTTACTATGTTTGACAATTTGTCAATTTTTTTGGTAATTTTGAAAAATATTTTAGCTTTTTATTGGAGATTATTTAACTAGGTAATGCAAGTTTAGGAACTGATAGCTGCTTGATGGATTGAAACTCTCACCATCACATAGCAATCATCATTGGCAAATAACAATTTTGTGTTAAAGTTTATTTCTTTCTGCTATTATGATCACTTGTCCAGCTTTCCATTGTTTAATATATACTTAGTCCATGTCTTGATTCATTTTGTTGCCTATCTTTCTGTTCCTTTATTTTAGTTGTGA
The DNA here is from genome assembly GCF_036562045.2 of Rhinolophus sinicus. Taxonomy (NCBI): domain Eukaryota; kingdom Metazoa; phylum Chordata; class Mammalia; order Chiroptera; family Rhinolophidae; genus Rhinolophus; species Rhinolophus sinicus. Next base: position 17,481,255 of record NC_133753.1, read on the forward strand.
CAATTATAAATATACATTGTCTCTGATTTTTTTTTTTAATTTGCAGGTTTACTTAACTTGTATTAATTGTGAGAATTATATGTTAATATTTGTTTCTTCCATTTATTTTGTGTTTGCTGTTTACAGTATTTAGACATGCTTTTGTTTACACTTCCCTCTCTTGCAACTATTATGTATGTTATTCCCTTTTTCTTTCTTCACCACTTTCCATGTCTATATTCTTTTTGAACTATTTCATTGAGTTCATACCAAAAATAAAAATTATTAGTCATCCCCAACAATGCCAGGATCTCAGAATGCCTTAACTTTGAACATTCCCTCCTTTCTTCTGTCTCATTTTTGTATTTAATTTTCCTCTAGTTTGACCTATAGCAAATTAGTAACCATGATTAGTTTTGAACACTGTAAGTATTCAGGTATAACCATATATTTACTTTTTTCTTTTTTATTTGCAATCTTTCCTAACTTCAATTTCCTTCTTCCCAAGATACTTCTTTATTGCTTTCAAGAACGGCCTCTTGATGGTAAGCTATTTCAGCTCATTTTCTGTTTGAAACTTTTGTATTATTTACTCTCTCTTTGAATCATAGTTTATATGGTTTTAGAATTTTATATTGGCAATTATGTTTTCTTAACCCTTTGAAGATAATTGTCTTCCAAATGTTATTATTTATTTTAAGTGTAGTAACTATTATATATATATATTTGTGAATACTTTATGAACTTATCTTGGTATTTGGTTCTTTGGTTTACTTTGGTGATTTGCAGTGTTATTTCAACACACACCTAAATGTGGTGCTTTTAAAACACGTCTGCCAATTTTTTGACACTCTTGAATGTGGAACAGACTTTCTGCCTGAATTCTATCTACTAGATCACTTGTTCTGGGGTAAGTCAGTCCTCATTTCATGAGGATTCACAAGCATTCCTGGGAGAGGTCATGTAAACCAGCCATACTGGAAGTGGATCCAGCCCCAATAAGCCTTTAGTTGTCTTTGACTTTGATTGACATTCTGGCTGCAAGCTTTTGAAAGACCTTAATCAGGACCAGCCTGCAATTCCAGACTCACAGAACGTGTGTGAAAATAAGTGTTGTTATATTAAGCCACTAAGTTTTGGGATAATATGGGATAATTTATTACATAGCAATAAATAACTAACACACTAAATATGCATTAGGCATGTATTTATCTTGCTGGAAATTAATTATAGTCTTGGGGCCTAAGGATAATCTTTATCAAGTCTAGAAATTTCTCATGAGTTATCATTTCAATTATACCTCTCCTGCATGCTTTCTGAACTTTGCTTTTGTAACTCATAATAAAGGAACTCTGAATCAACAGGAGACCTAATCATTCAGGTATCTTAATGTTTTTTAAACACTTTTCAACTCTTTATCTCCTAGGCTGCATTCTGTAGAATTTTCTCAGCATGCTCTTCCAGGACACTAAGCTCTTCTTCAGTTTAAGTTTTTTAAAAACATTTCAAATTATGTAATTATTTTTAACATTAGAAAATATTAGTATTTTGTTGATAGAAATTTTATCTGAGTCTAAAAATTCCACTGGTTTAATTTTGACAATGTTTTGTTCTTTGCTAACAGTTTAAAGTGTTCCTTCCATAACTCCAGTCACTGAAATCTGCTTATTTTGTAGTCTCCCTAGTATACTTCTATTATTTGAGGTTCTTCCCACTGTTTATTATAGCTTCTGACCCCCACTCATGTTGCATCACTACATCACTTGTCAGGTGAATTCAGACTCAGCTCATCTTCAAGCAGGGCTTTATCTGTGTGTCAATAACTGAGGATATAAACCTTTATACTGATTCTATTTCTGTTTCTAATGAGCACTCTAGGTTTGTCCTTGATCAGGGACCATTCATATTTATTTTTACATTTAAGGTTTCTGCTTGGGGGTTCCCAGACCACCTGGCAGTTTAAGTTCATATTTCAACCCCAAGAGAAGTATTAGGTTGGTGCAAAAGTAATTCTCTTTAAAGGTTAAAAATAATTGCAAAAACTGCAATTACTTTTGCACCAACCTAATATAATTATAAATTCTTAGGAGGGTTTCATTTTCTACCCAGGCCCGAGCCTGAATAAGATAATCATTCAGTACTGGAAGGCATTTGGACTGTCCTCGCTTGATACATGATCCATTTTAACAGTCTACTCCAACTTAATTAGGTGTTGGGATCTCTCTTAGTCTCTCTGTACAGGTATTAAACACAAATCCTTAACAAACATAAAAGTTTTCTAACAGTCCTTACTCTTCTAAAATAAAATGGAATACTCCAGCAGCTACTTTTCTGTGACTGACAGTTATCAATACACTATGGTCAGGAATGGGAGGTGAACTTAGTGGATGACTTTAAATTCTGTGCTATGTCACTCTCCATACCTCCTCATGTTTCCTGCTAAGATGTGTCCTCAAGCTTTCAACTTCATTTGAATTAGTAAAGATTGTCACAAAGAGAACTCTAAGAAGCTCATTGTTCAAGCAATCGTGTCTACATGGATAGCTATAAAGAGAAGTAAATCATCTGTGCTTTTAGTTTGTGTAACACTAAAAAAGAAACTGTGTAAGGAGATTCATTGCGAAATGCAAGCACAATATGATGATTACTTTTACCGTCATTTATATTCGAAGTAATTGAAGATATATAACCAAATTATCCTATAAATTAAATTTGATGCATTTTATAAAATCAGAATTGTGATGTAAACTTCAGAAGACGTTAACAGTTTCAGTACTATGAAATATGCTTTGAAAAATAACATTAGGTAACACTTTGTTAATGGGATTTTAAATTAATGGAAACTTTTTGGAGGGCATTTATTCAATGACTTTTAAAATGTAAGGAATTCCATTTCTAGGGATTTAACTAGAATGATATATTTACATATGTGGAAAAGATGATTATATAAAGCTTTCCTTATAACGTCATTGATAACAGTAAAAATAAATGAAAATATCTAACTGTCTTTCAATAGAAAAACTATTAAATACATGAAATATGGTATATAATATGATACACATATAATACGATATTATCAGCTACTTTAAAATAGTGTATCTATGAAAAGCTCTCCAACATACAGTCGTGGCCACATATCCTTTTGTTATTTTACACATGCAGCACCCCTCTCTGTGCCCCTAATTTCATAGTTCCCTTGCTTTCCCAAGTTTTAAGTTGTAAGACATTCTGCCTTTATGGTTCCAGGGACAGGAGAACACGAGAAACTAAGAAGTCAATTAAAATGGCAAGACCCATGGTCTCCTTCCCAAGAGCAATGACACTAACAAGAGATACAAATTGTGTTGAGTTAGCAAGACTCTCATTCCTCTAATCCACTACCCATCAGTTATGGATCAACAAACCCCCCCAAAAAAAACAGGTTAACCAAGAAGAGACAAGATCTTAATCTCAGTTCCCAGGTGAAGCAAAAACAAACAAAAAAACATTGAAGTTGCGGCCTCTCTATCACCACATATGCTCACCTGGAGTAACTAAGGAGAAGGAGGAAGAATGGTTGAGTGATGCATCTGGGCAAACCTCTGCAAGCACCAGCAGGGTCCAAGTATCAGCAGAAAAACTTCTGATGAGTTCAAGTGTAGCACAGAAGAGAAAAAGTGCCTTAGGCAGCAGCATTAGTGATCACGGGCTACACCCAAGTATAATGGCGAGTCAGAAAAAGGCTTTCTGTGCCCTTGGGAGATATATAGAGCCAGAGTCAGAAAGGCCTTGTAAACAGCAATGAAGACAGCTGAGCAGTGACCTGTGGAGATGATAAGTCTCACGTGGTATGTAACATCATAGAGCGCACAGAACGAAGAATAGCCAACACCTACTCCCTCCCCATATCTCAGGATGAACACTTCCTGCATTCCTGAGATGCCATTTCAGGAGAAATAGTGCACAGTCCCTAAGTTTACAGAGATTTTGTTTCTGCAACAAGGCAGAATGGATGTTCTAAATAAGACATAGGTGGAAAGGTTAACAAATAAAGCAACATTTCATAAAAATCTGAGTTTGTAGAATAATATTCACAGTGACTGTATTTTCAGTAGTGGAAAAAGAAAAGTCACAATGAGTGTGGACTACTTGTTCCCACGTAAGAGTGTCTATATATTCAGAGACCATTTCCAGAAAGAAACATAACAACAAGTTAACAGTGATTGATGCAAGTTATTTAAAAACATGAAAATTCTGAAAATAGTGACTGGTCATTTAAGGCATTCTGAATGTGGATCATTAGCAAACCATACTCAATATATATTCAGTAGCAAGTTTCTCCCTCCCAAATAGCCACAGCCAAAGTTCTAGCAATCAACTGAGTGGAAAAACACAACTCAGTCTCTCTTTTGAAATTGACATTTCTCTTGATTTCTTCTCTGCAGGGTAGCTGCCGTTGTTTCTATCTTCAGAGAACATCCTGAATTTAGGTCAATAGATCTTGACCTGCCTGATCTATGTTCAGAGAGCTCCATAAATGAGAAATGGACTGCTTTTTACAAAATATTTTTTTTCTAAGACTATCCTCTGTAATTGTCAGTTAACCTTAGACAGTTTTCTAGTATTTAACTTTCCTCCCAACACTTTGCCTTTTTAAAAGTTTGGGGTTAATTATAATGAAAGGGACACAGTGAGCACTTAAAGTGTGGCTGTGGTGAACAATTAAGAAGTGCTAATCAAAGATAATAGGACACTATGTCAAAGGTACATCCCCAGGGCTTTGATTTCTACATACTGGCCCTATTCTCACTAAAGTGTTAATATAAAGTTATAAATATTTAGAGAAAGGAAATCAAAGTTTCTGATGTGGTATTGATGTATTTCTATTCGCCTTTCTCCTCCCTTATCCACAGCCCCACTCACCCACCCAACCACTCAACACCCCACTCCCCGCCCTTCCCCCATTCTCTCTTTCCTTTTAATTGTCCATATTTGTTACATACTTAGGCCTATTTGTTGCACTCAGGGACAGCTAATAAAAAATAAATGTCTTATCTTTGGATAATGCTTAATACTTTATAAAAAAATTAAAAGATCCGACATTTCTTTCTATACTAATAACAAAGTCTGAGATAGCCAAGGAAAGCCTTTCCCTATTTATAAATAAGGAAATGTATACCCTTTCCAAGATCAAATAAGCTCTCAGCACCAGGCTGAGTCAGAAACTCAGTTTCTTTCACTTAGTAATATACATTTAAGGTTCTGCTATGTCTTTTCATGGTCTGATAGCTCACTTATTTTTAGCTCTGAATAATTCTCCATTGTTGAGATGTACCACAGGTGATTTTATCTGTTCAGTTATTGAAAGGCATCTTGGTTGCTTCCAAATTTTGTAGTTATGAATAAAGCTACTATAAACCTCTGTGTGCAGGTTTTTGTGTAGATATTAAGTTTTCTATTCCTTTGAGTAAATGCCAGGGAGCACAATTGTTGGATTGCATGATAAGATAATGTTGAGTTTTGTAAGTAACTGCCAAATGTTCCTCCACAGTGGCTGTACCATTTTGCATTCCCACCAATAATGAATAAGCATTCCTGTTGCTCCACACCCTTGTCAGCATTTGTTATTGTCAGTGATCTAGCTTTTGGCCATTCAAATAAGTCTGTAGTGATATCTCATTATTGTTTTAATTTGCATTTTGCTGATGGCGTGTGATGTGGGGAATCTTTTCATATGCTTTTTTCCACACTTTCTTTGGTGAGGTGTCTGTTAAAGTCTTTGGTCCATTTTTTTTAATTGGATTGTTTCCTTATTGTTGAGTTATAAGAGCTCTTGTGTACTTTGGATAACAGTCCTTTATCAGGTATGTCTTTTGCAAATGTTTTCTCCCAATCTGGTTTATCTTCTCATGCCTTTGACATTGACTTCCACTGAACAGAAGTTTTTAATTTGAATGAAGTCCAGCTTATCAATTATTCTTTTCTTGGATCATGCCTTTGGGATTGTATCTAAAGGTCATGACCATACTCAAGGCCATCTAGGTCTTCTCCTATGTTATCTTCTAGAAGTTTTATAGCTTTGTGTTTTACATTTAGGTCTATGATCCACTTTGAATTAACTTTTGTAAAGGGTGTAACTTTCTGTATCTAGATTCAGCTTTTTGCACATGGTATCCAGTTGTTCCAGCACCATTTGTTGAAAATACAATCTTTGCTCCATTGCATTGCCTTTGGTCTTTTCTCAATGATCACTTGACTACATTTGGATTGGTCTATGTCTTGGCTCTCTATTCTTTTTCATTGAGCTAGTTATTTTTTTCTTTTTTGCCATAGTCACAGTGGCTTGATTATTGTAGCCCTATAGTAAGTTTTGAAGTAGGACAGTGCTGGTCTTTCATCTTTATTCTTCTCATTTAATGTTGTATTGTCTATTCTTGGTGTTTTTCCTTTTTATATAAACTTTAGAATCAGTTCACTAATATCCACAAAGTTATTTGATTGGAATTGCATTGAATCTATGTCAATATCTTTTTAATAGAGAATTGCCAAATATCAATAATTACTATTAGTGTTGTTCATCTTTTGAAAGTTTAAACAGTTAGTCCCAAGTTAAGAACAGCAAGTTTTGTAGGACACAGTGAAACACTGTATTTCTGTCCGAGTTATAGTAATACACAGTTCTTAAAGTCCTTAACTCTTTGAGGGTCCTAATATTGTCAAATAAAAGAGCAATGATCCACAATCTTAATAAATTTCCTCCCTCCTTTTCTTTGAACCTCTGTTTTCTAATAACAAGTCTCCAATAATAAACTGCCAATTATTGACTGTGTCATTGAGCTTTACCCACATTTTCTTCAATCCCCATAAAGGCTCTGCAAGGCAAAAACTATTACTCCTATATTGGGGACCTGCAGCTGATGTATTCCAGTAATTTGACTAATGGTTAAATGTCCAACTGTCAATGGCACTCTCAGGATGCCCATTTGGGTTTCTTTATTTCCCTGCCTATGATTTTACACTATGCTACAATGTATAACTGCCAGATAAAGCATAAAAAGAGAGACGAGTACACCTTGTCATAGAGAAATAAAATACCCCCATAAACTCAGTCATACTGTAAAATCCTAAGGACAATCTGAGAAGGATACGTTGTGCAGGATTGTTGTTTTTGAAGTAGAACTTTTTACACATTGATAGCAATGTGATACAGAAAGAGAAAAATAGATCTGATCACTTTTCATAGTTGTATTCATTTAGTAAGTTTCTTTATATTAGGATACTCATTGCAAAATCTTTTGGTAACTTTCAGCCTTCTGCTATTTCCATCTTCCTTGAATCAAACATGTCTTTGTTTGGAATATTAAGAATTCCATCAACTAATCTTTGGCAAATATTTACCAAGTTAGGTAAATGCTCCTTAATAAGCACTGGCCTCATCTGTGTTCAGAGGTTTAAGGGTAATATATCATGATTAAACTTTCCACAGACACAAATGATTCATAGTTATGAAAAACCATCGTTAGAGTGAGTCGCTGCAAATTTGTAAACTCATGGAGGGTGGCTCTGAGGTTTGCTTGAGAAGCATCCCCTGCACTACTGTTGTTTGCTAATTGGGCTTGTGGAAAGTTCAAAGCATTGCTTAGGCATGCCAGGATTCATCTGCCGTGTAACAATTATGAATCCCAGCAGGGAGCAAGCAGAAAGGCAGGCATTGTTCAAAATAGCAAATAGACCCCAAGACAAGAGACAATTACTATGAGGAGTTAGAAAACGAAATTAACTTTTACCAAAAAAAACAAAACAAAAAAAACCCCATAATAATAGACCACAAATTATGTTAAAGATGAAACAATGAATTAAAGAAAATATAGTTACAGCAACAAAGTTAGATTTAGGGGAAGAAATGATAACATAAAATGGTTTAGTTACAAAGTCAGTTGTTACCCCAGGACACATTCAGAAGAGAACATAGCAAAGAGTCTAAAGCAGCTGTTTAATGGGATACAAAATGAGAGACTAATGTAAGAGAGACTTCATAGTGCTTTAAGTATCACAGATTCAGAGAAATTGAACATGAAAAAGAAACAAAGAAGGGAGGGAGGGAGAAAGAGAGAGAGAGCATTACTATGCATATTGTAAACCTGTCAGAGACATTTTGACTTATCTGGTATTAGATAAATGGAATCAGTATGTTAAGAGCAGACATGATTTGAGGCAAGGCCTGTGGGATTGATTTTTTCATCAATAGAGACATGAGGTTTCTCTTTTATCCGTTTCTATTTCCTGTTTTCGTTTTTGTCTTTTCCTGTCTCCTCTCTGTCTATAATGCAGGATTCATTAAGGTGGGACCTCACCTGCCTTGTTCACTACTCTAGCTTCAGTCCCTACAGAATTCTTGACACATATTAGTTACTCAAAACGTATTTATTAAATCTAAAACTATGTCTTTTCATGTCTGAAAACTTTTGCTTTGTCATCACCCTTTATTGCATTTTTAACTTAGTATAGAATCTAGATTCAAAATTATATGTCCTCAGAACTTTCAGGGCATTTCCTTGTTGTTTTTTTGTTGTTGTTTGTTTTGTTTTTTCCCCAGCATCTTCCACTTGTCCACTGTTGCTTGCTGATAAGACACACACACACACACACACACACACACACACACACTCTCGCACACAAACACACAAACTTTCTTTTAAAACTCCTATACTTAAACATCCGTCATCAATCATCTATGTCTTAAATTTGCTCTCATTTTCTTTAACCTCCCTATATTATTATTTTTTAAAAAAATCTGTTTAGACTAGACACCTCAGCACTTTACTGTGGAATACCAAATCCCATTCTCCTAAAACTCTTCAAAAAGTTTGACCAATTCCTTAAAAGAGGAAACCTTTGGTTTTGCCTTGTAATAGTAAACTGACTGATGGTCCCTCAGCAAAATGTGCATGAGATGATGAAGATGGAGTGGGTTGCTCTATATGTTCCCCATACAGACTTTCACTTCTAGGCTTCCCAGCTATCTGAAAGCAGAGCGTTCCTATGAAACCTTTGGGAGCTGAAATGGCATAAAGCAAAGACGAAATTACCAGCAACTCAAATGGCAACAGTTTTGAGCATTCCCAGACCCCTAAATACCCTACCAAATCATACCAAAGGACACATAAAACCTAAAATAACACTAACAGATGGTAAAAGCAGGAATGACATGGTAAATATACTAAATACACTTGATGCTTTGTACACCCATCAATCCACTCAGCAAAAGACCTTCCATTATATTCATTTCTGGATGTCCACAAAAGAGACAGTTTAGCCAGTGTGAGGCCCATAGGCTTTGTGTTAGATTTCCTGGTCTGCCACCTATTGTGTAAAGGAGACTGAGTATTTACTCTCAGAGATACAATTAGCTTATGTGATTACTTAGATAAATTACACTCAATGAAGATAATATGGTAAAGTTGAATGATAATGCATGGAAATCTTTCTAAGTACCTAGGATATAGCACTGGCTCAATAACTAGAGTAAGTACAAATAGACAAGGATGTTGTGAGAAGTGGCTGCTTGAGTGGGGATGAGAATGAATTTTACTGATCCAAACTACAGTCAAAACCATTGTCTAAATGTTGACCTCATTGTCAGGTGTCTATGAGCTAATATGTATTTCTATTTTTAGTAAAATTTGTTTATAACAGAGCTAATATTTAGATTCTTTTATAAATGTACTGGGACAATGTGAAGAAAATTATTGTGTATATATGCATATACATATACATATATGCACAAACATATATATATATATGGGTATATAAATAGTATATTATATATTTTATCTATATACATATATATGTGTGATATATATATATACACACACATATATTTTATATATATATATATATATATATATATATATATATATATATATATATAGTGCCAAAAAATGTTTACACATTTTAAGAAAGGAAAAATCTATTAAAATTGTAATAATAAATGCCGATAGCAAAAGATGAATACAAGTCAGGTTTGACTTCTTCAGTTACAAGAGGCACTCAAAGTGGTTACCATCAGTGTCCAGATTCTTCTGGTTACAGCGAACTACTGCCTGAGCAATGTTGACCAAAGTGTCCACTTGTATACATTTTTTGACACCCCTGGTATATATGTTTATATGTAATATATAACCTGAAGGAGATGACAGGTTGCATAATTGAGTTTTAACATCGAATAGTTAAATCGTCCAAGATGTTCTTGAAGTTAGATCGTTATTTTGCAAGGCATTGGTTGACTTAAAGAACTGGTGGTAGTGTTATTTCACATGTACAGAAAAAAAGCTACAATAAAATACTAAAGTCTTTTTTAAAAATTATTAATGGCTTTCTTATCAGAATTTGTAAATAAACTTCAGAACCGAATTCCTCCTCCTCGTTAAAATATAGATCTAGATCCTCTGGGTGAGGCAAGAATTTGTAGTGATATATAGGACATTCAGAGGGAATAGTTCCCCATTAGGTTTTTATAGATATTTTACTGTGTATCTATTTAAGCAAAGTTCCATCTCATTTTGAAATGTCGCCTTCAGTTCTGTCAAGATTTTGCAAATCTTCAAGTGAAACGTTCAGAGTAATGTATTGTGCTTTGCATTCTGCATCACATACTGACAGTCCTTTCATTATGTTTTGAAATGTGGCTATGTCAAGACTGCATTTCATTTGAGCCATCACCTAATTTTCAAATCCACATGGTTTGATTATCTTTTTGAGAAGAATTAGGAAATATCTAGCTGTGGTTGATGTATATACAGCGTGCCTTTCCACAATCCCTCAAATCTCATTCTTAGAAGTTGTCTTTTCTCATGGAGATTTGGATAACTCATCTCAACTTTCTCATCTTGACAATGAAGACATCTAATACACCATCTAGTTTTCTTTTCTCTACGTTCACCCTCTTGAAATTGCCACGGCTATGAGAATGTTGCTCTTTCTATTTAGGAAAAAATGACATTTAGCAATGCTTTGCTATATTACTTCATAAATATATGCCCTACAGTCACTTGAACTGTTGAGAGTTCTCCGATATATGGATTCCACCATCTGTTTATTACATCTTTAATCAAAATGTCTACTCAGAACGTTTTTTGACTAAGGGCATGTTTGTATTTGTTCTCTGTCCCTGTCTTGTCTGTTACCATTTTTTCCTCCTTCTCTCTAAACACTTGCAGAAAAATGAATAAAATAAAACAAAGTCTCACTTCAGATCATTAAGACAATATATCTACGGATATTATCAGAGGTCTCTTCCCTATGGTAAGACAAGTCCACGGGAAAGCTGACTTTTGTCCTCTGCTCATCGTTATGTATAAGTCTATGTATGTCATATTGGCAGTAATGCTGGCTTCAGTGAGGCAACTGCAGAGCTCTCTGAGCTTCTGTCCCCAAAAGAATGTCAACAGTGACACCCATCTGCCCAGGGAAAATGTATACCCCACCCCCTTGCACTCTTATTGTTTTAACAAATCAACTAAACAACTTGTGGCAGCTCTGAGGAAAACATTTTCCCTGATCCCTGTGGTTACTTCTAAAAAATGGCTGATGGGTCTATTTTACTTGATACAAACAATCAACAACAGATAGGGTAGTTCATTATTCCTATCATGTCCGACTAGATCTTTCCTCGGAAGCAACTCTGGCCCAAGATGATATAAGAAATTGAACAAGTTGTTTTCCCAAAGATACCTGAAAGTTATTCCCTGGAATTATTGCTTTTTGGGGGAAGAAGAAATGACATGCTGTCATGTCAATGGTGTTCACCTTTATCTATTATTATGAAGGAAAATCAGATTGGTCCTGAGAAAATAGAAAAAAGAAAAGAGGCGAAGTAGAGGAAGGACTCCAGGTCTATTAATTAAAAATCTTGTCACAACTCCATAAATCACTGTCAATACTTCCTATTCTTACCTGCTTTCAACCTTGATCATTATCACCGTTTCCACCACTACATACTATGCAGACACACTGAATAGAACTAGAACAAAGAGGAGAGAAGAGGACAAACAGGGAAGAGGAGATTATAAATGAAAGTATCACGGTGAGATGTGAATAAGAAAAAGAAAAAAAGAAAAAGCTGTCAGAATACCTTCTGCTGGCTCCATATCCCATCTCTGACCCCTGTACTTACTGCTTTCCAATGTCAGTATCCTCAGCCTCTGCCTTGTTCTTTCCACCCTGGGTAATTTAGTGCTTCACCATCTGCCCTCCAACATTTTCAACCTGTACTCCATACGAACGAGCTTCAATGACTAAAAGGGAATCTCTTAATTTTCTCTGTCACAGCCATTTATTTTATATTAGTTTTCACTCTGAGCACCTCAGGGTGTACTCTATGTCCCAACATGGCAAAACCACATGTATTTCACATAAGAAGTGCTTCAAGAACAATCGACATTAATACAAATGATAAAGTATAACTGAAGAGATGCTTGATTTTTTAGTCATTAAAAACTGTAATATATCAGACTACTTTCATATTGAGGATTCAGTATAATATGTTTCTATCAGTAGAATTTGATAATAGCATCCTTAATGCAAACTAGCTTGCAATTTTGGGGACCATTCTCCAGGGATATAACTACTTGGCATATCATTTTTACCTTCATGTGGGATGCAGGCATTAGCTTATAATGTATAAGAAAATTAAGTGCACTCAGCCGTAGAGCAATGCATTTTTTATCAGAAAATGCTCTGGAAAGTCAGCTCCATGTTTCTGTTTCTCTCAAGAGATGGCAATGCAAGTGTGGACAGCAGTCCCAATTACAGAAGGGACAGGCTGCTTCTGCAAAGACCAAAAATTAATGTAGCAAATATAAGTGATAATGCTCTGATCATGGTTTCATGTGTGCACGATTCTGTGCTAAGCCCTGAGCCCTTTAACAATAATCTGTGAATCAAATTTAAAAAAAAAAGGTACCTCGGTCTATCAATGCATTTCAATTCAACAAATATTTATTGATGCAAGCTTGGAATTCATCAATAAACAAAGTTGAGATCTCTAATGGAACTTACATTCCAGTGGGATGAGACATAAAATACAACAAGCATTTTAAATAAATACATAATATATTGTAAGTTGATAAGTACGACGGACAAAAATGCAGAACACACTTAAAGGGATCGGGAGTGAAGAGCAATGTAATTTTAAACAGTGTGATCAAGACAGTCTTCATTGAGGTCGTAACATTTGAGTAAAAATGTGAAGGATGTGAGGGCATTAACTGTGCTGATATCTGAGGGAAGATTGGTCCAGACAGTGGCAGCAGACTTTATGGAGGGACCAAAGCAGGAGTCTAACAGACACGTTGAAAGGATGGCAATGACACAGATATAAATGAAATGAAATGAACAAAGGGAAAACTGTAGTTAATGAGACCAGAAAGATGATGAATTAACTGATTGTGGGGGAACAGATGACTCAAGCCATTGCATTGTATGTCGCTTTCTCTGGGTGAAATGCAAAATTGTTTAAGGGTTTGAACAGAGGAATGACACGACATGTGCAATAATGTATATGGCTCACCCCCAGTGCAGAGATAAGAAGAGTCTGTGGGAGGCACTGGTAGAAACAGTCACCCAGGTGAAAGATGGTAAGCATTTGAATAGTGTGGGAGCAGCAGCGCAAATAATAAGCGGTCAAGCCCTTAGAAAATTTTGTAAAGAGCCAACAAGATTTCCTAATGGAATATTGATAATTAAGTAGAAAACCTAATCAAATAGTATCAAAACTTGATATAAACTAAGCACTTTATAATTTTATTATAGCACATTCACTATCTGATTTTACCTCAAAAATAAATCGATGAGACTGACAAAAAAGGTATTTACCTCCATTTTCCAGATGAAAAGTAAAACAAGGCTTATGGAAAGATGAATTATTATTTGTTGAATGAATACCACAAGCATAGCTACTTACCAGATAGCAGACTTTCAAATGTGTTAACATTGTTTAACAGTCCTGCAAACCATGACAGTAAGGACCAGCCCACATTTTGCAAATCATGAAAAATGTAGCTCAGAATGGTCTGTGATGTATCCAAGCTTCCACAATTAGATCATGATTTCACATCTCCCTCACCTCAGAGCTCTTTTTCTTTCATAATCCCTAGCTTCCTCTATTATCTGGAAGTATCCCAGTTAACCTTGTGAAATATCTTAGTCAGTTAATCCTCACAACATCTCGATGGACAATTAATGTTGTTAACATCCATTTTCTAGAAATGAGACAGAAAGAGACCGAGGATGTTGTATCAGTCAAGGTTCTTCAAAGGAACAGAATCAATAGGATATAAAAGGAGATTTATTATGAGCAACTGGCTCACATGATTGTGGAGGCTGAGAACTCCCGGCATCTCTTGTCTTCAAGTTGGAGACTCAGGAAAGACAGTGGGTAATTCAGTTTGAGTCTAAAGGCCTGAGAACCAGAGGAGACAATGATGTAAATCCCAGGCTGAGGGCAAGAAAAGACGAGATGTGATGTCCCAGCTCCGCAGTGAGGCAGCAAAAGGGAAGGATTCCCCTTCCTCCCACTTTTTGTTCTATACAGGCCCTTGTTGAGATGTGATCATACCCATCCAGACAGGAGCGCCAGCTACTTTATTTTGTCCCCTGATTCAAATGCTCATCTCATCTGAAAACATCTTCACAGACACACAGAAATAATGTTTAACCAGCTGTCACAGATGTGTAGTAATATGTCCAAAGGTGTATGCTAGTAACCGGCAAAGATGAACTTTGAATCTATGATTATTTGACTCTAAAATTCCACAACCTTCACAACTAAGCAGCACACTATAAAAATATAAAATGTTATGCTTTCCGAACCTCCCAAGGGAGTTGTGAAAATTAAATCAAGTCAGGTCCATGAAATCGGTTTGCTAACTACAAGTTTCGTTATATGTGCTGTTTATTATTTTTTTCATCACTTGTTGGCTACCTAACTTAAATTTTAAAATCTGAAAATCAAGCTGATGCAGGGCAGTTTCCAAGGGTTGGGACAGTCATCGTTTTGGATGTTGCTGATTGCACTTACCTTCTGTATCTCTTTCAATGAATCTAAAGTGAATGGAGAAAAGCAACAGAGCAGCCAGGTCTTAAAGCAGGTTGCAGCCCAGCATGCTGACATACAATAGTCCCTTTATCGATGGTTTTGCTGTCCTCGGTTTCAGTTACCTGTGGTCAATCATGGTCCGAAAATTTTAAATGGAAAATTCCATGAATAAACAACTCCTAAGTATTAACTTGAGCCATTCTGAGTAGCGTGATGAAATCTTCTACTATCCAGCCTGGGAGGTCAACCGTCCCTTTGTCCAGTGTCTCCATGCTGTATACTCTCCTTACCCATCAGTCACTTCGTAGCCAACTCAGGTTATCAGTTTGACTGACCATATAACAGGGATTGCGTTCAAGTGACCCTTAGTTTACTTAATATGTGCCCCAAACTGCAAGAGTAGCAATGCTGACAATTAGGATAGGCCAAGAGAAGCCATAAAGTGCTTCTTTTAAATGAAAAAGTGCATATTCTCAACTTAATAAAGGAAGAAAAATAATCATATGCTGAGGTTGTTAAAATCTATGCTAAGAACAAATCTTCTATTCATAAAATTGTGAAAGAAGAAGAAATTTGTGCTAGTTTTCTGAGAGAGAGAGAGCCCACATTCACATAATTTTTATTACAGCATATTCTAAAAATTGTTCTATTTTATAGGTAGTTATAATTTCAAATCTCTGACTGTGCCCAATTTATAGGTTAAATTTTATCATAAGTGTGTATGTGTAGGAAAAATCATAGTAAATGTAGGGTTCTGTACTATCCACGGTTGCAGGCATCCACCGGGGGTCTTGGAATGTATCCTCCAAGATTTAAAGGGCACTAGTATACATGAGTGCTGGTAATTCCACACCTGTCATTCCCTCTCAGGTGCTGGAGAATAGTCTCTAGGGCAGCGAGTACACCCAGAAGACACATGTTTGTCCTATGCCTGCTGCTCCCATCATTTTAAAAAGCCCTTTGATTTCTTTCATTTACTTACCTTTGGGCTGCTGTTGTCCAGGTGTGATTCAGAAAATATGCTTCAAGGCCTGGCTGCTGACAGGTTGTTCTGTAGAAAGACGTCTCCTGTGTATTTGTCACTGTCCCTTAGAGTGTTCCTTGATTAAAGTTCTAGTGGAATTCAGTTAAATCCAACATGCATGTATGACCTGCAGTGTGCCTGAAATTCTGAGGTGCTGAAGGGAGAAGGTAAGATGAATCGGCTTTAAGCTTTTGGCTCTCAAAATCTAGTAAGAAAGATAGGCAAGAAAATGCATAGGTTTAAAAAAAATAAAAAAGAAAAAAAGGATTCTCCAAAGGAACAAAAATACATTGAGTTTGAGCTCTAGCCAAAAGGAGAGATTAACTGTTCCTAGGAGGTCTAAAAAGTATTTTAATGTAGAAACTGGCTGTTTAAATTGACTTAGAAATGAAATATGGGTTTGTCACTGGGACCAAAAGATGGAACTGTGTATTTCAGACTAGATTGCACAAATTTATGAGGACAAGAATGGTAAACATTCAGACATTGGTAAATAATCAGTTGCTATTGAAGGATAAGATGCAAATGAGGAATATTTAGGGGCAAGGAAGTTTATAGAAGAGAAGTATGGCTGAAAGTTAAATTGAGTCCCCAGTGTAAGAAATTAAATTTCAAGCAGAGGATATAGGACTTTGTTTTCATTCATGTAAAACTTTGGAAAACATTGAGCCTGGTAGTTCACCATAAGAAGTGAGCTTTGGGAGAAGGGCTTAGAGCAATGTGTAGGAAGGGATTATCTGAAGAAGGGAAACTAGTTACTAGGACCAAAGATAATAGGGAAATGAACTCAACAGTAACATACTCATAGAAGAAATTAAAGAGAGAGAGGTAGGATGCATAGAAAGGGTGAAATCGAGAGTATTAGGTAAAGTTGAGGTACAAATAACAGAAAACCTGAATAACGGAGAGAATGTTGGTGTCACCTGTCAACACAGCCAGCCCAGGAGGAGTTAGGAAAGCTTGGTGGATAGGTTAAAATGGGAAGGCCCGTGAGATACACTTATAAAGACATCTTAATAGCAGGTATCAGTGATGGTCCACAATTCAGAAGGGAGGTAGGCCTAGACATAAACATTTTTGACACATTTCTGAGAAGTAATGCTATGGGATTGCATAAAATAAACAGAGGAATGCCCATATGTTAAGAAGAAAAAGGAATTGAAAATATTACTATAGGAAGTGCTCTCATTTCAGGCGTCAGAGAAAGAGGAGGAGTTAGTGAGAAAGAATAACATGAAGTCAGGGAGTGGAATAGAAAAAGAGTGGGCAGGCTCAGAAATCAAGAGAAGACAGTTTTTAGAGGAAGAGAAATACACTTTCTAATATTTCAGCGAATTCTAAGATGGTGACCATATCCATAAAAATCAGTCATGGAAAAAAGAAGCTGCCTGAGTTGTCTCATGCAGTAAATAGTTTAAAACAGGTCATTGGAGGCCTTGGGAATCTTTGGAAGGCTGGGTGATTTTCAAATGGATGTCTGGCACTCCTAAAAGCAACAATAAACATCTCAGCTGCCCGTGCTATGGATGTGGGTGGTTCTCAAGAAGGTACTCTCCCCAAAATAAGGCAATTCCATGTCTCAACTTCCGCACTGCCTCGGAAAAGTTTGGCTTTTCTTTGTCTTTGTCCTCCAAAGCTCTCACATTGTCTTTTTGGCAGCACTGAACCAGAACCCCGGAAGTCTGGAGGTATAGTGCACAGATGTTCAGCCTTTGGGTTTCAGGGGTTGGTTTAGAAAGGTGGGGCAGGAACTTAGTAGTGGTTAATAAGCAGAATAAGTTCTTAGAAGAAGCCAATGGATGTGGTGACTGCAAGTAACTGGGAATTCTTAGGAGCAGAGTTTTGAGAAAGTAGAGGAGGAGGGGTGATCCAGATTGCAAAGGGAGGAGGAATGGATGAAAACAAGAGGAAATGAATATAGCTTCAGAAAATATTTCACTTAAGAAATTGTTTTGTTGTTGTTGTTGTTGTGAATAGAAGCAAAGATAACACTATTCTAAGGGAAAAAACAGAGTTAGAAGAGGTTTTGTTGTTTGGTTCCTGTCTGGGACATGGCCAATTTAAACACAGGGAAAGGAAACTAAAGAATAGACAGATGGAGACATTAATACGCAGAAGATGGAAGGATTAACTTAGTAAAGTGGAAAAATAAAATAGTTGTTCTCCTGAGAAATGCAGGAAACTGGTAAATATGAAGAATGAAACAGGGAAAATCCACGTAAGGGAAATTCTTTGTTGTTCCTGAATGAACCCATGCTGGAGAAATATCTGATTGTTTAAGGTCAACAATGTGATATAAAATATTTGTAATATTATTTATTCATCTTAAACTATTTTTAGTGAAATTATTTAGCAAAGTAACACAAAACAAGGAAAGCATGGATGATTGTTTGAAATTCTGGCAAATACCTGATGCAGGTGGAAGCATAAACTAGTAAAAATTATTAGGAAAGGAATTTGGCGCAATGCATCAGACCTTGAAAATGTTCAAAAGTATTTACTCAATACATCCATTTAACAAAATTAGCCCTAAAATTATCAGAGGTCTCCACACAGATTCCAACCCCTCTGGTATTTATTACAGTATTGCTTCTAAGAACAAGGAGAAGAAAACATTAAAAAGCACATTTACTAAATTGCGATATGCCAATAGAATGGCACATTATGTTAGTACTTAAAATAATCTTTTAAAATGGTTTTAATGTGGGAAAATGTTGTGAAAGTGTTATGTAAAATAGCATCATTTTATTCTATTGAAATGTGGCTTTTTATGTGTGAGAAAGAATGTATGTGTCCAGGAAAAAAGATTATCTATTCACAGGTTTGAGAAAGTTTTGTCTTTTTCCTCACATAGTTATACTTTACAGATCATCTTTAATGAACATGTATTACTTCAAATTTTAAAAATGTGATGTGTTGTTTAGGAACCAAGGGAGACAGGTTAGTCTTATCTTAAAAAACAACTAAACAGTCAGGGACTTTTAGAGATTTTGACTATTCCTCATGAATACCAATTATCTGGTCTTCATAAAAATACCCTTTGATATTTACTACACTATATCCCTAGAAGCTTATTAGTAATGAAATACAGATCAGTTATCTCCAGGTAAATAAACAAACATAAATTGGTGACATGAGTTGTCATACACGTGACACATAGAGGCCATAGAGTGCCAGAACTGACATCAGAACCAGGGTTGAACAGTACCATTTTACCCCCACCTTACAAAAACGTCTTGCAAGATGACTTTGCAGGAGGGGATTCAGTAGAAAGGGACCAATGAGTACGACATTGAAATTATGGAGTTAGACAAATTACATCATTAAACATGTGCCTCCACGCTGGGGTTCTGGACACAGTCTCTCAAGGTGGAAAAATCTGAATCCTTTCCTGTCTGCAGATGAAACATGTTTATCAGATAATGGGACCTAGGTTACTAGTTTATATGAACACATATAAAATTTCCCATTAAACACATATTCCCAACTATTTATTTTGTGAATATTTTCATTGAAGATATCCAGAGATTTACCCCAATTTTCAATTTAATATGCGACTAATCATCACCTTGCTTTGGCAAAGTATGAGTCCTAAAACTGTATCTGTGTAGGTAAAATAAAGATTGTGTATTTTTTTAGATAGCTCAATGGTCATAGGTCTCTCAGCTGATTTTGTCAGTAGCAGCCCTTTCCAGCCAAAAGCAAAATTGTTTTCTTTAGGTTTCTTTTGTTTGAGCCACCCCAAAAATTAATTTAGGTTATATTTCATTTTACACATATGGGAGTAACTCAAGTGAATCACAATTTCACAAAGTGTTCTATTAGATTATTTTTTAAAAACTGTTCACCAAATGAAGCAAAGGGCAAGAAGATTTCCTCTCTACAAATGTGATAAACCCTGTTCTCTGAACTTTAATGAATTTGTTTGTTTGTTTGTTTGTTTGTTTGTTTGTTTAGTCACTGTCATTCCTTTTAAGACTTCTTTTGGCCTCTGAGTTGATTTATCTCAGGATACAGTTATTAACTTACATGAAG
The DNA here is from genome assembly GCF_036562045.2 of Rhinolophus sinicus. NCBI lineage: Eukaryota > Metazoa > Chordata > Mammalia > Chiroptera > Rhinolophidae > Rhinolophus > Rhinolophus sinicus. The sequence continues at coordinate 17,501,369 of NC_133753.1, forward strand.
GAAATTATCTGAAGTTATCTTTTAAATTGACGTGAACATGGTATTTGGTGTTGCCGGCCAGGCAGATCACAGGAATACCATGTCTTAGAGATAATCCTGGTAGAACCGACGCGGGCATTTCCATTTCTGTGTATGTTTTATTTGATGATATGTTTCTTTCTTCACCTTCGGTTTCCTGATATATTTCACTTTTGTTACTGGCATTTGCACAGCCAATAACTGCCTTGGACGATGACCTTGGTATTGTCATAAGGATAATATATTTTCACAAGGGTGAGTTCTTCTTGGAACAATTTATTCAGTGGATTAGACTCTCCCACATCAGAGCTCAGCAGGTCTTCCTGTTTCAACTGTCTGCTAGTCTAAGATTTATTAGGCTCTTCTCAAGGCACTTTTCACCAGATATATTTCATTTTGCAGTCTTCTTGATGTTTTGCAGAGAGAGTATAGTGAGTTGTAAATGTTATACCATACGTGTTGATTCTTTTTAAGTGCACATGCTTTGAAAGAAAGTCAATGAATTTCTAGTGTTCATTATTTCATTAACATTGCCTCAAAAATCTGAAATGTACATATTAGAACAGAAAAGTAATAAATAAAAAAAAAAGAAAAAAGACAACACAACAAAAATCTACACAGAAAAAAACCACTCACCTGAAGCAGGAAGTATTGACCCTGTTGTTTTTCCTTGGATGTGCTTTTATTCTCCATTTGCTTCACATACTCATCACTCCTAGTCCACTCTCCACCCTTCCCCTTCCTGCTTTCTGCCCTTGAGTTGATCCCCCCGCCCTCTCCCACCCAATCCCTTGTCAGATTTCCAGTTGGATTTGTCAAATATGAGGCACTGGGGAGTTTCAAATGATGGAGAATGAGAGAGGTTGGGTATGCTTTCCCCTGGACCAGTCCTGATTCTGTCAAGCTGATGGCAGTGGCTGTTTCCTCCAGCATATGGCTTGTGAAGGCAGACCTTCCTCTTGGCCTTCAGGCCAGGAGTGGTGATAGCTTTCTGCTATTGCTAGTCTCCAAGAGACTTGCCTCAACTTTTCTTATTGGGGACTTCAGAAAAAGACTTTTGAACCATCTCAATTTGAATCAATTTCCTGAGGGGACCTTGACTGATATGTGTGCTGTGGGTCTAGGGTTGTTGAGTAACTAGAAGGTAATCAGCATTTCAAGATGAGTTGTTTGCTTGTAATTGTTTGTTTGTTTGTTTTACATCCTTTTTCTATGAAATACTCTTATGTATTTAGTGAAACAACAGAGTACTTAATATTGTGCATTTCAGGTGTGCATGCCTAAGCAAATAGAGAGTAATAAACTTCTAAGCGTTTGTACAGAAAGAAAGAAAGAAAGAAAGAAAGAAAGAAAGAAAGAAAGAAAGAAAGAAAGAAAGAAAGAAAGAAAGAAAGAAAATAAGAATTGTTTTCCCTTGTATTTACTGGTTTCATAAAATGAGCAAGATTCTAGATCTTTACACATTGTTTGTTTACATAGCTCACAAGATAAAACAGACTTTGATCTAGCTCCCACTCTCAAATTATATGTTTTCTACTTCTTTACCCCCACTTTCCTTTACTCAGCTAGCATGGATATTGACTGACTGCCAACAGAAGATGAATTGTTTGGTTTTAAAAGATTTTCCTTATTTACAAACATTACACAAATAATCTTGAGAGAGCCACAGATTATTCATTAGCTTTTATGACTTGGTTTTGCAATTTTTCTTCTATAGGACAAAAATGCTTTGGTGAACCACTTTTAAGTAGTCAGATTATGTTGAGGAGAAATAACAAACTATTCACTGATCCGTTGCCTACCAAAATATTTATTTTGCCATTATGTAGATCTAGACCAAGCAAAACATCACAGTCTGGAATTTTCTATGTCATAGAAATCATTATAATGCAGGCTCATTCTAGAGTCTTGGGAAAAGGCCAATATAGAAGTTTCTCACAAATCATAGACCAGAGGATGGTGTGTCGCTAAAGTTTCTGAGTAGTAGTAAAGACGTTTGCAGTCAGAAATTATCAAGAAACTCAAGCTTATATTTCAAATATTGAGACTGCTACATTGAATTAACAGAGGAACATTAGGGGACAGAGGACAATCAGAGTCACCAAATTACACCAAACTAAGGAATATGAATTATGTCATAATCTACTATGTAAATGGCACCGCAGATTTGTTCAGTGCACAACCTAACAATAGTGCATGTGCAAAGATCCTGATAGAAACCATGTTGCCCAAGACATTATACCAACTGAGAACAAGCTCAAAGGAGGTGATCAATATATAGTCATTCAATTGCATTTAATTAATTTAAATCAGGTAGTAAACCCAACTATTCAGCTTCAGATTCTTATCTCTAGTTCTGAATCATTCAATCTAATCTAGCAAGTCATTTTCTTTACCACGTAAATGTACCAGTTCTTTTATGGAAACCATTTTCTGTGGCAGAGGTCAGCAAACTTTTCTGAAAGGGCCATATCATAAATATTTTAGGCTTGTGGGCCATATGGTTTCTGTCTTAATCACTTAAATCTGCACTTGTAGCATGAAAGCAGCTGTGGATAATACGTAGACAAGTATGGATGTGTTCCAAAAGATATTTATTTATACACGAGGCAGTTGTCCTATAAGTAGTAGTTTGTCCATCACAGATGTAGAAACCTCTACAGTTGGGTATGCAAAATAAAACACCACTAATATGACATCTTTTACATCTTTTCTTTTGTAACCTAATGACCTAGTTGTTATATACATGCACACACTGGGGGTGCTAAAAAAATGTATACAAGTGGACACTTTTATCAACGTTGCTCAAGTAGTAGTTTGCTATAATCAGAAGTGTCTGGATGCTGATGGTAACCACTTTGAGCATCTTTTGTAATTGCAGAAGTCAAATGTGACATGCATTCACCTTTTGTTATTGGTATATATTGAGTATTACAATTTTAATACAATTTTCCTTTCTTAAAATGTGTATACATTTTTTGGCACCCTCAGACATACTAAAACCAATCCTCTAGAAACAGAGCCAAGAATCTTTGACTTTATACTAATGTGTACATGTAAAGTTGAAACTCTGTGAAACCATGCTAATAACATAGCTTTAAGTGAGCGATTTTCAGACCTTACGAAGGGCTGAGAGACATAAATTTCAAGCATCCAGACTGTAGAAACCTCATTCAAACATTCAAGGCAATCAGTAGAGACTACATAAGAGTCACACTTTAGGAGTAAGACTAGACTTAGCCCTCACACTTTAGTCTTGCCCTAATAAAGCTTAAAACCAAGCCTAGAAAGGATCAAGCCTACCAAAACAAACCTCAACACTTTTTAAAGGAATATAATAAAATCTCTTACACTCAATGCATCATTCATTATATCAGAAACCCATGAGAAGTTACTAAACATGTGAGGCAGCTGCAAATGCGACCCAAACCCAGTAGAAAAATCAGCCAACAGAAACACAACCAGAAACAACAAAAATGATGGACTGAGCAAAAAAGAACTTTAGCTATCAACTACAATTATACATATGTTTTGGATTTAAATAAATCATAATGAGGACAACACTGCAAGATATATAAAATAGACACAAATTTGATTTGAAAGGTTTATCAACAAAAAGCAAGAAGATAAAAATAAACAACTTAAGAAAAGAAAATCAGAGATACAAATGAATAGAGATGATTTTCAATTATAAGAATAATTTTATAATAATACTGATGACAACATAATTAAAATGGAAATTTCTCTAGAAAAATATTGCTTTACAAAAATTAACTCAAGAAGTATAGAAAACCTAAACAAGTCAATAAGCAATTAAAGAAATTGAATTGTTAAACAATAATTCTTGACTACCTTCCCCATATCCTAACAAAAACAATAAACAAAAACTAAAAAGAAAAACAGCAACCTCCCAATTGTTTTCTCACACAAATTTTACAAAACCTACAAGAAACAGAAAACTGACATATTACTCAAATGACTTCAGAATATACCAAAGAAAGCTTTCCAATTCATTAAATGAAGATGATGAACAAAAGAAATAAAATATTAGTCCTGTCTTATGAAGTATGACAAGTTCACGAACTCATCCTAGAAAAGGTACTATATACCTCATCGCTGAATATCACTATGGTCACCTTCGAAGTACTCCCCTTGGGAAGCTATGCACCAATGCCAGAGCCTAGTCCACCCTTCAAAGCAATTTTGGAACTCTTTTTCTGGAATGGCCATCAGAGCTGTCATCGTATTACCCTTCATGTCCTGAATGTCATCAAAATGTCTTCCTTTAAATATTGGTTTTATCTTCAGGTAAAGAAAGACATCCTTGGGTGTCAGATCAGGTGAGTAAGGAGGGAGTTCCAATACAGTTATTTGTTTACTGGCTAAAAACTCCCTCAAAGACAGTGCCGTGTGAGCTGGTGCATCGTTGTGATGCAAGAGCCATGAATTATTGGTGAAAAGTTCAGGTCGTCTAACTTTTTCCACACAACGTTGTCAGCCCTTCCAAATAGTAAACTTGGTTAAATGTTTGTCCAGTTGGTACAAATTCATAATGAATAATCCCTCTGATATCAAAAAACATTAGCAACGTTGTTGCAACAAGTTCACGAATTTAATGATCAGACCTCGTACTTCTATAATACTTCGATGCTGTCATTAAATACCTATATTATCTTGGATAAGTTATTTAATCTCTATGAGTGTCTGTTTTCCCACCTATAAAAGTGCTTGTGAGACCAACTGTGTATAGGCCAATCCTAATCTGAAGGCACACCTCTTCCCCCACTTTATTCAGTAGAAATGACCAGGTCTGATTTAGCTCAGTGAAAGAACCAACCCTTAAGCTTTAAACACCTCCCCCTTTCTAACAAGTCCACATCCTTAATTAAGAAATGTCCTCCGTTTCAGAGACACAACAAGGTTTCTTGGTTTCATCCCTAAAAAATATGTGGTCCCTTCCTACTAGAATCGTAGCCATGCATTGCAGTCTGGCTTTTCAACCCGTCAGCATCTCTCCATGATGTATGGAAAGCTGAGATTCCATGTGCATTCTGCAACTTCTCTGCTCGTTGGTTTTACCCTCAACAAACACTGTTTTCTATTTGAGTGAAAATGGGGTGGTGTGAGTTTATTGCCCCTTGCATAATACCTGTGTTTACTATGCTAATTGTGAGACATAAAGCAAATATCATCCGAATTTATTATGAATTTCATTAACTATTATTGTTAATCACATTTTGTTCTGACAGAATTCTATTCTCTGTATTTTGCCACACCATCATTTTTCTTGCCTTTTACATCCTTCCATTTGACCTTTTCTCTCTATTCACCTTTGTGTGTTATAAAGTATTATTTTATTTTTTTGGATTCAACATTTCAGAATACTATAAGCTGATGTGTATCTTAAAACAGAATTGGACACGTAAGACTGAATATTACCCAACTTAAGCAAGAAGAAATTTCCCTGTCTTATTACTTTGTCCTTCACTGACAGAGCAGGGCTGAGATATATGTTTGCACTATGTTTTCTGTCTGCCTTGGATTGCTGTAATGAGTTGAGCTGTCAGTGGCGAGTATGTATCAAAAGGACTATGAATATGTAGAACGCAACAAGATAAGATGAACCTGAGTATGTAACATTGACTCCAAGGACATTGTATTTCTGGGTTACACCATATTACAAGTATTATTAAGTAATGTTCATTTTTCAGAGTTTTTTTTTTTTTTTTCACTCATTGTTATGAACGCTTCCTAGTGCAAGTGTATAAAAGATGTTGCTCTTGTGCGATCCCGACATCCATCAAAATTATAAAGTAGGGCGAAGGGAAACAGACATGTATAGAACACCTATTAGTAACTCACCACATCCTTTCCTAGCTTTCCTTTCAGAGCTTTGTCCTTCACATCCTTCCACCACCCAAGTTTTCAGCTAGTGATTCATTCAGTATCCACAGAAGTAGCTCATTTTAATGGACTCATCATTTTATCTACCACATCAAAATTTCTTCGTACTTCATTCTCTCTGAGGATGAAATGGAAAATGACTACTAATAAAAATTAAAAAAAAAATAGAGCCTAAACATTTACAAAGGATTGTCATATATAGATTGATTTTACTGTGTGAATCTGACAAACAGACTACAAGATTTGAAGGCCAATCATGAAAGCAAACACTTTACATTTTTACATGGAGCTTTTCTAAAAAGGAAAGTGGCTATATACTGAGAGAAAATTTATGGAAGGGTTATGCTGTGCTGGAGAGGCATTTTTGTTAGGGCTACATCCATCTGAATTATATGTTGTCAGAACAGTGGGTCATGACAGGATTCCCCACCATACCCCATTTCTTAACTATGAAAAGTAAGAGTGAACTTTTTCTCAGTACCAAAGTTCCTTAGACCTTAGGAGTTATTCTGTTCAGATTGCACATGGCAACCCATGTGATTGATGAGCTTTAAAAGTGTACAAAGAACATATGTCTACACTGATTTCATTAAATGCTCTGTAGGGTTTTAATGCTTCTGGTTTCCAACTTATTTATAGACATTTGAAGAATGCCTCATGGGAATTAAAAAGATGCAACCACAAGGATTTTATTCCTATTTTGCAATGTCAAGTAAAAATGAGTAATCTATAAAAATCCATGCAGCTAACAATGTTTCTTACTGTCCAACAAATCATTGATTCTTGGCTTATAATTCTGAGAAATGTTTAGCCCTTGTCATTTTAAGTTAAACTACTTATAACAATTCAAGTCTAAACCTCAAGAAGAAGTTATGAAACCATGTCCTTCGACACTGATGCCCTTTGCAGGCTCTCTGACCCTTAGGAGGACATTTTCCAATTGGCTTTTAAACCAAATAATAATTTTACCCTGGCTCTGTAGGGCTACTATGTCTTTAAAATCTGGAATTACAAAAAAATTGAAGAAAAAAGGCTTACCTCCTACTTCAAAGAAAACCATATATGATGGCTCTAAGATACAAACTAGCTTCCTTGTCATGCCATTCAGTCACGTCTCTACCTGCCAAATATCAGTGATAATAGGAATATGAATCATATATTAGCAATCTGTTAGCAGGACCAGGCCATCTTTCCTGTTGGTTAATATACTTGTTTATTGCAATGCTACTTAGAATAGTCTAAGAGAACAAATATCAATTTATTACACTGTTGTCTTAACTCTGTTCCACCCACCCACCCCACTGTAGAGTGGGAGACCTACGATTCTAGGCAGTGTCCTAGTCACAGTGTCCCAGTCCCAAATGCCTAGCACAATAATAAAAGTCTGTTAAATGCATGCATGGATGGATGAATACGGTTTATCTTGAAACAGATTCTTTTAACAGCATCTAAATCATTTGTTGATAAAAATAAAAACTAGTAGGGCTTGAAAATATAAATAGATGAATGAATAAATAAGTAAATAAATGTACCGAAATTAAAGTTTCTTTTAATTGTTCCTACCTAAATTAAAATGTTCTTACATGTTATTATGGACACATAATGATTCACATATGCATGTATATAAATGCATGTGTATGTGCATGTGTGCAAGGTCTGACAATTACGTTCACAAGCTCATCCTAGAAAAAGTGCCGCATACCTCATTGCTGAATGTCATTATGGAAGTACTCTCCTTGGGAAGTTATGCACTGACACCAGCGCCTAGTCCACCCTGCAAAGCAATTTTGGAACTCTTTTTCTGGAATGGCCATCAGAGCTGTTGTGTATTATCCTTGATGTCCTGAATGTCATCAAAATGTTTTCATTTCAATAGTTCCTTTATCTTCAGGTAAAGAAAGAAGTCATTGGGGCCCAGATCAGGTGAGTAGGGAGGGTGTTCCAATACAGTTATTTGTTTACTGGTTAAAAACTCCCTCACAGACAGTGCCATGTGAGCTGGTTTATTGTGGTGACGCAAAAGCCATGAATTGTTGGCATAAAGTTCATGTTGTCTTAACTTTTTTCACACAGCCTTTTCAGCCCTCCCAAATAGTAAACTTGGTTAACTGTTTGTCTAGTTGGTACAAATTCATAACGAATAAGCCCTCTGATATCAAAGAAAAGTTAGCAACATCATTACAAGTTCGCAAACTTGATTTTCAGATTTTCGTATGTATATAAATTTAAGATGATAGTGCCTTGGAAAATAGAGTTATTTCTTTATGAAAAGCATATAGCTGTCACCATATGTGAAAAATTGATTAAGCTACATAAACCAGTTGAAATTACCACAAACATTGAAAAGAGTGGTAATGAAAATATATGTAAGTATGTATTTGAGGATAATGTTGAAACTTAGCAAAACCTTACCTGACTTTTCTATATTTTTAACTTTTCAAAGTACCTTGTACCAACTTCTTTGTTGGATATTCAAAACAATAAAGGGGGAAAAAATACAGATATAACTTTACATATTCTAGTAATGAAAATACTAAGTAAAGCAAACTTCTGTCCCTTGGTTTGACCATAGACCCAACTTATGTCAGAAACCTCCAAACAGGACCCAGACCTCATGATTCTTTAGTCTTCTTTTCTATTAAATAATTAAACTTGTTGGGAGATGCTAAACAGGAGAATATTTTGAAGGTATACATTTAATAAATTAACAGAACAAAGTAGAAAAAATCATTTATTTAGTGTAAGAGAAGTTTTGTTTTGTTTTCTTTTCCTGCTTTCAATTTAAGGTCCAAATGTAAGCATTTGAAAAACTCTAAATCATTCATTAAATTATTAACAAGTATTTTTGAGGGCCTAAACTGTCCCAAGCAGCATTCAAGCCTTTGAGAATATAATGGGATAGTCATTGTAGGGATAATAAAGAGACTAAACCCTTCCTTTCATGGAGCTTATATTCCAAAATGGAGGAACAACAATACACAAGAAAATAAATTAAATAATTCTGAAACTAAGTGATGCAAAAAAAAAGAAAAAAAACAATAGAAACTATATAGATGGTGTGTGTTTGTTTGTGTGTGTGTGTGTGAACTTTAAATAGGGTCATCATAAAGGGTCTTTGAGGAGATAATGTTTGAACTGTAGTAAGGATGTATATTTTGCCAGGTCATTTAAATAACATTTAACTGTATACTGCTTCAAATAAATTTAATGGGAAATAACTCAAAAAGGTTAAAAACAAACAAATCCACAAGTTATTTGATATAAATTATGATAAATGGTCAACTTAAATTACTTTTACTGATTTTTGCACAATTTTGACATTGTTACATAAAATTGAGCCTTGATATCTAAGGGTGCCCTATACACAGATTCAACCAACCACAGATTGTAAATATTCTGAAAAATATGTTGCTTTCTTGCTGACCTGTACTATGTAATTATGCCTACGAATATAATAATTGCCTCTGTACTGAACATGTAGACACTTTTTTCTTTTTATAATGCCCTTAAGCTATTATAATTAATCTAGAGAAGATTGAAAGTATGTGGGCGGATGTGTGTAGGTTATATGCAAATACCATGGTAAGCCATTGTATATGAGGGACTTGAGCATCTGTGAATTTTGGTATCCACAGCGTGTACTGGAACCAACCCATGATAGATACTGAGGACGACTGTACATACGTATTAAATGTATTCAATAAATCATAGAGTATCTTGCTTTCAGTAATTATTTGTTTAATTATTTCCTTGTACCTCCTTTGCCATTATTAGAGATCTGTTGATTTCATTGTCTTGTCGGCAAGAAGCTGGCAAAAATAATTGACACAATTTTCTGAATTAGCTGAATAACTTTTGTGCAAAATGACTGACTTTCATTACTAGTAGCTAAGTGTGTGTAGGTGTTTATTACTTTGTTAGATTTTTGGCTAATTTGAACAGTATAAATATTACAAATATTATTTTCCTTACATAGTATTCATTTTATCTGTTTGTTTGTTAACAAACCACCTTGATACATCACTGTCTTAATATAACTATTTTTAATCTCGCACAGATCTGTGGCTTGACCAGGGTTAGCTGGGGGAATTTTCATGTGAGATCTGTCACATAGTCAGATGCTCTGCTGAGCTTGATGTCCAAGCACAGCTGAACAATAGCTGTTAGCTGGGAGTTCAGCCTGGAGCATTGATCAGCCCACGAGCACTTGCTTTCTCCATGTCTCTTGAGCTGCTCACAGCAGAGAAGCTGGTTTCCAAGATAGATTACCCCAAGAAGAACAGTTCAAAGGGATTTAGCTGGAAACCTCAAGGGTTGTTCTGTTTGGCCTTGGAAATCTCCTAAGATCACAACCATCCATTTTCTTAGTTCCGAATTCAAGGAGCAACCCAAATTCAATAAGAAAACACATAATAGGGAAGAATGATTCATTGGATGGCCATCTTTGGAAATCAGCCACTATACATTGTCTGGTACCCATGCTTAAAGGTGTTAGATGATTATGTGGGGGAATTCATAGACATAAACCACTTGTGAGAGCTGCAGAGAGTGTTGGTCTGCTGGCTTGTTCACCATACCAGTGTCTGAGGGTAGTACAAAGCATGCCACTGGTTAAAATGATAACATATGTGTCTGGTGGTAAGGAGATTAAGAGTTATAGAGTATAGATCAGAAAGAGTTCAGCAGCATATAGCCCATTTGCTCTATTGATTTTTTTTTTGAACTATTATAAAGTAAGATGGATAACATGTGTAAAGATAAGAAAGAGCCAGAATTTTTTAAAAAAAGAATATGTTTAAACTGAGGGAAATAGCTTTGGAAAATAAATTATAGATTATTGGTAAGATTAAGCACAGACAATATATATTATGATTTGTTGCTTCAAAAATGTCAATGACTAAATATTACTTTAGATTTGAAAATGTATGTGAAATTAATACATCATTGGTATTCAAATGGCAGTCTTACTTTTAATTTTCCCAAAGCTTAAACTTGTTTATCAGATTAATGTGTAATCTACTTTATCTTAAAGATGAAACATAGTTTATATTACAATCTAAAATATAGGAAACTACAATTATATTTGTGAGTAGATATACATATCTCAACACACATACAATCCTCACAGTTTATATTTTATGTAAAAGTTACTTTTACTATCACCTAAATCTCATCTCAATTATTACAAGGGAATCAAACAACTATCTTTAGATCTAGAATTCCCCAATTCTAATACTTAAAAAAAGCATTACTGTGTTTAAGCTATAAAGTAGTAGTAAAAGTGAGGTAAGAGAACCACCTCAGAAGCTATATTTTAAGTACTACTTATAAATCAGTGATTTTCAATATTCTTTATTACACATTGGATGTCTAGCTTTAGTCAAGTAGTACAATTATTTGATTTGGTCCAACAGTAACATTAGCAAAAATTTTTCTCCTCTAAAATAAGTCCGCTTGAATTATGGTACCTTTGAAATCTTCAGCAATGCTTTTCTTTTTTTCAGTATCCCTAGCAAAGTCACATCCATCATGGGAAATTACTCTGATTATATTCCATTGCACTTGTGTTGACGTGTTTCAAAGAGATGATTTTACCAAGATCATCTTTACCAAGATTGTAGGGAATAACTTCTAGGTGGGATTTCTATTTAAGTATTACAGTCCCCATCTGGAAATCCAGGTAGCTCATAACCTGTATGAAATTGAATCTGTTCATTTAAATTAACTATAGAGAAAATCTCCTATCATCTAGACTCCAATTTTCCCAGAATTAACTGAACCAGGAGGACGGCAATTTGAGTTACATTGTACCTTTAACCACTGAAATTGAATCTGAATTAACTCGTAGATAACAGCTCACCCTTGCTAAATTGATGATTTCAAAGTTGAACATGAGCCTTACAGTGGAGAATTATTTCTTAAATTGCCCTAAAATAAACTAGACAATAGGAACACATCTGTGCTAAATTTGCCCTCGTTGCCTTAAAAGAAGAAAGGAAAACCGAGGGTCATTTTACATACTGTTATTGACTTTTCCAAGCTAATGTTTTCTTGTGTCGCCCATTAACAAGACTTGCCAAACGGATTTGCTGTGTGCTTCAGGATGGGAATGCACACTGCTCTGTTTACCTGTCTCCTGGACTCTGCTCAGGAAAGAAAGCTAGAGGGAATTCTAACAGGGAAGTGTTCTTATCCAAGAACTCAGGAAAAAAAAAAAAAAAAAGGGCAAATATTGACTGATGACCTAGTATATTCAGCACCGTGTTAAGGCCAAGTAAGGAGCTACTACCAATAACATGGAAGATACACATTAGATTTGAATCTGTGTAAACAAATGGGAATCAAAGAACACTATACCAGTGATCAGGACCAGGCAAAAAACAAAACAAAACAAAACAAAAACCAACAACAAAAACCTGGTTGACTACAGGGCATGCAAATAATTAAAACTCCAGATAACTAAGATTCAGAAAGAAAGACAGATAAACAAATTAGAAAAAGCCTCATGAGCTGAGACAGTGATATACGGAGAACAATTGTATCACAATAAGAAAAAGAAAATCATCCCTATATTCCTTTTATTTCATAGATTCAATCAGTGTTTCTGGCACATAGAAGTATTTGATAAATACATGTTGTTTTGAATTAAACGATGACGAATTGAAGCCTGAAGAGCTTGCTGTCCCCGAGTGTCATCATTACTGAGCTGTCAAGGATCAAATATAGATTCTGATTCTCCTTAGGATTTGTGAAGAGTAGAAGAATGATTTTGACAAAGCTATTAACTTCAGATGCATCTGTGAAATTTAATGAATGGGAGCCACTGGGTCTTATAGGAGACCCAGTCTTATTTCAAATGAGACACTCATATGAGACATCTCATAGTAGAGAGCTTTTGGATGCTTAGAGTCATATGACTTTCTAGAAGTTCCGTGCCTGGCTTCCTTGAAGATAGGCTGTATCCATACATATTTGAACAGTGATCTGAGCATCCACCCACTATTGCCAGGTAGCATAATTCACCAAGAGATGAAGATGCTGCTCCTATGGCTCTAATCATGGCTAGATTTTCTCTTTGGACACATTTGTCCTTTCTTGTTCGCTATCTACTGAGAAGAAAGGCAGATGAAAAAACACACAATAGAGTCCTAAGAATACCTCCTGAGTTTTACACACATATTGAAGGACTTCCCTGACACCGGTTTGGGGCCACACTCAGTACTGTATCCCATGCCAATAAATAACACGTCCATTTATTTTTAATATGTTAGCAAGAAAAAATAAATTTTGTTGAGAATGTCATAGATAGGAGAAGTCACACCATACTGCATAGAATAAACTTAGAACAAATCACCATTTAGGCGTCAGTGCTACTCTCCCAGGGGCCCCCTCTGGTTGTCAAACATCTCACCTGTCCTCCCTCTTTCTCATCGCAAGTTTGAATCTCCTCTAGTGTTCTGAACAATTCAGCTTGGTCTCTTGTGTACCTCATGGTGTAAAAAAAAAAAAAAAAAGAAAAGAAAAGAAAAAGCTAAGAAAATAGCCACACTTTAATTCACAGATTAGCTTATTGACTATCTTGTATTATTGAAGCAATTTCTTAGAGGTCTTACCTCTCATCCAAAGTAGCTAATTAAAGCATACATCTAAGAAAATACTCATCTTTTTATAGCAATCTTCTTGCTTAGAAGATAGGGTTTTCTCTCTGCCATTGCAGAAGGTAAACTATGTATCAGTTATAGCTATTCTTAGACATTGCTACTCTAGAAGCTATGAAAAAAGGAGGTGAGAAGATAAAATGGGACCAGGGAGGGAACTTCATAAGACAGAATGTGTGAGGTGATAGACATTTATATGGCTGATATTCAGTCTCATCAAATACAAAATGAAAGTAATAGTGGTAATGATCCTCTGAGGTTATTTTGACATATTTTTAGGATAAACTGAATTGACAAATGTAAAGCCACTTGCACAATTATTAGTGAAACTCTAAATGATGTCTTTCCTATTCCCACATTCCTAGAAGGTGCATTAAAAAAAAGAAATTATTATTATTATTAGTAGTAGTAGTAGTAGTATTCCAGGTGAGAATAAAAGATAAGTACAATTAATGGACTATGGATATGAAGAGGTCTATATTCAGGGTGAAATAATTTTGCCTGGTAAAATCATTCAAATCTTAATATTTCAAATAATGTAAAAGGACCTTGCATATTCACGATACTGTCATTTTCTTGGCTCAGAAGTTATTGCAATTTATTTAATATTGAAGTTCACTCTGTTTCCTAGTAATTATTGAAAAATAAAACTGACCTTGTGAAATTTTACTGTCTATTCTGCAAAGAAGTAAAATGGACTGAAGGAAGTTGGCCATTTATTGCTATAGTTTTGACTACTCACGTTTTCTAGACAATTGTTACCAGTAGCTTTGATAAGAGACCAGAGTGCAAGAATATTTATTCCCTCTGAAACATCAGTTTCCACTAATCTGAAAGGCCTCTCAATTTGGATATAGGAATGCAACCAAGCAACTTATGCTAGCCTAATTTTTAAACATGACTTCACCAATAACTCCCCCAGTTCACTTATTCCATTTGCCTTCTTCCTGTGCCAATACATTTTTTTTTTTTAATATTCCTTGGAGGTGTTGTTATGAGAAATTATGTGTCTGTGTCAAATTTTCTATTCAAGGATGTATTTATTCAGTAACTGTCAAAATAGATACTCACTTCCTCAAGTATACATTGGGGTAACTGGACTAGATCACCTCTATCTGTCTTTTCCTTGTATTGCAAACAACATTTGACCTATGATTTGAAACGAAATAACTCAAGAATGGAAGCAGGCCACCTCAAAGTCATAGCAATAATAATAATGTTTATTGGTAAGTATAGATCTTGGCATAATGTAAACCTGTAATAAATTACTTTATATTGACAGAGATGGCCTTAACATTTCTCTCAGCTTTATTAAACTTTAGATAGGCTTCTTCCTGACTACAGGCTTCTGACCTTCCTTTTCGTAGAACATTTACTTTAGAACTTGCCACAGTAAAATTTTTCTCTTGCCCTTTGAGATGTAAATCTTCTCCCAGCCTCTTGCCTGTTTTGCAATTCAGAAATATCTTTCTCCAGGACCTGTAAGCCATTTCTTTGAAATGTAATTATCAATAAATACAGTGCTTCTATCTTCTAGTCTTTATAAGAGGGTGGAAGCCTAACCTAACTATCAACACCACTTAGCAAACATAGTAGGCCGAATCACATTGACAAACATCATGCCCTCAAGTTCTTTTCCACCAACTCACCTCAGTACTTAGAAACTCTCCCACCATTTGTTTCAGTGTTGTTGAGTTTGTAGGGAAGGAAAACTTTCCTTTACCCTCTTAGGGTCACTGACTGGGTCTGAAAATTAAATTGACAAAGTGATTAACAGGAGAAAAGGATATAAATTGTTTAATATGAGTTTTACTGACATAAGGAAGTGAAGACCCAAAGAAAGAGTTAGACCTGTGCATTTTTATGCTAAGTTTAATGAGGAGCAAACAGTTGTAGAGACATATGACAGGTTACGGAGTATGAAGTAAATACAGTAAACAGATGTAACTAAGCAAGGTCTATTTGCTAAGATTCTTCTTGGTGCCTCTTAGTCTTTGGAGAGAAGAATGTGAGGGCACCTATCAGGGAAGAAGAGTGAGAGCAGGAAGAGAGCAGAGTGACCTTCCTGCTTCTACCATTTTCTCAAAGTCTTTCAGCCTAAAATATTCAGTATGTCAAGATGCCATTGTGGAGGGTAGCATGTCCTGAACCACTTTAAATTCAGTCTCTCTCCCCTATTGCAATAGTTATGAATAAAATCTTCCTAGTTAACTTGTTTGGTGCAATATTTATTTAATGATATGCATTATCTCAATCTTTCTAACAATCAAAATAGAAAATCACATTATTGGCTAGAGTTTATATTTGAGGGAACACAAGATTAGATCACAGACTTATTGTCACATAGCCAGTTATTCTTACTTCTCTATTCTACTCAGTAGGATAGACCTTATGACACAGGATTCATACTTTATTTCTTCACAGCAATCACCATCTCATAACATTACATTACAACTTAAGTCTAGGGTTGGGGCAACATGCTCTATCTTCCAGTTGCTATTAAATCACAACTTTAAATGACTAAACCATGTAAAGCAACATGAGGAAAAATGTGCTGGACTGAGTTAGGAGCCCAGCATTCAGGGTTCAGCTATTTGGACCTATCCTGCTGTTAGAACATGAAAAAATCACCTAAACTTTCTGCTTCTCACATTGCTCATTTGTAAAGTGGGATAGTTGTGAAGGTCAGTTAGGAATATCCACGAACATTTATGGAATTCTTATTGTGTACCATGCATTTTTAAAAAGTAGTTTGCATACATAACTCATTTAGTGTCCCAGTAAAGTCATGAGTAACTGAATTATCATCCCCACTTTACAAATGTGGAAACTGAAAACAGAAAGAGGTTAACTCCTTTGTACATACTGACACTGCTAGGAAGTAGTAGAGCCAAGATGGGAAAGCAGAGTCTGACACAGAAGCTCATGTTCTTATCCGACTGTACAGCATCTCTATGGGTGGGGCGTACTCAGACCCATCATCCAGGACGTGACATATAGGGCATGCTCAAAAAGTGTGCTATCGTTATTTGCCCTTCTATTAACACACACATAATGTGTCATTCTTGTTCGAAGATTTCAATGAGATGTAAACATAGATTATTTGGAAAATAATTAATAGATAGGAAGATATTTGTATTGTCCATATATCTATACATAACAGTCCATGTGCCATCTATACATTGGGTCAGCCTCCTGGTAAGATTTGTTGGTCTAGGCAGGAAACCCAGATTTAAACCAGTAGGTATGGGAGTGGCAGGCTTCCATTTGTATAAACAAAATACCTGAAAGCATCCATTCCTGAAAGAAGAGTAACAAAGTATGAGGCTCAAAAATGAGACGGAGAAGGTAATGAAAAATAAAACTAACACCTAAAACACATAGGAACTACTTTCCTCCCTTCCTTTCATGTATCATTTAAATAATCTGTAACATTAGAATGAACATAATTTTCCTCTGACTACCTCAATGCAATGTAAATAAAATAATTCAAAAGTATAAAATCTTTGGATATAAAAATTGCCTGTCAAAGTCTCAAAGGAAGCCATAGGGACCTTTGATAGACAACTTCTTGCAATAAAAGGGTATGATACTCTCCTTCAGTCATGGAGAATGGAGGTCACACTTAGTAATGGGAGCATCAAAATCTCTTTAACATATATTCAAGTAGATGAAGATAATGGATCAATTTTTAAATTTGCTAAAGAAAAAATTAAAAATGCTGAGAATCTCAATAATTCCTGAAACAGACTGGATAATAAAGGGCTATTTGAACCCTTCACAACCAAAAAAAAAAGTTGCTTTTTATATTCCTCTGTTTCACTCTTTGTGAAGGCCACATATTCACAAATAAACAAACTCATGGCAAACTGTCTATTCTTATAGGAATATTATTTCCTCCTTGTCAGAGTTTTTGTTGGAAAAGTCCTCTTATCATCAAAGGACTAACACTGACACCTTACGCTGAAATTAGCTTATTGTCTTAAACATCTTACCAATAAAGCTCAGTATTGTTTTTCTGATGAGAGGGCTGTTACTGATTGTTAATCAAATTATCACTGTGCCCCTTTTCACACAATGATATAGAAGCTTTGCTGGCTTAGCCTACTAATATTGAGAACCAGAAAAAAGGCAACAGTCTAAATGGTATGCAAATATTTCAAATGTTTTCTTAAATTAGCCACTGCAATCTTTGGCTAAAGGTCAATAGAATCTGGTAATTATTTTTATTGATATGTGTGTTTGCATAGCAAGTGTTATTTGCAAAAGTAAATTATTTACATAACTTCTCTGAGTTTTTTTCTCCTGATGAGTTGGAATTTATCTCAGCACAACTTAAAAAAAAAAAAAAATCTAAATTTGCCTTTCTGTAGCATCTGAGAATTATGTAGCTAATTTAAAGGGAAGCAACAATTTATTCATTTTTTTCATGAATAGCTGAGAAATAGTCTCCAAATATTTCGTATCAATTCTGGTTTATTCCCCTCCCATTAAATAAAGGTGAGACCTGTGACTTACTTGTAACCGGTGAAATATGGCAAAGATGATTAGATGTCACTCCAGTGATGGCATTAGGTAAAATTTCATCTTGCTAGCAATCTCAATCTAAAGACCCTCAAACTCAATTTAGGGGTTCTCCTTTATGGCTTGATGAAGTAAGCAACCATGTGGAAGAAATCTAACTGGCAAGGAAATGTGAGTGGCTTCCAGATGAGGGTAGGTGGTAGCTGGCCTCCAACCAACAGTCAGTAAGAAGTTGGGCCTTTAAGCTTATCACCTCAAGAAAATTCTCTCAACAACCTCAGTGAGCTTGGGAGTAGATTTTTCTCCAAGTGAGCCTCCCAATTAGAACACAGCCCTATCACCTCCTTAATTATATTGTTGTGAGACTGGAAGCAGAAGATCTGGGTAAGCTTTGTCTGGACTCCTGATTTACAAAGAAACTTTCATATGATAAATATGTTATTTTATGCTACTACATTTGTGGGCATTTGTTATGCAGCAACAGTATGTTGACACACTTCATTTTTGCTATTAATTAAATGAAAAGCCATGCATCAAAGTACCAAATACAAAAATTTATACTTGCACATGATAAAAATAATTACACGGAAAAATACATGATGAAATTAGTCATTCTCAAAAATATCTAGTCCTACTTCCAAAATGTAACTATTATTAATGCATGTTTATGTAACCTACCAAAAATCTTCTGGACAACTTTGACATTTATGAGAAATTTTATATCTCCAGTTTTCCTGAAGATAAGTACTTTAAAAAATATTTGAGTGACAGAAATATTGTAGTAAATGGTTGTTAATTTTTCATTGTTTTAAGTCTGTCAGTGACATTAGGATATTTTTATTTGTTCAACTAAAATTTGACTGTCCTTTCATCTGTTAATCTATTTATATTCATTGCCCATTTTTATTTAGCAATTTATCATTTTCTTATCAATTTTTGGAAATACTTAGTATATTACTAGCAGTAATCTATTCTCTTTTATAGACATTTAATTTTTTTTCTAATTTTCTTATTTGTTTTTTGACTTAGTTTTGAATATCAGTTCCTCTGGAGAAATATTGTAGCTTAAAGCAATCAAATCTGTAAAGCTTTATCTTTATAGTAGTTCTGAAACAAATGTTTTATAAAATAATATTTACCAAGTATGTGTATTACATTCTGATATTTTCTCCTTATTTACTTCTTTAAAAATGCTGAGAGTGACTCACTAAATTGATTTTTTATAGTTTTGAAGTTAAAAATAGGTCCCTATTCTTTTAATGCATGCTATACCTATTTAGCATAAATCCATTAAATTGATAAATTCTTAAGTTGATTATTTTCCCTCTTGAACTATTTATAAAAACACAAAACATTGGTGTATTAGAAGTATAAAAATATCCTACTGACTTTGATTGAGATAAATGACTGTTAAATAATAATTTCTTAATCTACAATGTTTCCTCTCTATCCCACCCCACAATCAATGAGGCATTAGCAATAGTAATAAGTTATTAAAATTAAGCTCTATACCTCAAAAGAGAAACTCAGGCTTTTCAGAGCCCAAAGGATTCCTAGAAAGTTAAAAACAGCCAGATTTAACATGTCAAAGTACAATGGAGATCAACTGACAAAGTCTAGCTGATTTGAAGACTCAGTAGACTTTAGCTTCAACCAGTAATCCACTCATACATATAGACCTCAGTAAAAAGTTTGCACTTGTGTCCAAGAACATATGACATTATTTATTGCAGAAATGTTCACAAGAATGAAAAAGTGAGGGGAAAAATGTGTACTAACTGAATGCAAAATAAATTTGGTATATTTGTACTTGAAACACCGCAATAGAATGAATGAGTTAGAGCTTTAAGTATTGTATTAGCCAGAACAGTAACAGGTTATATTACAGCTCAAATACTATAGAAATGTATTTCTTTAATCACAAAATATTTAAAGCAGATGTTTCTCATCAGCTATCTGCTTTTCTCTGCTACTTTAGGGGTTAGGGGTTTTTTTTGTTGTTGTTTTGTTTTGTTTTTTGTTTGTGTGTTTGTTTGTTTGCATCTTGTGGTTCTATATCCTCTAGGACTTTGTCATCATCTTCATCTTGCAAGCAGAAATGGAAAGAAGTTAGGGAGTACACTTCTTAGTTAAAACCTTTGGACCAGAAATATCCCATCACTTCCATTCCATTTCATTATATAGAACTCAGTCATATGGCCACACCTATCTATAAAGAAGGCTAAGAAATAGATTCTAGCTATGTGATCCCTTTCCCCAAAAAATAAATTTAAAAATTAATAATAAGAGAATTTTGTCACATGTATTAACATGTGTTAGTCTTACAAGCATAATATTGAGTGAAAGAGAGCAAGTTGAAAAAGAATATTATAGGTATGCAACAACTTACATGAAATTCAAATGCATGCAGTACAAGGAAAATTCTTTTGTAATAAAAATATAAAGAACTCCATGGAAATGATAAATCCCAAATTCAGGAGAGTAATTAACTTGAGAATAAGGAAAGGAACTATGTTGGGGAGTACATAAGGGACACTAACTTTATAATTTTTTTTTCTTAAACTATGCATCTTAGGCTTTACATGGAATATTTCAAAATATATATTTTACAATAACCTTATAAACTGCGATTCTCTATGAGAGAAGACAAAAGTCATGTAAAACAAGTAGCTATCTAGAATATTTTACTCAGATGGTTTTGTAGATAGATAAAAGTTGGAGTTGAGACTGTACAAGGCCAACCTATCCCTAAACAGTAATAAACACTTGCATTTATATGAAAAGAGAATAGATGCATTGGTGTGATAAACAAAAATCTATAGAACTGAAAATAAAATGAAGAATTTGAAGCCTTTTTAAAATCTACTTGCACATTTCAAAGAAATGGTTCCTCTTTAAGCTGGAATGTTATAAACCTTATAATCTACACTCTAAAACATATGAACATGTATCTCCGGACTTTTTCAGTTGAAGAAAAAAAATTCCACACCAGCTAGAAAAACAAGTGGGGTTGCTTCCCGTTAATTCCACTAAGGAGGATCAGGAAATCTCATTACCTTAGTGAAAATTTATGTTGTTGACTTCCTCAGCTTTTCTTTGCTTGAGAACTAAGTTCTCAGTCTCCAGTTTATTGCACTGTTTCATTCTACATTTTTTTTCTGAAGCACTGATAACTTTACATTAGTATTCCTCAAGTATGTCCTTGGCAAGATATCTAGTTACTTTTAAAATTATTTTAATTAATTAATTAATCTTTATTTTGTTTGTTAGTGTATTTGAAAATATGAAACACTTATCTGCACTCAATTATTGTGAAATTTAGTTAAGTACAAAAATTTGTTTCTTGGACAACAATTGAGCCACCTAAGAAGTCCCATGATTGTTTGTCATAATTGGAAAGGAAAACAAATATCGGTAGCTAAACAGCAAGAGCAGTGGATAATACTTGTCATGAAAATTCAGAGGAGACATGTCATTAAGAAACACTTCACAGATCAGTACAGTTTGTGTTGGGGTTTATAGCCTATATTGAATTTTGGTTTGAAAGGAAGAGACAGAAACAATTGTGCATGTCAATTCAAAATGATATAAATTTAGAATATACTGTCATTGATAAAACCACAAATGTCTATGTTATGTGAGAAGACTGGCAGGTACAGAGAACTATTCATTTTTTTATTTACCTATCGA
Source organism: Rhinolophus sinicus (assembly GCF_036562045.2). Taxonomy (NCBI): domain Eukaryota; kingdom Metazoa; phylum Chordata; class Mammalia; order Chiroptera; family Rhinolophidae; genus Rhinolophus; species Rhinolophus sinicus. Next base: position 17,523,163 of record NC_133753.1, read on the forward strand.
ATCATTTTCTAGAATATTCCTTTCTCCACATAACAGAATTTTATTTAAAATTTATCTATAACAATTATTATTTACTTTAACAAATTTAGTATGAGTCTAAATAAAGGTACAACAACTTCAGTATATACTCAACATAGGTTTAATGAGTAAATAAATGTGACTTGTTGAAAATATTACTGTTAAACTGTGTATGTTAATATTAAGACCAAAGCTATGTTATACATTATTAAGAATATTTGTTGTAGGCTGTCCTAATTTATATCAAGTATGATCAATAAGAAATAAAAATGTAATATATAAATATATTAAATAATTATTTGTGCAGTTAATAATACTAAATATTTCTTTAATATGTTGAAATAATTTTCTTTTTCCACTGCTAGAATGTGAAGTCCACAAAGTCATAAATATTTTCTGGGTAGTGTCTTATATTTCTAGGACCTTGGACAGCTCCTGGCACTGCAATTCAATGTAATAGATAAAAGAATAATATATTTGCCATTTATATTAATTTTCACATTTGTAATTACATAACATTTACTCATTCATATATATTTGTCTATATATTGTAAAAATATTTTATCAAGTTAGAAATACTAAATGTACTATTTATCCCTGCAAATTTCACATTTATGTACTTCAATAATAAGTCAGATTGGGAAGGAACATAAGTCAGGATAGGACTAATTATTCATTCATGTGTAAAATCCACTAATTTAGCAATTAATGTTTACCAATTAATATCTCCCTAAACTGGTATTATGAAAAAAATCTTAATTTGGCAAAATCTGTCTTAAGACTCTCTTTTAACAATGGGAAATAAAAAGCAAATTAGGTTTTGAACCAGATTTTCAATTAATTATCTTTATTAATTTGCCAGTGGAGTTAAGTATTAGCTGTTTTAAAGCTATGTCCCTATAATATAATCTTCTTTTAAGATTTCTAAGTACAATAATGAATTGGGACATTCTGTTACCGAGAGTATTTATGAAAGTCTTTTTGTATTTGTTTTGTTGAATTAAAGACTAAGTATCCAAATGCCAAAGTGATATGCTTTCCTGGAACAATTTATCAGGTACTTTCTAGCTGGATAACAAAGAACATTATCATAGAATATCATATCAATATTTATTCATAGAAATGCAGCTTAGTCATCTGAGCTGTATGAAGATGGTTCAATGAGTGAGGTCATCATGGGTGATTTTTCTTGAAGGAGTTGGCCTACATTAGGGTCAGCAAAATTTTTCTGTAGGGGACCAGATAGCAAATATTTCAACTCTGTGGGCCACATGGCTGTATTACAACTACTAAACTGTGCCATTGTAGCATGAAATCAGCAGCATATAAAATAAGAAAATGAATGAGTGTGGCTTGATTCCAATAAAACTTTATTTACAAAAGTAGGCTACAGGTTAGCTCATTTGGGAGAAGAAATAGCTGATATTTTCAAATTGTTTCTATCATTTCCATCTGCCATCATCCTTAAAATTAAATATAACATTACCTAAAATAAAGCTGCACAAGTTGTTTAGTGTCTCAAAATTAGAACATTTACATAGATGAGAGTTGTCCAAGTTTTCTGTTTTCAGGTTCTTTTAATCCTAGGCTTCTTGGACTGCTCTTCTTTCTCTTTCCATTTCTGCTGTGCTCCTCTGTTTTGTAATCAATATTAATTACTGCCCCCATACATACTTACATACATACATGCATACATACATATAGGTGAAATGACCAATATTTATTCAAAGGGGATGTATGAACAGCTGTTGGTCTCTTCTGAATGTTGAAAGAATAATTAATATTTATTTCCCTTGTTTATTACCCCCCAAACAGCTTTCACTGTCATGTAAATTAGACTTCTGTGGCTCTGTTTTGACAATTTAAGACGCTACTCTTCTCTGGTTGGGTTATAGGTGGCCCAAGAGCCTCAAGTTCCCTAAAAGGATAATTAAAAACCATCAAACTAGATTTCTCTATGGCTAAAAGCACATGAAATCTAGGAAGATTTTACAAGAGTGACCTTAACCTTGAGGAAAAATGTTTTTGTTTTAGATGTATGGCATTCTCTTATATAAATGGCCCAAAATGAAGCTTGCCCTCTGGAATTCATATCCTCCACAATATGGAATGGTATTGAGGCTTGTTCTAAGCATGAAATGTAGCAGAAGTAATGTTGTGCCAGTTCCAGGACTGAGCTGAACAAATGCCTGGAAGCTTCCATTTTGGTGTTCCAAGGTTGTAAGTCATTGAATCTCCACGTATGAAATATGGCTACCCTGCTAGAAAGACCAAATGAAGAGGTCATGTGGCGAAGACACATGGAGGTAGATGTTCCTGAAACTACACACACCTAGGAAAAGGATGGAGGGAAGTGGGGGTCGGGGGGAAGAGAAAGGAAAAGGGCAAGGGAGACAGAGAAAGAACTAGACGTCCTAGTGTTTGAGCTAAGCCCAGACCCCAGGAAACCTGATAGCTGAAGACAGCTACACAAACTAACAATAGCAAGAACATTAGAAGAACAATCTAGCCGAGCTCAGCTCAGATTTAAAAACTGTGAGTGAAGTGAATGATGTTATTTTCAATCACTGCTTTGAGGATGGTTTGAACTGTACCTATACAAAACTGAAGTGAAACTTGGTACCTGGCAATAGGGGGTTGCCATTAAAATACCTGCAACTTGTGGCATTGGCTTTGGGAGTAGCCAATGAGGAAACCAGAACTCTCCAAGGAAAGTATTACTGGAGTCAGGGAAAGCAATAAGGAAACCTCACTTGACATTGAGGAAAAGGAATTTGAATTATTTACTGAAAAGATAATTAGAGAAACTCTCACCTATGGTAATTAGAAAATGTTTGCCTAATTAAGAATTTGGCTAAGGAGATTTCCAGAAAGAATTCTGCAAGTGCTTATTTGTTTCTTTTGCTATTTTATCTATTTTGTATACCCGGTATTGGTAAAGATGAAAAAGAAGGAACAGTGTCATTCTTAAACAGAATCTTCGGGAAATATTTCCAATCTGGATATGCTGGGTTGGAAAACAAAAAAAACTTTTTATTCATAGCATCTGCACCTAGCGAAATGTTCTCAGAATAGAAATGGCCTTGGGCAAAAATCAAATCCAGGATAAAAATCAAACATGGATTTAGGGGTAAAATCAAGTTGAAGATGTGGCTATAATATCAGTTGTAAAGACTTCAAAATTACTTAACGCAGAGCTACTCAGAACCTCTCAGACAGAAAACTGGGCTTCTAATGATCTTAAAGGCATGCTTTATACATACTCTCCCTTAGGGGAAAAAAAAAGAACTTCTGGAAATGCTAAGTACATTGTTTCATGGCTTCAAATGGAGTTGGGTGTAACTCGGAGAGATTTGTGGGTGTGGCCTTTGTCTAGTGGAGTGGATTGTAATTTAAACCTTAAAATGTCCTCAAAAATTTTAAAGGAATTATAAATTTGATGTAAAAGGGACAGAGATAGTATAAAATGCAAATGAACCTCTTGATTCCCAAACTTCTTTTTTTTTACAATTATATATGTTTATTTTTTATTTATTTATATTTTTTATTAGCTTCAGGTATACAAAACAATGTAACACTTAGACATTTATCATTTATACCCCTCACAAAGTGATAACCACCCGCCCCCAATCTGCTACCCCTCTGACATTGCATACAGCCGTTATATTTCCACCGTCTCTAGTCCTTATGCCAAACTTCTAATGTGAGGAAGTAGACTGGAGAAATCTGCCCAGAGGCAAACATTGACCATGTCTTATGGAAAGTTAATCCTTTAAACACAAAGGCCCAGATTACAAAATCAAGCACCATCTTCGATGAAATGAAACAGAAATGGGTCCCAAACAACTTACATCTCTCATCAGAGAGTAGTGGGTGAGAATGATATGATTAATATGCGCTTGTCTCGATTTCAGAATCACTGTGAATTACTGAGTGCTATGTCTCCAGTCTCCCCTCACTGGACTCTTACACAAACATTTGTATGTTAGTGTCTATTGCATATATTGTTCCCGTGTCTTACCACTGGTTATTTGGTGGATGTGTGAAAGATAACATATCTCTTTAGTTCAAATATTTTCTTAAATAGATAAAATCTTACTCAAGTAAACTCATCCTCTCCTGACATAATTTAGACGATGAGATCCTGGACTTCAGACCTGAGCTGGAAGCACTGGTGGGATAAGATGTTTTGGGGGTCTTGAGAAGGAGGTAAATATATTTTACATGTAGGAAGAATATGAATCATTAGGGAACAGAGGGAATGCTACTAGATTCCAAAGAACCATGCCTCCCAGTATTTATGACCCTCAGTAATCATACTCTAGTGTAATGCTCTTCCCCTTAAATCTGGGCTGGTCCTATGACTTGTTTTACTCAACAGAATGCATTGTAAATGGAGTTGTCCATTCCTAGTGTAAGCCTTAAGAAGATCTCACTGCTTCATTTTTTGTGTGTCCTTGGGAACCCTGACCCTCAAAGTAAGAAGTCTTGCTATCTTGATGGAAAGATCACATGGAGAACCAAATGGAAAGGCCATGTCGAGAGAGAAAATCCCTGAGACTAGTTGGAAAGAAAAATGCTGAGTCCAGCTTCGAGCTGACCTGAAAAACACATCCAATGAGGGACTCACTGCAAGATAAAGCAGAAGCCTAGTTCAGATTGAAGAATCATAAGCAAATAAAATGGTTGTTGCTTAAACCAATAAATTTGGAGTGTATTTTACATGGCAATAGGTAACTGAAACAAGAATCAAACTGTAGGAAAGCAGAGGAAAGTCACATATCACTGGATACATCGGCTGAAGGAGTAAATTACTGAAGGATAGCAGACATGTATTAAAAGTATATGTATTTCTATTTCATAAATGTCTGTTTGTATGTATTTGCCTATGCATTTGTATAAATGTACATATGAGTGTGTGTGTACATGATTAGAAAAATATTTTTAGGAACACAAAAGTGTCTACACTTCTTTAACTTCATTGACTCATTGATAGCCAGTTAATCTGTCAGTTGATTCAAATCCATTTAATCAATTACAATGGTGTGGTATCCATCACTACAGTATTTCAGCACACTATTAAAGTAATAGTGAAATTATTTTTACTTTTAATTTTGTGTTTGTAAAATTACAGAAAGCAGAATTCAAGAACACTGACAAAATCACTATAACTTGTCCCTCATGACCCACTGTATTCTCCCATTCTGGAACACATAAAAAAGTTGAAAATTAACATCGATTTGCCTTTTGATTTTCACATGAAGAATTTCACATAAAAATTTCTGTTGTAAAAAAAAAAAAAGAGTCCTATATTTGCCTTTTGTTTAAACCCCCTGTAGTTGTAAACTAATGTTTAATAGTAATTCATCATATCCGTGAAAAGAAAAGTTAGCTTTTTTAGTATTAGTGAGCCCCCATCACTGAAGGGTAGAAAATTAAACTATGCTTTTTGGGGAACAAAAAGAAAAGAGAAGAATCCATTGATTTTTTTGCTATAAATAACCTCAAAATGTTCCCTTCCGATCATGATTAATTGCTTACATACCTGATATCATTCCCATCTCCCATTATCTTTTTCTTTCTCTTTAGTATAATCCACCTGTCATCATAATTACAGTTCCTTGATTGATTGTTACAAGATAGAGATCTGAAAGCCAGGGAGATAGCAAACATGAGAAGTCATTTTAATACAAGAATTCATTCATTCTATTTATGGGACTGAAATGGTAACGTCCTACCTAACATTCCCAACTTAAGGAAATGTAATTAATTTTAAGCTACAGTTTCTTTAAGAGGGTTTAATAAAAATCATAGTTGCATACCACCATTGATCTTTATAACTGTCTTTCGAGGTAGGCATTTTTTCCATGTCATTTGTGAAGAAGCTAAGTTTTACCAAAGCTAAGTGACTTTCCTGTGTTACACAATTCTTAAACTGATATTTGAATCTTTTCCCCCTGACTCCAAATGCTAGGCTTTTTTTCATTGTACTCACTGGCAATACATGATTTAATGCCTAAAGACTTTAACATAGAAAATTGTATGCTTGTAGCTTAAGAGTCCACACAAATTTTAAAAGACTTGAATTAAAGGTAAAAACTTAAAATAATTATTTACAAAATCAGTTCAAGGTATACTTTGTAGCATCTAGTAATCAAATGTAAAGGTAAATAACTATCCACACTGTTATCTATTGTTAGTATCATTCTTTGCCTTTGTCAAGAAATTTTATAAATCTCAGTTTTTCCCTTTTAAATCTCTGTGGGTTTCATGTCACCGTTTCTCTAAATTTGAGATAAGGGAAGGAAAATAAAGAAAACAAATAATTTACTTAGTATACATACCAGAGCACTTGGAAAAATCAGATTCATAATAACTACAACTAATTAGCACCAAAGCATCTGGATCAAAAGTGAAAAATTCAACCACTTATATCAGACATCAAAGTGTCTAGATGCATCTGTGTGATTAGAAATATCTGGGCAATTGACCAAATGATTGGATTTTCGCTCATAATTTAGTAATTGCATAAATAACATTCTCTGTGCTATAGATTGTCAGGCTACTAAAATATTAAATATGCAAACAAGAATGTTGCCTATAGCACCTGAGACTAGAGAGGTCAAATTAGGATCACCTTATCGAGAGAATGGAAAGCAGTTTCAGATATCGGGCTTCATTTACAACCTTCCCTGATTTAGCCCTCATCAGATCATGTGTTTTGATCTAGAATAATGGCTCTCAAACCACACCCCATTAGGCTGCACAAACAATTCTATAGCACTTGATTCTAATCAATTCAGTCCCACTTTCCAAGAGAAAAGTTACTCCATCATGAAAATTACCATTTTGTACCTTATCTGGAGTGAGTCTGTGTGTGTGCGTGCATGTGTGATGATATTTAATATATTCATATGGCTTCTATGTGAACTTCCATCGGGTACCCTGCACCTTAAAGAATGTTAAGTCTTTTGATCCCACATAGTCAACTATGAGAAAAACTCTGTCAGTTCCAACAATATATGTATCAAGAAAACTTCAGCAATGGAAATATTTATTATGCTGTAGCATGAGGAATGAGTATAAAAGAATCTCAATTCAGTCATAACTGTACTCTCAACAGAAATGTGGCAGTAAATTCAGAGATGAAACGAAAAATTAATTTGTGGAGATGGCAGGTGGCAGACACATATTACTGCCATATTGTTAGTCTCGTGGCACAGTGGGTTGCATTTTTATTCTTCATGCTATTTATTCACATATATTTTCTTCTGTTTCCAAGTATAGGAAAAGATCTTTTGTTTTTCCAATTGCATGATATGAGGTAGTGCTGTTTCATATTGGATGTGGCCATGAATCAATTAGTAAACACTTTTCTTGATTGAGAGCAGATTATATATAGATGGCCACAAGTAGTGCAATGCTAATGGAGCAGGCATCCAGGCTGAACCTAAGAAATGTGCTTAATAAAGTAGTGCATGAGTGGCTCTCAGGTGTCAGTTTGCATGAACCGATTTACAGGTGGGAGGAAAGCAGCTAGATTCAGTGGTGGTTATTGTTTGGGGGAAAGGACAGGAGCGGAAGAAGAAAGAATGGCTTAAGTCTCCAGGCCCTGCCTCAAGGACTAAGCATGTGAAACTGGAAGCAAAGATGTGGAGCTGTTTCACTCGAGACTGAGAGACACAAGGACCACTCCCCAAGTAGCATCAGTGTCGAAGGAGCAAAGGGAGCAGGATCCGTGCAGTGTGGGCAATGTTGAGAGTCAGTACCCTTGGCACTGGTGTGTCATTGGCTGGTGGGTAGCAGCATTGGTGGAAAGATGCTGCTGAGCAGGTGCAGCAGGGTGTTGGGGGGGCGTGGGGGGGCAGAGTGGTGATAGAGGGTGGGTGTAGGGAATTACATGAGAAAACTGATCGTGAGCTTTTATCAAACATCTCCAAGAATACTCAGAAGTCACCGTTTGAGAATTTGAGTTATGCACCAAGTTCTCTGCTACGACACAGGTGGGTCACTGAGAAATTTATTGCTCATGTGAACTCGTTTGCACTCACAGCTGATGAGACCTGGAGAAGCAGATCTCTGTCCTAAAGGGTTCTCTTTCCTAAAAGGATGACAGAATAAGATAACATAATGCAAATGCTCCATGAGGATACAGATAATTGCTCTGGGATCAGAGAAGGAAGATAATTATGAACAAAGTTTTAAGGATGGTTTCATTTTACATGTTGCCAAGAATGAACGTCAGAATATCAGAGCCTTGGGAGGCCCCTGCATCCTTTTCTCTCCCTCTCAGTTTCAGTAACGTGTCTGTGTGTTTACAGGGCATCCTGTATTATCATTGAACTGAACTGGTGTTTCCTTGCCTATCTAAAACCAGACTGCAAACTCTGGCATATAAAGGATTGTTTCTTTATTTTCAGTATCTGCATTTTTGTATTACATAGTAGATATGGTAGTTATTATTCACTCAATGACTAAAAATGATAAATGCATCCTCATAAAAGGAATCTACGTATATTAATTTTGACAAACACAAATCTAATGGCTATCATGGCCATACTGGCCTACCCAGGAATAATGACTGCCTATAGCTCACCATTAGATCTCAGGTTATAATCTACAAGACTTTCCGTCTCACTACTGAGTGCAATAGCCTAAAACGCAAGACCTCTTCATCCTAGTAACTCACCACTCGTATCTACAGTCCAGTAAAACTAGCGGGATAGATTTCTGAGAGCAAGTGTAAGGGGATGGAAGCCCTAACCTTTGATATTTATAGACCCAAAGGTTCCAACAAAGAGGCCCAGTTGGGTAACAGGGCTCTGTAAATTTCCTTTCCCTGTTAAGATGCCCAATCATTCTTCTATTGCAATGTCTTTAATATGTGTTATTGACATGGATGTTTCAATATGACCTCATAGGAATACTATTTAAGGCAAAAAGTAAAAGAAAACTACAATGTAGACAAAACTCTCTCTGAAAAGCTATTCATTCTGTTTTGTGTCTTGGTGATTCCTGCCAGTGTGTAGTCTCAAAACAACTTAAGTATCCTGTAGTCATAAAACTGCCCTTTGGGGCCCACTAACTTCATTTTGCCTCTCCCTAGCAGCCATTACCCACCAAAACTTGCCAGAGTCCAGTGGCATTTGTCTTCCTTTATGGCAAAGTGAAAAATGGATGCTTGTGGGGACAGAGCCAGGAGTGCAGTTTCCAGGCTCTCAGCCTCACGTGGAAAGGTGTTGGCTCAGGTAGTAAATGGCCGTCAACTGTGATTGGATGGCCATCAGCTGTGGCTAGTTGGCTGTCAGCTGTAACCAGTGAGCCATTGGCCACTAATGTAACTGCCAAGGATACGCTAGCAAAAAATGGAGGCTACCAAAAAGATGGTGGCTGAGCTAGCAAGAGCGGATTACAGTTAGCACGATGGATTGAAGCTAGCAAGTGAGGTGCATTGGCAGAGAAGTGGACGGCAGGTGGCATAGTGTGGCTGTTGCTTCCTGTGTCTCCAACCCAGCCGCCAGAGAGGCTATAGTGGTATGGCTCCCCTATCTATGGCTCTATGGATGTTCCTTTTTGGCCTCACCATATTTTGCATTCCTATGTGGGGAGCGGAACCAGAGACCCCGCAGGCCACCCTGCATGACAATGCTATTTACTAGTCTGGTCTTAACTTGAAAACTTGGAGAAAGTAGGGTTGAGATAGTAGGGAGATTTATTACAGTCTCTTAATATTCCTCTCTTAGTTGGATACCTAGGAAGTAGTTAAAGGAGATTATTCATCTCTCAAAAGATGCTTTTGTGTTCAAAGAGTTTTATATACATTTAGCTATTTGTTTATGAAAGTCCTAGTTTTTGTCTCGTTTCATGCTTTTCCATGGACGAATTTGAAAGAAATGGCCATAAAATGGCCATCTTTTGTTTAATAAACTCAATCTTACATAGTTTTAGTTAACTAGATCAAATTTCCCTCCATTTATGCATAATGGTGATAATTTTCTCACATTTTCCACTTGCCTCTATGTGGCCTATTATCCCATTATGTAAACTTTTTTCAATCTTTCTGATGGGATACTGAATTGCAATGATGCTTAATGGTCACAAATGGCCATGATATTTCTCTCTCTCTCTCTCTCTCTCTCTCTCTCTTTTCAAAAATATGACACATTTAGAAGATATCGTCCTCAAGTTGCCAAAGTACTGCCTTGGTGCCCATTCAGCAAAGGGAGAGTCTCATTTAGACTAATTTTTATGTTCCAAACAATGGTGCTCATTGTTACTTAGCAAGATGAAACCAGGTGGAAATAAACAAATGTACTCTATCCTTGACAAGCTCTTAGATTTACAGATTGTGTTCATTTCTTTAATTTGTCAGTATTAATGTCAGAAAGCATCTGTAGAATTTATAGAAATGACTCCCTTGAGCTTATCAAAGATAAAACACTCAAAAATGTCAAACCTTGTTCTAAGCAGTTGCTATCTGCATCCCGGTTTTGGGAGGGAAGTTTGAAGCGGGGAGGGGTTAGGAATGATTAAGTAGGCTAAAGACAGGAACCTGCTGAAGTAAGTGAAAACAGATGGGACTTATGGGTTAGCATTGGTCATTTTAAGTGTCACTGCTAGTCAATGATTTGTTTCTGTATCACATAATATTTATTATTGATAACCAGTTAGATATTTAGGCAACTCAAAGATTCCCAAAAGTGGGAGAAAAAAGAGTGCATGCAAAAGCTAGTGAAAGATGAATAAAGTCTGTGTTTGACTTAATATGATTGCACCAATAGCAATTTCCTGGTGTTTACAGTGTATTATGTTTATGTTATGTTATGTTATGTTATGTTATGTTATGTTATGTTATGTTATGTTATGTTATGTTATGTTATCATTGGGGAAAGCTGGGTGAAGTGTACATAGAAATTATTTGAACTATTTGTGCAACTTCTTGTGACTCAACTTATTTCAAAATAACAAGTGTTAAAAAAAAAAATAGAGAACACCTAGCCTAGCCATTAAAGAAAGGAGTCTCAGAGAAAGGCAAGGGTAGACAGTCATTTAATCTGTAAAAATAATGAGCAACAGAAAGCGGTGAAGAATAGCAGAAGTGGCATGCTTCTTTTACTTTTTAAAAATCTTTCAAATGTTTTAGATTCAGCAAAATATCACTTGCATTTCATTAGCTATTGCTATCCCAGTAAGTGGCACCAGATTTGACAACAACTACTAATGAAGAGTTGGTCTTCTTAATCTAAAACATATCTTAATGGTTTTAATCGGAAGCTTTTTATTTTATTTTTTTTTATTGTAAGTTGGAACATGGTTTGACATCTCTTTCAGAAGTCAACACTCTTTCCTAGAGACAGCAGAGCAGGTCTTATTTGCCAAGGTCTTTCTGAAGAGCACTTGCTTTGCACTTCTAATGGATTTGACAAAGGCGACAGGTTTGAAGATTGCAATACTTTTGAATGGAGTTCGACAAATGCCAATCTTTACCATACCAAAACATTTTGTCATAAGATGTGTAGCTTAGCGTGTATTTCAGAAAGTTGGAATTTTCCTTATTTCCAAAGCCAGTACAATTTGATGCAGACCAGGAGCACTTTCTCACATTTGCCCCATACTGTGAACGCTTCCCACCCCAAACAATACACACACGCACGCGCGCGCGCGCGCGCGCACACACACACACACACACACACACACACACATTTTAAGTTTCCTTTACTGTCCAAAGGCATTTTTAGATTAGAAGATACATAACAAATGAGAAACAACTATCTGGTCCTTTATATTTGAGATATTTGCAGTAAAGTCTTGAGATTTTTCCTCACTTAGATCCTTGCTCCTTTTCTTATAGTCTACAATGTCTTGTTCAGACACTAAAGTGAATGCTTTCCTCCCCCATGCATCACTTATGGGGATTTTAGAGTTTCTTCAGATTTCTAGTTAACTTTCTTGATTGTTTCTATTTTACTGTGAAATCTTCCTCTTTGTATTCAAAAATACTTCTTGAACAGGTAATAGGCATTCTCTGGAGCTTCTGAATTGAGTAGACTGCAGCCCCGCCCCATGCTACAAGAAATGCAGGTCTTCCATTATCCTGCTAAGGAATGAACAGCTAATGTCATAATATAACACCTATTTTGTTCTCTGCAAATTAGGATACATTTCTCCATATAAAAATAATAGCAACATTATCTTACATTTGTTTATCTCATGACTTTTTTGGGGGAAGAGTGATTCCATTGATTTAAATTTAATTTGCACAAGAATTCTACAGGAATTAGTAAAGCCACTTGAAAGATGATATATGGCTGAGCTCCAGAGAAAGTATGATTTGCCTTTAAAAAAAAAAAATACCAACTAGACGGTGCTGGAATCCAAAAAATAATTCTGATATTTTCCAGCCTGTCCTACCACTAGGGCTGCAGGCACTGGGAGCAATCTGACGATGGATGTCTGTGCATTAGAACAATGGGACGGCTCTTTGGCAACTCATGTCACAGACCAAACATTCCTAATTAAGATGTTGTCATTTTACCTAGGGGAAAGGTTTGGCCAGATTCCAGCATGCCCATAAATAAGAGAGGCCACTAGAAATATGAGAAAGAATAGTTTCAAGCGAAAGTATCCTTCCATGAGTAAGAGCATAATTCAACCTACTACCCAAACTGATTTATGGGTCCACTGTACCAGTCTAGTTTGTAATTCAGCCCTTTGCAGAGGGTACCTTCTGCTGGTCAAATATGAAACTGCATTGGTAAAGCCGGGAATTCAGCTCATTAATTCAAAGAGTATTCCAATTTTCCTCTAAAATTTGTCATTTTTTTCCAATGAAAAGGACTTACTAAATTTTATTTGTATATACACCGTTTGATTTCTCAATGCCATCTTCTGATACACAATTATATGCAAAGTCCCATTCGATACCTGACTCCATCTTTCATTTTTTGGTGAAAAATGTTTATTACACTCTCCTGGGAAAAGACTTTAAAAAATCTATTCAATTGGAAATCCAAATTGACTCCCTTTGATTTCTTCGCAAATATGACATTCCATATCTTCCCTCTTCAGACATATTCCTTGTCCTTGGCTTCTTTCAATCGTCTGCTTTTCCTTTACGTCCCTCTTGGGTTCTGGATCAGCAGCAATACATGTTACAATTTATTTCACTATTTAATCAGATGATTCTTCCGTGAGAATCATTCATATGAAATATTCAGTGACCTACTATGGAATTTTCTTTTTCTAAAAGAAAATTTTAAAATATGCAGAATAGGATGAGCTGACCAGTGAACTCTGTAGTCAGGGCATGAAAAGAAACCTCTGTGTCTTTTTCTTTTATGAGCCTAATCCCGTAGATGCTCCAACATTAAAGAGGATTCTGAGGGAATTCTGCAGCTAAAGAAACAGGAGCGCCGGTTTCCTTTAAACCAGAAATCTTGACCTTGTGCTTTTGAAATCTCCGTAGAAATGTGGGTTCATAGGCCTGAATCAGAGGAGCTTGATGGTCTTTGCTTCATTCCATGTGGAGGGCAGAGCATCGCATGTGTGTCATAATGGTAGTGCCACTTAAAATTCCCTCCAGAAGGAAGCTAGTGCCTTCTCCGCAGCCACTGTCATTTAACCACACACGCATAATTATTCCTTCACTGATCAGATGCTAGAAAGTAATCCCTGTCTGGACTATGGAAGTGTTTCTCGTGGCAACAGTCATAGCCAGTGGCTGCTTTGGTCAAGTGAGCTGTGAGATGACCAGGCTGGGGACAGATTCTGCCCGCCAAAGTAACAGACCTTTGGCAATGAATACTTCTGGCCCCAAGCACCTCTTTCACTGGTCCTTTGATAGGTTGACACAATCCTCCAAACCTTTAGGAAGGTCTCAGCTGTGCCATGTAGGCATGTTTCCCTCTTGACCCTAGAAGGGGAGGCTGAAAAGAAGTATTTAGGCATCTGTGCAGGATCCCAGGCTCTGAATGCCAAGCCCCTCAGTTTCAATGCTTCCCTTTTCTTCCTCTGCAGGGGATTGAGTGAAATAGGAAAGCTTTCATTTTTATTAGCACCTCTCTATTTGTTTTTTAAAAAATATAGTTCTTTTTATGATGTATGGTACGTATTCACTTTAGTTTGCCTCCTGTAAAATGATAAAATACATTAAGTTGCTCTATTCCCTTTGTTGTTTAAGCAATAACATTCCTTAGAGTTCATGTGGCAGTTTCTAGGCATTTATGAGAGAGAAGAAAAATATTAATGATAATGAATAAGGATATAAATCATGGCGGCTACCTCTTGGCATTTGTTTTCTTTAAGCTTAAATCCACCAGTTTTCCGGAAACTGAAAGCTTGCAGCTCTGGAGCCCCATGTCTACTTTCCTCCCACTGAGTTGGAAGAGGTTAAGGATTAAAGATGTAAGTGAGAGAGAGCCTGGAGTTGTTTTCTGAGTCTCAGCCTCTACAGAAGAATTGAAATCTGTTCACACTTCTTTCTAAACATCCAGGCTATCACTATCTCTGACCTGGATAATGTGCCTAACAACTTTTGGAGATTTCCATGGTAACTCAAAAGGAAATACCCCCCTCTATTTTCCAGAAGTTAAGGGCAGAAACATTGTGGGAAGGAGGAACATGATTAGACTTTAGCCTAAGATTTGACAGTTAACATACTTTTGTTCTCTCAGGGTTAAAATGGGAGCTGTCCTTTCAGAGCATATGAAGAAGAGATGCAAGGATGTTGTCTCAGGGTTTTGAACGTAAATTCTGTTCTACTACAATATTTCTCCATATAAAGATGATCTATGTTTTTGATGTTTGTCTTCCAAGCATCTGTGGGGTATTTCACTGGAAAGGAATTTTTTTTTTTTTTTTAATTGTGAGAAAGGTAGCTGTGCAAAAGTTTGGATGAGCACAAATCAATCCCAGAAGAATACTTTAATCTTTGCCAAATTGGGAGGTAATCTCTCAGATAGCATTTTCTGAGTTTTCACAGCTCTGAAATCCCTAAAGCGTTGAAGGGATCGTTGTTTTATTGCAGACAGATGGACTGGGAATGACCAACAAAATCCATTAAAATCAATACTTAGCAGAGGCTGAATTCCTTCAGCAGTGTAAATACTCTACCAACAAAGGGAGCTAGAATAAGCCTTGATAATGAAACCTTTTGCTGTAAAACACCTTGAGGGCTAAGCTAAGGGAAAGTGAGGAGCAAGTCAGCTAAGAAGATTTTAATGGAAAAAGGAACAAAAAAGGACAGTAGTTGTCCTCTTTGCACAGAGTTAGACTAAATGTATCTTAATGCATGGATTAAAAATAGCTATTTCCATTTGGTGGTATATGTTGATACTGGGGTGGCCGTGCTTGTGGGGGTGGCAGGGAGTGTGTGGGAAGTCTCCACGCCTTCTGCAGAAATTTGCTGTGAACCTAAAACTGCTGTTAAAAACAAAAAGTCTAAGAAAGAGAGAAAGAAAAAGAGAGAGAGATAGAAAGAAGGAAACTTAGTAACTGGCACCAAAAGAGGTAAATATGTTAATTAAAATGGCAGGGATATATATAAAATTTCAAAATTTATTACTCAATTACTAATTTCTCTTTATTTCTTTATTAATGGGCAAATTCAGAGTCTAATAAAGGTATCATAAATAAAATCCTGAATTGGGAATGAAATGTCTATATATAACTTAGTAGTTAGAAATCAAAACAATATAATTGATACTTAAGAAATGATTACATGTTATTTGTACGTATATGTTCAATACATGATAACAATACATATTGTCTGTTTACATATTTAGCAATAACATTGATCTATTAATCTACCCCCAAGATTGAGCTACTGGTAACCCAGAACATTCAGAGGCAGGATTATTCTGTGTCCGCTAAATATCTTTTATTTATAGTAAAGATTACAACAGACAAAGAATAATTCAGGGGGTGGGAACAATTAGGCTTTCTTTCATCCTTGTAAGAGCTGTTTATTTGGTTAATATTCCTGATTATTATTAGTATGGGGTTTATATGTAGAAACTTCTATAAATTATAATCCAAAATTAGACAAACTTTAGAGGAATGTGGGGATACTGAAAATAAAAATTAATAATTTTGGTTTTATTATATTTATATTTGTTAGAGTATATTATATTTATTATATATCCATCACATTACATGTATGTAGTTCTATTCAAACGTGTTTTGAAAAATAAGACTATTTCAAAAGTTAATACATATCTCTGAGTATATGAAAGCAAAATTAAAAACTATCTTGATTTCTAAACACAAAAAAATTAACAAGCAGAATAGTTATTGTATTACACATTAGTATGATTTAATCAGTGTCTTAGCTCTGTCTATGTTTTTATGAAGATTTTTTAACATAGTCTTATTTTTATTCTTTATCATAAAATTGCCTCTTTTTTTGCCTTTAAAATTTTATTCTGTGGATAATAAATTTGTAATCTTAAAACATTCAATTGACTATTTTCTATAATCCATAATATTTAATATTTTTGAGTTGAGAAAATGATCTGTCAGATTTTGAGGTAACTGATAAATTCAGATAAAATTCTGATGCATGTAAAATATTCTAAATTTTACCAGTGTTTATAATGACATGTGTGAATATATCAGTTAAAATATTTTCACAGTTACTCCCCCTTTGTATCTATTCATATTAATATCTGTAAATATTTCATTCAAATATGTTTACAGGTACTGGTATAGTTATAGAACATTTTTATATCAGTTGTTTTTTATTTATGATTAAAAATATATATTTCATTAAATTTAGAAGTTTCAAAGTTATAGTCCTTTTCAATTAAATATAAATTTACCCAATTAGTAAAAGGAGCTCAAATTAAATTTTGTCTCTTCTCTAGGTTAAGATAGTCTAGAGTCTTTATTGTAGTTCAGTATGAAAATTCATACACCATAAATAATCTTAATTTAATTTATTTAGATATTCACTTGATTTGTGACTCAATGACTTCCTGCTTGTATCCTTTTTCAATAATTGCAACTTAGTAAAAGCCTGAAAATCTGAAGTTTTTAAACTCCATTAGTTGATTATTTTAATTAAAGATTTCCAATTTAGCTTAAACAATAACATATCATTATAATTAATAAAAGTCATTTTAAACAATATGCAGTACTACTGAAAGACAGTTTGGTTGATTTCATTTCTAAACTTTGGTTGATAATGGGCAGTAATGAGAGAAAGTGTGGGTCGCCATGCTATGCACGTTATTTATTCAGTTACCTTCATCACACACAAGCAGATGATCTGGATGAAATACCATGTTTAACAGAATAATTTTTAAATGTATCTTTTATAGTAACACAAGTTAAATCTGACCACTTTTTGAAATGTAGCTGCTGCAATCTTATTTTTTATGTGGTCAGTGACTTCATTACGTCCTACACTGTGGAAGAAACTTGGTTTAATTAACAAATGTCATGCATTTTGTCCCTGAAAGTGAAGTGGAGGTGTAGGGACAGAGTCCCAGAGAACCGTGGAAAGGTGCTGGCCTCACGTGGAAAGGTGCTCACGTGGAAAGGTGCTGGCTCAGTTATTAGATGGCCATCACCTGTAATCAGATGGCCATCCGCTGTGGCTGGGTGTCCATCAGCTGTTACCGGTTAGGCATTAGCCACTAATATAAGTGTCATAGCTTTGCTAGGGGGTTGGTTGTTTGGTAGAGAAGTGGACGGCAGATTGCAGTAAGCAGGTGGGTTGGTTGGCAGAGCAGCAGATGGTGGATTGCGCATCGTGTGGCTCCTGCTTCCTGTGTCTCCAACCCAGCTGCCAGCGAGAGTATAGTGGCATGAATCCCCTATCCATGGCTCTGTGGGTGTTCCTTTTTGGCCTCACCATATCCTGCGTTCTTGCGTGGGGAGCGAGAGCTGAGTACCTGCATGACAGGAGGGTACATTTATACGTGTGGACATATACACGTATATGACTGGGGTGGATGTACAACCAAAGGAGAACAGCACAAGTTCAAGGATGTAAGGGCTACTGCACAGGGTCCAGAAGACTATCCCAAACAATTCCCGTTTGGGATAGTCTTCTGGAAAAGAGGGATTTGAATCATATTTAAAATGGGAAAAAAAAATGCCAGCGGTAAATGCTAAACTGGACTGGAAACTGGGACAGCAGATATAAACTAAGACTGTCAAAGGTAAACTGGGAAGTAGCTTTGGCTGATTTATATGGAATCCTGACTATATAGGCTACAGCAGCCTGAATTGAACTCTTGGAAAGGATGTTCTGATTGTGTTGTTTAAAACATAACTTCCCTGCTGGATTGAGGACCTGAAAAAAGATGTTTGAATTAGGAGCAAGGCAATGAAATAACATCAAATATATGGGTTTGTACTTACATCCCCTTTCGACCATACAAGAACAACATGTATTAAAAACAAAATAATTAGCTATTTTCAGCTTTGCTTCTGAATAGCAGTAAAGCTATGGTATAATTTTATGTCTTCTAAAAAGTTTTGAATTTGGCAATCTGATTAATCCAATTGGTGGCCTGACTCCTTTAAAAGGCCTACTTGATGAATAATCATGGATGTCCTCACATTCAAATATTTCTGGTACACTTGTAAAAGTTTGTTACATTTTCCTATCTAGTAAGTCAACAACTGATCTCTCCCCCTCGGTCATGGGTTTATTTGACTATTACAGTACTAGTGCTGCACACACACACACACACACCCCACATGTGTACACAATGCATGTCAATATTTATTAGAAGTCAATATTGCATAATGTATCCTGATAGCATTGTCCAAAAAAAAAAAAAAAAAAAAAAAAAAGAGTTCTGCTTCAGGTGGAAACTTTGGAGATTTAAATTCCTTGATGGGACGAGGATCTAACTGGGATAATGTTGGTAATGGTTAAAATGACACGTCATGACTGAGCTGGAGATATATTTATAGGTTATTTTTACAACCTGAGGGCATAGGATTCTGTATATATTTCGACTTCCTAAAAGGAAAAAAAAAATCATTATTTCTTTGAGGAACAGGTCATGAAGTCAGTGTCAGATGTCCCTATTTGGGTCTGTCCTCAAAACCTTGCTGCAGACAACTGATTTATCTCAATGTGAGAAAAGGGTCTCTCAGTACTCTGCTATCTATGTCCCAGTAGTGGTACTTTTTATGCCCCCAAAATGCACACGTGGAAGTATACAATTAAATCGACCTCTTCATTCTTAATACGTTCCTTTTTCTCTTTAATAGCTTTTGATTGCTTCTCGGCCTTTTGACTAAGATCAAGTGTAGTTTTTGATCATCATATTCACCCCAAGCACACATATCAGTTTTTCCCTGAACAAGAGGGGTTTTCTCTCATGCCTTCCTCTCCGTGCCCTGCATAAATAGTCCTACCAAAAAAAAAAAAGTGACCTGTTAATTATGAGTGATTGCTTTTCCAATCCCAGGGTGAGTGAGGCATAATTTCAACTAAGTATTCATAGTCAGGGATCATCTAGTGATTGCTCTCCAGATGAATCTCCCTGGGCCCAAGGGCCACCTGGTGGTCGCCTGAACATGGCACTGCATTCTATCTGTCCTGTTCAGCCTGAATAAAGAGACATTATTTGCTAAACCATTTTAATTCCTTCTGCACAATTTAATTATGCTTCAGTGCAAAACCACCTGTGACCTTGGGTCTAGTAATGAAATCTACTCCCCAGTCACCAGTGCAGAGAGCAGTCTGTTTGGTAACGATTATGGGAAGTACGAATCTTAAATAGGCTCATAACTGGAGGAAACATGCTTTTTCTGTTTCTTTTAGTTTGTTTGCAGGTATTTATTTTGTTGTTTTCTGGAGGAGGTTTTGTATAAGAAGTATCTTCACTGGAAGATTTAAATGAAATTCAAAATGACTCATAGCTGGTTTAGTGAGACAATAGGGGGAAATATCCTTTTTTTTTTTTCTGTATTCTGTGAACTGGAGGGTATTTACAAAAAATACAATCCTTTATTTCTCTCCCTGAGAACTAAGATGAAAGCATATAACTTGTAATTAAAGGGTAGTGTTGTATAAATCTAGGTCAATTGATATTCAGTTATTAACTGAAGGTGTGTAGTTTATAATGAGTCTTTCAGAACCCAGTTTCACATTGGGCAAGTTCTATTTGATTAAGGTGTGAGAAACTGATTTTTAAACAGTCATTGGGAATTTTAAAATTTGTACACATATCCATTTTAACAGGATTTCTTTAGCTCTGCTATGGCTTTAAGTGCTACTTCCTCTTTGTACGTCCCTGACCCCAGCTTTTCCTGTTCTGGGCATTGTGCTTTTTCAACCCCAAACAGTGTCCACAAATCCACACAAACCATTTACCATGTTGGTCACTGAACACCCCATCGTCTTACCTAAAAATACATGCAAGCTCATTTTGCTAATTTTTAAGATGCACGTTTATTTGCCACATTCTAACATCTCTGAAAATCAGTAGCATCTCTCATTTCTGTTGGCCACATGGCAGTTAGGGTGCAGTTGTCAATGGCTGTGTTCACGTAAACTTGGTCACAGCTACTCATGTGACCCTTTGTGTCACATTCAAAGGAGTATAGCAAAGCTTTAAATTAAAGAAAGTTAAGCAAATACTTTTGAATATAATTTCAGATATATCTTTATACATAATGGGATACATTACTTAAAATAAAAGTTCTGGCTTCTGTAACAAAGGCTCAAATATTTAAGTGGTTTAAACAAGATAGCAGTTAATTCGGTTCTCATGCAACAAGCCTGGCGTAAACCACTCACGGCTTATATGGAAGTCTTGCACTGTCAGAGACCTCGTTGACTTTTACGTTGTTGCTCTGCTAGCAAGAAAATGGACTATCTTTAGGTGATGGCCACTCTGTTTCTATCCATAACCCTTGCATGTCAACCAGCAGGCAAGTGAAAAGATTAAGGCATGCATTCTTGCTTCAGAGACATTTCAGAAAGTACACAAGTACTTTCTTTTATACCCCATAACCAGAATTTAAGTAACATTCTTCTTTACATCTAGTTGCAAGGAACACCAAGAAATGTCTTTCGAGAGGTTTTCCTTTTCAAGAAAAAAGGTCTAGAAAGAAGCATTTGGGCAAAACTAGGAGCATTTGCTGCACATTCTGTCATTTAATTCAATGTTTTGTTTATCTATTCTCATTGCTTCTAATTGAATTATTAGGTCTATAATAATCTTGTTTCACCTTTGGTTTGCTTTCTTAACTATACAACCTCAGTTTTCATCTTATATGGTTTAGTTTCCTAGGTCTGCTGTAACAACTTACTACAAACTTAGCTTAAAATAACAAAAATGTATTCTCTCACAGTTCCAGAAGCTAGAAGTCTGAAGTCAAGTTGTTGGCAAGGTTGGTTCTTTCTGGAGGCTCAGAGAGAACCTATTCCATGTCTCTCTCCTAGCTTCTGCTGGCTACTGGCATCTTAGCATCCCTGGGCTTGTAGTTTCATACATTCAACCTCTGCCTTTCTCTTCACACAGCCTTCCCTCCTGTTTCCCTACTTCTGCTTATTCTCTGTGTCTCTGTGTCTTCTTTTTGGTCTCTTACAAAGATACTTGTCATTTGATTAGGGTTCACCCTAATCAAGAGTTACCTTGTCTGAGATTTTTATCTTCATTATTTCTGCAAAGACCCTTATTCCAAATAAGGCCACGTTTCTGAGGATCTAGGTGAACACATCTTTGGGAGCCACAATTCAGCCCATTACAATTTCATTTTGTTGTTATATCGTCTTCTTTAATTATGTATTTATTGCATATATGTTTTTATTAAGTTTTTCTACAGCATAAAATTACTCCTTGGAAATTTTCACCTTGATTGTTGCATTATGTTTTCTTTCAAATTGCATTGTTCATATAAATCCTCATGTTATTTTTCCTCCTTTTGTTGTCTGTGGGATTATATTTTTCAGCTTTTTTAATTTTTTTGATGCCATATATTTTCATTGTTACTGTGTGATTCTTTTTCTATCTTACTTCATTTTGTATGTCTTTGTCCAGATCTTTTATTCCTTTTGATATAGTGTGGATGATTTACCTTGGTCTCTCTTCCTGAATATCAGAAAAGGAACCTGTTGTTTCCTTTCTGAGTATTTCATATTTTGACATTATTGAAGTAATCTGATGACATTCAGGAGGAGGAGATATCAGATAAAGTTGTATATACAATAAAGTTGTATAAAATATTTTACAACTTTTGGCCTCTCCTAGCCCTTGTGAGGTTTTACAAAGTTCCTACACCAGGGTTCTCATCAGCTGCAGGAGGGTAAATCCTGATTATCCTGAGCTAAAGCTTTAGGTCATTTTTCCCAGTTCAGATCCTAGAGTCTTCTCTCCCATCATGACATTCACATGGTGTCCCCCACTTCAAAACTACTAGAAACACATACATGTTTTCCCACTATACCCAGGATGCTCTCCAGTGAGACTGCTTTATCCATAGGTACATTGGGCATCATGATGTATGGCCAGCATTCCATTAGCCTGCCTACTACTTCCAGTATCAAAACCTGGAGGTGGGTGGTCATTGCTATGTGGTTCTTGCCAATTATCTGGCACTTCACATAGGACTTCCCGTCATCCTGTGCCTTGCAATCAAACCCAGGTACACATGACCTTCCAGGACTCCTAAGGGGCCTATAGGACCCCAAGGCTGCTCCCTCAGGAATTCTTCCCTGACCCAACCTCCAGCTTCTGTCAACCTGCTGGACCACCCTATGCATCAGGCTTCTGTGCCCTGCTTGGGTCCCCCAGGAGAACAGAGGAGGAAAACATAGAAAATCAGCTCAGTTTGCTTTCTTAGACTAGGTAGACTTTGTAAGAATTATTAGCAGCTGCCATGACTGTGGGTCAAGGCAATGTGCTTAAATTCCATGCCAAAGTCCCAAATCTGTCTCCATCTCTGTCACCTCTCTGTCTCTCTCGCCATATATACAAAGACAGACAATTAAGTTTGCGAACTCATCCTAGAAAAAATGCTACATACCTCACTGCTGAATATTACTACAGTCACCTTCAAAGTACTCCCCTTGGGAAGCTATGCACTGATGCCAGCGCAATTTGGGAATGCTTTCTCTGGAATGGCCATGAGATCTGTCATCATATTACCCTTGATGTCCTGAATGTCATCAAAATGTCTTACTTTCAATATGTCCTTTATCTTTGGGTAAAGAAAAAAGTCATTGGGGCCAGATCAGGTAAGTAGGGAGGGTGTTTCAATATAGTTATTTGTTTACTTGCTAAAAACTCCTTCACAGACAGTGTCATGTGAGCTGGTGCATTGTCGTGATACAAGAGCCATGAATTGTTGGCGAAAAGCTCAGGTCATCTAACTTTTTCACGCAGCCTTTTCAGCACTTCCAAATAGTAAAGTTGGTTAACTCTTTGTCCAGTTGGTACAAATTCATAATGAATAATCCCTCTGATGTCAAAAAAGGTTAGAAACGTTGTTGCAATAAGTTCGCGGACTTAATTGGCACACCTCATATGTAGTGTTAGAGGGTGTGGCTGTGTGGCTGTGCTCTTTTCTTTGATTGCTGAAGGTGATTTGTTTAACATTAAAAATAATGTTTCTGTTGATGTCATCAGGTATTAGGAGGATACTTTGATTTGACATCACTGCATGATCTACTGCCCTGCCTCTTTCTCTTATTTCATGTTTTATGGTTATGATCCGGGGAGGGAAAATATAACTAGAACCAAATGGATGATCTCCTTAAAAATCCATTATAAGGATTTTAAATCCAAAATAAGCAAAATGCCTTCCTAAAGTTGAGTTCATCTCTTTTGATGTACACATTTTCCCAGCAAATATTCACTGGTACCATTTTCTGACACCAAATCATGGTGTAAAAGGAACGGGTGAGTTCAAAGTTCCCAATATCAGTTCGTGTTTATAACGAACTTTCTCAAGGTATTAATTTGACACTTTTTCTGCCAAATATAAGGTCAAAAATAATACTCCAAGCAGGCATAAAACATAATCTCTTCTTAATAATGAATATGATGTATAGGGCAGAGTGGTGAGTGAGAACTTAAGATATGCTATTTGATAGACTGGGTCAAGTGCAGGGTGCATGAACAAATAACCAGGTGTCCTTGGTCAAGCTGGCTTCCCTCGCTATCTATTTCCTCAGAGGTAAACTGATATTGTAATATTACCTATTCTTGGAGTTATTGTCCGATTAACATTTGGTAGATAAAATTAAATGTTTTATGTAGAGCCAGACACATACTAAGCATTCTATAAAACTCAGCTATTATTTTCATTAAGCTCCTTTAATTATCCCCTCCTACATCTTTGAAACATAGATGCTTGGTAGCTTATGATTATGGTGAAGTTTCCACCGGGTTATTTTAATGAGAAACATTGGCAAAAACAGGGTAATTCTAAAGACTTAGGGATAGTTTAAAAAATTATGAAAGCCAAATGTATTAAACACCCAATCATACTTGGCTTCTACAATAAACACCCTGACAGCGTAGATGTTCCTCAGGAGGCCTGAACAAGGAGGTAATTTGCAAATAACGTTTAATAACAAATTCTTCAAAGTTGCTGAATCACTTTCCTTCTGTATTATAAATAATCCTTTAATTATTCTACTTTTGATATTTGCATATATTAATTATGCAAAAACTACAACTCAGGATGTAAGTATAATTTAATAAGCAAGGTTATTGGGTGAGAAAAATGTGCTAAAAATTAATTATGAGAGATTCTGGATTTGGCATAATTGGTTGGAAAATAGCAAACCGAAGAGGCTATGAAGGCAATGTGTCAGTATATGTCATAAAAAGAAATTCTGCGCAGAACGTTAAGGTCAGCAGTTTTCGTTACAAGGAGATGCTTAGAGGCGTAAAACCACAGTGAAGTTGGATTAAAACATGAAATAATGATTCTACGGGACACACTTCCTACTTTGAAGGGATTTTACTGAACACTGTTTCCCTTAGGGCAGCCGTTTCTAGAGTGATTTCTGAGCAGAGCCATCCTTAACCAAACTCTGAATGTCCCGATACACCTGTCCCTCATGCTGCTCCACACACCTGTCTGCCTGACACAGTTCTCTGACTAACCCAGATTTTCCAGTTATTCTGTAGAAGAGAGTGCAGTTTAGAAACCCATTCACCTTGAGTTAAGGACTCCAGCTCTCCTACTTAGGTGTTGATTTTGCAGCAAAAGGACAAAGTGAACACAGGTAAAAGAAAAACATTAATACAAAGGAATCATTCTAATGGTGAATCTCAGTTTCCACATTGCAAAATGAAACAGCACAAAATGAAGGATAGTATTATTTTGGTGTCCCTTATATCTTATTACTTAATTTCTTATGATTATAATTGCCAGTATATACCAGAGACGATGCAGCTGTTGGATTTTATTTAACAGCATGGTTTTTGTTAAAGCCAGTTGAGTATGACTGAGCAATTCATTTGAGAATGTGATTTATCTTACTTACAATAGTCTTGACTAGAAACAATAGTCTTGACTAGAGGGAAGAGAATGGCTACTTCTAGTAACAATTAGTGGGTTAAACAACAGCCTTATCTCGAGTGGTCCGTGCTTTATTTAGCATGAGGATGACTTGATGAAGGGATGAGAATAAGTAAGAACCACTGTATCCATGTTATAAGAAAGTCTCACCTCTTGACAAAAATTAAATATATGCCAACAATGAATGAGCTCTAAGATGTTTAGGTGTCTAACCTAAAAAGACACTTTTGTTAATAAAATTTCAGAAGGCAGTGTTGTTTTGGTGCAATGGGTCTGAAACTCTCCAGTTTCAGTTCCTTTTTTAACGATTGGAAACAATCTCTACTTTGATCTTCACTTCTTTGGATACTTTTAAGTTTAAAACAACAGGGAAATAATTTAAATGAGCTTGATGGTAATGTCATTGGGTTATATTTTGTTCATCTCTTCCCATTGTAGCAACGAGTACAAGAACTTTCTATTTTATATTACTTTACAAATATTGAACAATAAATTATTTAGGTCAGATAATAGTCCAGGCTACTCAGGCAAAACTGAGGTAACTAACTCAACATCCCTGGCTTTAAGCAGTTTATAGTCTAAAAAGAAGGTAATCAAGTAAGTAAATATTACAATATGGCAGATTAAGAGAAAGAAGAGAAATTCAGAGGCATGCAGTTCTACCTGAGGAAGAACAGCAGCAATGTTTACATTTCCAATTTGTTCTTAACACACTTAAATTTTACATGCATTCAAACAAACTTCTTAATTGTCACCATTTTGGCTCCCTCTCCTGCCCACCACCCTGCCCCTAGTTTCTTTTGGGTTGATGTTGGATACTGAAAACTCCCATATAACCTTCTGGAACTGACATCCTGTACAGACAAGAGTGAGAGAAGTCAAGTTTTAAAAATGCATATGTTGTGCTGTCAGCACCAAAACAAGACTGGAGGGTTATCAGGGACATTTAAATTTTTCTCTCAGATGATTGAGAAAGTGCAACCAGCTGCACTCAAATTGCATTGAAAATAGATACTTTGCAAATTCTCATCTAAATGAAAGTTTAAATTACCAAAAGCAGTCTGACTGGTTATCTTTGACTAAAGTGGTTTACAATTTGCATATAAACTTCATTTCTTTTTCTAATTATGCTGAATAAAATGCATTCATTTTCTCTGTGATTATAGGCCAACCTTGCCAAACACCTGTGACTGTCACAAATCCTAATTTGATATTTATTTACTTCAAAGCAGTGTTATTATCTAAATTATTTGAGGCATCAAAGGCCTTAATTATTGATAGTCAATTTGATAGGGTTAGTTTCCTTGTCCTTGGGTGGGAGTTTCTGATTTGTTCTTTCCCTTTTAAGTATTACTTGGCTGTAAGAGGCCATATGATTCTGCTATTAAGGGTACTGGAAATCACATTCTTATTTAATTGGAAGTAGCTTTAGACGGTATCAAAGAGCCAAGATTGACAGATGCAATCTGTACGCTTCCAGGTAAATTTTTTTTTTAATCCTTGTTTATACTTAGTCTTCAAATAAGCATTGTATCTTTTCTGTTTTCTCCAAAGCTTTGGATAAAAGGAACAGATTTTCATTTATCTGAAATTTTAGGATAAGCCAGGATTTGCTGGAGAGACAATATGCTATAAGTGACATTCCTTGGGCATAAAGGAGGTACTGATTGGGAAGTCATTGGATGAGGGGCTTGAAGATGGCCAGATATTGTTCTGAGGTGAAATCATTTTGAAGCATGAGATTTGCAGAAATGGAGAAGGTGAGTGGAAGAGTTAAATGTGAAAGCCCCGCCTTTGCAAAAATTTACAACTTACCAATAGGTCCTACAGGATCAATGTCACATAGCCAGCTTATCTTCTTCCAAGCAATATATCTTTGGAAAGTAGTAATCATTGAAGCGTTAAGTAGAATTTCAGAACATTTACCAGAATTTCACAAAGTGTAGTCCCAGGACACCTGAGGGTCTTGAGACCCTTTCACGTGTCCCATGATATCATAAAACTATTTCAGTGTTAAGACCTCATTTGCCTTATTCACTATCATTCTCTTAAAAGTGTGCAGTGGAGTATTCCAGCGGCTACACATTACATGTGATATTGCAACACAGTGTTTGCAGAAGTCAATATGAGAATGTAAACATAACACCACAATCTTTCCATAAATTGCTTTTCCTATAGATATTATAGACTTTTTAAATAAGAATATGGCATGCATCTTACCACTTAATGGATTTATTATCTTTAAAATGAATTAATAAGTATTTTTAAAATATGTTATTCATTTTAATATGGCAAAAATAATAGACATAATCTATGTAACGAAAAGCTCTTGGAATGGTTAATATTTTAATACTTTTTAAGAGTGTAAGGAGGTCCCAAGATTAAAATGTTTGAGCCTCTGATTGATGGAGGTGAAAAAAAGCTACAGACTCTTCCCAACACTGACTTTTTCATCACGTACATATCCTCCCATCAAATTTTCAGTTAAAATCTTCTCTTTGCTCTGCTTTGGACGGCTCCAGTAATAAATAGTGAGGATCTACCTTTCAGAAAGCACAAAATCCGGTGTTAGAAGTCTACGTAAAAACAGATGATTAAAATAAAATTGATTTGCTCAGTTGCTGTGGTAACACACATGATTAATGTGACAAGCTCTGCTTGGGGGAGTCACGCAAGGCATGATGGGCAATGGCTGCCTTGCACTATTTAACCAACATTAAATCTCTGCTCCTTCCTTTTCCCCCACTATCCCCTCCTCCCCACTTTCCAACCCACTAGTGTTTGATGCCCTTAAAAAGACTGTTGATACTTCATGTGTGCCTCCATTCAACAGCCTTGGGGAAGTGCTTCTAGCATTTCTTCTTGAAAAGCCAACTTTTAATGAAGGAAAGGCACAGGCAGGGGTATGGTGGGGTGAGAAATGGGTGGAGACTTGCAATTTTGCTGTAGATAAAGCAACAAGCTCTTAGTGGCCACTAAATCAGTGTAAATGGCCATGTGCTTAGATTGTGTCAGATAAAGGAAGGGATAGGGAAAAAGATTACGGTTCTCAGGATTTGCAATGGTTGAGCTGTGGGTTCTGCCTATAGCCATTGTCAGA
The DNA here is from genome assembly GCF_036562045.2 of Rhinolophus sinicus. Lineage (NCBI taxonomy): Eukaryota > Metazoa > Chordata > Mammalia > Chiroptera > Rhinolophidae > Rhinolophus > Rhinolophus sinicus. The sequence continues at coordinate 17,551,784 of NC_133753.1, forward strand.
TCAGTGAAATGCTTTATTTGTGCTGGCTCTGAGATATCACTTGTCAGGGGTGATCTCTTGTTGTATACTTCAGAACAGAGGTAACATGAACACAATGTGACACACAATTAACCACATATGTCAATCAGGAGAATCGCAATGGATTCTACTTTGTCAGCAGCCCTGCTCTATGTGTGTGTGGGGAGGGTGGGGGTGGACGAGACGAAACCCTTTCATTACTGGCACTTCCTGGAGGCCTCCTGTTTCCAGGCATCACTAAGATCAATTCTGTATATTTGAACTAATGTTCCAGCATGGAAATCTAAAAGGTGAACCACAGGTTTGCGTTTCTCCACTTGTTACGTTGCTGAGGCAACAATTCAGTGATGACTTGTTCAAAGAATGACTTCTTTCTTCTTTTCTTTTCTGCCTAAAAGTCAGATTACTCACCCTTTTAACTGAGTGTAATAGTGATATTGATTAGGAGAAGGCGCTGCTTTTTTGAAGGCCTCGTTGAGCTCTCAGCCTGCTGCTCTCTCCCTTTCCTCCAGCCAACACTGGAAATTTATTGAGTTAAGTAGACTCAGTTTATGAACTGAGATATACTTTAACTTTTTGTTGACAACTCCTTAAACCCTCAGCTCCAAGGAGCTGGAAGGAAACACCAACTGCTTGCTATCCCATGTCTCTGTGTTTGTTCAAAAGAATTATTGTGTTAAATTAATGAATGAGTCTTATGACATCTTTTACAGAAACACAAGTAAGAAAATAAGGACTTTTAATCTCCAGGAACACAACTGTTATTACATTTAAAAAATTCATTGGGTATTATAAAAATGTACACTTAACACTTTTATTTCTTTCTTTTTTTTTTTCTTTATAGGGATATATACATTTACTTTCTAAGCTGATGACTTTCTTTGCTCCCTGATCTCATGATTTACTTCCTGAACTAAGACTGAAGGGGTTGGTGTGCCTTTACATTTATACAAGGAAATTGTAGTTCAACATAACAAGTAACGTGCATTAATAAAAGGTTATATACTTTATAACGATAAGGGGAAAGCCTTTCTCTAGTTAAAAGTTAAGAAAACAGAAGACACCGCAGCACCTAGTGGTTGGGAAGTGCTTCTGAGCAAGGTCTGTCACATTCCATGCAGAAAACAGTCTGTAGTGGTAAAACCAAGAACAGCAAAGTGAGACTACTTGGGTTTGAATGCTGAGTTTGCCGCTTACTAGGTGTATGGACGTGGACAAATGAATTAGACTCTCTCTACTTCAACTTTATGTTTGTAAAATGAGATTGTGATATTAGCTACCTTGTAAGGGTTGTTGTGATTATTGTATGAGACATGCATACAATATTGTGATCATTGTATTAAAACGCATAACAATGGGAGAATTATTGTGATCTATGTTTGCATTCTTATTACTTTATCCTTTCCAAAATAACCCTTTCGTCCAAATGTTGCTTGTCTCAGGTAGCTTTATTAACTCTAATTTTATTGCTCAACATTTCCCAGAAGATTGTCTCTTTATTTTGGGTCAAAATGCATCTCTGGGTAAAACCTATCTGTTAGTCTCAGTTTTGCCTTTTTGGAATGCACAGTACAAATGTACTATTTCTTCTACATGGTAGGCTTTCAGCCATTGGGTATTAATGTTCAGGTCACACTTACATTTCACTTGTCTGAGGCCATCACAGACACATTTTACTTTGAGCTCAGGACCTGGAATCAGGTGGCCCAAGTTCAAACTGGAGATCAATGACTTTTAGACATGTAATTGTGGGCACTTTTTCTTTATATAAACTTGTCTATACCTCAGTTTCTTCATCCATAACATGGGAAAAATGTTACCTCCCTCACATATTTATCTTGAAAATTCAATGATCTGACATACAAAAATTGCACACAACACCCCTCACGGAGGGTGAGCATAACTCCCGCCTCTTAAGTACTGGCTGTGCGTGGTGACTTCCTTTCAAAGAGTGCAGTAGGAAAAGGGGAAAAGTACATTTGCAGTGCAGAAAAGCTAACAGACACTTCCTCAGCCATGTGATTCAGGTAACATCAGCAGTGATAAGTTATGTTGATAATGTGTATCCTCGATGTGAGGTGATGAGAATGGCACTTAATCTCTGTGGTCTTCCTCCCCAAAAAACATAACCCCAGTCTAACTGTGAGAAAAACATCAGACAAATCCCAGTTGAGGAAAATTCTACAGAATATCTGACCAGTACACCTCAAAACTATCAAAGTCATCAAAATCCAGGCAAGTCTGAAAAATTGCCACAGAAGGAAACGTGATAATAAATGTAATATGGTATCCTGGATGAAATCTTGGGACGAAAAAGAAAAACCAAAAAGGTAAAAACTAAAGAACTGCAAATAAAGTATGGGTTTTCATTAATAATAATGTATCAGTATGAGTTCATTAATTGTGACAAATATATCATATTAATATGTAATATAAACAATAGAGGAAACCAGATGTAGGGTATAAGGAAATTCTTTGTTCTATCTTTGAAATTTCTGTAAATCTAACACTATTCTAAAATTAAAAGGCAAGAAAAATGCATACCATAGTCCCTGAACATAGTAAAAACTCAATATGTGTTGACTATTATTATTACATTTTTATTAGACCAGTTGTCATATGACATGGATTCTGGTTTAGATATAGCAAGATTTGAGAAGAATGTGTGTGAGCAGGGGGAAGGGATGCGTTTGTGAGAAGGTGGCTTATACACATACTATTGCTCAGGAGTCTAGGTCGTTGTATTGATAGTGATCCAAAAGGTAATTTGTGATTTACTTCTGGATTCCCCCAGCAAATGCCACAATTTAATAAACTGTTTTCTGAGAGGTTGCTTGAATGTCTTCTTATTGAATCAAAATCTGAAACTCTAAAGTAGGATGATTAGTGTGGTGATCACATTGTAAGGGATAAAAATGTCGAGTCACTATATGTTACACCTGAAACTAATACAATATTGTATACCAACTATACTTAAATAAAAATAAAATTAATTAAAAAATATAAACAAATAAAATTAGGATGATGAAACTTTTGATTAATGTAATAGTGTGAATTTTGGCTCAATGACATGTCTAAAATAAGGGAGTAGAATTGACTTTACGGGTATAGTTTGAAATGATTGGCATTTGCTTGGATATGGGTAACCTGCCATTGAATACTTGGCTGCACTTAATAAGAGTCAGGATTCTATCCAGTTAGCTTCATAAAATAGAGGTCTCTAGGGCTCTCTTGCTAAAGCATCCTGTGGTGATAAGACTCTCATGCTACCTGATACTACTGGCCATACATCTTCTGAAGCTCCCCAATATAATTGCTGTACATCTTAGGATATAACAAGACATATCTAGGTCTTCACAATCCACAAAATGTACAAAAACCCCCACATATTTTTTATCTGCCATGTGTATACTGAGCCTTCGCCTGAAATGATGAGATCTGTATCCCTGTACTTTCACTTTTAGGACTATTTTGTTTCCACCTTATAAAGGCAAGCATCACAGAGGCAAAATTATTTATCTAAAATCCATAAATTTGGCGATATCTGTGTACTTATTTTCAGTACTGGTGGGATTTGGGGGGCTTTGTAATTTCTCTATTGAAATGTGATCATCTTTACTATGTCACAAACAAATAGAACCACCATGATATCTTCCCATTTTTGTAACTGGATCCATGTACTATTGACAGTTTTCTCAGTTGCCAACAGTACATTTTCTATCTCAGGGTGTGAAAATACATAATTCTTTATCAACCCTACTCCACAGTGATGCTTGTGGTTTCTCCTCAGGCTGATTATTCACTTCAAGATGTATTCTAGCATTTCAAATAAGGTATGCAAACCAGAACACAACCATCCAGAAGTAATGACCCAGATTATAGGATAAATAATTATCTTAATTGATCTCAAATCCTCATTTAGATTAATGGATCATCTGTTGTACATTGCATTTTTTTTCAATAGGATGTCTCCAGTTTATGACTCACATACTTCACAATAACCACTGACAAGTTCAACCACACCTGTGTGTGTGATTCAAACTATATACTATGGATGATAAAACACCTGACAAAATCTCCAAGGGTTTTGAATCTATGAAGAAGTACTTAATGTTATAAAGTTTCTTATTTATTTTTCCTAAAGACTATTTAAGACTATGAAGTCTTGGGACATAAAAATAAATAAAATGGTGAATAATTACCTGATGAGAAAAGGTATAGTTCCATTAACCATCCCAAATTCATGACTGGAAATAGAAAGTGCTATCTATTTCTAGAGCATTTTATCTTCACCTGACCCATGATGTTAATTTTTTCACTATTAAGTTTTAATAAACGAACGATAGTATGGAACTTACTAAAGTATAAACTGTGAAGCCTCTTGATATCCTGCCATTCTTTCCCATCTTTCCCACACTGCCTTTTATGTATTCACTCTAGACATATTTTCTATGTGTTGGGGGATACAAAAGTGAGAATGACATGGTTTGCTACCATCAAGGAGTATGTATTTTTAAGGGGAATGTATTTTGAATACTTTGGTGAAATGCAAAATTGCTTTATTGATTCTTGAAAACCTCTTTGCAGGAGGTGGCATCTAATCTGTGACTAAAAGGACTATAAGGAGTTAGCCAGTCTGTGGGAAGAATGAAGAAAAGATAGCATTTCAGGGAGAGGTAACACTCACTGCCTTTGTGGAGAAGACACTACGTATATGTTTGAGAAATGAAATTTTGAACTAATAGCAAACAATAAAGAGAATTTCTGTCCTTCCGTTAAAAGATTGAACTACAAAAGAGGGCTGGAAAACACTAGGTGGATGATGTCTAATGGCAAATAATGGTACTGTAAGGGAGCATCAACTGTACAGGAAAAACTACCCACTGAAAAGTTAAGGTTATCTTTAAAAGGGAATCATGACTGTTCTCACCCAAATGTAACACTTTTATTGGCTCCAAGAAGAAATTTTGCTCAAAAACATTTCCTCTGAAATTCCAACATTAGAGATTTATGCATGTGTGTTAAAAAGCTCAGTTTTTTAAATGTCAGGACTTCTTGAGGTTAAGCAGAGATATAATTCATCCATGGTTTGGTGTGGAGTCTTGTAATACTGATGCTTTTTTCCTCTTTATGGCTTAATCTTACTAATTACGACTAGAAAATAAGAACTTCCATGGGAGGATAAATGGAAAGATCAGCCTTCCTCTATGAATTATCGGAGAAGGGATCTGTGCAAAGAGCAACCCGTCGCAAGGGGTTGCAGAAGAGCCCCAGTGCAGAGAGGAGGCCGTGTTGGCATAACACAAGTAAACCTGGCCTTTTTACTAGATGTCTCAGCAAAGTATCACTAATTCAGTTGTATTTTTAAATACTATTTTTTCAATGATTTTAGATAAACAATTTCCTCTTAATTTGGTAAATCAATATTGCATTGAGTGTAACTTTTTAATTTTTATAATAAGTGACCTACCCACCCATAATTAGGACACTGGCTACTGCTAATTAGAATATTGTTAGCCTCTTATATAGTATAGACAAGAGGGCAAGAAACAGACAAACTTTGCTGACAGTTTTCTTGTTCATTTTCAGAGAGTTACCAGTAACTTTTTGTTTCATAACCAGGAATTTATGAGGATGGAAGGTCAAGAGAGTGAACATGCGATTAATTATTAATCTCAATGGAAGCTAGAATGGTTTGAAATTTAGACAAACTTGAATTTGAATCTCAGCTCTTGAAAGTAATATTGATTAACCTCTCTGAACCTCGTTTCTTCTATTAGTTAAACTTGAATAATACCTATTTTAAAAGGCTGTTGTAAGGAATAAAATAAAATAAAATTTATACCACAAAAGCCTGTAAATATCAACTCATCATTAACTAATGTGATTATAATAATATAATAGTGATATAATTGTAAGAAATGAAAGGAACAACAGATCTGTGAAGGAGAGGATGTAAAAAAATAAAATAAAAATACTGAACCCTTACAGAGAGCCTCGTCTGGGTCTAAAAGTGACTTTTCCATATATGAATTAAACCTTTTCATATACCAATTTAATTATTACAATAACACAATAAAATAGGTGAACTATAATCACTCACATTTTATAAATGAGGAAACCAAGGCATAGATAAGTTCATTGTATCAAGGTTAAAGAAAGAAAAGTCAAGAAAACAAAAAATGTTAAAATAGCAGAAGCAGAGCCAGTATTTGAGCCAAAGCAATTTGCTTCAATACAGAGCTCTTAAGACATTGCACAATAATACCTCTGTAATATACAGAGATGCCAGACAAATGTATACACATTTTAAGAAAGGAAAAAAAAAAAACTGTATTAAAATTATGCTGATGGTAACCACTTTGAGCACCTCTTGTAATTGCAGAAGTCAAACGTAACTTGTATTCATCTTTTGTTATTGGTATATATTGAATATTATAATTTAATAGTTTTTTTTTCCTTTCTTAAAATATGTATACATTTTTTGGCAATAGTACTTATATTTCATTGTGATTATTTAGAGTTATATATCAACATATAATTATTTATATATACACATATCTACATATCTATAAACCTATATCTCTCGATCTATCACTCTTTTTGCATCCTACATCATTTAGTGCTTCTAAAATGCTCAGCTCCTTGTTATCAGAAAAAGGATTGGGTGAGACACAGACAAAACTTCCTGTAGCCCTGTCCCTGTGAATCGTATATGGATTATCCATGTGTTTCATCAGTCAAAATACCTTGATGTGATGGATTGAATATGTCGTTTCCTCATATTAGATTCCTTATATTTTATATGTACACATTCACTAATCTTTTTTCAAGAATACTTTTACTCCTTTTCTATACTTCATTTCATTCTCTTTTTCTCCTCCTCTTCATGTGTCCCATTCTTTTTTTATTGCTAACTAGGATTTGCCACATAATACTCGATAAATCATTTGAACACATTCCAAACTTGTTTCAAATCTTAAGGGTAGTGTTCAGTCTTTCAACCATAAACTGTGGTGCTAACCGTAGGGGTGCCCTTTATCAGATTAAAGCTGTTTTTCTATGTTTCTATTATACTGAAACTTTTCTATTATAGATATTGAATTTTGTCAAATATTTTTTCTAGATTGAGATAATCACATAACTTTTCTCTTTTATTCAATAATATGTGCACAAATTAAACTAATAATTAGGGAATTTTTGAGAAAATGCCATTTGGTTCTAATGTATTTTTTTATATTGTTGAATTCAATTCACTAACATTGTATTAAGGAATTTTATGTCTATATTTATCATAAATTTGGGTCCCTCCTTGCACACAAAGAGCTTTTTAGATTTAGTTAAAGGTTTAAGGCATGAAACTTTACAAATTGAGTATAAAATTAACAGAGAAATAGGAAAGGACAAGAGAAGCCATGAATTTTTAGAAAAAGACAAGAGTTTTCTACAAGATATTAAGAATTATTTTAAGGCTATAATACTTAAGACACAAGAAACAATACAGCAATTTTTCTTGCATAAAAAAAAAAAAAAAAGGTTTAAGGCAACCCTTATGAAGATTGCTAAAGCCCCTTTCTCCTGTGTGGTATCCTGTAGGTTTTATTCTACTGTCTTCTGCATCCCTGAATTCAAATCTCTCTTTGCCAGGCAAGACCACTGCTTGCTTTCTGAGCTCACTGACTCATTTAGACAGTGAATCCCAGACAAAATTTCAGGGTGAGTATGAAGTCCATCTTGTGTGTTTCTCTTCTTTGAAGGATCACAGCCCTGCACATGTCGTAAATCTGTGCTGCGTATAATTTGTCCAGCTCTTTAGTAGTTTGCAGTGAGATGTTAACTTGGGTAACCATTACTGAATCTTGGCCAAACCAATGATCTCTTGTAAACACATAGGAGCTGATGGGGAAATCCCTCCACTCCAGGAAAAAAAAATTAATAGCATCTTTTAAAATTCCTTGATCATATCATTATTCATTTTCATTTAATTTACATATTAGAAGGCATTTCTTTTATTTTTTTATGTGCTTTTAATTTTATGCACACACACATGCCATATCTTTATAAATCCCTGGAGCTTTTGTTTTTTCCCCTGTAGATTTTATATAGGAAGTTTTTGGTAGGTCTATTTTTACTGGTCTTATTGTTCTCAATACACACAAGGATAAAAAGTAGTGTATTTTTATGAGTAAAGAAGACAATTTTCATACTATTGTTGGTTACTCGAGAATTCCACTGTACTACTATGATCTATAAAATCACCTAGAAAAGATTCATTTTCATTAATACTGGAAATCCATATTAATTTTAATCTCCAAACATTTATTTTAAGACAGTGAGTGTTGCTCAAATCCCCAAACTTCACGTGAAAGTTAGAGTTACTAAGGTTTTATTTCCATTCCATATAGTTTATACCTGGTAAGTTAAAATGCTGAAAGTAGAAATCAAAGAACTGCATCAGCTAAAATAAAAGAATATGTATAGGTCATACCTGATGAGTAAGTTGTTTTATGAATGGTCATATTGAAGTTTTTGTTTTCTTATCCCAAACTTTGTTTTAGAGTCAAACACCAGTATTATCAGAAGTTTTTGTTTGTTTGTTTGTTTTGTGTGTTTTTTTTCCTGTGTATGTGTAAATTATTCTGGTGTTCAAATTCTAGCTGAACAGACATGCATATTCTAAAGGTGTTGTTTATTACTATAAAGTTAACTTAAAATGTAGTTTCCCTATCAAAATACTGAGTCAAATACGAGGCCTCTCAAAAATAAACACAGTACTTAGGTAGTTGTACCCTATGGATTAGGTAACCTTTGCTTTTTAGGAAGATACTTTATTCAGAGTGCTAGTGTAATTTATAAGCATATGCTTGCAAAAACAGATGCTAATGAAAAACATCTAGGACATTAAAATTAAATATTTCATGCCCAGACATAGGAATAGGCACTTGTGTGTCAATATTTAAGCTATTTGTAGTTAAATGTATCTTTTCCCATATGGTCAAAAAGAAAAAATAGCATGCATCAATTTTTCCCTTCACAGGTTTATAACACAGCAGGTTGGTGCTTAAGTAAAACATGATGAAAATGGTCTTTCTAAATGTTCATTTTGGAGTTTGATTTTAATAATGAAAACACCACACATATGTGTCATCATTTGGAAGATACAAGAAATAGAAAGAAATGTATTATACTTATCATACTATGCATACAATCACTCATACTTTCTTTTTGATTGTTTGGATATTGAGAAGACAACACCAGTAAAAGTATGCCTGTCACTGACTTCATATAGCAAAGTACTATTCAAAAACAGCTAATGTACAGTTTTAATGTAATTTTTTTTTCTGATTTCCTGTTTTATGTGCTTGTGTATGTATGTGTATATGTATGAGGTCTGCAATTAAGTTCATAAACTCATTTTAGGAAAAGTGCTACAAACCTCATTGCTGAATATCCACTACGGTCACCTTCAAAGTACTCCCCTTGGGAAGCTGTGCACCAACACCAGTGCCTAGTCCACCCTTCAAAGCAATTCGGGAACTTTTTCTGGAATGGTCATCAGGGCTTTCATCGTATTACGCTTGATGTCCTGAATGTCATCAAAATGTCTTCCTGTCAAAATTTCCTTTATCTTCGGGTAAAGAAAGAAGTGACTGGGGGCCAGAACAGGTGACAAGGGATGATGCTCCAATACAGTTATTTGTTTACTGGCTAAAAACTCCCTCACAGATAGTGCTGTGTAAGCTAGTGCATTGCTGTGTTGCAAGAGTCATGAATCGTTGGTGAAAAGTTCAGGCTCTCTAACTTTTTCACACAGCCTTTTCTGCACTTCCAAATAGTAAACTTGGTTAACTGTCCAGTTGGTAAAAATTCATAATGAATAATCCCTCTGACATCAAAAAAGGTTAGCAACATTGTTATAACAAGTTTGTGAACTTAATTGTCAGACCTTGTATGTCAATTTACATGATTATTATTATTTATTAGGGTTTCTGAGGGATCTGAGGGGACCTAATAGACAGCTTTTTTTTTTTTAATCTAAATGTCTAGAAATTGGAAAATAAGATAAATGGAATATTAAGTGCTGGCCAAACTTAATTGTTATTTCTGATAAAAGCTAAGACAGAAGAGAAAGCTTGACATGAGAACTAAATGGGCCTAACATATAAAGCCCAGACACAGGCATTCATTTCTGTCTGTGAGGACATTGGAGTTAGGCAGGCTTTGCCACAGATGACACATACCTACGTAGCACTTAAGACATTAAAGAACAAAGAAGTCCTGATCCTTGTAGGTAGCTTGCTCCTAAGAGAAATAAGGAAGTTGCTGAGCCAAGCTTTATTTTTCCAAATCTACTCTTCTGTATGTGTCAGTCGGATACATGACTCTACCTCCTCTGGGCTAAGATAAGTAAAGGAAGAAAGATAGGCCAGGAACGTGAGACTACGGAGCTTTTTTCAGATAGATGAAACTATTAGGAGTGGAAAATACACATTCTCCCACAACACTCTACACAATTTTTTATATAGTTACTTGTGGATTCTTTTTGTTATTTTTTTAAAATTTTAATAGAGACCTTAATGAGAAGGTAAGGAATAGCTCTGAATGCAATAGAGGACTAGCCTGGCAGTGATGTCTATGAATAAGAGAATCTTTAATTCATTATGTTATAAATGGAGGTTGGACAGAGTGAAAGACAGGCTAAGGTTTGAATATGACTTATTTGTTGTCTAGATATCGGCAAGTTATCCAAACTTTGTGAGTATCTCCTTCAATTTTGAAATAAGGATTATAATACCAAACTCATTGAGTTGAAATGAAGTTAAACTAAAACATGAAACATAATAGATCCTTAATAAATACTAGCTATATTTAGTTCTAAGTATTGTAAACAAATTCTGTTTTTCAAATTAGTTCAAATTATCATGGACTCTATTACATTGTTTTGTTCACCTGAAACTAAAAAAAAAAAAAAAAAATAATAATAATCAAATTTCAGTACAATAAAATATATAATGAACAGTGGTAGTAAATTAAGCAGGTTGCTTTCTAACTACACAGATATTATGGTGTGAAATAATTATATCATCAATTGAATTATTCAAAATATTCATAGTGTTTATTTTAAACATTTTAAACAAGTAGATAGACTATTTTATTAATCTGATTAGCTGATAGGTTTGAAGTTTTAATGGAATCACTTTTGTGACTGTGGAGCTGAAGATTTTTAAAGCAGTTGACCGATATCCATTTTTGATGTCTAGGGATTAGCTCTGGGGAAAGGGTTATAAATTTCATCCCTAACTCATGAAATCAGTCTTGATCTAATCTTTCTCAGTGACAAAAACAAAACAAAAAAGTAATTAACCCTGGTGTTTTCACCCATGGATATATGTATTGATGCAAGCATGTAAGTAGCAAGCATGTGAGAAAACATATTCAATTATAGTTAATTATACCGTGTTTCCCAGCAAATAAGATCTAGCCAGACAATCAGCTCTAATGTGTCTTTTGGAGCAAAAATTAATATAAGACCTGGTTTTATTTTACTATAATGAAGACCAGGTCTTTAATATAATATAATATAACATAACATAACATAACATATAATATAATATAATATAATATAATATAATATAAACCAGTCTTATATTAATTTTTGCTCCAAAAGACGCATTAGAGCTGATTGTCTGGCTAGGGTTTATTTTCAGGGAAACATGGTAACATCACTTCAGTTTTGTTCAACAGAGTGAACGACTGACAATTTCCAAGCCTACAAGTTGCCATAAATATGACTTACTATAGAATGTGTGGGAATTCGGAATGGTGTATATTTATTTCATATTTTCCTAAACACCCAGGGAAGTGTTCATACGTCAAATTACTTTCTTAGTGTATTGTTAATATAGTAAACAAGACTTCTTTGATTTTCCTTCATTTATTCATTCATTCATTTATTGAGAAATTTATTTAAAAGTGTGTATCAAACACCTAGTAAGTACTGGACTGTTGAGCACTGACTATTCCTTATGTACTAGGAATACAGAGATGATAATGTTAGTCTCCTTGACTACACAGAACTCATAATCTCACATTTTTTCTATAAGGAATTTTCCCTTTTTTTAAATATAACTCATCTGTATTTTTCACTTTATTTCATGAATCATGCCTTAAATCATTTCATGTTTCCTGACACATTTCTGTTCAGATGATGCATTTACTCAAAACAATACAAACCTGTATTTGCATCTTTGACAGCAAAGGAGAGACTAATGGAATTGATGGTTGGTTTGAATAATGTGGGATGTTGTGACAATGACAGTAGCAACGAATCTTAAATAATAGGTCCTACCTGATGCAATTTAAAAATATGCGCACTGTTGTCCTAGCTGCAAATGTTAGATTTCATTTCTGCTTCTGTGATGCAGCTGAGTGCAATCGATCTTGATGACAGTTGACAAAAGAAACTAATTTCTCTTAAAAGCACTTCCCAATTGCCTTTTTATTTATTTATTTATTTATTTATTCACTTATTTATTTTTTGGGGGGTTAAACACTAAGCAGTTCGAATCATTTGGGAACAAGTTGCTACATCTATGTAGAAGGAGGAAATTCGGGGGTCAGTCATGGATTAGGGGTTACTTCCCTCTCTGGCTTGTAAAAATTAGCTTCCTATAGTGAATGGTCTGTGGACACTTGATTTCAACAAACTTTTGGGTAGATGTGATGTACATTGTTAATGGGAATGATTTAGAGGAAGTAGATTTATATATCAACTCCCTTTTTACTTAAAACATATCTTGGAAGGACAGAAGGAGGAAGGAAGGAGGGGAAATGACAAGAAAGAAAACTCTGTTTTTCTACCCCCAGAACAAAACCTCACAACAAAGAGGAAGGACCTTCTTTACTCATGTATACATTCAGAAAAGTTGTCCAAAATTTTTAAACAAATAAAATAGTTAAATTAATGGCATGCAATATTAGAAAAGTCTAAAACATTAGTACATGTACCCTTTTCTTAAATGATAAGTATATAATGAGCTTGGTAAATGTGCTTCATCTCAAATGTCATTGCTCGAAATTTAAATATTGAGAGTATGAGTGTTCCCAGAAAATTAGTAGGATCAAATATTCCTCAATAGGCTACATATGTCATTTCCATATTATTTTATGTTTTACATTCATCCCAATTTATATCAATCTTTCCTTGACTAAGTTGTAACAAATTTTGTAACTTGCCTATAGAAGTTGTATGAACTTTTCCTTTACTCACAATGATTTAGCATTAACGATGAGATTGATGGTGTTTTAATGGAGAAAAGAGAATAATAAAAGACTTTGAAAGAAAATGACTTGTTTTGGTAATGAGACATGATATTATTTTGATGAAGATTAAGAGAGTTGGAGTACATGTAAGGAAAAAACACTCCCCGAACATTTAATAGGACTGACAATTCTAACAAAAGATGAATGAAACAAACTGCTACTGTAATCATTCATACAAATAAATATGCTATTTTTATAGGATGATTCTAAAACTATAAAGAACATCAACAAATTATCCGAGGCAGAAGACAGAGGAAAATATCAAAAAGGGTGAGGTACGTTCAAAAGGAGATGCTCAAAACATAATGAAAAGGTTTAGAATAATTGTGGAAATACATTAGATAACCTTTCAGTCCTTCATTCATACAAGGATATAACAGATAACAAACTTAAGAGAAGCTTTTAAAAGTTTTATTTGGAATGAACTGTGCTATAAATCTCTCTCCTTGTCCTGCTCCACCAAGGAGTGTGGGGAGGTCAGTTGCTGCCTCCAAATTCCAAAATCAGTTAGAAGTACTTCCAGGAAATTATTCAAGGACTATGAGTAGAGATTTGTTGGTGTGCTAGGAGTCTCCTCTATTCAAAAAGGAGTGCAGTATTGGAGGCAATTCTCCTTTAACAAAATTAAGAGGCTCGAAGGAGAACATTTAAAACTTAATATGTGTTCCTGAATTTTGGAGAGCAAAAAGACTGAGGTTGGAGTGACGCTTCGAAGAGTGTCACTGAAGGCAAGCGATTCCTAGCTAGCTGCTTGGAAGGCATGGTAAAGAAGAGTTTGGAAATGGATGCAATATGTTCTCCAAGATACTGTCAGTACAAAAGTGAACCAGCTGCGGGCCAGTAATGAGCAATAACTTCCATGGGTCTTTTAAGGTCTTGTCCAAAAGCCAGTCTAGAAATAGAAAGACAAATAGACTTCAGCCAGGAATAAAAAAAGAGGCAACATGGATTCTTCGTGATGAGAAAAGATAAACAGATCAACCGGAGTAGAGGTGTATTGATTTCTGTCAGGGGTACTGCAGGTGAGTCCTCAAAATGGATGAAGAGTGTCTCCGAAGAACCTACAAAAGTGAGTCAGCTTTGAGTCCTGCAAATCCAGAGAGCAGAAATTAATCCCCACATTAGTGTCCACAGAAAAGTTCCCTTTATCCCTTATTTCTGCTCTTGCCATTGTTTCAGATGTTGGTGGAAAGGAGTGGAAGTGCTACACAGGGAAAAGAGAAAGAGAGGTCAGTAAGCTTGAAAGGAGGGATGGAAATTAAGAAATGTAAAATATTGCTCTTTTTGCCAAATTTCAAGATACTTTCCAGATTCAGATTAGGAAAGGCTCACTCAATTTTAAATCAAATTTGGACCTTTATTATTCTGTGACAATAGATATTTTTGTTACTTGATCAAGATTGCATTTTAAGACTTAAAGTAACCAACCATTATTTTTTTTATTTGGCAGGGGAGGTGGTACGGGGCTTCCTAAGTTTTCACTGTAGACTTACCATCGTTTGTTCTGAGGAACTTTTACATTAGTTATGATTAAGTTTCTGAAATAGGGAAATTATGATATACTTATTCTAAAAACCCAACTCTATGACTTCTGCTCGAACACATACTGATTTTTCTTTTTCAAACATGATTGTTTGACCCTTAAGAAATACTATCTTGCTACTACCTCCTATCTGCTTGATCAGTAGTAAAAATATTGCTCTCCTTTCAAACATGTTCAGGAATCCTCTTCTTAAATGATTTTGCCTCTCTTGTGATAGTCTGATAAGCACTCTATGCAGATAAATACGCAAAAATCAAGTACACTACCAAATAATAATGACAACACCAAGTTAACCAATGAAATCTCAGGAGAAGGTCTACATAGTCCAATCAGTAAGTTCAGACGGGATACATATTGGATATTATATAGTAGTTTGTGACATCACTAAATGATGTATAATCATTTTAGGAAGAAAAAGAGCTGATAAACTCTCTAGAAACCTAATCCAGACTAAGTAGAGCAATGACCTATTCTGAAGAAGAAATGCTCTTCATACACTAATGAAGTGTATGAAGTGTAACCAATAATGAACAGTCACAAAGAAATATACCACCAATTTTAGATCCCAGTATTTGCAATGAGAGCCTATCATTGATAGAAAAACAGAATTTTCCTAAAGTGTTAAAAATATTTTTTTTACACCATGAAAAACTGCTGCAAACTGCTGTGAGTGCTCTGTGAATATATTTTAGTTCAAGTGCATTATGTATCTAGAAGCTATTTTAGTCTAAATTTGCAGTGGAACAGGACTGTCTGATAAAGATGAAATAAACATGTGGATTGCTAAGTATCTCCATGTACTTTTCAGATAAAAGTACAAAACAAATGATATATCATTTGTTTGCCTGTTGAAGATGGAGTCTCTATTAAATTGAATTACTCCAGCCTAGCTTTAAATCAAGAGAGACGTTGCAGTGAACGTGGCTCCCACTAAATGTCATACATTTCCCTAAGTGCTTGCTAGGTAAAGGAATGGTGACCAGGTAAGTGGGGCTAGAAACTGAAAAGAGCTTTGAAATAAAGTGCCTGAATGCGGAAGAGTTGTTAGTTACTGATTTAATTCCTGAGGTTGTTTATTTAATGCGTAGAGTTCTCTTCTTACTTTGAATTCTGAATTGAAACATATTTATCCTCTCCTTATTCAAAATCAAAACAGGCAGAAAACATCAAGATGTCCTTGGTTTACCCATAGTCCACTAGAGAACTGAAACTGGGAGATCTATTCAGCTGATGTTTAATAATGTGGCACCCACAACCCTAGCAAGGGAAATGAAAATCAATCAAGGACCTACTTAGTAACACATCCCCACTACCACAGAGCATGTATAATGCACCTAATAAAACTAGGGAAGCAATTAATAATAGTGAAAGGACCTGGACAAACATATGAGAAGGGAAAGGAGAAAAGTGACTGAAACAGAAATTAACTAACGAGGAGTCTTTTTCATTAAATTCAATTCTGCTTCTACGGTTGCTGCAGTGTATAGTCGGAGAATTCTTTCTGCAGAAGTGTGTGTTCTCCTCAGCAAGGCTAATTTGTCATATTTCCCTCTGTAAATCAATTCTGTTTTATTATTATTATTATTAATTATTATTATTATTTGTTTATCCATGCACTTTTGCTACTATTAACTCTTTTTAGATTTTGGCTCTCATACTTTCATTGTTGAAGCACATCTGAGAGGGGCTTTATTTATAAGTGCATTCAAGAATGAGAGGCCGAGGCAGAAAGACAGGGCATAGCAGCAAGAGGGTTTGGCAGTAGAGAAGGTGGAGAACACCCAAACAGGTAGGCATCCAGCACTGCAGTGAGGTAAGTAGGTGAAATGAAGATCTCAGTCAAGGAGGCTGGAAAGGCAGGTACCTGAAAATATTGCTGTTTCAATGTTAAAAGAAGAAAGGAAAGGGAAGGGGAGGGCAGGGCAGGGGAGGGGAGGGGAGGGGAGGGGAGGGGAGGGGAGGGGAGGGGAGGGGAGGGGAGGGGAGGAGAGGAGAGGAGAGGAGAGGAGAGGAGAGGAGAGGAGAGGAGAGGAGAGGAGAGGAGAGGAGAGGAGAGGAATTGAATGAAAATGTAATTCATTCTTTAATCCAGTTATGTTGCCATGTTCCTCTTTCTGCTGCTATTCACCGCCTTTTCTCCTAACAAACACTAAGGAGCATAGAGAAAATTCAAAAATAAAAGATTGACTTCTTTTCTCTTCCTTTTTTCCCCCAAGGATCTAATTCAATTTAAGATGGTACAAGGGTATTAAATCTAAAAAACCACCAAGAAAAGCGGCTAGAAATAAGTTTTGAAAACTAGTGCACCTAAAATATTTTTTTTTCAAGTACAAATCTGAAAAGGTTATCTAGTTTATAGATTTTAAATTTGGAGAACAAGATTCTGCCTTGGAAGACAGAAGAGGCTTCAAATCCTAGGCCTACAAATGAGTAATCATGGGACCTTTATATAAACCTATATCACCGCAGATGTTGAAAGGTGTTGAAATAGTTCCTCTCAAGGTTTTGGGGATGATTTTCAATATTACACACAATGTCCCAACAAAGCCTATACTGGACCCAGAATCATCTAAGAACTGGAAAACTGTCAGCGCAAAATGATTCTACCTAAACTCCTGCACTGATAGACTTAATCAAACTCTAGCATGACTTCTAGAAGCTTAAAGCTCTGTTCCTAGAATAACCCCAGACCCCCTTAAAATGCCTGCAATGCTTGCCTGACAAAGCTCAGCACTGCCAGGAGAATTTACACCTGTTTCAGACAAAAACTGGTGCTAGGTAGGCCCTGAAGCCCCTCTTTGAGCAGTTACTTTAGAAAGCTTGCAATTATATATGCTCCTCATGCTCCTTGGAAACGCAAATCATCTACCACCCAGAATGGTCTTCTCAAGGACCTAGCGGAACGAACACATTTAAGGAGATAGCTCTCTCACGCAGCCCCTCTGGTAGGGTAAGTAAGAGCCTGACTTCCATTGGCTCCTGGCTCTCACTTGAACTCCCTCTTGTCACACAGGAAGCCTGTCTGTCCTCTGGATAAGCACCGATAGCAAACACAGATGATTGAGTCCCATGGGCCCAAATCCCTTCATGCCCCTCAGTACATTTCCTTTAGCACACCTCAGCATTTAATCAGTCTCCTTCTTTTGTTTTGGCAAAGTTGAGTCTCCGTTGAATCTGGACTCTCCCCTTTGAGGTGGTTTGCAGTGAATACAATTTGTCTTTACCACCTTTTACTAGCATCCACTTCTGTTTCTCTTGGACAGCCTTCACCACCAACAGCAGCAACAATTATCGGAGCTATCACAATGTGCTGATTTTCTAAAAATTTAAATGGCAGGTTAATGAAAAGGAAAATGAGGTATCTGTCTGTGAACAGGGATTTTCTTATTGAATATTGTTATGACTGTTCCACTTTTTTTTTTTTTTTTTTTCAAAAAAAATGTCATATTAGTTACACTAAAGCTAGATACTATTTTCAAGTTTAGTGTTCATCAAACATAACTCTGCACTGGTTACCATGATCTAATCAAAAAACATTTTGTGTTTGAATATCCATATAATCTACTACATAGAATGTGTATACATGTTTTTATATATTCTATAATAATATACAAATATATATTTCTCTACTTAAACATAATATAGTTCTAATTAAAGACCCTAAGGCAGTTCCAAGAAGTACCAAAAATTTCGAACAGATACTTGCCATTTCTAACTATTCTGCACTCTTTTGTAACAAGTTACCAACTCAGGTTCTTATTCCTTTGAGCACTTCTCGAAAATCTCATTAAAGGACATTTTCTTCTCTTCTAGCCCTTTGGCTGAGGATAACTTGTAATAGAGAGGGTGACCTGTATATGTGTGTCTTACTTCTGATGGTATGTGTGAAAGCCAGAGGAGCAAGGGCCATGTCTGATGTGTTTAAACTTTTACCGTCATTATTCTTATTATTGTCTTTAGCAAAGAAAGGTTTTTGCTGGAGTCGCACCCCTGCCATTAGCTACGGGCAAGTAGAGAATTTGAGATGAGCAGCTGAGAAAATAAATGGTAGTTACTCCTCTCCCTAGGTTGGTTTATGTAAAACTGAACAGATAGCGGTTGCTGAAATAAGTGCTTTGGGGCAAAGCCAAGGTCATTTGTAAGGGCATGAGTGTTCTTGGACAAATCTTAGCATGCTCTTTGTCCACTTGATTTGCCGAGGTAGGGGTGTGTGTGTGTGTGTGTGTGTGTGTGTGTGTGTGTGTGTGTGTGTATGCATGCAGGCACATGCTTATGTGCTTTTCTTGAAATGGACTGCAAGATTCTTCTGGAAGGGAAGCAAAGGGGAGATGAAATCAAAGGAGGGAAAGATGTAGCTTGAGAACGGAATGACAAACTAAGGATCAAATTGCCCTACCCGTTACTCAATTTTTATTCCTTTAATCACGTCTTATTAAATTTACTTTATTAAATGTACTATTTGGTGAAGTTTTAGCCAATACCATGTAAGGTACACAGTGATGGCAAAACATCGCTAAGTAGATAACATTGGTTGTTCACCAGTTGCCCTGCTATTTGACACTTGGGTACAAGTTAGGTCTTTTAGATCACTTGCTGGTGACGCTGCTTTATCATCCTGGCCAACTCCTCTCTGAGCCACTCTATAATGCTACCAAAACTAACACTGATGTTGGGCATCTCAAAACCTGGTGCTATAGTACGTCTATCTGTTAGGTATATGGTTTGGTAAGTACACAGACATATCAAGAAATAAGACCTGTAGTCAGGACATGTGGGTCCTAGAGACATAGGATGGTGTATTTGGTAGAAATACTCTGAAAATGGCTCTGAATATTGGGGTTGAGTTCGGGTCTTCTTTCTGCTTCCTACCAATAGAAAGGGATAAACTGATTGGTTAAAAGGGAAAAAAAAATAATAGTATGGCCTTAGTTTTTAAGAACATATGTATTTTTTTTTCAAATAAAGACAAAGGGGGCATCTGTTTTCAATTTTTCAGTGCTAACCTAATGCTAATAACTACGTCAAACTCAAAGTGACCCTGATAGATGTTCGAGAGTGAATCTGCTTTGAAATTTATTCCTGAAGGTAAAGTCTGCAGGGAAATCCAACACTAGCACGTAGGGGATAGCTTCAGATTAGCCCAAAGAATGATAACATGCTTGCACCGGCACTAAGACTCCATGGGCTAGTTAACTAAAATGTGAGTGATAGATAGTCAGAAACTTCGCTGGTGTCAGTTTCTCCTCAGTGTTTCCACAGGGAGCTGTGTCTTTTACTGAGTGTGTGAGGCGATTAAAAATGGTACTGAATTTAGGGAAATAGTGCCTATGTCATGCAGGGACTCAGTTCCCACTCCCCACATAAGAACACAGGATATGGTGAGGCCAAAAAGGAACACCAGTGGGGCCAAAGATAGGGGAGTCATACCACTGTAGTCTCGCTGGCGCCTGCGTTGGAGACACAGGAAGCAAACATCCGCCAGTATCCCAACAAGGGATCTTCCTGCACCACAGTCTCACTGGCAGCTGGACGAGACACAGGAAGTAGGATCCACCCAAATTAGGATCCTGCCCTTTGCTTTTCTGCCTGCCAACCAACCAACAAACCAATGCAGACACGGCAGTTATATCAATGGCTAACTGGCTAACTGGTCACAGCTGATGGCCAACCAGTCACAGCCGATGGCCATCTGATTACAGCTGATGGCCATCTACTACCTGAGCTAGTACCTCTCCACGTGAGACTGAGAGCCTGGAAACTGATTTCTGGGGCTCTGTCTCCACAGCCTAAGTAGCTTCCTCTTCATAAATTAGTAGGTAAATCTTCTATATTCTGTTAAATTTAATATAAATTGAATGGTGATTTCTAAAATGTAGCAACAAAGCCTCATAGAGATAGGGAAATGGACAGGCTGGTCATTTGCAGTCACATATAGATAAATGCAACTATATAATAAATTAATAATATTAGTCCTTATATAGTTATTGATCTTATATAATATTAGTCTTTAGATAGCCAGTGGCAAACTTTTCTCTAGCGTTTTCAAATATCAAGGAAATTTTGCATGTTTTTTCCGAGTTCAACTTTGGTGCTTCATGATACAAGAGAGAGTTAGAAGAACAATACAGTGGTACCTCGGTTTTCAAACATAATCCATTTTGGAAGACCGTTCGAGTTCTGAAACATTGGAAAACAGCCGATAGCTAGGCCTCAGGATCTTGCACTCAGCAAAGCCGTGTGACATTTTTGACTTCTGAGGTGTGTTCGAAAACCGAAGCATTTACTTCCAGGTTTATGGTGTTCGTAAACCAAAATGTTCGTTAACGGAGACGTTCGAAAACCGAGGTACTACTGTAGTTTCCCCAATTTCTAGATGAGAACAGTGAAACTCAGGTATATTTACAGATTTTTTCCCCCCAATGTCATATGTCTACTGTACCTATAATTCTCCCCAGTTTTCTTTCCACCAAACATCCTACTATATCAAAGTTAGAAAACCAATGGAAAGTCAGTTAGGTAGACTTTGGGATGCAAGGCAAGGCCAAGTCCGCTGTGAATGAGCAGAGATTCCTCTGCATGGCCCAGTAACTTCCCCTTGGCTCAGGTTAGCAGTAAGTGTCCACACAGGGAGCACTGCCGTGACAGAAATGAGAGCTCCAGAGTCAAACCAGCTGGGCTTCACCCCAAGGTAATCATTGCCACCTTTAGTCAATTACTTCCCTTCTCCAAATCTCAATTTCCTCAAATGTAAGATGGAAAATATCATAGCATTTCCCTCCAAAGCTTTTTGCAAGGATTTGCTAATTGAGGCGCAGAAAGCATTTGGCAGAATGCCTGGGGTACTGCAAGCTCTCTACAAGTGTTAGTAGTCACCATTATCATAGACGCCTAGCACATTCTTGCAAATGAAAGAAATCTTTCCACATCCACCTATTGTCTCTGGAATTTGCTCTGGTGGGCAGGATGCTTTCTTAGAAATGTGAACCACAGTATGACTTAGAAAAGTGTGTGTGGGGAGGTACTATTTGAAACCCAGGATCGATGAGCTTATTGCTTTGCATACTACTTTAGCAACTTTTGAAATACACATGGAGAGTTCTGGAACACATGGTAAAAGAAGTAAGCTAAAATGCACTTCATAATGAAGTAACAAGGATTCTAATCTTCCTTAGAAATGAAAGTGGAGACAGTGGTGGGAGGAGGGAGGGTGGTGGAAATAGGAGAAGAAAGAAAAAGATCCAATTAGACGATTAGAGAGAATTTCCAGGAACTCACTGGTAGGTAGGAGGCTAAATAGAACAAAAGTTAATAACATACCAGAAAAGACTGAAATATTTGAGGACAGTGATTTTTGAGACTAACATTTTTGGACTGTTTGTGAGTCTCAGTAAAAGTCGGCTTCATGAATCAACCATGTTTTCGTGATGCATTGTGCAAACAGGGAGGAAAGAGGGCTGGGGTTGGAGGGTGTGGTAAGCAGTGGGGTGAGGGGGAAAGAGGGTAATAGCTACTGGAGGCTTCTCAGCAATTAAGGACGGAAACTCATGGGGCAGGAGCCACAATTATGTAAGCCCACCTGAGAAAGCTCTAAATGTCCAAGGGACATAGAATGCAGAAATTACAGGAAATAATGACTCCAAAAGGCCAGAGGAGGTGGAGACATCTGATTATACACATATAAGGTGCACACACTCATTAAAGCAAGCATATCACACATGTAGATATTTTTATACAACTGTATCTTTTATGTCTATTGTTTTCTATTTAGTTTACTGAATTCATAAGTCCTTTTGTTACTCCAATTTAAATAAGCAGAAAAATGGATTTATTTCCCAAAGCTCTTTGTCCCCTCTGCATCGAAAGAAACATAATGGCTAGAATTTTACATTGATTACTAGACTTTATAATACTCTTCTTTGACACTATCTAGACATGTCTCTAAATCTCTGTGTTGTGATATTTAAAGAGCAAGTAGCACTGTGAATGGGATAACCCAGGTGAGAAAGGCTCAGCCTTAGCATGCCCCCTTCCTATCCATTTCCTGGAGTGCCAATTCAGTGAGTGATCCTTTGCTACTCTATTCAACTGTATCTCACCTGCATCTCTAACTGGGCTTCCACAGCAGCAGCCAACATGCCTGGTTTCTAGAGCTTCCTGATTCCTTACAGACTAGTAGTTAAAGAGCCCAGAGAGGCTGCTGCAAAATGCTAATCTCACCTATGTTAAATAAAGCATGGCAATCTGATGGCTTCTTATAGATCAAAGTTATAGTTTTCATTAGAGAGGCAACCTATAGTGTCATCCAAGTGCCTAAATTGTTTTAATCTAGGAACAATGGAAGAGTGGATACTATTGACACTATTAATATTATTAAATTGCAACATATTTTGCTGATTGACAATACCAATTAACAGTTCATAATCTGTGTCAGATATTTTTCTAAGAATACGGTTGGAATTATTCTCACTACAACCCTATGAGGGATGAACTAATATTTTTCCCACTTTATGGATAAGGAAACTGAGGCTTAGAGGTGAGTAATAACTTTAGTAAGGGTGTACCACTGGGAAGTGGCAAAATCCAAGTCAGAACCTGTGCTCTTTACTACTACTCTGAATTGCAGAGTAAAGCTGAACAATAATGTCACCTGTCAACTCAAGCCTTCTATCATGTCACCTGTCAACTCAATCCTTCTCTCTG
The DNA here is from genome assembly GCF_036562045.2 of Rhinolophus sinicus. NCBI lineage: Eukaryota > Metazoa > Chordata > Mammalia > Chiroptera > Rhinolophidae > Rhinolophus > Rhinolophus sinicus. The sequence goes on from NC_133753.1 coordinate 17,575,368, forward strand.
CTTGTAGAAGAGAGAAAGTGTCACCTTCATCCCTGGGACCCAGAAGCAGTACTTTGCACCTCCATTCTTGTCCAAGATCAGAAAAGAGGGAGGAGGGAGCTGAAAACAGCCCACATGCAACTCCATCCATCTGATATGCCAGTCCAGCCTGTACTGCATGTCACTCCATATCAGGCAGAAACCGAGGCCAAATTAAATCCGGTTGTCAAGACACCAGATCTGCAGCAAGTAGAGATGCTCTTTATTCTTTATGTGAAAGCTCTGATTGAAAAGACAAAAATAATTTAATCAGTCATTCTGCACTGCTGCTCTGGTAGCTCCAAAGTTTTTGACTTGCTTTTCCCTTTTGCCTGCCCCCTTTCTTTCAAATACCAACATGCACGGCTTTGTTTGAGACAAGCCCTCCCAGCTAAGCTTCAATAATTAGATGACTCCCACATTGTGGGAGTAGCTCTTAGAAGTCAGCAGTTTATGAAGCTGAGCAGACAGGCAGGTGCTGGACCAGAAAGGGCACACTTTTCCAGGGTTGGCTCAGAGTCCTCACGATGCTTTAAAATTTGATGGTCTGAAGCGGAAATGCCAGTGAAACCTGCAGGTGATAAAGCAAGATAGTTCCACAGTGCCAAGCACTCAGTCCAAGGGACACAGAACTCGAGGACAAACATGCAGTTGGAGGACCTGGGATTCTTGTCCGAATCACTCTCAGTAGCCACTGAATTAAGGTCAGAAGACGATGGCAATACCTTACCAGAGGCAAGACAAGCCTCTCTTAGCAAGACTCACTCAGAAGTAGGTGCCCTGGTCTGGGACTTTGGTAAAATCAAAGGATGTAAATAACTATTTGCCCTATGTTGATGAACTGAAAGTAGTAGAAGTAAGAGTTGTTCATCCATGGCCGAGATTTCTTTGTAGTGAGACAAAGCGAGAACCTTGGGAAAGTGGTTGACTTTTACAAACAAAATGTGAAATGAGTTACTCCACTATCACCACATGGAAACTCGTAAAATTCTTCACGTGGGTTCTTACTTGCTTGTCTAGATGTCATTGCAGCTACCAAAAGAGAAGCTGAGAAGGGCTGGGTTTACACATTTCAGGTGGATTCAGGTCACGTCTTAAAAAAATGTTCACCTTGGATTGCATAGTAATTATATGGTGTTGTTTTGTTTTTCTCCCTCCCTTGAGCCTATGAGCTCCTCTTCCACATCACAGTGTCTTATTTCTCTTATTACCCTGGTGTCTGTTATTGTGTCACAGACTAAGTACTCAATAAATACTGTGATGAAATGGCACTTCAAGGACAATCACGATTTGGGCATCTTCTCTGAAGGGCTTTACATATGCAGTCTCTAATCCTTACAGCATGCCTTCAAAATAGGATTTGTTATCTGCATTTTATAAAACAAGGAAATTTAAGCTAACAATTTAAGCAGATGGAGGAAGATTGCACAACTAGTAAGAAGTAGATCAAGGATTCAAATACGAGTTAAGCTGAGGTCATAACACAAGTTTTTCCAATAGAAGAATGTTAAAATAATGAAGAAAAATAAAGGAGGCCAGAATCCTGCAATTGCTACAAAGCCCTGATGTGACCTTCAGCAAAACATTTAACCTCTCTGCCTCAGTTACAATTCTGTAAAATGTAATAATCACTTACTGTCCAAGGATGGCAGTTAAATTAGATAATCTCTTGAGAACATTTTGGCTTTGGAAAAACACATTCTTAATCACTATTTCTCTTTGATTAACATGAAGTCCTTATCTAAGACAATATTGAAATGTCTTTCATCACCCAAGTAAGAGAGTTATGCTATGACACAAGCATACTCTAAAACTGTTCCGTTTGTTCTCGTGTGTAAATATTTTGTATACCTTTGACTCAAACTTAGAATTCTTTATCTTAAAGATTTTATACCCAATGACTCAAGAGATCTGAAGCAGATGGACAAAAGCTCCTAGGAAGCCAGCTTTCTTGAATAAATTCCTCTTATTGGCCATTAAATATTAATGAAGACAGAGGGTGGAGAATGAGAAAGTTAAAATACCACATAAGCAGGTTGTTCGATTCATGTTTCCCTTGCACAGAAGCATGAACTTTTGAATAAGCACAAAACAAAACCAAAAAGAAGCTCTATTAAAAAACACTTTTCTTTCTTTCTTTTAGTAGTCAGACAGAAGTTAGGCTAGAGCTTCCTGGTCACCAAAGGCAGGGGTCAGGGAAGAAGGGAGGCACATAGCTCAGGGAAAATAGCCTTCAGGACCACACTCAGGTCAGGTGAAAAGGGGATAAGCATGTGCTTCAAAACTCATCAGAACACTGAGTCCTGGTCTTTGAAAAACTTGCTGAATGATTGGGGTCTAACTAATGATTCCTTTCTTCACTCCTTTCATTGTCCTTCAAACTACTCACAGTCTGTCTTCCAGCCCTACCTTTCCAATGAGTGTTCTACCTGTAATAATCAGGTAACACATGACTTCTGCACTCACAATTACAAGTGCAGGATAGACACTGGTGGGAGAAAAACTAGATTAGGTGCCGTGTTAAATCTATGTGTGGGGAGGAGGTGTGATGTCACAATTTGTGCATGGGTCCAGGCTGTGTTGAACAGGGAGCTGTATCTTTGGAAGGTCAAAAATCCTTCTTTATCTTGTTAACTGTACAATCTGCATCACCATGCATATAAGTGGATATTAAATAAATACCTGTTGATTGAATAAAAGAATTACGGAATGAATGAATATAACTACAGTAAGTATTTCACAACACACACACACACACACACACCACACAACTCAGAGTGAGACTATTTCTTCATCATGGCTTCAATGTGACTAGAGACCAATCAGTATAAATAAATTCAAAGTGATGTAACATATTTAGTCCATCATTAGAACATTTATACTTCCAAGGAAGACCTTGGTATTCATCAGACCAATGGGACCTCAGCTTAAATGTAAATGCCAAAGTAAGCCAGAGTATGACATAGATTTGACTGGTCTCCTCTGTCGTTCTCCAAAAGGAGTAAAATATATAGACTTATGTTTTATCAGTTTTAAGTTTAGGGCTGACATTCATCACTGCTCTTAGATGGCTTAGGAAAAGGGACTCTACAAAGACACACCATGGCTTTTCTTTTTCCTCCTACCTGCCTGTACTTTGCACTTTTATAAGGCATTTCGGTCAAGGTGTGATGGAGTCTAGCTTGGCTAACATCATCAACGAGAAGGCGTTAAATGAGCCATCTAAAGGATTGTTGTTCCCAGGCACCATCATCCCTACTCTGTCTCCTCACATATGGGAATCACTATGGAAGGATTTATGCTGCTATGCCTTTGAGCGTCACAATCAGCTCTCAAGTATACGTTCTCAATTTAGGATTTGTCCAGTGTTATCAAAACTCACCAACCCTGACAAAATATGGCTTATACTCACAGCTGAAGTTTATTTTAATCCAAAGAATACAATTAGAAAATAAACAGGAAAAGAGCCAAGATTATTTTTCCTTTTTTTTTTTTTAATTAGAGGCTTAGAACTCTGATACCAATCAGTGTTTGATAAACAGAGATGGCAGTGGGAAAACAATCAAATAATGGATGTAAAAGTCATCATCAATGCAAACCATATTAAGTTACTCATTTTATCAGCCTGTCCTAACAGTGTCCAAATAAACTTTGGGCTTGTAAGAGAGATTGTTGACTAGGAATAGGGAACAATTAGGAAAAACATTTTTCTTTTTATTTCTTAATTTATGAACTGGAAACACTGTCAGTTGCATAACCTATAACGATTCCCTCAAATTCTTACTAATAAAATCCTGATTTTATTTATCTCAGCAATCTACTCATACTCAGTATCCTTTACCACTAGGCATAGCATTAGCTGTTCAATGAGATGAACCAATCTTTTCCTGGGAAATCTTCCTTTTCTAATAAAAATGTTAAGGCATAACTGGTACCTACCTTTCCTTTTATACTTACTTTGAACATGAACATGACGTTTGAGGTTGTGATAATGACATAACAGGCATGAGAGTGACACCAACATAGTAAGCATGACAGAAGGAACATTCTTGGGTCCCAGATGACATCGCTGAATGACTCAACTTAATACTTGTAAATGTCTATACCTCTTATACTTTGTGAGGGAAATTAACAAATAAAACAAATGAACAAGCAAGACACGTGTTTGCTTAAGTCACATATGTATGTGGTTTAATATTTAATAGGACATGGTTACTGTTGTACCGATATAAATTCATCCTCTTCTTTCCATGTTGAATGCCAAGGTTCTAAACTAGGCTATGATTTTTTTCTTATTTAGTTATTGCAATAACTTCTCTACCTCAATATAATTATTTCTAGATTTAAGTTTTAAAACACTCTCCTCCTATTGAAACTAGAAGCTCCGTTGAAAACACATACCTGATAATATCACCTACCTATATAATTATCTTCAAAACTTTCTCCTGGCTCTTATGATAGTCTAGACATCTTTGGGGTCTGTAAGGCCCTGCTCACCAGCCACCATTCTCTCCCTGCTGCATTCCACAGTCTTTTCACACAGCACCAATTATTCCTCCTAGATGTCCCCAAGCCTTGATAAACCTTTGTTTCCTCTTTCACCCTGTTAATCTCAATCATTTTCCCATCTCAGCTTGGAATTGACTTCAACTGAAAAGTGGCAATCTTTGTTGCCTCACAGCATATATCCATTTTACCTTCCAGCCAGGACTCTTACCTGACAGCCAGGACTCTTGCTTTTGCTGAGACGTCTGCCTTGTCCCCATGGCGTCCATGTACCTCAGTACAGGACCTTTCCAAGCTCATGGAGTGGCCTGATTTTAAAGCAGCCATACTATCTGTCTTTCCAGTGAATAGTGTGGGAAGCCAAGCTTAAATTAATTTTTCACAGCATTCTTGTAGCTGTGAAGGATGTTGATGTGGAGACAGGCCTGTTACTTAGTTTGGGCTAACGAAGCACAATGTGAAGTTTATGAAGGGTTTCTGGGAAATTTTTTCTTCATTCTGCAAAAACAGACACTGAAGTAGACCTCCTTCTTCCTCCTTATGTTCTGTGTGGGTGTAAAGCTACAAACTGCCACAGTCATTTATTCCCAGAGGGAGGACAGCACTCTCAGCTAGAAGGAGTCTCAGACAGCTGAGTGTGGACAGAAGACATGGAACAGCAGCCACTGAGTTAAGCGACCTCTGAACTCTGCCACATTTTGGACTTCCATCTATGTGATCTGTACTAGTTTCCCAGGGCTGATGTAACAAAAAATCCTACACTGTATGTTTTAAAACAACACAAATGTATTATTTCACAGTTTAGGAAGCCAGGAGTCCAAAATCAAGGCATCTGTCACGTGGCTTCCTTCTGAAGGCCCCAACAGAGAGTGGATCCCTGTCTCTGCTAGGTGCTAGTGGTTGCCTACAATTGTTGGTGTCCCTAAGCTTGGTTCTGCAGCACTCTAATTTCTGCCTCCATTTTCACAGAACTTTTTCCCTCAGCATGTGCTTCTCTGTGTTCCTGTCCCCAGATCTCTCCCTCTTTATCAGGACACCGTTATTGGATTTAGGGCCCACCCTAATCCAGAATGACTTCATTTTAACTTGATTGACTTGATTATATTTATCACAAAAACAAAACAAAACAAAACAAAACAAAACAGAAAACCCTATCTCCATATCACATTCATAGATACTAAGGTTAAGACTTCAACATTCATTTTCAGGGACAAAATTCAACACACACGAGCCATGATATTTCTTGCTTTTAAAACACTTTGTGTCATGGTTTTTATTATTTGCAGCTGAAGATATCTTAATTCATACTCCCGCCTTACCCTGCCTTCCAAATTTGGGGTGTTCTTCCTTATGTTCTCTTATAAAATGTGGCTTACCCATCATTGAACTTAATTCATTGTGCTCTGGTTGCTTTTGGATTTTTTTCTTTCCCTTAGTCTCTGCACTGTTAGCTAACACCCTTTGCCTGTCTCATTCACAATTTTGTCTGCAATACTTAGCAGGAAACCTGATACATATTTTGAGCTCTATAAATATTTGCTAAACAAATAAATAAAATTTCAGAAATACATAAAAGTAGGAAGTGCTTTTAAATTCTCAAAAATACCACTATCCATTTGAAAGTTCTGTAAATATATTTGTGTAAATCCTTTCAGCATTTTTATACGAACGTTTTTCATTCCATAATTACAAGTGTAAAATTGCATGTCCTGCTTTTTCATTTTATATAACACAAATTTTATATGTTATTGCAGTCTTCACATGTTTTTTAAAATAGTTGTGTAGATCCCATTATATTCTTTTATAAGAATGTACTTAAACATTCCATGAAATTGGAACATCGAGTCTATTTTTGGACTTTTTAAAGTTTTCTGAAATTTATCAGTCTTTCTGCATAATTTTTTTTTAATATCTAGGAATATTTCCTTAGCACCAGTGTAAAACTGACTTAGGTAAATTAAATTTTAAAGCCCCCGAAGGGATGCAGGAATTCATGGAATGGAGAGGGCTATTTTAGGGACTGGAAAAAATCGAGAAGGTTCCCATGAAAGTGGAAGAAAACAAACCAGGTTAGGGAGCAAGCAGACTGTGGACACTCAAGAATTGAGGAGTGAGAGTGAAAGTGAGAGCCCAGACCTCTCCCTCAGAGCTTAACGTCACACTGCAGAATGTCACTCATCAGTCAAGTCACAGTGTTTGAACTCAGGGTCTCCCTAGGTGTTATCTGACTCCTAAGAAATCAAGTAGAGACAAACTCAAGTGTAAGATATAAGGGTGGAAATACAACTACCTTACGACCCAGCAATTCCACTCCTGGGTATTTATTCAAAGAAATCCAAAGCACTAATTTGAAAAAATATGTGCACCTGTATGTTTACTGCAGTGCTATTCACAATAGCCAAGGTATGGAAACAACTGAAATGCCCATCAATAATGATTGGATAAAGAAATTGTGTCACATTTATACAATGGAGTGTTACTCTGCCATAAAAAGTAATACCATTTGCAACAACATGAATGGACCTAAAGAATATTATGCTAAGTGAAATAAGTCAGACAGAGAAAGACAAATACCATATGACCTCACTTATATGTGGAATTTAAAGAACAGAATAAATGAGCAAACAAAACAGAAATAGATTCAGAGATACAAAGAAAAAAATGATGGCTGCTAGATGGGAGGGGGTTGGAAGATGGGGAGAAGGTGAAGGGATTAGAAAATACAAATTGGTAGTCACAAAATAGCCAAAATGATGTGAAATACAGTATGGGGATTATAATCAATAATGTTGTATAGATTATGTAGCGTACCAGGTGGGTACTGGATTTATCGGGGGATCACTTCATAGATTGTGTAGATGCCTGACCACTGCGCTGTACACTGAAGCTGATGTAGAATAATTTTGAATGTCAACTATAATTCTCTCTCTCTCTCTCTCTCTCTATATATATATATATATATATATATATATATATATACACACATATATATATGTATACACACACACACACACATATATGTATATATTCACACACACACACAAAAAGACATTAGGGTGAAATGCCGTACAGTTTTCTCTTCCTGGCATCCCATCACTGAATGCATTTATAATAACATATATATTTAGCTTACTTTGGGGACATATTCAATGGTAACCTACAAGTAAGCCATGAAAATATCATGCTAGATAAGGGTTCTTTGGTGAAAAAAATTCATAGACTGAAATTGGTAAAAAAAAAAAAAAAAAAAAATCATGGCCTTACATTTTCAAAACAAACTTAAAGTTATTAAGTGGATTGAATATGAAGCAGTGGACTTTGGGCTTTTTCTCTTAAGAAAGAGTAGAAAACAGGAATGAAAGCCTCCTTTGACAGTATTGTTTATTTCTAAACCTTTTGTATGTTTGTATTTTCAGCCAAACTCTCAGCTCTTCATCTGTAAAGCAGTCGCGATTGTTAAGGAGTACCTCAGAGAAATGAATTCAATGCTAAAGGTTGGCTAGTGGTTGTTGTCCCCGGTCCTGCCACTTCCTTGCTTTGTGATTCAGAACAAAATATACAGCAACTTTTTTTTCCTGGGATTTGATTCCCACATTCAAAGATTGAAATGATTGGACATGATAATTGTCTAGATGCACTGCCCTCTAAAAACCTTTGATTCCAAACGATGCAAGATATGAAGCTAGACAACAAATTTACATTTGTTGCATATTGATTGTATCATGGCAGTAAAGTAATAAACCATAGTCCCAAAGAGTTAATTTTGAAGAGTAAACTTCCATTCAATTCACTGAAGTAGCCTGGGTTCTTGGCAATCAGATAAATGAAAGCTGAAATTGTTTACAGGAAAAAATCCAGCATGCTTGAAAGTTGTTCATGGTTTATCCTAAAGAAAAATGCCTTTTCTGAAATCCACATATTTCCTCCATAATGGAAACAGTTTGGACTCAACTATATATAATCACTGAGCATCTGTCAAAAATAAAATGTTAAGGAAGATTTTGCAAATATGTCTTACAAATATCATAGAAATGGAAATGCAGCTGGCACCATGGAAATGGAGAACACAAAGAAAAGCAATGACATTTGGATTATTCAAGAAGTCCCCCCACTCATTCATGCATAGTCTGAGCTCTACTGATTTTGCTCTACTGAATTGAAGTATTTTAACATGACATTTTTGTTTTGCCTCCAAGGCTCTAAGAGAAAATGGACTCCAGGATTATTACTGTTCTACAAATTTGAGGATACTGGGGTGGTGGCTGTAGTTCAAAGAGTCTACATAGGCAGATGGCTTGTTATGTGTATGTAGCCACATATTTTTAGTCCTTTATTCGTTCTTCCTCAATGATAAGATTTAGAAGAGGCTGTTCTAAGTGAACCTAACATATCTGAGGGTAATCTTTTACAGATATTGAATTTCAAACAACCGGGCCCTGCATATATATAATGGCATCCAACTCATTAGAAATTTTAGTAATTATTTCAGGTAGCTCGTTATGATTATACCATATTGGGAAAATGCTAATCCCTGTGATACATGCAGTCTTCTATAATTTTATTAAGAAGTTAATGGTTAGTGAGGACACATAAGTTAGATGTGTGTAATTAGCTATCCTTTATCTATTATCATTCAGTCAGGTGTCATTGTCTATTCCCTGACTAGTTCAAATTCTCTCCCCTCCTATTGTCCTAAAAGCTTTACTTTTTAGTGAAATGAACACAACTAAGGCTAGCGGTTGGGGGAATAGGGAAATCTGAGTTCTAATTGTAAAACCAATACTTCAAGAAGGGTGGCCATTAGCAAATGCTTCAACACTTCTGAACCTTAGTCTTTCCATCAGTAAAATGGGATTACTGACAATTTCTTGTGGTTTCTAGGATTAAGTAAAGCAATGCATGTGGAACATCTAGTCCAGGGTCAGAAGCATAAGTAAGAAGCAATGCCATGTCTGAGTCCCTGCCCAAACCTTCCTCCTCTCCCATCTACTTTCTTATTGCCTTTTGATAACAAAATTCCTTAACAGAATTATAAATATTGACTGCTTTACTTCCTCATCTTTCACCTTCAAAAAATATTTTACTTCAAGAAATTCCACAAAAAAAAAGGAGGAGTCCATCGAGACAGGGTGGACGTTACCAAGATAGGGGTAAAAAAATCCTCAGACTTTGATTTTGAAACAAGACTACTGGTGAAATGACCATATTCCAACTAAATGATTTGTTTTAGTAAAAGTAGAAAAATACCCTAAACAATATACTTTAAATTAACTTTAAATATTCCCTGACATAAGATTTCTATGTATAATAAACTCTGCTTAAAAATAATTTTAAAAAATATGCATGTAATATATTCAGGACTACATGCATGACTTATGCAGCACAATTAAAAATATGTCCCACATCAATAGATAATCTTATGATCACCCCTCCTAATTATGCATCTTAGGCAAATAAACAACAGGAAGAAAAAGGGAAATTCAGTTATGCTTACATTCACTGTCCTATGAATTCTGTATCAAGTAACAAGAATTGATCAATTTTATGAGATTAGTATAATTTAGCTATTCCAGCAACTGCAATCTATCCCTAGAGAATCATTGTTCTGGAGACGAATGCTCACTTAGTAGAGACTTACCTCTGTGTTTGAGATCAAACTAGTAAATGCAAGTGTCTCGTTTCTTTACAATTGATTTTAATTCCATTAACGATTAGCAACTCAAACTAGTTTAGTTCCCTAGAAATCAGAGAAAGGGGCATATAGGGAACTACCAGACAAACAACTCTGCCTGGTGCATAATATCACACCTTTAAATTATGAAAGTCTAGGAATAACTCAAGTGTTAGGTAGTTTTAAAGATGCAGGCCATGTGGAATTGACAAAAGAGTGGTTAAGAAAGCTGTCACATTACTTATGGTTTGCATACAAGATCAGATACACAATCATGTGTCCTGTATTTGAAAGGATACAGGATTCTGTTAGCATTTTGAATAGCTTGGACCCATAAACACTGAACTAAGACTAGAATGAAACAGTCCAACAGTCATTCTCTTTCAGCCAGAGATATTGGGAGTGGGAAGACCAGAACTTAGCTTTTAGGACATACTTCTAAACCATACCACCAGCTGCTTTTGAGTGCAAGTCTCTATCTCAGGGACGCCCACCATACCCTCCTACTAAAATACGGGAGGAAGAGCAGTCAAGTGTGGGTCTCAGGACAAACTGTGGGTTCTGAGACAAGATGCAATTTCCTGCCAGTTCATCTTGGGACTGGAGGAAGGAGCCGAAGGATCCAAACCTCTCCTTGAACTTTCCCACATGACTAACAACTTTTTCCTACTTGGAGTTTTAAAACTGTTGAGTCTCTGAACTGCTTTGCAGGCTCCCTCTATATAGAGCTAATGTAATATTGGATTAAAAAGTACCATGTGATTTCTCTGCCCTATGGAGCCAGAAGGCCACTTGCCCTCTTTACCTCAAATCTGGAGACTCTGAGGAGCTTCCAGCTCAGGTTTAGATGAAGTTGACACAGATGAGAAAAATCCTTCTGCCTCCTAATTTCCTGATACTTTCCCCTATTTTTTTTTCCTGTACTTATAACACCTGTTTTAGTACTACACAAGACTATTTCTAGTGTTAAACACAGCTTTTCAAATACTAATTAGAATTATTTCTAGTGCTTATAAGATTAGAACAAAGTACAAAACCCTATATATGACCTAAAATTGTGGACTTTGTGACATAGAAGAGGCCTCAAGAGCAGCTAAACTAGGTTTTTTTCCTTTCTGCTATAACCTGAGTTGTGTCCTCCCAAAATGTGTATGTTAAAGCCCTAACAGACAGTGTAATCATATGTGGAGATGAGACCTATAAGGAGAAAATGAAGATTAAATGAGATCCTAAGGGTAGAGCCATGATTCCATAGGATTCACGAATGAGAAGACAGAAGAGAGCTTGCTCCCTCTGTCTGCCATATGAGAACACAACTGAAAGGGGATCATTTACAAGTCAGGGAAAAATTCTCAGCAGGAACTGAACTGGCCTGAGCCCTTATCTTAGCATTCTCAGCCTCCAGAGCCTGTAAATAAATGTCTATTATTTAAGCCAACCAGTCTGTGGCATTTTCTTAGGGCAGCCCAAGCTGACTAAGATATCCTCTCACCCTTTCCTATCAGTTGCCAAATATAATTTTGCTCTAGGTTAAGACCTTCACTGGTACTTACATAAATTTCTGTAATCACCTCTTAATTGGTCTTCCTCTTCAGTCTTTCTTCTTCTAATATGTAACCAGCATTTGCTCTAATCTGTTTCTTTTCTCACTTGCCTGTCCTTAGTCTCTTAGACTCTTCATCTTTAAGATAATGACAAACTTGTAGAGTCTGATTGTCATCAAATTTGAATTTTTTATTCAAGCAAAGGTTTGAATAAGGTCCTCCATTCATCAAAGATGTACAGTGGTGCCGCATGACAAGTAGACATATTTGAAATCACTTGCCTTGATCTGCGACATTTGCCCACTCTATCTTCAGACTGCCTTTCCATGTATGTTAAGTTTTTCTCTCCATCCCACAACTGCATGTTTTACAGCCTAATGATATTGCTTCTCCATCCTCATTGCTTTGCACAGTTGTCCCCTTCAGTGTTAAAGCTTTTGGCGTCACAACAGATACCATAGTCTATATTGTTTTACTTTTCAATTCAATTTTAAAACTTTAGAGAAAAGGGACCATTAACTTTAAACAAATATACCACTAGAGATATTCTGAAAATAGCAATAAAGATCCCAGTGCAAGAAACCATGTTTATGAGACACATATACACATACTTCTGTATAGAAGACCTAGCTAAATTGGGAAGAAGAAGAGCAAGAAGATGAAGGAGGAAAGGGACGAGGAAGAGGAAATAATTTAGCTGAGGAAAAAAAGACTAGGCTCTAAGAGACCAAGGATTTTCACTACTTAGTGGTAAAGATTTGGAAATACTACTAAAACACAATAAGAAGTGGATATCAGAATATTACTGTATCATAATCATAAAAGTAGCTACAGAGAAACCTACATATAATTCACATTTCACAGTATAGCTTTTAAGTCACTCAGGAACAAAATACTTACCTGGAAAGTTGCAAATGAAATGAACAAAACAAAAGAGGCTTCCGGGTATTGTTATTGGTAGATTTGGGGTCCAAGTAAACCATGCATGACACTTGTAGTGAAGATGCTGACTCTCAATGAGAAAACATATTTTGTCCAATCCTGGATGCTTCTTATAGCAAGAGGCAGTGAAAGAAGATCCCCATTCTTATTCCCACTAGGTTAGTGGCACTCTCTCCTCTTTCCACAAGAATCTAAAGCTGTGGATTTAGAGGTTCACCTTGAGAGCAATGTATAGATAAGAATAAAGAGAATATATTCTTAAGCTGTCAGTCACTTCTGAGTGCTAAAATACAATCAACATCAGGGCTAGAAGGAAGAGACCTGGAAACAGGGGCCATCGGAAGTCTATAAAGGGAACTTGAAGGGAGCAGCTCTTCTTCTAGATAAACAGAATTCAAGGACATAATCTTTCTTTTCACTCTTGTAGTGGATGGGTGTGGGTGAAGCTGGGATTGTTTTCCCTTCTTACCCGCGTGAAGTTCAGTGATATACAAATAGAATTCTATTGTGAAAGCCCTCATTAAACACACACACACACACAAAAAAAAATAGTTCATCTAACTAATCACTTAATTTTATATACCCAATAATTCATTTTTCTTCTTCTTCAATGAGGTTGTGTGTTTATATTTCTCATGGTGACAACAAGAGCCAGGCATCTACCTTCAACTATCTTCGCGCAGGCTGCAAATCTTTCATAGTTTGCCAGTGTCATTTCAGATGGTGGTGGCATTTGATAAAATTTGCCAGTGATTTTACAAATAGCCTTTTATAACTAAATCTAACCAATAAGCAATATGAAGTCTTAATCTGAATTATGACCTTCCTATTATTGTAATGGAATAAAATTCAGGCACTTCCAGCTAATGAAATCTGTCTTATCCCTTTGACAATTTCCCACATCTGCATCCATAACCTTAAACCCAGACAGCGTTCTCCATGCAGCAAACACACTTACTATGGGGAAGAAATTGAATTTGGTCGTGCATCTGATCTTAATTGGCCAGGTGTCCAGGGAGGACATATATAGCACTGATCACTGAAGGGAAGGGTAGATCTAGCCATTTATAAACAAAGGGGAAGGAACAGTTAGTTTTACTGTCCCCAGTGGACATAAGGAAACTATTGTTATGAGTTAGCATATAAAATGAATTATAACAGAATCTAATAATCTTTCCCAAATGATTGATCCACTGGTCCACTAAAATGAGCATGTCTGTTTTAGCCAACATTCTGAGTTGTTTCATGAAATGTCTTTCTCAGAATGAAATCCAGTGAACAAAAGTACTGTTTGTTGCCCCTTTGGAGTAGCTCATGCGTGCTTCTTATAATGACCTGTAGCCACTAAGGGAATGACAGACTTATTTCTACCCTGTCTGCCATCCTTATCTATAGTTTAACTAGGTTGCCATATAGATGATATTCTCATGGTAGTCCAAAAAGCTTCCCTGGATTGAAAAAAAAACAAAACAAAACAACAACAAAAAAACCAACTTTCTCACTTACTATTGTCGTGGTGACTAAAATGCTACTCTCTATGCAAATGGACCATTCAGTCTTCATTCATTCATCAAACATAGTGAGTACAAAGTATATGCCAAACCATGCCCTAAAATTAAATATAATAGCAAACAAGAAACAGAGACAAAGAATGAAGCTTCAAATTTCAGAGCTCCATGTCTAATATAAGAATGGAGAAAAATACACAATTAAATGCATTGAAAAGAGGTCTGGAATTATAAGGAAGGGATGGCATGATAGTGCCATTAAGGACTTTTTACTTCAAATTTTCTTTCCAAGAGTCTTTTTTTTTTCTTTAATTTACTTATTTTTTATTTTTTTATTTTTTTTTTTACAATTGTTACTACTTTTGTGAGAGGAGATGCATTATTATTATGGGGACATTTAGTACCTTCATGCTTCATGATAAAGATACTACTACCTTCTAATAGTAATTGGAAGATCTACATTTTCTCCCAATTATTTTTGTTAACTAACTGTGAAACACTGAGAAATTTATTTTTCTAGGAAAAGCAAATATATATGACTATACATATAATCTGAGGAGTTCTATATTTCTAGTAGAATATGAGTAATAATGACAAAATAACGATAAACTGTCCTTCAGAGTGAGTGAAACCTGATTTTTCTTCTCAATTTTATTTCAAATGGAAATATTTTTGCATAGCATTTAATTACTTTGAAATCAATTCTTATCTTGCAGGTTTGTGAGGATTTATTAATATTTGTATTAAAGTATCCAGTAGAGTGCCTATCACCTCATTTGTCATTTGCTCATCGCCCTCCACCACACACACACACACACACACACACACACACACACACACACACACCTTACCCATCTCCTCTTACAACTAGCTGAGGTCACATCACAGGTAAAAGCCAGGATGAAGAATATACACATGTGTTCTTTGTTAGGACAGGTTGTGATAGCTTCACGGAAATGTTTCAAGCATAGAGGGAGATTGGCCAAGGGAGGTCCATTGACTTTGAAGCACATCGAGTTAAGATACCACCCAGATATGGGGAGAGAAAGAAAAGAAGCTTGCAAGATTTGTCAAAGGCACATGCTGTGTTTTTGAAGTTTCTTTCACTTGATCCATGGGCATACATTTATTGAGAGATTTTTGTTGCTCATTGATCTTTTAGGCAATACAAGTGGAGAATGCAAAATAAGTCCAAAAAAGGTATAATTGTATAAATTGACCATTTGACTCATACCAACAATGTGTTTTACATTCTTATTGAACAGTTTATGACATGTACAATAAAATGCATGTTTTCTTATGGCTATGTAACAAATTGGACACAGTTGCCATTGCAACATTAATTTTATATACAGAAAAGTTATACATGTATGCATGGAATCATCATAGAAGTGAAAATATATATACTCGTATATGTAATTATAAAACATTTCTAGTTTATGATAGAGTTTTATCTCCTGTTAATTGTCTTTATTATTTTTCAACTTTAGGGCAGCCAACTTGATCCTTAACCTTCTGTATTATTCTGTAAAAATAAAAAATGGAAAAACCCTGCAATATTTGAAGGAAACATCTTAGCTTAATAACCTAAAAAAGAAAACTGCAAAAAAATTATGTTCTACTCAAGTTCAGTTATTCAGAACTTCTAACGGTGGCATTTGTAAAAACAATAGAATTCTAGAATTTATACTTCTTAACTGCTAATCTGCCAATTACTGTCTCTGACTCTAGACAAGCGCTCTTTTTGTGTTTTAGTTTCATAACCTTATAAAATAATGAAACAATAATCCTTAGCATATATACCTAACATGAGAATTATAACAGTCAAATGATAAAATGCATATGGTAATTCCTTTTAAATTGCAAAATACCTTAAAAATCAGCATTATTCTTTCTATCAGACAAACCCGTTTGGAACATTTCAAATTATACTGATTGATTCCTAAAGGAAAACATTTTTGTCTCTTGATTGAGAAACTACTGAAGATTTGTTTCTAATAATCAACTGTTTACACTTCATTTGTCCTTACTCAGTTTCAGCCTATTAACAAATGACTTCCTCATAAAATTTTCCCTTTGGGTATTCATGTTTTTCTGGGTTTTCTACTACAGTGATGATTATTGTGGTGTATTTAAAATTTTTAATAATTTAATAATCATGGAAGTAATAAGACCATGACTTTTGAGCTCATTCAGAGGTATCTCTCAGAAAGAACTAGTAAGCATTTTGCAAACGATAAATGAAAGTCCTGAGAAATGCAAAGTTCATAATAAAAATCACTTGCTCTTTCAAACTTATATTTTTAAATAGGAGACACCTGAATTATAAAAGAAATATTTTTGATGCAAATGCCATTTATAAAAATCTCCGTTTGAATTTATGCATATTCATGGACAACTTTGAGAATTTATTTTCTTGAAAGTATTCCTGTTATCATTTTTCTTTCTACCTACTACATTACTGAGATAAAGGGCTAAACTTGCCAGACTGTTTAAATGTGTCTTTTGAAAAACCTCCTGAGTTTGGAAAATAACACCTATGTACTGAGAATCAATATCTGAACCAAATTATCTTGGTCTTCACTCAAATAGAATTTTTTTTTTTTCTGAGAGAAAATGTGAACAAGGCATAGAAAACTTTATTATTTTTGAAGTCCAACTACTTCAGATAGCAATGGCTTGTTTTGATCCTTTAAAGCAAACAAAAATAAGCTGGGAGCTCATCCTCAATAATTCAGTGAAAACTTTTCCTTATGCATGTTATCACTGGCAAATACAGACGTCCTGACCCATTCGGGCAACACAGCATTTGAAAGAAGCCTAATGAAAACCACACAAAAAAGTGGAAGCCTTCATAAACATTGAATGCTATGGAAGTAGAATTCCTCTACACAGAAGTGTCAGGTGACCCAAGTCTGAACGTAACACTGCCACTTTCTACCTACAAAAAATTGATCAGGCCACTCACATTGTCTGAGGCTTATTTTTTTCATAGCACGTCTGTCAGGACACTTTCTGCTGCAAGTAACAGAATACCAACTAAAGGTGTCTCAGACAAGAGTGTTTTGTTACTGCTGTTTTTCACAGAACGAGATATCTGAAGAAAGGAGTGCTAGAGTTGGTTCAATGTTCATGTTTATCTTCATGATGGAATACCCTGAGTCTTTCTTTCCATACCTCTGCTTTCCATCCCTATTGTGTTGTCAGGGTCAAACTTTGTGGACAGAGGACAGCGGTAGCAGATCTGTTTCACATTCTCACAGGAAAAAACAGAAACATTTACACTGTCTTACTGGACATCTTTCTTTGTTTTTTCATCAGGGAGGAGAATCATTCCCAGAATTCCAAAGAATGTGGTTACATGTCCATCCCTAGCTACCAAGCAAACTGGGGAAGGGTCTGTCATTTTCAACTATTATGTCACAGAGCAAGTAAGCTCTGCCAACAAGGACAAAAGGAGAAAGAGATGGCTGTAGAGGACACAACCAACAATGTCTGTCTACCACAAACATCCAGTTTACATGGTCTACTGGAGGCTCAATCAGATCACATGCTAAATCATTTTTTCTAGTGTCTCGAATAAAGTAAATATATTGAAATATGTGCTCTTATCCATTTTGGGCTTTGGACCTGAAATTACAAACCTGCTATCCAAAGATCAATTGGTGCCTATTAGGAACATTTGTGACAACATCGATGGATCTTGAGAGTGTAATGCTGAGCGAAATCAGTCAGACAGAAAAAGCAGAGAACCATGTGATTTCACTGATATGTGGTATATAAACCAAAAACAACAAAAGAACAAGACAAACAAATGAGAAACAGAAACTCATAGACACAGACAATGGTTTGGTGGTTGCCAGAGGGTAAGGGGGGCGGGGGGTGGGGGGTGGGAGATGAGGGTAAGGGGGATTGAATATATGGTGATGGAAGGAGAACTGACTCTGAGTGATGAACACACAATGGGATTTATAGATGATGTAATACAGAATTGTACACCTGAAATCTATGTAATTTTACTAACAATTGTCACCCCAATAAATTAAAAAAAAAATAAAAGTCAATTTGGGGGGAAAAAAAAAAAACTTGAATGGATTTGGTGGTGATCCAAGATCTAGTTTCAACCACAACACTACTTCACAGGTATATTGTCTTATACCTGAACCTATTCACATGCATGTCACCTGCCTGAAACCTGAAGCTATTTGCCCTTGTGACCCACTGAAACAATGTACCAATTATTGTAAAATAATTTATTAATTATTATGAAAGAATAGAGGAAGAAGCAACTTACGCCCATTGAACCTCATTTTTGTCATCTGTGAAATGATAGAAGCAAGCTAAACTTCCTGAAATTCCTTTGAGGAATATCTTAGGTTGGGTTTCCTGAGGGCAGAAGCTGAGAAGTAGATCTTTGTACAAAAGCTTTATAGAACGAGTGCTCTCAGGAGAAAGGGAATCTTAGGCATGGATAAAAGAGAAAAATAAGCTAAACAAGGGGGTGCTCACAACAGGAGACCAACTTCAGCCTGTGTCTGATCCCATGGAAAGCATAAGGAGTAAGGTGTATCTAGAGCTGGTCACCTTAGAGGCAAGGCAGCTAGCATTTGTAACCCCAGTCAGTGAGTCAGTGAGTCAGTCAGTCACAGTCTGAGGGCAAGATGAGGAGTGGGATTGTGCAGTGTGTGACCTCCCAGGTGAACGGGCTTCCCTTTGATGGAAGACAAGTCTCTATTAGGCATTAGCAGCCACCCATCACAGCAGCAGGGGGTGGCACCTTGGCTGGTAAAAGATGAACTGGTTGGGGTATCAATAGTGTCTACAAGGAAGAAATGTGATGATGTGTATAAAGCATAAGCACAGGATTTGGGAGACAGGAAACGCTCAATCAGTAGTTCCATAAAAAAATAAACGAGTTAGTGTGGCTACAAGAAAGAGTGGCCAGTGAGAATTATGATGCCTAAAAGTTTGTGCTTTATTCTAAATGTAATGGGGAAGGCAGTCAAATTTTAAACAGAGGAGTGATCTATTTGGATGTTAAAACAGAAAATTCCAGTGATTATATGGAGAAATGTTTGATGGTGCTGTAGCAGAGGAAGGGAGAAAGATTAGAATACTATTATATTACAGACGTCTGGGAGAGAGATGAGTCTAAAACTAAGGTGATGACAAAATGGGAAAAGGGAGAGAGAGAGAGAGAGGAAGAGAGAGAGAGAGATGGGGAATACATCAAAGCTTATGAGGGCTACTTCCAAAAATAATTTATTTATTATATATTAGGGTAAGAAGTAGAAAAGAATATAATTAATAATAACAATAATGTGGTGTTTTGTTTCCTGTCACCACTTGGGAATAGGGAATACATTTTTAACTGTTATAACAAACTTTATAATTATTTCATTTGTCTCATTTCTTATTAATCTGTTTCATAACTAAAGTTATAGAATCAATTCAGTGATAGAGAATGATAAAGATTGTGCTTATAATCCAAACTGAAAGAACTCTATGACTGTCAATTTTATAAATAACCAATGCATTGGACCAGATGACTGGTTTTACATTTTTTCCATTCACTGAATTCATTGAGAGATTGATCAAGCACATCATTCTCTGATATCTATAAACCACAATCCAATATAATTATCTGGGCAATGGTAATTATATTGAAAGTTTGATTATTTTTTGTTTTGATTTCTAAAAAATCTATAATCATAGGATCGGGAGCTATTATTAAGCCCTGAGCTCTTTCACTTGATGTTTTTCCTCCATTACTGTGGAATGTTCAGGACTCCATTTAGATTTGTAGGCCTTCATCACCAGCTCGCTTGAAGACATCCAAGTCTTGTTCAGTTTATTTGTCCTAATAATTCCTTAATCATGAATCTGAAATGTACACATTTGAGAACTATGTGTGCCCCCAAATATCTAAGATTTGAGATGACTCTTTGAACACTTTCAAATTTTAGACATGAGATTTGAAAGCTGCTAAAGTCTCATTTTGAAGGGTGGGAAACGTTTTAGAAACACATATGAGAAGTTTTAGAAATATATGTTTTTGATTTTGTGTCAAAACATCTGAACAGTTAAGTAAACATATTATTATTATTATTATTATTACTATTACCTGCCTATTTGCTTACTGTAAACACAACTTTAACCATAAACTCCTCAAACTTTATGGCTATGATGTAGCAATATTTTTATTATTACTATTAACACCTTCTTGAAAAAAATCCCACCTGAATATTTTCTTCCTATGCAATATATATGGGCTCTATAGCTTTCTTCTACTTTGATATATGGAAAAATTTACTAACTTAACAATCAATAATGCCAGCCCTGTGATGATATATATAAAACCATGTACTCACATGGCAAGACAGCGTGGTGTAACTAACAACAAAAATAATAACAGTATACCTTCTTTTGGCTCTGTCTTTGAAAACTGTATCTTATTCATGAGAGATCATAAACTCTGTCAAGGCCAAACCCATATGCCTAAATTTACAGTTAATCCCGAACATCTAGAACATGCAAACAATAGTTATTGAGAATCTACTTTGTGATAGGCACTGGGTATTCAGAATAAAATATGTAAAAATTCACAAATTCTTTTCCCCAAAAGTGGAAGAAGACAAAAATAATATACAAGTAAACAAATAACAGGGGAAAAGTCAGTTAATGATGAAGATTATGATAGCAATTAAATAAGGACAGTCAAAAGCCACTTTGAGGAATTGACATTTGAGTTCAGTGGTAAAGTATGAAAAATAACCAATCATTTGAAGAGGAGGGTGGGAGGCAGGAGTAGGGCGGGGAGGAGTGTTGCCAAGAGATGTATGAAACAGTAAGTGCAAAAAATCTATCCTCTGGGGTCTTACAGAAACAGATGAGAGAGCTCTTTGGTCGAAATAGTGAGTCAGAGAAACATATGTGTTCAGGTTAGACCTTAGAGGAAATGGTAAGATAACTGGAGTTTATTCTAATGTTAATGATAACTTATTTGAAGGATATAATGGAAATAGTAATATGACCTGGCACACAGTAGGTACTCAATGTAACTCTGCTGGAAAAAATGAATTAAGAAAGAAAATAAAACTTTCTTATGTTTCTGTTTTATATACTGATTTAAAAATATTTGAAGTAAATGTTTAGTAATATTTTAAGTAAAAAAAAAAAAACTGCCTGTGAATTGAAATGCATGATTTGGCCAGTTTATTTTTTTCATACTAACATTTGGTCAGGATTCTCATTTCAGAGAAAAACTCATCATAAATAGATAAGAGAACATTATTGTTAGCATTCCATCATAAGGCTGGATTCACTTAAGCATGCATATTAATGTTATACTTACTTAACAAAAATTTCATATTTTGGAAGATGATTCCTACTATATATTGCTATCATAATTTCTGAAGGGGTGATCAAAGAATCCCGAAGCCTGGAGGTAGCAAAAGCTGCCCAGGTCACATGAGCAACTGAAAGTAACTAGAAAAGATATTTATTACATTTGAATTGAAAAACATTACAAGTGACTTTACATCTCTTTTAAATTCTTGCTTCATATTATTTTTGTTCCTAACAATAATAGAAACTAAGAAATAAATTTCATGAAATTGTATGCTGTAAAGTGAGTGTAGACTCAGAATTTCATCTAAATAAACTGGTACACCACATTCAAAGCATTGTGTTAATAGAATTCATATGAAATATGTCTGCTTTATTGATTAATGTTACATTTAGCTTTCCTTCCCTTGGTGAAGTCATCCTCATTTCTTACCCAAGATAGTTTATGCCTTGCCACTCCAGTGTGCTAAAGTCAGCTCTTAGATTCTACCGATTTAATTTCAGTATCAATATTTAGATGGCTTTATTGATAATCCTTCCCAGAATACCTAAAAGACTGTGATGGCCATAACACATGTGGGTTATTTTTATTTTACACAAAGGAATATGATCCCAGCGATACTAGTCCTCCATTCCCCATAGCTGTGGCCACTTGCTCCCCATGCACAGGTCAAAAGCTATATCAGGCTCTGGGATTAAACCTCACCTAATCCAGAGGAATTTAAACTCTAACAAAAACAACCTGAGCAGGATGTAGTAATTCTTACCTAGAGACCAAAATCCAATAACTCATTTTTTTGGTCTTATTCCTATGAATGGACTTTGACCTTCTACTCAGTTCTCATAACAACGTACATTTTTTCTTCCAATAACACAATGTATCTTCTTCAAAAATTGCTGGAATCTCAGTTACACCAACACATCTCTCCGAATATGAAGGCTATCAAACTCTCCTTCTAATAATTTTTTTTTCCTAGTAGATGATTTTTTTCCACTAGTAAAATAAAGCATCTGAAAATCTACATGTAAGAACCGCTATAGCTATGGCTTCCTAAAAGAATATGTTCTCTCTGGCAAAGTTATCATTCATTCTAGAAGTTCTTAGGTCATGCTCAGATAGATATTAGGATTGAAAATCATTTTCTACATAAAGGGAGAATATTATACTTGGCAAGCACTGACCAATATATATATATAGGATATGGAAGGAAAACATTAGTAAGTACAACTTGGGAACAGCACCTGGAGGAGAAGTGCTTCTTGCATGCTCTGAGTCGTTACAGTTCCTGGTTGAGTAAGTTCAAAAAATGCAGGAAACAGAGGAGAAAATGACCTAATGTTCAGCCATGTCTCCATGGAGGAAGGTATCATATGTGATTTATTCTAAACCACCTGAACAAATAGGCTCCAGGTAGGTTTATCTATTTGCACTCAAGTATTGGGGGGGGGGGGGATTTAACACCAAGACTGCCAAAAGAGAAGACATTTTTAGAAGGGTTTCCTAATGATAGCGTAGGAAAATGAAGAGTTATAGATGTTGGCTTAACAAAGTATTAAACTCTAATGTCCTCTTTGGAGAAATGTCTATTTGGGTCCTCTGCCCATTTTTTAATTGGATTGTTTGTTTTGTTGTTGTTGAGTTGTATGAGTTCCGTATATATTTTGGATATTAGCCCCTTATTGAAGGCAATTGTTGGAAATATCTTCTCCTGTTTGTTTGGTTGCCTCTTTATTTTGTCGATGGTTTATTTTGCTGTGCAGAAGTTTTTTTTTGTTTGATATAGTCCCATTCATTTTAGCTTTTACTTCCCTTGCCTTTGAGGTCAAATTCATAAAATCCTCTTTGAACCCAAGGTCCATAAGTTTAGTACTTCTTTTCTTCAAAGAGGACATACAAATGGCCAATAGACATATGAAAAGATGCTTAACATCGCAATCATCAGAGAAATGCAAATCAAAACCACAATGAGATATCACCTCACCCCAGTTAGAATGGCTATTATCAACAAGACAAATAGCAACAAGTGTTGGAGAGGCTGTGGAGAAAAAGGAACCCTCATACACTGTTGGTGGGAACGCAGATTGGTGCAGCCACTATGAAAGGCAGTGTGGAGTTTCCTTAAAAAATTAAGAATAGAATTGCCATATACCCAGCAATCCCTCTCCTGGGTATCTACCTAAAAAATCTGAAAACATTTATCCATAATGACATATGTGCTACAATGTTCATTGCAGCTTTATTTATGGTGGCTAAGATATGGAAACAACCAAAGTGCCTGTCGATAGATGATTGGATAAAGAAGGTATGGTATATATACTCAATATATACTGCTCTGCCATAACAAAAGTTTAAATACTGCCATTTGCAACATGGATGGATCTTGAGATTATTTTGCCAAGTGAAATAAGTCATACAGAAAAAGTCAAGAACCATATGATTTCACTGACATGTGGTATATAAAAATGAAAATAACAAAGAACATGACAAACAAATAAAGAAAAAAAACCTCATAGACACAGACAATAGTTTAGTGGTTACCAGAGAGTAAGGGGAGAGAGGGGTACAAGAAGAGGGTAAATGGAGTCAAATATATGGTGATGGAAGGAGAATTAACTCTGGGTTGCGAACACACAATGTGATATATATATAGGTGATATATTACAGAATTGTACACCTAAAACCTATGTAATTTTACTAACCATTGTCACCACAATACATTTTAATTAAAAAAGAAAAGGAATCCATGCAAACAAAACAAAACAAAACCTCTAAGATGAAGGGATATATTATAAATGCATGTCATTAGAGATACTTTCCTCCCTCCCTCCCTCCCTCCCTCCCTCCCTCCCTTCCTTCTTTCCTTCCTTCCTTTCCTTCTCATGGTACTTGTCACCCCTAACCCTGTCCGCTGTCCTTCTTATTCACTGATGCCGTGAAGATCACTAATCATTCATCTGACGAGAGCATACAGGAGCCATATTCTAGACCGGTCTGTAAATCTGCATTAATGGAGTCCCATTAAAAGACCTCATCAGGACGCAGACTCTATTCAGAGTTTCCTCTCACTGACCCACATTGGCCTTTCACTCTAGTTTCCTCCCCAAGCATCTTCTCGTGTTTTAAAGTATATGCGATTAGCCAGGCCTGTAAAAAGCACCTCACAAAAGAACAGATAATGGAACTGTTGGAGGATTATGGAAATTTGTAAATGTGACCAAGAAAAAAAGGAGTTGGCTTCGAAATGAAATTACAAGTCAGCCTCCATTTATAGGTTCACTTTATTTTCTGAAAATGTACAGTTTTAAAAGCATATTAAATCAGATCCATTGTTACTTTTCACTTTCTAATCCGTGCTGTAAACTTATTCAGCTCTGTATTGCTAATAACTAGAGTAACAACTGGACCATAGCAAATAATAAACATTGAATATAATTAAATTAAAACAAACTCTATTTAAAATATATTTTGCTTTTATTTCTTATTTCAACTTTAATAATAAAAGTATCTTTAGTAGTATGCCTTAAATTGCCTTCTGTGTTGTGCAAAGAAGATGATTCTTTTTCAGGGCAAGGCCTGTTCTTTCCTTGCAGGCCCCCTGGGAGCAGTGACTGCGACCACTGCAGTCTGGTTCTGTTAACTCCAAACTGTGACCTTCATCAGGTAGCTTGACTGTTATTTCTTATTTTTAAAGTGAGAAATATACCAGTCCCTTTTGCATAGGGCTGTTGGAAGAGTTAGTGGTTTTAATATTTGCAAAGTCCTTGGGTGAGAGCCTGACATGCAGGTAAGTGCTGTAGAAGTATTAGCTCTTATTATTGTACCTAGGTATTGCAAAAATAAAATAATCAATGTGAACGAAGCTAGCAACATTCTCTTTTACAGAAACAACAGAGAAAGATACGTTCACTTTTTAAAAGAGGTTAGCCACTTTTAAATTCCATACATGACCCAAATCTGATAACTTGAATAATCATATTTGAAAAGATGATGTTTGGTCACTCAGGCGTTAGCTTACACTGTGGTAATCTAAACACTTGGCCAAACAAAACCAAAAGCAATAAAACAAAACAAATATTTAAAAACAGTATCATGGCTCCATTACAAACTTCTACTCAGTAAGAAAGTGAGTTGACAGAATAACCATAGTTCAAACTCCATTAATGTGACAATACATGTCTTATTGATTTTTATTTTATGTTGTATTGAATTTTGCTCCAGGAGAGTCATTATATCTTAACTTCCCAGCAGGAGAAACTCTCATCCCATTTGTGACTCAGGAGGCCACAAATGACTCTAGGAAAACTGCCCTGGGCTTTTCAATTTGCTCAGCCAATTCCGTGTTGCGAGGGAATCCCAATAGTAATGGCTTGGATTGCAGGCCCTTCCACCTGAGTGAGCTGGATCACTCAACACTCATCCATCATCCCTGAAGCACATACCTCTAACAGTTGCCAAAGGCATGAAGAAGATTTTGGAGAAAAAAAATATCCTTTCCCATCCTCTCCCACCTTCTCACTTCTCTGGGTAGACTCAGATAAATGTGCGGTAATGGGGCAGAGAGGTGCTAAACTTTTTATTGCTCAGGAATTTACAGGGACAACAGGACCTCAGGGTTATTTTGAGTGTTCCTCACTTGTTATTTCTTCTTGGAGTTTAGTTGAAGAGTGTAGCCAATGTTTGCGATGATTCTCAATCCTTCTTGGCAGCCAGCTAGCTGATCATTGACATGTCACAACATTAACAATAAAAAAAAAAACTGTGTTGTGGTCACCAAGGACCTTGGAGACATTGGGCCCACTTTCCAAACTAAGTCTTTGATGACAACTTGAAACTGACATTGTGTGTTGAGTCCCTACATGGGTTAAAAGCACAATGAGATTCATAAAATACTCATACAAATTGAAAGTGACAGAAAACTTATAAGAATTAAGGAAATGAAGACAGAAACAGACCAGAACTGGTTTAGAGGCACTAACTAATATTCTCAGAGATAAAACAGGGACCGAATTATATGAAGTGGGACCAATTATATGAATTACTATGAAAACAAAGACTTTTGTCAACAGTCATGGTTATATGCATAAAAATGTGTTGGAAGTATTACAAAGATTTTCTGTGGTTTATCTCCTGTCTGGGGACATTTACATTCATCATGGACTCTGTCAAATCAAACCACCTGGGACATTTTTACTTTGCTTACTTTGATTTCAGACCATGTACAGACAGGACCTCAGAATGTAGCCCTGCCTACATATCAAACTCATTTGACTTAATTTTTAAGTCAATTCACTGTAATTTTTCAAAGGCGAATTTGTTAATTATTTCTGTCAATATGGTCAAAATATGTCTGTGCACCATATACATGGATTAAGAGTATGTCTCATAATTCCCATATTTTTCTGTTTTTGTTGACTCCTTTGGAGCATGACCCATAGTTACAATTATCAGCAGAGAAATAATGTGAAAAACACAAGTTACTCAGTAATGTTACTCAATTAGCAGATGGGTCACTTTCTCTGCTAATGACAAATAGTTCCTTCCCCATCATTTAGAAGGAAGATAGTTAATGGAGCAATCAGAAAACCCGCCTTATTGCCCCAATTATGTTGTTGATTATGTGTGAATCAGGGCAAGTCATTTCATCTCCTACTTTCCTCATCTATAAAATGAGAATTTCTTTTAAATGATCCCAAAGGTCGCTTTCAACACTAGAACTCCATAATTCCTAATTCAGAGAACAATTTAGGACCACTTTAGGACCATCGGATGTGAACTGAGAAGACTAAACAAACTTTTGCAGAAGAGGGGCTGATTAAACATTATTTTTCTATATTTTAAAGTTTGCACAATCTTCAAAGCCTTTACCTGTCATAATAACTTTCAGTGATTCTGTCAGTTCTTCTCATTTTTGTATGAACTCCTGTTGCATTTAAAGTTGACATCAGCAATTCTAGTTTTTATTGATTTGATTATTGTTGTTATAAAAATAATGCATGCATATTATAAAAGCTAATAAAATTAAAATGTATACAAGAATAGATTTTCTCTCTAAATTCAAAAAAAAATTATTGGATATTCTTGCAGAAATTTTCCACTTATTTTAAACACGCATATACACACACAGAAATACACATTCACGTACATCTTTAGATACTGTTTACTATCTCATTTATTTGAGTTGATATACCATACCATATTTTCCATTTGTAATGCACACTTCTTTTGCCCAAATTTGTGAGGAAAAAGTAAGGATGCTCATTGTAAATGGGTAATACTAATTATGCATCTATATAAATGTTTTGTAATTCTTCTATTTATGCTTATGAGTTAAAAATGTAACTCTAGAAATAAAAAAATGATATCCGTATCATCACAAAATAATACACTGGAATCTGAGAATCAGTTTTGGTGAACTTACAACAAACTTGCAACAACGAAGAGTTCTTGGCTTTCTATAATGTGTAAATATTGTAAATCTGTTACTGGTACATAAAATTTCTTGTACCTTGTATCTGTTCTTGTGTTTTGTAATTATCTTTTACAAAAAATTTCTTGCACCATAATGTGTTAAAAAAAATACATGCTAAAATTCCTGCATAATATAAAAAAACAAGTATCTAAAAGTAAACAAATAAAAATTTGAATTAAAAAAATTAAACGAAAGATTTTTTTCCCCTGAAAGTTTGGTCCAAAAACATGGGTGCACACTATGCATGGCAAAAGACAGTATGTTTAAAATTTTTCCATAGCTATACATAGAGTTTATCACATTCTTTTAAAATAGTGGTCTACATTTGAATATTTTATACGTCTTAGTTTTCTTTGATGGATATTTGGTTGTTTTGTTTTCCTTCAGTGATTTTTTTTCCTACTATACTGAGATATAATTGAAAAATAACACTGTGTAAATTTAAGGTGTACAATGTGATGGTTTGCTACAGGTATATACTGTGAAATGATTACCACGATAAGGTTAGTTAATACATCCGTGAACTCATATATGCGTATTATATACTACTTTAATTTTTTTTAAAGGATCATGTATTCACATTATCACAAAGTGTTCACTTCTCTTTCTGTTCTGTGTTCCTCTCCATTCCATGACAACAATTTGCAGGGATGGGAAACCACTGCAGAGAACAAGATAACACAGAGCAACAGGAGGCCTTTCTAACCTCAGCAAACAACAGTGCCCATTGTCATTTCTCACCCAGAAAATGTAGGTTAAGAAAATGTTCTCTATAGCAAATGATCTCAGGGACAACATTGGTGCAGCCCAGATTTATGTCTTTTTTACCCAACAGCCATCAGCACTTCTTTCCCACAGAGTGGAGAAGAGGCTCATTAACTTTCACAATCCTGCTAAACAACTATCACTGACTCAAATCCCTCAGTATATTGTTGCTAACTTTTCTAATCCTTGAGGTAAAAAGGCCTCTAAAACTACATGTGAAATAAAAGCAAATTAAATATTACTTTTCATTACACGTGGAAAAGCCTCCCGAGAAGAAGCAGTCTGTTTTAAGGCTGAAGGATGAATATCCTGGCCCTGGAGAATGTCCTCTTTCTGCTCGTATCAGGCAGGTTGTTACGAGGGCCATTCCTCCTGCAACATTTTCACTGGACCGTGTGCCCTGCTAAGGGAAATGTGCTGAAGTATGGAATCATTTTACACTTTTATTGAAACTCCCTGAAGAGGTTTGCTCTCATGTACACAAAGCTTATGCTTTGTAGCCATGAAAACTCAGTTTACCCACACTTCCACTAAACCTCACGAGCTGTATTTCACTTGAATGGATTACAGATTCATTCATTATGTGAATTCTATGTGTCCAGATAACTTTTAAAACCTTTAACATAATTTAGCACAGCAGGCATGTTGATATCCATTTTTTGTTAAGCTACTTTCATCTGTTCATATTTAATTTGAGGCAAAGATTTTGGCCCATCTGCTATGAGCAAAAGAGAAGTGGAAAGCATATGAAAAGAGTATTCTGTAAAAGGTAAAGACCAAGAAAATTAAAATCGTAAAGCTTTCAAGGTTGCCATATTTTTTCACCCTGCTACTTTAAGTGCACGAAGTAAGTAAGAATTATCATTTTGTGTCAAACTTTGATTTATCTTTTCCCAGACTTTGTCTCTTAAAGAAAAGTTGCTAGAGGTAAACTTTCTCAGCTTTCAATTGATTTCAGAACTGTGTACAATTTGGGTCCCTTAAATTAATTCAACTAAAAATTGACATGTTTTCAGCCACTATTGATTCTTGATATGATAATTGAGCAATGAAGAAACATGGCAGACAGTGTTTCTGAATTTAACACTCTTCAAAAGGATTATTTACTCCGGTATTGAGGGTTTTCACTCAGTGTCCTCTCAAAAACATCAATTAATTTTTCTTTTTCCTTATGCTCTCTCAAATATTTTACATGAACCTATATACATATATACAGCATACACTCCAAGAGGAAATTGTTTGCATTTTGAGAAAACTGGAATAAAATGAAATATGACTGTTGAAAATCCTATTACTAACCCTAAAAGATTCCAAAATGAACTATTTGTTACTACTGTGTTTGTATTTCACTTCAAAACAAGGTTTGAACTAAATATCTTCCAAAGACCCCTTCGATAGCTATGAAATGAAGGGATTAACTCTCCGCCTTTACATGTCAACAGGCTTTGAAGAAGACTAGTATATTTTCAGTTTGTTTTAAAAGCAGGAGATAAAATTATCTTCTTAATGCTATCAGTATAATTCCATCCCATGTTAAAATATCATCCTCTTGTGTTCATTAAACAATGTGTTATTTTTGTGTTGGGAAGGAAAGTGTAGATAGAATGCTATGGAAGATCATTAGCTATGCAACTATGTTTCCCAATTTTTGCCCTTCAATCTATCCGAGATGGAAACAGGCCTTTTAGAATGGAACGTTGTTGCAGGCTTCTAAATTTAAGAAGAAACCATGAAACATTTCAGAGTCACTAACAGTCTTGGTGCCCAAATTATTCTCTCACATAAACAAAAGCTCCATTTTGATTGCAATTAGAAGGTTATATTGTTCAGGGTCAGAAGGCACTTTTTGACATTAGCAAATATTTTCTAGGGTAAGCTCCAACTGATTTTCATCTTGAAAAAAAGATCTAATTGCAAAATGGTAACAATCTAGATAGATGGTAGAGCATGACTGCAGTTGAATGATTAATGCTTTCCTATGTAAACATTAGTGATGTCTCCATTGACAGACTTGCCTTGACAATTGATCATAAAAAGATGCTCACTCTTGGCATGGGAAGAGGTAAAACATCTGCTTCAAGAGATGGTGATGCACAAGCAAGGATGTCAATCACCTTCAGACTGGATTGTTTAGATTTGATGCTAAGTGGAAATTTGCAGATCTGATTATTAAAATGGCAAAGCAATCCTCTATAATGGCCATGGGGATAAACATCATTTGGAAAATAGGGCAAAAGCCAACGTTTTAGCAATGTGCAGTTGTTCTGAAACTCAATCCATTTCCTTCAAAGTCAATGGTAATTATATTGTCTTTTTTTCTCCACTAAAATTATTCCCAGTCCAAGGAATATGACTTTTTAAATGTCATGCCCATTGGTGGCCTCATATCCAGAGCTGGAGTCTAAAGGGTCTTATTATTTGGATATCATCTTCACAAAGCCCTGGAAAGCAAATAGCAACTTTGATGTAGTGCTGTAAATTAATATTCAAGACATCCAAGCAAGAGAATTAGAAAAGGTATCTAGTAATAGTAATAATTTGAATGTTACTTTAGGCAGAAGTAAAGGTATGATAGATTAAAAATTCATACAGTATCTTCACTTTGCTGTTTAGGTACATTTAATTTTGTTTTACATACACATAAACATATTAAAAAGAATACATCATAATAAGTAAAAGTAATATCGGAAAGACATATTTTAGAATTCCAGTATCTTCACTTGCAGAAATTCCATCTGGAGAGTTTTTTTGAGGTAAATGAGTAAAGTTTTCTCCTCAATTCAGATTCATGTATTGTTTTTGACGTAATATATTTTTATTCTAGGTTAGAGTTTAAGAAATAGTCCCAATTTTTAAAATTCTGTGCGTGTATGTAATATCTACTTTACTTATATTATGGTGTTTCTTATAGGCATTAATGGTAATACCATAACTTAAAGGATCTTGTCAAGCATATAAAAATAAATCATTAGAAAAATATGGAGTACGCAACAGTATTTTCAAGTTGCTTTACGTTGAAATCTAGAGCTTTGCCGAGGCTTATCAGGGGTTTCTGGGTGGTACTGGGCAGATAGATTAAGGGGCAGGAATCAGGACCCCTAGCCTCAACTCAATTAAAGCATCTCCGATATTTTGGGGGTTTTAGTAAGAGTTTACTCTAAAAAGGGCATCTGCTAAATTAAAAACTTAAAATAAAACACTATTTAATTAAAAAAACTATTAATTGAATGAGTTTGGAAATCTGTATTTTAATCACAGGTTTAAAACTTACTATCAATATAGCCACAACAAGTTAATTAAATCTATCTAAGAAGGGCTATCTATTTACCCATGGTAACTGTAATTAATTCTGCTTGATTAGCTCAGAATGCAATTTATTCTAATTTTAAAGGGTAGTCCCATTATCCCTTACAGTTTGAGGTTCACATTTTTATCAGTCCTTTCTGTTTGCATTCTTTGCCAGTTTTTTTCTTTGTTCAAGGTAAATCTGCATTTCTGAAGTTCCATGTATTCTCACGTTCAGACACATACATATGCATAGAAGAACAGACAGCTTTAATCTTATTCAACTAGTGCTCTTTGTAATAGACTTTATCACCTCCTGGTGAAAGTCTTTAAGGCGTATCAAATTATTTGTAGAATATATTGATTAAGTATAAAGAAATGTATTGTAATCAAAGCATTATGAAATCAATTAATTCATGTCGAGAGTAATTTTTTTATTCAATATTACATTTGCTGATAGACTTTACAAGTTAATCTTAAGAAGCAGGGTCAGCAGGCATTTTGTCATAACAAATTACCTCCTCATTTTCAGCTCTGTAAAACACAAATGTATTTAGGCTACCATTTAAAATAATTTTACATTGTTTGTGAATTAAATGCAAGTCCCTTCTCTATAGAGAAGAATTTATTCTCCTTTAGGCAAATGTTATTGAGTTTTGTCATGGATTTGAAATAAATGATAAAAAATAGTGAACCTGATTAATAACCAGAAAGAATGCCTCGAGATTTGTTTCTTTAGGATTGATTTTATTTTTACAAATAATGAAATTATTAATTGTCACGTTGAGTACTTATTATGTACTAGTCAATTTGTTCAGCAATTTACATTGATTATCTCGTTTATTCCCTATAGCATCTCTGTCAAGTGAATATTAATACTATTATCTTACAAATGAGGAAACAAGTTGGAAGCAGTTAAATAACTAGTCTCCTATGTAAGGAAGAGGTTGGGCTGTGATTTGGGCTCAGTCTCTCTGCTTTCAAAGCCAAATGAGAACTCCTCTGCCATCTTCTTCTTCTGTATCCAGCAACTTGACATAGTGGGATAGTCACATCAGGAGTTCGTTTTATTCAACATCAGGGAGTTAGTTACATTTCTCAAAATTAGATGTCTCATGAGGAAAGGACTGCAGTTTCTCTACTGCCATTGTGAACTATTGGTGATGACTGAAGGTTGTTGCCAAAGTTGTTCCTGCATCCAGCCAAAGCATTAGAGAGCCGAGAGATGTGTCTTTGATAGACTGGATCGACCTTTGGGAGAGCTGATTTCCCTTCAGTGAAATGTCGTGTTATGTCTGTAGCTTGCAATAGTATTTCATGGATTGTATGGATGATTGTAGAGATGGAGGCCACTTTATATCTCACTGTGTCTCTCCTGTAAAGGAAGAAATGTTTTTGAAACCTCAATGCACAGAAACGATGTGCATTTATTGAGTGGCAACTGTTTAGTGTATGTGTGTGCATGAGTGAGTGTAAATGCATGTGTGAATGAGAATGTAAATGGATATGTGAAAGTGAGTGAGAATGTGTCAGTGTGTGAAACTGAGTATGTGTGTGTGATCGTGAGTGCATGTGTTCTTAAAAGCATGGTGAATCTTAAAACCAATGACAACTTTCTTTGATTTGGTTACTAAAGTACTCAGAATTAGATTTTTTTATTTCACCGCTAGTAACTATACACTAATGTATGGTATGTGTTTCCTGAGCTAATTCTACCTTTTACTTTATCTTTCAGTACTGCCATTGTTTACTCCATTTATCCTGATTTCCTTAATTTAATGTGTTGCATTCATTTCTGTAATGGATTTCTTTTTTCTTCTATTTTTTTATCTAAGGAGAAAAAGTCAACTTCTAACTACAGTAAATATATAAATTCCTTGAGACATAGCGTTCTCCTCTTTAAAATGGGAATAATAAAATCCCTCTTGGAAGACAAGTAAGGCAAGTGAAAGAATTTCTAAATTATTAAGCTTCATTCTAATGTCAGAAATCATTGCTTCACAATTCTTATCCAGTTGATGCATTGTCATACACTATTTACAATTTTATGATGTTTTCCCGAGCTAGAGACTTTATTCAGCACAATAAAATAAGCACTGATTATCACTCACCACATGCCAGATACTGTTCCAAGAATTTTATATGTATTGACTTACTGATTTCCACAGTAACCCTGCTGGGTAGATACAACTATGAACCCCATTTTACAGATAGAGAACCTGAGGTACAGGGAAATTATGATAGTTTGTTTAATTTTAAAGAGCTATGACTTGATGAAATTGTGATTTAAGTCCAGTGTTAATAACTTCTTTGTATTACTTTGGTACATGCACTTGTTCTTTTAAGAGATGCTCTCTTTTCATTTTTACTAGAGTTCTAATTTTATCATTACAATTTTTAAAGTTTAATGCCAGGTGCATATTTTAATCATAATATTCAAATATGCCATCATAAGATTGCAATTTTAAGTATCCACCAATTTGATTCAAATACTGTTTTCCCTCTTTTCATCAAAAATAATTAATTTTAAAGACTGAAATAAAATGTACCTCAAATGGCATATACTAGAATGTTTAAAGCAGCCCCATTTGTAAGAGTGCAAACTAGAAACAACACAAACTCCAATAAGCAACATAATTAAAAAAAAACTTAAATATGATATATTCACATAGTAGAATACGGCGCAGCATAAAAATGAATGATCTACAATTACACACAAAAATATGAATGCATCTCACAAGTGTAACATTGTAAGACAGAAGCTAAATAAAATACTGCATGCAGTATAATTCAACCTCTCTAAAGGACAAAATCAGGTAATATTAGAGGTCAACATAATAGCTACTTTTGAGTTATTCAATGGAAAAAGGCATGAGGAAGACTTCTGGGTTCTTTCAACATTCTGTTAATCTGGGTGCTACTTTCAAGGGGAATGTTCTTTCCTTTTTCATTAAGACTAATTTTTTAGAGTGGTTTTAGCTTCATGGCAAAATTGAGGGAAGGTACAGAAATTTCCCATATGTTCCCTGCCCTCACACATGCATGACCTCCATTATCAATGTCCCCTAAAAGAGTGGTACATTTCTTACAACTGATGAACCCACACTGACACATCATAACCCAAAGTCAATGATTTACCTTAAGGTTCACTCTTGCCTTGGACATTCTATGAGTTGGACAGAAAGCATACTGACCTGTATCAGTCATTAAAGTATCATATAGAGTATTTTTAATGCCTAAAAACTCATTGTGCTCGCTCTTTTCATCCCTCCCCCTCCTTACCACTGATCTTTTTACTGTCTCCATACTTTTGCCTATTCCAGGATCTCATATCGTTGGAATCATAAAGTGTGTAGCCTTTTCAGATTGTCTTCTTTCACTTAGTCATATGCATTTTATGTTCCTCTATTGCTTTTCATGGCTTGAAAGCTAATTTCCTTTAGCACTGAATAATGTTCCATTGTCTGGATATAACATAGCTTATTTATCCATTCACCTATCAAAGAATATTTTGGTTGCTTCTAAGTTTTGGCAATTATCAACAAAGCTGCTATAAACATCCATGTGCAGGATTTTGTGTGGACATGTTTTAAACTCTCTTAAATAATACCAAGGAGTGTGATTGCTGGATCATATGGTACAGGTCTGTTTAGTTTTGTAAGAAACCACCAAACTCTCTTCCAAATTCTCTGTACAAGTTTTCATTCCCACCAGCATGGAATGAGAAATTCATGTTGCTCCACATCAGTGTCAGCATGTGGCGCTGTCAGTGTTACAGATTTGGCCATTCTAATAGGTGTGTCATGGTATCTCTGTTGTTTTCATTTGAATTTCCCTGATGAGATATGATGTTCAACATTTTTTTTAAGTGTGTTTTTTCCAGGACTCATCAGCTCCAAGTCAAGTACTTATTTCAATCTTGTTGTGGAGGGCGCAGCTCACAGTGGCCCATATGGGGATCGAACCGGCAACCTTGGTGTTATGAGCACCACTCTCTAACCAACTGAGCTAAACAGCCACCCCTAACATTTTTTATATGCTTATTTGCCATTTGCATATTTTCTTTGTTGAGGTGTCAAAGTCTTTGGCCCAATTTTTAATCAGGTTGTTTTTTTTTTCTTGTTGTGGGGTTTTAGGAGTTCTTTATATATTTTGGATAACAGCTCTTTATTGTTGTCTTGTGGCTGTCTTCTCTGTCGCTGTCTTCTCATTCTCTTGACATTGTCTTTCACAGAGCCGAAGCTTCTAATTTTAATGAAATCCACCTTATCAATTATTTCTTTGGTATTATGCCTTTGTGCTTTTGGTGTTGTATCTATTATGTCATCACCATACTCAAGGTCATCTAGGTTTCTCCTATATCATCTTCTAGGAGTTTTATAATTTTGCATTTTACATTTAGGCCTATGATCAATTTTGAGTAATTTTTGTAAAGGGGGTAATGTCTGTGTCTACATTAATTAGTACTATTATTTTTGTATGTAGTTACTAGTTGTTCCAGCACCATTTGTTGAAAAGACTGTCTTTGCTTCATTGTATTATCTGTACTCCTTTGTCAAACATCAGTTGACTATATTTATGTGAATCTATTTCTGAGAACTCTATTCTATTCCATTGAAATTTTTGTCAATTCTTCACCAATACTCCACTGTCTTGATTACTATTGCTTTATGGTAGGCCTTGAATTCAGGTAGCATCAGTCCTCCAAGTATCTTTGTCTCTTTCAGTATCATGTTGGTTATTCTGGATCTTTTGATCATTCACATAAACTTTAGAAACAGTTTGTCAATATCCATGAGATCACTTGTTGAGATTTCGACTGGAATTGCATTGAAATATAACTTAAGTTGGGAAGAACTGACATCTAGATAGTGTTGAGTCTTCCTATCCATGCATATGGAATATTTCCCCATCTACTTAGTTCTTTGATTTGTTTATCAGTTTTATAGTTTTCTTCATATAGATCTTGCACATATTTTGTTAGATTTATACCTAAATATTTCATTTTGGGGGGTGTTAATATAAATGTATTATGAATTTAATTTCAAATTCCACTTTTTTATTAATGGTATATAGAAAAGCAATTGACTTTTGTATATTAACTTTATATCTTGCAACCTTGCTATAATAGCTTATGACTTCTAAGATTTTGTCAGTTCTTTCAGATCTTCTACATAGGTTATCATGTCATCTGTGAACAAAAAGTTTTTTCTTCATTCTCAATCTGTATACCTTTTATTTCCTCTTCCTGTCTATTGCATTACCTAGAACTTACAGTAAGATGTTGAATAGGGGGTGGTGAGAGGAAATATCTTTGCCTTTTACTTGATTAGTGGGAAAGTTTTGAGTTTCTCACTATTAAGTATGATGTTAGCTATAGGTTACTTGTAGATATTTTCTTACCAAGTTGAGAACATTCACCTCTATTTCTACCTACTGATAGTTTTTATCCTTTATTTGTATTGGATTTTGTCAAATGTTTTTTCTGGGTCTATTTATATGCATGTGATTTTTCTTCTTTACCCTGTTGATGTGATGGACTCTATTAATTAATTTTCAAATTTTGAACCAGCATCACATACCTGCGATAAATTTATCTTGGTCGTGGTCTATAATTCTTTTATACATTGTTTGAATCAATTTGCTAAAATTTTGTCGAGGATTTTTGAATCTATGTACATGAAAGTTATCAATCTGTACTTTTCTTGTGATGTCTTTATCTGGTTTGGTGCTAGGGTTATACTGGCCTCATAGAATGAGTTAGTTAAATATTCCACTTGCTTCTATACCCTTAAAGAGACAGTAGAGATATCTATATATGCTGACATAAAAAATATTCCTTATAAATAACTAGGTTTTAAAAAATGATGGGGTATGAGGAACTGAAGGTGTTATGTGTATTATGGCCCCATTTGTGTTGAAAAAAATATATATACATATACATATATATAAATATATATTCTAGTCTCCTTTTGAAATTTATTCTGAGGTTGTATTTTACAGTTTCTTTTTTGAGTGCTCTGCAAACCTTTTCCTTCTCTGCTCACTTGTAAGTAATAGAGACATTTCTATGCTTACTTTTAATCAGTCAAAGATATTGATAGAAATTACTAACTAGACATAGTAAATTCCCCTCCCGCTCTTAGGAGCTACTTCAGTCTGGAAGCCAGCATTGGAGAGAGATGATGCAGTTCTGGGCATCTCTTTACTTCCCATACTCTCCTCCCTTCTTTCCTTCGGTCCTTCCTTCCTTTTTTCCTTCCTTCCCTCCTTCCTTCCCTCCTTCCTTCCTTCCTTCCCTGCTTCCTTCCTTCCTTCCTTCCTTCCTTCCTTCCTTCCCTTCCTTCCTTCCTTCCTTCCTCCCTTCCTTCCTTCCTTTTTTTTTCTTTCTTTCTGTTCACACTCTCCTTTCTTTCTTCCTCCTCCTTAGCTGACTGTTCTTTCCCATATGCAATGGGAACACTGGGAGGAGATGGGTGAGATGTAGTGAACTGTAGAGCACCATGAGCCTGGCAAATAGTTAAATCTGAGCCTTCCTCAGGCTCTGAGTATTATGTGATATTCCTGTAGTGTTTCTCTTCTGAGGTCACCTTACTTCTCAGTAAAGCCCAATTTTATAGGGCTCTAAGAGACCCCAAGCTGACTTTCTCACCTACGTGTCCATCATTTTCAAAGTAATCTCTTTTCTGATAGCCTGAAAATATTTTCTCCATCTTTTTTATATTCTCTAAGTGATCTGTAAGGTTCAAAAGTCATAAACTGCTCTCCTCTTCTCATATAATTATATATATATATATGCACATACATATGTGTGTGTATATATATATATGATATTACACACACACACCATAAATTATACACACACACATACACACACACACACACACACACACACACACACACACACAGTGGTGTTCGGGATTGCATCATATTAACTTTACCATCCTGGTCTCTACTGTATGAGCAACTCATCAGAAATGGAGGCAGAGATGGTGTAACACTGGTATCCTGTAGGGTAAATGTCTATTCATATATGTACTCCACTACAAAACTTTGTGGTTACACTCTTAATGCTGGTTACATGAGGAATATCAAACAGAATTTGCAGCACCAAGGATAACTTTTCCTTTTCAGTTTTTTTGTAATTTTAGACATTTTAAATTATTTTTGCACCTTGAACATCTGTAATTCTAAATGTCATCATCTTCATCATCAATTATGTTTTTTTAAATAAAAACAAATAAAGGAATAAAAATGTAAACTTTATGCTAATGCTAAGATCTCCTACACTCCACACTTGCTGGGTGAAGAACTATTCGGCTGTGTAATATATTTCCCTGACCTTCCTCATTTCACTCTTCATGGGAGCCTTTGAGCAGTGGATACTCAGAACATTTCCTTCTTCCCCTTTCGAATAGCGATAACCTACTCCTTCTTTTAAAAATACTGCCTTCTTCCCCTGCTTTTCTCATTTATCCAATTCCAACAATTGCCTTTCACATTTTGTTCACTCTGAAGTATATCAGCCATCTTCAATTACTTTGTTGGTTAGATATTGATTGAGATTCATAATGACCGAATGTTACCCAGTTTTTTTTTCACAACTCAGGCATCTTTATGAAAGGCCAGGAGACCAAGCAAGATAATAATATTGAAAACAGATTTCAATGCATCAAGGACAGTTCAAAACACTTTACTTATACAATCAATTTAATCCTTGTAACAAACCTGATGCAATCATTAAATTACTTTTATTTCAGAGAGGAGACTGAGGCACAGAGTGATGAAGTATCTTGCCCATGACCGTAGAGCCATTAAAGAGATTCCCAGCAGGTAGACAGGCAGTCTTACTCTTCACATTGATGCTCTACACCCCCCGAGTGTAGGGGCATCTCATGATTGTGCTTTTCCTAACAGTAGAGACATCTAATGTGTATTTAATTCAGTGCCACGGAAGATCAGCATACTTCTGTGATCTATATATTTCTTAAATTGTCCATATAAATATGCCAAGGTGAAAGGAAGGCAAATTAATCAGTTAAGTAACAGATTTTGACCATTTCTATCTCTTAGGAGTACGATGACCAGTTTCACAGCACATGACTACTATCACATGTAGATGTAATTTTTTTTTAAAAGGTTTTAAATTCCACAAAGCAAGTTTATTGAATTTCCTCTTGGGTTTTATGCTTTATCAGTTAAAGAGCTGAAACAATGTTTTATGAGAATATTATTTCAACTGAGAATATCTGCAATGGACTGGCACATCTTTTTCCCCAAAGATTTCATGTTAAGCTTATAAGAGATAGCCAGCATTTTCTTCCATATCTGTAAACTATTTCTACGTTATTTAATAGCTATCATGTATACCACTGTTTTAGTAATAATCTGACTTAGAAAACATTCTCAAAACTTAGGTAACATTGTAAATAGGTTATTAGTTAAATAATTGCTCTTTTAGGAGTACCTTTCTAAGTACTTTTTTTCCTAGTTATGTTTTCAGTTTTTTATAAGTAAGCAAAATTACTTAGTGATGATTTCCTTGCATTTAAATGTCACTGATTCATTCTTTATTACTGAGCTATACTCTGTAAAAACAAATGTCAGTGAGTGAATTGGTAACTTTGTCTAAATTCAGTTTTATATCTCTTGACAGTTTTAGTTATGTTGTTCTATGTGACTGATTAAAGGGATAGTTAAAATCTGGCTTTGGAGCTTTTTTCTCCTGTTGCCTTTCTCAGAGAATTCATTTATTATCTCTCAGTGTTAGTTTCCGCATTCATAACTTAGAGAAAAAAATTCTACTTGGCAAGGTTGTTTTAATGATTAGAAATCTCCTATTTATACTGCATAGCACCAGCACTAGCATAAATTATCACCAACAGCATCTCCACAATCATAATTATCATCATCATTATCATCACTATTGGTTCAAATTAATTTCTTTGTTATACTATAAATCCAAAAGGCCCCACTTCCGTGAAAAATAGTGATGCCAAAGGGAGTTATTTCCATGTTAGATTTCTAAACATGGATTTCATGTCATTTTAAAAGTTTGAGAGCAGTGATCTGTATGCCTTATTATAACCTCCTTACTGTAACAGTCAAATAATGCCTGATAAAATTAGAAAAATTGCCCCAAACGATACTGAGCTAAAAATGAAATAAGTGAGACAGAGAAAGACAAATTCTATATGCTTTCATGTATATGTGGACTCCGAAGAACAAAATAAATGAACAAACAAAACAGAAACAGACTCATAGATACACAGAGAAAACTGATGGTTGCCAGAGGGGAGAGGGGTTGGGGAGCTGGATGAAAAAGATGAAGGGATTAAGAAATACAAATTGGCAGTTACAAATAGTCATGAAGATGTAAAGTACAGCATAAAGAGCCGATAGTGTTGCAACAACTATGTATAGTACCAGGTGGGTACTAGAGTCATTGGGGGATCACTACATCAATTACATAAATTTCTAACCACTATGCTCTACATCTGAAACTAGTATAAAATTATATTTAAAAAGGAAAATCATAAGGAAGAGAAGAAAAGAACCTAATTTGGAAAAATATAGCTATCTGATTAACTCTTTTAATTTCATCTGATTTCAGAATGATGTGGTATAAATAAAACATTGTCTGGATGACAGATTGTGCTTAGTTTCTATTAAAACTATTTTTGTGAGTTAAGCACAACCCTTAAAACTACAGCAAAAGGTGAGATTTAATTATCCCTTTAACTGAAGAGTGAACATAAAAATATTGTGCAGGTTAATTTTACATGGATG
The DNA here is from genome assembly GCF_036562045.2 of Rhinolophus sinicus. Classification (NCBI taxonomy): domain Eukaryota; kingdom Metazoa; phylum Chordata; class Mammalia; order Chiroptera; family Rhinolophidae; genus Rhinolophus; species Rhinolophus sinicus. The sequence continues at coordinate 17,617,213 of NC_133753.1, forward strand.
CTATTGACTTGAATACAGAGTTATAAAATGCAACCAAGCTAGAATGTTTTATTTAGCATTTTGAAGCCCCTCAGGGACACTTAAGTTTTTCATATTACACACAGTCAGGTAATGGTTATCTAAGTCCTCAGACTGTGTATTTTACATTTGGCACCTTAGCTTTTAGTATAGTTTTATATGAATTACTATTACTGAGAAAACACTGTTTATATTTCCAAATACCCAGATGGAGATATTCAGGTTTCTTTATAGAGATGTATATTAATAATTACTTTTAAATTTTTAAATAAAAATATGAACTATTTACCTATTTGTGTAATTAGGTACCCCTAAAGTCAAAAGTGATTATCACAGTGGTACTCAACACCTCACAAAAAACACTTAAAGGATTTTGAATTTAAAAAACAAAATCTTTATATCATTCCAGAATCCATAGACCATCTCTTCCTACTTTCTTTGTTCTACTGGTCAGAGTTCTAGGTGACATTATAAAATAATTACTTTTATCTTTTTTTTTAAATTTCTTCAACTTTATGACTATTGAATTCATATTTTTTCTGCCACAAGTTAGTATGTATTTATTTTAAAAAAGAAGCCCTGACTAGCGGTTAAATGAAAAGATCTTGTGCTTCTAAATATTACATTGTATGTGCCGCAGCCTTATACCGAGATGAAATTATTAGGTTGGTGCAAAAGTAATTGCGGTTTTTGCAATTATTTTCAACCTTTTAAACCGCAATTACTTTTGCACCAACCTAATGTAACCGGGCACAGACAATTGTAAAAGACATTACCAGGAATTCATGATCCACCTATGAGAACACTGGGTAAATATTTTATTTAAATGGAAAATCGCTCTACAGATTACATACAGAGATTATCATCTTTTAAAGCAAAATATTCAAAGAAATTATTTTGAACTTTTACGATTACTTACAATGACTGTACTTGAAAACAACTTATGTGATTTAAATTTATTAATTCCATAAGGCAATATAAGTATATTGCCTAGTTGAAAACATAACATAAAATTATGAAGTTATTTAATAATTATTATCCCTTTCTCAAGAAAAAAATAGATGATTATAATCTATCTTTAACATGTCCTTTTAAAAATTTGGAATGTTGAGAGAATCTTCATTTAAATGAATTTTTATGTGTGGAATATCTGCTAGTTCTGTATTATTTCCCTTATTAGGGATACTATCAGTAGTTCCAATTATTTCACAATATCATGGTATTTTATTTATTTAAGCATATATTCCTCCGGTCTGTGTGATTGTAATTCTATTCTTTACCAGGTGAGTTTGTCGTGGAAAATAATGGCACTATCACAGATACTGCCACACAAACATGCATAGACTGCACAGCCAAATGAAAAGAAATAATCACAATTAGGGAAGAAAGTTTCCTTTTTTTCATTTTTAATGGTGTAAAAAAATAGAGCCATGAACAACATTTTTGACCCATTTTTCCTTCCTATTTTGGAAACTTTGAATGAAAACTTATAGCTACAATGTCAACATGATGATATGGTTAAGAGATATTTCTTGGCCTTTTTTTAAATAAAAAGAATCCAATAATTAACAAATTCTCATATATCACTAAAGATTTTTAACACAGATACCTTTTTTCTTCTTCCTTAGTGAAGCCTTATCCCAAACCATTGGAGTGAGCATTGTTGTTTCTTATGGCCCTGTTTATTTATTTATTTTTTTTCAAAATTAATTTGGTCTTTTTGGACTCTGGGATCTTTTTTTATTTTAATTGCATGTTCTATTGTTAAGTCTTTACTTTCATTTATAACAAACCACTTTTTTTTAATAACACAAGGAAGGCTCTGAGGAGCAAGAGACGAATTGGCTCATTACTGATGGTTGAAAAGCATTACCATGTACAGATTTCTCAGATAGGAGCGGACCATTTTCTATAAAAGCCTCAAACTTTCATGTTCTACACTCAACTTCCCGAAGAATGGATAGTTAAACAAAATCCATAATCCCCAAACAAACAGCAGAGACAAATTTTTAGAAGAAAGTATTCATTATTTTTTTTCTGCAATGACTATTTATCTCAATGAAAAGAATTAAAGCAGTGCCTTTCTCGGAGAAAGAGCTCAGACTTATATGTAGAACACAGAGCATGAAGACAGGAGAATTGGTTTTTCTTGGCTTTTGATGAGAAATGTCAAAAATCCATGCTTGAACAGGACTAATTATTTCAGAAGTTGAGGTCTTGGCACATTGAGGTTAAAAGTCGGGCTTCTGGGTTGGTCACTCAGCTTTGCTCTGGAACTGCAGAGTCAACTTTTAACTCTTGCCAAGAAATACTAATGATGACATCATTTGGAAGCTAAAACAGCCTTAGCGATATAGTTCAGCCTCTGATTTTCACATGAAGTCTAGACAGTTTTAAGTTACTTGCCTTGATTCTTCAGTTAATTCATGGCAGAATGAGGTCTAGGAACATGCTCTGTTATGAGTCCATACAACCTCAGTTGTTTTGATCAAAGGTCCAGAAAGGATTGAGCGAAGACACATGGACACACACACACACACACACACACACACACACACACAGTGAGAGAGAGAGGGAGAGAGAAAGAGAGGGAGAGAGAGGGAGAAGAAATGCCATCATACATTTTTCTTAATATAAAAATCTAGAAAGTATGCCTGTCAGGTCAGCAGAAGGGCACTCTTACTCATTCTTCTATCCATTTATTCATTGGGGAATGCCTATGAAGCTCTAGCACCATGTAGGCGCTGTGATAGGTGTTGAGGACAAAGAAATAAGTCCAGGGATCTGACTTGGAGCTCTTCACTGATGAAGTTGTTATTATAGATGGGAGGGTTTTTTGTAATGGGCTTACTTAGGAGAAGAGAATAGCTGTTTCCTTTGAAGAGTTCGTTACTGCCGGCACCCAAGCTGAAGAGTCACACTAGCTTGTCTATGTGGGACCAGCTGGGAAAGCATCAACCCATAGATCTACTACGTATAAACCTCTTTACCCTGTGGTAAAGGATAAACAGTGGAGCACTTGGTCTCTTACATGTTTCAGATCCCTTAGAAAATTCAAAATTATTGTTACAGTGTTATATCAAAGAGTTTAAATAATTTCCCTAAGGTCATCAAAGGTGTAAGTGGTAAAATTATAAATAAAACCCAGATAATCTGAAAACTGGCTCAGTGCTATTTCTATACTATTTGGGTATCAAAGTGGTATTAATGCTTCTGTATGTACTTCCTTTATAATCAAATCAAAATAAAATGTAGCGAATTAGAGTGATACTATTCAATGATATTATACATTTATTTAAGACATATTTTAGTGTTTTTTGTGCTAACCACTTTAGAATGATTATCTCATTTAATCATTAAAATGGCCATGGAAATACTTATGCTTTCTTCCACATGACAGTTCAGAGAAGTCAAGGTTATAAAGAGTGTGTAATTTACTAGTTTCCTGGCTTTGACTAACTGATAGAGCTGAGGTTTAAATTTTGGTCAGATCGAAGCCAAAGCCTGTGCTTAAAAAAAAACACAAAACAAAACAAAAAAACAGAACAACAACAAAAAATACAAAAGAACAGCTATGCAATTACTTTAGTTCTTTCCGGTGTAAACCACTAGTGTTGTCTATAAATCTCATACCAGTTTAAAACATTGCAAAATGCCGCTCTCCACACTATCTTTCACACAAACGACTAACCGAGTAGAGCAAGTTATTAAATGAAGCGAACAAAGAACAGAGCAGAAGATGAAAAATGAATCCACAACTTCAGTAGTCAAGAATGCTGCGTCAGACATGATGAAAAGGAGGAAGATTGAAAACCTACGCCAGAAGGCCGGAGATGCTTTTGTTCATGTCATGGGAGATGGTTTAGCTACCAACAATGTTCACTGCAGAGTAAAACGTGCTTGGGGAGACACTGACTTTATTTCCACATATTTAACTCATGCCTATGTTGTAGTGCTCATGAATAAAAAATAATTTTGCAAGAGACCTTGAAAATAACAGGTGAGGAAGTGGAAGTCTGAGGCTGTCGTAAGGGCTCCATCCTTTTCTACAGGGAAACCCAGTCTCAGTGTTGCTGACGTGTTCTGGAAATTTGTTGGGCTTGACAAGGACTTGTATCTTGATTGCCATATCCTATCATGAAAAGAAAGCAGCATAGCTCCCAAATCCCAAAGCATTCTCCTTCTTTGAGTATCTAGTCTAGTGTCGCCCACAAAATATAGCCTGTGAGTTATCATTGTTAAAATTTTTAACTTAAATATTTTATACTCTGCCTGAAAAGTAAGCTTAGGGCTTTGAGACACATAACTTTTATGTTTGCAGTCTTGCTGTTTTTGCCAGTAATGGCCCATTCTCACTTTGTTTTATGCTGGTGCATCTGTAAAGAATCTGACAGAGAGAAAGGAAGACATTCTAACATTCACCACTTCTTTAAAACCAAAGAGAGGCAAGATGCAAAGAAATAAATTCAAGGTTTGTATCTTTACAAACATATTAACAGCTATTAATGCATATGTCCCTCATTTCCCCTGTAATCCGGGACATTGGGTGATGTGGAAATGTAATGGCCAGGCTGTTTCAGTGCAGGTATCTGCTCATGGTTAGAACAAGCAATGAAGAAGGCCAAGCTTGGTCCCAATTTCAGCATTAACTTTTATTTGTTTCACAAACAGAGGCCACTATATTACCATGACACTCCTGGCCTCTACACACACACACACACACACACACACACACACACACACACACTTCTTAACAAAGACCATATAAGAGTATGAGTATAACAAATCAGTAAAAACCTAATTTGACTAACTAGAACATGGATTTAAAATATAATAATGACAAAAAAGCAAAAAAAAAACCCACCTCAGTAATAATCATTTATCCACTAAGCATTCCATTAAACATTTTACAACTATATCTCATATTGACTTTGCAACATCCTCACAAGAACACCATGTGTATTCTTAAATTATACTAAGCCGTTTATCGAGTGTCAAGTTGCTGGTACTGGCATAACCAGATTGAGACTCAAATTTAACTATTTGTAGGCTCATGTTCCCCCACCCTACACCAAGTTGCCTATTGGAATGCTCAGTCTTTAATGGGGGTTGCAATGCTACCACCTTAAGAAATGAAGAAAGTAATTAATGAGCCATAACCACAAAAGGAACTCACCATCCCGTGAAAGAATGATAAGGTTGTGATTTTAAAGATTTGTAAATATTCAGTATCAATGAACTTTGGTGTGGAAAGAAATTGGTGAGTCACGGTGGAAGAAGGGAAGAAGAAAGTTATTTTTAAAATATCTCATTTTCTAATGTTTGAGACAATTCTTGATTACGATCAGCAGGTAACATAGGTTATCAAGAGGTGAATAACTCAGCCCAATTAGTGAGGTGGAATGAGAACCATTCAATTAAACAACAAGCTCATCATATTTAAGACAAAAGCCATGTTTGAGGATGAAGGTGTGTGGCTGTGTTTTACAAAGTGCATCAGTCTTACATGTAGCATAGCGGAGGTCTAAATCCCAGAGCAGCTGTCTCAACTGGGTATTTCAATTTAGCGTTTTATGTATTATTATTCACATTTAATACAATGTGAGAAGATTCTAACCCTAGAGGAGGAGGAAAGTCCTAGGCTGATGACCGAAGAGAGTGGAAGGCCTATCTGAGGAAAGGAAGGAATGCTCAGAAATGAGCACAAGTCAGAGAGGTGTTATGAGATCTAAGGGAAGCTACAGCAGAGAGGGAATAGTGAACATTGGCTAATGCACATTACAGGGCCAGAAGATAATGAGCCCATGGAACTTGAGAATTCAGAGGCCATGCTTATCTCAATGGGAAGGGTTTTGGTGCAAAGACGAAGACCCGATTGAAAATGTGCAGAGAAGTAATGAGAGAGAAAATTCGTGTGCAGGAAACTCTTCAGAGAAGCTTAGATAAAAATGAATGAGGCATAGGAAAGTAGTTATAAATGACGCAGTATCCAGGGAGAGAAGGGCGGAAGAGAGAGAGAGAGAAAGAGAAAGAGGGAACATAATTAGTGCAGCAAGCGTTCACTGCTGAATTGTGGATATCATAAAACACATATCAGAACCTTTGACATGAGAAATTGAAATGACTGTTGTGTCAGCAAGAATCTGGCTTCTTCTCATGAACTTAGAGGATCTTGCTCTTGTTACCTCTCAAAGTATCTCATCTGATTGTCCAGCTGTGAAAACTTAGTTTCTAGTATTTGGTTTGCCTTGCATAATTATCATACTTGTGCCCTTGAGCAAGAAAATGGATGTCTTTCAAGAGTACCAAAAATCAGGGAATCAATGGTGCATAGAGAAATGGAATAAATATCTATAATACGGCACTAATCTATTAGTTTATCACCATTTTTTTTTTTTTTTTTTTTTCTTTTTACTAAAATTGTCCTAAATGTGTCAGGATACGCTTAGATGAGGCCAAGAAATAAAACTGATACTTTGAAAATTGTCTCTGCTTAATAGGGACCAAAGGATCACCAGCCACAAGAGAAAACAAAAGAAAAATACCTGTGTAGTATTCAGGAACAAGAAATAAACTACACTGAAAGGCAGAGAAGGGACTGGAGAAAGGAGCACGTGGATGGTGTCCAGGTTTAATTTATTCCATTTCACGAGTTAAATCCTGATCTTCCTAATGACTCGCTCCCTCGGCACAGGCACAAATGTATAGCCATTGATGACTGAGAGGATCTAGGTTGATTTTCATCTTCAGCTTAGACCATTAGTGCCCTAGTATTTGCAGCCACTGAAGCAGGTTGCTGAACACAAAATCTGAACTTCATTTCCATTGCTTATGTTATATTTTGGAAGAATTTAGGGAGCAAAGGGCAAGGATTCCATGACAAATCTGTGATGATAGATGTAAGAACCTTTAGATTCTTTAGAGTTTCAGCTAGCTACAGGCCCATTGTGATCTACCTCCTTCATTTGTTCTTTTCTACAACTCTTTGAGATCTGTAGTTTCAACTCCATTTTTGGAATTAAGAAAACAGAAGCATGTCCGTGATAATCCTTGAGGTGGGTTTTTCTCCTGACTTCTAGTTGTTCTTCTTTATTTTTCACCATGTCTTCCCCTTTTTTCCTTACCCTTTAAAGGTTGGCATTCTTTCAGAGGCCCTCTCTGATCTTTTTTCCTTCTATCCTTCCTAGTTCAGTTCATAGTTCTATAGGTTCAAATTCCATAAATGTCCTCATGATTCCAAAATCAGTATCAGCTGAGCTCTAGACATTTCCATTTGGATAGTTCAAAGATTTAACATCTATAACACTCCTTATCATTACTGCCATCCACCCAAGGTCTCCATTTTGACTTCCTCTCTCTCCCACTCTCTTTCAGGCCTTTCTGCCAATTAATCACTAAGACCTATTGATTCTGATCTAAATATTTCATAAATCCCTCTCTACTTCCTTGCTCTAGACCACCATTGTCTTTTTCCTGGACTCCTGCCTCAACTTGCCTTTCTGTTTCTGTTCTAGAGATTTGATCCATTTCCTAGACTGAAATCAGTGCAATTTTCCTGAAACGTATACCTTAGCAGGCCATTCTTTTGCTTAGAAGTTTTCAGAAATCTTTGATTAATCAGAAATTCAATTCAAAGCTAGGCAATGCAGTACATAAGTTCCTTCATGATGTGACTCTTGTTTACCTCAGCAGCTTCATTTATCTCCACTTGCAACAGCTTTCTCTATTTCAGCACACTCGAAATTCCATTCCCACCAAACATGTCATTCTCTTGGTCACCTGTAAGTGGGGACACCTGCTAGATCCTTTGTCAAGGTTATCCTTTCTCCATTTCTGCCCTGGGTTAATAAATGCCCTTTATACTTCAGGATTCAGCCCTGCCATTTCTTTCACCTTGAAACCTTCCCTGAGTGTGGTTCCTCGACAAAGGTATTCCATGCCATGTAACCCTGTCATAGGCAGCACTTATAACCTAGAAACACTCTAATTTCCTGTTTATTTTTCTCTCTTTGAGCTCCCTTGAATTTAGGTGGCTTGCCTAAGATAAAAAAAAAAGCCATTAACTAGCAGAATCAAAATTGGGTTCCAGTTCTGCCCTTTCTCCACTGTCTGAATATAATCCCATGGTGATCAGCAATCCAGTTTGCTAAATTCCTTATAACTTTTAGTTAAAAATAGGGAGGGCGAAATTTTCATATGTGTTCGTTCCTATTTCATTACATATTTGATGCATCTTGCATCACCATAATCACCAAAATGATTTGGGTAATTACTCTATAGTATTCTCTTAACCTCCCACCATTTGAACTGATACATATACACCTTGTTTACTACTGGTCTCAGCCTATTGATAACCAGTGTTGTGGCTGGATAGGCCCTTGTGGTTCTTATCATGATTGCAAGATACCCTCAGCCATAACCATGATGAAACTTTGAAAAAAAGGGTTTATGGCTCACAGATCTTGGAAAGCACACTGCACCCCTAGTGACACACAGGAAGGTTGCAGGTAGAGAGGACAGAGGATACTGGACTGGCGTTCTGTTTTAATTGGGGTCTATGGTGGCAGCCTAGGGTTTCACAGACTTATACTTGATTGGTGAATTTAAAATATAAGGGCAGGAGTTTAAAGCACTGGAAGAGAAAAAGCAAGGGACCCAAATGGTCAGTTAGCAAAATTAGCCAAGATGGGTAAAATAAATTGGGGATGGTCGGTGATCTGGTTCTTTATCTAGTCCTGTGGCGGGTCACATGTTTATTCAAAATACCCATCTTTGAAGTGGATGACTTTTGAAAGTGGTTGCCTCGGTAATCAAAACTTAAGTCAGACACTTGTATTGCAAAAAAAGGAAAAAACAAAAAACAAAACAACAACTGTGAGGGCTTATACTACACACCTATAATCTTTAAGTTTAAAGAGACTTTAGAACACTAGTTCTCAAACTTGGCTGCATATCGAAATTGTCTGGGAAGTTTTAAAAAATAATGATACCTGGATTCCACCCCCAGAATTTCTGATTTATTTGGTATGGGGTATTGCCTAGACAGCGGGATTTTTTTCAAAACCTATGGAGATCATTCTATTATAACATGCAGTTGTGTTTGAAAACCACTGCTTCTGAGAAGATCTAGCTTACTGCCTCTTTTCAAAGATGAGGCAAGTGAAGTGTGGAGAGATTAAGTGACTTGCCTGAGGTTAAATGATACAGCTTCTGTGAGTAATGAGTCACATGTAATTGATTCCTGATTTGAAGATTGGCCACCCATACAGATAAAATTAGGGAGGTTTCAGGACTCTGTCCCCACTGCAATGCTGCTACACCCAAGGAAAGATCAAAGCCAATTCTTCCCAGGATATCTGTTGCAGCCCACCTCCTCTGTGGCTCAATAAAAACAACAGTATGCTCCACTTGCATCAAGCTTATGATACATATTTTCAGATCTACATCATCACATAAGTTTATTAACTATTTTTGTTAGGTACTTTCAGATCTATTATATATTTTTTCTACAATTTGAGATCATGTATTTATTGATCTAACTTTTTAAAAATTGTAACTAATACAAGCCATGAGTTTGAATTTTAGGTTAATAAATATTATTAAGCAAAGTATGTGGGAGATCTTAGTCTACACATGAATATAACTTATGAGATTAACAGGAGGGGCTTTGGAAGAAGCCAATGTTCAGTTTAAGCACACATGACATGTAAGACATTTGGACAAGTCACTTGATTTATCTGAATTTCCGCGTCCATAGCTAGGATAATAATTGTGTTATACTGGTATATGGTGGTATTAGCTCTTACAAATGTATGACGCATATGTGGTGGCATATGGGTGATACAATAAAGGGAGTGGTCACTGCTATATGGCTGGAGGGTACTTAGAGAAGGTTATATAAAGGAAGGCACAAGGTAAATTGAGTTTTAGGAGAGGAACTGATATTTCCCAGGGTTTGTATTGCCCTATTTTTCTAAGTAAAGAAATTGAGACCAGGGAAGTTAAATCCCATCTATAAAATCAACATATTTGTGGTTTTAGAGTTGAGCTCTAATTAGACTCAGTCTTCTCTCCACAACGTTCTTGTTTATTTAGGCTTAGAACTCAGAATGTGGCACAGATCGCCTTACAACCAGCCTCCCATTAGCATCAAAATTATTAGCTAGACAGTACTATGCCCCAATTTGGATTGGAAACATTTCACAAACCAAACACACCCAATGGGTGCCAACTATCCTGGCTGAAACTTCCAGCTGTGAGGCTCCTGGGAATTGGAGTCACCTCTGGAAACCAAAAAGAGATAAGAGAGAAATACCGGTTAATAAAATAAATGCTCCAGAAGTCCCTTCTGAAAGAAAGCAACCATACAGAACACGCTTTGAAACTCCAAAGAACAAGTCTACCTTTTCTTTTCCCCAGAGTGTGAGAGTCATAGCACCATCTTCCTCTGTGATGGATAGAGTACATTTCTGGGTTTGCGTGCCCTCCAGTAGTACAACCTTGGATGATTCTCCTAACTCTTCCTGCCATAATTTCCGTATCTGCAATATGGATGGATACAGCTATTTTTTCATCAACATGAAGATTGAATACAATAAAACATGCAAAATATTTTATAAACCATTAAAGTTCTGTATGTATATCCATAATCCTGCTCTCACTCAAAGTGCAGCAGCTGAATAGTACAGGGCAGATTGAAGACCATAAATATTTCTTCAGGGCAAACATTTCTGCCCCAGGGAAAGCCAGGGAGACTGCATTCCATTCCATTTTTCACCCTGCCCTAGTACTGGAAGTACTCAATGGCAAATTCTTGGTTGCATGAGGTGATGGATGATTACATAATTAAGAAGTCATCCCCCTTTCATTCTTTCTAATCTATCTGGAAAAAAACACACACACATTATCTGCTTGGTTTTATGGGCAAATTCATTGTTTCAGGGTAAATAGGAAGCTAGTAAGAAAAACAAAACAGATGGAAAGCAGTTAGGGGGCCAATCAAAAGTATTTTGGAAATCTTTAAAAAGATCTAGAAAGTAGAAGAGATTTCTAATGGGATCCTGGGCTCCAATTTTCTGTTCTCAATTAGTTAATGCATTTCATTCTTTCATCAATTACAGCCCATAAAAAGCCTTGCTATTACTTCCCATCAGGTCTGCTTTTCCTCTCCTAGAATAGAATCCCAGAAGGGAGAATAAAACAACAAAAAAATTGCTTCTCAGAAACACACGATGGATGTGCTATGAGAAATACCACTGGCAACAAACTTTTCCCTTCATGGGGAAAAAGAGAAATCATTTCCTACATCTTTAGAATTTGAGACCAGCTTGTAAATCAGCTGACGGCAGAGGGCCTCAAGGGGAGGACAAATAGCTTCATCATTCTATTGGCTGTCATTTTTTTTTTTTTTTAAAGCTGTGGCCATCTCACTACACATCTCACTCTTCTTCTTCTTCTTTTTTTTTTGCTTTGATTTTTGAAATACAACTTAACATTTACAAGATGAGAATCAACACACGTAACTCTACATAGAAAAAAAGTAAAGTACCAGAAAATGCTATCCTGAGACATAGTCTTTCTTGCCTTACTAGCCAAGTCTTAGGTCAAATACCAGTAAGCAACTAAATATGGACTATTTGAGTGCTTTTCCTTTCAGGGCTCACCCAGGATCTGGGTGTTTTGGAGACTATAAATGTGTCTATCTTCATAACTTTTCCTGCCTTCATCAATTAAGAAAAATTCAGAAATTCCCCGTGCCTAAGTAGAACTATTAAAACTCACAGCACTGGCATCTTACAGCTATTTTTTTTAATAGATGAGGAAACTGAGGTCAAATTAAGTTACTATCTTGGTTTAATAACCAGTTAGTGCTAGTCATTTGGATTATACTGAAAGCCTTTTGGCTTTTCGTTATATTTTCATGTAAAAATGACTAGAATATGTTACTGTATTTTTTTTACCCCTAATACCTTAAACCTGACTCACAAAGATTATTTGGAAAAAAGAAAAAGAAAGTTGTTCTCTTGATTGACACAATTTTTGAATTAAGACTCAGCTTCCAAAAACACACTATGGGGGCCAACTGAGATATGAGGAAAATAATGGGCTCCAAGGTATAATTAAATTATATAGGGATTTAAAAATATATATATATTTCACTTTTCCATCTCCACTTTTTCTGACTCTAGATTAAATGTATTTGTGATCTGATCATATAAGCCTCTTGCTACCAGTGCTTACTAAACTCAGAGGACAGATTTTTTTGTTTGTTTGTTTGTTTTGTTTGTTTGTTTTTTGTATTCCCAGTCCTTCTGGAGTCTAACCGCTGGTCTAGAAGTATGTTTATTCTCTTGATAGTTATTTCCTCAGTCATTGACCTTCAGTCCTCAAATACCTCATTTCAAATGATGAATGGCTTTATTACATGCAATGAACAGGGTGGGAAGGAGATGACTGGCCATTTTCTTTGAGTCAAACAAAGACTCAAGATGAGGGATTCCTTCACAGTATGCTACTTACAACAATTCAACAGATGAAATAATTCACAAAAAGAAGAAAAAAGAAAAGGAGAAGAAGGAGGAGGAGGAGGAGAGGCAGGGAGGGGACAAGAACAGAAAAGGAACAAGAATTAAAAAATATATTTCTAGCATTAGAAAGGAATAGGTTAAAAACAAAAGGTAAAATTATTACACACTGCCAATTAGATAAAATAACCTTTTATTCTGTTTACCCTATCTTGTTTTCATCTCTGGTGGAACACTTGAGATAAAAGTCACTGTTTGACTTCTCCTGCATCAGTCACAGCAAATATGGATTAATCAAAAGATCTAGTGCAACACCTTACATCACTGAGGTTCTTTATTACCCCTTAAGTCTAGGCAAGAGAACTGGCTCTGTGTACAGAATGTACATAGAAATTTCTAGATTTCTTTTTAAGTACTCTTCATCTGAGTTTTTTCAATCTCACAACGCTCTGTGTGTTGTTTCTGTTCCCTGACTGACTGTCTTTTCTGTCCCATCTCCCTTAGTTAGCCCTCATCTTTTAACTCACAGTCTCACCACACAGTGTCTTTTTCATGAGGCACACAGAGCCCCAGGTTCCAATCCTTTAACGTGACACCTGGCCTGTCGTCTCCCAGCACGTGAATTGAACAGCCTTGGTTCTTTCCCTTTGCTGTTTCTCATTGCCTTCCTAAACAATATCAGTCCCATCTCTCCTTACTACCTCCATGTGCACTAGCGGGCCTCAGGGCTGACAAGGCTGGGCTTTTCTGGGGAACATCAATCATAGGGACACACTACATTTTACAGCTTCTACTTTACACAGTCCCCTCCAGTTACTTGTCCAAGGGTAGCCTAAACTTCTCAAAGATTTAGACAGATAGAAGGATGAGAGACTTGCCTTTTTAAAAAATATTATTTTGCTGTGTGCTATTGCAAATGTTAAATTCCCTAATTCCATCATATCATACGTTTCTACCACTTTTTCTCCTGTTCTTCTGGACTCTTTCAGACTAGGCTCCAATCGCCTCACCAGAGATCATAATTCTTGGGTATATATTTTCTCTTCTGATCATCTCTTTATGAATAGCTCTGTCTTTACATCCTGTAACACAATCTTTTCAAAATTTACTCCTCTAGGCTGTATCACTAGAAATTTCACTAAACAGAATGTGGTTTCCTACCTCTCTGGTTCTGCTATAATCTTGCTAAGAGACTTTAAACAAGTCATCTACCATATGTTTCCATGTGTCTCTTTTATGTACAAGAGGTAATGCATATAAAAGTTCTTCACAAATGTAAATGTATAGTTTCATGAATGCTAATTCTGCATCATCTCACAGAGCTCTTTCTGAGGCAATCTTGTTACCTTCAGCCCTTTTTGAAGGACAGGCTTAAGAAGCCTTTACCTACAGAGGGAACACTTAGACCAAAGAGATTCTTCTATGTAGGAAGTTGAAGTGGGAAACAATGAAAATCAGGCAGTTTGTGGCAGGACATGAAGCGAAGTAATCATGAAGTAGTCCATCAGTAACCATTTGTGAGCCAAAAAAATTAGTAAACCAAAGTTATAATTACATAGAAGCTATAAGGAAGTACTCGGTAAAGTCAACTAGAAATGACAAAACTTACAAAACAAGGACAATGGGTCAAGGCACGTAGCTCCTAGTTTCTATTTGTCTTTCCAAATATGCTTTTCAAGCTCTACTGACTTACTTTCTTCCCAAAGACACATTTTTATCTGTGGATTGCACCACCCAGGTTGCTTTGCCTTTTGGCTTCTGATTGAGTTTCATCATCGCAGGTGTGGGTAGGAGAACAGATGAAGATGAAGAGAGATATTGGGGACTGTGTTCCCTCAGCTTTCACTCTACAAAGCTGCAATGTGGCAGTTGCTACAAAGAGCCACGACACCAGATGGAATATACATTACTTAGCTACAGGTCTAGCTAGACTTCAGTAGCCATTCCCTCCCCTTGTCCCTTTCTGGCCTAATTGTAGCAACGGCTTCCTTCCCTTTCTAATCCCAGAATATGTCACCATACCCATGTCAGTTTCCCTTAACCTTTCTACATTTGTGTAAATGGACCCTTCACAAAAATTCTTTATTTAAATATATCATCAGTTTCCTTCTTGAAGCCTTTGAACCAGTATTAACAGAATAAATTGGTAGATGCTTACTGATGAAATAACATGGATATAAAATTACTCCTTACTTCTAGGATCTGTAAAGTTAGATTTCTTGTCCTCGTTTTACAACTGCTCACCAATCTCATTAATCCAGTACAAGCTGACTTTTGCCTGCACCTCTCCAATGATTGTGGTCTTGTCAAGGTCTCCAATAACCTCTTTCTATAATTCTTTGTCTTATTCAACTACTCAGCAAGCACACCCACCACCACTTTTTCTTTATTATCCTTCTCTCCCACAGATTGTTCTGAATTATTATTGTTGTTACCAAAGTGACATGTAAATAATTTTACAAGGTTTGTACAAAACAGATTTTTTTTTTAAATTAAAGTGTATTGGGTAACAATTGTTAGTAAAGTTACATAGATTTCAGATGTATGATTCTGTATTACATCATCTATAAATCCCATTGTGTGTTCACCACCCAGAGTCAGTTCTCCTTCCATCACCATATATTTGATCCTCCTTACCCTCATCTACCACCCCCCAACCCCTTACCCTCTGGTAACCATTAAACTATTGTCTGTGTCTATGAGTTTTTGTTTCTCATTTGTTTGTCTTGTTCTTTTGTTGTTTTTGGTTCATATACCACATATCAGTGAAATCACATGGTTCTCTGCTTTTTCTGTCTGACTTGTTTCGCTTAGCATTATAATCTCAAGATCCATCCATGTTGTCACAAATAGTCCTATTTCATCTTTCCTTACTGCCGAATAGTATTCCATTGTGTATATATACTACAACTTCTTTATCCATTCATCTATTGAAGGTCATTTTGGTTGTTTCCATGTCTTGGCCACCATAAATAAAGCTGCAATGAACATTGGAGCACACGTGTCTTTATGGATAAATGTTTTCAGATTTTTTGGGTAGATACCCAGGAGAGGGACTGCTGGGTCATACAGTAATTCTCTTTGTTATTTTTTAAGGAACCTCCACACTGCCTTCCATAGCAGCTGCACCAGTCTGCATCCCCACCAACAGTGTATAAGGGTTCCTTTTTCTCCACAGACTTTTTCAGTTTTAGAAAAATCTATCAACTGCCTATTAAGGAAGCTGATACTATCAAAAGCTCTTACATTGTCCCTAGATACATACACATATTAATTACTTATTTTACTTTCTCTTGATAAAGTTATACTTTAATTTTAGTGGAATCACTATGCTGTATATATATATATGTTCATGGCTAGGTAAATATTTACAAGTAATTCATGCAGTACATGTTTTTTGTTTTAAAATATTTTTGGTAAACTTTATTTTTATTTGCTTTTGTTTTCTCTAGATCCATCCTTAATATATTGTCATAAGTAAACTTTCCTCTCATTAATTTTAAGCATTTTTTTCCCCTTGGTGCAATTTTTGCTATAGATTCTCATTCTTTTTCATTATGATTGCTGAAAGGTTGTAATCTTGGGATATTTCCTTGCCATTCCCCTAAAAATTATTTTCCCCTTTCCGACATGTGAGAGCTCCAGATTTCTGGATACCATGACTTCCACTTTATTAGTTACTCCTTTATCTTAGCAGAGTATATCCTTCAGTAGATGTCTGGAAGAAGGTGTATGTGTGAACAAATTTTTGAGATCCTACATGTCTCATAGTGTCGTTAGGTATAAAATTCTGGGTTGTGTAAGTATTTATTTCAAGAATTTTGACCTTATTACTTTCCAACTTCTGGTGTCACAATTGAGCAGTTTGGTGTTTTTTTGCTGATTCTATGTCCTTTGTATGCAAGCCTTTTACTCTTTCTGAAATTATATAAGATTATCATTTTTCCTGTAGGGTCCATGATGGTATATGATGTGGACTAGGTCTTTCACAGGCATCTTGTTAGTAGTGTGACCAACCCTTCCCAGTGTGTTTGGGATTGTGATTATTTTAAAACTGAAAATGGCACAATCTGAGAACATCCCAGTTGTAGGCAAACCAGGGCAATGCTGTCACTGTACTGATGAGTCCTCTCAATTTAGAACATTATGAATTTCAGTTGTGGGAAGTTTTCTTCTTAATGATTATCTCCATTTGCTTTTAATTTAAAACAGTTTTTTCCAGGTACAACTTCTCCCCCACTCCCCACCCCACACCCAATGCTGAGGTCTCTGGACTGAGAAGACAGTTAATCATATATTTTTCTAGTTATAATATTTTCTTTTATTTCCTTTTATAACTTGCACTCCCACTTTTCTATTTAATTTTTCATGTCTGTTGTCTTATTTTTATTTTGCAAGGACCTTTTCTTTCTTTCTGGATGTTTGCATTTTCTATTGCAACCCATTATTGTTTAATAAATGTGCCATTTTCTCTCATGTCTATATAGATTTTTCTACTGCTTTTGACATGATTTCTGCTTTATTCTGAATATTCAATATCTGTGGTCTTCTTCAAATATTTGGTAATCATTTGATATCTGTCACATTAAAAAAGAACGTACTAAATTCTCTTAGGCAAATACTGGATCAGTGAAGATGATCTGGCTGAACTCTTCCTAGGGACTTCCAGTTACCAGTATCTGAAGCTCTTTTTTCTTGAAATTATTAGTTTTCCCAGAAGAATTTTTCAGTCTCCCTCCTGGGCAATGTAAGCCTTGTTCCCATACTCTTGGAACTGAGTAGAAGAAATTTAGTCTTCTCAGTATTTTGTATGTAGACATTCACATTATCCCCTTTTATGAGTATGGTTTCCTCCTTTTTATCTGTGTCCCTGAGTTTACCCCTTCAGGTTAACCAACCTATTTAGAGAATAAATCACTAAGGTTCCATGGCAGTGAAGATACATTAAATCACTCATCTGAGGTTAGTGAGGAAAGGGATTTAAGAGTCCAAGTCTTTCTTGTACAAATTTCCAAACAATGCTTCTATCTATAGCACCATCTTTACTTTCACTTTCAAAAATATCCATATCTTTAACTTTTAAGCTTTTGTGGCATTTTGTGTTATAAATCATCTTTCAAGCTAGGTACCCCAACAGCTTTCCATATGTCTCCTTGACACAGCTCAACTCACCATAATTTCTCCAGAAAATCAAATCATGCTATTTCTCATCTGAGACTCCTTCAATGTGTTCCCAGAACACAGAAAAGAAAATCCAAATTATTAAATGATATAAAAAATCCTGCATAATCCCTATCAAATCCCAATGGCATTTTTTAAAGAAATAGAACAAAAAGTCATCAAATTTATAGAACCACAGAAGACCCTGAATAGCCAAAACAATCCTAAGAAAAAAGAACAATGCTGGAGGTATCACACTCCCTGATTTCAGCTTGTACTACAGGGCAACAATAATTAAAACAGTATGATATTGGCAGAAAAACAGACACACAGACCAATGGAATAGAATTGAGAATCCAGAAATAAATCCACATAAACATGGACAGATAATTTTTGACAAAGAAGCAAAAAACATGCAATGGAGAAAAGACAGCCTCTGCAATAAATGGTGCTGGCAGCATTGGAAAGTCATGTGCAAAAGAATGAAACTAGACTGCTACCTGTCACTATGCACCAAAATTAACTCAAAATGGATCAAAGACCTAAACATAATACCTGAAATAACAAACTACATAAAATAAAACATAGGTATTAAACTTATGGACCTTGGGTTCAAAGAGGATGTTTCCATGTCTTGGCCACCATAAATAAAGCTGCAATGAACATTGGAGCACACGTGTCTTTATGGATAAATGTTTTCAGATTTTTTGGGTAGATACCCAGGAGAGGGATTGCTGGGTCATACAGCAATTCTCTTTGTTATTTTTTAAAGAACCTCCACACTGCCTTCCATAGCAGCTGCACCAGTCTGCATCCCCACCAACAGTGTATGAGGATTCCTTTTTCTCCAAAGAATTTTTCATTTTTAGAAAAATCTATCAACTGCCTATTAAGGAAGCTGATACTATCAAAAGCTCTTATGTTGTCCCTAGATACATGCATATATTAATTACTTATTTTACTTTCTCTATGTAAAGTTATACTTTAGTGGAATCACTATGCTGTATATATATGATCATGGCTAGGTAAATATTTACAAGTAATTCACGCAGTACATGTTTTTTGTTTTAAAATATTTTTGGTAAACTTTTGTTTTATTTGTTTTGTTTTTTCTAGACCCATCCTTAATGTATTGTCATAAGTAAAATTTTCTCTCATTAATTTTAAACATTTTTTTCCCCTTGGTGCTATTTTTTTCTATAGATTCTCATTCTTTTTCATTATGATTTCTGAAAGGTTGTAATCTTGGGATATGTCCTTGCCATTCCCCTAAAAATTATTTTCCCCTTTCCAACATGTGAGATCTCCAGATTTCTGGATACCATGACTTCCACTTTATTAGTTACTCCTTTATCTTAGCAGAGTATATCCTTCAGTACATTTCTGGAAGAGGGTGCATGTGTGAACAAATTTTTGAGATCCTACATGTCTCACAGTGTCTGTAGGTATAAAATTCTGGGTTGTGTAAGTATTTATTCCAAGAATTTTGACAAGTTACCTTATTATTTTCCAACTTCTGGTGTCACAATTGAGCAGTTTGGTGTTTTTTTTCCTGATTCTATGTCCTTTGTATGCAAGTCTTTTCCTCTTTCTGAAATTATATAAGATTATCATTTTTCCTGTAGGGTCCATGATGGTATTATGATGTGGACTAGGTCTTTCACAGACATCTTGTTAGTAGTGTGACCAACTCTTCCCAGTGTGTTTGGGATTGTGATTATTTTAAAACTGAACAATCTGAGAACATCCCAGTTCTAGGCAAACCAGGGCAATGTTGTCACTGTACTGATGAGTCCCTCTCAATTTAGAACATTATGAATTTCAGTTGTGGGAAGTTTTCTTCTTAATGATTATCTCCATTTTCTTTTAATTTAAAACAGTTTTTTCCAGGTACAACTTCTCCCCCACTCCCCACCCCACCCCCGATGCTGAGGTCTCTGGACTGAGAAGACAGTTAATCATATATTTTTCTAGTTATAATATTTTCTTTTCTTTCCTTTTATAACTTTCACTCCCACTTTTCTATTTATTTTTTCGTGTCTGTTGTCTTATTTTTATTTTGCAAGGACTTTTTCTTTCTTTCTGGGTGTTTGCATTTTCTATTGCAACCCATCATTGTTTAATAAATGTGCCATTTTCTCTCATGTCTATATAGAGGTACCTCAAAAAATTGAGAATAGAACTACCATATGACCCAGCAATCCTTCTCCTGGGTATCTACTAAGAAATCTGAAAACATTTATCCATAAAGACATATGGGCTTCAATGTTCATTGCAGCTTTATTTACAGTGACCAAAATATGGAAACAACCAAAGTGTCCTTCAAAAGATGATTGGATAAAGAAGTTGTGTATAAACTTGTGGAATACTATTCTGCCCTAAGAAAAGATGAAATAGTACCATTTGCAACAACATGGGTGGATCTTGAGATTATTGTGCTAAGCAAAATAAATCAGATAGAAAAAGTTGAGAACCATATGATTTCACTGATATGTGGTATATAAATCTGAAAACAACAAAAGAACATGACAAGCAAATGAAGAAACAAAAACTCATAGACACAGACAATAGTTTAGTGGTTACCAGAGGGAAAGCGGGGAGGACAGTGGTCGATGAGGGTAAAGGGGATCAAATATATGGTTATGGAAAGAGAACTGACTCTGGGTGGTGAACACAAAATGTGATATGTAGATGATGAATTGTACACCTGAAATCTATATAACTTTACTAACCATTGTCACTCCAATGAACTTTAATTTAAAAAGAATCCTGCATAATATAGCCCTGCTTTTTGTCAAACCTTATTTTATACAACTTCCTTTAATACTTAACTAGTCTAACCGCATCATTATTATGTCACACTCTTTCCTGACAGAAGTTTTTGCATGTCATGCGCCCACTCTTTGGAATACTTTTCCAGCACACACAAGCACACACTCAGTTTACACATGACTAGATCCTGCTCATTTTTCAGGTCTCAGCTTTAGCATCACCTCTTCAGCAGGACCTTTCCTGACCATTTTCTCTGAGTGTTCCACCCACCACTAATTCCTATTTTAGTCCTTTATTTATTTCCTCTTTAGCACTTATCCCAACTTATAATTATTTTCTTTATTTCTCTGAGGAATACAGTGCAGGGGTATTTGCATGACTAATTTAAATATGAAATGTAATTTTGCAAATTTATGCAAACCACATTCATCTTCCTGACCAATATGTACAACAGATTATTTTTAATTAATTGCGTTGACTCATTTTACTCAGATGCTGTTATTTTCACACTATATATTGCAGTACATTTACTGGTGACTGAGAGGCATTTTTATAAATAAAAACTAAACCACACTTGTCAAAATAAAAGAACAAAGTGGGATGAGAGTTGACTGTTTAGATTAGATATTCTGCTCACTTGAGCAGTCAGCATACTAACCTCAAGTTAAAACTAGCAAAGGAAGATATCTGATACACATAACAATGATAAGCATGGTGAAGGAGGTGCATTTACTGAATTCAAGTAATCTAGAATATATTTCCTACATACAAAGTAAGAAAGGCAATGAAATTGATTCAAAATAAAAGGCAACATCAATGAACTAGAATAAAATAACATCAGTGTTTTTCTTACAAAATAAAGTTTGCACATTACATTTTAGTAGTTATCAGATGCTGTTAAATGCAATGATATCTATATGCATGGGGCACTATAGAACCATACAGGAGGGGCACTCAAGCTGTGATGTGGTGAGAGAGGGAGCTGACAGAAGTTAAGAGCAAGATAAGATGGTGTTTTGTAGTCTAGATTTGGAAAGAACCTTAGAAATGATCAAATCAAATGTCATTCTTTTTTCAAATGAAGTATATGAATTCCAAATGGGAGAAATTACTTAATAACTCAGTGCCAGACAGAAGCAGAACTTGAAAGAGGACTTGATATCTTCAGGTGTTTAGGACTCTCCCTTTTTACCATTAATTAACTTTTCCATTATTATCTGTTGTTGGTTGAATTGTGCCACCCAAAAGATACGTTCAAATCCATGGAATCTGTGATCATGGCCTTCTTTGGAAATAAAGTCATGGTAATCCAGTGATTACCTTTATAAGAGACAGGGGAGGGAGATTTACATATAGATACAGAGGACACACAGAGTGATGAAGGCCATTTGAAGAGGGAGACAGAGATTGGAGTGATGCACCTACAAACCAAAGACCACCAAGGATTGCTGGCAACCACCAGAAGTTAGGAATTGGCAAGGGAAGTTTCCCCTAGAAACTTTATAGGGAGCATGGCCCTGCTGACACCTTGATTTAATGACTTCTAGCCTCCATACTTGTGTGAGAATAAATTTCTGTTGTTTTAAGCCACCCTGTCTATGGTAATTTGTTATAGTGACCCTAAGAAACAAACACACTGCCTATCAATAACAAGCAAATCTCACCACCATGTCATATTCAGTGAGGGACTGTCCCAATATCCTCTCCTACCTGCTGGCAACTACATACTGTGTTTCCCCAAAAATAAGACCTAGCTGGACAACCAACTCTAATGCATCTTTTGGAGTAAAAATTAATATAAGACCTGGTCTTATTTTACTATAATATAGACTGGGTCTTTATAATATAATATAATATAATATAATATAATATAATATAATATAATATAATATAATATAATATAATATAGTACCTGGTCTTATTTTACTATAAGACCGGGTCTTATATAATGTAATGTAATATGATATGATATGATATGATATACGATATGATATGATATGATATGATATGATATGATATGATGTAATACTGGGTCTTATATTAATTTTTGCTCCAAAAGACTCATTAGCGCTGATTGTCTGGTTAGGTCTTATTTTTGGAGAAACACAGTAGTAAGTGCATATACTCTCAGTAATCACTCAACTGTGATTTTTCTATTTATTTTTCTGACCAGCCAACCAGCTCATCTGCTGTGTGAGAATAAAGATAATGCCTTTTTATTTTTTAAACCATTTGTGATAGTTAATATTTTTTTAAATTAAAGTTTATTGTGACAATTATTAGGAAAGTTACATAGATTTCGGATGTACAATTCTGTAATACATTACCTATATCTCACATTGTGTGTTCACCACCCAGAGTCAGTTCTCTTTCTATCATCATATATTAGATCCCGTTTACCCTCTTCTAGAGCCCCCACCCTTACCCTCCGGTAACCCCTAAACTATTGTCTATGCCTATGAGTTTTTGTTCCGTCATTTGTTTGTCTTGTTCTTTTCTTTTTAGTTTTATATACCACATATCAGTGAAATCATATGGTTCTCTCTCCTTTTTCTGTCTGACTTATTTCCCTTAGCATTATAATCTCAAGATCCATCCATGTTGCCGCAAATGGTACTATTTCATTTTTTATGGCCGAATAATGTTCCATTGTGTATATACACTGCAACTTCTTTAATCATTCATCTACCAAAGGACACTTTGGTTGTTTCCATGTCTTGGCCACCGTAAATAAAGTTTCAATGAACATTGGAGTCCATATGTCTTTATGGATAAATGTTTTCAGAGTTTTTAGGTTGATACCCAGGTGAGGGATTGCTGGGTCATATGGCAATTCTATTCTTAATTTTTTAAGGAATTCCACACTGTCTTCCAGAGTGGCTGCACCAGTCTGCATTCTCATCAACAATGTATGAGGGTTCCTTTTTCTCTACAGCTTTTCCAACACTTGCTACTATTTGTCTTGTTGATGATAGCCATTCTAATTGGGGTGAGCTGATATCTCATTGTGGTTTTCAAAGAGCATTTTATGAATTTGACTCCAAAGACAAGGAAGTAAAAGCTAAAATAAATGAATGGGACTATATCAAACTGAAAACCTCTGCACAGCAAAAGAAACCATCGACAAAATAAAAAGGCAACAAACCGAATGGGAGAAGACTTTTGCAAATAATGCCTCTGATAAGGGGTTAATATCCAAAATATATAAGGAACTCGTGCAACTCAACAACAACAGAACAAACAATTCAATTAAAAAGTGGGCAGAGAACCTGAAGAGACATTTCTCCAAAGAGGACATACAAATGGCCAATAGACATATGAAAAAATGCTCAACATCACTAATCATCAGAGAAATGCAGATGGTTAAGTTTATGTGTCAATTTGACTTGGCTAAAAGATGCCTAGTTAGCTGGTATCATATCAATCCTGGGTATCGCTGTTTCTGAAAGAGATTAGCATTTGAATTGATAGACCCAATAAAGATCTCCCTTCCCAATGTGAATGGGCCTCATCCAATCCATTGGGGACCCAAGTAGAACAAAGAGGTGAAGGAAAGGTGAATTAGCGCTCTATGCTTAAAATGAGACATCCATCTTTTTTTTGCCATTGGACATGGTGCTCCTGGTTCTTAGGTCTTAGGGCGGACTTGAACCAGGATTTACATTATTCACCCACAGTTTCTCAGGCCTTCAGATTCAGACTGGGATTTACACCATGGTTCTGGGACTTTCCCCTGGTTCTCAGACCTTGGGTTTGGACTGAAATTTCACCACTGGCATTCTTGGGTCTCCAGTTTGCACCTGGCAGATTGCAATCGAGACTTCTTATCCTGCATAATCATATGAGTCAATCCTCCATAATAAATCTCTTTCTCTATATCTACACTCGTATATATTTTATTGGTTCTGTTTCTCTGGAGAACCCTGACTAATACATCATGATGAGTAATCAATAAATATTTGTTAAATCAAAAGAAAAATGAAAAAGGGCAAAAAATACAAATAGACACTTCAACAAGGAAGACGTATAAATGGCCAACGAGACCTTGAACAAGTGCTCATTATCATTAGTCTTTAGGAAAATACCAATTAAAACCATTGTTTACTACCACTGCCACTAATTAATCACCCACTAGAAGGCTCAAATTAAAGAAAGACTGACAATACCAAATGCTGGCAAGAATTTAGAGTGTTCAGAATGCCCTGTTCTTGATGGGAGTGTAAAATGGTAAAACCATTTGGGGATAAAGATCTAGCAGTTGCTTATAAAATTAAATATATGCCAAACCTGTCATACAGCAATTTCAATCCGAGGTACTTACTCTCTCCTCCACCCAGAAAAGGAAATATATATCAACGAACTACTTGTACAAGAATATTCATTGAAGCTTTATTAATGATAACCTAAATCTAAAAATAGAGTAGGCATTTATCAATAAGATAATGATAAACAATCCAGTATATTAACTTAATACAATTAATTACTCAGCAATGAAAATAAATTAGTAATCCACAGAATATAGATAAATATCAAAAATATTATGTTGAGTAAAATCAACATTATACCAAAGAATATCTACTGTATGACACCAGTTACACAAAGCTCTACAATAGGCTAGACAAGTCTATGTTGAAATAAACCAAAATAAGAGTTTCCTCTGAAGACATGAAGGTAGGAATTGCTGGAAAGGGATATGATGAAACTGTCTGGATTTCAAGAAGGAATTTGTTTATATAGTTGTATGCATCTGCCAAAAGTCAATGATGCCCTTATGACTTGTGCATTTCATTGTATATAAATTTTGCACCAAGAAAAATGAACTGTAAACTACACACATGATAATGTTTAGATATGTAGAGTACTGATGTCTGAAACTTGATTAGAAGTGCATCAAAAATAAAACTAGATTAATTAATGAATGGATAGGAAGGTAAGTAGATGGATAGCTATATAATAATACAAATATAGCAAACATAAATTGCAAAATTTAGGGAGCATGTATATGGGTTTTCATGGTCAATTCTTCCAAAATTTTTGCAGATTTAAATGTTGTATTATAAAATGTTGATAAAGACTCCATAAAATAAAAATGAGTTTAAAAATGGGTGAATAAAAAATTAAAACTTAAAAAAAAATCAACTTGAATTGGCAGAATAAAACCAAATATAAGATTCAAAACATCACAAGTACAGTGATAGAAGTTTCTGTTTCAGAGAATCAGACTTTACTGTTGTAAAGCCTCAATCTGGACTAGAACCCAAGACAAACACCAGTCAGCCTGAAGCTGCTGTGGTGGGGTTTGGGATGAAACACCCACATTAAATATCTTCTTTGTTGGAGCTTGGACTGTCTATCCATCTCCCTCAGCCAACACTAAAAACCAGCAGACAATCATAGATGGCTTTGCTTTTGCTGAATTCTTAGTGAAAACAATTCTAGTCAGAAAGAAAAATACATCTCCGCCCTATTAGGCTTCTTCCCAGCCCCTAACTAGAAGAATTTGGCTGCTGTACAGGGAGAACAGCACTGTGTTTTGAGAGCGCCTGACTGAATGGAAAGACCCCTCTGCCTTTCAACTGCTGCTGCTGCTACCTGCAGAGTTCGAGTAAAATGGAGACAAATGACTACTTTCCAAGAAATAAGAGACTGCATGAAATACTAATCACCTGGGGAGACTCCCTGCCCTCTGGAACCCTGCTCACTTTGGCACATGTTGGTCTGTTGTTCATGCAGAGACTAAACTTACAGGAGAGGCCATCATCAGGTCTAAGACTTTAGCTATTGAAACAACAACCTAAGTCACCAAATTCCATTCTCTCTCCTTCAAATGAAAAGGAAAAAAAAAGGTTAACAGCTTTATCTGCTTGCTGAATTCAACTGCTCCTTGTGGTCAGAGAAGCATATACTCTGGAGCACAATTATTTTGCTACACAATAGACAAATGGTTCAGGAACATCCACAGAAGTATTTGCAAAACAAACAACAAACAAAAACTTCTCTGAGAGTAATAACTCAATTTCACTTTTTTGAAAAACTCTAAATGTGCCTAACCAAGTAACCAGCTATGAGAGAAGAGTAATAAAGCTTAATAAAGACTCCAAAAATCTTGAATTTAAGACTTGGTTCTCATGTTTCCTGTTTTGTTATTTTAAGTAGGCCATTTCTACTGATGTCAGTTGTTGTTGTTTTTTAAATCTAATTTTGCAAATTTAATGTCTGTAGCATTTGGAATATTAAATTTGTAAGTAGCAAATAACCAACTCGAACTGGCTTAAACAGCAAAAGGAATTCATTAGCTCTTAGTACTGAAAAGTCATCCGGCAGGATTTCATCCAGTAGTTCAGATTATAGGAAGAGGCCATTCTCTCTCTCTCTCTCTCTCTCTCTCTCTCTCTCTCTCTCTCTTGCTGTATTGCATGTCTATTCTTCTCGGTATTGGCTTCTTTCTCAGCAGCTTTTGCTTTCTTGATCCAACCTAGTTGTCAACAAAGGAATGGAATGAAAGAAAGGAAAATGGCAATAATAACCACCACAGTTACTATGGTAATGACACAATTGGGAAATCAAAAATAAAACATGTAGCTACTGCAATACCAAACATGCTCCCCTCCTGGAATGCCCCATTTCTTTAATCACATCTGTCGTGGAGGCAGACATCACAGGACCTGCCACCCCTCTTCAGGTTTACCCAGCTAGCATCCTAGGCCTGAAACATTCACCTATATAGAAGCTGGGTATCCTGTGAAATTGTATTGCTTAAGCATATGGATCACATGATCCTTGCCAGCCCTGTGAGTAATATGACCTCACTGCCATTGACGGAAAGGAACCAATCTTCACAGGAGGAGAAGGATGGGGGCAGCCCATCACCTTGCATGGGCTATTGGGAGGGATGCACTGGTCATGGGAGACCAGCGCACATACACACTGACCTTGCTGCATTTCTTCTCCTTTCTGTGAATAAAGCACTGTTCCAACACATGCCTATGTGTTGAGTCATCCTGGACTCCCAACCCGTAGAAGATACTGGTCTCATTTGGGAACAATATCTGTGGGTCAAGGTCTGTGGGCTCCTGGTCTGGGGATTGACATTGCTATGATCGTGGCCATCCTCCATGAGGTGGAATCCTCCCTTGGGATTGGTAGCTAGATCTTCCTGCTTGATATAGCCAATTTGGAAAAGCACCTTTTCAGATAGTTCAGAAGAGGAAAACAGCTCTTTTCCTGCAACTCTCAACAAATATCTACACAGCTGTCATTGTCCCAAAATGAGACCAGTACCTGAATCAAGCAGTCAGAGGAGCCACAGGAATAGAGCTTTTTAGTCACCCTTGCAGCTGGTGTTAGAATCAATTTCCCTCAGATCATATTGACTGAATGTCAGGAAGAGAAATTCAGCACAAAAAATTGAAGTATCGTTACTAAGAAGAAGGAGAAACAGATGCTAGTGGTCTCAAAAGGCTACTAGGTTGGTGCAAACGTAATTGCAGTTTAAAAGGTTAAAAATAATTGCAAAAACGGCAATTACTTTTGCACCAACCTAATAATATCTACGACAAAGCCAAATGATGGTGAAGATCATGAGATAATGTATTTGAACACATTTTATAAACTTAAAACTACATATGTTTAAAAGTAACGTGTCACCCAAACTAAAACAATATAAGGACCAGACACAAGAATTTAAAGAATCTGTAAACAACACTTTTCCAGAAGCACAGAACTTTCAAGTGTTTAAAAACAACAGGGAAATCAAAAGAAACTATTCAAATGAATGGGTGTGCTAAACAAGTCTTGCTGCAGCACAAAAACAATGGTCTAAGATTCCATTCTTCTTTTTCCAATTAATCATGAAAATATGTGAGGCAATTAGAGTACTTTAGAGTGAATTGATTATCTTTAATCTACTTTAAGAGTGTTTTGCAGTTATTTGATGTTTAAAAAGCAGTTGAGGTTTAGGTTGTAACTGGTTTTCTGCTAACATACATAAGTTATGACACTTACATAGATTGGACTATTATTTCAACAGTAAGAAGCATATTTCAAAAAATATTTCATTGAACTTAAAAATTACAATAACATAAGAAAGAAAAGAAAAGCATCCTCTAAGGATAACACTGTTTTAATTCTATAAGATTTTGTGAAATTTTCAAGGATGTTTTTGTAGTTAAAAAAAAATATTTTCAATACTTATATCAGACAAAACAGACTTTAAAACAAAGGTTATAATAAGAGACAAAGAACCCAGCAATTGCACTTCTGGGTATTTATCCAAAGAAACCCAAAACACTAATTTGAAAAGACATATGAATCCCTATGTTCATTGTAGCATTATTTACAACAGCCATGATATGGAAGAAGTGTAACTGTCCATCAATAGACAATTGGATAAAGAAGATATGGTATATCTATACAATGGAACATTACTTGGCCATAAAAAGAAATAAAATCTTACCATTTGAAGGTATTATGCTGAGTAAAATAAGTCAGGCAGAGAAAAACAAATACCATGTGATTTCA
This sequence comes from Rhinolophus sinicus, assembly GCF_036562045.2. NCBI lineage: Eukaryota > Metazoa > Chordata > Mammalia > Chiroptera > Rhinolophidae > Rhinolophus > Rhinolophus sinicus. Next base: position 17,646,207 of record NC_133753.1, read on the forward strand.
CTTATAGGTGGAATCTAAAAAGCAAAATAAACAAACAAAACAGAAACTCATAGATACAGACAACATTTTGATGGTGGCCAGACTTGATGGGGGGTTGGGACAATGTGTGAGAAAAGGAATTACAATGTGCAAATTCCCAGTTATACAAGGAGTCATGATATGTAAGTGTGGAATAAAGACCAGTACCCGAATCAGCATAGGGAATATAGTCAATAATATTATAATAACTATGTGTCAGATGGGTACTAGATTTATTGGCGTGATCACTTTATAAGTAATATAAATGTCTAATCACTATGTTGTACACCTGAAACAAACATAATATTGTATGTCAACTGTTATTGAAAAATTTTTAAAAAGTAAAAAATACATTAAACATGTTTATGGCTAATTATGGGGCCTGTACTATAATTGAGTATTTCTTATATTTTTCTGTATTTTATAAACTTTCTATAATAAGTTTGTTTTAGCATTATAATGATAAAATGAAATGTCTTACTTAAAAGAATTAAAATAATAAAATTATCTCATATAAAGTTAGCACAAAATGTTATTTTCTAAGCACATTCTCTCCCTTATCTGAAGGATAATTCAGTTCCACATCTACAGTATGGTTTGATGGCGGGGATGGAGGCAGTACTGTAACTCAGAAATACAAGTATCAGCAAGATTGTCCCTTTCCATGTCCCCATCCTTTTGGTGCTTCTCACTTAGCCAAGAACAAATGTCTTGTCTTAGTTGGCATTTGCCTTTCAAAGTCTGTAACAAATGGAATTTCCAAATTGGATCTCCCTTCTGTCATCCACAACTACATATGCTTTCTGCATATGACCTGTGATTTTTCTTTCATGTAATATTAACAGGAAGAAAAAGTAGTGAGTCAATAAAAGCATTAACTGACTAGGTATGTCAAATAACTCTGTGCTACAGAAGACTTTACATTTCCTGAATTCAGCATTTAAATATTTTTCCTGTGAAATCCCCAAATGAAGGCTGTGTGTCTTAAAGTTAGGAATCGCACCACCTTTATTCCTGTAAGCAATGTTAGCACCCGCATTCTAATACCGGAGGCAATCACTAGTTACTTGTTGAGGTGACAAGCTCGTGTGGACTGATGAAAAATGAATCTCAATGTAAGTGGCTGAGATGTGTTTCGAGAAGATAAGTTTGTTTGTTTGATTATGCTATTTAGTATGCATTATAAAATATTTATTTTATAAAAGTTTAGCATGTAATTACATGAAAATTGGCAACACAAATTTTTAGCTTATGATGATATGTTATGGAAGTAGGCTTTTTGTGCAATGACACATATGACAGTTCTTCCCTCCCCATTCAAAGATGACTCTATATCAAACACATAATACAAAATTATGAAGAAACATGACAGTAGGACACATGTACGAAAGATATCTAATGAGATGTCTAAAATAGAGTGGCAGACAATTCATATCTGTTCTCCCCATCCTTATAATATCGAGAGTCACTTCCCTTGATCCAGTAAATAGCTGCATTAGAATGCAATTGAACTTGACAAATAGACTAGATGCTCAATGAATAGTCTCTTGCATATAGTGGTAACTTCATAAATATTTCCTAAATTCAGTTAAAGCCAAAACCTTATGATCTATACTAATTGCAAGAATGACTCCAATTTCTGTGACTGAGCTTGAATTACTGCTTTCTGAAAACTTTGCACTGCAAGTTATTCTTTTCAATCCCTTTCAAAGATGTGGCATAATATACGAAAGTATGAGGATTTCTGATACAGAACAAAAAGAGACAAAGAGTAAAACAGGCTCCTCCTGAAGATTCATAGGATGTCACGGTGATGGTTTCATCACTTGTTTTCCACTAGCTGGCTGTGCTCAAGGCAGACACAGACCTTCAGTTGGCTGCATACTCTGCTAACACCCAAAGCGAAGCCTGTCCTGACTTCAGAGCTGCTCTTGTACTTATGAGCCTGAGTGACATCGTTCTGATAAATGCTGCTAAGGCAGAGTGGCACATCTTTTGTAGCAGGCTTTGGGGAACCTGTGAAACAGTCATGGCTTTATCCAGCGCTTTGCCACCCAACTTTAATATTCTTTTGCTTAAGACCCAGGATCCCTCCATCTTTCCCTTTGTCTTTACAAGGGGTCAATTTTCTGTGTTAAAGAGCCAGTCAGCACTCTTTTGACTTAATATAGAATAAGATGAAATACATAAGGAAAACAGAGTTTGTCCTTGTGGGCCGTATAGTTTCAGAAGGGCTACTACAAAGACATACCAACAGCCTTGCTGTGAATATCATTGCACACGTATCATGCACAACATACTCAAAGGTATATCCCCAGAAGTAGACATGTTGGATTATATCTTATGAGTATTGTCAATTGAACTAGATCTGAAGTCCTTTCAACAGTTTATGCATTATTTTCTGTATATGAGACTTCCCGTTCTACATATCCCACCAATACCTGCTCACGTCCTTTTCTCCACATCCTAAATAACACTTGGAGTGTTAGACATTGTAGTTTTGCCAACATGGTAGATGTGAAATTGTATCTCTTTGTAACTTTATTAGTAGGTATTCTCTTGGTTGCAATTAGGTTGAGCACCATTTGTATGTTTATTATGCTTCTTAATTTCCTCTTTTATGAAGCACCTGGACAAGTTATTTTCCCATTTTCTATTGGGTTTCTCAAGTTAAAAAAAAAAAGAATTTTTAATGTATGCTTATTATGTATATGATTTATAATGATTCATATATATCAGTTGCACCATTTTAAACCAACTTTATAAGCCATTGTTCAACTCTCCCAATACAAGTGCATTATAAGACTACCTTTAAGTCAATCCCCGTGATGCAGTGATTGAGTTTTTTGAATATCCTCTCCAGGCCTATCTTCTTTTTCTCCTTGATAGTCTTCTACCATTACCCACCTATTCTGATCAACAACGTCCACTTACAAATCACTTTGGGTGAGGAACAATTTTACTAGACATCATAAAAGTCACAGAATGTCAGAACTAGAAAGGAACCTAGACCCAGCCTCCTCTTTTGATACAGAAGAACCCTGAAACCTTGGGTGTGTATGTGTGTCGGAGGAGGGGGAGCGGATGGTGTTCAGCGAGTTGCCTCAGGTGGCAAAGTTAGTTGTGGTCAGAGGCAGGATAGCACAAGTTTGTTGTTGTTTTAAATCTCATGTCTCTTCATGAAATAAAATGTTATTTTCTTATTTATGGTAGCAGAATATTAGAGAGAAAGAGGATATTGAGAGAGAGAGAGAGAGAGAGAGAGAGAGAGAGAGAGAGAGAGAGAGAGAGAGAATAGTTCAGAAGAGAGGGGAAGCACGCATTTCTATCTACCATGTGGCAGTGTGCCCACAAGTCTCCCAATGGGCACAATATGTCCTGAAAAATATCATTACTACTTCCAAGAAAAGAGGAAAGGACTCAACTAAAACTTGACTAAATTCCCATTAATGGTATTTTTTTTTTCTGGTTTTCAACCCACAAACCAAATCCAAATAATCTCTTTATGACTTTGTGTGGTTAAAGCTGAAATCACCCTGACTTTGTGGTGTATCTGCCCTGATATTCAGCCCTCCACAAGGCACCGAGGAATGATGGGGATGGGGAAAGGGAGGAGGTGCTAGAGAGTTCCATTTATGCTTCTCACCTCACAGTACAGCCTTGCTGTATCATCGTTAACGCCTCTCAGAAGTACAGCTTTGGGAGGGTTCCGGAAAAATGGCGGAGTGAGGTGAGCCTCTGTAAAGCTCCCCTGGAATTTACAAAGAATCGAACAACAAAAACTCCACAAAGGACTCCCTGCACAGCAGACAGGCAAGACGAAGAGGCCCACTACCGACTGAAATCACCTACAGGTGGGAGATTCGCGTGCGCGAGCGGGGGGAGGAGGAAAGTGAGAAGCGGGCGGAGACGCAGCTCCGCGGGCGCAGGACTCAGACCCAGCTCAGTGCGCCGAGCTCGCTGCTTCCCGGAACTACCGCAGCTGCGGGAGATCGGACTGCTAGGGCTCCGCCAGCGCTCCACAGGGCTGAGGGGACAGCATATAACACGGCTGAACACAACGCTCACGGCAGAGACCTCGGAGAAAAGACTGAGGGTTTTACCAAACAGATTGAAATTTTAAAAAGAACCAAATAGAATTTCTGGAGATTAAGAACTCAATAGAAGAAATTAAGAATGAAATAACCAGCTTAGGTAGTAGAGTTGACCAGATGGAGGAAAGAATCAGTGACATCGAAGATAGAAACCTGGAAATGACACAGATAGAAGAAGTAAGAGACTTGAGACTTAAAAGAAATGAAAGATCTCTACAAGAACTTTCTGACTCCATCAGAAAGAGCAATATAAGAATAATGGGCATACCAGAAGGAGAAGAAAGAGAGAAGGGAACAGAGAATATATTCAAACAAATTGTCGATGAGAACTTCCCAAATTTGTGGACAGAACTGGACCCTCGAATCCAAGAAGCAAATAGAACACCTAGTTACCTCAATCCCAACAGGCCTTCTCCAAGGCACATTGTACTGAAGCTGTCTAAAATCAACGACAAAGAAAGAATCCTCAAGGCAGCCAGGGAAAAGAAGACGGTAACTTACAAAGGAAAGCCCATTAGATTATCATCAGATTTTTCAGCAGAAACTCTACAAGCCAGGAGGGAGTGGAACCAAATATTCAAACTATTGAAAGAGAGAAATCATGAGCCAAGAATAATATATCCAGCAAAGATATCCTTTAGATATGAAGGAGGAATAAAGACCTTTCCAGACATACAGAAGCTGAGGGAATTTTCTAATACACGACCTGCACTACAAGAAATACTAAAGGAGGCTATTCGACCACCATCAACAGGGACAATTTGTGGCAACCAAAACTCAAAAAGGGGGAGAATAAAGGCCTGAACCGGAATATGGGAATGGAGAAAGTAAGCGTGCTGAAGAAAATGGAATACTCTAAATATCAAACTTACTTTTACATAAACTTAAGGGTAACCACTCAAAAAAAATCCAGAACTGAAATATATACTGAAATAAAAGAAGAAACAGAGGGAAACATCATAGAATACCACCACACAGAAATAATAGACAACAACAAAAAGGCAAAGAAACAATGGAGACACAGCCTTACCAGAAAACTAAAGATAGAATGACAGGAAATTCTCACATATCAATAATCACCCTAAATGTAAATGGACTGAACTCACCAATAAAAAGGCACAGAGTAGCAGATTGGATCAAAAAACTAAACCCAACCATATGCTGTCTCCAAGAGACACATCTCAGCTACAAGGACAAGCATAGACTCAAAGTGAAAGGGTGGAAATTGACACTCCAAGCAAATGGTGCCCAGAGAAAATCAGGTGTAGCCATAATGATATCAGATGAAACAGACTTCAAGGTGAAAAAGATAACAAGAGACAAAGATGGACATTTCATAATGGTGAAGGGGACTGTAAAACAAGAAGACATAACAGTCATCAATATTTATGCCCCCAGTCAGGGAGCAACCAAATACACCAAGCAACTACTAACAGAACTAAAGGGAGAAATTGACCAAAACACAATTATACTAGGGGACTTAAATACATCATTGACAGCTATGGATAGATCATCCAAACAGAAAATAAATAACGAAATAGTAGCCCTAAATGACACATTAGATGAAATGGACATAATTGACATTTATAGAGCACTTCATCCTAAAACATCAGACTACACATTCTTTTCTAGTGTACATGGAACATTCTCAAGGATAGACCATATATTGGGACATAAAATCAGTCTCAACAAATTTGAAAGCGGGAAAAAACATAAATACATGGAGACTAAACAACATACTTTTAAAGAAGGACTGGGTCAAAGAAGAAATTAGAGGAGAGATGAAAAGATACATAGGAACAAATGCCAATGAAAATACATCCTACCACAATTTTTGTTTTAAGAGGGAAATTTATCTCATTACAGGCCTATCTCAAGAAACAAGAAAATTCCCAAATAAATAACCTCATGTTACACCTTAAAGAACTAGAAAAAGAAGAACAGGTAAAACCCAAGGTCAGCAGAAGAAAGGAAATAACGAGAGAAGACACTGATTAACAAAATCAGAAACGTAAAAGGGGAAGTTATCACGGACACCACAGAAATACAAAGGATCATCCAAGAATACTATGAAGGACTATATGCCACCAAATTCAACAACCTAGAAGAAATGGATAAGTTCTTAGAAACATATAGCCTTCCAAGGCTGAACCATGAAGAACTGGAAAATCTAAACAGACCGATCACCAGTAACAAAATTGAATCAGTCATCCAAAACCTTCCCAAAAGCAAAAGTCCGGGACCAGATGGCTTCACTAGTGAATTCTACCAAACCTTCAAAGAGGATCTAATACCAATTCTGCACAAACTCTTCCAAAAAATTGAAGAAGAAACAGTACTCCCCAACACATTTTATGAGGCCAACATTACCCTGATACCAAAACCTGGTAAAGACAGCACAAAAAAAGAAAACTACAGACCAATATCTCTGATGAATACCGATGCAAAAATCCTAAATAAAATTCTAGCAAATCGAATACAACAATGCATTAAAAAGATTATTCATCACGACCAAGTGGGGTTCAACCTCGGGGATCAAGGATGGTTCAACATACGCAAATCCATCAATGTGATACATCATATAAACAAAATAAAGGACAAAAATCATATGATTATTTTGACAAGATACAACATCCATTTATGATTAAAACACTTAATAAAATAGGTATAGAAGGAAAATACCTTAACATAATAAAAGCCATATATGACAAGCCCTCTGCTAATCTCATAATTAATGGAGAAAGACTGAAGCCCTTTGCTCTACGTTCATCCTTGCCAGAGCAATCAGGCAAGAGAAAGAAATCAAAGGCATCCAAATTGGGAATGAAGAAGTTAAATTATCACTCTTTGCAGATGACATGATGCTATATATAGAAAACCCTAAAGACTGCACCAAAAAGCTATTAGAAACAATCAACGAATACAGTAAAGTTCAATTCCTTTTACAATTGCATCAAAAAGAATAAAATACCTAGGAATAAACTTAACCAAGGATGTGAAAGACCTATATGCTGAAAACTATAAGACTTTTCTGAAAGAAATTGAAGAAGACACAAAGAAATGGAAAGACATTCCGTGCTCATGGATTGGAAGAATCAACATAGTTAAAATGGCCATATTACCCAAAGCAATATACAGATTCAATGCAATCCCCATCAAAATCCCAATGGCGCAACCTTAAGAAAAAAGAACTATAATGGAGGTACCCCACTTCCTGACTTTGGCCTGTACTACAGGGCCACAATAATCAAAACAGCATGGTATTGGCAGAAAAACAGACATATAGACCAATGGAATAGAATTGAGAACCCAGAAATAAAACAACATAAATATGGACAGATAATTTTTGAAAAGAATGAAACTGGACTGCTATTTGTCACCATGTACCAAAATTAATTCAAAATGGATCAAAGACTTAAGCATAAGACCTGACACAATAAACTGCATAGAAGAAAACATAGGTACTAAACTTATGGACCTTGGGTTCAAAGAGCATTTTATGAATTTGACTCCAAAGGCAATGGAAGTAAAAGCTAAAATAAACAAATGGGACTATATGAAACTTAAAAGCTTCTGCACAGCAAAAGAAACCATTGACAAAATAAAGAGGCCACCAACTGAATGGGAGAAGATTTTTGCAAACAGTGCCTCCGATAAGGGGCTAGTATCCAGAATATACAAGGAACTCATGCAACTCAACAACAAAAAAACAAACAACCCAATTGAAAATGGGCAGAGGACTTGAAGAGACATTTCTCCAAAGAGGATATACTCATACAGTGTTGGTGGGAATGCAGACTGGTGCAGCCGTTATGGAAGGCGGTGTGGAGGTTCCTCAAAAATTTACGAATAGAATTGCCATATGTCCCAGCAATCCCTCTCCTGGGTATCTACCCAAAAAATCTGAAAACATTTAGAGAGTGTAATGCTGAGCGAAATAAGTCAGACAGAAAAAGCAGAGAACCATGTGATTTCACTGATATGTGGTATATAAACCAAAACAACAAAAGAACAAGACAAACAAATGAGAAACAGAAACTCATAGACACAGACAATGGTTTGGTGGTTGCCAGAGGGTAAGGGAGATGTGGGTAAGGGGGATCAAATATATGGTGATGGAAGGAGAACTGACTCTGGGTGATGAACACACAACGGGATTTATAGATGATGTAATACAGAATTATACACCTGAAATCTATGTAATTTTACTAACAACTGTCACCTCAATAAATTTAATAAAAAAAAAAAAAAAAAGAAGTACAGCTTTATTTGGAAAGGGCGCTGGCACATTTGCTAACTAGAGAGAGAACACTCCTTGAACACTAGTGTAATTTTAGAATATCCCCAAAACATTCACTCCTCCATAGAGTTCTACCCTTCTATGTCCTATAAAGCCACATGTTTCTGTCCCTGGAACATTCTTGACTTTTATCATCTGAGGTAAAACTAAAAGCAAACCCCAAGCAGCAGAGGAAATTCAGTTCTTGTGATAGAGAAATTTTTTTTTTTCTGCCTCAGAGTCATTCCTAAGTTTTTGCGGAAATATATAATGCCATTTTAAAAAAAGGACAGAAATGAACTATTTGGTGATTAATGGTGACTGCTGTAATAGCAGAGTCCTAAACGCTCTTCTGAAGGTAAGCCAATCTGGTGAACTGGGGGGGCAACAACTTCCTGAAAACACATACGTTAACTATTTCTTAATACAATTATAATTATGTGCCAGACTCTGTTATTTTTTATAGAGAGAACAATTATAGTATAAAGTTATTATACACATATATAACACATATATGTATATAAATTAATCTTCATACTAACACTATGAAGTATATATTATCATAATTTTACAGCTCAGGAAATAAGCCACAGAGAAATTAATAAATTGCCCAAGGTCACAGAACAAATAAATTGCAAACTGACTCCACGGTCCATGCTGCTGGTCACTTCTCTATAATTCCTCTCTAGTAGGAAATGAGAGGAAAGTATATGGTCTTTAAAATGATAAAATTTGGCTTGGGGACAATTTGGGAAAACAATGTTGCACTTGTATAGTAGTCAAAAGAAATGTCCAACTTTTCTTTTGGGAGCAAAGTTTTTAAGTAAGTGAGTACCTTAAAAAAAGAAGGAATAAAAAGTTTTCATACTCTGTTACCAGAAATGCAACACATTTGCCATCTAGGTACTAATAGACTACATTTGAAGTCAGAAGATGAGGATTTAAACTCTGACACTAACTCTAGTCTGAGTCAAGTTAGTGGTTTGAGGTACTCAATTCTAGTTCACAAAGTAAAAGCTTGCCTGAATTTGAAACTGTTTGTTGAGTGCCTTTTGTGCATAAGGCACTCACCATGTGTGGAGAAGCATATTACCGTGCTTACCCCAACATAAGACCTAACCGGAAAATAAGCCCTAGCATGACTTTTCAGGATGACATCCCCTGAACATAATCCCTAATGCGTCTTTTGGAGCAAACCTGAGTATAATACCCAGTCTTATTTTTGGGGAAACACAGTAGACACAAGCAGGCAACTTGCCGAAAATGGAATAAGAAGCCAGTTAGTTAATAAACTGTAACCTCTTTAAGGACGAATAATTTTCAGTCAGTTCAGCCTGCTATAACAAAGTACCAATGACAGGGTAGCTAACACACAACACACACACACACACACACACACACACACACACACGCTATTTCCCACAGTTCTGGAGGCTGGAAGACCATTCACATGGCACTAACAGGTTAAGTGTTTGGTAGACAGTTGTGTTATTGTGGCCACACATGGAAAAGGGTGAGAAGCTCCTGGGATCCCTGGAAGGGATACTAAGCCCATTCAGGAGGGCTCTACTCTCACTGTCTGCTCACCTCCCAAACGTTCCACATCCTAATGCTACGAAGTACATTGGAGGGTAAGATTTTCTTTTCTTCCCCTGCCCAGCTTTGTTGAGGTATAATTGACAAATAAAATGTTGATACGTTTAAAGTTACAATGTGATGATTTGATATCCATACACATAATTAAAGGATCCCCACATTGAATTAATTAACACAGCCTCAACTTTTTTTTTTTTGTCAGAACACTTAAGTTCTACTCTCTTAGCAATTTTCAATTATACACTATAGTATTATCAAGTCTAGTCACCATGCTGTACATTAGATCCTCAGACCTCTTTCATCTTGTAGCTGAAAGTTTGTGCTTTTCTACTAACTTCTTCCCATCCTGCTCCCCTAGGCAACAACCATTCTACTCTGTTTCTGTGAGTTCAATTTTTTAAAATAGATTCCACATATAAGTGATAGCATGCAGTATTTGTCTTTCTCTTTCTGGCTTATTTCACTTCACATAATACCCTCCAGGCTTATCCATGTTGTTGCACATGGCAGATTTCTGTTTTTTTGTTTTTTCTCAATTTTTAGACTGAATAATATTCCATTAAGTTAAATACATGTTTTTTTGATTGATGAATCTAAGCAATATTCATTTGAAGTTATTTTTGATACGTATGGACTTACTATTAAGATTTTTGTCCATTGTTTTCTGGCTTGTTATAGTTCCTTTATTCTTTCCTTCCTCTCTTGTTCTACTCTTTTGTGATTTAAGGAATTATTCTAGTGTTATATTTTCTCTTTTTTTTTAAGTTTCTTTTCCTTTATCTTTTGTGTATCTACTGTAGGCTTCTGTTTTGTAGTCACCGTGAGGCTTACATAAAATATCTTATAGTTACTTGTATTCCATTTTAAGCTGATGACAACTTATTTTCAAATGCATATAAAAGTTCTCATTTTTACACTCCTACGTCCACATTTTGTTTTCGGTGTCACAATTTATACCTTCTACATTGTGTATCCATTAACAAATTATTATAGTTATAGTTATTTTTCAGTACTTTTGTCTTTTAACCTTTATACTAGAGTTATAAGTGATTTAGCCACCACCATTACAATATTCGAGTATTCTGAATCTAACTATATATTTACCTGTACTAATACATTTTATACTTTCATATGCTTTCCACCTCCTAATTAGCATCCATTTACTTCAACCTGAAGAACTCCCTGAACATTTCCTGTGAGGTTTGTCTACTGATGATAAACTCTTTCAGCTTTTGCTTATCTAGGAAATTATTTATCTCTCCTTCAACCTGAAGAACAACTTCGCCTAGTAAAGAATTCTTGGTCAGCTGCCGCTGGAAACTTTGTGATTCTACAAGCCATCTTTTTTGTTCGTAGTGGCTCCCAGCAGTTGAGGGTGTGCCAAGACCAACTGGCTCCCAGAGCTATGTGATGTGGGAGCCAGTCCTAGGGTAGCATCTCTAACAGTTGGGGTGCTGGATGTGTGGCATGCTCCTTCCAGGAAGAAGCTGGAGACTTGGTTTTACTGTTGGAGAGAGCCAGAGGGAGACGGCAGGGGAAGTGTCATCAGCTCTCTCTGCCTGTGGGAATAATTCCAGTCAGCAGCTGGATGTGTGCTAATTAGAAGCTGGACCCTCAGGGAGCAGCCAGTAAAGTATACAGTCATACTTCTTCTGGAAAAATCTAGGGGATGGTCATTTTTGTCTGGGAGAGGGGTTGTGGGGAAGGTGGTTGCGAGGGGAAAGGGGACAGTTGTGAGGAATAGTCACAGGCACCTGTTCAATAGTTGCTTCTCTGTTTGCTATCGTCCATAGTCATGGGACTCATGAACACAAGCCCCAGTTGGTTCTCAGAGCAAGGTGATTGGGGGTCTGTCTCTTGGGTGACAGCTTTAAAATTTGGGGCACTATGTGTGGCTCAAACCCTTCACTCTTTAGAGAGAAGATGAGAATTGGGGCTCTCTCCACATTGTATGGAGCTGTATTGAGGGTGGGGTCTATGATAAGAGTATGTCTAAGCTTCTTCTACCCATTTCAATGTCAATATTTTCTCAAACTAAATGTATAGGAGTTACTCATCTAGTTTCTGGATTTTTCTTAGAGGAAATTCAATCATGTGCAGTTGTATATTTGGTGTGTTTGGGGGAGAAAGAAAATTCAAGAATCTCCTGTGTCATCATCTTGGTGACATCCCTGGCTTTAGGATTTCAACATATGAACTTGGGGAAGACATAAATAGTCAGTCCATTGCAAATACCTCTTCTCAGTGCTAAGTTAACTTTGCTAGTTTGTCCTTAAAGCCATGCAAGACTATTGTTTTATTTGGAAAGCATATTGGTAGCCACATGTGCATAATAGGAGAAGCACATATTTGGATGGAAACTTAGTTCTGTTTTTAAAAGTCCAACACTAATTACAACCCCTCTCGTGAGTTGTGGTTATTTTCCTCCTTACTTACTGGCTCCATCACTTTAATCATCCTAGTACATGTCATTATTTTGTGCATAAAGATCAATGAGGCTTGAAGGGGTGACTGGTGGAGATTCCTCTCTTAAAGGACTCTGCTTTTCTCCAGGCATGGCAACTTGAATATACAGAATGTGTCTACAGGGCATTTTATTTGCAAATGTTCTTGCTTTATTCTCTATCCATCTCCCCAAAAGTGCTTGGAGAATTTCAGCTGAAGCAATGTGTATAGCTGTCATTCCTAGAGCTGCTGACATGCCCTTCTCAGATGTTCCATTTGGTTTTGCAACATTTGTCAATACAGCCACTTATCTTTCTGCCACAGCCTTTGGTTATCTGTCCTGGTGTGGACTCTAAGATTTAGTATCTCAAAGTATCATTGTGCAAGTTGCACAAGAATTTTTGAGGTGAAGTACATAGATGAATAACACGTAGACCATGTCCCCCAGAGGCTGTAACCTTCTATTAGGAAGATGGACATAAACATAAATAGCAAGAGGAGATTAAGAAAATAGAATACCCAAGGATAGTACAGGCAAACAGAAGGAGCCAACTTCAATATTCTAAGTTGGACCCATGGCCTATACAGTGCAGGATCAATTCTAAAATCTTAGCCTCTTTCGGTTTAAGTTTTCTCATCTGAAAAGAGACTGGATTCAGTGGTGTTTAAATTCCCTCCTACTCTTCAAGTCCCCATGTCTTTGCAAATAAAATGGAGATTTTAATAACCTAGCACAGGGTTGGCACAGAATAGATGATCAGTAAATTTTGGATATCTTTGTAATTTTTACTGCTGCTATTTGAGTGTAGATAGCCTTGGTGGCAAGATTTGAGAAGCTGAGTGTAGGTTTGCTTAAACCCCCCAAAATGTCATTGTTCTTATTGTATGAAATTTGTTTCTTTTGAATCATCAAGGGTTGAACATTTAAGAACTTATCACTAAAATTCTGTTGACTTGAAGGTGTGTGATTTTGGTTGTTGGGAATAGTGATACCTCAAACCTGCAAGCTAGTATGTCTGTTATCACTTATCATTAAATGGGAAAAATAAACTAAAGCTTCTATTAGAGCTAAGGAAAAAAGAGAAAAAAGGGCGGGGAGGAGACTTCAAGACTTTAACTCAATCAATAAACTGAATAGGAGCAAAGTTCCTTACAAACAAACAAAGCAAAATAGCACACAGACTTTGGTATCAATGTGCATCCAATGGTCACACACTAATGCGTACAGTGGCTGGGAATGACCATTTAAGGGAGGGAATTCCACAGCCCGGAGATCCAAGTGAACCAAAGAGGTAGATCCTAAAGCAAGCAGCATCCCTCAGCTCTGGAAATTGTTTGCTCCGTGTGAAAAAGTCCCCAGTGTTGCCTGATGTTTGTTTGCTTTCAAAAGAAGTTGGAAATCAGGATTCTTCTGGGAAGTTTCTTAATTTTTCAATGTTGGCAAATTATTAAATGATTAAAATAATTAATCAATCAGTACCATAGTTCATACCTAATGAAGTGTACATACTGGAGATAAATTTGCCCAGTGTTGTCAGATAGACACCTCTGAATTCAGCTTTCAGGCATGTGATATGGAAGCAGCCCTCCATAGGAAGGAAGAGAGAGGTGGTGGAGTGGGGAAAAATAGGAATCTCTTTTGTCTAACTCACTCAGAAACACCAGAGGAGTTTCAACACACTCATAGTCATATAATGATTCTAAATTAGTAGTACCTCGCTTTAAATGTACCTCCTACAGCACCTATTCAGGATATTGAATACACAATTGCATTCTTCAGGCTAGGCTGAGAGGAAGGCTGATGGGGACTCCCCAGCACAGAGACACAGGCAAAACGGTATTAGAGCTGGAGTTGCCTTCACAGTTGTCCAGTCCAATTCACTTTTAAACTATTGAACTGACTTTCAGAGAAACTAAGAGACTTGCCTATCATCACACAGCTAGTTAATAATGGCAAAGCTGGTACAAGAATCCATAGTTCTTAATTTTGTCTGAAGGAGTCCATAGCTTCTTGATTCAGATTTATTTCTAAACTATCCACTTCTCCAAATCAGAGATCACCCAAGTCAATCCTCTTTTTGTTGTTAGAGTTATAATATCTTTGAGGCCCATCATCAAGCGTTTTACCACATGGGCAGAGGCTCCCAGCACTGAGGAAATGGGCAGCAATGATTTAGAGGGTCACTGTAGCCTTTGATCGCTGACATACTTTGCCCTGCTGTGAATTCCGGGGGTGGAGTTTTCTCAAGGAGTTGTATACATTTCTTGCTTATGCAGTTGAAATAAATCTCTTCTAAACCCAGTGTTTTTTGCCCTCCTGCCCAGTTCTTTATTAACTACAGGTTGCCAGGCCCTTTTAGAAGCTTGTCCCAGCCAGGTTTTATGCGTGGTGTGCCACTGCCCTCTGCTGGTGGGACCATCCTCGTGCTGTGTTTAGTCACAGGGTAAGAGGCTCATTTTGTGATCCTTCCAGTTCTTAGGGCTCTAGGACTTCCAAGTAAAGGACACTAACAAAAGATCTACTACATTTGGGAATTTAATTCAGCAAATGACTTTCGCCATTTTCTGTGATGGTGGTTCTATATCTCTGGCAAAACCAACGACCAATGTGTGTGTGTGCGTGTGTGTGTGTGTGTGTGTGTGTGTGTGTGTGTGTGTTGGGACATCAGGATGGTGGGTTCATGACTATGAAAGGGGAGAAATTAAAACAAAGTAAAAGACCAGTTAAATTATGACAGTTGCTTTTCCACAATTAAAGAGAGAAAATTCTGTGAAATATACATTGGTTTGTTTAAAGTATAGGTGTGTTTCAGTCCAAATACTGCTTTGTATGTAATTAGTATGATCTATGCTGGCTCTAAATAGTAAAGAATCTGTATTTTGTAACTGGTATGAAATAGTGGCTCAAGCATAGTCAAATATACCCTCGCCTGTTTCCCATTAATGCCAAGTTGGATGAGAGTTGGGATTTTATCTATATTTGTAGCATATAGATTAATACACTAGAAAACTTATGAGGATGAATTTGGCAGAAAACAAGGAATCTTTGTCAAATAACCAGAGTCTCAACAGTTTCTAGGTTATTAATGTGCCTCAAAAATCTGTAGGAGCTGCATATGTAGTGAGGAAGCAAATTATTTTTCCACCACCTGTGTGTATTCCTGTAATTCTGGATTCAACCAGTTTGGAAGACATAGTGAAACAAAAGTAAATATTCTTACAACTGGCCTCGTGCCATGTGGAAAACCTCAGACTAGAAGAATGTATTTGAAGCCAAAATTAATGCCTGACTTGTTCTAGAGACAGACTATTCTCTTAAACAAGGTTATTTAAACTTGCTGGTTACTGGGTGCCAGGATTCTATTGATTTCTCACAAAAGTTTACGTAAGTCCTTAAATTTCTACACTAAAAAAAAATTAAAACATATTACTATAAAAATATTTCCCCCAAAACATTCAAAGTACCACTTATTAATAAAAATAAGAATTCAAAGATATCTCAAAAACAATACTCTAGATTTGATTCTGCAAGTACCCCTATACCATGTTGGTCTATCATGTATGTATGTATGTATGTATGTATGTATAAATCTATAGTATGTATGTATGTATGTATCTATCGTCCTCTTTCTATCTACATCTATTTAATAATTAGGAGTTAGATTGTAGATATAGTCAAAAGACTTGAGAAGTTGGAATAATCAAGGTACTTTGTCTAGTCCTACCTGCTTTAAATACATACAGTTAAATGCATAGGAGTAGTAAACACAAAGTTTCCATTCCGCAGGTGTAAAACTAATTACTTACTGTCCAACTATTCAAGTGCCCAAATGTATATTTCTTAATTGCAGAACTTCTCTGAAAATATTTCTTTGTTTTAAAGTAATCATATGTCTGTTTCTTCCTGAGCAATGATGATTGCCTTAGTCATTTCCATCTTACATCTTTAAATAACTTTATTGAGATATAACTTGCATGCTATATATTTCAGCCATTAAAGTTGTAGAATTCAATGGCTTTTAGTATAGTCAGAGTTGTGCAACTAACAAACACTAAAATCTAATTTTAGAAAAATGTTGTCACCCCAAAAAAACCTTATTCAAATCGGCAGCCATTCCCCCATCTTCTCTCACCCCATGCCCCATCCACAGTCCAAGGAAACCACAAATCTACTTTCTGTCTCTACAGATTTAATTTTTCTGGACAATTCACGTTAATGGAATAGCATCATGTGTGGTTTTTATGATTGGCTAGTTTTACTTAGCATAATGTTTTCAACATTCACCCATGTTGTAGCATATATCAGAATTTCACTATTTTTTATAACTGAGTTTCATATATATATATATATAATTTTATTTATCCATCCAACATATAATGAACATTTGGGTTGTTTCACTTTTTGGCTATTATTAATAATGTTGCAATGAGCATTCATGTACAAGTTTTTATATGGATATATGCTTTCATTCTCTTGGGTATATATATAGGAGTGAAATTGCTGGTCATACTGAAACTCTATGTTTAACTTTTTGGAATAATGCTGATTGTTTTCCAAAGGAGTTTCACCATTTTACATTTCTAGTAATGTGTAAGAGTTCCAATTTTTCCACATCATCTTCAACATTGCCAATGTCTAATAATTTTCATTATAACTTTTTAGTGTGTATAAAGTGGTATCTCATTGTGATTTTGATTTGCATTTCCCTGATGGCTAATGATGTTAAGCATCTTTTCATGTGCTTATTGGCCATTTGTATATTTTCTTCGGAGAAATGATTATTCAGATACATTGACAAAATTTTATTTGAGGTGTATATCTCTTAATTATTGAGTTATAAGTGTATGTATATATTCTAGATACTAATCTTTTACCAGCTATATTATTTGCAAATATTTTATATCATTTTGGGGGTTCATCTTTTAACTTTTTTAGTGATATCATTTGTAGCACAAAAGATATTAGTTTTGATAAAGTCCAAATTATCTAAATTTTCTTCTATTCCTTGTGCTTTTGATGTATAGAAGACATTGTTAAACCAAGGTCACAAAGATTTCCTTTCAGTTTTTTAAAGGTCCTTTTATCGTATTTTATTTCCTTCTTTTTTTTTTTTTTTTTTTTTTTGCTTTAGTTTTTGCACTTAGGTCTACAATGTATTTTGAATTATTTTTTGTATATAATGTAAGGATAAAATCCATCTTCATTCTTTTGTATACGGACATACAATTGCACATCATCATTTGATGAAAATACATGTTTCTCCTAATTAATTCTCATGGTACCCATGTTGGAAATTAATTGACCGTAAATGTAAGGATTTATTTCTGTACCATCCAATCTGTTCCATTGGTTTATTAATTTATCCTTATGTTAGGACCACATTGTCTTGATTAGAATATGTAATAATTTTTTGAAATTGGGAAGTATGTGTACTCCAACTTTGTTCTTCTTCTTCAAGTTTCAAAAGTATTTTTTTCTTAATTGGACAACTTTACTGAAAATATTTCTTCTGCTCTACAGTGTTAAGAAGTTGGAGTGATCAACTATTATAAATCTTCCTATGCATTGGAAGCTTTCTTAGTACTTTCCATGTTCTTCTTGGTTGAAACAAATTACTTGGTTTTAATATTATGCCCTTCAAATCTTGCTATATAATTTGAAACAAACATAAGAAAATTTAAAAGACTTTCTCTTTTTAGCTTGTGTTAATTTTGTTTCCAAAGGGTTTTCCAAGACAGAAATATATTGTGTGGGCTTCTCTGTTTTAGGTGGGTAAAGATTCCAGATTGTAGCTATTAGCTTTTAGCTGGCTCAAGTCAGTTGCCACATGTTAGAAGCTGGGATTCTTTTACCTGAGAGAAAAGAATGAAAGATGGTGTCTAGAAAGCAAAGAAGTGAGTACCAATGTAACTAGAAAGGGAAATAAATAAATCAAAATAAGTTAATTCCAATTTTGTTTCTTTTTAGAAAAGCATTAAAAGTGGCTATTAGAACTGGATGATAGGAAGAAATAGAAATTTGGCGAAAGACCCTAATCTGTTTACAGCAAAGAAGAAGCTAGAGGTCCTTATAAAACCTAGAATAACCACATCATTTTCAAGGAAGACTTTTGACTATTTACTCCACAGTTCTAGTTTTGAAGATAATCAAGAAGCTCAGAAATGATAACTTGGCCATAAGTGTCCAGACAGCAAGTGTCCAAGTCAGTCTAAAACCAATGTCCCCTGGCTCCCAAATCAGATTTCATTCAGATTAACCTTCATAAGAAGATGTTATAACAAATGTGACTTTTGTTCTTAAAGAAAAGTTGAGAAGAGTAGAGAAAATGAACTATCTTTTAATATTACTATCTATCTTGAATCATATTGTTTTGAAAGGGGCTGACCTCACCCTATTCTAGAAGTATAACTGTGATCTAGATCTGGCTAAACCATTGCTCTGCATCCCCAGTTAATCAATTGATCCATGATTTTGAAAGCTAATAGCAATAGCTAGAGTAATCAATAGAATAGTACCTTTTATTTCCCAGTAGACTTGGAACCATGATGCACCTCAACTTGGAGTTGTTCACAGTATCTTGCCATTAGGAGACAAGAGCCTCAGTGAGGATTATGGCCAACAAAGAGAAACAGAGGCAAGATGAAGAAGAAAAACATTCTCAGTGTATTGTAAATTCTTTGTAAGCTAGTCTAGATTTTGTTTTTCTGTCACTTGCACTCAAAAATGTCCCAGTAGGTATATCACAGAATGTGCTATTGTGACTTCTAGAAATGAGAAAGAGAGAGAGAGACAGACAGAGAGAGACAGAGAGACAGAGAGACAGAGAGACAGAGAGATCTCCTATAATCTTGAATGAAAAATAAAAGATATGAAACAGAATTTCTGATCAAAATAGACTTGAAGAAGAAACAGCAATATTGGACTGAAATAAGTTATCATGGCATTCACAAAGCCTATTGCAAGAATGATCCTTATTAGGCTATTCTGAAGAGCTTCAGAAATGAAGTAGCATGACAAATGGTGGCTCCATTAAGTAAAAAGGAAGGCTAAGGGACCAAAGGCTGTCCTTTACCAATGGGCCTGCCAATCAAGGACAATACACTTAATATCTGCATTCCTCACAACGCTGCATGCTTTTGTGTAAGTTTAACCTTTTTTTGTTCCCCTGGAGATTAGTGGAAGAGAATTAAAATGTGAAAAACTTAATTAAGGATCTTTACATATGAGCTTAATAAAAAAAGGTTAAGTTTATTTTCTTATTATTCAATCTTTATGTACATTGTGGCTTTTTTGAAGGAATAGGAAATCATGCATTTTTTTTTTATTTCCTTCAAATAGCTGAACACATTGGCTTGCATTTTTTAAGCCTGAAAATATCCCTGAGAAGTTTTTGAAAAGGATAAAATATCAAAGTCCACAATTTTTCTCTTCTCCCCAAATTATTCTCAAAGTAGAATTGTGTCACTTCACATTTTCATAAATACCATTCAGGAAGAAGCCCCTCAGGAGAAGGAGGAAAATAAGAAATGAACAATAATAAGAATAAATTTTAACCAGGAGACGTGTTTCAGAAATATGATTCAGTCCACCATCATCAGCCTTGACAACAGTCTCCGCTTTTGCACCAAGTTCTCAGATTATTGAAAAGGAAACCTCATGACCTGGTGACACCCTACCAATTTCTTATTCCTTTTTTAGGCTTTCAATATTTCTCCACATTGTGTCTTAGCAATTGTTGGTAGCCTGAGAAGTGTTCCCATACTTTCCTACTCAGTTTCAATTCCCATTCCCATCCCCAGAGTACTTGCTTCCTCATATTGGTTGAGATGGGTGCTTTCTTTCTTTGGACCATGGTCCTTCCATGCTCTCCCTTAAGTTGCATTCAATTTCCTTTTAATGAGGCAAAATGATTTATTTCAGTCAAGGGTCATTACTATATGTACTCTTTTTTGTGGGGGGAGGAAGAGAATAATTTTATTTTATTTTACTTTGATATTTTTTAAATTAGTTTCAGGTGTACAAGACAATTTAATAGTTAGACATTTATCATTTATATCCCTCACACAGTGATAACCCCCCTCCCCGCATCTACTACCCCTCTGACATCACACACAGCCATTACATTTCCACTGTCTCTATTGCTAATGCTGTACTCTACTTCTTGTAAATATATATATATATATATATATATATATATATATATATATATATATATATTTATAGTTGATATTCATTATTGTTCAGCTTCAGGTGTACAGTGTAGTGATCAGGCATCTACATCATCCCTTAGGTGGTCTCCCTAATGAGACAAGTGTACTCTTTAGGAAGAGGTAGAATAGATGCTAGCGAGGAACTTAAATGCATGCTATGTCTGTATCATTAAGGAGAAAAATGAAAATCATAGAAAAAGACAATTGATGATGAGAGGAAACATATTTACATGCTCATATGAGTTAAAGAATGAAGACAGCTCATGTAACTTCAAGGATCCTTTTTTTTTGTGATAAAACAAAATATTGATTTCGTTTGGGTTGTCAATGGACCCTTCACAAGGATTCAACTCCCCAATTTCTTTGCAGCTATGAGTGGCCATATGGCCCAATTCTGACCAATGGGATGTTAACAAAGTCTAACATCTTTGATGTTTGCCTTTTAACTTTCTCATTTTTTCTTTCCAGGAATGAGGATGTGATTCATAGAATTTGAGAAATTATCTTTTTACCTTGAGGAAGAAACCACAGGATATTGTTGGTCAGAGAGAAACTATCTGGATTGCCAATTTATTTTTTTGACACATTAGAAAAATAAACTCCATTGTTTGTGTATGCCATTGAGTTGGGAGGCATCCAGATATAATCCCAATATGTTTGTGTATGTGCAGATCTGTGGCTCTGTATACACTGTAAATTATATTAAAAATACATTCCCAAGTCAAGAAATCACTTCTAAAACATCAAAGGGCTTCATAAATGGATCCATCAACATTTATTTAACCAGTTCCATCTTGCAAATGTTTAGGATATAGTTTACAAACAGGGTCAGTACTATTCCTCTAGGGGGATAGAAATGTATATGTGTGTGTTGGGGGAGGAGGGCACATGCAGAAATATATTTTTGGTATGGGTGCATTTCTGGCATTTGGTGCTTGACAGAAATTAATATTAATTAACATTAATGCATAGGCCAGGCACACAAATAAAGAACTGCCCACCTAATATGTCAGTATTACCTTGTTGAGAACCACTAATTAGGTGGTTTGTACATTCTGAATGTTATGAACAATGTAAGATGTTGTGATAAGTCTTGTACAAGCAGTTAATTATTTTCTTAGTGGAAATTACCTAAAAGAAAACATACTGGATCCAAGATCACTTACTTTAACATTTTAAGATTATATATTGTCAACTGATGGTCATTGGCGCCAATTCAATGCCAACAAGAATTCTTGATTTGGGGTACAGTGAAAAAGGAAATTTTATTCAGTGCAAACAGCTCAATTGTGATATAGCACGACTGTGAGAACAGCATGGCTCAATAGTGTTACAGCTCAATTATGAAGCAACACAGATGTCAGGTGGGCCTGGGGCCAGGCCCCTCTTCAACTAGACATCTCTTTTTTGCTCTGCTCCACCTGCTCTGGTTTGGTCTGATGCACTCTGCCCTGTGCAGGACTGCTCCACTCTGCTCTGGAGAGATAGCCTCAGTTTTTCATCTTCAGTATTTTAGCTCCAGCTGGGGAAACGGAATCTTCACTCTTTAGTGAAAAGGAAAAATGCACTCTCTGAGCCACAGGGGAGCTGACTTATATAGACAGAAGTCCCTGCCCCTGGTTGCTGATTAGTCCATCCTTTGAGGACTCCAAATTCTCAAAGTTTGATTGGTCCAAAAGGCTCTATCCTGATTGGTCAAAATGGAACTGCTCCAATTGGTCAATGAAGATGCTGATGGAGAGCTAGCTGCATAGCTCTAAATGGACAAGGGAAAGCTTCAGTCCTATTGGTTGAAATACTATTCCAGAAACTCCTTTGTAAGGGCTGGCTCAGGTGGCAGGAGCACAGTGCAGTCAGGCACTTCAGTGTGGAAAGCAGGCAGCTTAGTGCAGGTTTCTCCCTGAAGGGCAATTTGTGTGAGAGATCTCTGTGTAGAAATGGCTGCAAGGCTCTGAGACTCCAAGAGTTGTTTGTGATAGGAAGGGAAAATGAATTTTCAGAAATTCCTGTTATAAAATGAGCTTGAACATGCTGTGAATTCCTTAGTGACAAAATTGTCCTTAGTAATTAACTAATAAGTCACAATGATTTTGCTTTGTGTGATTCTAAATCTTTAAAAATGTATATTATATAAAACTTAGGAAATAGAAAATACCTCAAAAGAAATTAATGTCAATTTGACCTACAGTTAACAACTATTAACATTTTGTGGTGTTGTACATATGTGTGTGTTTGTGTCTGTGTTTTTTGTGTGTATACTTTGATACAAATCAGATAATAAAATATGCACTGTAATGTGTGGTATATTTACCCTTTTATTGCCAATGCTCAGCATGTGATGACACACAGGAGGCCCTTGATAGATCTGCTGAATGCTGGACCTGGAGGAAGAATGTCAGGATTGTGCGTGTGTCCATCTGCACAACACTGACATCAGTCTTCCTAAATGCTAAATAGCAGCTTGCACAGCAGTGCAAAATATTGCTTCTCTTTTATGGATGAAAATAACTAAAGTTCAGAAAGTTAAATGATTTGTTCCAGGTTGAACAGTTAGTAAATTGCAGCAATAAGATTTCAGTCCAGGTCTTCATATTCCAAGCTTTATGTCTTCACATTTTAACTTCAGTACTTCTCTAGATATATCACAGTTGCTTCAGATTTGTTTGGTTTCCTTGTTAGAATTGCAATAAAAAGCAAAATACAACTTACATTCATGAATTTAAAAACTCTGATAAAAATTAGTATATATATGTATACATACATATTTTAGAAGGATCATATATATGCAAGAAAGATTATATTACATATATATCTGTATATATCCACATACACACACACACACATATATATATATATGAAGGATATATTAGAAGGATTAGATTAGTCTGTGAATTCTCACACTAAATTTAATAACCTTCTTATGGATGTACACACTATAATTGTCTGGTTACTGTGAAGCTGTGGATTTTTGCATATAACCATATACATCTCTGAATGGCTAAATCACATTCAGATGGAATGAAGGGTGACTTTTAAATGGCATATTGTATGGTGAGAGAATGTTATAATGGTAAAGCTTATATATAAAGTACTTCTAAGTGTTATCTGTATTTGGGAATAGAAAGACTAACTGTGTCTTTAAAAATAATACTGCAAAATTGTGATTTACTGGGATACAAGATTAGGAGCTCTAACATGGTGTTCCTGTGATTTGTATGTCTCCTTGCCAGTATTATCTTTCTGCTTTCAATTTATAATTTTTTGAAATATTTATATTGTTTTATTTTTAATGCTTGCTTTAAATGGCATAATGGCTGTTGTGAAAAACAGAAATAGGGTTTAAATCTGTCTTCTCATACCACTCACCACTGATATAAATACTTCTTCTCTAGCTGTTCATCACCTTTTTCTTCTGCATTTCAAATTTTGTTCCTGGTTTATACAGCTGACTTACATATTAGCATCTCGATTTCTTAAACACAAATTTAAAGTAAGTGCATTTGTCTGTTCCGTTTTACCTAGGAAGAGTGATGGAATTTTAAAGAGGATTAATAAAAAAGAAATTGCCTCTATTTACTGGGGGGAAAATAAGAAGGAGGAATCAACATCCAGGCTTTCTCAGACGTAACAAATCAACTTCAAATTATTGTAGAAAGTAGACAAAGCACCAACTATGTGTCTACCTGGATGTTAAAAGAAATGTCTAGCAACCGTGTTTTACCTCTAAGGAGGTTTTGAGTTCAATCTAGAAACAACAAAAAAGATATAAATGAGACATTCATAAAGGTACATTTTAATTGCTGAAATAAGTGATAGAGACATGATATCTGATGAGACTTTGAAGGAGGGAGTACAGGCATACCTTGGTGATACTGGGGGTTTGGTTCCAAACTACCACAATAAAGTGAATATTAGGGCATCAGATGGACACTTGTCTTATTAGGGAGACCACTTCAGGGACAATGTAGATGCCTGATCACTGTGCTATACACCTGATGCTGAAGCTGAATAATAATGAATGTCAACTATAATTTTATACATACACACACACACACACACACACACACACACACACACACACATACATATACATATATAGTCACAAGAAGTGGAGTACAGCATAAGGAATAGAGACAATGGAAATGTAATGGCTGTATGCGATGTCAGAGGGGTAGTAGATTGGGGGGGGATTATCACTTTAGAGGGGTATAAATGTCTATTACACTGTTTTGTACACCTGAAACAAACAAGCAAACAAAAAGTGAATATTGCAGTAAAGCGAGTCACATGAATATTTGGATATCCCAGTGGATATAAAAGTTATATTAACACTATACTGTAGTCTACTAAGTGTGCGATAGCATTATGTCTAAAAAAAAAAAAAAATGCATATACCTTAATTAAGCATACTCTATTGTTAAAAAAAAAAATGTTAACCATTATCTGAGCCTTTCTTTAGCAAGTCAAAATCAGTTTGCTGGTGGAGTATCTTGCCTTCAATTTGTAAACACACACAATATCTGCAGAGTTCAATAAAGCAGAATTCAATAAAGTAAGGTATGCCCAAATAAGTAAAATTCAGAACAACACATAACTTTGATTAGGTCTTAAAGTGCTTTCTATACCACATAGCATGTCACATAGCCACACTCTCCAAGGCCAGTACAATCCCAAATCAAAGTTCTGTCTTTTTCCTTTCTTTGTTTTTAGTGGTAAGAAAACAAAAAATCCCAGACCTTGCCTTATTCTCATGTAACCAACTATGGGAACCACATTGAGCTTCTGCCTGTGTGGACCTCGCAATCACTTTTGGTGATATCACACATAGATACCCACATGATGAGTTCTAGCCACAGCTTGCGTCCACCCCTGAAGACAGGTGAGCATTGACTTTAGGGGTGCCATGTCCATGCCTCCTGCCAATGGCTAGTCCTGGATTTACCTATGGGAGAGTCAGGGGAGACTCTCTCAATGGTGTGAACATGCATACATTTGCTGTTTGAACTTTGAGTTCTGGGATTCCCAGTGCCTTAGACCTTGCCATTTAGAGCTTGTTGATAAGACTTAGATTCTCTTGTTTCCATGTGAGGTAGCAGCCAGGCCATGTGACTTCTGTAAGACATGCTGGATACAGGAAACATCAATGGACATCCAATAAAACATTAAGTCAAATTTCTCATTCTGTTGAGTCTGGAAACCCATTATTTTATAGAGTTACAAGTTAGGAAACATATTTATAATGATGCTTGCACTAAAGTGGACTAACATTCAGGTAGGGAAGCATTGCTGTAATTGTAACTTTGCTATCCTCACCACTTATGTCAGGAACCCTATGATAGTTTGGTTTGGGTAGACATAGCAAACTCTTTGGCCAATAGCATAAAACTAAAACTCCCTTCTCCCATATGGAAATTGTTTGGATCAACTACCAGGGAAGTAAGTGTAGTGTCTGACAATGCAGGAAATACTGATTTTATAGCTTAATGCAGCATGAAAGATATAATTTAAGATCTGACAGTCATTTGAAATAAAAAGAAAAAAAATAGTTGATATTTGTTTACTTTCCAATATGTGGCTACACCACTCCAGATCTGGAATAAGTGATTCCTTCTTCTAGTGGGAAGAACACAGCATGAGATTCCTCTGGTGCAGCTGCCTGGGAAAATGGAACCTGTACCAGCACCCATGCCAGAGCAAGGGGCTGGACTAATACCCCAGTCCCTAACAATTATAACAACCCAGCAGTTATTCAGTATTTCCTATCTGCCAAGCATGGTTAACTTTGCATCTATATCTATAACTATATCTATAGAAAAGCTTACATAATGTGGATAATATCCATTTATAAACTTGGAAAGTTTCTGAGGGTCAAGACTAGACTACATGAGAAGTCACTGACAACTGGAAAGGATAAAAGTATTGTACTGAAGAAATAAGATAAATCAGTCATTGGATTGAAATAAATAGTACGGGAAAATATTTTGCATAGTGGATCTATTTTGATATTAGGAAATAATAGACTATTTAACACTGGACCAAGAAATTATGGTGCAATTAAGAAGATTGATATCACTTCCAAAGTCCCCACGAAGGCCTGGGCCTACAGAGGTGGGGAACCTATAACCACTAGCCTCACTTTTCAGATGAGGACAAAGGGACTGCTCAGGAGTCCACAGTGTTCGGATCATTAAGGACCAGGTATAATAGACAGATGCCCTGGTGAATTGGAAGCAATCCTGACTTGTTGATCATCTCAATCTGCTTGAAATCCAAATGAGATCTACTTATCTTTATTATATAAGAATTTAATACAAAATGAAGAGTTAATACGATGGGAAATCAAAGTCATAAAATGAATTCTAAAGCAAGTATATTACCCAAATTAATAGCAATTTTACATACTCTGAATCTGAATGGGTACAAAACCACCCATACCAGCCATCCTTGGACTTTTGTTGCTGTTGTACCACTGACATTATTTTACTAAACTCATACTGTTGAAAAGCCAGAAAGACAAAGACCTCTTTCTCTCGTTTTGCCTTGAATAATGCCTACATGCAAAGATTTACAATAACAGAAGATAACTTACTGAGTCCTTCCTATATTTCAGGCTCTATTCTGAATGCCTGGCATAAATAAATTCACTTAATATTTGAAGCAGCATTATTTTTGTTTTAGATGATAGAATTTGCCAGGCAACTTCCAGCTGTGTTACATCAGCCAATAGGGTACCTTTTGGCAATCCTTGCTTCATTTTTGAGAAAATGGACTTGCTATACTCTCACTAGGAGAGCATTGTAGGGCTTAATTTATTCCATTGTCAGATAATGTTTATCAATATTTGTTAGAATAATTTATCGCAATCAGTAATGGAAAGTTATCATCATATCTCCTCACACTCAATCATCTTGGGAACAAAAGAAAATGACAGGTGTCTTCCTAGAGAGAAAAATAGTGATGAGATCATGTCCATGAAGTGAAACGGTGAAACTCCCTTGGTCCACACTTTCAAAGATGATCGGTGGATAAAGTGGGAAAGGGACTCCCGTTCTGCTCAGGTCTTTGAAATAGTTCAAGGAAAGGTACTTCATTGAAAGAGTTGTGACAAACGATTATAGATAATAACTAATTATTAGTTAATATTATTTTAGTTATACGATAATTTAGTTGAATATTATTTTAAATGCCTTTTGTAGTTTTCTGAGCCATTTGCTCATTGCCTTATTATGAAAAACACTTATTTTATATAGCACCTTATGAGGAATAGGGAGTCTCACCAAATCTTTATAAAAATTCCCCTAGGCCATAGCTTTAGAGAGCTGTACTCAATGTTAATCCCCAAGTTGAAATACAGTGGCATCAAAGAGCAAACCAATTTCAAACAAACCACATGCTCTCTCTGATGAACAAAAATTCAAAACCACTTACCAAACCAAGCCAAGGAAATGTGGACTCCCCAGACTATTTATATTAAATAAGGGAAGTGCTTATCAGTTGTTCATGGTCCTGATAGGAAGTCTTACTGTATATTCTATGAACAGAGGACCCTTTAGTTAACACATAATATTTCCCCCACTGCATTCTACAAGTATTCACACAATGAAGTCACCTCCTTCACCTCTACTTAGATGAAATATAGTGATGAAATACTCATTAATAAAATGAAATCCAGGAGTGTTATCTCAACAGACTTCCAGTGCCTGTAGAAAAATGAAGAAACACGGAAAATATCTAGCTGGAATAAAGTGTTGTTTTTGTTTCTGTTTTTGTTTTCCCTACAAAAGAGTAAAATATTGCCCAAAGGGATGTGTGAGTGTGTGTGTGTGTGTGTGTGTGTGTGTGTGTGTCTATTCTTTAAAATTCAAATCATATGAAGGTAAAGGCCCTAGATTGCAATTGGCTGTTTCTACACTAATCCATCAGAATATTTTTAAATCCTAGGTTTGCTGGAGATTGCTAGTATTTAAATAGGAAAGAAAACTAATTGCTCAGGAACTTCTACTTTCCCCACACTCAGCATATAATGAAAAATGTTAAATTCAACTTTGTGAGAAGAGACAAGAAAATGGAGGCAAATATTACTTGTTTACCTAAAATATCCAAATACTTGTGAAAATGGGAAACAAGGATCTGAATTACACGGGTTTTGACTCAGCTCATCACTTGTTTTCCCAACAGCAGCAAGTGCTATAGCTATATCTTTAGTATAAAACTTCCAGAAATGTCACTGTCATAGTTTGGATTTCTCCAGAAGCTGAACCTAAGGAAAGGATGTGAGTTTAAGTAATTGATTTAGTAGATGATACTATGATAACACAAGTACGGGAGTGAGGAAGTGAGATCGAGAAGCAAAGGGAAAAAATGAAGCATACATTACCAATACAGTATGACTCTGTGTACCTGGAACTCATTCCCAATTAAGGAGCTCCTAGGAGACACAGTGTCAGCTTCAGAATTGCCCCAGCTGAGGATGAGGAAGCTGGCATGTTAATCTACTCACCTCCCTCTATCATTAGTGGTGGTTTGTGGGAGTGAAGAGCAGACAAAATAATGCTGCAGAAGGATACCTTTAACTTTAGTTAGAGCTCCACCTCCCTCATTCCACTCCACCAATTCACCTGAATATATTCCTGTTTTGATATCCTTGTCTGTTTATTCTACTTCTATGCAGTTCTAGTTTGGTTTTAATTATTTGACTTATCTTGTGACTGTAGGTGATCTTTTCTTACTTCTTTGAGTTCCTGTTATTTTTTATTTTGAATTTTGCTTTGTTGGAAGCTAGATTATTATTATTTTTTTTTAAGTTCTTATTAGTATACCTGAGGTTTTTCTTTCTTTTTTTTTTTTCTTTTTCTGGGGCATTACTATGTTGCTTCGAAATAGTTGATTTTGGTGGAAGGGGAGGTCTTGCTTTTAAGATTTGTTAGGAGAGACCAGAACTGTAGTCCTTCTAGTGCTATTTTTCCTCCAATATCAAGACAAAAGCCATCTGTGCGTTCTACACAATGTCCAATGAATCATGAGTTTTTCCAGCCTGGCTGGTGAAATCAATCCTATTCCAGTCCCTCTGTGAAGGCCAAGCATTGTTCTCACTCATCCTTTTGGGTGGTTCTTTTCTCAGCCTGATGTCATTTCCTCACATGCAGATGCTGATTAGTATCTGTCGAATACTTAAGTGGAACACTGTAGATTTCCAGACTTCTTTCTTTGTTTAGCTTTGTGTAGTTTTGTTGGATACACATTTATCAACTGTCAAAGATTTATTTTTTTCCTCAGTGATGGATGATTCCTACATACCAAGTGGCTTAATAGTCAGTATGGTTGGAAAATAACTATTTTCAATATGCTATAGTATTTGTAGCATATAAACCATAAGTACACTCTTGGAACTCTACAACAATGATATGTACCTAGTTTCTTCATGTACTGCACATCTCATCTGGCATTATCATCCCCAATGCTCACCTGTACCAAAAAAAAAAACAAAAACAAAAAACAAAAAACGACTAATTTCCCCATTAACTTCTTTGTTCAGGTTATCTTAAAACAAAACAAAACAAACAAACAAAAAAACATACTTTGGAAACCTGTCAGTTGCCTTAAATCGAGTAATAAAAATTTTAAAAGCTACCATTGGACACCTACTTTATTTCAGAAACATTTTAAGGTGGGTTTAAAATGGGAAGATGTATGAACATTTCTACTTTGGTTTTTTTCTTCCGTTATAAATGCACACATGCTTCTTATGACAAATGACAACACAAGCAGTATAAATGTACTTCTCCACTCCCAACTTCTTAGGGCTCAAATAAACCAAGTTCTCTCGTAGTACTCTTTTCCTGGCACTGTTAAGTTGTATCCATAGCAACAGCAACAAAACCCCTCTGAGCCCTGTGATCTCACCTTCCTTCTGCAACCAAATCCTTTCTATTCCTAATGAATTCATTTTAATCTGGATATGCAAAATGTGGAAATACACAAATGATATTCCTGCTCTTCTTATCTGTCCTCTGAAAGTGGTGGCTTTGGTGAGAGATGCTAACTTGATTGAAACAAAGATCATTTTTCTTCAGAGGACCCATTAAACTTCTAGCCACAGATATTTAAAAAGATTTGAATCTTGATTTTTAGAAATATGTTAAAAAATTAAAAACAATACAGAGAGCCTTTAATTTCTGTCTCAATTGTGAGACCTGAAGAAGTCCACTGGCAATAATCCTGGGCTAAGCAGGAAAGAGGAGAGACACTACACATTTAAAGGTTAGAAGAAGAGGTGAATGTGAGGAAATGAGAAGGAATTTAAGTGAAAAAAAAAAAAAAAAGATTCTCAAAACTTAGAAATCCTCAGACCCATGAAAACTCTGTGGCACTGCAAAGATAATGTTTTCTTGTTTTTAATTTTCTATCCTATGATGTGTGTTAGTTATTTTCACAGATAAAACCACAATATTCACAGCAAGACCTATGAGAATAAGTAGGTCCCTATACTGTTTTTACATAATCTGGGTCTTTCTTGATAATATATCCATTTGTAAAAATGTAATTTTTAATATAACAGCCATCTCAAAATAAGCCATGCCAACATGTCTCAAATTATGTCCCATCAATCATTTCTTACGTTATTTCTTTAAAAAGGGGGGTGGGTGTGATTTCATTGTGAAAAAGTTTGAGATCATCTGAATGTTAGATAATTTTGGAGACACAAAAATGCACATTTTCATATACTGAAGAGTCCTGGTGTAAGTCAACCTATATGACTCTTTAACTCTGCAATTCTCAAACACATTTAATCAAAATGGTATTTTTCTTACAATGTATTACTACTATTTTTGAACATTCAGAGAATGTTGTCTCAGGTCCTTCTCAGCAAAAGCTTTTATTTGTGTTGCTTTCCTATTTTCAGTGTTTAATTAAAAGCAAACTGAGAGCAAGAAGGAGGTATAGCCTGAGAGGCAGAGGCTGAGCTTGAAAGATAACCTTGATCTCTTGCTTTTATACTTGAGGCTGCCACTGCTTGACTCATTCACAATCCCCCTCCAAGGCCCCTCTGGGCATGAGGCTGAGGGCTCTGTCCTTGTCAAAGCATTGACTTGGCTCAGTTATAGTCATATCAATAGCTTGAGAATTTCTTGGCCCTGAACTATCCTATATCTGCCCCATCCAACTTAAGAGCTAAAAAATTTAAATATCTCTCTGACAGTAACAGTGTAGATTCCAATGTTTTGTCAGGGAAATTTTGGGAAATTTCATCTTTTCCTTATTTATTCACATAACCTCATAAGTTTTAAAATTTTTTAAATATGATCTTACGTGGCTCCTAAAATGAGAAAGTATAATCTTATATTTTAGAACATGTGAAAAATAGGGTACTTAATGTTCTTAGATTTCTGACTTTAAAAAAAAAAGCTGTGAAGAGAAAAAAATGAGAAAGAAAGGATAAAGCAAAATGCCATAGTACACCTGAACTTTTTTTTCACTTTTTATTGGGGAATATTGGGGACAGTGTATTTCTCCAGGGCCCATCAGCTCCAAGTTGTTGTCCTTCAATCTAGTTATGGAGGGTGTAGCTCAGCTCCAAGTCCAGTTGCCGTTTTTAATATTTAGTTGCAGGGGGCACAGCCCACCATCCCATGCGGGGATTGAACAAGGAAACTTGTTGTTGAGAGCTCGCGCTCTAACCAAGTGAGCCAACCAGCCGCCCTGAACTTTTGAATTTGAGTGTCTTGAATGGGACCGTTGCAGATTTTATTCAGGTGATTCAGGGCATGATGAACATCCTCTCTTAGATGTTCTAAAGTAGCCTCGCCTATGAGAAAGAACTCATATTCTTTTTAAAAATATTTTGTCCCAAGCAGAACATTCTTCCTTAGGACACAGAACCATAATTTAGCTAAATGTGTTAGACAGAATCATAAAGCAAATCCTTGAAACATTCCTCTTCATGTGTAACCTATCACAAAATTTTGTTAGCGTAGCTTACTAAAGATCCCATGAATATATTTATAACTGAAGTATTTATTTATCAACACTTATCTTTTGAGGATCTACTAAGTGTTTGGATAGAATAAATGCAGGACTTACAGTCCTGAACAAAACAGAGTTCCTATATTCATGAGTGTCCATTCTAGAGGAGCAAATGTAAAGATAGTAAATAAACAAGTAAACATATATCAGGTGAAGATGGGTGCTGCCATTAGACTAAAGCAAAATAAAGATGTATTGTTTTATAATTTTTGTTGTAATTCTATTAGATATGTGTGTCTGCATGCGTGATTAATTTATAATTGTGTTCTGAATCGTCTTTTAGAAAATAATTACTTCTATGATGTGTCAATAAAAGAAACCAAACATTGAAAAGAAAAAAAATAAAAGACATATTGAACAGCTGTGAGTGAAAAATACAGATATGTGGGGGAAGAACATTTGGGAACATAAACAACTTGTGTAAAGACACTGAGGCAACAGGTGTATTCATGGAGCCTCAAGGATCCCAATGGAGCTGTGATG
This sequence comes from Rhinolophus sinicus, assembly GCF_036562045.2. Classification (NCBI taxonomy): domain Eukaryota; kingdom Metazoa; phylum Chordata; class Mammalia; order Chiroptera; family Rhinolophidae; genus Rhinolophus; species Rhinolophus sinicus. The sequence continues at coordinate 17,679,357 of NC_133753.1, forward strand.
CTGTAAGAAAGAGCAAGAATGACAGGATGTGTAATTGGAGAGAGAAGCAGGAGCTGGACCATGTAGGGCCTGGTAGATGAGAGTAAAGTCTTTAGAGTTAACTCTAAGTAAGACAAGATGTCATCTGAGGGTCTGAGAAAAGAAAGTCATAATCTCATTCACTTTTTCACATATTACTCTGACTTGTCTGTGGAGAAGGCAAGGATGGAAGCAGGGAGAACAGTAGGTGGCTATCCAGAAAGACATGAGAATTGGTTTGAGATAAGATGGTAATATACAGAAATTGATAAGTCATTTGATTCTTTTCACATTTTGAAGGTATGGTCAAAAGAATTTGCTGATGGATTGGATGTGGTGAGAGAGACACAGAGGAGCAAATTATACCAGGAGAATTAGTCCTGAAGTTAGGAGAATGGCATTCCCATTTACTGAGAAACTCTATGAGAGCGGCAGTTTTATAGTCTATGGGGACTATAGTAGTCAGCTGAGAGCAGAGTTTGCACAAGTAGTTGGGCATATGGGTTTAGTATTCAGGAAATTGATTTTCTGGAAGTCAACAAAAAAAATTGGTGATATGTGAGAATATATGAGAACTACAAGAAAGTATTTAAAGGGAGAAAAAAAGAAAAGGGAAGAGAACATAAGAGGAGGGAAGAGCTAATAACATAGGGGAGAAAACAAAAGGAAGTAGAATCATAGAAACCAAGAGAGGGGGGAAAAAAAAACTGTTTTAGGAAAGTAGTGGTGATCAACTATGCCAAATACTGATAAGTCAAATAAATTGGGTTTTTAGTGTAGAGATTATCGATGACTGTGATTGCTATTTGAGTATATTGGTGGGAATTGAAGGATGACTGGAGTGGGTTCAAGAGAAAACTGGAGAAGTAGAAATAGATAGTTACTAGAGTTAACGTCTTCTAAAGCTTTGCTACTAAAAGTAGAAGGCAAATGGAATGACTCATGGCTGATGGGGGCAGATGTGTGTGGGAATGAGATATAATAAACAGATAGATGAATGAGTCTTGAATGGAAGATAGATACTTACCTCGATAATATCAAAAGGGGAGGCAGAAGATACGGCTATTGACACTTGCAGTGTAATAAACATGATAATGGAAGTGTGTGCAAGTTTATTCTAATTTTGTTTTGTTTAGTTTTTATATTCTCAATGAAATATGAATGAAGGTCACCAAGGTATGTGAAAAGAAACACGGAGGTGATGGAGGTTTAAGAATTACCCCTTGGGTTTCTGTCTTTAACCAACACCTATTTTGTCCCCTCATTAGACTTTTTTTACAATTAAAAAAAAAATCAATCTGAGAATGGTGCTAGGTAAGTTAAAAACCTTTACAGTCTCCCCTTTGGTCTTTAAGTTTTGTTGACTTTGGACTTCTCATGTTTCAAGCTAGACTGAGTCTGGCATATCATATGTTCCTTCTTGTTAGCAGGGCCTCGGTACATGAAATGTGCTATGCTCAGAAAGCTATTTAGCCTCAGTCTTGCCTAATTAAATTACTCATTCTTTGCAGCTCAGCTCAAATATTACTTCTTCAAGTTCATTTCTGACAACCACCAACACTACCTTCCCACTTCAAGAGTAGAGTAGATCCATCTGTTATATTTCCTGGTGGGTATTTCATTTAGTGTCATTATCAGTTTATAATTCTTTACTTTTCTCAAGAAATACCTTTCTCTTCCTATGGTTTCTATGGGAACACTGTCCATGTGTATTGTATTTAATCTGAGGTCTCTAAGTCGGCCCACTATAGAGTATCTCTCTTTCTCACTTGAGTTCTCAACTGATTGAGAAATAAATCAAACGAGTAAGGCTCATGAAGACCAAGATATAGCTTCCTTATCATTGATAAAGGTTAAGTTGGAGGACATGGCTTATATATCTATAGGAATATGAGCTCCTTAAATCTTACCTTCAAAACAAGGCAGACTCACCCAGTCATGACAGAGCCCCCCCCACCACCACCTCCAACATGAGAAGCAGAGCAGAGTAACAGCTGTCTGGAGCAACTCACTCCCAAGAAAGAGGAAGGGGCTAAACTATACATGCCTCCTTTTTCATTCCAGACTCACTAATCAAACTAAATCACTGCTCTTGTCTTGAGAGGAATGAATGAGGGGAAAAAGAAAGAAAAGAAATACCTCAGTATGGAAGGAAATATCATAAATAGAGAATAAATATTTCATACCAACACTCACTATTGCGTCACGAGAGTTTACCCAAATCTGTTCATGGCATGCTTGAAATATAATATGCAAGAAGCAGTGAATCAATGAAAAGCAATCATTGGCTTCCTGGTTTTCAATTCTTACTTATTTACAAAATATTTTTCATATCCTCAAACTCTAAGTCCTCTTGTGTAGTCATCCCAATTCATTTAGATTCTTTCTCTCTCATGCCTTGGAGCAGAGATTGACAAACGGTAATCTATGGGCCAAATCTGGCCAACCATCTGTTTTCACAAATAAAGCTTTAGTGGAACAAAGCCTCACTCACTGGTGTATTAATGCCTGTGACTGCTTTTGCACAATGATTGGAGCGTTAAGGAGTTGCTACAGAGACTGAGTGGACTGCAAAGCCTAAAAATATTGAATCTCTCACAATAGTTTGCCGACACTTGCTTTAGAAAGTCAAGAAAGAGACACGCTACAGGAGCAACAGAAAAAGCTGTATGTAAAACTTGAGAGGACAGTTAAGAAAGTTTGGTAGTGGAAGGAAAAGGGAGGTTTTGTTGGATAGTTTCTTTTCAGCACTGTCTTTTATTTGATTGATAAATACATAGAGACAGCCGCAAAGAAAGAGTGCATTTTAGCAGGAGGCAGTGGTCTGGCTCTGGCTTGGGAGTGCTTTGTGGTTACCCTGATTGACCTCTTCCACCTGGAAGCAAGCTGGAATATCAGCTCAGCTTCTACACTTTCACTGGCTTTGTCACTCCTGGGAAAGGATTTCAATCAGGCCATTGCTTTTACCGGATGCTGAGGAAAGCGGTGCTCATACTAATAGCATCCTGCCTGTGGAGTCTCTAAAGCTACCTATCTATGCATGTTTTACTCTTTCTTGTTAAGCATCACTATCTATGTAGCTCAGAGGTTCAGACAAATAGAGAAACTCTCTTTATAGCTTTGTTCATGATATAGTTCTATCCAGCTGTATTCTTAACAGTACCTCTGCCAATTTCTCTAAAGCTACCATTTTCAAATAAAGTGGAAAATGGCAAAATAATAAAAAATGTATTCTATTACATATATTCATCTAAGTATCTCAGCTTATAACATGTGGGGGGGGGTAGCTGTAGTTTATGTTGTAATATACCAACTAATATTTTATTTTAAAAAATTGTGTCAGGATAATTGCTTAAACCACAAAACATGAGTAGTGAGACTGATTTTACAATGTATGTCTGTGCTTTGAAATAATGTGAATTGGAGTTGCAAATTCAGAAAAAATAATAATAGCTAATATTTATAGAGCACTTATTATTCACCAATATTCTAAGCATTATTTCAATTAACACTTACAGAAAACCATGGCACTAGATACTAGGCATATGTATATTTAATAAAATATGAAAGTCAAGCACAGAGTAGTTATGGTTAATAGATAGTATGCCCAATACCATATAATCACTCAGGAATGAAGGTGGGATTTAAAGACCTTATAACAGAGGCTCCTATAATTTCTTTATTCACAGTACACTTAGCATTCAACTAATTTTGTTCATGGCCAGAAGAAACAGAACACACAGCTCGGTTGCTAACTAGTTACATGAAAGAATTTTAGTAAGTAGTTATGTCCTCTGAACTTAGTAGCCACCTACGAAGTAATAAACATAAATTAAAAGAACATATTTTTATTTCATCTTACGTAACCAAGATTATTTTCTAATGAGATGTGTACACCTGTTGGGCATTGCATAGCTTCTCAAAGCTTAGAATCCAGCTGGATACTACCACCCTACTTTCTCTCCCACATTGATTTTCATGTGGTACTTAATTTTTATCTCAGTAACCTTACAAAAATTTTTGCAAAGCAATGGTGTCACCAGAAGGAAAATAGCGTGATCTAAACTTGAAATTGTGAACAACCTGGAGCTAATAGTGCTTGTGTGTCCAGAAGACGTGTTCTTTGTGAATTCCTCCTGACACCCTGGGATGCATTAGTGCATAGTTTAGAAACCACAATCTTATTCACAATCTTGTTGTTTCATAGCTCACTTTAAATGCTGTCTGCAAACAACAGTAGTACACAACATTGGGAATTCCAAGGACTAAACATACAGTTCTTACTTTTAGGTTGGTCAAAAAGCTAAGAGTATGTCTCAGGCATAGACGTAATAAAAAATGGGAAAGTGAGGGGAATGGAGCAAGGTAAAGAGCAGAAGCTTGGAAGCAAGACAGTCCCACGTCTGCACTGAAGCTCTTAGAGATACTCACGAGGCAGTAAGGACAAATACGAGCCAATTCTTGCCACATTTTAGAGGTACAAAAAAGATTTATGTGAATAAAGTTAATGATAAGAGTCAAATAAATATTATAGGCAGTGTTGATAGCCTGTCATTACCACCTCAGTAGTAATTCCTAAATTCATTCCACTTTTTGCCTTTCCACCATGGTTAATTAATCTAAACACTTAAGTTTTTATTACAATGCTACTCAAAATGCATTCCTCAGACTACGGTCAGTTTGAAAAAGGTTTGTTATTGTTTTGCAACAGAATAAGACAAGAAATTGATGTAAGAATTTAGCAACTTTTATAGCAATTTGGCAAAGTAATTTCTGTTTAATTATTAAAAAAGGGTGCTCACATTTCATATGTCAGCTCTTTAGATTTAATTTCCCCAGTAATTCATTATCGTTATATTTTATAAAAGTAGCTGTCCACAGAATGGGAATTAAAGGACAAAACAAAAATGTGTTCTGCAGCGCAGATAGTTGGGGAAACACTAGTCTAGAAGGGATGCGTTGGGTAGGTATGTTTCTTTGGCCCTGTGTATTCCTGGCCCCATGGGGAAGAGCATGACTGGGAGAAGGTTAGATATGGGTCCTCCATAGGCTTGGGTCCATGATAGGGTCCCCAGCCTCCAAGTCCAAGTGATGTGTTGATTATGATCATTCACCCACCACAAATAACAGAAGAGATAAAGGGATCACTTATTCCTGTCTTCCCAGCTCCTAGTACCAACTGGTGCATTAAAGCCACCAAGTAAGTATATTTGCGTGAACAGAGGATTGAATACAATGATAAAGATGATGATGATGATGATGATGATGATGATGATGATGATGATAATTTCTATCATTTCTTTTAATTATGCCCTGTGCCAGGTACTTCATTTCAACACTTTATATAAATTACCTCTAATCTTCACTAGAACTACCTGGATATATTTTATGCTCTCTACTGAGAGATGAAAACTCCACTTTATAATTTGAAGATGGAATGTATTTTTGAGACAAGGTTTGGGGAGTGGAAAGGTGGCTTTATTGAAAGAAATGAGATTTGAACTTGGTAAAGGATGAGCAGTGTTGTTAGAGTCAGAGAAAAAGAAACACTGTGGCCTATGTGGGGATAATTGTACAAACCAAAAACTGCAAGACACAAGGCACCCTCCACGTAAGATAGATAATAAACATACGAAGAGTCTAGAGCTAAGACACTGGGATTGGGGAAACTTGTGATCTAAGTAAAAAGGGCATATTCTACTTAAAAAAGTATTTATATTTATTAAAAGCAAAACAATAACAAGAGAAAAAAATTAAACACTGTGCCATTAAGCCAAGACTTGACTCAGTTCTGGGTCCATCATTTGTTATATCGCCTCCAAAGGGGCCTCCTTATCTTCAGCCTAGCTCTTATTATCACTGTTTTAGTTCCCAATGCAAAATACATCACTATTCAATATACCTATATATACCTTCTTGTGCATTTATTCGTTTTTCTCATGCTCTGCTTACTAGGCTATAAACTCTATGAAATCAAGATCTTTCTCTGTCTTTTTTATTAATGACTTATTTGTTTTATTAATGACACATTTATTAATACGTATATATATAGCATATATATGTGTATATACATATATATATATATATATATATATATATATATATATACACAAACATATACATATATAGCAACTGCTTGGTGTAGCAACTATTTGGTTACATAACAAACTACCACCACTCACCAGCAAAAATACTCAGTAGTTTAAAACAACATATTATTATTATCATCACAGTTTTGGGGGTGGTGTGTGGAGTTCCTCTGATGGTTTCATCCAGGTTTATTTTCTGTGGCTGCTCTTAGGTGGAAGTCACCTGAGCTGGAAAGTCCACAACCACCACACTCTGCCTGGCAATTGGTACTGGCTGCCAGCTAGGATACCTCATATCTTCGCCACATGGCCTCTCACCTTCCAGCGGGTTAGACTGGCTTCCTTATGTGTTGTTCTCTGGACCACATTCCAAGAGGGTGAAGACAGAATCAGTGAAGCTCCTAAAGCCCAGCCTTAGAAGTTGTGCAGCATCACTTCCGCTGCATGGGTTTATCAAAGCAAGTTGTGTCACCAGCCCAGATTCAAGAAGTGGAGAAACTGACTCTACTTTGTATGGAAGGACCTGAAAAATTTTGTGGCCATATGCTGTAATCAACAACAGTTGAGTTTCAATAAGAATGAATTATATGAATGAATAGTGTGATTAAAAGCACAGCGGGAAAAGAATACAGCATCTTCTTTAGTTTATAAGCAATGGGTAGTCATGTGGATTCGTGAATATGAGATGACATGATCAAAGAGGAGTTTTAGGAAGATTAATCTGCTGTGGCTACAGGAGGAAATAAATTGAAAAGAAACTAAATACGGATAAGTCATTTGAAGCCTGCCATGATAAACCAGAGGTAATGAAGTGAGGAACTGGAAGATTCATCAAAAATTCTACTCCTACTTTCAATTTACTTATTTGTGGTTTACAGCAATGTATGTAATTATTTGCCTAAGGACAGATGTGTGGGACCTGCCAGCATATGGCAAAAGAATAAATAAAATGCACCTGGAAAGGAACTGGGATGCCATTGATATCTAAGTGACTCCAGCCAATTGTCTACACATTTACATGTTTGTGTTAATTTATTAGCAATTCAAGGTAGCTTCAATAATTCAAGGTAGAATGTGAGATCTGTCCTTCTGAGAAAAAACAAAAAAAAATTCCTTGGGATACTTTTTTTTTTAACTTCCGAAGACATTATATTTAGAGGAGTCACTTTGTGTATTAAATTAAACTTAAACCCTCACGACCATTTACTTAAAACTGATTAATACAAAAGAAACAGAGATTAACACATAGAACATTTCAATTTTACCTTGGGGCATCCCAGCTCAGTGTCTTCTCATGTTGCTAAACATGAAGAAGCTCATATATCTCAAGGTGTTTTCACTCTGAATGGTTATGTTTGTATTTCTCCTTTTCAAAGATAGATTGCAAAAACACTCAATTCATAAATTTATTTGGAGAATGCCTATTTTTATACTTTCCTAGAAGAAAGAGGAATTGATGGAAATGTATCTGATTTCTACGTAAAAAGGTTATATTTTGAAGTTTGAAAAAGAATGTTATTTTAAAAACTTCTCTCAATGTTCAATTAACAAAAATTAGAATCTTAGCTGTAGTACATTGAACAGCAGCCTAGCAATTAAAAACCTTTATATAATTCTAAACTCTTTGATGGCTAAAACATAATAAATAGGAATTTTCAATAAAGTTTAGCTAAATCAACTTTTCTCAAACTAAAGATCCCTGCGTTTATAGGCATAAGAATGTGAAGTTGGCCTATCTTTTATGGATCACTCATAAAGTGATTCAATTCTAGCCCTAACTTTTGGTAAGCATATTTGTTGTAAGTAGATATTAACCTCCCGCAATAGAAATAAGGATTCAGGATTGAGAGCTTCTCTTCCTCATAATTCCAACTGCCAATTATACTATTGTACCTGTATGGAGGAGAGAGGTCTTTTGAGACCCCTACGTCAGTGTGTTTATAAGTTTGGTTTTTAAAAATTCACATCAAAATCATCAGTGGCCCCACTTCAAAGATACAAACTCAAAATCCCCTATAATATGTTTTTTTATCTTTATTTTTAATTAATTATTTAGGTGATTATTTTGAACAATAAAGTTTAAACATCTGTTCTAGATTTGACCCCAAGTAATATACTTGATACACCCTTGAGTGGCAAGGAAATTGTCTCTCCTTTAAAATAGAATAGGAATCACCTGTGTGCATTAAAAATACTTTCTGGGTGGTTTCTTTATGCTAGAAAAAAATGCTCAAAGTGTTGAGAACACAGTAATTAATCAGATCAATTCTATGTTTTCAGGGAGCCCTGAATCTAAAGATAATTCAATTACAATACAATCACGAAAAAAGCCATGAAACAATACCATGGAGAGTTCAGGGAAGAATAGGAGGAATTAACGTCACAGCACAGTCTTAAAGGAAGGTTCTAGAGATGGGGAGTTTTGCATAAAGATGAGAGAGACAGTGGCATTTTCAGATACTATCTTTTGTTCTTTGTTCTTAGAGCAGAGGAGAAAATAATAGATAAAGATGAAGAATAGGTAAGAGAGAAAGCTAAAGCGGTCCACTAGAGTAACTTGTGGAATTTCTTGTTCTATTTTATTTTATAAAATTTCTTTGGCTACATTGATTTAGCCCACAGACTTTATATGAGGTGAACTGATATTAGCAACTAAATTGTACTCTTGTATTCCTAGAGAATACGATTAGTACTATTGTTAGAAACATGTTGCTAAAGTGGTTACCCCATGCTACAGGAGCAGAGAATAACCTTGTTTTTAAAATGAGTCTTGGGTATATAAAAGCAGTTCACTACCAAAACATGGAGTCCTCAACACATTTTTTCTCATTTTAGAAGCTAATCATTCTTGACTGTGATTTTCATTCCATACCTCACATCCACTTTACCAACAAATCTTGTTAGCTCCACCTTGAAAGTATACCCAGAATTTGATTACCTTTCACCATGTGCATTACCATCTTGACCAAAGCTTCATATTCTCTTTTCTAGTCAGTAGTTGAAAAGTAGCTGACTGTTTTTTCTGCTTTCTTCCATGCCTTTCTATACAAAAACTGGAATAAGGCTAAAGAAAGTCTTTTATTACATAATGAGGTCAAGTGGGGGAAGTTTTTGGCTGTCAACTGATCCACTTGAAGATTTTTTTTCTTATTCCCTTGCGTAGTTTTGATGGTAAGCATACAAATGTAGCAGCGTGGCTTAAGAAGAACACAGTGACTAGGGCTCAGGTCCTTGTCAATGACGGTCTCTGTGACCTGACTATTGACCCAGATCAATACAGATGTGGGGAAGAGCTGAGAGGAATCCAAAAGTGGTGGTAGGGGAGGAAACACTCAACATCAATTTTGGCCTATGGCCAGCCCATCTGTGAGTGTTATAGTTTTTTGCATATATCTTCCTCTCATAGTTTGCTTTGCTTATTTGTTTTTTTCTCCAAAAAGAGGCTCAAGCATTCTGGAGAAGCTGCTCCCAAAATTTATACAAGTAGATAAAAGTGACACAAGAGGTGGGTAATGTGCTGTGTTGTCCAGATCTGTTTGCACACTGAAGACATTATCCTCATGGGAAATTGCTGTTTCTTAAGCCCCCACTATCAACTCTCTCTGGAATTTTTATCTTGTCTAAATATCAGGTAAATTATCCCCAAATACTAATGATCTCCAGATATGTAATTTGCTTTCTGACATTCAGACAGGGATATGGAATTAGAAGAGCTCTTATTGGTACTGAGTTTGATTTCCTTTGAGGACCCTAATCTCAAAGCCTTAGACAACTCTCTTGGAAGAGCTTGATAGGTGTTTAAGTCTTAGATACACTTAATTTCTTCCTCTCTGATAATCAGAGGGACTTGTCTCTGAACAGAGTACACAGAATTAACCAGCAGGAAGAAGGAGTCACTCATATATTTCTGCTACTACTGCTTTTGCCCTTGCAGATACAAGTAACACCGGTCAGGCACTGTTCTCTCTATAAATGAGATGGCCTTTCCTAAGTTGCATGCTTGAAATAAAACATATTTTCATCATGACCTGTACTTCCAAGATACACTTTTGTTTCTGGCCGGACAAAAATGGCACTCCTCTCTCATTTGATTTTGTTGTTTGTTATTATTTACCACTATCTTCTGATTTCAAAGATAAAGGAAGAACTCACAAAAATGAAGAAAGAATGTTGAAGGCAATAGTCAGCATTCAGCATCATCAAAATACTCCTTAGTGAGAATGAGGACTAATGTAATGCCCACTCTTCTTAAATGCTCCAACTTTCCCAGGACCTTTGACTTTAGACATATGGGTAAACATAATGGATTTCTATTTCACTTTTCCTGAATGTTGCCATATATTGCTAAGCTGGGGTGGATTTGAAATTATGAGCCTAAACACTGTCTCTTTCTTCATCTAAAAAAACCATGTGAGTAAACTGGAAGTAATCTAGATCCCTGTGGACCTCAGACTCAGCCCTTAAATGTAGTAATGGGTTGCTTACCTTCAATATTGTGGGCAATAAATATACTCCTATCTTGTTTAGGTTATGAAAAAGTTGGCATTTCTTATACCCAACTAAATGGGATATTACTAATTCACCTATTTCAGAAATTTAGAAGAGGAGACAAATTAATGTGCACTAACCATTTCCTACAGTATATTTTCAAGTAGCATTGATGGGAAAGAGAATAATGAAAATAATAAAACTCAAAAGATGTACAAAAGAATAAATGTTCCCTCCTCTCACCCACCTATAATAGTCTTGTTACTAGAATTTACATTTTTAAAAAGTATTGAATTCATTGATACATTATATGCCCTGTTTAAGAATTACTTACCTGAGATCAAACAAGCACTTGGTCCAAATTCCTACTACAAAAATGTATGATAATCTTACAACCCCATTTTACAGCTAAAGTCAGGTGGCTATTGAGATAGTATTAACTGAATGAAATATACAATTATAAGGGGTGACTGTATGCGGAGCTGTGGGTGGCGGGTAGTACAGTGCCTTGGGTTATTTTTTTCTTGGTACCATTCCCCCGCACCCCTTACAATTCAGGTAAATCCTCAAACTGCAGTCTCACTTTTTGATTTGCACTCAAAAGATCAGTAAAATAGCACTTGGATATTTACAAGGGAAAAATGGGGAAAAGGCTGATGAATATCTTTTTCTTAGTCTTGGTAACATTAGTAACTGACTTTCTAAATCAAAAATAACGTTTCAAATACGAAATAACTTGCACGAAGCCAAACCTCTGTCTTGACTCTCAGGAGTCCTTGAAGAGTGTCCAAAGCCTGGTTACACCCAAGGTATTTCCTGCTTTCTTTGGTCAGGGCCTTTCAATAAACAAGTACCTTTCTTCTCACATTAATAATGTTTTTAAGGTAACTTGTCAGTAGAAAGAGGCAGCCAAATTCCTTCAAGAAATAACAATTCAGTACACTTGCTATCTAAGCAGTCTGTGTATTTTACTCCTGCCCTTCTCATATCCGCAACCCTAACTGTACATTTTACCAAAGTGAATCTTAAGACAAGTTCATTTACATTCTAAGTTTAAGTTAATCATTAAATTTTTAATGTGGCTCAGCATGCATATGAATGGCACTTAGGTGAAGTGGAAAATGGATTCTTCCTCTACTTCCTCACTCTCCACGCCTCCGCTACAATATTTTTCCTTTGACTGAATGTCTGTCTTTATGACACAGCTATCCGAGCAATGGTATGATTACAGCCATCCAGGGGTGCACATTTTCATTCTTTCTCAGGTTGCTGCTCTGAGCCCATTACTCTGTTTCTTCAAATCCCTGTCTGTCTCCATGTGTTCACACATGAGTGTGCACACTCAAGCAGAATGATCTGTTTATTCTGGAAATAGTCATAGTACCATATTGGCCAATGTGAGATCACTGGAATAACTTTTGTTGATGTCTTCCACATGTTGGCTGACCATATGCATTCTAGTTTAACCAATGTGTGTACTCTCTCAGTTTCCACATATGCTGAGCAAGGCTTTTATTTAGAAGGCAGGGGAATTGCGAAGTGTCTGATGATAGCATTCTGTGAATATGTTGCTTTATCTGAAAGAAAATGTGTCCTTAAACAATCTGTGATCTCTTATGGTTAAGCTAGTCATGCAACTTGGAACCATAATAACTTCTCCAGACTTTCTGGATTAGTAATAACCAAAATTGAACAGAGAAAAAAAATTAAATAAACCCCTTAATGTAAATAATTATATCATCTTTCCTTAGAGAAGAAGCTTAATGACTCAGAAGGCATTAAAAAGTGTAATTCATAGGCAGAATCCTGTTTCAAATTTCCTTCTATCTGGTCTCTGTTTCTTGAGTAACACAGCAATATTTTCCTCATGAATTATCAGGAAGTGATAATTCTGAATTTTCATGCATGTCTTCAGTTGGATTTACCCGGGTTTTGTATGAAATTAAAAAGGACCATGGTATTGAAATGGTCTGTTTTTGCTCATTGTCATGTTATTTGCAATCTATTTCAGGTATGTGCCCAGCTATAAGTTGATATATTTCAGAGTAGAAGGGTAACATTATCCATATAGTTTAAATAATGACGAGTTGGAACTTTTGCTGTTTTCTTGGTTAAGAATACTATAAAAATGCACAACCACACATTGTGGCTGACTCCATTTAACTTTATGTTCAGGCACTCACTGAATTTTCTTTGATTTTTTAAGAAAATGATATTCAATTTATTTCTGCCTTTCAACATCTCATAACTCAGCTCATTGAACTTTTTAACCTTTGATTTTATCACTGATAAGTATACCTTTTTCATGTGTTTTTGACCTGTACCTGTTAATGTTGTGCCAAGTTCCATTTGAATAAACTACTTGGTACAAATGTGAGATTACTATTTGAAGTGATGTGATCCTAACATTTGAGAAATGGTATCATTTGTAGTGATGCAAAAGACAATAGAAATTCTACTAAATAGAAACACAAATCTTGGACTCCCTGGGTAATATGAACGCTGAAGAACTCTATTTAGTTGCAGCTACTGTGAACTTGGTCTCTGAGTTTATATCTCTACCCACTGTCGCGTAATGTGACAACAGAGATTTTGAGCACAAGATGGAACAAAGTGAAATTTATACAGTGCAGTGAATGAAGAAGCTACAAGTTACCCTGGCAGGTATTTTTAGGAACTGAAAGAATTTAAACCTAGAAATCATTTGATTTCTGGAAACCTAGAAATCATTATGCAACACACATAATGCAACCTATTATTTGTGGACTCAATAGGTCCAAAAATTTCCAAAGTCACTAACATTAGACTACATAAAGTATATCCATGTCTAGGACAGAGGAGTCAATATACGTGTCCATTAACATATTTCTGATGATAAAGATACCATCTTAGGTTTCTTGTTACTTCAGTAATACTGGTGGATAGAGGTGATGTGATTATAGTATACAAGGCTTTGGTTGCACAGACAGCAAATGAAGTCTTACTTTTTTGAGTGATCTTGTGAATTGGCAACTATTCAGTCTGGCACACATCTCCTGCTGGCCCATTCACCCAACAGCAACCCCATTAAGATCATAAAAGTCATCGCTATCCCACAAAGATAGCAGGAATCTCGTCAACAGATATCCAGCCTAGGCAACGGAAGGGTGCTATTTTAAGTAAGTAGGAATACTATTGGGTTCTCAGTCCAACGCAAATCCCAAATAACAACTACACCAATATGCTTTTGGAATTCCAGTGCAAGTCAAACACTAATGCTATTTACTAACACCAATGGCAAATATAACACGACAATGCCAGTTTGATTATGTTATTCACAACTCTATAAAATTAATTATTATCTTAGGATAAGTTCTAGGATACAGAATTGCTGGATCAAAAAAAAAAAAACTCATCGGTATACCTTTAAATATTTTGATACAATATTCCATATTTTTCACCAGAAAGGCACTATTTTACTCTCCCACTGAGTACATACGATGATGCCTGTACAGGCGTGGGGACCAGGATATGTAGAGTGTTGTGCTCTGATAAAAAGTGTTTGACATCATATGAAGAAGCAGGGAACCAATCATTTCATCTGTCTTCCTAACAGTGACTCCGCCTTTCTTATTTCATGCTGTCATGTCTGATTTTGCTTTTGCACGGGCATATACTTAGGGAAGGTAGGGCAGGGGTTGTTCTCACTTGAGGGAACAAATTATGATCATTCTAAGCCAAACATGAATTCCACTATTTTTGGGTGGTTTTTTTTTTTTTTAAACGAGTAAGTGGTTTAGGCGTGGCCATGAGGTACAGTAGCATCAAACAAGAGAGATGTCTACTGGAGTGGGGCTCCTATAACACAGTTTTCTTTGTATTGACAACACATTTGTGAAGAAAGATGTTCTAATTTTTTCAGCTCTGGCTGAAAAGATTGTGTAAAGATGTGACGTGTGCCACTATGGCAGCCCTCTTGGAAGCATGAGGACCAATCTCCTACAAGGTCAATAATGTTGAAGAGAGTGAAATGGAAGATACAGGACAATCCGGGACCTGGATGCCTGTTAACCCCAATATCCAGTAACAAAAACTTTTCTTTATTACTTAAGTCACCTAATACTGTTTTTTGTTGTTTAAAGCTGAAAATAGTGTGACTCAGACCTTAATTTCAGCTTCAAGTTTTAAACAGCTACAGCAAATTTGAATACAAATATTCTAGATGTCTTCTGTAAAGTTTTCGTGCTCTCAGCACACTCCTACTTATACACATAAAAGATCAATAATAGGTTACAGAGTATAATAGGGACCTGAGGGAAATGTGATCATACAAAGTGTTCATGGGCTTTTACAGATTATGATAGAGATTTGAGAATGCAGGAAGAGATACAGTGTGAGATGAAAAAAAACTGAAATGCCATGGTTAAAATTGTCTCTTCCAGATATTACACACTGCCCCTCACTGTGTTAAAAGAGTGATGAAATTCATCTTCCCCTTGCTGGCCTTCCTCATGCTGACCACATCTACTAAAAGAGAAAACGCATATAGTCCAGATCATGAAGCCACCAAGCATTTCAGTGGTTTAAGGAAGTAGTGCGTGGTGGGTTTGGGCTCTGTCGTTGGTCATTTGCTGATTTTCATGCCAGATGGCTTCATGACACAGTTGGGGATGGAGGGAGAACACAGAATTTCAGAATGGACACTCAAGTTTACTGCCAATCCCTGATAAAATTATAAATGGTGTAGGAGGTTTTAATATTAGCAGTCAAATCATTTTTACCATGGTAATTTCCAGTTGTCTAATATTATTATAAGTATTGTTAGTAGATATCTACAAGGAGAAATGGAAAAAATGATCTTATCTTAGGTCTATTTCATTGCATGGGTTTTTTCCATAAGGATTATGATTTACTTTAAAATTTTGTGGCTGAGCCAGAGGTTTGTTCATTTTCCCTGACAATTAGCTGCTGAACAGAATGCTGTTTCTCTATCACATTAGCAATCTTATGTTTAAAAGCTGTTAAGTAATTCTTGCTCATAGGGCCCCAACAGGACTAAATTATTTAGGTTATAAACGTACTTCTCAGACTTTGCATGAGTTTGTCTGGAGTCCTGTCTGAATTTTAGCAGCAAGGTACTCCAGTGGAGGACAAGTTATCAATGACATGGGTGGCTGGTTAAAGTATTCATTGAATCTGGGAGAGAAAGGAATAGAGCCTTTGCTTAGATTCCCTGTTTCATGTAGTCTGTGGGAAAGTTAAATAAAATCCATGATGAATATACTCATATGCAAGGAAGGAAAAGGCATTTCATGTTCAGATTGCCAAATAAGGGTTGTAGAGGTGCTAAAGAAGGTTGGAAATCAAATAGTGGGATTGCTTCTTCATATACAGATTAATAAATGACTGTGTATATCAGTGATGTCCTGAAAAAATGCAGTTATTTTTTTAACATTAAAATTTATGATTTTTGCTCCTAACAAATATTTTTCAGACTAGAGTTAAGTACACACACACACACACACACACACACACACACATATTCATCCCCATTCTTGTCCAACACAAATTTGTTAATCACCCTTTCTTCTAATTTCTTTAAACAGAAAAAAAAAAGTTGAAACAGAAGGGAAAATGTTGTTGCAATCTTCGTCACAGACCTGGCACCTGACATTAGGCCCTCCAGAATCTCTCTCTCCTCGTACCCTGTGCACACTTCTATTTGGCACTTATGATGCCAAATTTTATTTATTTCTTTTTCACCTCCATTCTAAAAATATAAGATTTTTGCAAACTAGACTTGTATGTTTTATCCCCATTAGCATAGTGACTGCCTGCCACACAACAGGCATCCAATAAAAGTCTGGTGGAATTACATAAAATGAGTATTTTGAGGGGCTATGAATGGCGCCACCTAAAATGAGTCCTTATTTAGAATGAGGGTGGATCCATCACTGAATGATTTATTCCAATACAACATGGAGAAATAAGGATGGCTTTATTATAGTTCCTTTGGCTTATTTAGGAAAAGGAGATTTGGCTCAGTTTTTCAAGTTATAAGATAATTAGGAAGTGGACCGAAAAAAAAATATGTCATTACTCTAACTTATTCATAAAAAAAGGAATTCTAAACACTACTTTCTTCTATTTAACTCTGTGCGGAGGCCGGTGTAAATTGGTAAAACAGAAATTAAAATAAACCCAGAGGTTGGACATTCATCTGGTGCTATGGGTGAAGTTGTTTATTAAATTCAAGACATAGGAATTGAGACAAATATCTGGGTTTTGTGGAAATTTCACTGGCAAAGCACTATATCTTGTTTGTTTGTTTGTTTGTTTGTTTGTTTGTTTGTTTTATGGAGGAAAATCAATCTCACTCAACATGATGTAGTTATTGGAAAAGTGACTTAATTTACAATTGCAAAACACTGGTAACGAAGATGATCTCATGAAGGTAAAGAATGAGCATTTGTATCTATGTCTGGACATCTGAGATGAAATCAATATCTGCTATGAACAGACTGTAATCTTGGATAAGACTTTTAGCCAATCATATTTTTTACTATTTTCTTTATCTGCCAAAAAAAAGTTAGCTTAGCTTTCATAGACGGTTTTCGAAGAACATAGTTACGATTCAATGTTAAAATATTTAATATAATGTGGATTCTCTGGTTAAGAAAGTTATATACTTGCATTTACTGCAGGACGACCCACAACCTTTATATGCTAATGTGCTGTATGGCTCCCTAAGACATATGCGCCTGAAAAACTGCATGATTTTATCTGGTACTAAGTTAGTACTGGTCATGTCTCCACCCTAATTAGATATAAGGTATAAATCTGTGTAAAGACCTATGAAACTTTCAAAGAACCTTGCGACCTCAAAACCTTGCACAAGTGGAAATCGCCTTTCAACATCACTTTCAAAACTGTTTAAGATAGGGTTGTATCACCCTAGATTTATTAATAGCAATCTAGAAAGGTAAAATGCTTTCTCATTAGACATGCCAAGGACATTACTAGCCTGTATTAATATGCTAAAGATAAAATTAGCATACAGGATGGAATTATTTATTGAAGATATGAAGAATTAAACTAGCACAGCGTTGTTTACTATGTAATACAATTGGATGAGTTTTTCTTCCCCTTGAAGTATCTACTAGACACTCAACTAGATCTCAGTTTTATTTTAATGTGTAGCCAAATGTTCTTGCTCTCCAATCCCATCATGAGCTACAGGAAATGCAAAAGTTCCTGGTTGGTAATTCAGGACACAGGGAATAGCTAAGACCCAAATATGCTGACAGGTAAGTTTATGATTTAAGGAGGTAAAGATTTGCCTAGTCTAAACCACAAAGTGTCCTTCTTCATGCCCATCCAGCAATAAATAATGGTTGAACAATGGAATTTAAACGCTGGGTACACAGTTAAAGTGTTCAGAAAGGGCCTTCTTAAATTTTATTAATAAAAATATAAATAACAGCTTTCCTTTTTATGCCCTGATTTTAGTGCAGGGGAATGTTTTGTAGCAAAAAGGTTTCAATGATGTTTTACTGGCATTGACTTCATAAAGGAGAGAGAGAATGATGGGCTAAGAATTGAGACTGATAGTAAATATCTGAAACCCAGAGAAAACAGTGGCCATGATATGACCTTGTATATAAACGCTACTGTCTACAGAGGCCATTTCTCATTCTTAATTTATAACTTTCATTTACAAGGATAGAATGGATTAGAATTAGTTGTCATGGAAAATTTTTACATTAGACCCTGAAAGGATTGTAGGTTGGGCAATATTTCACTGAAGTTATAGAATCATTACTAATAACTGATATTTATTAAATATCTATAAACCCATGCCATTAAACTCAAAATCATAGGGAAACAAACGAACTCTGGTCAAGTTAACATGTAGGAGAAATATTTAGTTCACAGTCCTTGAATTAATTACAATCCTCCCTGGAGCTTGAAGAAAGATCTAGATAAATTACACTTCTTCCCAATTTTGACTCTATAATCCTTTTTTCTATGATTGGTGGTGTTAGCCTTTGGTGTACTATTTTCATTCTAAGTGAATAAATCCTTTTTAGTAAGAATTCTGCTTGCTTGTTGGGCATTATTCAAGTATTCTCTGATTCTGTGGAATAATCTTAAGGAGGTTGTTCAGCAGAAGTCATTTTTCTCCCTGAGCGCTGACTGATAGGACCTTAAGTTAGGTAGTCTTAGGATCACACTACGTAGAAGCGTAAGTTACAGAGAATTCTGTTATACGCCAATGAAAATGATGGTCTTGTAGAATGGTGTGTCTCCTCTTGTGCCTTCTCTGCACTCACCTGAGGGGCAAACTTTCCCATCTTTAATGCCATTAAATCTATCTTACCTCATTTTCTTCTCACATCACATTACTAAATTTTACAGACCATTGATGTTGTTTTATGTTCAGTCATGAACAAAAAAAATACTTATGGACAAGCTTTTTTGAGTTGCTAGAATCTGGCAAACTGGCACTGTCCTAATGATTTCAGGAAACTCACCTTTATTTCTTCAGTTTAAGAAATCAATGAGAAACTAGTTCTACAAGGGGAAGGGGCTAGATCGTCTTTGGATTTTTATTTTTATTTTTATTTATTTATTTTTATTTTTTTTAAGAACTAGAGTTTTATAGCATCTGTCTCATCTTTGTTTCATTAAAATGATTCTACTCCTCAAATATCTTTACATATCTTTAACATTTGTTTGTTGATTTTAAAGTTTCTTTGAGAATACATTTATAGCAGTCAAAATGAAGAACAGTGATAGTGATACAATTTTGACAGGTACCATATCGTCTTTGGATTTATTGCAGTAAAGTTTTCAATTGGGTTTTGATTCAGACAGAAGTTCAGCTCTATCATGAAACCAATACAATCTATTTCCTAATAGTTGTAAATATGCCTGAAAAAGGCATGCCTCCAAAACGCAACCACTTTCCAATGAGTAGACAGATTAAATAAAAAATAAGGAAATAAACTTTACAGTTGTTTTCTTTTATAGGAATATCAACTTGAAAGACAGGAACCACTGTTACAAAAGCATTTTAAAAACCTTAGTATATTATGAATCCTGAAGAAATGTTACCTAAAGCAACTGTTGCAGTCAGCAAGTGACTTAAGAAAACTACATTTGGCAAGTAATTATTTTGGATTGCTTGGATAGTCACAGAAAATTATAAGGAATCTTTAGGCATATTTAGTTACAAAGAATCAAATACCTTAAATATTTTTAATGTACAGGATGAACTACATTCTTAAAAAATAACAGTTCTGAAGTTGTTAGTAGCCAGACTTGATAAATATTAAAAAGAATAATCCCTTGCATTCTCTAATCATGCATAGTAACACAGTTTTCTGAAGAAATAGAAAACCAGAGCTATGAGTGAAGAAAATATTAAGAAGTTTTCAGCACCTAGTTCATTATACTTAGTAGATGTTCAATGACAAGGTTTTACAAAACTTTTAAAAGTATTTTTTAAATAATAATATTACTACATAGGCTCATCGAAAAAATATAGGAATTTTTATTTCCTTCTACTCTGTGCATTATTCATATTTTCAGAACTGATATCCTACTGTGCATAAAACTGTGTAGCCTTCTTTCTCACATATCATAAGATTTTTATTTCTTTAAAAATTTTAGCATTATTTTAATAGCTGAATAGTATTCCATTTTATGGATATGCTACAATTTACCTAAATGTTTCCTCTAGAAATGAGCATTTATATTGGGTACAAATAGTTTTAATTTATCTGAGAATAAATCTTTGGAAAAATTAATTATCCATCTAAGATTTTATTCTTAGAAATTGAATCATTGGAACAAAGGATATAAACACTTGTAGTTTTCATTCAGTTCTTTTTGTTCATAAAGAGTCTTTATTGCTGAAAGAACTTTAAGGTTATATTTAATTTGTGGAAGTTGAGCAACTAAATGACTATGGTGTCCTGATTTTTCACTCATTGGAGTCATTTTGTAAATAACTATTTCTCAAAAATTTTATATACAAGATGTTTCTGGGTTGTTTGGCTATTGTTAATATCTTTAAACTTGTATGAATTAAACATTTTTGATATTGTTAGAGACTAGCAAATGAGTTTATATTCCCTTTTGGGTTACTATGGCTTAATTTCATGCAATAAAGGTTATCTTGAACCTGAAACGTTTAATGCATATACAAACGGTGATCTCTTTATTGAGATCGTTTCTTATCAACCCACATTTGAGTACATCACAGCAAATTTGTTACAGGTAGTTTGTAACACCTCTTCTCTTGGCACATGGGGGGCAAACACCCAAAGGGTTAACTTTATGGAATAGGTAATTGTAATAAG
Organism: Rhinolophus sinicus; assembly: GCF_036562045.2. Lineage (NCBI taxonomy): Eukaryota > Metazoa > Chordata > Mammalia > Chiroptera > Rhinolophidae > Rhinolophus > Rhinolophus sinicus. Next base: position 17,700,298 of record NC_133753.1, read on the forward strand.
AAACTCTGAGAATGGAGAAACTCTCCAGACAAAATGTAGCCTGAAGCTGATGCCAATCCAGTCCACCTCCCTGAGAAACACATTTACAAAAGTCCTTAATGACAGTGAATACCCAAGTATTCTGTGTATTTGTTTCCGTGTTTGACTGTTTTTTTCAATAAGCAAAAATTCTTAAACTGTAGGAAAGTGGACATCTCCAATACAGAGATGTTAATGACTTTGAGATAATTCCACCTTTAGGTGTATTTCATTCTGGATGTACAGAATTCTGGGAAATTCTATCAAGTAAGTAACAAATAATTAAAACACTTCAACTTAATGGCATGTATATTGGGGTAATAAATATTGTTTTAAGCATGAATTACCTGCAAATCTACTTAATTGCCAACTTCTGTATTTTTAGATTATATTAAAATAAAATAAAAAATGTTTGGAAACTAAATATTGAAACCAGTCTTCTAGGAGGATTCTGAGAGGATGAAAGAGTGTGAGCCACTAGAAATTTGTCTTCCCACCTAGACAGCAATTGCACCAGCAAACTCTGACTGATGTAACTATTTTGGAACTCTGAAGTCTGTTGAAGGCTTGCAACTTCCAGGGGAAGGAATAAAATTATTTCTGTTCGCAGATGGTATGATCTCATATGTAGAAAACCCTAAAGATTGCACACCCAAAACACCCAAAAACTGTTAGAATAAATGAATTCAGCAGTTGCATACAAAGTCAACAAACAATAATCAGTTGCATTTCTGTACCAGACAATGAACAATTTGAAAGGAAAACACAAAAATGATTTCATTTAAATGGTATCAAATAGAATAAAATACTTAACCAAGGAGGTGAAAGACTTGTACAATGACAATTACAATACATTGCTGAAAGACATAAATAAATGAGAACACTTCCCATGTTAATGGATTGGAAGATCTAATGTTCTTAAAATATCAATACAATGCAAAATGATGAGCAGATTCCATGCAATCTCTTATTAAAATCACAATGATTATTTTTTGCAGAAATAGTAAAACATATCCTAAAATTTATATGGAATATCAATATACCCTGAATAGTCAAAACAATCTTAAAAATCAAAACAAAACCCCCAAAAGACTGTATATCTCACACTTTCTGATAACAAAACTATAGTAATTAAAACAGTGTGGCATTGGCATAAAGACAGACATATATATTAATTAAATAAACTAAAGAGGCCAGAAATAACCCTTACATATATGGTCAAATATTTTTGACAAGAGTGCCAAAACCATTCTGTGGGGAAAGGACAGTCTTTTCAACAAATGCTGCAGGGAAAACAGGATATCTATATGCAAAATGTGAAGATGGACCCTTACATAGCACAATACACAAGAAATTAATTCAAAATGAATCAAAGATCTCAATGTAAGACATAAACAATAAAACTCTTAAAAGTCAGCATAGAACAAAAACCTTATGACATTGGATTTGATAATGATTTCTTAAAAAATGATATGAGAACAAAGACACAAGCAGCAAAAGAAAAACATACATATATTGCCTTCATGAAAAAAATTTAAAATGTGCATTAAAAGACATTATCCACAGGATAAGAAGGTAACTCACAGAATGAGGGAAATTTTTTTCAAATGACATACAATTTGCGATAAAAAAATATGGTGAATGTTTAAATAAACAAAATTATTACAGTGAAAGACACATAGCCATTAATACCCTTCAAAATACTCCCCCTTGCTTCGAACACACTTATCCCATCATTCTTGCCACTTTCTGAAGCAGTTCTGGAAGTCCTCTTTTGTGAATGTCTTCAGTTGCGCTGTCCTGGCTGCCTTGATGTCCTCAATCATTTTGACTTTGGAGAAGAGCCAGAAGTCACACGGTGCCAGATCCAGTGAATAAGGTGGATGAGGACATAACTGTAATGTTTTTATTTGACAGTAATTGCTGTATACCAGAAGTGATGTGTAACACAGAGCATTGTCATGATGGAGGATGATTTATGGCACACTTTAAAACACACTTTCTCTCAACCATAGCTCACAACAGACTGACTGCAACGAAGAAGTTGAAACTTGTCACATACTGTTACTAAGGTTAAATGCACCATTTCTCATGTTAAAGATCCCTGCCTTTCCATTGGATGGCACTTGGTTGCAGCATTCACCATATTCTATGATTACAATGGAAAGGCTCCATGTCACACATCACTTCTAGTATGGCAATTTCTGTCAAATAAAAATATTATCATGTGTTCTGATCAATTATTCACCGGATCTGGCACTGTGCAACTTCTGGCTCTTCCCCAAAGTCAAAATGACCTTGAAAGGTAAACATTTGAATCAATTCAGGACATTGAGGCAGCCATAACACAACTAAAGACATTCACAAAAGAGGACTTCCAGACTGCTTCAGAAAGTGCCAAGAACGATGAGATAAGTGTGTTTGAAGCAAGGGGGAGTATTTTAAGGGGTACAAATGGCATGTGTCCTTTACTGTAAGAGTCTTTTTTTATTTAAACATTCACCATAGTTTTTGATCATACCTAATATCTGATAAGGGATTCATAATGACTACAATACACAAAGAACTCCTAAAACTCAACAACAGTAAAAAAAAAAACAATTCAAAAATAATCAAAGAATTTGAATAGACATTTCTCCAAAGAAGATATATGAATGGCTAACAAGCACATGGAAAGAGGCTCAACACCACTAAATAGTACAGAAATACAAATCAAAACTACAATTATATATCTTCTCACACCCATAAAGATGGCTACTACCAGAAAACAAAAACAAGTATTGGTGAGGATGTGGAGAAACTGGAATTCTTGTGCACTGATGGTGAGTGGGAATGTGAAATGATACAGTCATTGTGGAAAACAGTATGGCTGTCCCTTGAAAATTTAAAAATATAATTACCATATAATTCAGTAATTCCCGTTTTAGGTAATATATCTAAAATAATTGAAAGTAGTTTCCAAGAGGTCGTTGTACACCCATCTTTATAGCAGCATTATTCATAATAATTAAAAGGTGAAAGTAACCCAAGTGTTTATCAACAGATGAGTGGATAAGCAAAATATGAGATAGGAATACTATGGGAGATTAATTGCCCTTAATAAGAAATATGCTACAATATGTAACAACATGAATAAAACTTGAGCACCTTATGCTAAGTGAAATAAGCCACTCATAAAATGACAAATACTGTATGATTCCACTTATATGAGGTACTAAGAGTAATCAAAATATTAAAAACAGAAAGTATAATGGTGGTTCCCAGAGGCTGAAGGGAGGGGGAAATGGGGAGTTATTATTTAATAGGGATAGAGTTTCAGTTTTATAGTGAAAAGAGTTATGGGGATGGATGGTGGTGATGGTTACACAACAATATGAAAGTATTTAAAACCACTAAAGTAAACACTTAAAAATGGTTAAAATGGTAAATGTTATGTTATGTGTATTTTACCTCAATAAAAAAAAAAAAAAAAAAACAGTTCTACTTACTCTTATGCATCCCACTTTTAATTAAATTTACTACTTTCTACAACTTTATGAAACTTTTAATTGCTTTCTAAAATTTACAAGTACTGAATTTTCTTTGATCTAAATGATAGATAAAAACACATGACACCAAAATTTTTGTTTCTACTACTGTTAAAATACACTGCAGGGACCTATGAAAATACTGTCTAGTAAATAAATATGTGTTGATGTTTCATCGTATAATTGCTTCCAAGGGGACACTAAATATATTCCATAGATTGTAAGGCATAAGTCAGAATAGACATTTAGTATCTAAATAATGTAAATGCTTGTCCTGAGCCATGGGGGAAAATCCCAGAACCATTCTTCTTCCTATTATTTCAAAAGCCACTGTTTCTGTTTGTCTGAGAGGTAAATTATTAGACCTATCTATGTATGCCATGGTTATTTCAGAATCCCTGTGTCCCTGTTCAAATGATATCACTATGCATCTTGGATTTTACTTATGGGTTTTTTCATACTGGATTCCAATGACCGCAGGAGGCTATGATAGTCCCAGGGAATATCTCTATCCTTACAATCAGTTCACTTTGGGTTATCTTGGTATTAGCTTTGGGGACTGAATATAAGCCAAAGTAACTCTATTATATACCTAAAGGATTTTGACTAAGCTCTTATCCGCAATTCCTGAAATATATTTAAACAGAGAAAAGCAGCCTGTAGTATTTAGAAGCTTAAAGCTAGAACATTAATTACAAACAGATGTAATTGTGTTGATAAAAAGCAATAAAATATAGTCAACATTTTTCAGTTCATAATTTTTGTAGACACATAAAGGCGAATAGTTATGCATGATGCAGTATAAGAAAAAATGGCAAAGCAAGCTAGGTCTTTATCCTCAACTCGATCAATAAAACTAAAATATAAAGTGATATTAGATCACTAATTAAGGGATTTTTCTTCCAAATTGTCCCTTCTAAATCTCTACAAGTCATAATACATCTTTGTATCTTAGTTATATATTCTTTAAGATATGGGAAAAAAAGATAATAGGCTAATTTTATTTTCTGCATTGACTTTGATTCTAAGATTTTATATTGATAATTTGTTATTTATATCCTACCTCATTTATGAAAGATATGCAGTGCCTCATGGAAGTAATCAGCAAAATCACATTTTTAAGTGAGGGTTCAAGAAGATGAAGATAGAGAAAATAAGACAAAATCAGAAGTAAGGTCCATGCACAGTACCTACTTTTTCTCTGTGTATCTGAGGGAATAATTTGAACCTTGACACAGTTACAGTTGACGATCATGGCATGTGATGATACCTAATCTTTGTAATTATAGAGTGATTTAAAAATATTTAGGGAAACCATTGTAATGTTACTGTTGATGCTTTACATTCATTGTGGCTGATTATATGCTTGATTTCTTGCTAAAACAGATTGCATTGAAGTCCTCAATTCTTCGATATTCCTTCTAAAGCTAACCTTGGCCATGGGACTTATAGCACCTCTCATTCAAGAGTATACTGTATTTCTTTCCCCTAGTCTAGGCTCAATCCTGTGACCTGTTTTGACTAATGGAATGCTAGCAGGCATGATGTTCCTACTAAAAGTACTTTCTTAGAAAGTTTGTGCAATTGGACTCACTCTTGTGCTTCTGTCGTGACCAAGAGATGGACAAGCCTGACTAGCCTACTAGGCTCAGGGGAGGATAAGGGATATGTGAAGCAAAGCTTCCCAAGTGTACAGAGCTTAGATGAGACAACCTCATGCTGCATGCTGCAGATATGTGAGAAATCAATTTTCATTTCTATATATCACTGAGATTTCCAGTGTTGGTTATGTAGTATTAACATTCTAATATACCTAACACAGCATTATTATTTTTCATAGCTCATGGTATTCTGTGACTCAGACACACTGAGAGATGTATCCATCATGTCTTCTACCTTAAAATAACAGCTAAACTTGGAAACTATACAATGTCAAGAATGAAATAAGTCTGCTTCCCAGGTTTCATGTTTTACATTAGAACTGAGTACATTGAGTTTCTAGAGGCGACAAGCCAACACACAGCCATTTTTTTGAATGAGCTTAATTGTGATGGAATATAAGCATGAGAACACATTTTTGTATCGCCTACATATTTTTATTTCCATTATTCTTACTGGGATTTGTGTTCTATTGGGATTCCGGTCTATCATTGCAGTCAGTCATACATGTTTAATTCTTAATTAGTAATGCTTTAAGTAATGAAACAGTTGAGCATATAGACTTTTGGACCTCTTAGAGTCCTGGGAAGTAAGCCAATGAAAGCTAAGCCCCTGCTTCCACTATAACAGCCTTGAAGAAAAGGAGCCAAAGAGAAGCTGGTCCCTCCCAAAGAATAAAACAATGTAGTTAGTTGATTATGAGCCACAAACCCACTCTATTCCTTTCTGAAATGGGATGAGGTGGTAACTTACTGTAGCAGAATTGAAGTCCAGAAGTAACAAAAAAGTCTCATTGGCACCAGCCACATTCATTTCACCCAAAAGCTACTACCGTGGGACCAGTGGTGAGGGGACATGTGTCTAACAAGTGTGATAGATTGTTAAGTAGTTTATGAAATAAGCCATGAGAACCACGACTCATTGATAATTTTGTTCTTTGACAGTGAGGGAAAAAATCACATTTCTTCAGGAACTTGATTTTTAACCAAGGGCTTTCCTATGTACAAGCTAACACTTTAAAATGATCGGTACTCCCTAGAATGTTGTTAATCTGGGACTATTAAAAAGTATCTTGTGATAAATTGTTATCCAGATTTAAGGCATTATCTTTCACAAATTGGCAAAATATTTTGTTACCATTAGATAAAGGTAGGGAAGTATCATGAAGTTTAACATCCAACGTGGTGCAGTTCAAATCCCAGATCTGTAATTTTCTGTACCAATTTCTCTGGGTCAATTTACTTACCCTCTAAATCATCAGCTTTATCAGCTCTAAAATGTATTCTGATTTTAGCACACTGTAATAGCACCACTCCTAGAATCACCTTAAGTTAAAATATTTAGCCTTTTAGAATTAATAATTTGTTATTTACTTAACATCTACAACGGGCTTTAATAGACTCCAAGACATGAGAATTTTGCTTGGTGTTTTACCCTTCAATTTAAAGATTATTAAAGTTTCCTGTCAAATGAAATCATACGAATTATGAAAACTCAGGAGAGTGAGAAGAAATGACAGATCAATTGAAAAAAAAAAAAAGAATTGTTCTCCTAATTCAGTATTTTTAAAAGATAAACTGAGGCAGATTATCTTTGAGCAAAAGTCTATTTCAATCAAGCAGCACCAAACCAGAAATGGTTAGGAGCATTTCACCCACAGGAGTTAGGAAAAAGACATAAAGATCTGAAAGTAAAGCAAGGAAATTATGTAATTGGTTTAAGTGGTTGTCTTATTTGGGAGAGGTTTGTTGTCTGTGATTGGCTGTCCTTCTGTTTCAATTTCTTAACCTTTACAGGCTTAGATTTTGGTTTGCTCACATAGGCTGCTAAAGCCTTACAACCACCTTTATCTAATGGTCTCTTTGCTTAATTTATCAACTACATCCTTTTTCTTTACCTTTAAATGGCATGTTTTTATCCTGTGGCATTAATTCATTTTCTTCATATTTTTTTCTGTTAAGTTTATTCTTTTTTTTTTCCCTAGATTTTTTGTAAACTTAATTTTTGGCCAGGAAAATAAACAAACAAACGTGTTCATTGGCAGATTCCACCATTCCTCCAACACCTTAAGCTAGTATTAATGGACACGTCTTTTTCTAAACAAATATTTAGCTTGGTAACCAATTTATCTTAGTTCAACAGCATTAATATTTGAAGTATGTACCTTACACTCATCACAAAGAATACCATCATTACCTGTTCTAGTGGCTACAAGATAATTAATATCTAGTGACAGACACACTCAAAATTGTATTAGCTATATCATTAAAGCCTTTAATTAGGCTCCAACATACTTCCTCCATGTACAAAACAAACTGAAAGGGTCCCCCAGCTCACTATTTCTTGCTGCTATTTATTTTTCTAGGAAGATTTATCAAGTGGTATGAAAGCTATGAACTAAAATTAACTTGAGCTTTGTTTTCTTAGCTACTGTCCCTCTCCCTACTCCACCAACAAAATTTTAATAATAAAATAATTGCATGCATTATTTCCAGTTAGCTTTCTTTCATTTTCTGGTTTCATAGTGAGACCATATAGAACCCAAGGGATTAAGAGCATGGAGCTAGTTTACCTTCCACCTGATCTCTAAAAAAAAAAAAAAAGAAAAGAAAAAAAGCAACCTCATTAACAAGTGTTTTATATATAAATGTATATATATTATATATATATAATATATAAGTATATATATTATATATATATATATACATATTTAGTAATCAAGATTAAATTACTGCAGCATTGCTGGTTGTGTCACTTGGGAAAGAAAACAGAAATATTCTCTGCTAGTTAGACTTAAATTACATTTTTTATAACGAAGAAAATAATTTCTTTGTAAATGAAGTGATTAATTATTACCATAAATGGTTATGATTGCAGCCAGATACACGGACAGCTTCTTTGTTTGTATTTACCTGAGGCCATGAGATGAAAAATGCAAGTGGACTCCTGGATTCTACTCTCTCATTAATGCATTTTGAGGCTTTGGCCACAAAATGGCAGGTTGACCATAATTCCAAAAGAAACCATCAGTAATCTACAAATTTTTATAATGTTCATATGAAAAAATAATGATGTAGTGGAAATAACCCTAGCTCTGAAGACCTATTACAAGATCTATCAACCCAAGACTATCAATTTGGGTAAGACAGTGGATGTTTCTGGCTTCAAAGTCCTCATTTATAAAATAGAGAAATTCAAAATGATCTCCAAGGTTTCTTCCAGATCTAAAGTTCTAGATTCCCAACTGTTGCATAACAAATATTTAATGGGATATGTGTATAGTAAAAAACAAACAAACAAACAAACAAAAAACACATTGCTTATTTGAAATTCAAATTTAACTGAGCATCCTAGAGTTTTGTATTTTGCTTAATTGGACTTTGGAGACTATTTTAGTCCATTTGGGCTGCTATAGCTAAATATCACAGACTGGGTAGCTAATAAACAACAGAAATTTATTTCCCACATTTCTGGAGGCTGGCAAGTCCAAGATCAAGATTCTGGTATGGTTGCATTTTGAAGGCTCTCTTCCTGGTGCATAGCCTGTTTCCTCTCTTTGTGTTCTCACATGGTAGAAGGTGCTAGGTATCTCTCCGAATTCTCTTTTATATGGGAACTGATCCCATTAATGAGGGCTCCACCTTCATGACTTAAGCACTTCCCAAAGACCCCACCTCCTAATGCCATCATCTTTGACAGTTAGAATTTCATCATATGAATTTTGGAGGAGACACAAACACTGAAACCATAGCTGAGTCCCACTTTATGAAGAATGCAAAATTAGAAATTAAAAATTTGTTATACAGCCCAGGAAGGGGCCTATACAAAGGAGGGTCCCCAAGCTTAAGCTTCATTAGCTCCAAGGAATATCTACTTGTCTATAGGAAAACAGCTGCACTTCTCTACTCCAGATGGAGTTTGCAGAATGCATATCAGAGCAGCTTCACCACCCCTTCCTACTGTCATTGGCAAACATTTCTAAAGAGCCTCAGAATTTCAATTTTAGAGCTACATTTCAGTAGCCTTTATTTTGACACATGGTCAATTAAGTTTAGCTTCTCTCACCATGAGGTCTGTTATCTCTTTGATTATCACTTAACTTCAGTATAGTAATGGAAACTATGTGCCACATCAGGAGAACAGACCTCCTTAAGGGGCAATTGTTCTCATAAAATATTAGGTCGGTGCAAAAGTAACTGTGGGTTTTGCAATTATTTTTAACCTTTTAAACCGCAATTACTTTTGCACCAACCTAATGGATACCATCCAGAGAGCAAGCCCAGTTGTGATCCCGTTGGAAGACACTACGTTTTCAAATACTGGGGACTACCAACAAAAAGTTTGCCTTGGGGAACTTCAAGAGAAATACTCCATGTGAAGGGATATAGAAGCAAACACTAACTTTGCGAAAGGATCACTGTCAAAGATGAAGCCTCAATGTTTCTGTAAACAAATAATCTTCCACACCTCCTTCAGAGAGAGGAAATGGCAGGAGAGGAAGGGAAGACTCAGGCACAGACTAAAATGGAGGAAACCCAGGGGGATAGAGAAGATGCCTCCCAGGCCGGGTATCTAAAGAACCCGCCATCTCCAGAGGTGAAGGGTCTTCTGCTGCTCTGTGCTTTAAGCCCTCTTCTTTAGGCAACTTTCTCTCTCCATCTTGCTTCCCTAACCACCACACAGTTCACAGCTTAGAGACTTGTCTAGTGACCTATATTACTCATGTCAAACGCTGGTGTGAATAAAGATTACTTGAAGAACAATGGGGCATTGTGTGTGTGTGTGTGTGTGTGTGTGTGTGTGTGTGTGTGTGTGTGTAAGAATTGCTTAACATCTGGGAGATTATTTGAGCTTAAAAAAGATAGGAAAGAGGTAAGTGTCTTCCCATATTAGGTGTGAAGTCATCTTCATGGGTCCCTACATGGAGCTCACTACAAATGGCTACTTATTTGAAATTCAGAGATCATGTTATAGAGTAAAAATTTGTATTTTTCTCCTGAATCACTCCTTCACTTCTTCCTTCCTCCTGTTCTCCTCCTCATTCTTTTTAAAATTAACTTTGAGGAGATGACCTGAAGTCTTATCATTAATAGCATAATTCATATTGTAAATCATAAATCTGAACACATTTCCTTAATTTTTTTCACTCTTTGCTTTTGGGGCTGACTCTTCCTTCCATCTTCTAGCCTGTTCCTTTCACTCCTTTTATTTTGGACTTTTCTCTACCTTTAAGAAGCTATCTATTTCTCCCTGCTTATTTCTATTCTAACCAATTAGATTGATAGTAGAAACGTTGAAGTTCGTGGTCCTGAAAAATGTTTCCATTTGTGGAAGCTTTCTCATTCGTGGCTTGTTGGCTAGTCCATTCCCCAGAACTGGTACCAAAGATCTGGGACTAGGTGACATTTAGGATAATTTGTTTCTCAAATTTTGTGAAAATAAAGAGAACAGGAATCTAGAGAGTTTAAATCAGATAAGGAAAACAATAAGGGCTAAGCATAACACCCAAGAGGAAATAGGGCTTCTTAAATTCTGCACCCATAAGAATTGCAAGTATATGATTTCTGTGCCTCTAACTTGGTGTGGTCATGTGAGTTCCAATGCATCCAAGGCAGAGGTTGCACCCAAGGCTCCACCGGGCTGGATTCACCTTCCATTGCCCCTTGAGGTTGCTGAGTTTTGCTTTTAAGTCACCAGCATGCAAAGTTGTACTCTGCTTTTCCCTGTTGACCTAGTGTCATGTTTGCCAACTTCACAAGTTTGATTACCTTCACTTATCACAGCGCTCTTAGTCCAGGCATCCTCATTTAAGATTATCCTCAAGGCAACCATGCTAATTACTGTGCACTTTGAGCAGCTGAGTTAAAATTAACTGCAGCCAAATATTTACCAATACTGAGTAAACAGATTCTTGCTCATTTATCTTGTTCACATACTTTTTTTCTTCCTTCCACCAATAAAAGCCAGTACATTGTAGATGAAAAAATGTGCATGCACCTTGCAGCAAGGAGCCCTGGTTTTGAATAACTGCTTTCAACAGTTATTAGCTAAATGCAATTCTGGCAAATCACTTACTCTTTATAAGCTCCTGTTAGGCATTTTAACAATGAGAGAAAAAGTGCCCAGCATGGAGTTTATGGTCAAAAACAATGGCTATCATTCATTCTCTCCTAATGATCCCTCCTTTTTCACCTTCCTTCCAATCTGCTGTAACTTTCATTCCTCACATCCACATTTCTTCTTGGGAAGGAATTTCATTTCCAAACACTAGTTAAAGGCAGGAAGAAAAGGACAGAGTCTGTGGCAAAGAGTGCTTTAGCACAACCTTTGGCTCTCAGACTCTGCTGTTGATCAGAGATTCCATTAGCTTTGACACTATACTAGTCACTACACTCTTTTCTAAAGCCTCTCACACACAGTCGGCCCCTCTGGGAAGCCTAATCTGACAGGGTTGAAACTGTGGTAATAAAGATTAATTATTACCAGTGATGATGGTATTTAATAATTGTGTTCTCACTGGGAACAATTTTCCAGGAGAAATCTTTTTGCTTCATTACAATATGTGAATGATGAGAACAACAAAATCTTACACGAAAATTTTTAAAATTCCAGGATCAAACTTTTCCCAAAAAAATGTTGATTGTATTTCCATAAGTCATGAGAGCTTTTTGGGGGGGTCAGAAGAAGACAACTGATTTGGATTTTCTTTGGCCCTTAAGGCAACAAAATACAGTCACTTCCCACAGGGAGTAAGGGGTGGGTCAGTGTAACCAAAGGGTCTGGGGAATGGGATTCATTTTACCAGGAAGTGAAGGTGAAGGAGGATCGATGTGGATCTTAAATTTGGACAGTCTTCAGTCTTTAGATTTTTTCTAGATTAAAGATCACTTTTTTTTTTTTAAGCTTATTTCTCAGTAACAACATTCATGCTCAGGTCTCCAGGAAGTAAGAACGAACACTATTTTGCAGCTCATTCTAAGATTCTTGTAACCATGATAACTCTAGTGTGCTCTGAGGGTGCTTCCAAATGAATGTTTCTATGGAGTGTGTGTGTGTGTGTGTGTGTGTGTGTATTTTAAACAACACATTTAAAGAGCAACATGTCAAATTTGTCTTGAACCCTGCTCTACGTTTTATGTTGTCACCCTTTTTTGGTGAACCATGTTATGTTGTGGGGTGGAGAAGCCAGAGAGCACAATGGCAGTTTTAGTTAAGATTAAGTGATAAAGACATTATCTTGACCGTCACAGCTAGGCAGATGACAGAAAATGAAAAGTATCATCGTTTTAGGTATCATCACATGATTCTTGTTTATTTCTTTCTTTCTCTTCAAACTAAGACAAGGAATGTGACACAACTGGCAGAATGACAAGGGGACAATAAGTATTTTCTGATCTTGGGAAATCAGGATCTGTCCTGCAGTGTCATGCTTGAGAAGTGAAACACTTTCTCAAGTGGAAAAAAAAAAATCTGGAAATCAAAGTCAAGTCACATCTGTACATAGATGACAACGTTTATTCCAGGAATGTCCTTGTGTGGTTGTGAATTTGATGTTCTTTAAAAGACACCTTATAGCTGCTCAGTGAGAGGGAAGCCATTTTCACTTTCTCTCTGTGTGCAATTGACTGCAGCTGGCTTGATGAAGTAGGTAGTGGAGAATTTCTTCAAGAATGTCTTGGCAGCGTTTCAATCAAAGGTTCTCCTTTCTTAGGCTGTCAGATCTTTATTTTAGACTATATGCTTTTTATTTTATTTTATTTTTTTGAGGATAAGGTTTGAAAAGAATAGTATAACAATTAGAAATCAATATTTAATAAATTCTAAAAATAGAGCAATTTAATGGCCAGTATTCTCTACTCACAGTACAATAAAATTAGAAATTATTAAAATAACTCTAAGCAAAATAAAAATAAAAAATCTAAAGTAATCGCAAGCATTAGCATCACTGGATTCAAATACAAATGAAAACCAAAATTGTCTAATATGGATAAAATAGCAATAATGAAAACATTATAAATCAGAATATATGGGAAGAATAAACAAGGCCAAAAGGAAAATTCAGTTAAAGTATGTATTAATAAGCTTGAAAGTATGTGAATAAATATTAGACTTCAAGCATTACAAAAACAATAACAAACTAAAGAAAGGGAAAATAGGGAAATTAATAATATAAAAACTAATATGAAACAAAATAGAAAAAAGTCTTTAAGACTGGTAAATATCCCCGATCTGGTTCATTGAGGGCGAAAAACGAAAAGATGAATTCTTAGTTAAATCATAAAGGAACAAGGGAAGAAAGCATGAATATGCAAATAAGAAATTATAATATTGAAATTACCAAAGATAGAGGAAAAATTAAAAAGCCATCAGGGACAATCTTCTCAACTCTATGTGAAATCATTTTAGAATCTGGATGAAATACATGATTTTCAAGGAAATATAAATTACCAGAATTTACCCTATGAGAGCTAAAAATTCTAAAGAGACCAAGAATTACCAAAGAAGAAACAGAAAAGAAATAATATGTTCATAGTTTTACTGTTATTTTTTAAACATTTAAGGAATAGATAACTTTAAAGTTATTTAGATGATTTAAAAAAGTAGAAAGGAAAGGCAAATGCGTCTTCTAAAAAAAATAAATAAAATCCAGCATAACAGTAATCTGAAATCCTACAAAGATAATACAAACAAGAAGAAAATTGGAGACCAATTTTACTTACAAACCCTGACATAGAAATATTCAATCTTCATAAAGACTAAGACATAGTCTGAAGGAACATTAAACGACTGACATGCCCCATCCAAGTGGGGCTTATTTTAGAAATGAAAAATATCTATTGATATAATATACATGTTAATAGACTAATTTGAAAATACTTGATTATCTTCATAGCCTCAGAAATGTTCTTGATAATGTTTAGAATAAGTCCCAATTTAAAAAAATAATAAAATCGTGAATATATGGCTATTTTTTACTATACATATTCATATGTAGTTTATATAGCTCTATGATTTCATATACATACTAGATACATACATATAATGTATTTATTTTTAAAACTCTATGTATTTATTTTTAAATAATATCTATCATTTATCTAAATATCTATGGAAGATATGAATATATCAACCCAAAGCAAATATAATGTGCAGTGAGGGGAAATACTAGAAGCATTCCAGATAGAGTTAGAAAGCAAAATATTTTTATACTATTGCTATTTAATATTTTTCTGGAAGTACCTGCTAACACACTTAGAAACAGAGAGCAGTGAGAAAGTCAAAATGTAAAGAAAGATAAAAAATATATGTTTTGCCAGAAATATTTGATGGAAAAAGCAACACCAAAAAACCCTGCTAATCTACAAAAATTATAAATAATTTTGAGAACTGGCTGGGTAAACATTGAAATACAGAAAGAGTTTTCATATAGTCAAATGTTAAGCAGGTAGAAAATATAATGAGATAAAAGATAAGATTTTCAACAGAAACTGTAAAAGAAAGAGAGATATTTTAAGAACTATGCAAAACCTCTAGGAAGAAAACTGAAATGACACTGAAGGACAAAAGACAACTTGAACAAATAAAAAGGTTTATCATGTTTTGATTGGATAACACTAAACATCATAAACATGCCAGTTATCTCATAAATCCATACATTTAAAGAACTCCTTCCAAAAATTACCAAAAGATTTCAAAAGCATCCAAATGATTCTAAAGGTGATGTGGAAAAATAAACATGTGAGAATAGTCAAGAAAGTATTTACAAAGATGGGTAATGGGAATGAGAGGAAAACTACATCTAGAAACAAATATTAACAAAAATTCTAAACCTTCAAGAACTAAAATAATGTTATCCAATGGAAGAAAAGATAAAATCCAGAGATACACCCAAATCCATAAGAAAACAGTGTAAAATCAATTTCATAATAGAGGAGATTCATGATTTTTTAAAAACAATTTGTGGGGACAGATGGCTAGACAACAGGACAAATATAAAGCGGACTTTCTACTTCTAAAATTGCAGGAAAATAAATATTAGTAAATCAAATAGTTATGCATTAAATCAAAACAAACCCCCCAGCAAAAAAAAACAAAAACATGAAACTTAAGTATAAATCATAGAATGATTATTTTTTGGTCATGAGGATAAATTTCCCCATGTAGCGCATACAATACAGAAGGAGTAAATTATAAATTAATAGGTAAAACTATATATAAATAAAAATGTAACTCTGTGTGGTAAAGAATTAAATACATGACAAAAATATACATTTACAAACCATAGCACAGATAAAAGGACTAAATTATCTTACTTATAAAGAGTTATACAAATTGTAGAGACAAACAACTCAATAGGAAAATAGTCAAAGGGTGTGAAAAATTGGTTCACAGAAAAGTTAATACTATTGCTCAGTTTTGCTTATAATAGGAGAAAAGCAAAATAAAACCACACAGTATGTTAGTGAGCTGGCTAGCTCAAGAAATAAGTGATACAGCATATACAGTAATGGGTAGTAGTTATGAGTATTAATTATAAAATTATTTCAACTACTCTACAAACTTAAAAATTTTCATAGTAAAATATTAGAGTAAAATACATGGTATCTGTTTTTCAGCTGTCAATTGACAAAACAAACAAACAAACAAATAAAAAACCTGACAACACAGACAGAGTTCTAGACAGAGTTTGAGGGAATTGATATATTCATACATTTTTTATGGAGAACAATGACAATGTCGACATTTAAGGATCACATAATCTTTAAACTACCCTATAGTTTACTGGCTCAGTTGACAAGTGACATATGTGCAGTGATCTCCACTGAGTCACTGGATATAACAAAAGCTGCTAAACATTCAGGTTTTTGTCAATGGATCGATGCTTTAAAAATCTATGGTAAAACCATATATGTGATTTTATGTAGCCATTGAATAGCATGTTGCTTATGTATTTATATGGGCTAAAATCCAAATTGTATACTCTTTAGGGCATGCCAATATTTGTTTATAGAATAAGAATAAAAAGGATTACATGTGCAAATATATACATAAGATCAAAAAAGCAAATATGCATGTAAAATTACATAAGATAAAATATTCCTACAATAGCTTTGGAAGAATTAAAAAAGAGAAAGAGAAAAGTGGTACTTCTAAAAATAACTTGGATTGGAGGGCTATTGTGCACATCTGCATTAGATAAATTCAGTGTGTGGGTGTTTAAGAAAAATTACAAAAAGAAAATTTAGAAACAAAGAGTTCAAGAGTTTATTCCAGAATTTTTAGTGATTTCTAATATATACAAAATTTATATTCCCCAAATTATAGTATTAGCCCATATTATTATTAAGCAAGATGTTAAATCAAAACAAAACTTATTTTAGTCTAAGTTTCAAATATGCTGTGATTTAGCTCAAACAAGTAAATCCTCATAAATCCTCACAAGTAATTTATTGTACATTCTTTTGGAGACTTGGAAAGACCTATTGGGATTTTATTTTATTTTTTTTCATAATATGACTGGGTAAGAAAACAACAGATATCTTCATGTGCACTGCTAGGTTTTGTGAAAACAGGAACATACCCTTTTTAAGAAAAATAGTATAAATAGTATAAATGAAAATATAAAATTAGATATACAGGTAAATATTTGTGTTAAATGAAATGAAAAATGACAACAAACTTCATCTTTAAAATTTGACAGCTATCACAAACACCCAAAACCCAGAAACAAGATATTAAAACACTATTATAATTGTTATCATCAATTGATTGCCTGGCACACACCTCTACAATGCTTTTCTTCTATATTACTTCTTAGCTACATCTTTCTTTTCCTCTTCATCTCTCAATGATTTTATAATATTTCCCATTAAAGTGTAGAAAGATAATGTAGTCTTCTGCCAGTATGGTTGATCAAATTATTGTTATTAGTAGTAATAGTGATAATAATAATATCCTAGATTTTTTTTTTCTTCAGCTACACAGTCTCCAGATTTGGGGCAACTCCTCTGAAACTGTCAATCCTGTGATTTTCAGCTCAGTTAATCCCTGATACACCTCACTGGAAGAAGAAGTAAGGTGACAGAAGGAAATTCCAGAGGTGAACTTCCAATTTCATTAATGTTTTGTTGATTTTGAAAATTGTTGCCCTCTGCTTCTTATGATTATTCTAGTGGTCAGAATTTAGTAGTTGGTGAATTTTTGGATATTATTAAGGATTTAGTATATATATATATATATATATATATATATATATATATATATATATATATATATATATATATATATTGCATTAGCAGGACCTACTTTGGAACCTCAAAATGCTTTTGTGGTAAATGTAGTTCATGATTAATCTTTACCTGATGTTATTAGTCATACAATTATCAGTGAAGAGCTAATTACAGTTGTATCCTATACATTTGTTTGTATTCCTTCAGTAGTTTTGTAATGTAGGGTCAAAACAGAAGCAATACCAAAAGTGTACAGAATTCCGCTTAGAGAAGTGGGTGTGTCTGTGATACTCTCTGGATATACGTTGTGATAAGCAGAAATCTAAGATGACACCAAAAGTCACATGACCTTTCTAGATACCAAAGCATTAATGTGGACAGAACCTGTGAACATGATGAAATATCATTCCCATGTTTGTTATATTATATGGCAAATGAGAGTTTTAGGTATAACAAGCGCCCCAAATCAGTTGATGGGGAGATTATACTGGGTGGGAGGGCTTAACCTGATCAGGTTTGAAAAGACCCATGCCTTTCTTAAAGACAGAGATTTTAAGATTTAGAGATTTAATGAAGAAACAATATAGAGAATCTAGAGTGAGAAAATGTCACATCAGCTCTGGTACACACTTAATATTAGTATTTTGGTACCTCTCTTGACGTTCAGTCTTACTGACATTCTAAGAACACTCA
This sequence comes from Rhinolophus sinicus, assembly GCF_036562045.2. Classification (NCBI taxonomy): domain Eukaryota; kingdom Metazoa; phylum Chordata; class Mammalia; order Chiroptera; family Rhinolophidae; genus Rhinolophus; species Rhinolophus sinicus. The sequence continues at coordinate 17,718,425 of NC_133753.1, forward strand.
GTAGTTAGCAATATTCACTAGTTTAAAAAACAAATGTTGTATTTGATTTGGTTCTTAGTAAGGTTGGGCCACTATAACAAAAATATCATAAATTGTGTAGCTTAAACAACAGAAAAGTATTTTTCACAGCTCTGGAGGCTGAGAAGTCTAAGGTGAAGGCACCAGCACATTTGGTTTCTGGTGAGAGCCTGCTTCCTGTTTCATAGCTCGCCATCTTCTCACTGTATTTTCACATGGCAGAAGGGACAAGGGACCTCTCTGGGGTCTCTTATAAGGATACTAATATCCTTCATGAGGGCTGCACGCTTGACCTTATCACCTCCCAAAGGCCCCACCTCCTAATATCACCTTACAGGTTAGGATTTCAACATAAGCATTTGGGAGGAGAAATAAACATTTCATCCACTGTAATTTGTATAATTTTTCTGATATAAAATGGACCATGTAGAAATCTCTCTCTGATATTCAGACAACTTTTAGTTGAGGAAATAGTATAAATTATGATACAAGTCATTTTTAAAGACTGATAAAATCAGCAAGTACAGAGTGACCTCTTTGATAGAACTGTTCATTTAGAGGAAACTCACTAAGATGGTGTGTTGGCTTTTTATTTCAAATCAATTCCATCTATTTCCTTTATAGAAATTGATTTGAGCTCACACAAATACTTTTCTCCAGTTTGGAACTTTCTCTTTTTCCTGAATGTAAAATGGCCCACTCCCTTTTGAATGCTATATTTACAAGGACTTCTGAGCTACTTTACTCTAAGAAGGATAAATTGGTAAATAATCACACATCCTGTTAAGAAATGAAAATTTTACTATATTTCAATACATTAAGACAAAGGTATTAAATTCATGAAAAATGCTTTGGGATGTGATTGCTGATTAATGAAGAAATTGTTCCTTTTTAATTTGTGAGAATTTAGAATTTGATCTTGAAGAATTACAGATGTTATCACAGAGTCAGTAGGTGACACTAATTGAAAATAATGTATTTTCAGATGGAAAAGTTTTACGCTCCTAAGAATTTCTAGCAGAGTCTTGTATCAACTTTACCACCATCAGCTATTTTCCTAAACATTATTGCAACTGAACTTAATCATGTACCTGTTCATTCTGCGTATTGGTGTTCTTTCTAATGGGTTTATACCAATTATCGATTTCCTTAATACTCCCCCATCTATTGCTCATTGGTCACACTGTCTCTTTATCCTCAATGAAATCCTTCAATTGTGTGTTCCCCAATGAGGCACCTTCAGAGATTTCAATAAACAGCAAACGGATATTACACTTATATGTGGAAACACATGATGATACACATTTTTGACACTTTTAGAATGAAAGGTTATGAAGGGAAGAAAATGAAAGATGGAGCAGAAAGATGAGGGTTACATTAAGTTTAGAATCTGTTTCCTGAACAAATTGATTAGTGAGGGGTTTACCTTTTCCTACCTCCAACCCAGCACGTTTTTCCATTAACGTCAACTATAGAAAAAAGCTTGCACTCCTAATTCAAGAGAGAAAGATGACCATCTTAAGAACCTGAAGAACCTATACCCCGCCACCATTTCCAATAGGTAATATAGTTATAAAGAACAAGTTTAAGCATAAATTGCCGCTGGTCAAGGAAACAACAGGGAAAATGTCCCTTAATTTGATAGACAGACCCTTTGCGTTCTGTCCTGAGTATGACTCTACAAGCTGTCCCTGTCATTCCCGTTCACTCTCCCATCCTCTCCTATTCCTGACTTCCATAGACTTGATGTGAAAAAGTGTAGGCTCCAGATCAGGGCACCTGGTGGTCAACCCTAGCTATACAACATACTGTGGTAGCTAGTTCTCCAAAGGTGCCTCCCATACATGCTTCTTCCCCAAATTCATATTCCTGTATAGTCCCCTCTCACACTAAATCTGGTCTGGGCCTATAACTCATGTGAGTCAATATAATGCAGAGAAGTGAAGCTATTCCTGTTCCAGGCCTAAATCTTAGGAAAGTCTGACAGCTTCTGCTTTTGTGCTTTTGGGAGCCTGGGATTGTCATGTATAAGGTCTCGTTACCTTGATTGAGACCACTTGGAGACATCAACCATATGGAGAGCCCACTCAGAGGTAAAGAAGCCCTGACACTACATAGAGAAGGAGGCCCAACCTTTCAAACATGTTCACAAAGACCCCAGATATGTCAGTGAGCCATCCTGAACATTCTAGCCCACTCAAACTAAAAGGACTCTCCAGCTGAACCCAGTCGTACCAGAATCATGAAAAATAAAAAATGTAAAATGCTTGGGTGTTTTTCACATTTTTTTTAAGCCATTGAGGTTTAGTTTGATTTGTTTGATAGCAATAGATTATTGAAACACATACTAATTATCAAATCTTGGGAGTCACTTGACCTTATCAAGTTTCAATTTTCTCATTAATAAAATTAAAATTCTATAAACACAATTCATTGGATCTGTGTAAGTATTAAATGAGCAAGACAAGAAAGCTCTTGGATCCATATCTAGCATATAGCAATCCTCAATAAAATATTTATTATGACTTTATTGACTTTTCATAGTTCTGCAAATTTTTCAGGCCATTTTATATTTCTTACTTTTATCCATCATGAACACTAAGCCGGACTTTGTCTTACCATCTTTTTCTTATTCTGTATGGTGGTTAGAAGACAAAGGATATCTATGAAAGCCTGAGTTTACATTTTGATTTGTCCACTTACTGTTTAAACTTGTGGAAATTTATTTGGTTGTCATCTGCAAAGGGCCATAGTTACATCTGTCTCTCACTGCTGGGATGCGGTTAGAAAATGTTAATATATGTGAGAAATGTATGTATATTAGTTACGTAAGAACAGTAGCAATTACTTAATGGGAAAAGTATTTTTGAATAAATACTATCTCCTCTGTGAAGTCTTCCCAGATTACTATATGAAAAATTCTTTTTTCCTACCTCTGTGATCCCAAAGTAATCTGTGAAATGTCCCATGACATATACAAAAACATCATGTTTTGATTTATTGGTGTAAGAGTCTGTCCATTTCTGTGAATTTCTCAAGAACAAAGGCACATCTTTGTCATGTCTGCATGATGTTCCTACGTTATAGACTCTTTCCAGGAATTGTCATCTGTGATGTGATACCCTTCTGCCTCTGGGGAATTGTATTTATGAATCTTGATGGATGATAGAACCTCATTTCTCATTTTAAAAACTGCAAATGACCACCACTCAGTCTCCAGACTCTGGGCAGCAAATCATAGGCATGATCTGACCAGTTGGAGACCTCCACTCACAATTTTGACCTTGGAGTGACATATGGAGGAATAGAGAATTTATTTAAGCATGGGCAACAGTGGTGACTGCAGCAGACAGGGTCCAGAGTCAGCAGGGTACTGATGACTTTCACTGATTGGGTGTCCAGCAGTAGTGACAATGTCCCAACCCAATTCTGTCTATGAGGGATAGGGCTATGGTGTTCACTACCTACCCACCAATGACCGCTGGCACTTCCACAGGCTGATTCTCTGGGCTTCCCTTAGCAGCTTCGAGCTCTTGGTTATCCTCTACTACATTCTTTTTCTTCTTAACTTTCTAGAACTAGCTTCCATTCTTTGCAGCCAGAAACCCCGACTAGTATAGTACCTTTGACAAGAGAATTCTTAGAAGATTGGCTATAATGAGAATCCCAGAAAGAGACAGTTAGTGACATTTTAACTAATGAGAAAATATTGAGAGGAGGATAATGGAAAAGATAGTAATGGTAAGAAAAATAACAAAGGGCTATTGTCTCTTACAAATACAAAAAAAAAAAAAAGCTTTTTATATTAATCTATGAGGTTCGGGAGTAAGTGCAAATAATTCAACAGTAGATAATTATGACTTCATATAGTCTTTAAACTCTTGGAATGTGAGTAATGAATGAAATAACAGCAAAGGAACTAGAAAGGCAGTCATAGCAAAGAAGAAGAAAGCTCGTGGGTAAGAAATTTTCTCTTCTTCAAATATCTCAAAGGCGGTCAGGATCATGTCATTAGCAGAACTAGAAAAAAAGCATGGCAAAATCTCAAATGGATGCTTAATTAGCCATACATAGCTTAGCTTTACTGAAAGATTGAGTAGTCTACCAAACCTGGCATGAGTTTCCCCAAAGTTCTTTATGTCAACTGCACTATGGAACTTTGAGACAACAAACTGCTTGATCAGTGTACACTCAGTCCATCGTTAAGTGTTTTTGTTGCTTCTCTCCTAATAGTCTGGACTATACAACAGAGAAATGGAGAAGTCAGTTGCTGAGGAGTTTTCAGTTTGGCTAAGTCCAAACCGCACCTCAGTGGAACTGTGAAATTTTCAAGTATATTTTAAGAAAAGCATGTGAATAAAATTTGATAAAACTCATGAAAGTGAATCATTTTCATAACAACCCACAAACATTTTTCAAAGTGGAGTGTTCAGATCCACTGAAAAGAAAAAAATGGTATATAAAGAACTCTGCTCATAAATATCCTTGGTTTTCTTCCCAAAAAGTGGGCCTGGGTGGTATGAGTGGGAGGGCAATGGGGGAAGGTGATACTGAGCGATCTACATCCAGTTCCCCTAATCTCAGAGCAGGCGTCTTCACTCTGCCTAGGTCATCGATGTAAGATTTCTCTGGCTCTGACCTCCTGGAGCCCATGATGCTCTTACTAATACAGAAGGTAGCATATGATATTATGACCATTTGTTTGTTTTATATCCCCACTTCAACTTAAGAGGAAGGATTTGATTTTAAATCAACAACAGAGGTAATGAAAAAATTATACAATGAAGATGTTTTTATTAATTGATAAATCTTTCCCAAGAGTCAGAAAAATTGTTTTTAATTTCATTTAAATATTCACCTCTCAGAGTTTGAAAGTGTTTACATGGCGATAGGCAATTTAGGGAGGGAGAATGACATGGAAAGAAATTTGTTTCTTTACTTGCATCATCTAAAAATTTCTGTGGAGAAGTTCCACTTTATTTCTAGAACTCCAGCTAACAGGAGGAATGAATTATCTGTCCAGATGGCCTGTTTTTAAATTAATAAATGCAGCATTTGGCCAAATTTGTTTCCCTTTGCCTTTAAAGCAGTTGTCCATGTTGGTTGCAATGAACTGCTTATTAACAATATTGCACAATACAAAATGCTTAAAAGAACCTTGAGCCAAGCCATTGCAACTTTAGTATTCCAGAGACAAGTACATTAATTTGAACACAGTAGGCACATAATAAATAGGTGTTAGTTTGATTTATAGCAAATACTGCTTCATACACTGGGTAGATAGATGCCTGCTTGCCAAAAATATAGTTTTAAAAGTATAACCATAAAAAAGAAAAAGAGATGGAGAGATGGCTTACTTAATTCTTTTTAAAATGATGCCATTTTTCTCAAATAAAATCATAATTTAATATTATTAGTAAATAATTTCCACCTTATTCAATTTTAGTAAATGAGAATGTTCTGGCAACAGAATGTCTCCAACTTATCCTTAATTTGATCCTTGTCTGTTCTATCCTGATGTGAAAGACAAATGGAGATTGTGCAGACCCCTGGGCTCTCTATTGCTTCTTACTATAAAAATGCTTTTCATGTCCACATGTTGAAAAGTGATGGGGCATCACCATTCCTTCATTTTTTTGGAGGTCAAACTAAAACTGAGTCCTTTCTCATATGATGCACATTAAGAAGAGTGACTTCTTTTTCCATTACTTCTTCAAGTTAAATGACCCAAACACCATTTAACCTCAAGGACCGATGATCTGTCCAAAATATAAATGAGAATCATGTTCCCTTTACTCAGCTAAGAAGTAATAGGGTGTTAGCAGCCAGTGGTCTCTAAAGTGTCATTCCACTGCCCATCCCTAAACCTTTTGTGTACCAGGCTGAAGTGAATGGACACTTGGTTGATTTTCTTAACAAGGGAGGAGGGTTGATCCAGTAGGCACTTCATGTAAGAAGACATGGGCTCTACACTTGAAACTAATATAATATTTTATGTCAACTGCAATTGAAAATGTTTTTAAAAATTATAAAAAAGAAGGTATGGACTCTTTTCTAAACCTATATTGAAAGACATCGTCTTATGCACTGAGAGTGAGTAGAGAGAATGCAGGAAGAAGGCATCATGACTGTTTTGACAAGGGGTTTGTTTCTAAGACTAGCAGAAATAGAAAAATTATGCTAAGTGAAACAAGTCAGACAGAAGTCGAGAACCATATGACTTCACTCATATATGGAATATAAAACTGAAAGAAACAAAGGAACAAGACAAAGAAAGAAAAAAAACTCATGGACACAGACAATAGTTTAGTGGTTACCAGAGCGTAAGGGGGAAGGGCGTAGTAAATGAGGGTAAACGGGGTCAAATATATGGTGATGGAAGGAGAACTGACTCTGGGTGGTGAACATACAATGTGATATATAGATGATATATTACAGAATTGTACACTGGAAACCTATGTAATTTTACTAACCATTGTCACCCCAATAAATTTGATTTTAAAAAAAGTAAGCCTGCCCTGATCCTCCACACTCTCCACCTCCTCCCTCAACAAAGTGTAATTTTATCTTTCCTACTGTGGCATGAAGTACATTTTCTCTGCCCTTTCTGGTATGTGTTATGGGTTAAATTATGACCTCAAATGAAATAATTTGAACACCTAACCCCCAGTAGCTCAGAGTATGACTTTATTTGGAAATAGAGTCCTTACACAGGCAGTCAAGTTAAAATACCGTATTAAGGTGGGTCCTAATCCAATATGTCTGCTGTCCTCATTAAAAGGGCAATTTGGGCATGGAGACAGACACACACAGAGGAAAGACAATGTGAAGATTGCCATGTGATGACAAGAGAAAGGGTTTGGAGTGATGCAACTCTGAGGTAAGAAAAGCCAAGGATTGGCAGCTCCCACCAGCAGCTAGAAAGAGGCAAGAAAAGGTTCTACCCAGAGTTTCAAAAGGAGCATGGATCTGCTCACCTGTTGATTTTGGATTTCTAGCCTCAATAACTGAGAGTTAATATATTTCTGTCATTTTAAGTCATCCAGTTTATGATAATTTGTTATGGAAGCCCTGGCAAACTTATGTTAGAATACTCTGTTCGTTTAGTACTCTCTTTATACAATGATAGTAGATAAGAGATATAGATATGGGAGGGTCCACAGGGTTGTCAACGCTAAAGCAACCATTTAGGCAAATAACTGCATCGTCATTTTTTCCGCAGTGCATGGCTTTCCATTTCTGTTTTTCAGTGATCTCTAGTATTAGCTTTGTTTAGCAATTTTGTAGCTTTGTATTGTGGTGGTGGTTGTAGTTCATCGAAGCTTTATAGAAAAAGTGGTGTACTGTCATGTAATCCATTTGGTTTCTGATGTCAGGATACTATTCTTGATTTCAGGTGGTTTTTCTGAATATACAATGTTGAGTTTGTGTTGCTGCAAACATTAAGCTATTCACATAAAATATTGTTGTGTTGTTCTGGGCATCAAGTCATTAAAATGTTCCTATTGTGCCATTTTAGAAGAAAATGCAAAACAGAATGTCAAATAAGTTATAAATGTTTGTTTTATAAAGGGAGAAGTCTGAGTTTGGAATATATTTAATCTTCTCAAATGATTAACAGGGTGGAATAAACCTACAATGGAGAGACTCCTAAAGATGGTGGGGTTGGAGTGGAGATTCATTAGTTGGTTTTGTAAAAACATGGAGCAATGACTTAAAAGTAAATAAATGTTGCCATCTTTTAGATTAAAAAATAAAGATTTATCTATTGATATTTTGCCAGTTTCTCATAATTACTTTTTATCGGCCTCTTTTCCTTACCATCCTCAAATATCAAATTATTATAAAGTCCATGTTTATTGTTCTTGTTGTTCCCAGGCATAACACAGTCAGACTTAGACATCAAGATTTTATTGGTTCAAAACTTTCATAATACAAAATAGGCATATGTGTGCACTGGGGGCAGATAAAGCCACACAGCAGTAACAAGACTGGACTGTGGAGAGAAACAGAGCAGGGTTCATTCCTAGATAAGCTTACTTTCTAGCTGTGCCATCTTTGGCAACTTCATTAATTTTCTGATGCCTCAATTTCTTTATCTGCATAGTAATGAAAAATGAATATTTCCCTTATATAAATTTGGGGAAGGATTTCAATGAGAATTAAATCATGCAATAATCCTGTAATAATAATAATCACCCTGTAATACATGAAAGCTCTTGTTCTTATTCTTTTTTAATTTTCTTTTTTTCCCTAAGAAGTATTTGTAGTTCTTCAAAAGAAAAGAGCATGATTTAAAAGCTTTGGTGTGGAGCTTACCTGTGGGGTACAGCAAATTCCTAAGGAGACAAATTAGAGTAAAAGAAACACTTTTTTACTAGACTTTTGGTTGCACCTGATATAACTCCTTAATTTATTTTCTACAGATGTTGCCTAGATGATTTTCATTCATATGATCTAGTAAGGATAAATGTGGATGTTTAATGATATAATGGTGTGGAACTCTGAAAGCTTTTGTGCTGTATAATCCCTGTTGATTTTTGGTTTTTTCTCTTGTTTTCATTTTTTTTCCATGAAAGCTCTCATTACATTATGCTGTATCATTCTTTGAATAGACCTAATTCAAACATACTCATTTTACGAGTCAAATGATTTCTCCACATGCCAGAGGCATAAACACTGATCTTAAATTTAAAAAAAAATAACCAAGTTGTTCTTATTCTATCTCTGAAAATCAATGAGTTTAGTAATAGGAATTAGTTTTTTTTTTTTTTCTTTCTGTCAGTGCCGAAGAATCTTGTTGGAGCTCCTCTGACATGGTTTTGATGTTGTACAAAGTGGAAGGGAATCAGTTCACACCCCTGCGGCTATTTGGCTCTGTTCAAATACCTGGGGATAAACATACCTCTCTTTGTCAGTGCTATAATCAGAGAGCTCTCCCAGGAAGTATCTGGAAAAACAATCGGAAGCCATTTTGCAATAGTTCCTAAGTCAAATATTAGTTCTCTCTTGCACCTCAATACTTTCAGACAAAGATGTGTCAGCCATTCCCTATTCTGAAATAAAGAATTTGTAGCATCTCCCCGTGTAGTGAGGAGGAGGGGTCGGCATGCTAGGCATTTGGGTGAAACTTCAGGGACTTTAGGCAGCCATCCAGCAGGCTGTAAAATCACAGGAAGATAGAAGAGTCAAATGCCAGCCTGTCAACCTCCTTGAAGAAGATGGATGGAACTATCAATAAGCCAATAAAGCAAAGGCAGACTGATGCAAAGCAGTGGTGCCTGTGACAAGGAGGCAGCAGGAGGAGTGACAAGGCAGAAGTCAATAAGGCAGCTTATTACAGCCAAAGCTGATAAGTGATATCATTGTCAATAAGTAGAGACTGAGCCACCTGGGAGAATTAATGTCCCTTCAATCAGGAAAGTCAGAGCAGGGAGGGCAGATGTAGCTCTGTGTCTCATCCTAGGAATGGTGTAAACTCACTATCCACTCTCTATGGCAACCGTGGTTCCAAGACAGGAGGGTAGAGTGCATGCATCTGGACCAATGATTTCCTGATTCTGTGCTACAAGGCATATTTGGGAAGAACTTTTGTCTGTTCACAGCTTAAACTTTATATATTGTGAGTCTCTCTAGCATATCACCAAAGCAGTGATGTTTTATTTTTTAAGATTAATTTTTTTTCTCAATAAATTTTTACCCAACAGCCCAAACTGGATGAAAAATGTAGTTACTCTGAAGTTCTATTATAACTTACATGTACTTGTCAGAAATCATTAGTTTATCAATAAATATTTGATGATGCCTCATTGTCAGGATGTACAAAATTATTTCACACATGACTGTATATGTATGTCTTTTTGGGCAGTGAAGAATAAAGTAAGATCAGCAATAATTGAAAGAGGTTTATATAGGCTGTAGAAAGTCAAGACTGCGATGATCTGGGTTATTATGATTATTTATTATGTTATGTATCTGAGATCTCCATAGGTCGAAATGGGACAATTTCAAATCTTTTCAACTACCTAATTTCTCTAACAATGTATTTTTTATAGGTATGACCTTTCTATTATATTATATAGCTGGATATACTGAAGAGACAGTCTAGGAGTGAAACACATGACAACACAGTATTTTCTAACATCATTAAGAAATGCTTTTTAGCAGAGCAGAGGAAGTTATCTCAGGTTAATTGATATATTGCTTAAAAATGTCTTCCAAAATCAGAGGACTCAGATAAATTTCTTTATTTCCTAATAGAAATTTGTATTAATTTCTGCAACAGCACTGAATCTTTTATTCACCTTACTCCACCCTGCGTCATCAATTAGGGTCACCCTTCACTAGACAAGTATGAAAATCTCAAGAGATTCAATGCCTCTCAGGCCCTCACAGGTTACTAACCCCCCACAGATTAATAGGAAAGTAGGGTTTGGTTGGGAGTAGAATTGCCAAATATAACAAAGGCTCATAGTTAATTTTGAATTCCAGGTAAACAACAAATAACTTCTTAATGTAATATGTCCTATATGCTATTTGAGACATACTTATACTAAAACATTACTCGTTGTTTATTTGAAATTTAAATGCAGGGTGTCCCATTCTTTTATTTGCTAAATCTGTTACTAAAGCAGTTTTCCTGGTATTTCCATGTCAAGCTGGGGCAGAAACTTTATTTTTCTGATTTGGACTTCCTGTACTTGTCTTTCACAGACCACTTTACAATTCTCTAATTCCCATCTCTTCTGACCCACTGCGGATCGACACTTTGTGCAGCTTCAATTGCCTCAGTCAATCTTGCCTCTGTCCAGATTTAATTTAAGCCTCAGGCTACATTGTAGCATTTGTTCAATTGTTCTCCTTCCTGTACATAAGTCATTTTTTGGCACATTGCTCAATGGAATTCTAAGTAAAGCTATATATGAATATAATCCAGGATTAGGTCAGTTATCCTCAGGGCTAGTAATTTCCTTATTTTCTTCCTTCTCTGAATCTACTGAAATGTGAATACAATATGAAAATCCCCAGCATGATATGAACCAACCCAGCAATAAAAAGGAAACCATCCATCTACTAATCTGTCTTATTACAATAATAGAATGAGATCATCCAAACTGTAACTTTTAATAGGATGTTTCAATACTCAGCAGTTAAAACTCCCATCGCACTGTGTTTGCCAGAATCCAAATGTTGTTTTCCACCTGTGGCTCAGTTCACTCCTCTCTCCTCCCTTCTGCCTTGTTACCCTGACCTGCCAAAGACTAACCAAGTACCCAGAGCTGCTGCCACAAACAAGACCCAGAAATCTAAATTGCACTAGAATACAAAAAGCAATACTGAACCTCACCCCATGAATACTAAGGCTGATATACCCTTCTCAGCTCAGATTCCTAGCTCATTAGCTGACCCTGTTTCCAAGTAAAATGTAAGCACTTTGTGTCATATGTCTATTGTTCAGGCCAGTGAGGAGGCAGGTGTAAGAATGCTTTAGCATAATGGGTTACTATTTCAAAAGTAAGTTCAGTCATTTTTCATTCAGAGTTTTCTATGTTAGAACACTCTGGTGATAATTATTTGAATGTTTTCTTCTATGAGACACTCCTAAAATTTGTCAATGGCCTTTTTCATTGATGGTTAGAGATTTGAAAAAATAAAAGTGAGCCTTGAAAACATATTCTCAAACGAATGTGATCTTTAAATATTATAATACCTTGGTCATTAGTTATTTTAATCCATTCTTCTTCTAAAACAAAATAGCCTCTGCCTCTTAATATTCTCCTTAGGAAATCACATTATCGCTTCCAATTATAAGGGATACTATTTTAGTTCAGTGTTTCCCAAATTTGTGGAACCAAAGAACCAAAGAAAAGGACTCGAAGAACTCTGCAACGTACTAAAGAGTTTGAGTGGCATTTTCAATATTTCAAAAAGTGTTACAAAAAAGTAAACATTAAGCTCAACATAAAACTGCCCAGAAAAAAATCTTAACTTTTGGCAAGAATATTGCCAACTCATACCATAATCAATATGCTGAAAATAAAAAATAAAGAAAAATTTTCTACAGCCAGAGGAAGCTAGCATTTTACATAAGGGAGAACACAAACTTAAATGACTTCAGATTTCTTATCAGAAAGCTTGGAGGCCAGAAAGCAGTAGAACAGCATCTTTAAAATACTTTAAAAAGTGAAACAGTCAACTCCAAAATCTATATATCACGAAAATACCTTTTGGGAATGACAACAAAATAAAGACATCTCAGATGAAGGAAAACTAAAAGAAATCAGCACCAGCAAACATACTTTAAAAGAAATGCTTAAAGTGGTCCTTTAGGCTGAAGAGAAATTATATCAGAGGAAAACATGGAACTTCAGGAATACGGGAATAGTAACAAAAATGGAAATATATAGATAAATATGACAGATTATTTTTCTCCTCTTAAGATCTTCAATGCACATGTGACTTGAAACAAAAGTAATGCAATGCATTTTAGATGACTTTTCAATGTATGCAGATATATTATGCAGCTATAGTATAAACATTTTACTTGAAGTAGTCAAATCTTAACTCTGAATATACTGGGAAAGATCAGAAACGTACATAGCAATCCCTAAAGCAACTTCTTAAAAATAACAAATAGATCAACCTAAAAAGTTAATAGAGAAAGAAAATGTATTTCTAACTTATATTTAAATAATCTGAACAATTGCAAAATAGAAAGAAAAGAGGAACAAAGAACAGAGCAAAGAAATCAACAAAGATGAAATTATAAATTGACAGATGTATATCCAAAAATCAAAATTGCATAAACCATAAATGTAATAAACATATCAATTAAATACAAGCATTTGCCAGATTGGATTTTTAAAAAGTAAAGACAACTATGTGGTGTTTACAATAAATACATTTATATTTAATTGCATAAATAATTTTAAGAAAAGGTATGAAAACATATATCATGTAAACACAAAATTTTAAAAAGCTGATATGACTATATTGATGTTAGAAAAAGTAGACTTTAGAAGAAAAACCATCCAAGATAAAAGAGGGATGTTAGATAATGAAAAAAAAAAAAAAATCAGTTCACCAAGAAAACATAACAAAATGAAACGCATATGAACCTAACTGTAGAACTTCAACAAAATTGAGGCAAAAACATACAGAATTTGAAGGAGAGAAAAAAACCCTGCAATTATTTATGGATCCTTAAACACTCCTTTCTCAAGAATGTCTAGAACAGAAAAACAAACAAAAAATTGCAAAACAGAAGATCTAAGCAACACTATCCAACAACTTAACCTAACATACTTATTGTACGCTCTAACCAACAACTGCAGAATAAACATTTATTTCAAGTCTGCATGAATCATTATGAAGACATACTATATCTGGTCCATAAAATAAGATTTGATAAAGTTAACACAATATAATTCATACAAAGTATGTTATTTAATCATAACACGAATAAGAAATTGGTAACAGAAAGATTATTTAAAAATCTCCATCCACTTGGAAAGTAAATTAAGCAAAACAGTTCTAAATAACACATCAATACAAAGAGAGACTCTAGGGAAAATTTGGAAATATTTTGAACCGAATAAAAAAATAAAATAATATCATATCAAAATCTGTGTGATGCAGTTAAAAAAGTGCTTAAATAAAAATCATAATACTAAAGGTTTACATTAGAAAAGAATAAAGGTCTCAAGTCAATAACCTATGCTTCTACTGTAAGAAACTTGAAAAACAAGAACAAATTAAGTCCAAAGTAGTACAAAATGAGTTGATAAAGATAAAAACAAAAATGAAACAGAAAAATTCCAGAAAAAAAAATCTCGACTAGCTAGTTGTTTTGTTTTTTTTAAAGATTAATAAATTGGCCAGATTTACTAGTATCAGAATTAAAAGTGGGAAAACACTAGAGAATCTACAACTATTAATAAAATAATGAAAAGTCTAAGAGAACTCTCTACCCATAAATTATACAATATAGATGAAAGGAATCAGGGCATTGAAAGAAACCCCCTATCAATATTCACTCAAGAAAAAAGATAATATGAGTTATAATTTATTTATTAAATCAGTTTAATTCCTAGTTTAAAGTAAACCTCAGGCTGGTATAATTTCATTGGTTAATTCTATGAATCATTTTAAAAAGAAATAATATCAAATCTACTTAATATTTTCCAAAAAATAGAAGAGCTTGGGACTCTTCCCAACTCATTTTGTGAGGTCAGTATTATCCTGATATCAAACCCAACGCAGATGTAATGATAGAACAAGCACAGACCACTTCTCTTCATGAAGAGAAAAGCAAATATCCCAATAAATCCAGCATCTATTAAAAAATAATACAACATGACCAAACTGAGTTTACACTGGGAATCCAAGGCTAATTTTCTATTCAAAACCAATCAATGTAATTCATAACAAACTAAAGAAGAAAATACATGTGGTCAACTCAAAAGACAGAGGAAAAAATAATTTGCCAAATTCAATATACATTCATGATAAAAACTCTCAGCAAACTCAAAATAGAAGGAAACATCCTTAGTCTTGTGAAGATTATCTACAAGAAACTTTAGATCACACTAGACATGATAGTGAAAGGCAGAATGCTTTTCCCCTAGGATTGATAATCATGAAAAAAGTTTCCATTTCCGTACTCACTACCCTTAATCAACATCACGCTGAAAATTATAGCCAGTTGAATAAGGCAAGATAAAGAAGTAAAAGTATGCAGATTTGAAGGAAAGAAACCAAACTGTCTCTTCTTAAAGACAATGTAGTTGTTTACATAGACAAATCTGAAGCAATGCACACAAAAAATATCGTAGAACTTCTAAGTGAGTTTTGCAAGGTCACAAGATATAAGGTCAATATATAAAAATTAATTGCATAAAATACATCTCATGTCAACTTTTGGAGTGTAGGTGCTAGTAATATATCTGTGGTTTTAAGCAAGTTAAAGTAAACATTTATTTTGATCTAAATGTTAGCATCCAGTGGTGAGCATTTAAAAAATTATGGGATGATATCATTGCTAGGCATGATTTTAAAGGTGAATACAGATAGATGGGTTACAACAATCTCTGTTTACCCCTGGGGAGAGGAATTACTGGAAATATATATATTTTTACTTTATACTTTATATTCTTAATATATGACAAAGAGGAATAATACTAATAAAAGAAATATATGAAATCTGTTGAAGACTGTAAGATGTCCATTTTTCTACTACATTACTGCTAGGAGCATATTTGAGAAAAATAATGGGCCAAACCCATGATGATATTAAGTCTGTTAAATAAATTTTACTGATTTCCATGTCTGTTCCATGCAATATCCTGGGAAATTGTATACTAAGAAATTGTGACTCAGGGAAGAATAGGGTATAGATTTTGTCCATAAGGGTCTCAAATACTTGTTGGTAGATTGACAGATGCAAACATTTATTTGGCAGTTTGTATTTTACAAAGTTTGAACACTAGCTACTGATTGATGATAGATTCAGACATACAACATCTCTCAGTGTTGTTCAGGGAACATGTGCTGCTCCACACACAGAGTGACTCTATTGACACACAAATTGCTCCAAGCCATGTGGAAAAAAAATTGCTTTGTAATTACTTTCAATAATATGCTTTTTGAATGTGTCATCATTCTGTTTGAGTTTAATACGGATTACACTATCATTTAACTTTTACCACAAACCAAAGAATCAGGCATGCTATTACCTCATTGTTAGTTTACAAATGGGATAACTGAAACATGCTGGGAGAGTCTAAGGAACTTACTCATAACCACCCAGCCAGTAATTGATAAAGTTGGGATTTGAACCCAGGTGTATCAAACACCAAATTGTAGGCTCTGTTTTACCTCCCAACTAACTGTACACTGAATAGCTAAACATGGTTTAAGGATATGCACACAAGCCATGTTACTCAATGAGAAGAAAAAAAGGCCAGCAAAACATATCCATCTTTATGAATTTGTAGATTTTTAGACATTGAAGGACATAATTCATCTGAGTATCAGGGGTCTCCTAGAGACTCTTTCTTCTCAAGTTTCTTTGGAAACAATTTCTTAATCCACTTTGTTAAAATTACATCTACACATGGGCTTCAAAACTGTTTATAATGCTTTAAATTTAACCACATGGAGCTTTGCTATGAGAACATATTCTTGGGATGTATTAAGATGACGTATAACATGAATAGATTGTTACGATCAGTTTCAAAGAGTGAGCGCTTTCCCATACTCTCACTAATTTACCCATCTAGCCACCTGTGAACTAGACATTCTGTAGGGGTTTCTCAGCGCTACATCAAATTCTTGTATCCAGCCTGAACTTCTCTCCATTCCAAATTTATTCTTCTTCTGTATCTTCTCCGGGAAACAGTACAATTATCCACCCAGACATCCAGGCGAGAAATCAAGCATTGCCTTTGGCTCTTCCTTCCTTGTCAACTTATTTTAGACCTGCTGATTCTGCCTCTCAAGAACAATCAAGTCTTCCCTTTAACCAACTTTAAGCTCTAAGCTTAGTACAAAAGGCAAAAATTACGTATGACAAAAATGATGCATTTAGACAAAAGGAGAAATTGAGATTGACTTAATGAACAAAGAGTTTACCTCTTTCATCTCACTCTCACTTTAGAGTATAAATATTTATTGCTTGGAATGGCACTTAAAGTTGACCATAAGATTTAATTTGCTCTACGTTTTTGTAGCTCTCTCTCCTTTTTCTCTTACTTTCTACTGTTCTTTTGGCTAAACCCATATATTTGCATATCTGTAAGTTAAATAAGTACATATGTTTATTTCTGAACCTTCATGGTTTCTTCTTCATTCCAGGCCATCTTTTTGACTGGATAGCAATAGCTGCCAAAATGGACTCCTTCTTTTCCTGATTCTGTCTTCTCAGATTTATTTTCTATACTGTAGCCTGCATGACTTTTCTAAAACACAAATAGATTCATGTTAATCCCCATGCTCAAAATCCTCCAAAGTCTCTTTCGTGTTCCTTAGACAAAATGTAAATATTTTTGTATGGCTTCTAAGTCTATAAATTATCTAATAGCCTAATTTGCTAGCCTTAATCTCAACCATCTCCTGATACATGAAACATCTCATGCACCACCCCATCCCCAAGAATAATCTATGATTAGGCTGACTAAATTTTGTACGTGTCCTTGGACAAGATACATTCTCATTGTGGGACTCTCATCCATTCTGTGCCCTCTGCCTGCAGTCATTCCCCTGTACTCCTGTGCTTGATACCTCTATCCTTCACACTGTGGAATATTTCCAGTGTGTTCTGTTTAGATTATGTCAACAGGCCTACTGCTTTCTGGAGTCCAGAAAGGGCTTGGTCAATGAGGATCAGTACCAGAAAATTAGAGGGAAGAGACTAATGACAGGATGCTTATTCTTCTCACCCTTCCTCTCTCCAGGGTGACCACTACTGTGGAGCTGGACTGAGGACTTCTGGTTCCATGAGAGGTACTCTTCACAAAGTACTCCCTTCTCTTGCCCTTTCACACATACAGGCATTCATGGAGTCCCAATGATACCAGTCATAAGATACTATACGATTCTTGTGGTTCCCTATACCATGGCCACATTTATTACCCTATGTAATTACCCTTTTATTAAACTATCGTGATATTATCCTATGTTGTGGATGCCATTCATTTCCTTTTGGGCCCTGATGAATACAACCACCTTGCACTCTCCACCTTCACCATTAGTCCGTTAGTTGATGTTCACCCTTTGGTTCTTGGTGTAAATATCTCTTTCTCTTAGCAATCTTCTTAACCATAAGCCTGGGTTAGGTGTTCCACTGGTTTCTCCCATAATACTATGTACTTTTCTCTGTCATATCACTTATAATTTCCTATTATTTTCTATAATTTTTCCCATTCTTAAGGATAGTTAGTCTTATAATAGTAGATATCATACTACATTGTTCATTTTGGATACCCAAAAATGTGCGGGTCATGCAAAGAGGCATCATGGCCCTGGAGTCTTAACCACCCAGGTTCAAATCTCAGCTCTGCTTGGTGTATAAATGTGGAGTATACTATTTAATATGTGTAAGCCTCAACTTCATCATCTTTAATACAAGGATTATCTACTTCATAATGAAACTGGTAGATTCCATAAGTCAGTACATAGGAAATTCTTAATATAATGTCTGACAATTAAAAATGCTTAATAAATGTTTGGTATTATTGTTGTTACTTTATAGTACATCAGAAATAATTGTTAAATAACTATAAACAGAATATGCTTATTTAATTTCACGATTATCTGAAACGTAAGCCAGTCTCAAAAAGGCATGAAAGCAACAAATTTGTTTGCTATAATCTCCCCTCATTCAAGACAGTAGTTAAATTTTTAACACCATCTATGACCCTTATTTTGAAAAGGATCAACCCTGTAATTTATTAAATAATATAAAAATATAAACAAATCTCTTTTATTCTGTTCATTTTCCATGACTTCCAAAGAATGTGAAATGGGTTCCACATTCATTCTGAGAGGAAATGGCATTTAAACAAACTTAGATTTAAGCACAATTTCTTTTCCATAAATTTCAGTAAGTTGAGTAAATGGGTGTCGAGTCCTATATTCTTTAAAAGGAGCACTTTTTCCACCAGAAAAAACAGACTGTAAAGACTAAACAGTGCAATTAGTTGGCCTCTGTCATCAGAAAATTTTAACCAAGTACACTGAAGCTCCAATGACCCCTAATAGGATAAATAACCTCCAGAAATACCTGGAAGTGCAGTAACCAATTTACAGGCAATTGCTCATGGAGAAGGCATATTGGATAGAGATTCTGCAGGGGAAATTTAGGGAGGCTCAATGTAATTGTCCTCTTTCGAATTTTCCTAGTGTGTTGACCCCAGGGTAAAAATCTCCTAGACACCTTGCATCTCCTCTCTTAATCCAGGTGACTAGTTTATCTCAGTCCATTTGAGCTGATTTTTCAAGTCCATTTCAAGAGAAAAGAATCAAATGACTTCCCACAGCTCAGATGGAGAACTAGTGAAGTAGAGAAGATATTGATACAGTTTCTGAGAGGTAAAAATGATCTTTGAAATGGAAAATGAAAGAAGAAAAAAAAAGATCTAAATAATACCCACATAGCATTTCTATTAGAAGCAGTTTTACCTTTAGCTAAAGGACTGGTCATGACTCGAGCTTCATCTATTGCAATAGCTACCTCAAGAGAAATGTAAAATATGAAACGGAATTATTTTGTTCTAGCTTCAGTTTGCGCAGCAAAAACCTATCTAGTCCTCAGCAGAAAATGAACTTCAGGACCAACCACTATAACTACCAGTTGTAATTTAAATCCTACTCTAATTAATTAGTCTTAAAATATTAAATACGACAACATTTATTTGGAATTATTTCCTATGGGACTAAAAGTCTGCAGATTTATCCACATCAAGTACAGACAGAGACATTTGTAATCTTTGCTGTTTTGGCAGAAATTGTCAAATGACAATAATCTTGAAAAATATTGCAGCCATTTCTCATCCTGTAGGGTCAAAGTTACGGGCAAACTATGAAAAGTTTAAAATTATTTTTAAGTTTTTCTTCCAACAACTGAAAGGCAAGTAATAAGATCAACCTTGGTGACGAAACAAGAACTACAACCTCTTGCTCTGTCCTGTTTAACCCACAGTATTAAATGTAAGATTGCTCCTAGCTTTAGTAGTGCAACATAACAGCCCTTCATTACATCCTGGAAATATAGTTGGGCTTTCCATCAAGGTGGGTCAGCAGTATCATAAAAGACACTGACGGATGTGTCAGTCAAGTGAAATTGCCAAGATGAGTTTTAATTTTTTCTTCTACTTGAACACCTCTTTCAGTATTAAGGTCACTGGGAATTTGGATGAGAATTAACAGATTTATTCGATCTCCTCATCTGTCAAACCCCCACAGCTCAAGATGTTCTCTATTTTTTGTTTTGCATTTTGTTAAAATTAAACTTAAAGCTCAACTTATTTACAATAGAATTAGGCTTTTGGTGACTAAAAAGAAATGAACACATGTAAGGTACGATATCATCAAAAGGCTGGCTTATTAATTTTAAAGTAATTTAAATATTTTTTTAGGGAAAATTTAAACACATCACACACAGAGACATGCACACGTGAACACACATATGCACACATTAAGCCCATATGTGTATCAACTACGCTACATCCGGTCTATTCTTCCATAAAATGAGAGGCTAATTCTCCCTTCATGCTTCTCTGTCACAGACTTCTATCGTCAGAATGAATAATATCACACCTGGATGTGATTAATTGTTCTCTGAAGTACAGTTGTTCTTGGAAATGTAACTTGAATAGCTTAATTCTCTCCCAATATATTTTATTAGGTTGACTTTTTGGGTTATACCTGGACAGTTTAATGACATAACCATGTGTGCTGTTCTCTGGGAAGAGATAGTGACTTTCCCTAGGTTTTAATTGATGACGACATTGGTGATATTGTCACACAGTAGCCTAGTAGACTGTCCCCCCATTTTTTTCCTTGTTGAAAGAAAAGTCTATGAGACTGTGCCTTTTGGGGACATTATTTATCTCAATGCTTTACACTTCATGTCTCTCTATCTAGTCTCCAAAATAGGGTTTGCAGCCAATGACGAGTAAGATTCCCCATGGGGGGAGGGCAACTCAAGCCAGGCGGAACCCTGTGGAGACCCCCATGAGCTGCCTTAGAAAGATCTGGGAAGGGGCCTTATCTCCCCATCCCCCTGCCTGGGAAAAGCCGCTGCTGGCTCTGACTTTTCCCTCTCACCTAATTGGGAGAAAAGTCTTGAGAGTGATAAGATTAAGCTCTCTGCTCAACTCTGTGAAACAATTTCAACATGTGATATATGTCACTCAAAAGAGTTGCAGACCTCACCTCAAGGACTTTCTGCTTCAGCTGTTTGACGATCAACATAATTGGTTTGGGTTGTTTCTATAATGTGGTAAGTGAGTCTCACAGACAGTGCCAAAAACACTGCTACTCCCTTGTATACTTATCAATAAAAACCTCCAGGCGGCTTTATTCTGGGCTCCAGTCTTTCAGAACTGTGAGACCCCTGGCCTTCTGAGATTTAAACTGCATTAAGTCTCTGTATGTTTCTTTCTTAAAACTTAACCCAAAGAGGCCCCTTCTTGCACCCTCACCGCCCGTGTTGTGCTGGACGCGACATGCAATAATGCTTGCTGATAAAATTTTGTTTTTTGATACTCTTATTAATTTGTGCTTGATTTCAAATAGTTCACTAGAAATCATTCATATTTTATAATTTTGATTTATTCTATATTTTCATTATGATTGAATCATTATCATGATTTTTAAATCAAGCAATGATCAATTAGATTTATTTAGAAAGAAAAATATAATTAACTCAATTATGAATTTTATATTAATTATTTATATCACTATAGTGTGTAGTTAACAATCCAAGAAAGATAAGCCTCTGCTTTGTTGAAGGTGTTCACATAAAAATGAGCATAGTGCTTTCATAGCAGTTACATATGGGTGGGATCAAAGCAGAAAGGAACTTAGCCAAGAGAGACATATTCACCCAAGAGGAACACCTTTGGACTCTGAGTAATTATATCCTTCATAGCAACTATGTCAATACACATATATTATTTTTCTTAAAGTCTATAGATCTCTTAGAATGTCGCAATTTCACGGAATTTAGAAATCTTCTGACCACACTCTCAGTTATGTATATTAAAGAAATATTTATAAATAAATGAATTTTAATTGAGGAAACAAAGGTAAATTTCTCATTCAAGAATTTTTAGCTACTAGTAGCAGAGTTGGTACTAGGTTTCTTATAGTAGAACTTTTTCTAATCACAAACAGGGATTGTTAAATTGTGTTTTTATGTATTAATTTATGTTATTTTCCCTAGATAAACAAGGATAAGAGAAGAATGGTGTAATCATACTTTCTAAATTGCCTCAGAATCCAATTCTGTGTTTTATTCATATAGTAGGTCACTTCCCACGAGTGACTGACTTAATGTGTTCCTATGTTAACATGTTTAAAATATCAACCACATAACAGTATGTTTCATGTCTTCCAAAGTAAGTACTGGAAAAACATTATGGATTCTTGAGTATGAAGCTGGTATCATCCTTTGGGTAACTTCCTACAGCAACAACAGCTGAAAGAAGGCCTTCCTTTTCAAACTTTTTGTTGTGCTAAAATAATCACATACACAAATATTTACCTGACATATTACATTTAAAAGAATTTAAAAAGCTGAATTATCATCAGTCATTGAATTAAGAAGTGTTTTAATTGAACGTCAAATTATGAAGTCCTTTGATTGCACTGAGTGGCCTATAAACTGCCTTTCTGCAAAGTGCTTACAGATTGTAGGTGAAAGATTCCAAATTAAGAATAGTAACTCACTGGAGCTGAAAACTAATCTAATTTATGATATGCCTCATCACTAATTGCAGTACAGATAGGATCCATATTAAATTTGGGAATTCTGACGGAGGTCCATAAATTGAATTTGTAGTTTTTACCATAATCGTTTGCAGAATGGTTCTAAATTGTTAATTGAATTACACAAATAGGACTGCAACCTTTTAGCTAAGACACGGAACGCCGCTTCTCAGGACTCCTTAACTTTATAGGCTGCTTTTTCAAGAGTAACAGGTGGAATCAAAAAGGCCAACGTAACACTTTAAAATGAATTCCTATATTTTGTAAGAAATGTAAAGTTTCGATAAAACGTTTTGTATAAATATTCCCTAAATACATTCAGAAGCACATGATAAACCATCCATAGTCCCTCGAGTGGCAAATTTTTATTGAGTAGAATACGTTTCACAAATGTTTACAACATTGCACATATTTATCTACTAAAAACAGAACAGGAATTTGATTATTTTACTCTTTCCTTCCCTCTTCCCTCCCCCCTGTAAATATAGATATTATATATTTATATGTTGTATGTATGTGTATCTGAATTTACACGTTATGTCTCTGACATCCTTTGATTGTTATTTTCAACATTCATTCAAACATTACAATGATATTCAACAGAGACCCATAGCATCCATCTCACAGCATCTGTTTGTATTAAAGTTTTTCAGGTGAAAGAATAAGTGATTCACCTGGGATTTCAACAATTTATATTTCCTTATTCCTAGATTTCTGCTGAATATTAGTCAATTCTACCCTTTCTATTATATATCTCCTTCTCAATACAGAGTCACATAGATCAGACATCACAAAAGCATTAGATTTTTATTCTCCTTTCTTAATTTTCAGCTGAAGATACCTTGCTGAATTCCCCATCTGCCTTTTTGCTTGTTTGTTGAGTAACTCTTAGAAACTGTATTTTATAAGTCATATATCCTCCTAGAGTTACTCTAAGAGTATGCTATTTAATCTGTACTTACTTTTGTTATTAGGTCTTCACCAGTTTATAGCCCTTGATTATTAAATATTAAATTTATCCTCTAACTTTCTCAGACAACCTAAATTTCACAACCTTATTGAATTAGAATAACTGACCCACCCCACAGTAACATTCTAAATTATCATTTGCTTTTTTCTTCTTGTTTCTTCAATGTTCATAGAATGTTAAATAAGGTAGAGAAGTAGTCAAAATTAAAGGAAGAGAATACTTTAAAGAAAAACCATTTAATAAACAAACCTTCAAAAACCACTATTTTGTGAAAGCATAATGCTGAGTATAATTTTTAAAAATAGCCAGAAAGAAAAGAGAGAGAGAGAGAGAGAGAGAGAGAGAGAGAGAGAGAGAGAGAGAATAGATGGATGGCAAGAAATAACCATGTAACTTTTAAAGAAAAAACTGGGAAATAATCAAAGATATCCCAAGTTGTAAATATCATTGTTTTCTAAAGGGTTGTGGCCTGAGAAATGTGTAATTAGGGTAATGTATTTCTTAAGTAGGCCTTAGTTCAACCTGTTACTCTGACACGAAGCATATTGGATGAAGTAAACATAACACAGCCTTAAACTTGGAAAAATTGAATTGAGACCAATTGATGGGGGGGTCTTTCAAATTTCCTTCAGAGAACTTCTCTATGAATAGTTGAGGATGAATTTTGCCCTGCATTTCCAAATGAAGCTACATTTCTGGAGCCATATTCTGGCAATGGCAGAATTGAAATTGCTAGAGATGACAGCTGTCACAGAATGACAAAACAAACAATAGAATGATTTGAACATATACTTGCATTATTTTATCAAAACAATAAGATTGGAAGAAAGTTGTTGAAATTTATATTGGTCCTATAACAGAAGATCTTAATCCTAAGAAGAATGAACAGAGTTTGAAAATATTCCCATAAATTTTATGGAGAATTAAAATAGCTGACAGACATAACCTTAGCATTATATGATTGAAAAGTGAGGTTTTGTTGTTATTGTTGTGCTCTCTTTTCACCAGAAAGTGATTTTCATTTTTTCTCTGGTTTGCATATAGTGATACGGCAGAACATTTTCAAGTTGTGTCTACTAATAAAACAAAGAACAGTATGTGTGATAGAGAAGAACCTCATTCTCCAAGGTTTACTCAACTCTGTGCCTCTGTAAAGCCACAGGAGGGTCAATTAACATAAAAAATGTGATAGAGATTCATGTACTTCTGGAATTGGACCAAGTCAGTGTATTTGTCAAGCCATAATCACCAAACAGCAATTGGCCTTTAAACCTGTTTAGCTTTGATTGCAACTACTGACACAGGGTGAGGGCTTTGGATGGCAATGTCAATCTTATTTTCTTAGAAACCTCCATATCTCCTTTATTAATTAAAAGAAAAAAGAAAAAAAAAAAAAAAACTTGTGTGACTTCGTAGTGTCTCTATCAGGCATCTGCCATTGTTGTGCCTCTTTATTTTATACCTGAAAAGACCCTGCTCGTAATCATGACATGCCATTCTTCAAAGAAGGTCAGCTTTCCAGGGAAAATCATTTCACATACTGGCCTAGAGGTGGTTAGGTTTCTCTCCCAGCTTCACCATCATGAAATGACTTAACATATTACAAGGAAGTGAATGATTTCTCCTTAAAATATCTCCAAAAAATATTTTGTATTCTGTTTTGTGCAGGAAGATGATTTAAGAAATAATCTGTGAGGAAAAAAATCTTTTACAATTAAGGTAAATAGAAAACAATTTAGCTGCTACAATTCCGACATGAACTGAAAGGTGCAAATAAATTGCTTAAAAATGAGCACAACTGCTGTGAGAATCTTTGGCTGAAGAGAATACAGGTGAAGAGTGAAAAGGAAAGAAATAGCCAATTTGGGTGGCTAGAGAGAAAATAAAATCAAAGAGGTACAATGGATTTAATGAAAGATTATAGGTTCTATCATTCATGACAACCTTTTCATCCCATAATCTCATGATATATTTTGGTGGCTTTTGTTGACTGTTTCTGGTGGATATTGTCACAGCGAACACTTAGTACTTTTGCTGTGGTCATAGTTTATACAATAAAAGAAGATATACAATAAAGTAGAAAAGAAAAAATAACAAATACTATGTCTTAACTTAAATACTTTCCAGTATTTAATGAAGATTTAATGAAGATCAAATAGCAAAGCCACAATGGAAAGCAAATGACCAAAGATTGGGTATGTTAGTTTAGTAAAGAATTGATTATGGAATGTTTGGATTGACTAATTAAGTACTAATGATCCCCCACATATTTCTCCTACTAAAATAAAATATGAAAACACATCAAAACTGACCTAACTCATCAAATGTTCTTTTATGATGCTTATGGATATTTCTTAATCCTATTGTATCCATATGCATTCCTATCAACATGCTACTGTAAAACTTGTACCTTGAAACAAATAACATTTGTTTTTGCTCACATGTCTTTGGGTAAACAGAACAATTTTGCAGATCAGAGCCAAGCTTGGTTGTTTTGGGTTGAACTTGTTTGTAGGTCTGTGGGGCAGCATGGCTGGAGCCTGCTGGACAAGGATGGCTTTACTAACATATCTGGGAACTGATTGTCAATGAAAATGATCGGGTGAATAGGCAATATGCTGCTCATTGTACAGCAGTCTAGCCCCGATTTGTTCAGGCGTGGTTCCAGAAGAGAAAAAGAGCAGAAGCATGTAACCATTTGAGACATGGGCATGAAATTGCCAAAGTGTCATCTCTGCTTCATGGTATTAATAAAGAATTAATCTTGAATTTTTATATAGGCAGTGTGGATTTGTGAGTAGGCATTTGGTGAATATAAGGAAAGGCTGATATTCTTATTAAGAAGTTAGCTTATCTGGTCTTACCCAGGGATGGGTTATGTAATCATAATTACTTTTTCCTGTATGGATTTGGCCAGAGTCCTAGAACCAGATGGGATTTTGGGAGATGGGCAAGAGAAGCCATTTGAATCAGCACTGCTGGAATTACTGCTTTGAGATAAAAGCTACACACAAATTCGAACGAAATATAAAATGGCCCTCAAATATTTTCATAAAAGGAGCTAGCATTATTCAAAATCTTCTTGCAATTTCTGCTTAGAAGATTTTATTCCTTTGCCAAATGTGTCCCAGCTTCTACATTTGGATGGTGAGCCTAACCTTCTTGTTCACATCCATGATCAATTTAAAATTTATTATACACAATTAGGATATGGGAATATCAGCCATTCAGATTTCTCTCAAGACAATTAATTGTATAGAAAAATACCTGGAAATAACTTTGTCATCCAAATTGTCGTCCAAAATATAATTGAATATGTATAATTTCCACGAGGAATGTAATAGGTGGAATGCCCCCTACCACCCAATTCCTTTCTATCTGGAACCTCAGTATATGACTTTATTTGGAAATAGGGTCATTATCAGTGTAATTAATTGAGTTAAAACAAGTTCATATTGGTTTAGGGTAGGCCCTAAATCCTAAAGCTGGTGTCTTAATGCCTTCAAGCCCTAAGCATCCAGAGGAAGCATGACCTTGCTGATAACTTACACTGATTTCAGATTTCTGATCTCCAGAACTGTGAGGTAATACATTTCTGTTGTTTTAAGTCACCAAGTTTGTGGTAATTTGTTATGGCATCTCTAGTAAATTAATGCAAGGAGATATATTGTGTTTAATAAATACAATCCTCTTTCTTTTCCTCTAGCCTATGTCTCAGAATTTTAAATAATATGTGCATGTCTTTTTGAGGTATACTTTCCATACAATAACAAGTATCCATTTTAGAATACAACTGTATGAGTTACACCCTACAGTCATGTAATCACAACCATAATCATTATATAGGACAGTTCCATCATCCAAACTTATTCTATGGTGCCCCTTGGTAGTCTTTCTCTCCCACTGTCATGAAGCACTGGCAATTACCAATCTATTTTCTGACCTTAATATCTTTCCTATCCCATAATGTCACATAAAGGGTTGACCATGACTGGGTGTGGAAGCCTCCATACATTCCCAATAGTAGCGGGTGTGGAGAAGTTCAGGTTGGTGAGCACATTCACACTGGGAGAGTGACTCACCCCAACTCCATGAGGACAGAAGGTCCTGGGCTCGGGACCCTCCCAGATCTTGCCCTTTGTACATCTCTTCATCTGGCTATTCATCTGTATCCTTTATCACATTCTTTAATAATCTGGTAGATTTAAGTGTTTCCCCAAGTTCTGTGAGTCACTCTAGCAAATTAAGGAAACCTGAGAAGGGGAGATGTAGGAACCTCCAAATTGTAGCCAAGTTTGACAGAAGTCGTGGGTAACCTGGGAACTCACTAATTCGGATTGACAGCTGGAGTTGAGTGAAAGCAGTGTTAGAATTGAGTTAAACTATAGGACACCCAGCTTGATGTCACAGAGAAATGTTTGGTGTCGCGGGATGGAGGGGAACCTCCACCTATTTGGTGACCAGAAGTGTCAGAAGTGAAGTGTGCTGTGTGACGAGTAAAGAAGACTCACAAGGGGGGAGGACTGAATAGTTTTTCTAACAATCAGTAATTCATGCCTTTTTATTACCGAGCACTATTCCGTTATATGGTGTACTACAGTCTTTTTATCCATTCACAGGGTGAAGGATAGCTGACTTGTTTCCAATTTGGAGAGTATTAATGAAGCAACTATAACTGTTTGTATACAGGCTGTGTGAACATATATTTAATTTCACTTGAATAAATACCTAGAACTGGGATTGCTGGGCCATATGTTAAATATTTACTAAACTTTGTAAGAAAGTACCAACCTGTTTGCCATATTGCCTGTACTGGTTTACATTCCTATCTGCAGTGTAAGAGTTCCAATTCCTGTACTTCCTCATTCGCACTTGGTATTGTCACGTTCACTTCCCCCTTCTTGCCTTTCTTTTTATTTTTAAATAAGTGATGAGAGTATTGAACTTTGATGTTAATTTGCATTCACTTAACTACTGTTGTTGAACACCTTATCACATTTATTTGCCATGCACAATTCTTTTTCAGAGAAGTGTCTATTCAAATACTGAAATAATTTTTTTAATGCTTTCAGAATTTAAAAAAAATAAATATCCTGGATGCATACCTTTTATCAGACAGGTACTGTATAAATATTTTCTTCTAGTCTATGGTCTGTCCTTTCATTGGCCTCGTGTTTTGTTATTTTTTTTGTTTGTTTTTTTCTAAACATATTTACTAAAGTATAACTGCCATACAATAAATTACACATATGTAAGTCATACAATTTGATAAATTTTGCCGTATGTATACATCTGTGAAACCATCACTACTATTATGAGCTACTTATCACTCCCAAAAGTTTTCTCATGCTCAGATGTTATCTAATCCTTCTGACCCTCCCCCACCACTCCACTTCTGTCCTCAGGCATCCATTGACTGGTTTTCACTGTAGGTTCGACAGACTCAGCTACATAAGCATATGAAACAAAAATTTACTAGTAATCACCTCTGAACCTAATGTTTCTTGATTCTGAGGAATGCTTATATCTTAATTTTAGAAAATATGTCTACATCTGTTAGCATGAGTCAGATTTAGACACTGTATCATTTCTGGTCTACACTCCAGTAGAAATCATTTAAACATAATAGTGATAGCATGGGCTTTGGAGTCAGACCGAATTCAGTGTGTTACTTCCTTCAAGTTGGTTATATGTGACCTCAAGCAAGATACTTAAGCCTTTGGTTTTGTATCTGTCAGAGATGTATAACACCTGCTTAATGGAGGTGTTGTAATAATTACATCATTTGAAAACCTGATTTAAAAACAGACCAAAGACGGGGCGGCTGGATGGCTCAGTAGTTTAGAGAGCAAGCACTTAACAAGGTTGACGGTTTGATTCCCACATGGGCCAGTAAGCTATGCCCTCCACAACTAGATTGAAGGACAATAACTTGACTTGGAGATCATGGGCCCTGGAAAAACACACTGTTCTCCAATAAAAAAATAAAAAATAAAAATAAAATAGAAAAAAATGCACCAAAACTTTAAGAGACACCTCACCAAAGAAAACATGCAGATTGAAAGTAAGAATATAAAAGATGCTCCACATCATATCTATCAGGGAAATGGAAATTAAAAAAACAATGAGATACGTCTATTAGAATTGCCAAAATCCAGAGCACTGATGATATCAAATGCTAGTGAAGACGTGGAACATTTATTGTTCATAGGAATGGAACATGGTACTGCCACTATGGAAGACAGTTTGGTTGTTTCTTACAAAACTTAACATGCTCTTGCCATATAATCCAGTAACACCACTCTCTGGTATTTACCCAAAGGAGCTGAAACTTTATATCCACACAAAAGCCTGCATATGGACGTTTATAGCAGCTCTAGTCACAATGGCCAAAACTTGGAAGCAACCAAGATGTGTTTCAGTAGGTGAATGGATCAATAAACTGCAGTACATCCAGACAGTTGAATATTACTCAGCACTAAAAGGAAATGAGCTATTACACCATGAAAAAAGCATGGAGGAACATCAAATCTACACTACTAAGTGAAAGAAGCCAATCTGTAAAGTATATGTACTGTATGATTCAACTCTGTGACATCCTGGAAAAGGCAAAACTGTGGAGATTAAAAAGAAATCAGTGGCTGCCAGAGGTTGGCAGAAAGAAGAGAGATTAACAGGCTGAGCAAAGAGGCTTTCTAGGGCAATGAACAAACTCTGCATGATAACAAAATAAAGGGTATATGTCATTTTACATTTGTCAAAAGACATAGAATGTAAAACACCAAGATCAAGCCCTATGGTAAACTATGGACTTTAGGTGATTATGATATGTCACTGTAGGTTCATCAACTCTAACAAATTTACCATCGGGGGAGGCAATGCATGTGTGGCGCCAAAGGTATATGAGAAATCTCTGTACCTTCCCTTCAGTTTTTCTGTGACCCTAAAACTTTAATAACTGGTGTTAATTTAAAAAATCTATCATCAGCTTTATGTACTGAATCTCTGCATTATGCAAGGCAAGGCTGAACTTTAATAAACATTTGCTATCATCTTGCTTTATAGAAGGTACCGTCCAGTAAAGGCACAGTAGTTCTGAAATGAATACAGTGCAGTCTTTGCCTTAAAATCTAACAATTGGATGAGGGATTTTGGAATTAGAAATACATTTTCAGCTGTCTTACAGTATTTCTAAACACCGCGATGATAGAAGCAAGCATTTTGAGAAGGCTTAATGAGAATGTGTAATGGATAGAGGTATTCATTCTATTTGTTTCAGAGAAGTCCGATCTCCTTTGGATCAAAACATGTACAATTTAATAAATTCTCCAACTTTGAACTTCTATAGTATTTGATTTCAAATTCTGAATACTAAATTCATTTCTTTGCATTTAATGACAAACTCCCTTACTTACTCTTTTCCTCCCTCTTCCTTCCTCCCTGTAGTGAATGGTTTATGGTACAAGCTAAAAACTAATATCATTATCTGAATTTATCTAGCTGCCCCAAACAACTGAACCATTAAGCTGAAGACTCTATTTGGGCAAACACTTGTTTTTTTATCTGAAGTTAACTATGGAGAACAATTAAGGAATTCCAGATTATCTGTTCAAGAGGGATTAATGAATAGGCACTCAGGGAATGCTCCAAGATTTATAAGTGTTTTTGAAGAAAAAAAAAAGAAAACTATTTACCTCAAATTTTACTTCTTTTACTCCTCACCTTCACCCTGCTCAGATTATATTCTCACACTTCTCGACAACGTCTCCTGGTTGGGATTTATGTGCAAATTAGAGAATAAGCATTTCAGGATGAGAAGAGCAGCAGAATCTACACAGTCATTGATTTTTCTCATGAGATTGTAAATGGATTTTTGTTGTTTATTGCTGACTAATGCACAATGGTTAAAACCTACTTGTTTTATTTTGTCTTTTTTTTTATCTCTTGGGGCTTTGTACTAGATCTCAATACACAAATCTGATCAATGTAAGTACTGAGTGAGGAACATTGTTTTGGTCAGTGTGGCACCTTGAGATTCTACATTTAGTACTAGGCTTTGGAACAACTGTGTTGGGTAGTTTGTGAAGTGTACTTCTTGAGGTAGATTAGGAACAGATAGCTTCCTTATTTGTTTAAAGCAAGATTAACTTAAACTAGATTGATAAATACATTTCAGATGGTAGGCCTTAAAACCAAGAGAAATAATTAAACATGAATAAAGGTTATTTTTGTCAACATAATATAAGGCACACTAACATGCTGCTTACCCTTAATTACTGCATCTGTAAAATGGAGCCGTTAATAGCTATTAAATAAGAATTGAATAAGATAATGAACATAAAGCATCTAAACATAACACACAATAAATGTAAATCTTCATTATTTTGTATAATTTCAGATCATCAGAAAAGAATACAGCTTTCAGAGAAAATAAGAAAATGTTTAAAATAATATGTTATGTCATGAGGAAGACTTTATTTTATCCTGAAGAATTGTAAAATATTAATAGCATATATGCTAGTTACATATGAAAATGCAACTGACTATAATTCAATAAATAGTCAATTTGAATCTCTCTCTAGAGACATTAACTACTACCCTCCTAAGTTTATTCTGTCAACAATCATTAGTAAGGCGGTTCTGTGAATTTGGGCTTGAAAGGATGGCCATAGGAGTGAGGCTATACTTTACAAAATGCATTGATTAATTCACTTATCTGTGGTATATAAAGAGGAATAAAATAGAATAACATTGTAAAATGATTATAGTTTAAGGGATAGTTTGGGGGACTTTAAAGTGCCTTTACCATCAAAACTCTACCTTTACTATTTAAGGTAGAGTAATCTAATGGCATATATGGTTAAAATGGGGTAAAATGAAATAAAAGAAAATGGGCGTTGTTTTCAGGTCCGCGATTTTAAAAAGATATTCCTATATAAAAATGTCTAAGCATGTCCAATGGGAAATGAAAGACATGCCATTAAAGAGATTTTCAAAGTCTTTCCACAGTGTTCATCTCAAGAATAATTGTTGTTTTGACAATTGAGTCTTTTTAAGATAACACCCACTCTAAATAATTGTCATGGATTTTCTCTACCCTAATGAAAGTTCCTTCAAAACAACTAGTCTTATTTTAAGGTTTATGAAGTGTCTCTACTTCTTTCCTTTGTACATCCAAGAAGCTCTTTGTTTCCAGATTCCGTTTCTTCAGAATAATCTAAATTTCTAGTAAAATGATATAAAAATCTTGGAAAACCTTGCCTTTATGCAGTTTGTTTAACAACTCTTCTCCGTCTCTTTCTAGTTGCACAATGGTATTTCACGCCTTCCGTTCTTTACCAGGTATTTTGTTTCATCTTAGCTTAGCTTAATAGCACCCTTGTATATATGTGGTTCTTTAACCGCTCTTTTTAACAGGCACATTTCCATATGTAAAGTAAATAGTTCAGAGACTATTTCTCAACATTGTGCAGATTATTTTACAAAATATTCTTTAAACAGTTTTCAAAAGGTAAAAGCTCTTTAATAGTCAACTTGGTATTAAAACAATTTCTTCTTAGTAAGTAACATAATGCTACGTAGGAGGATAGGTATTTCAATTTCTTCTTACATAAGAGCTTCCTGTAAGTCGTTTACTCATGTCTGAGACTCCATGATAAGGTATCTGCCTAGTTTCTCATATCCCTTTAAGCCAAACTTTGAATACCATGTAAATATCACCATGGTATTAATAATCACACTCAAAAATCCTTTGGAAGCCAAGGTGCCTGTTAGATATTAATGAGAATGTATGCTTTGCCAGGAACTCCACACATATGGGTGCATTTTACTTATCTATTTTGTCTTAACTGATGTAGAAAATGATAGATAATCAGACTTAAAAGATGCTGAAACAGGGCCTGGTTGGGACGCCCCACAAAAGAGGCCTTGCGATGTCCCTGGCCTCACCTCTCCCTGTCCTAGAGCTTAACAATTGATCAAACCCCTCCCTGCAGTTTAACCTTGGAATATCCCTTGTCCCCAGCTCCTGAGCTGTGGATGTCCCCTGTCCCTGTTCCCTGTTTTAAAATACTACCTGAAACTTATAACTAATACCCCCAGATATACTGATCACAATTTTTATGGCCTACCATTCTTTCCAGGTTACTGTCATCACTGCTCCTGGGTTGATGACCACATTGGAGAGCCACATTGCCAGAGGGGAGTCTCCATGCAGAGCCCCGGAACCCTCAGGTGGCCTCTGGAGGAACGCCCGGATTTTCCCTTAAGTATCCCAGGCTAGTCTAAGAATGTGAAGGTGATTTTTAAAGAAGTTAACCTGCTGCCTTCTCAGACCACCGGTGCTCTGATAATAAATGTTTATTCTATGGCCCAACTTTTGTGTGGGTCTATTGGCTGAGCGGCGCTGGCAGCATGAGCCCCGTATTCGTTTGGCCTCTGGTTTCAGTGCCACCATATTGTTGAATTTTCTCCCCAAATATGAATGCTTTTAAAAATAATCTCTTCCTTTCCTCGTTGCCATCTTCTGACTTTACATGGGAAATTTGATAAATGTTACTTTAATTCTGTGAAGCTTCAAAATTCCCTAATAAAAGGTAAGTTTTAACCTCTGTAGTACTTAATAACAGTAACGATAAAAGTGACGATAATGACAATAACAATAAGCCACCTATATTTACCTATTACTTACTACCAAACACTTAACTACTTTACAGATACTATCTCTAACCCAACAAGTAACTCTTTCTATTAAATGGATTAGGGATTATAGCAAAAATACTAGTTTATACTTATCAAATATATTTCAAGTGCCAGGCTTCAGGCTAAGCACTTTACATTCATTGCCTTGTTTAATCATTACAAGAACTTATTTTACAAAAATGGAAATTGAGAGTTAGAGAGATTGTCATAAAAAGACTATCTCAGGCATCCCTTAAGATCCACAGTTAGGTCCTCTGGACATCACCTCCCTCTTCTGCCTCTTGCACTTTCTCAGCTTGCTTTCTTCTGCTCCTGCTGCTTCACACATTGGTGCCATTTCAGTGTGACACATTATTAGCATCGCACACAACAGCCCCAGATTTCCTGAGCTCATGTGATTCTTCTCCCTCTGTCTCTAGCATGTGGGCCAGCTCTGCAGGCATCCAAACAACCTCATATAAATACATAAAGGCAGTACTTCATCTTCTTACCTTCATACCCAGAGCTTTTGGACTGACCCTAAAGCATGATACTGCCCACATTTGCTCTGTACCAAGCATGTATAATCCAAGAATGCCCATGGGGAAATTTATTGGCTCATAGAGTAAAACTGACCAATAGGAGACCAGAACTGGTGGATATATTCTTTTCTCTCCCTTCTTCTACTTGGACTGTTTTGAAAAGCAAATATTTTTAAACAGCCCTTCAGAAGATGTTCTGAAAAATAAAGCAATCATTTTTGCTCGATCACAAGTACTGGCCATCATTCTCTTATTGGTATTCCTCCTTCTTACTTTAACCCCTCTTCCTATGGGCTGAATGTGACACTCCCCTCTCCCCCCTCACCCCCCCACCCCCGATTTCAGAATTCATATGTGAGCTCTAATTCCCAGTATAACAGAATGTGGCTGTATTTGGAAACATCTGATTAAATTAAGATGAGGCCATTAGGGTGGGCCCTAATCCAATCTGATGATACCTTTATAAGAGAAACTTTGGACACAAAAGGGACACCAGAGATGAACCCACACAGAAGAAAGATCATGCAAGCATCCACTGACAAGGCAGCCATATGCAAGCCAAGTAGAGAAGACTCAGAAGAAACCAAATTTGATGACACCTGAATCTTGGAATTCCAGCCTCCAGAACTGTGAGAAAATTAATTTCTGTTGAGTAATGCATGCACCTAGTCTGTTGTATTTTGTTATGGCAGTTCTCACAAACTAATACAGCTCATTCCTGCTTACAAGAATGGAACTCTCCAACACCATATAAAATTGTAGCATGAGACATGGTCTCACACTCTGCTTTCTGGAGAAACTAATCTAAGACTGCTGGTAAGGATGAAACCTGTGTTACATCATTTAATGGCAAAAAGAGAAATCTATTATCAAAAACCAATTTCCATGCATGTTTATCACTAGAGATAATTAACAATTTTGGTGACTTATTATATATGCAAATAATTTCTCTGTTCATACTGGCTTAGAGTAGAGATGGTAAGCAGAACAAGTAGAGATAAGTAGCATTCATATTTCCTAACTCTTTTTACATATGGTTCCAAATTCCTTTAAGGGAGAGAGAAAAATAAAATCTAGGGAACATTTTTACTTTCTGTCAGCATCTGGCTAAAGTGTGATAACTTACTTTAGAATCGCTATAACTAATGACATTAAAGAATAATAACAGTACTATCTAAAATAAACATTGTGGGCACAGCCAGCACTTTAAATAAGAGAAGAAATCTCTGAGTAATGCATCAGCCACCCAGATTTTCCTGCTGCCTACTTCCTCTCTGAGAGCACCACGGAGAAAAGTGAATATATCCTATAGCTTCCCTATCTTTAGCCTTTAATTCCCGCCTTTGTTTTCTCAATTGCAACCCAGTCCAAACCTGCACTTGAACAATTTTGAGGGAAAAGAGATCTCTTTTTTCAGAGAGAGAGAGAGGGAGGGAGGGGAGAGGGGAAGACAGAGAGAGAAAAAGAGAGAGAGTGTGTGTGAAACAGTACACCAATCTATCAATCCCTGAGAATAGCATTAACCAAAGGCCAAGAGAAAAATGGAACAAGGAGAATGGGATCAGTAATTAGGAACAGTAGTAATCTGATCTCTTTCTCTCATTTCTATCAGACTCTGCCCCGTTAAAATATACTTTGAGCAGCATAGAAAAGATGAAGTATGTTTTTTCCCGAGTGTAATCCTAATTTATTTACAGTTCATTATCTTGTTGTTCCCCTTTAATACTATATCATATGGCTACATAGTCTTGGGAAGCAACATGGTTACAGCACAAAGTTGCCAGATTTTCTTGACAAATAGGCCTGGGATTGAATCTCAGCACTGTCATTTGCAAGCAGAATGAACTTGGACAAGTCATTTAACCTCCCCCTTCCCGAGTAAATTTTTTTTATTAGTTTCAGGTGTACAAAACAATGTAAGAATTAGACATACCCCTCACAAAGTGATAACCCCCCAAACCCAATCTCATTATTATTCGGGTATTTTCGTGTATATAAAGGTATATATCCCTAATGAAATTGCCTGGTCCGGATTATTTTATAGTTTATCTCACATCAAAAAGCCCCATTCATGTGTACACAGTTTCTCGTCAGAATTTAGCACCCTCACTATTCCAAGGATTCACAAAATTGCCACTATCTGAAAAGCATAGTCAAAGCAAACAGAAAAACAACATAGAAGAAACAGAGAGAGAGGATGGATTCTCTGGCTACAGTGTTGAGTTCTCTATGCAGGAAAGCTATCAATTAATTGTAAAGTTGGCTGAAAGACATATTCACACTTGTAAGAGCACTCTTTCTCAGGAATCTGCTTGAGAGTGTGCTTTATCAAAAGAGTAACACCAATTACACAGTGATAAGGACAAGGGCCGGCCAATAGGGACTCCAAGTCAAGAGTGAGAAGGAACTCTTTGAGATGAAGCAAGAGTTGTGAGCAGGATGTGAGTGGCTCAAACAGAACAACCAGTTTAACCCACAGCAGGTCAGACGGATCTCAGAAAGGGTAAAATTGAGAGATTATTTGAGGTGTTTGACTCTACTGAGAGGATTCTAAGAAAATTAGGAAACAGTTTAGAAATAATTTAATGGTAAAAAATAAGCAGAATAAAAATTTGAGAGAAACACAAGTAATTAAAGCACTATGTATGGCTTAGTTATGCAAACCATTTATGTAGCCTTGGTAATATAAACACTGATATCAACATAAACCAAAATTATATATAATATTTATTCATATATATATATACATATATATATGTATATATATATATATATACACACACACATATATATATGAAATATTGGGTATAGAAATCTTTGTGTCATGGTGGAAATGTAAAAAGAAAGCTACATTCTCTTCTGATATAATAGTTAACTGATAATTTCTAAAGTTCAAAAAATTTAAGAAGCACCAGTATAAGCAATTTATTTAGTTATATAATGTTAAAAATGGAAGGATGAGGGAAGTAGTGAAGGAGACTGCTATTTTTCTTAATAAGACTGATAGGGTTGGTAGACCTTTTAATCTATGTAGCTACTACCAATCATTGCTCTTGCATCAGACATACTGCCAAGGCTTAAACTTTGTTTCTTATCCTATCTTAGGTTAAATTATCTTCATTCTAATATTATACTTCATTAGAGGACATGTTTCTACAATGCCCTGATGGGGCCTTGTAAATCTCCCCACCTACTTTAAATAAGAGTTGTTTACAGAGGTTTGCATTTACAATAACTTCTGACTTCGTAATGAACCATAAATCTTCTCTCAGAGCTTCTGTGTTTTTGCAATATTCACTTAGTGAAAGAATAAAAGAATCAGTGAAAAAATTCAAGTAGCTTATTTCCTTTGATATTCTCAGCTATTCCATTTGTTCTAGAGATATTTCATATGCAATGCCCAAAATCAAAACTGATGGTAAGGGGTTGGTATGTATTGTTTTTTGTTTATTTGTTTGGTTGTTTTTTTGTTTTTTGGGGTTTTTTTTGTAATTACCCATGGGCATAGAAGAAACAGAAGTTGAAGTAATAAGGTCGTGAAACGTATAAGATTACTTAGCCATAGACAATCTAGACCTTCCATATATCTACCATAAAGAGCAGAGATTTACAAATTAAAAATGAACTAGCTAAGAAATTCTGGCTGTTAATAGCTATAAAACTTGAAACAAGATATCTTGTTTAATAAGGTTCCTGAACGTCAATTTTTCTATAAGATTGGGAAAATAATTGCTACCTTAGAGGGTTATTGTGAAAATTAAAGTAAATAGACATGCAAAATATCTAAAATAATGCCTGGAATATTGTAAGTGCTGAAATATTTTAGTTTCACAAAGCTTCAATTAAGTCTTTTATATATCATTCTACAAAAATATGAATTTCTGAAATATTGTTGACCTGCTTTATTCTTTGAAGTCTCCTCAGTGTTAAATGAAGTAATTAAAAATACCTTTAATTACTAGAAGTCTCCAAATCTGAAAAGAAGAAATGAATCACAATAGTGGTTAACTAACTCACTGCAGAGATTTATAAATATAGACTTGACACGGCCAATTCAAAAGAGAATACCTTTTAGACACACTATCCAGAATATCACAAAATCCTGCCAAAACTTACCAAATTTACTTCTAATTTGCTGCAGTTGAACTTTGTCTTGACACTTCCCAGAGCCCAGAAATTGTCCTTAGAATCTATGAAATGTGAACTGGGAAACTGAAATGAAGTATTTCTTTTATTGGATTATTGGTATTTGGGGAGAGATGTAGAGATGTGGATGTATAAAGCTCAAAATAAAAGGCAATTTACTCAAATGGGACCATTTGTGACAACATGGATGGATCTTGAGATTATAATGCTAAGCGAAATAAGTCAGACTGAAAAAGCAGAGAACCATATGATTTCACTGATATGTGGTATATAAACCCAAAACAACAAAAGAACAGGACAAACAAATGAGAAACAAAAACTCATAGACACAGACAATAGTTTAGTGGTTACCAGAGGGTAAGGGGGGAGATGGATGGTAGATGAGGGTAAAGGGGATCAAACATATGGTGATGGAAGGAGAACTGAATCTGGTTGGTGAACACACAATGGGATTTATTGATGATGTAAGACAGAATTGTACACCTGAAATCTATGTAATTTTACTAACAATTGTCACCCCAACAAACTTTAATTAAAAAAAAAAAAGGAATGCCAGCAGCCACCAGAAGCTGGAAGAGATGAGGAATAGTTCTTCCCTAGAGCCTCTGGAGGGAGTGTGGTCCTACAGACACCTTGGTATCAGCCTACTTATACTGACTTTGGAACTGTGAGAGAATACATTTGTATTCTTTTAAACCAAAAACAACAACAACAACAGCAACAACAATTTACTCTGAAATACAACCAACATAAAATTTCTGTTTAGTGCATCAGGCCATTCATTTTGAGAGTAGCTTCAGTACATGAAGACATCAAAAAAGTCATACAAAAAAACAATCATCGAAAGGTAATGTAATTATTTTTACTGAACAATGAAAGAAATTGTAGCAGTTGGATTAAAAGATTTAATTAGTTTGAAAAAGGGAAGACTTTTAATAAATCTTCTTTGGATACCTTTTTTTCTCTCCTCCAAATTCTGTACCTTAAAGAAATTGACCTACAGGATGTCCATTCTTTTTTTAATTAGCTCACTCCCAAAATTCCTTGGTCAGAGACACCCAATGATCATATAAAGTTGGACAATTAAGTTCGTGAACTCATCCTAGCAAAAGTGCTACATACCTTATTGCTGAATATCAGTATGGTCACCTTTGAAGTATTCCCCTTGGGAAGCTATGCACTGATGCCAGCACCTACCTAGTCCACCCCTCAAAAAAATTTTGGAACTCTTTTTCTGGAATGGACATCAGAGCTGTTGTCATATTACCTTCATGTCCTGAATGGCATCAAAATGTCTTCTTTTCAATATTTCCTTTATTTTCAGGTAAAGAAAGAAGTCATTGGGGGCCAGATCAGTGAGTAGTGAGTGTTCCAATACAGTTATTTGCTTACAGGCTAAAAACTCCCTCACAGACAGTGCCGAGTGAGCTAGTGCATTGTCGTGATGCAAGAGTCATGAATTGTTGGCAAAAAGTTCAGATCGTTTAACTTTTTCACACAGCCTTTTAAGCACTTCCATATAGTAAACTTTGTTAACTGTTTGTCCAATTGGAACAAATTCATAATGCATATGCCCTCTAATATAAAAAAATGTTAGCAATATTGTTGCAACAAGTTCATGAACTTAATTGTCAGACCTCATAGTCTGTTCAAAACAGTGCATTTAAATAGTCACTTCTAACTTCTAATTTCTTATTCAAGATGGTAAATTTCTTGAGGACAGGGATAGTAGTCTGTGTTTCAAAATCACCAGTTTCTAACTATGTCATGATTAGGTAATGAAAAAAATTATATATTAAGTGAATGATAATCCAAATCCCCAATTGGCATGGGACATACATTCCAAGAATTGTGAAAAATTGGAAACAGCAACAGATCATATCAGATCAATATCATTGACTTTTTCTGATAACTTGGGAGAAAATAGAAATGTTAACAAATTAGATTTTATAATCATTTTAGTATTCTAAATGGAAAACATCGTATTGCTGATCAACTTTCATGTGGGAAGTTTGTTTTACTCAGCAAAACACAAAGTATTAGGAGGAATGGGTATGTGAGGATGGAAGAAGCCATCTCCTTAGTAACCAGTTCATCAAAGATACACCAGTGATCAGTGACATGTTATGTTGCCATGACACCTCCTCAGAGCGATGTCACAGCTTAAGAAATTTTGTTATTAATGAAGATAAGATGGAGAACTGTTGCAATCTGGATGGATTTATAACTAGATAAAGGGATTTATTCAAA
This sequence comes from Rhinolophus sinicus, assembly GCF_036562045.2. Classification (NCBI taxonomy): domain Eukaryota; kingdom Metazoa; phylum Chordata; class Mammalia; order Chiroptera; family Rhinolophidae; genus Rhinolophus; species Rhinolophus sinicus. The sequence continues at coordinate 17,759,522 of NC_133753.1, forward strand.
GAATATGGAATGTAGATCACATTGGATAAGATTCTATGTAAAACTGCGTTCTCTTGAAAAACTTCAGTCAAAGATTTAGAAAAGGATCTGCTAACATACTGACCAGACTTTTGGATGATATAAAACTGAAAGGACTTATCAGAATCCAACAAAACCTTGACAGAGTAAAACACTGGACTGAATTAAACAATAAATAGTATTAAACATAATATTTGCATTTATCCCATTCCCAATCCACTATTTACTGCCATCTACCAGTGGTACACTTGACACCCTACAATCAAATGTCTCAATTAAAAGTGGTAGAAATATGGCTTAACAACAATATGTAAAACAGATTTAGAAATTTTAATGATAAGTGTCATACACACACACACACACACACACACACACACACACACAAACACACACACGCATGCACATAAAGAGGGTTCCAAAAACATGTATACACATTTTAAGAAAGGAAAACACTGTATTAAAATTGTAATAGTATATACCAAAACAAAAGATGAATACATCATGTTTGACTTCTTCAATTACAAGAGGTGCTGAAAGTGGTTACCACCAGTGTAATTTTAATACAGTTTTTTCCTTTCTTAAAAATGTGTGTACATTTTTTTGGCTATAGATATAGATACAGATACAGATATAGATATATAATATGTTAATGCAAACAGACTGCTTCAAAGAATGTCAAGTGCCAAGAATGTAGGCATCCTGTTCTCGTGAACAGCTCAAGACTACACTAGTGATATTTATCTTTGCCACAGACTAGAATGTGTAGAGAAGAGAGTGACGGCAATTGGGAAGGGAATTAAAACCCAATATTTGAGGAATAGATGAAGGAACCGGGGGTTTCAACCAGGAAGGTGAGTTATAGGGGAGCCTGGAGAGGTGCCTGAACAGTTGTCATTAGAAGAAAGTTTAAACCTGGACTGTTTGACCTTGAAGTCACAACTAGAATCAGGACAACCATTTACTGAAGAACTTGATTTCAACATAGAGAGAATCATACTCTTGCAGAGCACTCCAGAAGTATTCAGTTCTCAACTGACATTGTGGAGGACATTCGAGCCACGAAATCGTGGTTGAGTTTAGGTGACCTCTAGAGCATTATTCTATTTTGAGAATCTATTGTTCCACATATGTATTGCCTACTTCCAAAGTTCTGAAATAGAGACAGTTTTTTGTGTGTGTCTGTTTTTTGTTTGTTTGTTTTTTTAGCATGGATCAATAAATTATTGTTTGGGATAGTTCTAAAACTATCCCAAACAATAATTTATTGATCCATGCTTTTTTTTGTGCTTATGATTTAGAATTTCTTACTCCTGGCAGAAGGCTAGAATAGAGAACATCTTGAATTAATATTCTAGACCAAAAATGATTGCAGTAAAACTCATGTAAAAAGTTAAGGTTAAATTACTTTTAGAATTATATAGTGGAAAAGGGAATATGTATGCTTATAATTCATCCATATTTCTACACGTATATATGATGATTTGTAAGTCATCCATAAACTGCTACAAAAAATATATCAAGGGAAATATGCAAGCTACATTTTATGATAGGCTTCAGAAAGTTGTAAACACCTCAAGTGGCTCCAGAGATCAACATTTGACTATATTTTGTTTACAATATAGTATCAAAAAGTCAAAAGATGGCCTAGGTCATTATCAAGCAAATGTTACCATTTGTACTTAACGACCGATATCTCTCTAGCTACACAAATACACTTGATCTTATAAATGTTTCTGTTTGCCATTTCTTGAGAAGTCAAACAGGTTCAATGTTCAGTTTAGAATCTCTCTTTTTTTCAACAACACACCAGTTCATTATTTGTCTCTGAAAAGAGCAGGTCATTCTGCTCTTTGGGGGACTGGAATGAATTAACAAACATAAGAACTGTTACATTTCCCCTTAACGTGGAATGAGAAGACAACAATGAAATTTTCAGAACATTTGAAAGAAATAAAGAACATAAAATGTGTTAGAGGGAGTGCAGGTTTACCAGGGTAACTAACTTGCTGAAAAACGAAGTTACACAGTACCCTAAGACACATAAGGATGTTGGTTTACGTGTTAAGTGGAGTGAGTAGTGTGTGACTGTCACTTGTGGAGATGAGTAGAACTTCAATTACAGAATTACAGTCTCAGGATGGGAAGACTTTAGCCTGTAGTTAGTTTTTGATCACACGGGGCAGGTTGACACTCCCTGAGTAAGTGTGCTTAGTCTGCCTGAGCTAAAAATGAAGTTAATTTAGACTGTTTTCTGTTTCCCTAAGATTGAAGAGTACAAGTAAGCATGAGAGTGAGGTGGCATCTTCCAGATACCTTAGCTGAGACATGCAACCTGTTCAAGAGACCACTTCTTCTTGGATTGCTGGAACTCAGGGAACTTCAAATTAAAGACCTGAATCCTACTATGTGGACAAAACCATGATAAGAATCCATTAAAAAGGCTTAATAACAAGAGCTTATTCAGAAATGAAAAAAACTATATACTAGATTAAGAAGAACTTTAAAAAGAGACAGAAATTAAGACTGAATTAAAAGTAATACGAATATTTAACAGTTGTCATTTTGATACACTGCTGGTAAGAATAAAAACTGGTAGAACCACTTTAGAAAAATGGCTGCTATCTTCTGAAGGTGAAAATGTCCATCCTCAATAGTCTAGCAATTTATCACAGAATTCCAACAGTAATGAGTATGTACGTGCTCCAAAAAAAACATGTACAAAATGTTCATAACAGCTTTACTCATAATAGCCCAAAATTTGAAGCAACACAGATCTCCACCAACATTAAAATAGTCATTTTACTGATTTACAGTTTACTAATACAATGGAATGATATATAGCAATGATAAATTACTGCTATATGGAACAACATGGACAATTCTTGCAAATGTAATATGGCAAGCCACACACAATAGTGTGTACTATACTACTCCATTTATATGAAATTCAAAAACAGGCAGAACTATTCAATGGTATCTGAAGTTGGAATAGTATTGGAGGGAAAGAGGTGACTGTGTAGGGATACAAAAGAAGGCTTCCGGGATGATGGTTCTATATATTAATCTGTGTGCTAATTATGATTTAGATATATATGTGTGTGTAAAAATTAATTTAGTTGTACACTTAAGAGTATGCATATATGTGCTATACTCTAATAGTGAGTTAAGAAGAAAAAACTAATCAGATGATTATAGAGTTTATCTGATGGACTCAAACATAGCCTGCTTTTGTCCCCTCAAAAATACCTTTCTAGAGTTTAAAACAAGATTCACCATTAGAGCAATTCAGTAGATGGATAAATGAAGGACATGGTCAACCTAAATATACAGAGATAAAAATCATAAAGAAAGTAATATATCTTTGATCTATCTAGAAAATCCAATATCTTTAATAGGCATTCCAGAAAGAGAAAGAAAGCATAAGGAAAAGATAATAAAGAAGTAAGAGAAAAAACATATTCCCTGAACTAAAGAAAGGCCTTTGTCTGTAGACTAAAAAGATGGAGTTCCGAAGTCCTGGCAAATATTTCCTGATCTGAAAAATAAAAGAATAATTTTGGGGTGGGGAGAGTTGACATCTTCCTAGTGAATGAGATATTAAAAAATGGTTGAGTCCATATAAAAAGTATTTAAGATAGACATAGGAAGCTTTCAGTCACGAGTCTGCAGCCCAAGCTTTCTCAAAAACGATAATATGAAAGTAGGCAACAAAGACATGATTTCTCCGTGGGAGAAAAGTTGTGTATCATTAAAAATGTTAAAGTGAAAAGACTGATTACAGGCTGATCATTGTAAGAACAGGGCTATATTCTTATCACCATCATCATCATCATCATCATCATCATCATCACTACCACCCCTCCAATACCACCAATCTCCTCTTCCTCCTATTCCTTCTACTCATCATTACTGTAAGGAAACCTCGATTGAAAAGACAACATGGAAAATTATTTTCATAAGGAATTTTACAAGATTTCTCCAGTTCCCAGTTTTCAATCTGAATTGTGCTCCATCATCTTGGACTACTTTTGTAGACAGTTGCTTGTAAAATCCATCTCCAGATTTGGTGGGTTTCAAGTTTATTTGACAAACAACTTTTTTTTTTAACCTAACTGAAATAAAATCTTCCATGGACATCCAATATGTACAGGAGGTAATATGTGATGCTGTCATGTTGCATGGGTTTAAGGCTCTCTTCCTTCCTCTCAGTTATTCTCAGCTATCCCAGTTCTCCCGCTCCCCACATCAGTGAACCACAGTCTACCTAGGGAACACCACCTAAAGCTTAGGCATCTTCAAGTTTTACCCAGGTTTCATATAGCCCTGCTATCTCTTCTCCCACAGACCAATTTTAATCATTAAATTCTAGGAACCAATCCAAAAGAACATTAGTAAGGCAAAAATCTTAATAGTATTGGGGTTTGCTTCTGGAGAATATGTCCTGTTTTTTGTTGGATTTGATGCAAGACACTATTTGAAAACACTTTGAATTTTACAGTTACCTTTCTCTAAAGGCAATTTTTTCCAAGCACATTATCTTATTAATTTAAAAACCAAATATGTATTACATGAGAAGTTTTACCTCTATGACTGTGATTAATTCATACTAAAGTCATAAAAATACAGTCAACTGAGAGCCATTTAATGCCCAAGTGCTCTTTTACGAGGTATTTTAATCCTTTCCCCTTTAATAAAGAAATTTTTTAAAAGTCCAGCCATAAATAGAACTCAACCTCCAAAAAAACCTTGGCTTTGCATTGTGATGTGAAGCCTTATAGAATCAGGGAGATTTCAAGTATGTCCTTTTCTATCAGTAATTCTGATTATTCTCTGAAATGCAATTCAGTGTTCCTAAGATTATAAAATTGGTTCATTTATCTTGAGGGTAAGAAAATTAATGAGGTGATACCTGGCCAAGCAATTTCAATTCAGAGGCAGCTCTCCAAGTGTGATTCATATTTGTCATTATTGCTGGTTGTTGTATTTACTTTTGTAGGGATGATGAATCTGGCTTTAATTTATTATAATTACATTGACTATATTGCCACACTGAATCATTGGGACAAATATTGCCATATGATCCACATTCTCTGAAATTGCCTCTATATTGACCAAAACATGGTAAATCCCTAGATTTATTTTTTTTTAAATGTGCATGAGGGATTATTCCATAATTAATTTTTATTAGTTACAATTATTGAGAGCTATGTTCTAGTCACTGTATTAAGTATTTTAGAAACACATTTTCTTATACTGTTAAAATAACTCTGTAAGCTAGGTATTGTACCCAGTAGGCCATTAGTTAGTGGCAGCACTGGAATTTAAACCTGGGGCCATTTTGGTTTACTCGCTAATATTGGTCAACAGCTCTACCAGATAGGGGCTAAGGAGATTAAAATCATAACACCTCCATTCTTGCAAACTAGATACTAACTTTCCTTAACACTTCCTTAATTTCTTCATTAATTCTTAGTGACCTACACTGATGCTTCTCCCACACCTAACATGACATTTCTATTGATAACAACATTTGAAAATTTGAAAGATTTACATAAATATAAAATACTTGCTATCTATTTTTAAAATTCAATCTTCAAATAATCCTTTCTGGGAAACCAGAAAGGATATTACTAGTTTGCTTTTATCTAGAAAAGGAACTCAGGCTTACGTAAGGCAAATAATTTACCTACATTCATAAAATCAGCAAATAGCAGAGCTAAAGTGGAAATAAAGACCTCAGATGAATGGGTAATAATCCTGCCACCACATTCCACTTCCCACAGAGAATCACAATTTTCTTTAATTACATTTAATAGTATAAGAAATCTCTCTAATATACTATAGTATATTATACATGGTATCTATCCATGCATCCATCATCTATCTCTAAATATTCATATATAGTGTCCTGTTATTCTACATTTGAGTTAACCATGATATCTAAAAATCATAACAATAATATAGACTACAAAAATAGATATTTACTTCTTTATCCTCTGCCTGTTTCTTTGCTATAAAAATTATACAACCTGTCTAATAAATCTCATGAAGCACTATTAAACACATAAGACTATTAAGGATCAGAGAGGTTAAGTTATTTTCCCATGGTCCCCATGAGAGTAAGGAAGGATGTGACATATTTATTTCTTAGTTCTAGAAACACTTAACATTTCATTAAAGCATATATGATGCAATTTCTACCTTTTGGTAGCAATTATACTGAATTGCTTTTTGGTTTGAAGCTTTGCCAGAGATATTAAATGTGAATGATTTTAGTTAATAGATCTCCTTCTTAAATGTACAGAGGTTATCTGTCTGTCTAACAGCAATGGAAAAGTCAGTATTCAAATTTTTTTTCTCCTTTTCCCAAAGAACATGTGCTTTCATTATCTTTTATTTGTTAATCCTTTACTATGCTCCACAGCAATTAGATTCAAAGAAGATAAGCCCAGTGCCTTCTGTTCAGTATTTGAATGCCTTGAAAATCTAACATATGGAGGCTAGAAGTGATTCCTGACTTTGTTCTGCTCTGGACCCATCCCAACCCACCACTGCCGTGATCACCCCCACACACAAGCTCACTGTACTTCATGCCTCTCTCAGTTGAGAAAAGAATGATCTTTATCATATTGATTCTGGACAGGGCTGCACTACAGAGCGAATTGGCCTTGGATAACCCTGATTTTCAGCGTTTGTAAACTAATTATATCTATTAATCATAAAATGATTCCAGAATTTTTCTCTTCCAGTAAAAATATTCCCCAAAAGCAACTTCAGACATTTTTAACCCCATTTGCCACCTCTTATTTATGTTTATCCATCCAAAGCTCCATCTGTCTGGCCTTCCCAGATTAAACATTTTGAAACAATTATTTACAAAAGAATCAGAATGAATGCATTTATAATTGGTTTTGTTAGGCACCTTGAGAAAGTTTCTGTTTAACAACAAAATCAGAAAAATATAAAGTTAACAGAAAACTAAGAAGTTACCCAAATTAGACATACAAATTTGTGGTAAAATAGAGGTATATAAAGCTAATGCATCACTATGATGCTTTGTCTTTTATCTAAGACATTAAAATCCCAATTAAGTTCAATAAAACTGTAGTGATTTCTACAAACAAGCCTTCCATGGGCATTCATAAATATATTCTTATTTAAATGTGATAACATTCTGCAGTTTTTCCTGAAAGCGGCCACATGTCTACTACTTGTTAATATATACATCAATAACCTGCCAAAATGCTGTTTTTCATGAGCCTTCAATTCGTACTTGACTGTTTGCATTTGTGTTGTTCTTGGTCCATAGTTTTTTGTTTTTTGTTTTTCTTTTTGCCTGACAATTTCTCAAATTAAGTGGGATAGCATTCACTCACCACTGGAATATACAAAATAATATTTGTACAGAAACCATTACTTCAAGCCTAAGGAATTGCTAAACTAATTCAAGGTTAGCATTTATGGCAAAGGATCAGACAGCATCCATTTGTGGATGACTAAATGGTTAAAGAAAGCTGAGACATTTGATTAGGACAGAAGTCATTTATATTGAATAAATTCCAATGCCAACATTTTTCTCTGACTGTACCAGAAAAACTAAAAAGAAAAGGAGGCGCTGTGCTAAATATACACACACGAGGTTTGCTCAAAAGAAAAAGATACCATGAACGGTGCTGCCAAGTGCCATCTAATGGAAAGGTAGGGATCCTCAGTATGGGGATCTACGTTGCAAACCTTAGTAACAGTGTGTGACAAGTTTCAACTTGTTTGGTGCAATCAGTGGGGTGTGAGCTACGGTTGAGAAAAGGTGTGTTTTAAAGTATGCCATAAATCATCCTCCACATGATAACGTTCTGTGTCACACATCACTTCCAGTACAGCAATTTCTGTCAAATAAAAACATTACGGTGTTTCCTCATCCACCTTATTCACTGGATCTGGCACCATGCGACCTCGGGCTCTTCCTCAAAGTCAAAATGACCATGAAAGGTAAATATTTTGAATCAATTCAGGACATTGAAGCAGCCACAACAGCGCAACTAAAGACACTCACAAAAGAGGACTTCCAGAACCGCTTGAGAAAGTGGCAAGAATGATGAGATAAGTGTGTTTGAAGTCAGGGGGAGCATTTTGAGGGGGATTAATGTCAACGTGTCTTTTACCATAATATTTTTTTTAAACATTCACCATATGTTTGATCACAACATGTTTTTTATTATTATTATTATTATTATTATTATTATTATTATTATTTCCCTAGTTTGAGGAAAATGAAAAATACTATGGAAATTCAAAGGTACCATCACAGGGCAAGAGTATAAGTCTACAACAACACCAAAATTAGGAGAACATGGTGGCATTTAAATACAATGCATTTATGTTTTCATATTTTATATACCAGGACAATTATTCTTCCCAGTCCACAATTAACACTAGTGTTAATACACAAGAAATATAACTGGGACTCTCTAGAAGTCTGATATGAACATTATACATATCTGCCTTGTAAGATAAATGGCTAAAATTGTTATTTGTTGAATAGTGTTTCTTTGTATACCTGGGATCAGAGATAAAATATTGGCAAAATGACTGGGCCAACAAGAATGTTACATATCCTTAGTATTAAGTATTATTTAATTGATTCATGCTTTCTTTTGTGCTACACACGTCCATTGATTAATTATTACATCAAACACTCCTCTTCAGCTAGAGGTACAGAGAAATAAAACAGTAAGGATCCCACCCTTGTCTAAGGGAGATAGATAATAAGTACACAAATAGATACCTGCTTAATTTCAAATATCAACATGTGTATCAAAACACATAAGACATGATCAAGTATTGGAAAGTATTTTGGAAACGGAAGTGCTATTTTAAATAGGGTACAGTAGATATTTGGGAACAGCATGCAGCAAATGAGAGAATGAGCCTAGAAAACAGCAGAAAGGAAAACATTCCAGCAAAGGAAGAGCAACTGCAGGAGTTGTAAGTTGTAAATGAACTTGGCTTGTCTGAAGACTAACAAGGAGGCCATTATGGTTGAAGCAGAGTAAACATGGGGGACATTGGGATACAAGGTCTAACATGTAGTCAGGTCCAGTCCAGAGAGAGGGGTTTAATGTTGAGCACAATGGAAAAACTCAATGGCATATCAAGAGTATATACAGCTATCCAGAGATTTTTAAAAATTCCTATTACAGAAAAGATTTATACAATTTTAAGCCATTACCATATATGCATCGTACCAGAAACATTCTTGTGTGTCAACTCCTTTGATCCTTGGAGTCACTCAGTTAGGTAGTTATCTCTATATTATAGTCGAAGAAACTAAGGTTCAAAAAAGTTGGTCAAATTTCAAAAGTCAGTGATAGGGCTTCCATTGCAGACTGAGTTTGTGTGACACCAATCTCTGCTTTTATCTCCTTTGGTCTAGCGCACACTGCCCTCCAAAGTTACATTATGTACCCTGCATCGGTCAGAAATTTAAACGCGTGAAGTTCAGTGAAACTGGAAAAGGGAGCTCACATTGTGATGCATATCATGTTGCCAGGGTTTCTATATTTGTCATTAATTAAATTCCCACTACAATTCTGTAAGGTGAGGGTATGTGTATTTCTGTCTCGTGGATAGGGGAAACCAGGATCACAGGCTGCATGTAATCTAACCAAGGTCACATAACCAGTAGAGAGGACTCAAGAGGATTGTCTGCCTTCCTGACTTTCATGCTAATGTCTTCACGAGGAACAGGAAACCTGCGAAACATGCAGGGATGATGGCACTCTTAGTTACACCTCTAATTGCATTTGCATTGAGACAAGTCACTGCAACACAGAAAAAGCAAGTACCTTGCTACACCAGGAAACTGACAGATCTATGTTCAAGCTCTAAGCTTTACTGAAGTGAATGATTTAAATAAGCATTCTGTGATCTCTGAATTACCTGGTCTCTCAGAATTCCCTTAAAAGGCATGGAGACACTTTGTCACTTCTTAGCCATAAAGTTATAATGGGTTGGAGGCAGACAATGAAAAAAGCAAGGACACCTAAAAGGTATTTGGAAAACCTTGACATTGTAAATATTTGCCTGAAGTACTGGTTTGACCCTTATAGAAATTAGACAAAGCTCTTGCTAGATTGATAACCAGGAAAGAAAGATCTCGTATTTTGTCCTAGATAAACCAAAGGGAATGAATTATTTTTATGGGGTAATTTCTGGTTCTGTGTGAAAAGTTTCATTACATCTGAATAAAGCTTAAAGTCTGAGTGATGTCTAATATTCCATATATTTTAGTAAGGAGTTCTCATTTTACATGTAAGTATAGGTGGGATTTCATTGCCACCTTGCAATCTTTGCCACATTGCAATCTTTGATTGCCACTATCAGCAGCACATCAAAGATTACTTTCTTTCTTCAGATTTTGTTCTTGTTTATCATATGCTTCATTCTGTCTCTCATATTTATCACTTGCATTTCCCAGAAAGAACAAAGAAACACTATTATCTGGCATCTTAACACTAAAAGCCCCGGGTGTTTTTTTTTAAAACTCTGCTGAAGCATTTTTCAGTTCTCATGTTTTCCTTCCAAAAATGCTACAGCTAAAGTGAAACATGAGACTTCATTTCAGAAGTCATTAAAGCAGTTTCTCCAGCAAATCGGAGAATCACAAAGACATAAATCCTGTTATTCTGAAACCATGAAGGCAGTGAAGGTCACTGAGAAGCCTGAATATTTTGCCTAGCCACGTGGAATTAGAGTCAAAGGATGGAAGCACGAAACCGGAGATGTGATTTAGAATACAATTGAGACCACTAATTTTGATGCCCCTCCCCTCTCCAAGAACAAGCGCTGAAAACACTGAATCCTTGGAAAAATAGTTATGCATATGGAGTATATAAGGGGACTTAATTTATCAAAGAGTCAAGCTAATCAACCTAAAACTCACGTAAGTTACCTATCATAGCAGTCACTTTAGTAGAGGGGTCAAAAACAAATGGTAAAAGGATAGCTAGATAACATTTCAAAACAAGAAATTTCCAAACGAATATTGAACTTTTGATGGCATGGGTCAGTGATTTGGAATGGTTCCAGATATTCTTATAAAGTAGAAGAAGAAGGAAAAAAAAACACAACTGTTGAGCTAAGAAAATGTGCATCTCTTTGTATTATTAGATTTTTAGTTGTTTGAGATTAGCTATCTAGTTATAGAGAAACTGAGATTGTGTAAAAGAAAAATAATCATGAAAAAAATAATATTGTGACAATACAAGTGCCATACTCATAAGGCTGTTCAATGATTAAAAGACTAGATAGAGAGGATATAGGAAATACGCAAAAATCAAAATATGAAAAGCCATAAGATCCTATGACTCAACAGTTTCACTCCTATGTATGTATCCAAGAAAAATGAATGCCTATGTTCACCAAAAGACAGACACAAGAATGTTTATACATTGTAGCCTCAGACTAGGAACACCCCAAATTGAAATTACAAAAGACATTATGGTATACTTATACAACGAGATAGGATACGGCAATAAAAAGGCACAAACTGTTGACACACAAAACACCTTGGACACATGTCATACATGTTTTGTAGCATGAAAGAAGCCAGAGGCAAAGAATACATGTTAGAAAGAGTCAAAATTGACTAATGTTGGAAGAACATTCAAGTTACGTCTGATTAGTAAAGAACAGTAATGCTACCTCTGGAGTGTGTGTAGCTAGGTGGGTGTTGACTGGCAAGGAGGAAGCACAAGAAAATATGTTTCAGTGCTTAAAATGCTTATGTTAATCTAGATGGTGATTACATGAGTGCAGAGAAATGGGGGGAAGACCCACAAACTGTCAATTTGACTTCATTTTTTTGCACTTTTTGCAAGTATTTATACGTCAATGTTAAGAAGTCAGAGAAAAGCCAGAATGCCTGTACTAAAAAATAATACCATATAAGTTTACAACTCCTCAAGGCAGTGTGTCTACAAACAAATAAATGTAAGCAGTGTGAGGACAAAGGACACAGTTTTTACCTCTTTAGCTTTCCCTTCCCATGATCAGAAGGACCGCTGGTCCTTAATGGATGTTAAAAGCATTTGATTATTCTGCAAGCAAACACATTTCAGGAACGCAATTTCCTGCTCTAACTCTGCCTAGAAAATGTACTGGGTCTTTGTTCCCAGACACCAGGTCTCGAAGGCACCTCATTATATAGTGTCCAGCAGATATGCTTACACCATGATCTCATGTGCAATCAAACATTTGTCCATCCATTCATTCTCTATTGTTTAGCACTTTCTGCAAATTAGGAGATTAAGTTATATGTGGTCAGATGGCATTCGAAAGCAATGCATAGATTTAAGCATGTAGAGCTTTATGTAAACTGACAGCTATAGGGTACCACTGAAGAATTTTAAATTTATGAGATTTGCAGTTTAGGAAGACTAAACTGGAAAAAAACACATGGCAGAAGAACATATAAGAGAAAATTACAGAAATCAACCAATAAGTGTTGAGGGCCTGGATTATACAGTATCAGCAGAGGAAATTTAGAAGAGCACGTAGTTATTAAGTCCACAAAGTAGGAAACATGTATCAGAATCTAGTACTATATGTAATGACATGCATGGAGTACAAAACTGGGTTACTCTAGGTTTTGTCAGCACCTGTCTTAATGTTTTCCATAGATTAAATACTTTACTACACAAGAATGTACTATTACCATCCTTATATTATGAATGAGAACACTGAGGCACAGAAAACTTAGATAATTGACTCAAAAATTATACAGCTGGAAGTAGCAGGGTGAGATTTGTACCTAGACCAGCTGCCACAGGTCCCACATGAATTATCACTTAAAGAAAAACAGTTGTCCAGGCAGAGAGGGGAATCACATTAGATCAGGAAAGGGACTGACAGGCACACCTCAGGGATTGTCACAGATAGGGCATCTCTAAGAACTAATATAATGGTTTGATGTGCCTGGAAAACACAGGCGAAAAGGTGAAGGCTAGTGCAAAATAGAGCCAGAGGAGGAGACATGGATAGATAGTGGGAAAGTCTTGTGTCATTCCAAAACTTTGTGCTTTTTTTCCACAAAGACTAAAAATAGCTGAACTATTGAACTTATAAAAGTTCATCAAAAATATTTTAATTTCTAGAAGACTTTAGTTTCTAAACTCTAAAAGATGGTATTTGGAGTGTTAGGTCATCTCTCTGAATTTTACTTTGTTTTTAAGTGAACATAGTTGGCAGGATTAAATATAGTTGGGGGAGGGGGTGCCAAAAATGTATACAGATTTTAAGAAATGTTATCTATGCTCAAGCAGAAGCTCGCCATAATCAGAAGTGTCTGGACGCTGATAGTAACCACTTTGAGTACCTCTTGTAATTGCAGAAGTCAAACATGACTTGTATTCATCTTCCGTTATTGGTATATATTATTACAATTAATACAATTTTTGCCTTTTTTAAAATGTGTATTTAATTTTTTGGCACCCGCTATATAAGTATTTATAAATCCCAAATACTCTGCCTGATGCTAGAAAGGATTTGTGCTGTGAGATTGTTTGTGAAATATATAAAGTACAAGAAAAAGTAAGAGAAAAAAGGCAAAGACTTATTATCATTGTATATGTTGTTAAGAAAAAAACACAAACATTCCTTGATACCAAATACATGCTGACTAATTTACTTCTTCTTTCGTTCCAATTCTAAACAACTTTACTTGGCATTCCCTTTCTGGATATGATCATTCACAGAGATGTTTTTTTTGTTTTATTTTGTTTTGTTTTGTTTTGTTTTGTTTTTTTCCCTGTGGACAAGAAGCTGGAATTCACCACTAGCTAGAGATGTAATAAAAGCAGATACAGAAAAATATAAAGACAGGAGGCTTACAGAAAGAGCAAAGGGTGGGAGGTGAGCAAATTGTACTTTTTTTTTTTTTTTTAATGTGCTATTGACATTGAATTTCCTCCAGGAGGATAAAAATAACTTGTGTTAAAATCTTGCAAAGCCTTTCTGATCCCATAAGGAGAACATGTTGAGCTTGTTCGCGCTCTACCTCTTTAACTAGAATGTATTGAAGTTAAGATTTTAAGCAACCTTACAGGGGTGCTCCTTCTAGCACAGCTCCAGTGGAGCAGGCATGAACAGTGAGGTTAAAACGAAGCAAGATGGCGTGCATCACTTTCACAGTATCGGTGAGTAAGTTGCGTTACTCCATAGCATATTTACCACGTGAGCATAATGATAATAGAAATGTGACACAGACTAGATCATGAAATTGCCTTTGCAACTTAATTGTCATACAAAAGGTTTTTTGCTTTTCTTTTAATGGACCGAACCATTCCATATCTTCTTTCAGTTTTAAATAGATCCTGCTTATCCACACTAGGGGAGCAAATGAACTGGGCCCTGTACAGCCAATCTGTCTGTTTCTGATCAATACTGACTGCGGCAGCCAAATTGATCATGCAACAATTCTTTAGACAAACACAATTAATAGACGACAAGTTATATTTTTTCAAATATATGCATAACTGCCACTTAATGTGTTATATTGACCAATAGGCTGTGCCTGTATCTTTGATTAGTAAACCAATTTAAACCATTGTTTTGTGTTTTGTTCCCTTCTCCCCTCTATCTTTCCCTCCCTCTCTCCTTTGCTCAATCTCCTTAGATTTTTCCATGTTTTGTTATTCTTTACATTCTCCTGTGCATGTATGAATGTATACATTTAGTACATCTAAGCATTACATTCGTTGATCTACTACCATGCTCTGAAACAGGCAGTTGGCAAACAATGCATCAACAAAACAGACAAATCATTTGCTTAACGTAAATGGAAACAGAGAAGAGTGTTACTTTAGCCAACGTTGGGGTGGGCAGTGTGTGTGTGTGTGTGTGTGTGTGTGTGTGTGTGTGTGTGTGTGTGTGTGTGTGTGTGTGTGTGTGATATAGTGTTAAGGAAAGATGTATTCTGTGCAGTTTCTTTGGCAATATCTAAGTAATTTCTGGATATTGTTTGTTTACTTTCATCATGACATTTTGCCCAATATAGGCCTAGACAATTTTGCAATATTTCTTCTATGCAAATCAATAATGTTGCATCTTCAATCAGAATCCTGTTAGTGAAGATATTTAATGAAATAAAAGAATTTTTTTAGGAATAAATAACTATATAGTATGTACTTCAAAGACTAGAAGGAAGAACTCTCTTTTGCAAAAGCAAAACAAACAAACAAAAAATCAAGTTTTCATACCTCTTTTCTTATATTCACTTTGATCCAGGAATCAGCTGCCATTTTGACAGCATAGGGCTGTATAGAAGAACTCTGTATTGGCTGAGTATAGAATATGATGAATTCTACATCTTGTCTCTCCAGCTGGAGTCCTGGATATTGACAGGAGGGGACAGGAGAGAAATTTTGTTTGCTGCAGCTAATCTTACAGTTCATTAGCGCCTTAGTGACTAGTAATCTCACTTTATTAAATGTGTTTATTTGGTAGTGTCAGCTTTCCTTTTGAAATGTCTTTAAATAATATCTCCAGTCCCTTTAAGGCTGATGCTTCACAAAAGGAAAGAATGGAGTTGTGCTGCAACAGGCAATGGTGCCATTAGGCTTTAATCTAAAATGAGCAGCCCAGGGTCATTTGGATATTTCAGATTGAGAGATTAAAGCTCTTATCTCATGCTGTGAAAAGTAATGCAAAACTTGCAGATTAGTTTCTGGCTGCTCTTTCAGAAGAATTTTTATCATTTACTAAACCTAGGGAAAGGTCCTTTATTTTATTTCTCTTAAATTTAGAAATAAGCCAGTGATGTCACTGGTGAGAGTAAGGTTAGAATAAACACATTAAAGGAAAATAAAAAGCAATGATCGGGGATGTCTCCCATGCATTATGTAATGATTTATGTAAAACAAACAAACAAAAAAGACTGCTCGCATACATTCAGTCATATATCCTTCAGCATTGTAGAATAGGTGAAATCATCAAATCCTAACACAAAAGTGTAAGTTTAGGACTCATTGTGATGTGATTTTTGTGCCCACTAAGGTATTCTCTGTCTCAAGTGACAATTCATTGTTTCATGTAATTATTAATTCTTTAGTGATATATACTCTTAGTCAAATAAAAGGTAATATAACCAATTCAGAAGTGCTTGCTTACACCAGGGACTCAAAATGAAGTTCAAGTTCTTTGGATTTGTTTCAGGACCTAGTAATAAACATTGCATTAAGAAATCTTTTTATTCTCTTGGTGAATAACATTTATAGTTAATCTCCACCCTCTATTTTAGTCACCTTCAGGGCAATCAATTTAACTGCTACTTTTCAAATAAAAGCATTTCAGGAGGAAATTTCCTCTTCTGTTTCCTGCTGTAGTAGTTTATGTAGGGGAAATCTATCAAGATATTTTATAGAAATAATAAACAATTAACCTATTTGTGAATTATAATATATTTTCTCAGAGAGAATATTCACTGGTATTCTGATGTTACCTTATCACCTATGTTTACTCAAACACTTTTTAGTGATATCATCAATTGGTCTGGACAATTTCAGAAAAATCTCTAGTAATATCTATGTTTACAGCAGATGTTTTGTCTTCCTTTGTATTCTCTTTTTAAAAATATAAATAAGATAGTGACAGAATATCTTCTTATTACTATAACAAAAAATTAAAATTGTAAAGAAACTAAACCCATAATTACCAACAAATATTAGGACCCAGTAGTGACATAAAATATAGTTATCTACAGTTAAATTGACATATTCAAAATGAGATGACTTTTATCTTGATGGACTTATCTATTTTGCCCTCTATATCTCAGTTATTCATTCACTTAGAAGATATTCAATGAGGGTCCTCTATGTGTCAGGCAATGTTTACGACCTGGGAATCAGAGAAAGTGTTAAAGAAGACAAAATCTCTGATCTCATGGTAAAAATATGTATATATATTGAGACAAAACTTCTGCATAATATGCAGTGCCTAGTGACAGACCAACACTTCTGCTGAGAGAAACCATAAAAATTAAAAAATATATATATATATACTATGCAGAACACAAAATGTCTGTTTTAGGACAGCAAAGAGCTACAGCTGCAGTGAGAACTGGGAACTGGATGGGCTAAGATTCTAGAAATGGAAGAGCCTCAAAAAGGTGACCGGATCATAGGCAGCCACTTTCACCCTGAGGGCACTGTCTGATTATGGGGACAGGCAGAAAGATGAAAATCTATTCACCAAGCTATGCTGCTAGTGTTCAAAATAAAATAGCAAACTTTGGGCATAGACTAGGAAGGGAGGGCTCAGGAGCATAGCTGTTTCCTCTACTGTGGTACACCAACCATATTTCGGAGAAGCATCGGTTGGAAGACTAAAATTTTAAGCAGAAAGAAACTGAAAAGAAGAATGGGGCTTTCAAAAATTTCCTAAGATAAAGATTAGAGTTCCATACTTAGCATGGGTTAGAGGCTCTAAAGAAAACAAGCTCTCTACTGAAAACCTGGATGTCCAGGTGCTAATAAGAGGGAGATTGAGTCTCACCAAGGGAACAAGCTAGACAATATTTAAGACAGTTTCTGGCTGGCTTAACATAAGCAGCCCCAATCTATAATGGTAGCAAATGAAAGGCAAAATCCTCTCTAGAAGAAGATAACCTCGACCTACAATTTTTTACTTCCATTTCGGATTTCATCAGAAATTAATTCACATGTCATTACACAGGCAACATGTCAAAAATCTAAGAGAAATATCAAACAACAGAAGCAAATACACAAATTTTTTTCAGATAATGGATTTAATCATAAAGGACAATAAAACTAGGATTAAGATATTTAAAAATATTGAAAACATGAAGACAAATATGAATAATAGGGAATTTAATCAGGTAACAGAAATTTTCAAAATAATCAAATGGGAATTCCAGAATGGGAGTGTGTTTCAACATTTTAAAATTAGTCAATGTAATTCAGCTTATAAACAGACTAAAAAGAACAAAAATCATCTCAAAAGACGCAGAAAAACATTTTCATTTTTCAATATTTATTGATAAAAAAAATTCTTAGCAAACTATGAATAAACTTGATCAAGGGAATCTACAAAAACTTATAGCTAACATCATGTATGAGAGTCACAGGGTAATTATAGTTTCTCTCAACACTCCTGTAAAACATTTTACTGGAAGTGTCATCAGTGCAATAAGCCATGAAAAAGAAATAACATACAGGAAGGTTAGGAAAACAACAAAAATTTCAGCATTCTTATGATGTCATGCCTGTATATAAAACTCTAAAGAATCTACACAAAAGGGTACTAGAAAAAAGAAGTGATTTTTCATGGTCATGGGATGCAAGTTAATTAATTAAAAAATCAATTGTGTATCTATATATATTAGCAATGAACAATTAGACATTTATTTTTGAAGTATCATTTACAATAGCTCCAAAGAAGACCGTTAAATACTTACATGAAATCTAACAAAATGCATGCAGGACTTATATAACTACAAAACACTGATTAAAGTAATCAAAGGACATCTAAGTAAATTAGGTGTTATACTATGAGTATATTCCTGAAATGAGAGTCTCAAGAATATTAGGATGTTAATTCTTCCAAATAAACCTATAGATTTAACGCAGTCCCAATCAAACCACAGCCAAAATGTTGGTATTAAAAAAGTAGTTGATTCCAGGTTTCACATGGAAAGGCAATGAATTGAAATAGCCAGAACAATCTTGAAAAGATAAAATTTGAAAAACTACCCCTAATTTTAAGATTTAATATAAAGTGATAGTGATGAAGACAGTACTGCATTGCATTGTATACGAAATTAATCATTAACCAAAATATAAGACAAGAAATTATTTAAAATTTTAAAGATAGCCTAAAGGAAAACCCTTATAACGTCGATTAGGTTTATGTTATTTCTTAAATATACCAAAATCATGGTACACAAACACAAAAGAATAATAAATTAGAATTCATCAAAAATAAGAACCTCTGCTCTTTGAAAAACATATTAAGAAAATTAAAACAGCCAAGCAATCCAACTTCTAGGAAATGAAAATATATGTTCACACAAAAACATGTATGCAAATGTTCATAGAGACTACTCATTTTTAACAGAAATGGCTAATGACCTACATATTACTCAATATTGAAATAAGCAACATGTGATACACCCACACAATTAATTACTACTGAGTAGCAAGTCCAACTCACAAGGGTACATGCTATATGATACCTATACATGGCATCTGTGAAGACAAAATCACTCTAACATTGAAAGAGCGTTTGCTAGAGGATGTAGAGAGACAGTGATTCCAATGAGGCATGAGCAAAATTTTTTTCATATTTTATAAATGTACAATATCTTGATTGTAGTAGTTTATATAACTATTTGATCTGTCAAAACTTGCCAAACTGGGCATGAAAAAGGATGTTATCTATTGTATGTAAATTGTATCTTAATTTATAAGATCAAAACACATAAAGTTTATTTTACTATGTTTACAGAATAATGAAAATATTTAAAAAACACAATAATAGCATTTGGCAAAGTTCAACATCTATGAAAGATTTTTAAAAACCTCTTAGCCTGGTATAATCAGAAAAGAACTTCCTTAATCTAATGAAGAGCATCTACATAAACCTTTGACAAATATCAGATTTAATGGTGAACTATTATAATCAGTAAAAGAAATGTTTAATTGCTAGAAAAGTAGAAATAAATCTGTCACAATTTGCATTTAACATGATGTATACATAGAAAACCTAAAGAAACTATGAAATTTGATAAATGATCTAGAAAGATTTTAAGTTATAGTGTAAATACAGACTTCAATTTCATTTTTATATGCTACTCACAAATATATAGAAATAACAAATTTCAGAAATATATACAGTTTACAAGATCATCAAAAAATCTCAAATATCTACCAATGACTAATAAATGATTGTAAAACCTCTAGACTGAATAATTCAAATTACTATCAAAAAGGAAAATTTCTAAATAATTGGAGAAATACATCATTTTCAGGTAATGGAGTACTCAATATTGCTAAGAGGTCAAATCTCCACTCATTGATTTACAGTCAGTGAACTCCCATTAAAACAATCATAACTATTTTATTTTTTGCATGCAAAAATTAGCCAATCATAAAATTTATATGGAAATTTGCAAGGCCCAGATATCCAACACAATCTTGGGGAAAAATAAACCATGAACAATTACATACAAGACACAATCTTTATTTTAAATGACGCCAATTAAAGCTGCAAAAAATATAGCAAAGTGAAGAATAGAATAGACTCTACAGATGCTGTTCTACACATATATGATACACTGAAGTGCAGGAGAGAATGAATAGCCTTTTTATAAAACGATGCTGGGAAAATTGAATTTCTACCCCAACTGGACATCTTACATAAAAGTCTATTTCAAGTGAATTATAAACATAAATGTACAAGGTAAAACAATAAAGCTTTTAGACTAAAACATAAGAAAATATTTTTATGACCTCAGGTTGTCAAAGAGTCCTTGCAGAGAACATGAAATGCTAACAACAACAACAAAAAATGTAAAAGATCAATGGAACCTTGTTAAAACTAAGAATTTCTTCTCATCAAAAGGCAACATTAAAAAGAATAGAAAGTCACAGATTGAGAGAATATATTTTTACAACAGAGAACTTGCATTTAGAATATAAAAAGAAATCCTACGAATCAATATTTAGGAGTGTAACCGATAAGAGAACTTTATGAAACAGGACACATAAATAGCCAGTGGACACATTAAGAAAGAGGTTCTCAACATAATTAATCATTATGGAAATGGAAATTCAAACCAAAATGAAGTACTTCAAATTCCAGCCATGATGAAATAATTGAGACAGCTTTGTGTTCCCATTTTAACTAACTAGAAATCTGGGAAAATATATAAAACAACTATTTTCAACCATTGGACAACACACAGCATAAGAATGTGATCCCTGAGAAGAGGAGAATATTAAGAGAAAACACTAAACTCTCCTCGGCTTTCTACAGAACGGCAATTTCCAGACCACAGTGCAGGGCAGGGAGAGCCCAAATGAGACACACCATAAAGAAACATAGGAGAGCGTGAGGCATCTGGGATTTGTGGACAGAGTACCAGAAAGGAAACAACCATGCAGAGAAAGACCTCCAGAAATCCTCGTAAGGTTCCCTTGACTCTATAGTTGAATGCTAAATTCTGCAAGTTTAGGGTGAAGCTGCGCAAGACTGAGCAGAAAGTTTAAATAGTCCAACATCTAACACAGCCTGGGAGAAATATTAAGCAGCCCAAATGGAGAGACCTCATGGAACACCTGGGTCATTCAGCAGAGACATGTCAGAGTTTAGGAATAGGGCAAATCTAGCCTTGGAACAGCATTTCTCAACCTTGTTACTATTGATACAGCTACTTCAAAAATGTGTTTGGCATTGGATTATAAGGCTGCATAAATATTTACCATATAACCCAAATATTCCATTTCTAGCTATTGATTTACCCATGAAAAGTGAAAGAAGGCAACACAAAAATGTGTATAAGTTCGTAGAAACATAATTTATAATGGTTCAAAACTATAAATGACCCCAATGTTTATCAACAATTAAAGGAATAAACACATTGCAGTATATCCTTACAATGGAATGTGACTCAGCAATAAAAATGAATGAACTATTGACATACACAAGAGGGATAGATATCAAAAATTTCCTGAAAGAAGAGGAATGAAAGCTTATATACTTCATGATTTCATTTTATGTAAAACTGCAGTAGAGACTCACCTATAGTCACAGAAAATGGGGCAGTGACCTATGGCCAAAGTAAGGGGGTGACTAGAAAGACCATGGGGAAATTTGGGGGGTTACAGAAATGTTTTATTTCTTGATTGTGGTGGTTACATAGATAAATGCATTTATTTAAAATGATCGAACTCTGTACTTAAAATGAGTGAAATCTGTTTTATGTTAATAATACTTCAAATTAATTAAAAAAATAGGTCCTTCCTACCAACCCATCAGAAAGGCTAAATTTATTAAAGAAACAGAACTCTCAAGCACTGTTGGTAGGAGTATAAATGATGCATTGGAAATATTTCATAGTACTTGCCGAAACTGAACAAAGACATAGCCTATACTTTCATTTCTAGGTAGTCAACAAAAACATCTATGTATATTCATATAAATTTGTCTATAACAATGCTGATAGCAGCAGCACTTGAGGAACTCAGATACCCATCAATAGTAGGACGAATAATAAGTTGATATGAAATGAAATCTGTACAGTAGATTTCTAGGGTATTTTGCCACAGCAAAATACCACAGACTGGATGGTTTAAATATAAATTTATTTTCACACAATCTGAAGGATAGAGTCCAAGATCAAGGTGTCAGCAGCGTTGATTTCTTGTGAGGTCTCAGCATGGCATGCAGATGGCAACCTTCTCCCTATGCCTTTATATGGTTTATCTCTGTGCATGCCTATGTCCTAAGCTCATTTTAAAAGGACACTGGTCATACTGGATTAATTCCCACCTAAATGACCTCATTTTAACTTAATTATCTCTTTAAAGACCTTAAGTCCAAATACAGTCACATTCTGAAGTACTAGGGGTTAGGACTTTAACATATGATTTTTGTGTCACACAATTCATCCCCTAACAAGGATGTAGATATCTTTTTGGGGGGAAGCATTGTTTAGCCTATCACTGCCTCTACTGTACGTAATGAATTAACCACTCTCCTGTGCATCTAGAATGGCACTAGGATATACCATCCTTGAGAGAATCAAGGAAATAGACATTCACATCATGGATGAAGGTGGTTAAAAGGTACAAATTTCTAGTTATAAACTAAGTCCTGAGAATATAATGTACAGACAGCATGGTGACTAATGATACTGTATTGTATATTTGAAAGTTGCGAAGAGAATAGATCTTAAAAGTTTTCATCGCAAGAAACCAAGTGTAACTATGTCTGGTGATGGATAAAAAATAATAATTCTGTGTTCTGTGGTTTAGATTTTAAGATACAGAAAGGAAAAGTCTGACAGATGTCACGGCAAAAAGTCATTCTTTTAAGAGTAAACACTTGTGAGAATTTGCATTTTCTGTGCCAGGCACACTTTTAAGTGCTTTATGTGTATTAACATATCTAAACCTCACAAGGACCCTAATATCACTCCTACTTTTCACATGAGGAAACTGAGGATCAAAGAGATAAAACTAGTTATGTAAGGAAGCAGAACTAGTAAATGGAAGAGGCAGGATTTAAACCCAGGAAGTCTGGCTCTTAACCAGCATACAATTGACACCTACATATACCCAAAGTCCCAAAAGATTGATTTGCCTGACGCAATTGTCTGAGGTTGCATTTGATCAAGACTGTATTTCCCAAGCAATTCCTGTTTAACACAAAAATAACAATTCTATCTGTGCTGATTACATTTTCAAAACAAGATAAAGCTGCTGCATCTTCTAAGGTATCCTGAGAATACAATACCATTTCAACATTTTCCTAGCATCTGTCTGAGTTATTTGATTGGACTCATTCTTTACCTTATTAAATATGACTTAAAATAAGCCAGTATTTGGTTGGGGTTTTGAATTGCTTTTTCTTTTCTTTTACAAAGATTTTATCTTTTCAGTGTTAGTGTATGGGAGAAAGATTTTACTGTAATTCTAGTTTATTATTACATTTATTTAAATTTCAACTGAGTTTAAATAACAGGAAATTTAATTTTTGCTCTTGATAGTATAATTGATGAATGGTATTACTTTATACTGAGGTTGGTATGATGGTCTGGCCAACTCCTATGGTTTGGATAGAAATAAACCACAAAGTATATTTGTACAAAGGAATCTAATGTTCAAAGCAAAAGGAATAATTTCTAGGATTCTAAGAATTAAAAATAAGCCCCACACAGATGGATTTGGGACAGTTCTGCTTTGCCAAAACCAGAAACAGAAGTAAAACTTCTTTTATTGTTCAATGGAAATACTAGACCAGACCACAAACCAGACAAAGTTTTGGTAGTATGAATAATATGGTAATACTTTGGGTTATTATTTAAATAGCTAACCTTTTTATCCTCTGATTTATCCTTTACATCTACACATATTTTAATGATTTCAGATGTGTGATAACAAATTAGCTTGAAGATTTTGCTGTCACTTTAATTCAGCTTTATTTTAAGTATTTGTTCCAATTTAATGCCTAATTTTTACAATTAGTACTTGAGTAGGGTTCATTTTCATTCTATGCAGTTCTTTATTGCTTTATGTCTAGACATACCACACATCTTCTGCAATAAACATTTGAGATTGACTTCTTAATGCTATTGAGATATTTACATCATTTACAATGTCTTAGTAATCCATTCATCATAATAATGCCAAGTAAAATTTATGGTCCTGGTGCTACTCCTGGTGACAACATCATGAAAAGAAGATTAACTATAAGAAATCCGTTGGTAGCAAAGCAGGTAAGACTGTTTTCAGTCCAGAAAATAGTCTGGCACGTTTGTGATTCTATTGTGGTCTTTTCTGTAATCGCTGCCATATAGAAATTTCTTATCTTAATGCTACACAAGTATCTGAGAACAGTAATGTCTTGATCTCTATTTTTCCAATAGTTTTTTTTTCGTTTGTTTTAAAGCATTGAGGAAGACCATGAAAGATAATTTATAATGAAGAGCTGATTAAATCTAACTCCTGAAACTTTATGGAAAATTTGACTTAGATATTGGCATTTGGTATTTAAAACGTTGTGCTAAACAGTTGGTATTAATTTTTAAATCATTTGTAAGAAAAGATCACAAATTACTTGGCAACCTTTATTTATTCATTTTCAATTTATTTAAACTGAAAAAAAAATAGTCCACTCATTACTTGGCAAATTTTAAAGAATATTTGAAGTCTTTGTTTTCAATCTAGTTAATCTACTGGTATTCCTGTAACAATACATTCTGCTTAGAAAGTTCTAGTCTGTATTGTCCACACTAGGACTGAATTTCATCCAGAGAGATAAGTGAAAAAGCTACCTACTGCATTTATGCAAGTACAGAACTATCGCTTCCTACCCCTGTGACCCTGTTAAAAAAATAATATATATATATATATATATATATATATATATATATATATATATATATACACATATATGTATATGTATACATATAGAGAGAGAAATTATATATATACAGAATTATTGAAGCAGTTTTCATAGATTAGATTTTCATTTGCTGTAAATCTCACAATTCTATTTACAAAAGATACTCCATTATTCTAAATATCAATATTTGCATTTTAAAAGGATTATTTATTGGCTTGACAAAGGGAGGGTACGACAACATGAAATGGATTGAAAAAGCCTACAGGAGATGGTATACAACACAGAATAGAAGAGCTCTGGGACGCTTGAATATGAAATACAATTTCTGGTTCCGTAAGTTCCTCATTAAAAGAAAACTATAACAAGAAGAACGAAATGGCCTGGATTGATTTTGGGGGGATATAGTGCTCACTCAGAAAAGATGGAAAGGTTTTGAAATAAAATGATATTAAGAAAGTCTTTTCATTTGAGCTAATTTGCTATCTGATGATTTTCATCTACACCCAGGCATTGGAAATCATGAGTTGAGCAGAAAAATATGAGGTTACAAACTGTGGGATATTGAGTAGAATGTGTAAGCAGAACAAGAACAGATGTTGGAGCAACGATACAAGAGAAGCTTAAAAGTACATCTATATCTAGCACATCACAAAAACAGCGGGTGGATTTTATTCTTGGTGTTTGTGTATTGGTTTTTCATGAGAAACTTCCTGAAAGTGAAAAAAAAAGAAAGAAGAAAAGAAAGAAAGAAAAGAAAAGGCTTGATTGAAGTGGATCACATAAATTGTTTAAATTAGTAACTTTTTTATTGAAAGGCCCTCATTGGAATCTGGATATTGCACATAGTTAACAAATATGCATTTGTTTTGCTTTATAAGAAACCCTGTGCCAGACATGGTAAACTCAGAGATAAATGACATTTGGCCTCTTCTCTTGCTGAACTTGCATTCTGCTTTGGACCATGAGTCATCTAAGAGGCAATTGGAAGTAAGGTATCTCCTATGGGACGTTAGAAAAAAGATTAATCGCGGTTACCTCAGCTGGTGAGAAAAAGCTTTGTGGAGAAAATCAGACTTGACCTAGATCATAAAAAAATGGACAATATATAATAATAATAAATAATAATAACTCAAGCTATATAATGTGTTATGGGTTTGAAAGCACTTTACTTAGTTAGGCATTACCTCATTTATAGCTCACAATTGAAGAACAGTGAGCAAGCAAATTTGTCACAGGCAGGATGCTGTTAGGAGTACACAGAAGCTCTATCATTTGAAGGGAAACCCGGAGTGAGAAACAAAGTGTCTTAAGTCCCAGAAGCTCTGAGTTTGGACTGTGTATTCTAAGCTAGAGGTTTATTGGGCATGTGTGTGTATATGTATCTCCATAGATGATAGATGATAGACAGATAGCTTTTTAAAATGGGCTGAGCATTTTCTTTAGTTTAATTATTCAGATTTCTCTTTAAAGCTCAGGAAAAGATAGACTACTCAGAGTGTATCCTTGCACAATTGCCTGATCTGGAAAAGCATCTAGGACTCTTCTCATAACTGGCAATTCCAAGCTGGAAACACTTGATTTATATGATTTTATAGTTATTACAAATTCTCCCTTACACAGGGATCGTGTATATATAAAGGGTTTAGCTGTGGAAAATAAATGATCAAAATACTCTTGGGGGTGGATGGGTGGCTCAGTTGGTTAGAGCACATCCTCTCAACCACAATATTGCCGGTTCGACTCCCACAACGGATGGCGGGCTGCGTCCCCTGCAACAAAGATTGAACAATGGCAACTGGAGTTGGAGCTGAGCTGCACCCTCCACAACTAAGATTAAAAGGACAACAACTTGACTTGGAGCTGATGGGTCCTGGAAAAACACACTCTTCCCCAATAAAGTCCTGTTTCCCTTCTCCCAATAAAATCTTAAAAAAAAAAAAAAAAAAAATCCTCTAGGGCAAATAGAGTGTACATAATAAACAAATACTAAGGTTAAAAAAAAAGGATGAGAAGTTTGATATTCCTTCATCAAATGAGAAAATTGCACAGCCTTAATTCAAGCACTCTGCTTCAGAACTTATTTTATTCCAAAAATGCACAGTAAAAAAAATTTGCCAGCAGAGCTAGCAGAGTCAGTAAGAAATTAATGAAATGACCTCCACCTAGAATAAAATGAAGAAAAATAAATGGCATGTGTTAAGAGCCACAGATAATGACCTGAACTTTTCAACACTTGACAAGTATATATGACCCATAATAACAATCTCCAGTGAAGTAAGGGAAAGATTTTGTCTTCCATGAGACACAGGAGTCTGTGCCTTCCTTACTACGCAATTTTCAAAAACATTTTCCTTTGGGATATCACTTTACATTGAATAGATGATAAATACGATCCTGGACTTACAGGATACGATACCTTTCAGACTCCATAAAATGTGAACTCTAATCTTCAACCATGTTGCAAATGCTAATTACATTGTCCAAATAATATCCATGTGATGTCAATATAATTTATCATAAATAAATTTATGAAAGATTAAAGTATATGAAACTCAGTTACAGGAAATTTTGGCTATAAAAACCCATGAAAAAAAAAAAAAAAAGGTTGCTTTCACATAATTGAAAACTTCTGGATGAGTTCCAAGTAAAATCATCAATAGGATGTTAATCTTAAGTAAACATATCTGTACCTTTTATTAGGGAAAGGGGAATAAAAATGTATTAAGTAGACACCATGTTCTTGGTTATAGAAAACATTTTAGCTTTAGTAAGCCCTTTAGAAACTTTATTTCACAATCAGCTTTTAGGGGGAAATATATGTTCATATCCCTATTTTAAAGATGAGAAGTTTAAAATTCAGAGACATCCAATGGCTTGCTCAAGTTCAGGCAGCCCATCAGTGATACCAAATCAATGTTCTTTTCAGACATTGTGTTGCTTTCTTGTCCTTATTTTTTATTGTCTTCCTTATTCCTACCCTAACCAGACAACCAGGATCTTTACGTTGTTCCCATGATTCTCCCTTTCCAAAACATACCAGAAGTAAGGGTCTGTTAGGCTTCATTTCAGGAAGCAGTAAGTACACAGCTGCTCATTCTTAGTCATCTGTGCCTTTATAGGAAAACAGAGGATTTAACAGTTGACCACCAAAAAAGAAATAGGTACTGGAGAAATAAATATCTTCTAGTGGAATTTGATACATTGGTAATATGTCTTCAAAGAGGTTATTCTGATTTGTGGATAGGTATGGCTCATAACTCCTCAAATTACATTGTAACAGTTGCAATTATATAAGAATACCAGTGTGCTTTGCCTGCTATATGTAATCACAAAATTTGAGGGCTCTTTTTTGGAAGGTATAGTAACAAAACTGAAAACTAATTTAAAAAACGAAACGTTTTATGCAGTGATTTTTTTTTTTTTTTTTTTTTTACTGAATGCATTCACTTAACGTTTTCAGATTTGAAACTCAGCAGTGTCAGGCAGGTATTTCTATTTTCTCCACTGCAGGGAAAAAAAAAAAAAAAAAAAGCAAATAAACAACCAAAGCCCTCATGGTGAGGGAACTGCCCAGGTACCTACATGGTATGCAATAAGTCAGATTTCACTACTCTATTTCCAGGTCTTCCTGACTAGGGCATTTCTTAACCCTTTTAATCTTTTCCCTATTGCTGAAATAAAAAACAAGCAACAACAACAACAAAAATCCCACAGAAATTATTGCCCTCGTTTCTGCTTTTTGAGCCATTATTAAAATTCATGCTTTTTTGTGATTACTTATAAGGAATTGTTCTGATTTAATGACTACTTAAGACGCCAAAAAGACCACTGTAAAATATATTTAAGATACTTATATCTAAATTATACAGGGTAGTTATTGTTGTCTTGGTCTTCTGTTGAAGGACCAATCGGAGGGGTATTGAGTCCAAGTGAAATAATTTAGCTTAGATGTACATGTAAAATTCCAGACTGAAAATCTTGGGAGATTCAATACTTAAATTTTAAACAAAACTGCAATATCTTTTCCAGATTTCAGAATAGGGTTGTATACAAAAATAAATGACATTCTAGGGTCATTTTGCCATCTTTGGTAATCGGACTGATGATAATTATGATGTGGAATATAGAGTCTTTTTTAAAATTGTACTTTCTGTGCCCAGCACTTTGGTCAATATTTTATTAGAGGGAATTATTAACAGATATAGATATTCTTATCTCTCATTTGAATGGATAGAATGGAATCACTTATTTTACAAGGTATAATGAGGCTATTTTGTGCATATGAAACAATGGCAGGCCAATGGTTTCTTTCTGTACCTATTTCAACTCATTTTAATCATTGCCATGACTGCAGAGTCATTAAAGGCAGCTGACTGCATCGCCCACAGGAAAATTTCTCCAATTCAATAGCAGGATGTGTAGGTCTGATTTGTGAAAAAGTAAAGCTATTAGAGATTGAAATTTTTTAAAAAGATTAACTTTTGTATTAAAAAAAAAGAAAAAAGCTCACTGACTCTGGGAAAGGAGAAAGAAACTAAGAAAAATGAACTCCCATATATAGATTTCTTCCAAGACTGAACCTTTTCCACTATCTTTTTTATAGAAATTTTGTGGAGCAGTGACTGCAAGATTCATCCCTTTAGAAATGTAATATGTGTTGAATGGTAAGTTCAATAAAGCAAACTAGCATTGTCAGCTATATATAGCTATAATTCTTTTAGATTTTTAGTTATTTTGAGATTCAATTAGTTCTGCAGAATACCGTTAATAATTTTGATTTTTTCTAATTATGAAACAATATACAATAATTTGAAAATTACAAAATAAAGTAAATATAAGGAAAACAAAACTAATCCACTCCCCCACCATTAATATACACATATAACCATTTGAAACATTTAGGAGTTATACACACATACATGGATTGTATGGTCTCTAAATATATGATGTTATTTTATTAATTAACATATCATTAAATGCTTTAATAGAACATTTTTCAAAGTCTGAATCTTGTTTTCTTTGACTTTATTATAAATTAATTAAATATTACTACATTTTTGAGAATCTATATTTACTGTATACTTTTTAAAAAATAATAAACGCACATGTGATCTCTGTTAAATTCTATAAATGTAGAAGAAAATAAAATGTAACTCATATATTATGGAAGGGAATGATTACCTGTCTGGAAAATTCATGAAGGTGGTTAGGGAAATGTCCACTCTAAACATCAGAAACACCCGCCAAGATCAGAGAGCACCACGATTGGCTCTCCATGTGTGAGTCAGAGAAATGAGGGCTTTGCTCTCCCTTAATCCAAGCCTGAGGAATCAGAACTACAGTTAATAATATGGGAGTAGAGGTGCTGGGTGGAAGGAGGACAAACTAGTCATACTCTGCCTCAACCTGCAGGCTTCCAATTAATGTCAGCCCTGAGCTCGGGAGGGTTAAATGGAATAAAAGTCCATGTTTTCATAATCATGTGAAATAGGTAATTTTAAATCATGAAATGAAAAGTACTTTAAAGTGACCTGGGAAATATTTGTATTACATAAAGTATTACCAAGATTTTGTAAACTGAAATTCCTTCAAAATAAAAAGTTAGAAAATGATAAATAAATAAATAAATAAATGAAACAAAGTTAGGGAGTCATCTGAATTCTTATCAATGAGGCAGGGTAAGAAGTACCTCACTCTTTTAATCTAAAAGTAGATTTAAAAGGACCATGAGAGAAAAAAAATATGGTGGCTCTGTGATTAAATCTCTTGAATTATGTTTGTTCAATAAGATAGCTCATATAGATAAATAAGTACGTAGATAAATAGATACACAAAGGACAGAGAGAATATAAGGATATATATCATATTATATTTTCTTTTTCCTTTCTCTTCTGTTTTACCTTCTCATCTCTATGCCTTCTCATTCTCTAACTGAAGGGGGCAAAGTGTGGGTGGGAGGAGAGGACTACAAGGAAGAACGAAACAAAACATCAGAGCAACTATTGGTTGATATATAACTTTAGCTTCAACCCTCTCTTGTTGTAAAATCTGTTTTCAATATGTATGAATGATTAGTCGATGGATTTTCTACAAATCGGTATGTCTTAATGTAATCAAGGTTCCAAGTTTTTCAGAAATAATTGATTTTCAAATGTACTCATATGCCATATACTGTGATTGACATTAGAGCAATGGCTATATTTGTACAGCGGGATTCTTCTAAGCCCCATACAAAAAGTCACTAATTTAATCTTACTCTATGAAGGGAAAATGCAATGTCATTCTGTTAAACAAACTGATAAGAAAATAGAGCACAAAACAAGGATCACGCTGTTTTTCACATTTCTGCATATTTAAAGCTTCATGTCCAACCCCATTTGTAAATAAAAATTATGAAAAAGATCCACATGTTGGTCCTCAAAGCCACAAAAGCAATATTGTAGAGGGGCATGAATGAAGATTATCATTGTTCTAATGATAGATTAACCTACTGCCCTCTGGACATTCCAGGGAAACCAAAGATTATTTTTTTCAAATAGTTAAGCTGAGGCCTAATACACCATGTTGACTGTGAAAGATAATTATTTATTCTTCAAACACTTCTGCAGATAGAACTCCTTAGGTAAAACTGCTACAAACAATGCTCCCTCTCAAGGACAGACTTAGAGGGTCGGTCTGTCCTCTCAATATTGTCTATACTGCTAGGATAACACTTATCACGCTAGGTTAGCATTAACTGTATACAGTGTGTTTAATATGACTTGGAAATGGTTTTGAAATTCCGGTGATAAGTGATTTGCAATTTAAAGGATGAATAGGCATTATCTGGGTGGGAATAAAGGAAGAAAGACAATTTTAGTTTAGATGGTACAGAAGTTGGAGAAGTACAGAGTATTAAAGGAAAGAGGTAATCAGGAAAAGTCATGACTTTCCAGGTGGGTAGGTAATATGAGAAAACTTACGATCACATTGTGGAGGGCTTTGGCGCAGGACAACTGCCTATATCTTTAATCTCAAATATGATGCAGAACCCACTGAGGGTTTCAGAAAGAATACATGGCTAAATTTGTTTTAATATTACAAAGATTGTTGTACTGAACAAAAAATGCCAGAAATTGATAACCAGCGGCCTTCTGCCTTAGGGAATTGTTTGGTCAATGATGTATTTTAAAAGATAATGTAACTAGGCAGTCACTATGGTGGAACACCACACAAACAACTTAGAAAGTGCTTTCGTCAGGGTCTTCTGTTTCCCACTGGCCCCTATAAATGCAGTTTGTGACCCTTAATGAAGATGATGTAGAGTGGGGAACAGACTGGTGCATCTATGTCTCAGCTCCACTACCGTAATGGCTGTGGATCCTTCACAGTGTCCTCACTTGTGAATGGGGGTGAAAATATTACCTACCTCATGGAGTTCCTCTGAAGGGTAAATGATGTAATGCATATAAATAAGTTAGCACAGCGCCTGGCATATAATAAGTGCCTAATAAAAAGTAACTACTGTTATTATTATAAACAGGTTTGTTAGGAAGTCTGTAAAAATAATCCACACCAGAGATGCTGAGTGCTTAGCGACATGAATTGTGGTGACATTTCTGAAATTATAATCAATACAATTCTATTTAGACATAAAATTAAGGAAAAGCAAAAAACACATTGGTTTAGTTAGATTGTGTTTATGGTTCAAAGACTACAATGGTGGATGGATAATCAGTCAAGTTATCTTCTAGAAGAGGATCTCCCTGTGCTCTATAAAATCATGGTATACATTAACTGTTCTTCTCTATACACAAGGCTGTCTGCTGCATGTAATATGATGTAATATTGTGACCTATTCTCTGCCTATGAGGACCATGGATGTATTTTGCCTGAAATCTTATAGCAGAACCTTGCACTGCAGATCCAAACAGCTGCATTTTATATCTGTGTTCAGGCATGATGAGCTTTTTTTTTTTTTTTTTTTTTTTCCACTTTCATCACATGTCAGATATCTTTGAGACTAGAAGATGACATATGGTTCTACACTTTAGGAGGAGGGAAAAGTTAGCATTTTCTGCTACCTAGGCCTTCAATTAAGTTTGTTGTTCTTGGTCCAAGTTATCTTGGATAAGAGCAAAATCCCTAGCACAGGCCATATCTCCCCAATGTTATTATTTTTTTAATTCCCATGTTAATGATGCTGGACAATGGGGACTAAGAAGAGGTGGAAGATGGACTTTCCATGACTACAGAGGCAATCAACTACCTACAGTTTTCATCAACTGCCATTTGTTAATTGTAGCATGATTAATTTCCATTTTTTATTTTCTCTAGGAAACATGAGTCTGTTAAAATAATTTCATGACCCAGATACCTGTCAAATTCCCACTCCCCTTCTATGAATAGGCAGAAAGTACATAGCTTTGAAATTAGTCCCATTCTGTAAATAGAAAAGTGAAGTAAATGCTGTCATTTTGATGTTCCTATACAATTCCTAACCTCACAGAGTAAAAGTACAAAGGAGAGCTGCACATGATGGTGTATGATAATTATGATTTGATTCCCTAGTACTAACTTTCAGGTGTAGGCTCATAGACATTGTCATATAAATAAGTATTTAAACATAAAGAGGACACTTAATGCAGTATCTGATTAAGACATTATAAGATTCAGAGGGTTACCAAATTAGAAAAAAACATATTAAATTTTAAGATGAGAGACTATTTTGGAATTTATAATTTTCTCAAATGTCTGAATAAATCTCAGGGTGAGATATAACGGGAAAACTGTATGGCTACTTATACTTGTTTAAGGAAGAACAAGTATCCATTGACTCAGACCAATTTAGATGATAAATGAAGAACACAAAGCTGAGGTATGAGGATTTCTTCCTCAATTACTTGTTTTTGTTTCTCACAATCTTTAATATAATTGCTTCATATTTTCCATTTATTTTATGGGTGGATAGTTGTAGCTACTTCAGGGTTATTATACATGTAATTCATGTGGGTGGGGACATTTTCCTATGCCGTGGCCATTGCAGACATTATTAATCAATCATTGTATTCATTCACACAGGGATTGATTTTGACCTCAGAATTTTTCTCACCAGAGAGTGACCAGCTGCCATTACCAATTAAGCAAAGTTGGTTCAATAGGTGAAACGCAGCTTTCATTCCTTTCTTTCGTTTATCAAGTCCAGGAGAAGACAGCAAAAGTTAGCATTCTTCTGTATGGACAAAATCTCAGCCAAAGGCTTGTAAAGTTCTTGAGTTCTAATTCTTTGAGGCCTAAGATGTATTTCCTATCAGTTCAGCATCCTGCATAATCTCAGTATCGACCCATAGCATGATTTTTGTGTGAGAAAGTATTGATTCTGTGACACCTGTTCTCAGAGGTATTACAGGCTGATACCATTTATACACTCATTTGTTGGCACATTGTGGAAATACTGAATGATCATTTCACATACAAGAAACCAAAGCAACTTTTTTGCCTGAGCCAGGGAGGGATCATTCAAACTAACATACTGAGAAAGTAAATCTATCCATTTATCAATATGTACTGAAGAAAAAACGTAACAGACATTTCCAGAGAAAATAAGAGGATGAAAAGGTAGTAGGGAATTGGTAACAGGAAGAGTAGGTGATGCTCCATATCAATGATCAAGTAATAGTTAGACAAAGATACTGAGAAATCTTTATATAATTTCAGGAAACCTATAAAGGTGGCCTATGACAGGAAAACTGGAAAGAAATAGACTCATAATCTCTGTCCAGTCTAACATTGTCTCAATCCTGGCTTTCTAGCTCCCATTGAATGTTATAGTCACATGGAAATGAAGCTACTCTTGATGTGCATACTAACATCATCAGGAAAGATGCCTGTATTAGTTTTCTATAGCTGCTTCACAAATTACCACAGACTCAGCAGCTTAAAGTCACACAGATTGATTAACTCAAGGTCTCTGTGCCTCTGAGTATGGGTTAGCTACATTGTTTGTTCAGCATCTCACTGGGCTGTAATGAAGACATAAACCAGGCAAAATGTGAGGCTTGGAGTCCTCCTCCAAGATCCCTCCCTGGTTGTTGGAATTCATCTCCTTTCCCCAGTATGACTGAGGCCCCTGAATCCTGGCTAGCTGTCAGTCAGAGACCAGTCTTAGCTCCTAAAGACTACCCACAATTCCTTACCATGTGGGCACTGTACATAGTTCGCAACATGGATATTTATTTTCTTCCAGGCCAGCAGGAGTTTCTTCCCCTGCAACCAGCAGAGACATCCCTCTGCTTTTAAAGGGCTTAGCTCATTGAGTCAGGCTGCACCAGGATAGTCATAAAAGTGATATCTCATCACATTCACAGGTTCTGCTCTCACTCAAGAAGTTTGTGCAGACTGTACACACCAGGGGAGAGGAACCATGAGGGATAGCTAAGCATCCCGACGACCACATTGACCAGGATAATTTAAAGGATGATTAAACAAAGGTATAATAATATTCCCAAATGAAAGTGGCTTCAAGTATTAGAGCTAATACCTTGTATTTATGGAAAATGTCAATAAGTAGTCACTTTCAGTTTCGGGAAACACTGAGTGTTGCTGTTTATCAGGCTATCAGCTTTGTCTCCGTGAACTTAGCTTGACCATCCTTAGTCTCCATCCCCTCATTTATTAACTTGGGATTTAATAATGAGTATCTGACAGAGTCGTTCCCAGCAACAAATACCAGATTTTCTTTATAAAGGATTTTGCAAATCATAAGAAATAAAACAAATGTAAGTGATTATTATAATTACTCACTGAAGTAATTATGTCTTACTGAAGCCCAAAATGGCTGTCTATTTTGGGTTATGTTAATCTATGGAAATGTGTAGCTTTACTTTTTAATTTAAGGAATGATGTTATGATGTGTGGTATTGTGTATGCTTTTTTTTCCTTCTTTTTCCTTTTTTTTCCTCCCCTCCTCTTCCCTGTCCCTCTCCTCCTCCTCCTTATTTTTAATTTAGAAATTACAAGGTGCTTCTTTGTAATTACTCTGAAACACACATTTCCAGCTTTAAAGCACACATTTCCAGGAGGAGCATTTGTACATCAAAGGATATTCTTCTTCAATAATTCATCTAATTAAATTAAAGCTGTTTCAGAGCACCTTTAAGAGTCTGGAACTTTTTTGATATTGTGTTAGTTGATTATAATTGAATCTCTCCAAAAGGACTTTTCCAAAACACATGGTAAGTGGGCAAAATGTTGCATGAGAGTTTGTGTGCATATTCATTTTTATGACATTAAGAAAATAAAATAAAATAAACATAGGAATAAAATCCTTTCATAAACTCTAAAGGAAAGAGCCTCCTTTATAATAATATATATATATATATATATATATATATATATATATATATATATATATATATTTGATTATAAACATGAAAAGCAAAACAAACTTCCAGAGCCTATCTTAGCTGTTATCTCTGTATTAGAGGTAGGCCTGATAATACATGCCTTGCCTCCCCAAAGGATCAGAAGAAAGAGAGAGGAATAGGTCCTGAACATCACAGACCAAATGATAATCAGTAAAATGGAGTCTCACTGAACCAATGTTCCCTGAGGGTAATATATAACATTGAGAAAGTTGACAAATACAGTTCAAGGAGATATATTCGATAGAACAGCAAAAGTACATAATTATTAGATTTTACACAATGGTGAGAGTTCTAAGGATATTTTCTGACATCTCATTTTTTTTTTTTGCATTAAATTCCAATACCTACATCTGAGTTTAGATGTAATGTCTCATCAACTTAGCAAAACCCTGTCTTATTTATTTACCCTGTCTTATTCTAGCTCTCTCTAGAAACCTAATTTAAAAAATCCCCACAATTATATTATTCTATGGGCTTTCAAAATCTACAATTGCAATGACTTTTCAGAAAGAATAAATTTAAAAATGTAATTGTGTATTGTCTTGTAAACCCCATCAATTCAATTGCATAGGTGCCCTATAAGAGTAGGTAATAAGGAAAGTTAGATGAATTTTTTGACCTTTTAGACTAATTAATTTATTTAAAATAGATAAAAAGTTTTAACAAAGGACAAAGGATAATAGAATTTCTTATTCTTTTATACCTGTACCAGGTGTAAAACTTTAAACATTTACAGTCTTTAGTCTCCATTGAATAATAACTTTGTTACTAAAATGAATAAAAACCTAGCAAAGTAAACCAAAGTGCTTAAAGATAACAAAATAGGAATGTTCTATTAGTTTTTTTGTTTGTTTGTTTTTTCCTGTCAACTGACCTTAAATCGAGAGAGAGAGAGAGAGAGAGAGAGAGAGAGATCTATAATAACCTAATTGGGCATGGAATGAGAGTAGAGTCTGACTAAAAATACATAATGAATTTATGTTGCCTTAATTTTATGAGTCAAGCACTTATGTAGAATTTATAAACAAAAAAGATATGACAAAAGATAATGACCAGAAGTTGGAGAAAGATGGGGGCAAGGAAAAAGATCAGCAATATTATCAAGGGCCTCAGAAAAAAATACGGTATAATTACTTCAAAATAAATAACACTTGTAATATGGTATTGCTAGGAAAAACATAGGTTCTTTTTTGATGGTCATGATCAATGCAATATTTTTGCATCACATTTTTGCAATCACATTTTTCATGGTCATGATCAATGCAATTTTTTCCTAATGGCGTTTATAATTATGAGCAGAACAATCTATCATTAATGTCTCATCAAACATACCTCTAGTCTTTGTATACTAGTTTATGTGCTCAAAACATGAGTTATACATTGTAAATATTGATACAAATTATTGTAAAACTTCTCAAGCTGGACAAGAAATGTTTGCCCAAGTATACACATTTTAAGGAAATTTTTCATAGTAGGTCACAAAATGCTCCTTTCAGAGGAGTTTGTTTATTATGTCCAATGGATTGAGTATAATTCAGTATTTTTGTCAATCTATAGATTGACGATTATGAACACAACCTGTTCACCTATTAAATCAGTATCCCTGTGTCAATAAAAGTGTATATTATATGAAGCCATTAATATTTCCATATTTGACTTTCCGTTTACCATGCAAGCCATACATCCATATTTTCCATCCTTGTCTATGATTTTCTCTAGAGAAAAATGGAATCAGGACATTAAGCCAAGGTAAGTAAAGGTGTTTTGACTGTAATAACTAAACTCTGTCTATAAAATTATCTACACACAGCAAACTACAGACAATAGAAAACTTAAATCATGTGCTTATGTTTCATTCCTGTCCATGAAATCCCCACACAGGTCCAGGGAAATAATTTAACAATGCTGCAAAGTGGTCGTGGTTCTTATTCATGAAGATTTTTTTTTTTTAAGTTAAATGGTGTCTAGGCTTTTCTCTAGGCCATTTTTTTTTGATGTCC
Source organism: Rhinolophus sinicus (assembly GCF_036562045.2). Classification (NCBI taxonomy): domain Eukaryota; kingdom Metazoa; phylum Chordata; class Mammalia; order Chiroptera; family Rhinolophidae; genus Rhinolophus; species Rhinolophus sinicus. The sequence continues at coordinate 17,798,088 of NC_133753.1, forward strand.
ATGGGCCTAAGCTAGAAATAATAAAAAATTATAAAGTGGAAAAAGGTAGTTTCAGGGCTCATTCTTTCTTTCAGTACTTTGTGTCCAAAATCTGCTGGGACTGATTTGATGAGGTAAGGGGTTAGGGATAAGAGGTAAATAAGCAATCTTTCTTAACATATGGAGGCAGCATCCTTCAAAGTGGCAGAGGATATGGATACTTATTCATATTGAAGAAATAAACAACATCATTCAGCAAGTTTCACCACTGAATTGGAAAAAGCATCATCAACAACCAATTGAGAAAAAGGATACAACCTCCAAAAACACACTTAAAGATGATGACCAGGAAAATAACAATGCATGCAAATACAATAAAGAGATTCTACAGAAGTCTTACTTAAGAATTGACAACAACAAAAAAAGAATTGACAAAACTCTGCCATCTCTCAGAATGCCACTTGCTATCAAGACTAAACAAAAACTAAACAGATAAAAACTGAGTTAGAGAAATGATCCATAGTCTGACCAATCCTCCCAGAAAAAATATATATAGAGAGAGAGAGATATATAGATATAGATATAGATATAGATATAGATATAGATATAGATATAGATATCACCTTCCAAATGGAGAGAAGTAAAAACAAATTTTGTAGAAAGGGGACTGGACAGAGCATGTTGAAATACATTAAATGAAGAAAAATTAAAAGTTTATATATTTAGAAGAGTATTGTTTCAACTAAACGTTCTTGTTCTACAACACAAAAAGTAGCAGATTCTTATTCTACAACTTTGTTCAGATGCTCATTTTCTAACATTTTGATTGATCATAACTGTTTCCAGTGGTCAGAGGCCATTTTGTTTTTCCTCTGTAAACTATAGAATGGGAGCCTAATATATTGGAAGAAAGGAAGAAGGGACAAAGGAGGAAGGGGCAAAGGAGGGAAAAGAGACAGGAAGGAACGAGACCAAAAGAATCCTTGTAGAAACACAAGGACAAACAATTAAGTTTGCGAACTCAACCTAGAAAAAGTGCCACATACCTCATTATTGAATATCACTACAGTCACCTTCGAAGTACTCCCCTTGGGAAGCTATGCACCAATGCCAGAGAATAGTCCACCCTTCAAAGCAATTTTGGAACTCTTTTTCTGGAATGGCCATCAGAGCTCTCATCATATTACCCTTGATGTCCTGAATGTCATCAAAATGTCTTTCTTTCAATATTTCCTTTGTTTTCAGGTAAAGAAAGAAGTCACTGGGGGCCAGATCAGGTGAGTAGGGAGGATGTTCCAATACAGCTATTAGTTTGCTGGCTAAAAACTCCCTCACAGACAGTGCCGTGTGAGCTGGTGGATTGTCATGATGCCAGAGCCATGAATTGTTGGCGAAAAGCTCAGGTTGTCTAACTTTTTCACACAGCCTTTTCGGCACTTCCAAATATAATAGTAAACTTGGTTAACTGTTTGTCCAGTTAGTACAAATTCATAATGAATAATCCCTCTGATAGCAAAAAAGTTTAGCGACATTGTTGCAACAAGTTTGTGAACTTAATCATCAGACCTTGTACTTCCTTCAATTTGACTTTCTCTTATATTCAAATCAAACTAAATGTTTCATTAAAATAGTATTTATAATATGGTCTCTTTTAAAATCATGTCTAGCCATTTTTTTTCTATTTGTACTTCTAACTGTATATACACATAAAATTATGCCTAAAAAAAGATACTAGCATAATCTAACAATAGTAATTTCCAGAATTAAAAGTGTTTTCTTTTACATTTAATTTTTTTGCAGACTTTCATGTCTTTATAATAGGCATGTATTATGTTTCACTAAACAATAAAGTTATTTTTCAAGACATACTGAACCAAAGATGCATAGATGACAGATGAGAACAGTAATAGAGTCTTAGCAGTAAAAGTAAGGATGGTTACTATTTCCTTCATTATAAGGACATTCCATAAAAGAAAAAGGAAAGAAAAATCCCTGAGATATAGAAGGAAATACTGTGAAACATAAAGACAACCAATGTGTCTGGAGAGTGAAAAACAGCAGTTAGGTCATATAAAGTGCTTTGTCGATGGTAAGGATTTTTAATTTAATCTAGGTACAATGGAAAACCATTGGAAGCAGGAGAGTTACGTGAATTCTGTATTTTTGACCTGAGTAACTGATGATGTCATTTATTTTGCAAAGAAAACTTTGTGGTGAATATATTGGATGGGAAGAATGTTGGAGCATGTTTTAGACGGGCTAAATTTGAAAGTAGTATAGTTCCTAAGTGGAGCTATCAAGAAGATATTTGAATATGTGTCTGGATTATAAGGAAGAAGCATAGGTGCTAGATATAAATTGAGAATCATAAACCTAGAGATTGGCCTTTGAAACCATAGAATTCGATAACATTTCCTAGACAGTGGGTGTAAAATGAGAAGAGGATTCAGAACAGAGACCAGGAACACTGCAAGATGTAGAGATCTGGCAGAGGAATAGGAGCCCAAAAAGAAAATATTTAGGAGTGTTCAGCAAGGCAGGAGGAAAGCATAAGTGTCTATATGCACAGAAGCCTAGAGGACAACACATATGTGGAAGTGGGGGACTGTTCAATAGCATAAAATATTTCTGAGCGTTCAATAAGATGAAGGAAACTTAGTTTTCACAAGCTTTTATTCCTAGTGACACTGGTCACTTCCTGTGGTGCAGTGGGATAAAAGCCCAATTGGAAAGAGTTGAGAGAGAACGGGAGGAGACAGAGGAGAGACAGCCAGCACAGACAATTCTTTGGGAGAGTTTTCCTATGAATCGGAAGCAAACAGTTTCTGCTGCTGATTAGAGAAATATGTAGAGTCAAAATATCATGACAGGATAAATGTGATAGAGATTTCAAGTTAGCGCAAATAACCCAATAGAGAGAGAGAAAATGTTAAAGCAGGAGATATAGGAGCTAATTTCAGGAATAACATTCTTGAAAATTTGAAAAGAGGTGGAAAATAGAGCAGTACAAATGGAAGATTCCACTTAGAGAGCAGAAAGGATATATCCATTGCAGCAAGAGGGAAGTCAATATAGGTACATACAGGTTTATGGAGTTGGTGAAATTGTGGAAGTTCTCATATGGATATTCTTAATAAAAGATGTTGCACTGCCACCAGCTCCAAATTGTGACAGGGGAAAGAATGAGAAAGATTTAAGAAGAGAGGAGTTGTAAAAGAGCCCTCTCTGACAATAAGAAAATGAATTTACCAGGCAAGTAGTATAGGATTGCCTGGCACTTCTTAATATCCTTTTGAGTTTTGTGTTTATAAATTTGAAATGAATCCAGCCATCAGAGTATTTTTATTTTGTTCCCCAATGTTCTGATGCTTTAGGTGGTTGCATAATGGGTTTGTCATGCAAGAACTTCTTGGGAGAGAAAAAGGTTAAATTAATTTTCAAGCAAGTGTATCTGATACTAAAATATGGAATCTGGTTTGAGTAAAGATATGAAGACCAGGGGAGAAAAAGCATGATAGATAACAAGGCTTAGGGTAAATGGATTGCAAGTCTCCATGAAGTTAGTGCCTGAGTAGGCAGTAAGTGAGCTGGAGGAAAAAGATAAAATACATAAAGAGTGGAGTGTTGGAAACAAATTTTGTAGGCTTTGCAGGTCTGGGGATGACTTAGGATAAAATCCGTGTGAGTGGGTGATTGCAGTTGAGTGTAAAGAATATTATTGATGGAAAATAAAAATCAAGGAATGGGAAGACCATGCTATAAAAAGCCACATATGAAGTGATAAAGTTATTTTCTATTAAAAAAAAAGATACTTTATAAATCAACGGCTACTGAACAATTTTCTTCCCCAACACAACTAAGAGGTATAACACACCATCATAAATCATATTATACAGATTCTCAGGGAAGGGATGCATTTGGGGCTGTGGTCCCTCGGAAGATTGCTTTTGTAACATTGTGAGAAACAAGTAAGACACTTAACATTTGGAAAAGCGCTCTCCCCCAACAGGCTTTCCTCTGAACCATTCCCAGTAAACATTACTAACCCCTGCTTTTATCATCTAATTTCCTTAAACTAAAATGTATGGATAATATTCCTGTATTATGGAAATTTAAAATTATGAGATTTCCTCACAGTTTAGCACAATACAAGATTTGCTGTCTTCCAAAAGGGCAGTGATCAAGGTTAATACCACTCCACACATGGGCAATAATATTGGTGAAGTTCCAGTGCAATATCTAGAGTATTTCCATGGCAGATTTCGCACTGAAAGCGCCATACAGAAGATCTATGTAAGAATAGATCAATACCATACACATAAGTGCTTGAGCCTCGGCTCATTTGTCTGGAGATTAAATTAGGTTTGATGCAGGAAGGGGAAAAGTGATTTGCTTTGAACAAATGAATCACTTGGTTTTGATGTCAAACTATAATGCCATTTGATCCTCAGGGTCTGAGATACCATTTTCATATACCATCCCAATTAAAGAGCTGAAGAACCTGAGACTTAAAATAGATAAATGATTGTTTCAGGTGACAGTGATTAAGTAATAGACCTGGAATTTGGACTCACACTTTCTGACTCCCTAACTCACTGTGCTTGCTACAATATGACATACTTTTCTGGTCACAAAGGTTATGGTTTTACTCTTTCACGGTTTGGTTTTGAGACTTGTAAAACTGAGACTACTTCATGATAGGGTAGGGATTTCATTTTTTATAACGGCAGAATTTTCTGACATCTCAATAAAGTCTACTGATGAGTTGGTAAGCAGGAGAAACACTGCAATACCACAACTACCATACCTTAATCTTAATCTAAATGCATTTCTATTTCTTTAAGTTAGCTCATAAAGAAACCTGTAGATTGTTCTGTTTTTTTGGTTTTTTTTTTACTGACATAATGCTCTTTTATACTTCTCATTCTCCACACAATATCTTATCCTCATTCCCTAAATTATTTCATTCTTTAACGTAAGAAAAGATGTTATAATATGCCTCAGGTATTATAGCCTTATAATTTCAGTATTATGCACATCAATAAGCTTAATTAATATAAAATAAATGCATGAAGATAGTCATATATCCAAAAAAATGAAAAATTAATTATACTTTGTCTAGCCTGCAGCATTGCTTATAAATATTACAATAAGTTAGACATAGGTATTTCCTGATATATGTGTTTAACATGATAAATCTCATATGCAAAAATATCACTGGTTTAGATTTTTTTAAATGAACAAAAGAAGAAAGGACTTCTTTAATGGAACCATCCCTACAAATAATGAAAACTATTATAAAAAAATTTACTTCTGAAGACATCTCAAGGTAAAATTTTAATATATTCACTTGGACATGTTGTTCTACTGATGCCATCACTTTTTTATTTAAAAAATAAACTAGTAATATTTCCATATTCATGCCTATCTTCCTAGATTGTTAGATGTTAGTCATCCTTTTAACTATGGCTTCTGTAGCCACCTTGATATAACCCTCTCCAAGACAAAAATCTTGTGATGCTGAATTTATATTACTGACACCAAGTCTACATCCTGGTTGAGGTGGGGATGGCAGAGAACTAACATATAAACAACAGATCTATATCCCAGATATTTTACATATGCAAATTTATTTACTATTTAGTAGTCTTAGAAAGGGAAGATACAAGTGTCTCCATTTTACAGATAAAAAAATAGCGATCCCAGGGACATACAATTATCAGTGTTGGAGTCAAGTTTCAGTAACTCTCTTCCCTCCCCTCTAAAGACCATCGCCCCCATACATACTGTGCTGTGTCATTTCAAAACTCTCCAAATCTCTCTGGCAATGGAGAATTCATGTGCTTTCACTCCACTAAATCCTAAATCTCTCCAATTTTCCATGGTTTATTATTTCTGCTGATGTGAACTCATTTATTCTGTAAACTCCCAAAAGATGCTGCATTTTCTGCTTCCTATAAAATTCTTAGCACCCTACAGTGGATTGATCAACACATGCGGCTAACAGTCAGATAGATAATAATAACATGAGTATTAACATAAATGTTCTCTTTCTTTGCACATACAGATCAAACTTTCTGCAGCCTCGTTTTCACATTCCACCTGAGTCCACATGTCCTTAGAAACAACTCATTGGCATAATGTAGAATGTGTGTTCATGTGTGTGGAAAGATGGAGAACCCCATCCAGACAACTGTACAAACATTAAAAAGTAACACAACATAAACTCATCGTTATATATGAACACTGAAATCAGTATATTTTGTGAAGTGGTGAACGAAAGGGAAGTTCAAGAACATGAAAATTTAGGTATTTAGGCAGAGGAATAAAGTAGTAATATAGACATGGGACATCACTCTGTGCTTTAATTAATCATTGACTAGGTGGGGAATGGATTAGGATTCTAGAAGCTGGTTGTATGAAGTAGAGTGACCTGGTCATGGAATGGTTTAGGAGAAGGCTAACAAAGGAGGAAAGGGAATGATGGTTTAACAATAACAACCACAACAAAAAACATATGTGTATAAAACAGTGGGAATTAGGGAGAAAGACGAGAGGTGCTTTAGTCCTTTCTTGTGTCTACCTCATAGAATGTAGAATGTGTGAGGTTCAGATGTAAAAAGGAGACTAATAGTGAATTTGGAAATGCTGACACAGTTCCCTCACTGTGTCTCTGCAACAGGAACCATTTATTCACCCTTTAACCAACACCCATTAGCACCTTAGCAAGATGAATGGAAATACTGAATTGTAGTACATGGAAACAAAAATGTAAATGTGTCTTCTCTCTCTGTTGCATTGGCCCCCATGGAGATGTCCTCAACCAGACTAGTAGTGAAAGTTCCAGTATTGCCTCTATACAGGAAATAAAGTGTTCTTACATCTGGACATTGAGAAATATGGAGACACATATGAAGACAACCATAATTAAATGGGAGTAAAAATGTAGACAGCTTTCACTAGTTAAGAACTCCATTGCACTTTGAATAAATCGCACTCTTTTTCCTATGGCCTCTAAGATGCTGAATTATCTCGTCTCCACTGATCTCTACAAATGCACCTTATGCCCTCACTTTCTTTCTGTCAATCTCTAAAATATATCAAGTGAGCTAATGAAAGGGGGAGGTTCTATTTAAAATCAAGGAAGGAGGAAGTCAAAGAAAACTAAGTGTTCATGGCCTATGTATTCTCAATATTGCTCAATGCAGAAGCAGAAAGTACTTTGATAAATGACCATTGAAATTCTAGTTCTCAAGCAGATGGTGCCTGTAGATGGTGCTTGAATGGTGACCTCAAAAATTAATGTTTATATCCCTGTAAACTGTGAATGTGACTTTGTTTTGGTAAAAGGTCTTTGGATATCTAATTAAGAAACTTGAGATTATCCTGAATTACCCAAGTAGACCTTAAATCCAATGATGACTATCCTTAGGGAAGAGAAGACAATAACAGAGGAGAAAGTGATGTGAAGACAGAGAGATGGGAGTGATGTGGCCACAAGCCAAGGAAGCCAAGGAATGCTTACAGCTATCAGATGCTTAAAAAACACAAGAGCCTCCAAGTGAAGTATGGTTCTACCAACACCTCGATTTCAGACTTCTAGCCTCCAGAGCTGTGAGAGAATAGATTCCTATTGTTTTAAGTCACCCAGTTTGTTGTAATTTTTTTTTTTTTTTTTTTTTTTTTTTAGCAGTCTGAGGAAAATAATATATTATGTAATGATAGAGATGTATCAGGCTTTTGAGATTTTAATCATCGAGTTTATTTAGCTACCTCTCTCTGCTCCAAAATTATGTTCAATAAACAACTGTTTTATTATGTATTAGTTAATTAAGCAGTTTTTTCAGAGGTGTGTAAGACTCCAACATTGACTGGCTCCCTCTCATCCCCTTTTGATGAGGAGTAAAAACAATCAGTTTAGTAAACCACAATTTAAAAGTAGGTAGTTGCAGAGTACAGCATAGGAAATAGAGTCAATGGAATTGAAACAGCTATACACGATGTCAGAGGGGTAGAAGATTGGGGGTGGATGGTTATCATTTTGGGAGGGGTATAAATGTCTAACTATTACATTGTTTTGTACACCTGAAACTAAAAAAAAAAAAAAAAAGTTATTCAAAAGAACCCACAAAAACAGACAAAAAAAGTAGGTGGTTCCTTATGTGATGTGATTATTCAATTCTGCAAATTGCCCCTTTTGCCATCCCACTATGGAGGCCCAAATACCCATTTCTAGGTATATAGTCCTTTGAATTACAGAACACTTTTCCAGACCTTCCTACTAAAATACAAATAATTTACTCTAAAAATATTTATTTTAAACTCATGTTCCAATCATGTTTCATTAAGAAGAAAAAAATGCAGGGTGGTATAATTGATGGTAGAGACCAGAAAGTAGGTGGGGAAACAAACAAAAAATTATTGGTAAACCATGTTCACACTCTAGTAAGTAAATCATTTTGTAGCCCATCAATAAAAATGAGATCTCCTTGATAGAAAACTGATTTTTCCTAATAATATATGATTAGAAACATTCCAGTCTTCCGTAGGGGATTTTTTTTAAACAAATAGAGTCTGATTCAGTGAAATAGGTAACACAATTATACTTTCTGTAGGAAAAAACAGTGGAAGGAGTCCTACCTATTTTGTGAAAGACCTACGCCTTAACAACAATAGACTGGAGATGTTGTTTAGTTAAAAGGTCTTCCCCAGGGAATTGAAATCAGAACACGTTTGCCAATAGCACTCTCTTTTTGGAAAATCCAAACAAACCTGTTTGGAGAGAGAAAACAGGTGGAATCAGCTGGCTATGTGATGTGCACAGAATCAAGAGATATTATAGCTAAGAGACTGAGATCTTCGTGTTTGGCATCACCTTAATTCTATTAACTCACAACCAACCTCTTTATAAGTATGTCACTGTGAATTACTTTCTCTCGCAGCATTTTCTTCATCTGCTAAATATAGACATTAATAGCATGGTGGTAAGGTTTAATTCAGCAGCATGTATAAGTCACTTATCACAGACTCAGGTACACGTATGTCTCATTAAATGGTTGGCTTGATTATCATCTTCATCATAATCACCATCATACATTTTTCCCAACAACATTTAGCAAATCAATATGGGAAGTTATGAAGTTGACTATCTTTGATGAATGACCCAGAGTATTAATTACATGAGATATGTACTTTATGAACAAAGTCACAGAGATTCACAGGTTTCAGGGGAGGTGGTTCCTTTTCCCAGCTTTCTCCAAAAAGATCAACGGCACATTATTCAATGATCCTACACAACTCTCTGACTGGCATTCATGGCACCCACTGATGTTGTACATGTTATATTGCTTAGAAATGCCAGCTCAATATAGCACTTTGACTAGATTTTTTGCACCTATGTCATTTATATACTGCTTCAAGTTCAGAGCTCAGATTCTCGCTAATTTGCTCATTTTTAATCTACTGTAGAATTCCATCTCTTTGGAGCCAGAATATAATATCTTTTTTATTTTTTATTATTATTATTATAAATGAACACACTTATTCTTTAGCTTGAAGATCAATCATCTTAAAATTTATTATAATAAAAATATTTACTGTTTCTTTCATGATACATTGGGAATGTAGCTTTTTCAACCTAGTTTTGTACAAGAGGATGAATAGTTTTAGTCTCAGTAACTGTCAGTATTGACAGCTGCTGTATTTTATATCCACAGTAAAAATTTGTCAACAGTAACATAAAAGTGTACATGTCTGTGCTTTATCCAATATTCTCTCCTTCACTTTCTGGTAATCAAAATTTTGGGGCCTAGAACTGTGATAGCTCTACTGCTAGCATGGGGTTCCTGCAGTATCCTTGTTTGTCCTCTTGGCTAGGTTGTTTTCTTATTGTAAATGATAATTTGCTTTCCATCTGCTCTTTTTCTTCTAGAAGAGCAATACTCTTTCTACTTATGTCTATCATATTTTCCTCCATTTCCAATGAGCAGCTATCTAATTTCCCCTGTGGCTCAAGGTCTGAGTTTTGGGTCAAACATAGAGGGAGGTACATAACGTTTCCAGCTCCCTTTTCCTCTAGCAATCTGTTTCCTCAAATATTCTAGAATCCATTTGTCTGGCAAGGATTGTTTTCAGTTTTAATACGTGGTTTAGTGGGAAACAAAAGAAGTTCCAGTAAAGGCTTTAGCTAAATCCTATTTTGTCTGGCAAGGGTTGTTTTTGTTTTTATGTATATTTTAGTGAGAAACCAAAGAAGTTCCAATAAAGGCTTTAAGCAAAGGCATTTTGAACCAGAAGGCTTGATAGGGTTTCAGTATTGACTTTGAAATTAAATAAAAACAGATTTAACTAATAATAACCATTATACTAACAGCATCATTTCTTATAGAGAGAAAAAGAAAAAAAAATAAAGACATTAGTTATATTTAGCAAAATGAAGAGGATGGGGATAAATAGTAAAGTATGTAAAATTAAGACAAAAAAGATTTCAGATTCAAAAGCAACTATAATAAAGCAATACATGCTAATGGGTTACATGTTACTGTTAGAAGACAGATTGGATCAAAACAAAGTTCAAATGTATGGTGTTTTCAAGAGGTGGTCTAAAAAAGGTGATACAGAGAAGCTGAAATGAAACAATGATCACAATATCCCAGGAAAGGATCTAAATCTATAAAACAATATTCATATGAAAAAGTATGTATAAAAAACATAAATGAGACCAACTTTCTACTCATCATATTCAAATATAAGCCAAAACAAAAACTGGTTGATTTTTTTGTATATAGACAAATTAAATATTATCATCTATAGAATTTTAAGACTTTAAAAAAATGTCTAAAAGAATAAAACTCAAACAGGAAAGATAACTAGGCAATTTTAGAAATAGAAAACATCAATCACCTAACAAAATATTTAGTTTTGCTACCAATAAAATACATTCTACTTAACTATGGGGCCTCTTAATGCTTATCAAGCAGTTTCTCCCAATCTGACAGGTGGCAACATAAATTTTATAACATTTTTGGAAGGCAATGTTGCAGTATATATTTAAAAAAAAAAATCATTTGGCCATGATATTCTTAGAAAGATTTCTATTCGAATTTGTTAAGCATATCATTATTGAAAAATACATACATTTGAAAACAATCCAAATGTCTAACAATATATGATCTTCAAAATAAATGATAATATCTAGTGTTTATATAACATGAATGCCTGACAAGTTCAAGAACGAATTGCAACTATGTTGCTAAACTTTTTTTGATATCAGAGGGATTATTCATTATGAATTTGTACCAACTGGACAAACAGTTAACCAAATTTACTATTTGGAAGTGCTGAAAAAGCTGCATGAAAAAGTTAGACAACCTGAACTTTTCACCAACAATTCCTGGCTCTTGCATCACGACAATGCACCAGCTCACAGGGCACTGTGTGTGAAGGAGTTTTCAGCCAGTAAACAAATAACTGTATTGGAACACCCTCCCTACTCACATGATCTGGCCCCCAATGACTTCTTTCTTTGCCTGAAGATAAAGGAAATATTGAAAGAAAGACATTTTGATGATATTCAGGACATCAAGGGTAATACAATGACAGCTCTGATGGCCATTCCAGAAAACGAGTTCCAAAATTGCTTTGAAGGATGGACTAGGCACTGGCATCCATGCATAGCTTTCCAAGGGGAGCACTTTGAAGATGACCACAGTGATATTCAGCAATGAGCTATGTCGCACTTTTTCTAGGATGAGTTCACGAACTTAATTGTCAGACCGCATGTATCATGTTTCAGGCATTGTTTACATTCTCTGCATATATAAAACTATCTAATTAGAAGAAAAACCCTATGAAGTAGGTATGAATTTTAGTCCTAGTTTTCATATGTGGAAACTGAGGCAGTGAAAGTTTAAGGCATTTGCTCAAGCTCACATGTCAGTAGTGATAAAGTGGTAATTAAAAATCAGGCAACCTGGCTCAGGTTCGTAACTTCTATGCTTAAAGTGCTTCAGATGAGAGCATCCATTATTATAGGATAATTTGCATCCATAAAACACTATGATTTTAAGAGATTTTTTTTAATAATGTGAGAAAATGTCCATGTTATTTGTAAGTGAAATAAAATTTTAGTTTGCAAGATAGATGAAGACATAAAACCAAGACAGGAACGATTTATACAAAAGATCTTGCCAGAGAGGAAGGAAGAGATTATTTATAATGTTTTTATATCTTATGATTTTCCCAACATTTCAAAAATAAACTTACTTCAATAAAAAAATAATAATTTTCACAGTAAGTGATCAGTATTTTGTAACATAACCTGCTTATGATATTGTATCTTTACCGTCTAATAATACTGACATTAACCAGCCAAATAAATAGCCCTGGAGGTTTCTGGAACAGTGTCTATGAAGTATACATTTATTTGTTTTTATTGATGACTTTTCCTTATCCAAAATTATTGGAAAAAATATGTGTGGCAGACTGATAACAACAAATAATGGAGGTCTAAATCTAAATAACAAGCTAGCTAGAGCTGGGGTAAAGGTGATAGGGTGAGAAAGTGGACACAGAAGCAAAAAGCAAAACAAAACAAACCAACCAACAAACTAAAAAGGTTTGCTGAATTTATATGAACAAAGAAAAGATTTCCAAGCATCTTAGGTATACCACAAGATTAACCTGCCTAAGGAAATAACATTTCTCAGTTTCTCTACTCTAATACATTTTGTCAGATTTGACAGGTCCAAGATATTCTTCCAAAATGTTGATCCATCAATCTCTTTGCTTTCCTTCTTCTTCCTTCCCTTCCCCTCCTTTACTGTGTCCTTTCCTCTCCTCTCTTCTCATTTTTTCTCCTATTCTGTCCTCTCCTTATGTTTTTAATGCAAAAATGCAGAACTTAGAGAAAGAAGACTAAAACTTTTAGCCAGATATCCACAAACTTCTAACATTCTCCTTGCCATCCATCCCCAGGGTACACTGTTGTTGTTTTACAATAAATACAAAAACCTAATATTTGATTGAACTTCTTCAAAACCCATATAAAAATATCAAATTAATGTGTGGTAGCAGAAACAAGCCCTATAATAATAGATGAACAGAGAAATACACATCTTCAGGTAGGGTGGCTTGGTAAATATTTAGGATTTGTGAAATGTCCATGGACGTGAGTAGATTTCAAAACACACATTTTTAAAAAGAATGTATTAATGAGTACCTGAGCTGAGTGGGGGGATAATAGGAGTATATTCTTTCTCTCTAGCGATGAAAGGCATTTATTATTTGGCTCTCTACCTGTATTTTATACTATACTCTAATTCTCAGCCTAGAAAGGGTTCATTGGCTAGTGTTACTGTTCAAAATACAAAGTTGATCACCTCATTCTCTGCTAAGAACCCGAGATACTTCCTTCATTTTCTTCCAGTGAAACTTAGATCCATGATCTTGGCTTCCAAAACTATTGAAAAATATTTATAACCCAAACTCAACTATACTAACTATACCCCTTTTCTGACTTCCTCCTAAGTACTGATCCCTCTTCCTAGAAAAAAATTCTCAACATTCCATAAACAAGTCAAACTCTTTGAAACTTTGTTTTTGTACATGCTGCCTAGTCCCTTCTCCTTCTCTGGTCCTGAGATTTCCCTGTTTTTTTGTTTTGTTTTGTTTTGTTTGTTTTTTTTTTCCTCTACTTACAATTTTGGCTCTAATTATTATACATAAAAAATATTTATATTTGTGAGTTCCTCAAGGAAAGAGACCAAAAGTTTTTTAGCACACAGTCATATTCCCAGCACCCAGCACAATATCAGGCCCAAACAATAAATAGATGTTGATGAAATTAGAGATTAATTGATGTATGAATTTGTTGACAGACAATATTAAAATGAAGCAGGTGCAGTTATGCAAAGTCTACGTTTTCCTTCTAAATTGCTCCGAAGTGAATACATTATTTTTCCTAATTTTCTAGAAGAGCAAGTTAAAAACAAAAAACAAAACAAAACAAAACTCTTCGTCACATCTGTCTCTTTCTGCAAAGCTCAAAGGACTATTATTGCTAATCTGGCTGTGAATGAGTCACCATTTTAAACAAGGTGATTTGTAACCTGAAAGGGTCTCAGAGGGAGAACCCAAACTGCCTGGACACTACTCTCAGACAACCACTCATAATCAGTTCTGATGATGGCTAAATTTCATCGGGTAAGGTGACCTGTGGCTCTTTTTCTCTCAGTTGTGTCTGTTTTTGTTTTCTGCTTTCAGATAAAACGTGGCTTCCTATCGCACTCCTTAAGCATTATGTATATAATAGCAACCCTCTGTCTTTCTGCTGTGCAAGTTTTGTACTGTGCATTCTCCTGCCATCAGCCTCTGGAGCTTCTGATGATGGCACTGCTACCAACCAGACTGACCATGTTCCTCTTTTAAGAGCCTTTGCATAACTTGTTATTTTCTAGACTAAGAGAGAATAAATCATTTCAGTTTATATGCATTTATTTATTGGTTCTGAAGTATATAAGTCTGAGTTACTATAGATACTTATTTCATTAGACACTTTCATCACCAGCTTGCATTAGGTCCCTCTGAACCATGTAGTTACTCTTTTTTTAAACTCATTCCTATGCTTATCCTTTCCTATATGTAATCATTCTAATGTGTTTAGTGTGCTTGATTTTATTTATATTTTATTTATATGTATTCTTATAAAATACACATTATATAATGGTGCATTGTTGTTGTTTTCTATAAACTTATTCAGTTTATTTTTATTTCATTCAGCACTATGCTTTTTCCATTTAGGGGACATTTGGTCCTGTCCAAATCATCTATGGAGACATTTGGTCTACTCAAAAGGAACTTGAAATTTGGTCCTGTCCAAAAGGTCCATGCTTAGAAAATATTCCTGGGTTCAAATAGCCTGTAACTTTTATTTATACTTTTGGTTTACGGGATTAATGCATTAAAAAACACTATCATATTTTATTGGTCTAATAATTGTGTTGTGGTTATATTGAGAATGATAAACCTTTTGCTTCAGTAGCCGAGCTGGTTGGTAATGGCATGTGGGGTTAGATAGATGAGTCAGGGTTCAAATCTTGCAGAAAAGCAGGATTTATATTAGCTATAAACCAAATGTCTCCGTGGATGTTAAAACAAGTGAAATACTATCTTTCTCTCAAAAAGCTACAGGCAAAATTCTTATGATATACCACTATCAAAAAGTGGGCATGAAAACGGCAGAGACCTACTAGAAAGTGTCTTTTGAATAACATTCAAACTGATATTTTCAGAAATAAAATACATTATTTGATAACATGATTCTAATGAGTTTATTATTTTATCTAGTCATGACATTGCATCACTCATAGCCTTTTTAATTTTTTAAAAAATACTTGGTAAATGATTATGAAAGCCTGGATTTAATCTCTCTCTGTTACTCAACCAGGTAGAGTGAAGTTGAGATGATGTTGATAATGGTGAGAAGGAAGCTACTATTACTGGTTAAAGTAACAACTAACCCATTATTAAGAGTTTATTATGTCCTTAACCCTGTTTATAGAAATACTATTAACATCCCTAATATACATTATAAATAACCCTATTTTATAGATGAGGACATAGACATTTTTATAGTAGCATGACAAAATACATGCTCAATTTTCCAGAACTTTATTTTAGCCTTTTTACATGTAAAAACTGCTAGATAGTTTATTTTTCAAATGTAAAGATGAATCATTTGTTTGCACTCATCATGGATATTCATATGATAAACAAAGTTTTTAGGGAGAATTTACCTATAATTCCCAGAGTATACAATAGCAAAAAGTGTGAGAGCTGAAAATTAGGAGTCTCTTGTTTAAAAGCCACATCATAATTTGTCATAACTCAAACACCATTTTACTGTAGCTTTCTTAGATGGATATAATATCTTACTTGTTTAAAAGTTTTTCTTCCCTAAAGATACACTGAGGCATTAATCACATTATAAACTAATGGCAACAATTTTGTCCTACATCCTGAAGGGGAAAAAAAAACTGTTGTCAGATGCTGGCCAGAACTCACTTTTTAAAATATTTCCTACATAGGAACCATTTGAAAAATGGTGCTTCTTATGACATTGATGTGCATCTTATAATAATCACTTTTTAAAATACGTTCTACATAGGAACCATTTGAAAAATGGTGCTTCTTATGACATTGATGTGGGTCTTGCAATATGGAGTTAAAATCGCTGTCCTTTCAAAGGCAAAGCTTTATTTGTCACCTGAAAATTCAAAAGCTTCGGAAATCTCTTGATTGACTTTAGCATTTATTTGACTCTGCATCAAACAAATAACCAATCGAAAACAACCAGGCATTCTGAGCTGCCAATCTTCTCCTCTAAGGTGAGATCTCAGTCAATAAAAGGCTGGTGTTGGAAACTGTGAGTGACATATAACTAAGGGGTGCCAAGTATATGGCTGTATTTTTCACACCATTCTTACCACAACTGTCAACACGTCTAAATTAACACTGGAAGTCTATTAGTTTCAATGATAGATAAAGATATTTAAGCCACATCACAGAACCCCAAAAGTAATGGACTTTGCAGTTTGTTGAGATGCCTATATATTTGTGTTATCTTGTTTGATTTTGCTTAACCATATTCCTATGTTACTACAGACACTGAGTTATAAAATATATACACATTTCTCCTATGTAATATGCTACACATCCCCCTAAGAAAGAGTTTCAAGTTGTTGCTGTCATAAAATATATACCCTTTGGGCAAAAATCAGTATATTTTGTAAACAACAAGCAAATTAGAATCACTTGAAATATGCTGACTTTTTTATATTATTGAATAATATGATGTTTCTATTTTTTCTAGAATCATTTTAGATATAACCTATAGGATTTTGTTTCCTTGCATGCATTCTACCCCCTTACTTTTCCTCCAGCATCCCAAAATTGAAGCTGTGAGGAACCAATCATCAGGTCAAGATTCAGCAAGACATAATTATGTAAAATGCAAACTCATCCTTAGTCACGTCATCTGGGGGACCCAGTGCCAGGTACATGACACTGGTCTGAGAGAACATATTTTCCTGTACCCTACAGAAGCCCCCGACTTTCCCCCCCCCGAATGAAAAAATACTGTAACTTCCAATTTGCATTAGATGAAAAGTCTACAGACTTGTTTTAGAAAGGGTCAGAGAGTATATATCACAGACTTTGGGGTACATAAGATTTCTGTAACAACTACTCAACTCTGACATTCTTATGCAAAAGAAACCATAGAGGATATGTAAATAAATGAGTGTAGCTATATTTTGATAAAACTTTATTTATGGACACTATAACTGCAGTTTAATATCATTCTTATGTGTCATGAAATAATCAACATATAAAAACCATTTTTTGCTCACGGGATGTACAAGAACAGGTAAATGGCTGGATTTGGTCTATGGATCATATTTGCTGACCTCTATTTTACATACTTACATAAACTGTCCAATTATCACTCATTTCCATCAATAATTCGTTAAACCTTGTATTAATTTTCGGTCATTGCACACACAAAAAATGAAAGGATGCTCTAATTTTCTAAATATTATTTAGACTGTGAAATTCGTGTGACAGGTGAAATCATTAGCTTTCTGATTTAATCACTATACGTAATTGGGAAGAGTGATGCCTACAAATAAATTATCTGTGCTTTTGGGAAGTCTTAGTAAACGTGAAAGGCAAAAATGACCTTTAGTTTTAGTCCTTTTAAAAGTTGCCTTTCAATTGTCAGTTACTATGTGCTCAGGTGGCTCTGAAGGTACTTGTCTTATATCAGTGATGAATGTTCTATTATAAAATAATTTCTGTTCATGATGAAGCATTTTCTGCTCCTCTAGGATGAAATAACCAAGTAAAATTTGCACATATATTGACTGTGTGATAACTGATATTCCTGTGGTTGCTATAGCTTGCCTATTTACTTCTTATCCTTAAAAGAAGACTTTCAGAAGTTAGAAATAAATATTTGAACAAACCTTGCCTTTTTATATTTCGCTTTCATTGAAATTCACTTTGAAATAAGTATTTCTACCTACATGGACCACAGCAAGTTGATGTAAAGCAACTCAGACCAAAAATTCATTTAAGATCACAAAATTGTAAAAATAATTATAAACGAGCTTTCTGAGGATTAGGAAATTACACGCAATGTTTTCTTTTGGCTGATTCAATATTATCTTCTATTGGAAAAGTATGGCTGTATAAGGAAACCTATTAAAATCTGTGGTTAACCAAACACTTAGCCAAACCATTATCTGCCCTTGTCAATTATTACACATTGGGAAAAATCAAAACCCCACACATTGTTGAAGCTTACCTCAGTAATTTTGAGTCAAATTTCTTAAAACCTCTTTGATTCCTGATCCGTTTTCAGATCCTAAGCTTAAATCATGAATCTGAATGCTAGAATATTTGTTAATTGATCATTTTCTTTTCTAGGCATATTTGAAAATTTCATTAGTCAAAAAATCTAAATCATCATTACTCATTTTAAATGGAAAATATATAGTATATCTAAAAAGAGTTTAATACATCTAATAGGATCAAGAGTTGCAGAAAATCAATTATTAATTTTATATCTGGTGTTTTCTTCACATGATAAAAAAGTATGTTTGTACTATAAATGAGATGAAGTGTATTTAATGAGGATGGATTATTGGTGCTTTCATTGAAAGGGACTTTTGTCAAGTGATTTAAAAAAAGAAGTGATCACATTTTCATGAGGGACACTGATACATAGAAAAGGGCATCAATTAAGATGTTTTTATCCAACATATTCATTTTAGTAAGTTGTTGAATTAAGTGAAAGGAATTATTTTTTTTTTTTTTAACACTTAAGAATTAAATTCTTGGGATGAAGGAGGGATAGAAATAGGTCACAGTTTCCTAGATAGTTTTTTCATAAATTTAATTGAAAAGTATAAGTCAAAAACTTGGCATGTGGTGAATGTTTAAATAAAAAAAATATATATTACAGTAAAAGACACATTGCCATTAATCCCCCTCTAAATACCCCCCCCCCATTGCTTCAAACACCTTATGCCATCATTCGTGCCACTTTCTGAAGCAGTTCTGGAAGTCCTTTTTCATGAGTGTCTTTAGTTGCTCTGTGGTGGCTGCATTGATGTCCTGAATCAATTCAAAATATTTATGTTTCATGGTCATTTTGACTTTGAGGAAGAACCAGAAGTCACTGGGTACCAGATCCGGTGAATAAGGTGGGTGAGGACACACTGTAATGTTTTTATTTGACAGAAATTGCCATGTACCAGAAGCGATGTGCGACACAGTGTTGTCATAATGAAGGACATACTTCAAAACACACCTTCTCTCAACCACAGCTCACACTGGACCAGCTGCAACGAAGAAGTTGAAACTTGTCACACACTGTTATTAAGGATTGATGTGCCCCTTCCCATATTGAGGATCCCTGTCTTTCCCTTAGATGGCACTCAGCAGCAGCATTCTCTGTAGTTTGTGATAACAGTGGAAAGTCTCAGTGTCACACACTGCTTCTGGTATGGCAATTTCTGTCAAATAGAACATTACAGTATGTCCTCATCCACCTTATTCACTCAATCTGGCACCATGCAACTTCTGGCTCTTCCCCAAAATCAAACTGACCATGAAAGGTAAATGTTTTTAATCCATTCAGGACATCGAGGCAGCCATGACAGCACAACTAAAAACAATCATGAAAGAGAACTTCCAGAACTGCTTCAGAAAGTGGCAAGAACGATGAGATAAGTGTGTTCAAAGTGAGAGGGAGTATTTTGAAGGGAATTAAATGGCAACGTATCCTTTACTGAAATAATTTATTTTTATTTAAACATTCACCCTATTGTTTAATCACACCTCGTACTTTCTTATAGGTAGTGAATGTGATAGCAAAAAGAAGAGCCATATCATAAATGAGCCACTTCCCTAAAATATAAAGCACCCATAGAGACTCTTAAAACCTCAAAATCTAGTGCAGTCCTAGCCCAGTGCTATGATATATTGGAATTACACACTCACATTAATATAATGGATAGTTTACTGGGAAAGTTAATGATCACTGAGAGGATGAATGGCTATTGCGATTTAATTTTAGTAAATAGCTCCCAACTTGCTATGTCAGGGACTAGTTACTCACCATATCCATTCCCTTTTCTATGGGGTACACACCGAACCTCATTTTTCAGGACTTATTTTAGGTAGAATTGACTTTGGTTGAATTCTAGCCAAAGGAATGTGAATGGGTTTGACATGCACCATTGCCAGGGCTCCCATCTCATAAAAGCTCTGAACCTCTCATGTGATAGCTCTTTCCTCTCTCTCGCTGTCTCTGTCTCTCTCACATCCCCTTCTGCCAACTGATGTTGATGTGTTGGGTGCCCTTGTAGAAATGTGTTAAATACAGCAGAGTCCCTATTTTGACATCTTGCATGACTGCATGAAGCAGGGGAGGTTGTCTTTCCCTATCACTACCCAAATAGTACTTACAGTATGAGAAAAAAATGTACTTACTATATATATATACTATATTCAAACCATCAGGATTTGGGAGTTGTTTGTTACAACAGCTAATATTGTTATCGTAATACATTTAGGGTCTGAGATTCAAATACAGATATGCCCTATACCGATTATGTGTCTTGACAAGATCCAAAGTCTCTCTGAGCCATAGTTTCTTCAACAGCAAAAGAAAAATAGTAATACTTTCTCACAAGATTGTTGAGGAGATTAAAAGAAATATTATGTATGAAAATACTAAGCAATGTCTAGTAAAATATGCTCAATTGATATTAATTTCCCTCCATTAAAGAAACAAATCTAATTATTTTTATTGCCTAGAATAAATTGTTCCTATATTTTTCTTAATTCTATTTTTGCCAACTGAAAATATTGTTATTTAGCATTATTTTTCTATATTATAACATCATCAACCAGATAAATCACAAAAGCAGTTATTCACACCTAGAACTTCCCAAAACAATGAAAGATCTTTGTTTAAAACTAGCTATATAATTCTAGTTTGACTAATAATCAATGTGAGTAAAAAATATCCTTCTCCAATTCTACATCAATATTTTCATCAAATATTACAGTTTTTGATCATTGATAGAAACGTTGAATTTGAATAAATTACTTTAAAAATCTTCTTACTATTGGACTTACAAAAAGGGAATTCAGCATTCTAATAAACAAAGGAATCTCAGTCTATATAGCCAGCCAATGATGTAAATTACATGGGGAAATGACTTTTAAATGCATAAACTGATGGATAACTAATTCTGTGCTCACAGATACATAACGATGTGAGTTTCTTGAAGGTGGGAGAAGAGGATAAGGACAGTCAAAAGGCAGGGACTGCAAAAAGTGAGGGAAAAGATGAGATGGTTGCTCCATAGGGTTTACCTTATATGTCAGAATATAAGAGAGAATAATTTTTCACAATATTGTCCTTAGAAACTAAGTGTGAATTGCCTTATAAAGTTCTTACAAAACCTCTCATATAGAATAAAATAATTGAGTATATACTCGCAATTATTATATTTTGACCAACAATGAGCTATTGGGAAAAATGCACTGATAATTGAACACAGCTTAGTAATTTCTATGAATATGAACTCATCACAATTAATTTGAAGTGAGACTGTATATCAGTAGGGTCCTGGAAGAAAACAGATGGCTCCATCAAAATGGGTCATTTCAGGAAAGTTTAATAAAAAGTCTATTAACAAAAATTTGAAAAGTGTTTAGGAAAATCATGAGTTACATATAAGTAGGTTAAAAAAATTTAGTTCCTTTCTGTAAAGTAAGTCATTGCTCTTATCAGTTCCAGTTTTGCTCACCTAATGTTTATCTAGAGAGATCTCCCTATTTTCTTTCAGTTCAATACTATTTTATTTGACCCTTAAATGGTAATCTAGTAGAGAAACAGACATGCAGAAAGTTTCCTCACTGTTTTTGTAAAAGTGTAGTAAATACAAGCCTATTTGGGAATATGAGAATATCTGGTTCGAACTAATGGCTTCTCATCGGACACAGCACCTGTGCTCTACATTAAGGGATGAAAGAGGGTTTTCTAGGGAAAAATGGGCAGAGGGTAATTTAGTCAGAGGGAAGAGTATCTCAAGGCATAGAAACATAAAATAGCATGTCACAAGTGGAATTAAAGCATTTTCTATATGTTTATATATCATTTATACTTTGTTTCCTTGGAACTACATCTATATGTTCTTTTCCCTTTTTTTTTTTTTTTTTTCGATTCTGTTTTATTTATTTATTTTTTAATTGGGTTCTTGGCTTTGTTCTCCATGCTTAAAAATAATGCTTTGATACATGTAAAGTATTAGCCTTCCTTTGAATGTTGCAAACATTTTGTTGTTTTATAAATTAAAGATCTCTGCAAAGTTAAAAATAATACCACACACACACTTTTCTTAATGATTTCTAGGTCCTGTGTTTTGTCGAAAAAGGAATTTTCCACTTTAATAGAATGATTAACAAAATTCCCCAAGTATTCTTTTAGTTTTGCAGAAAGTTTTAATGAAAGACTCACAGCAAGACTGTAAGGTTTGTATTAACATTCCAATTTTGCAGTCAAGGAACTGAGAGAGGTCGAGAAACTTGCTTTTGGTCACAGAGCTATTAAGTTATTGAGTCCAGATTAAAACCAAACTGTGACTCAGAACACTAGGATTTTCACTTGAGCCTAAAGAAAACCCACAAGTGTCCCTTTAGATGATTCCTTCCTTTCCTTCTGAGACAGTTGTGAGGTTTTCCGTCAGCACTGGGTTGTTTTCAATAGGATATAGCCTTCTGTTACAGACAGAAAGCTCCAAAAGTGCCAACCATGTAACCAAAGGAGAATATCTGCCTATTGTTTTAATAGAAAATAGTTTTTGCTGATTTAAGAAGAGCCTAGGAATAACTAAGGCATTAATTATGTCAACCAATACATTTTGAACATTTATCAGTCAGGCTATTTTCATAAACCCTTAAGTGGCAAACTAGATAGGCAGAGTCCCTTATCTCAAGTAACTTATATTGTGGCAATTCCTTTTCACTATGCCATGCTGCTTTTTCTTTCTTTATCTTTTTTTTTTACGGAAGTAACATGTCCCTTTCTTATCATGTGGTTTTTGTATGTGTACTAGTTTCCCAAATAAAATCAAAAGAAGGATTTTGTAAACACTATCATTTTCCAATAACATACAATTCTCTGTTGTGGATGCTGTGATGTGTGGCCCAGATTCTTTATTTCTTCCCTTAGCTCATGCTGGTATGGGCTGATGGCTCTCAGCTGAGTCCCTCTGCCCGTCGCATCCACAGCTAAACCCACCCTGATGCCCCCTCAGAGGAGCAGCCCTCATCGCATGACTGCAGTATAAGAGCCCGGCCCCTTGGCCTCCAACTGGGATTTATGAGTTATGCCAAGTCCAGAATGCACCCTGGGATTGTCTGAGCCCTCTTTTAACAGCTTTGCCCTTCACCTTCCGCCTCCCCAATCCTGGTTTCTTTAGCCTTCGTAGTTTCCTGAGTACCTCCCCATTCAACCTTCTGCACACAAATCTCAAACGGATGATTTCCTGGACCTGACCAATAACACGTCCATTCCATTTCTCCTGGAGAAGTGTTCCTATTTCATTCAATTTCCTTTATCTTCTGTTTTCAGTCTTTGCCTGAACGGCCCTATATCTGCCATTTTTAATGTCTGTTTTTTCAAAACAAAGTCATATGTACTGACTTTTAGAAGTTTTATTGGAACAAGGAAAGTCACTTTTTCTTTTCAAAAAATCATTTCATTTTATTTTTCTCACTGATGCTTTCCTAGCAAAACCTAATTCCAACTGTCCACAACCCTTAAATCTCACAAACTGAATGATAAACCTTGTAATATTAAGCCTTCCTATAAAATTTCAGTTGCAAATTTTAAGATGTTTGTCTGGAGCCTAAAATTGGCCATTAAAAGTAGGGAAATAAAAACAACAATCATCTAAAAGATTAAGTCACCCAAAAGTTGTTTAAGCAAATAGACTTTAATTTTTTATCTGGAACTGATTTTTCTAAAGGTCGATGATTAAAAGCTGGGTCAAACTTAACTAAACTTCCTACCTCATTAATTCCATGATGCTCTCAAGATCTATCTTTATAATTCTAATAATTCTGTTTTAAAAGCAAAGAATTAAATCACATAGTTTTGGGGTATAGCGAATGTTATATAATTAGTTTATTAGGCTCTTTTTCTCTAAACTGTCAAGAGGTTTGTTTCTAAGACCAAATTTGTCAGAGTGTACAGTGAATAACTAATGTTTTTATTAATTTGAACAATATGGAATTCTCCAGTGTGTCAGGTAATCTGTTAAACATTGTGAAACAGTGGTGAATGAGATTGGCCAAGTCCCTTCCTGTAAGTGGGTGGTCCAGGTAAGACAGCATAAATTCTCCGTATTAGGTGAGGGATTATATAGTAAAAAACCTACTATATCCTAACATGTTAAAGATGCTGTTTGCAAAGGCCAGAACAGTTTAACAATGGTATTACAACTAGGATTGTAAGGTACTCTACAGCTCTTGAAATTAGAGATTGTAAAATCCCTCAGGCATTTAATGAGCTCCTATTGTGGGTCAGGCCCAGCTTTCAGCTCCCCTTTTACAATACTGTGCAATTCCTGTGTTCCTATTATTATCATTATTCAACTTCCCTTTTTGAAAACACAGAGATTATGCCTTTATCCTCTACCTTTACTTTTTTTGATAGTAAAGAACCATCAAGATATGATTTGTTCTGATTCAATTGTTTCACCACATTATTTCTAAAAGAGGGAACCTAGAAAATACATATGGTCATTAATTCAACCAATATTAATTGAGCACCTACAATGTGTCAAACACTATTTTAAATAAAATAACCAAGGTAATCAAAGTCTCTCCATTCGTGGAGTTTCATTCTACTGTGAAAGAAAGACAATACATGAAATTGTTTCCCAGTGTTATTGCCATGAAGAAATATCTCATGGAGGTATGCTAGAGAGCAGTGTGAGTCTGGATGGAGGTGTCATGAGGTGTGGTTAAAGGTTAAAATTTTATACTGGGGGTCAGGAAAAGCTTCCTAAAGGTTGAAACAATTAAATAGGACAAGAAACTACCCCCTAGCTTTATCCCATTAATTGCCAATGTTAAACACACAAGCACACTAACACTTACGTATATTTTATAACAAACACAGCCTTTTTCATGTGCCTTATGAGACCTGGGTGTTCTCTTCTCGATATACATATGCCTAGTCTTTAATTTGATTTGTGCATTTATATCTGTAATATTTAATCCCCGTATCAAATATCTGAATTTGTAATCCAGTTTCTTTTCAATTTCTTGAGCGGCTCTGAGCACAATAGCTTCTGATATTGCAAGCAGTCCCACATGAAAAATGAACACCTCCCCACCTCAAAAAAGATATGTAGAATTTGTCAGACCTACCACATCTTAGGAAAATGAGTTCAGAATAACAAATTTACTATATTCTAATTAACCATTCACTACATGTTTCAAGGATAAAGTTTTGGGACATTCCTAGTCCTCTTTCATGTTTTAAGTCATAAATATACCTCTATTCAATTAACTAAATGAACACGCATCTAATGAATAAAATTGGCCAAAGTTTCTAGCCATTTTTATTAATTGTCTGAAGCCCACCGTTTTTTCTATTCCTTCCATACTTCAGGAGTTAAAATCGGACTTGAGAAATCCAGAAATTTCTCAGTTGTAACCATTAGTGGATTCTCTGACCTTTTTGCCTTTCTCATTCTGCTCTCCTTTTTACTTCTTATCCAAAACATTCAAAACACAGTCCCTGCCTAGAAAACTCTGGCTGTATTTCAAGGCCTAGTTAATTATTTTCCAGGGAAACATCTCTAATTGTTTGAGCTCATGTGGAACTTTCCTTTTTCCAAATCTCCATTGCATGGAGAGTTACTATCTCACTATGCATCACATTACAGTTTATTTATGCAGTCTCTTAGCTAACGTGCATTTTTGTAAAGGAACAGAGTTCCTTCCAACAGTAGTCTACCTTTCAATACAGAGCTCAGTAAATACCTGTTACTTGAGGAATTATTTGATCAGCAGAACTAATCTAAACTAAATTATAAAATAGATCATGCAGTACTTCAGGTTTCCTATATCCTACTCTTCCTTCTTTGTTGCTATATTAAAACAACAGGTTGGCTAAACCTGGCCTAGCCCCCAGATCAGGTATTCTCACACTTTTTCAAAAGCAAGGTGTGTAAACCTTCAATGAGATATTAAAGATGCAAAAATGGAGCTCTAGGAGGAAAACGGAAAACATTTTTGGAGACGGAAATATATTTTATTTCCCTTCAAATCAATACAGATCTCCTTAAACTCAATCCATAATAGCACTTTGTTGCAACTATTTATAATCCCTTCTTTTGATGGAAACTGGTGGATGCTTCTGGCAAACCAGTGTCATCAAAATGTTAAGGTAATGTAATAAACAAAAGAAGAAACCAACAACATGAAAGTTGAATCAAAGAAATGAGTGGTTTCTACCCACATTCTGGTATAAAGGACTGTCTTGTGGAGTTGAGTTTTTGAAGGAATTTTATTATATTGTTTATCCTTCTGAGTCATTAGCTTTCTTAGAGGAACTTTTGATATTTTTCTTCTTCCTTGTTTGATATTCTGATGTCTGCTACAATGTGGGCTTTCTTCTCTCTCTCTCTCCCTCCCTCCCTCCCTCCTTCCCGCTCCCTCCCTCCCTCCCTCCCTCCCTCCCTCCTTTCTTTCTTTCTTTCTTTCTTTCTTTCTTTCTTTCTTTCTTTCTTTCTTTTAACCTGACTCTGCATTAAGTGAACATTCCAGTGAGAAAATACACTGAGTGATTAATCAATGGAAAGGTGATTAACTAAATAAATCTGCAAGGCACTGAGGATAGGCAGAGAAGGATCCTGTAAAGGATTCGAGGAGTCTGATCCTGGTTGATTTCCAGTTTTTCCTTCTGCACAGTGAATTCCTTATGTTTCTTAAATAATGGGAGGGTAGAAGAATAAAAATATCCTCACAAGTAACAGTCTAGAGGCAGAACAATAGGAAATGTCATCATCCTCCCTGGCAATATTCTAGGTGGGAAACTTCATCACCTAATGAAAAAAGCACTATGATGGATTAATGTGGTGGGGCTTAAAAGAAATATTCTGATCATTGCAAAATCAGTGAAGATGAAAAATGTGAGCAGATAATTGAATGGGAAACATTTATATGGCACTGAAGCTTTGCTGGCAAAAAAAATTATTATTAAAGTAACCTTTTATTTAATATATCGTCACCTATAAGCTGTGCTTTGTAAAATTTCAGCTTGGAAGGACTTCCTTTTGAATCGTGAAAAGTTTTGGTAACTCTTTTTATTAAAGGATTTTGGAACTACAACTGAGCATAGTTTGGGGTATATAAGTTAAAATGTACTTCAGAGACCATATAAGCAAGCGTTTTGCATAAAGATGTTTCCATTAATCACAGATATAATCCATACATAACCAGGACTTACTTTAGTGCTTTTTATATTTTGTGTTTTATGAAGTGTTGTTGCCAAAAAAAAAAAAAAAAAAAAAAATTACTGAATTCTCACCAGAACACCTTATATAAAATTATCACACATAGTCACTTACTATAACTCATTTATCCCTTAAAATTGAATAATTCTTTTAATATTTATTTTTTCATCATTTCTACTCATGCCAGAAATCTTATTACTGCCACTCTACCAGAATCTTCCGCCCCACCCACCTTCTAATCATTAGTTTCAGAAGCTGATTACATTGTCATTCCCCTTTCCCTGTTTAGTTGCTAGTTGTTATTATATTTATACTCACTGTTACTTTTTAAATTTCATGTTAGAAACATGAGAACAGGGAAATTCTGCATCGCTGTCTCAATTTGTGACCTTACTCAGACGTGGGTTATTTTTTAGTCCTTCTGACTGCAGAAATAGGACCTAAGCTTACTGACACTAGGTTCAGTAACACCACTCTACTGCTTGCTAATTTCCTTATTATCAGAGGACCGTCTTCAGACCTGTGACAATATCTGAAGAGACTGACCACATGATTTTTCTCTCCACTGAATTTCATTCTGTAGTTACTCTTTATTAAGGTGCGAGATATTTCTTTTCCATATAGCAGAGGACTATGAGGTTTGTTTTACAAACCAAATGAGATTTAGAAATTAGTAAAAAATAATGTGAGTTCACTTAATTTAAAAATAGAGTACCATATCAAAAAAAAAAAAAAAATACGAGTGGAACTGGGATGGCAAAATCATGAGAGTGGCACCAAAATAAAGTAAGTTTGAGAAGTATTGCCTTGCTTGATAGTCCTTAAAAGAAGGGACTCAGGCACAGAGATAATAATAGAGAAACTGACTCAACTGGACAGGACCCCAAATAAGAAAGAACAGACACGAGGTGGCAGCAGACAGAACCAGACTAGTACATAACATAGTTGAAGAGATGCTGAGCCCGAGGGAGTTGGGCTTCTGTCTCTAATCTCTCCAACTCAAGGTCAAGATTAGACAGTGGAGCTCTGAGTCTGCTGGTGAGGTCAAGATAGGCCAGGAATGAGGCCCAGAGGATTCTATGCCCAGTAATTAAACAATGAACTCAAAGGAAATGAAGTCCAAAGGTTAAAACCAAATACATGACAGGAAGTAGAATCAGCTACCATCACACAATAAAGCAAGCCAGATCACAGAGGAAAATATCACCCTATTTTGTTGTTCCTTTTTTTAAATCAGAGCAATGGCTTTTTTTTTTTTTTTTAATATGTTCAATCCTTTCTCTTTTTTTGTTGCAATTCTCATGTGATGCTATTTTGCTATTTTTACTATTTTTTGCTATTTTGCTATTTTTTTTTCTATTTTTTTTATTGCAAGCATCATTTTAATGTCAGGAAGTGCTAGTTTAAGAATGGTTTTGAAGTCCCAATTTAGAACTAGTAAGTACAGGTCAAAAATTGTCTAAATTTAGCATTATAAATGATGTAATTATGGGAAGTGTTTCGGGGAGAAAATGATATTTACATTAATATCTGCCTGCTTAGAATGCCTTTAATTTCATTAGTCATTCATAGAAGTTACTTAGATTTCTCTGCAGCACTTTTTTTTATTACTTTCATGTATACAAAACACTGTAATAGTTAGACATTTATAATTTATACCCCTCACAAAGTGATAACCCCCTTCCCCCAATCTACTACCCCTCTGACATCGTATACAGCCATTACATTTCCACTGTCTCTATTCCTTATGCTGTTCTACACTTCCTGTGACTATATATATATATATATATATATATATAAAATTATAGTTGACATTCATTATTGTTCAGCTTCAGCTTCAGGTGTACAGTGCAGTGATCAGGCATCTACACCATCCCTGAGGTGGTCTCCCTAATAAGACAAGCGTCCATTGGATACCCTACAAAATCTTTACAACATTATTGATTATATTCCCCAAATTGTCTTTCATATCCCCATGGCAATTTTGTGGTTATGGATTGTGCTCTCTAATCCCCTCCCCTTCTCCCTTATCCCCACTCCCCCTCCCATCTAGCAACCCTCAGTTTTTCCTCTATGTCTCTGAGACTGTTTCTGATTAGTTTGTTCATTTATTCTATTATTTAGGTTCCACATATAAGTGAGATCATATGGTATTTGTCTTTCTCTGTCTGACTTATTTCACTTAGCATAATGTCCATCCCGGCTGCAACAATTTTTAAGATAATCATTTCAAGCTACTGAACAAATGATACAGGTATGTTTATTTTGTCGAATGTTGAGTGTTCTGTGTTAATGATACTATAATATCTATTGAGTGAGTGGTCTTCAGTTGGTAACATGTCTCCAAATACATTTGGCTACCTTAGTGTGCAATCATTCACCAATTCTAATACTATAAAATTATAAAAATATTTAAAAGTCTCTTAATTAAAAATCCAAGTTACCTGTGTAGGTTATAATATGGGACTAACAAACTAAGCTAAAATGCATGCAATCTGGCATATATGTCCACCTATTTTATCACATTCTCCCTGAAATATAATGCTAAGTGTCATTTCCTTATAGATGTGTAACTTGTGGCAGAGTCCACAGAGAAAAGCATTTTTAAAATTGACCTCCTGTACCATTCAAAATGTTCTCCTTGGCATGGATTTCTGCCGTGTACTCAGAAAGTAACACAGAGCAGCTCTCATCTATATGGGACCCTGCAACATATATACATTCTTTACCACCCTTAGTCTTTACCAAAGTATTAGTACTGTGTGTGTGTGTATCACTATAATATGAATTTTATTCTACAGAGCGTATCTGTTGATTCATTCAATCTTTACATAACTCTATGATATAAATACTATATTATCATTAATTTCTAAGATCACTAACATGATTAAATTTGGGCTTTGGCATCTCATGATCCTGTACTCAAACCCTGATATGTCCATCTTCCATTCTATAGAATGCTTTGGCCTACTTATGTGTTTTTTAAAAGTCTCAGTTTTATCAAGTGGAGATAAAAGCAGCACCAAACTAAGTGAATAAGCATGACAATTAAATGAAATAATACATGCTAAGCACTTATTCGAGTGCTAATACAAACTAAAAAAAAATCCTCCTATGTATTAGCTATTGTCATTCCACCATATCAGGCAATCTCTACATATAATGCAAGTAAAAATAAACTGCATTTGGGCTGCAAGAAAGAAAACAAAATGAGAAAAGTTTGAAACAAATTATAAAACACAAACAAAAAAAATAATGTTAAAAGTGACAAGCGTGTTAACACTCAAGTATTCCTATAGAGATGGTTTGGGGAACAAAGAAAAGGAAATACAGAGATAAGAACAGTATCAGTCAGTAGCATTCTGCATAATACAGAATAATGAGAATATTCAGTCAAAATAAGAGAGGAGCCTAGAAATGAAGGTGAAATTCTTAATGACATTGAACAAATTTTTACCTTTCTGAGACCAAAATGTTTAGATCACAATAGAAACAGAAATAAGACTGCCTAAAAATGTTTACTGGTTCAGATCCCAAACTCCGGAATCAGATTGCCTACATTAGAATCTTGGACCTATACTAACCAGCTGTGTGACCCTGGGTAAGTTACTTAATCTTTCTGTTTCCATTGCCCATCTGTAAAATGGGGATAATAATTATACCTACTTAACATGTTCACTATAAAGCTATAATGCATTTACATTTATAAGGTAGAAAATTGTTATCACTACTTAGTAGCAGAGTAAGCAAAAATGAGCATTTATTAGATTGGTGCAAAAGTAATTGCAGATTTTGCAATTATTTTTAGCCTTGTAAACCACAATTACCTTTGTACCAACCTAATATTAAATAAATGAGTATTCATTCAATTTCTTTTCTAAAGAAGCTTAAGGTCAAGGCTTTCTAACAGTTATAACAAAAAAGTACAACTTACAGCTTTATTGGAAGTTAGTGGATCATAATCAACTGTGGAGAGCACTTTGGAAAAGTTTTGAAATAGAATGTAAACTCCATGAGGACAGAATTAAAAGTGCACATTTATTGTTGTATACTCGATGTTTTGCCTGTTTGCCTAGCATGTAACAATTCCTCAACAATCAAGTGTTGGACAAATGATTAAAGAAAAAGGATTTGCTTAAACACATGCCAAATTCCTTGCTGAGCCATCTGCCTGCATCCTATAGGCATAAAGAGTTTCAAGATCTTTCCCTTCCTGTAATAATACTTATTCTTAGCTCACTCTACTATCAGAAATTATATGATAAAGGAATCTATCTTAAAGGGATGTATAACTGATATCAACTGCAGTTTCATATCCCCTGTTGCACCCATATGTAACTCAGAGATATTCCCTCTAACTAAAGGAATTTCATTATAAAAACAACTGCTCAATGAGAAAGACATATTTATGAGTGGAATTTTCCCCAATCTCCCTCAGACAGCCTTACACGCATTTAGGTAAAAAGATTAGCCATATGGTAATAATAATGACTCAATTTCTAAATGTATAAAGCACTTAATTTGCATTAGGCATTATTCTATGTGTAGTTCCTTCATTATCTCATCTCATCCTCCAAAAATCATATAGTTAAGACAAAATTAAATCAGGGGATTTAAGTCATTTGTCCAAGACCAGAGAACTAATAAGTGGTGATACAGAGATAAAAATCCCCAGAGCTCCAGAGCTGTGGGTGGCTTGTGATGGGACAACATCAATTGTTTGCCTAATAAAACATATTAGAGAGGTCATTCTTAATATTCTTAATATAAGATGGAGCATTAAAACATTTTAAGAATTAATTAACCCAAATTTGAGAAGCATATGATATAAATGTCAGTGGCGCTAACTCCCAATATACTCATATAATTGGCACAAATATTTAATATAACTATTATTCCTTCCTCTTGAATGAAATATTTTAGTTATAGTTGGTATGTGCATTTTTAAAAAAGCATGATGCTAGTTGTAGTGCCCTGTTGGACTACCTTTCCCACTGAGATTTGTCGTTACACAACAATCGGAACATAGGTTTGCTGGACCATTGAATTTTGGTCTCATAGATTCCTGATTCAGCTGCTGTGCCTTAGGCCATTATACTCATACCATTTTTTTGATGCCTCCAGGGAAGATATCAAATGACAATAATTGTCACTGCTACTGTGACTTGTTTAAATTTTTTAAAAGCAGAACTGTGAAAATTTTCAGTCTTGGTCATAATAGTAATCTCTGGCAAATCTCTTAAAACCTGGAATTACAGGACGGCCATGACTTACCTCATTTTCAAGGCAGGTACAGAATGTGGCATTACATCAAAATAAAGAGCATGAAGATTTAGTAGCAAAATGTATACAATTAAAAGGTTTGAATCAGAAACTCATAATTTACTTCTCTAGGGATATTTGTCAAACAAAAGTTTCACAGTTGTGAATACCGTTTTCCTTTTTATGCAATGATGTGATCAAAAAACATGGTGAATGTTTAATTTTAAAAAATTTTATCACAGGAAAAGACGCATTACCTTTAATCCCCCTCAAAATACTCTTTCTCACTTCAAACACACTTATCCCCTCATTCTTGCCACTTTCTGAAGCAGTTCTGGAAGCCCTCTTTTGTGAGTGTCTTTAGTTGCGCTGTCATGGCTGCCCCAATGTTCTGAATCGATTTAAAACATTTGTTTACCTTTCATGGTCATTTTGACTTTGAGGAAGAGCCAAAAGTCATATGGTGCCAGATCCGGTGAATAAGGTAGATGAGAACACACTGTAATGTTTTTATTTAACAGAAATTGCTGTACCAGAAGTGATGTGTGACATGGAACCTTGTCATGATGGAGGATAAAGTAAAGACACACAAAAGAGGACTTCCAGAACTGTTTCAGAAAGTGGCAAGGACGATGGGATAAGTGTGTTGAAAGTGAGGGGGAGTATTTTGAGGGGGATCAATGGCAATGTGTCTTTTATTGTAATAATTATTTTTTATTTAAACATTCACCATATTTTGTGAAGCTTGTACATATAATATTGTAAAGGGCATATAATTTTCTTAGCAATGTCACAACCTAAAACAGATGGGCTTTCATCAGAGTGTACAAACATTTTTACTTATTTTTACAAGTAACTATCTCTTTATCTTCTGGAGTATGTAGCACTATATAACAATGACCATTTGCTTTATTTATGGCATATCTTCTGCAGAGAATGAAGCTTGGACTAAAAATATGCCTCGATATCTGTTTTATATCATTAAAAAGTGTTACAAGGGATATGAGTCATTGTAGAGGTAGCTCATATTGATTATGGAGACACCCTCTCCATCACCACATCCTATTTTGGCAGATTGAGAGAAAGATTTCACTTTAATCTAGAGGACAGTATGGGTGACACTGTAGGCTTCTTAATGGAAAGATGACATGATAAAAAGTTTGGGTAAGTAGTCGTGCAATAAAAACATCAGAGAGCCTACCTAGCATCTTACCTGAAAGGCCTCTGCTCTTTCAAGTGACCATCTTGAGGGCCTGACGTAAGTCTACAAATGTTAACTCCCCACACTCTGAACTAGGCAGTTCTGTTCTATAAGACAATCAAATGAGAAAAGTGCAGTGGTGAGAAGTATTGTGCTGTGGATTTCAGTAGTCAAATGTGTCTCCCATTTTGTACATCTATGATCCTCTCTTAAACCATGAAGATTAATAGCCCTACATTACAAGTGGATCATTTAAAGTGTGAAGGCTCAGTGATAAACTAACAATCTGATGATTGGAACAAGCTCATAGGAGAAAAAAAAGCATTCTCTGTCACAAGCCAGTAATCATAGCTCATTTGGTTTCAGTGATGTTAGTTTCTTCACATGTTCACTAGAGCTGACTCAGGGAAGAAAGAAAAAAAAGAGGTAGCAACCAGACTACCCAGTCAAAGTATTTGCCACCTATTTAGAGATATAAAGACAAATGAAATAGCTTGAATAATTATTGTTGCATGGAGAAAATGTTTTTATAAAGTTCCTTTAAAACTTGCCTCATAGAAATGAACTGGGAAGGTATTATCTTCTTTATTGCCCCTCTTCTTTGCTATTCCTAAAGAATTAAACTCCGATTCTCTAAGAACAGTGGTTCTTTAAGTGAAATCTCAGGACTAGCAATAACAGCATAGAAATGCATGTGTCAAAACACACTCCACATCTACTGAACTGAAGACTCTAGGGGTGGACTCAGTAGTTCGTGCTTTAACAGGCCTCCAGGTGATCCTGAAACATACTAAAATTTAAGAACGACTGTTCAAGAGTATGCTTGATCCACCAGTGGAAATCAATATCCAGTCAACTGTCCATTTATTGGTCAACTCTAACCTGAAATCATATAGGAAAAAGTGACTCTTGGAAACATAGTCCTCTGCTTTAGACAGGAACACCTGTGAGTCATGATTACAACAGAGGAGCCAGCCCCTATTCGAAGTTGAAATATATGTATTAATGGGATGTGTGACTGCATTAGTTACTAACAAACAGTTCAGCTGCTATTATAAGAGACCCCACAATAATGATGCTTCAATAACAAGGAATATTCTTTCTTGTGATTATCAGAGGTGAATATTCCATCTTAGGGAGTTTTAGGCACCCCAGTTACTTTATCTTGTAGATATGAGCTTACCCTGAATCACAGGACACTTTCACTCATATTCTGTTGGCAAAAATTAAATCACATGGGCACCCCTTGCAGAAAAGGAAGAGCTGAGAACCACAGTCCAGGAATGATCAATCCACCAATTACAACTCCATTATAATGGAAATAAAGGTGGGGATGGTTACTGGGTTTAGGTAGATAAAAGGCAGTTCCATCTTCAGTTTTTAAAAACCAAATGATGTATACTCACAAACTGTTAGAAACCATCTAAATGATTAAAATTAGGGGCTTAATTGGATAATATTTGATATACCCCTATGGGGGAACCATATGTAGATATTAAACATAATGTTTATAAACACTTTCTATAAGACATACCAAAATCACTTTGATTAAAAGTATCAGGTGGGCATACTCTCATGAATATAGAATAATCTAAACTCTCTGAAAAGCATGCAGAAAGAAACAAGGGAATGAATTCCATTATTTTCTACTCCAAATATATTTGTGAGCTCCTACTATGCACCTAAAACTGGTAATGTTTGAAACATAATAATCAGAAAGATAAAACTCTGGATGCACAAGTCATAAGTTATGTCAGTTGATAACAGCAGGGGATAACCAAAAATGTTTGAAACTGTTATGCCCAGGTGGACAGGTTAAACGTGATTCTTTGTTTCTTTTATACTCTTTTGTATTTTCCATGTTTTCTATGGCGGGCGTTATTGACTTTTATAGTCAATAACATAGCAAAAGTTTGTGTTTTTTTCCCTTACAAAATAAAATTGCAAATAGAGTTCTATGAAGTTAAACTACTGTGCTAAAGAATGCGAGAGAAAAGAAAATTATATGAGGGAATCTTTTAAATAAACACCTAAAATTACTGCTCCAGATGTGGCCCTGAGCCAGTACGGATTTACGGAAGGTTTTTTTCACCTTCTATATCTATAGTCTTAAATAATCATGACCGAGCGTTTTGTCAGGCCTCTGAAAATTCATTCTGAAAATCAAATAAAAACATGTTTGTGTTCCTGACATTGTATTTATTCAGGGAGAGACAAAGGAATGATTTCTTCAAACACAGTCTTTAAACGTAAGTGAACTTAACGTAATAAGACCCTCACTTGGAAGACAAATTACTTGGACTATACTTTTGTTTCCTGGTTAGTTAATTGATTGTTTTCTCTGACATGGTTGTTGCTAATTTTTGTGAAGCTTAATAATTTTGAGCTTAAATATTCCTATCTGAAAGACCAGAAGGATAAAAGAGAAACTCTCAGACATATGAATCCTCTAAAATCAATTAAGATGGTATGCATATATTTTAATCTGTTACCCAGAAAACTGATTGAATTACCTTTTCTTCAATAGTCTAATAATTGTCATAACATTTATGTTAATAAAAGGGAATATTAGAAGAGATGTCACATTTTATTAACTTAAGTCCATGCTGTATTAGTCAGTTCTCCCACTTAGTAAAAGAGTCCCTTACTCTAACTTGTAAATAAAGCCAAAACATGACTAAGAGATACAGTTTTGTTACCCTAATAAGACACCAAAACGACATCTAAATTACAAATCTGCACAGTCAAATCAGAAAATAATAACAACAGGAAAAAAAAGGAAATCATGTGACTATTTCAAGTAGCAGTGAGAACATGGGTGTTTCTAATGAGAAAAATTGTGTGGGTCCATTTTGCTATTGTGATTCAAGTCGAGCTCTTGCAGGGTCTTCAGCTTTCTCTATTGTAGCGCCCCAACCTAGTGTTTAAATGATTCTTTCCACTTCTCTTCTTCCTATCTCTTCCTTGAGACATGGTGGCATAATAGGAAGAGTCTGGCTTTCTAACACTACATTTGAATCCTGATTTAATTCCCTCCTTGCTAGATCGTTTTCATAAGATGTAATATAGGTGGCGATCCCAAACCTTAGCAGCAATTTAACTAGTGGGAGCTAATGTTACTTAGCTTTTGGACAGCAGATTTCTTTTCTCAAGCTGCTTTTACTCTTTGTAGATTTCCCTAACCATAGCTGAATTATCAAACAGCAATTCGGTAATTTCTTCACCTACTTCAAAACCCCAACTTAAATGACACTTTCCTACACAAGTTGTTCCTATTCTCTTTCCACATCTACGTTATTATACTTCTTATGTATCACTCACCATAACTCTCTTATATTCACATTTTAATGTATTCTTTCGAGTCCTACACCAGGCATTGGGTCCCTAGATGTACAAAATATACCTAAGTGGTCATTATTGTTCAGGCTTAAACTTCTGGCTATCTATTCCCACACAATAAACATCCAAAAATTTAATGCCTAAATCAACAATTATTTTCCTTCATGATACACTGGGTTGACTGAGTTCTTTTGCAGATTTTCTCCCTTGTGGTTTCACTCACTTCACTCAAATGGATGCTATTGTTGGGGTCATCTGAAAGGAACATTGAGGATGACCCACTTATCTGACTGACCATTGATGCTGAGTATCAGCTGGAATCTCATTTGAAGCTCTAGATCAAAATGTCTATATATGGTCATTTCATTTGGGCTGAGTTTCTAACAATATGGTAACTGGATAAAAAGAGTGACATTTCAAGAGTGGAAATATCCAGTGGGGGAAGCAGAAATGGCCAAAGTAGATAGAGTTCCATCCAGAATTTGCAAAGTATCAATATTCTATTGGTTAAAGTGGTCACAGAGACCACAGAGTTTCAAGGGGATGGAGAAATAGAATCTGCCTGTGTAGAAGACATTGATGCAGCTGCCTTGAGGATATATAACCTACCACAACTTACATGGGACTAATCACACAGGAAGTATTTTTTCAGTTTTTGTAGGACTGAATATACCTACATGTTTATTTTCTCCTTTGGATTATAGTTTCCTTGAGCTCAGTTAATCATTTTCATGATATCTGAAACATCTAGCTCAGTAATGAGTACACACACGTTCATTTATGGTATTGAATTGAAGAATGCTATCACACTATCGACTCGAATGATGAAATTGATTAAAGCTTTTGATTGAAGCAAACAAATCTTCTGGTATTATGCTCATAATGACTCTAAGAGGTGACTAGAAGCAAAATGGAAGTCAAATCAGTAAAATATTATTAAACTGGTATTGACTTGATGTTTTTTACCATAGAAACATTGGTTGTCCTTTGGGAAATCATAAAGTTTATCTAATATCAGAAGTAAAATATCTTCAGTCAGGTAAGTACTGCTAAGATGCTCAATGAATTTAGAAAACAAATAGACAGGTCCCATACTGTGAACCATCTTAAACTTGTTTTTGCTGGATGATGTATGTCCAATGTTGTTAAGGGCACATGATTGGTCAACATTAGCAAGATGGAGATCAGTGGTGACTTAGGTAGGTACTATTTAATAGAATGATTTGAATGAAATCCTGATTGAAGGGTGATTGATGTGAAACACATAAGAGTAGAAGCAATAATTCATTCAAATATTTTACCAGTTTTCCATTAAGAAGAGTAGAGAAATGAGGCAATAAACAGAGAGAGATACAGGGTAAAGAATTTTTTTTTTTCCCTTGCTTGTACAAATCTGGGTGATATTAGGCATGTTTATATGCAATTAATACAGAGAAGAAACTGCTGATGGAAGTTTGAAAGAAGATAACTGCCGAGGCAAAGTCCTTGAGAAATATGGAGGAAATTATATCCATAAAAGAAAAAGAGGCCCTGTCTTGAAATCATACATGGATATTTACTCTGTTATGAGGGAGGGGAAGACCAAGTTCATGGACTCATGAATAGCTCAGAAGATGGGAAGAAGATAGGTATTCTTATCTGATTGCACCCACCTTCTCAATAAAGCCAGGTTATTGTATGGGGTTTATAATAGTTTTCTCCAAGAAGAGGAAAATACAATTGCAGAAAATTAGAGTAAAATTTATGGTGGGAACTGTCAGCTGTTTATCAAGGTACTTTTCATTTTTTTTTCCTGTTTTTCTTGGCCACAGAACTATACAACAGTGTTGAGACTGTCTTTACAAAGATGGTGGCCATAAACTGAGCTCTACTGAATGGCTTGTGAGCAGAAAGGACATGTGTTATTTTCAGAAAAAAAATCTAAGAAACAGAGGAACCCTTTCTATGTCCCCTCTTTTCTGCCAGCTTGATGTAGGCAATGTTTAAGTCTCTGGTGATGGCTAAACAGGATGAAAGAAGTTTCTTCCCCTAGATAACCAATAGAGAACAGTCATCTCCTGATCTGACCAGAAGATTCATCTTGGTCTACTATGTCAATCAGAAGTAAATTTCTGTAAAGCTGATGTAGGTCTGAGGCCTATTTTTCCCACATCCTAACCTACCTTAACACATCAGATTGGCTGTCAGTGTTGAGGGCACATTTGGTATTTGTGGTCATAAGATTGAAGTGAGTCCACCCTGATTGTGGGTTAGTATGACTCTCCCAAGAATCTTAAAGCAGAGGATAATTGGACATTAGTTACAGCAATAATGAATTCCACATGGTTGGAAAATTGTTAGACTGGGAGTACTGGAGAGAATGGATAAGATGAGTGAGCTGTAAGAACAGGAGGTAATGGCCAGGGTATAAGATTTTATTGATTATCAGATCTAGAGTAGGATCATAGGAGTAGATGGCCAGATTGGGGGGGGGGGGGTAAAGGTAAATAGTGTCAGAGTTCAGAAGGTGATGGAACTGTAATCTCTTAACTTCAATAAAAGGAAGAACAAGTGGAAATATTGCGAAGATGAGTAGAGGCATGTTTACTTTGCTATACCCAATAGGAATTAAAGTGTGATCAGATGAAAACATTTATCTTCATTCTGCTTGTCAATTTACCATTGCATAGCTATTTCCATTGCAAGACATTTTCCATTTGGTGATTCAGGAAAAGTCATCGAATCACTCTTCAAAGCAGCTCAATTTGCATTTTGCTCCCATTGTTCTTAATGGTTTTGCCGCAAAGATCTAAACAGTCAGATCATAACAAAAATGCACAACAATGTAGTCAAAGAATACTGTTTCTCTTTGCCTAGAAAATAAAACGTTTATTTCACATTTGCATTTCCCCAAGTCTGTTTGCTGTAAAAATCTGAAGCTAAACACAAACCCAGCCTGTTGCTTCTTCCTGAGAACATTAATTGTCTCCAATCATTGTTAGAGCATCTGTTTCACATTTTGACAAGTGCACTTATCTTCTTTTTTCCCTTCATAAACCTCTGGTAAAAATAATGAATAAATTACAGGGGGATGACAAATGTGTTGATAATCAAGATGAAACACAAATGAAGTGTAAGAGGCTGTATTTCTTTGCAGAGCTGTAAATTGCTTTTCTTCCTTGTGCATCGACATGCCTGACGTAGAAAGTAAAAATACGACAATACGGGAAAATTCACATAATTGCTCAAACAGAAATTATTTGTCACTGATGAAATATATAAACGGATTTTCTTTTTGACATCATGTATCATATTTGTCTCACAACCTGGATACCCCAGGAAAGAATATCTAGTTTCATGTATTTTTAAGGAGCTTAGATGTTAGTGAAGCTAATACAATAGTCCCCCTTTATACATGGCTTCACTTTCTGCAGTTTCAGTTACCCACGGTCAACAGTAGTCTGAAAATATTAATTGGAAAATCTAGAAATAAACAATTCGTAAGTGTTATATTACATGACGTTCTGAATAGCGTGATGAAATCTTATGCAGTCCTGCTCCAGCCTGTCAGGGATGTGTCATCCCTTTGTCCAGAGTATCCACACTATATATGCCACCCAACCCATTAGTCACTTAGCAGCCATCTAGGTTTTCAGAATGTTGCAGTACTGCAGTTGCTTGTGTTCAAGTAACCCTTATTTTACTTAATAATGCCACATTCATATAACTTTTATTACAATATATCAGAATTGCTCTATTTTACTATCCGTTGTTGCTAATCTCTTACTGTGCTTAATTTATAAATTAAACTTTATCATAGGTATGTATGCATAGGAAAAAACATAGTACATATAGGATTTGGTACTATCCTCAGTTTCAAATATCTACTGGGGGTCTTAGAACATATTTCCCATGGATAAGGGGGGACTACTGTGCATCACAATTGCATTTGAAAATAATTGTTGAATCTTGAATGGAATTTGAGACTGTCTAGTTGAAGAGCTCAACCTTTATTCAATCCCAATGACACCAATTGCTGAGAGAAAGACCTCTTCACTGGGTGCCAGGAGACTTCAGTCTCATCTCCAGAGCATCCCCTTCAAATTTCCTATGAAATATTCATTTTTCAATGTAATAGGCTTTTCCATAACTACACTCAGGAATCTCATCATTTAAAATATAAGAATTTGGATAGACTAGCAGGGGTCATCAATGGTAGCCCACTGACTAAGACTTGTAGAAGTTTGCTCTTCTTTGTTTTTCATTGTATTTGAAAGGACAGACTCTGTCCAGTTTTCCACAATACCAACCACACCTTATTCTCTAACACCTGGATACTGTCATCTATCTAGAGTTTAGAGGTTTTAGGCTTGTAGAGTCTAGACTAGATGAACTATTTGTGTTAAATATATCATGTCTATTATTTCTATCTGTATTCATATCGTTAATATCCTGACTCTTTTCAGAACCTACAGTCTACGTGATCCATTCAAGCAAGTTTAAACTGGTTGGGAATTTATTTCCTAAGTATGAAAAAAAAAAAAAAAAAAAAGAACCCAAACAATACATATGGCAATTCCAAAATGGACAAGTCTACTTACACATTAAAGCATAACAAAGCTGTGGTCTATGGCTTATTTTGTATTGACTCTTTCTGTATAGTAAACCTTTACCAAGGATTTTACAAATCTTTATAGATAATCTAAAGAGAAACAGGCTGTTGCTATGTACCTGCAATTTCCATCAATGTATATGAAAACTTGTTTTATGAATGGATTTGCATGAGACTACCAAGCCAAGTGTAAAAAGCTTTGCATGCAAACATGAGTTCCACTTTGCATATGCAAATATGTGTTGAAGCTTAAAGTTGTTGCCTTGCCTGGAAAAGCTATGGTCCCAATAGATTTGAACTGAGATGGAAGTTTCTAAAGTAGTAAATAGGAGCAACCATAGTAATTAAGAAATTTCTCTTTTCATAGAAAATTGACACATCTTGCATGTGCAAAATTGCCACTTCATAAATACATTATGCAGTCACCACCAGATGGGCTGTTTTGCTACAACCATTGAGATGCAATTAAATAAAGATTTGAGATGAAAGAATGAATGTGATCTCTGGCCCAAAACATAAATTGAACCTTATTTTTGAATTTATATGAAAATTTGACTTACCTTTACTCTCTTTTAGTATGTTATCTTTCTTGTCAATATAATAATATTAGATTGATTCAGAGTGTAAATGGAAGTTCTATACCTTTCATGTTAGATTGTTTAAAACTTCCAAATTTAATTCCTTCAAAAGATGAGTTAGTTTCGGCATAATATTTTCCCATGAGTGAATTTCTGTTTCTTCATTTAATAGCTTTTAATAGTTAAGAATTTATTTTATCATTAGATGTAAGCTTTATTAATATTGCATAAATTCTAGTACAAACATTAAAATAAAAGCCTAAACAGTCCTTATTCTGAGCTATTGTAGAAAAATGTTTAATCTGGTTATTTGATGTGAAGGCTTGCTTATGGAATCATAAAAACATCATTTCAAAGTGCCTGGGCTACATGACAACTTAGATCCTGAATGCTATTCAGAGCATGTTATAGATTGTATTCTCCAGGAAGCACACTCTAAAAGAGTTTATTGCTCAGGAAGTTTATTATGGAGTGACCTTGAGATCATCACTAAGGACGGGAGGGGAGGAAACAGGATAGGATAGAGAGAGAAGACCCAGTGGTAGAGACCCAATAGTCTCACCCAACTGCATGGGAAGATGGAAGCAGAAATGTTCCTTCACAGGTGTCCTGCATTGATCCAAACTGTCCAGGTCTTTTTAGTTCTACCTCCAGCAGATGTGAAATATGGGCTTCTGGCAGAAGGGTGTGGCCTTGCTGTTGGCAGTTCTCTGCAGCTGGGCCATCCCTAATGAGCAGACCGTTGACAATTATTTGCTGGGGCAACAGGAGCTGATCAGGGTCTCTCCATGTTTCCTGCCATCCACGTCTTGTTCTGCTCACATCTACTTGTATACCAGACCCAAGACATAGTCATAGCAGTCACAATAATTCTCTGAGGAATAAATGAATGAAAAATGGTACAAGCTGTTGAATGGTAGAATTGGAATCGCATATTCAACTAACGTTTATTGAGCATGTTACATATGCACATAGAGTGTAAGAATAAATACCACGAGTACCTACCCTAGGGATACAAACAATCTAGTAGTTTACATAGGTATGGAAAGACAAAATGCAATTATAGTGTGAAAATTAATAAAAAAAGATGTGCTGTTAGTGGAAAGAATTCTTAATGTTCAGAGGTTGGAAGGCTTCACTTGCTTAATGGAATTCATGAAAAGTTTCCTTTACAGAGTAGATTTTATTTAATTAGTGTCTGTAAGGAATAGAAAAGGTAGTTTTGACCTCTATTGTCAGCAAGAAGCAGCAGCCAACGTAAATGGAGGATGGAAAAGGTTGAGAAGG
This sequence comes from Rhinolophus sinicus, assembly GCF_036562045.2. Lineage (NCBI taxonomy): Eukaryota > Metazoa > Chordata > Mammalia > Chiroptera > Rhinolophidae > Rhinolophus > Rhinolophus sinicus. Next base: position 17,841,933 of record NC_133753.1, read on the forward strand.
ATAGGCTAAAAGAGTTAACCTCAGAAGTGAACCCCTGCTTGCAATGTGTGCTCAATGAGGGCTGAGGTTTTTGTCTGTCTTGTTCACTGTTATATCCCAAGCAATTCAAACAGTTCCTGGAACCTCCTGTATAGGTCAGTAAGTATGTATGCACTAAAGGGCTCCTTTCAAGGAAGGAGTCGCCTAACAAGAGTCCAGCAAGATACTACCATTAACAACCTTACCTATTGAATTAGTTAGTGTTTGGGTTCACTGCTGTAACAACGAGATCTGAAACTAAAAATATTTCAGAAATTTATTTTTTTTTCTTCTATATAGGTAACAGTCCATAAGTTGACAGTCCTAAGCCGGTGCTATGGTACATCCCTCCTCAATAGGAAGGTTCTATCTCTAGGTTCAAGCCAGCTGCACCAGCTGTTACCATTTCCCTGCAAGTGAAGGGAGAAAGGGAGTGCAAGAAAGCACTTCCTTACTAAAGTATTTGACCCACACATTGGACACATCACCAAATCAGTCTGGTCACTTTGCACTGGCCAGGACTTAGGTAGAAGGAAGACCAGGAAACATGTTTTCTAGCTAGGTGGTCATGTTCCCAGCTATCACTATGTGGGAATGAAGCAATTATTGAAATTGAGAAGGATGAACACTGGGAGAAAAGATCAAATTCTGAAATTCAAGGTAATCTCATGCATTAAATAGTTTCTTCTTTTTCTTTTATTCTAAATCATCATCAATTTTTCTTCTTCTTCTTTTTTTTTTTTTTTTGGACCTGCCTAACCAGTATGTCCTTCTAATTCCCCTTTATTGATTTCCTCTGTATTTAAATGTTGGCATCTCCCAGGAACAGGTCCCTTGTCCTTTTTCCTTCATATCAACATGTACTCTGTCTATGCAAAAAAAGTGGAAAATTCCCACAGCATCAAACACCACCTTATTTGTTATATCAGATGTGTATTGTCCATGTATATATTCTCTATGCTCAGGGCCTACTCTTTTTCTCTGCTGCTTGGACCTATCCCTAAATACCCTCCACACATTCAACATCTCCAGGTAGATGTCTAATAGGTATTTCAAATCTACTTTGGTTAAAATATAACTAAAAACCTGCTCCTAACTCCCCATGATTTTTATCAGCCTCATTAAAATGCATCTCTATACACTCAGTTGCTCAGATTAATAAATTAAGAATCATTCTTGATTCTTGTCTTTCTAATCCAATATCCCAAACATTAATTAAGAAATAAACAGCTCTATTTCTAAATTATACCCTGACTCTGACTGTTTATTATCTCTATTGCTTCAACTCCAATCTAAGTCACCATCACTTCTCACCTATAAATAATCTTCTTTGGCCGAGGCTCCCATTTCTAGTTCCTCCTCCTGGCTGTACACCTTCCATATAGCAGCCAAAGTAATCTTTTTAGAGTTTAAATCAGGTCATTGCTCTCTTTTATTTGAAAAACTCCAATAGCTTCCCATTGCTCTTTGAATAAAATCTACATATATCTCTCTCCAATGCCCCAAATCTGAAGTGATATTCAAAATATTTATCATGAGGCACTGCATGAATACTAACGAGCAGCCTGTGCACAGGTGAGAATGCAGACGCTCAGCCCTAAAGGCTGTGTTATGGATCTCAGTTACCCATTAATGGTTGAAACCTGAGGAGGACTACGGGCCCCAAGGTATGTGCTGAGGTCACCAAAGGAGGCATTCTGAGAGCTCTAGACCATGCCCGTTTCTCAAACAATATAGAAATAGTTCGGTGTTTTATCAACCAGCCCCTCTAAATATGCAGTGTGTTAAATCCCTAAACACCCATTATACGTCTCCCTCTGCAACTTGATCTCTAATCACTGTACCCCTTGTTCAGCAAGCTCATCTACAGTGGCATTTTCCCCTTGAACAACTGAAATTTCTTCTACTGTCAGACCTTTCCATTTGCTGTTTCCTGTTTCAAAAACTCTTTCCCCACGTGTTCATATGACTGCTTCCTCTGCATCATTCAGGCCTCCAATCACGTCACCTCTTAAGAGAGCTCTTCTCAGATACACTAGCTGGGATGCCTCTATGCCACTTCTCCCTCGTTTATCCTCTTCGTAGCATTTATCAGCTTCATATCTCCTTGTTTACTTATGTGCTAGCAAGAAATTAATAGTTTATATTCCTCCTCTAAAAAGTATGTTTTTTTAATGATTGTCTTCCTCAATACTCTCTCCCTATCCTGTAAATATCCATTGCTAAGCTAATTTCCAAATCCATACATATTTGGTGACACATATTAATCGGGAGTGAATGTTGATGCTAGCCCTTCTGACAAGTGTGAGGTGATACCTCATTGTGGTTTTGATTTGCATTTCCCTAATAGCTAGTGAAGCTGAGCATTTTTTCATACATCTGTTGGCCGTTTGTATGTCTTCTTGGGAGAAGTGTCTGTTCAGATCCTCTGCCTTCATACACTATTGGTGGGAATGTAAATTGGTATAGTTGCTATGGAAAATACGGAGGTTCCTCAAAAAATAATAGAATAACCATATGACCCAGCAATCCCTCTTCTGGGCAGCTACCCCCAAAATATGAAAACATTTATCCATAAAGATATATATGTACCCTGATGTTCATTGCAGCATTATTTACAGTGGACACACCATGGAAACAACCAGTGTGTCCTTCGATAGATGATTGGTAAAGAAGATGTGGTACATATACACAATGGATTACTACTTGGCCATAAGAAAAGATGAAATACTGCCATTTGCAACAACATGGATGGATCTTGAAATTATTATGCTAAGCAAAATAAGTCAGACAGAAAAAGTCAAGAACAATATGACTTCACTCATACATGGGATATAAAACTGAAAGCAACAAAGGAACAAGACAAACAAATGAAGAAAGAAAAATTCATAAACACAGACAGCAGTTTAGTGGTTACCAGAGGGTAAGCAGGGAGAGGGTGAGGTAGAAGAGAATAAAAGGGGTCAAATATGTGGTGCTGGAAGGAGAACAGACTCTGGGTAGTGAACACACAATGCAATATATAGTTAATGTATTATAGAAATGTACACTTGAAACATAATTTAACTAACCAGTGTCACCCCAATACATTTAATAAATAATAATGTAAAATTAAAAAAGGAATAAATGTTTGTACTAATATACGTTGGTGTCAAAACACCTTTTTACTTCTGACATTGTCACTTGTGTCTCATTACTAGTCTCATCTCCCCAGTTTTCTTGATTTTTATCCAACAATCCAACAAAATTTATGAAAATCTGTGCTGGAAATCAGCTATTCCTTGACTAATTAGAAGAGATGACACAACATACTACATTCTACTCTCAGCTTAAACTGTCAGCTTTCTTCAACCATTTATTTATTTAGGAAAACTTGATTGAGCTCTACTTACGAGTCAGTACTCTGCTGGATGGCAGAGATACAGAGCTGAATGAAGAAACAGTTCTTGTCCTTAAGGAACTCACAGTGTAGAGGAAGCAAGTGTGGTCAGTTCCATGGTGCAAGGGTACATAAAAGCACTGGGAGAGCCATAGGGAGCAGCAAGGGGTGAGAAGCCTCACAGAGTCTCACCAGCCATGAGTCACCTTTAGTACAGGGGATGCCAAAGCACTAGATAAATGCGTCCCTCCAAACCTTTCCTTGAATTGGACAGGATTGTAAGTGGAACCCTGTCAACTGATAAATGTTTTCTGACAAACTTTCAAAGATTCTTCTGTTAGATTAAAAAGAGAATAAAAAGCTATGCAAACTGAAACTTTACATATTTCCAAGGGATGCTGATTTGAACTCCTCGTCACGGGCAACTGTAAGATGAGTTTATTGCTGTGATTTGGGGTTTTCCCCTTAATATATTTCTATCCCTTCTATCATAAATATATTTACTGACCTCTTATTGCCACCATCAAATCCAATAGCACTATCTGAAAGACATGCCCTTTAAAATTATTGCCAAGACAGGGCATAAGGAAAACTCAATTCTCCTGAATCCAATTTTTTCTTCAAGATGAGAGCTCCATTGTAAGGCAATGAGAGCCCTATGCCAGAGGGGAAATGGGGACTCTAAGAACTGGGCCCCCTAGAACTATCTATTCAGATAATTTATTATTCTGTCGTCTTAGAATTATGATATCTCTTTACCCAGCCACTGCCACATTGTTACTTTTGTTATATATGAGGTCTGACAATTAAGTCCACGAACTCATCCTAGAATTGTTGAACATAACTATGGTCACCTTCGAAGTACTCCCCTTGGAAAGCTGCGCACCAACGCCAGTGCCTAGTCCAACCTTCAAAGCAATTTTGGAACTCTTTTTCTGGAATGGCCATCAGAGCTGTCGTCGTATTACCCTTGATGTCCTGAATGTCATCAAAATGTCTTCCATTCAATATTTCCTTTATTTTCAGGTAAAGAAAGAAGTCATTGGGGGCCACATCAGTGAATAGTGAGGGTGTTCCAATACAGTTAACATGCTAAAAACTCCCTCAATGACAGTGCAGTGTGAGCTGGTGCATTGTCGTGATGCAAGAGTCATGAATTGTTGATGAAAAGTTCAGGTAGTCTAACTTTTTCATGCAGCCTTTTGAGCAATTCCAAATAGTAAACTTAGTCAACTGTTTATCCAGTAGGTACAAATTCATAATGAATAATCCCTCTGATGTCAAAAAAGTCAGCAACATTGTTGCAACAAGTTCACCAGCTTAATTGTCTGACTTCTGTGCATGTTATCACATGATCACAACCCTACTGCAAACTTTAAATATGCCAATTAGCAAAAATATCTAAATATGCATGAAAATGGGTATGAAAAATTAATTTGGGGGACAAAGCACCTGTTTGACATGTTATTTTGGTTCTCTTTAAATTCAGAGGTATCACTTTTTGTATAGCTTTCATTTTATTGGTCTATTTTTGTTCTCCTTTCAAGTGAATGTAATGGATTTGAAAGGTGCCAAATTAACAGCACAAACTTATATTCTTTATTTAGTTCATAGAACAGATACAGCATCTGTAACAACAGGAAAGTTTATCAGTGACACTTAAATAAATGCTTGTTGACTGGGGGTTCCTACTATAAACAAAGTACTATCCTTCACAAATAGTCTAATTACTATATCTACAGTCCACTTCAAACCGAATATCAGGTCCATGAATAAGCTAAATCTGAAAGAGAAAACATGAATCAGAGAAAGAAGAGAGAAAATATATACCTTGAACATCACTAATTTCACCAATGAAAAATTATTTCTGGCATTCAATATGCTAATTAGCAAACCAATTAGCACTGACCAGAAATGAAGTGTATATATATATATATATATATACACATATATATGTGTATATATATATATATATATACTTTATATGTATAAATAAATATATAGATATAATTTACATATGTGTGTGTGTGTGTGTGTATATATATATATATATATATATATATATATATATATATATACTTTAAGTATATAGTATATATACTTAAAGGAAATCATATTTCTCCATGTTCATAAAAACAACTGGCAACAGCTAATACCACCTCTACCCATAAAGGTGATCCTATTGGGACTCAAAGTACTGATAAAATTTCCTAGTGAAAGGAAACAGGTAAGTTTCTTAAATGGTTTTGAGGTTTCATTTAGACTGGGTAAAAGAAGTTATTCCTGAGTTAAATTTTCTTTGGACAGTCAATTTTCATTGACCAAGTTTATCTCCCTCCTTTCTGACAAGTTTTTTAAGAGCTTTCAATAAAGGAAACGAGTAAACCTTCATTGTTCAGCAAAGCCTGTGAGAAAGAGCAGACCTGGCCATCCCTGTAAAAAGAGCAAGGCTAGCATGGTTAGTGCTAACCCATGCGTGGGTAACTCTGCTATTCTGCTGAACTTCATTGTGGAGAATAAGAGGCTCTAAGAAATGGAAATATTTCTACTCACAAATCCAGGCTGGGTTTGTGAATAGAAATATTTTAGAGTGGTAGTGGAATAGTCAGTTTAAAAGAAATCAATTAGATTTCTAACAATTGTGTCAGTGATGGAAATTAGAGAAAAGGGTCATTCCTAGGCACAAACTGAACATTTTTAGCAATAATTTCAGCATGACGCACAAATAAAATACAAAAATATAATTTAGATGCACGCCTAGTTACTATTTTTCTGGAAATGCTAGCTACTACAATAGGCAAGAAAACAAAATTAAATATAGAAATATTGGAAAAATAAAGACAAAAATCATGATTATTAGGAATAAGATTTCCCACCTGAAACAAAATGAAACATAAATGAACAAACAGAACACTAAAATAAACTATTCTGCTTTGAAAATACAATAACTATCCCAGATAGAAAAAGTATAATTGACCACATAAAGCAGGAAAATTCGCCAAAGACTAACCAAAAGGAGTGATCAAAACAGATAAGATGGCTCAATTATGCTACTGTCTTCAAAATTCATCTTTGAACAAATAGATTTAAACATGCTAAAATAACCTAATACATAACATAGAATCTGTATATTCAGATTAGTAACTACTTTATTTTTAAAGTGCTGAGTAATTGGGAAAAGATAACTTGATTTCTGACCTTCATGATGCTTACAAATATGGCTCAGTTTTTAAAAGAACGACTTTTTTTTAGATAGTGCATAATACGTACCTTGTCAAAAAAAAGGAAACAAATTTAGATAGTTTCATATTTCTATGAGAAAAGATAATGGAGTTCATTGGAGGTTTATTTTCAGTAGAGATAATGTTATTTTAAATCAACATACCTCTTTCATACTAACTGCCTAAAGAAAGATCTAGCGGATTATAAAACCCCACAAAGAAGTGAACCTATGAAAGCGCATTCTTTTCATATTTCTCCTTTTCTAGCTACAATACAATGAAGTCCATAGTGAGCATCCAGAGATACAGACAACTACATTTATCATAACTTTACATTTCAATATTATTTACCTGGATACAAGCCTATGTAGGAATATAATAAGGGTTCGCGACATAAAAAGAAAAAAAGCTGTTGAGGGTCTAAAGTGTATATCAATATATATAGGATGGTCAGTTAATCTCATTTCAGTATCTTTGAAGAGAAAGTAAAATTGTGCCCTCAACAATTACAAGAAAACTTTATAGTCAAATGTATACCATGTCTAGAATAAGTTCTCGGTACCTATTTGTTGATAGAAGCTTGCACTTTCTTATAATATTCACATTAAACCCTGATTAAATCAATATACAGTGTTAGGCACATGGTATACAACGCATAAGTGCTTGTAGAACTTGAATTTGAAGCAGTATTTAGGTTAATGAACTATAACTCTAATTTACTCCCTTGCCTGGCAACAAGATTTTGGTTTTTTGGTTTTTTTCATTTCCACAACCCCTAAAGTTTTCTGGATGGTTGGCTATGACATGGAAAAAAAACATAAACATTTTCTTTGGGCGAGGCTTTCTCAATATTCCTGTTTTGGGATAATAAAGCATGAGTTTTAATTAAGTTTGTAGGCTTACCATCTGTGAGCATCTGGAGTTACATTCTGTTGCAAGGCTAAAGCAAATGTACCAATTCCAACTCTCGGAAGTAGAGGACACGTAGACTGAATAGCAGGTTCACCACCAGCAGTTAATGTTTTCCCTTCAGGTTGCTCTCCATTCTATCTCTGAGTCCATAAAAGAGTTAGACTAGCCCTTTGAAGTCATTTATACTCTTATTACTTGCACAGAAAGTTTATAATGAGTCTGCTTATCCTTCTTTTTCCTTTTCATAACATGCTAAATTTGAGATTTCCTATTCTTAGCTAATGACTTTTAAAATAACAGTTTGAGATCATTTAATTTATAAGACAAAAACATTTGTTTTATTTAAAAATAGGAGACAATACAAAAGCTATTATTCTTAAAAAATTTTAAGCTTTGTTATTTTTTAAAAAGAAAGTTTAGGATACAAAGAGGGCTGATTACATTAACATTTTAAAATTGATGGAATCATTTTGACCAAGTAAGGTGGTGACTAAACTTTTTAAGGTAACAGAAAATCACAATGTCAAAAACAAAAATGATATCAACTGTTCCTAAATCATCCAATGTCTGTGGTCTTAAAATTTTGGCATGAAAACTCCATTGCTAAAATGTAATTTAATTATCCGTACTTTTTGCCATATGTGGTTGAATATATATTGAATTTAGACTTTTGTCACAATTATTGTCAAAAACACTGATCAAATAACTTAGATTTCTGCAATTGGCAACAATGCAGCGATATTGTTGAAAAACATAATCTGTAGATCTAAGCCTTAACCCCAAAATAATTTCAATGGATTGCATGTACTTTCAGTTAAAAGCTTTTTTAGCAATCTATAAACTAGCAGTCTTTTGTTAATTAAAGAGCAATTTACATTTTTAAAAGAGCATAAATTACTTTCTTGAGGTTAACAAAATACAATTTACTAAAAGAAAAATATACGTTTTAGTTATTTACTGCTATGTGTCAAACTCCCTCCTACTCCAGAACCTGGCTTAAACCAACAGCTGTTTCATCATATATCATGATTTTCACGGACAGGATTTTGCTTAGGAATCAGCTGAATGATTTTTTTTTTGTGTGACATCAACTCAGTCACTCAGTGATCATCAGCTGACAGATGGTCTGTTCTGGAGGATTTAAATCAGCTTCACTCACAAGTATTTAGCCTTACAAGTGATGATTGGAAACTAGTCCACCAGACTACCTACTCATGGCTTCTCCTAGTGGCTTAGGTTCCCTCACAGCATGGCAGCCTCAGGGTAACCAGATGTATGGGATGGTCCAGGACTCCAACAGTTTGTTTTCCAACAGACTGGGGTAAGGGCTGCAAAGCTTCTTATGATCTAGCCTTAAAAGTCTCAGAATGGCTTAGATGATGCATTCTACTGATTAAATATATCACTAAGACTAGCCCCAAATTAAGAAGAGTAGAAACGGACACTGCTCCTCAATGGGAGAATGAACCAAGTATTTATATCCGTCTTTGATCTAGCATATTATATAGAAAAAAAGTGTTACATCACATGAATGTACAAACTGACACATTTGCAGACATTAGCTACACCTAAATTACCCACACCCAGATCAAGAATCAGAACATTACCAGCACCTCAGAGTTCCCTTTTATTTTCCCCTTTCAATTTATAAGCCATCCCTCAAGAATGACCTCTACCTTAACTTCTAAAGGCATAGTTTAGTTATTATGCTTTATACAAATGCAGTAAGACATATATCTTCTTTTGGGTCTAGATTGTTTTGTTCAACATTATGTCCCTTATGGAGGAGTGTAGTTTTAGTGCCTATTTTCATTGCTGTATAGTATCCTATTGTGAGGATATAGCACACAATTTATTTATCCATTCTCCTACTGGGTAGAGATATACTCATAGGTAATTCTCAGTTTGGCCTATTCCTTAAAACTACAGAAATCTTCTCATTTGCAGACTTCCCGCCCCCCAGCTATAGGACAGTGTTTTCCCACAATATGACATGGAACAATAAGTGTTTTATCCTATAGAAGAGAACAGATCATTTCCATAATTTTCTGCTTACATATTTTCACTACATATTTGTAGTAGATGATGGAAAAGATCTACAACAACCCAGATAAGTGATTTAAGGAGGAAGATGTTCCCTCCTCCCACAAAAGTTACTTTAGGGACCCCATTTCTAATCATTGGCCAAGCTGCTTATACATTTATTCAGGGTTTTCTGCGTTGGTTTTTAGGCAAAAGGTACTCAAGAGTAGGAATTGTTTATTGTGATATAATCTCTGCTGTGCTTTTCATAATCATATATATATAAATTTATATATATATATATATATATATATATATATATATATATATATATTATAACCATATATATACATACATATGTGCATACATATATATAATTAAAGCACAGCTCCCTGTAGCTAAGATGGTAGAATAAAGAAATTTCCCCTTGAAAAGTCTTAGGATAATACATTGCAAGTCCAGTTTCTTATAAGTATGAATTCAAAACTTTGGGGAAAAATATAAGCCTTAAAAAACAAATGTATGAAAGAAACACTAATTAGCTATAGACAAAAATAAACTTCCTTGCTCACTCACAAAACAGAGTATCAACAATTTATTTAAAACTGAGATCAGTGTAGCCTGAAAGCAAATAACAGTGGATTTTGCATGCCTTTGCATGGGATCACTTCCTTGCTGATGAAAATTATTTAAGAAAAAAAAATAAAATAAGGCAAAACATAAACTTGTTTTAAATTTGAAAGTTCAGATTAAGCTTGGGAGTAGAACAATAATTTTATAGTAAAATATGGTATACATCTTGACTTACTGTTTTGATATCTGGTAGTTGTTTCTCTGGGTTCTGCACATCAGCGTTTTATTATTTATACATTTTCATTACAAAAAGTTGATAATGACTTCCTTCTTTCTCTTTCATCAGCTTTGTACTTGTGATCATTTATATTATATCAAAGGTTAGTTTTTTTATTCATATAACATCCTCACTGACATTTTCTCTGACCACATGCCAAGAACAAAAAGAAGAAAGAATTGGTTTTAAGACTCTTATAGGAGAAGTTCCCATGCCTTTTAAATGAATCATGGTTAGATGGAAAAAAAAAAAGAAATCTGAAGGATGAATGAACTCATCAAACCTTTTATATATTGCAGTACATTGAAACATAGTAAAGTTAAATTATTTTTAAAAGGAGCTCAATTATTATGTTTGTTGTATATTTTTACTAATTGGTTTCTAAAATTCCCATTCTTGATTTTAGACTCTTAAAAGCTGTCTTGGTGACATTGTGATTGACTTTATCACTTTCATAGATTGACTATTTGGGGTTGAAGAGTCCCTGCTTCACAATTCTTGGTTGGAAATTGGTCCAGTTGTCCCTGTCAATGTGGGCACTATGTAAAGATAAGTGTCAGTGCTTGTCATATCCATTCACCCAATTCTCTCCTGCAATTATGAGACCTCTGCCTATAGTTTCTGTTAACTTCATTTCTTTAGTACCTCTAGTTTTCAGTTAAATCTAAAGATTAAATTACAAGGATCACAAATGATGTAGAAAAAGACAAGCCATGGGAGAGAGGTTTCATGGAGAAAAATGGCTGGATTTCAGCCAGGCCAATACCTCACGGTCTTCAATGTACACGAAAGTAACAGAAGTCAAGTATGAAAATTGTTACGCATTACCTTCATCTGGACATGACATTCTTTAGGACAAGTTCTTATGGCAAGGCTGAAATCTCCAAAACGTCAGAGACAAAGCTGTTGCCATAAGCCTCATTAAAATAAAAATTAAAAAACCTCATGATTAAGAGGACATTTTTATATAACAAACGCACTGGCATAAACCCTAAAGCAACCAGTGGTAGCAAACTCATGGTGGAGCTTAGTGACCCTCAAACCTAGGTCTGAGTTTGGCCCTTAGCCTGATGGCTGTTTAATGGATTATGCTACATTTCTGAGAGCAGAATCACAGGAAGCATTACTAGAAATATGTGCGTACATGTTTATAATATTTTCAGACCTATTTTAGAGGCTCAGACCAGTCAGTGAATTTTGCTAAGTTTTTACCCTGTATGCCTCATCTTTATTAAAAACAAGAAATATTGGGCAGACCAAGATTTCTTTTTTCTCTTAACAATAAATTGGACCCCTTCCCTATGTCTTCACAATTTCGTGTTTATCAGTCTATTCCCAGGGCTTTGCAAAGTTTGAAGCCAGGCATGGTAAAGCAAAGAAGCAACTTAAAATGATAGATTATATCTATATGATAAATTGCAAGACAGTAAAAATCAATTCATGTAACATTGCGACTTTTTACTTTTTGCCATTTATTAAATAAATGAGAGTCTATATTCTGCTCTTTGTATATACATAATAAACTTTTATATTATTGAGAACTTCTCTACGCATGGTGAAAAGGGTAAAGTTTCTGGGAAGAGACAGATTAGGAACAAAATCCATCTCTGACATTTAATCGCTATCATGTTTCCCCCAAAATAAGACCTAGCTGGACAATCAGCTCTAATGCGTCTTTTGGAGCAAAAATTAATATAAGATCAGGTCTTAATTTACTATAAGACCAGGTCTTATATAATATAGTATAACATAATATAATATAATATAATATAATATAATATAATATAATATAATATAATATAATATAAACTGGGTCTTATATTAAGTTTTGCTCCAAAAGACGCATTAGAGCTGATTGTCCAGCTAGATCTTATTTTGGGGGAAACAGGGTATTTGCCCTTGAACACTTTTTTTAACCTCCTTGTGTCTTAGTTTCCTTCAGTGTAAAACAAGAATACTAAATACTTATAATGTTGAGAAAGTTACCAAAGGAATGATGTGTAGAAAAATGTTCTAGAAGGATTACTAGCACCTCTCTGCAGTAGACACTTCATGCCAGATAAATTTTTTCCCAAAATCATTTCTTCATTGATTAACCTAGAAAATTCCATGCTCGTTTTTAAAACCTCCCCTCCAGCATCACTGCCTCTAGCAAGTTTCTTGACTTCAATCCATTCCTGTAGAATCGACAACTCTCTATTCTGTATTTATATCCATGAGAGCACCTTACAATGTCATCACCTGTTTGTTTCTTTATTGTTACAGCCCATCTTCCCTCCAACTTTTTAGATGAACATGGAAATATTCCTGTTCTTATAGGGTTCCTATCATAGTGTTCAACAAATATGGTTCTTAACAAATATTTGAAAGAATAAAGAACAGAATGAATGCCTGAAATCATAGTTGAAGCTGCAAAATAGAAGCCAGGAAGCGTTTGTGACTAAAGGAAGCACAGGAGACAGCCAGCTTATCAATTTTTCTACAGATAATTAGTCAAATGCGGCTACACTTACAGGATTTCAGGAAAAAAACTGGCAATATCGAAGAATGCATTGCTATTTGGTGGGCAATACTTAAATGTGTGTGTGTGTGTGTTTACATATACCTGTGTGTGCAAATGAGGCAACAGTGTTAACCTGATTCAATCACTTTTTTAATTCTCAGGAAATAAATAAGAAACAAAACATTAATAAGTATTTCCAGTAAGATTATTTTAGTGGCTTCTCTTAATGATTAGACTTTAGATTTGTGGTCAACAAAATGCTGTGAGCAGTTGAGATTTCGCTAACATATTTCCTTGGAGGAAATCATGGTACGACACTGCTGTACAAAATGAGAGGCTGGGGCAATAACTGCTACTACGTATTAGCAAGACTTTTTTTTCTGAAGATACAAGTGGATGACCGTGTTGAGTTTCTCTGCATTTAGATGTAGCCATAGGACTGAGTTACAGCCAATGGAATATGGGATGAAGTCAGGGGCCACACTTCCAGGGTCCATCCATGGAATACTTCCTGTGCAGTCCTTGATTTCTCCTGAACTCTGCTCCCAGCTATAAAAGCCCCTGGGGAATGGTGGGCTACAAAGGAAGGTACTCGGGGTCCTGTGATGTCACTTGCAGGTAATCTGCCCAGGAGATCCTTCAGAGCAAAAACCCAGTCTGAACTGTTACATGACTGAAAAATAAAATTTAACTTTGTTCAGCTATCGAAATGTAGCAATTCTGAGTTATAGCAATTAGCTCACCCTCATTAACACAATGATATTCTGTTTAATGATCATTTTTTTAACTGATGAACTTTTTTTAAATGTGCCATGTACATTTGTATTATAGGACTTTTTCCTCTTTGTTATGAATATGCTTCAAATATATACTACAAACAAAAGAATCATGCCATCAATCCTTATACAAACAATGATTAACATTATGTCATATTTGCTTTATAATTCTCTCTATAGACAGAGACATATACAGATATATGTTATTTTATCAATTTAAATGTAAGATACAGAAATCATAATGCTTTGTCTCAAAATACTTCAGATGCATCTCAAAACAGAAACAATGATAATGATATTTGTTATCATCTAGTATCTAATCTACAATCAAATTCTTTGTTTTCAACAGTTATATTTTTATAGCTGATTTGGATACATCAGGATTCCAATCAGTATTTAAACAAAGCATTTAGTTGCTGTTATGTCTTTAATCTCTTCAACCAGAAGCTCCACCATGCTTCTTTGTTATCCTCTTTGTTTCTGTGTATTAGTGTCTTGTTGATACCATAACAAATTACCAGGAACTTCATGGCTTGAAACAACACAAATTTATTCTTATAGTTCTGGAGATCTGAAGTCCAAAATGAGTCTTAAGGGGCTAAAATCAAAATGTCGTCATGGCTGTTTCCATAAGAGAGTCCATGAAAGAAGCCCCTCATTGTATCTTCCACTTCTAGAGACTACTATCATGCCTGTGGCTCTCGACCAGATCCCTCCAAGCCCTGCTCCTGGAGGCACATCCCCTTTTTCTCTACTGCAGTCAAATCTCCCTCTACATCTCTCTTCTAAGTCACTTGATACCTTTATAGCCCACTTGGTTAAACCAGGATAATATCTCCATCTCAAGACCCTTAATCACATCGGCAAAAATCTTTTGCCATATAAGGTAACATTCACAGGTTTTGAGAATTAAGATTTATTAAACCCTGGGCATCTCAGTGTGCCATTTTTCAGTCTGCTACAGTGTGTATGCTATTGCTTCTTTGAAGAGACCAGGCTAGTGGTCTTACAGAATGTCCCACAGTCTGGATTTGCCTAATTATTATTTTATTGTGCCATTTAACTTGTTCTTCAATGTTCTATATTACTTATACAATAGAGATTAGATTGTAAGTCTTGATGAGAGCTAAGCTGAAGACTTTTAACAAAAATAATTTATAGGATATTCTGTGAACTTGACATTGCATCACATTAGAGGACACAGACTGTCTGGTTGCTCTGTCATCAGTGATACTAACTTTAATGACATTGTTAAGGTGTTCACTGCCAGATATCTCTGGTATATGTATTGTTTCCTTTTGAAACTCTCAAGACATCTATGGGATTATATTTTGACACTCTGCAACCATCCTATTCCCCCATATTTTATCTAATAATTTTAGTGAACATTGATGATGCTGTCTCACTTTATCTATTTTTACTTCCATCTCTTTTGCAAATCCCTTAACACTTTGCTAATCCCCTCTTTCTTCCATTACAGATATGGCTCAATGAAAGTAATTTAATCTTTCTTTGATACTAAAGGATCTCCTAAGCTCTGGGTTCATCTTCTGAATGCTCATTTTCTTTGAACACAAATAGAGTAACAAAGAAGAATTCGGGAAATTCAGATTGTTAAAATCCTATTACAAGAATCCTGTTTCAAGGACCTTGAAACAATGACCCTCCCTATACCTTACAATGATTTCAAAAAACAGTCTTTGGATCAGACCCATGAATAGTAATGACATCATAGATCTATCAAAACAGATGCTGACCCAGTCATTGTCTTCTGTTCTTTACATTACAGTAAGAGGTTATCATGTTTTGAAAGTTGGAGTATTTCGATGTTGTGTTTTATGTTGGCTGGAATGAAATTGTGTTAATGTGGAAGGTTCTCTCAGTGTTGCTTATCGCAATTGTTTCCCCCAAAGGAAATGCTATGGCCAGATGGAGCTCACTGTGAGAATGTCGTCATGATCACCTTTCCATTTCATTCTCATTCTCTAAAGACTATAATTATTTTGCCAGCAGGAAACTGATCAAAATTTGCCAGGAATAGTTATTTGATTGAGAGCTGGTGTCACTTTTTTAGAGTGTCCATCCCGGAAACCTCCCCCACAGCCAATGATTAAACAACTCTGTTGCCAAAAGTAAGTCACAACGCCTACGGCAATCACATATAAGATGCTGACCAGCTGTTTCCTTTCTCCACTAAGTACTGTGACGATAGAGGGGAAAATTGTTAGGATCAGGACTGTAGGGTAGATCAGATTCACTTCCTGACTGAAATAATCAAGGCAAGCTCTATAATTGTATTTCCTGAATATAGTCATGAGGAAGTGATAGCCAGATCTTCAAACATACTAAAATTAGATGGAAGAAAAGATTGATTCTTTTGAGTTCAAATATTTTAGGTTGTTTATTTTTTCTGCAAGAAAATTACCCCTCACCAAAGAATATATTAATATTTAATTTTGTTTGGTTTTGGTTTTCATCTTCTTTCACTACAGAAGGACCAGCCGATTGACTATATAGGACTAACAGGGAAAAACAAAAAAACAAACAAACAAACAAACAAAAAACCCCAGCAGCATTTGAAATCCCTGAAAGTGGCTGAAGAAGAGAGGTTTTTCAGAAAGAGTGTGACGATGTTATAAGATCTTGGGGTTTATGGCCTTGAAAACTAGTTGTTCTTTCTCAGAACAGAGGCTCATGTGGAGACAGGCAGGGTAATGTTCCTCGCACTTCAATGTACCACGTGCTGAAATCAATCCCGACCCACTGCTCCTGCTGCCAGCTTGAGCGCTAGCAACCCTTTGCCTCTATCTGGGAAAACCTCATCATCTGAAGTTCTTCCTCTCCAGGCTCAGTCTCAGAAAGGGTTGATGACCTGCTGAGTCTGAGTGTGAGGCATAGGAATGTTATCTCCTCAAAGGACATTCTCAGAAGTGAGGCCTTCAGCAGGAGTGGGAGTGGGAGCAGAGGACCCAGCCTCCATCACTGCGCTCTGATGCCAAAGCCTGTGTGGGCAGAAGTGCAGCCGCATGCACTGTCCTCTAGCCCAGTGGTGCTCAGACTTCAGCCCCCCTCAGAATCACCTGAAGAAGCTTGTTCAAACTCACTGCTGGACTACAGTCATGAGAATTTACCTTTCTAACAAATTCCCAGGTGATAACCCTGCTGCCAGCACAGAGACCACACTTTCCCCTCTACTGTAGCTTCCTTTTCTGTCAGAGACTCAGTGTTGCTCTTTCAGTGAATGTGCTTCCCACTCCCCCACCCCCCAAAGACAGGAACCTTTACTCTCTTCTTTAAAGCATTGGTTGCGAACCCCGCTGTAGTGATGCCAGGAGGGACTCCATGCCTCCCTCCCTGTGACCACCGGGAAGGGATGTGTCATAACTCAAAGAACCCTGGCAAACTGCAAGCCTTTCTACTTGGTGTAGCACAAGGTTAGGACACAATTCGTTCTTGAATAATTAGTCACCATGCAGGACGGCACACCCCTGGCACCAGTGGTCAGTTCATGGATCAGAGAACACACTTCCTTGCCTCAGACTTGATTCCCTAAGGCTAGCATCCAGAGTAGATATTCAGCTTCTGCTCAGTAATTAGTTGCCTTTCATCATGGTTCAGGGTAGCAAACTACATGCACGCCAGACCTACTACCCCCACTGAGGCTCTGACAAATAGAGAGACAGTTCGAGCCCCAGGAGAGGGATAGCCTGTACATCTGTATGTCTTGCTATCTGGTTTAGTATTATATTTCTGTGGTATATATACTTAGCTGTACTCAAAACTGTGTGCAGTGATACTTGGTTTCATCAGAATACCCTCTCCCTTTCTATATCTTTTTTTATTAATTCATTAAAACCACTTATTCTTCCAGTTCACAAGGTTAAGAGGTAGGCAAGGGTACCACGGAAAAAGAGATGGCCTTTTGCTGTTACAGTTCATTCAATTAGTTGGGGGAGGCAGATATTAAATATTACTGATGTAAGCAATTACTAATTATACTTTATATGCAATATGGAGAAACAAATAATAGCAGGCAAAAAGTGTGTGATGCATAGGACCTATTGCAGTCTGATCTCTGAGGAGGTGATGGTTGAGCAGTATGCATTACATGTACCAATACCCATTCAATAGATCCACTAAGCCCCCACTCTGTGAAAAACATATTAAACCAGCTCCCAGGCCATACTGAACACTAGAAATGCTATTAGTGTGACTAAGTAACTCTTTTTATTTGTCTTAAAACAAATCTTAAAAGCCACATGTGGCTAGGAACTAGCACAGTAGACAGCCCTTGCATACTCTATGGTAACCCAAGAAAAATACATATTTTTGTAGAAAAAAACAAGTCAAGACAGAGTTTATTGAGCATGTGCAAAGTTTGGACAACAGATGGATACCTGATAAGGCAGAAAGCCAAACATCTAGTTCATATGTACTCAACACATTTCCAGCTTTGCTTTCTGTAACCTTCTGTTTCCCAGCTATGCTGTTCACTTTTTATATATCCAACATACTTCTGCCAAGGTCCCCCTGTTTCTCGCCAATCAATCTCTCTCTCTCTCTCTCTCTCTCTCTCTCTCTCTCTCTCTCTCTCTCTCCCCCTCTCTCTTATTTCTGGTCCCAGGATATTATTTATCATTTTCCCTTCTAAATGCTAACTATTTTACACGCCCACACACACACACACACACACACACAATTTTTAAAGCATCATGTAGACAACCCAGTGAAGTTTGCAGGGTGAGTTAGCCTACATCACAAAGCCTATTTTTTGTTCCATTGTTTGTTGTGTGTGTCTTTCATAAGAACATGTTTATTAAGGACAGGATCTTTGTCTATTCACTAATATCTTCACATTGTCTAGTGGTGTCTGGCCTAGAGTGGATGCTCAATGTATATTTGTTAGACAAATAAATCACCAACGGTTTGGCAGCTTGTTTTGTAACACAGAGCACCATCAATTGTATTTTCTAAGTATTTGTGAAAGGAGTTTGTATTAATTTTCTGTTCCTTATCACTAATTAATTTCATGTAAATAATTGCACAAAGATGCCAGACTAAAAATCCTTTCCCATGAGAAGACAGTGTTGTGTCAGGCACACAATCAATTACTCATTCATATTTATATGATGCACTTAAAAAACCTCGTATTGATAGTCACAGTGGAGAAATAATAAGGGGGAAATATAGAATGCAAGATTAGGGCACCCAATGATACAAGTGCTATGGATAGTCTGTCTCAGTAAGTTGAGCTTGAATCAAAATGCAATTAAAGTTGTTTTTGTTGTGTTTTATTTTTGTTATCCTTAGAAATTTTGGAAAGGGAATTCTGTCAGAATAATTTTAGTTGTATTTATTCCAAACTAGGGCTATTAATAAATGACAAGAAAAAATTAAGTCAGGGAATTCCATCTATGTTTTTTCAGGATTGAGACATGAGCAGTTTTAGTGATATTAGTGTTAAGGCAAGCCTGAGTATACAGGTATGTCTTTCTCCATAAATTAAACCCAGAAAATCAAACCAGGTTCTTCTTTCTCCATTATAAATTTGATATCACTTTGTGATAATGATTCATTCAAGTATTTGTATGATGGATCATCCAAAAACGATCATGTGCCTCAGAAAACCAAAGCAAAGCAGAGGGGACTGTAGGAAACCTCCCTATATTGTGCCCTGCTATCTATCACCACTCCGGACAGAGAAGAGATGGCCCTTTAATAGAAACTCGCTAATTTTTTTAGAAATATCTCATTAGGTTGGCCCTTCCTGAGCTGCTTCTCCATTAAAATGTGATAAATGAATTCTGCCATTGCCAATTCTAGCCTGTCCTTCTTTCCCTTAATGAAATGAAGATGCGTCATGCTGGCGAGCACTCAGGACAGAGATAATTATTCATGGGATGCTGGAAGTGCTACAGTCACGCAACCCATCACTGCCCCACCAATACTGGAGATGGGACCTGCAGGAGCCTGACAGGAGTGTGAATAGGGATTTATTTTCTTTTTACACAGGTGGAAAATATTCTATGGGTTTGCACACTTCCTTTCTTGACTTTTTCTTCTTAGATTTTGTTTTCCATCTCAGATAAAATGTATGTGTGCAAGTGAGTGTATACACTGGGGGTGCCAAAAAAAAATGTATGCACATGACTTACATTAATCTTTTGTTATCAGTATATATTGAGTATTACAATTTTAATACAGCTTTTTCCTGTCTTAAAATGTGTGTATATATATATATATATATATATATATATGCACCATTTGTATATAAGTTTGACACTTGTACTCACTGATTTTAAACATAAATCAGTTTGACTGAATTTAATATTGTTTTAAAGTTTAGAGTTTATTTTTTTTTTAATTATATGTATGTAGGAGGTGCTATAGTTTAAAAGAAAAAATGGTTTTCTTTTTTAAATTGTTTTGAGACTTAGGTAGATGAAGCACGTGGCTCCAAGCAATGTAACCCATTTCTTCAAAATTTCTGATATTGGTGACTTGCCTTAGCTACGTTTTCCTGGTGTTTTTCCTTTTATTGAAAATTATGTTGTCTATTACTTAATATGTCCCTGAAATTGGGCAAATGTAACAGGTTTGTGTTCATTGTTTCAAGGGCTTTAGTTTTTCATGAAGTTCCTCTTTTCTCCTTTCTTTAACTTAATTCACAACTGAACCTATTATTGTAAAAGGATCTGAAACTCACTGTCTAATGTAAATGGATATCATTATGTGTAGTATTGCTTATTTTGATTTCTTTGTTTGCAGGGCTTCTTAGGTAGTCATCTTCCCTACATATATCACACCTCTCACCAGTGTCAAATGCTATTTTTAACCCATACAATAGCATTAAAATCTATAGATGCCAGAATAGTGTCAGGAGAAATTGAAACTCCAATTTTTAGCGAAATCATCATAACGCATCCATTTGCCAAGTAATATTTCTGTTGCCTTATATATGCCAGCTATTTCCTAATGGGTTTACCAACTTTATATTTTGTTTTCATTCCTGAAGGTCAACCACTCTTTTGATAAGGAAACTAAGCCCAGTCTTAGGTTTTTAAATTAATACAACTATTTGTCTAGCAAAATGTCAAATTCATTGTCATTTTTAATCGTCTTTAAAACTGTCATCTTTTTAATCTACCTTGGTGTTAGGCAGGGATTCTTCTTTCTGAAATAGATATTCAGCAACTAATATACAGATAGAACAATTTCCCACTCTGCTAAAGAAAGGCAGAGTGAGATGAAACCCCAAACCATTCTCTCAGTTTCTTCAGAGTTAATAAGAAGCTCATTGTTAGAATGCAGAGCTTGATATCTCTGTACTTTATTTACAAATCTTAAATCACTAAATAGTGCTAAAAACAAACTAAGAATGGAAGAAAGATTAAGAGATTGGATGATAATTGATAGAACAATAAACAGCCATTTTTCTAGATTTCTGGTGCTTTGTTTAGAAAATTAAACACATACTCAAAGATCTCTCCATATGGATATTCCAAAAGCCATGAAAACCCCGAGCCATCATTTTTCTTGTCACTTAGTACTTTAATAACAGTAATCATCATAATTAATATTAATGACAGCGTTAGCACACTCAAATTATTGAGTAATTACTACTGACCTGACACTATGCTAACAATTTTACATGCAGTATCTCATTTCATTCTCATAAGAATGAAGCTACTTACTATAAAGTAACTTGCCCAAAGTCACACCCACAGCTCAACTCTGGGAAGAGCAGGTCTCCCTGCCTCCTGAAATTGAGGTCGGATCCACTTGACGCTGTGTGCATGTGGAGATCTTCTGACTGATTATGCATTGTTTCATTTACATTACATCTCTTAACCTCCTGCCTGAGGACCCCGTGTTCCGCCACCTACCCTCTAACAAACTAAGGAGATTCACTCTAGATATTTCCCAGCAAGAGAGTGCTGTTTAAGTCAAAATATATCTGAGCATTTGACAGATTCTTCTGGTAGCACGTTTCTCCTTAAAACCGTGTGTGTCCGTGCCTATGTTTTCCATACTCCATAGCTAGCTTAGCTGGGAACCAATGATAGCTCGAGCTGCAGGATTAACAGCTCTGCTCAATTTTGTGCAGGAGGGCAGCATTTGCTGCCTGATCAACATGTCAAAAAAAAGAAAAGAAAGAAAAGGAAAAATTACTTTTTTTTTTTTTTTTTTTTAATCACCAAGCCAGGCAAAAAGATAAATGACAAGGTCCAAGAACAGAGGGCAGGTACCAAGGGTAGAACACAGAGCCAACGGGCGAAGTCCCATATATTGTGTGAAAAATGCTTTGCACAGAAATAGTCATAATCCATGCTCTCTTAGAAAATGAACACCATTGATTACGAGATGAGGGTCTGAGATGCAGTAGCACCAAAGGAGCAGAGAATCAGGTCTGTATGACTGCATGCCCCTATGATGCCCGCATCTTTCACATAATATAGAAAAGACATTTGCCTATGCCTAAAAGTCTGGAGGCCTAAAATTTAGGGCAGTTTTCAATGAATCTCATCCATTTAAAGCCCAAACTGAACGAATCTGGTTTGGAAGCCCCTTCTTGTCCCTCTTCCTTCAGGTGTCTTTGTGGCAGACCTGGGCCATTCTGATCTCTGACCTAACAAAAGTGCTTACTCTTTTTTATGTATCTCTAGCTGACTTTTTCCCTTCAATCTTTGCATCAAATCTTGGCACTTAAATAGTCTCCTGGAAACCCCTTTCCCTAGTGGCAGGTATTCCGTGAAGAAGAGTCTCTGAGGATGATAGGGTTTCTGTCTGTTTCTTTTCATCATTTGTTCCCGGTGGGAGTCTGCTCAGTGGTTAAGTCCCTCGGCTCCACTCCAGCCTCTACTGTTTTTCTCTGTCATGTTACTTCATTTGTTACCCACTTCCATGTCAGCCCATCGGGGTTCTTTCATAGGCTTTGTCACAATATGTTTACTTCCTTATAGTCTCTCTTCTCCACAGGAACAACAAGCCCTGACATTTTCTGGTTTCTTCACCAGTGTATTTCAGCATGTAGCATATTATCTGGTGCATAGTAGGCTCCATAAATTTCTGTAGAATAAGTCTTTTAATTATTAATCAATTGAAAGTGGTTCAGAGACTGTATTCTCTCAGACCTGTACATTCTTTATTGCAAACTAGAGATAGAGTATGATAGGGTTTTGTAAGGAATAACTATGTTAGGAGTTTTGCTTACTGCACAGCATAAACACTTGGAAAAAATAGCAGTTATAAGATAATTATTTTGAAAATAATCCCTAAATTTCCTTATACTAATCCTTACCAAACCAGAATCTGACTTCTGCGAGACCCTCTCTCAACATGGCCTGGGGTGGGAGAGAAACTAATACTGGATGACAACCAACATTTCCAAACATGACCCCATTTATTTTTCACAACTGAACTGTAAGGTAACTAATTTTACCCAAGTTTTAAGATTTAAGAGGAGAAAAACTGAGTTTCAAATAGTTAATTGAGTTGTGGTTGATCACACAAATAAAAACGGCAAACCTGGGTTTTGATTCCAGATTGGACTATGAGATTCTGAAATGCCCACCCTTTCTGTTGCATTTTATTGTCTATACTGGATCAGAAAAGCAGACTTCCTTATTTATAAGCTGTCAGAGATATTTGGAAGTAATAATCTGTTATCTTGCAAGGAAGTGTTGCCATCCACATTCAGGGTTAATTTATGCACTGGCATTTGTGGCCATATTACTCTTGAGTGAGAACAGAAACTGACTCGATACATTGGCCAGAATCAGGTCTTCTTTTAACAAATGATTCCATGACTTACCACATTTTCAAACTCCTCTGGGTGTCATGGAGAGGGAAGAACGAACATTTTCTTTAAAAATATGGAGAAGGTTGCTATTTCTGCAACATTACCTGATTGTGGTTTACTGGTGGGTAATACTGACTTTCCCTATTTATAGCAAATAGAACTGACTACATTTATACATTTAGGAAATTGAAGTATCTAAGACTTACACTTAGAAGGAAGAATGTGGCATGTGAGTAGGAATGGTAGTGAATCATTTTGGAGACACATCACAGCTATTAGCCTCATGAGAAATGGCCTTCACCACAATCATAAACAGACTTGTGCCATTAGGATGAGGGGGGAAATGGGACATTTTTCTTTACTGATGCTTTTAACTCTGACTCAAAATGTCCCTCTTTTTTCTTCTCCCACCCTCCAAAGAATGGTTGATTACACCTTATTCCCACTTCTAGCAAGAAAGCAATATCTTCATTGTTAGAATTTATTTCTTTAAAATATGATTTCTTTCTTTAAAGAAATAAAATAAATTACACTTAACTGTGTTGCTATTTATTATCAGTGAAAAATAATAATAGAGAAGTATTCCAATTAATAAAAGTTAAATAAAATAATAAAACTAAACTTAACTTTAGGAATTACGTGGGAAGAAGAAAATGGGAACCATAAATTAAACTTTGTTCCCTCAAATATCATGTACCTTAAAAAAAAAAAAGGAAGGAAGGAAGGAAGGAAGGAAGGAAGGAAGGAAGGAAGGAAGGAAGGGAAAGCTATACAATAGCTTAGGATTTGTAATCAATCCAGAAATGCAAATTTTGTTACTTGAAGATATAACAGAACAAACTTAGATGACTTTCAACTCTAAGAACTAAGAAGGTGGCAGACACAGCTAATATGTTCCACTTAAGAATCTATAGAAATGATATGTGAATAACTTGTTCCTGATTCTTTAATAAGGGACCGACTTTCTACCTCAGGGGTTTAGGTCCACATAGACTACCACACTGAACACTTGGATTCTAATCCCACCTCAGTCTTAAGAAGCCCTGTGACTGTGGACAAATCATTTCATGTCTCTGGGCCTTAGCTCTCTCATCTGCATAACTGGGGGACAAGGTAAAAAGACCAAAGTCCCCTTCTAGTCAACAAATGGTAAGTTATCATTTGACGGTTATTAACATAGGTTTACTTTTTAGCCATTGAAAATATGGAAAATTATTTCAATAAATACACTGAACACATCCATTTGCCAAATACTCTAAAAAAAGTACAGAAATAAAATAGTGGGTATGTCTATTATAAGCAATTCCCCATCCCAGTCTTCCAGCTAAAACCTTTTCGTTGTAGTATCTGACACCCAAGATGTGAAAATATATAGTAAAGTTTCTTTCATTCTTCATAATATTAGCACTAGCTACTAAAACTACAGTGCAACCTATAGCCAATTACATGCTAACTTTATTTTTTTACTCTAAATAATATCACATGTCCAGTTGTATACATTCTATTTTATCTATTCATCAACTTGGCTGGTGGGTGGGGTTGACATATAGATGCATATTATGTTTAGAAGATTTCTTTCAATGAGAAATAAAGACTAGTTCCTGGGATTCAGAATAACAAGAAAGTTGTAAGGTTACTGTTCCTGCTAAAGGGATTGGCAATCCAACATTTTTCACCTAAACTGAATTCCCTTTAAAAATTCAAACAGTTTTAAAAGGGAGAAAACATAGTAACCGTCAATCTTCCGCATTTGCATTTATCAAATCAAATTATCTTGTTCAAGATAACATCATAATAGAATATTGTCAGAGGATTCATGTCTCCTGCATGGAAAATAAATGGTTCCTCTATTAGGTAGCGCCGGGAAATAGCCCCTGATGAGGCGCCAATCAATTGACATTATGTCTAGGGGTGAAACTACTGGGGATTGAAGGGTCTTTATCATGCTGAAGTTTTTTTTCCAGAATGGCTGTGGGGAGTTTAGCTGTGTAACCTACAGTGGCCAATGTGGCATCTCAAAGCACAAGTAAATGACTAGCACGAAATGTTATGCATATGAGATAGAGTAAACATTGCTATTAAAAAAAAAAAATCCAAACCCCTGAATTCAACTCCTGTAGGTACCACTGTCTCCTCTGCAAAAAAATCAAATTTAACCCTTCTGCATGACATTTCTAGTTTAACAGAAACCTTTTACCGAATATTTCCTTGTCATACATTCGAAGGCTGAGACAGAGCCAATGAGAAAAGGTATACCCTCTGAGATTGGAAAAGTCCAGTTCATGTCTCAGCTCTTGTGCTTATTAACTGAGTGACATTTGGCAGAGACCCTTCACCACTTTGTGATTCAGATTCCTTATCTGTAACATGGGGATCATCAAATAATCATTGATCATTGTCTTAACTACTTCACTAGTTAGTTATTTTTTGGAGGGGATATATACATACATATATGTATACATATATATGTGTGTGTGTGTGTGTGTATATATATATATATATACACACACACACACATATATACACATAATATATATGTATATATATCCATATATATATATATATGTGTGTGTGTGTGTGTGTGTGTGTATACATACATATATATATTATGTCTGTGAAAATTGTATGCTGTAAAGCAATGTTTAAGTGTTAATTGGTAAAAGGAGACTGTCTCATTAAAAAGAACAGAAAGGTTTTAGGGTTTTTGTAATTGTTATTTTAAGTGTCCAGCAGAATACTTCGTATCAAATGAATGTTTTCTCAATTAATGAATTTGTAGATGACACTCCAAAAAACAGAATTGAGGCATGAAGGGGTGGGGGAGGGGTTGGGAATAGTTGAGTTACTGGATGATGTTAAATAGCAAGGTTAAAGAACAAAATACTCAAATATAGTTTCATGTTTTTTATGTATCTGGATAATTGAGCATTGTGCAGGCAGGCTTAAAAGGAAAATGTAGGTTGAGGAGTTCACAAGCAGCAGGGAAAATAGAGAGATTCTGGAGATTTTGGGGTGGTTGAAGAGATAACAAGTAACTAAAGGGTGAATGGAGATTTGGGAAAGAGGAAGAGAGATTTCCCTAGTACCTTTAAGAGTCGAGGATAAAAATTGAAAAAAAAAATTAGTTATATAGTTGGCTCAAAGTTGGAAAGAGTGAGGGACTCTACATGCTATACCCACGATAATAGTAGAGCAGAGCTAAGCAGTTCTGATGGAGACCCTAATTCTAATCCATGTCAGCAAAATGTATCCCACACCTAGAACAATGCTGAGACAATGAGAGGATCCTAGAAAACTCTAAGCATGGATATGGACATCATTTCACAAAAGGAAGGAGAAGTCCTGTATCCACCCCTCCCATTATGTGTCTATCTCTGAAAACAGCCGACCACCTGAGATTCAAGTTCAGCAGCAATCACAGTGACCAGAGCTTGGAAGCCTCCTGGTGCTATAACCCTAAGGCTCTAGGATGGTTTCATCATCCAAGTTCTTGAAAAGTGTCTTGGAAGACAAAGCAAGAAGGAGGACATTTTGGAAAGTCTGAGTTTCCTAAAATTTAAGTTGATCACAACATGGACAAATGACAGCTATATTTTAAATTTAGGGCACAGAGCCAATTGCGTAATATCTAAACCTTTGTGTCTCTCATTCACACATTCTCTACCCTGACCATAAAACAAAGCAAAATAAAACTACTATATAGACTCATAAAAGTTGCATATTACTCAATATATTGAAAACATAACTCATCACGTCCTCTTTTCAGCACAATCAGAACATTTTTGCTCCACTTTTTTAACACCCTCTACCAAGTCTTAATCCGAGCTCCTTAGAAGGTGCTCTGTCCAGCTCTAGACTTCATTATGGAAAACTGGCTTATAATCTCCCATGAACAACCCATTGTCCAATTTCCTTGGAGTTTGTTCACACTGCTACAAATGTCCTTATTAGCCCCTAACCATGTAGTTACATTTCTCATCTCCACTCAACCACTTACTTACGGATATTACAACCTTTAGAAAGTTACTTTGCCTCCATATGCCTCAGTTTGCTCAGGACTAAACTGAAGATCCATTCTTTCATTAAATTCATGAATCTGAAAATATATTTGTTGGGCTCCTACAGCAGTGAACAAAACAGACCAGCACCCTCGCCCTCATGGAGTTTTCATCTTAGTGGAAGATACAAACAATTAACAATACAAATAAAGCATAAAAATAGGTCAGATAGTAATAAACACTTCCAAATAAAATGATGCAATACAGGTGGCTGGAAGTATCAGGGAGGAGCACCAGGGAAGGTCTTCATTTACACTTTCAGATAAAGATGTGAAGGTGGTAAGGATGTGAATAATATATCTAACATCTTGGGAAAAGCATCTCAGGCATGGAGAAGAACCCATGCACAAGCCCCGAGGGAGAAGTCTACTACAGTAGATGCAGAATGAGTAAGGCAGGAGAGCAACTGGAGATAGCACAGGGAGGTAAGAGGAGTCAGAGCATATAGGACCTTATAGATCCCAAGGAACACTGGATTTCACTCTGAGTAAGATGTGACTCTATGCGAAGGCTACGATCCAACTTAAATTAAAAAAAGAAAAATCTGTGACTTGAAGGAGAGTTAAGGGATTAAGAAGGAGGCCAATGCAGGGATCAGGACTGCGGTGATGGTGCCTGGGTCAGGGGTATAGTAGGGGAAGTAATAAAAAGTCGTCAGCTTCTGGATACACATGTAAAGCTGGACAGACCAGATTTATTGAAGGAGCAGATATGGATGTAAGAAAAAAAAATAGTCAAGGACAAGTGTTTGTTCTGAGCAACTATAAGAATGAAGCTGCAATTAAATGAAATGGGGAATATTGTGAGATTGGCACAGTTAGGAGGAAATATTTGGATTCCTATTAGAAATCAAAATAAATATGTCCAGTAATAGGTCCAATACATGAGTCTGAAGTTCATGGACTACGTCAGGGCCCCATGTATAATTTGGGGGTCATCAGTATACTTAAAGACATGATACTGCATGAGATCACTAAGAAAAATGAGTATAGATTAAAAAGTGAAAAAGATCCAGGGATTTATGCCTAGGACCCTCCAATATCTAGAAGCAAAGAAACTGTAACATGGGTTAAAAATAAAATATAAAACAACAATAGAGAAAGAGGCAAAAGTAGGTTTAAATGAAATTATACTGTTGTAAGTCTCTTCCATTGTTTGTAAAGTTTGATTGTACTAATCCAAAGTAGACTGTGATGAGTTAAAGATGCATATTATATTCCCTACAGCAAACACAAAAATAAAAACAATACAATAACATACAACTAAAGGTCACTGGAGGAGACAAAATGGAATACTAAAAACTACTCAATTAATTCAAACATATGCAGAAAAGGAAACAAAGGAACAAACAGATGGGACAGACATAAACAAATAGCAAGATGCTAGATTTAAAAAGCTAACCAAATTAGCAATTACATCAGATATAAATATACTAAGCACTCCAATTAAAGGACAGAATATTAGACAAGATAAAAATAAAATGCCGTTTACAAGAGAGAAACCTTAAATGTAAACACACAGAAAGAATTAAGATAAAAGAAAGTAGAAGAAAGTTGGTATACCTATATTATTATCAGACAGTAGAGACCTCAAGACAAGAAACAACATTTCATACTTGTTCATGGGACTTTAAATGGTTCTTGCCCTTTGGAAAACTGTCAGCTTCTTATAAAGTTAAACCTCCAGCTATCCCATAACCCAGCAAAACTATACCCTTACATATTTATTTTAATAGAAATAGAAACATGTTTCCATAGAAAGACTTCCTTAAGAATGCTCATAGTTGCTCCAATGCAGGAAACAATGGAACCAAAGGCAGGAAACACCTCAATGCCCACATAGGAAGAAGAGATCATACACAATGGAATACTAACAAGAAGAAAGAATGAACTACTGTTACATATACCAATATGCATAAATCTCAAAAATATTAAGTTGAGCAAAAGAAGATACTAAATATCATACATCATGTGTCCCAGTTATATGACGGTCAAAACAGGCAAAATTATCTGTGGTTATAGAAATCATCACAGTGATTATTTCAGTAGCATATGGGAAATTCCCAAGGTGACAGAAACATTGTATATCCATTGGGTGAGGGTTATGTGGTATATACACATGTCAAAATTCATTCCACTATCCAGATTTTCTTTTATTTGTATGCATACAAATATATCTCAAAGTATAGTTAATATTTAAAAAGTTATTAAGGTGAAGAAGATTTTGCAAAGAGATTTAGAGGAAGTAGTCAATTAGGTAGGAAATTATCATAATCAGATTATGATGGTCTAAAGAAAGTATTTCAAGATAGATCTACTATATTCAGAGTAGATCACAGAAGATAGTGACTTACTGTGACAAACACAACTGACAGTGAGCTGACCATTATGTATAGCACAGTAGAAATCACTAATGACTGATAAAAACAATTTAGGTGTAGTGGTGGTCTGCAATCTTTAGCAAAAGTTCAAAAGAAGAATTGGCAAGTATTCATAGATTTTTAAGGAGATGCTGTAGGAGCAAAAGAGAGACTTGAGTCAGGTACTAGGTAAGAAAATCTGGCCAAAGAGAAGTTTCTTTTCCCAAATGGGAGGATTTAATAGCATATAACTCTGCTGATGAAAATAATCTAATAGAAAGATAAAAACTGATAATAGAACAAAGACGATGGAGACTTTTGAGTCATTTCTCTGAGTAGGTGAAGCAGAGATAACAGCATCTGGGTCAATGATCAAAGGTTAATTGTATTTAACTTCATAGTTCTGTGTGTGTGTGTGTGTGTGTGTGTGTATGAAAATCAAGTTAAATAAGAATGAATTTTGCTTAGCATAATACACATATTTCTCTAGGTACCAGCTATTTTACTGCAAGTTAATAATCAAATCAGGGGCCATTTGTTCCTTGATATTTGGGTAGGCTCAACTTTGTCATTCGAGACTACAACGAGCTCATTTCTATTTTTAGAGTTACCACATTAAATTATATTTTGTTGTTTGTATTCCTTTTCCTCAGATTGAGACAATGACTTGCTAATTGTATCCATGACGCCAGACACAGAGCTTGGCCACATCAAGGCCCTAGTAAATGTTTGAAAAAATGAATAAACCACTGTCTTTTCCCAGGGACATTTGCATTTACACCCTTGCCTCTCACCATGCCCGAATAGCCTCTAAATCCCCCTAGAGTCATGCTATTCCTCATGAAATAGCCATAGCCGTTTCAGGACCCCGGTACTTCTTAAGGTATGAATCCCAGATTAGCAACCACAGGATCGCTTAGAAGACTGTTCGAACTAGAGATGCTTGGCCTTGCCCCTACTCTACTGAACCAGAAACTCTAGATGTGTGGTCGAGTAAGCTGTAGTTGAACAAGCCCTCTAAGTGACACTGATATACGTTCAAGTTGGAGATTCATTGCCGTAATACACATTCTGGGCTCTTAATTCCTCAGGTGGGGAAGATGCAAAGAAACAATTATCCTTTATCAACCCGCAGTTTTACTAACCCTGGTATTACACTTTTTCCATTAACATGTTTTTTTCTATTATTAGAAACATAACATCATAATTACTTTCTCCTGTGTTTTTTAAATGTGTTTTTCATTCAGAGAAAAGTGTGTGCTCAAATCTTAGAAGTATTTTGTTGCTCTTGGTGGGTGGAGAGTGATTTCTCTTCTTCCAAAGGCACAGACGGGATTTTTTCTAAGTAATCCAGAACCTCTTTACTTGCAGAGATAAGAGGGGTGATGCTGATACTGACAGTTTTTATAAACAACTCTTAGATGTATTCAATTCTGGGGAATCCTCTTTGTCCTAGAAGAATTGAGAATGTGACACCCTGAGTTTTTAACCTGAGGGGCCTGAAAAGGACCCGAGATAAGAATAAACTCAGACCCTTAAAATCAATTCTATTCTTATAATTGTGGTACCACTCTGTGCAGGTTACTTAACATTCATGGATTTGTTCTACATCTGAAAAATAAAGAAGTTTGATTACTTGGTATTCATCAAAAGAGGATAGAAGTTCTAAAAATGGATATTTACAAGTTTCTTCCCACCCAATTCCTCACAAAGATAGTGATGCGCTATTGTAAATGTGGTTCTTTTCTTCACTCAGGCTGAGAACCACTAAATCCTATGTCTTTAAAGTCCCTCAACTGTAACATCTCATAACCACTGCACAGCCAAGAAAAACTAGTACCAAAAGATGATAATAATGGTTGTGATGATTTATAATTATAATTTCAGTATCACTACACTTTTCAATGCCTACCATCTCTATTAGTACAGAGGTACAGAAATGCCCTTTGTAAAAATAAATAAACAAACAAAGGAAAGTTATTTGTAATCAAAACTAAACAGAACAGAGTAAAATTACAAGTGTCATCAACAACAAAATTAGACACAATGTGTAAGTAGCTAAAAACTTGGTTTTGTGAATTGCAGTATGAAATGGCAAACATTGCTATGGGTGAGGGGGGAAAATTGCACTTGTATTAGTTTTCTACGGTTGCATAACAAATTACCACAAATTTGGCAACTTAAAATAATATCCATTTGTTACCTGACAGTTTTGTTGGTCAGGAGTCCAGGTAGACTCAACTGGGTTCTCTGTTTTTGGTATTAACAAAGCTAAAAGCAAGGTATTGACAGGAGTGGACTCTTATCTGAAGGATTTGGGGAAGAATCCACTTAAAGTTCATCCAGCTGATCGTACAATCTAGTTTTTTACAGTCATAGGAATGAGAATCCCATTTCCGTGCTGGCAGTCAGCCTTGAGCCACTCACTGCTCTAAAACTGCCACCAACAACCCTTCTCACGTGGCCCCCTATGTCTTCAAAGCAAGCAACAGCGCATCATATCCCCCTCGGACTTTGCATCCTGACTGTATCTTCTGCCACAAGCTGGAGAAGGGCTGTGTGATTCGTTTAGGTTCACCCTTTTAGCAAATGCAGTAATATAATCAAGGGAGTGATATGCCATCCTATGCACAGGTTTCACCTACACTCAAAGGGGAAGGTTACAGGGCGTCATTCTTGGAATTCTGTCTACATATCAGCCCTTTCAAGTGAAGAACAAGCTCTGTTCTAAAAGCTGCAGAGAGCATTCAAGGAGAGATGATACCAAGATCAAAGTAGGGAGAAAGGCAGAACAGTGAGAGATAAATGCAAGTAGACAGCGCCTGCTCCTAGAACAAGTATGAAACGTCCATCCTGTCTTCAATGTACCAGCTTTACCCTGTCTGCTTTCAGCTGGCCGGAGTTCTAATATTCACTCATTCTTACCCTATCAAGGACCATAGGGAAAGATGTATTACAATTACATAAGTCAAATCATAATGGTAAGCCTAGGTGTTATTTCTATGGCTATTTGCAACCTTATCTCTAATCATGGCATGAAAAGTTTTCCCCATGTTTCATTTCTGAAATTTGGGAATAAACTAGAGGAGCTTTTGGGGGTGGGGGAGCACAAGGTATTTGTTGGTGCCCCTAAAATTAAACCAGAAAAAGGGGTCACGAAGCTGCTTCCACATAAGGCCAGCTCTAAATATGAACTGGCATCTAAAGTCTTCTTTTCAAACTCAGCAAACCACTCGGGCTTTCTGTTTCCATTGCAATATATTAAGTTGGAACATTTGGATGGATATCCAAGTGTACTCTTAATTGCTTCTAAGCGCTCTCAACCAATCAGACACAAATGTCAGGTTGTGCTGGGAGAGGCAAAGAACAAAAGCCACAAGGCTAAAGTTTATGAAAAATGGACTTCTTGCAACTCCCAGACTCACTATTCTGGGCTATGAGCTTATTCCAGTATTAGTGAGTCCTAGAATTCATCACTTTCCAAATGCTAAAATAAAATCGGGGAAATGTCATCAAGTTGTTAAACATTATTATCTATTAAAGTGGCACTACCAAAGATGGGTAAATCACCTAATAAAGCCAATCTTTCTTCTTTATATCACCTAGAACTGTCAGGACTCCAGTAAATTATAATGGACCCAACGTAAAACCAATGACCTGCATATTATATACTGAAAATCCCTCTTATCTCTGCAAGTAACCAACACCAGGCTTATCAATGAGAATGGAGAATGTCAAGGTTAAAAGTTCTCAAAGCTTCTGAAGTCTACCATTCAAGTTTGAACCACTTGAGTTGTCTGTTCATTGACTCTTGGCAAATGCACCTTCCTACTTCTAAAAAAAAAAAAAAGATAGATCTTTACAAAGAGTTCTTATAGAGAGTATAGAGCAACACAATGATATAAAGATAAATGATTTATAAAGAGAAGCATATTTTGGGGAAAATAAATAAAACCTTTAGAGAACCTGCAATTCAAAGTGGCCCCATTTTAAACAGTGAAATCTCTGACAAGTTTTCTCTGCAAGTCTCACTTTCTTTACCTAAAAATATGAATAACAGTTCTCACAAATGATTATGTTGAAAGCTAAATTAAAATAAGATAAAAAAGTATCTGGGAATAACAAATGCTGAATAAATTGAACATGTTATTGATAATTGTTGTTTTACACAATGTTCGTTAACTTAGTCAACAAATATTTAGTGAGCAGCTACTTTTTATAGGCATTAAGGTAAACACTAAGAATTTAGTAATAAACAAAACAAACTGTCTTCACTCTCAAGATATTTACAGTCCAGTGGTGAGTAAAAAAAGCATGTATACTACAAAGTTATTTGATAGCCCTTTTTGCTCATGCAAGCTCCAGAAAATAATATCAGGGACATCAAGCATTTACGACACAGTATGATGGTATCTTTGGCTATTTGAAACATGTAGAAGAACTGGGAAAATTTAACGGTAGATTTTAAAAAACAGCACAGCAGTTTTTGGATTATAGTAAAGAGTTAAAATATGGGAAGTGGATAGCAAAAACTGAATCACACTCAACTTTCAAACAGAAGACCCATCTTTGTTGTCTTTGCTCATGGCCAGGATAGCCTGTCCCACCTCTCCTTCTTCCCTCTAGTGGATTCACATTTAAATTTGGACACCTGGCTGAAATGATTTCTCCTATATGGGGCATTCCTCAGCCCCACCAGGCAGAAGTCACCCCTATCCCAGTAAGTTCTCAAAGGTTGTTGAGGTCCTTTCCTTTTCTTTCATTATTGTCTATTGATAGGTTTCTCCCTGGCCAAACGAACTCTCTGAGGACAAGACTAAAATCCTTATTTACATATGTATCTCTAGCATGGTTATAAAATTAGTGGTTGGTAATATTTAACCACAGAATATATTTTTTGGACTTCCACCAGGTATACAGTTAGAGTACATATGTGACATCATTGTGTATATTATCAACACGAGAAGGAGACATAGAAAACATTGGAGGATTCTTATAAGCAGTCTACAGCCAATGATTGGGCTACCTTCCTAATGGTGTTTGAAATTTAAAACACATTTACCCTTAGAAATAATGGCATAGGAGAAATTAGTTTACCATTTAAATAAAATAATTTAACTAAACCCTATAACCCTACTTAACTAAAAAATAATTCCATTATAATATCTGTGGGAAAATTCAACCCAGGTTCCAAGAAGGATGCCAGGAATAAGTCTCATGTACCCTCAACTCCCTTGCACTAACAAGAAAGCCTCAACCTTTCCACAACATAATATAAACAGATTTACCCTTCATTCACATTCACTGGATTCCAGAGATGAAATGAGCACCTTTTCTGAATCAAAAGTCAGTATAGATGGTGTTCCCATGAAGCGATAAATGGATGGATGGAATATTTGCAACTCAATGGTTTCTGTTTACAATCGGGCTTCAGAGGAGGTTCAGGCAAGGTCATGAGATGGGGAAAGATAAGAGCAGTGAGGAGGGAGCAGCATGGACCACTCTTTCTGGGATGAGAAAGACAGTGCATCAGAAGCTTCTAACAAGTTCTACAGAGTTTAATGAAGGTTGGTCCCTAGCATGGAAATAATGGTGGTGGCTCCCAGCAAGGGGAGCAAGCTCTTAGATGATGGTTCCCAGACCTCAAAGCCACTAGCTTCCCTGTGTAGGCAGCATCATTCCTTAGCTCCTCTGTCCCTTGATAGCAGTGATGAGGCTTTCTCTGCAAGACACCTGGGGACATCTGTGTGAGGCACAGAAATGGCAGCAGTGATTTGTTTATATAAGTAGAAAGCTAACAAATCAGGTATTATTAAGTAAGAGAACATCCAGCATTTCCTTTTATATCTTCCTATTTTCTCTCTTAAATTTGTTCATTCCGTTTTTTTCCCAGTAGCTTACAAAGTGCTTACTGTGTGATAGAACATTTTGGAGGGAAACTCATGCTACAGCCTTTGTAAAAACAACAAAACAATTGTATAAGAGAGTTAATCTGCATATAACAGAAGACCACAATTGGACAGTCCATGCTGGGTCAAAAATAGTCTGAAAAGAAATTCAAGTGATAATCACTTAGTGTAGGGATTGATATCCAAACCTTCACATTTCCGCTTTGACAAGAATCCAAAACTCTAACAATGAACATTAATACAGTCAAACACTGCTTTCCTTAGCTTACACTGCCATGAATTTCTATGATACATATTTGGTTGGCTAAGAAATTGCTGAAATTGAATGAAAGGTGAATGCAAATGCTGTGCAAGCTTCCACCAGACTTCTCTATAAAAACAGAATTTATAGCTAATAAAACAGTGTGCTAGGATGTGCAGTGGTTGCAAAGCCTCCACCTCGGGCAGCTCTTTCTAACTACAACTTATTAGGAAACTAGGTAAATAAATCAATAAATCAATTATTTTTCTTACTGAATTAGGATGTATCTAAACAAGTATTTGGCCTGTAGGCTCCTTTGACCACTGCACATTTTTAAACTCATCTATATGATTGCTGGATCATCATTATCAGCTGCATTTTCTCCATTATTCACTAATCCTTTAAGCAATAATGAGGCTCTCTCACTACAAATATTTTTGAAATTATTTTTTCAGAACTTTTAGAAAGAGACAGGAATCGGAAAATAGTCTCAAGCTTCACAGACCTCCCTTTTCTATGTTACGTGTGTAATGTTAAAAAATATATAGCAATTTTGTTTTCTGAGCTGGTTTGGCTGTGTTTCCCTCCATCACTTTGGTCTAAACTGTCTCTTGCCTTCACCTCTGATGTCCCTGTACTGCGTGATTTTGGTTCTACTGCCAGAGCAGTTTCTCCCCCATGTAGGGCCCTGTCCTAGGAAGGAACTCAGCAAGTTGACTGAGAGGGGCTAGAATGTTCTTGCCACTTCCGTCATTCTTAATACAGACACTTGCTCTCATCCAGTAGTAGGGAGAACAAACCCTTTTTCTCAGAGCTACTGCTCTAAAATTGATCTACCTCATTGCTTCCCTCCACCCCCTCCTGAAAACACATGCTAACAGTGTTCACGAGGGCTGGCTTTACTCCCTTGCATTCAGAGATTCTTGGGGGTAGCTTGCCATCCAATTTTATTTAAAATGTTGTCCATATGTTTCTGTTTTGTTTCAGTTTGATATCTAGTTGCTCTGTTTTTATAAGGCAATTTGGAGAGACGAAAAAAACCTTTCTCACACTTTTGTCATCTTTCCAGACTCCTCCCTTCCTTCCATTTTTCATTTTCTATCATCCGTTTTTCTCAGAACTGCCAGTGTGATGTTTTAAAATAAATAAAAGTTGTTTTTCTCCTACTTAGCTTCCCCAGTAGTTTCTTCTCACATTCAGATAAATACATGTATACATAGCAAAATGTCTTTCTAGAGATTATAAAGCCATTCATTATCTGGCCCCTTCCTACATTTCATACTCCATTCACTGCACTTCTCAAACCCGTCAAAGGTAGCTCTTAATTCAGAGAGTTTTCACTATTTCTCTCTCTTGGAAATGGTTCCCTGTTGTAAAGGAGGAAAAAAAAACTCTTACTCTATCCTCTTAGGTTCAGTATGTGGGAACTGTAAATTAAACTGACAAACTACAGTTTAAAAGGAGAAAAGTCACATGCATTTAATGAATATCTTTAATTTTATATATACAGAGGTTACACAGAAAAAAGAGTGAAAAACTTTAAGAAGTAGTTAGAATCAGAAGAGTATCACTTTAACAAAGGGCAATACATAGTACAGAAGTGACAGAAAAAAACTAAAGGAAGAGTTTGGGATTCTAAGGGAGGTAAGTTGTAAAAAGGTGACTAGGAAATACATGGTAGACCAGGATTGCTTAGTAAGCTTTGTTATGCCGTGATGATTGGAGCTGTCTCCTGTGATAAGTCTAAGATTCCTCTCCAGTGATTAAGAGTCTTTCTTCTCTCCTTGACATGTAAGAGGGGAACACCAAGGCAAATGGAAATTTATGTCACCATTACAACAGAAAACTTATGTCCTGCTTTTAGGCAGAAAGGGGGAGGGTGGAGCGTTCTCCTTTTCTGCTGTTTCTCAATCGTCTTCACCTCTAAATAATCCTTATGCCAAAGTGGTGTATTTTGAAGTGACATATTCTGATCCACTTCACCTGCTCCAACATTTGCAGGGCTGTTTCCTTTCTATTTGAAACCCAGTTTAAATGTTGTCTTCTGATACCCCTGAAGGATCGCTTGTTCCCCTCTTTCTCATGGTTGCCTTTTTTACTCTCTTCATAGCAATTTTCACTATCAATAACAACCTTGTTTGTTTTTATTTACAATAACAACCGTGTATGTTTAGTTCTTTATTGTCTAGGTGCTCCATGAGAATAGATAAATTGTGCATTTTATTCATATCCCTATCCCCCATACCTAGAAAAATACCTCACACATTACAGGGGTTAAATACAGTTAATAAGTGAATAAATTGCCATAAAAACACTGGTTGTTTAATTATCCTGATCTTTCAATGAAATGCTTAGGGCCAAACCCTGCTCCTTCCACTGTACAATGAAAATTCATTACTGTTCTTAACCCTTGTTTCTCTCCTTTTAATTTTCTAGATCAGCCTTGCTTAGACTATCATAAGGCTATCACGAGAGACCTATCGAAGGCCAAAGGACAAAATCTGTGATGACTTTAGTTCCATAGGGGGAAAAATAAAAATGGACTGTCTTCAGAATGTGCTGAACAGATGTCAACTCCATTTGCTACTTCACAAATCATTGTAAAGGATAATTGGATTTCATTGCTCCTCAAACAAGGTGACACAAAGAAAGATGAAACTGCTTTCCAACGGGGGGCTTTCGCAGAACCAAACAGCTGAGAACTGCCGCTTGGGATGTCGCTATCAGATTAAGGATCAGCGAGTGTACCAAGGCTGACTCCGGAAGAGATTTGGGACATCTCCATGTCCTAGCCAACACAAAAGGGGACAGTGAGGAAAATGTAAAAGAACTGTTTACATCTGCTGAGTAATTTGTATCATAAACATAAAGAAAATAAAAGCAGCCCTCTACTTTCTTATAAAATACGTTCTTGAAAATGCACTTGAAAGTCAATTGTCTGAAGGCCAAATAGAAATAACACATTTAAAAGGGGATGGGTGGTAGAAGTGGGGGCTCCTTTCCAAGACGGCCTAGCAGCACAACAAAATACTCATTTACTCCTCCTGGGGTCCTCTGTACTTCCTTGTTTCCTAGCAACCGGGCTTATAGGAAAGAATCTTTACAAAAGCCTGGGGCCTCACCCAGGTAAACATCTAGGTGTTTTGATGGGGCTGGGCCTTTTTAATAGCTGAGGGCATCCACCCAGCCACAACACAGCTGTTTCTTCAGTGAAGACTCACCCAGTGCCACTGTGCAGTAGTTCCCAATCATGATCATTCTGTTAATCTTTAAAAAAAATAAAATAAAATAAAAATAACACCTATTTGTACTGTGTAACAGGAATTTTAGTTGTGAAAATGGATAGGAGGAAAAATATAAATAAAGCAAAAGTTGAACACTCATAGTAAAACAAGTTAATAAATTATTAAACTATAATTATTGTTCCTTCGAATAGGAAGTATTAACTTTAGGAAGACATTTTCCCAGAGGCATTAATCATGTGTTGTATTATGTTCAAGAAATTGATTTATGGAATAAATATTCTAATGTTTGTGTTCTCATCCCAGAGGGGAGTCTAAAGACATGTCTTTATGTCATGATTTTGGGGGAAAGGGTTCTAGCATCTAATGTGTGTCAGCCAGGGAAGCTGTTAAACATCCTAAAATGTACAGGACTGTCCCTCATAACAAAGAATTATCTGTTCCAAATGTTAACAGTGCCCACGTTGAGAAACCCTTCCCTAGACTTAAGGAGCTAGGTACATGATGATGACAGATAGATAGACAGACAGACAGACAGACAGACAGACAGATAGATAGATAGATAGATAAACACTTTTTCATTTAAAAAATGAAAACAAAAAACTTTTTTAAAGCCTCAAACAGAATGCCAAGTTACAGTATTAGAATATTAATACTGTCAATTTGAAAGAAAAAAAGACATAGAAACGCACAACTTGGCATTATTTTACTCCAGAGAAGTTTTCCACATTCATATGCCAAAAGCAATTAGCATATTCCTGATTGCTAATTAGACTGGCACAGGTTTCAACTTATCCACAGATGGCAACTTAAATGAGTTAATTTTCAGGCTAAATTTTAAATTTTGTAGGTTTAAATTTAAATATTTAAAGTTATGGCATCATCTGTTAATATATTCACTATAATGTGGGCCCAGCTCAGTCATATATCAGGGTTGGGCATATGGAAGAACAAGGCAGGTTTCCCAAGCCACATGTGAAAATCAATCACATTTCTGGAAAGAGTACTCTTCAGAGAGCCACACTGGGGGTGGGGGAAGAATGTCTGAGAACTATTTTACCATACACACATACACACCACACACACACACACAACACACACACACAACACACACACACACATTTTCATCAAGTGAAAAGAACTGTGGACTGGAAGCCAGATGTCTTTCATTTTGGTCCTGACACAGGACTTCCAATTAATTAGGTGAACACGATCAGTCCCATAATCACTGGTACCTCAGTTTATCTATCTGTAGAATGAATGCATAGAGTCATTTTGCCATTTTGAGTTACTGCTCCGCAAGGCTCCTCTTGAGAATGTAGCCTTGGACCTTCTTCCCCTAATATGCATATATTCAATGCATACATTCTCAAGACAGTTAGTCCTTAAAGTACACTTATGAATTCACTAGAAATCAGCTGACCACTGTTTAAGAGCCTCTGTGTTAAACCAGGGGTTAATACCATTTTCAATTCTAAACATAAGTTTTAGCTAGAGAATATGAAGTAGAAAAGCAGTTCTTTTTCATCCATTGGTAGCCTGGCTACTGACCATTGTCAAAAACAAGGCCACGTGTGAGTGTCAGCAAAGGACATTCTAAAGGGAATGGAGATAGACTATATTTCAAAGAGCAATAAATAAAATCAGCATTCATAATTCTAGTGTGTAAAACCATTCCCATTCAAATAGAAAGAATGTTACTAGTCTAAGAATAAAACAAATGCAAATATGTGAGATTTGTATGTGATTTTAAAAATATTTTATTGAAAATAATATGAAATGAAACAGCCAAATATTTTTGTTTCCAATTGTTCTGACAGTTTATACAGGGCCTGACAATTAAGTTTGTGAACTTGTTACAACGATGTTGCTAACATTTTTTTTTTTTTATATCAGAGGGATTATTCATTATGAACTTGTACCAACTGGACAGCTAACCAAGTTTACTATTTGGAAGTGCTGAAAAGGTTGCATGAAAAAGTTAGATGACCCGAAATTTTTGCCAACAATTCA
The DNA here is from genome assembly GCF_036562045.2 of Rhinolophus sinicus. Classification (NCBI taxonomy): domain Eukaryota; kingdom Metazoa; phylum Chordata; class Mammalia; order Chiroptera; family Rhinolophidae; genus Rhinolophus; species Rhinolophus sinicus. Next base: position 17,883,238 of record NC_133753.1, read on the forward strand.
TGGCTCTTGCATCAAGACAATGCACCAGCTCACAGGGCACTGTCTGTGAGGGCGATTTTAGATAGCAAACAGATAACTGTATTGGAACACCCTCTCTACTCACCTGATATGGCCACCAATGACTTCTTTCTTTACCCAAAGATAAAGGAAATACTGAAAGGAAGACATTCTGATGATACTCAGGACATCAAGGGTAATACAATGAAAGCTCTGATGGCCATTCCAGAAAAAGAGTTCCAAAATTGCTTTGAAGGGTAAACTAGGCACTGCATTAATGCATACCTTCCCAAGGGGAGTACTTTGAAGGTGACCATAGTGATATTCAGCAGTGAGGTATGTAGTACTTTGTCTAGGATGAGTTTGTGAACTTCATTGTCAGACCTCATATATACCTTTGTTATGCTAACAAGGGGAAAGTTACACAGGCAATCTTTGTATTTTATTAATTACCTTTAAGCAATGTAAAGATGTAATAAAAAGGTGATCTGATCCAATAAGAATTATTCGGAACTTAAGAATATAAATCACACTGCATGTGACCTCCAAAAGCTGCAACAGAATGTCAACTCTCTCAACAGGTTTCAGCTTCTAAGATTTCATTTCCCTTTTTGGTCTGGAAACAAAAAAAAAAGTGGGGGGAAGGGGCTATTTCACAGACAGAGAAGAGAAAAATCCATCGACTTATCAAATTGCTAAACTTGTACACAAATTCAGGTTCCAGGGACACACACCTTGTTTTAATGTCCATGGAATGTAAATCTTCTCCTTCAGTCTGGGCCAATTTAGGACACAAGTTATCCCTGGACCAAGAAAGGCTTACCTGTTTAAACTAATCATTTATAGCAGATAGATATGGGGAGATTATCCACAGCACAAACTAGAGAACCGTTAGCCGCTCGTGCACAAAGACTGTACTTTGGTCAGTATAGTTAACTTGAATTAAAAGCATTTTTTTTCTTTTGAACAAAATTCTGTATCATTTGTGCACCATATACCCTGCTTGCCTTTTTCTCCAGAATAAACAAAGTATTAACCATTGAAGGAATGGTGTGAGTGAGTCATTCCTAGAATCTGCTTTCTATAATCAAAGATAACTGTATTCTCTCTGCATCTCATTAGTAAAATGGACTTAGGCTAAGCGTTCCAAACCCTGGTGTTGCAATGGCAAAGGAAGATGTGTTTTATTTGTGGGTCAGCAAAGTTTTTCCATGAAAGGCCAGAGAGTGAATTTTTTTGGGCTTTGTAGGACATATGTGTCTCTGTCATATACCCGTCCTTTTAAAAACAACTCTTTAATAATGAAAAAAAAAAAAAAACACACACAAAAAAAACGCAAACTGAAATCACAGGCTACACAAAAATAGGCTTCAGGCTGAGTTTGGCCAATGGACTGTGTGGTTTGTCTACCTGATAGAAGACACCACCTTGAGTTCAATTAAAAGGCCAAACACAGCACAGCGTGATGTAACATTCATGTTTCTCAGCTGATGGGTCAGAAGTAGGATGAACAATCATCTTAGTGTATCCGAGACTGAGGGGTTACCTAGGACATGAACTTTTAGTGCTAAATCCAGGCAATTCTCTGGACAACTGGCATCCTTGGCTACCCTAATAAATTCCTGAAATGGCAGCAGTAAAAGTCTTAAAGAAGGAAGCCAAAAGAAAGCTGTTGCTTCGTGGTTTGACCATCTGATTGAACAGGAAAGTGAGGATGGGAGGGGGGAGGTGGTAGTTACAAGGCTGGTGAAATTGGATCCTTGTAACCAAATGAAGCGGGATTGAATCCCCTACTGCAAATTGCAGCCCATGGTTGTAGCAGTCATTCATTTCATGTGCTGACGATTACTAGGGAAGTACGGGATAGAGAAGTCATATACAAAGTAATCAGGATCAAGAGAAACCAAGCAGGACGCGTGAAGACTGGAAAGCAATGATATGGACACTGACTCAGAAGCAGTTTGACATTTCCTTTTAAACTTGTCAACAAACAAGAAAGGTTGCATGAACACAGCAACAGTGTCCCTCGGTACTCTGATTCCATTGTGTTCTTCTGTCTTTTCTGTTATTTATTTTCCTCCCTCTTTAATGTCAAAAAATACATTAAAAAATAATAAATACAACCTATTCTGGGTTTCTCTTGCTGAAGCAAAAAAGCAGGTGGTATCAGAAGCAAATGTAGCTGGGAACTACAGATCATACACAGCGTAGTTTGTGTGGGACTTGAAATAGATCTGTTTAAAAGCATGTTGGTTTGGGAGGGCAGAGTGCCAGAGAGAGCCAGAGGGAGAGATGTCAGGCACCTACAACGCCTCATTCTAAAGAGGAGATCATTTCAAGGCTGAATTGTTTCCTTAATATATAATAATTTCAATACAATGTTGTAACAAGGTCAATAGATGCAAAAAGATCGATATTGTAATCAACACTAAAAGGCAGAACAGAAATCTCACCCAGCATAAGATGAGCAAATGTCCTGACATAAAAGTGATCAAGAGGGGCAGCGAGACAGATTGTAATAACTAAGTGAAAACAACCTATGATGGAGAAAGGCGTCTTGTGAATGTTGCAAATAGCGTTCCTGTATTTCCATGCATGCATTCTATTCCTTAGGAGGTATAAATCATCTTACATGGTCTCACTTATTTACACAATTTTCTCAAGAGATTTATGGAAAGAAATGATGACACCCATTTCACAAGCAGCAGGATTCACTTATTTCCCCAAAGTCACATCTTGGAACATTGCTGATACTAGGAACACAATCTGTTTCCCTGAACTTCAGAACAATCTATACCGGAAGGGCACAGAAGAGACCTGGAAACACAAGTCAGTTATGAGCCTGACAAATTAGACCTGATATTCAACCATGGATTTATAACAAACAGGTTGAGAAACCAAAGGATACAAGATGTCTGTTCGGACCGAACTCAGAGGGTAGGACTAAAATGTGACTATGTCTAGGTAAAATTCCTGAAAGAATAAAGGTGGAGAACCTGCCAATCAAATAGCACATTCTTTATGCACCTCCATCAAACTAGGGCACAAGGCGTATGTTGCCCAACACATTCGGTACCTGAAAAGGGAGATGAACAGTTTCTAGCTGATGCAACATCAGCGGGAAAGTGATGCATCTCAGCGGGTTCTGCCCTACATTCAGAACCAGTTCTGCCAACCTAGTTCCCTCACCCCATGTCAATGGGGTCTCTGAGCATGAAGCAGCAGGCCATGGCCTGGGAAATCAGCCAGGGGCCAGCCCTGGAGGGCCAGTTACTCTGGAAGAACACTCAGGGGCCTGTCTTCCTTTGGGAGCTGTTGAAGAAACTGGGAGTTTAGTGCAAAGCAGCAAGTATCTGTCCCTTCCCCAAGCTCTTTTATCTGTCCAAGCTGAACGACGACACCAAGGAGTACTGCCTCCCCTGTTAAGGCTTGTTTGTGCTACTTCGTACTACGGTAAGTATTACTGGTGCTGAATAGCAGAGGAAGGAGGAATCCTTCCTGATGCTTGGAGTTCAGTGATGTGCTAGTAGAAGCTTAATTGGTTCTGTATGGGGCAAGCCTAATTTGCCCCACCTGTGAATTGCTGTGGTATAACTAATCCTACCATGGCTGATTTCAAGCTATCAGAGCAATGTCGAATTCTTCACAAAATTCCAGAAAATGGAGCAATTAGATGATGGTAGGAACCCTCTCCTGTGCACCAGTGATTAAGATCTATGCTTAAGGAGGTGAAATTTGGGAAAAAGTCTTATGGTACCTGGGGAGAACGATTTGCAAAGCACTACATTAATCTCATAGTTTTCCTATTCTCACATTCACTTACCTTTTTCCAATGGCCATACATCCATGAAGAGTCATAGCTACCTCTCCTCGGGGATTATCACAAGCCCCACAAGACTTCACGTCTTAAAGCTCAGGTACTGTGTGTGTCTGGCACAGAGCAGGGACTCTACATGCAAGTGCCTACTGATCAACTGATGGTTGATCCATTGGTTGATTGATTTGCCTTCCTCTTGCCTTTTCAATCTCCCCTCCAGGCTTGTGGGACAAAACTTAAAGACAGTTATGGTTAGGGTTTGGCCTTACGGCAGAGTGGATTAAAGTGATTTATCCCAGATCCTGTTTCTCCTGATGCACACTGAGATGGGGATGACTGGTGGGAACTCCTTTTGATGCGGGCTGCGTACAGCGAAGCAGTAGCTACACTTCCTTGGTTTAAGGAAAGGAACCCTGAAGTTAGATTACTGTGCTTATTTTAAACTCAGTCCCTTGAGAACACTGAGGAAGCACACAACTTTAGGGAATGAAGGAATCCTCAAGGTCCTTGAGTGCAATGCAATTACTTCTCCAAGTAAACCAAGAAAGCAAGGGATTTGCTTAGCTCTCTGCATAAATATCTCAGTCTCATCTTCCAAGTCTCAGACCAATTGTGACCTCCTCAAAGAGGCATCCGTGTGTGTCCGTGTGCATGCGCGCGCATGCACACACGCGCACACACACACACACACACACACACACACACACACACTCACACTCTGAGTCATCCCCTAGCTCATCATCCTGTTTATCTTCATGGAAAGTATCACTATTTAATATCACCTTAGACACTTATTTATGTTCTGTTTTATTTAATCGGTATATTTTTATTCTATTGGCACTTTATCTTGTTCACTCCTGTATATCCATCTCCATCCAAATGTCTGGCAAAATTAGGTTCTCAATAAGTATTTGTTAAGTAAGTGAATGAATGTCATGGCATATTAAAACGTAATATCCTGGTTTTTAACTAGACTGTTATTACCTCTACCTCTACTTTTTTCACACTTGAACCTAGATCAAGTTGACAAGAATTGAAAGAAAAAAATGAGAAAAATAAGAATACAAATTTTTAAAACAACTTCTTCATACTTAGAAAGATGCCATTTATTCTCAGCTATCTGGCTTGTCTCATTCAGAGAGAGACAGCCTGTTGTAAAAATCAGTGTAGTTCTTAGTACATTCTTTCTTAAAGTTTATCCCACATACTTCCTCTTTTTTCCACAAGCTCTTAGAGAGTTTCGTATCAAGAGGCCGTTATATGAAGATATCTTCTCTGACGGACTATATAAACTTTAACTGGACTTGAAAGCACTTTAGGATTTTCATCTAAGCTAAATGAATAAAGCAGATTATTTATACTAAATAAACACACCCAATGAATAAATTTACTGTAGTTAATTGTATGCATGGTATCCTAAGCAAGAAAAACTTAGGTTAGATTTTAACTATAACCAATCAAGTTCCTACCTCATTTTTCAATGAAACAGTCTTAAAATAGTACTAAAACACTTAGATTATTAAAATAATTGCTTATTGGAGTACAAAGATTTTGTGAAAGTGAATTTTATGGTTTCTTTTTGTAGAGATTCATATTCTCTATTACAAGTTTTTATTTTGTTTTTCTCCTACCAAGTAACTGCAGCATTTTTAGATAATTTTAGCACTTTTCTGGTCCTATCATATTTATAGGCCAGAAGTAGAAAAATAATCAAATAGTTTCCTCTCTCCTCTATTCACAATTATTTTAAATTATTTTCATTTAAAATTTAATATTTTGGAATATTAAGTTTTGTTTAGTCCTCTTAAAGCAGAGATATTGTCAGGGCATTCTTTAGAATTATATGAGAGTAAACTCAAGTAACTTTATCCAAAAAGGAGAGAAAAATGATTTTGCTTCATATAGTTTCCTTTGATAATTTCAAAAGTGAATTGTTTTTCTTTGGGGTTTTTGTTGTTGTTATTGTTGTTGTTGTTGTTTTCTGTTTTTGTTTTACTCATTAAAGAAACTTTAAGAGTCTTTTAGAGACCTGGGGTGAGAAATCCCCGTGGTCATTTAGAAAAAAGTAAATAGGTGCTATTCTATTTTTATGGACACAAAGCCTGAGCAGCTAATGGTCTCCAGGTGTGAATCACTTAGTAGATCTGTGCTAATTAATTAGATCTGTGGCCTACTTACAGAAAAGCATCAGAATAACACAGATTGTAAGCTAACTTGATTTCAGTTCTATGTTTCAGAGTCACCTAAGCCTGGAGTTGAAAAGAACTTCCCAGCAATACCCAAGCCTCACTCTGCTTCCCAACACTCCAGTACATTTTCTAAGAGATGTATTTATTTGTAAATGAAAGGCCAGCTCAGCAGATGCTGGAATAAAAAAAGAGGGTATAGTGGAAGAAGCCAGAGATTCTGTGTGAGAAACCCTCAGGACCTTGACAAATTACATCAATATCCCGACTCCCTATTAGCCATATGTAAAAATGTGATGTCATTTGCCTGGCAGAGTTGCTATGACAACTAAATATGCTGCTGACACATAGTTAAAGATCAATAAAGGATAGTCCCTTCCCCTCTTCTTTGCACAATATCTAACTTAAGAGAAAACAGCTAAGGGATGAGGGAGGTCACCTCCTATGCCGATGTAAAGTCACCCCACAGGGCCACCACAGGGAAGTGCTTCCTGACAGGCCAGCTTCCTGGACAACCATGCTTGAATTCATGCCCTACTTCACTATTTTGAGATCTTCAATAATTTTGAACAAGAGACCCCCCATTTTCATCTTCCACTCGACTCCACAAGACATGTGGCCAGTCTGCTTCCCCAGTGCTGAGGGATAAGTGTCTAATGCTTCCTGTCCTTGTCATGAAGGAAGGGCCCCAGCTAAACACTCCTCTGGAGAAGGACCTCCAACTGAGACCCCTAAAATAGAGGAGGAGAACCAACTTAATTCCCATTCATTTCCTCTCCTGCTGCTGCTCTTGTTGCTCCACTGCTCTCTGTTGAGTTGGTCTTAATTCAAGAATGGGAAAATTGGAGTTTAAATGTATGTATGAACTGAAAATGATTACTATCTGGTTTAAACCTTTGAGGCAATAAGGCGGCAAATGAAGAGTAAAATCATTCTGAAAACAATGCTCTGAAATCTTTACAACACTGTTGAATAAATTCTCATACTTAATTTCTAATCTTGGTCTAAAGGGTTGATACAAGTTAAAGACAAGTGACTTTCAGTGGAACACTGATTTTTCCAGAAGCTAAACAAATAAACACCCAAATAAAATAAACACGTTCTTCGATATAATATTTACAGCTTCATATCACTTATTTAGCAGGGAGTTATCTCACAACCACCCTTACTCAAAATTCCACCAGTAGTCTACAGAAGTGAAGATGACCCTTACCACTAAAGTAAGAGTGGGGAAAGAAAAGCATTCGAGTTTAATGACTTGACTTAGAGGACTTATCTTCATGTTATCATTTAATGTCTTTTTCTTTCTTTCTTTTCTAAACACAATACTGCTAAGAAGGCTCTGGCTTCCAAACTTTCAGGAGAGACTGCTTAAGCACACTGCTGGCATCAGGAGAGATTATTACCAAGAAATGTGGAGGAAACTATATTTAATATTATCTATAGGTATGGACATAAACACACATATTTACACTCTCACACAGTCATGCCATTTAAAGTCATGAAAAGATTGAACCATTATTTGCTGCAGTGGAAAACAGCCCCGTGCCTTGGAGTTGTCAAGCACCAGCTCTCCTTCACAGTGGTCACCTACTGGCATCCACAATGGGTCTGCCATGATTTTAAACATGTCATATTTAAGCATGTCATCATTTCTAATCCGCACATCAACTGCTTGTGGTAGGTATCATTATCTTCATTTAACAGAAAAGAAACCCTGAGATTCCAAGTAGGTTGTTTATCCAAGAGTCCATGGCTACTAGTTATAAAGGGGCTCTCGGGCTAGTTCCTGAGAAGGTGTACTGTTACCCACACAAAATTAAAGACCACTAATTGATTTTCATAACAAAGATCTGAGTCATTAAGTGGATATAAGTATATACCCATTAAACTCCATTTAAGAAAGGAAGTGAATAACACATATTAGAAAGATAATATTCCAAACAGATCATTATTTTTTCCTTTAATGACACTTGGAGTTTTAAAATTCAGCTATTTTAAAAAATCTTATTTATAGACCTCACTTCCAAAGAGGTTCAGATAAATTAAAAACTAATCTATCATCTTTCCTAGCAGTGCTATGGCAGAAATGAATCAACCAAATTAAAGGCAGAAGTAGATAATATTACAGAACTCAAAATCATCATCAAAAAAAAAATAGCATAATAGTTCTTTCACTGGGAAATTTCTAATTAATCTGTTCCTAATGATAAATGTGAAGTATGGGCAGAGATTTATGCATAAAGACACTTATTCCATGTAATTTACAGTACCAAAGTGTTGAAACAAACTAAATTTAAAGAGAGGGTTCATTAAATAAATCACTGCCAATATTGAAACAATAAAAAGTATTCATAATGGAATACATAAATTGAGGTATATATAAATTGTATGTTATACAATAATTTAAAAAAGAATAAAGTGCAACATGCAAGAACATAGATTCAATAGCTGCAACTTACAGCATGATATTGAACAAAATAAGCCGGATACAAAATATTACATACAATATGTTTGCATATATATGAATTTCAAGAATGGGCATAATAAACTTATAGCAATAAAAGTCAAAACACTGGTTCCTTTAGGGAGTATTGATGTGGAAAGGATCCCTTTTAGGTGTTGGAAATATCATACACCTTGATCTTGCATCTAGTAAAACGTGTGTGTGTGTGTATTTAAATGTTCACTACTAAACCAAACACTTGAAATTACTGCACTTTATGCTCATTCTTAATGTAAATTTTACCTAATTAAATAAGAAAAAAAGGAAATAAAGATATAAACTTTCTGACCACTTTTCTACTAGACTTTTCTAGCTTTCTAATGTCAGTTATTTTACAGATGGTTACTTTGCTAACAGAACCTCTTCTGTTCCATCCTGTGTGGCTAAGTATCTGAGACCTTCTAAGCACAATAACATTAGCACAAATGTAACATTTGCATTGTCTACCAACTGCTTCACCACTGTTAAGTGGAAAATGTCACCAGCAACCACAACAGACCATTATTTCCTTAATGTCACCATCTCTTAAGTGTAGATTATCATGAGACAGCCACATCTATAGCAGAAAGTTTTTGCACTCAGAGCACTTTGCCCTTTTTAATCAGAATCTTTTAGTTCAACTTAAATATACATATGTAATAGTATCTATAGTAAGAAACCATTCAATTTCTATGTCTCATTACTCACCTCAAATAGTTTTGGGAAATCCTAGGTTAATATATTAAGAATGACAGGAGTTGTTACTCTTGAAATAATTTTTATGTTAAATTTGCTAATTATTGCCTACATAATATAAGCCTTCATAAAAATTCCCAATCTATGGGGTTCAGAGAGCTTCCAGGTTGGTGAATATGTGGAGGTGCTGGGAAGGTGGGACATCCAGAGAGGACATGGAAACTCCACCCCAATTCCCACATACCTTGCTCCGTATATTATATCTCTCTCATCTGGCAGTTCCTGAGTTGTAAACCGGTAATCTAGGAAGTGAACTCTTTTCCTGGGTTCAGTGTGCTGCTCTAGCATATTACCTGAGGAGAGGGTAGTAGGAATCTACCATATATATCCAGTCAGAAGTTCAGGTGACAACCTGCACTGTCCGTTGGCATCTGAAGTGGGGGCGGTCTTGTGAAACTGAGCCCTCCACCTGTGGGATCTGATGCTACTGTCTCCAGGTAGATAGTGTCTGAATGGAGTTTAATTGCATGACACCCAGCTGTGTGGGAGAGTTGCTGGGTGTGAGAAAAAACACACATTTGGTGACCAGAAGGTGAGAGGAAAGTGTTTGAGAGGAGAAACTTAAGAGTTTGTCCTAGTCAGTGTAGTACTTCCTATTCTTTCTTGACAGAGGTTGACAAAGGACAAGATCTAATAGTAATTATATTCAGCTTTGCAAGCCACTTAGTCTCTAACACAACTAATTAACTCTGCCATTGTAGCCCCATAGATTATACATAAAGTATGTGTGTAAATGTGTGTCAATAAGACTTCATTTACAAGAAAAGGTGGCAGAACGGATTTGGCTCATGGGTCATATTTTACTGATCACTGCTTTAAAATGCAAAATCCAATATAAAAAAATGTTTAATTTATGGGGATCAATGATTTTGGTTTGGTATGTATTTGCATATGGGTTTTCACTGTGTTTCCATCTTAATCAGTAGTTGTTGACCTTCTATTATTAAAAAAATAATAATGACACATTTTCACTTATTCCAAGATCTCCTTCACCCAAGGCCAATGTTTGTCAAATATACTGTATTATGAATAATATTCTACAAATTTCAGCATTAAAACCAAGACTTGGGAGGCTGGATGGCTCAGTTGGTCAGAGCGCGAGCTCTGAACAATAGGGTTGCTGGTTCGATTCCCACATGAGCCAGTGAGCTTCACCCTCCACAGCTAGACTGAAGACAAGGCATTGTTACTGAGCTGCCAGAGGGGCAGCCAGATGGCTCAGTGGGTTAAAGCGTGAGCTCTCAACAGCAAGGTTGCTGGTTCAATTCCCACATGGGATGGTGGGCTGTGCCCCCTGCAACTAAGATTGAAAACGGCAACTGGACTTGGAGCTGAGCTGCACCCTCCACAACTAGATTGAAGGATGATGACTTGGAGCTGATGGGCCCTGGAGAAACACACTGTTCCCCAATATTCCCCAATTAAAAAACAAACAAACAAATAAACAAACAAAGAAACACCAAGGCTTATGTATTCTCCCCTATGGTTTTTTTATCCTAACCATCAACCAAGATGCCCTAAACTACTACAAAAATACCTGTATGTAAATGAACAAATACAAAGATTGCACTAAGCAGCCAGCAAGAAAAGAAGTCGAGTCTAATTATTTATAAAGTGACTAATGAAAGAGAATTTTAATTCCATTGCTTTTGTTTTTTTCCTGGGTCATATCATACTGGAATCCACTGCCTTATTTTAACAGCCTGATATAAACATCCTGAAATTCCTGTTTCTCACTCCCTCCTTCCAATGTGAAGGAGAGGTAGGATTTTACTAGTGGATCACTAAAAAAAAAAAAGAAACACAGATATTTATAAATGAGGCATCTTCTAAAATTGGACAAATATTTGTAATGAATTTGCAAACAGATAAATGAATAAATTGCAGGATATGATTTATCACGTATGCGTTTGCCATCTTGGGAGAAGAGAGGAATGAATATGTGGCAGATGTGACCCGCCCACATTCCCCCCTCTGCTCGCATCAGTGTAGTGTGTTGTGGCCAGCTTCCAACAACTATCACCTGCCTTTCACTGCCTGAAGGTTTTCCCGGGCCTCTGGAACCAGCTCGTCTACCTACTTGACAGGCTATAAGAGCAGGGGGATGAATGACTCCAGGAACAGCCCTGGTGGCTCACAGGAGTTCATGTACATACGAGTATATTCCATCTCCCTTGCCCATCTTGAGTCCATTTTACACAAACCTCCCGAAAGCCTCCAGCAGGATTAAACTTCAGCTGTGCAGTGTGGTACCTAGTTGATAACTCTCCATTCATTAGTTGCCTTTCTTCGCATTCTTGTCTTTCTTCTTTGTTCCCCAACAGGTTCCCCTCCCATATCCCAATGTAGATATTATTTGCTAGTATGCCCATTTTACAGATCAGGAAACTGAAGCTGAGAGATTATAAACCACTAGCATCTATGAACACAGATCTTCTGGCCATGGAACCCTTGCTATTAGACACATTTACTGTAATTATTTTGCAGTTTACTCTTAAGAAGCTGCAGGACATAGAGCCCAGCAGTAGTAATAATAAGTCTTTATTATGCTTACTCTATGCCAGATACATTTATCACCTCACAATCTTTACAATCATTCTGTGAGGTAGGTAATATTATTGTATTCCCAAGAGAGCAGTGCTTTGACAATCACTTTCAAACAAAATAAGCAGTTATTTTGCTGTGCTTCTACTTGGCACCATGCAGCAGAAGCATTGCGGGAAGTCCATGGACATTTTCTGATGATTTTCTGTATGATGATGATGATGATGACGATGCCAATGATAATTAGATCTATTTGCTCCTGTGCTAAATGCTTTAGATACAACAAATCTTATAATCTAGATACTATTATCTCTATTTTCAAGATAAAGAAACTGAGGCTTAGATATTTTAAGTAATAGGTTCAAGGTCACACACATAGGAAGTGGAGGCACCTAGATTGAAATCTAGGTTTGCATGAGTCTAAAGGCCCAAATTTTTCTTGATATCTCACTGCTTTAACAGCCCACCCATTTAATGATGTCATAAAGGTGTCTCGCAGGGCTGGCTTTCGGGTAGTTTCATTTTTGAATGAGACAGATTTCTTCCCTTGGCACTTGTCCTCGTGTTGTTTTCTCCTCTTTCAAGGACCTCAATTATCTCACCTTGCCCTCTTCGTAAACCTTGTTGACTCCAATTTACTATTGTCGCTCCCCCAAAAGTGAGTGTCTTAACAGGCCTACCAGCTTGGTGGGACGGTGGTGCTGAAAAGGAGGGGTATATGCACAGCCAGCAGCTTCATTTGTCCACAGAATCTTCCTTTCTCTCCATGAAACCCCATTGCTAAGTGGGTTATTCACACATCTATTGGTTTATTCATCTTTTCAATATTACCTCATTTTAAATGCCGAATAGCACCACCAGCACCTATCCAAACTCTCGGTCTATCCAAAAATCTTAGAGGCTTCTCAGAATCATAATTAGGTCTGGGTTCTTTCTCTCAGTAGACCCTTCCTCACTTTTCACCTTTCTACTCATAACTTGGTCAATCTCTCTTTTTCTCTCCATCTCTTTCCCTCTCTGCCTCTTCTTTCTTTTTCTCTCTCATACACACACAAACACATAAGCACCTGCAACCCCTAAAACATTAAAAATGTTGCTCTTAAAGTATAAGATTTCATGAAATTCACTCACAAACAAGTATTCAAATCAAAAGCTTTATCTCCATTGGACCATCTGCATTTTGAGCCTCAGCTGCAACTTGCAGAATGAAAAGTTTATCTCACGTAAAGGAATTTCATACATCAGTGGTCAGTTCTTACAGGGAAGAAGGTATCTTTCTTAAAATCCTTTACCAACAAATACAGCCTGGCCTGGCTAACGAATTAAGAAGGTCTGAGCAGCATCACTAGGCATACTTCAATAGGTACTGGCCACAGTAATTATTACCTGATGGTTTGTATTTTAAATATGTACCACTGGGGATCTACTCTGAAATTCAGACGAGTAACACCAACATTGCAGTAAGCAGAAGCTGCACAATAACCATATCCCTTTTACTTTCTAAACACATTTATCAAAACCTGGCAAGACATCGCCCCCAATTGAATAAACAAAACTCAGATCAGTGTCTTTTCCTCAGGAGTGTTCTGTCTCTGCCAGCAAGAAAATGTCAAGGCTGACACCATTTATTCACTGCACTGATAACCCAGCAACTTCGATCAGCATCTCTCTGGCTCCCAGGAAAAATCCTTTGATATGGGACCTCACTTTCAGATCTCTTTCTCTTTCTCTCTCTCTCATGTTTTTTGTTTGTTTGTTTGTTTGTTTGTTTGTTTTTGTGTGTTTTTTTTGTGTGTTTTTTTTGGTCAGGGAACAAACAGGAATCTTGAGACAGTTCCGGCCCAGTTATCTTTCCCTCCCCATCCTTAGACCTTTCCTCTATCTGTAGGCTTGGCTCCCAGTTTTTTGCGGGTCCAGCCAAGTTGCAAACCGACCCCTGTTGATTCTTTTTTCTGCAGAAAAATTTGCTTCTATAATTTCCTCAGGGAAGAAAGCTCCAAAAGGAAAGGAGGTAGCCCTTTCATTCACCAGGATTCTACTGGGAAGTTTAAACATAATCTCACTGAGAGTTACATTAGATTTCACCTGACTCATTCCCATAGAAGCTATAAGACTCGGCTGAGATGTCACCTCTCCTGGGAAGATTCCTTGACCCCCAGGCTTTGTCAGGATGCTCTTCTCAACTCTCCTGAACTCCCTTCATTGTTACTCTTATCTCTCTGGATTTTAATTTTCTCATTGTCTGCCCCACAGGATGAGAGGTCTTGAGGGCAGGTCTATATCTGTATAACATATCCCTGCAACCTTAGTTTCTAACTCAGTTCAGCTAAGGTAGACATTTTATTTAAAGAAAAAGTTGCTATCCTTCAATACAATTCCGGGGGAATTCAGGTGTGGTTTAGTGAAGTCAATTCATTCTCATGTTGATTGTAAAGTCTTTAAAGTCATGGTGTGGATCAATCCGGCAATCTCAATGATCCAACAGAAAATTTTAATTGCAGCAATTTCATTGAACTTGATTCTGATTGGAGAATTTCTTAGCCTACCCCAAAGCTCCAGTGCCTTGCAAGTAATATACTTCTTCTAAATATACTTGTGACCCAAAGATTCAGAGGAAAGTAATAATGGAGAGTTTGCGCATGCCATTTTGGTTTTTAATCATCATACTACTGTCACTGTAAAACTCAGACATTCACATGAGTTGAGGATAGGAAAAGAGAAAAACCTCAAAAGTTCTGGAACTCTTTCTTTCTTGTGGTTAGTATTACATGGCTAATCAGTTCTACCACACTGAGAAAAGCACCATCAGAGGAAGGCATAAGAGATAACAGGTGTGGAAACAAAAGCCACCCTTTCCCCTGAAGTGTATGTGTACTCTTTTCAACTGTCACACTCGACTGTCCCCTGTGTGGAGTTAACAGAGCCATGAAGCAATCTGCGAAGCATAGATGGAGACAAAGTCTAATGCTAGCGTTGAATGAGAACTCCTTACAGAAGAAGGCCCTGGATGGGATGTGGTAATGACCCAGAGAGCTTGGTACTAACTGGGGATGAATAATTGCCCCAGAGGAGGGAAACTGCAAGTGCAGACAGAGATAGAGCCCTGAGGAAGTACTGGAAGTTGACATTATTGACAATGCAAGATTTTGTTGACAGTGTCGAGTCAGAAGAAGGATGGATGAAAGAATGAATCCTAATGCCTGTATTTGTCTGCCTCTGGTCTGCTGCAGCTGCCAGAGGTCGATCCCCTTGCTGGGCCTCAGAGAGACCAGAAGAGCTGGTCTCACTAGTAAGCAAAGCCTCAAAATAGGTGACAGAGACTACTTTTTTTGGTACCCAATCTCCACCTTGGAAATAAAGTCTTTTAAATAAATGTAATGCATATTAAATTATGCATATTTGCTATACAAATTATATAAGCAATGCAAAATCTTCAAAGACAAAGAAAAAAGCACGCTGATGACAATTTATAAATCTTTTAAAAGGTTTATACTTGGTGAACATCATTCCAGATGTGTTTCCTTGTAAAAAAGAAAAAAAAAACATAAATATTAATAATTGGAAACATTGCATAGCATTGTGATTATACTTCTTAAGCTATTATTACAAAATTATCAAATTTAAATTCACTTACCAAAGAAACAAGTTAAAGAGAAACTGAAGGAAACATTGGCCTCCTTATAAATATTTTTGAGGAAAATAAATATTAATTGATGACCATGAACATAAGATTATAAAAAGATAGGATTAACAAAAAGCATTAAAATTTTGACTGACAAATGTTTTTTAAATTCATATTTTCTGTTTGGTATTTATTGATTCCCTGTTATGAAAAACGAGGTAAGGTAGTTTACCTCCTACTTTCAATCTTCCTATAATCCCCAAGTTTTACTAATTACACTACTATTACATATTCAAAGTTTATATTTGCATAAAGTGATGCCAATCTAAGGGCCTGAACAAAGGCTCAAATTCAACATCCCAATTAATGACTTCTAAAATTTACTTGGCATTGTTACCAGAACTTTCAGCAAAATATTCTGACTTTTTATTCTATTTAAGAATCTTTGTGGCCGGCCTGGTGGCTCAGGTGATTGGAGTACCATGCTCTTAACGCCAAGGTCACCAATTCAATTCTCACATGGGTCAGTGAGCTGCGCCCTCTACAGCTAAGATTGTGAACAACACCTCTCCCTGGAGCTGGGCTGCCGTGCGCAGTATAAGCTTCCTGTGGGCTGCTGAGTGCTAGCGCGGGCTACCATGTGCCACAGTGAGCAACCTTCTGCCAGCGTGAGTGGCTGGCAGCCAGGGAGAGCTGCCCTGAGCTGCTGTGAGCAGCCAGCCAACCTACCGGCGACGGACTGCCTCAGCCCAGGGTAGCACAAGGCTCGTAATACCAACATGGGCCAGGGAGCTGTGTCCTAAATAACCAGACGGATAAACAAATGGATTGAACTGGAGTGGGGGGTGGGAAGGTGGCAGAAGGGGTGGGGGGAAGAATCCTTGCTTTAGTTGAGTAATCCCAACTAAATTGACTAAATTGCTCAGGTTCAAATATGGGTCTATCACTTCAAAGTTGTGTGAACTTGAGTACATCATCTTTAAAAGTAGTGATTTCCTGTTTTGCAATACAGAGATAATAAAATGCCTCCTTCACTGGGTTATCATAAGGATTGAATGAAATAATTTATGTATACCTAGTGTTTAGCATAGTGCTTTAAAATAGTTACTGATCTATCAATGATAGTTATGTCCTTATTACTGTTTTTGCAATTTTTACTATCTTGTCCCCTACCTACCTCAATGTAACTTCATAAAAACACCCTTTCTCAAAATATTCTCCTGTGATACTGAATTTATTGGCTCTCAGAATAGCCATGCTCTCCATGCTTGGCAACTGCAGTTCTTTCTGGTTAAATGCACTTACCCAATTTTATAAGGACTAACAGTCTGTTTACCTACCAGATCGCTAGTCTTTTTAAGAATCTCCTTAATGTACCCTCAGTCTGAGAGTTATTTACTGATTTGTCTAGGTAACTTTAGGTAATCCTCTCCCAGGGTTCCACTTTATTCTGAGTTGTCCTGTGTCATAGCTTCTCACATTGTATCGCCTTTTGTGGTCTCCATTTTGGTCTCACTTCTAGACAGTAAACTTCTTTTAAAAAGGACAATTTAATCTGTATGTACTCAGTCCCTAACATCATCATCATCGTCATCACCATCATCGTGGTCACAGAACAGTAATGTTTATTATGTTTTTATCACATAAGAGATATTCAATTCTATGAACCTTATATATATTCTATGAATAATGGAATCTTCCTATTGGTTCATAGGAGAATTAAATTATCCCCATGTGTGAGCATGTGAAATGGAGGTACAAAAATGTTCAGAAATTTGCCCAAGGTCACAAAGCTGAGAGTGACAAAGCCATGATCTGCAACTCCAGAACACAACTGGTCAATGCCACCCTGAATACAATACATACTCAGAGTTTTATGAATGAGTATGTGATTCCCTAAGGTAACTGTTAGCCCAAACATCAGTATATTTTCAAGGAGTTTTTAAGCAATCCACAGTCATGTACTAGGCTCAGTAGAGTGAATGATGGAAAAGAACTACTATATAAGTCACAGAGCCTACTTTCAAGTATAACTTGGTTGAGGAAAATAAAGGGTAGCACATATGAAAACGCAAACTAGATAATACACTGAGAGGGCCAAAAAAATGTATACAAGTGGACACTTTGGTCAACGTTGCTCAAGCAGTAGTTTGCCATAATCAGAAGTGTCTGGACACTGATGGTAACCACTTGGAGCACTTCTTGTGATTGCAGAAGTCAAGTGTGACTTGTATTCATCTTTTGTTACTGGTATATATTGAGTATTACAATTTTAATACATTTTCCTTTCTTAAAATATGTATACATTTTTTGGCACCCTCTGTACTGTGTTTCCCTGAAAATAAGACTGGCTCTTATGTTAATTTTTGCTCCAAAAGATGCATTAGGGTGTATTTTTCAGGGAATGTCTTATTTTTTCATGTACAACAATCTATATTTATTCAAATACAGTCATGTCATCTTCTAGGAGCATCGTCATAATATACTAAATGTGTCCGTCTGGCTGATGATCTTAACTGGGGCTTATTTTCAGGGTGGGTATTATTTTTGGGGAAACACGGTATATATACCAAAATGGATTGCACTTAAATTAAGAAATGTTAAAATTCAGTGAGGGCCAGAGAATCTGAAGAAGAATGTATTATGAGATAATTTTAATGCATTGTATTCTACTTTAAAATTCTTCCCTGATTCTTCTAGTTTAAGAATGCAGTACTCCAGCTTCTGTGAATCTATTAGGTAAGCAATTGATTGAAACAGTTATAAAATCACTTATCTCACAGGGCATAACGTAAGAGATATTTTGTGTATGTTTGAGTTTTGAACACATATGAGGAAAGTTAATATAGTCACTATCTTTAAAATATTATCCTAAATATAAAAATATGAATTTATAAATGACTTATAGTTGAAATTTGAACACTTGTCTTTATTACCCACTATTTCAATGTCATCTAAAAAATTACAAAGTGTGACTATGTTTCATTATATAACCAAGCATTTGTACCCCATTTTTTCCTTTAATAATTAGCACAATGATTAACATAGAAAAGCAAGTTAAAGATCTTGAAAAACTATATCCAGAAGAACTAAAGAGGTTTCTTTCAAAAATGCCTATGTCAGAAGGTCCAAAATTACCTTGAGGTCAATTAACTAACAGATATATATTACATGTTTACTTTATGCAAATCACTATCAAAGAGAGTCTAATAAAAAAGTCCTATTCCAAATGATAGGCTGGAAATACAGAGATAGGTAAAGGAAAGGAAGACCCCACCTTTCAGAAAGTTCATAGTATATGCTTTTGTTATGAATATGTGAACAGTGAATCATAAATCCCCAAAACATTGTGCTGTTTTTAAATCTAAATGAGAATTAAATATGACTTTTTTTCCTAAACTAAAAAATGAGTAATTTAGAAGCTCAAAAACCTGTACCCTGATAAACTAATTCCTATTCTAGTATACATTTCCTAAAATAACTGAATCACCAAATTCTCTAAACTTGAAGTAACTCAATATCTTATTCATGTTATGTATTCTGACAATAAGAAAGGCCTATAATTTAACCTTACTATGCTTAGAAAGCCCACTATGTTGTGTGTGTGTGTGTGTGTGTGTGTGTGTGTGTGTGTGTGTGGCAGAGACTCTAGGAAAATAATAAAGTCAGGAACATAAACATGGGAAGTATCTGTTAATTACAGAATGATCAGGAGAAAAATTAGTTTGAGTTTGTCCACCTTAAATTAATAGCTCTGCAAATAAACTATTTGATAAGCATATTCTGAGGGGAAATAAGGAAAGTTGAAAAACAATTTGGTCAAAATAGTTTTTATCAGTCATCAGTTCTCTTGAAATTAATGTGCCGATTCTTCATTAGGGCTTTGTAATAAACTACTTCTTTTTACTCCATTTAGAAAGAAATTTCAAAATACTTCAACTATTTTATATCTACTAGTTACGTCAATTAGTTTAAATACAGCATGACAGTGACTTTATCTTCATTCCCAATGTGTTATTGAAATGATGGGCTCAATAAAAGTCAGTACTCATTAAAGATAAAACCTAACAGTAAACACTTATATACCAGGCATTTTTCTAAGCACTTTGTCTATGGTAAGTAATTTAATCCTTATAACTATATAAGGTACTTTCTATTATCATGGTGATTTATAGATGTGGGAAATTGAGGCATAGATTTTCATAACTTGCTTAATTTCAAAGACTATATATAAACAGAGGAGCTGGATTGAAATCTAGTCTAGCTCTAGATATCTTGTTATTAATAAAAGTAAAAAAAACTGTAATGATATCATTATGAAAGAAATGAAAAAACTGTGAAGAGCAAATTTTTAAAATGTGTCAGAAACTATGGAAGAGAAAAAGAAAGAATGCCCAGCCTGGCCAAACACAATATGCAAATGAATAGTGAAAATTAATTTAACAGGAAAGTGAATGTCAGTGCTATTAAATATCATTATAATAACCCCTTCTTTTAAATCACTTCAAATACTTTAAATTATCTAAAAGGCTTTTATAAACACCGAAAGGTTAAATACAGAAGGCTGCAGAACATACTAGCAATGCCACTAATGCTGGTATGCCTGATGACACTGGGACACAAATGAAACATTTCATGTGTTTATGTATTACCTAATTTAATCCTCATGACCACCCTGGAACACAGATAGTCTTATTATCTTCCCCACTACAATCCTGTTGCCTATTTTACAAATTAAAGATCAAAACAAAGCAACAATAACACCACCAACAACATCAAATCCTGAAGTACAAAGAGATGGTGTCACTTCCCAGGGATGCATAGTAAGCAGGTGTAAAACTTAGACCTTCTGGGCCACCACCTTGAGAACTGCCTCTTGATTTAAGGCATAGCTGGACCACTTATCTGCAGATATGCTGATCTGACTTCTAGATGCAGTGATGACTTAGATACAACTGTGCACCCAGGGGAGGCTGGAGAAGAAAACACATCTATACTCATAAATTATTGGCCCGTCATGCTTGCAGCTAGTCTGTCCCTAATTTTCAACAGTAACCTGGCACAGGTGTAGGACAGGCCATTGCTTCTTTTCATCTGAGCATTCTTTGCAGTTTTTCCCTAGATGTAGATTGTCTTCTCAAATAGGAAATAATTGGGTGAGAACTTTAAAATGCTGAGAAAAAATAATTTATGTAATAGTAAACCAACAGAATTTTATTACTGAAATGAGCATTATGCTGAACTAATCCAACCAGCATCACTATAACACATACAAGCAGGAAGGCAGGAGAAACAGAAATGGTAATAATAAACTTCATCTTCCTGAGACACACAGTCTCTTTCTCTTCCTTAGTTATTGATCAAATATTTAAAAGATATTAATAATTTCCACTTCTCAAGTCATTTTGAAGGGAACCCTTTTTACTTAGTCATTTCCGGTCTTATAAAACGAGGCCGTATGTGTGGCTTCTGGTATGTTGCCAGGACCCTATACTTAAACTATTGCAATCTGCAAAGATTAATTTTTGCAACAAAGATTATAGAAAAATGGATACCAGCAGCAACTAGAGGAACAGTCTTCTGTCTGAGAAGAGTTGAAGCAAGTCCCCAGACTCCATTTAGACAACCTCGAGTGCTTTATTCATAAAGTTGGCTTTTGAATTCCGCACAGGCTGCCTTTTGTTTTCAGATCTTCAGGGGAGCCTTGTAATTCCCAGTGTCAAGGGTACACCAGAATCTGTGATCTGCAAGCAAGTCAGCTCATCAGCATTAATTACTGCTCTGCCAGGCTTGTGAAGGAATGTAATCAGAAGCCTTATGCGGAGGCCCCAGTTTGGACGCCTGTTCATTTCCAGGCCCCTTCCACTCCCTCGCCCATTAACTGTTGGCTTTCCACGCTTTTTATTTCTCTTCTTGTTTTTCACTTTCTCCCTGGGTGGGCACATCTGCCTTCCTGGCTTCAGCTAAAATTTCTATTATGATGACTTGTAATTATACATTTCTGGCATCAGCCTTTTTCAGAAGTTCCACACCTGTATTTCCGACAACTCAAACCATCAATTTTAAAACTAGCTCATGCTATTCTTCCATCCTCGGACCCATATCTGTTTTCCTTTGGCACTCCCACTCAGCCCAGGTCCCCACACACTGTATAGACAATATTGCCTAAAAAGAAAACTTCAGGTTCATCCCAGCCTCATCCCCTCCGTTAACTCCCACATCCTACCACAGCCAGTCAGTAATCAGATCACCTCAGTATGATCGCAGGATCTCCTCCAGAATTGTTCCTACTTGGGGATGAATACCTGCTGCCAGTTTATCCTCATTTCATAACAAAATGATTCCCAGTGCCCAACAGTCTGATTTGAGGTTCTTACCATGGTTATCTCTCTCTCCATCACAACATGTTACTTTTCTAAATATGAAATATTTTGCTCTCCTGTTTTCTAAATTTCTAGTGATCAGCGTATTTACTTTTCTCCTGGCAAAATACATTTTGCAAGGTAAAAATTAATGAAATACGTAAAAGCCACCTATAACTTAATCTCAAATTCCTTTTTAAACATGAGTTTGCTTCATGTTGCTCTCAACTATAAATCAAAACTTGTTACCCTGGTGCTCAAAACAGAAGTCCATTACCTATATCCTCAACTCCCCCTGCTCTATTTTCCCCATAGACATTGTAATTTGGACACACTGAAATGTGTGCAATGCTCACTGCTGGTGACTAACAACAGTTCCTGGCACATAGTAAGCACTGAATAGAGGCTTTTTGAATGAATGAACGAACGAACAAATGAACGAATGATTTGTTCACTACATCCCATCCTTGCAAAACCTTTTATGTGTTCCCTATTCGTACATGTTAATCTCTCTACTTGGAAGTCACTTTCTGCTCTTCTGGACCTGGCTAATAATTGCTACCCTTTCTGCAAAGTCTAGCTGACATTTGACCCTTTGATTCACTTATCATTAATTAACTTAACAAATGTGTATTCAGCACATACCTAGAGCATGGGGCATAGGATCCAAGAGCCACAGTCTAGTGTGGAAAAAAAATACATTATTATAAAGCACACTTTCGTGCAACTTCTCCTACATATTCACACAGATGTACTTACCTCCTTCTGTCTATCTCCACAGAACCAAATACATAAAAAAAGGAAAATTATATCACTCAGAACTATTCTATTATATTAATTCATAAAAATTCTCTACAAATTAGAATTTCATATGCTTCCTGACTATATCGCACAACACTGTACTCTCCTTAGAGACCCCTAAAACAAGCATACATCCTAGCAAATAGCAAGCCACCAATAAATAGTAGTTACCTACATAATTATGCTGAGGGTACAATATAGTAAAACGAGCCTGTGATTTCAGAGCAGATTGCCAAGTGGAGATTCAGACTATCTGACTTACGCAATTAGGTTCTGGAGTGAGTCTATTAACTTTCCTGGCCTCATTAGCATCTTTATAAATCAAGTGAGACAACGCTTACTTCATGAAGTTTTTGTGAGTATCTTATAAGAAATAAGATAGACTAAGAAATTGGGATACATCGAATGCTTATCAGCTGTTTGCCTAATTTAAGAATAAACAAACATGATATTGGTAGTGAAAGCTCTATAGATTGGATAAGTAGAAGAATGTAGACCACAAATAAATAATTAACTACTGAGTTAATTATTCCTAGTAGTAGTAGGTCAATTCTTCCTATATTGAGAAACTCTCAGAGGGCAGCAGTAGAAAAAATATGCAGAATAGGTAAACTCATGTTTTAGTTTAACTGGAAAAGAAAATACTTACACAGGACAAGAAGGTCCCTTGCAAGTATATATATTGTGTATTTACATTATTGTGTTAAATATACTAAATTGTATGTGTTTTTCTTCAATTTCAGAGCATAAGTTTAGTTATTTTAAATAAACATATTTGTTGTTTTTAAATCTTGATTTTTAACAACACTGAAAGGTATAATGCTTGGCCTACAGGGAGCACAAAATCAATATTCTGGGGCTCTGAAAGGTCAAAACCAGGTGGAAACCCCCCCATACAGTCTGCCTCAACATTGCTCACTTCTGTTCTTACACTTACAGGGATGGGCTCTTGATTCCTCTTAGATTCCTTCTGCAGATATTTAACTGATGACTGATGAGTAAACAGGAAGAGAGTCTTCATCAGGTCAAGACTCCAGGACTTGACGGAGCTCAGATCATACCGGACTATACAAGGGCATTTTTATAGACTGCACAGACAGCTCGAAGTAGAGAACATCACTCTGCAGGATAGTATTTTGCATTTGCTCTACTATAAGATGAACTCCTTTTCACATGTGAACTCTGAGAAGAAGATTGACTGACATCAAACAGTTCATTATTCCCCAAAACATATATTTTAACTACAGGGTATGTTTAGAGGACAGAGTGCAGCTTCAATTGATTTCCTGCAATTCTCATACTCTTTATTTGCCACGTCTCCTTTTTCCTTTCATTCTATTAAACGCACCCCTCCTCTTGACCTGAAGAAGCTAGAAATAATGAGCAAATTCCAAAAGCAACTATTCACCGAAGCAAAGGACAATTTTATGAAATCCTACAAAATTTCAACGTATAACCATGATGAAACATATGAAAAAAAATTTTAAGAATACTATACCAAAATAAATAAGCAGGGAAGAAAACTGCACGTTTTTGAATGTCTATGTACCACAAGGTACCAGGTTCAATATTCTATAAATATATCCTTACGTAATTCTTCCACACAGCACCTTGAGGAAATTGTAAGAAGGAAGACTAAGTAAGTTTAATGCATTCGTGATCAAATATGCTAAGAAGCAGATACAGGATTTGAACCAATATCTACAAAAATATAAAATATATACTCATTTCACAATGTTTTACTACGCACAGGGAATACTATCGTTGAACTCAAGGACCACCTTGAATTTATGACAAAAATAAATTGGAGTTTTATTTTTAAGAAGAGGTTTAAAAATATGTAAAGACTTTATTTCTCTTTTAAAAACTGAATCATGCACTAGTGAGTCAATTTGCAATTTTCCTTGGTTCATGATTTTGTAAATAAACATGGCATTGCTTTTGGCAGTGTGTCAATCTGACTTGTTTTCACAGCAGAAACTGAATGAAGTCATGGAGTAGCTTTTCTGGCCAGGTCATAACAATATAATTTACAGCATATTAGCTTTTTCATATCATATTGATTTTTCATGCTAAAGGGCTTCCAAAACCACAGTGGAAGCTAATTCTATGCTAAGGAACAAAAATATCAAATTAAATGGTAAGGCATGTGCCAATTCAGATAGAGTTGATATTACAAAATAAACATTTGCTTCTTCTTAAAAACATTGGATTCATCCATGACTCGAGTCATATGTGATAAAAGAATCTAAAAAGCAAAATGAAAACCAACAGTAATTACTTGCTAGGGCCAACAATAAGAAATCTCATCTTATGTTTAAACACTTTTATTGAGATATAATTCACATACCACAAAATTCACCTTTGTAAGGTGTACAATTCAATAATTTAGCATTTTCATAGAACTATGCAAACAATAAGTTTAACTTGAAGGTTATCAGTGTGAAAAAAAAGAATCACTTAAAATAATTAAAAAAGAAACTGATTATGTGAATTTATGTAAGGAATAAAGTAAGCCAAGATTTAGGAAATATTTACAGATTGTTTTTTCCTAGACTATGGAAAACTTTCTTCACAGGATGTTTTCAATACTAAATCCCATATAAGGATTCTTGTTCAGCTCTTTAAATAGTATTTAAGAAGTCCTGAATTTCTATTAGATCAGGTTTTGGAGTAGAAACTATGTGGTATCAATCCCTGATTCCCTCAACCCACACTCTTATACTTTAAAGGAAACAATGCTTGGAAGACAAAACAAAGTAAAAAGTATTTAATCTGTTTTCTTGCTTTGTTGTTTCCTTAAACCAATTCAATTTTAAGTTTTTAAATTTTGATTGAGAATTAAATAAATCCTAGAAAAAAAATTCATCATTTATAAAAACAATGTATTTTTCAATAATTTCAAACCAAAAATATTGCAATAGAAGTACAAAGAACCCCTGTATGACTTCAACCAGATCCCCCAGTTGTTAGTATTTTACCACTCTTGCCTCTTCATGTGAAACATTCCAGATTTTCCCCCAAAAAATGTTGGATAACTTCTACATAATCTCCCAATCAGGAACTTGTCATTGTTTCAACACTGTAATCCAATCCACAGACTCCTTCAAATTTGGCCAAATGTCCGAGTGGTCTGGACAATATCTTCTTTCCCATTCTGGTCCAGTCTCTTGCCTTCAATAAGGAGCTATTCCTCAGTCTTGCTCCCAAGTTCAGGTCCTTGGCAATTTCAATAATCTAGATAATCCTCAATCTAGGTCTGTCCATTGTTTCTTCTTGAGCAGACTCAGGTCCGGCATCCCCAGCAGGAATATCCCAAAAGTGATGCTGTGTTCTTCTCAGTGCAGCAGATCAAAAGGGATAGAAAGTCGAGCCCCCCCCAACCAGCACTGGTGATGTAGACATAATACATATAAACATGACATAACCGATGTAAACTGGTGGTGTAAATTGATACATGTAAACATGATGGGCGACATTTCCACCAGGTTTCTCCACTCACAAAAACATGTTGTACCCTTTGTAATAGTGGAAATTCATAGGAAGGTACTTTCAGATTGTGGCAATATTCTGTTCCTATTTGACTCCACTGAACAGTCTTGGTGTTCTTTGATGATTCTCACCTCAAATTCCCACCACCATGGCTGCCAAATGGTGATTTTTTTTTTCCATTTGTATCACTGTTTCTTCACTTAATAGTCGGTATTTTCCCATAAGAAATGGCTTAACAGACTCATTGACACATTTTTTATCAGTATGGACACATGCAATTTTATTCTAATTAATGGCTTATAATCTATTATTTATTTTGATGCTCAAATCATTCTAGATTTGTCCATTGGGATCCCCTTCAAGCTGGCACCTATGTCCTTTAAACATACCCATTGTTATTATTGTTAAAGATCTCTATAGAGATATAATTCACATACCATAAAATTCACCCCTTTAAGGTATATAATTCAATAAGCTAGCATTCTCAAAGAATTATGCAAATAATAATGCAATCTGAATTTAGAATGTATTCATCATCTTCCAAATTACCAGTCATCTCTCATGCCCCTTTCCCAGCCTTAAATCTGTCTGCATAGATTTATCTATTCTGGATGTTTCATATAAATAGAATCATACATGATGTGGTCTTTTGTGACTTATCTGTTTCATGAAGCATAATGTTTTCATAGTATATTCATGTGATAGCATGAATCAAGCACTTCATTCCTTTTTCTTGCAAAATGACATTCCATTATATGGATCTAAGATATTTTGTTTAACCATTCATCAATTGATGGGTGTATCAATCAGAGTTCAACCAGAGAAACAGGACCAGTAGAAGATATTAGGTTGGTGCAAAAGTAATTGTGGTTTTTGCAATTATTTTTAACCTGTCAAACCACAACTACTTTTGCACCAACCTAATAGAGACATTGCAAGGAATTGATTTATGTGATTGCAGAGACTGGCTAGATTTCTCCAAAATCTATAGGGCAAGACATCAGAAAGGGTAGACTAGGACTTTTAGACATAATCAAAGTTTTTGTCCACAAGCAGAATTTCTTTATCCAGGAAGCCTTACCTCTGCTCTTAATGCTTTTCAAGAGAATGAATCAGGTCCACCCAGATTATCTAAAATAATCTCTCGTACTTAAAGTTAACTGATTATGGACTTTAATCACATCTACAAAATATTTTCACAGCAATATTTTAGTTTTTGATTGAATAAATGGGGACTGTAGTGTAGCCAAATTGGCATATCAAATAAAAATATCACAATGGATTATTGGGGTTTTCTTTTCTGTTTTTTCTTCTTTTTTTATCTACTATGAATAATCCTGATGTGTACACCCTTGTTCAAGTTTACTGTGAGCGTATGGCTTTCATTTCTCCTGGATATACACTTAGGAGTGGACTTGTTGGGGCGTATGGGGACTCTATGGGAACATTATTATGGATGACATTTTGAGGAACTGCCAAGCTGTGTTCAAAGAAGCTGAAACATTTTAAATTCCCACCAGCAATGTGTAAAGTTTCAAATTTCTCCACATCTTCATCAACACATACCATCCATACCACTCTCTTTTTGTTTATACACAGCCTAGAGGGCATCTCATGTCCTCCTCTGATGGCACCTGAGTGGGTACCACGGACTGTATATGTACAACCTTCCCAAACCCCAGGGTGGACAGTGAGCACAGAAGGACTATTCCTGGCTATCTCTTTCCCTGGGTCTCTATGTTCAACTTTTGATTGCTCTGCTGTTTTACTTTTTGCTACATGTATCATGGAGCTATAAGTCCACCCCCTTAGTTGCTCTCCACCAAGAACTGTATTGTGGCAGCTCTAGCAAAAATATACAAGGGAGTATTGGTATCTCCCATCAGCTATAGCGATTACTATTGAAATGGCTATTTCTTCATCCGTTTTTGCTTCATATATTTTGGGGTTTGTTTAAAACATATATATATATATATATATATATATATATATATATATATATATATATATATATATATATATATATGTATATATATATATTATAATTGCTATATCTTCCTGGTGGAGTAAACCATTTATCATTTGAAATATCCTTTCAATCTAGTAAGGTTTTTAAAATTTTTAAATCCATTTATCTGACATATAGTATAACCACTTTACCTTTCTTATGGTTGCTGCCTTCATTTTGAATCTTTCTCCATCCTTTTACATTTAAGCTATTGTATCTTTGACTCTCAAATATATGTTCTGTAGATCTTTTTCTTTATCCAATCTGACACTCTCTACCTTTTGATTGGATGGTTTAAGCTATCCATACTTAATGTTATCATTGAAAGGGCAAGTACTATTTTTGACTTGGTCATCTTGGTATGGAACTTTTACCCACAGACCCAGCTATGGTGGATACTCAGGACCCAGTATCCTCAGCCCGCCAGCCTGGAATGGAGCCAAGTTTGGTCTGGGTGGAGAACAGTAACCCTACCTCTCTACCCTGCCTGTCTGGCATAAAGTTTCTGCATCATAAGCCTGGAGGTGATGATAAATACTTGTGGCCTGCCCCTTCTGAAATGAAGTAGTGCTAGCTTGGAAACTAGGGGGAGAAGAAATCCCTGCCATCTTATAGCATCCACCATATCAGAACTCCCAGAGTAGCTTCAGTTAAGACAGACCTGAAATGCCATCAGACTCACATGGTTCTTACCAAGATTTAGTCAGTTTTCTTGAATGAGTACTTCTCCATTTGCACAATTCCCAGACAACTTAAATTATTTTTAAAGGTTCTCCATTAAATAGTTGTTCACTGGGGAGAGGGTACACTGCACTCCTCCATTAAAAAATAAATAAAAAATAAATAAAAAATAAAAACTTGCACTTAGTACAACAGTTTTATTCTAACATACAAGGTTAATTTTCAAAATTTTCTCTAAATTATATGTATATAATTAGATGCACAATTTAGAACCAAAATATGTACTTATCCAATATTAATTATAGTTGGCATCTACTATATGCATAGAATGATTAAGTGCAAGTTGTTACAAAGATAAATAAAATAAACTTCAAGTTACCCACAATCTAAAAGAAGATCTAACAGAAAAACTTAAAGATTTATGGATATCTTCATAATTTGAAACAGTGAAAATAACAAAAAGAATCAAATTTAACCTAGTCAACTTTTTGTTTTTTCTTTATGGCTAATTTACCTGGCTCATTTATTCAATGAACATTTGTTATGTGTACTGAATTTTAATCACACCCTTTCTCTTTCCTTCCAAGGTTTAAACCATCAGAGGGCAAAACCCAAAATCAGACAGATGGAGAGAAAATGGAAGTTTATTACTGATAAAACTGGACTAGCTGGTACAAATTAAATATCTGGCCACATTCAGACTTTCTGTTACTTTCATTGATTTAAACTTGGCCACTCAGAACTGTTGGCTAACCCATGCCCACTACCCACTGGGTAGAGGGTGACAGGCACACACTACATGAAGGAACAGAGAGGTGAGAAATATATGGGCTGAGGAGTAAGACTGGTCCAAAAGAGGAAGCCTAGAAGGAGTAGGGCACCTGTTTGTTCTTTCTCTCCATCTCTGCAAACAGGTAACTGGATTAGAGGGAATGTGTGTGTGTTTATGTGTGTGTGTGTGTGTATACAGTGGTCGTGGTGCTGGTGGTGGTCCAGAGTGAACAATATAAGACAAAGCCCCACAAATCTAGTGACACTTCTTTCCAGAGCACTGCCTTCTCTAGAAACCATATGTTTCACTGCAGTCTAGTAACTGCCACCCATGTTTCTCTACTTTATTTGGCTTCTTTAAGTACTCTTAGTGTCAGAATATAAGTAAACAATTAAGTAACTGATCAAAATTATGTTTATTTTAAAGTTCTTTTAAAATGACCCTTCTGAGATGTGGAAGTGAAGTTGCCTCACTGAACTAAAAGAAAACAGAGTGTCATTTGAATATGGGTCTTCATAGATGTCCCTTCCAGGATGTTGTGTTGTGTCGCATGTAATGCAGGAAGTCATATCTTATATTTTTTCCTCTGAGTTCTTGGCTATTTCCCATCTTATTTCAGAATAAAATCACCTGCTGCTGTCATAGAGGCCAGAACACGTTCTTGCCGATCTATCCAGCTGCTCAATAGATGTCTACAGTGTTAACCATCTGATTTATAGGGTGAGGTTATGAGTCAATCAACCAACACTGTTAGTATTTTTATAGGTATCTAGCATTCTGTCTACATCTAAGTTAGATCACAAGCTCTTTGGGGAAAGCCCCATGTCTGTGCTGCTTTATGGTTTGTACACTTACCATACTCTATAAATATTCTTGCAGAATATTTATGACAAGTCTAACACGGCAAGCAATTGCACCAGGGTCACTGTACTCTGGTGGAATTAAAGCTACATAAATTACAGTAGCTACCTACCTTGTAATATTTTATCTAGAAGAATCTAAGTTCCGAACCAACTTTCAGATTCTACTCAATTTTTGTAGCTTGTTGAAAAAAAAAAAAATCTCGGAAATGGCTCAGAGCTGTTTCAAAGGCTAGGGATGTGGAAATGCACCAACATCAGAGTAAAGTCCCTCTGAATTAGAACCCAAATTTGAGACAGATGTGCATCAGTTCAAATTTCATCTCAACCACTTTCTGTTTGTCCATAGACTTCTCTAAACCTTTGTTTCCTCACTTGTAAATGGGAATAATAATAATTATGATGCCTATCTTCTACGGGTGTTGTGCAAAGTAAATAAAACCTAACACTTGGTTTACACTCAGTACTTGCCAGCTGGTAGAAATCGTGGTGTTAAGGATAGTAATAGGAGAGTAGTGGTGACCTCAGCTGCTGTAGACATAAAATATATTCAGATGTATCTGGGAAAACTAGAAAAGGCATTGCAAATAATTAGGAGAGGGAAAAAGGAAAGGAGATTTGGGAATGCCCAAGTTCCGTTGATATATAAGAATATGGACTCTGAAAGCAGGCTTGGAATATGACTGTAATTCTACCAAAACCTAAATAATTGTATGTTCCCAGTTTAAAGAAAGATTATGTTGACAGAATGAATATAGTTTCTAAGAAGTCTAGACAAATTGAAATCTATAAATAACAGATTACTAAAGTGTTCTCTGCATTGATTGGAAGACATTATCCTGATCTGATACAGGAATTTATGTGGATTTGGCAGATATGACCTTACCCAGGAGATGGATACATCACGTTGTCAAACTGAGCTCCTTCTTAGGTCACCCAGCTATCTCCCTTTGCTGCAGTGCTGTGCTCCTCATGTAACTTCTGATGCAAGTTTGGCAACCGATAACCATTTCCTTTTAGGGAGAGTATTTGGCTCCCTTTTACAGTTGTAATTAACAAGGTGGCAATCAGGTTTATACATCAGCCCTTTGTGAATTGAATAGTCAGTTCCAGAGATAATAGTGAACTCAAAATGCCCTAACAGAACAGTTTCCAAGTCTTGAGAAGTTTAGATACAGGCTCTGGAATATTATAATGATACAATATATGTCCAAATCTATGATTTCCTGTCTGGTCAACCATTGACCACACTAAATAGCATCTCTCTTAACTCTTTCACTATAACAAAAGAAAATAACTCCAACTTGATCTTAGACTCCTCCAAGATAAGAATGTGGGTTATAGAACCAGGATTTAGGACTCTAGTTAAAAACATGCATAATTATCATCTACTTCTTAGACTT
Source organism: Rhinolophus sinicus (assembly GCF_036562045.2). Taxonomy (NCBI): domain Eukaryota; kingdom Metazoa; phylum Chordata; class Mammalia; order Chiroptera; family Rhinolophidae; genus Rhinolophus; species Rhinolophus sinicus. The sequence goes on from NC_133753.1 coordinate 17,915,024, forward strand.
AGAGCAAAAATATATCTCACTAATACGTCATATTCTTGACATTTCCAGGGGAAAAAACAAATGAAATGAAAGGAAAGAAAGAGAAATCAGTGAAGAACATTAAATAGATTAAAAACAAACTGTGTTGATGCTTGTATTTTTTCTTTTATTTTAGTCTCTGTAGCATTTTCTTCTGTGAAATAGTATGTCCTGCTTTATATTTATACCCAACTTTCTTTTTGCAAAGTATTTGAAATAAAGGTATTTCTAACATATTCAAATTAAAAGAATTTGTTGCTTTCTGTCCAATAAGAGTACCCTCCTTATGAATAAATTCCATGTGCTCTTACCACACCAGTGGGTTAACACAAGGATATCCATTGATTTACATAATTTACATAGTGGTGGTTTCATAATTATAGGATCATTATTTCATTTACAAGCTACATTAAAAAATTCAATTTTCTATTTTCAAATAAAATCTATATATTACCCCAAAATATGTAAACTTTATAATTTGTGGTCATAACCTGCTCCAGAACTATAGGTGGCATTTCTGGGAAATTAAATAAAACTATTTTTATAGTTTAACACCTTAGGGAATTTTTTTCTGTATGTCTAGTTAACACTGAACAAAAGATCTTAATTTTTAAGAAGGACTTGTTTGGACTCAGATGTAAATAGTCACTAACCTTTTTTTTTTTCTATTTATTTTAAGAAGGATAAACAACAAGCACTGAATTTTCAAAGAACTTATATTCACAACAGTTATTTCCTCTCAGGATTTCTCACAAGATTGTGAGCAGTATGTTTTCTTTTGATTTTGAACAAGACTAAATTAAAATTACTTTAGGTAGGATCGGTTGACAGACAGGGGTGAAGTGGATTTATGACTTTATTTTATACTCCTTTTGGCCACAGAATGCTTTGATGCCATAGAATCAGTAACCAAACTTAGTTTTCTTCTCTTAGTGGGTTTCTGCCCAGATGTAAGGCTCCACAGAATACTGTCAAGTATCCATCAGAGAAAGAGAGAGAGAGACAGAGAGAGAGACAGAGACAGAGAGAGAGACAGAGAGAGAGAGAACGAGACAGAGAGAAAGAGAGAGTTTACATGTGTATGTACACTCCTGCCTATAGAGATGTTCATAGTGTAGAGATGTTCTTGACATTGACAGTAACTATAGATATTAGGAAAGTAACCAAAGAAAAATGAAAAATGAACCATTTAAAAACTTGGTTTAAACTAATAAAAAAAGAAGAAGAAGAAAAAAGGAAAAAATGTATTAGATTCAGATGTAAAAACATATGAATTAAAAAAATAATATTGAGTTAAAATGTTGAATGATATATAATCTATGCTGATTTTTTCTATAAAGTTTGGCAAGTAAAAAATAAATAAATAAATAAAGATGTATTCACCTGAGAAAATAAATAAAAAATAAATTTAAAAACTTGGTTTAATTGTGCAACTACAATGTTACATTTTATATGTACTGCTTTCATTTCTGTAAAATTTCCATGCAGAAAATAATTGAACATATGATTATACTTGTGGTCAGTTCAGCATATGTAAATTTTGTTTGATTATAGCAAAAATCTGTTCATATTGTCAAGTATATACCATTTTTTATTGGTAATTGCTCTTACAGCAAGCCCAAATTTCAAAAATGGGAAACAAAAATAGTTTTAGATTATACTCAGGAAAAAAGATATTCTATAAAAGGAAAAGAGAAAAATACAGAAAACAGTAAAATTATTTGAACACAATTGAGTGAGGAGTGTAATTCCATCCTAGAAAGTACAATCTAATTAAGCAAAAAACATTTATTCTTTCTTAATTCTGTTTTCAACAAGTATGGTCCTAGCTAATCTGTGAGAAATTATACAATTGTTAAGAATATCAATAAAGACTTTTGTGGTTGTAAAAAATACTAAAGCTTTTTACTCTCCTGCTTTTCTCAGAATAGTAGATATTTTTGATAGGGGAACTTTACGGAGTACATAGATAACTGAATTCATTTCAAACTATCAAAATTTTAGTATGTATCTATGGTAACGGGTGAGCTCTGTTAACACTAAAATTATATGATGCAAGAAAGAATGCGTTAATTCATTTTACTTTATTATTCATTTATTCAACATATATGAGTATTGTACCTAATTGGTAGTAGGTACTGTTCCAGTTATTAAATGATGAAGAAACAGACAGAATTGCCCTGCTTTCAAGGACTTTGTCTTCTAGTGGGAGGATTTTGGAACCTATAAATGTCTTTGGGTAGTGCAAAGAAAGTGCCTGAAGAATTCTAAAAGGATGATATTGTCCCTGGTTGGCATGTAGATGGACAAGGGGGCTTCTTTAATGGGAGTTTCATACCATGTACCTGTTTCATCTGTTATACTCCATTTTTCTAATTCAATTCTGCTGTACCACTTTCTTTCCATTTTTATTTGCTAAATAATGGTTTTAATCTACAAAATCCATTTGACAACTCTGAATGCAAGCCGCATTTGAAAAGCACCAAGATGTGTTATGCCTGTGGTAATATGTGGTGAGGCAAGTTGGAAGACATAATCAGTGGAACACTTGGGTTAAGGAACTGATAGATCAGGAAATGAAAGCTTCATCTAGGTAGAGTTTAAACCCAACAAGAGTCATGACCGAAAATTTTAGGAAGCGTGCTAAAATCTTCCAGATTTTTTTTTAATGTCTACACTAGTCTCTTTGTTTTTCATATACATCTTAGACTATCCTTCTCAGACCACATTTGTTGATTTACCTCCTCAGTTTCCATACTAAATTTGGTGTCATTTAGGGTTTTAGCCTTAGAGATCACCTCACTAAACATGCTCACTCTGGGAAGTTTTAAGCATATCCATGTGTATAGTGATGAGAGAGAGAGAGAGAGAGAGAGAGAACATTTAAGATCTACAACTGCTATGTTATTCTGGTATATATCTGATCTGCAGTCTCATAAATTTTATATTTTTCATCACTTTAATTTCAGTATCTCTACACTTGAACAACTCCAACAAAAGTGATCTATCCTCCTGTCTCACCTGGAATAGTACTTAAGAAAATTCCCACTTTCTTATACTACTTTTGATAAGTTAGAAGGAAAGTCTTCCAGGGTTTTCCTTCTAAACATCATCTAAATATGTCTTTTTCTCTCTGATGTCATGGCATCACTCAAGATTTCATCACACATCTGGTTTGTCTTTGGTAGTAACCTCCCTTCCCTGCTCTGTAACAAATCACTCACAGCGCCGCCAGTTTCTTTTTGCCCCTGATTATGCTACTCCCTGGGTAAATGTCTCATCGCCCAAAGGTATTCACTGCCCAAAGAATGACGGCAAAGGTACTTAGCATGTCATGACAAGTTCATTAAAAACTGAGTGTTGCATAACACCAGTCTCATTTCCCACAATTCTCTCTGCCTATTTCCAACTCCCAGATGCCCTCCATGTAAAACCAAATTATCAAGTTATTCACTGTTTTACTAAAACATAGTTTCATGCCTCAATGTCTTCTCAGATACAGTGTCGTCTGTCTGAAAAGACTTTCCACTTCTGCTCTTTCAGTACCATTTTCTCTGTGAAGGTTTTCCTTAACTCCATATAGAACTCGTCCCTTCTCTCCCGCTTCGTAAGTTCCTGGAATTGGTGAGCTTATCACATTACAATTTGTTCATAAGTACATGACAGTCTCTTCCTAGACTCTGACCTAGTTGAGGGCAGGCACAACACTTTCTTTTCAGCTTCTTATCCCCAGAACCTAACACACATGGCAACATAATACACGCTTATTAAACTAGCGCAAGATAGAAAATGTTATACTATCGTGCTTCCCCAAAAATAAGACCTAACAGGACAATAAGCCCTAATGCATCTTTTGAGGCAAAAATTAATATAAAACTAGGTCTTATTTTCAGGGAATCATGGTAGGAGGAAGAACTAATGTACGATCATAGTGAATGGAGAGATTGCTTTACGTTGTTTCTGTGTATATTGGAGAAGACTTCTGCAAGGAAAAAGCATTGAAACTAAAGCTTAAGTGATGGGTAAAACTTCAAAAGGTGAGAGGACTGATAAGAAAGTCATTCTAAGCATAGGAAAAGGATGAGATGGAAAATAAGATGCAAGAGGGGAAATAAAGAGACAAAGATGCGTATAGAATACTGGGGTCGCAAGCCTCTCACTAATTATACAAGAATCTTGAGATTTACCTGATTCAAAAGATGAAGCTTTTAAAACTAACTGAAGCTGCACGCCAGAATATATGTAGACTAAACTATACAGAGTGTGCCTTTTTACACACAGTATAAACTGTTGTTGTATATTAGGTTGGTGCAAAAGTAATTGCAGTCTCTGCAATTTTTTTAACCTTTGAAACCACAATTACTTTTGCACCACCCTATTCATGGAGTACTTTATTCTATACATGCTGTTCACTGACCATGTTTGTAAAGATCCCATGGGTAAACACTAGATCTTACTGAGAGCTGTTACTTATACTTTGCCCCTCATCTCCCAGGGTGCCCAGAACATTGCTAAATCCCTTAATTATCTCAGTAGCTAAAGAAACTTACTTGATAAACATCAACACCCAGGTATAAGAAAGAAACTCTCTTATCCTTATAAAGTCTATTTACCTTAACTTGTGGCATATATCATATCTAAAGAGAGAAACTTTAAAAACATTCCCTTTAAAGCAGCCAAAAAAAGAACGCGGGTGCTTTCTCTTCTTATCACTGCTCATCACAGAATTAAAAACATGGTCAAGCAAAAGGAGAAAAAGCAAAAGTAGGCATATATATTTGTCATCATTTCCACTACAAATACAAGAATATCACAAGACAAAACACTAAAACTGATGAAGAAAATTAGACAGAGGATAATGTATCAATATGCAAACTTATTAAGCTTCTTGTACCCCAGTAATTACCAATTGTAAATTCAATAAAACAAAACAATAAATACCATTGACAGTATCTATCTCTGTACCTTTCTATCTCGCTTATGTTTAAGTTCTTTATATTAAATGGCATAATATTTGCATATAATCTATACACATCCTAGCATTCACTTTAAATCATGTCTAGATACTTATAATACCTAATACAATGTAAATTCTATGTAAGTAGTTGTTATACTGTATTGTTTAGGGAATAGTGATGAGAAAAAGAAGTGTGTACATGCTCCCTACAGATGCAACCATCTTAGGCCTAACTCCACACTACAGGTCAGCAACAAAGTAACATTTGCCCCTGAATATTTTTCATCTGCTCTTGGTTAAATCCACAGATGTGTAACCCACAGATACAAAGGGTCACCAGTAATACTAAAAAGAACCGGAATAAAAAATTTTAAAAGAGAAAACATAAATTGACAGGAAAAGTTAAAATGCTTGGAATATTGAGATGGTTTATGTAATAGTCATGGAGAAAGATAATTACTGTTCAGTATCAATGCTGGAAGTGACAAAGCATAGATATTTGGATATACTGTACAAAGTGAATCAACTGATAGATTCAATAGAACCAATAAATGGATGAGTTGTACCAGACAGAAATGTCCAGAATCACACCTATTTTCTAGGTATTAAAAGAAGATTGTTGGAGATACCATATTATGAGATTGCGAGGACACTGGAACAGGACAATTTTGGAAGAAAAAGATCAAGTATTCATTTGCATAGATGTTAAATTTGAGATTCCTGTTTATTCATTCCAGGGGAGACCTCAAGCGGGCAACTGCATGGTCAGCAGAGAAGCCCATTCAGGTGTTAAAATAAGGAAGGTTGGATTTCAAAAGTCCCTGACCTACATAGCCCATCAAGTACTTTATTTTGCTCTTCTTGTTATTTGGCCAAGGAAGTCTTATCACTATTGTTATTATTTCTTCTGAGTATGTCAATGCAAGTCTCAATGCAAATTGCATTTCCTTTCCTGGACCTAAATGCGTATGGTTGTGTGCGTGTGTAACCATCGAGAAATGCCCTTAGCTTAATGCTAAAAAACATCTGGCTATAAAGATATGTAGTAGTAATGTTGTTTACTCAAAGGATACCAACAAGAACAGCCAAAAACTTTAAGGCAAAAAACAAAGTTGAAATAAAAATAAAAGCCAACAATTGTGATACATTCCCACTATGTATATGTGTGTGTGGAGCACATTCCTTTAACATCATAGTTTCCCCCCCTTTCTCTGTGACCATCTACAACAGTGCTTCCCAACGTGTGGTCCCTAGACCAACAGCATTGGCACCTGAGAATTTATTTGAAATACAAATTCTTGAACCTCATCCCAGACTCACTGACTCAGAAATCTGGGGATGGATCCCTGCAATCTGTCTTCTAACAAGCACCCCATGTGTATCTGCTGGTACCTTCAAGTTTGGGAATAACTGGTTTAGATCAAATGTTACCACGTCTGTACCTTGTTTGCATAGAACACTAGAAGAAGACTATTTACAAACAGTTTGATGATAAAGTTACAGAGGGCTGGCTTCTTTAGTGAAAAAAAACAAAGCAAAAAAAAGCTATTTCATTTAAATTTAGGTAGAAGTTAACTTTCATTCTGTACATGAGTTTTGATTGGCACGGACACTGACCTTTTGGAAGTGTGAAGCTCCTGGCACAAATGCTTTTAATCTACTACAGATTTTTGACCTCATCATTGACAGAAGGTTGGCATTTCTGATACACAAAGACAAGCTTATGTGACCTTTTTGCATTATAATCATTGTCATGATTGGTAGGCCTTAGCCTCTCTTTTGAAGAGATGTGGCATTTGGCACCCTCAAATCACATAAAGAAGCTTCATCCTGTCCTCTACAGCCTGAGCATGACAGATTGTCCCATCTGGTGAGGTCCTGAGATCCTTTTGTTAAAGTGAGTCTGTGGATGACTATCAGCTTCCTGATGATGACGGACAGTATGTAGGTTGGCAGCTGCCATTCTGATGTCCTTAGCTTGCAGGGATATCGCTTTGACAGCCAAGACCTTTTCTTGAGCAGTAGTGAGAGTGGATTTCAGCTCAGCAAGGTTAAGACTTTGAAATCCTTCATCTAGACTGTGTATCTCATGATATCCTGCTAAGAAAATAACACAGGCGAGAGGCAATGCAGGAGATAATGCCTTTATCACTTATGAAATCCAAATATGCCAAAAGGTAATGTTTGTATCTAAGCCATACTACCTTGTTCAATCTAAAAGAAAATCATCATCATCATCATCATCATCATCATCATCATCATCATCATCGTCATCATCAATTCCTCAGTAAAGCACATTGCAAAGTGCCAGAGGAAATGTCACAAAGAAGAATAAGACTGACCCTTAGGGTACTTACAATCAATTTGGCAAGAAAGGATGTCCATAAGCTCACATCTAAAGATTCTACTCGGCTCCAGCTCATTGGTGTCTTACGGGAATGACCAAACTCTCATTTTACAAAAATTTGGAATTTGAGATTTAATATAAACTGACATCCTACTTTTAATGCTTTCAACTGACTCAAATCTAAAACTTGTTCAAGACTATATCATGTGGGAAAACAGGATATGTTTGTGTGTTGGATGCAGCCCTCTGTGTATAAGTTTTTGACATCTAGCACAGGTTTTGTTCTTCTCCACATTTCACCACCTCATGATGCCCTCGAGTGAAAGTCCTTCTCGTCCTACCACCAAAATAATCCAAGCATTGATTCTGAAGTAGAGTAATTATGGAAAGAGACAGAAAAATTATATTAAAATTTCATTTTTTGACTCCAATTGTGGAAGTATTTTTTGTTTAATGATCTCATCTGATAAATTTGTGGGCTCTTTAAACCCACTGAACAATTGAAAATTTCCATATGCATCCAAATATTCATACTATTATCATGGATGTGGTTTAACTCAAGTGGATTATCTCCCGAATCTGGGGCACACGTCCTCTGTAAGGCAAATATCAAAATTATATAAACCCTTCATAACAAATAAAGGAAAACTCAATAAGCACAGCTCTCAGCATTTAATTATCCTAATTGCTGAAAGGAAATTTGAACAGTAGGGAAAAAGGAGATTCAAGGTACCTCCTGGTTTGCCAGTTCACAGACAAGTAAATACAGCATATTAGGAAGTTGTGTAAACATGATAGAGGAAAGCAAAGAAAAAAGGAATGCAAAACAAATTGCTCCATTATCAGTGATTATTTAACTTGCTGCATACCTAGGAAGCGTTTAAACTCCTGCTGCCCAGCTCATACCTGATATCAATGAAATGACCATTTCCAGTGCTAGAAACCAGATATCAGTGTCTCCACAGGCAGCCATGTTTGAGAACACTATACACGGATAAGCATATCTTTTGTATTACCCGAAGGTTCTGAAATGCAGGATGCTGCTGAGCTGTAAACTCATCATTTAAAGCAACAAGTGAGAGGAGAGGAAGCAAAGGTAGGAATAGTATTCTAATGACTACAGCCCTCATCCCTTATGTGGGGACACCACTCTGCCCTGTTTTATACAAGTATTTCCCTCTCAAAATGTTCAGCAAAAGTGCAATTAGCATTTCAACCATGAAACTGAACTCCAATCATTTCATTCCTCGACTGCTGAAGGTTTTCACCAAATACCTCTCTGTCCCTCATTTTTTAATCCATCAGTCCTTCTGATGCAGATGTTGTTGCCAAATCCCTCTTGCTCTAATCGTCTCATTATCATTTTTCATCTCTGCTCTCAACTTTGAATGGTTTCATTATTCCATAGAATACCTGAGTTCTCCACAATTACCTTATTAATCGTGTTGAATAAACATGAATATAGCACTCATTCTGTGGCAGATATTGTGCTTAACACTTTAATGTAATTGTCTTGGCAACACTATGAAGAAGGTATTTGTATTCTTTTCATTATAAAAACTGTGGAAACAGAGGTGGAGTGAGCTGGAATACCTTGCCCAGATGTACAAAGATGGTCAGAGTGTTCAGCATTCAACGTAGCATGTCTGGCTCCAGAGATTGTGCTTCCATTCTCCCTGCATCTCCTCCTCACCCCTCTGCTCTATTCTACCCAAAGTCCTCAATCGCTCTCATTTACACAAATATTGTAAGTTCTGATTTGAGTACTGTAAATTCCCCTGCCTTCTGTTTTTGCCCCCCCTCTTTATTTCCATATCTCCTTCCTTATAGATCTGTGAACACTTATGTCATGTGTCAGGCACTGGAGAGAGCTTCTGCCACAAAGAGGCATTGGGACTAAAGAGCAATTATGAAGCAATCTCACTCTCCAAGAACCAACAGAAATCCCACTCTCTCTAGTAACCAAGGTCAGAGGAGATTGTTCTGTCTTCTCAACTTTTCTCAGCTTTATGCTTACATAATATGATTTATCATTTGGTAAATATTAGGGTTCTCCAGAGATATACAACCAATATGAAATTATCTGGGAGAGACAGAGATAGAGACAGAGACAGATAGAGTTAGAGATAGATAGATAATGAGAATGAATGAGAGAGAGAGAGAGAGAGAGAGAGAGAGAGATTCATTATAGGAATTGGTTCAAATGATTATGGAGGCCAAGAAGTCTCACAGTCTGCTGCCTGCAAATTGGAGAACTAGGAAAGCTGATGGTATTATATAATTCAGAGCCCAAAGCCAAGAGAAACAGAGAAGCTGATGGTGTAACTCCTAGTCTGAGGTCAAAGACTAAGAACTGGGAGAACAACTAGTTAAGTTCCAGAATGGAAAGGCCAAAGAACCAGGAGTTCTGATGTACAAGGGCAGAAAAAGATGTATGTCCCAGCTCAAGAAGAGAAGAGAGGAAATCACCCTCCCTTCTCTTTTTTGTTGTATTTAGATCTCCAGAGGATTGGCTGATGCCCACTTACACTGGTAAGGGCAATTCTCTTTATCTCTACTGAATCAAATGCTAATCTCTTCCAGACACACCCTCGCAGACATACCCAGAAATAATATCTTACCAGATATATAGGCATCGCTTAAGGCCAGTCAAGTTGACACACAACATTAACCATCACAGCAATCAACTCTATATATTATCCATGTAGGTGACTATTCTGTATCTTCACTAGGAAAAGAAAACAAAAACACACCCACAAAAAACAAAAACACTTCAGGACAGGAACCAGTCTCTTTTCATTTTTTAAACACACGTTTGGAGTCCCACCTATGTATCAAGCTCTTTTGTACGTGCTGAGAAGATGATGTTGAATAAAACAGAGTCCCTGTCCCCATGGAACTTACATGACCAATAGTTCATCTTCCCTCTAGCACTTATTACCGTGACTTGCAAATATAATAATATTGAAAGTGAGGAAAGATTTGAGCAAGAAAGTGAGAGTGATAAAAGCAGAGTAGACAATGATACTGTCACAGCTTTTTTTTTTTTTTTTTTTTTTAATATTGAGGGACCATTACTTGTGCAGAAATAAAACATTTGTTTGAAGTGATTTAATTTTTTTTCCTACCATCTTTTGTAACCAGATTGTCAGGGTCAGAGAACTTTCATATTTAAAAAAAAAAAAAAAAGGATATGTAAAGGATATTTAGTTTTTACAAACCTTTAGAAAATAAGTGACTATGCCTCACATCCAAGGATGTGGTCCCCATTTTCACCTCCACTTAGGGGGGAAGTAAATTAGTTTTCTAAAATCCTAAAGTGGTTGTTCAAGCATAAGCCTATTTAATGAGAAGGTTCTAAAAAGGAATGTGGGAATTTTGCCTGGAATTAGATTCCTGATCTAAACACTTGGGCACTTTTTTTATTATAAAATGAAATTATAGCCATTTCCAATCCTAAATAATTTGTGCCAAATAGATTTTACATGTGATATTTATGACTCATGTACCCTATTCTGTAAAACTTCCCCCAAAGACTCATTAAATCTGCTTTATGTGAATTTTTCCCAGCCTTGCACTTTCATTAACTGGAAGAAAGAGAATAAAGCCTACTTACAATGCCACCAGACCCATGCCAAGGCCTTTACTTGACGGATGCCTTCCTAATGAATTATATATATTGTAAACAAGTAGTACGTGCCAGCCCAAGGTTTTCATTAATTTTTCATTAATGAAATGCACCACTTAGCCTGTTTGACATTTAAGGGAGCCACATAAATTTAGACTAGAGGTGACCATAAAGAAAGTATTTGCAAGTGTCACTAAAGGAACAAGCTAGCAGCTGCTCCACCTCTTAACTCAAATCCTGCCCCAAACCACGTTCAAGTTTACCACCAACAGATTAGTATTAGCTTGGTGCAAAAGCAATTGCGGTTTTTGCAATTATTTTTAACCTTGTAAACCGCAATTACTTCTGCACCAACCTACTAAACTATGTACCAAGTAAATGATACTGTAATTAGCTGGTAATGGCTGATTTGAAATTCAGTGCTCTATGCTATTATTAAAGAATGTGTGTTTTTAATAGCTTCTACTTAATTTTTGGTTCCCGAATGGACAATTTAGTAATCAGTTGTCTGGTAGGCATCTTAATTCTGAAGTGCCATGTTTTTAAATTCTTTCCTATTCCCTAATATATAGCTTCTACCATGTGTTTCAGGTTTCAAAATAAAAAGCTCTGAATTCTGCAATGCAGCAAAAAAGTCTCAAACTACATGTAGTTTAAAATACTCTTAACAATAGGAAATCCCTGTATAACCTAAAAAGCCCGAAGCTTCATACCAAAGAATTGCCAGACACGTCAAAATGAGTCTTTAAAATGTGAGGTTCTGAAAAAGAACCCTCTTTCCCTTTAGTCCTACTAGACTTAGAAGTCAAGGTCACTCACAGCATATCAATTCTAAAGCAACACATGTAACTCTAGACTCTTCTAATCGGTTCTGATGTCTTTCCTACCTGATCAGGATTGGCTTAAGATCCAGTTAGAACTGAGTTTACAGGGGAAGTTATATCTCTATGGAGTTCTTTGAAGCTGCAGAAGGTTCCAAAAAAGAAAAAAGCAAAAAGAACCAACAGAATCAACCGAGAGAGACCAACAGAAAATCAGAAAATCATTTTCTCTCCCCAGGATATATATTATCCAGGTAAAATAAAAGCAAAACTTATAAAGGATAGTGCTACGTGTTCTCTCTCCATGTTAGTCAGGAGATGGGGTACATTTGCAGTTACACGAACATTTATTATGCTGTGCATGATACTGTGCTAGGTACAGAGAATACAAACGACTGTAAGAACTGCTCCTCCCTTAAAAGAGCTCATTGTAGGGGTGGGCACAGACAAGAAATCAGACCATGTTATTATAATCAGATGATGCAGTGATCACGGCAAGAATACAGTCTTCTTAGGCTGTTTCCTTGAACCATAAAATTAAATCAACCCCTTATTACAAAGTAGATGCTGGTTGCTGCCCTCCTTTTCAAGAGGTTCTCACTTACATCTCATTTCATCAAATACAAGCTATTCCAAACATTGCTCCCAGATGTCGCAGCACATTTCCACACGAAAAATTCAGTAACGAAAAGAAGAAAGGACGTAAGAATGAATAATCTTTGCCTAAAAGGAACACTATCCTTCTTGCACTATAGTTGAATGATCAAGTTTTCCTTTTGGTTCTACTCTGACCATCCATTTCCCATCCTCAAACACATTTCTCTCTTCTGGCGGTCTTCCTGGGATACAGCATTATTTCTTTCCCTCTTTCAATCTGTCACCATTTACCTTTTTACGTAGTTTCTTACCTCACCTCAGCCCCACTCTGCAATCATGTTTCAGAGGGATCACCATCCCCAACCTCTCCTTTCCTTGCTAGTCCTTAAAAGAGGAACACAGAAGATCTGCCTTTGTAGACTACCTTTGCTAATCGTTTACTCAGGTGGGCTAAATACAGTAACGATAAACCTGCCACAGAGCAATGTCAAGGTAAAAACAGGCCAAAGTCTTCATTGGTGATCCTCATTATTTAAAAAAAAAAAGGGAGAGTGGGGGGATTTAAATGCAGAACTCAGAGCAAGACTTATTCAAACCTGCAACTGTTCCTCAAACATCTTTGCATCACCTATTATTATTTTTCTCATTCCATACAGCTCTTCTGATGCCCTCTTTCAAATAAGAGGAAAAAACTCAACTTCCAGGCTGTGAGGCTTTTCTTTCCAATCACCTCACCTCTTACCTAATAACTTATACAAACACACACACTGTCCTTAACTAAGTTCTCCACTTGACTCTTCACCAAGATTTTGACACTGAATACTCTGATGTTTTCTGTTTTTATATTCTTCAAAGCCAGGTGTGCCAAAGACGTACCTGTTTCCCATCCCTGGAAGGCCATGGGAGTCTCCTTTTTCCTAGAAAGCAGGCCATGAAGTCTCCTTTTTCCTAGAAAGCCCATTCTACCTCATCATGTAACAGACACGCAAGTCATGAGGTCATGGGAAAGAAGTAGAAAGTGGAAAATTTTAAAATTTATCTAATTCACGTATTATCATTTCCATCTGGAGAACTATAAGTCAAATTGGATTCATGTATTTTCCTCAATACTCTTTTTATCCTCTGATTATAGGACTACTGAATTCATGTAATTATTAAATAATACATTTTTAAAATCTGCTTGTTTTATATATGTATTTCAATTATCAGCTTTTGATAACAGAAGCCTGAGCTATCAATATAGTGGCTAAGAATATTTACTTCCATTGAATCTTCAGTCATTCCAAGTAAATGTATATAGCAACTAGAAGATATCCTTGCCCACTAATTTTAAAAAATCTCTGCAGAATTTATCAATGAAAATTTGAACAAAGAAAGAAGTGGAAGGGTCAGCTAACAAGGTCATAAAATTAAAGCTTATTGTTGATGCAATAACTACTACTATTTTCTCCATGTGGTTTTTGGACACAAGTAGTGAAATATGAAGTTCAAAATGTCTTTATTAGTAATTAAAAGTAGAAGATGTAGATTAGTGTTAAAGTCAAAAGCTAAGTGACCTGCTGCACGAATCTCCTACCCAATGAAGGACATCATTCCTAACTGCAGCTCCATAAAATACCTCAAAATCCTGAGCAAATTAAAATGGCTGTTTGAAGCCACTACTTTTGGGATGATACAGCAAAGATAACAGGTATAACTCCAAACAAATGACAAAAGAGTCAGAAGTGATGCAAGAATAGGGGAATGGCAGAAATAAAACAAATAAACTAGATTGAAAAGAAGAAGGAGGAGAACAATTTATTTGTCTGTTACTTTTGGTTTGCAAAAACTCAATTCCATAGATTTGAATGCATTTTATTTCTGCTTCTAACCCATTTCTGATATACACGTGTTTGTCAGTTACATACATTATGTGCAAACCATTCTTGATGTGATACAAGACCAAAGGACTTCTCCCAAGTCTTCTCTTGTTATTTCTATATTTTGTCAAATTCCTGTCATCGTTTCAGAAACCAAGTCTAGGCAGAGATCAATACCTGGACAAATAAATGGCCTCGCTCATTTGTGCAAAAAAATCTCAGATGCCAAACTCTTGAATTTTACCCTTCTTTTAGATAATTGTTATGCTCTTCAAAAGACCCACAGATTCATTATAGTGAGAAAGAGTAAAATTAAAAGCATCTTCTTTGTAAACAGATTACACTTAGAAATTAGATTTCTCTAACACACACAGTGTAAAAAATAGTAACATAACCTGTTTCTTTTCTATACTTCCTATATCCATCTGGTTTCCCATCTTTGAAGGCCTACCTAATATGTCCTCATTCCCAATGAAAGATGCCATTTCTAGCTAACTCCTCATAAAATAAGGAGAGCTATTTTATATTCTATCACTCAAATAATAAAAACATTGTCCTTAACTCCTAAATACGTGTTGAATCCATTCTCTCTATCTTTGCCATTATGGGCTTTGTCTAAGTCCTCTATCTTTCCACTGCTTCAGCTAATTTCCTGCTCACAGCTTCTGTTCTCAAATTAGTCATGGCCATTCTCACTGCTACCAATATAGGGTTCTTCTAAAAAAGAAATGTGATCATTTTATTCTTCTGCTTGAAAGCATTCTATGATTCTCAAATAACTATAGGATAAATACAAAGCTACTTAATATTATATTTCATGATTCTGCCTCCTTATCCAGTCTTTTACCTTACAACTAGTTATAACATATACATATACTTAATGTTCAAGATACACCAAACAGGTTGGGATTGTTATATACACTTTTGTCAGTTACATATATTATGTGCAAACCATTCTTGATATGATACAAGACCAAAGGATTTCTCCCAAGTCTTCTCTGTCATTTCTATGTTTTGTGAAATTCCTGTCATCATTTCAGAAACTAAGTCTAGGCAGAGATGAATAACTGGACAAATAAATGGCCTCGCTCACTTGTGCAAAAAAAATCTCAGATGCCATACTCTTAAACTTTATCGTAACTTCTATACCTCAAATAGAATACCAGTTCTCCCACCTGTCCCCAAATGCATTTTTCTAAGTAACAGAGAACATATTGTTTGATTTCATTTATATGACATTCCAGAGCAGGCAAAACTATAGGGACAGGGTACAAATCAGTGGTTACCAGGAACTGGGCATGTGGGATGGGTTTGATTATAAAAGGGAAGCAGAGAAATTCTTTGGGTGTCAGAAATGTTCTTCATCTTGACTGTGGTGGGGAATACATACATCTATGAATTGGTCAAAAGCCATAGAATCATATACCACAGAAAATAAATTTCATTGAATGTATTTTAAATGCATAAGCCTATAAATGAAAAACCCTTGAACGCCTTCATAGCTCTTAGAAACTATACAAACGATCATCTTTCTTATTAAGAAGACTATTTAGAGAAAATTCTGGATTGTCATTTGGTCATATATCCAATTATGTATGGCAAAGGAGAGAAATCATATATTTTATAGAAAACAGAAGGAATTCAGGGTCAGGATCTCTGTGCCTCATTTAAGTATAAATTTAAAATAGGCCTATATCATTGAGTCTGAAATCAAACGATCTGATTTTAGGGAATGATTTTGACTTTTCACTCTTGTCATGAACACATTTTATGTTAGTGTGTGAGAACTAAACACTGCAAGTGAATTCTGGGAATAAGTATGACTTCATTTTATTTCAGTGCATACGTTATACTTCAACTGCCAAGTATCTTAGATAAATCTGAGTGTAAGGTATGTGTGAGTTGACTATATATGGGCAAATATAATTATCCTAAAACAACACCAGTGGTATTTCTAGTCCTTGTTCATCCTTACTGAATCTTCACGTATAATGATAAACATAATGGCAATGAAACTAGGAAAAATTAAGTTTACTATAACCAAACTATATATATAATTTTAAAGTAATATAATACACTTTTTATACTATAACACACAGCTAAAATTTGAAAGTATTTACTAGTACTACGGGAACAGGGGGAGAATTAGATAGTTCGTTAAAGCCAGTGTGTATTTTTCTATGAATTGTTACTGCCATTATGGTAAGATAATTAACCTTTAATCTCATTATCTATATCCATATAAAAGCAAACATGAATATGTAGGGTTCCAATTTGCTTAGATTTTAATTAGCCTCATTTATGAACTATATGCTGATCAGAATAAAAACATTAAAAGGGGAAGGAACAGGCATCTTTTTTAGAATGACAAATCCTAGATATTAAGAAATGCAATAACAAATATATAAATGCTGATAGATCTGAAATTTCTAAACTGAAATGTATCAGAATGGAGCCCAGGAGAATGAGAATGTTCAAGTACGATCATGAATCCTAATAAAAAATCAAGATAACAAATGTCTGAACTTCTATACTGCGCACTTAGTCACATCCCCCAATACAAACATGACCATCTGTCTTAGTTAGCTCAGGCTGCCATAATGAAACACTATGGACTTGTCTCACAGTTCTGGAAGCTGAGAAGTCCAAGATCAAGGTGTAGGCTGATTCAGTTCCCCAGTGAAGTTTCTTTTCCTGGTTTGCAGACAGCCAGCTTCTTGCAATGTTTTCAGTCTTTTTTCTCATCTTATAAGGACACTAATCCCATCAGGAGGGCCATACCCTCATGAGCTCATCTAAACTAATTCTTTCTCAAAGACCCCACTTCCAAATACTATCACACTGGGGATTAGGGCTTAAACATACGAATGCAAATATTCAGCCCATAATGTCATACTATAATGGATTATTCATCTAAATATATGGTAATGTATATGGAAGCCTGGTGTAAAAGCAGTTATGGGATAATATTACCTATGATGGTAAGACACGCTACTAACTAGCAAGGGAAGAAAATTTACAGAGGGAGTTGAAAGCAATCAGATGACTGGAGTTAAAGTGTGCAATATATTAGCTTGTAGAAATAAACTCTTCAGTGAGTCATGAAAGACAGCCAGCTGAGTGTACATTAATAGAATGAGACCCTGGAACATAGATTTTAATAAAATTCAATTCACTTCTTAATTAAGTCACATCAGTAAAAAATATATGCAAATTTATGGGCTTTCAGTGCATTTGGCAGTAAAAGTCTAATACATCACTTGTAGAAGCAACACAATTGTGCATAGACAATTGTGTGTGTGTGTTCATCTCAGTCCCATCATTATACAACATCCATGCTACCATAGCAAGGCTTTGATGTTAGATGCTAATGATAACTTTGCCCTTTGGGGGTAATTTAAATGAAGGCTGATAAGAAGGGAGGGAATATATACAGAACTTGAGTCTTTGAACAGCAACACTTTTAGTGCTATCAGGAGTCAAATGGATTTGCTTTGACAATCTCCCTGTTTAAATGGAATGTTTTTCTTAAAACTGTAAAAGGCATCTTACATGAATTTGTAGGATAATATTTTTGATGTCTTCATGCAAAAATATTGTAACAATCAAATCCCCATTCTTACACTCGATGTCTTTGGTGAAACACATACTTTATATACATATATATTTATGACATGAAGTCATAAAAATGTGATCATATAATCTTTTATTTACTTCAAATTTTACTCTCATCCTTTTTCCTCCCTCCCTTCTACAGGCAGAGAAAACAATAAATACAAAATCTCTTAGGCTGATGAGAAAAATAGGAAGAATGCCTGTGTAGCTGGACCATAGGGAACTAGGGCAAAGTGTGGTAAGGGGATGAGTTCCTAGAAGTTGGCAGAGGCTAGATTACATACAGCCTCGGAGGCCATGGAAGGACTTTAGATTGTAAGCACAGCAGAAGTCACTGGCAACTTTGACAAAGAAGAGAAATAAGACAGGATTATCATTCAAAATGTAAATTATCTGCTGAGTGGTTTACAAACCGTAGGTGGAAACAAGTGGAAGTTGGAAACGAAGTTAGAAAAGTACTGTATTACTCCAGACAGGGCTGGGTTAGTATGGAAGCATATGTGGTGAGAGGGGTTGCATGTGAAAGTCGAGTTTATAGGGATTGCTCAAGAACTGAATGGCCTACCATTTTGCCCTTATTCACACTGCTGGTCTGACATAAATGTTACTTTCTATATCTCTGGCTACATAAATCCAATATACCCAGTTAGTGCTCAGCTCAGATTCCGTCTATATGATTCCTCATCAGACCATTCCGTTCCACAATAAGTAGATCATCTTCAGAACTCATGCTCTTCTTTTCCAGCATTTCCCAACCTGTTTATAAATCCCAACAGCCAAAGACAAACAATCAAAATTAAATTTTAAAAAATAAAACAATGATCTAGAGTCCAAAAAGGTTAGGATTATTAACTTATTGCAACAAGAAAGAACACCCCAAAGAATCCATAAAATGCCTCACCAAATAAAGGAAGACGCAGGGTATAACAGGATTTGGTAGAAGGGTAGAGTTTAGATAAAATTTAAATAAAGCTTTGTTCTGTTTGGAACAGAACAAAGAAGGCTAAAAAGTGGGACTCAGAGTCCCATTTCCTTGGAAACTACAAGTTAGGGAAATGTAAAATTTTGTATCCAAAAGCCTTTTGTTCTGAAGCTGGACTTAAAAAACAAAGCTGCTTCTCTGTATCAAAGTGAACCTAATAGCTGAGATCTTCCAGAAAAGAATAGGATTTTCTATTCTCAATGACATGATTGAAGCAGAAAAGTTTGGTAGTCTATGATTTTGATGTTTTCAAGACTATATCATCTTATTAGTAAATAAAGCTGTTTTGAGGGATTTACACTGTATACTATAAAACCATGGTATTCAATGAGAGATTACCGGTCTTTTTCTGGGAGTGAGGGGACTCCTGATTATATTTTTTCTTCTGAAATTAATTTTTAAAAAGTAAATACATTTTAGTTTAAAGTTTATGTAATTGTATAAAAAACATGTCAAGATACACTAGGAAGCTGTGTGCCAAATCATGGAAGACATGGAACTTGTGATATTTACCTACAAGTTCCTAAAATAGCCAGCATGTACCACTGAGCATTTGTTTGTATGTTATCTCTTCCAGATCTTCCCCCAAAAAAGATTGTCAGATTTACAGTATTCACATCCCTTAGGCAAACTGTTAAAAATACACAAACATGGGTCCCACTGTGGATTTACTTGAACCAGAATCTCCAGACCTGTTATCTTGAATATTTAAAGAGTTTCTCAGAAATGGTGGTCTATTTGGTAATCGTTGATGTTGGTCTATTCTGTGTATTGCATTAGTTTCCCGTGGCTGAAGCAACAAATTACCACAAACTTGGTGGCTTAAAGCAAGAGAAGTGTATTGTCTCCCAGTTGTGGGGACCAGAAGTCCAAAATCAATTTGTCAGCAGGGCTGTGTGCTCCCTCAAGAGGCCCTAAGGGAGATTTTGTTCCTTTAATCTTCCAGTTTCTGGTGACTGTCAGCATTCCTTGGTTTGTGGTTGTATATGTTTCTGTATAATCTTCTTCCCTGTTATCTATTTCAAAACTCCCTCTGCCTCTCTAATATAAGAAAACATCACTGTATTAAGGGCCCAAGCAGATAACCCAGGATAAACTCTTCCTTGCAAAACCCTTAATGTAATCCCATTTTTTGCCATATAAGGTAATATTAACTCTTTGCCATATCAGGTAATATTCAGGTTCCAGGGATTAGAATGTGGACATTTTTGGGACACAATCCAGCCCACTACATATATTTTCTCAGAAATGCAACCATTAGAAATGCAACCATTGAACTATTTAAAGTTTATTGCAATTTTACTATGGTAATGGTAATTTGATTACATGTTTCCCTTATCAATTTTCAAGAATGTGCTTTGTGCTATTTTAATTAAAGCATATACTAGATCTCAAATTATCATTACTGTTCTGCGAATACATTTCCAAAATACTTATTTGGGAAATGTTTACGTTATAGATGACTCACCACTGGCAGTTACACAGTTATTATTTAATGTGGAGAGTGTGCTTTTCTTTTGGTGCATAGCTCTGAACACTGAAAGTTGATTGTTTGTAAGTGGTGAAGCTCCTGTATTTCACATAGCTTATAACACAATGATTTCTTTCTGTCTTACATTCATATCCAACACAGGATCAACAATGGCTCCTTCCATGTTCTATTTATTCTGGGGCCAGAGCTCAAGGAACCATCTGTATTATGAACACACTGATGTTGTGGTAGAAAAAAAGACAGGCAGACTCACTGAATGGCTCTGAAGGTTGCTACTTGAAAGTGACACACAATCACTTCTGCTCACATTCTATTAAACAAAACATGGAACATGGCCAGTTTGGCCATCAATAGGGTTGGAGTATGGGGGAAGAGATGAGACAGGAAAGTAGTATGAACTTCCCACAGGAAGGCACTGCACATACACATATATTTGAACTAACTCAATTATCTCTAGATCCTATCAAGTGTGTGGTGAAGATATTGATATTGCCTCAAACAACACTGCTCATATGAATTTTGCCCTTTAATAAATCCTCTCTGATAATCAAAGCCTTGGTCCAATTGCCTGGATCATGGCAGACTCACTCTACTACATTACAAGATTAAAGGGAATGCTGAGTATCATTTATTGACTAGTATATTAAAAAGGAAATATCCATGGTATAGAACATTTCATAGTAAAACTTTCACCATATCAAAATGTCACACATATACCCTCCCTTGTTTGCTAGATTCTTCATCCAATTTATTCATCATTTAAAATTCCTAGATTGGTGAGCATGTTTTTAATTATCCTATCCACCATTCTTTAATCTTATCTTTAGCTCATATAATTTTATGTGAGGCAATAAACAAACAGATGGGATAAAAGAAAATTATTAAAAGAATCTCATAAAAATTAGGTCATTAACTAAGGAGCACCACTGTGGCAGGTTACAGTTCTAGTGATGGAAGATGTGATTAAAAAATAATTCAAGTCTATAATACATTGGTAGAAATCTATTTCTCTCTGTAACCAACTTACCACAGATCAATAAATATTCACCAGACACCTGTGGATATATGTTGCAGGAATACATTAGACCTCTAAACACTAGAAACATCACAGCAGGATTGCTTAATATAGTAGCTTTTTCTAAGTCTCTACAGAGTAACACAGCAGGTACTATTAGACCAGGCAAGAATTAAGCAGAATAAATTGCAAAATGCACTATTAATCCCCACTGACCATGAATTCCCCATTAACAAAAGAAAGACAAATTAAGCTAAATGTTCTTTAACTCAAGGGTGATACTTCTAGCTAAATACCTCTTTGGTCAGACATGCCTTTAATCCTCTCTAAGGCACCATAAGCCTTTCAGTGAAGTAAACAGTATGTTTCCCAGGTACTATTTTTGGGGGGATGGGGAGAATGGTAATGGAATTATAATTTTATAAATCAATAATGAATGCATCTATGATGTTTTCATCAATTTCAAAATATTGCCCAAATATTAAATTAGAACAAATTACTATCTACAGTACTCTGGTTACTCATGGACAAGATGACAGAGATGTGAATAAACAAAAGATTGTAACATAAGAGCATAGAAGAGTTATTGGGTGTGATCAATATGCAGCAACATATGATATGCTGGCCCAAACAATGACATCTTAGGACACATAATAGAACTATGAATTCCATAACAAGGAAGATACTTCTGTTCTATTCTAGGATATTCAGAAAAGGTCTGGGGCATAAAACTTCATTCTGGGCATAGTACTTTAAGAGAAACATGAAAATATTATATGGAATCCAGAAGAAAGAAAAGAGAATGACAGAGGACCTAAATTATGTCATATTTATTCACTCAAAAAACAAGCCCATGTGTTAGAAGAGTTTGGAGGAACCACATACATTTAACAAGGAAAGGAGTAAATTTAGAGACTCAAGAGACGACTTCTTAGAATTACTAAAAATCTGCAAAGCAAAGACACATTTGATTTATTCTCTGTAGTTTCAGAGAACAGAATGAAGACTGAGGTAGCAGCTATGGAGAAATAGATTTGGACTTTACATTAAGTCAGAGAAACATCTAACGAGTAGATGAATCCAAAATATGAGAAAGTATTCATAACTTCGGGCATGTGGAGGGGTGGGGGTAAAAAAAAACCACTCTCCCAACTTTTGAAGGGCACAAGACAGAATCTGTTCTTTGCTAGCATATTGAACTAGATTGCCTTGAGAGTCTTTTCCAATGATTAGATTCATTGAATTTATGGTAAGGTCTGCAATAGCTTTTACATCTCACAAAATAGCAACAGCAACAAAAGATCAGGATGGGGAAGGCACGCATGTGGCAGCAGCAGGGTGAAATCACAGAAGTAGAGTGTAGGTTTGAGTTTGTGTTTCGCTCAGGCGCATCAGTAATTTGCACTTCACATGTGCTACTGTTAAGCAATGAAATACTCCCCATGGATATGCAGCCGAGTCAGGAAAGGGTTCCAAGACCCTATGCGAATTTTGAGTTTATACGTATTAATGACACATCACTACTCTAATCCTTGCATAGTCAACATCTAATTATGTTAAGCTGTCACTCACACATATAGGAAAAGTGGGCCAGAGTAGAGAGATAATATTTCTCCATTTGCAAGCTTGTTTTCAAATATCCTCTAGCAATAGAACAACACAATGGTAAAAGGACAAATTTGCAATGGAAATGGAATCACACAAACCATCAGTCTTGTATGTGTCCTTAACATGACTGAGAGTCTTCCTATCTTAGAGTCATTGAGTTTCTAATACATGCCCTGCTTCAGTTGATCCAATACTTTGTGGTCTGAATTTGCGTTTTCTGCTTCTAACTTTTCCAGGCACAATGTCTGGCTCTCTCTTCTTTCATACCCTCTCAGTTTTGTAGGCTACTCTGAGCTGGATCACTTATTTGGTATATTTATAATAGTACCCCTAAAACGGAAGACTGCTCAGTCTATCATTTTGGTTTCTTTCTTCTATCACTATTTCTTAGAAATCTCCCCTGGCTTTCAAAATCAGAAAGGATATTTTCCCCTCTGGTTGCCCAGCCCCCTATTTCTGTCATGTTCCTGTTGCATGTACATTATCTCCTTGAAGCCTCACGGTATCCCATTTAATAAACAAAAAAACTGCAACCCAGAAAAGTCCATTATCTTACCCAAGAAAGCACAATTAACATTTTGTTTTGTTTTGTTTGTTTGTTTGTTTTTTTCTGGGAATCAAGCCTTTGCCTCCATAAAATGTGAGTCAATAGGTCCACATATTCAAGGAAAACAAATCCCACACCACCACCATAAGTATCATGATGAACTTCCAATTTTTTCTTCAGAAAAGCTTTAATGTAGAATTATTTTTCATCTAGGTAATTATAAAAAAGAAAAAAATAGGAATGACTTATTAATAGACCCTGATAACTTGGAAATGATAAAGATGTGAAATTTTATTCTATAACACTATCAACTTGCTTTAGAAGAAAACATGTCATGCTTCTGAAACTGCCTTACAAGGAAACAAAGTCACGGGAGTGGGGGAGGGGGGAGCAGGTCCACTAAGATCTGTTTATTTTGCGAATCCCTGGGCTCAATAGGGCCAAGAGCACCCAAGTTGGCCCTCCAAAATGAACACAGCTATTCATTTATGGCGGAAAATGGTTGCCTGTTACTGAGGATCCCGGGATGGTGGTAAGCAATAAAGGAGATCCTTGAATGCAACCACATAATAGTATTATTTCTGGATAAAGAATGACTTTTGTTTGAAAGTTGAAAATTCCAAATAGAAAAAATACACCACCCTTGAAACTCTATATGACTGTTGCTTCTGCTTTCTATGTCCCAAGGATTGACAATGTCAGGCAAGTTTAGTCCTTGCTGTGCTGCCCCAAGGTGCTAAAACACAAAGGATGCATAATATCCCCATGGATATGATCAATCAAATCAGAGGGGCACTGGAGCCTTGGTTCTGTTACTTTCAATTTAGTAAGTGCAGCTCTACCTGTCAAACACACTTCCTTAGTGAGAACTGAACTACAGCAATAATGGCTGAAAAAAAGCATCCTTATTCCATGATATTCCATGTGTCCAGCACCGATGCCAAAAGCAGAAACACGAGACCCTAGTCTTTCCAGTTCCAATTGGTTCTCCCCTTTTACTGTAACTAAACAAAATTCATAAAAATATTTATGATTATTTGTTAAATAAAATTAATGAACATTATGAAACAATGTCAATAATTTGTAAGTAGTGCTTTCTTCATTCAAAATAATAACAGCATTATTATACATATTTCTAATTAATGCTATGCACTCACTCAGATTCCAAACTGGCACATGGATATAAATGTAAGCTCAAAACTGAACAGAAATTTCTTCAGATTGTCACATAATATCTTATTATTGGGAACCTTTCAGCATGAGGCTTGCTGCGGTTTAGCTGGGTAAGGTTGCCAGTTACATTCTGTCAATGAGGTTTCAAATCTAACTAAAATACAGGATTCCACCCTGACCATTCTTGTACAGGACATATCTTTCTTTCTCCTAACAGCAACTAAAAGTAGGCCTGGTTGGTACATCCTCCAGCTCCAGGCAGCTCAGCTAAAAAGACACCCAGAGGATTCCAAGTTAATTCTGCTTAGGTGTACAGATATGTCCTGGTCCCTCTTGCACTGCACCGTTCTGGATCACAGTGAAGTTACAGCCAAACGGGACACCTGGAGTCTGGAGGTAGAGAGCAACGATCAGGCGTCTGCTGAGGGAACACCTCAGACACAGATGCATGACAGTGGGAGAGGCATTAAAATGGCCTCTTCTCTTTCACAACTGCTCCTGGAAACTTCTTCTGCAAGGAAAATGCCCTGGTGTGGCTCTCCTAAAATCGCCAGAAGTACCTTATATTTAACTGACTGCTGAGTCGGCCATCCCCCACCACGTGGCTTTGACTACGGTTTGATGCTGATCCGCACTCAGCCTTAGGCAGGCCCTGTGCACGTGGGCCCGGGGGTGTGGATCTCTCTGTGTTCCCGCCCCTCCACCGTGGGGCATCCAAACTCCTCGTGTGTCTGTGGTTGGCCTTGGGAAGGACTTTCCTGCTTCTCCCTCAGTCGTAGTAGGAGCTATACCGAGTCTAGACTCTCAGGCCCAGGAAGGGCTCCTTCCCCTCCCTCAGTGGTAGAGAGGTTTTTCTTCTGCCCTTACCCCAGCAGCAATGTGTCTCTGCTTGTGTCTTGGGGTGAATCTCTGCTGAACCCCTCCCAAGTGACCCCCAGTGGCTTAAGGGTTTTGCTTAATAGGAGGGTTTTGCCATTCTAGTTCTGAGGCATTTTTAAGAAATGTATTTTTTCTGCCTTTAACATTGCAATTATTTTCCAAAGTTAGTCCATTGTAGAATAAATACTTGCAATCCTGTAATACTCACTTGGATTCCTTCCTTGTCTAAATACGATGCTTCATTCATTTACAGTCTCCTTAAAAAATGTTATTGTAAAACATTTTTTTTTTTAATGTCAGTGTAAAATTTTACATTTGACATCTAATTAAGGGTCTGTCAAATTCACGTTAAAGGAGTAGGTTTGGGGAGCTTTCGTCTTTAACTGAAATGAATATAGAATTGCATTTCAGTATCTTCCTTAGTTATGCTCATAGTCCCAGCCATGTGAGAGCAATTAATATGTTATTGACACACATGCAGGTTTATGGTTATATTTCATATATATGGAGTCATCCAAATGTTTCTTTATATGACCTCAAACTGAAAATCAGTCAGCGTTTGAAATACGCTAAGGTTTTTACCTAGAGGTTTTGGTGGGAGTATCATTAGAAACTCAGATTTCACAAAAGGTCTCCAAATGTTTTAAAAAATAACCTTTTCTGCTAAAAATTATTAATGTCTTTCTTTAAGAACATTTCTCAAATGGCAGTATTTCACCTATGTTGTCACAAACATGGATGGCAAACATGGATGGCTCTTGAGAATATCATGCTAAGAGAAATAAGTCAGATGGAAAAAGTCAAGAATCATGTGATTTCACTCATATGTGACATATAAAACTAAAAGCAACAAACAACAAACCAAACAAAAACTCAGACACAGACAAGAGTTTGGTGGTCACCAGAGGGTAACAGGGGGTAAGGAGAGTGGTTGTAGAAATGGGTAAAGGGGGTCAAATCTATGATGACAGAAGGAGATTTTCCTTTGGGTGGTAAACACACAATGCAATATGCAGCTGATGTATTGTAGAATTGTGTACTTGAAACCTATGTAATTTTTCTAACCAATGTCACCGCAATAAATAAAAGAATATTTCTCACACCAGACTCCCACCCCAAGCTGGGAATGACCCCTTTCACTAGAAGAAGGAACCATGTAATTTTCCCCTTTGTAAATAATCACTTACAAGAGCATGTGACATGTATAAATATTGAATGTAAAGGGCTCATCTTGCTCTTCTGCAATTTCTTCTAGCAAATAAACTGATCTGCATGTTAATGTGTGCCTTTTCTCCTAGCACCTAAAATTATGAAGGTGTACTCGGGGGAAAAAAAAGTGTTTATAGATGGACATCTCCTTTGTCATTTCAATAACCAAATCATTAAGACTAGAAACCAATCATTAAAGCTACAGGATTCAACCTTGCTCACTGTCTTCACAGATTATTTCTAGTCTAAAAACCTATGATTTATTTCCATCCTTCGAGTTAAAACCGTTGTCAGTCTACTTTTATTTTTTCTGGCTTTAAATACTCGTCCTCAGTATGATGCTAATTTTATCTCTACCCAGTCATCTTCACTTTAGTTTATATTCACCTGTGAAACTTGACCTGTTTGTATTACAGGTCAAGTCTTTGTCAAAGACTTGTCAGATTTGTAAACCGCCAAATAAATATTTTAGGTTTTGAAAGCCAAAGGGTCTCTGTCACAACTCCTTAACCTCAACATTTTCATCACAAAAGCAGCTATGGATCATATGCAAACAAATGAATGTTGTTCTATTCCAGTACAATTTTATTTATAAAAAATAATCGGCAGGCTAAATTTGACCCACACACTGTAGTTTGCCAACTCCTACTCTAGTCAAACAAACTGTATCACAGAGAATTCACCTGCTTATCTATAAGTACACTGAGAATTTAGACACATGCATGGAATTTTTTTAGATAATCGATTTAATAAAATATTTCTGGGAATTTGTCTTTTTCTCTACACTTTCTCTTCCAGCTTTTCTGGGAATATTTAAAATCAGAATAAGGACTCATCACTAAATTATATTAATAGTTTTAGGTAACAAGAAATTTATATAAACAATGTTCATATTATTAGTCCACAGATGTCATATAAATACATAGATGTATGGGCAATTTTAATCTATAGAGCCAAATGACCTCACTCATACCATTGACCATTTATTTCTTTGTCTGGACATATAGACAAGATTTGAGATACACTGTTTCTGTGTTAAGTTTCCCATGTCTTTTGAATATTAGAAGCAGGTAAGTGTTGTCATTTGTATTAGCCCAATACCCCTATCACTCTGCAGACACTGACCCCTATACTCCCAGGTCACCTTGGCTGCCAGTTTGCTACTTAATGTCTTCTGTGAAGCCACGGACTGAATCTTAGCTGATGTTGACCTAGAAGCACACACATAGCCAAATCCATTCAGCCATTTAAAGAGGGAGGACATTTTAATTATTTTGATTGGCTTGTCGCATCCTTTGTCTTTTTAAATCACATTTTCATTCTTAATCAGAAATATGTTTCCCTTTCCTAATGAATATTCCAATGGGCTCTGGAGATCTGGTGTTCCATATGCAGTGCTTCCCTAAGCTAATAATGTCTTATTATTACCCATTCATACATATGTATCTTACTTGTTTAATTGGAGGTAAGAAGTGAGCATAATACACCACTGAGGTTTTATTGTTTGTTGTTTTTCAAATGAGGGGTTATAAACTATTTTATCCATTAAAAAAAAGAAAAACTGTCCTAAGAAACTTAGTGTCAAAAAGAAAAAAATAGAGTACATAGAGTGCATAGCAAGTGTGCAAATCAAAAAGACCTGTACGTATTTTCTGAGAACCAAAAGTAAAACAGAAGCAGAACAGATTGGTGGTTGCCAAGGACAGGTGTGGGGAGAAATGGATGACAACATACCAACTTCCAGTTATTAGATGAATAAATTCTGGGGGCAAAATGTACAGCGTGGGAACTACCGTTAGCAATACTGTGTTGTATATTTAAAGCTTGCTAAGAGAGATTTTAAAAATTCTCACTACATGCACACACAAAAAATTTAATTATGCGAGGTGATGGATGAGTTAACTCCTCTCTCTGTGGTAATCATTTTGCAATATCTACATTCATAAAATCACTGCACTGTATACATTAAACTTACACAGTGTTGTATGCAAATTAAATCAATAAAGCTGAAAAAAATAAATTTGATAAATCATTATTTAAATGTTGCCTAAGAGAGAAGAGGGATGAGAGTGACAAACGGGAATAAAGAATAATTAAACAACAAAGAAACAATTAAAATGCACAGGTTCTTTCGAAGATCAATAGTAGAACTCCAGGAACTAAAGAGTGTGATTAACTCAGCCCTGGGCCTCTGAGGTGAACAATACCTAAATAAATAAGAATTGAAAATATAAAAGAACAAGTATGACCAAATAAAACTATATTTCATTTACTGGAAGGATCTGCTAATTAATCAAGTAATGTGCTTTCATGTTTTCTGGGAAGAAGCTAGAAAGGTATTACTATTGTTATTAATAATTAAATTGAGACTAGTTTTTTTTGCCTTGACAGCATATTACTACTAGTTGTTAGTTGAAAGAAATCTACCACTGGGACTGCCTATGAGAAATCCAATTAAGAACCATCGGAGCCATCAAGAGACCAAATGCACACAGAATGTAAATGGAATACAAAGATTTACAAGGCAATGGTTCCATAGCGGGAGTCTAGTGACACATAAACTACCAGAGCTCAGCCTTTAAATAGCTTCTATTTTTTACCAGAACTCTGGGATGGGATTAATTCCATGTAAATTACAGCAAAACATCTATTTTGAGTTATAATTTGGAGATCTGATACTGCATGTGAGGTGTTTTTTTTAATTGAAACAGTTAAAACTGAAGCATTAATTATTGAAGGAATCATGCTAGGAATTATTAGAACTATCCCAGTGCACCAACTGCAGGATTGTGGATGGTACAACTATTAGTCAGGCCTGACTCCCATGGTTTCAACAGCAGCTCTGTTGGAATGAGAGCCGCAAAATATGATCCCAGGCTCCTGTCTGGTCCCCTCACTGAATTTATTTTAGCTGTAATCAACAGCTTCCAAGAGATGGCATGTTAGAGTATCCTGAAAATAACAGTTCATCATTTTTCCAATATCGAATGGTTTGTCATGGCAATCCCCAGTTGTAAGATTGTAGACTTAACATTTAAAAATAGAAAAGAACAAAAAAAAAAAGGGAGGGGAGAGTATTAGTTGACTAAGGCTGTCTTAACAAAACACCACCGACTGGGTATTTTAACACCAGAAATTTTTTTTCTCACAGTTCTGTAGCTGGAAGTCCATGAGCGAGGCGTTGGCAGGTTTGGTTCCTCCTCAGGTGCCACTCCTTGGCTTGCAGATGGCCGCCTTCTCACTGTGTCTTCATGTGGCCTTTCCTCTCTTACATCCGTGGTGTCCCTCTTTGTACGTCCTAATCTCTTTTTATAAGGACACCAGTCAGATGGGATCAGGCCTCACACTAATGATTGATATCATTTTAACTGAATTACCTCTTTAAACTCCTTATTTCTAAATACGATCACATTCTGAAGTAGTGGGAGTTGGGACTTCTGTCTATGAATTTATTTGTTTTGTTTATTCATTTATGTTGGTTGTTAAATTCCACAAATAAGTGAAATCGTATAGTATTTGACTTTCTCAGTTAGACTTATTTCACTTAGCCTAATACCTTATAGGGCCATCCATATTGTAGCAAATGGTAAGATTTCATTTTTTATGGCCAACTAATATTCCATTGTAGATAAGTACCATCTTTTCTTTACCTAGTTGTCTAATGATGGGCACTAAGGTTGTTTCCATATCTTGGCTATTGTAAATAATGCTGAAATAAACATAGTAATGCAGATTTTTATTTCCTTCAAATTAGTGTTTTGGGTTTCTTTGGATGAATACCCAGAAGTAGAATTTCTGGGTTATAAGGTAATTCTAGTTTTAATTTTTTTGTGGAACCTCCATACTGTTTTGCATAATGCTGCACCAATTTGCAATCCCACCAACAGGGTATGAGTGTCCCCTTTTCTCTACATATTCACCAGTTCTTCTTGTTTGTTGATTTATTGAGGGCCATTCTGACAGATATAAAGTGATATCTCATTGTTTTAATTTGAATTTCTTTAATGGTTAATGACATTGGACATCTTTCTATACAAGCCCGGACAATTAAGTTTGCGAACTCATCCTAGAAAAAGTGCTACATTACTCATTACTGAATATCACTACAGTCACCTTCGAAGCACTCCCCTTGGGATGCTATGCACCAATGCCAGTGCCTAGTCTACCCTTCAAAGAAATTTTGGAACTCTTTTCTGCAGTGACCATCAGAGCTATCAAAGTTATTACACTTGATGTCCTGAATGCCATCAAAATGTCTTCCTTTCAATATTTCCTTTATCTTCAGGTAAAGAAAGAAGTCATTGGGGCCAGATGAGGTGAGTAGGGAGAGTGTTCCAATACAGTTATTTGTTTACTGGCTAACCCTCACAGCCTGTGAGTGATGCAAGAGCCATGAATTGTTGACAAAAAGTTCAGGTCGTCTAACATTTTCATGCAGCCTTTTCAGCACTTCCAAATAGTAAACTTGGTTAACTGTTTGTCCAGTTGGTACAAATTCGTAATAAATAATCTCTCTGATATCAAAAAAGGTTAGCAACAGTGTTGTAACAAGTTCGCGAACTTAATTGTCAGACCTCGTATGTCTATTGGCCTTCTGTATGTCCTTTTTGGAGAGATGTCTATTCAGGCCCTCTGCACATTTTTAATTGGATTGTTTGTTTTTTGGTGTTAAGTTTTATGAGTTCTTTATTATTTTAGATATCAATCCCTTATTGAACATATAATTGGCAAACATCTTCTCCTATTCAGTAGGTTGTCTTTTCATTTTGTTGATGGTTTCATTTGCTGTGTAAAAACTTTTAGTTTGATGGAATGCCATTTATTTTCCTTTTGTTTCCCTTATCCAAGAAGCTATATCTAAAAAAAATATTACTAAGAACAATGTCAAAGAGTTTGCTGCCTATGTTTTCTTCTAGTTTTTATGTTTTGGGGTCTTACATTTAAGTCTTCAGTCAATTTTTAGTTTATTCTTGTATATGGTATAAGAAAATGGTCCAGTTTCCTTTATTTTTTTTGCATGTGTAGGTCCATTTTTCCCCAAACTGTTTATTGAAGAGACTGTCTTTGCCCCATTGTATATTTTTGCCTCATTTGTCATAGATTAATTGACCATATAGGTGGGTTTATTTCTGGACTCTCTATACGGTTCTATTGACATATGTGTCTGTTTTTATGCCAGTATTATGCTGTTTTGATTACTGAGCCTTGTAGTATAGTTTGATATCAAGTGGCATGATACCTTGAACTTTGTTCTACTTTCTCAAGATTGCTGTGGCGCCATACAAATTTAGGATTATTTGTTCTAGTTCTGTGAAAAATGTCATTGGTATTTCCATAGGGATGACACTGAATCTAGATTGCTTTGGGTACTATGGACATTTTAATGATGTCAGTTCTTCCTTTCCATGAGCACAGTATATGCTTCCATTTATTTGTATTTTCTTCAACGTCTTATCATTTTTCAAGTATACGTCT
This sequence comes from Rhinolophus sinicus, assembly GCF_036562045.2. Taxonomy (NCBI): domain Eukaryota; kingdom Metazoa; phylum Chordata; class Mammalia; order Chiroptera; family Rhinolophidae; genus Rhinolophus; species Rhinolophus sinicus. Next base: position 17,947,246 of record NC_133753.1, read on the forward strand.
TTTACCTCTTTGGTTACATTTATTCCTAGATGTGTGGGGTTTTTTGGTTTGTTTTTCGTTTGTTTTGTGTGTGTGTGTGTTTTCTATTTTATGCAATTGTAAATGGAGTTGAAAATCTACTAAATTTTTTGAAAGCTCAAAATTCCACTGATCATAGTGAAATAGAGAAAATCATAATATTCTTATCTCAGTGAAACTGAGGTAAGATCCAGCTCTTCTAACTCCATAATACAATAATGTTAGCGAGCAATAAAGACACCAAGTTTAGGAAATCCAGAAAGAGAGTTACATTGGAAAAAGAAAATGAATTCAGGCCTAACCCTGCTCTAACTCACTGAAACAGGCACATAAAGAAATAAAAAGAAGACACTAATTGAACATCCAAATGAGTACTGAGGCCAATTTTAGTATCTTGTAAAACAACACACACACACACACACACACACACACACACACACACACATACATGCGTCACACACACACCAGTTAGCAGTAAATACTAATATCTGTATATTCTTTACAGAGCATCAGAAATGCTCTTTGGACTACAAAACTTTGACTCTTTGGAACTTCCACTAGAACTCCTTCGGAAGAAGCAGAGTGTGATGTTTAAGATAATAGATTCTGGAGCCAAATTATATGGATTTAAACGAATAACTACTTGTGTGAACTCAGGAAAGTTAATGAACTTCTTTCAAAATATAGAATACTTATCTTTTGGTGTGGTACTGAAGTTTAAATGAATCACTATACACAAAATTCTTAGAACAGTGCCTAATACATAAGTGCTCCAGGTGTTAGGTGTTATATTTCCTGATTAAGGATTTTTGATTTCTTGAGTTCACCTATTTTATGACTTATCAATATTACTCTAGATTATTTGTATTTGACTTATCTTTTGAGAGCAGACCCAATGAATTGCAATTCACTTAGAATTCAAGAAAGGTGACACTGAATCATAAAATAGAGGGCACAGATCTCAAGGTTTCATGATTTACATAGAAGGATGTGCCAAGATTCCAAATGACTCTCAAAGTATAAATAATATTTTATTTATTGTTTATTAATCTACCTTGCTATATCACTACTTCCAATGAACCACCAGTCCACATATGCTGACTTGGAAGTAAAAATTTCTACAGCGTGTAACTTTAGAAAAATAGATCTTATGGCTATTGTAGGTGGCTTCTGGTCTATGATAAAATTAATATATATGGTTAGGTGATCCAAAAATCTCTATCCAATAACCCATCACCTTGACCAGCCAATAGCTTGAGGTGACTACTTTTATTTCAGCTTTAAAAAAATATTTTCCATGTATTCTATGATAAATATGCACTGTTATTTAACAGAAATGGTTTTGATAGTAATGAAATAGAAGAAGAATAGGTAGGGAGGAAAGGAATTAAAAGAGTCAAAGCAAGAAAACGAACAATAAAAAGTCCTCAGGTAAGAAAGAAAAACATTGCAAGATGAGCAGAAATACAACATCAGCAGGGAGTCTTATAATGGAAGATAATTATTTCAGGTAATTGTTAGTGGCAACATGATTTTGAGACACAACAAAAAAATATGCATATTTCAGCAAGTGAAATAAGAACAAAAGTCTAGCTACTCTTAAAGAAAGAAGACTATAAAGAATATGATTAAATGTTCAAATATTATTAAATTCAATATTTATTAATTGTAACCATGTGCAAAATTCAGTACTAAGTGGCAGAGTGGAAGGGGAATGTCAAGTACTATGGAAGTGATAACAATAGTTTTTTATCCCTTATCAACTTCTACCTAGTGGTTAAGACACATACACATACAATCTTTAACGTATGACCTAAGTTGATTTTCACATATTTTCATATATTTTTTATTAATGGAGAAAAAATGTTTGAAGAAACATAAGATATCAATAAATGCATTTAAAAAAAACCTAAAAGAACACCTAAATAAAAAGGCAGTATACCATGTTCATTAGTATGAACACTTAATATTGGAAGGATCTCAAGTGTCTACATTATCTATAGATTCAATGATACTAAAATTTATGTGAAAGTAAAAGACCTGAAAAACAAACATTATTGAATTCAAATACTGTCAGAGTCAAGCAGAATCTCATATCAAACCTATATTCTTATTAAACAACAGTAATTTCTTCACTATGAATAAATAAAACACTGACCAATGAAATAGAATAGAGAATATACAAATAGATTCATGTGTTACATAAACATGTGTTACAGAGTTGGTATTTCAGATCACTGTGGAAGTTTTGGACTATTCGGCAAATAGTCCTTATCCAATTGATTAGCCATATGAAAATAATGAAATTAAGTTTTTAATTTCATTTCACCTCACCTTTCAAACAAAAAACAGCTATATAGATGTATTATAAAACATAACAATAAGGTAGCATGGTACTGGCACAAGAATAGAGAAATAAACCAATGGAATACAAATCATACAGACCCATGTATTTATGGATATTTGATTTAAAAAAAACACAGCACTGCATAATATAGTTGATGAAAGAACAATATTATAAAAAAATGATTCTTGGATAAATTGATATCCACATGGGGAAAGATGAAAATTGACCTCTACTTCACATCATACACAGAATTAGCTCAAAGTAAATGTGGATCTAAATGTGAAAGTCAAAACAATATACCCCCTAAAAGACATATGTGTGTGCATATACATATATAATATTTATAAATGATACATGATATGTAATACAACATATGATAACCATTGTTACAAGTTCTTAATCAGAATTTAAAAACCGTTAACCATTAAAGAACAAATTGATGTTTGACTACATTGAAATTAAGAAATGTTATTCATCAAAAAATACCATTAATAAACTTAAATGGCAAATCAAAGTGTGTTAGAAAATTTATTTGTGATCTAGAACTCACAGCAAAATGTTTACAGATAAAAAACAAATTAGAGACAACAGCTGATATAACAATAACTCAGGGATGGAAATAGACAACTAACAAAAGAGAATACAGAGCAATAAGACCTCTGTTGCCTCTGCAGTCTACACTTATGCAGTGTTGGAGATTGGTTGGTATTACAACTTTGTGAAAAAAGTTTTACAGTATTAAGTTTCATTCCTGTATTTTTCATGAAAAAACACAACTATGCTCATCAAAACACATGCACAAAAATATGCATACTAGCATTTTCCCTGATAGCACTATGAGGGTTAATTCTGTGTGCCACCTTGACTAGGCCAGGTACACAATCTTTGGTCAAACACCAGTCTGGATGTTGGTGTAAAAGTATTTAGATATGATTAACACTTAAGTCAATATACTTTGAGTAAAGTTATTACCCTCCATAATGTGGGTGGCCCTCATATAATCAGTTGAGGGTCTTAAGAGAAAAGACTGAGATTCCCAAGAAGAAAATATTTCTGCCCCTAGATCACATTCAAACTCAAGACTAAAATATTAACTCTTCTTTGGGTCTCCAGCCTGCTGGTCTGCCCTGCAGATTTGGGATTTATGAGCTGCCACAATCACACAGGCTAATCCCTTAAAATCTTCTATATACAGAGGGCGTCAAAAAAAAAAATGTATACACATTTTAAGAAAGGAAAAACTATTAAAATTGTAATACTCAGTTTATACTGATACCAAAAGATGAATACAAGTCATGTGAGTACATTTTTTCTGGCACCTCCAGTATACATATATATGAATGTATGTACACACACGCACACACACACACACACACACACACACACACACCTATTAGAGTTCTCCAGAAAAACAGACCCAACTAATACAAGCTCCCAACAAACTGGAAATACTAAACCATTTAGATGTCTATTAACATAAAATAGAAATCTGAATTGTGAGAGTCATGTAATAAAATACTCAATCTCAATAAAAAATGAAATGCATCTAGTGAAACAAGCATTTCACAAACAAAATTTTGACTCAGAGAAGCCAAAAACACCCCAAATAATGATATGATTCCATTTAAATGAAGTTCAAAAAAAAAAGGAAAACCAAATTTTAGTGTCTAGGGATGTGGTTTTAGGTGGTTAAATGACAAATAAAATAAAGGAGTCACAATTAATGATGGGTAATGGTTACATTCGGAAGGGAGAGTAAAAGCAGAGCTTGCAAAGGGGGTAAAAGAGAGTCTGCTGGGGTATTGAAGCATACTGCTTCTTGACTTGGGTGACTGTTATCCTGGGGTTATTTTGGATAATTAATTGAGCTATCCATTTTGTTTGAGTTTCTGATGTGAGTTATAGTTCACAATAAAAGTGCATTAGCACACAGGAATGAGAAACAGATTCAGAGGCAGGGAAATGAGATCACACACACAGATGTTGGTAACAGCGTAGTTTTTAGGTTCTGTTTGGGAGATTCTGATACTGTTAGACACTAATGTGCAAGCTTAAATTCACTACTAGCAGGACCTCGTGTTTTGACTTCTGGGTCATTCTACAAACCTGAAAATCGAGAAGCATGACGTTGGAATGGCCTGCTCGCCGTAGGCTGGTGGCTGAAGACTCTGCAGAGGCAGATGTTCTTAAGAAATCAGTTCTTGCCGTGAGAGCATCATCAGCCTGCATGCAGGACAGAACATTCAGAATGACTGGTCTGTGCTGCTTACAGGCCATGTGGATGCTGAGAGGAGCTGAATCAATGAATCAAGAACAGTGTCTGGAACTGATCACATCCTGAATAGTACTTTTCTCAGCCTTCTGCAGACAATTGATCACCCAACACTGCTGCATCCATATGGTTTTGCTCATACCCTCTCCCTTTGCTGCTCATGGTATTGTTCTATGACATTGATAGTGCTCAAGACATTTTGTGAAAAACTTTATTTGATCCAAGGTGGCAGATTAGAAAAAAACATAGCTTGCAAATTCTGAAACAGGCCAAGGAGACGACAAAGAGCATACTCTATCAAGCTCCATGTTCCTTGGTGGCCAAATGTTTATTCCAATGAGCTAGCTACACCTTATTTTCCTTCAGTTAAAAACATTCTGTTTATCCCACTCTCAACTGCCAGTTCAAGCGATAGCTTTCACTAGGGCCAAATAGCATCTTTTTTCTCCTGTAATTTAACATATGCCCCTTCCAAACTGCAATATTGCTTTCTAATCACAGTCCTTATGCCGCTTTTTAGAAATCAGGCCGTTAAATCCCCATGAACAAAATCACAGTATGTTTTTAAATAAATAAATGAAATGAAATTTAAAAAGAGCTCTGTTAAGAGACAGAGTAGCAATTGAATGATCTAAACACTAAGAAGCACATCTATTGACACTGTTTCCTTTTGTTGGGCTTGTGGATTCTTAGCAACCCCAACTTTCAGCTAATGTGCAAAACCCAGACCACCTGTATGGCTACACCTGCTGTCTCTAAGTGCCTTTATTGGATAAAATGTGATTGCTGTTTTAAGTAAGGTTCTTTATACCTGCTGTTTGGTGCCATAAAAGTATCACATTCACATTATTTTTCTTAAGAATTGAATCTTTCCTTTGCTTAATGATAGTAGGAGTCCAAACTTATTTTCCCCTTTTATAATAAAAGTCCAAATGATGCAAGACTTCTTTCACTAAGAATTGTAATCTGTGATAAAGCAGCCAAGGGCACCACTGATATTGGCATTAATGATAATAAAATGAACCATGTTGACATGATTCAAATAGAATTTTTAATCCGCATCAGTGTTTTCCTTAGAAGTCTAGATTGGAACATAGTAAATTTTTTAAAAATATATTTTAAAAGATGGTCAAGTCGGTGGTACCATGATCATTTTTAATTAACCCTAGTCATCATAAGGTTGACCTTTGGGGGTCCCAAAGTCATGAAGCCATTTATGACACTTTACTGACTTTATACGAAGAGCTACTCCTTAATAAGTTTACTCCCTTGTGTAATACTGGAAGCACTTACTAAGGCTATTACATTATACCACTTCTCAACATAAGCAATGTTCCTAGGGAGTTATCATTATCAGCCAGATGAGGAAACTGAGGGTCAGCACAATTAATGATTCAAAGACATGAAACTTAAAAGATGGCACTAGGATTTGAGTGTTGTCCTATTTCTTTCTTCTATGTCATATAGAAGTACTTCACAACAGTACTGATACGTGAATCAGAAGACTGACTTTTTTTTTGCTTAAAACCTGATCTATATAAACAGCCACTCAAAGGGATATTTAGACATAATTTTGATAGTCGAAATTGAAATAAATCATTTGATCTGAGAGAAACCTATTGCTTCTTAGCATAAAATTATTATTACACAAAAAGATACTCCCCGCAAGTACCTTTTGATTTGGGGCAATTATCCTAACAACACAAAGGAAGTGCAAAGGGACAACTGTTTTTTGTTTTTTGTTTTTTAATTTATTTTTATTCTGGTTATGTGCATTACAAGTCTCTTATTCCCTGACTCATTTTTTAGTTTTGCTGTGGCTTCAATTATTTATTCTTTTTTAATTAAAGTTTATTGGAGTGACAATGGTTAGTAAAGTTACATAAGTTTCAATTGTATAATTCTTGAAATCTGTATATCACATTGTGTGTTCACCACCCAGAGTCAGTTCTCCTTCCATCACCATATATTTGACCCTGTTTACCCTCTTCTGCCATCCCCCTACCCCCTTACCTCTGGTAACCACTAAACTATTGTCTGTGTCTATGAGTTTTTGTTTCTTATTTGTTTGTTTTGTTCTATTGTTGCACAAAGGCACAATTGATACTGAAGGATTTGGGGGGTAGTGTTTGAGTTTCTGAGGTTTAATTCTTAAGGCAAAATATATGAGCTACTTCTCCAACTCACAGGGGTTCTGAAAATCTAAGAAGAAAGTCTTCAAATACTAACTAGACTGAGAAAAGCTATTATTCACTTTATTTTAAACCAACTACACACACACACACACACACACACACACACACACACACACACATTTCTAAGCTTTTTAGCCATGAGAGGTAGAGGAAAAAAGACTTTTGTGTGCATGTATGAGTAAAATCCTCATCAAGGCCCACACTCCACACTCCCTCTAATATACTGCGTGCAGTCCCAGCTCGTTTAAGATTACTGGAAACTTAGTCATACGAATCCTAGTGAAAGACTATAGAACTAGATGGGAACTCTACCTGTGTAAGAAAACATCCCATGAATATCAACATCAGGCCCAAATTTACAGGTGATATCTCTCAGTGGTATAAATAGCAATTTCAGATGCTTTACTGCCAATCAGCGATCACAATCACATCGTTTAGAGCACTTTTCCCTTGACATAAAAAGATGCCACTGGAGAGCTGTTATGATGCTGAATGTATCAATGAGCAATAAAATATACAAGAAAAAAAGTCAAAACCATTTCAAGATTATGCCTCTATCAGCAAAAGTACACATAAAAACTGAAAATAGTAGCAGTCAATGAGCAATTTAAGAAAATTCAATTTTCCCCACCTTTTCCAGGGAGTTTTCCCAACCATTTTCATGTTAAGCTTACTAGAGCTCTTAACTTATCTATAATATGTACCCCTGCTATCCCAGACAATTATATCTTGCTATAAGTTTTTGTTTTTCTTTTCTCTTCAAACATGGCTCGATTTTTTAAAAGATAGACTCTGAGTTCCATTTATTTACAACCTCCCATTGCTCCAAGTATAACAATAGCTCATTAGCTAATACTGCTCTATTGATTAACTTCTTCAAAGACAGATATGGATAATGAGAATTATGGTTAGGCCCTAAGAATGCGAAATAAAGCCCGGTGGTGCTTTCCTTCTAGGAATTCACAATCCTATGAAAAAGGGACTAGAATTAGAATCCAGGGGCCAAAATCCAGACATGCACGGAGTACCTCTGAAAAGCCCTAGGAAATATCAAAAGCACTTTTGTAACTACTTTGCAAAACGGAGACAATTTTCCCACAGCACCATGGGTGATCATTATCCACAAACAGAAGATGCATTCTTTGGAGGAAAGGCAAATTACATACACAGACACACATTTGCATACATGAATGCTCACACACACCTCAACAGAAAGGTCATGTAAAAATAATGCTACACAGAGAAACTGACTTGGTAAAATTGCTGCAAAATCATCTAAATAATTAAATTTATCTACATGTCACTAATAACTATCTTGCAACAAACAGCTTTTCATTTATATGCATATTCTTGTTAGGAAGGGAAAAACTATTGTTCAAAACCTTTTGAAATCCATTTATAATATTTTTGAAAACAAACAAACAAAATTGAGAACCAAAGTACCCACACTCTACTTCTTCTTCCAAATGCACTGCCTAGCATTGAAGCTTCATCTTTAACCCCAAGCATGTAGACAGTAATGAAAATATCACACAGGTTGCTACAGTGTATTGTTAAAAATCTAAAATATAAATCAAAGGAGGTAGGAATATTGCTGTAGAATTTACTGGCTGTAAACTGTGTCTCATATTACTCATCAAAATTGAAAAAGTCATACTTATTCTCATAGGAAATTAAGGAGACTTGAAATGACTTAACGCAAGTTATTTTAACTTACAAGGCAGTTGTGTAAAGCTGAACAGATTAAATTCCTACTTTCAGAGGAAGCCAGAACAGAAATGCAGGTAGCTAATGGGCAATAATAGAGTAATGAGATGGCTTGAGTGCTTGAAAAGTAATTCTTTTATAAGACTTTTTTCATTAGGTCTTTTCAGATTCACAGATGTTAGGGTCAGTACCACTGGTTTGGCAGCAATCAGAACACAGGCCTGATGGGTCACCCTTCTTGAGGTCAAGAAAATAATGGAAACCAACTGGTGAGAGCAGGTAGTATTCATCACTTTATCATTGACACACAGCTATAATTACTTTAAGAGAAGTTCCTGGACCTAGTCTACCACTAAGGACCAGATAGAATAAAGTAAATGCCCTAGGTCTCAAACAATCATATCAAATTAAGTAAAAATCCACCATTATCATCCATTCAAAATCCTGAAGTACAACTCATAGATAATATAATCTACTTACGAAGATACATTTAAATCAATTTGATGACCTGAAAGTCATATAAGGAATAATTTCTAATAAAAATATATTTTCTATGTATTAATGGTCCTGGCACAACTTCCTTAGAAGAAAATAATGAAGTAGTCAGACCTATATACCAACAGTAAAAAACAATTAAATATTAAAGCTAATAAAGCAGACCAATACACATGTCTCCAAAGTCAGAATAGTCACTAATAACATTATGTTCCAAAATGGTAGAGAAACCTTAGCAAAGTTTTATCCATATGAGTGGTATCTTTTTACAAATGTGTAAGAGTTTATGTCCAAAACATTCAATGTTTATTAAAGCCATAGGAAAAAAAAATACTTTGTATGTAGACTAGAATTGGGTAATAATCTCATAATTATAAATAAACTATAAATAGGAAAATATTCACTTGCAGGATGTCAAGTATCTCTGTTCCCCTACTACTAAAGCCAATAGTGACCTCCAAAGCTGTAACAGCCACAAAGCCTCTGCAGACATCCAAGTTTCTCCTAGGAAGTGGTACCTTCCCTATTGAGAGCAACCATTCTAGCCTTGGAGGAAAGGATTAGCACAAGAAATCCTGATAGCACACACACACACACACACACACACACACACACACACACGTTAATTAAGTACCTGCACTAGTTAGTGTGCTATGAACTTCATATGGAACATTTTACATCCTTTTCCTGGTAATTCGGCAAAATAGATGAGATTATACCCACTTAAAAAGGTGGAAGCCAAGTCCCAGGGAGGGCAAATAACATTTATCCAATATATGGCTTATACATTGCTGTGATATATTTGGAGCAAAATCTCTTAGACTAAGTTCTATCCATTATACATCACCATGTCCTTAACTGTTGGCAAGAAATGCAATTTTAACAAGAGCTCATTTAATCAGACTAAGAGTGACATTATCTTGAAAGAATATATTGATTTCCATATGAGAATATGAAGTTTTATGAATACAAGTTCTGACACTTAAGTTTGCGAACTCATCCTAGAAAAAGTGTTACATACCTCATTGATAAATATCACTACGGTCACCTTTGAAGCACTCCCCTTGGGAAGCTATGTGCCGATGTCAGCACCTAGTCTACCCTTCAAAGCAATTTTGAAACTCTTTTTTCTGGAATGGACATCAGAGCTGTCGTTGTATTACACTTGATGTCCTGAATGTCATCAAAATGCCTTCCTTTCAATGTTTCCTTAATCTTCAGGAAAATCAAGAAGTCATTGGGGGCCAGATCAGGTGAGTAGGGAGGGAGTTCCAATACAGTTATTTGCTTACTGGCTAAAAACTCCCTCACAGACAGTGCTGTGTGAGTTGGTGCATTGTTGTGGTGCAAGAGCTCCTTCAGTCTTTCAGGCAGGTCCATTTTTGCACACACCTTTCTCATATCAAGATTTTCAGTTAAGACTTTCCGATCCACCATATGCAGTAGAATCACCGCCAAGATGCAGATTTTCATGAAATCCCTTACGAAACCCTCGGGATAATCATCATCATCAAGGCTGAACCCTCAGATACAATAAAAAATGTAAAGGCCATGATCCAGGATAAGGAAGGAATTCCTCCTGATCAGCAAAAACTGATCTTTGCTGGCAAGCAACTGGAAGATGGACGCACTTTGTCTGACTACAACATTCCAAAGGAGTCCACTCTTCATCTTGTGTTGAGACTTCATGGTGGTACTAAGAAAGGAAGAAGTCTTACCCCACTCCAAAGAAGAATAAGCATAAGAGGAAGGAGGGTAAGCTGGCTGTCCTGAAATACTATAAGGTGGATGAGAATGGCAAAATCAGTCACCTTCGTCGGGAGTGCCCTTCAGATGAATGTGGTGCTGGAGTTTTTACGGCCAGTCACTCTGACAGACCTTATTGTGGCAAATGTTGTCTGACCCACTGCTTCAGCAGACCAGAAGACAAGTAATTGCATATGGGTTAATAAAAGACATGAACAAGAAAAGAAAGAAAGAAAGAAAGAAAAGAAAGAAAGAAAGAAAGAAAGAAAGAAAGAAAGAAAGAAAGAAAGAAAGAAAGAAAGAAAGAAAGAAAGAAAGCTAAAAATAAATATATATATATTTTTTTCAATTAAGATTTTCCTAACTGTTTCTCTATTGATGCTTACTTGGTCTGCTATGCTTCTCAGACGATGATTTTGATGCACAATTTGACAAATTTTTCAATGTTTCCATCAGTTCTGTTCATTACTGGCCGCCCTGACCTCTCTTCATCAGTGACGCATTCTCTCCCTTTAGAAAAACATTTAATCCATTTGTACACTGCAGCTTTCTTCATGGCATTATCCCCATAAACTTGGACTAACATGTCTCTGATTTCACTTCCATTCTTGCCAAGTTTGACAAGAAATTACATGTTTGTTTGTTGCTCTAATTCAAGCTCAGACATTCTGGAAACTGCACACAAATCATGCTACAACAAAATTGAACGCCACTCAGCAAGACACCACCACACGTCAACATGAACACAGCTGTGAGACACTGATATACCAAGGTTCTGAAACCTTACCAAGCTGTTTGTACAGTGCTGCCTATGTAAGTGCTCGGTGGCAAGTTCATGAACTTAATTGTCATACCTTGTATACAAAGCTTAGTCCATAATGTAGTCCCAGCTATTCTTACTTTTAGATTTGTAAAATCCTCATTTTAAAGAACCTCTTTAGAAAACCAAAAGGCAGGTCAAGCTCCCATAATAGGCAGAAGAAAACAAGTATCTGATAATAGTGTTTCTAGCTGCTCAATCCCGCTCATCTTTTCCCTCTTCATACCCCTAGAAATGGTTTTAATTTAAGCCCTCATCATTTACATCCTTAATCACTGCAGAAACTTCTCAACTAGTCTTCTAATTCCATTTTCCCCCTACTTTAATATGCCATTCTTACTATTACCAGTGTTATTTCCAAAATCAAACATGATCACTCTCCTGCTTACCAACATTCATTTCTCTCCATCAACAAGATGACGTCCAAATTGTCTCAGCATCGCCCCCTACTGATTTGGAGCCTCTTCAGTTCTCAACTCTCATCATTCCTCCAAAATACGCTCCATCGTGAAATCAGAGTACACCATCCTCAGTTTCTTAAATAAATCAGGTGTTGTTTTGTTCTACCCTCCTTGAAAGTTTCTCTTATACGTTGTTCTCCACCTTCAGTAACATGTTTCTGTCCATAATTTGCTTGGAGAACTCATTCTTTAGGAAGTAACTGAAGCTTCACTTCCTCTGAGAAAACTCTGTGGCTATATTTCTCTCCTCTGTACTTCCATTGCCCTCTCCAAACATATCCTATTATTGAACAGAATACCTAGTATAATTATTGATTGGTGTCTTTCTCACCCCTTTCATTAAACTGAATATCTCACAGGCAAGGATTCTATATGGATCTGTGTCCCCAACATATAGCACTTTGTGAACACTAATGCATTTTTATTGAATAAGTGGAAAGGTAACTTTTTTTCAATTTCCAGAATAAAACTATACATACCACTCTAACACTAATTTTTAAGTTTTAAAAATGTAGTTTGTGTTTTTAAGACAATTAGAAAATAGTGCAACTCTTAACTCCTAGTTGTATAGAATAATATTATAAACACATGTAACAAGAAGTTATACACATTTTTGTTGATGTATGATGAATTGTACCCAAACTCTGTAATAAATTCACAAAATAAAATGGAAGAGGCACTTTTTTGGGAGAATAACTAAGTCAAGGGCACTGTTATGACAAAATGCAGAATTCCCATTAAAAGGTACATTTCTAATTTGAAAAGCATGAATAAAATAGTTCTTTAAAAATAATCCCAACTGTTTGGTCAAAATAAAAGAGTATTTTCTTTATCTATCTTCCTCTTCATTTGATTTTGAATTGATTAAATTTTCATTAACTTTAATCCCTTGTCTCTTATTAATTTTTTTAGATTGTCAAAAAAAGTGTCAATAAGAATATTGGACTTCGTAATGTCCCTCTCCCTGTTTAAATTATCTATTTTGACTTAATCCCTGAATGAAGATATACTTATTGACAGGTTTTCAATGATTAAAAACTATGAACTGATACAGCCCGACCATGTTCATCCAGAGCCCAATAACCTCAGCAAACCCATGCTTAGAGCTATTCTATAGTCTATTTGATTCTAAATATACTTTGATAGTTCAGTGTGGAGAGTGGGTTGTAGGCTGACAAGGGCCTTGTAGTTTGCAAGGTTATTCCTACGAGGCCTCGCCTCAACATCTCACCCCAGAAAAAATTAGATAACACAAATTCAGCTGCAGGGTATAAAACCTTACAAATACTCAGTACAGAGAGTCTCATGCCTAGCCCTCCTAATAAGAAAAAAGAGTATGAGACTGATCCTTTTGGGGACTTTACCTCACCTTTGTGTTTACACCTTATGTCTCCCAGCTTGGCCCAAAAAAGATGGCTAGCTAGTCAATGACCTCTGCCGTGGCCCGCACCCAGGAGGGCTCAGCCTGAGGGGGAAGGGCGAGGAGATTGAGAAAAGACCTGGAGACAGGAAAGCTGGGATGGGGAGGCCCACCGTCCACGGATGGCGGAGCAGTGGCGCAGTCTTTATTTCACACATGGTTTATATACAGTGTTAAAACAGTTGTCTATACAAACAAGTATTAGCAGAACAAGCAGGTATCAGTAGAACATTTTGTTTTGTGTATTGGCAAGTTTGTCTGTCTGTGGCTGTGTTAGTGTTATCTTGTTCTTTCTGGGAAAATGCTGAGGTAAGGCTTCCCTTGTCAGCTTACAGCCCTCTCCCTACAGTTAAGGATGCATACTGTTGTTCCAAGAGTAAACAATAAATAATAGTATAAATGTATAGCTAAGAACCTGAAAGGAAATAAAATAGAAAAAACAAATTTAACTGAAAAGGCAGAAAAGGAGCAGAGAAACAAACACAACAAAACAAAAGGGACTAATGGAAAACAAAGAGCAAAGGGCATACTTAAACCTAACCATATAAAAAATTATACTAAATATAAATTGCCTGAATACTCCAATTAAAATACAAAGATGGCAGACCAAATCAATAATCAAGATTCAACTATATGCTGCCTACAAGAAATGCACTTTAAAATTAAAAACACAAATAAATTTGAAGTAAAACATATTTTTTAAAAGATATGCCATGTTAATGGTAAACATAAGAAACTGTTGTGGCTACTAATATACCTTTAAAAAGTAAACTAGAACAAGAAATATTATCAGTAATTAATGGGGTCATTTCATGATAAATAATCAGGAAGAGGTAATATATGACTTTAAAATTTATGAAACAAAATTTAACAGAACTAATGGGAAACATAAGTAAGTCCATAATATAAGTTGGTGATATTGTTGATTAAAGAAAATTCCAACAGCACTATCAATCTAATTGACCTAATTGAGTTCATTCAACACTACATATACTCGTATGTATAAAACAAATGCATATTATACACTTTTCAATTGTACTTGGAATGTTCACCAGGACAAACCATACGACCAGTCATACGTCTCAATAAATTTCAAAACATGAAAATTGTATAGAATATATGTGTTACCTGATCTAAACAAAATTGAATTAGAAATCAATAACATATATAGAAACCCCCAAGTATTTGTAAATTAAATGCCTCCCTTCAAAATAACCCAGGATTCAAGAAGGAAATAACAAGTTACAATAGATTTCAAACTAATGATAATAAAAATAATCAATATACTAAAAGCTGTGCAATGCGGTATTGAGATGGAAATTCACAGCTTTAAATGGTTATATTAGATAAAATGAAACATGGAAGCAATGACCTAAGTTTCCCTCTTTAAAAAAAAGCAGAAAAAATTTAAATCGAAAATGAAAAAAAATCAGAGCAGAAATTAATTAGAAAATTAACATTAAAACAAAATTAACAAAACCAAATATCGGTTCTTTTAAATGATTAATAAAATTAACACCTTGGAAGGACATTAATGTCCTAAGGCTGCCATAACAAATTACAAGCTGGGTAGCTTAAAACAACAAAAATTTGTTTTCTCAAGTTCCAAAGACTACAGTTCAAAATGTAGGTGTCAGCAAGGTTGGTTCCTTCTGAATGCTCTAAAGGACAATCCATTCCATGTCTCTGGTTTCTGGTGACTGCTGGTAACCTTTGGTGTTCCTTGCCTTGTAGCTGCCCTCCACTCTCTGCCTCTATCTTCATACGGCTTTTTCTTCTGTGTCTCTGTGTCTTCTTTCTTTTACTAGGTCACTGACTTTGCATTTAGGGCTCACCCTAATCCAACCTTGTATAGTAAGTTGAATACTGTCCCTATAAAAATTCATGTCTACCTAGAAACTCGGAATGTGACCTTTGTTGAATCTTCACATATGTAATTAAGTATCTCAGTCTAATAAAACTGTCTATGAAAACTTACCGATGTTATATTTAATGCTGAAAAAATATTTTCCCCATATGATTGGAAATTAGGCAAGAATGTTTATGCCCATCATAGCTTTTCAGTATGTTACTACAGGTCCTAACAAGTGCATTAAGGCAAAATAAATAAATAAATAAAAGTTATATACAAAAGCATATATTTTGGAAAAAATCTGTTTGTGTGTGTGTGTATATAGTTCTAAGGACTACCAAAATAAAATCCTACTACGATTAATAGGTGAATTTAGCAAGGTCACATGACACATGGCAAATACAAAATTTAAAAATTGTTTTCTATACATAGTAGTAATAAGTAATTGGAAAAGGAAATATAAATACTATTTTAAATAGTATTGAAAATAAATTAAAAATGAATTTAGCAAAAAATATGCAAGATCTCTAGACTAAACACTACAAACATGGTTGGGGGAAAAAAAAGAAAAAGACCTAAATATAATGGAGAGTTTTGTCATATGTATTAACTGAAACACATACTACTATCTTCCCCAAAAATAATACCCTAACCAGACCATCAGCTCTAATGCATCTTTTGGAGCAAAAATGAATATAAGACCTGGTCTTAATTTTTGCTCCCAAAGATGCATTTAGAGCTGATGGTCTGGTTAGGTCTTCTTTTCTGGGAAACATGGTATTGCTAAGATGTCATTTTTCCCAAATTAATCTATAAAGCCAATGCCATCCATCCCAATTATAATTCTATCAGGTTTCTGTAAGAATTGACAAGGTGACTCAAGTTTATATGAAAATAAAACTCTAAAATAGCCAAAATTCTTTCAACTCAATTTTAAGAAAAACAACCCTATAAAAATAGAACAGGAACTTAGAGGACATTTCACAAAAGATATAGTTGACTTATATCCACATAAAACCTGCTCAACAGATTGGCCTTCAGACAAATGCAAATGAAAACCACAATAAGATAACACCTCATACCCACTAGAATGGCTAAAATGTGAAGACCTACAATATCAATGGTAGGCAACAATGTGGGACAACTAGAATACTGGAAGTATAAAATGTCACAACACTTTAGAAAACATTTTGTCATTTTACCCAGCAATCCCACTAAGTATCTACCCAAGACAAAAGAAAAGAGATATCCGCATGAATTATTATACCTGAGCGATCGTAGCAGCTTTATTCATAAGAGCCACGAATTGGGAACAAACAAAACGCCCATAAACAAGTGAATCCATAAACAAAACGTCACATATCCATAGGATGGAATACAGTAACAACTACAACAAAAGCATAGCCATGCAAACACAAATATGAAATATTTTAAGAGAATTACCTTGAACAAAAGAAGCCAGGCACTGGCCAGCCCGGTGGCTCAGGTAGTTAGGGCTCCATGCTCCTAACTCCGAAGGCTGCCAGTTGGATTCCCACATGGGCCAGTGGGCTCTCAACCACACGGTTGCCAGTTCAACTCCTCGAGTCCCACAAGGGATGGTGGGCTCTGCCCTGCAACTAAGATTGAACAGACACCTTGAGTTGAGCTGCCTCCCGGATGGCTCAGTTGGTTGGAACACATCCTCTCAATCACAAGGTTGTTGGTTTTGACTCCCGCAAGGGATGGTGGGCTGTGCCCCCTGCAACTAGCAACGGCAACTGGACCTGGAGCTGAGCTGCGCCCTCCACAACTAATGCAGAAAGGACAACAACTTGAAGCTAAATGGCACCCTCCACAACTAAGATTGAAAGGACAACAACTTGACTTGGAAAAAAGGCCTGGAAGTATACACTGTTCCCCAATAAAGTCCTGTTCCCCTTCCCCAATAAAATCTTTAAAAAAAAAAAAAAAGAAGAAGAAGCCAGGCACAAAAGCATACACACTGTATGCTTCCATTTCTATCAAATTGTGAAATTTGCAAAAATAATCTATAATAATAACATAATCAGATCACTAGTTGCCTGAAACAGAAGACGGCATATGGAAAAACGACGAAGTTGCACAAGAATAATTTCTGGGATATGCAAATGTATATCTTTATTGTGTCAGTTACATGGATTTACTCATTTATCAAAATTCAAATTGTACAATTAAAATGTGTAAGCTTTAGTGTTTGCAAATCATACTTCTATAGAGTTGATAAAAATAAATTACATAGTCAGAGGATCTTGAGGAGAGATTTGGACTGAGGAGGTTTAATTTTATTTTTTTTACCCATCCCTAGTATCCAGAGCAAAAAAGGAAGTAAAATTTCCAGCAGACAGAAGTCACAAAGAAACTGAGAAAAAGTAACTATGGGTGGATTTAATGAAAATAAAATGTAGAAACAAAGAAGAAAGGAAAGTGGCTGAAGAGATGAACTGAAGAATAGGAAAAGCCTGTGGGGAACGTAGAGCACAAATAACTGAAATATACAATGTACAGCCATGGTGGAAAAAATAGGAGAAGTCTAGGATTATTGGGGAATATATATATATAGCATGGTTTTAGTGCCTTGCCTTCCCTTAATGGACTTCTACCGTCCTATTCTCTCAAATGTTCCCTTCACAATGCAGCCTAGAATGTTCTATTGTATCATATTCCTTAATTGACTTCTAGTGTCCTAGTCTCTCAAATTTATCCTTCATACTGCTAACCAGAAAGTTCTATCTAAAACAGAAATTTAGTCTTGTTAATACTTTATTTAAAATCATTGAAAGAATACTCATCACCACTGTTATCTAAACTGTGACTCTTTTGTGAATAAAAGACTGCTATTATTTAACACTGATAGCAGATATGAACCATGACTGTGTCAGGCAAACCTGGCTGAAGGATCCCTGTACGTCAATAGGATGTCATAGGAAAAACCTATCCAAGCTGTTTAACGTAACATAGAAAGCCTTCCATAATCTGACCTCTACTAGTGTATGTATGTGTGTGTACACACACACACACACACACACATACACCAGGGGTACAAAAAAAAATACATACACAGAACTTGTGTTCGTCTTTTGCTATTGGTATATATTATTACAATTTTAATAATTTTAATAGTTTTTTTCCTTTCTTAAAACATGTATATGTTATTTTGGTTTCTCTCTCTCTCTCTCTCTCTCTCTCTCTATATATATATATATATATATATATATATATATATATATATATATATATATATATATATATATATATATATATAATGTTTTGGTAGTTAAATGTCAAATTCTAGCACCTACTCATAGAAGGGTCTCTGATTTAGTCACTTTCATTTCGTCCTTTTTCACTCAACCAATGTTTATTTAACATCTACTTATTCTATGAATCCCAAAATATGTTTTTAATACAAAAATGAATGACATTTCCCTGCCATAAGGTAGCTTGTGTTCTAATGAGGATAAAATGATAATTTAACATCACAACAGCAAAGACAGATGTGCATATGATGTTGATTATTGGAACACTGTGCAAAGATACCTTACTTAACTTGGAGAGGACAAAGTTGCTGAAGGCTTCCTGGATAAGTCAGAGTAAGGATGGTGGAAAAAAGAGAAAGAAGATTCCAGTTGGAAAATTTAACATAAAAAAAAGCACAGGATCACTGGAATACAGAGAACCAGATTTGGAACATACACCAATTATAATGGGGAGACTAGAAGAGGTCAGATTGTGGAAGGCTTTCTATGTTATGTTAAACAGCTTGGATAGGTTTTTCCTATGACATCCTATAGACGTACAGGGATCCTTCAGCCAGGTTTGCCTGACACAGTCATGGTTCATACCTGCTATCAGTGTTAAATAATAGCAGTCTTTTATTCACAAAAGAGTCACAGTTTAGATAACAGTGGTGATGAGTATTCTTTCAATGATTTTAAATAAAGTATTAACAGGACTAAATTTCTGTTTTAGATAGAACTTTCTGGTTAGCAGTATGAAGGATAAATTTGAGAGACTAGGACACTAGAAGTGAATTAAGGAATATGATACAATAGAACATTCTAGGCTGCATTGTGAAGGGAGCATTTGGGAGAATAGGACAATAGAAGTCCATTAAGGGATGGCAAGGGACTAAATAAAACCATGCAGTGGCAATACCATTGGCAAGAAGAAAAACACTTTAGGAGATACTTAGGAGGTAAAGTCAGAACACATGTGTAAAAGGACAGAAAGAGAGGAGTTAGTAAATGTTCTCAGATAAACATTTGTAGCTAGATTAAAGTAAACACAAAGAAAGGTGGAGAGGGAAGAGAAAAAAGAAACCTTAGAACAAAAACACAGAATGGTGATGTTTGGGGAGAGTAATCAAGAGATTGAATACAGCTGTGGTCCAATAAGGCAAGGCAGGCATAACACCATAGGTAAAGGATAGAAAGTTGCAGTGTATTGAGAGAAACTGAGTAGACTGTGGCTGAGTTTCGGTATGAAAAAAGACAGGGTAAATGAAAGAATGGTAAACAGTGACCTATATCCTGAAAGGTCATGGACCATTGACCACTTTTTGGTGTTTAACTTTATTGCATGGGAAATGGAGAATCAGCAGAAATTCATAAGGTCGGCAGTAACGTGATCCGCTTAGTATTTCACAAGCCACACACTGTCTTGGCCTAATGAATAAGTCACTATTTTATAGGGGACTGTATTCAGAACACCACTTAGAGTGGAAGCCTCTCTCCTACCACTACTCAATCAAGGCTGTTTTCACTCTGAAGCAAAGATCTGGCCCTTTTAAAATGTGATATATGTGTAATATTTTATATTTCATCACGTCTAATCCCTGAATGAGCACCCAAGGAACTCAGCTCCCAAGACCTCAAAAGGTTTAGAGCTGGGGAATATCAAGAGTTTCTGGTCTTAGAGACAGAAGTATAGCGTTGCATTTGAAGACATAGGTTCAGATATGTAGTATTTGCAATGGATGCTGACACATGTGGGAACATGGTGGAGGTGTGGGAAGATCCTGCTATACAAAAATGTCATTCCCGGTCAGGAGTGTCAGTTGCCTTTTTACCCAGAGAGTATAAATATGGCCATGAATAGAGGGTGACTAGGGAGACATGCTGCTGAAGAGAGGCAATGCTTGTTAAGACTGCATGAAGAGAGATTCAGCAAGTTTATGGCTAACCCCTTTTTCCTAAAAAGGAACTTGATAACCCCAATGAGTTAATCAGTTTTAACCTGAAAACAATGTGATTTTACTGTACTGGGTACATCAGAACCTTTATTGTCAAAATATATCCCAACCCTTTATCCAGGTATGTGGCCAAGTCAGGTAGAAAACTCTTATAAACAGAAAAATGGATATATTTGTTGTTTTAAAAACTGTGACTTGCTTACTACATGTTTACCCAATTCAGCAGCTGCCATAACCTTGCACACTCATAGTGTTCACATGGGCAGGCATGCTTTTGGTCAAACTTGTAAATTCAGAGAGCAGAATGACAAGGAACAAACCACCAGTATGAATATTCCACCACCGAAAACAGACTTTTTATTGCACCATTTGTGCTTGTAGGGAATCTGGAAGGCATTATACATTCTACTACATAGAATCAGGAAGGGAAAAAAAAAAAAAAGAAAGAAAGAACTTTACTTTCTTCTTAAAGTGAGAGAACACAGTCAACCTGAAAGCAAGAATCAACTTACCATTTACAACCATGATAGAAAATGTGAAGTGATATTTTTTAAAAGTAAAAGAAGTGAACCCATTGAATTTACTGTCCAAGGTCACACACCAGTCACTGACAAAGCAAACACGACCAACTACATGTCCTTTTTGCTGTTCTACATTCCACCCAATCTTAAAACAGATTGAAACTGAGAGTCACGTCACATTCAGCATTTCAAGAAAGAAGACTTTCATCATGTCCCCAGAAAGGTAATTTCAGTCTAATAGATTTCATTAGCTTGTGGATTTTAGGCTGAAAGCATTTTCAAAAGCAATGCTAGAACGCAAAATACAATATAGTTTAAAATGTTTCCCAGTAACCCATTTTTATTTGGTGTAGTCTCATCATTTCTAGTTATGCTCCTCTGGACCACCCTAAAGTATTGTACTTGATGTTTATGTCTTTTCAATGACTTGAATTTGTTTAATAAAATCTACAGGAGGGTAAAACCTTTCTAACTATGTTAGCATATTTAACCTCTAGGGACTATCTGCTTTCACATAATTATGCACAGATTTCATAGTTACACAAATATTTTGTGCCTGCAAGGGGGTAAAATGGATCTCTCTCATGAATATTCAACAGTGCTATTTCTTCTAGTAAGACACAATCATCTTTTTTTGTGGATACTAAGCACTAGGATGTCTATATATCTCCTCCTGCATGCTTTGTTTGCATAAAACTGATGAGATTCAGGAACAGACAAAAAAGACATTTGTTTTCCCAGGTACCACAACATTTGAATACCTCCATCCAAATTAATTCAATAGAACTTTTTACATTCAAATCTCCAGTATCATATGGGTTTTTCCACATGTTTAATTCTAGATGCACAAAATGAGATGATAAATTTGAAAGACTTAGTTTCAAATAGTGGTGGAAAGGAGCGAGCAGGGACAGGGTGCCTTTATTCTCTTTGAGGCATGAATTTTTGCAAGACAATCTTCTGCATGCTCAGATTTCAAATTGTAATAGTAAAGAGAAATGTAGGTGAACAAACTCTGGAAAGAAAAAGTTCTTTTTTTTTTTTTTTTGAAAAGTTCTTTGAACTGAGCTATTTCCCTTACATAGTAGCACTGTTCACAAAATGAGTAGCCATGCATTCATTTATACATTTAATAAATGTTCTGAGCATCCAGTATGCCAGGAACTATTCTAAGCTCTGGGAATAAAGTAGAAAATATAAAAAAGATAAGTTACCTGTTATGATAGAGCTTATATATTCTAGAGAAAGGGAGACATAATATAATAAATGAATAAGCATACAAATGAATGAAAAAGTATATGAATGAATGAATGAATGAATGAGTGAATATATTAAATAGTAGTAAGGACTATGAAGGTGATCATATAATTTTAGAAAACTATTAACCTGACATGTTAATATACTTGTCACATATATTATACAAGTGTGAGTGTGTGTGTGTGTGTGTGTGTGTATGTGGTATTTTATAGATTATATGTGTGTATTATTTTCTTTTATTCTTACAACGTAAGCATGATCTCTTTAGTACAGATACTGTCACATTAAAAATTATGAAAAAAGACTAACAGAATGAATCATTTGCCCCAAAATCAGCTAGTATGCAGCAAAATTGTGAATTCAATCTACAGTGACTGATTCTGGCTTCAGCTGTTTCCCATCACATGGGCCATGATCTCTGGTTCCACTGTTCACCCATGTCACTGTGATTCTCAGAAGTGACCTGGAGAAGATCATGATACAATTGGAGGATAAAGGTGTGATTGGAAGTTTCTGGATTAAACATGTAGAAGGCATTCAACTTCAGAAGGAAAATGGTAGCCAGCAAAATAGAGACTATTTAGGGTAAAATTCAAAAGAAAAAAAAAAAAAAAAACTTGGAGGGGAAATAACATTCTCCCTAAAACAGAGAAAAGGGGGAGCTATTCTTTCCTTTCTTCTCTTGCTACCAACTTTATATGAGTACCTCACAAATGTGGGAAAGTGGGCGCTTCGGTGAAAAGCAGAAGGAAAGTGCAACATTAAGAAATTAGTGGAATCCTGAATTTCAGACTTCTTTCTAGATTAGTCCAACCCCAATCCCAATGATGCAAATAGAATGGGAGGCCCTGCCCAGGAAATAAAATTATACGTTTCCCTTGTTGTGTGTGTGTGTGTGTGTGTGTGTGTGTGTGTGTATGTGTGTTTCTTTCTGGAGAAAGAACGAAGAATAGGATTCCAGGAGGAGAAATACGAGTTTATCAAGGATCAAGGTGCTTTAAACTATCAAAGAGTTAATACAAATAAAGGTCCTAGAAATGCTCCATTTAGAGAAACTTGATTATGTAGAACCTATGCTTTTACAACACTATTGCAACCATGGGAATGCATTCACAGATTTCTTTGGGACCTTTGCTCCCCAGAGTATTCCAGTTAGAATGGGCACTATAGTCTTTGTGCAGAGGGGAATGATTTTCTCTCCCCAAGGCCCTGACCACTAAGAGTATCAGAAAGGGGATGATATGTGTAAATGTTAGTATATGCTTCCATCTTATAAACCAAGAGTATCATACTGGCAACCAATTCAGAGATAAACTAGAGGAAGCTCTGAGATCATATATCAATCCTAACCCATCGGTCATGGTACCAGCAATGACTCTGGCCCCAGACTTGTTGGGGAGGTGGTTATAACTACAAAGACTGTGTCATATTACTTCTTCCCTGATAACAGTGAGTTTCTGCTTCCTGATTCAGCTTCTCCCCCACCTCCCCAAACAGCAATGCCATTATTTAAACAGCCACCTTAAAAATCACAGTACTTTCTCTAGCAATTCTGAGAAAGAGGAATTCTCTTTGATTTCTTAATCTGAGCACATGCTTTATCCATTCTCATGAAAAACTTCTTAAGGTTACAAATAGCTTTAAAATAATTCCTCCATAAGGTCTCTGCAGATATTTAAATCCTTTCAAATCTGAAACCACCCTGAAAAAGCATGCAGAGAAAAATGAACTAGATGGCTCACTGGAATAAGCCTCTTCCATCTCTACAAGCAAAGATTTTTATGAGAAAAATGGCAAATCTGCACAGCTGTGATTTAAAAAAAAAAATTATAATAAATGTTGAATTTGTCAGTCTAGGCTTCAGTTAGCTTTTAGGAAACCCAGAGAGGGACATATACTTACAAGAACATAAACCATTATTGGAGCTAAGGACTTCAAATAAGATATTAGTGCTTTTTGTTGAATAGTGGTGAGGTTATGCCCCCAAAGAGGTTATAAGGTACTTTAAAATAAATTAATATTGTTTCATCCCCACTCTTTTGACACTTTAAAGCTTCATATATTTAATATTTCTGAGTGAAATCTTGAAATTCATGGGAGAGTGAGCTAAAAATTAGCATTCTGGGAAGTTAGTGGAATGATCAAGATTGACAAACTTGATTTAGATGAACTTTTAAAACATTAAGTTTTAAATAGACATTGTAAAGAATTCAAGAGGTACAATAAAAGCTAATTATCTCAGCCACCCAGTTCTTAGTCCTTACATTTGACCTGTTCATTAAAACACAAAAGGCTAATTAAGACTCTAGGCAAGGACTAACCCATTCTCTTCAATCAAGTGTATACTTATTTGAAATCAACAGTGAACACACTTAGCTATCAAAAACCTTCTGGAAACAACCCCACATCACAAATTCTGAAAGTTACAGGCAGCCAAGGAATCCAGCCATTTGGACATTTTTAAAGGTTACAGCCATGACCTTGAAACCAACCCTAAGAATCTGACTGCAAGTGACTATGACCTGAATAAAATCCTTGATCATGGGCTGTAGAAAGACGAATTGAGTAAAAGGTAATGGCCAAAAAGGCCTCCTAATGCTGAAACAAAGTACAGTAGAAGTAGAATGACTAGCGCCAACACTAGAAACAACCACTAAAATAAAACACGTTTTCAAAAACAGAAGGTAATTTCTTTTCTTTCCAGTCACTGTACTGATTTAAGACCTGAGTGGGAAGGTGTTTCAATCTGTTCAGGCTGCTTTAACAAAATACCATAGACTGGGTGGGTTATAAACAACAAACATTTATTTCTCATAACGTGTTTCCCTGAAAATCAGACCTAGCCAGACCATAAATTCTAATGTGTCTTTTGGAGCAAAAATTAATGTAAGACCTGGTATATTATATTATATTATATTATATTATATTATATTATATTATATTATTATATTATATTATATTAAAGACTGGGTTTCATATTACAGCAAAATAAGACTGGGTCTTATATTAATTTTGCTCCAAAAGACGTATTACAGCTAGGTCTTATTTTCATCGAAACACAGTAGTTCTGGAGGATGGGCAGTTCAGGATCATGGCTCTTGAATTGTCCCTGGAGGGCTGTCTTCCATGCTGCAGACTTCTCATAGGTCCTCATTGTGGCAGAAGAGGGCTAGGAATCTTTCTGGAGCCACTTTTATAGGGCACTAAACCCATTCATGAGGGTCCCATCCTGATGATTTAAGCACCTCTCAAAGGCTCTACCTATTCAGACCATAAGCTTTGGGAGTTAGGATATCAACACATGAATGTGGAAGCAACATAAACATTCCAACCACTGCAGGAGGAATGGCTGTCAAAGGTGGAGATAGGAAAGAGGGATTCAAGTCTGTTACCTTTTGGATTACTTCAGTGATGGAGCCAGTGGGAATGTTCAGGAGTGGATCATATGTGCTCTTCTCTCAGTGAGGGCTGCACTTAAATGAGACAATTTGTTAAACAGTTTGGTGGACTGTACTATGATTCAGGAGGACTTGAGTTATATTCTCAGTTTTCCAATTATTGTATGACCTTAAGCAAATTAATTATTTCTGAATCTTCATTTCCTCACCCGTATAATGGTAGTAAATATACACCTCAGAGGAGTATCAAAGTATTTGTGGTAGAGACCACTAATTGCCTATTTTCCTAGGTCACAGAAGAAAGAGCTCAGCATATTTATGACCAGGAGAAAAAGCTTCCCTTGCCTCCCGTGAAACAAATTTTTGTACGATAGGATATAAGTAGAATATCATGCAACTTCTGAGAGCTTTCCTTACGAAACACCAGTACATGCTGTTTGTCATTTTCTTACTCATCTCTCCCCTCCATTTTGCTACTTGGCCTGTGGAAAATATGATCTTGAACTCTAAATATGAAAGCCACCACCTAGGGAAGGTAAAGTGATGATCTAGAAACCTAGGTCTCAGAGGACTTTGTGGAGCAGAAATATCAGACTAGCTACCATAGACTGAATATGTGCCTCCCAAATTCACATGTTGAAACCTAATCCCCAGGAGGAAGGCTGACACCCAATTCCCAATGTGATGGTATTTTAAGGGTGGGATATTTGGGAGATAATTGGGTCATAAAGGTAGAACATTCATGAATGGGATTTGTGCCCTTATAAAAGAGATCCCAGAGAGCTCCCACCCCCCTTCCACCATATGAGGACACAGCAAAAAGACAGTCAGGAAGTGGTCACTCACAAGATACTGAATCTGCTGGTACATTGATCTGGGACTTGCCAGTCCCTGAGACTGTGAGAAATAAGTTTCTTGTTTACAAATCACCTGGCCTATGGTATTCTGTTATAGCAACCCAAATGGATTAAAAGACTAGCCCTAAATTGTATACATCCATTTTTCATTTATGTGAGAAATACCTGTCCTATTTGCATCATGGTAATTTGTGTTGTCCATCATCTGCAAGCAATACTTTTTTTAAAAATATAAAATTTAATACCTAGAAGTAGAATGCTCATATAACAGAGCTTAAACTAGATAGAATATCCTTTTTGGGAGTGACAGAGTCGTAGATGGCAAGAACTCAGATACTGCAGGCTGAGAAACTGGTGGCCTGTTATGCCCTAGCAAAATATCTTATTACATTGTTGCCTGTCCTTGGAAAGAGACAATGAACTAGCCAAGGCAGTGACATTAAAGTATGTAACACGAAAAATTAATAGTATTGATGTGGATTTACTACTTGCCACTGCATGAGACATATGAACTCTGGCTTGAGTTAGCTGGTCTGCATAAAGAGATGGAATTGTATGTATGTCACCTAAAATCTGAGTTAGCTGAGAATCCATTAATTTTGATCCTTATGGCATGGAAAACGTTAACTTCTTCATTACCCAAAGCAGAAACAGTTTAAACAGAGTGCCTTGTAGAAGTAGCTTGAACGGAAGACAAAATTTCTGTGGCCCCAAGATTTTCAAGCACCTCCTATTAAGAATTCTTTGCCAGGCAATGGAAGTCACCCTAATTACAAAGATCAGATTAAGGAAAATGCCTCGCCATATAAACCCATTGTTGTGGATAGTGAACTAGTCATTCAGGCTATTTACCTTTAGATGCACATAGTAGGATTGCACTTCTCCATTCTTTGTGAAGTTAGGTATGGCCATGTGACTTTCTTTGATCAGTGAAATGTGAGTGGAAGTGACATATGTCATTTCCTGGTAGAATCATTAAAACCATCTAATGGCTCAGTATATCCCCTTCCTCCTGCTCTGATCATCCTGGAAGTATGTGTTTAAAAGCAATTCTGCCAGCTCAGATCCCTGAGCGACTACTGTGATAAGAGTTTCCTGTCAAACCTATGTTTTTCTAAGCTGCTAAAATTTTAGGGTTGTCTGTTCCTGTCTTATACTGACTGATACAGACATTCTCAAAGGAGATTACATGATGGTGAGGGGAAAGAGAAAAAGTTCAGATGCTGGAAAGTCAAAAACCAGAGTAATTGAGCATAAAAACTATGTACAGGCATAGTCTGGCTATGGTAAATATGAAGCACAAATTGGGAGCCTACTAATTATTTTTCCAAGGAAACTACAATATAGGCCTTACAAAAATCTGCAAATGTTCCATTCCTAATACCATTCCTGGTCCCTCTAACCTGCACTAGCAGGAAACAGGATATGAGAGCTGTATTATTTCCTAAGAGACAAAATGTCTAATGCCTACCTCACATATAGTCAGCAAGGATGATATGCAATGAAGAACTCCCAAGGTGACAAAGGCCAGGAACACAAAGATCCTTGGCAGAAACCAGAATGAGGGTTTTCCACATAGGTTTACAAATCAATTATCAGAAAAAGGAGCAGCTGTTACTTTGGCCCAGTGACCTGGTGACTGCTGTGTGTGACCTTTTCTTCTTCTTAACAGAACTTCTTATGGTTGTAATCCTGTCCCTACTCCACCACTGCATATGAGTATAATGGGCAAATGCATCTTTTACCAGCTTCCAGAGCAAGACGAGCTATATTTAAATGATCCTGAAAAGGTGACATATTAATCAGAGACCTCAGACTTTGAAATAGATGGTGGCAAAATTCAAGTATAGATTATTTCTTTTGGGAAGGTGGTAAGCAGTTCCATGAGTGGGAAGAAGGGGGTATAAGGTTATTTAGGAGGTCAATGAGAAAAACTGTCAGAGAAGCCTACTTGTCGAACAATACCTGTCTTTTCTATTATAATAAAAAAAATTTAACTAAGCTGATGTGCACCTAGAATGAAGACTTATATCTTCAGCATATATTCCAGCTTTCTTTGTAGCTATAGTAAAAACTCCAGACAATGAAACATAAGTGGGATTTTCAAGCATTGATTCTGAGAATGTTCATTAAAATACAGCTGGAATATACCCTTTGCCACCTTCTTTTTTGTCCCTTTACACATCAGGATGCTTGGATACACATATGGATACCATGATCTTGAAAGAGACCAAAGAAAGAAACCAAAGCCTAGAGATGGTGCTGTGGTGACCTAAGGAGACTAGTCTCTGACTATCGTGGAACAGAGCCATCATATTGTGACTGGACCACTTACCTCCAGATTTCCTCATTGTGAGAGAGGTAGATCAACTGTTCTCTTGTGTAAGCTAATATTCATTAGGGTTTTCTGCCTGTCATTGTTGAACCTAATCCTTTTCTAACATTGAATGGCATTATGACTATAAAAGTGACTGCATGTGTTGACTATATAATGAAAAAAAAAAATGTGTTATAAGTTGTATGTCTCAGACTTATGTTCTTTAAATAAAACTGTCTCTAACATGTATATTCAAATTTCTAACAAATCCTGAATCCTCACCTGTTTGACTTTACACCCCCCACCCCCACCTTAAACACACAAATGCCTCAAACTCTTTCAAAAGAGTTCAAGAAGTCCTAGGGTTGGGAAAATCTCTCATGAGCTCAGGACCAAGTCTGTTATTGCTCTATCCATGTAATCTCATCCATTAAGAGGCCCAATAACTGTGTCTACTCTCAGAATCCTCTTTTCTGAGTAGGTTCTGCTGAATATATCTATCCTATAGCCTCTTTACCTCTCATTAACCTTACCTCTGTCTCATGGTGACTCAGAAACAGTCCATTGTTTCAGAGTGTGTTGCAACATTTCAGATTGACTCCGGTGTCAAAGAAATTTCACTGGATTGGTTCAACAGGTAAGAAGACTTTATTTAAGACTACTGCAATGGGAGTCAACACTGTTGCAATTGGGGATAATAATTAAATTCCACTCTGTTGAAACAAAAGACAAGAGGGTTTTTAAGTGCCAAGGTGAGCTAGTCAAAAATTACTGGAGGGCATTAGTGGGAGGTGGATCAACGTGATTAGGCCATCGGTGTTAGCTAACTGGCACTTATCTAAATCAGGCTCCTGCTCTCCCAAAGAGGCTGGAAGATGAGGCTACTATCTTTCTTGATGAATTACCTTTCAAAGGGATGGTTCCTGAGTCCGTAAGACCCCTGTAAAACTGGCAAGAGGCTCAGTGAAAATGTATTATCTCAAAGAGTCAGAGAAAAAATTTACAACCTCAAGTTTTCTAAAGTAAATGCTCTGAGAAAAGGTAGTTCAGGGGCCTAGAGTCAGAAAGGAACATTCCCCTCAACTTAGATGGGTTAAGTCCCCTCAGTCACTACATTGGTTAGAAGAGTGTACTTCTACTGAAAACTGGCAATGGATTTTGTCAAGGATATGAAAGTTAAGTGAACTGAGGTGGCCACAGTTAAGTGAACTGAGAAACAGAGTTGCATACTGTACTCAAGTTATGCTTGGCCCCCTCAGATCCCTTCCTGGGGTCAGAGGTGGTGGGTGGCAGAGAAGACAAATGGCATAGCTAATGGCGACACTGCTCCTACAAGTTAAGATCTTATAAAATCAAAGAAGATTAACTCTGCTATGCTACAACAGTTTTTTGTTGTTGTTTTTTCTCTAAGTAGCAGCTAAATTGTTATTCAAGTTTTTACACATGCAACTTATGAGACAGAAAAAACCATAGGCAGTCAGGGACATGGCTATGGTGGAGGGGATTAAGGTGGAGACCATAACAAAGCAAGAGGAAATAACTTTAACAGCTCACAAAGCCATTCAAGCTGCAGAGCCCGCCAAAACTATCAGCTCAGGTGTAGGGAGTGAAGGGCCAATCAGCTTGTAGTCAACAATTTCAAACTGCAGAGAACATGTGCAATCTGAAGAGATAAGGTAATAGTCGCTTGTCAATCACTGGTGTCAATCAAGTGGTCCCATACCTGGAGAGGAAGAGCCCATTCCAGATGAAACCCCCAGGCTCCTTCAAGCCACGCCTTTTTTTGAGCCTTGCCTTTGCTCCAAACCCTTTGGAGTATACTTTCTCTTCTAATAATGGCCTTGGACCACTGCTTTCTGCTGGGGCCTACTTTTTTGGAGTGTACTTTTTCTTCTAATAAACTGCTTTTCCACTACTTTATGTCGGTTCAATTCTTTGCTGGAGACGACAAGGACGTGGACATCACGCCTAGATGAGCCCAGTCTCTGATAACACTTGCACCTCCATAAAAAATACTTACAGACATAAGCTCTGAAGCCAAATACAGTATTCACGATACCACACTCTGCACCCCAGGAAGGAATGACACAGTCAGGACCCAGGCATCTCAGAATGGCATTTCTGACTCCAGGTTTCAATCATAGGAGTAATGTCTTTCCAGACATGTCCTCGCATCTTACCCTTTGTTCTTTTGGCATCTCACCAAAATAAATAATTTTCCTTTTAACTCTAGTAGAACAAAGCAAAACACTACTTCCAACACTACATAACCCATGTAAACAAATACTTGGAGGTAGGAGGGGCACTCCCTCCTGTGCTCCCAGCCCCTAAATACAATCCAGCTAAAATATGCTAAGAATTACAAGATTTCTCTGGCTTACACACAAGCATTTATTTGTTGATCCTGCCTTTAGCTAGAATTTTGTTGATTTAGTCTGAACTTAATTCTAGGACATGGGTTTGGTTCAGGTCAGCTCCACTGATCTCTGCCATGCTCCTTGGGCAAAGGCCAACCAAGGCATATCTTCAGAAAAGCAGTAAAACAAGGGGACAAACCCAAACACACAAGCCAAGCCTCAATTCGATTCCCATTTGCTAACATCCCATCAAATAAGTCACACAGCCAAGGCCAACATTAACTACATACTCTTTCCATAGGTCAGGCAAAGGGAATGAATATTTCTGAACAATAAAATAATCCAATTTACAGAAGCCAAGGACCTTGGTTGTAACTCTATTTTCTTCAAAAAGATTAAGTAAGATTCATTAAAAGCTTTCCTGAGGCCCCTATGATTCCAGATACTGACTTCCAATATTTTCTTCTCTCATCCCACTCCATGTACATGGAAAAGTCACCTGATCCAAAGGAAAGTGAGACTGTTGAGGGTTTAGAGATTTGCTCTAAACCAGGGGTGTCCAAATTTTTTTCAACGTTTTTCACCAAGGGCCATATGAGGTAAAATACACAAACAGCTGGGCCACTCACTGGAGGTGAAGTACTCATATTGCCTCACCTGGTTTATTTAAGTAAACTAAATATATTTTTGGAATTTGCTACGGGTCAATTAACAATGGATTGTGGCGGCAGTTGGCCCGTGGGCCGCAGTTTAGACACCCCTGCTCTAAACCCATCATTAAATTTCGAATTTCTTCTCTTTAGAGAAGAGGGAAGCCTGGCCAGGGGGCGTTGTTTATGCCTGTCATGCCAGAGGGCTGGAAGTCATGGAGAGACAACACTGAAGATAATGCAAGAAGAATTAACCACCCACCACTCCCCTGACACTGGCCAATAGTCCAGATTAGATTAACATTCTTCATTGCTGCTGCTTAGACTTTTCTCACAAATGCTAATGAATTAACTTCAGAAGGCAGGGAGGCAATTGTTAACATTGTGTAGATAAACCCCTTTATTTAAGGACTCAGCAAACAAACTAGATCTTCAGATTCACAGACTCAATACTTGATGAATTGAAAGCAAATTGCTTGGCTACTGGTTTTCCAGCCTGCTGTTTTCCACAAATCTCCCCTGTCACCTCATTTATTTGCTGTGAGAATTCTGGCAAATGTGATCTCTCTCCTGTTCATTTTACTGATGCTCTTTGAAGTGATGTCCCAGCTGTGTTTCTGTGCCTTCTCTTTCCGTTAGCTCAAATCCAACTGTTTATTTCTTAAAGGCCAAAACTTCCACAGAAAGCTAAGCAACCATTACTGAGCATCTAGAGACTTGCATGTTTCTATGCTGTAAAATTTGGGGGAGGGAGTTGAATACAAGCTGAAGGACTTTCAATTCAAAAAGTCCTATTCAGTTAAAACTTCTTTGTTATGTTTCCTTTTGGACAATAAGCAGTAATGCTGAGCCAGACTCAGTCTAATTGCAGTGCAATCATTAGTTACACGAATTCAAACTACCCAAAACTCAATTAATTGCAATTTAGGCTAAACTTATATATACCAAGTGGCAAGATCAGAAACTTATACGTATTTTTTTTTCTTCAGAAAGTCAAAATCCAGTTGGAGGCTTAAAGTCAGAACAGATGATACCATATCCTAGTCAGCTTCTGAGATCTGTTCCTATAAGCAGGAGCTTAAACGATTCAGCGCCACACAATTGTTGCTGTACAAATGCATTTCCAATAGTATATACTGACAGTATTTTTTTTTTTCAAATATCCTGAAGTGGGATATGTTTTCAACAATGATTTCTTTCAGTTACTATATATACACTTATTAGTGACTTTCGCGCAGGTTCATTGATGGGGCGTCTGCCCTTCATAATGTTAAAGGATTTCCACTTCCTCACTGATGATCTTTACTGTTTATTTCTACCACCATTTCATTCAAAGTGTTGGCAGCTCTCCAACCAACATAAAATATTCAACATCAAGCATGACGCTGTTCCTGAAAAACTTTTATGCCACCTCAGCACTATATAGCCCACAAGCCTTTCTCAGCCCTTATGAGTCAGACCTGTTTGTGAGATCATCAGGTAACAGCTGAAAGAGAACCTACAGTGGAGTAAACCCGGGTAGTGCACGGACATTGAATCAAATATGGAAACGCACAACATTTACATGTAGCGGCTCCTGCTCTCCTGGCTCATACGCTTTGAAAAATATATATGTTACAATTAGACTATTTAATATCAACATGAGAAATATACAGGTATATACACAAGTATATGTATACAACGCGTGTGTGTGTATATATGTACCTCCCATGTACTATTTCCAAATTAACACTATATCCAACAATAACTACTCTCCAGGGCAATGTAATGGAGGTATAAACACCAAACTCCATCTGTTCTCCTAAACAGTGCAATTCATCATAAATGTAAGTGCCTCCTACCCCCCGACCAGTGCATCACCTCGGTTCCATGTGTCCCACGTATTGCTGCAGCCACTGCCCAAGGGTCAGTTTCATGAAGCCTTCGACCAGCTTCATGTAAGAAGTCTGGAGGTACTTCCCACCCACACGATAAAGCCCCTACTTTCTTATTTGACTCCAGGGAGTGGAAAATAGGCCAAGTACCTGGCAGACATACATGAGCAGCCCAGGGACTTAGGAAAGTCAATACCTTCGGAGTTACTTTTGACCAGTGAGGATGGAACTATTGGACAAACGCTTCCCCTTCTTGTTTCCCACATAGACAGTTTTGAAGTACATTTCATGAGACTCTTCAGGAGCCCCTGCAGAATCTGACACCAGTCACTTACAGCAGTGATCAACTCAAAAAACACATCCTTGTATTGTCTTCGCATGCTTCCCTGTTACGTCTTCTCGCTCCTGTTCCCTAAAATGACTTCCTAAATAAACTACCTGCATAGAAGCCTTTCTCTCAGGCTCTGCTCTCAGGAGAACGTAGGCTCAGAAATAAGCCTTTTGTAAGGAAGCCAAATGTTGAAGAAAGACCTTATGATATTCACCGTACTGTACTAGGCAGCAATATTGTCTAGGAAGCAATATATTTAGGGTGGTTTTCAAATATGAAGAGATAAAACAAAACCAGTATTTTTCAAGTCTCTTGTTAAGGTAATTCAATTGGATTATTTTCATTAAAATAATTTTACAAGAGATATTCTGTAGCAATTTGGTAATATTTTATTTGGGATCAAAATTTTTCTAGAAAAGTGGATTTTTAATGCCATGCAGAATGTTAAGAGGACTCAACTCCAGCATCCATTCACCGCTTTTCCTTTCTGACTGAATCCAATGTGGACATTTGGACAGATGTTGTGCTCAGCTACAGGACTACAAGTTTGTCTTCCATGCAGCTAAGCGAGGCTGTGCAGGTAAGTTCCCGCCAATGAGATGACAGTGAAGAGCATAGGGCTTCCAGGAGACGGTTTAAAAGGGAAGGGAATAGAGGCTCCTTAGAATTCTTTGCCTTTCCTTGTTGCTTGCCTGGGAAATGGCTGTGATGTCTGGATATCCAGCAGCAGTTTGAACTATGAAGTGACTTTGAGAAAGGAAACTAAGAGTAGGACATGTGGGAGGAGAAGTTGGAAGAACTTTGAGTCCCTGATAACTATGGAATTGACATTCCAGCTCTGAGGTGCACATCCTTTGGGCTTCTGTTATATAAAAAGATAGAAAACTATCTCCTCAAGTAGCCATTATTTGGGGTCTGTCTGTCACATGTCGCTAAAAATAATCCTAACTTACAAAACTCCACATGTAGACATTACAGGCAAGTGTTCATTAGGGCAGTGGTCCTCACTAAGGGTGACCTGTTCCCAAGAGCATTTGGAAACGTCTGAACACATGTTGGGCTGCCACAACTTGAGACTGTTTCTACTGGCACCTATAGGTAGAGGCCAGAGATGCTGCTAATCATCTAACAGAATAGTTCTCACAACAATTATTTGGCCTAAATTGTGAATAGTGCTAAAGCTGAAAAATCCTGCATTAATTAAACCCCCTCTTCTCTGATTAATTTGATTCGTCTATAAAAGAAGTTGCCTAAGTAGTCTTGAAATAAACCCATTTTGCTGTTGTTGTTCATTTCCTCTATTTTTAGTCTGACTGGTGTCACGTTTTTCTTCTCAGGGTGGTAGGGTTTAAGGTTTCCAATGCCTGAAAGAATATTCTTCAGACTTTTTTTTTTTTTCTTCTTTAACTTTAGAGAGATCTCAGTGAAAAACAACAGAGCAAAGTGAAAATCCGATTTTAGGGCAACTTGATGAAATACTAGATATAACCCAGTTCCACCCACTTTATTATTTTCTTTCAATAGCTGAAGACATTCGCCACTGTGGGAGGTGATGCAACATATATTCAATTATTTTCCCTGTACTTCATTAAGACTTAAAACCATTTTCTTATTGCTCTATTAAAAAAAAGGTGATCATAAAACATTTAGAAATTATGATTGAACAAACAGAAGAAAATTACAACCATTCATAATCCCAACAGGCCCAGAAAAACTATTAACTTTGCAATGTATAAGCTTCCAGATCTTTTTTCTATGCACACATATTACTCCATGAGACTATAGCTACCTATTCTTTATAACCAGCGCTTTTATCCACACTTAGAAACACATCACACTTTCATATCAACAATTATCCATCTATTTTTCAAAAACACAGAGCCACTCACCCCTTTGAAAAGGGAACAACGACTTGTCACATTTCTAAATGACAGTTACACACAGATTCGCTCTGTTTTGAGGATGCTTTCCTAAAACCATGGGGTGTTTTTTTCACACATTAAACAAGGTCATTGTTCTTACATTGTTTGTAGCATCTTCTATTGCCTTGGAAGTTATACAATCTATGAATAGTTCTCTCTCAACACACACTCTCAATGGAAAATAATTATTGTGCATAGGCATGAAAATAAATCCTGTAGGGTAGAAGGACAACCCCTCTCTACCCTCATGGAGAAGACAGTTTTTTTGTTTTGTTTTGTTTTGTTTTGTGGGTTTGTTTGTTTGTTTTTTGACACTTTAGCTGGAAGTGCTAAAGTGCTCAAACCCTGTACCTTCCCAACAAAGGCCTGTTTTCAGCACTTGCCCTTGGTCAGTTCCAGAGAGATAACCTCTGAGCCCCTAGAGTATTCTGCCTGATAAGAATGTTTCCTATGCCTTTGTTATGCTTTGC
Source organism: Rhinolophus sinicus (assembly GCF_036562045.2). Taxonomy (NCBI): domain Eukaryota; kingdom Metazoa; phylum Chordata; class Mammalia; order Chiroptera; family Rhinolophidae; genus Rhinolophus; species Rhinolophus sinicus. Next base: position 17,983,745 of record NC_133753.1, read on the forward strand.
GCCACTCTGTACCAGTGTGACCAGTTAAGTTTATCCTAGCAATATTCTTTCAATACGGTGAAAGCCATATTTTTGTTCTGAGGGCTGGGCTGGAGTCTGGGTAGCTGAGATAAACATGTAGTGCCCATACGCCTGATGTGGCAGACCCCCTATACAACCCATGGACAACACTCAGGTGAGTGTCCCTTCACACATGATTACTGGGAGAACTAGGTGCATTTCTATGCAGCTCCATTGAGAGGAGACATCTGGAAGCTTAGGCCTGCTTTCTCCTGACTTTGCCATTCATCTTTGCTGACTTTAGTCTGGGTCCATTTGCTGTAATGATCCAGAACCCTAAGAATAGCAGCTTCCAAGTCCGGTGAGTACGAGGGTGGTCTTGACAACCCCCATCACTCCTCCATTTACACATTCTTCTCAATATTCGATATTTTCCACTGAACCAGCTATACCATCAGCCGGATTCCCTCATTTGTGAAGTAAATAAAATCCTTAACAGGCATTCATTTAAAATCTATAAATTATAGTTTTACCTTTTTATAAAATGCATCTGTTAGTAACAGCAAAGTTTCTTTAAATGAATATTGGTAGCTTCTCCTCGGTAGAAAAATGCAAGTGAATATCCCTCTTCCTTACAACTCACTACTGGTATGTTAAAACAAAGCCAATCTAAGACTAAATTCCTCCATGCACCATACAAGCCCTTAGTAGCAAGTGGAAATAAGGGAGAGTTATTTCACATGTCCAGTAGCTATACCCTCCTGGCTAGCAGGCTCTTAAGAGACTCTCAGGAGGCAGACTGAGACCCTGGTGGCTGACCTAGCCAGTATTTAGTAAGCTAGGGTGACATATTTCTCCACAAACGGTCACAGGAACCCCAAAGCTGCACTGATGTTATGCCACTGTCAAGTTTGCTAAATTCTTATACTTCATTTACGCAATCCCCTATCACCATAGGGGATATACAAACATCCTAAGTAATAACTATCCCTGTTTCACACCTTTATTTCTCCATGGAAAATTATTTCTAACACCCTATATGCTAATAACATACAACCTCCCTTGTGCAAATTTTCATAAAAGAGTGCTAAGTTACCACCTCTGAAGGTGTTGCTTTCTGATTGGGGTGCTTTATATGATATGCCATTTTCAAACAGGTACTATAAACACCAATTTATCCTAGGTGTAAATTAGAGCTAACTTACATATACAAATAAATATCGCACTGTTAATGCCCAAGTACTTAAAACAAATTTTACACAGACAATAAAATAGCAGTGTTAGAGAGAACAAAGAAACATCATCTTTCTTTCTTTTCATCTTCCCTTAGGTATGCTTTGTTCTCCTTTTCTATTTCTTAAATAATAGCTAATCAAAAATCTCTTCACTATCTATATAAATAGAATTGTGGTAAGTAATTGAGTGATTTAAAGATGATTCAGTCTTATTCTTTCAAAACAGCATAGAAAGAAAGTCAACTTGAACCAAATTTACTACAATTTTCACAATAACATTGAAAAGTTGGCATGATTATCACCACTGTATAGGAGACAAAACTGAGTTCAGAAAGATAACACACCTTGTTACACAAGGTGGTGAAACCAAGATTGTAACCATAACAAATGCATCTATAACCCATGCTCTTTCCCCTAGCGCACAGTAAGATACCCACCACCACCTTTTTCCCCAAAAAAAGTGACCTTGGATGAACACAGATACAAAAGCATCAGTTCCCAGGCATCTTCACTTTATAATGAAATGTAATCAACATTCAACAAGTGGCTTTGTATGACCACAACTCTTAAGTTGTATACATGTTTTATCTCATTTTCCCAAAAATTCCAAAAGCTTTGCCAGATTAATACAAACTTAGGAAGATTACTTGCTTGATTAGGCAGAAAGGAAATGATAAAATGAGATTTGAACTAAACTTTTACTTTCACATACTTCCTATGTCCTGCTGTCTAGTTGATAAGTCAGAAATGCAAAAGTATAAAAATGACAATATCATAATCAGATATGAGGGTGGGGTAAGGAAGATGAAACGACTGTGCTCTGGAATGATCTACATTAAATCCATAAAGAATATGAGGTTTCGTTTGGGTATTAAACAATAGTGAAGATTTATGTAAGAAAAGGAGAAAGCAAAACATTAACGAAGTCTCAGAGACATATTCAGAAACTAATGAATTAATTAGCATGAATGAAACTACCATTGTAAAGGAGAAATATGTGCAAATTCAAATGGAAAATATGTGTTCATTCAACTGTCGGGATGGTTTTCTCCTACGGGCACAACTAGGAGCTCCATCCCCCTCCTCCTCCCATATCTTATTATCTGAGCTGTCTCCGGCGGGCACCATAGTTGGAGGCCTCCCTGTCAAAACAATGTTGAGCACTCATAGCTGCTAGGGACGGACCTCCCCAGCACCCCAGCCAGATTTCCCCCCAACCCGGAGACCTAACCCTATAAAACAAAGTGCCCGACCCCAGTAAGTGTTCAGTTTTTTGGGAACAATCCTGCTGAGCCATCCGGCATAATAAAGCTGTGTTCTCCCTGATCTCTGCATGCAACTTGAGTCTCTCGGTCCTCACCGCTTTTCCACAACACAACAAATAATAATTGAGTAGCACCCATTGTTCTAGATACTAGACATACAACAATGAATAAAATAGACAAAAATACCAACCTCCTCAATGTACTTACCATGTAGAAACACCAATGCATATAAATAAGGCAGGACAGACTAACTCAATAAATGTGCAGAGACATGTGACTGCCAATATGTGGTACATATTACCTCACATGGTACATAAAATACATTTTAGGCAGATTGATCAAATTCATGAAATTTTTACACTAACGTGAAAGCCCAAGAGAAACTCAGGGTTTTGGGGGTTTTTTTAGCTTTTAATTTTATAAAATTGATTATCAATTGTTAAAACCTCAAATTAATGCTTCAAAATAATCTTATTTATGTACTTTAAAAAGTCAACCTCAGAAGCACTCAAAAACACAATGCACATAAATTGACAAACAGGCCCCATGTGAAATATTTCTAAAACTCTTGTATGTCAATTTACAAAAGACAAGCACTCTGATAGAGGAATGAACAATAGGTGAGTAAAGATAATACCCAGAGGAAGGAACATGCATGTCCAATAAATATGTGAGAAGATATTTACCTTCACTAGCATATTAATTTTCTGTGGCTGTTTTTACAAAGTACCACAAACTTAGTGTCTTAAAATAAAACATAGTTCTTACCTTGAAGGTCAGTAGAAGGAAGTCTGACAGAGATCTCACTGGGCCATGATCAAGGTGGCAGCAAGGTACAGTACCTGCTGAAAGCTCTCCTTACCTTTTCCAGCTTTTAGAAGCCACCTGCTTCCTTGCCTGGCCTTTCACCGTCTTCAAAGCCAGCATTCCAGAGGACAAGGCATCCTCATGCTGCCACCTCTCTAGTTCTCTTCTGTCTCCTTCCACTGTTAGAAAAACACTTGTGATTAAAATTGAATTCATCTGGATAATCCAGGCTACTCTTATCTCAATGTCAGCTGATAACAACAGTAACTTTACCTACAAAATTCATTCCTCTTTGCTACACAATTTAACATACTCACAGGTTCTAGTAATTAGGAGGTGGACATCTGGGGGGGGGGGGGGCGGTGACCATGTTCTGCGTACCCAGTTAGTAATTGTGGGAATTGGATTAAAACCAGTCTCAACGACTCTCATGAAACCACCAAAAGGAGTGAAAATTGGTTTAAACACTTTGAGTTTTGTCTTGTAATTTGAAAATATAATACGATCATATTTTTAGATAGAAAAATTAAAGCAGGTACAAGGTGTCTATTATGGCCATTTTTTTGAATACCCAAAAATTATAAAACAAGCTAATTCCAACAAAAGAATGGGTAAATTGTGATGTATTCACAATTTGCTTATAGCATATTATTATGCAACAATTAAAAGGCATAAAACAGATCTACATGTACCTATCAAGATGGACACATGTTAAATCAGTATACATCAGTAACACATGCAGAAAGTTACATGATTTATATGATGGTTTAAAGACACAAGCACATACATCTGTATAGCTTATAATATGTGGGCCCTCTAACGAAAACAATACAAAAATACAAGTGAAAACAGATAGCTTAGGTATACAAACGAATATTTATTAAGATTGAAAAAAGAGATCACTACTAATTATCAAAGTCACTTTTTTCCTGACATCCCCATAGGCAATTTATCAGAAATGCTTCCTATTTGCAACCTTCTTCCCTTCCTCACAGATCACTCTCCAAAGCTTTTGGAGAGCCAAGTTTTCAGGGAGGGGACTCTGGCACTTTGCTTCAAGAAAACTCCACCTCCACACTTACATATGATGTAAAAGCATAAACACATGACTTTCTGCTGAAGCTATAACATTTTCTTCCTTTAAAGCAAATGCTTTAGTTTCATTTAATCATGAATGGGTGACTAAGTAAACAAACAAACAGAGTATGCAAACAACCAAATCACAAGCTTCCCGCATTACAGACCTGGCATCTTAAACTCAACAGTTTTACCCCCTATTCACTATCTTTCCAATGAAGCCAGCAGCTTGAGTGTTCTTTCTTTGCTGACCCTGCTTTCTCCTGAGCACATGGACCACTGTCTGAGATTCCTCACTGCTCTCCCTGCCTTCATCCTTCTGGATAAAATCGCCCCGATGTTCTTTCAGAGCATAGATCATAGAGGATCACTTCTGTTTGTCCAACATCCCAATGGTTTCACATTTCACTTGGAATAAACTCCAAAGATTTTTTACAGTGACTTTGTAGCTGCTCCAAGTGTTCACTCTTCAAGTTTTTGGTTCTTGAAGCTTCCCCTAAACAGCTGTGTGATTTGTGCCTTCACGTACTTGGGCCTCACATAAAATCAATTAGGAGAGAAGCAGCTCCAGACCAAAACACTTTATTCGAAACACCTCTGCACTAACCTCATCTCTCAGCCCCCTTCCTCTTGTTTGTTTTTGTTATTTATCAGCACCTAACTGTGGGGGCAGAGCCCCAAAAAGCAGTTTCCAGGCTCTCAGCCTCACATAAAAAGGTGCTGGCTCAGGTAGTAAATGGCCATCAACTGTGATCAGATGGCCATCAGCTGTGGCTAGTTGGCCGTCAGCTGTAAGCAGTGAGCCATTGGCCACTAATATAACTGCTGTGGCTACACTAGCAGAAAATGGGGGCTAGCAGAAGATGGTGTCTGAGCTAGCAAGAGTGGATTGCAGAGAGGCAGATGCCGCCAGAGAGAATATAGTGATATGACTCCCCTATCTATGGCTCCATGGGTGTTCCTTTATGGCCTCACCATGTCCTGCGTTCTTATGAGGGGAGCGGGAGCTGAGATCCCGCAGGCCGCCCCGCGCAACAAATGGCGCAGCGAGCAGGGTCTCCCGCACGACACTAACACGTATCTAGTACATATTTAGTTGTTGATTATCTGTCTCTCCCACTGTCGTGCAGGGCGTCCGGCAGGGTCTCTGCTCCCACTCCCCACTTAAGAACACAGGACATGGTGAGGCCAAAAAGGAACACCCACGGAGCCATACGTAGGGGAGTCATACCATCATATTCTCGCTGGTGGCTGGGTTAGGAGCCACACAATTCTCAACCCTCATTGCGCTGCTTGCAGGCTCAGCCACCATCTTCTTGCTAGGCCCCAACTTGCTGCTAGCATTGCCATGGCAGTTATATTAGGGGCCAATGGCTCACTGGTTACAGCTGACGGCCAACTAGCCACAGCTGATGGCCATGCAATCACAATTGATGGCCATTTACTACCTGAGCCAGCACCTGTCTATGTGAGGCCGAGAGCCTGGAAACTGCTTTTTGGGGTTCTGTCCCCACACCCACAACAATATAAGCTACCAAAGAGCAGAGACTGCTCATTCACAGAAGTAGCTGGTACACATAAAGAACATTCTTTAAATATTGGTTGCACGTGAACCTATTGAGTGAATGAGTAAATAATCCAAGCTGGTGTATTTTGAGATTGTTAAAAGACAGGGGCTCCGAGGAAAGAGAGTGTTTCCAGATGTGTAAGGAGAGCAAAAGGGGAAAGGAGAGCTGCAGATAATGTGATTTACCTGTAAGGGACAGATGAAGACAAATAGAAGATCACTGAGTAAACGCAGCAAGAAACATACTTGAAAGACAAGATGACAAGGAAATGACAGTGGCTTGGTTTCTCTGGGGTGTCAAGTTTGTATGAAGAAACAAGTCTTAAAATGCTTTTGAAGTAGGCTAAAAACAAATCATGCAGCATCTTAACTGCCAAAGTAGAAATATATATATATATCTGTCAAATGTTGGTGTTGAAAATATCGTAAAAAGACAATCACATAATCAGAGATAGGTATCAGAAGAATTAATTACAGTTGTGTGAAAGATGAATTAAATAGTGAAGGCATGAGAATCAGAGAATAGGTTGGGAAGTCATTTAAGGCAAGAAGTCAGAAGGGCTTGAAACATCTGTAATATTGCAGAGAGACTCAGCAGAGGTAGAATATACACAATTAGTCATGATGACCTTGGTTGCATGTTAAAATGACCTTGGAAGCTTTTTAACAACCCCAAGCCTGGACCATACCCTAGGTCAATTAAACTAGAGCATCTGATATAGGATCCAGGTATTAGGATTTTTTAAAACTTCCCGGTTGGTTTTAATATGCAACCAGTGTTGAGAACCACAACTAATAATCAGAAGAATTAAATCAGTGATTCTCAAAGTGCTGGTTTCCTCAGCATTAACTGGGTATTAGCTAGACTCTTGCTATAATGCAGGGTCTCAGCTCCCACTCCCCGCACAAGAATGAAGGATATGGTGAAGCCAGAAAGGAAAAACAGCGGAGCCATAGATAGGGGAGTCATACCTCTATATTCTCAATGGCAGCTGGTCGAGACATAAAAGCAAACATCAGCCAGTACCCCGATGAGGGGTCTTCCTGCATCCCAGTCTTGCTGGCAGCCAGGCAAGACACAGGAAGTAGGAGCAACACAATCCACAATCCACTTACTAGCCACAATTCGCTCTTGCTAGTGTAGCCATGGCAGTTATATTTGTGGCTAATGGCTAACTGGTTACAGCTGATGGTCATCTGATCACAGCTGATGACCATCTACTACCCCAGCCAGCACCTTCCACTTGAGGACAAGAGCCTGGAAACTGCTCTCTGGGACTCCATCCCTACAAATGCAAATAAAATTCTAATTTGTTAGAATTAGAACCGACCTAGAACTCCTGAATTAGAAAATTCAGGGGTGGGGCCCAGCTGTCTGTTTCTTAAGAAGCCCTCCAAGTTATTTTGATGCACATTGTGGGGACAGAGTCCCAGAAAGCAGTTTCCAGGCTCTTGGTCTCACGTGGAAAGGTGCTGGCTTGTGGTTAATTGACCATCAGCTGTAACCAGTGAGCCAATTAGCCACTGATATAACTGCCGCGGCTGCACTGGAGACTCGAGTCCAGTTGAGAGTGAGTGGGTCGGTTGGCAGGCAGAAAAGCAGACAGCAAGTTGCAGGTTGTGTGACTCCAGCCTCCGGTGAGACTATAGTGGTATGACTCCCCTATCTATGGCTCCGTGGGTGTTCCTTTTTGGCCTCACCATGTCCTGCGTTCTTATGTGGGGAGCGGGAGCTGAGACCCCGCAGGCCGCCTTGCACAACACACACTGAACTTTGAGAACTACCAGTCTGTGGTTGCCAGATTTAGCAAATAAAACTACAGTATGACCCTGGGGATATACTTATGTTAAAATATCATTGTTACTTATCTAAGGTTCAAATGTAATTGAGCATCTGTTTTTATCTGTCAATCCTAAATTAAAGGGCTAGAATGGCATTACAGTAAAGCTGATTTTTCTAAGCTTAAATGCTTAGAAAACAAATGGTATCTGTTATACAGGGACATCATGAGGGGTTTCTGGTCCCACTTCCCACATAAGAAGGCAAGACATGGTAAGGCCAAAAAGGAACACCCACGGAGCCCTCGATAGGGGAGTCATACCACTATAGTCTCACTGGGTTGGAGACACAGGAAGCAGGAGCCACACTATCCGCAACCTGCCATCTGCTTTTCTGCAATCCATAACCTGCACTCCACCGCTTGCTAGCTCAGCCACCATCTTCTTGCTAGCCCCCATTTTCTGCTAGTGTAGCCACAGCAGTTATATTAGTGGACAATGGCTCACTGGTTATATAGCCATCCAATCACAGTTGATGTCCATTTACTACCTGAGCCAGCACCTTCCACATGAGGCCGAGAGCCTGGAACTGCTCTGTCCCCACACTCCACCCCTACAGGGTCTCGCCTCACAATCTATGCGACAAGTGTCTTCCATGAGGGGCCCTGTGCGAGGAACCTGGAGGTGAATGCAATATCCTGGACACAGCCAGGCTCTCTGGACACAGCCAGGGCTTCTCAGGGCACCACCAGTCCTTCTGGGCACAGCCAGACTTCCTGGGCTTCTTAGGGTACCACCAGTCTCCCCAGATACAGACAGGGTTTCTCAGGGAAACACCAGTCATTCAGGGTACAGTCAGACTTCCTGGGCTTCTTAGGGTACTACCAGTGTCCCTGGGCACAGCCATGGCTCTCAGGGCACCACCACGCTCTCTGGGCACAGCCAGACCTCCTGGACTCAGCCAGGGCTCCCAAGGCACTGCCACTCTCTCTGGGCACAACCAGACTTCCTGGACTTAGCCAGGGCTTCTGAGGGTACCATGCTGGAACAACAGTGACTCACAGTCAAGATGCTTACATATTCTTGATGGCGGCCAGTTGGGACACAAAAGCAAACATCCGCCAGTTCCACTACATGGTGGCATGTTCCCAAGCAAATAGTCAAGTGGTCCATTAAATTAGGGATGGAAGGCAATTCCCCATAGTCCATAGTCATTTGCCAGGGCTGTCCTGGTGGTGAGGGACGACCTTGACCTCACCCTCATCTCCCACGGAGGACTCAGCAAGCATTTCCTCCTGGGACTACAAGTCCTGCATCCGGGCTGCCTCAGCAAGCACTTCCCAGCCCACAGGGCTGCAATGACCTTCGCTTTCTCTGGCCTATGCTGGTTAGGGAACCGTCTACGTCTTCCCACACCTCCACGGGGGGCCAGCTCTCCGGCAGCTGCTCCTCCTGGTCTTCCTGAGACTGAGTATTCATATGCACAAACTGCTCTACCTCCCTTCAGATAGCTTTGGCCAGCACCTTATCCTGCATGCTGCGCCATGTGTCATGCGAGGTGGCATGCATGGTCTCTGGTCCTGCTCCCCACATAAGAATTCAGGACATGGTGAGGCCAAAAAAGTAACACCCACGGAGCCATAGGTAGGGGAGTCATACCACTATAGCCTTGCTGGCAGCTGGGTTGGAGACACAGGAGGCAGGAGCCACACGATCCGCAACCTGCCGTCCACTTTTCTGCAAACTGCAACCTGCACTCTACCGCTTGCTAGCTCAGCCACCATCTTCTTGCTACCCCCCTCTATTTTCTGCTAGCGTAGCCACAGCACTTATATCAGTGGCCAATGGCTCACTTATTACAGTTGATGGCCATCCAATCACAGTTGACGACCATTTACTACCTGAGCCAGCACCTTTCCATGTGAGGCCGAGAGCCTGGAAACTGCACTCCTGGCTCTGTCCCCACAGTATCATCGACTAATAAAAAGAGGAGAGTTAATAGAAAGAGTTGGCTTTATTGAGAAGATTATGAATATAATGGTAAATACCTTGGGATTAAGTTGTCTGGAGAGATCCAGGTGAAGGTGTCACATAAACCATATTAGGAATAGGCAGATATAAGAAATTATCAAAGGTAAAGATGTCAAACCTTGAACTTGACAAGGTGCATGTCTATTTTAATGAGAGAAGAGAGATTAGCAAACCAATGAGATGAGGAAAATATGTTCTTCTTAATGTATTTACCACCAATTTTTTGTGATCATTATATTGCAAAATATTAATTAATTGTTCAATATATGTAAAAGGTGCAAGTAAGCTCTTTGAAGGTAGGGACCATTGACATTATACTTCTTAAAAAATGTAATTACCATAAATCCTAGCATGTTAATTAACTTTCAATTAACCTTTTTCAAGTGAGTGACTGACTGGATTATGAGTTTGGGATGAAACGATAAAGAAAGCTATTTCTGTCATTAAGATATATTAATAGTTTGGAATGAAAACATACCTATCCCAGCAGCATGCACTAACAGTGTTAGGCTCAAAGATGAAGCAACACAGCAGCGAGTCACTTTTATTTTTTTTAAATAATACTGGGGAGAAGGAAGAGTAATGGTATGCTTTCTATTTAATACAGCATGAGGTAACTAAAATAGCTTGACAGTGACTCAAGATATTAAATTGGAGACCTGGTCTTAAAGGACATGAAAAAAATTATAAAACTGCCAAGCTGGAAAAACAATGTTTAATAAACTAAGATAGCTAGCTAGCTAGCTAGCTAGCTAGCTAGCTAGCTAGCTAGCTAGATAGATAGATAGATATAGATATAGATATAAAATCTTAGTCCTTTATTCCCAGAATATCCTTATTTTCTTTCTTTTTCCCCTTCTTCCACTTCCCCGCTCCTCTCCCCCACCCCACTCTGGTTTAAGCGGTTGTTTCTCAGTCTAGTTGTGTAGAACACAGCTCCCTGACCCATGCTGGTATTATGCTCCAGGGAGAACTGTTGTTCACAATCTTAGCTGTAGAGGGCGCAGCTCACTGGCCTATGTGGGAACCGAACCGGTGACCTCGGCATTAAGAGCACAGAGCTCCAACCACCTGAGTCACCGGGCCAGCCCAAATATCCTTATTTTAATGGATAATAAAGATAATAAACATATTTCTTCCTACAGTAATCAATGTATTTAGTGGACTGCTTTTCACTTGAAAATGCAGACGTTGTTGAACCACAGGGAAACTCAGGACCAACTGGCCTTGTGGTAGGTTGTACCATCATTCAAAGAGAAATAGGCTGTAAAAATAGGTCTTCATCTCAGTGGAAGAATTTATTGCTCCAATAAAAGGAAAGGCCCCAAGGTTCTCCAACTCCACTTTACTGAAGAAAGAGAAAGTAAAGCTTAGGGATTTTTCTGTATTATGTGAGTAGGTCATTGTAGCAAACATGGGCAAAGATGGTGAACAGCTGAAGATATTAAAGGAAGTTCAGCCTAAAGGGGAAAATAGGGGATGGAATTTGGGTTGTTGAAATAAAAATGATCCTTATTTGGGAAGGTGCAAGCAAGAAGTAATTTGAGTCTATTGACTGTATAGGATCTTAGCTAGAAGTTTCTACTCTAGTAAATCACTTATTGAAACTGCCTCTTTGGGCAATATGTTTCCTATTGCTGCTGAAACAAATTACCACAATTAAGTGGCTTAAAAGAGCACACATTTATTATCTTACAGTCCTAGATGTGAGAACTCCAAAATGGGTCTTCCAGGCTAAATCAAAGTATTGGCCAGAGTGTGCTCCTTCTGGAGACTTTAGGGGAGAATTCATATTCTTATCTTTTCTAGTTTCTAGAGACTGCCTGCTTCCTTCCGCTCATGCCCTTTCCTCCATCTTCAAAGCCAACAACGGTCAGTATTGTCTTTCTCACATCAAATATTGAGACACTGCTGATCTTGTCTCCCTTTTCCACATATAAAGACCCTCATGACTACATTGGGCCACTTATATAATATAAATAATCTCCCCACCTCAAGAAACTGAACTTAATCACATCTGCAGTCCCTCTTGCCATGTGAGCTAATATATTCACAGGTTTCTTGGATTAGGGCATGGGCATCTCTTGGGTCCATTACTATGCCTACCACAGAGATGTCATATGTTTTTGGAATTTTATTCGAATATGTATGCTCCGCAGTGAACACATTAATAAGGGGTTCCTTATGAATGATCGTTTTAAAATGTGTCTGTGGTTGTTCTGCTTTGCGTCTCATCAGCAGAAATTAAGGTGGCCATTAGGATTTCGGCAGAAATATTTTTACTTACTCAAAGGGCAAGAGTGAAGGCACTTCATTTATTTTATAGACCTCAAGACTATTGAAAAGTCACCAAGACTAAGACCTTATTATATCTGTAAAATATATTTCACATAAAGAGATGTGCAGTGGAAGCAGTAACACTTTACTTGGTATCACTTTTTACTGTCATCACTCGTCATGAAAAAAGGCTGAAAAACATCAAAGAAGCAGAACTACAAGGAGACAAGATGAAGCCATCCATATTGTTGAAAGGAGATGGAACAATGGTGCAATCATTGAAGCATCATCCACGGAGAGAGAGTCTGAGCGCAATAATTAAACTTGGCAGGATACAGTCTATATCAGCATGTGTCCAATAGGAAACAGAGTAATAGGACTGCAGATGGTGGCTTCATTGGGAGGGTGGAAGAAAGCAGGTGGCATTGAAATAGTGGAGAGGAATTTGTGAATGGGTCACTTCAAATAAAATTCCAAGTACAGTTTTAGGTCCTCAGCATTTATTAAATTAATGGATGAAATAACTAATGATGATCATCTTTTGGTCAGTGAATATGTCCAGGCTCTTGACTTGCAGGGTGTGTTATCCAAGAACTCAGGTGAGAGTCAGGAGATGTGTTAATAAAAGGAGCACACAGAATGACAGAAGATGAGCATATGAAGGAGAAAGGTACTCAGAAGGGAGGACAACATCCATTTTGTTAATCTGGGACCTAAGAACAGAATTGGCACAAAAGAAATGCAATTACAACATGAAAATCATGCAGTTGTTAATAATACTATAAAAAGAAATAAAAGCAGGCAAATCAACTCTTCAAGAGGCAACCTGAGAGTGACAGCTCAGATCTTCACACAGAGGGCTCTGTTTTTTAAGTAGGCTCACTTAGAACACTCATTGTAGACTATTCTGCAGCATCAGAGTGGGCTGGGAAGGGTAGACCAAAGGCAGAATGAAAAATGGGACAAAACAGACACATTATCTGACATAAACCAAAAACAAAAATGTTTTTGTCGTATTTAAAAGGCCTGTGAGCAGCAGGAGACAGTGGAATAACAGAAAAAACTGTCATTGTTCTCTATTAAACTGAAAGGATTTGAACATACTTTTGTCTAAGAAACTATGTTACTACGATCATATAAATGCACTCAGTCTTCAATTCCACAAAAGGCAACTGAGGAGAAAATACATTTATCCCAATTAGAATCCAGGGACCTGAGCAATAGACCATCACCGTAACTAACAATTTACGTGTTTGCATCACAAACTTTTCGTGTTTTTCATTTTCTGTGTATTTGGTTTGTTTGATTGCTAAATTTTTATTTATGCAATAAATATTTCTATGTATTCTCATTAAACAAAAATCCAAGTAATACAAAAGTCTTTCAAACATTTCTTTCCACATATTTCCAAACCCTCCAATCTATCATCCTCCCCAAAAGTAGACATTGATAAGAATCTACAGTGTTTCCTTTCAGATAATTGCCAGCATATTTATGAATATGAAATACAGAGGTGTAAATAAATTGCATACACATTTTAAGAAAGGAAAACTGTATTAAAATTGTAATAATCAATATATACCCATAACAGAAGATGAATACAAGTCACATTTGACTTCTGCAATTATAAGAGGTGCTCAAAGTGATTACCATCAGCGTCCAGACACTTCTGATTACAGCAAACTACTGCTTGAGCAACGTTAACTGAAGGGTCCACTTGTATACATTTTTTGGCACCCCCGGTATATATGCAAATATTTAGGATGATTTTAATTGACTTATGTATACTGTTCTACTTTCATTTTATTTAACACTGTATTAAATATCTTTTCATCTCTCTCTCTCTGTCTTAAACCTTTGTATAGTATTCCACAGTACCATAATTCATTTAACTATTCCTCTATTGATAGACATTATTTATGTTTTTCTAGTATTTTGTCATTTTTCAAAAAAAGAGCTTGTCTTGAATGTCCCTTTATATGAACATATGAACACAAACATATGTATATACACACACACACACACATTTTTTTTTTCTTTGCAGAGGATATTGCTAGTAGAGTTAGGTTAAAGAGTATACACATTTTCTTTTCCTTAAAAAATGTTTCTCAAATCACTTTCCAAAATAACAGTAGTAGTTTACTTTCTGCCAAAAGAGAATGAGAGTGCCTATCCACCGAAGTCCTTATGAGCACTGAACAGCGCCAATAATTTAACTTTTTCAAATATGATGGATAAAATATGGTATATCAATTCACAATTGTACAATTACAAATGAGGTTTACTATCTTTTCAAATGTTCATTGACAATTTGGATTTTGTTTCCTGGAAAAAAATTGCTTTATCTTATACTGATTTTTTTTTTTTACTAAATTATTTGTGTTTTTTATTAATTGGGAGTTTCTTAGCCTATTCAGACTGACATAACAAAGTACTATAGATTCAATAGCTTATAAACAACAGAAATTTTTCACAGTTCTGGAAGCTAGAAGTTTGAGATCAGGGTGCCAGCCTTGTCCAGTGAAGGCCCTCTTCCAGGTCAAGGACTTTTCATTGTATCCTTCCATTGTGAAAGGAGTGAGCTAGCTTTCTGGGGCCTCTTTTATAAGGGTCTTAATCACATTCATGACAGCTTCACCCCCATGACCTAATCATCTCCCAAAAAGCCCACCTCCTAATGCCATCACCTTGGACATGAAGTTTTCTTTTTTTACATTAATTTATTTTTTAATTATAATTCACACACATTATTATATTAGTTTCAGGTGTACAACATAGTAATTCAATATTTATATACCTCACAAAGTGATCACCACAATAGGTCTAGTAACCATCTATGTTCAACACATGAATTTTGGGGAAACACAATCATTCAGACCATAGTCAAAGAACATGCAGACACTTTTTTTTAAAACAGCCCCACTACTGGATCATGATATAATTTTACTCTACTATTAGATTCATTTTGTTTAGACTTCATAAAATGTTCTTGCATCAAGTCCCTTTGTAATAAGAGCACTTGTGCTCTTTGTTTTTTGCCTTTGTGACCATTAGAACTGCATAAGGACCCAGCAACAGGTCAAAATGATCCAAGGTCACAAAGCCCTGGCTCCCATGGCAGTTATCTCATCTCCCAACAGCATCAGATGCCTCCTTTCCTGTTGGAGCAAAGACTGCGTTTTAATATGCCTTCATAACCCCCAATTTGGTGGGAGCTCCAGAAGCTGTGGCAGTCAGAACTGTCCTGGCCTTTCTCACAGAACTGCTGAGCACCCGAGCAGCTGCCAAAGAAACCACAAGTATGAAGGACTTAAAGCCCCATGGAGAGGACTTTACCTAATGAGAGGCAGAAAAGAGCTGGGAAAGACTAGGAAGATATATTAGTTGCTCTTCCTCTATGTGAAGGACTGCTCCCAGACACAGTAGTTTCATCCAGCCAGTCTACGGACACCCAGTGCAATCAACCAATCACCAGTATTATTTGGGGGAGTTTATTGATAAGTGTGGCAAGCTTAGTTGCAAGCTTAAATGTGCTTTCTTCCTTTCGCACTTCTCCTCCCTTTTTCCTTTATCCTTGCTTCCTTGGTATTATATACCCAATAAAGCATCAACACGTAAGTTTTGGCTTAGGCTCTTATGTCTAGAGAATTCAAACTGAGACACTGATTATACTACCATTATTTTTTTTAAAAAAGGAGCAGTTTTCCATTTGCTCTGGAAAAATTTGCATAAAATACAAATAACTTTCTATAGTTTAAAATCTTTGAGGGAGTGTAGTAATTAATTTCCTCAGGTTTTAAACTTCTTCTGGATCCAATTTGTTTTTCTAGAAAATTGTCCTGAGAATTTCTATAAGTCACTAGTTACCTAATAAATACATTTATTTTGATAAACCTCTGGGAAAAAGAAAAAAATAACCAGTGACTAATATTTGTCTAGTCTCCATCATAAGTCAGTATATAAGGTGAGACAAGTTAACTAATTAATCTGGGTTTCAGTTCATTCATCTGTAAAATGAAAAATTAGGACTAGAATATTTTTCTTTTCCTCCTGGCTCCAAAACCACTCACTGATGTTGTGTGATGTTGGCTTCATACTATAAAAGACGTAACACTAGAGAGCTAAGCTTTTTGTGCCAATATTTAACAATGTCTGTGGCCTGGAGAAATCTAATTCATTTTTCAGATGCTTAATTTTTTCAAAAGAAAATGTAAAATTGAAGCAGGTTTAGTGATTATCTACCAGAAGAGACACTGCTTTTCTAAGAGACACATATCAAAATCCTCGCCATTAGAGTCTGATATTCTTGATGTGGCAACACTCCCCTATCCGAATCTCTGCCATAGGGAGGCATTATGATGATTGGAAGTCTCATTGGAGATGCGTTTTTACAAAGAAAAATGTTTGGACAACATTATGTATTAATGATAATGAGGATGGAGCGGAGGAGAAAGGAAGAAGAAGAAACTATTAGTAATGATCAAAAAGTATTTATTATTAAGGTTGGCTCATGGTATTAACTTCTTTAATTCAAAAATAACTCCCCTATAATATAGATATCACATGAGATGATCTTTCTAAGAAGCCTTCAAGTTTTATAATTCTAATACACATTTCAAGAAGTATAATAGTAGGAGTAAGTTTCCAACACCAAACTGGAAACAAATAAATTATCAAATACATATATATATATATATATATATATATATATATATATATGTATATATATATATATATACACACATATATATTTATATAATGTATGTATATATAGTTATATATTATACATCATACAAATATATATAATATATATGTTCTGTATCCACATTAAAAGGAGGAAATAGGGTTAATCACATATTAAAACTTACAGCCAAGCACAGTGCAGATTGTATCTGGAGAAAAGCTTGAAAAAAAAAATCATCAAGAATCAAGAGAAAAAGACCAAAGAGATGAAAGTTACCAGAAATGTTTTTAAAATGCAAACAAAAAAACAGAAATTATACTACTAATATTAAAGTAAATTGAAAATGAAAGTATTAAAAAAAGCAAAAAACATTCTATTGTAATAAGTTGAATGCAGAAAAAAAGAAATACTAAGTAAATTTTTATGCACAACACACAAACACATACACACAAACACACACACACACACATACACACACACACAAACAGAAGCAAAACTGTTAAAAATACAAAGAGAAATTGACAAACCCATAATGGAGAGAGGTTCTTGCCTAGTAATCTGTCTTTACATATGAAGTTTTAAAAAACAAGTACATCAGTGATATGAATAATATAGCTTCAAAACAAGATCATCAAATTACTGAAAATTGAAAATCAAACTTAAAAACAGACAGAGAAACAGACATATTACATAGAAAATGTAAATGACCAGGGTATGAAATTTGAAGTATACCGTGTTACACTATAGGCTCTAAATAGGCTTTGATATTTTTAGAATGCATACCATTAGCAAAATTTCTCAACCTTGTCATAATTAACATTTTGGATGGGAGAACTGGAGGTCTCTCCCGATGCCCTGTTGGATTCTTAGCATCATCCCTAGCCTTTACCAAACAGATGCCATATCAGCCCTCTATGCTCTCATTTTTAACAACCAAAAGTCTCCAGACATTGCCTAAAGTCCCCTGGGGGGCAAAATCATCCCCAATTGAAAACCACTGCCCTTCAGCAATCCTCAATAAAATAATAAGAGGTATAGAACCCCATTAAGTTTGCAAATTCATCCTAGTAAAAGTGCTACAGACCTCATTGCTGAATATCACTGTGGTCACCTTCAAAGTACTCCCCTTGGGAAGCTATGCACCGATGCCAGAGCCTATTCCACCCTTCAAAGCAATTTTGGAATTCTTTCTGGAATGACCATCAGAGCTGTCATTGTATTACTTTTGATGTCCTGAATGTCATCAAAATGTCTTCCCTTATCTTTAGGGAAAGAAAGATGTTATTGGGACCCAGATCAGGTGAGTAGGGAGGGTGTTCCAATACAGTTATTTGTTTACAGTAAGCTGATGCATTGTCATGATGCTAGCCATGAATTGTTGGTGAACAGTTCAGGTCATCTAACTTTTTCACGCAGCCTTTTCAGCACTTCTAGATAGTAAACTTGTTTAACTGTTTGTCCAGTTGGTACAAATTCATAATGAATAATCCCTCTGATATCAAAAGTGGTTAACAACATTGTTGCAACAAGTTCACAAACTTAATTGTCAGACCGCATATGTACTAGTAGCAAAAAATATCCAACAAAGTCTGGAAAGAAGCAATAGGTGGTCAAAAAATAAAAAGAAAACTTGATAAAACATAGCAAGAAGCTGCATTTAAATTAAAACATCAATTACATTAAATATTAATAAAATAATATGCCAATTAAGTTAGAAATTCTCACAATTTCTTGATAAAAATCACAACCCAGCTGTATACTCTCTACATGAAATGCACTTGACATATAAAAACATAAATAATTCGAAAAATAAAAGAATAGAAAAATATTCCATGCAAATAGTAAGTATAGGAAAGCTGGAGTGGTTATATTAATATAAAACAAAATAGACTTCAAGACAGAGAATAACAAAATAAAGAGGAACATTTAAAATGATAAAAGGGATAATAAATTATAATAACCCTAAGTATGTATGTACCTAATAAGATAAAATTCCATGATGACAGAGACCAGGGACTTAATAGCACAAAATTGATGAACTGTAAACTCTGAAATGACCATTTGCGCCCTTAATCACTGCCATATCCTTCCACACTGCCTTGCACATGGTAAGTGGCCATAAATATATCTTACTAATTTTTAATGCATCGTGATTGATTTAGCAGTCTCCTTCAGATTTGTTTCCAATTTTAAATGGATTTGCCTGGAGTGGCTGCAGAGTTTGTGGGCTACCTTTCCTCAAAACTTTGTTGTTGATAAACAGGTCTATTCTACTACCTTTATGATATAAATATGTTTATTATTTTGGTTATGGATCCTATACTGCTTACTTGACTGCATATTCTTTAAAGGAATTTTGTTTCTGGATTGATCAGCTGCACTTCATTTTTCCCTTCTGTTCCCTTAACTTTCAAACGTACAAGACAAAAATATTCCTAAAAATGTTACTTACAACCTAAAAAAATAGAATTCTATTTTCCTTCTTATATTTATTTTTTTTCCTAGAAAGCCAGAAGTAGCCTTTCATTCCCCATATATATAACTAAAATTATAAATAAATGGATTAAAAAAACAGTAGAGTTAGACATAAGACTGATTTCTCTATATTACCATGACATTCCAATAATGGTAAGAATACATTATGGAAATTGATAGAGCATCAGAGAAAGAACACTGGTCTTAGTAATAGGTTTCAGGCCACCTCTGCCATTTTTAGTTTTGGAACACTTGAGCTATTTCCTAAATATCACACATTTTACATTTCCTATTTTAAAAAATTGACAAAATAACTTTTCCCTGAGGTCTGTCATGATGATCAAATGCGTTCCTTGGTATAAGTATAGTTTATGAATTTTCATCTAATTATAAACTATCTTTATGCTGTGTTTTGTTTTGTTTTTTAATTTTGATTTAAAAATTAGAGAGACACTAAAGAATTTATATAACCTAGGGTTACTTTTGTGTACACATCACAGAAAACCCAAATAATAAGGGCTTTAAAAAACGAGTTTTCTTGTCCTCAAATACCATCAACCTATGAGCAGGCAGTTGCTGGTATTGTTTTAGTAGCTCTGTGAAGCCATGTAAGACTAATACCATTTCTCTACCCTGTCATCCTCCACAGGCTGGCTTTCAGCATCATGATTATGAAGGAAGGCTACAAAATAGCTATAGCTGCAAAAAAATTTGCAATACTGTTCAAGGCAGGAGAGCAGGAGGGGAAGGGGCAGTGCCGGCCCTGAACTCTTCTATCAGGAAAGCAAAAGCCTTCCCTATCAACTCTCTAGCAGATACTGGATTAGGTCTCACTCATCACAACGGTGTCCCACATCCATCTCTAGATGCTTCTGCTGGGAAAGGAAGTAAGAACAAGCGTCAGCTAAGTCTTGGACCTGAGCACATTTCCAGCTCATTCAAAAGTGAAGCAAAAATGAAGGAGGAGCAGCTATTTCGGAAGCAACAGCAGCTGCCTGCAGTATCTCCAAGATGACTAACATCTCTCTCTCTCCCTCTACCCACGCTTACAACCAAATCCCCTCCCCACCCCCCAACCACAAAAAAAAATATTTTTAGCTAGGATAAATTTTGAGCTTTGACTCATACAACTCTTTTCAGCTCCTCTTTGTGTCATCAGGACCACTCACAAAACCTGGATATTGGTCAGGATCTTCAAATGTTCGATCACTTGGGCGGCAAGTACCCGGTGGATTTACTACTTTATGGCCTGATGCACTCAGTCAGTCTTTTTACGGGACAGGTTCTAATGTGGGGTTTAGATAAGAAGTGCAATAAATTCATAATGTAAAACTCATGACAATCCTACAAAGTAGTGCCATCCTATATCATTTCTGAAAAAGTGTTCCTCAGACTGATACTAAGGTAAACTTAATTACAATTAGAAACATGGAAAGCTTTACACTGGGCTTCAGGAGACCTGGTGGCCATTCTTACACCCAGCCACCACCACCCTTCTTCCTTCTCTTCCCGTAGCCCGGACTGACCAGCCTTTTGTTGACTACTTACTCCATCCTGGGTATTGGGCTAATATATGCCATCAGTTTACTTCTACCAACCTCAAGAACATGGAAAATTAAACAATTCTTCTCATTTTATGCAGAAAGAAACATTTTAAAAAGTGAAGTCCTATAGTCAATTCAATCCAAGTTCATGCAATTTTATCAATAACAGTTACAAAGCCAAGAAGAATTCCTACACACATCTTCCTAAATCCAAATGTCATTTCCTTGCCACTATAGGTAAGACATATAGTTCCACAGCCCATGCTTTACACTTTAATATTTTCTTAAAATTTTCTTAAATATTTTCTTAAAGCCT
Organism: Rhinolophus sinicus; assembly: GCF_036562045.2. NCBI lineage: Eukaryota > Metazoa > Chordata > Mammalia > Chiroptera > Rhinolophidae > Rhinolophus > Rhinolophus sinicus. Next base: position 18,004,802 of record NC_133753.1, read on the forward strand.
GCTTTCTCAAGAAGGCTTCTATTTATAACAATGCTGTTTTACCTTCAGCTGATGCATGCAAAGAGGTTAAAATGTCTCTTAAGGAGGAAAATCAGAGAAGCTGTAATGGCAATGCTATGACTATTGACAGTTACCAGGACTGATACTTTTATCTATAGAATTATTTATCTCATAAACCAAAGATGATAGGAACCTTGAGGAATATTTTGACATTACTGGGGATTTTATGAAACCGAAAGAAATATTCTCAACCCTCAGTAGTCCTGTTGTAAGAACTGTGTTCAGTAAATGAGATATTACTTAGGTTGTAAATCTTTGCTTATGTTGTAAGAATTGTGTTTAGTCAGTGAGTTTAGGTGAATACTTTATTTAAGAAGGTCTAGTCAATAACCAGATTTCTAAAAGCCAGTTTGAAAAATTCCAAAGATTGAATACCTCCAAAACAGCTACAACTTCATTTTGCAAACCTTTTCTGTGCATAGTCTAAAAGCTTTGAACAATAACAATACATTCTCGAACATGACAAGTACAATAAAATCATTTTAAAAAACTGAAGTAAGCAAAAATGGTTTCAGATGTGACTCAAAGGTGACTTGAATAGTTAGGGAAAGGTGAAAAAGCTTATTTGATACAAAAAAACAAAAACAAAATACCAAAATCCAAGATAGGGTATACTGCAAACAGCTTGTATTGGAGACTGCCCAATTTAGCCAACTTGACCTTGTTTGTATCTCATATGGTCAAGTCTGGAATTTTCCACTCTCCATTCCCTTCCCAAGTCACCCCTTCTTTAGGCAGAGTGGAGTGCAGAGTAGAGTAAATGAGCTGCGTCTATGAGACTTTTACATGCTGAAGGAGACTCTGAAGTGGGAGTCTGTGAAGGTAAGAAGCAATCTGGAGGTGGAAGTAATTAAAAAATAATGCCACTTTTCAGTGAAAACCATAGAGAGAAATAAAAATGGTGTAAGAGCATTCACTTTTTAACTAAAGTGATGTTTGCAAACTAGAGAACTGCTAAAATATTTACATCTTTAAGTGCAGAGAGGCAGATTTTCTCCTTTTTCCATTGTCCCCAGAGAAGAGACTATTCTGGAAGCATACTAATACACAATTTCAATTTCTAAAGGCTATCCCTGAAAATAATTCTGGAGGAGGAGCGAGGTGGAATGAGATGGTCAAAAGTCATCCCTCCTTGGCCCAAATTGCATCAGAAAGAGAGTTGGTATAGCCCTTGACACAGAAAGATTTATTTGCTTCTGTTTATCCCATCAATATCAGTAGAAAGTAATATCTCAAAAATAAAGCCAATTTGCCATGCTTTGGCACTAAAAAAATTACTTGGTCCTATAAACCTCACTTAAACAGCAAATGTATATTTCTTCTTAAAGTGAATTTAAGATGATCTGACTATTCAAGCCATTTAACCAATACTTTTATTAGCAGCTGCTTTAAGTAGGATTACTAATAAATATCTATTTTCTAGCCATATATCATGTGTAAATTACATATATATATATATATGATCTTACGATTACATTCATATTCTTCAAAGAAAGATATTCATTTTTTTTCTTAATAAAGAGGAGCTATACAGCCAGAATTCGGTCTCACTTCTCCAGGAAATTGATTCTGTGTCCATGAGTGAAAGACTTGACAATCCTGTTGGCAGAGTGACAGGTCCAGAAAAATTCAATTTGATCCATGTGAGATGTTCAGACAGCCATCCTCATCCTGACCTTTTGGCACATTAAAACTGAGTCTTTCTTTTGAAGCTGCCAACAGACAAGTACTGCAGATTTCACGCTTTGCCACTCTTCTGCTTCATGTGACATATTCAGAAAAGATAGCACAGGAATCACTGTTTCGTATTCACTAGCATCATGTTGTAAATACCACTACGGATGTCTATTAATTTCATATTTCACAGGCATCAACAAAGCACAACCCCACATTCTGCCTCATAAATTACCTCCTTGTCTCTCCTATCTGCCAGACATTCTTTAGTGACCTACCTGATGATCTTCCAAGTAACCGTGTAACAAAAAAATGCCAAAGATGAACTTTCTAATCATGACCGTTTTCCTTTGTTCTTGGATGAATGTCCTCAAAAGCCCATGGATACAGTTAATCCTCACATAGGCCTTGATGATATCTGGCATCCAAATTACATTTTGACATTTTTCTTTCTCTTGCTATTTTCATACTCATCTTAAATTCTCTTTAGTGAGAATTCCTTTATTTTCATCAGTAATCTCTTTGTATCTGTTTTTTTTTTCTCCTTCATGAAGTACTCCTTCCAAATCTCCAAAACCTTAAATTTTTCCTTTCATATGATTATTTCCAGATGCAAATAATAGCACAACTGATAAATCTGGCCATGCATTTAAAACTCTGTGTAAGATATAACAAATGACAATGGCTTTGGCAGAAGTCTCTGTTGGATGAGTTCTGTTACCAATAATCTCATCTGTGTCATTTGCATGTGGACAGCCTCAGGTGTCTCTATATTCAGGCTCATCCAGTACAGGAAAACTGGATTGTTTAAAGCCCACCTTTCTCAGTTATCTGATTTCAGTTTTTCACTGCCTTAGAGATGTTTTACAGCTCCATTAATTGTAGAGAATGGATAGCAACACAAAATAATAATAATCTTTGTCTATAGAAATGCAAATAAAATCAATCTGGGGTAGGGGCGGGGTTCAATTGACTTGTCTTTTTTCCCCTTATGGAAAAAGTCAGTGTCTTCTATTTGTAAATTGATTTCAACATTGCTCTACTTCACATAAATTTGCACATCTTTGACTTTTTTGAACATCTGTCTGATTTCCTCATTAACAATGATTTAAATAAAATCTTTAACTTGTGTTTATTTTATCTTTTAAAAATATTTTTAACAACTTGACCTTTTTTAAAAAAATCTCTTAACTCTAGGATTCACAGTCCAACCAACGCTGTGTAATTGGAAACCATAAACTATGAAGAGATAAGGGGAAGAACACATTTAAAATTTATTACACTTGACTTGCAAGAATTTAAAAAATGGGGGGGGGGGCCGGAAGGCAGGGACCATAACAAAACTGCCCGAGAATATTCTCTTCTGATTGTATTTAGAAAGAAATGCTAGATATAGCAATTTCATGGCGTCTATAACTTCTCAAGGAGGAGCTTACCATTTAGTTCTTCTAACTCCTTGCTGAGCCCTGACTGAATGTGATAACACAGATTCCATCCTGGGATCCTGAGCATTTGGAAAGTAGCATGACAGAGGTCAGGGTTGTCAGCTTCTGATAGCGTGAGTTCAAATTCTGGCTGCACAACTTATTAAATGTATGAGTCTTGTCAAGTCAGGTAACTCATATATAAAACTATGATGATGATGATGATAATAATAATAATAATAATACCTTATAGATTTATCTGAGGTTTAAATGAGAAAATACCTTTACAGTACCAAGAATAGGGCCTACCATGTGGTAGTCACTGAATAAGCACTATCATTGTTATTTTTATTTATTTGATATACGACCAAAGAGCCACTTTAATTAAACTCTAAATACCAAGATTACCAACTAGATTTAAGGATTACCCAATGTAAAGAGTGTCCTATTATGTACCTACAAGAAGACTACAAAAGGAAGATCTGTTTTACAAACACACAATCAAGAAATACAAGACAAATAATAAGTGTTGGAGAGGCTGTGGAGAAAAAGGAACCCTCATATACTGTTGGTGGGAATGTAAATTGGTACAGCCTCTATGGAAAACAATATGGAGGTTCCTCAAAACATTGAGAATAAAATTGCATATGACCCAGCAATCCCTCTCCTGGGTATCTACCAAAAAAGTCTGAAAACATTTATCGGGAAAGATATATGTGCTCCAATGTTCATTGCAGCATTATTTAAGATGGCCAAGATGTGGAAACAACCAAAGTGTCTTTGACAGATGGTTGGATAAGGAAGATGTGGCATATATACTTGTAAACAATGGAATACTACTCAGCCATAAGAAAAGATGAAATACTGCCATTTGTGACAACAGGGATGGATCTTGAGATTATTATGCTAAGTGAAATAAGTCAGACAGAAAAAGTCAAGAACCATATGACTTCATTCATATGTGGGATATAAAACTGAAGACGGCAAAGGAACAAGACAAACACACAAAGACACAAAAGCTCATAGACACAGACAATAGTTTAGTGGTTACCAGAGGGGAAGGGGGATAGGAGGATGGTACAAGAGGGTAAACGGGGTCAAATATATGGTGACGGGAGATTTGACCTTGGGTTCTGAACACATTATGCAATATATAAATGATGTATTATAAAATAGTACACTTGAAACCTATGTAGTTTTGTTAACCATTGTCACTCCAATAAATTTTAATTAAAAAAAGAAAATCACAGTGTAGTGCTTGAGACAGAGAAAATAATTAAAGTGGTATAAGACTGTATATATGTGTGTATTTATAAATATGCATGCTTACCAGATATGCATTTATTTTAAATACACATAGCTTTACAAAATGTAGAATAAAACAAATACTCCAAAACTAAAAAAATAAATAAGGCATCTAAGACAAAAACATATAAAATTAATTAAAATAGTCTGTTTCATAAAATGAATGCCAGGTGAACATGTAAATTGACCATTATGGTGGAACTTCTATGGCAATTGTTGTTATAATTAAAGAGATCTCACTTAAATAGTAGACAGTAAACTTTACTTGTGTTAATTTAGGAATTCAGGCTAAATATAACTTTCTCTTCCTAAACCTTTCATTAAAAAAATAATGTGTACCCTCCATTGCACTTAAGTAGAAAAAATGTATACACACACAGAGGGTGCCAAAAAAAATGTCTACACATTTTAAGAAAGGAAAAATCTGTATTAAAATTACGCTGACGGCAACCACTTTGAGCACCTCTTGTAATTGCAGAAGTCAAACGTGACTTGTATTCAGCTTTTATTATCAGTATATATTGAGTATTACAATTTTAATACAGCTTTTTTTTCCTTTCTTAGAATGTGTATACATTTTTTGGCACCCTCTGTGGATGGAGATATATATATATATATATATATATATATATATATATATATATATATATATATATATTATTGGCAGCAGAACTTTTGTCCCTTTGGATCATTAAAAATTTTAAGGAACAGCTTAATTAACTGCATGACTTGTGGACAGTAATGAATTCACTCTATTTGAGTTGCCCCATTAGTAATATGAATTCTAAGATGGTCAATTGCTTTTATACAATCATGTAGTAAAGATAAATTAGACAAAGTATGAAAGAAATCTGTGATCAATTTGGAAGATAGTGCACTATATAAATTCAAGCTGACACTACTATGAAGAACACAAATTTCAACACTGGATGCAGTAACTAGATTGTTGATGCAAAGAAGACTCTATTTCCCACCTGCTCTTTCTTTCCATACACTTCCCAGGTGCTGCTGTATAATTTTTCTCACAACCCGGCAATTACACCCAATGAATTGTGTGGTTAGTCAGCTAACCATCTGCTTTCCAGGAGTAGTCATGTGCTGTCTCCACAATTTCCTTGATTCATACCATGAAGAGGATGTAGAAATCTCAGGTGCAATATTTGAGACATTCTTTATTCTGGAATATGAACTATAAGGAGGAAGGCTATTGTGACCTGCCTTCATTGACTTGCTTATAAGATTGGGCATTGGAGAACAGGTTCGGGAAGCAAGGAGAGTAAATGTAAACAGTAGCTCATATTGAACATGTAAATATGAGTATATATATACATATATGTATATACATATATATACATATATACATATATACATGTATATATATATACATATATATGTATATATATATATGTATATATGTATATATATAATTTTTTCTTGATTTCACTTCCCCTCCAACACCCCAAACTATGAACAGGCTGTAAATGTATGCCTCCAGACACCCAGACAAAAGCAGTAATCTTAATTAGCCAAATTAAAACAGTAAGACACATCCGATTATCCCTTTTTAGTCTAAACCAGCTTCTAAAATGACAACTGATGTGAAAATAATGAAAACAAGACAGACTGGAAAAAGAGGAGAAATAATGTATTTAGATTTTGAAGAGAAGTAATTAGTTTTGGCAGGTTATTTATTTATGTAAATTGAAAAATAAGCTCTACTAGGCAGAGGCAATACATTCAAGTGTCTGCATTTCCGGAGCAACATGGGGAAAGAAAAGTCGTAATGAAAAGCAACAAGATGAATTTCAAGCAAGGAAAGACTCTTTAAACTGTTACATTTTTTTAAGGAAGACAGATTCCCAAAGAAAAGAGAATTCATAAAATCTGTCTGAATAGTTCAGTATTACTGTGCAGAAATAAACACTTTTACTAATTTCCTAAGATTGCTTTTCCTCAATACAGACATAGATTTTTTTAAATTTAAACAGCTGTCTTGGTTTTTGTCACTGTGTGTTACACTCACAAGTTATTCTTCCCCAAAACTGTCATTTCTATATAGCTCTACTTCTTCATTTCAACTGCTTCATTTCCACTGGAAATCTAGACCAGTCCTCACTTCATCCTGAACTTGTCAGATCCATGCATGCACTTCTCTTGCCTGGGTTCAGTCACATACATGACTTCAACCATCATAGATAAATTGATGGCTTCTGAAGTTATGAATCCAGCACTATCATCCATGTTTAAATATACAACTCTTCTTATGTGCTTTCATTTATCCATCATTACTACAGAGACTATGCAGTGCTCAGATAGAAGAATGAACAGGACACAGTGGAAATACAATGAAGGGGATGGTAAATCTTCCTGGTTTAGAGTGCAGGGATGGTTAAAAAAAGGTTTCTTCATAAACAGGTTATCTTCCATCCCTCCCTGCCCTAACAAATGCAACTACCTTGACAAAAGAGAAAACTGTTTTGAATAAATGAAAATAGAGTACATTTGCCAGCTTCAATGAACTACACTAGTGAGAAGAGGACACGTGCGTGCACGCGCACACACGCGCACACACACACACACACACTTAAGTAGAAACTAGTAATTAAAACCAAGCCACTCCTTTCCTAACCAAGACTTTAGTTAACTTGAAGATTTTCAGTTTTCATATTTAAAATATACACTGGAGTTTTAATAATCATATATGATGCTATTGAGACTCCCTTACATTCTATTATAGGCAATACCACATTTTATTGCACTTGGCAGACATTGCGATTTTTACAAATTGCAGGTAAGACCCTCCACTAGCAAAAAGATTATGGCTTGCTGAAGGCTCAGATGAAGGTTAGCATATTTTTTTAGCAATAAAGTATTTTTAAATTAAGGTATGTACATTTTCTTTTTAGATATAATGCTATTACACATTTAATAGACTACAGTATAGTGCAAACATATCTTTTATATGCACTGGGAAACCAAAAAATTTGAGTGACTCACTTTATTGCATAATTCCCATTATTGTGGTGGTCTGGAACTGAAGCCACAATATCTCTGAGGTATGCCTGTTTATGTGTGCAAATTGGCATATCCATTTACGGTCCCAGCATAATTTAAGAAATCTGTTGATTTAAAAATTTCATTAAATAATACCTTCAGAGGTCACATTATTCTATAGTTTTCTTCTGTGCAATGAGGGAGGCTTGAAGAAAATGAATTAAAGAAGTAAGAAAGAACTGTGGTTTGATGCTTATGAAGAAACACATACTATATTCTTCCACAGTCTTCCCTCTTCCTTGTCACACAGGAAAACTATGTTCCCCAGGCTTCTTGGAGTTAGATTGACACTGTGTGTCTGAAATTTCATCAATGGGAATATGTGCAAAAAAGGCAGCTAAAAGTTGGTATGTGTCCTCAATGGTATCCTTTTCATATCTGTGCACTGGAAGCAAAGCCCTTCTTCAGCATTGTGGGATTGTAGGGCAGAAGTAGGTCAGACCCTGAGCCATAATTGAGGAGAACAGCCAAGCCGGGCCAACTGACCTATAATGTGAGTGAGAAATAAACCATTTGTTGGATAAGGCTGGTGAGACTTGAGGATTTATTTGTTATCACAGCATGGCTTAGCCTATCCTGACAAACACAATGTTATAACAAACTGCTTGACCAATCAATACTCTTCCTCCTAAATGAAATGAAGAAGTAATATCAAAAACTACACATGTTTTATCAATTGCCCATAGTTAACATGAGTGAAAATACTATAGAGAATTAATATTGAAGAACTAAGGGTCTGAGTACAAATAGCCTCAGTTGAAATTCTGCCTTTTTTTAGGTGCACGATCTTGGGGATCTTGCTTAACCTTCCTGTGCCTCAATAGCCTCATCTGTAAAATGGAGATATTATCATTATCTACCTTATATATTGCCATGAAGAGTAAATAAAATAATTCCTGTAAATAATCTATGTAGTTCCCAGCACATAGTAAGCCCTATTGATGAGTATTAACTATTGTTATTGTTACATTTAGATAGAATACTTACATAGGTTTGAAGAAGCATGTTTTCCAAATTTAAGTTACTCTTCATATGATTAGTTAAAATGCTTTGGTGTCCTTTACAATAGTCTAGAGAGGATAGCTGAGATGCACAGTCATGTAACAAGAGAGGGATGTTTCTTTTCCTGAGCCCTGTCAGGAAGTGACAGTGTCTGACCGTCCAGCTGCCGAGATCTTACCTGGGCAGCCATGCAAGGCACTAGATAAATGGTGAGATCCTTCTCATGCCAATAAAGTTTTATGGACAGTTACAATGTCTATTTACAACCTCAGTAAACCAGTTTACAATTCTACTGATGCCTCTTAATTTGTGTATTTGTGTCAATGGAATGGCTCTCCATGACAGGAAAGGGCAAAAGAAACAATTCAAGTTGCCACAAGCCTAATCTAATAAGAGCTTATGAGTATAACATTGTCTAAATTCTATACTGCATTGCATGCAGTTATATTCATATGCAGAAGTGATATATCCTGATTTCCAACTCAAAGAAGCTCAGAATCTGTAAACACAAATGGTCTCACCTATATACTTTAAAAAAAAAAGGACAGATATTTTAATGTATGGACTCATGAACAACTACTGCCAGGGACTTCATCATCCTTTCAATAGCCCTAGGCAGGAGAACCAAGTCTAGGCATATTAGAATCTACCTCAGCCAAACGGAAACTACTTGTTCAAATATGTTTCAGTAACTGGAACTTATTCTCCTATTCTTCACTATACATATTTAGACAATACGATTTTTCCTAATTTTTGGTCAAAATGATAATCCCTTGTAAGATCTCATAGTACTATCAATAAACACAGTGTCGCTGTTTGACCCTGAGCTTAGCAAGACTCAATCTCTTACAATATTCCAATGTTAATGACAATGTTGATGATGCCGATAAGATTAATAATAACGAAAACTTATTGACGTATCATCATCTGGCGAAATTTACTATTTGTCGGATGATCTATTAAACATTTATATTTCATTTTTATTTAATCCTTATAATAGCCCTAAAATAAAACATTATCATCATCTCTTTATGGATAAGAGAAATGTGGTTTGAGAGAATAATAAACATATTGAGGTCATACTAAAGGTCGCATGTGGTAGAGGTGGGATTTGAACCGGAAGTCTAGTTCTAATCTCTGCCTACTTAACTACTATGATATATTCCTTTCCATTCCCTCTATCTTTCATTCTCTCTCTGTTATATCATATTTCTTGATGCACCATAGTTGTGACATATCCAAATTATACAATGGGCTTATGAATTAGGCCTTTGTGAACATGCTATTTACTAATTCAAGCAATAGCTCTGTCCTTATGCTCTGTAAAGGACATTATGCTCAGCACTACTAGCCTCAATTTTCTCATCTGTCCAATGGATAAATAATGCCTTCTTCACTTCAGATTTTATTTCATTTTTAAAGCAATATTAATCAGTAACATACCAAAGATTGGTTAAAGGTGGAATAATGACAGCATTAAAAATGATCCCAAACCAAAAGATAAACTTTCATTAATAAATATTTATCCAATAACATCGATTTCCAGCTACTATTTTAGATACTGAGGTCACAAAGGTTGAGATTAGGGGAGTAGCAATGGAAATGGTTAAGAACAAATAATGACTAGAGATTTTATAAGTGAAGGTTGTCTTCATCTATTAAATTAAGTTAGAACAACAGTGATTCTCAGAACTGGTTAGGATCAGAATTACTAGATCTAAGGAATCAGATTTTTGATTAGTAAGGCCCTGGGCTCTGCATTGTTATTGATTCCAGTGATTCTCAATCGATCCCAGTGGGTTTTGAGATTCATTGGGCTGCAAAATTCTTTAGGGCCCTTCCAACATGAATGGTCTATACATCTTTTTTTTTCTTCATGAATGATTTTGATTCTATTGCAAGGAAAGGGAAAAGGAAAATCTCAGGAATAACTATGAGCTTCTTAGTAGCATCTCTATGAAATGCCTCCAGTTGCAAAAGTTCTCTCTGTAATTTCACCTGTGGGCATATGATTTTAATATGTTTTAATTCTATTTTGTATTTCTGGTGGCTTTTTATTTATGTTTTTAAATCTAGCACTTATGTTTTTCATCTCTAAGTTACACCTACATCCCTTCCCTGTTGTGAAGCAATTTTAATGTTGATTAAGAACAGTGCCAGAAAGCCAACAGTGCATATACGTGGATAATGTATATCATTTGTTTTACAATGACTGGGTAAGAACCACTAACACACACACACACACACACACACTTTATTACAACTCCTAGAGCCTCCATTGCCAGCTGTACCCTCTTAATATATACGATTTTCATAATATTTGTAAGCCTCTTTCTTACCAACATGGATCATTACCTACAAATATGAAATGAATTTAGCTTCATTGATTGAGTACAACAATGCATAGTAAAGTATTTTGTAAACTGGAAAACATCACATGGTATACATGACTCTTATCTTTTACTGGTGTGCATTGAAATGTTATTACTCGAGCAAAGTTTTAGTATTTTGAAGCTTTAAAGTACTGGGGAAAAAGCAATTGTGAAAACCCCTGTATAGGTAAGGACTATGTCTTCAAGTATATTTGTGTAGGAAACATTCTTGGAAGACAGGGAGAATGCCTGTACCCCTCCAGGGTAGTAGACAGATGTGTTTGCCATCCATGGGAGCAAAATGTCTCCCCCTCCAGGGCAAAAATGGGGCAGACTTACTAGCAGTCCTACTAGCAGTATAAAATTGGGGGTGCACTAACCTCCGGGTTTCTCATTTAGAATGTGAACCCACTGTGTACGCACCATTAAGCAGGACTCCCTCCTTGTTGCCTGTTACACTTTGAGGGAATGGAAAGCAAACCTGATATAAACGTGAAGCACATGATGCCCCATATGCCGTGGGCCACAAAGTCCTCTGTCCCTGAACCAGGAATCCTGTGTGTCCTGCCAGCAGCCATGAAAATGTGACAGGTTAATCTGTTAGCTTATAAGCAGGGTAAAACCTTTGACCTTTCACAGTTCTTGCCAGAGTATGAAAGCATAATCCTCTTATAGGACAGGGAATGGATATTTGGCAAAAACGAAAAATAATGCAATCTTCAATAAGGGCTGACATCCTAAAACTATTCTTAAAAAGAACAAGATCTGTGTGAAAATCTCTCTCCCTCCTTCTTTCTCTCCTCTCTTTTTTTGCTTTCGCTTTTTCTCATTTCCCCCACTTCCTTCCATTGCACTAAATTTTCTTTGCTGGTTAAAGTTTGTTCCATAGTTCTGCCTGCATTAACATGTTCACTGTTCCAGGAACAGCATGTCCCTGAAATTCTCTGCTGGATATAAAACTCTCAAGCATAACTAATATGGCAGCAAAATGCATTTCATTTAAATGAACAATACATTTCTTGGCCTTCATGGGTCAGAGTTCCAGTGCAAGGAACTCTCTTTGCTTACAGTCATTTGTCACCCACCCACAACAACCTCGTTACCCTAGAATGCCTGTGTGCATTCTTTCTTTTTAACAGTATATTATCTTAGGGAAACAAACCTGAAAAATCACAAAAGAGGACAATTTATAGACAATTCAGAACAACTGCCTTCTTTGTTATTATAAATAGAAGGCATAGTAAAGTGATTGCTAAATTCATAGAATTTTTGTTTTGTTCTACTTTTTCCTGTTTTATTGAGAAATAATTGACACATATCACTGCATAGGTTTAAGACATACAGCATGATGGTTTCATTTACGTATATTGTGAAAGGATTACCTAAATTAATAGTTTTTTAGCATTTTAACTAAATCAGAAATATCATGAAGATGAGCAATAGTCTACTGGCCAAAGGCAATTGGGGATCTCAGTGGGAATTGACACTACAAAGTTCTGGGGTTACTGACTAAACCATCCTTGACTTCCTTATCGGACAAAATTCTCTCCAACACATAAATTTACTACCGTGTTTCCCCAAATATAAGACCAAGCTGGACCATCAGCTCTAATGCATCTTTTGGAGCAAAAATTAATATAAGACTAGGTCTTTAATATAATATAATATAATATAATATAATATAATATAATATAATATAATATAATAATCAGGTCTTATGTTAATTTTTGCTCCAAAAGGCACATTAGAGCTGATTGTCTGGCTAGGTTTTATTTTCGGGGAAACATGGTACACCATGCTGCCTCCCTGATAAATGCCATTGTTTTCTCCATCCCTTGCCCCTGCAAAGGAGAGTGTTGTTTCCTCATGCATCCTTGTCTCCTACATTTTCTGTCAGGAGAAACTGAAGTTACGTGGTGTCACATGCCAACCCCATCAGCCCATAAAACTGGCATAGAAGCAGAAAATTACCACCCTGCCTTGCATTTCACTATTTTTCGTTCATTCATCCACCCACTATTCAGATGCATTTTGAGCCTCTTCAATGTACCAGTCACTGTGCTAGGCTCAGACAAACAGGTGATTTGAAAATGAAAACCAACAAATTATACATATTCTGGGAAATTTCAAAGTGATGTTATAAAGAAATGTGTAGAAGAATTTAGAGAGAGAGAGAGAGAGAGAGAGAACTATTTCTGGAGTAGTCTAAAAGGTTTTCAGCACAATTTGGCAATAGGTCTGTCTATTGAAAAACAACTGGGCATTTTCTTAGATGGATCAAAGTCATAAAGGCACTATATCTACAGAGAACAGGATGTCAAGGCTCTTACACCCTGGGTAAAGAGCTGCAATGTAATTCTGAAGGCAACTGTGAGTCAACACTCAACAATGGTCTTTAAAGTTCGAAAATTACGTGATCATATTTGTTTGTTAGAAGATCATTCTAGTGACAGTATGGTGAGCGTTGCAAGGAACCAGATAGAAGCCTGCACAACTTTTCAAAAGTTAGGCTATAGCGATGAGGATGTCATATTTGAAAGGTATCGTGGAGTAGTGTTACTATGGTTGCAACTTACTGTGCAGCGTGAGAGTGGAGTCTCAAACATGCTTCCATGTGTATGGAGGAGAGTGAAAATAAAAGCAGTTCAGTTTTTTTTTTAATACTAAATATTTGTGGAATATGCTCTACTTTAGAAACAATAAACAATAAAAAATTTAGTAGGCAAAGCTAGTTGGATATATGAGTATGGGACCCAGGGAAAAATTTGGGTTTGGAGATGTAATGTGTGTATGTGAGTCAAGTATAAAGGAGTTGTAACCATTGGTTTAAATGATATATCTTTGAAAAATAGCAGTGAATTGGATGAATATAGGACCCAGGATAGACTTCTGGGGTATGCAGACTCATAGTGAAAGGGTAGAAGAAGAGGTAGGAGAAATTAAATAGAAAGATCCATGGTTATGAATATATAATATAAAGGTATCCAGAAGCCAAAGGAAAGAAGAACATCAACAAATAGACTAAAGATGACCAAGCAGTATACACCACGGTGTGCCAATTAACGGGTCACTCATGACATTAATGAAAAGTTTCAGAAGAGTGATGGAGACAGAAGCCAATGCTTATTTCTCAAATAAATGGGGGTCAAGAGAGTAAAGATATTGAGCATTTACTATATTACAGGCTACTACATATGCTGCATGAGACTGCACAGGCTGGTATGGCTGTTCTTGCTCCCACCATATATTACAGCACCACGATTAGGTTCCATTCCGGGCATGGGGAAGGACAAGAGAGAGGATAGGAAGAGGACCATTTAGTGTGAGTTTCATATTCGTAAATAAATTCTAAGTTTGACTTTTGATGGTATCTCTGAATGAAGATTTACTACAATCAGAAACATTGACAGGACTGAAAGAAAACGATACTTTACACTGTATCCCCATTACCCTTGTATATTATGGCTTTTTAGAAATTTTATAATTAATTTGTGGACACCAGAATTATTTTTACACTGTTATTAATATGTTAAAAAGATTATTTGTATTCTACAACTTTTGAAACTATGTTTTGACATTAATTTTTCTTCTCGATGACCAGGAACCACCAACAGGGAAATGAAATGGGCCTCTCTTGCCTCTGAGATGTCCTGACCCCAATATTTTAGTAATTTCCACCACCTTGGAGGTTTCTGTGCACCCCTAGGGGCCTTTCTGTATTTTTGGGCCAGTTCACTACAGACACCAAACAATGACTGGTGTCATTATTCCCTTTTCTGTTGCTTTTTCTCCTCTTCAGCTGGACAACTTGAGTCAAAACCATTGCTTCTTTCAAGCAATAGTGAGTGACACTTCCACAAGAATTTTCACCAGATGCACAGCTGTCTTTGCAACTTACTGCATCCCATCTTCTCCCTCTGAGCCCCAGTGCAACTCTAAAGTGTCCAAACTGGAAAGTACGGGAACTGGGAGGGATGTATCTCTCCTTCCCTTGAGTTCATTCCATTAGCAAGGTAGCAAGGGCTGTGCTATCTTCCTCCTACCCGCATATACCATAGGATTCCAACATGGGGCTGTGAAGGTTGGACTGACCAGCAAATCCCAGCGACAAACATCATGACATACTCAATATCACCTTGTACTCTGAGATTTTCTTTTTTGGCCACAAAACTTTTTTTTTTTCCATGTCTGGGTGTAAATTTCTTTCCAAATGGCTTCTTGAACCCTTAGAATCACTCTGCTTTGAGGCCAGTGTCACTCTATTGCACAGTAATACCCTTTTATGCTCTTTAATCTCCCCATACAGTGCACTGTAGTAATCATAGCTATTAACACTTATTGACCTCTTGCTATGTACCCAGCACTGTCATAAGTAATGTATTTGAGCTATTTCATTTAATTCTCACAAAAAAACTTATGAAATATGAACGTTTCCATTTTTACAGATGAGATGACTTAGAAAGTTTATATATATATATATATATATGTGTGTGTGTGTGTGTGTGTGTGTGTGTGTGTGTATACATATATATATATATATATATATATATATAAACCTATAGCAGCATCACACAAAACCAGGCCTGGAACCGCCCCACATCTGCTGGGCTACAAAGCCCAAGCTCTCATCACCATGGTATTCTCAAAGTGGCTTCAAGCCAGGTGCTTTGTCTGCATCATTTTCCATGGTACCTACAGTTTCTAGTAGTAGGAATGGCACAGAGTAGGTGGGGATGTCAATTAATATTTGTTGAATGAATGAATGATGGTGGAAAATAAATCTGTCCATATAGCGCCATTCATAACTGACTTTTGAATTTGCTTTGGGATACAAACTCAGACATATTTATGAACATCCAGCCAATCAATCATTTAATACTTATTCATTGTAACATATGGAGCCTTATTTTGCTGGGGAAAAGAAAAATGAGAAACACAATCCTTAATCTCTTGAAGTTTAGTAATTTATAGGAAACAACAACACTACCAAAGCATATATCCATAGCCAGAGCTTCCCACTACCAAACCTCACGCAGAAGCTAGAAGTCAGGGAGTCCCAAGATGCAATCACTGGAGGTCAGTCTCTCAGAACACAGAGCAGGGCAGAGCTCTTCAGTGAATGGGTCTGGGGAGGGGAAGGCTTCTAAGAATAACCAGCATACTACAATAAAACTTTCACTGGACAATGACTAAAGAGTTCTATTTCAAACTCTTTCTTTTTGACTTCAAGAGAATAGTACCCAAGCCAGACTATCAACTTTTGAAGTTCTAATGGAGGTGTAATAAGCTCAGAACTAGAGATCTACTCAGTCTAGTAATCAAGACAAAACTAGTCCTCCCAGCCTTGTTAGTAGTGGTTGCAGAGATCAAAATACACTCACCGGATATGCAGAACATCTCAGTTTGACCCCTCTGCTCCAATCCCTGCACTTCTCCAGCTTGGTCGGCCCTTGAAGGCTGATCTCTGTGTATCAACAGCCACACTTGTCACAAGCTTTTGGTTGGTTCTGCTGATGGACAGTACTTGTAGGAGCTGGAAATAGAGACAGAGGAGAGTAAATTCAGGGCATAGATTCCCCTGGTTCTCTCTATCTTTCGCATCCACTCCAATTAGACCTCTCCCCTTTTCCTAGAGTCACCCCTTCAGGGGTAGTATGTGCATTGCCCTGTTACTCTCCCCTGGGTACTGCCCCATCCAGTATTGTTTCCCTATACTTTGTCCACACTTTTATAGATGGCCCCTTTAGTCAAATTTCACCAAAGACCGAATTTGAGGTATATTCATTTTTCCTGCTAGGACCTTGTCTGAATCGCAAACCAATACTACAGAGATATGCTTCACTCCGAAAACGAAAAAGAAACGTTCTACCCTCAGGAAATGGAAACAGACTTGCAGAAGAGTTTGAGAAGCCAGTCTTCTCAAAGTGGTATAATTTGCTAAATTAAGATCTAAAGTCACAGAAGCTGTTAGATTCTAGATAAGCCTTCATGAGTAAATCTGTAACATGTGTAAACCAGAAATGATTTTCTCAATCATTCCTTTCACAGGTCCTGGAACCTTTCTCATTTTCTGAAACAGAGGAGAAAAGTCTTCACCTTTCTCAAGTGCTCCTACAATCGTGCAGTGAAAGGATTAATGGAAGTTTATGCACATACGGATCTACAATCTCCTAAGACTGTTTAATAGAAATCACATGCCCTCCATTACACACAAGTACTCTTTTAAGGGCACTCTGGGGAGTTATTCATAGGAATGTCGTGGCCAGAAGGTGAAGGCTGACAACACTTGTAGATGTGCAAGTTGGAATGTGTGAGATGTGCAGTTTGGAGTAGCCCAAAGCATGGGAACTAGGGAATTGCCCTAGTAAATCACAAAGAAGTAGAGGAAATGCTATAAAAATGGTGTCCAAGGTCAGGGATATTCACTCTCCTCTAGGGTGCAGATTTTAAATTTGCCCTGCAAATTCAGCAATTCTTAATGTATTCTTTAATATGCTTATAATTATTTATTACATAACCCATATATTTCACATTTAACCAGATGAGTTTCCCTATCCCGAGAGACAAATACCTTCTACCTTTCCCCTCCCCTGACTCAGTGGAATTCAGCCAGGTGAACAAGAAAAGTTTTGAGCTTTCATCCTCACAGAACTGTGCTCCCCACACCCTAAGCAAAGAGCTGAACTCTTGCTAGTTTATGATTTCCACGTCTAAACTGAAACAAATTCTATACAGAGAAGATTTAACAAAAATGCATTTAGGTAATACATGTGTAAACATTGAGACTGCAATGATTTTCATGGTGTTTTGTGGGAGCCATAGCAAAGACAACTTAATTCCAATCTGTACTGCTAACTATGGACTCGATGTCTCTGAGGAGATTTCTGGAGCATGTTAACAGTTCAAAGCTCTGGTAAAATGTCAGTAACAAGTCACCATTTAGGCAAATAGAGGCACTAGAGCCTCAGATTGGTTAAAACTGAAAATTGGAGTTTACTGAGTTTGAGTTATTAAGATCACATTTGTTTCTTTATGACATTATAACCATAGTTAACGACAGACTTATGCTGACTTATGTCATTTCACTATGTTATCTCTTAAATCCTACGGTATAAAATGTTGTCTCCAATTTTAATATATTTTAAATACTTTATTTAAACTAAATTGCCCCCATTTTATCCTTACAGTGTCACTCAGGGTAAGTGACTTGGCTAGAAGTAATAAGTGGCAGAGACAAAACTCAAAGTCAAGCTTTCCAAACCTAAATTGTGTCCCATTTTCATCACTTTTCCTTTATGCTAAAGGGCTTATCTTCTTGACCTACACTTTGGAGAAGTCAAGCCATTGATTCAATTATAAGTTCAACACAATCATAGGCAAAGAAGAACCTCATGAATCTTTAGGATGTTACTGGAATGTGCTGATTGAATGAGACGTAAAAGGATGATTTTCACTCTTTGTCTCCTCTGCTCATTTTCTCACACAACTCAAAAGAAATTCTTTCAGCGTAAGCCTCAATCTACCGTTAGAAATAAAATAAAATCTGTCTCCTACCCTTTAATCTTGGGGGGAAATTATAAAATAAGAACATGGCATATAAGGCCCATGCTGTTCACTGTTTCAAAAGTTCAATTGGTCTCTTAGCTACTGTCCTCATCACATTGCAAAGCTTTGTATAGAGATGGATGGCTCATCCTGATGTCATCTATTGTCAGCAATGGCTCATCATTACGATTCCCTTAGGTAAAATGCATTCTCAAAGTGCATCTTGCCTTCTAAATTCTCCTAGCAAATGCGTAAGTAGGTAGTTTTATCTGTCTAGTTGTCACTGGAGTATGATTATGTTCTACAATCTCTGAGTCTCAGGCGAACTCAGGAATCCCAACATTGAAATTGGCTTTGAGCCAAGAAAGAAAGCAATGATGGTACTAGAAGGAGATAAGATGAGAAGGGACATTTTATGATGTTCAGTTCATATCTAAACCCTTTAGCATTCCAGTGGGAATTTAAGTCCATCAGTGCTTCCTCTGCTTACTTTCCAGGAGTAATAAAAGAACAAGGAGGGTTGGGCCTCTCACAGCTAAAGGAAACTGGTATTAAAATTGAAAAGGATTGAAGCTCCAAGAGGGAACAAGATAGCGTGCGTGATCGAGTCAAATGTTCAGACCTGTTTCAAGTTTTTAGTAACTCAAATTTTAAACAGTCTCTAAGGAATGGATTACTTGCTTATGGATGGAAGCAATACTAAAGGATAACCAAAAAACATGAGGTGACTTTCTAAGCAAAAGCCACTACTTTCTTATGGGGATATAAGTTCACAAATAAGTGGTGCAAAAGTCAATTGCCTCTTTGAAACAGGAACATAATAAGGTCGGCTGTTGAATTTTTTTTTTTCTTTCCTGCCTAAATGTTTCTTCAGACAGCAGTAAATGCTCTTTAACTTTCAGTGCTAAAGGCTCTCACTAATTTTCAGGACTTTGGAAAATAAAAATTCAACCCAAATCTAAGGGCTAATAGACAAATGCCTTGAAATGTAAACCGTTTTGGGGCATCCATTGATGAATCACACTTAAGATGTTAATAAATAACTGCTACTCTAAAGAATATTGGAAGATACCAAACTGGTAAAAGGCATCCAGGCCTGTGTGTATAAATATGTACAACATGGATGTGAAAGGTTGATGGATATGAGACTGCCCAAGAAACTTTGTGAATACAGACTCCTTGGTAGTATCCCTCACTCCTAATTTCTGAAACTCAGCAAATGATGATTCAAGAATCTTCATAAATACGTTATTGGTTTCAGGTCACACATCCAGTAGATATCAATGGGCCATGAAAATAAGCGGCATCCTCTCTCTACTTCAATGTGTCTCATTTCTAACCACTAGGGTTTCTTTTTTTTTTTTTTTCAGGACACAGTTTTTATCTTTATTAAATTTATTGGGGTGACATTGGTTAGTAAAATTATATAGGTTCAAGTGCACATTTCTATAATACATCATCTATATATTTTAAATATAATAAGCCTTAGGTGTTTTTCCTAACAATGGCATTGGCTTTTTAGATTAATACAATTTGGGAAGTAGAACATAAGTGTATAAAATTAGAAGAAAAAAAAGGAATGGTATCACTACTCAAAATAGAATCCATATATTTCAACACATTCCTAGAGTTCTGTTTATTCAGTTGATAAGATTATGCTATCAAAGTCAAGCCTCAAAAATATTTTACAGGCATTTCTTTTTATTAAAGAAACATTTATTGTATTTTTTCCTGATTTCAAAGTACTTTGTGTTCATTTTAAATTTTGAAAATACCGTACAACCCAATGAAACAAATAACAATCTATATTTGCATCACTTATTGATTACCACTGTTAATATGTGTTATACTGCCTTCCAGTGCATTTTCACATATATATTTAATCAATATATTGTTCTTCACCAGCTTTGAGGTTCATAATCCTTTTAACATGATGATATTACCCAGCCACCCAAGCTAGAGACTTCACTCTTCCTTACACACCACTTACACTCAATATATCATCAAATAGGATAGATTCTATTGCTTTTCAGTCTATTACATCTCATATATTTCCCTTTCTAGCCACAATTCCAATGCCTTAATCAATATCCTCTCTCATCTTGGTTATGGAATTAGACTTAATTTGCATCTCTTCTCTTGGGTTCACATTTCACATTACTTTCAAAAATAATGTTTTTAGTGCACCAAATGTGTGTTTCTCTCCTGCTTTAAAATATTTCAGTGGTTTTCCATTTTCCTGAAAAATACCAAACTCCTTAACATGGTGTACAAGGCGATCCATCCTCTGCCCCCACTTACCAGTCTTTAGTCTGGCTACATTCATGCCCCCTCTTTGTCTTTATGCCCCAGTCATTCTGAGCTGCTTCTATTTTTCCAAAACACCAGGGTAATCTGTGCCTTGCCTAATGTTTTTGATCACACTATTCCTCTATCAGGGATATCCTCGTTAATATTTCCTTTCTGAAAACCTCTCTTGTTCTTCTCATCACTTTCCAGGTAGAATCACATCCTCGTTTATGCTTCACACAATGTAATACTCCTATCTATTAATATATAGCTCAGCCTTCACCTGTTACATATTTTTCTCCTCCCTCTAAAACCATTCTTCTTGATGTCAGAAATCCTGTCTTATCCATCTTTGTGCTCCCAGGATCTAGAGTTCAAACTCCAGTACAAAAGAGATGCTCAAACATTTATTAAAATATATTAATGAACAAAAGGAAAAAGTGGTGCTCCGATTGGTTGGTAAATATGAACCAAAACCTTAAGTCGAATATCTGTTAAACAAACACGTCCTTCCCATTCCTATGTCTGCCTCATCTACGTTTACCCATTTTTAACTTTGTTGCCACAAATGAAGGACAAAATTAAGCCTATAGAAAATCCCCGTGGAATGACAATTCATAAAATGTTAGTAAGAGATGAAACTCAGCAAACACCACAAAGCCATTATGAGAAAATTGTCATGCATTAAATCTGCTCAGGACTGCAGGACGCTTAACGGATAGTCACATTTGTTTTGGGATGTTTGCCTAGAAATGATCTTTTAATAAATGTACTAAATAAGATGCATAATTTAGCTTCTCTGTAGCCTCCTGGCCAGCTGCCAGCTCCGAGCTTCTGCTCCTCCTCATTCTTTCCCTTCTCCCTTGCTCTCTCACCATCTCTCTCGGGTTTGCCTCAGCAACAAAATTACCTCCTGGCCTAGTACAAACAATCTTATTAAAAAGCCATCACAATTGCCCTTGCACCTGGTGGCTTCATTTCTTCCCCAATGGCTCAATTTATGTCTTGGAACAAGTAGAGAGCAAGTTCTCTCCAGGATACCTTTGTCCAGCTGTACTACCTGTGCATCGGCAGGGAGCAAGATGAGAGCATGAGTACTCTTGTCTTTATTGGGCAGATGAAAAAAGGAGCATCTCCTATCACCATGGGATTTGTTAAGGTTCTACCTTCCTTCGGAAGCTACCGTGATCAATGCTGAAGCTTGATTTTCTTGCTCTTATGCAGTCTCAAGTAAATCTCAAGAAGCTGAGAATCATAAGATCTTGCTTCAAGATAGGCCATAGGAAAGGCTATTTGCTGTTTAGTGAGTAGCATGACCTGATTGACCTACTCTCCTTATCTTTAAAAAAATAAATAACAGAAGATAATCACTGCCGATCCATTGTTGGCGTATAATACCCCCACCGAATACACACACACACACACACACACACACACACACACACACAGAGTCATATGACCTCCTTATAAGATTAATATGCCAGA
This sequence comes from Rhinolophus sinicus, assembly GCF_036562045.2. Lineage (NCBI taxonomy): Eukaryota > Metazoa > Chordata > Mammalia > Chiroptera > Rhinolophidae > Rhinolophus > Rhinolophus sinicus. The sequence continues at coordinate 18,027,012 of NC_133753.1, forward strand.
AAAGTTCTAAATGCTGTTCTTACTCTCCTTTCTAGTTGAGGATGTATGTATTCCCTGAGTTTAGTAACTATGAGAGTCTCATATCTTTTCTTCCTGTATGGATCATTAAAATCTATTTTCCATAAAAATGATGTGCTTGGGATGTTACAGTTCAAGTCTTGGGTAACTTCTGGGGAATAGTTATTTATACCTCTGCCAACCCAATCTCTTATCTAGCTAAGATTACTGTGCTCAAGAGTCTGGAAATCTATGAAGGCTGTTTAGAATGCTGACATAAAGTGAAAATCAACTTCATATTTAATACAAGCTAATATTAATAATTGTCACTTATGGTAAAAAGTGTATGCTTTAGGTAATTTAATACCTATAGCAACTCTATGAAAAAAACACCACTGTTATCAGCATCTTGCAGTTGAAGAAACTAAATCATAGTAACTGTAGGATTTTGGTGATGTTACTCTGCCTCTTCAAGTTGTGGAGCTAGAGCCTATGCCTAGGTTTGTCTCCCTCAAAGCCCGTTCTTGTAGCCACAGCAGTGTCTCTTATCCACACCTAAGCCACGTCTAGCTTTAACAACCAGGAGTAAAGGGCTAAAGACACATGCTTCTATCAGAAACTGACTTGTAATGAATGACACCAACTCAGCGCCTATTAGAGTACTATTTTCCCCTTACGTTTCTCCAGGACTGTGAATCTTCACATTCCTCTCTCCTCACTGGACTGAGACACAGCCTCAGCTTGCCATGATTTCCTTTCCAGCTGCTAACCTTGTGATCTGTGGCACTGCACACTGTCTGGCCGTCCCATAGAGAGAAGGCTATGCAGAGCATGGCATCTGACAAAATGCAGGTCATTTCTCTGAATGAGCATTATTCATTTCTGTCGGTTAAATTCAGAGGCAGGAGCCTGCATTTCTCCCACTGGGCTGCTAAGAGGAACTGCAGAGCGCCAGGAGACAGTTTCAAAATCAAAATTCTATGTTCAGTTCTCCCATGTTGAGAAGAGCATGTCAATTCATCTCAGGGGGACTTCATGGGGCAGAAGTTTTGTAAACATACTGCAGTGGTATCTGTGTCCTAATTTAAAATATTTCTGCTCTGTTTCATACCAGGCACTTGATTTTTGTTTCTGAACACTTTCGCTGTGTTGATTTCAAGTTTTGTTTTTTTCCACAAAAATGTGTCAGAAATCCACAAAAAACAAAAAGTTGGTATTTTGACTATTTTATGCATTTAATAATAACAATTTGAGCTGCTTTGTATATAAATGACATTATTTTTATGTATAAAAATGTCGTATTGTTATTCATTCTTGAAAAGCACAAAAATATAGAAAAACATACATCTGCTTTCCTAAACTTCCTTTCTGGAAGTTTCCATCCACAGTCAGCAGATGAAAATATTCATTCAGATATATTTGACCATTGCGGCAAAAGGGTGAACCAAAACCATAGTTTATATTCAGTAGAAGGGAGGGGATGCATGAACATTTTATATTTACTCTTCCTTGAATAATAGTCAGTCTCAGCCTTAAAGGCTTTTTAGGTTGGACAAGGTTCAGGGTAGAGGAGAATTCTCTAATACATGATGATGTCCATTCATAAAATATTGTTCATGACCCACTGAAACTATTTGTGTCCCTTGCCTTGTCATAAGAATTTTAGGACCAGCTTCTCAATTTCTGCAAAAAAAGAGAATGTACTGAAGCTGTAGATCAACTTGGAGAATGTCATCCTCAAGATAGTAGTATTTTCCGATCTATGAACATAGGATGTCTTTCCATTTGTCTACTTTTAAAATTTCATTCAACAATGTTTTGTAGATTTTAGTGTCGATTTTTTGCAGTTTTGTGTATAATTTGTTCATACAGTTTTTTCTATGTGATGATGTTGTAAATAAAATTGTTTTCTTAATTTCATTTTCAGAACGTTCATGGATAGTGTATAGAAATACTATAGATTTCGTATATTGATCTTGTATCCTGAAACATTGCTGAAATTGTTTATTAATTCTCGTAATTTTTAATGGATTCTTTAGGATTTTCTATATACCACATCACCATCTGAGAACAGAGGTAGCTTTTCTTCTTTATTTTTAGTCTAGGTACCTTTTAATTTATTTTCCTTGCCTGTCATCTGAGAATGGAATTAGTTTTAATCCTCCATTTTCAATGTGTATGCATTTTATTTCTGTTGCTTGTCTAAAGGTCCTCGCTAGGACATTCAGTGCAATGTTAAATGAGAGGGTGAGAGTAGGCATCCTTGTCTTGTTTCTGATATTGAGGGAAAGGCGTTGTCTTTCACCGCTAAGTATGATGTTTGCTATGAGTTTTCCCAGAAGTTCTCTTCTATTCCTAGGTCACTGAGTATTTTTGTCAAAAAAGAGTGTTCGATTTTGTCAAATTATTTTTCTACATCTATTGAGATTATAATGTGGTTTGTGTTTTTTATTCTATTAGAATATTATAGTACACTTATTTTCATACGTTAAAACAACCTTGCAATCTCTGGATAAATCCCACTTGGTCATCGTATACAAACCTTTTTATATGTTGCTAGATTGAGTTTACTAGCATTTTGTTGAAGATTCTCTGTGTGTGTGTATATATATATATATATATATATATATATATGGATATATGGGATATTGGTCTTTAGCTTTCATTTTTCTGTCATGTCTTTGGTTTTGGTATCAGATTAATTGTTCTCTCCTTTGATATTTTTTGGAAGAGTTCGTGAAGGATTGGAATTATTTAATATGTAAATATTTAGTAGAATTCATCAGTGAATTCTAGACTTTTCTTTGTGGGAAGATTTTAGTGTACTAACTTTTTAAATTTGTTTTCAGGTTACTCAGATTTTCTATTTCTTCTTGAGTTTTAGTAATTTGTATTTTTCTAGAATTTGGTCACTTTTATCTAAATTACCTAATTTTTTGTATTCAAATGTTCATAGTGTTCGCTCATAATCATATTTATTTCTGTAATGTCAGAAGTGATATTCTCTTTTGAAGTCCTGATTTTAGTAACTTCTGCATTTTTTTCTTGTTCAATTTAGCTAAAAGACTTGTCAATATTGTTGATCCTTTCAAAGAACCAAATTTGGGTATTTGTTGTCCTTTTCTGTTGTTTTTCTAGTCTCCTCTTTATTTATTTCCACTCTAATCTTTATTATCTCATTATTTTCACTTTGGATTTAGTTTTCTTTTTTTTCTAGTTTCTTAAGGTTATGCTATTGATTTGAGGTCTTTCTAACTTTTAATGTAAGTATTTATAGCTATAATTCTCCTTAGGAGCACTGCTTTAGCTGCATTTCATAAGATTTGATACCTGTATTATGTTTTTCATCCAAAGTTTTTCTATTTACACTTTTATTTCTTCTTTGAGGTTGTTTACCAGTGTGTTGCTTAATTTCCACATACTGGAGAATTTTTAAGTGTATTTTGATTTTAATTTCTCAATTCAGCCCATTATGGTAAAACAACACACTTTGTATGATTTTAATCTTTTTAAATTTATTCTGGCTTATTTTATGGCATAATATATGGTCTATACTGCACTCTGTGTGTACTTGAGAAAGATATGTACTCTGTTGTTGTTGGATGGAGAGTTTTATATGTGTCTGTTAGATCTAGCTGGTTCATATTGTTGTTTACATCTTTTATTTGCTTTTTGGACTTCTGCTGGTTGTTTTATCTATTACTGGAAATGGAGTCTTGAGTTCCACAACTATTATTGTTGAGTTGTCTAGTTCCCCTTCAATTTTGTCATTTTTCACTTCATGTGTTCTGGTGCTTTATTGATAGGTGCCTACATGTTTATAATATTATATCTTCCTGATGGATTGATTCTTGTTATTATAAATGTTGTTCTTTGGCTCCAATAATTTTTACTTTAAAGTATTTTTAATCAAATATTAGTACACTATTTTTATTATCTTTTGTTTACTGTATGCATTGTATATCTTTTCCCATCCTTTTATTTTCAATCTCATTTTGTCATTGGATCTAAATTATATCTTTCATAGACAGCATATTGTTGAATCATGGTGTTTTCATACATTCCACCAATCTCTGCCTTTTGTTTCTCATTCTCCAGATTTCTGTTTTAAGATTTTCGGCCAGCTTCTGATTGGTCTCATTGCTATAACCACTTCAGGCATCTACAATGTTAAGCAATTGTCATTGATTTTTTTTTTTTTTTTTTTTTTTGACATATGTTCTGGGAATAAGGCTTTCCTTGTTGAGTCAGCTCTGAGTCAGACTGAATAAAGACAGACACTGAAAATAAAGACAAAAGCAGGAAGCTTCCAAATATCAAAAATTAACAATTATCTGGAGACGGAGCTTTCTGAGGAGCTCCAAACCCATTCTGCTTCCTCCGGTGACTGTTAAGCCCTTGATTTTCACATCTCTTATGATTCTGAGGTTGTGATTTTTTTCTCAAGACTATTAAGGGGTAGCTTTTTATTTCCAACCCCTTTCTTTTCTGATGAAGACTTAACCAACACTCATAAAAGTTGCTATTTAATGACATACTCTTACACACCCTGAGTTATAAATAAGAAATATTTACCTGAAAAAGAAGGGGAAAAAAAGCTACTTGCCTCTATATTATACTTATTCAAGCTCCCATGAAAGAGTCTTTGCCATCACCATCCAAGTTAGACTTGTTAAATTCTTTCATTTTTATAAGCTGTATAAACTGTTTTAAAATTCTTGTCCATAGTCTTCTTAATAACTTGTATTCTAATTGTTATGTGCGTTATGTGACTTAAAACTTTAAACTGGATTTTCTGATGTCCAGTGCTTGAAAGCAAGGAAATAGAACTATGTCCTAGAAAATAATATATGTTATACTCTCCTTTTAAAAATGAATAACTATTATTTAGTCTATGTGTAAGTGTAGTTCTTCATGCACCTATACTTTCTTCCAATTTTATTATTAAATGACCTATTGTTTATTACCTGAAGTTAAGAGCTTTGGGAAATGGTGTTTTAATAGTATCTTAAAACACCACTATGATGTTAGTAATAACTCAGGTTTTCTTAAAGTAAACAAATTTAAAACTTAAAAAAACATGAGTGCTTACTCTTAGTCGATACCTACACAAGCTGCATAGTGTTCATATTGTATAGTAACAGAATCTATGACTTTTAGTACTGTGTGCAGCCGTCTGAAATAGAACTACATTCTTTAGCCTTCTTTGCAGCCAGTGACTATGTGAATAAGATCTGATCAATAACTTATAAGTGGAAGCGATATGTGCAACTTCTGGGTAATAACCTTACTGGGATGTGAATGGATGGTTAGCATAATCATCCTGATTCTTTCCCACTGAATGGAATATAATGTAAATCCTGGTGTTCCAACAGAAAAATAGATCATGAAATAACCTTGTGAATATAAATCAGACATGTTTCAGTCACAAAAACCCAGATCCCCAACACCATAAAGCCATCATAAGCATTTCCATTCAATTGCCAACCTCAAGACTTTTACATGAAAGACAAACAAATGCTGACCTTATTAAGTCCACTGTTATTTCGGCTTTGAGTCACTCCCAGCTGAATCTAATCTTATCTGATAGAGCAGTTTTCGAGACTTAAAACTTACTTTCTTACTCTAGTGAAGCTCTTAAGTACATCATAGCAATGCAATGAAGTTACTCAATGATGATCACTGCTCAGTCAGACTATACTTTGAGGAAATCTCTCTGCAATGTGATGAAATGGTTATTCTGAGATAGAGTTATTTCTTCAAACACTAAGGTACACTGTCACGCGGGGTGGCCTGCAGGGTCTCTGGTCCTGCTCCCTGCACAAGAACGCAGGATATGGCTAGGCCAAGTAGGAACACCCACGGAGCCGTAGGTAGGGGAGTCATACCATTATAGTCTCACTGGAGGCTGGATTCAGACGACGTGAGACTTGCTGTCCGCTTCTCTGCAATCCGCAACCCGCACTCCACCGTGCTAACTGCAATCCGCGCTTGCCAGCCACCATCTTCTTGCTAGCCCCCATTTTTCTGCTAGCGTAGCCACGGCAGTTATATTAGTGGCCAATGGCTCACTGGTTACAGCTGACAGCCAACTAGCCACAGCTGATGGCCATCCAATCACAGTCGACGGCCATTTACTACCTGAGCCAGCACTTTTCTATGTGAGGCCGAGAGACTGGAAATTGCACTCCTGGCTCTGTCCCCACATACACTCACAGTTAAACCAGTTAATTTCTTATAAAATTGAAATGACCTTCTTTGTACCTCAATCAGTTTTGCAAGGTTGTGAATATTCATGCATTAAAAATTTGTGTTTCTTTTGCCTGGTGATATTGTTTGTTCATGGTACAATTTTTTATTATTATTATAGAATGCAACAAACACAGTTTCTGAAAGATCTCTCCTGATTTCCCTAGGCAGAATTTGCTGCCACATATCTGCATTCCCAGAGTATTTTATAAACAACTTCTATTATTGCAGGTAATATATCATAATTATATTTGGAGTTCACGCATCTGTCTTGTTTACTATGCTGTAAACATCTCAAAAGAAGCAACAGTTTTCAAAACTTCACACAGGACATATGGTAGACTCCATCAGTTTTCTATCGCTGTGTAATTAGTTACCATAAGTTTAATGGTTTAAAACAATAGCTATTTATTGTCCTGCATTCTTCATGGGTCAGAAGTCCAGGTGGGTCTGACTAGGTTCTTTGTATGGTCTCACAGGCCAAAATCAAGGTGTCCTCCAGGCTAAGCTCTTATTCTCAGAATCTGGGGGTGAATCTGATTCCAATCTCATTCAGGTGGTCAGAATTCAGTTCCTTGCGTTTGTTGAACTATAGTCATTTCTGCTGGCTATCAAGAGGGGGCCACTCTGAGCTTCTAGAAGCCCCTCTGCCTATGGCTATGTTGTTCTAAATCCTTCTCATGCTTTGATCCTCTCTGTCTTCCTTTTCTACCACCAGCTAGAAAAAAACCTCTTCCATTTTAAAAGGGTCATCTAACTGCATTAGGGCCAATCAGATAGCTCCCTTTTTTCCATATAACTTAATATAATCATGGCAGTATAATCGGGGAAAGGTAATTTGGATGTATCAAGATGATACTATATTTGTATCAGACTTTAATGGTATTTTACAACACAAGAACATAACTGCTTTGATGTATATCTGCCTACTGCAGAAAGTGAATTTTGATTTCTTTCTGTTAAGGTCTATCTAATTCTCCTGCCACCCACTTTCTCTTCCATCTACAGTCCTGCATAAATGGATCTTTTAGCTTTGCTACAGTTTCCTGACATTCTCAGAGGTGAAATGGATGTTATTTAACAACAAACATCCTCCAACACAAGGCACTCGTCTGCCTAGACTTTCATTTTGCCTCTAAATCAAAGTTCCTCTAGTCACTATGAACATGTTTCCGGAGCTGACATACTTGCTAGTGCCCTGGTCCAGAGACCAGGGACCACTCATATGTAGAAAGAACTAACCCACATAAGAATCCGCACTCATGGTTCTGCAGGAATGCTTCCCGTGTCTACGTGAGCCCTTTAAGGGCTCTGCTGAGATGACTCAGAATTCCAGTACCCATTTATTAGGTTGGTGCAAAAGTAATTGAGGTTTAAAAGGTTAAAAATAATGGCAAAAAATGCAATTACTTTTGCACCAACCTAATAAAACCACCATGATGCCTGTCTTGCCCTCTGGACATTGGGCCTGACTGTGGATTGGCCTGTTCTTAGTCATGATCTTCTGTCAATTCCAAACTTGCTCTTTCCTTTTCTGTCCAACCTATTGTTTTTAATGACACTCAAATCTCAGAATATTATGTTTGCCTTTCAGGTACAAATTAGGAGTGTACATAGTACCTCAATTCATACAATCTTTCAAGAATTTCTCCAGGTAAATTCATTTATGGACCACTTGTATATAGTCTGTTTATGTAGTCTGTTCCCTTTCCCAGAAACAGAATTTTTAAAATATAGGGGAAAAAACTATCTCATACAGTAATACTAAGAATTTTAGCTAAAACAGTTTTCTATACACACGTATATAAAACATGAATATGTATACTTTGCATATCTACAAAATCCCAGAAGAGATCTCTTACTTTACCCATAAGAGAAAACTGCATGTGCTTGCTTTTCTACAGAATTCCACAAAATATGTCAATGTCAATGTTATTGATGGCCTACATTGGATGCATCCTCATTAGGGTACGTGACCCCTTCATTTCCCTCACAGAAAAGCTGCCCACAACCCTGAAAGCTGACAGAACACCTCACTGAGGAATTGTCCTCTGCTTATTTTGTCACCAGCTCTTGGTTGCTTGTGCCGCAGTCAGCTAACACTTTCACCCTCTGAGATGCCAGGACTCTCACCATCATAAGTTGCATCTCATTCATCTTTTCCAATGTTTGCCAATTCCATGGAGAAAATATTAATTTGTGGTTTGGTAGGTGCCACCATTTTCCCTCTTTTCCTGGATTGACCAGAAAGCCATTGCATCTTCCTAGTAGATGCCTGGGTCTCAGTCAGTCCTGCAAAAGTTTCTATGTTCACTCAGCACTTCAGTTCCTTTCCTCCCTCTAAGGTTGTCTTATATACTTTCATGTTACACATCTAAGGTATATTTTGATTTTGCTTGATGTCTGCCAATAATAGCCATGCCTGAAAAACAAAGTTAAGGGATGGCTTAGAAGTCTTTATATGACTGGCAGGTATTGTTTCTATGTAAGTCACAAGTTTGATTTGGACTTAGTTGCTAGTGACTATAATTTATGATCATTTAACAGCTTTGTCGCAACTCACATATGTCGGAGTCCATGAACCAGTACCCGATTTAAAGATTAACACACTCACCCACATAGATATCCACAGGGATCACTACAACATATCCTAATTATTGTAATAGCTTGGAACTAAGAAATAAAAATGCTCAGCTCTATTAGGAAACTTTGTTTTGAATCACAATATACTTCTTGAAATATTTTCCCCCAAGGTTTCCATCATTTCCCACTGGACATTCTCATTTGGAGAATTTTCTGATATTCTACCTTTTTTTAAGCTATCATTTGTTGCTATTATTTATACCCTTTTAGGTCACCCTCAAACAATATTTCTATGATAATATTTCTAATCCATTTGAGAATTAAAAGGTGGTTTTCCACTTGCTTTAGCCACATGTAAGTTCTCTTAGCTTTCTGTTAGTTATGTCTTTGAGAACAATGTCACATCCTTATATGTGAAAATGCCTCTCTCTAAGTTATTCAAAATTGCTTGAATTTATTTTCATATTCCAAATATGTTTGTTCTTTAGGGGGCAGTTATTTTTGAGACCAGCAAAAGCAATTTATATAATTTATATAATTATTATTTGAGTCACATCTAACTGGAATCGAAAGAGAGAAATGGACATTCTGCTACTGTGCTTTTCAAATTTAGCCTGATCAGGCAGAATAGAAAATAACTGGCTTGAGAAATATAAAGATATGTGTGGTTGAATGGGGACATTAAATTCATCCATCCATATGGAATACTTGCTTAGATGAAACTGAAGAAAAAACACTTACCAAATAATGTATTCTTATGCATGTGAACAAAAAGAACATGCATTTTTAGGATCAGATGGCAAAGCTCAAAAGTGTATTGGTAAATCCATAATCTTCAAGTTTAGTTCAGTTGGAAAAAAATACAGAATGTTCTGAAATCAAGTATGAACAGAAATATTGAGAAACTCAACAAAGTTTTAATAAGCTATGTGAGCTTGTGCTGATTCAAATAATAGACTCAGCAGTCTGGTATATATTATGTTATGTGCTTAAATATTGCTGAAAATGATTCACAGCCGTAAAACCTATTAAACCTTTCACTTACAAGGGCATCCTCCAGACAGCTTTTAAAAAAGAAATTAGCAAATACTTCATTTTATACAAAATAATGTTGCAAGATTAGCAATAAATTCTGAATCAAAAACCTACTCTGCGTAATCAATATTTGAAAACAAATTTTAATTTCCATCCTACATACTCATCCTAACCAATACGTATAAATCATTATGTTCTTCTTATAATTAATAAAGACAAATTTATGGGTTTTGGCATATATTTTTCTCAAACGGTTGAAAGATACTATGTAAATTTGCCCAAGTTTTAAACAGCACATGTTTAGGTCTATGAGAGAACCTGGACATGTATATGAAAAACATCTTGCTTTTTCAAATCATATGGGAGTTTCTAATTTTAAAAATACAGTAAAAATTAAAGCCTGGAAGTGATTAAATAATATTCGAAAGCAGCCAAACTTTGTTACACAAAATTTATGCAATTAAGATCACAATTCTTATGGATATGAGAATACCCCTGAGACCATCTAGTCTTCATTTAGACCAAATTCTACTATGTCAGGAGTGTTAGTTTATAAGCTCACATCACACTGAAGTGGTTGTGATGTTGTTAGTCACAAGCACACAAAATGAACCAACGGCTTAAAAACGAGAGTTTAAACGTGAGGGAACAGTCAGAGAAAATATTAAAAGCAAGCACAGAGACCTCTGCATCCAGGAATAATGTACTGAACCCCCTGCAGATGAATTCTATAAATTCTGGATCTAATACAAAAAGTATTTGCCTGGAGGCACTGGAGATTGGAGAGAAACAAATACATTCTGGTAGAGAGTCTAAAGTTGAAGTAGGGGATTTGAAAGGAATGAGTTCCTATTTTCATGGCTTTTATCTTAGAACCAGTCTCAGTCACTATAATATCTAGAGTAACTGGGGCAGTAGAAAACTGCAGTCTTTTTGGTCTGGGTGAAATGGAAGACTGCCTCTGGGGAAACTATCGTTACTAGTCATAGCGAGGGAATCCCAGAAGGAAGAGACACAGAGAAGATTCCCAGATTCTATCTACTAACCTCTTTGGCTAGCACCTGAGTCGTGCATTGTAGAATAGGCTGAGAACAGCTCCTAAGACAAAAATATCTGAAATTAAATAAAAATTGCCATCCAAGAAAGAGATTTGCAGTACTAAGCTCAACCAATTGCCTGCTAAAACAAAATCAACAGTAACACAAACTCATACACAAACTGTTCCAAAAATTTGAGGACGAGTGAATACTTCCCAACACATTCATGATGCCAGCATTACCTCAATACCAAAAAAAGACAAAAATGTCACAAGGAAAGAAAGCCATCGATGCATATCCCACATAAACATAGATGTTTATTATAATTCTAAACAAAATATTAATTGATGAAAAAGGAAAAAGAAAATGAGCATCACAGTAAATGCAGAAAAGCACCTGACAAAATACAATATACACTTCTAATTTAAAGAAAAAACATCTCCTATATATAACACCATATTTAAATGTAAGTACTTTCTCCATAAGATGAAGAGCAAGTCAAAGATTTCTATTTTCACTACTTTTAGTTAACATCGTACTGAAGATTCTAGACAGTTCAACACAAGAAAAAGAAATAGAAGGTTTTGAGATTATAAAAGAAATAAATCTCAATTTATTTATAGATGATGTAATTTTCTATATAGAAAGTCTTAACGAATCTACAAAGAAGCTACTAGAAATAACAAGTGAGTTTAGCAAGGATACAATTTACCAAGGATGCAATTTACATGATACAAGATAAATATATAAAATCAATTGAATATATACTAGCAACAAACAATTGGAAGATAACATTTTTGAAAGGCAGCAATATAATTTATGTAAAAATACCAAATACAGATTACTCTGAAAAAAAAAATATTCAAGACTTGTCCACTGAAAACTATAAAATACTGCTGAAATAAATTAAAGAAACATAATAAGTGCAAAGATTGTTTTGTGTCCAAAAGACTTAATATTAATAAGATGTCAATTCTCCCCAAATTGTTCTACAGATTTAATACAACTCCAATAAAAATTCTACTACGTTTTTTGTAGAAATAGAGAAATTAATTACTATAAAGTTATGGAAATGCAAAGTATCTATAATACCCAAAACAACTTTGAAAAGAAAAACAAAGTATGAGGCTTAACACCACCTACATTATATTATATTATAAAGCTGTATTATAAAGCTTTAGTTACAAGCAATGTGATATTATCATTAATAATGGGGGCCTAGAAGTATATGCACACAAATTTTATCAATTGATTTTTGACACAAATTCAAAGACAATTCAGTGAAGATAGGATAGACTTTTTTAACAATTGTTACTAGAACAATGGATACTCATGTGCAAAAAAAGAACTTCGATCCAATATCTTATCACATAAAAATATTAAAGTAAATGAACCATAGACCTAAATGTAAAACCTCAAACTACTCAAGTTCTAGAAGCAAACATAGGAGAAAGTATTTGTGATCATGTTATACAAAGACTTTTTTTAGATACTCCACCAAAACTAAATAAATAAATAAAACATGATGCATAAAACTAAAAAATTGTAAAATTGAGCTTCATCAAATTTAAAGCATCTGATATTCAAAAGACCCTGTTAAAACAATGAAAAGATAAAACACAGACTGGGGGACTTATTTTAAAAGTCATATTTAATAAAGGAATTATATGAAGAATATATAAAGAATTCTCAAAGTTCAAAAATAAGGACACACACAGTCTACTTTAGTAAAAAAATAAATTGAAAGTAGACACCATATAAGGTATGTAAATGGCAAATGCATATGTGGAATGAGGCACAGCATCATTGGTTATTAGGAAATGGGGAAATGTAAATTAAAGCCGTGATGAGATACCACTACACATACATTAGAATGTCTAAAATTAAAAAGACTGACCATACAATGCTACGGACTATATTGTAATAATTTTTTATGGTGATGGATAATTACTAGACTTACTGTGATGATCATTTTGTAAGGTACATAAATGTCAAATAACTATGTTGTATACCTGAAACTAATATTATGTATTAACTATACTTCAATTAAAAAAAAATACCGACCATACAAACTATTGGTAAGGATTGGCAGTAAATGGAATATTCATACACTAATGGAGGGAGTGTTAAATGCCACAACCAATTTGGAAAACATTTGATAGTTTCTTAAAAAGTTAAGCATATGGTTAAAATTCAGCCACTTGATTCTACGTATTTACCCAAGAGAAGAGAAAAATGCATGTCCATACAAAGACATGCATATAATGTTCATAGCAGCTTAATTTGTAATAACCAAAAACTGGAACCAGTTTCCATAAAAGGGTGGGCAGAATACAAACACACACACACACACACACACCCCTGCGTGTGTATATGCATGCTCACACACACGATGTGTGTGTGTATATATATAGAGAGAATATATATATGTATATACATATATATATATATATATATATATATATATATGTTTGTCTTAACAAAGTCATAGATTGTTTTTCAAACTAAAGTAACTGCAAATTGCATCCAATTAGTTTAAAATCTAATCAAACTTTGCCAGTTCCAAAATGGACTAAGAAAACTACACTAGAATTCATTTTGGCAGGCAGTTAGCCCTATAATTTTAGGCACTCCCTCAAAATCATGGTACTTAGGTTTCTTCACAGAAGCCACCTTATGGCAACAATTTTTTTTTTTTTTTCTCATAAACGTCTAAGGCTCCAAAGGAAAGGGAAACCAAGTTGTGATCTGTCTCATTGTCTCTTGTACTCCCATTTTAAGGGAAATTTAATGATACATTTTCCTTCAGTTTGGATAACTAGATGGTTTTTCCAGCTATTTCTACAAAATACAAGCTGCCAATTTTCTTGAGAAATAACTGTCAACCTTTGAAATATGAAATATCAATCCCATTTTATTCGTTTATAGCAAAAAACAATGTGCCAATTGGCAGGGTAGGTGGTGGGCCTCATTGTTTTATTCTTTATTGGTTGTCATAAATGATGCAATATATGCAAGTGAATTGAAATTTCTAAAAAGTGCTTGTAAACAGTGAAATGCTACTCAAACAAAAGATTTGTTTAGGTTTCTGCTTCCTGGTTTCATTGTCTATTAAGTTATAAAGCTGCTAATAATTTTGGATACCTCTATTTTTTCTCAAGAACATTTGTTAAAATGCTTAGTTGTTTAAAAACATGTAAATGAGAAATATAATTTTGTTAAACCAGACAGTACAGTGTGAGCTTATGAGGTTAGAGACTTGTTACTAACCTAAGATGAGATATTTGTTTATTAGATTGAGATGCTTAGCAAAAAAGTTTTGGGGGAATATATACTAGATTAAAGTTTTATAAAAACACAAAACTATTTCAAGAAGAAAATAAACATTAGAAGATTTTTTTGTTGTTGTTGTGTGTAAGTCTCTTTCCATTGTACTCTTTAAAATTTATTTTTATAGATTTTTATAATTTTTCAAGAGTTAAGACTTTGCACCTTAATTTATGTGATTATCAAGAAAAACTCATTTCAAAGTGCACAACTTTGTAGAAGTGACTATCTGGCCTAGGAAGGCAACATTTAAAAGGAAAACGAATTTTATCAAAAATATCCTTCAGTCAGCAAAAGATCTTATTTCAAGTGATCGGACTCTCTAAAACACACTTAACCAGTTAAAAATTACTGATTATTTTACATAATGGAAGATTTCATACAACATGCTCCAATTCAGCTGTCATCCAGAATATCAACCCCTTCTCAATCTTATCTAGCAGTTAGCTGGAAGGTAGAACTGTGAAATTTTGATTAGCAAAAGAAAGTGTTTGTGACACCTGACTTTGTATTCTGGACAGAGCCTTCTCTATTTCTAAGCTGGGACATAGGTGCTTATACATTTCTGAGTGGGGCCAATGGAGACCCCTTTTCTAAGGGTTTTTCACCACCAACATCCATTACCTAAAATGTATTCAAAATCATGATTATGAACACACACACACACACACACACACACACACAAAGTTACTAAGAAAAACTCCACTGTGGTTTGTCAGAAACACCCGTGTGCCTGTTCATCTACCTTCTTTCTTCCTGTACTCTCGTCCTTCCTCCGCCAGCCCAGTTTCTGAGGATATTAAGGTTGAGGCTGATGAACTCACTCAACAAACAGCATTAGACAGCAGTTATAACAGTAGCTAGAGAGCTTCTTTTTTGCTTAACCTAAAACTGACAGGTTAGTCAGATCCTAATATCTACAGTAGGAAACTTAGACCCACCCTGTAGGTAATCTCTGTGAAAGTGGGATGTAAAGAAAAGGATCAGAAGTAGATGCTATAAGGAAACTCATAAGCGAAACAACATACAAAGCATAGTGACCTATTTTGAAAATGATATTCAGGTGTATGCGTCTGTATTCGTGTTTCTATGCATGTAGACAAAATACAGAAGGATCATACCTCTCAATCATTTAAATTGTTTTTAAAATCATTACAATAAAAAAATTAAGTGCTAAAATAATATATATCAAAATCTCTATTTTTTAATCAAAAACTGTATCAATTCATTTCACTGTTTACTTTTAATTTTTTTCTAAGGTAGCATGGTAGAGTGGGAGCAGAAAACTGTATAAGTGAATGACACATGTCCTTTTAGATGTTGATAATCACCAGTGAGCTTGAGTAGCTCCTCTCTGAGCTTTGCTCATATGTGAAATGACTGAACAGAATCAGGTAACCACTATGTTCTCTTCTGCCATCAAAACACATGTTGGTTTTACATAACACTTTTTAAACATTTTACAGAGATGCTTAAACTTATTTTAAGTAGCTGAAATAATGAAGACACTGTATTAATTAACTATAGAAAGATCTGTCTTCTTGTAAAACAGGAAACCTGAGATGGGTGCTGATGAAGTCCCAGGGGACAGCAGTCTCCCTTTCTAACATTGTTGACCTTTGAACCCCAGACTGTATGCTGCTCAGAAGCAAGCAGCTTTTGAGATCATTGCTATGTCCCTAGGGCATGTTAAGGGCCCAAGAAGTATTTGTTGCAGGACTGAATAATAGACTGTTAAATTTAAGTCTTCTATTTGCAGAGATCTAGTTCACAAAGTAGAGAATTATTTGGCATTATTTAGAAGAAAAAGAAAATGAAAATGAATAATGAAGAAACCTATTTACTGACTTTTTGTTTCTGTTTAGCAGTCTTTGAAGAACTCTCTACTTTTTTGCCTCCAGTTAGAAATAAAGAAAACCTCTTTCCATTCTTCTTTAAAGAATATTCACCAACTTTAGAATGGCAAGAGAGCACATCAGTGCATGTGGCAGCAATGATGGATGTATTTCTCATATGAACTTGAAGTCTGAGATGTATATACCGGAGCTAAAGATTAACCAGCACACGAACATGAGCTGTTGTGTCTTACTGATTAATTATGCTGAATGATGGATGCAGGTTTAATCACTTTACCTGATAGATGTAGGAAGATTGCAAATGACAGTTTCCATATCATTTCTCAATAAACTGCTTTCTAACCAGCTTACTGCAGAAACTTCAGGAAGTTGATGTTCCAGGGAGAAAAATAATATGAAAGCATAGGATTCCCCATGCATCACTTTACATTTCTACTAATTTATCTTAAAATGTGTTCTCTGACCCCCCAAAAAATCATACTTATACAAATACAATAATAATCTAGGAATTCTACTGTCTGGAAATCTGTCTGTCTCATCAACTGGAAAACATAATTTAAAAGGTTAATAGAATTCATAATTGTGTTTATCATGTTAAGAAAATGACTCCTGGGCCAGCCCGGTGGCTCAGGCGGTTAGAGCTCCATGCTCCTAACTCCGAAGGCTGCCGGTTCAATTCCCACTTGGGCCAGTGGGCTCTCAACCACAAGGTTGCCAGTTCAATCCCTCAAGTCCCTCAAGGGATGGTGGGCTTCGCCCCCTGCAACTAAGATTGAACACGGCACCTTGAGCTGAGCTGCCGCTGAGCTCCCGGATGGCTCACTTGGTTGGAATGTGTCCTCTCAACCACAAGGTTGCCTGTTCGACTCCTCGAGTCCCGCAAGGGATGGTGGGCTGTGCCACCTGCAACTAGAAAAGGGCAACTGGACCTGGAGCTGAGCTGCGCCCTCCACAACTAAGAAACAACTTGAAGCTGAATGGCACCCTCCACAACTAAGATTGAAAGGACAACAACTTGACTTGGGGGGGGGAAAAAAGGCCTGGAAGAATCTTAAAAAAAAAAAAAAAAAGAAAAGAACTCCTTAAGCTAGAAAACCATCAACTCACAGTTACAATTACCTGTCTAAAAATGAAGTGGAAGAAACATAACTAGAAATCGGGTCTTCTGCTTTAAGATGGAAATGCTAGACTGGCTCATACCAGAAAAAATGGAAGAGCTTATGGATCACTTTTGTATTAAGGTTACATTGTATACTTAATATTTTCCATCAAGACAATTCAGTACACAGTCCTTAAGGAGAAAACAAATAATAGCTGGACTTACGAGATTTAACAAATTGGTAACAACCCCTCCCACTGTCACTGAAGTTAATCCCTCTCTCCTTTTTCATTTCATTGCAATTTGTACTATATCACAGCATATCATTAGCATACTTTCTCACGCTGTGATAATTTATTAGAGCTTCAATGTACACAGTTCTCTCCTTCATTAGAGACAGTAGTTGCCTGGAAATCAGATACCATAATACCTTACTTAACACTGTCCTTCACAATGCTTAATATTTCCTTATAAATAGTAGATGACCGATAAAATCTTTTGCCTAAAATTGAATACATGCAGAGAATGCATAACGGAAAAGGTTAGCTTGTCTATCCCTGCTCTCCCTCATTCCTTTTAACTGTAAGTAAGTGGCTTTAAACCTCAATCCCCCTCAGTCCCTGACTGACACTCTGCCCATAAAGAGGTTCCCCCTGATTAGTGGGCAGAGTCCCACTTTACCTGTGAATGCCAGGCTCTCTTCCAAGGTGCACACTCTCTTGCTCTCTGTCACAAAATTGTACAGGCAATTTTTGAGTCTTACCCACAGTGATCTTCATGAGCACTTCAAACTTCCCATGGAACATTAGGCTGGGCCTGGAAACCTAAGTGTGTATATGGAAGGGGGGTTGCTGTGGAGCCTAGCATCCTACCAACACCTTCTGCTGAAATCCAAGCCTCGTCATGAACTTGAATAATTACACTGTCTGGAAACTTCAGGTCTTGCTGTTATTTTTTATTGTTATATGAAAACTTAAATTCTTGCCACCATTTATTCTGAGTCTAAAGCAGCCATGGTGAAGTTCCCACACTCAGCTTCACCAGAGAGAAGCCACCATTCAAGGAGCTAAACCAAAGTATCAGGATCAAAGTCAATGCATGGCTGGTTTGAGACTTCAGCAGAAGTGTGAGTGAGATTCCTAGGGCTGTCTTTGAAAGGTAGAAAAGTAGTGGCAGTTTGACATTGACAAAGCCCTTTGGTGGCGATTACAAGGTTAGCAGAATCACAAATGTTGGGAGTCAAAAAGCTCTAGGTTCCTTAGCTAATTTCTTCTTAACTTCTCTAAGCTTCAGTTTCTTCCTCTGTCCAATAGAGGTTATAGCTGCCTTGTAAAGTTTAAGTGGTGAGGGGAGAAAGTATATTAAGTCCCCAGTATAGTACCTGGTTTATCAGCAATCGATAAAAATATTAGGTTTGTTTCATTTTCTCCTTTTATACAAGAAGAGCAAACTTCAGTTAACTCAACCAAAATCCTTCAGAGAAGTGGGCATAGTTCTGGAAGTGATCTCTGACCTAGGAGGTTGCCAGAAGGGTTGAATTAGCTCTACCCTAAATGGTCCTGCACCAAATCATAGAGTGAAAGGAGACCTCTGGGCCTTTCCATCCTAACCCAGATGGACTTTGAGTGTTGTAGTGATAAACCTATACCTGTGTTCCTTTTGCCATCTCTGGTACAAGACAAAACCTAGGCACATGGCGACAATAGCACTTAAAGATAGGCACAGCCCTAACATTTTCGGGACTCAGAATAAAAGTACAAATGGAGGTCTGTGCATCATAAACCTGGGGTGCCAAAAAAACATATACAAGTGGACACTTTGGCCAATGTTGCTCAAGCAGTAGTTCGCTGTAATCAGAAGTGTCTGGACGGTGATGGTAATCACTTTAAGCACCTCTTGTAATTGCAGAAGTCAAACGTGACTTGTAGTCATATTTTGTTATCAGCATACATTATTACAATTAATAGCTTTTTTTTTGCCTTTCTTAAAATGTGTATACATTTTTTTTGTATATATAGTATAACAAAATGATGAAAAACAACGACATGGAACCAAGATTAGTCCACCCAGCAAGAGAAGCATTTAGAATGGAAGGAGAGATAAAGAGATTCCCCGACAAGAAAAAGCTGAACAAGTTGATCACCACCAAACCAGTATTACAAGAAATGTTAAAGAGACTTCTTTAAGAAGAAGAAGAAAATAAATAAAAAATATGAATTAGACAATATCACAAAGAAAAAATTCTCACTGACAAAGGCAAACACATAATAAAAGCAGGTGATCAACCAATACTAAAGTCAGTACAAAGGTTAAAAGGCAAAAGTAGGAAGATCATGTGTAATTACAGTAGTAAATTGCGGGAGAGACACAAACACACACACATAGAAAAGAGGTAAAAAATAATGACAAAAACATAAATGTGGAGGGGGTGAATAAAAATGGTAGGGATTTCAGCATATGTTCAAATTTAAGCAACCATCAACTTAAAATAAACTGCTATAAACATTGCTTGGTATAATATGAAGCAAATGGCAACCACAAACCAAAAATCTACAAGAGAGATCCAAGAAATAAAGAGAAGAGAACCCATGCACAACACTACAGAAAGTGATCTACAAACACAAGAAGAGAGCAAACACATAAGAAAGGAACAGAGAACCACAAAAATAATCAGAATGCAATTAATAAAGTGGCCATAACTACATACCTATCAATAATTACTTTAAATGTAAATGGCTTAAAGCCTCCAATCAAAAGACAAATGGATAAGAAAGATGCCACACATATATACAATGGAGAATTAGCCATAAAAAAGAATAAAATCATACCATTTGCAACAACATGGGTGGACCTAGAGGATATTATGCTAAGTGAAATAAGTCAGACTGAGAAAGACAAATATCATATCATATCACTTATATGTGGAATCTAAAAAATACAAAATAGAAACAACTCATACCATGTTTCCCTGAAAATAAGACATAGCTGGACAATCAGCTCTAATGTGTCTTTTGGAGCAAAAATTAATATAAGATCTGGTCTTATTTTACTATAATAGAAGACCCGGTATGATATGATATGATATGATATGATATGATATGATATGATATGATATGATATGATATGATATGATATAATATAATACCGGGTCTTATATTAAGTTTTGCTCCAAAAGATGCATTAGAGCTGATGGTCTCAGTAGGTCTTATTTTCAGGGAAACATGGTAGACACAATGAACAAATTGATTGTGCCAGATGGCAGGAGCATTTTGAGGGGCTGAGTGAAAAAGTTGAAGGGATTAAGTACAAACTGTCAGTTACAAAATAGTCACAGGGAAGTTGAGTACAGCTTAGGGAATATAGTCAATAATATCCTAACAACTACATATGGTGTCAGGTGGGTGCAAGACTTGTCAGGGGGATCACTTCGTAAGTTATAGAAATATCTAACCACTATGTTATACACCTGAAACTAATATAATATTGAATTTCAACTATAATTTAAAATTAAAAAACAAACAAACAAACAAAAAAACAATGTAAAGAGCCCTTTAAAAACCCCTTGGGCTTGAGGGTAAGGAAATTGATGTCTTGGTCTACTTTCAGGTTGAAAGACTCAAGGAGTAGGCCTTGGAAACACTTGGGGCCACTGGAATGGAATATGCAGTACTCAGAGGATGGTGTAGAAGTGGGAGGAGGTACTGTCACTAGTAAGGACATCTCCTTGGTCTTGTGCTCTTCTGGTTTCCACCACAGAGAAGCTAGAACAGGGCCCTCCAAGGCCCAGGGCCTGGGAGAGGCATCTTCTTGCCCAAGTCTGGAGCATGATGCTTAAGTGATCGGTTTGGTAGCAGAAGAGAAGATCACCCCCTGAACACAGGAGCAGCGGCCCTAGGTTACAAAGCAGCATGAGTCATACCCAAGGGTATGAGAGCAGACAATCAGTTGGTAAGGTGCTGGAACAGTAGCTTCCCAGAAATTTGCAATGGGGTGTTTTTGTTTTTGTTTTAATCTCTTTTTTCTCTATAAGTTCCCCCATTTTTTTTCTCTTTCTTTTTTCCTGACTACTATGTGTGTACACTGCTGTTTTATTATAAAATACTAGCTGTTGTTTTTTTTTCCAATTAGCAGGATAAGTACATAATCCTTGAATCTTTTGATAGAAAAATTTACATACAACTTTTATTGGTAATCGATCAATATCTTTATGTGAAAAAGCCTTGAACTGTTCTTGCAAATGATATAGCCCACCTAAGTCTGACTGATCAAAGTTCCATCTACAAAAGAAAATAAAAGATAATACAGCTTTAAAATAAAGAATTAAAGCTTCTAAAACTATATTATAGTCTTTCTATTTTCCACCTACAGGAGTTCTCCAAAGCAAGGATGGGAAATGAGCTGTCTATCCAAAATTACTACATTTGGGAAAGAATTCTGAATGATAGGCAATTACTTAGAAACTAAGGTTTTCATTATTCATATTATTATCTCACTAAGATTAAGATGATAGTTCTTTATAGTGAGTATAATCATAGCAATTTAAAGTTTGTAGGGACTTTCAAAATCATCAGAATCACTGCAGTGGGAGGTATATTTGAAAAAGACTAAAATTAAAGTGGTTTAATGAGTTGTTCAAGGTCACAGGAGTAGAGATTGGGCTGGGACCCAGGTCTCATTTCTCCTTAAGCGGCTG
Source organism: Rhinolophus sinicus (assembly GCF_036562045.2). NCBI lineage: Eukaryota > Metazoa > Chordata > Mammalia > Chiroptera > Rhinolophidae > Rhinolophus > Rhinolophus sinicus. Next base: position 18,048,888 of record NC_133753.1, read on the forward strand.
TTTTAATCAGTTTGGGCTGCTATAACAAATTACCATGGAGTGGGTGGCTTAAACAACCAACCTTTCCTTTTCACAGTTCTGGAGTCTAGAATATCCAAGATGAAGGTGCTGGCAGGTCTTGTACGGTGAAAGCCCTCTTCCTGATTTGCAGATGGCTGCTTTCTCATGTGGCGGAGAAAGAGATCATTTCTCTCATATCTCTTCTTATAAGGGCACTAAGCCCATTCATGAGGGCTTCACCCACATAATCTAATCACTTCCCTAAGGTCCCATCTCCTAATACCAGCACATTGGGGATTAAGGTTTCAACATGTGGATTTTGGGAGGATGCACATATGCAGTCCATAATTGTGGGCTTTTCTCTGTAATGAGGTACTGACTGTAAGACTGTGAAAACTTAAGTGTGTTTCCAGATTTTCCTGTAAGATTTAAGATAAAGGTAAGAAATAGTGGTAATAAAAGAAGGAAAAGGTAGAGAAATAGGAGCCCATGTGACTTAGGGTATCTAGAGAGGAGATTCTCCAAGGTCAGACACACACAGGGAATTGCCATCTCTTCCAGAACTTGATGCCTAACCTGGAACTGTTAGTATATCATTTTCCTGAAAAGATTGGCTGATCTAAAGATAGAAAGTAAAGAGTCAGAAAGTCATAGCAAAGACAATACTATCCAGGAATGTGAAATGATAAACAAGTCTGAATTTGGTTTGAATCATCATCCCACTCACTTGCAAGTGTTCAGGAGGTACAGAACTCACAAGGCCCAGGAAGATGAATCAAAGACTTTTCCTTCACAGAGATCACTTTCTGAGCTGCTCTTTGGGGAAAAGAGCTGGGGTAAAGAGACCAAATGTTTTGCATGTTTGATTTGAAGTAGATCTGACAATGACATGCCGAGGAAGCATCAGCATTGGTGCCAGAGCTGGTCCTGCTAAAGAGCAGGCTCGAGGCATCGAAATCTACAACCACAGAGAATCAGCCCAAATAGGATTAGTTTAGGACTGCCTGTCACTTGTGATGCTTGGGTCAGTTGAATTAGGAGGACTGGCTATGACTGCAAAATGGCCTTGAACTTGGTTTTAGTCATCACCAGCTATATGGGCTTGCTCCCTAAATTTAATACACAGGAGGATGAAGGATTGAAAAAAACCTAAAAGGAGATTAGTGGATTCTCCACTGAGGTAGATTCCCTCTTACATAAGGATGTCAGTAGCATGTGTTCTGAGGAATATGCTTACAGTATTAACTCACTTAGGATGGGAGCTTCTATTTTTAGGGTAAGTCTCTTTGTCACATATCGAATACTGACTTGGCATTCTTTCAATAGGAACTCAGGTGTAATCACTTGAGAAATGGAAGGCAGCATCATTCCAGAAGTAATGTTAGAAGTGGATTCTTGGTCATTCTACATGAAAAAAAAACAAATAAATAAATAAAATTTTATATGTATATATATAAATACACACACACGCACACACACAAAAGACAATATATATGTGCATGTGTGTGTTTTATATAAAATACAGAAATAATAAATGAAAGTCTCTCCCAGAATCATAAAATATTAGAAGTGAAAAATATCCTTGAGATTATCTATTTTAACATCCTTACTTTAGAGATAAGGAGCAAAGTTCTAGACAAATTAGAGGACAGAATCAAGATTACAGAGCTAATAAAGAAAGGTCTCATGTTTCCCTGAAAATAAGACCTAGCTGAACAATCAACTCCCATGCATCTTTTGGAGCAAAAATTAATATGAGACCCAGTCTTATTTTACTATAAGACTAGGTCTTATATAATATAATATAAAATAAAGTACTTAATATAATATAATATAATATAATATAATATAATATAATATAATATAATATAATATAATATAATACCAGGTCTTATATTAATTTTTGTTCCAAAAGAACAATCAACTCCCATGCATCTTTTGGAGCAAAAATTAATATGAGACCCAGTCTTATTTTACTATAAGACTAGGTCTTATATAATATAATATAAAATAAAGTACTTAATATAATATAATATAATATAATATAATATAATATAATATAATATAATATAATATAATACCAGGTCTTATATTAATTTTTGTTCCAAAAGAACAATCAACTCCCATGCATCTTTTGGAGCAAAAATTAATATGAGACCCAGTCTTATTTTACTATAAGACTAGGTCTTATATAATATAATATAAAATAAAGTATTTAATATAATATAATATAATATAATATAATATAATATAATACTGTGCCTAATATAATATAATATAATATAATACCAGGTCTTATATTAATTTTTGCTCCAAAAGACGCATTAGAGCTAATTGTCCAGCTAGGTCTTATTTTTGGGGAAACAGGGTAGTATAGAGTAGTTGTTCAAAAGTGTGTTCTAGTATCAGACTGCTTTGATGTAAATGATGGCTCCACTAATTACTCTCTAGGTAACTTTGAGTGAGTTACTTAAACTTTTACTGTGAAGATTAAATAAAGCACTTTGTTCAAAATGATTTGTATACTTGTAATACAGATAGTAAATAACTAGTAAATGCTAATTAATGATAATAATAGACTTATAACTTCATCGTTTGTATTATATGACAAGAATTAGTCCAGAGATCTACATTTGTGCTAACACCAACAATTTCAGAGTCAAATATAACTGTAGTCAACTATAACCAAATGAGAGTTTTCTCTACTGAAAGAGCAAATTTTAACGCTAGCAGGATAAAGACTGAAGTACTGCTGGAAGAGTTGAAGACGCTGGAGTGAATAAAAGGGCAATTAAAGAGTTTAGTACCATGTGGAACAATTAAATCTAAATGAAGTTGGAGTTTTGGACAGATGTCAGCCTACGAGAGAAATCTAGTGAATTGTCACAGAATCCTGTCATTTGTTTTATTCTAGATAATATATTCATAAATACCCTCAATATAGAAGACAATGCTTATCAATTAGGGAGATGAAATTAATTTTACAAAATCAAATGTTAGCAGGTTACAACCAAAAGATAAATCTTGAAAGAAAAAAATTAAATAGATACATTTAGACTTAAAAAAAATCAACTGCATAATCAAAAGACAAAGGAGAGATATTTTAGCAGTAGCACAGGTCGAAAACATTTACTAGTTTTATCTGCCATTAAACCTGAAATGATACAAAACCAAAGAGCAGAAAATTTATTGACAACAAATCCATCCATCAGCTGAAAATTGCAAAAAAATATTTTATCACAAATTTGAAAAGCTGTATGACTATTGCCTCTCTGGAATAATATCACAAAGTAGAATCAAAGTCCTTAGGAAACAAATGTTGAAATAGTAATGGAGTTGGAATAAGAGCTTATGGATCTCAAGAAACAAGTAGACAAAAAGTCAAATCAACACAATCATAAAGATGAAAATGGAAGGCACAAAAGAGTGCAAAAAAAGGCACTGAAGAAAACATAAGGGCAGAGAGGATAGAAATAAAGCAAATTTACAAAAAGAAATGGAAGAATAAAAAATAAATGAGTGAGAAAATGATAGAGAAGCAGGCAAGTTGTACTTGGTACACACCTAAGTAGGATCACCGTGGAAGGAAATAACTTACAGGGAAAAAATATAGAATCATAATTAACGAATTTTTTCCTGAAAGTAGACTTGAATCTACATGCTGAAAAGGCAAATCTTTGCTAGAAAAATTGACTGAGAATAGTGGGTGCCAAGATATATGAACTTCAATGTACAGAAACCCTTTAGAAGCCAGAAAAATAAATTAAAACATGAATGATGGGAAAATCTACAGGAACACTCAAACCTATAAAATTGTTGCTCAACATAAAATTAATTAAATAAAGAAAATATTGAAGCCAAGGAAATTATATCAAGTCAATTGATTCTTTAGCTATGAAAATACAGGCAAACAGTGTTGAATAAATGAGAATTGAGAAAAAATTATTCCCATGAGTCTTTCTGGGGAAATTACTGGGAGACAAAATACAGCCTCCAAGAATGACTGGGGGGAAAAAAAAACCACAGCAACAGGACAGGTGGGAGGCATCGAACATTTAATAGCTGGGAGTCAAATAATAGAAGTATAAGAGCATTTAACTCTACAATGATAAGAATAAAAACAACTAAATTGAAGGGTAGAGGAGATAGAGGAAAGGGGAAAGGAAGTGGAAATATGCTAATTGTATCACTTCTCATACAACAGATATTCATTTCTTAACAAGGATTAAATTTGTTACACAACTTTATTATTTTAAAGGATGGTAACCCTAAATATTATAATTACACATATAAACACACAGAAAAAAATAAAGAAAATGAACACATACAAAGCTTTTTAAAAAAAACACCCACAATGCTATGAATATTAAAAAAGCATAAATGATTTTCAAGGAAGTAATTAAAATACATGTCATTATTTTATTAAAATTAAAAACATTGGGTTACAGAACAAAGTCCAACGCTTTGTAACACACACTTTAATATTTCTATTCATAAAAATAGAAATCTAGTCGTGATCTAGCCTTATCTTTTCTTACTCTTCTTTCATCGATTCTACCACTGGCCTCTTTGCTGTTCTGGAACATGCCAAAGCTGCTACTGCCTCAAGGCCTCTGCACTTACTGTTTATTTTGCTTTCCTGGGATTTTCCCACAACCAGCTACCTCGTGTTTACAATCTCTAGGTCTTTATGTTCTGTTTCCAGAGATAGAATTTCTCAGCCAGTGTTTAGAAAGAAATTGATGAGAGAGAAGACAACGTGTGTGTGTGTGTGTGTGTGTGTGTGTGTGTATTGTATTGGCTTGTATATATACATAAAATTCTTTCTAACAGGTTAAACAAGAACTTAACAATTGTTATCTTCAGGGGAAAGGAAACTGAGCAGTTGAGAGGAGATTATGGAGGAAGTAATTTTTTGCTTTTATATTGTTTTACAGTTTGGATATTTGACCTATGTGCTGATACTATCTATTAAAAAAAAAAAAGTTTTAACATGATGGTGCATTGTGATGAGAACCAAAATAAGGGCACAGAGTCCAAAGGAAAGTTGTTAGGATTTTTTATGGTGAATGTATATTCATAAATGAGTTTTAGAATAGGAAAAGGGATTAGGCAAGAGGGATGGAAATGATGGATCTCCAAGTGGGAGAGATGAAGGCAATCTTAAAGTCGAGAATCAGCATTGTATGCACACAGAGGTCCAAGCCACTTAGCATAACTGAACCAGAAAGGACAAGACAGTGCGGGGAGAAGCCAGGCGGGAGAAACAGGTCAGGCCAAGTATACGCAGCATGTGAGCAATCTTACATCTCATTCTGGAAGCAATAAGAAGCCATTGTAGAGATCTACGTGAAGACTTTACAAATGTTATTACCTATAAGAAGTTAGCTGAATTTTTATATAATTAATAGCACCTGTTATAACATAATATAAAACCCATAAAACCAACTCAATAAAAAGTCGGTGACTAGTTGTGGCAAGAATACGGAGAAATTCAAACTTTTATACTGCTAGTGGTGTATGAATTAGTCCAGTGACTTTGGGTAGCAACTGATCAATATCTATTTGATCTCAAAATGGGCATTTTATTGCCCATCTCAATAATTCTATGTCCAAGTTCATACCTAAGGGAAACACTCATGCAAAAACACAAGGAAGCAAATATAATAGGTTATTATAGGATGTTTGTAATAGCAAACTGTGGAAAGCATCTAAGTCTTCATAAACAAAAGAGCAGATAAATACATTATGATAAAATACATTTCAGTATATTCACAAAATATTACTCAGTTAAAATAAATAAATAATCACATGTAAAAAATAAAGAAATAAAAAAATTAAAAATAAATTTTAAAAAACTGTAATTATATCAATACAGGAAAGGAGAGTCCAAATATTCTGTATCTATATTGTTGCTGTAACATATTATCACAAACTTAGTGGCTTAAACAATAAAAAATTATTATTTTACAGTTGTGGAGGTCAAAACTCGGAAAGGACCCCACTGAGCTAAAATCAAGTTGTCAGCAGGATTGCCTTCCTTCTGGAGATTCTAGGGGAAGAAACTGTTTTCTTGTCTTTTCTTGTTCTAGGCTGTCACATTCCTTGGCTTGTGGCCCCTTGTTTTTTCAAAGACAGCAATAGTTGGTCAAGTCTTTCTCATCTAGCATCACACTGACACTGAGTCTTCTGCCTTTCTCCCCTTTCTTCTAAAGACCTGTGTGGTCATATGGAATGGATAATCCAAAATAATCTCCCCACTAAGGTCATCTGATTACTAACCTTAATTCCCTCTGTCCATGTAACATAAGAGATTCCAAGGAATAGAATCTGGCTATCTTGGGAGATGAGACATAATTCTGCCTACCACATACCTCTGATAACTGATGGTTTATTGCACTGATTCATCCTCATGAGATAAGATTTGCTCAGTACAGTGATGGGTGATAGTGAAATGCTCATTTATTTAGGCACAAAGTAACACAAAGTAACTCTGGAAACCAGAGAACAATCTCATCATCACCGTATGTAAACTATTTGGAACTTAAAGTTTTACTACTTTTGAATTCAAGGTTGATAGCACTTAACTAGGCTCAGTGAAGACCCAAAGTAAATTTTTCAGGAACCCACAAGTGAAGTGGAGATGTGGTCAGCCAAAGTCAAAACAATATCCATAGACATGAACAATTCATATCGACCAGTGCAGATGAGATTTGACTAAAATAGCATCGAGGGCCTGTCTTTCCTGAGTTTTCATGCAATTGTAGTGCAATTGCTAAAATCAAGTGGGCAAAACAATCAATGCTTGCTGTTGGTTTTTGGGGGTCCTGATACTCTGTGATGATTTAGAGAGTTGCTGTTCTAGCAAACCCATCAGCAATAAATGACTGGACTCTCATTTCCATTTAGAATGTCTGTTTAAATGCTGATTTGACCTTTGAGTGTACTGAGGGTTCAGTAATATATGTAAAACTGTCATTAAAATTGCACACGAAGCACAAGGTACAAGGAAGCTACTATATCTTGGCTGAATTTCTTCCCTGGAATCTAAAAAGGAAAGAAAGAAATGACAGTCCGTCATCAATATGATGAGGCAGAACAAGGAAATTTTAATGTTCATTATAAAACTATCTGAGCCTCTCAATTCTGCTCAGAGAATTAGGCTACCCTTCCACACACTAAAGTGCTTTATGGTATTTTTTTAAGATCTGATAGAAAATAACCCTCTTAAAACATGAGACCGCTGAATGCTGTTCTGTTTTTGCACTGGAAATTAAGGGTGTAGAATGTGTAATATAAATGTCTTCAGATTTTCACGAGGAACACTCAGTGGAAATCCTTTTAAATATATTTGGTGGTTTACCTCCCACCCTGAGGGGTTGAAAACCTCAAGCACAGGAAGCAGTTTGGATTTACTGGTTGATTCACAGCTTTTTGTTTCAGTGACAGCTCATTTGACCCATTTCATTTCTCAAAATTGCTTTTTAATTTCCTGAAGACAGCAGCATTGTCGTAGTGTGCTTGGACCGTGATGTGTTTTAAAATGCCGAACGTTCTCATTTTATTTCATAATTCATCTCAGTTGGAAAGGCAGATTTCCTTTAGAGGGACAAGAGTGTAGATTTGGGGAGTCAAGGGACCCAAGTTGAGTCCTTGCTTTTCTGTTTACCAGTCGTGTGACTCTGGAGAATCCACCTACCCTCTCTGGGCCTGGCTTCCAGTATCAATAAGGGATTGAACTTTATTTTCAAATATCCTTCCTGCTCTAAAGTAATATATTTTAAAAAGTTATAACTGCGTGTGCTTACACTAGTAAAAAGACACACTGTCATTTTTTTTTGTACAATGTTCCTGCTAATTACAAGAACATTGGTTCATCCATGCATAACCATTTTGAACACAATAATATTTGGTCATTAAACATCAAGTACTTAAGAGGGTTCATTCTATAATGACATGTAGTTTGTCTTTTAACCTGCTTATTATATATTGACCTTTACTCTCAATAGAAGACTCACTTATGCTAAAGACTCTGGGATGAATCTTAATCAGACACTGATTATAAAATGCAAAAGCTGAAAACATTGATTTTTTTTTTCTAGATCCAAAAACGTTCTCTAATGGTCACACTTCATAAAATTTGCTCCCTTCCTAGTAATCATTTCAAATCTTATCCATCCTGAAGACCTAGATGGAGCCCTATCTTATCAATAAGGCAATGCATGAATAGTCCGAAGTTTTTACTTCTCCAGTCACTATATAATTTGATCATAGTTATGCCAATAACAAATGTTTATCGACTTGTATGTTTGTATACAAATTAGAAGGCATAGAAGAGTAAAACACAGTCACTGCTTTAAAAGAATATACAGAGGGTGCCAAGAAAATGTATACACATTTTAAGAGAGGAAAACTGTATTAAAATTGTGTTACTCAATATATACCAATAACAAAAGATGAATACAAATTATGTTTGACTTCTGCAATTACAAGAGGTGCTCAAAGTGGTTACCATCAATATCCAGACACTTCTGATTATGGTGAACCACTGCTTGAGCAACGTTGACCAAAGTGTCTACTTGTATATACCGTTTATTTGGCACCCCTTGTATAATATAATTAACATAAGACATAAGTACATATAGCTTAAGTGAATATGTGAGACCCCAAAATTACTGAATCACTTTTAGGTTGCCTATTGTTAATTATAAAATGAATGATAAATATTGCAGAATTTATATTTTATTTTTTAACCTCTGGACTATTTGATTTTTATAAATACATATCAAATAAAGTTAGAGAGATAAGGTTGAAGTGAGGATAAGAAACCTACAAGGTCTGACAATTAAGTTTGCGAACTTGTTGCAACGATGTTGCTAACCTTTTTTTGATATCAAAGGGATTATTCATTATGAATTTGTACCAACTGGGCAAACAATTAACCAAGTTTACTATTTGGAAGTGCTGAGAAGGCTGCGTGAAAAAGTTAGAAGACCTGAACGTTTCACCAACAATTCATGGCTCTTGCATCACAACAATACACCAGCTCACAGGGCTCTATCTGTGAGGGAGTTTTCAGTCAGTAAACAAATGACTGTATTGGAACTGCCTCCCAGCTCTCCTGATCTGGCCCCCAGTGACTTCTTTCTTTACCCAAAGATAAAATAAATATTGGAAGGAAGACATTTTGATGACATTCAGGACATCAAGGGTAATACTCTGACAGCTCAGATGGCCATTCCAGATAAAGTTCCAAAATTGCTTTGAAGGGTGGACTAGGCACTGGCATTGGTGCATAGCTTCCCAAGGGGAGTAGTTCAAAGGTGACTGTAGTGATACTCAGCAATGAGGTATGTAGCCCCTTTTCCAGGATGAGTTCGCAAACTTAATTGTCAGTATAATATACTTAATTGTATATAAATTAAAAAATTGATTCACTTGACTACGTAAAGAATTAAAATACCTATATGTCGAAAATATCATTGACAAATAATTTTCTTCTTATAAGGGAGGGCATGAATCCCATCATGAGAGCACCATCCTCATGACCTAATTACCCCCCAAAGGCCGCACATCCTAATACCATCAGATTGAGGGTAGAGTTTCAACATATTCATTTTAGGGGGACACAAACATACAGTCCACAATATCACTGAAGTTTGACGATTGGTTGAAAAAGAGACTAGGAAAAACGTGACATTTCATTAATCCAGGTGAGAGGTAATATTTAAATATATTTGTTTTGTGACATATTTATCTCAACTCCCTGATTAGATTTTTTTGTTCTCTTTGGAATCCTGACTATATATTATCCCAGGTGACTATTTCTTATATCTCTATCACAGGGCTGAGTGCATAGCAGGCACAAGAGAAACGCTTGCTAATACAATGGCGTGAATTAGAATCTGGAGGCTGCTAAGAACAGTGGATAGCACTCTTACTTACTGGCTGCAGGAGAACACCACGGAAAGACCTATATATTTTTTTGCTCATATTTCCTCATTACATATTTCATTCTCCAAGAAAATTAATTACCTCTTTAATGCCACTTTCTTTCTGAGAACGCTCTTCATATGCAAGTTACATTATGTTTATAAAGACAATATCTAAGCTGTTTTGGCACACGCCTCCAAAAAGTCAGCATATGTAAGGGTAAAGATTCAAGTATGTGGCAATGCTCTCTCATTTTTTCAAGAACTTAGAAGCTGTACTTTCTTTTATAACTTGTATTTTTATATCAAGGGTAGCTAAACTGTGTAGCTGCTTTATAACTGCACAGGAACTTAGGTAGAAATTGAATTTCTAATATTGATGCTTCCCATTCTTAATGTTGCGGTCATGTTCTCTTTTAATTAATTAGAAAAATAATGTTTGTTATAGGAAAATGCCTGAAGGGCAATGCCTGATTCCAGGTACCAATCAAAGGGAGAAACAAAGCGCTTAATGCTCATTGCATGAACAATCTCTCTTTTAAGGTCAATGCAACAGAAGAAACGGCAGCAGTTTTTCTTGTTGTTTTACTTACTAGAGTCAGCACTTTTAGTTAGAAGCAAATGAAAGCATCTCTTATTTACCTGTTTAAAAGGTAACCTTTGACCAATGACAATAAAAATATGTAACAGTATTAGCTAAGTCAATTTAGATAATTAAGCTTATGGTGCATCTCTGTATCTCTTTTGAGTCCTTCAAGGATTTTAGAACCTTAGAGAAAGAAAAAATAAATTTTTATGAAAGGAAGTTACATAGCAGAGTTGAGATGATAGATGGAATAACTCCAGTAGAATAAGTCCTATATATTTCATGGAGATATATTACTTTGTGTGTAATGATACGTCGGTACTTTAGAATGCAGTAAACTACTACATTGAACTGATGCTGGAGCAAGTGTGGTTTTTTTTGTTTGTTTTTCTTTTTGACTCTTCCCTGTTTAGAATTAGCTTTTCACGTTTTAGTTCTCATTCAGCTTTTTTTATTGAATTATTTAACAATTCATTATTTTTGAGGTTTCACCTCCTCCTAACCTGACAAGCCATTTATGATTTCTCTTTGCCTTGTTTTTACCACACACTGTAACTTCCCATGGTGAGTGCAGCAGAGTGAAGACTGAATTATTACAATCCAGGTCCTTATCTAAATTTCCTCACCAATATGTCACAAAGGGAATGGAAAATAAATACTTCACAGTTTTGAAATTCCACTCTTGGAAAATTCCAAACTAACACTGTCATATTCTGGTGAAATGCACAATTCCAATGTCATCAGGATTGTGCAAATATGTGTGTTAATGCATGCGTGTGTGTGTGTGTATGATTTCTATAACTTTGCAAGTAACCAACAATAAAACATGTGTATTAATGTGTGCATGTGTGTGTCTGTGTGCATAATATCTATAACTTGCAAGTAACCAACAATAAAATCTTGTACAACTGAATCTATTCATAATTAGATCTTATGTAATGTGATTTTCTAGTGCTATTTTTTCTTTATCCAGTTTATTGCTGTTAATTCTTGAGTCATCCGCTTTATTCTGAAAATATGACTATTTTCTCCATTTTTTTCGCTGGTGAGAAAGTACAAGAGGAGTGAGAAATGTTCTCTTGTTCTCAAAGCATGAAATGCTTGCCGTTGTCAAGACGATCCAGTGACACAGGTACTGTTATATTCTCACACACCACCGTGCACAATTTATGAGGTTTACATAAAGGTTATGTAGAATAAATCACTGGCCTTTATCTTTGCATGGTGTCCTCTTTGTATTCTGTATGAGCAAAGAACAATACATCATGCTGGATTTCATGTTAGACCGCTATAATTCATTATTTTCCTGGAGACTCTGACGTTAGGGAGAAGAGGCAACTCTCTCTTTTTGAGAACAGCCATGAAGCGTGTTTCAGATAATACATCAGAAAGACGCTGACAACACCTATTATTAATAATCAGTCTTATGATGCAGCACAACCCACAAAGGCATAAACGTTCTTAAGCCTGTGTTCTGCAAGGAATGCCACCTAGCATGTCTGCCCTCTGGATGCATTCCAATCACTCAATCAACAACAATTTGTTGAGCACCTACTATGTTCTAAGTACTGTTATAAGTATTGGGAATTCTTCAATGAACAGAGAAACAGAAATGATGGTCTTGGCCCAGATTCCTCCACAAAAGGCCTGAGATACGGGCTTGGATACATGAAGTTTAATTTGGGAAATGAACCCAAGTAACTGGTATAGGGAACTGGAAAAGCAACACAGAGGAGGTAAAGTTAATTTAAAATTGCATCATTGAACTGATTACCTTGGTGAAAAACTGGAGCACAAGCCTGCTGGGAATCTCAGGAAGAGCCATGTATGGGCACCCCAGAATTGTCCACCTGAGGCAGAGAAGAGCAATTCTTATCCCCAGTTGCTGTGGGTTATCTCGTGAAAATTTAACTTGTTCTTCATGGGGCAGTTGGCTGAGCAGATTCTCATGGGCATCCCATTTAGAATCAGCAGAGAAAATCGAGGGCCAAAAGCAAGAGATTCGGAGTGTAGCTGAGGCAAGATGCAGTCTATTATACCTATATGAACAGTTCATTGCGTGAACAGCAATGGCTAGAGGGAAAACAGGAATCAAAATTACAAGAGGTGAGATGCAAAAGTTGTCTGATACAATCCCTGCCCTTGAGTAGCTTCTATTCCAGTTAGTTCCATTTTATCCAATCTGTATGCTTTACTTGGGGCTTTCTAAAGCAAACAACAGGATTCAATGAAAAAGGCTGTACTCACACAATAGACAAGACTGACATATAGTAAAACCCTGTTAATTTAGTTAAATTCTGTTCATTTAAGAACTGCCATATAAAATACAGATATAAAAATGTTTACTATATTTATTATCAAGTACTTTCATGGAGAAGGATTAAAGTTTTAAGTAAATGTGTCTAAGAGAACCACCTATAATGTGATCTTTTCGGAATATCTCATGTTTTATTTTCTAGGTTCTATAGGATGTAAACAGGGACTTATTTAGAATTAGTTTCAACTTAGGTCATAATAATGATTACCAAATTACAAGACCTTCAAATACAAGAGGCGGTGAACAGACAGCTTTTCACCCCTTACCTGAACATTCATGCCCATACTATAAAGAGTCTAAAGAAGCAAAAGATGAACTTAAAGAAAGTATTTCAGGAGAGAGTTATTAGGATGCTGTAAGTTTTCTATCAATGCCGTGGGATGGAAGCTGAGAGGTCTTGAACTTCTCAAATCCAGGGAAAGGGACTTCAATGGTATACTTTAGAGAGTTTTATCTGTTTTCTGTAGATCCTGGAGTCACAGTGATAACGTTTTTAAAACCTAAAGAGAGAGAAATCATAGCTGCCTAGCTTCTCTGATAATAGAAATAATGATAGTAAAAAACAAAAAAACAAAAAAGAGTTAGGAATCTGGATACATCCTTTATTACAGAATTTTCACAATATAGTAGAGACCTGGTGAAAGATTGCTTTGATTCTGCCCAAGAGGGTTTCCTGGATTAAGAAAGAGTGCTTAGCCAAAAGAAGGTCTTGAGTCTAAAGAGAAGTAATAAATCATCAGCCAGAAGAGATTCTTCATTTACTCACATCAATGGAAATACATTTGAAACATCCCCATTCAAAGAGGGAAAGAAGAAGGATTTCTAGAAACTCCACAAAGTCACCTCACAAAAGAATGAGCATTTTAAATACCTACTAAATTTGTAGCTTCTGCACTTTAAAGAATCTGAAAGACTCAATATATTCCTAAGGAAGTTTCAGTAAGGTTCCATCATAACCATTCTAAAATGGAGCAAAGAAGAGTTATCTTCCACACTTGGACCAATGAGGTCCCAGCAGCTTGAAACACCAACACTGTAGAAAGCAGACATGAGAGAGGAGAGAATAAAAGAGAGAAAGATGTAGCAGAAAACAAAACTGGAAGCATATTCAATGACTGACAGTACTTGAAATGTAAGATAAATAATGAGAAAATTTCTCTTGTGTTCATGATAAGTTAGTAGCGTGAACTTTTGGAAATGAATGTTTGGACATCTTCCTGCACATCTTCATATCATAGGACAGGAGTGATGTCAAGATCACACAGAATGAAAGGCAAAGAAGGAAAGATGAAAATAAAAAGGTATAATGATGCATAATGCAGGAGGAGGCTTAGAGGCTGGCTGACTTTATCACCCTCGGGTCCAGTTGCCAAAGAGTAAACCACAGATTATTGACGCAGGGTGTATGTTCAGGAGTCAACAGTCAACTCACGTTTGTATAAGACAAGTGAAAGAAAGAACATTCTTAAAAACTCTGTTTCATTAAGTTCTTAATGAATGAAATGTAGTCAGCTTGACTGTTCTTCCTAAATAGAAAACTGTGGGCAGAAACAGCAATTTCAACTGCTTTCAACTGGTTTAACTGAAGATCTTATATTACCTCCCTCATTTTGCTGTCTGACCATAACTCATCAATATCACGACGAGCTGGTGACTTAAGTGGATGATACATCATAACTGCTAATAAATAAAACCAAAGCAACTTTGGCAATCAACAATCTGCTTTTCATTTGTGACATAAAATGACTAATTGGAGTGATTTCCTCTTAAATTATAGGATGTCACTTGTAGGAACCATGTAAGCCACAGTATACTACTGAATACAGGGGGTACCAAAAAAATGTATACACATGACTTGTATTCATTTTTTGTTATAGGTATATGTTGAGCATTACAATTTTAATACAGTTTTTTTTTTCTTTCTTAAAATCTGTATACATTTTTTTTTTTTTGGCATCCTCTGTATATTCTAGGAGTGAGCTGCAACCTGTTACTGAAACAATAAAATTGCCTGCTAAATTAAGACTTAGGGAAGAGAATTATCTCCTGTTCTAGCTTAAGAAATTTACCCAGACTTCTTAGACATACCAAATGCTCCAAAGCGCCAGGTTAGGCATACTAAAAGATTTCGCTAAAACCAACATTCTCTGAAAGAAAACAGTAAAGTTTAGTGAGAAGAGAATTTGCATTTGTTCTGAAAAGGCTTTGTTCGAGTGTGCAGACTATGATGGGTGAGCAGAGCCTCACAAACTTTGAGATTTGTCTTCTTTTTCTAGAAGTGGTTTAGCAAAGGGAAAGTGATGGAAAGTGCGCTTTTATTTGCATACAAAGAAGGAAATTGACAGGATTTTTCTTTCAGGAGCTAAAAACAAAACCCAGAAATCAAAAATCTTGAGTCGTTATTTGGTATTTATTTTCCTTATTTTAATTCTAATCTACTATTATTCAGTAAACAGTTTTCCTTAAAATGTATAGATTCCCATCACAGTTTAACATTCTACATAGAGGTGATGTATAACAGAGTTCACTGATTAATGCGATTTCAATTTATTTTAATATACCAAATCTCTGGTGTGAAATATCCACAGTTAATGATCAGGATAGACTAAACTGAGGTCATTGTATGTATTGCCAACTCCCAAATTTAATTTTACAGATGGGAAAGAGATCATTAAAGTGTGTTTCTCAATTTTAATATCATACTATGTAGATCTTTGTAGTGTTTTATCACTTTGCTTTCTTCTAAGCTGGTGTTTTCCCTATTATGACTAACTCATTTTACAGGTTTTTAGAATTAAAAGCTGTATAGCCAACATCAGGAGCCCTGGTTCATAGTGTCTGAGTTTCTGATCCTAGTTTTCAATTATATTTAAGAAAAAGTAGAGTTAGACCAGAAAATATGATTTTTGAAGGCTTAGACAATTGTCCTTTCATCCCTTCTGCCACCTCTTTAGAAGTGTTAGGCTATTTCCCAGAAATAACATCCTTAAAAAAGAAAAAAAAGAAATCCCTGGAAGAAAGGGGAGGAGAAGAAAAATTATCTGCAGTACCTTTCCAAGATTTGAAACAGGAAGGTGGGAAGCATCTGAATGATGCTAAGTCATATGTGCAAAAGCAGCAGGTCCCACCGGCTTACTCATATTTCCTCCTGCTTGAACCAGTAACACCCTAGGAAAACATAAATAATAATTGTCACAGCAGGAACCATCTATTCAGCTTTATAATGTGCCAGGTAGCATGTTAAACACACCATACACTTTGTCTCATTTAATCTTAAGAAGAACTCCACAATTGTCTTATGATTCATAAAGTTGAGGAAATGCAGAGAGGACAAGCAAAATTAACTAGTTCTTCAGCTAGTATAAATCAGGAGTTGAACTCAAGACCAACTGGCCCAAATCTCATCTAGTAAAAAGTATACTTCACTTCAGATCGTCTCAGCCTCCACTATGTCTGGGGTCTTTGGCAACTTATTCTACTCCAGTTGCCACAACAGCAACCAATTGTGTGTGCAAACTGACCAAATTTATGTGGCGCACACTGACAAAGCCACATCTCCTATCCTCACTGAACACCCCTCACCTCCTGTCCCTGGGATTGAATATTAATGTTGAGGCACAGTGAATATCTGGAATGTGGAGGTAGTTGATGCCCTGTGGGCAAACCTTTAGCCACTGTGAGGTGGAAGCCTGTATATAAATTCTTCACCCATCCTCCTGCCAGAAGTCTGCCTTTAGAAGCAATTTTACTGCCCCTCAAGGCTGGTTTAGTAATATGGATGAAGTAAAGCATATATGAAGGACCTTAATACAGGGGATGAGAGACTCTACTGCTATTGGGAGAACTAGAATTAGAAGTAAGAAAACAATTCTTGCTTGTTTTGATCTCATCCCACAGCACCAAAGCAGGTGGTTCTCAAATGCATACCCAGAAACCACTACAAAGATCTGGTCAGCTCCCATCAATACTCCGTGTGCAACAGTGAGGTGGGAGATCTCACAGACTTGCCTGGAATATATCTCATACCCCTAGTCCAACAATAATACTAGCTACCCATTCTCTGGCGAATAATGGTTTCTCCTTCTTGCCTGCCTTCCAAGAGCCTCTCATGGGGAGAACTTAATTCAGAACTATACAGGTAAGGAAATTCTGGTTAAGAGACCTTAAACTAGAGGGCGGTGAGGATGCTGAGTTGATCACAAGTCCATAAGGGAAACTCATGTGATTCATAATGCTATGTATATGTCATTCTGTACCCCCAAACTTTTTAACTCTCCCTTCTCTAATGAATTAGTTGATGTTAGCTCCTATAAATATCACCACAGTATTTTGTAGCATAGCAGGATAGATACTCTGAAAAACAGTGAATCCCAAACCAAGGGTGCCCAACAATAAAATATTGATACCAATTTTAAGTATCAAAATACTTTGATCCAGGCCTAAGTTGAGGAGGTAAACTGAGATTCTAGTAATAAGCTAGTGCCACTGATAGGGGCCAGGGTGATCACAACTCCATAGAGTCTTCTGCCAACAAAAGCAAATACAAATTCTCTTTAAAGGACAGCTTCTCAATTTAGACCCTTAGCATATTCACAGTTTAAACACAGAAAAAGGTGAACTCACAATCAAATATTCTTGAATGTACAAGCAAACAAGACACCATGACTGTCAGTGGAAAAAAAAAAAAAAGATTCAGATGGCTAGGGGACTAAGCACAAATTATCTGATGTAGGCTGTACTGGTCTATTTATGACATATTTAATAAAACAAAAGGGCCCACGAATATGTTAATTACAAAAAAACCCTAAAGTTTTAGAAATGAAAAATGTCATGATTTGAAGTTAAAACACAATGTATAGAGCAGAATAGGCATATCCAAAACTAGTAATTAGTGAACTATAAGATAGATCTACCCTTATTGAGGCACAGAGATACAAGAAGGTAAAAGAATATGAAAGCTTGAGAGATATTGCGAATAAAAAGAATTTTAAAATATGCCTAATCAAAGTCCTAAAAGAGAGAATAAGGGTTAGGCCATATTTGAACAGACAAAAGCTAAGATAATGAAAAAATTGAAATTGTTTGAGATTTTGTTTATCTTGGTTCAGTCATCAATTCAAATGGAAACCGCAGTCAAGATATCAAGAGAAAGTTGAGACTTGAAGGGGCAGCAAGAGAATGATTAGGAAAGATCACCAAGAGATACAATGTGTCGTTAGAGACCAAGGCTAAGATCATCAAAACCCTTGTATTCCCAATTACTCTGTGTGGATACAAAAATTGGACAGTGAAGGAGCTGATAGGAAAAAAACAATGATGCGTTTGAAATACAGTATTGGTGGAGAGCTCTACAGATACCCCGGACCACGAAAAAGATGAACAAGTGGGTCCTGCAGCAAACTAAGCCTAAAATATTACTAGAAGCAAAAATGACAAAATTGAAGATGTCCTACTTCAGGCATATCATGAGAAGGCAGGGTTCTTTGAAAAAGATAATAATGCTGGAAAAAGTAGAAGGAAGCAAAAAAAGAGGAAGACCAAATATGAGATTGATTGACTCGATAAAAGAAGCCATATGTATGAGACTATAGGAAGTGAGCAGGGCTGTTGACAGGACATTGTGGATATCACTCATTCATAAGGTTGCCAGGAGTGGAGCTGACTCAACAGTACATAACACACAAAGGCTGAGAATTGTCTAGAACTGATAAAAGGCTGAAATCTACAAATACGCAGAAAAACAGTACAATTACAAAGCTGGCATGAAGTTTAAAAGGAAACTGTAGTAACAATAACTATAACTAAAATAATTAGTAATGGGATACACAAGATAAAAATATGTAAAATGTGACATCAAAAACATGAAACATTTAGGGGGAGGGAGAGTGAAAATGTAAAGTATTAGAATGCATTCAAACTTAAGTTGTGATCAACATAAAATACACTGTTATAAATGTAAATTGTTATATGTAAGCTTCATGATAACCACAAAGCAAAAACTTATAGTAGGTATACAGAAGATAAAGATAAAGGAATATAAGCATACCACCAAAAAAAGTCATCAAACCAAAAAGGAAGCGAGCAAGAGAAGAAGGAAAAACAAAACAAAACAAAACAAAAAAACAGAGAGGAACTACAAAACAGCCAGAAAACAATTAACAAAATGGCAATAAATTTATACCTATCAATATTTACTTTAAATATAAAAGGACAAATTCTCCAATCATAAGGTACATAATGGGGGTGCCTGATTAGCTCAGTTGGTTAGAGCATGGTGCTAATAACACCAAGGTTGCCGGTTCAATCCCCACATGAACCACTGTGAGCTTCACCCTCCATTAAAAAAAAAAAAAGAAATTACACAGTGACTTAATGTATTTAAAAAACAAGACACATTTATAGGCTGTCTACAAGAGACTCACTTCAGATAAAAGGACACAGACAGACTGAAAGTGAAGGAATCAAAAAGAGATATTCCATGCAAATGGTAACCAAAAGAAAGCAGGGGTAGCTATATATATATACATATATATCAGACAAAACAGACTTTAAAACAGCACTATAGCAAGTGACAAAGTAGGGCATTACATAATGATAAAGAGGTCAATCCAACAAGAGGATGCAACATTTGCAAATATTTATTTACCCAACATAGGACCACCTAATGTATAAACCAAATATTAACAGACCTAAATAAAGAAATTGACAGCATAACAATACCAGTAGGAGGCTTAAATACTTCACTTATATCAATGGATAGATCATCCAGACAGAAAATTAATAAAAAAACATTGGTCTTAAATGATGTATTACACCGGATTGACTTAATGGATATACAAGAAACATTTCATCCAAAAAACAGCAAAATACACATTCTTCTCAAGTGCACATAGAACATTCTCAGTTAGATCAGAGCAAGACTTAATACATTTAATAACATTGAAATATCAATCATCTTTTCCAACCATAATGATATAAAACTAGAAATTAATTACAATAAGAAAACTGGAAAATTCACAAATAGTGGAGATTAAACAACATGCTACTAAACAATCGATGGGTCAATGAAGAACTCAAAAAAGAAATAAAATACAAAGAGACAAATGAAAATACAACATATTAAAATTTATAGGATACAGTAAAAGCCATCCTTAGAAGTAAGTTCATAGCAATAAGTGCCTACCTGAAGAAACAAGAAAAATCTCAAATAAACACCTAGCATTGCACCTCAAGGAACTACTTTCAGCCATCATGCATTATGTCAGAACATCATTTTAACAAATTAATAACACCAGAAGAAAAACAAAGAAGAAAAGAAACCTGCCATCTTAGACATTGTAATTCTTGACTTCTTTAAAGCCTGACATCCTAACTACAACAACAGAAAAAGCTTAAGATGACCTCAAAAAATGGGCTTCCTATGAGTTGAGATGTCAAGTCCATCCTACTGTCAACTACAGTAACACACTTTAATTTTCCTAAGCAATATTCAACTAGACTTTTTCTGGGACTTCTCCCAAAACATGTATTAACCCTACAGTTTGTTCTTTCTTATGTTGTTTTTATAACCTTACATTGTATTACCTTGGTGGTATCCTTTCAGTGTATTCATCTTATCCTCTTGGGTAAATACCTTGAGAATGGGAAAAAAATGCCTCTTTCTGCTTCTGGCACCACTACTAGGGACTTCTAATGTATAACCATATCCAGTTACTCTCTTACTGGGTGCACTGGAGGATTACACTTCCCTAACCCTTTGCAGTTGTGGCTGCTCATATGAATATTTACAGACACTAAAATGTGATTGTAAGTGGTGTTTTCCATTTCTTGGCTAAAACATTAAAAAAAAAATCTATGTGCAATTCTCCAGTTTCTCTTTCTTCACTGCCATGAGCCAGGAAGTTGTGTATTGAGCTGATAGTACAGCTACAAAATAGTAGAGTTGCCATCCCCTTGGACCTCTGAGTAAAGCCTCCTTATCTTGTGTAGCATGAACATAAAGTAAATCTCTCTTAACCTACAAGATTGGAGTTAATTTCTTCTAACATGATAATAAATTATCTCTATTAATACAACCATATATAAGATCTGACAATTAAGTTCACGAACTCATCCTAGAAAAAGTGCTACATACCTCATTGCTGAATATCACTACGGTCACCTTGAAGTACTCCCCTTGGGAAGCTATGCACTGATGCCAGCGCCTAGTCCACCCTTCAAAGCAATTTTGGAACTCTTTTTCTGGAATGGCCATCAGAGCTGTTGTCATATTACCCTTGATGTCCTGAATATCATCAAAATGTCTTCCATTCAATATTTCCTTTATCTTTTGGTAAAGAAAGAAATCATTGGGGGCCAGATCAGGTGAGTAGGGAGGCTGTTCCAATGCAGTTATTTGTTTACTGGCGAAAAACTCCCTCACAGACAGTGCCGTGGGAGCTGATGCATCGTCTTGATGCAAGAGCCGTGGACTGTTGACGAAAAGTTCAGGTCGTCTAACTTTTGCACGCACCCTTTTCAGCACTTCCAAACAGTAAACTTGGTGAACTGTCCAGTTGATACAAATTCATAACAAATAATCCTTCTGATATCAAAAAAGGTTAACAACATCGTTGCGAACATCGTTCGCAAATTTAATTGTCAGACCTCCAATATGCGAAACAATTATTAACTTTATATTGGTTAATTGGTTTTTAATTAAATGAGTCCAAATTACTATCTGTCATTGTGAGCTCTTCTCTTACATGGCCTGGGTGAAGGGGTTCTTTGAAAAAGTCTATCAGAGATCCTTAAACTGGAATCAAATAACATTTCAGGGGCCTTGAGACATAAGCCTGCTGTCTTCTGTGGATTTCTACATCTATTAATTCTGATGGGATAGCAGATCCTTAGAATTTTATCACATTTGTAGGTGTCCAGAATCACAAATAGATAAGAATTTCTAGATTAGGTGAAACCTAGAATCTCTATATAGCAGGACGACAAAATCTTAAATATATAGGACAACTGACAAAGTTTAAAGGAGACTGTGTTTTTAGTCTAATGCTCTATTATAAATATATAATATATAAAATAATTAAACTAACCAGATATTTTCTCACATCTCAATATTTTGTTTAAAGTAGACATATTTGGATAATTGCTGCTTAAACTTTTCAACTACATGTTTTAACCTCATTTAAATTGATAGAAGAAATAATACAGATTATAAGAAAAATCACTCATGTAATAAGAAAATATTATGCTACATTGTCAGATAATTGTATCATTGGACCAATATTTACATAGTTCATGCCATCTTGATGGAGTAGATTACCATGTTAATGCATAACCATTAGGAAAGTGATACCCACCCACTTCCTTGTAAGTTTTTCTGCCAACATGAGTCCCCTAGCAATCCATTTCAACTCTTTCTAATACATATTTAGTTACTGATAATTTGTTGATTCACATTACCCAATGCATTTAGCCCTTATCCTAGCTTCCAGAAAGATTTAAAAAATAATAATGCTTCTGCAATACAAAGTCCATGGAGCCAGGAATTCTTGAAAGGCCATGGTTGAAGCCACTCTTTTCATTGAATACTCCAAGGAATAAATATATCAGGCTATCTGAGCTACTTTCTCTTAGTTTCCTATATGTAATCTCTACCCAGGACATGGTTTATAAACAAAAACACACCTGAAATCTATGTAATTTTACTAACAATTGCCACCCCAATAAATTTAATAAAATTATAAATAAATAAAAAAACACAGAAAACAAACAACAATACTCCTGTCGCCTAGTCATCTGATTCAAGTACACACACTGCTGCCTGAGTTCATATTGAATTTTCAGTGTGACCTTGGCTATGGCCTCAATTCTGCCTATCTCTGCCACACTCTTCTGGATCCCAACTTGTCTTAAGTCAATGATGATCAACCTAGAATCAGACCCTTCCCCAAATGAGGTCTTAGACTAGAAACATCTCCCTCAAGGACCTCTACCGTGTGCTTCCTGCCCAGGAACTTGTTAGTTTTCATCTAGTTATTTTTTTTTCTTCAGATTTCATAGACGAGTTGAATAATTACTTTGTCACAAAACTGTGCTATTCAGAGTAAGTGCTTTATTTTCTTCTCATAACAATGAAGTTGCTTATTGACCCACATTGAATTAATATATCAAGATTTGTAAAATAGGTACTCATATATGTCTGTGTCTTGGATCATATATAGTAGCCAGGTCGTTAAGAATAAAGACCATATTATACTCATGTCTGTGCCTCTTACAAGCTCCTAGTGCATTACCTTGTACACAAAGTATCTTTGATAAACATGCCCTGAATTACAGCTACAGATTGGATGGGTGAATGGATAGATAGTTAAATGTTACCAAGTCAGTTTAAATAAGACAAGACAACAATGTGTTAGAAGACATTTGAACCTAGGAGGCTAACCCCAATTTGCTACTACCTAGAGAAATCTTAAACAAGTTAGTTACCACCTCTTGACTCCAGATTCTTCGCCTATAAAATAAGAGTGCTAAGATTACATGATCATTTGTTGCCTCTTAGTATAAAATGTCACTGATGGATAATTACCCATTGAGTTCAGTACTATGATATGTCAAGTTTTTCTTTCCCTTTCTTTTCATCTGTTGTCTTAACTATCTTTAAGTAACTGTCCATTTTTTCTTTCACCAATAATCTTACACAAGCTGAAACAGAAACCTTACCAAGGAAGATCAAGGAACAGTCCATAACTTTGATCTTTAGTCTCTAGGTATAAAACAGCCCAAGGATAAGAAGCAAAGAAAGGCAATGTCAGATTAAGCAGCCTTGAGAAAAATGGATGATCTGCAGGGGAGGAGCGGGAATCTGGAGTTAACTATTTTGCAGTTTCTGAACAAAAACTTGGGACTTTGAAGTGAAGGAAGTTGTGAAGAGGAAGTAGATGATTCACCAAATGACAGACAGAGAAATGTGGTGATAAAATGGATTAGATGTGTCTCTATGCTAGAGAGTCTGTAACTGGAATGAGACATTCTGAAAAGCCATGAATAGAATACATTAAATTGATTTCATTTTCATATAGAATGGAGAAATTCATTCCCTGATACCGTGGCCATGATGGAGGCAGTAGGGGTGGGGGTTAACAGCATGGTTCGTGATGCAGGCTAATCTAAGTTTGAATCTTGACTCTGACACCTGGCACTTGGACAACTTCCTAGCAAGTCTCACAGACCTAATTTTTCTCATTGGTGGTAAATGAGGCTACCTCACGTGCCTGTGATAAGGATTAAATGAGGTAAAGCTTCTGTTGTCCTCAGCTCACTGTGTGGCACAAATAAGAGTACAATCATTACTATTATTAGACATGAGAAAAAAATAAGATATTTTTATTATTTGAGGGCCTTTTGTCCCTGGGTAAGTATAGCCAACTCAGAGTGAGGTTGGATAGAAATGTACCAAAACCAGCACAGGAAAGTTAGTGTCAGTGTTGTTGATAAAAAGCTACAAAAGGTGATAGGACTAAGGGAGCAAGTTTGCAGCAGTTTCCTAGGACTAAATCTGCATCCCAAATTTTAAAAAAAAGATTTAAGAAAATAAAGAAAATGAGATTTTCATTTCTGCATATTTTCTGGCAGTTTCTTCAGTAAAATCAGAATTTAGAAACAAAAATAAGAGAATATTTCTCTTCAAAGTTTCAATGATTTTTGGATGTGTCTTTTTTTTTTTTGTCTTTTACTTTGAATGATTCAGTGTTCCCTTTTGAATTTGGCACTTGATGAGTTATACAGTTAGGAGTCAGAAAATGTGCATTTTGACATGTAAGGCAATAGGAGAAAATAAGTAAATGAGATATAAATGCGTTTTAGAAACCAAATCACTCTAGGGACTCCTATAAAAATCTTGCAAATGTATAATTTTCCTCCTATATACACATTAAGGAACATCTTCAAATCTAACATCACATCTATGTCAAAATGTGCCTTTAGTGGAGAAAAGATGCTTTAATTAGATGTGTTATCACTTTTACTCTGTCTCTTCCTTCACCATATTCTACGTGGAATTGAAATTATACCGCCTAATGTTGGAAATTTAAATATATATACTTTAAAACATTTAAAATTCACCACAAGGGTCTTAAAATTTCTGGTTACCCACCTGGTCATTAACATGTAAATCACTGTTTTCATTAAAATACCACCTAATGAAACATTTTTCAATGTAGATTTGTAAATTTTAATTAAAATTATCAATTATATTTGTATTCCAGTTTGTGGTTGCTGGAAAAGACCTTCTAAAACTGCACACTGTCCGTTACCTACCCCCACACACTTCCTCTCAATCCTGTAAAAGCAGAAAAAGAGAAGCAGAATTAAGAGGTAAGATCCAATGTTCTCAATGCTTACCCTATAAAAACAACAAGAACTATTGACGACTTTGTCTGTGGTATTAAAAACTGAATTGAATCGAACAGTGGTTTACTGCTAAACAGGTAGAGAAATGACCAAATACAAAAGGGAGGTTGTAATATTCTGGTTATCTTGCTTGCATTCACAGTTTAGAAGTCATCCAGTAATATGCGTAGAGTTTATCTCAGCCATTCTATGACTATCTTGATTCCAAACTCCTCTTTGGTTCCTAGTTTCTGTTCTTTGGACCTTGAACAAAGTTTCCTCTGGCAAATGAAGTTGTAGTTCTCACCCTCTGAACTGGAGATGGGAACAATCTAGTGTGGAAAGACCACAAACTCATCTTTCTTAACCAGTGAAACAGCAGTTTTTCATGAGTAAACACTTCCCAAATTGTTGCTTGCCTTTGGTCTTTTCCAGTTCTTGAAGTCATTATTTTGAATAATTTTAATCCATTTTATATATTTTTTTCTGCTTAAGATAATCACCTGAATCCTTCATGATTCTACTGCTGGCAGTAGAGTTATGATTTTCAGGATTTAATTTTATGCTATTTTTAAAATGATTAATTAGTGGCAAATATATAGCAAGGGCATAATAAATATTAAGTCCTTTAGTCTTAGTATGAAGCACTGAATATGGTTATATGATTAAAAAAGACAACTTTCAGATATGAAACAGATGTGTTTGTTTCTAAGGACTCCTCGATTTTAATTTGCCTGGTGTCTTATTAAGTAATAAGCATTTTGCAATACTAAATATAAAATGTTTCAGAGACTCAGCACCTTCAGCAATAAAGTCATCTCAAAGCTTACTTAGACAAATGAAGATGCATTGAAATTTAGCACAACTTCATTCTCAGGAATAAGACATAATAGTCAAAAGACTTTGACTAAGTACCATTTGATAGAGTTGTTCAAAGAACAGGATGTATTAAATGATAGAAAATTTTAATATTTTTGTCACTGATGTCTTGTCAAATAACTTTGTTTAATATCCAAGTGCAGTAATCATTTTGAATATATTTAATCAACTTTTTTCAGTCTCCTTAAACAAAAAATTCAATTTTTTTATGGCAGCTTGCTTATCTCCAAATAGCAATGTGACACATCTGTTTCATATCTGAAAGTTGTCTTTTTTAATCATATAACCATATTCAGTGCTTCATACTAAGACTAAAGGACTTAATATTTATTATGCCCTTGCTATATATTTGCCACTAATTAATCATTTTAAAAATAGCATAAAATTAAATCCTGAAAATCATAACTCTACTGCCAGCAGTAGAATCATGAAGGATTCAGGTGATTATCTTAAGCAGAAAAAAATATATAAAATGGATTAAAATTATTCAAAATAATGACTTCAAGAACTGGAAAAGACCAAAGGCAAGCAACAATTTGGGAAGTGTTTACTCATGAAAAACTGCTGTTTCACTGGTTAAGAAAGATGAGTTTGTGGTCTTTCCACACTAGATTGTTCCCATCTCCAGTTCAGAGGGTGAGAACTACAACTTCATTTGCCAGAGGAAACTTTGTTCAAGGTCCAAAGAACAGAAACTAGGAACCAAAGAGGAGCTTGGAATCAAGATAGTCATAGAAAGGCTGAGATAAGCTCTACACATATTACTGGATGACTTCTAAACTATGAAAGCAAGCAAGATAACCAGAATATTACAACCTTGGAGAAACTTGAAAATTCGCTGCATCTTGAATGCATTCCTCAATCCACAGCTTAGTGGGCAGAGGATAGAAAACATATTGGTTTTTGATGTCTGAGCATAACTTCTGTCTAAATCACTGCCTGATTGTGAAATTCCACAGGCACAAAGTAGACCCTGGGGACCAATGATAAAGAAGAGTGAGTGATCAGAGATATCAGTGGATACATACCACAGAGGAGACAGATTTCACATGTGGGGACCAGGAAAGTTAATTGCCTATTAAAACAAACAAAAAATAAAAACAGCAACTATCAGAAGAGCAAAGTAGAATTAAGAGTCATTCCAATATATTATCCAGTGTCTGGTTTTCAATAAAAAATTATTAGATATGCAAATAAACTGAGAAAGGTGACTCAATCAGAAAAAAATAAGGAGTCCTGTATGTTTGGTAAAATAAACAAAGACTTCAAAGCAATTACTATAAATATGTTGTGAAAATTAAAGAAAAATAGTCTAAGAAATTAAAGGAAATTATGCTAATTATATAACAGTAAATAGAGATCTCAGGAGAAATGAAAACATTAAGAAAAAAAGTAGGAATTCTAAAGCTTAAAAATACAATAAGTAAAGGTAAAAATTTACTACATGAGTTCAACATCAGCATTGTGATAATTAAAAAAAAATTATTTGTGAACGTGAATATATACCAAAAGAAATTATCCAATTTGAAGTATATGGAGGAAAGAATTCAAGAAAAAAGTCATCTAAAACAGAAGCTAAATATTTTAGAAGATCACTAAAACTAAGAAATCTTTAGATAGAATAAATATTTATCTAGCTAAATCTTTAGTTAGAAGAAGAAGAAATTAGTGAAATACACATTACCAATACTACAAATGAAAAGGGGAACATCAGTACAGAGCCTATAGATATTAAAAACATAAAGGAGTATTAAAGATACTTCATACAAAAATGTTTTCACTTTATATGAAAATAACAAACTCTTTGAAAAACAAAAATTATGAATATTAACTAAAGATAAATAGAAAATTTGAGTACTACTATATCAATTAAATAAATAAAACAAAATTGGTTATTTAAAACCTTCCCACAAAAAATGTAAGTCCAGATAGTTTCACTGGTGAAGTCTATCATTTAAGGAAGAAATTTTGCTAACACTGACCCAATTTTCCCAAAAATAAGAAAGAAATATTTCTGAATTCATGGTTTGGGCCCAATATTACACTGATAACCAAGCTAGATAAAGACATCATATGAAAGCTAGAGACTGATATCCTTCATGAACATATATGTAAAATTCCTTAAGAGAATATTAGTAAATTAAATCCAGCAAGATATAAAAAGGACAATGCATCATGATCAAGAGAGGCTTATCCAAAACTATAAGTTTATTTCAAATTTTAAAAAATCAATCAATGCAATCCATTATATTAAAAGACACTCACTTATTAATATATTTTTTCCTGGCACATAATTTATTTCATTTTCAGCCTTCTTTGCAATTGTGCTTACTCTTATTTTATATATGAAGAATCAGAGATCATGGGGTTTCAGTAATTGACCAAATGTCACATATCATATAAAAGGGAACAAGAATTGCAGCTCAAGTCTATCTGACTGTAAATTATTCATTTTACTGTTGACTCTATCTCCCACTGATGTCTTACAATAATACGGAAAAATCTACATGGATGGATGAGAGTGTCTTAAGTGCCTCTGATATAAATTGCTTGTGTTTCCTCCAGGAGTACCTTTGCCAACAACCTTTATCCTCTGGGTAATAAATATTCGATTCAAAGCAGTATGCTCCATGCTACTGGACCCATAATAAATACTCCATTTCCCTTGCATACTACCAAATGCCCAGACTCCAGTCTTAGTAATAGTTTTATAACCTATGACTATAAAACAGTAGATACATGAAAGTCCCCCATGTTTCATTTGGTTAATGAAAGACTGTCACCCTAGCTGAGGTCCAAGGAAAAACGCTCATGCAATGGGCCTGAGTTCTGCTCTGGAGGTTGCTTTCTCTTCTCCATAAATAAGAGCAGCATGGCAGCTCCAGTGAGTTAATGCATATAACTAAACCCCTTAACATGAGTGGCAGATCAGATCAAAAAAAAACAAACCTAACCACATGCTGCCTTCAAGAGACATATCTCAGCTGCAAGGACAAATATAGATTCAAAGTGAAATGTTGGAAAATAATACTCCAAGCAAATGGCATCCAGAGGAAAGCAGGTGTAACCATACTTATGTCTGACGAAATAGACTTCAAGATAAAAATGGTAACAAGAGATAAAGATGGACACTTTAGAATAACAAAAGGGGCAATACATTAAAAAGACATAACACTTATCAATATGTATGCTACCTATCAGGAAGCACCAAAATATATAAAGCTACTACTAACAAAACTAAATGGAGAAATTAACAAAAGCATAATTATAATAGGGGACTTAAATACCCCATTGGCAGTTATGGATAGATCATCCAAACAGAAAATCAATAAGGAAATAGTGGCCTTGAATGACATATTAGGCCAAATGGATATAATTGACATGTGCAGAGCCTTTCATTCCAGAACACCAGATTATACATTCTTCTCTAGTGCACATGGAACATTCTCAATGGCAGACCATACGTTGGGACACAAAACTAGCCTCAACAAATTTAAGATTGAAATCATACCATGCATATTCTCTGACCACAATGCTTTGAAATTGGAGATCAACTGCAAAAAGAAGGCAAGAAAAACCATGACTATGTGAAGATCAAACAACATGCTACTGAAGAATTACTGGGTCAAAGACGAAATAAAAGGAGAAATCAAAAGATAGATAGAAACAAATGTGAATGAAAATACAACATGTCAAAACTTATGAGATGTGGCTAAGTGGTGATAAGAGGGAAGTTTATTTCATTACAGGTCTATCTCAAGAAACAGGAAAAATCCCAAATAAACAACCTAACATTACATCTCAAAGAACTAGAAAAAGGAAAAAAAAACCCACAAATGAAGCCCAGAATTAGCAGAACAAAAAATAATAATAAAAATCAGAGCAGAATTAAATGAAATAGAGAACAAAAAGACAATAGAAAAATGCAACAAAGAGCAGTTTCTTTGAAAAGATTAATAAAATTGACAAAGTCCTGGCTAGACTCACTAAGGAAAAATAAGAAAAAAAAAAGACACAAATAAATAAAATTAGAAATGAAAGAGGAAAAGTTATGATGGGTATCACAGAAATACAAAGGATCATATAAGAATACTATGAAAAACTATATGCTATCAAATTCAATAACCTGGAAGAAATGCACAAGTTCTTAGAAATATATGACCTTCCTAGACTGAATCACAAAGAACAGGAAAATTGTAATAGATTGAGCAACAGTAAGCAAATTGGAACAATCATCAAAACCTCCCCAAAAGCAAAATTACAGGACCAGATGCCTTCACTAGTGATTTCTACCAAATAGTCAAAGATGATTTAATGCCTGTCCTTCTTAAACTCTTCCAAAAAATTGAAGAAGAGGTAATACTTCCTAACTCATTTTATGAGGTCAACATTATCCTGATACCGAAACCCGGCAAGAATAATCCAGAAAAAAGAAAACTACAGACCAATGTCTCTGTTGAATACAGATGCAAAAATCCTAAACAGAATATTAGCAAATTGAACATAACAATACAACAAATTGAATATAACAAATTAAAAAGATTACACATCACAATCAAGTGGGGTTCATTCCAGGGACCCAAGAATGGTTCACCATATGCAAATCACTCGATATGATACACCATATAAACAAACAAACAAAAAAGATAAAAATTATATGATCATATCAATGGATGCAGAGGAAGCATTTGGCAAGATACAACATCCATTTATGATTAAAATAGTTAATAAAATGGATATAGAAAGAAAATACCTCAACATAATAAAGACCATATATGACAAATCCTCAGCTACTTAATAGTGAAAATCTGAAAGATTTTCCTCTACAATCTGTAAAAAGACAAGAATGCTCCCTCTTACCAATGTTATACAACATGTTGGAAGTCAGAGCAATCAGGCAAGAGATAGAAATAAAAGGCATCTAAAGTGGGAATGAAGAAGCCAAATTGTCACTTTTTTGCAGACATGATTCTTTATATAGAAAACCCTAAAGACTCCACCAAAAAAACAAACAAACTATTAGAAGTAATAAACAAATACAGTAAAGTTGCAGGATACAAAATCAATGTACAGAAATCCATTGTGTTCCTATAAACTAACAATTAAATTTCAGAAACAGAAATGGAAAAAAAAAATTATTTTGCAATTGCAACTAAAATAATAAAATACCTGGGAATAAACTTGACAAAAGTTGTGAAAGACCTATACACTGAAAACTATAAGACATTAATAAAAAAAATTGAAGCAGACACAAAGAAATGGAAAATATCCAGTGTTCATGGATTGGAAGAATCAACATAGTTAAAATGGGCATATTTACCCAAAGCAATATATAGATTGAATACAACCCTTATCAAAATCCCAATGGCATTAGAAAATAATAATAATAGAACAAAAAAATTGTCAGATTTGTATGGAATCACAAAACCCCAAATAGCCAAGGCAATCCTGAAAACAAAGAATAAGGCCAGAGATATCACACTCCCTGACCTCAAATTACAAAAATAAACCCACACGTATATGGGCAAATAATTTTTAACAATTGATACTGGGAAAATTGGAAAGCCACATGCAAAATAATGAAACTAGAATGTTCTCTGTCATTATACACCAAAATCAATTCAAAATGGATCAAAGTCCTAAATATAAGACCTGAAACAATAAATTACATAGAATAAAACATAGGTACTAAACTTATGGACCTTGGTCTTAGAGAGGATTTTATGAATTTGACCTCAAAGGCAAGGGAAGTAAAAGCAGAATCGAATGAATGGGACCATATCAAACCAAAAAGCTTCTGTACAGCAAAAGAAACCATCAACAAAATAAAGAGGCAGCCAACTGAATGAGAGAAGATACTTGCAAACAACACCTCCAATAAGGGGCTGATCTCCAAAATACCTAAAGAAATTATACACCTCAACAACAACAACAACAACAACAAAAATCCAATGGGGGGAAAATGGGCAGAGGAGCTGAACAGACATTTCTTCCAAGAAGACATACAAATGACAAACAGATATATGAAAAGATACTCAACTTCACTAGTTATTAGGAAAATGCAAATCAGAACCACAATGAAATACTACCTCACATCTGTTAGAATGGCTATTATCAAGAAAAATAATAAGAATTAGAGAGGTTGTGGAGAACCCTTATACACTGCTGGTGGGAATGGAAATTGGTACAGCCTCTATGGAATACACTAAGGAGATTTCTCAAAAAATTAAGAATAGAATTACCATATCATCCAGGAATCCCTCTTCTGGGTATCTACCCAAAAAAAATCTGAATACATTTATCCGTAAAGCTATATGCACCCCTACGTTCATTGCAGCATTATTCACGGTGGTTAAAACATGGAAACAATCGAAGTGTCCTTTGATAGGTGACTGAATAAAGAAGATGTGGTACATATATACAATGGAATATTACTCAGCCATAAAAAAGATAAAATACTGCCATTTGCAACAACATGGATGGATCTTGAGATTATCATACTAAGCGAAATAAGTCAGAAAAATTTGAGAACCATATGATTTCACTCATATGTGGTATATAAAGTTGAAAGCAACAAAGAAAAAAAAATGAACAAAAATTCATAGACACAGACAACAGTTTAGTGGTTACCAGATGGTAAGTGGGGTAGAGAGGATGGTAGAAGAGGGTAAACGGGGTCAAATATATGGTAATGGAAGGAGATTTGAGTTTGAGTGGTGCACATACAATGCAATATATAAATGATGTGTTATAGAATTGTACATTTGAAACCTGTATAATCAACCAATGTCACCCAATAAATTTAATTTTTAAAAAAAAGTGTAATGGTTTCCCATTCAGTCAACGGTTATATATTAGGTCTGGTGGTTACAAGCTCCTCCAATATCATATTGCATCAGTACAGAAAGCTTCCATCTGGTCTTCCATGCTTTCATATTTCATGTAAGCCATTCCTTTCTATTTTGCAAATATGCCAATAAAGGTGTCAGACTCAGTTAGGAAAATCAAATATAAGCATATATCATCAATGCAAATATAAAATTAAATCAGTGTTAGGTCTTCAATACATTACATTCCTGTCAAGTCTAATTACAGCTCCCTCAAACATCCTTTCACTGGAGAACACGTAGTGTTGCTGGAAAGGTAGCAGAGATTGCAGTTCCCAAGCACAAGGAGCTGAGATTTCTGTCAGTGCTGTATGAAATGGTAGCATTTGCTTCTTAAGCAAACCCATTCAGTTATTTAAGACTGCCTTTGATACGTAGAACCATTAACTTATTCAAAACTACTAGAGTTATGTGTTTTAATATGAGCTAAGCAGGAGAATAGAAATGACCATCCAAGTGACTACAAGTTTGATGTCATTCACCTGGCCTTGAAATATATCAAAACCAAAAACTAAAATTTAGTTTAATTATTTTTAAAAGACTTTCTAATGCCACAATTTCATCCTTAAAATATTCCTAGTCAGTCTGACTAATTTCCATCTTGGCACGAGTCATGTTTAATTATTTTTTTCTTTACTCATTTACTGGTTTAATACAGATTGTTTTATGTGTGATGTGTTGACACTGGAAACTTGTGGCTCACAAGAGCCAGTTGTTAAATATTTAGAAACTTTTAAAGCCAGTTTTAAAACCATACAGAGCTGAAATTGGCTAAAGTGGGAGTATTTACACCATGAAAATTGGCAATAACAACAAATCAGA
Source organism: Rhinolophus sinicus (assembly GCF_036562045.2). Classification (NCBI taxonomy): domain Eukaryota; kingdom Metazoa; phylum Chordata; class Mammalia; order Chiroptera; family Rhinolophidae; genus Rhinolophus; species Rhinolophus sinicus. Next base: position 18,082,695 of record NC_133753.1, read on the forward strand.
ACTTTTTTTTTCTTTTCAGAGAGCTGGTTTAACAGCACATTAATGACTATATTAGAGACTTGTAAAGCCAGCCACATCCAAATTATTTTTCAAGCTTTATGAAGTTGCCTCATTCCTAGTTTCCACTGAGAGAAGACTCTGTACTCTTTTTTAAGCCCTCAGGATCAAGTTCTGTTTTATATAACGTTATCTACTCCTCTCCAAAGTTTCAGATACTTGTACCACTACAGTGGTACCAATTACAAGTATAATCAATATTTAGACAGCACAACAATCCATTCTAATATGAAAAATATCCAAAGTGTATGATTGTGAACAACTAGATGAACCAAACTCTCCTTTGCTTCACCATAGGCAGAAGCCCACCATTGATAAAAGGAGAATTAGATGGAAGTGAGCCAAACAGATAAATGGAGACTAAGGGAGTGACATAATGATGAATCACAGCTTTATAAGAAAAATGTTTTATTTCTAAACAGAGACACTGTAACCTGTCTCTCAGATCCTTCGAATTCAGAAACAATTTCTAACTCATGATATCACAAGGCCTGCTATGATTTCTGAGATTCCAATATCCCTTAATTATATCTATTTGAGTATCTCTTCTTTGCAAATGAAAGGTCAAATTAACAACAAAAACAAAAACAATAAAACCTATTCATACTTTGCAGTCCTTCTGGATAATAGATTACAGATTACCCAGTAAAAGTAACAGATTATAGACCTTGCCTTCTACCACTCCAGAAGATGGGCACTGAGCCTGTAGGTCCCCCAACACTATGACCTGTGGGTGGCTACCTTGCCTGATAACTTAATTCCCTGGTCTCTTGGTGACCTAGGCCTACATCTTTCAATGATAACATGTCCAAGCCTAGTTGAAATATTTTATGTCAATTGGCCTTTCCATAGAGCCCTCAGTTATGACTTGTTCCATGCCTAAATTTTAAGATTTTTTAGACTAGACATCTTTAACATCCCTGCATGTACTGCATTAGGTGCAGAAAATTATTTGCAAAATGCCACTAATATGCTGAATGTAAGCATTTTTAAGGAGGAACTTTCCAGAACTTTTAAAAGATTCTCACAAAGATTATGACCCTGCAGAAAGATCACGAGTGACTGTCATAGATTTTATGTGTTGCTTAGATGTGGTATTTATTAGTCTAAAGCTAACTGCTTTAACAAATAGTGTCAACCAATAGGGGACTATTTATTGTTCATGGAACAATATGAGACAAGTCAGCAGGTTGTCAGGGTAGCATTTTTTGATTCCATCATTCAAACACAGGCTGATGGAAGCTTTGCTATTTTTAACACATTTGTTCCAACGTTTCCCTATAAGTTAGCGCTATGTCAATCAGCCATAACGAGAACAAGCAAGGAGGCGTGTATATGGAAGATTATAAACCAAGTCTGTTAATGTGTATGTCATTTCTTGTCACATACCATGATCTAGATCTCAGTCATACGTATGCCTCATGAGTTTCGATGAACACCTAATCTAGCTTAAGTAATTGTGTTTGTGCTTTCTTCTAACTTTTACATTTGTATGGTTTCCTAATTTAATATCAAGTTTATGGAATCAATTCACTACATTGTATACAATAAAACACTTTTTGACCTTGGACAATGTTTTCTTGTTTAGACTTTTGTCAAATTATGTTGACATGCTTCAATTCCTATTCTAGACACTCCTCATTTTCACCTTTTTCCAGTCACATGAGATTCTTGTAAAAGATAAATTAGCACTTTGTTTGGGGCAACTATTTATGCTTAACTCAAAACGTAGGTAATATTGCTTGTAGTTCTATACAATAATATTTACAGCCCCTCTAAATTTGAATTTAAATGTTCTTCAATAAGGTATCAATGATCAGATAATTATGAAGCCTAATTTGATGAAATATGGACCAAACACCCCTCATCGTCATGCGTGATCCACTGATATTTCATATAGAGAACAAAAAGGAATTCCCCCCTCGTCCCTTTTTTAGCCTATTCAAAAGAGTATCCAACAACCCTTTCATCTTCATAGTGACCCACTAGATGGCACGTAACTCAGTTTATCCGTCAACTGCATGAGTTCAAAAGAACAGTAGAATTATAAATTAAATATTAAGCATGGACACCTTGACTATGCCTTACATAGAAACGAGCATTGGTATGAATGAATATCTGTGACATAATTATTTTGAGGAGCAGAATACAGATAATGGTGTTTTGGAAAAATTTATAAAATGACAACTATTTGAGGTTCATTCATTTTCATATAAATTATTAACACATGCATTGTGCATTAGCTGGACATATTGAAATGAAGAGCAGACTAATCTATTTGATAAAATATTCTGGCAACATTATTAAACCTAGTTTACACCACTATGAAAAAGACAACAGAAGTAACATTGCATTTCTTTTTAACTACTGCATATCTGAGACCCTTCACAAATTCAGGTTGAGCTCCTTCCAGCCCAATTACAGACAACAGATCAAATTGAAACATTTCTCTACAAAGTGGCTGAAGTCTGACTTAAACAGTATTATGAGATTCTAAAGTAAATTTCACCATTAACCGCGTTCATTTGTTCATAACCGAGATTAGTCCCACCTTTCGATGGCTGGTCTCGACACCAGAATCAGAATTTAAAACAAAAATCTACATAATCTAACTCTATCTCTTAAAGAGAGGTGAAGAGAATGGTCCAAAATCAAGGAGTAAACTACCAGTGGAGTTAGGATTGTAACCCAGTGCTCTTTCCATTTTGTCACTTTGAGGCCTTACGTGAAACACAGTATACTTGTAAAATTTCAGGCTCTATGCAATTGTCATGGAGGACAGATTGGAATTACTGTAAAGTGTGCATAACTCTTTGTCCATTAAGCATCAAGATGATTTGGCAGAAAACAACTAATGTCTGGCTAAGAAATCCAAAACCACTCTACAAACCATAAGGACAGTTGTACTAGCCTGCAAACATTTTAACAATTTCTTATCAGATTTTTAAATCTTCATAAAGAGAAAAGTGAATCCTTTCATTTTCTTTACCTTTTAAGGGAACAAGGGTGGGGAAAGGGCATAACATGGCTCATTTCTCTGGACTCTAATGCTCACTTTGAAATAATGTGGCATTATTTACTGAAAGTTTCCTGGGGGCTAAAAGCTGGCATTGCTTCAAGGCTAAAATCTAGTATTTTACAGCTGCAAAAATTAGCACAAAAAATACCCATATTCATTAGTTGCCCTGAGTATGAGCATATAGGATAAGACTTGAAGGCAATCCCATCACAGAAGTCAGAAAATGGAAAGAGAGAGAGAGAGGAAAAAAAAAATGACTGTGGGTTTCAAAAGGTTCTCTTTAATGTGCATCAGGCAGTTTTGCATAATGTAAGTAACTACAGGAATATGCTATTTAGCAGTGATGGGTCATGGACAAGCTGGGTTTCTCCTGATCCCCTGTTGGGCTGTCAGCATGTGCTCAGTACCAGTCATCTGCCAGCAAATGAAGGATGCTAACAGATTTCCCTATAATGAGCTTACTGGACTGAGCACTAGTTTAAAGAAGGTCAAAGATTCATGTTTGTTTAGTTTCCTCCAACATGTCCATGTCTTCCTCAGATGTGCAAGAATCTAGCTTTATTTTGCTTGCTACTGCTTCTTGCTAAATTAGCCAACCTGTCAAATGGATCAAGGTAAAAAGGTCGTAGCAGCCAAAAAAAAAAAAAAAAAAATACACAATAGATTGAACAACATACTGAAAACTCTATCATTGCATTAGCACAAATCCCCATTTTTTCAGTTTTTAATGAAGTGAGGATGGGCCTTGGATATTAGGCTCTGAGAAGTGAACATGATATTAAAAATAAAATATTCCCTAAAGGCATAACTCTTGTACTCATTCTATAAGCACATCATGCCCTTAAGACAGTATCGTTATTCTTCACCAGTATGTAAATAAATGTGAGATGAGCTCCCAGACATTTCCAAAGTGGTAATATTTTTGTTGAATGAAATGATTGCTCAACCACGATGCAAAAAGAAAGACATAATAGTAAAATTCTGAGTGAATATAGTATGTCAGGTTATATTCTGTTAAGTCTTCATCCAACACATTCTTATTCCAGTGTTAAATTATTAATGTCCTGCCTCAGATAACCTTTCTCAATAGCCCTGCTCCCCATCACTGCATGTACCAAAAAAAAAAAAAAAAACCTTTCTAGAAAGGTCACTGCAGACTTCCTCTCTCCTGATATTTCTCCATTTTACTCCTATTTTATTTCACTTTTTCCTATAACAGTCAGAGTCTTGCCAGACACAAATAATACACAAATGGCTTCTCAAGAGACCTAACAATATGTTTACAAGGATGTGGAAGAGGTTTATGAAACCAAAAATGGATGTCAAGGACCCAGAGATTGATAACAGTGAGATATGGAACAGCAAGGAGAACAAAGAGTGTCACTACGGAGTGAAGAGCTTGGGCGACGGAGAAGGGGTTGTCCCACAAGAACTGTAGTTATGGAGGTAACAATCGTTATCAGAAAACATAGTCCAGATCAGATGGGAGGAGAAAGGAAAAGCCCTGACTTTTCTCTTCCCCCACCTTCCAATCTCCTACTGCTGAGTCCTTCTGGCCAATCTCAACTAGAAGTCAAAAAAGGCAAGATGACTCAGAGCGAGGATCAACCTCCCAGTGAGGAAGGCAGGGCAGACTAGGAAAGGGAGTGCATGCATTTGGGGGCACAGTGGCAAACTGAATGGCCACTTGGCACACCTTCCTTGTGGGATCCTTGAAGTTAAACTATTTTCTCGTCTTGGGATGTTCAGCATTTAGCAGCATCTAGAGCACAATATTTACTCAACCACTATTGAACAAATCAGTAACTCAGCTTGACAGGATAAAGATTTTGGTTTCAGTGCCAATTTTGGTCTTCCACTGTAGCAGTGTCACTGACACTAACTGGCTCAACCTCTGGGTACATCTGTCAGAAGAGGGGGACCACTTATGGGTATTGAACCTTAGGCTCATATCATTTTACAATTTAGCCCTGAATTGGTCCACTTTCTCTTCGCTGCAGCTTTCCCACTTTTAGTGTTAAAGTAGCTAATAGCTCCTACATGCAGGATCAGGTCACCTTCATGCAATTCTTCGTATTCTGTAGTAATATTTGGGATACAGAGAACAGAAAATCAGTGACTCATCATCGCTCACTGAAAACTCTCCTTTACTTGAGGCAGACGTGACTTGTGGTCTAATAGTTCCCCCAGTCTCCTCCAGATCCTTTTCCGTTGTTGTTCACAGACCTCACTCCTAATGTATCTCTTGCATTTTAGCATCTTCAGGAGGGTCCACATGGCTAACATAATAACCCATAATTTATGGGTAAAATTTTGTGTGTGGGTACGTACCGTATTTCCCCGAAAATAACACCTAGCCGGACAGTCAGCTCTATTGCATCTTTTAGAGCAAAAATTAATATAAGACCTGGTATTATATTATATTATATTATATTATATTATATTATATTATGTTGTGTTGTGTTGTGTTGTGTTGTGTTGTGTTGTGTTGTATTGTATTATATTATATTATATCATATTATATATTATATAAGACCCGGTCTTATATTATATTAAAATAAGACCGGGTTTTATATTAATTTTTGCTCCAAAAGATGCATTAGAGCTGATTGTCTGGCTAGGTCTTATTTTTGGGGAAACACAGTATATCCTTTTTTCATAGTAAAAATACCTATCAGTTTCATCAGCATTTTAAATGGGTCCATGTCCAAAAAAAATAGCAAAGGCTACTCTTCAAGTTCTGTTCAATTGATAGATAATACCACCTCCATTGCCACAAGCCAAATAGACACTTAAGAAAGACCAGAATAGAATGTATCATATGCTTAAGTGCTCTTTTGACATCATTTTGATAATACAGTGTCCTATTATTGCAACACAGAATTCTGTGAAATTGTATTATTTACTCTATTGATGTCTCTTCCTGTTCTGGCCTCCTATGACCAAAATATCCTAAGCCCTTTTATGCCCTGCTAAGCTATAGCCATTTGATTCTCATCTTGTATCTCTGAACTTAACTTTTCTTCTCCAAGTTAACTGTTTTACATCTCATGTAACCCACTATTTTGGTATTTACATGCTTAACATTCTGACTCTATCAAAAGTGACATTTAAAAAACATTTGCTTTCATTAGAAAAAACTAAAACTTATTTATGAAAGCTCTTTTACTCTCTGGAGACCTTTGAAAGCAATTATTTGGGTTACATTGGAAAAAAACATTAAAATGTGAAAGCAATTAAAGTTAATTTTTTACAAGTCAAAGTGTACATAAAAGCATCCAAAACTTTAAGTTGTAAAAACTTTAAGTGCATACTTTGCATTTTTAATGCTATCAGAATCCCAAAGGATGGGAACTCACAAAACAGAGACTTTCATTCGATTATACTAAATCTTCTATTTTGTATCTGATGCTAACAATCACCAATGAAAAGACAGGGCAGATTTCAAAACTATTCTTCTTTCTTCATTTCTTACTCTTACAATGATTCTTAATGATATATAAATATTTTATTTGTTGTCCCAGCTTTATTGCAATATAACTGACATTTAACATTGTGTAAGTTTAAAGCATACAACCTGTTTATCTGATATTTTTATATACTGCAAAATTACCACCCTAACATTAGCTAACACCTCCATCTCGTCACATAATTACCATTTTTTGTGAGAAAATTTAATATCTACTCTCTTAGCAACATTCAAGTATATGATACAGTATTTTTTTCAATTTATTCAAAGAAAAAAAGAAAAAAACTAGCTCACCCATTTCTCACAGGACCCTTCCCCCAGCCTCTGGCAACCACCAATCTGTTCTCTGTGTCTATGAACTTGGTTGTTTGTTTTAGTTTTTGCTATTTTCAGATTCCACATATAAGTGAGATCATATGGTACCTGTCTTCCTCCGTCTGACAAATTTCACTTAGCATAATGCTCTCAGGGTCCACCAACGTTGTCACAAATGGCAAGATTGTATTCCTTTTTAATGGCTGAATAATATTCCATCATATATATCACACCTTTTCTATCCAATCATCCATGGACTGACACTTAGGTGGTTTCCATATCTTGGCAATTGTAAATAATGCTGCAATGCTCACGGGGGTGCATACATCTTTCTGAGTTAGTGTTTTAATTTTATTTGGATAAATACCCAGAAGTGAAATTGCTGGATCATATGGTAATCCTATTATTAAAAACATTTGAGGAACCTCCATACTGTTTTCCATAATGGTTGCACCAATTTGCATTCCCACCAACAGTGCAAAAGTGTTCCCTTTTCTCCACATCCTCTCCAACACTTTGTATTTCTTGTCTTTCTGATAATAGCCGTTACAACAGGTGTGAGGTGCTATCTCAGTGTGGTTTTGATTTGCATTTCCCTGATGATTAATGATGGTAGTGAGCATCTTTTCATGTACCTGTTGCCCATCTGTATGTCCTCTTTGGGAAAATGTCAGTTTAGATCTTCTGCCCATTTTTTAATCAGATTGTTGGTTTGTTTTGTTATTGAGATGTGTGAGTTCTTGATATATTTGGAGTTTCATACCCTTATCAGATATATGAAATGCAAATATTTTCTCCCATTTGGTAGGTTACCTTTTCATTTTGTTGACAGTATCCTTTGTTGTGCAGAAGCTTTTCAGTTTGATATAGTCTCTATAACACAGAATTACTAGTTACAATCGCCATTCTGTACTTTAGAGCCCCAGAACTTGTTAATCGTAAAACTGGAAATTTGTACCTTTTGACCAGAATTGATAATTTATATTTAAATGTATCTACTTAAGCACATAGTTTTTTTATCTTCCTTTTTGAATCAAACAGATAACTTATGAATGCTTATCTCTTCCCATCCACTCTACTTAAGCACCGTTTTGGGCTCTTGTGATTGCTTATAAATGCAATCAATATCTGGCTCCTTAAAAATCTATGACTAAAGTCCTGCGACTCCATGTTAATTTATTTTATGTATAAAAAGACCCTGGTAATTTTGTCTTTCTATTGCTGAGAGAACTTTACTATCAGCTGGCATTATACTTCCCATCAGGCCTGGTTTGGGACTCTTATTTTCCAGAGGTAAGAACACTGCTTCCAGTTGGATTAACTTGACACAGTAGTTCCTTTCCTTAAAATAAATTCTGTCTCATTTGCAAGGAAAAGTGCCCTTTAGTGGTGGAGTTCCGACGATGCTACAAGCCTGGAGATGAAGGCCTTGACTCCAGGCAAGTGGTAAAAAGCTATTTCAATCCCTTAGATCAAATGAATATTTATATGTAGCTTTTTGGAGGTGCTCTTCCTCCAAAAACCAGCCTCCACCAAACCTCTGTTCTAAAATATATAATTTGTAGAGGATAGAAATGATAGAAATAGTCTTTTAGTTCAAGAAAGTAGCCTAAGCAACATGTACTAAAATCTCATCTGGACAGCTATGTTAAGCCTACTTATTTCTCTCATGTGGGCCCCATACTGTGATATGGAGAGGGAGGAAAAGCAGTTTTACAGATCTGTGGCTATTAGTGTACCCTTTTAAAATTAAATGTAACAGAGTGTGAGTTATTATGAGCAAACACCCAAAGGATGAGATTAGCAGAGAAAGTTCACAGGCAACAGTGAACTCAAATATAATGCCAACTCCAGTTCTTAACCATTTGCTCAAAGAAAAGTACTCTCAGAAGTAACAACCACAAAATGACCACGCTCCAGAAAGCTGATGATTTAGGTTTATTTTCTAATTAGGAGGTGACACAATGTTTAAGAAAGTTAAATTGACTCCCTTTGTGATGGGGTATACCTAAAACATTCTATAGAATAGTAAACACAAGATACCTAACACTATTTCACACATTATATGAGTTGTTACTCATAATATTAGATTCTTCTTCCTTACTTTTCCCCTTTCTTCTGTCTACTTATCCAAAATAACTTGAAGCTTATAAACCCATAAGGGCAGGGTCCTTGTCTGATTTAGTTCACCAATATGTCTTCAAGGCATAGGTTCATACATGTATTAGTTAAGGAATGATTTGCATCAATCATTGTTATTGAGTGTCTGCTTTTTGGCCTTGCACTAAGCCTGTATGAGGTAAGAGCCATGATAAATTAGATAGTGTTCTTGCTTATAAAGAGTTCACAGCCTAGTGGCAGAAATCCAGATATACCAGTATAACTATTACTCAGAGCCCCATAACTATTGTAATAGAGGAGAAACATACTATCTAAAAAAACCTGAGTGTTTGCTACTGAAGTAAGAAGATGCTGAACTCAGCTAGCCCTCTGAAATATGAAAAGATTTCACTTGAACTCAAAGACTATGTATGAAGCATTAATTGCTGTTATTCTTATTGCACATCTGTGTGTGAATGACCAACAAGAGAGCTAAAACCACTCTGATTCTAGTGTTCCTTAATCTGACAGTAGAAGCACATTTGAGCATCAGTCCGAAGAATATTCAAGGTCAAAGAACTAAAATGAGGGAAGTCAGAAAACAGCAAGACTGGGACAAAAATGGATTCAGAGAAAATGACTAGCCCCTTGTGAAATTCTGGCCTAAGTGGACAACAGCATGGATCTTCAAGCTTGGAACAAAGTGCTTATTACCAGAGGCGAAGCAATAATGGTTTGCCTTCGATCAATAAATGAAGTAACATGATGCAAAAATGATCAGAAATGATATTTTACACCAAATTTCAGCTTTTGCAAAAGAAATTTGAGAAGAGAGTACATTGCCTTTTATATCAGTCACAATAACATGCAAATATTAGTCTCTTATTAAATGTTTGTGGAGTGAGTACACACAAGCTGATGAAACACAATGAAAGAGACAATTCATGTGAGGTTATAGCTTTCCCATCTAAGTTGAAGGATGATAACAACGAGTCACAGGATGAACATGGATTTTGAAACAATACAGGTCTGGGTTTGAAACTTGAATCCACCTTTTATTATATATGGAACCTTGGATAATTTCTTTCAAGCTTCTGAGACTCGGTTTCCTCATCTGTAAAATACGGGTGGCAGAGTAACTAATGCACAGGATTGTTATAAGGATTATGTGAAAGAATACATATAAAGCCATTGTAAGTGTTTTGCACATATTGATTACTAAATTTTGGATATTTTTGCATGCTATAACTTTACCTTTTAATTTAGCTGTCTCAAAACCTTCAAATAGAAAACGAAAAGTATATACAAAACTCTGAAGGAACAGGGAAAATGAGAGCACCTGGAAAATGATCTGGAAATAATCTAAAATGAGATTAATAGAAACTTTTTCATATGGTAATGAAGAGTAAGGAGTGAGATTTGAATGTAACAAGTTTCCCTGCAATTTGATGGAATTCACTTTACATTATGTAGATACCAACTGAAGCGCCTTAATTAAATCATCCCAGATAGAGAGGCTGTGGCTTGACTTCCCTGTCATCAACTGGTCTTCAGGGGCCCTTCTAACCAAATCAACGAAGTCAAAAGCTACTTCTGCCTCTTTTCTTGGGACTCACAGAGATGAATCAACACCATAGTCAGCATTAGATTGACTGTGGCCTTTGGGAAGTCACATGGCTCCGTGTTCAGAATCCCCAGCTACTTCTCTAGGTCAAGTACATCTTGCTTAAATGAAATATTTATTCCTGAGAACATGCTGCCAGTCCTGAAACTTTCCTGAAGTCTTAGGTAGACCATTTCCCTCGAGTATGTTTTCACTGGGGGAACTTTATGGTTGTCTGTGTAGTCTGTCAGGAAAAAGCACCTGAAAATGTGTTTAATTTACCTTATTACGAAAAGGAAAACGTGCTCCAATATTGCAATAAAATCATGGCAGGATAAATATGCTTTGGGGCACCTTCCAGTATATAGTATTAAAAAACTGTAATATGTTTTTCTGAAGAGATTGGTATAAAGACGTAGAGTGGAAATTTTAATTAAGATGTGCGCATTGTGAAAAACAAAGCTTTCTCTTCTTCTCTGAGAAAAGTTTCTTGACAAATACTACACTTCAATTGTAGCCCATTCCACTGAGTTTCTATAAACATTATTACTTATATGTGTTTATTTCTATCATTAATAATATTCACATATTGCTTTTCATTGTACTTTATTTCAGTTTTACTTCTCTATAATAAAATTTCAAGTTCACTAGTGTAGATGGATTAATTCTTCAGAGTTCATACAACAAATACTTACTAAGCATGTGCTATGTGTAAGAAGCATTATAATATTCCAGAAGCCAGCATGATGCATTAAGTGAAAGTGCATACTATGAAGGCCAGTGAATTTGAGTTTAAACTTAGCTGGTACAGTTATAGCCTTATGACCTGTGGCCATTTTATGGCAGTTCCCTGAGCCTGTTTCCTCATATTCATAACAATACTAATAGTGCCTTATGGACAGAGTTGCTTTGAGAGTTCAATAAAATAATATTAAAAGCTCAGACATTTCCTAATATACGCGGTGTGATCAAATAATATGGTGAATGTCTAAATATTTTTTTAAAATTATTCATGACAATGCTCTGCGTTACACATCACTTCTGGTATACGTCAATTTCTGCCAAATAAAAACATTACGGTGTGTCCTCATCCACTTTATTCACCGGATCTGGCACCATGTAACTTCTGGCTCATTCCCAAAGTCAAAATGACCATGAAAGGTAAATGTTTTGAATCAATCCAGGACATCGAGGCAGCCACAACAGAGCAACTAAAGACACTCATGAAAGAGGACTTCCAGAACTGCGTCAGAAAGTGGCAAGAATGATGGAATAAGTATGTTCAATGCAAAGGGGAGTATTTTGAGGGGGGTTAATGGCAATGTGTCTTTTACTGTAATAATTTTTTTTAATTTAAATATTTACCGTATTTTGTGATCACACTTCTTATAATATGTACTCAATAAATGTGAGCCATTCCCCAAGCCCTGTGTGTCAGGTGCTGGAGAGCTCCATGATAAATATGTCATACTCCCAGGGGTAGGGATAACTATTCTATTTATAAATCAAATCTATGTTAACACATTAATCATTGTAAAGGCAACCCTGTACTACACAGGCTTCTCAGTTATCCCAAGCAGCATCAAATGAGACCTGATATTTCCAGAGCTGCAGTATATCTCATTGGGGATATTTCCTAAAGAAATGTAAGAAATCTTGACTCTAGGAAATCTAAACACATTCATAGATTTGTATTCAGCTTATCTCAGGCATTCTCTACATATAAAGCTCTTTATAGTTTATAAATAAGCACAGTTAATTTACATACCGGGGTGGTGTTGATTTTCTTGCATTTAAAAAGGAATACTCTATCTAATGATGGATTTTATTCTATTAATCATTAGGAAGCGTTCTATTAAATTCCACCAAGACCATTCTTTGAACTTAAAGATTGCAATCACTGTTCAGAACAAAGTTCTTAATGACCTCCGCAATCCCTCTCAATTCCACTGTGATTTAGAACGGATTGTGATTTTCCTCCTTCTGGGCCATTCTTGGCCTGGCATTCACAGGTCTGCACACTCTCTCTCCTGTCTTAACTGCCTTCTTAAAATTGGGAATTTGTTAACACCTTACTCTTAACTTGTTTCTCAGAGTCCTTCTGGTGAAAGGAGCATCCATGTGACACCCTGACATTTCAGGAGGACTATAGTATTTGCACAAGATTTTGCACATTTAGTTAATTACATACATATTAGATAGTCCGTAAATATTTTTGACTGACAAGTTTTTGTTGCACTAGTCTAAGAATTAGAATTAAGAAGTAACATGTGTCCCTGTTTCACATACTTCTGAATACAATTCAGAACCTTCTGTATCCAGCTTGAACATGAACTAAATGGGGATAAGAGGGGATATAAGAAAGTATCCTATTGAGAAAAGACTGCAGAGGAGTGAAAGATATCCAACATCTCTGTCCCATTTGGGTCCATCTGGCTCATTTTCAGTCCAGATTTCACTCTTTCCTAAATTTGGAAACGTCTTAATCGACTCCTTAGCTGGTTTTCTCAAATCTAGATATTGTCCTTGTTTCCAGCCCTCAATTCTGTGGGAAAATTTGTTTAGCCCTTTTGTTCTTTTCCTGAGATGGGTGAAACCACATTATTCTTTTCTTTCTAGTTTTCGAAGCAAGAATGAATTCAGAAGTCCCCAAGAGGATGTTGTTCTTCTACAGAGCAGTAATAATGACTAAAATGGTTAATGAAATCTTACAGGCACGGACTGTCAATGAGTAGGACAGCAGAGAAATTGAGAATTGGTTTCTGGGGTCAGACTCCCTGGGAATGGATCCCAGATTCACTACTTTCTAGCTGCATAATCACGAGAGAGCTATCTAAAACCTCTGCGCTTCCTTCTCATCCGTAATAAATGGATAACAAGAGTATCTATCTTGTAGGGGTTGTCTGATTATTAAAATTAATAACCACATTGTAGTGCAGCGTGAAGCTTAGTCAGGGCCAGTAAATATTAGCAAATTATTGTTATAGAAAGATACCTTGATTTAATTTTGACTGGATTATAGCAGAAATCATATCACCCAAGGCATAGAACCCACTGTGAAAATCCCCTGAGAAATGGGTCGGTGAAGAAACACAGGTCATAAATCCTTCCCCAACATGTCTCATTAAAGAAAACCATTTCCTCTTTATTTCAAAAACAGGACTTGGATCCCTCAGGATTAAAGAAAAAGAGAGAAGCAAGTGCAAAATAGCACAACTGAAACGTGATCCATCATGGCTGAGGTATCTTCTGATGCAGCCATCAAGTTGCAATCAAAAGACTAAATGAGCAGTATTGTTGGAAGGAATGAGAAGAAATGAAAGCTCACTAAGGAAAACTCCTGCCATGGGCTCTTGAAAATGCATCTCTCAGGAAAGAAAATGAAGCAAAAAAAAAAAAAAGACTGTGCCAAGTCTTTTTAATTGATGAATAATTTATGGATGATCAGCAGGAACATCCATCCAGGCAGCTGATTAAATGCAAAGTATTTTGATAAGCAGAAAGTTGCCACCACAGGCCTCATAGGGGAAGCAAAGCCTTGCCAGCAATCAATGCCAGTCTATCTATTGATGGGTGTGGCTCAGTGTCTTTTAAGCATCTTATTCTCCCCCCCTCCCCTTTATCACTGGCAGGAAAAGTTACCTCCTCTGTGAGTTTCTTTCTCCTGTCAAAATGATAGAGGTTAAATGCGGATTTAAAAAAGGTAATTAAAATAGATCTGTCACAAGTATGCTATCCCAGTGTGCCATCCTGATTTGCTTCTCTAGTGTGAACTGCTGCTGAAGGATGGTAATTGAAATTTGTCAGTGTTGACAGCTGATGACTAATATGGAGATTTTCATTACATTTCCCTCCTGGAATGGGAAAGAGATGAGTGTATATTAAACTCCAGATGGACGCAGCCTTACGACAGGGAAATGCAGACATCGCGCAAGCCAGCAGTGCAATGACTGTTTGGGAGAACCCTAAGACCCTCTGAAATTAGTCTCTATGAAAACAGAGATGGCATTAAGTTTCTCCATCTTCCATCTGTGTAGCCTCGTGGTTTTCAGTGTTCCCATTATCCTTACAGCCCATTTATGTTAATATCAGCCAGAAGCCCCACTCACTGATCTTTGGCAGAGTCAGTTTGAAAAGGATGTGTGAGTTTTACTACTTCTTCAAGTTTGAAATGTTGTGCTTTTATAATATAGAAACCCAGGAGTTATCTCTATTATTTCTTTGTGTTGTTTTATATTTTGTGTATGGTTTTCCTGTTTATCAGAATTGCTAAAAAGAAATATGATTAATTATGCTCTCCAAGTATAATTCTGCCAATAGATACCAAGAAATCACCTTTAGTTAAAATGTTGTTGAGTTTTGAGTTTGGTTAAGAATGAATACTCATTTAAGTGAATGTCTGGTATGTGGGACAGAAAGTGAAAGGGCTCTAAAGTTGTGGTCCCAGTTAACACATCCCAGTTAACTACTGTCACGTAACTATCCCAAATTTGGTAGATAAAAACAACAACTTGTTTATTAAATCACAGAAACCTATAAGTCGGAAATTTGGGCAGGGATCAGCTAGGTGATTCTTTAGTTCCATGTGGCACAGATTGAGTGATCCTGATGGCATCCACCTGGCAGATGGCCTGGTCTGGGGGGTCTAAGATGGCTTCACTCACATCTCTGTGTGTATTAACTACATTTTCTTATTTTCTGTATTCTTCATGCTCTGGTGTGTGGGGCTTTGCTGACCTGGGAGAAACTGCCCTTCCCAGGACTAGCCAGTTCCTAGCGATAGCAAATTATTCCCCTGCAAGAGTGCCTTCCATAAGCAAACCAACCAATCTGAAGTTTATATCCCCCACCCACCCTTTTTATTGGGCTTTCATAAGGCATTAACACTCAAGGCCAGTATTCCACCATCTTAATCACCCCACGGCCAGGTACCAGACAACTTGGGTCAGCCCCTACACGTGGAAGTTCATTAAAATTATTAAAATTAGCCAATTCCCTTCATCGAACTGCCTCTCCTATTTCTTCCTGCAGTAACCAAAATAGCCCTTGCCTGTGCTTTACCCTCACTCCTTCTGCCTCTTTACCAACCCAGTGCTCTGGCTTGTAGTCCTGTGTGACAGCGTGGTATGCCCACTCTTCTCGGGAACTATGAGTGACAATCAGTGGCAATTGTCTCCTGAATTGTTGGCCACATTATACCTAAATAATAATAAAACCAACAATTAAATTTATGTATATACCAAGTGTGCCCAAAAAATGTACTCAAGTGGACACTTTGGTCAATGTTGCTCAAGCAGTAGTTCGCCGTAATCAGAAGTGTCTGGACACTGATGGTAACCACTTTGAGCACCTCTTGCAATTACAGAAGTCAAACGTGACTTGTATTCATCTTTTATTATGGGTATATATCAGTATATACTACAATTTTAATAGTTTTCCTTTCTTAAAATGTGTATATATTTTTTTGGCACCGTGTATGTGTGTGTGTGTGTGTGTGTGTGTGTGTGTGTGTGTATTCTTGGCAGGGATGTATGGAAGACTGGGCTTTCCTGTAACTATCCCATGGTGTACCTACACATGAGCTCAGAAAAGTCTTCTTATATGGCAGCTCAAGGTTCCCAGAAAGAGGGTGCCAAGAGACTTGGGCAAAAGCTGCAATGCTTCTTATGACCTTGTCTTGAAGTCTCAGAACGTCACTTCCTCTGAATTGGTCAATAAGTCATTAGGTGAGCCTAGATTTGATGGAGATAAATTAGCCTCCATCTCCCAATGGGCATGGTAATAAAGAATTTGCAACCATCTTTAATCTGCTGCAAACTAGCTCACTTCAGTCTAGCCTTTATAGATCCCCAATTGCAGATCAGCGCTGGCAGCAACGCTAAAGAAATTCTAAGGAAAGTTGTTTCCAAATTTTGTGATCTCCTGGGGATTAGACAGTCTTCTCCAGGAGTGTTACGTAGTATTTCTGTATACTTTCTGGTCCAGATATATCTGATTAGTATTGTCCCTAATGCAGAAAGTAAGAATGAAAAGGAACGGGGGTGGGGAACTCCAGGAGATAAGCTCCATCACATGCCTGTGGTAAGGGTGACACAAATACATATATCTCATGACTTCATGGAGGGAGCATGACGTTATGATGATTATAAAGAGCTAGAGATAGAAATGGAGGTGTGCACATGCTACTAATGATTTTCTAAACCACAAGTTTTCTAAACATGTATCTGCATTTGGATATAATAAGTACAATTTTCTCTTATTGACCAAAATTCCTTTAAATGTGAACATGATGAAACTTAAAAGTGAATAACTCAACTGATTAGTCACCGGCATAGTAATGGCTCCCAATTTAACCAGGAGCACTTGCCTCTGGGACCAGCCAGCTAAGAGCTAACTCCCATGCCAACAGTACATTTAGTGTTCCAGGGTCCATTCAATCTGTGATGGAAATGTTGTCACCGCCAAAGAAGAGGGGAGAAAAATGCCAAAGAAGGCCTGTTCTACTCTTTATTTGCCTCAATTGTGACAAAGGACATTTAAATATGCAATGAAGCATTTTTTAAAATATTGTGCCTATTTCTTTTCTAGCAACATGTGGTAAAATAGGAATACACCCTGAATCTAATTACATAAAGAATATTGCACAAGCAACTTCCTTACATTTCACTAAAAAAAGAGCAATCATACTGCTGGACTACATTCAAGAAGTCATTGCTTTCCTATTACCAGACAATGGTGCTATTTTACATAATCAGTATTCAGGGGATGGTATTTTGCTAATAGGCAAAATCCTACAATGACAATTTAAATGGTCTGAAACATGCACGAGATAATTTAGAGTCACAGCTCTGCCAATTGCTAAACAAGTACAACAGGAATGTAGGCTATCTAAGTGTCAAGAGTGCTGCTGGGGGAACTGCCTGTCCTGTTTGATCTAGAAAACTTTGCTCACATCGAGTCAGGAGTTCAAGCCAGTGAATGTCATCATTTCAGGCTATTACTAGGGCAGATTAAGTGTCTTCATGGATAACTCCATTGCTCACCATGGGCGGGAACACAGGCAGATGGTTTTTAGTGGTTAACAGTGCAAACTCAGGCTAGAATGAAAAAAGATCTTGATTTGAGTCCTGGCTTTGCTGTTAAGTAAGTGGGTAAGTGGGTCTTTCTAACATTGATACTTTATCTGTTTAGAAAACTAAAAACAGGACTTAAAACTCCCAGATCTATAAGGGTTAACTGACATATAAACATGTAAAACAGCTCTAAATCTGATGAATAGTACGTACTCCAAAAAAGTTGACATCTGCTGTTTAAAGTGAGGAATTAGCAGAATGTGGAAATGATGAATCCCACATAAATGGGCTTTAGGGGGTCAATGAAATCCCAGAACATGTGACATAACTCACAAATTTTCTGGGAAGAGTTCTCATGGCTTTCATTAAAATCTCAGATGGGCTCATAACAACAACAAATAAAGTAATAATCACTAGCTTATGCATTTTCCAGGATAGCAAAGGTATGTTTACAGACCTTCAACAAGTATTTTTGAAGTTTTATTTAGTACCAGGCAGCATGCTAAGTTCTGAGAATATAACAGTGAGTCTAAGTGCCTTCCCTTAGAGAGGTGGGTGTGGAGGAAGGAGAACAGACTTCGGCGATTAATCCATAAACGTGATAAATACTATGGAAATGAAGAGTAGGGTAAGTACAGTAGGGGAAATCAGACTAGGCCATTTTTTAGACAGTTGTGCTAAAGCCTAACAGTTTAGTAAATTTGGTTCCCTGGGTCGGGATGGACAAGGGAAAAGTGACCTCACACATGGCTGGCATGGATTAGAGCCGGTGGCTACCAGCCTGGGCCATGTGGTTGGGTGCTGCGTGCATCTACTGTCCATCTTCAGGAGTCCTACTCACTGTCCACCTCCTTGGGGAAGCAATCCAGTGCTTCTACTGATTTGGCTGAAGTCTCGATGTATCACAGCTGGTCCTTTCTTCCTTTTTCAGAACTGATTTATTGTGAAACCTCAATATACTGGAAACATAACACACATTAACTTTTTTCTACCACTGCCCCCTACCACACTGTTCTAAGTCCCCTTTCCTGCTTGGAAGCCATTCCCTAAACAACAACATTTAAAAATTGGGGCTGGTCCGAAGGTAGTGAGTTATTTCAATTGATTGTTCACAGTCAGTTACAGATTGAATTCCTCGTTCTACTCTTTCCCCCCTTCTCACTATTGCACTTGACTGGTCTTTTGCAGAGCTGCCCTCCCTCTAGGTGTGAAATCCATACATTGTTCTTGTTTTCATCTTAATTAGAAATGTTGGAAAGTCAACACTATCAAGTATTCCTACTATGTTTGAATCACTGGGGTGATAGATGAGAATGCAAAAAATTTAAAAATATAAAAAATTTGTAAGTGTGTATGGTGACAGACATTAACTAGATTTATTGTGGTGATCATTCTGCAATATATACGAATATTGAATCATTATGTTGTACACCTGAAACTAATATATCACTATATGTCAGTTATACGTCAACAAAAGAAATTGCATTTATCTTTTTTAAATGTTTATAAATATATCTATATATAAGTACAAATTTATATAAACACATTAATAGATGATAGTATATTTGCTTTTACCTGCATGGTCTTTCCTTTTTCTTTTTTTCTTTTGCCACTTCCACATCTCCCTCCCGACCACATCACTGTTCCTTATGACATTGTCTTTTTAACATATATAGGTACACACACACACACACACACACACACACACACGACTATGAGCATGGACAATAATGTAATTTCATTTAAATACATATATAATACTAGCTGAATATGAAATAGAATCATATAACATACATTTTCCACATCTCATGGACAGTCCTGCAAATCAATTATTATAGCTCTATTTAATTTTTACTGGCTGCATAATATTTCATAGTGTAGATATACCATGATTGCTTCAGTTCTTTGTCTAATGTTGGGTATTTACTTTTTCCAGGGTTTCATGCCATGAAGAACTTAGCAATAAGCACTCCTGTTCATTCATATATTTTTACATGCTGGTAAATCCCAAGAAGCAGTCCACTCAGTCAAAAGTTATATAGCCTTATAATTCTAATAGCGACAGGCAGTTTGTTTTCCAAAATCACTAAGCAATTTAGTTTGTCTCCACCTATCCTCACAGGTATGTGTGGGGTAGGCAGTATAAACTTCCGTGCCCTATCCCAACCCCTCACTCTGACCCAGAGGACTTTACCCTACCAGGAGTTGCATGAGTCACAATTCAATTTTCACCACCGTATTGATCCTTTGCCTTGAATTCTGTTCAATCATTTCACCCATATTTATTGAGCCACAACTATGTGACAGGTACTTTGCTGTGTACCTTGGGCTATGGAAATAAACAAGATAGCTGAAAGCAACTATGAATGAATGTTACCAAAAATACATTGGAGGTGCTGGGAAGTCTGTGTTAGAGAAAGTTTACCCAGTCTGGGAAGACTTTCCTGAGGGAAGAGACATTCAACTTTTAAAAAAAACGCATACTATTAGTTTCCTATGGCTGCTATACTATATTACCATAAATTTAGTGCTTTAAATCACTTTGCCGCTTTTTACCCTGTGTATTAGTTTCCTAATGCAGCTCCAATAAATCACCACAAACTTGTTGCTTTGAAACAACTGACATTCATTCTCTTACAGTTCTGGAGGCCATAAATATGAAATCAGTTTCACTGGGCTGAAATCAAGGTGTCGGCGGGACTGTGGTCCCCTCCAAATACTCTAGGGGAAAAATTCGATCCTGTCTCTTCAAGCTCTGGTGGTTGTGGACATTCCTTGGCTGTGGCTGCATCACTCCAATCTCTGCCTCTCTGTTCACATTGCCTGCTCTATTTCTGTGTCAAATCTGCCACTGCCTCTCTCTCAGAAGAATACATATGCCTGCATTCAGGGACCACCTGGAGTAACGCAGGAGAGTCTCCTCATCTCACAGTCCCTAACTTGATCACATCTGCAAAGCCATCCTTGGCCACAGAAAGTAACATTCACAGGATTCAGGGATCAAGATGTGGATATCTTTGCGGGGAAGGAGAGGAGCATTATTCAGTCTGCTGCATTCATTTGTTTATTTTATTTTAGTGTTGAATTTATATTCGGATATTCCCTTATTAGATGAGAAAAAATAAAAATATACCTTACCCATGAGTTTTGAAAAACAATATGGACAGTGACTAAGAAAGAGCACGGTATCTTCATCCAGATTGCTCAGGTGGGGTGAAGATCTGAGGCATTCACTCCATTGCCTTCAGCACTGGTTTTATTATTTTGAAACACCAGCTACCTCCCAGGGATTATGTTGTTATATCTAAGACTTGAAATATAAGCTATAATACTTGCAAAGTACTTTTACACACACACACACACATACACACACACACACACACACACACACACACACGACTATGAGCATGGACAATAATGTAATTTCATTTAAATACATATATAATACTAGCTGAATATGAAATAGAATCATATAACATACACTTTCCACATCTCATGGACAGTCCTGCAAATCAATTATTATAGCTCTATTTAATTTTTACTGGCTGCATAATATTTCATAGTGTAGATATACCATGATTTCTTCAGTTCTTTGTCTAATGTTGGGTATTTACTTTTTCCAGGGTTTTATGCCATGAAGAACTTAGCAATAAGCACTCCTGTTCATTCATATATTTTTACATGCTGGTAAATCCCAAGAAGCAGTCCACTCAGTCAAAAGTTATATAGCTTTATAATTCTAATAGCGACAGGCAGTTTGTTTTCCAAAATCACTAAGCAATTTAGTTTGTCTCCACCTATCCTCACAGGTATGTGTGGGGTAGGCAGTATAAACTTCCGTGCCCTATCCCAACCCCTCACTCTGACCCAGAGGACTTTACCCTACCAGGAGTTGCATGAGTCACAATTCAATTTTCACCACCGTATTGATCCTTTGCCTTGAATTCTGTTCAATCATTTCACCAATATTTATTGAGCCACAACTATGTGACAGGTACTTTGCTGTGTACCTTGGGCTATGGAAATAAACAAGATAGCTGAAAGCAACTATGAATGAATGTTACCAAAAATACATTGGAGGTGCTGGGAAGTCTGTGTTAGAGAAAGTTTACCCAGTCTGGGAAGACTTTCCTGAGGGAAGAGATATTCAACTTTTAAAAAAAACGCATACTATTAGTTTCCTATGGCTGCTATACTATATTACCATAAATTTAGTGCTTTAAATCACTTTGCCGCTTTTTACCCTGTGTATTAGTTTCCTAATGCAGCTCCAATAAATCACCACAAACTTGTTGCTTTGAAACAACTGACATTCATTCTCTTACAGTTCTGGAGGCCATAAATATGAAATCAGTTTCACTGGGCTGAAATCAAGGTGTCGGCGGGACTGTGGTCCCCTCCAAATACTCTAGGGGAAAAATTCGATCCTGTCTCTTCAAGCTCTGGTGGTTGTGGACATTCCTTGGCTGTGGCTGCATCACTCCAATCTCTGCCTCTCTGTTCACATTGCCTGCTCTATTTCTGTGTCAAATCTGCCACTGCCTCTCTCTCAGAAGAATACATATGCCTGCATTCAGGGACCACCTGGAGTAACGCAGGAGAGTCTCCTCATCTCACAGTCCCTAACTTGATCACATCTGCAAAGCCATCCTTGGCCATAGAAAGTAACAGTCACAGGTTTCAGGGATCAAGATGTGGATATCTTTGCGGGGAAGGAGAGGAGCATTATTCAGTCTGCTGCATTCATTTGTTTATTTTATTTTAGTGTTGAATTTATATTCGGATATTCCCTTATTAGATGAGAAAAAATAAAAATATACCTTACCCATGAGTTTTGAAAAACAATATGGACAGTGACTAAGAAAGAGCACGGTATCTTCATCCAGATTGCTCAGGTGGGGTGAAGATCTGAGGCATTCACTCCATTGCCCTCAGCACTGGTTTTATTATTTTGAAACACCAGCTACCTCCCAGGGATTATGTTGTTATATCTAAGACTTGAAATATAAGCTATAATACTTGCAAAGTACTTTTACACACACACACACACATACACACACACACACACACACACACACACACCTGGTATATTCTGAGCACTAAATTATTGGGTGCTCCTAGTTTAGTTGATTTTCTTGCAATAGTTTGAGCTCCAATTATCAGCATGTACTACTTTTCTTCTCACTTCAAAAAATAATTTTTCATTGTCTGTCCCCCTTTTCAGTTCCTGCCTTTTCAGTCCTTTATTTTCCCCACCCGATGCATTATATTCCCAGCTTTGTCCTAAGAACTTTGTCCTAATCAGGTTTCTAGTTTGCTTCGCACCTAAACTCTGTTGAGTGAGGATGCGAATGATTGTTTGTTTGTATATTTATCAAATGTTATAAAATTATCATGAATAAATCAATTATTTAGAGCCTTAAATTAAGCAGACTTTATTTTTCTACTTTTTACATTAAATGAGAAAGATAAATTCTCCCCAAACTTATTTTTTACCTAGTAAAAAAGAATTTGAAATAATTTATTAATCATTGCATTTTTGCGTGTGTGCACCTTTAACTTGGCACAGATTCATCCAGTCTAGAATACCCAGTTTATAGCTGACATTTACATTTGACAAGAAACAATCCATCATTTGGCCATAACAACATTATTACTCAATCACTGATACATTCTTTTAGCTGAGATTTGGTTTCAGAATGGGACATCCCAACAACGACCATTGTGTCAGAATTGGTGCCCAAGGGGAAACCACTTTCTCATCCCTGGACAGACTCACCCTTCTTGACTTTGCTCTGTATTTGAAATGAGGTCATCATACATTTAGTCAGGTAAATGAGATGGGAAGTATATTCATTCACATGTCATGGTAATTTCACAGGGAACCCATGTTTTTAAGCATAACTTTATTAGAAATATAACTCTGTGTGCTACTTCATCTAGCAAGCTACTTTTCTTAACTGTTAAGGATAATGGTAACTAGAAATCAGAGGGAAAAAAAATCATTTTCTATTTTCCCTTTGGTATATATGTTTTTTCTCTTCCAATCTCCAACACTTTCTCCTTTTCTTTTTTTCCTAAACAAAATGGTAATAATAATAATAATAATAATAATAATAAATACTGTTGTTCGAAAATAATAGGTACCATTTAAAAATCTCTGCTCAACACTGAGATATTTTAAGTCTATCAAAATGTGAAAATATGTTTTGAAGTGCTTTAAGTCATAAATTAATGATATTGTTTATCTCATCACCACAAGAAATCCAATAGATCTTGAAGTTAGAGACAAAACTCTCCTATGGGAAGGCAGATGACAGACACCACAGAGGAGTATTGGAAATTTAAAACTTCACAGAGGAAACTGACAATTGTTTTAAAACTTAAATGTTAATTCCCTTGCAAGTGAGTCACAAGAAAGTGACTAAAGACTGAAAGCAACGAAGACTGAACTACTATATATGAAACAAATCAAAATCACGACTGGTGACTCAGCAGCAATGTGAGCAGTAGCAATATACTTTAGACCAGTCATCCCTTAACCTGTGACGTAGGAGAAGGTCACCAAAAGACGTGGCCACCAGTTGACCCTCCAGGATTCCTTGGTTTTATTTGCTTTTTCCACCATGCTCTATGTAATTTTTATATTTAAAAGAAAAGAAGCTTAAAATTATTCTTTATTTCTGTAAGACTTGATGGAAATGTCTATTGTATAACTAGATTTGAACAAGAAGGATTGTAATAAAGAATCTGACTCCATTTTTTGATGTTTGACAGCTGATCATTTTTAAGCCTCCCCCTTCTCCCTTATGCTTCTGCCCCCATCCGGTGACACTGACACTAAAGCCACAGGTGCTCTTTCCTTTGGTTCTAATGGGAAGTTCAAACCACAGGCAGGAGACTTCACTCCAGCCCTACACCTCTAATAACCGTAAAAACCCAACCTAGTCTCCTTTTCTTGTTCTCCCAAGTCATTTCTGGACCAGCTTCATGTCCTGCACAGAACTTCCCCAAAGCCCCATTATGTCAATAAGAAACCTTTTCATTCCCTCCTGGTATGCATGTAGCATCATCATATTGACAACCAAACCTATTTCTGAATGGGGATCCATCCTGCTTTTACAGAGTGACCACAACAATGACTGCAGTTGCTTGTCTTAGTTCAGACTTCTGTAACAAAATGCCGAAGACTGGGTAGCTTACACACCAGAAATGTATTTCTCACAGCTCTAGAGGATGGGAAGTCCAAGATCAAGGGACTGGCAGATCTTGTGTGAAGGCCCTCTTCCTGGTTTGCAGATAGACACCTAGTTGCTATGTCTTCATATGACAAACAGAGAGAGAGAGAGAGAGAGAGAGAGAGAGAGAGATCATCCCCCCTGTGTCTCTTCTTTTAAATGCACTAATTCCACTTATGATGGCTCCACCCTCGTGACCTAATCACCTTCCAAAGACCCTACCTCCAAATACCATCACATTGGGGAATAGAATTTCAACATATGGATTTGGGAGGAGACACAAACATTCAGTCCATAGCAGTGTTATCATATTTCTAGAAATAATTTAATAGTAAATGAAAAAAGGAAACAAAGAGAATATTTGATCTAAACTATAGGTAAAGATAATTTACAGATAAAATTTCTTGAGGACAAAACAGCTTTATTTGAAGAGGCTTTGCCTAGGAACGTATTATGTGAAACAGCGATGCATTAAAAACTTTTATGTGAAAACCAATTGTGATTCATTCTAATAGCTTCAATAGAAATGCAATTATTTCCCACATCCAAGTGTTTTCAGAAACAGCCATTGTGTTAAAGAGCAGTTTTAACGAACAACCAATATGAAGTTGTTAAATGCTTTTAACTACTGACAGAGTGACTAAGATTTCGTATTTCAGGATTAAAATTCATTGATCATTGGGTGTCTGCTATCTAGTTATTATAAATCAATACTTCATGTGATTTCCATAGAATATCTTTTCGTTAAGAAGTTGATAAATCTCACAGCTAAAGCAGGGGCACAAGTCACCATACAGAGATACCGCGGCACTTTCAAGTGGCTTTGAAAGAACCCAGCCCGTTTCCACTGGACAGCTATTTATGTTTCAACAAAATGAAACAAAGTCACATTTTAAACCTATGTAGACCATTTGAAATCTTGATAGTTAAGCCCTTAACTACGAAAGGAAGGAAGGAAGGGAGGAAGGGAGGAAGGAAGGAAGAAGGGAAGAGAAAGAAATGATTCATAGAAGACCAGGAGTGAATGGATGAAAGTGCTGGTGTCATATGGGCACCAGATCTTATAACAATTAGCTCAAATTTCTTACCCCTTAAATACTTCCCTAGGACTTCTGATGGGAAGCCAACAGTTCTGAGGCTAGAAAACATATTTTTTGAATCTTTTAATGTAATGTTTATTAGATAAATCCATTTCTATAGTCAAAAAATTGCTCATATACATATCAGCCTGTACACAGGGTTGCTGCTAGCTTACAGGGCACATTTGTGCAGGTAGTAAAAGACATCCCCTCTGAGTGCATGCAAATGTGTCACAGTGTCAGCCCCCAGACACCCCTCAATGGCTCTATGCGTTGTCTTTGTGCAACGTACAAAGTGCCTCTCATATCCAGTGGCCCAGATTATGAAATCTCTCTCTCTCTCTCTCTGTCTCCCATGTGAGGGTGTGCAGGCTCGCTTTCTTCAAATCATCCCCTAACTCTGCCTCCCACTCTCCTTTTTTTTTTTTCGTTTTTAGCATTATTTTTAGTTTAGGATTGTGGTGTTCATGTTTTTAATTTAAGCTTTTGTTACATGCACTGTGAGAAGCAATATGCAGTATAGTGATTAAAGCATGCACTCCAGAGCCAGACAGCAGGGTTTGAATCTCCTCTCTGAAATGTATTAGGTGTGGGCTTTGTCTATTTGCCTAACTTCTCTAGGCCTCAGTTTTCTCACCTGTGAAATGGAGATAACAATAGCACCCTCCTCATAAGAGTGTTATGAAGATTAAATTAGTTAATACATGTAAAGCATTTTAAACAGTCGCTAATACACAGTCATCTCTACAAAAAGGTTTGCGCTTGTTATTATTCTCATGTTTCCTGGCCTGAATCGCCTGTGAAAGTCACTGTAAGAAACAGGCAGGATGACTAATCTATGGGGTGTGAACATGGCAAACACAGTGGCTTCCAGGAACGCAATGACCAAGAATCTGTCCCTGCATTGGACAGAGTGCAGTGAAATGATCCCCACTAGAATATAAACGCTAATGTGAAAAAGGCCATCAAGAGGCTTAGGGAGGCACGAGGCTGCTCCATAGATGAGGAGTGAGTGTCTTGTCACAGATTTTATAGGCATGGACCTTGTTAGGGAGTTTAGTACTCAAGAGCCAGATGAACAATCAGTTGCTGTGATCAGCAGAAAAATGTGTGTCCCCCACCCACCCACCCCAGTATCCACATCCTACTCCCAGACCTGTAAATATGTTACCTGACATAACAAAAGGAACATTGCAGATTGATTAAAGACTTGAGATGGGGAGATTACCCTGGATTATCTGGGTGGTACAAATGTAAACACAAGGGTCCTTATAAATGAAAGAGGGAGGCAGAGATATTTGAAGATGCTATGATGCTTATGGCTTTGAAGATAGAGGAAGAGAGCCACAGGCCAAGGAATATGGGTGATCTCTAGAAACTGAAAAAGTTAAAGATACAGCTTAACCCCTGGAGCCTGCATAGAAAGAATGCAGCCCTTCTCACACCTTCATTTTTGCCCCATGAGGCATGTATTGGACTTCTGATCTCCTGAACTATAAAATAATAAATTTGTGTTGGTTTAAGTGTTTATTTTGTTAGAGCATCAATGGGAAATTAATTCAGTCACACAGTGCTTTTTTTGTCTTGTGATTTTTTTTTTTACCATTGTTGTTCCACCAAGAAACACAATTAAGTTACAATCGTTACATATCCTTACTACGAACATGCTAAGAAACTAAGATGCGAGTTTATGTGAGGGCTGTCAATATTTGCCCAGCCAGCACTTCTGCCAACATTACACATCTACTTTTTAGTCCCTTCTCCTAAACAATCAAAGAAAAGATTTGGTCTCATTTTTAACATTTGGTTAAAATTTACTTATACAGATGTTTTCTGTGAGGTATTTGAATTCCTACGTTATTTTTCTCAGATTGCAGAAGGAAAGCTCTGCCTCCTGCTTACAGAAAAAAAATATTTTTTGAAACCAGGAGTTCTTCTCTTAACTCCATAGTCATTCAAGGGCAAGGTTATCCAGGAGATAAATTGCCCTTACCCCTCATTAGGTGTCTGTGATGACTAGTTCAGATGGTGTTGAGGGTTTCTAAATCTTCAACTTTCTGTCCCTGCTTCTGTTAATCTTGACCCCAAAGTTGATGAACTACATTAATCTCTTAGCTCACTTCTCATCCCAACATAACAAGGTGATTGGTATAGAGGACGCATTTTCATTGCTCCCCTTCCATTCACGTAGCTCTATCTTTGACCCAACTTCTTGATCTCTGAGCTACAGAGCAGGTCAGTGATCAATAGTCACCACTTTCTGCTGCAGCCAAGCATTTCCTGACCTGCATTTCATCATGTCTTGAAACTCAAGGTTCTTTCATGGAAGGAGTAAGGAGATTAAGCATATAGGATGGGAGAGATAGCACTTGACCCTGAGAAATGCACATAGAGACCCTCATCTCTGAAGAGCAAATCCAAGTTGTTTGCCTTATAACTCGGCGAATGTTAGCTGCTGTGTTATATTTTACACAATTCAATCCAACAAGCATTGATTGAGACCTTACTCTGGGAAAAGAATAATGATAATTAAGTTATACTTGGCATTAGGGAAATGGCTGACATTTGTGTTGATGATAGATACTAAAGAATTAACAAAATTAGAAGGGAAAACCTAAAAAACTTGCTGTGGTGGTATAAGAGTAATACTAATTACAGTAATTTATGGGAAGTGCTTATCACTAATGCCTAATTATTATGCAGCAGAATCATGATTATGTGTGTCATTAAATGTGTGTATGAGAGACTTTGGTGTGTGTTGTATTAAATTAGATTAAAACAATGAAATATAAACATGCATGCTCAGTCCTCATGTGTTACTCATGCAGTAATTTGTCATCAGCTCACAATTTTTAA
The DNA here is from genome assembly GCF_036562045.2 of Rhinolophus sinicus. NCBI lineage: Eukaryota > Metazoa > Chordata > Mammalia > Chiroptera > Rhinolophidae > Rhinolophus > Rhinolophus sinicus. The sequence continues at coordinate 18,111,504 of NC_133753.1, forward strand.
AAATTAGAGAGAAATACTTAGCCTGTGCATAAGATAGCTTGGTTTCTTTATATCAGGGAAATTACAAATTGATCAGTGCCCTTGGTTTTCTAATGAGTGCTCTATCATTGCCATCAAAAATTATAGTGTTTTATTCACCCAGGCTTTCTTATAAATAATTTTAATTCCCCTTTTGCAGCCTTCTATTCTAGAATAAATGCAACTCTGAGAGGTTCATTATCTTGATAGTCTGCAGAGGAAATGAGATAGAATGAGTCAGACCAGCTCCGTATGGTCAAACCAATCCATCCAGCCATTTGCAGATTACTTATCAATCAGAATAAAAGACCAGGTCCCAATTACTTCAAGTTCAGTTAAAATAACTAAGGAAGATAGTATCAGTATTAAAGTGGTTGAATCATGCACAAGGTGATATTTATGTCTCACCCCCAAAATGCAATGAGAACTTCTGATATAAAAGGACAGAAAGAAAGAACAGTCCACAATTTTACAAGGCTGTATTCTGACTCAATTTATTCATTCTTTCACCCCAAAAGTATTAGAGATCTATTACATGTCAGGCACTGTGCTACACACTGGGGATGCAGATTTATAAGACTTATCCTCCCCCAGGAAACTCATGTTCTAGTGGTTGGAGTTTCTGTGAGGTCTATAGAAATCTAGTAACAAAGCTGCTGATACTTTTTTTATGTACATGACCCTAGTTACATAAATGAGAAAATAAATATGAATCATTAACTTCCCAAAGCTGTAAAAGACATTAATTTTGGATACATTAAAATCATATATATATTCCCACTTTTCAAACTTCTGGATCCTAAGGTTCACCAGCCTATGCCACCTATAGCTCTCCTTTCTGGTCCATGAATTCAGCTGCATGAACAGCAGCACATAAAGTACCTAGGAAATAAGGTACAGGGACATAAAATAATGTACATGTGTATTCCATTTGAAACTCTGCAGCCAGTTGTTCCAGTAAATCACAATTCTCCCTACCCATTTTTACCCTCTGCCTTCCCAAACGCATCACTAATGGATAGGCAGGCAATATTCCCCATCATTCTCCTGCTTCTTTCAATGGGATTATTAAAATGAACCCCTTGGCTCACACTCTTTCCCCACTGTTATTTCTTACTGAAATCTCATTCCTAGAAACCCCAGCTTATCCCCCTTTACCCTAGCCAGGTCTTTTCTACCGCTGTCATTGGGACTTTCAGGACCTGTACTATAGCCTCTCCTCCAGACTGCTACAGCTTCCATCTTAAGTGAAAGCTGGATTTCACCTTTGAAGAGGCGGTAGACTCTTTCATGCAATGCACTGCAATGAGAGCCATTTCTCCCACTCCACTCAATACCAAGGGTAAGTAGAATAGGTCAGTCCATTTGATTCTTATCGCTGTTTTTGCTGGAATTCATTGTTCTAAAATGATTACAATGTCTCTAAGGATGGGAAGATATAAATCAGATCATGGAGATATATATATATATATATATATATATATACACACACACACACATACATATACATATAATCTGATATCATTGTAAGAATTTGTGGGATGTGCTTATTATACATTTGCAAAGACTTGGCTGACCATTGATATTCAGCACTGATGTTCTATCACCTTTGCCTTTTCTGATTTAAAATCCATACCATCAACATGTGCTCACTGGGTTTGATTGACAGGTTGTGTCATGTACAAAAGGACCTCATAGGTATGAGCTGAAATCCAGCTAAAGTATCACTACTCACAATCTGCAGCCTTAGCCTAGGGCAGCATCAGGATTTTCAAATCACACAAAGGCAACAGGTGACCAGTTGTCATCCTGCTTTCAAATCATTCTCTTCTCAATGTCATTATCTTCTGAATTGTTGTAACTTAACCACCTATACATAAGCTTCCAGTTCACCATTTCCCCCATGACTACTGCTGGTAACTTCCTATCCATGTCGACAAACCTTAAAACGCCAATCTCACAGGTCCTTGACTTCCTGACCTAAAATAACCCTCAAGTTAATTTCATCGGGGTTGCCCTACCTTGAGGCTTGTCATTATTTGAAATTGCTCTATCTCCAAGGTCTAAAACACTGGATTTCCCCACTTGGATCATGCCTTTCATCTTTCCACTTCCTCTACTTACTATGTTGCACACATTCTTCTCCCCACTTGTTACTTCTAGTCCTTCCATCCCTCCTTCTTGCTACCATGAATGTGGCTCTTTTTCAAAGTCACTAGCCTCTCTACCTGGTCTTGATCAGTTACTCTACTCACTATCGTGATAGGTTATTGACTTTGATAACTATAAATAATGAGCATTCAGTGAAATTGTTGTATGAATCAACTTCCAATCACACTTCACGAAAAAACAGAAAAAGTAGGTTTTTGGTTAGATTATGATAGCTGCTCAAAAGTTTTTCCATTTCTCCTTACTGATTTGATGCACTATTTTGGATCCTGAGAAAAGAAGCTATAACATTTATTTCCATTTGAAGGAAAAAACTTTGCTTCTCCTTTGTACTCTACTGTCAGGTACTTTACTTCTGACACTATTAGCCTCTTTTGAGGTGTTAATATAATATAGATTTTCCTCATTACCCATTTGTTTATTACTTTACCCTCAACTACTATTGCTCCTCCTCTCCATTTTTACCAAAATTTTCTATCTTTGGAAAGGATATTACTTTCAGCCACTGTGCTTGGTCTCGACTGCAGGCAGCAATACTCATGTAGCACATCATTTTTGTCACTTTAAATAAAAACAGGCTAGGAGGCCTGCCCGGTAACTCAGGCAGTTAGAGCTCCGTGCTCCTAACTCCCAAGGCTGCCAGTTCGATTCCCACATGGGCCAGTGGGCTCTCAACCACAAAGTTGCCAATTCGATTCCTCGACTCCCGCAAGGATGGTGGGCCCCACCCCCTGTAACTAAGATTGAACATGGCACCTTGAGCTGAGCTGCCACTGAGCTCCCAGATGGCTCAGTTGGTTGGAGTGCATCCTCTCAACCACAAGGTTGCTAGTTCGACTCCCATAAGAGATGGTGGGCTGCGCCCCCTGAAACTAGCAACGGCAACTGAACCTGGAGCTGAGCTGCGCCCTCCACAACTAAGACTGAAAGGACAATTTGACTTGGAAAAAAGGGCTGGAAGTACACACTGTTCCCCAATAAAGTCCTGTTCCCCTTCCCCAGTAAAATCTTAAAAAAAAAAAAAAAGACAGGCTAGGAGACAGAGTGTCAGACATAAAATCAAAACAGGGCAGATTTGAAAGATGTTTAAATTAGTGCCAGAATATTGAGCAAAATGGAATCTGGTAGGAAGGATATTTGCTACGGCTATGCTATATATATCTTTGAATAATCATATCTGAGACTTTCAGAAACAGAACTACACTGGATTGGTGAAATTAACTGTAACAGTCATAAGCATTCTCAAACTAGTTCATAAATGATGGTAAAATTACAAACCTATACATGGAGCCACCTTATGAAGTTTAGAACATTAGACTTGTGTATCACCCAGCTACAAAATGAAGCTACAGACCAACCCCTGTCCTATGTAACTGACTACTTTTCTCTATCAATTCTCCATTCTCAAAAACTAAAAATTCATGTATTTCTTTAAGTTCTCTCAACTTTTAGTCTATATCTAGGGAAAAGCTAAGCCTGAGAAGATAGATAGATAGATAGATAGATAGATAGATAGATAGATAGATAGATAGATAGATATTTCAATTTGTTTTTATTTTTTTCTAAGAAAAAAAAGAAATTTAAACATGACATAGTTTAATAGTTTAGTCAGTAAGGGAAATAAAAACCAGCCAGGAAAATATTGGATCCTCAGTAATACCTCTGATAAGCTTCCATGCCTATGAATCTCATGGGCCAGTTGAATAAATTTAGGATTTATAAAAATGCAGGGAATCTAAATGATAAGGATGGGTTACCATTCACTGTAAGATATAAAAATCCAAGAAAAACACAAATGACCCAGCATATGTAAGGAGAAAACTTACAAGCGAAACTTTAGAATAAATTATAATAAAAACTACATATACAAATTAGAACATTGGCACAAAACCATGTCAGATATGACTACAAATAACCCAGCTAATTTTTTTTAAGCTGAGAACTCAGGTTATTATAAGTGTATGTATACTTATAATTTTAGAATGCGTAAATGAATAAAGATTCAGAACTTATTTTTTTAAAAGAGAAAGGAAAGCTCCAGGTCAGAAAATAACTGAATGCAAATATCTATCTCTCCCACCCCATCAGAGCCCCCTTAAAATAAACAAAAAGATATAAAAATACATTGAAAAGTGTTGAAAATTAGGAACAAGTGTGATCTTTACCTCATAAAATTTGAATATTTCGTCCAGCTACATAGTACCAATGGGACTTGCTACGGTCTGAATGTTTGTGTCCCTCTAAAATTCATATGTTGAAACAGTAATGCCCAATGAGATGATATTAGAAAGATAATCTTTGTGAGGTGCTTAGGTCATGAGAGGGGAGCCCTCATGAATGGGATTAGTGGTTTTATAAAAGAGACCCCACAGAGCGCCCTAGTCCCTTCCACTGAGTGAAGTTACTGTGAGAAGCAGCCACTTATGAACCAGGCCCTAACCAGGTACAGAATCTGACAGTGTGGGCACCCTGATCTCAGATGTCCTGCCTCCAGAGAAATACATTTCTGTAATTTGTAAGCCACCCAGTCTGTGGTATTTGATTACAGCAGCCTGAATGGACTGAGACAGAACCTCGAGTTACAAGGGCTTCCTGGTATTGCAGAGGCCTTCTAAAGTTGGTATATGACAGCATAAGAAAGAAACTAGATACAGCCAGTTATCTGACACACAGGGAGTAAAACAGATGACGCAGATCATTGACTCAGTGGCTTCCCTGAACACAAAGAAGAAATCAGAGATGAAATTAGCTTATAAAGGCAATGTATGGCCCAGAGACACACAGATTAATAAAGTAGTACAATAAACTTGAATTATTTAGTCATTTAAGCTTAAATTAAAGATGAATGGATGGAAATAAGTAAACAAAAATAGGCAAGCATTGCTGATAGGCCAGCATCTTTCCCATTTGTGATGTTTCCTTCTACACAGTGACCATTCCATTAGCAGAGCCATTCTTGTCCCCTCCTTCCCAAGGCAACCCGAGTGAGATAATTTATTGGTGGATTTTTTAAAGGATGAACTGGGCATGCTCAACTTAGATTTTCTCTTTTGCTCTTCCGAGTGAGCTGACAACAGAAAACATAGGTTTTCTTCTTTTCCAAATAGAAAATATGCAAACTGTATCCTCTGACTGCAAAGCAACAACCTAGGAAATAATATAGGCGGGGGTGGGGGTGGGTGGGTACAGGGTACATTGGGTATGTTCACTTTGGAAAAATTCACCTAGCCATGCAGTCATGATTTCTGCACTTTCTGGATGTATGTTTTACTTCAATCAAAAATCCATCAAAGTATAAAAGTACCAAAATATGAAAGTATAAAACAAAATCCAAAATTTATAACAAGAATTATCAAAACTTAAAATGTGACCTTGGATATATTTAGAAGCACATGCTTAACTGTAAATGCTTTAGTTTGTAAGAAAGAAAGAATAAAGCATTTAATGTAAGAGGTTATAAAAAAAATACAAAACCAAAAAGAAATCTAGCACAGAGAGAAGGAAGGAATTAATCAAATATCAGCATATAAATAAATGAATTAGAAAACTGCAAAAAGTATAGCCAGTACATTTATCTCAAAGGTGTTCCCTTGGCAGAGAGAGGTGGGGACACAAGCCACAATCAGACCTAATCAAGGTAAAAAGAGGGAAACACAGAAACATTAACAACAAAAAGTAGAAATAGAAAGCCTTTACAAAGATGAGGAGATTGTTTTAAATCACACACAAGAAAATATATGTGTGTTTGTTAGAGAATTATTTACAGTGGTGGAAACTACCTAAATTTCTAGAAGGGGGAATTGACCATGTAATGTGGGTATTTGTATACAATGAAGTATGATGCAGCTTTGAGCAAAATTAGGTAAATATAGTTTTAGTTGTCTATAAGAATTTCATAACTGTTACAAAACAAAATGTTAGTTTTTTATCTCTGAGTGGTGGTATTATGTGTGAAATACTACCTCTTGATGGGTTTATTGAGATCATTAAATAACGTGTTCGTCTTTTACATTCAACAATTTCATTCCAGCACTTCCTGTTTATCAGACACAGTGCCAAGTAGTAAGTTAAAGAAAAGAAAAAAAAACCTTGCTTTCATTTTACTGTCTACTTGACATCTCAGACATTAATCAAATTACCACATAAATTAATTACAATGAGTGTAAGAGATCCTTGCAGTGTAGTTTGGGAGCATATAACAACTACCTAACAATCGAGCAGAGTAAATGCTTAATCCATGTATGTGTTGGCTTTTCTTCATCTCTCTGATACCCAACCTATTTCTCTTCCTAAGAATCATTAATTCTCAAAGGAATCCAAATAGACTTACTACAATTTCCTAAAGTTATTACAATAAATATTAAAATCAAGATACAATACAACCAGTTTCAATTCTCCGAGACATTGGGACAATCTGGTCCATTGTATGATAATGACATGTAGTCCCTAAATCCTAACTCTTTAGTCTTGTGATTATATAATATATAGCGCAGGTGAAGGAGTAATGAGGTGCCTGCCCCTGGTACTTCATTATCAGTCAAGAATAGGTCAAAGCACACCAGGCTACTGCACATGCAAATATGGCTTATAAATCTGTGTGACAGCCTGTTTTTAAGCTATCCCTGACCACTCACATGCCCCCTACCCAACTTGGGTCAATATCACAACAAAGGAATGAGTGGTCCCAGGGGTTACAGGTAGGGGCACTGGAGAAAGTTTGTAAACACCATAGCACTCTTGGAGCTTAGAGGATGAAGGAAAAATTAGTATTAAGTGAGTTCAGAGAAATAGGCAACAGAGAGATCTTGTAGCGTTTCATAAAGCTGGGAAAGGAATTCATTTGTTTGCTTTGTTAATAAATGCAATGAGAAGCCTGCCATGCACTATTTTTCATCAAAGGAGTGATGTGATCTTATCTACATTTTGTAAGAATCACTTTTGCTGCTGTGTAGAGAATGATTTATGGAAGGGTTCAAGTGGAAGGGGGGAGACCTCTGACCTTGACTTGTATTTGTCAAGGTTAGAGGGTTTGAAATACATTTTGAAGGAAAAGAGAGTAGTATATACTTATGGCTTTGAGGTGTGTGATGTGGACAGAAATAAATAAAAAATAACACCCAAATGCCACTGGAGCTCTTTACAAAAAGCTGGGAGAACATGGGAAGGAAAAAGCTGGTTTGGGTGGACAAAACAAGAGTTCACTGTTCATTTGAAAAGCCTGGCAGACATCCCAGTGAAGATATCAAGACACAAGCTGGCCTGAAATGTATGGAAATAAGATTATAGTTTGACCTTAAAGACCTAGGAAATATTTTGCCTCTTTTCAAAAATGTCACATATCTTTGCTCTGAGCTATTATATTTGTATTTTAACGCTTAATCCCCAGAGAACCGATTTATCTCACTTACTTTCATGGTCTTGGGAAATTCTTTATTTTAGCCTCCCAGTAGAAACATGACACCATAATCTCCACATTCATTACATATGATGAACCTTGAAAACCTATTCTTCACCGATAAGATTCTTGAAGGCAAAATATCTAAAAAGGTGACAACCAGGGAGAAAAATTAGATGATAGATGATAGATAGATAGATAGATAGATAGATAGATAGATAGATAGATGATAGATAGAGTACAAAAGTAATATATATATACATATATATGTATTATATACATATACATACTATATATACGTATTATATATACATATTCATATATATACATATTCATATATATACATATTATATATATGCATATTCAAAGTGATCATTGTGGTGACAATGACTCTCACTGGGAATTTTATTTTGTGTCACCAACAATTGCTTTAAATATAGGAATGTGGCTATTTTAGTCCAATTTAAAACAAAACTGCTAGGAACTTATATTCATAGTTGGTCTCCTTCTAGAGTTATCTGTATGATCACAGTCAAGTTATTATAACATTCTGGTTTCCTCTATTGTAAAATGAAAGCCCCCAATGAGATCATCTCTGGGTCCCTTCCATTCACAAAATCAAATGAGAAAGAAATCCACAATACTCCCAGCACCAGGCGCCCTTAACTGTGCCTCATAAATAATAATAATAACGTTTCACAGAGTGGATGGCACGAAGTAAGGATTGTTTGCAAAATGCAATTTAAACAGATCACATTGTATGGCTTGCCATTTACCATAGTAGTAAATAGCAAATAGGCAGTTGTGCCTGTGTGTATTTGCTGAACTGTCAGACATTGGAAATAAGGCCAGTGCGCTATCCCTTTATAAACCAGGGCACGCATTCATTCTCTGAGAGAGGCATTAAGTTTTTATTGAAAACGACAAACCACTGCAACAAGGATGAACCACAGAGGGGCCCCTTCCATTACCATTTAACATATGCATACAGATTTTTCAGAGTGAGTACCAGGGTTATCTTAGTCTTGTTCTGCCATGTGTTGGAGTCAGCTTTCCCGTCTATCCCAGTGATTTTAAAGAATACCATTTTCTCATCACATTTTATCTGCCCATGTTGGGCTCCGACTCAGCTTCATTCACGAGCTCGAATTACGTGACTTCCTTTCTCCTGCTTCTTTACCTCAGTTTCCCAATGATTTGGTTCCACAGCTTTCTTAACCTTTTTTCCAGCCCTTAGGTGGCTATTTCTTCACAGCTGAAATCTGCTAATGCTTTTAAGATAATGCCCTTCGCCCTTGGAAATGTAAAAAGTATAACAATAATCACTGATTGCCAGTATGAGATCTCTACACATTTTATGCCTTCTGTATTTTAAACGCCTTACATCTTTTTTTTTAATGAAGTAAAAAAAAAAAAACTTGGGTCTCGTAGTATTAGCGCTCTTATACATCCGTGAAATAATCAAAATTGTGTGTGATTAATGTAGTTATAGATATGAGTTGGGATTGCATCTACTGTATCTTCATCTATTTTATTCTTATGAAGAATGTACAGTGGGTCCTACACTATAACTCAGTTGCTGTATTACACATTGCCTGTAAATGGGAACCACTCCTCTGAACTACATTACAGAAATTGGAGAAAATTTCATTCAGGCTCCTCACACAGGTCGGAAATTAACAGAATTTAAAAAGTAAGTCTGGCCTGGTACAGAGCTTTTGCGATTTATGGGTAGCTGATCAGATGACTGAATTCTTTGCTGATATGTTAACCTGTACTTTAGAAGCAACATTTACAATTCAAAGGACAAAACTGGTTAATTTTGTTCAACAAATCCTCAGAACAGTGTAGAATTTAATGCATGTTCAACCAAACTGTCATATACCCTGTACAGAATAGACTATGTGGTGTTTAGATGCACAGGGAATTGATGGAGCATTCTGGTTGGTAGATGATTCTATTTGTGTTTTAGCGAAAATGATAAAGCATTTTCTCTTCATATATGCATATACTTGTAGATTAGTACAGGTGCAAAACACTCCCAAGGTCACATCTACACCCGGGAGGTTATTCGGCAATCTAGACCCATTTCAGAAAATTATGTTACATAACTTATTGTCTTATTACCTTATCCTTTTGGAGGATAATATCTTGAAGGTGAAAAAAAAAAGTGTCATTTATCAGGAACTAAATCCAGAAACCAATTCTACACAGTATATAATCCCACGAACTCAATTTTGGATTATTCAGAGCAACATCTAAATAGAATCAACTGCTCTTCTTCCTCTGAATGGGCCAGGTTTACCCAGTACTATTAGCCCAGCATGGTAAGTACGATGAACATACATTTTAGAGCAAAAATGAAATCTCAAGCATGGTTTATGTAAACAACACGAATACACCAGAGTAAACAGGAAGCTTCCCTTCTTTCCTCTCTTTAGAAATCCACCCACTGCATTCACTTGAGAAGTTTCCTTGAGGGCCTGTGCATTCTGCCATTCCAGTCCTAATCACCCTTTCTCTTCTTTGATCAAAAGTCAAGCACAAGATTACACTTCCACTGTGACTTTTCCAAATAATAGGAAGTGAGGCATTGTCTTCTTGAATAGCCTGGACATTGATGATTACATGGAGAAAGTTCTGTATTTTAGTACAGAGTGCATTCTTGAAACGGTGCTTGATAGTTGAATGTCTCAAAGCAAAAACAATAAGCTTGCAGATTTTAAGTGAAGGTTCCATTTCCAGAAAACTAAAACTTTTTATAAATTCCTTATTGGAAATATACAGGCTTATTATTGGTATTGCTAGTGTTTATCTTTACGTTATCTAACATCTGGAATTATTTCAAATGTTAACAATATGCATTTTTATTTGCTATGAGCCATACAAACTAATTTTACATATTTCAAACTGTTAACTTTTTAGCTTAACTGAGGTGACATAAAGTGTAAAAAAAAGAAATTAATTCTAATACTGGGAAGAAGACATGATTGAAAATATCTAAAGGGATTAAGCGTGGATTAATCAGGAGTTGTGAGGCTGTTTTTTTGTTTTTATTTTTGTGGGGCTTTTTGTTTTGTTTCTGCGTGGTCCACAGATAACAAAATGTAATCAGAGGGATATGAATGGCAACATTCTCTAAACAAAGGATTCTCCAGTGATCTCTAATCCCATCAATAGCTAGGTAGAATAATGAACATCCCTTTACATAGAATGATGTTTTGATACAAATTTGTGTGACTTTAACCAAGTCACCTGAGGTTTTATAACCTGTTTCCACATCATTAAACTGGGAATAAGGAAACATATTATTGGGAGACAGTTTCCCATGGGTCTTTCTCATTTCTACATGTCTTGTGAATCAGGGTCCTGACAACATTTTCATCCAGACTATGTTTCCAAGAATGTTTGCATAGCAAACAAAGACAGAGTAGAAGCACCACCTTTTGCTGTTCTGAATAATAATGATAATGCCCCCCTCCAAGGCAAAAATTTGTCAAGTTTGCTTTTGGTCCCTTAAAAAGACTAGGATTTCCTAAATTTGCCATTCCTATCCTCTAATGCAACCCAGAGTCAGCTGGCGCTGCACTGCATTGCCCTATAGGAATTTGGAATTGAGACACTGGTACAAATGCTGATAGTCTGGCTTCTGCCAGCATTTTGTTTCTGATCCAAGAGTCTGTGTCTTCTACCTGCACCCGTTAATCTGTGTCATGCTAACTTGTTAGTTGGCAAGTAGAATAGAATCTCAACCCCTTCACAGTTCCTGACATATATTTTAAAGGGTTGTCGTGGGATCAAGTTATATGATGCATTTGTAAACCTTAGCTCTGTGGTTGGGCAAAGGAGCACTCAAAAATTTTAGCTATAACATTATTAATTATTACTCAAACCACAGTTTAATAACGTATATAAATTTATCATTAAGCCTCACCTTTCAAAAAATGTATTTTAGATTTCTAGAATTTCATATAGCTCAACTTTTTATTTTCTTTCATAATTGAATTAAATTTTAATGAACATTCAAGTGGATTAAAAGTTGCACTTTCCACCTTTTTAGCACTTTTAATTTCCTACTCATTTCAAAAGACAAGACATTATGACATTAAATAGTCAAATAGACCCACGAACATTGTTACACAAAAATGTTAATATTGCCAAAATCAATATTTCCAAGACATTCCATGCCTGAGAGAATGGCAAATATTTGCCAGCAGATGTATAAAAGCAGATTCATGATGAGGAGGGCAGTTGAGAGGTGGAATTGATTATGTTAAGGTTATATATGACCAGTGGGTATGAAGTAAGTTAAAAACTTAAAATTTCATACATCTGTTCATTTCTTTTACAGCTATGAATTAATGTCTCTCAAATTACATGCATTTCCATAGTTATGTCTACCTGTGGCCAAACTACCAAAAGGTAAGTGAAAGAAGTCAGTCAAGCTAGCATTAACATGAAACCAAGTGATCAAACAATTAACATTAAAAATAAAAGTTTATTAATGATATCAACTTTCTGATATTTGGATCTGTAGTCTATAGATAATGCCTTTTTTGTTGTTGTTTATAAATGCCTCACAGATAAGGAAAACATAAATTCTAATTTTAGTGTGGTATCTAAAGCATCAACACAGATATGAGTATGCCCAATGTACATGAGTGTGTATTTGAGAAAAATATATGTATAAGCATGTATACGTATTTGTGAAAACAAGAGAAGTTTTTAGAGTAAAGATTGCCCACACACATACTCATAAAGAGAAAATAAATCTGGAGTATTTTTCATATATTAATTCATTTGGCAATCTAGAATTTGGACCCCAAATATAAAGTCAACTAAGTACTAATTAAGAACAAAAGGAATGTATTCCACAAAGTCATTTTTTATTACTGTAAAGTTAACAATGGGAGAAGATGATTTCTATTGAAAAGGTGGTTGATTGCACTCAGTGATCCCAAAAGGAGGAGGCACACTATTCTATGAGGGAACCACAAAAGGAAGCACTAGTGTATTTCAGGATGCAGAGGGAGAAGGGAAAATGTGGGCAAGAGCCTTTACGGTGATTGTGGTTTTCATGGGAAGAAATAGCAAAGCAGAGTCAACAGGCTTTGAAATGGCTAGTTTAGACAATTTCCGTGGGCTCTGGGACATGGCGGCTGTCCCTCATTGTCTGGTATCTGGTCCTGGGGTGATTAAGGCAGAATTGCGGCCCTGATTGTGAGAGCCTGATAGAGAGGTAGTTAGAGGTATGGTCTCTTGATTGGATGATTTGCGTGTGAAGAACACTTTTGCAGGCAAATCCTCCACTATTTCTAGGAATTGGACCAGGAAGAGACCAGGGAGAGACAGTTCTCCCAGGAAGGCCCCAAAAGGTGGAAGCATTAAAGATATATCGTTAATACACCCTACCTACCAAAAAAAGAATGAGGCTTTATGAATCATTGTTTATAAACCAATTACGAATGTGTTTGTGATAATTACAGTGGGATAGCATAATGGCCTTGTATGAGTCAGGGTCCTACCAGAGAAACAAAAGAAATTGGAGCTAGACAGAGAGAAGAGGAGGGAAGGGAGAGAGAGAGAGAGTGCCGTTGCAAGGAATTGGTTTATGCAATTGTAGTGGCTGGCTAGCTAAGTCTGAAATCCATAGGGCAGGGCGTCAGGAAGGTCCAGGGGCAACTCCAGCAGGAGCTGCCACTGCAGTTCACAAGCAAAATTTCTTCTTCCTCAGAAAAACCTTGGTTGCCTTTCAAATAATTGGATTAGGCCCACCCAGATTATCCAGAATGATCTTCTTTACATAAAATCAATGGACTGTATATGTTAAACACATTTTTATAATACCTTCTTCAGAGAAAAATTAGATTAGTGTTTGATAGAATGACTAGGCACTATAGCCTTCACATTGGCATATAAAAACAAACCATCACAGGCCTTGTCATATAAAAATGATTGGATTTTTAATTTAATTTTATTTTATTTTGGTCTTTTTCTAGTGTGTGATCATTCAAACAAAAGGTGGAGGAAGAAGTGAGAATAAATTGAATAAAGACAAAATTAAGTTAAATGGAGTAATTTTCTATAACAAGGACTCTGTAGAATTACTTTCCTAAATAATTACCCAACTCAATTACTGAGCTGAATGTAGCGCATAGTAAATCTTCTTAATGAAAAGTCACCAATTAAGATATAAACTCTTATAATATGCCATCTTTCTTCAAATTAATCATAAGCAGGCAATCAATAAATAGTGAATAAATAAATGGAAAAATGTGAACAATTATAGAATATTTGGTAGATGTTTCTCTTCCCTTTTTAACCCACTATGTTGATGTCTTTTGTATTTTCAGTGAAAAAAAATTATCTTGTTAATTAGAGAAAAATGTATTATTACAGGTAAATGTTATTAATACAGATTTTCATCAGTATCCAGTAAGAGCAACATAAAACAATAAAATGAATAATGAAAGCACATTGTTGATTTTTGAGCCAGCTTTCTCTCTCTCTCTCTCTCTCTCTCTCTCTCTCTCTCCCCCCTCCCCTCTGTAGGGAGCTGGAGCATTAAGGGTTAAGAAAATGTAACTTTAAGCAGAGTTTGGGAGGATCGCTAAGGGGAACTCCGATAAGCATAAAGAACAAACAGACACCTGCTGCCCTGGGAATGGGAAAATATCTAAAGGTCTAAGAACAGTCAGGGCCAAACTTTGAGAAAACATAACTAATCTGTACTTGCTGCCTCAGCCGCTTTATGTAACCTTCTTGTTTCTGTGTGTATAAAAGAAAGCTGAAAAATAAAGTAGGCGCAGCAGTCTAATTAGAACTGCTCGCCCTCCCGATCCCATCTTTGTCTCTTGTCTATTTTTTTCTCAATCCTCACTCCCCACTTCAGGAACCGTTTGTCTCGTCGGCAGGCTCCGACACCCCTCCCTTTTTCTCTCCCCCACCTCAGTTAGGCCCACTCTCTTCCCTGAGAATGTATCACTAATAAACCCTGCTTGCATATTAAAAACAAAACAAAACAAAAAAACAAGAAAGAAAGAAAGCACATTGTCTTATTGGAGATAAATCTCCTTATCAAATTGAAGGTTTGTTTCATATTAATGAAAAATTTCCCTAGCAACTGAACATTTTCAATGAAAAAATTTTAGAATGAAGGAGATAAGGAATTTTTACATTCCAAATATTTAAATACTTCCAAGATTTTTAGCTGTATGTACTTATATACAAATATACTTCCCATTTTGAGTGTTCACACAAAAGGAAAATTTAGAACCCTTTATTCAAAGTAATATAAAATTTTCTCACCACAGTTGGGTTTTCCAACTCTTCCTTACTAAAGTGGATAAGTAAGCTGCTATTATTACTCTCTTTGCACTAGTTTCCTTTTCAAAATAAGGGAAATATATAGACTAAGAAGAGGGTATACAATTAATATATATGATGAGATGATAATAGTGAAGACAATTTTTAAATTTTAAATAGATATTATCAAAATGTTACATTATATTTTAGTTCAAAGAATATATGTACATCAAGACTAGAGTATAATTATGGTCCAACAATAGAGTTACAATGTACCCATATTTGTGTACTTCTTAAAAAAGAGAGAGAACTCAGAGGCAATAAGAGTTTCAAAAACACAAGGGAACTGCACAGTGAGAAAATTCAGCCCATTAAAATTAAAAAAGATTAATCAGTTCCATCAGTATACATGAACCCATGTTTAATGACCCCAATAACAAGGCTAGTCTTTATTTATTAATAACTGTTCATCGTTAGAGTACTTGACCAACACTATCTAATTAATAAGCATAGACAAATCCTGCTGTGTTCAAGGCTGTCACATGGCATTTCTATGATTTGGACCTGATTAAAGCCAAATATACTTGCTTCTTCTCCATGAGAAGTTAGGAACAATTATTTAAACCATATCAAATTTTTAAAAGCTTATCATTGGGACAATTTTAATTCCCATGAAATTCTCTGTGTTTAAGATTTGTTTCCTAACATTACCAAAACATTATGTTAACTCTCCGTAAGTTTTTATAACTAACTTCTTTCACCTTGACAGTTGGTAGTCTAAACTTCTCGTGTGTTCTATGTAAAAAGAAAGATACTCATATTATACTGAGATTTTAGTCTATGGTAAATAATAATAAAAAAAAGTAACCAGATTTTTTTTTTTTTTAATTTTAGTTAAAAAAATATTCAATGGATATTATACCTCCCAATTAACAATCTGGCCCAAATGTTAAATAAATCACATTTTTGAGGGAAAAATAGTTTACTTAGTTTATGTTTATTCCTTTTTTTTTTCCTTTTGGAAGAAACTACTCATGTTTCCTTAGACCTTCTTTTTTGTTTTGATTTTTATTTAATATCTGTCTAAGCTCTTGTTTTCTCAGTCAACAACCAGATATAATTAGTAGGTTAGAGCCAGAAAATGTCTGTTCCAGAGAGATAGGAAAACTGCCTAGCAGAATATTAACGGATCGTAGTTCCAAGGATAGCTGTCTTACTTATTGGTCTAAATTAATGACTTAGAAAAGAGGAAACAAATTTTAAGTGAGAGGATAAATGGAGATTTCAATATGTCTTTCCCTATCTCAGTGGTTACGTATGGAACCCTTGCTTTTTTCCCAAAATTACGGGATGATATTTGTGATGTGATATGTAATCATAATGGCCAAAGGCATCATAGGTTCAGAAAAATTGAAGCCTATAATTATCAGGAAAAAGAGAGATCCAAAACAATAATTTTAAAAAGTGAACAAAGACATCATTTTCAGAGACATCTTTCTTCGATGCTCTAAACACTCTAAACAGGGAAGAAAATCATCTCCGCAGACCAAGGAGCTTACAAAAGTCTTACTCTTCCCTTAGAAAAGTTTACCAATAGCTGGATAGTGAGTGTTCTGTTCTCTCCACAGGCCTTCCTTTCCAGAGAAATGAAAAAGGGTTCTCAGAACAATTCTGTTATTTATTCCACCACAACCATGTTACTTTTGGCCTCACTAGTAGTTTTAGCCAGGAGAAACATTAGATGATGTTTAGCACACTTACTGTGGCTTCAGTAAGGAAAAATCTAAAGCCCATACTTCACAGGGGTTTCTCCAAAGCACCTTATCCTCACTCATCCTTGCACACAGGCTTTCCAGGCTTTGCTTAATCAAGGGAAATTCCACGTCAGAGCACAACGTGAAACTAGCAAGAGTCTCTGACTTGACTCCAGTACATGCTCCTTGCCTAACAGGAATTTAGGTTTTTTTGTTTGTTTTGGTTTGGTTTGTGTGTGTGTGTGTGTGTGTGTGTGTGTGTGTTTTCTTTCTTTCTTCTTTCTCCTCCTCCTCTTCCTCCTTTTTTTTTTTTTTTTTTTTTTTTGATAAGAATTTAATTTTTTCAGGAAGCCCTGGAGATACTTTACTCCATTGCCTTATCATAACACATATTTCTCTCTAAGGGCTAGATTTGAAAAACTCACTTCAAATTTTCCTGTTTGGTAAAGCTGTCCTGAGTACTGAGGTGAATACCAACAAAATATCATGCAGTATATAAATTGAAAAGGTATTTTTTTCTGCTCTGTTTTGTTTTTGTCAGACAGAATTAGGTTTTAATCCTGGCTCCACCAAATATTGTCTGTGGTATCCTAGAAAAGCTATTTGGCATCTATCAACCTTTATTTCCTCATGTGCCAAAGGGAATAACAATGACTAGCTTGCAGTTATTTGGGGGATTAAGAGAGAGGATGGAAACAAAGTGCTTATCACATGTTCTGATCGTAATAAGCACTTATGAAAAATTGTAACTGTTTGTATTGTTGTCAGTGGTTGTGATTCTGTGGTAAAACCTGGTTCTTGTTTTTCAATAGAGAACAGTCTACTTATAAATATAATACAAACCGTAATAAAAAAGATAATATTAATTTAATCAAAGTAAATTTTTCGACTATATATTGAGAGAAATTCGGATTGACGGAGAATATAGTGACTGAACGATAGCCATAGATGGAGTGAAGGGTCAGGATAAACTTTGAAGGCAGAACAGTCCAGTTATACAGACAACCAGATGGGATCTTGGGAAATAAAGCATGAGCAAAGCCTTGAAAAATAAGATTGATAAGGTAGAATTGAAATCTTTTAAAAAATAAATAAAACTTATGGATCACTTGAACGTCATGCTGTTGAGTGAGGACATGATCTTAACAAAATGAGTAGTTATTTGAGAATTTTCTTCTTTTAATCACAAAAGCAATAGTATGAGATTGGCATTTTAGAAAGTTAATTCTAAAGGCAATGTGTAGAATGACTTAAAGGTGAGAAGAAATGAACAGCAAGAGAATGACATGAGTTGAGAATATTTGGAAGAGGATGGAAGCTGTGGGAATAGAAAGGGAGGCCAGATGCACGAGATATTTCAAAGGATGAATCAGTAGAAATTAATGAACTGAATATCTAAAATAAATGTACTGAATATTTCCACTGAGGCTTCTTCTTTTATATTTTTATCCACACAACTCTTGCTTCTAACCCTTGCTTGATCTGCCTCTTCAGAGAAGGAAGAGAATAATAAACAACCTCATCATTTACGTCTCAAGTCTATATTCACATCCTTGGCTCTCAGAATATAAAGTTCAGGTTTATAAATCAAGTGAGAGAGAAAACATATTACAGTGTGAGTATAAGTACTATTCAACTTGACTTGAATCGGTGACAAGATATAGTGATTCTGTCATAGGCATTTATAAAAACTGAAGGTTTTGAAGTAAGAATAGTTCACTGTTCAATCACTACACCTAGGACAACACACGCAATGGCCTTCAAATCGTACAACATAAATATATGACTCCAAGATGGTTTACCAGCAAACTCATTTAGAATCTTGAACTTCATTTTCTAATTTGTATAAAAAGCAAATATTTTGTTAGCAGAAAAACTGTTTCTTCAAACACAATTTCACTTGAAAACTTATTTAAATCCATCAAAGCTGTTCTAGTGAAATCAGAGGAATGGTCTGAGTCCTGACAGTACTGCCCCCCTCCCATAACTGTACGACAGACATATTATAAAACCCCAAAGTCAGCACAGAAGACTTTAGTGGTTGAACAGTTTGAAAACCACTGTCTCAATGGATTTGAGATATTGTTATTGAACCAATATTTATGACAGGTTTGGGGATGAGGCTGTAAAATGAAATTGTTCTCTCTGCCAAATCAATGTTAGGGTTAAAATATCATCTTGGACTCATTTTATAAGTACCCATCTGAGCTCATGAGGCTAATGCACCAAAAGACCAGGTGAAAAAGGGAGGGAAAAAAAAAATCACTCACTCTTTCACTTTAATTGACTTATGTACAACCAGTCAGTTTAAATCATTTGAAAATCGGCATTTGGTTCAGATTCATATACATGCAGCACCCAATAAACTTTCTATAATTCCACAAGGGAATTATTTATTCATTCGTATGATGACTGACTAGCAAATGTGCCTCTCATATTCCAGGCCAGATAAGAGAAAATGGTAAGAAAGAAAAATAAGGAAGATGAAAAATAAAAGAAAGCAACATTTTATTAAAAATTACAGTTTAAATGGTGATTTTCAATGCACTATCTTATACAATCTATCATCTTTCCAGCACACTCAAGGAGTAAGCAACATTATTATTCTCATTTACTTTCCAAAGAACCTGGAAAATAAAATTTAGAGAGAAAATGAAATTTGTACAAATCACATGAACAGAATGGGGAGAGGCCATGATTCACTCAGAACTTTATTTCGAGTTCTGAAGAAGAAAAAAAAAGGAGAAAAGAAGATGAAAAACAAACAAACCAACAATAACAACAAAAACCTAAAGCATGATTTATGAAAGAAAAAATTCCTAAATGAGATGTCATTAAAATTAAAGTCTTCTGATCTGTAAAAGACCATTAAGAGAATGAAAAGCCAGAGACAGTCAAAAACATTTGCCAAACACATACCTGGTAAAGGACTTGTATCCAGAATATACAAAGAATGTGAAAACTTAGCAATAGGAAAACAAACAACCCAATTTAAAAATGGGCCAAAGATCAGAACAGACACCTCACCAAAGAAGACACACAGATGACAAGTAAGGATACGACAAGATCCTCAACATTGTATATTGTTAGGAAATTGCAAATTAAAACACACCTATTAGAAATACCACTACACAGCTATTAGAATGGTTAAAATCCAAAACACCATCAATACCAAATGCTGAGAAGAACGTGGAGCCACAAGAACTCTCAGTGCTGATGGGAATGCAGAATGGTACAGTTACTTTGGAAGACAGTTTGACAGTTTCTTACCAAGTTAATCATAGCCTTACCAGTGATCACACTCCTTGGTATTTACCCAAATTAAGTTGAAAACTTCTGTCCACAAAAATCTGGAACATGGATGTTTACAAAAGCTTCATTCAAATTTGCCAACCTTGAAATTGACCAAGATGCCCTTCAAAAGGTGAATGGATAAACAAACTGAGTGCATCCATACAATGGAATACTATGCAGTGATAAAAAGAAATGAACTATCAAGCCCTGAAAAAGATACGGAGGGACTGTCCTCAAATGCACATTACAAAGTGAAAGAAGCCAGTCTGAAAAGGCTATATACTGTATGATTCCAACTGCGTGACATTTTTAAAAAGGCAAAACTATAGAGATAGTACAAAGATCAGTGGTTGCCAGAAGTTCTGGGGGCAAGGCAGGGAGGGATGAATGGGTGGTGAAGAGGGGATTTTTAGGGGAGTGAGATTATTCCACATGGCATTATAATGACAGCTACATGGCGTTACCCATTTGTCATAATTCATGGAATGTATGACACCGAGAGTGAACCTTAGTGTAAACTATGTGTTTTAGTTAATGAAAAGAGAAACAAAAAGGCAAAAGAAAAAGGAGAATGCAGAGAGAGGAAACAAGAAGGAAAAAACCCAAGTTGGAACAAAGCTAAAAAGGCAATGGGCGAAAGCATCAATACTGACCACATAAATTTCTTGGCATTTACTTAGTGACTGTCATTATACTTGTTCAATTAACTATTGTTGTGAAATGCTTTTTTTCTTTATATTTCTCCTTTCCTGTTTATATATATCTTCATACCAAGACTTCCGCAAACTAATCTCAATGCATCTCTGCATCAATACTTCTTTCAATATATTAGATTATGACACAGATCACTCTTTGTTGTAAGCACTTAATGATCTCCCACTAAATTAACTTATATTTTTCATAAATAATGATTTATCTCTTGGCTCCCTAAAAAAGCAATGCACAGGCTCAAGAGATACACACACACACACACACACACACACACACACACTTAACCAGTCTCCTGCTGTTTACTATCAAATGCTGACTAAAGCCGACAGCAAAGTCTCTAGAGAACACTGCCTAAGAAACAGGAAAAAATATGAAACTCCTACAAATTTAAAATATAGAAATAAAAAAGGGACAGGTGACAAGTCATTCATCACGACATGATTATCCCACACACGTTGAAAAATTAATTGAAAATCTGAGTAGGGAAATGCTGCCATTTAGGGAGTTTTAAAGAAAGCCAGTAGCCCTTGAACTTAATTCTGTTTAATGGCCTTTAACTAGAATAAACAAAAGACTCAGGAGTATCAGGGATGGGAAAAATTAAGGGAGAGGCACGATTTTGCATGTACTACAGAGAGAATGGAGGAGGAAGGAGTTAAGAATGAAGGTGAAAGGATTAATATTCAGTGTTATTTTTATTGCAGACATCAACAGGAAGATAATGAATTCTGGGCCTGGCTCCTGAGATACAGGTTACCTCCATCCAGGGAAGGAGGCATGAATAATTAACAATCCACTTCAAAGTTCACAACCCCCATCTCTTCCCCAAGGTAGTCATCAGGCAGCAGCTCGCTGATGGGAGGCTTGCTTAGCGCATCTCATGAAAACTGAAGCTCCTCTGCCTCAAGGTTTTCTCTCCTCTGCCAGCTCAGGAAGCAGCTGGTTCCCTGAACTCCAGGAGAGAACATTTAGCTCCTTTGAACCACAAATCAACCACCCAGTCTCAGCTTCTTTAAAGGTTCAAAACACCCTAGGGGTCTGGCCATCAATCAATGATTCTGTTTGTCACTTGGCCCACGTAGCTGGAAAGTTATTGTTGCTGGAGAACCAAGTCTATTATCAAAAATATAGAGCTCAATAGACACAGGAACCTAATTTATCTGTTCACCCCAATCCAAGAAAGACGGCCATTGTCTTTGGGGGGAAAACACTTAAAAAAGCAAGCTTTCTTCCCCAGTGATCAAACAAATGACAGGCTGAGGGCACTTGTTGATTTTTATGTATTTTCAAAGATCTGCTAAATCCAGTATCACAGTTTCAAACCTGGGTAAACATAGAAGTTGGTTCACAAAATTGATTTTAAATGGAGGCTCCTGGACCTTACTTCTACGTAGGAGTTCTCATTAAGAAAGTCTGACGAACCTGTATTATTACTAAAAGGGACTAAAGTTATTGTGATTGAGGAAGTTCTTGAACTAGCACCATTGGCTCTTATACATTTAACATCCATGGCTTAAATGTTCACAGTTTTGATTCTTTTTCATCAAACCTCAGTTGTAAATATCATGTGAAACATACCTGAGGCACCAGATTGAAACCCACATACAGTATAAATAAAGTTGGTTTGTGGGAGCAAGCCAATAAACTAATATGTTGCACATTTCAACAAGATGGTTTTGTTTTTATCTGCTTTTTTTTTTTTTGCAATGATCCTCACAAAATGGCTTCCCCTTCACTCCCCCCAAAAAAGGGAAAATATGTTCCCTGGAAAACAGTCATCAAAGGAAGGAGGAAACTTTAGGAAACGTTGAAAAGGTAGACAAGCATAACAGTTTGATGAAAGACCAATCCAGAGCAATCGAGATGAGCTCCTAGAGCCATCAGTGATAAATAAGAGAATAAGAAATTTGCATGCACACTCATACACATTTATGCACACTCATATTCAGCCACTGAAAAACAGGGTACCACGAGCAAGTCAGTCTCTTGGAAGACCTAAGTTTCTCATGTACAAAATAAGGTTACTGGACTAAATTCCCTCTCACACAAATATCTGTGATTTTACTTGCCAAAAGCTTTGCTGACCTCACTGTAGTGCCTGTGACAGTGCATTCATTTTACCTTACTACTGAAGCACCAACTATATTTTGTTTCTGAGTTATCTCTCTTTCATGTCTTTCTTTTCTTTTTGTTTCTCCAAACTGCCCATCAGTATTTAGATAGGACTTACTTATGGTATATGCAAGTATGTATCTTATACACCTATATTAGTCGGGCCCTTAAAAGTAACCAATTGGCACACTCAAAGTGGGTATCTTGAGGAGAGTTTAATAAACAAACTTTTAAAATCAAGGGCATTTGTGAGGAAATTACCAGGGGGGTGGAGGGGGCATGCTGTATCCTGGATTCAGTAACTGCAGAGGAACTATCATCATCCTTAGAACTGAAGGGTCCGTGGGACTGGGAAGAAGACGTCTTGCTAATTAATACCTGTGCTCTTTGGTGGAGGGAGGCAACCAACCCATGGCAACTCTGCGAAAGGAAATCAGGGAACTAAATTTCCCACCTTACTTTCCTCCTTCATCCTATTGGCCTGTTAGGACTTGCCATTGTCCAAACCAAATCTGCAGTCAGAGAGCAAGAAAGTCCTCTGATAATATCCATCAAGGTTAGCTTCCTGGGGCACAGAGTATGGTAAAAAAGCATGAAGAGTGATTCTAGAGGGAAAAATAATGGAAACATTTTCAGCACAATTCCCCTTATTTCTTCTGTAGAAATCAATGGCAGCCCAACATGAGGTATCTGTAAATTCCCACTGGCTTAACAATTTTCTTAGTCACCTCTGGATTCAGTATCCTGTTTAAGTTTAAATCTAGTGTTCATCTTGTTTCATGAATGTTTTTTCATCTCTGTTTGATGGCACCTGAGATTTGGAACTTGGCTGCTTTCCCTCGATTTCTACAAAGCAACCACTTGCACGAGGCCTTGTGTGCACAGAACAGACTTTACTAAATGGAAAGGGAAGTAAGAAGGTTTAGACCACAACCATGCAACAAATGTGGAATGTCCATGTCTCCAAAGACTCACTCATTCCCACCTATTTGAGCTCATTTCTTGCCATGTTTTTGGACCCTTTTCCTATCCACCATCAAATCCTAAATAAAGAGGCATCTTAAAAAAGTAGCTGAAGGAACCTGAGAAATCAAGCCCTCCTTCTCACTGAACCCTGAACATCTCAAGTGCTTGTTTCCTTTGCCTATCACACTGTCCTATAATTACCATCTCGCTGTACCACTTGGCTTCAGATGTTTTTTGAGGGCTGAGTCATTATCACATCTGGATCTCCAGGGTCTGCCATCGTATTTCAATAAAATAGGCAATCAACTGATGCCTTTAGAATGAATGTGTGATCTTCCAGGATGTGACATTCCCCTGTGTGCATGTGCACACACACACACACACACACACACACACACACACACACACACCTTTCATCATGTACAGGTTTAAAAAACTGAGGCTCTGAGAAGAGAACACACCTCAGAGCCACAGTACAAGAATCCAGGTGTCCTACCTCTCCAGGTGAATTTCTCCACAATACTCTGCTACTCTAGCTGCTTGCATGTAAATGTGTTCAAGGAATTTTCTTATTCTAATTCTGCTATAAAACATCTCTACAGCTTTTCCTCAACCAGTTATATTTAAGAGGAAAGAGTTATAAAAAGAACTTTCTTACTGATGGATCAATTCCCTGCATCCACATCCTAGCATTGTCATCAACATGTGTATTTTGCTGCATTTACAATATTAATGAGCATGGAAACCTGCAGGTGGAATTGATCTTTGGGAATTGGTACTAAACCAGAAGAGAGGAAAGGAATCAATACTCGGTGATGGACATTTTGGCCTCAGAGGACCCTTTGTCTCTAACATTCAGCCTAATACTCTGTATGCAAAGCTTTTCTCTGGGTAAGGCAGCAAAGAAACAGTTCTTACAAATGGTATATTTTGTTTTCCCTAATGAAAATCCACGAAGGAAATTTTTTAAATATTTCAAAAGATCTCATCACGAATCTGTTAACTTTTTCTAAGAGCTATTTTGTTGTTATTCCATTAGAGAATACTGTTTGTGATTTCATTATCGCTCATCATCCTTCATGACTCATGAATTAGTTTCACATCCAAACTGAACTGAATATTTTTACTGAACTATTCACACTGTCTAAAACCTGACAAAGTGAAAACACAGTATCATGTTCTAGAAGTCTCTGTGCTTCCAGGTTGATTATATTCCCAGGTATTCTCTAGGTGCTACCAACTGTGGAAAGAGGAACTTCCCCTCTGCGCTCCATTCTTTCAACCCTTCCCTCTATATCATATTCTGCAAACCCTTCCTCTGCCCATAGCTTTCCATTATCTGTTTTTTATGTCGTCAATGGACAAAATGAAAGCAATATTTTCATGATAAAGCCACTCCAAAAATGCATTGTTCAAATAACCAACTGATTTATTTGTACAAGTTCTCTACTGGTTTATGTGTGATAGTGTAAAAGCAGCATTTAACTACTTTTCTTGTCACGTCTGTTGACTTTTTTCTTCCTTTTATCTTATATGTAAGGAAATGATGCAAATATATTAGGCTTGTTCCCAAATTTCCTAATCAGAATCTGCCAGAGTGAAGGCAAGTAATCTGCATGTTTTAAAGGACCTATAATTACTGCATACAGTTAAACAGGCCATGTCCAGGGGCACTGGGCAGGAAGTAAACGGCTCCATGCATCAACCCAGTGCTGCATCTACCCAGAGGAGGTGTCTTTTTCCTAATTCACATAAAAGTAATGTAAGCGCTAGCAGTGGCCTGCCTTTTCCCACCCTTTTTTCTTCTTGCTAGAAGGAATAGCATATGCAGATCCAAAGATAAGAAATCATGGGTAACCTGTCCCCTTTTATCCCAGAGTCTTGAGCCGTCTCAGATCCTCTAAAAAGTAGAAATGTTGTAAGTCTATTTCTATGTCTATGCATTACCCACAATAAAAGCAAGTCAGAGTTGAGATAATAACAACAATAGATAGATCCGATGATATGTCATGACCTTTGATAAGGAATAATAATTTTTATTTGATTCTATTTCTTCCTCTCTAAAAGGTAGAGACCTAGACTCTTCACTCACACTGCAGTTGGAAATTGGGAAAATCTAAAGAGATAGCGTACGTGAGAATACTTTTACAAATATAAAATGGCATTAATGTTATGAAGATGTTTACAATTAAAATTTACTGTTGGCAAAGAGAATAGTGCTTGGGACTCAGACGATACACTGAGAATAAGTCATGTCTCTGACTTCAAAGAGATTACAACTCAGTGAAGGACCTAAAACAAACTATACAAATAAATTACCATCGATTAGAGTGGAATAATCAGTCCCAATTGAGTCAAGTGAACAACCATCACCTGACTGACGTAGTCCAAGAAAGCTGGTGGAAGAGGCAGAAGTTAAACTATACTTTAAAAGATGGTTAAGATTTAGGTGGAAGGAATGGTGGGAAAGCCTGAGAAATGCTACTTTTAATTAACTCTATTTTTTTCAAGTTCTTTTAAGGAGTGCTCCAAATATTGAATAAACTTCTGATCCTCCCAGGCAAAGTCGTTAGAAGCATAGCATAATGGAACAATCAATAATAGGCAGATCAAGACTAATAAGAGAAAGACAATTAAGGGAAATGAAAGGTCACATTGGCTTAAAGCTCTATTTATTGTGTAAGAATGTTGGTTTCCTTGTCATTTTCACTTTGCTCATGGGAAATGGTTCATTTAAAAGTTTGGCCTAAAAATAGCCAACTTGATAAAAGAAGTATTTTCTAAGTGCGTATGTCCCTTTGGGCATGGAGTAAAGGGATTTGTCTCCAAATTTTAAGTCCTCTTTTAGGGATCTCAGAGTTTAGAGGGGCTCTCCTCAGAAAATAATCTGTGGCAAACAGTCTCCTTTTCCCATTTAGTTTTCAATTTATGCTTCAGGTCTGAGTATGCGGATGAGGTCCAACTCAAATGCTGGTTTGATAAACAACAAACTCAAGCTCTCTATCAGACCCGAATAAAAGTGATGTGGGCCAGAAATAAAATTAAAATGAAACAGCTTTCCATTCATATCTGCACAGAGAATCATGGAGAATTGGAAAATTCTCATTAACCCAAAAGAATTCACACTGCAACATTGGTTTGCCTTGTATTTTTAAGTGCACATAATAGAATTCATGGCAGGTGAAGTTTTGGTTAAATCAGTGATTACCCTTGAAAGGAAAGCTGGAAGGGAGCCCAAGAACAGTACCGGGCCTTCACCTTAGCTTTCTTATTCTCTTTCTGATGATTCTCTTGTAATTACTGTGTTTCCCCGAAAATACGACCTAGCTGGACAATCAGAGCGAATGCGTCTTTTAGAGCAAAAATTAATATAGGACCCAGTGTTATGTTATGTTATGTTATGTTATGTTATGTTATGTTATGTTATGTTATGTTATATTGTATAAGATCCGGTCTTATATTATACTAAAATAAGATAGATCTTATATTAATATTTGCTCCAAAAGATACATTAGAGCTGATGGTCCAGCTAGGTCTTATTTTGAGGGAAACACAGTAGTCACCTGATGTCTCATGTACCTTCTGAAAAAGTAAATATCAAAAATATGTGTTGATTGAGTAAAGGAATGGATTGGTAAAGCAGAGATAAGATTATGAAAACATTCAAACCTAAAAGCGTATCATTACCAAAGCAAACTCACGTTAAGATTGGCAATTACAGCAGCAGATCCATTTACTGAGTGCTTAGTATATGCCAGGTGTGGTACTTAGAGTTTTGCACTTGCTAATGAATATTCATCAGGACAATACATGAGGTACGTTCTATTATTATACTTATTTGATAGATGAGGAAGCTGAGGCTCATTAACATGTCATGGTCACGTAATTCAGAAATGGCCACCCTTGAATTCAGAACCATACCTATTGAATTCCAGAGCCCAGCTCTTAACCTCTGCAGAGTTTCTATCCCTATTACCCCTTCAGGTTTCACAGCTAGAAGATTTCTGGAGATGGACAAAAAGGGACAGTAGAAGAGAACTTGAACTGCTGGAGGATGGGATGGAGATTGCAAAAGTGTTTCTGTAGGAATCTAAATTGCAAACTTAGGTAAATATATATTAGATTGTATGGTACAAGCACAAACTATAATTTTTGTGCTCATTTTCTATGCAACATATTACCCTGTTAGTTTCAATCCAATTTCGAATTATATTTTTTCAAGCTTCCTCAGTACTGATTGCCATCAGTAATTATAATAAACACTTTTTTTTCAATCAATTCACAGATTCCACAGGAGTATCTACACTTTGAAAAGGAAAAAGTCCTAAGGCTCATGACCCACCTATCCCCACAGTAACATGGTGATATTACTTAGTACCCTCGATTATTCCTGCTCTGTGCAGTGGGGACATTTATTGTGTCATAAATAAACTACTTCCAGGCAATAAAAGAAACTTTAATTTCATCATTTTTCTTGGTTGCTATCCTATGGGTCTATGTTTTAGAAGCTCCAGTCTACTCCACTCGCTTTATCAATCTGCAAATAATTGAAAAGTGATTTTTCTAGTGAAAAGAAACTCTTATTCAGAGCTCAACTAAATTAACTTGGAATATTATCTAACCAACAAAGCTATTGTTCCCTCAGCTATAAGACAAAATAAAACATAACACATTTTAAGAGGAAGGGGCATAATAATAGTACCTGTCCAACTGCCTTTACTCCCTTAAAGGAAATTGCAACAAATATTTTTGGAAGGATTTGAAAAATAAAATGAAAACATTAGATATGTATTTGTGAGACATAGATATGCAGGTGAAGGAAGACTTTCATTAATTATCTTCCAAAAATTCTAGGGGATTGGGTAACAAAGCACTCCTGTTTTTTTTCTAAAACCATTGTACTTCATTTTCTGTAGCCAAGCAACACCTAATAGTGATTTAGCTAACTACCAGGTAATTTGATGTAAGTGCTTGGAATAGTGCCTGCAGTTTGCCATGATGCTAAAATGCATTTTCTTCCCTAACTCTTAAATTAAAAAAAAAAAAAAAGTACTTCTTTATTATAAGTATCAGAGTACAACACAGCGTTTCAATACAGTTGAATTCAGTACCTACCTCAATTAAACATGCCTAGAGAGAGCAGGTATATGAGGAAAAGAGTATTTAAAACTGGTAATTTTTTTAAAAATGGAAAAAAATAGTTATGTATTCTACCATAAAAGGGTTTTTCTCTTCCCATAAATCATTGTCACTTTTCTGGCTCAATATATTACTGAGTTTATTTGTATCATCATCAAGAAAATGCAATTGTTATTATCATTATTATTAAGAAATATCTAATTATGAAACAGGTATTTACCTACATGATTTTATTTACCAGCCCATTTTAGAGATGAAGAATTTTATGCAAAACCAGCATTTAAATCCAGATCTGTCTGTCCCTGAAATCTGAGGGAACTTTTTCTGCTACATTAGGTCCTAAGCATATGACAGTTTATGAGAATATTTTATTATGAAATTATTAGTGTTTGGTTAATTTTAAGTTTGTTACATTCTTGAGGATGAATATTTTTATTGTTGAAGGTTCAATTTTGATGAGAATATATTTCCAAAAGTATAACAAATGGGGGAAAAGTGGCCATTATACAAAAATCTGATTGACAAAACTTTGAGTTAAGTGAAATACATTTATCATTGAATTTTGTTTTTCTAAAATATATCAAGATGCAAAATGAAAACATTGTCTTTTTTAAAGATGTGTTTGCCTCCTGAGAATTTCATCTCTGAAATAATGAAATCTTGCCGCTGCCTGAAAGTTTCTCTATAGTTAGATCAGAGTGAAATAGAAAAAAATAGATTTCTTTCATGAACAATGTATGTCTCATCAAAAGAACAAAGCAACAGAGCTCTAAATGCTGGGTTTTCTGCTTCCCTATGATGTTAAAGAGTGTCAGAGGATGACAAGTTCTGATGTCCTCATTCTGAATTTTAACATTCTGACATATCCTTACACTATATCACACTCCAGATATTCAGGGAATATGGTCATAAGAAATGACATTTTTGATTGCCTTCTATATGGAAGAGAGGTGAGCCACATATATACATAAATCACAAGATCTGTTTCCATTTCATGGAAAAACGTTGAACCACACCTCTCCACCACAATTTGAAAAGAAGAAAAATAAGATTGTCCATTTTATTATTAGATCACCACATGATGAGATATGCAATGCCACTTGAAAGAAGTTGTTATCTGGGTTCTATGCCAGCCAAGATTTGATACTGGCTAGAATGAAAATTCCCTATATCCCCCTAAAATGTGAAAGGATAGTCACCCATATGAGAAAGAAGAATCACAGGGCTTAATTTGGAAATGACCATTCAAATATGAAATAGGAGAGAGAGAACCTTACAAAACAAGCACAGCTATCCTGGTCCCATTGGCAAGATTCTCCCTATAAGGAAGGTGGATAATAAAATTCTAGCCAAAGGAATTCAAGTGCTCCAGTCTCAAAGGTATGTCTCAGGATGTCTCATCCTGTTGCCATCCAGCAAGTAATTAATCTAATTGCCATTGTTCATAGTCTATGTTCCACAAGCAACCTTCAGCTATGATTTACCTTTCCAGATTTGTTTGCTGGGGGCTGGAAAACAGGCTGCTTGTGGAAAGTTGAAAACTCCCATCTGTGTGGCAGAATTTTATTTGGTAATATTAAATCACTATACTGGCATCCTGATCGTGGACTGGTTTTCCAAACCTGTCTGCCTATAGGAAGAAAATGGACTGGTCAGTTTGACATGTATTCCAGACACAGGAGAGTTAGGTCTCTCATGGGAAATATATGAGTCATCATTGCGATTTTATGCATCAAACTCATATCTTAATTCATGTGAGAGCATCCCCAGAAGGGATGCAGTAACTGAGAATTGCATTCTGAGACTGCAACCTGTAAACTAAGCCCTGTACCTTGGTATGTTCACTGAGTGTTTTCTATGACTGCTGCAAAAAATTACCACAAACATGGTGGCTTAAAACAACGCATGTTTATTCTCTTATAGCTCTGTAGGTCAGAAGTCTAAATTCAGTATCAATGGGCGTGACTCAAGTCATTCTCCCTTCCAGAGCCTCTAGAGAAGAATCTGTTTTCTCGCCTGTCCCAGCTTCTAGAGCTGCATTCTTTGCACAAGTTGACTATTGGCCCCTTCCTCCCTCTTCAAAGCGAGCAGTGCAGCATGCTGATTCAATGGTCACATTGCCTATTCTTCCATGACACATTTCCCTCTGCCTCCCTTTTATAAGGACATTTGTGATGGCATTTAGGTCCCACTCAGATAATCCAAGATAATCTCCTTATTTTAAGATCTTTAATTCATTCACAGCTGCCAGATCTCTTTTGTCATATAACATAACATTAACAGATTCCAGATATTAAGACCTGGACATTTCGGGGGCCATTACTCAGTCTACCACACCATCTTCTGAGGACTTTTCAAAAAGTGAGTACATTCCTCTTTCTGTATTTTGGGGTAAATAACATTTTCTTTGAAATTCTACAAACATGGTGGGTGAATCAGAATTCCATCAGAAAACAGGATTCTCCCCAAATGGTTTAAAAGAATGTGTGGTGGATAGGATTAAAGTAACAAATAATGCATGTGAGGCATTTGGCAATTAGCAACAGTGGGAAGCCTTTACCTGACTTCCCCAGGTTGATGGGAAGGAAGAGAAAACAACATTACTAAAGTCTAGCGATAATAGGAACCCTGAGGAGGGTGCATCTGGCAACAGCTCTGGTCCTGAAAGGACAAAGCCGCTGCCAGCACTCTGGTGCAAAAGCAGAAACAGAGTGAGGAAGAAATACCTGGACTCCTCTCTCACCTCCCATTGGCTGGTACCTCCCATTGGTCAGTCCCAACCTGAAGTCAGCTGGCAGAAGAGCATAGAGGAAGCAGTCGCAGAAGTCAGTGTCCCAGCACAGAACATGGCAGGAAAAGGTGGAAAGTTAATATAGACTTGGAAAGTGGGAGGGAAAATAGCTAGTTCACATATTATTGCAACTTTACCTATAAAAAAATGAGTTTCAGAAAAATAGAGACTTCAACCGAAGTAACATAGAATGTGGTTGACCTAAAACTTGAAGCAGTGTCTGTCTGAGACTTGAAAATCCTATTTTATTTCTTTCACAGCGTGCTGCCTTTATAACATTTGGAGTTTCAGTTTGCCTCATTTTATAGATTTGCCTCTGAATTGCTTAACAAGTCAAGCAGTAAAGAATCACTTCTGATTTTTGTAACCATTGAATATACAACATTATGTTATCTTCTCATTTATAATCTCAAATTGGTTTGAGTCTCCCTCCCACTGTGTCTCTCCCAAGCCTTATTTCTCTAGCTTGAAGAAACAATGTCCTTGATTTATTCATTTAATCATCCTCATAGCACACTCTGAATCAAGAATAATTAAATTCTATATTTCCCATGCCCAATTCTGTGTTCACATAGTTTAAGTTTCTTCTGTAATGGGTCTCAGTTTCTAAAGATGTGTTTACATGCTCACCAGGGTCCACATAAAAATATTGATTTATATACAAAGCCTACAAATGGATCCATTATACTCTTCGTCCTTGCCTGATTTCCAGATTTTACATTTCTCTAGAAAAAATTATTTTAACCAGCACCTCTCTCCCACTTCTTCCAGGCATAGTTAAAGCACTCAGCATGACCTTCTTCAGAACACTGCCATCTTCTTGTCTAAACGGAATCCACTTTTTATCCACTCACTAAATCACTGTCCTCCACCCTTGTACAGCATCCTTCGCTCCTCACTCCTGTCTCATATCCCCCCCTCATCACCATTCTAAAAAGTCTGCAATGAGTGGCACTGCATCCGCTGCTTCAGAAATTAAAGCCCAGCTCCAAATCCCACGCACTGTTAACAAAACACCTTTCCCCTCGCCCTTCTCCTGACACAGCCCTGCAGCCGGAAGCTCTCCCAGAAGAGAAAGGGAGAGGAGCAATCAATAGCGTCTCTGAACAGAAGACGCCTTTGGCAAGGAGGTAGCACTCCACCTCCGCAGTGAACCGCAGGCCTTTGATTAAGACCCGGGCGCGAGGCTGATTGATCTGCCTGTCCACGCTGCATGCAAACCAGCTACCGACCCTCGCTCTCTCTGCTGCCTCATTCCCCTCATAAAAAGGAGAGCACTTCAAGCGAAAAGTGGTGCTCGGGTCTGCAGGGAGCCTAAGAGGAACTACTGACAGCTGATTGTTCTCCTTGAATTCAGATTCCATAATCAATTAGGAGAGATTTCATAGAAACAGTGATTGGAAACGTAAATCCACATTAGGTCACGTCCACCAAGCACCCGGTAGCCTTCCCCATTAATGAAAGCAGGCTCGCAATGGTCTGTCTGTGCAACTTCAGCCAGTGCAGCTTGGAAGAGTCCCGGTGGTTTGCTGACCCCAGGAACCTGCAGGACACAGTCAGACGAGCCTCACAGCACTTCATATACAGGTGAATCCTGGGACAGGAGGTTGGACGGTAGGTCTGGGGAACCCACTCAGGACCTCCCTCACGTGGAAAACATTCAGGTTTATTACATTTTCTGAGTCTCCAGGTGTATATTAAATACTTACATAGATGTGCAGTAATACCTAATACCTACATAAATGCCAAAACATGGTTTACAAAGTTGTAGCTAGCTGTAGAAGCTTATAATATGTGGATACATCAGATATCCGTATATGTAGAGTACATATGCATACTATATATTTATATACTATATAGTGTACCGATTAGCACTGTATCAGTACAGCATTATACTTACCAGATGTCAGACACTGCATCAGAAGTGCAAGCGGGAGAGGTAATAACTGGCATTTACATCTTACGTAACATGTCCAAGCGTTTTACGTATCATTCAATTTCCCTAAAACGCTACAGAGTGAATATCATTAGCCCCATCTTGCAGAAGAAATTAAAACTTAGGGAAGTCAAGCAACTTGTCCTAGTTTGAGCCACTGGTGAATAACAAAATGGAGATAGACTGTGGGATTTGTTCATTGACAAGGAGACGAAAAAGAATATCTGTGGCTCCTGTCATGCAGTAACTTATATTGTAGAAATACGGCATCCACAGGTAAAAGTTCGGGCGATAATACAAAAACCACACAGGAAATGTTTTGGGTGACAAAAATGACTAATTCCAAAAAGACTAGAATAAACAGTAAGCACTTGGAATTCAGCAGAGGGCTTCTGTTCTTTCAATTGCTCGCAGCCATGCTTTCTAAAATCCTCTTCTCTGTTTCCTCTCCTTCCTAGGTGTTTATAGCCACCCTAAACCTCTGGGCATTTATTCTTCCCCATCATCTTGTCATTTACTCAAGTGTATTACTATATACTTGGCCTCTGACAGTTCCTAAGGACTCAATACTTTCAACCTGCCACAGACCATATTTTCTTTCATTTCACTGAACTATTTCCAAAAGCCTTAGATCTTTCTGGAATTGTGCCTCTTCACCAAGTAATAGAAGCAACCAATTCAAATGAAACCAGGGGTCATCTAAAATAAACTCTCAAGTTCAACTTCTTTCTGTACACCATGGGTGGGATATTTAGTCACAAATATTTCTCAAGGAGAGCAGAGCTCAGCGTGCACAAGCTACTTGCCAATCAGTGACAGATGCAAGGCATGATAGGAGGGAAAGCGTTTTAGTAGTAAGAGAATGGAGTCACTGAAACTTGCCAATATTCTATAGGAAATTTATAAAGCCCTTCAGTTATTAAAATCATGAGTGTATTCTTTTCAAAGTATTATTTCAGTTAGCTGCTTCCCCCTAAAAGAATGTCTAGCTCCTACAAAGGTTAGCACGACAACACAAAGGAGAATGGAAGTATTTCCAGTCCTACCTGACTTATTGAAAAACAGAAGAAGGAAGGAAGGAAAGAGAGGAAGGAAAAAAGAAGAAAAAAAATCTTCTTACAATACAACATTTCTTAGTACATTCTACTAATAAACTGTGTATCCTATTTTCTTCCAAAAGATGATTGCAGACTTTTATATTATATACATGTAATCCAACAGTATAAGGCTTTGTAGATATTATGACTGAGCATTAAATTTGGTCTGAGTTTTTTAGGAGCCAATGCAAAGGAAAAAAAGAGTACAAAGATTTATGCAGTCATTGTTTGATAATAAAGGAAGTAATATCTTCATGAATGACTTTTTGCTGCTTCTGTATTATAAGGCACTTCCTGTGTGAATGGTTCCCTACCCTACAAACATTATCTAATTTAATCATAGTAATAGCCAGCACTAATATAGTACTCATTCTGTGTCAGGCATTGTTTTAAGGGCTTTACACACATTAACCAATTTAATTTCACAATAACTTTGGATATAGGTATTGTTATTACCCCTATTTTACAGATGAGTAAATCAAAGTCAGAGGGTTAAGTGATTTTTCCAAGACCATATAACTAGTAAATGGTAAAACTGGGTCTGAAACCTAAGCATGGTTCCATGATACAAACTCTTAACAATGAGACTATACTAAACCTCAATTAAATTCTCTATAGTGGGATACTGAAGAAAGAGGAGGAAGTTATGAAATCAACTTTACTAAGACAAAAATTGCTAGACTTGGGTTCCAATCTAGTACTAACCCATTCCATAGCTTCCATCTGTTCCACTGAGCTCCATGGTGGTCCCTAAAAGGATGGCACCCCATGGGTCTTTATGCAAAAGGATATTCAGGAATTTAGAGCATGTGCCATACAGGTGTTCTCCTGTTGATTCTTGATAAACCTTGAGGGTGTTACATTAAAACTTAACTTACTAAAGGTATTTCTATAACAGATTAAATTAAGGAGGCCCAGGAATAGTGCTTTCTGGTGATCTAATTTGATTCTAATAATTTACTTAGTTGTGAAGAAACAGTTGAAAAGAAAATCCCTTATAAGCCCTTGAGACATTTTTTTTTTCTTAGTGTTTTGGTAGAACTGGATATAAGCTGTAGAAAGAAGATTTGCATGCTGTGGCTATCCGAGAAGATGGAGGCAATATTCACATTCAACTATGCAAGTTGAGGATTTTTATCTGAAGTCCCAACAGGCTGTGAGAATGTGTAGTTGAGCTACAGAGAAGCCTACAAAGAGATCAGATTAATTAGACCAAAGAGGTATTTGGAGCACAGATATTTGCTACTCACCAAAAATCCATATACTACTTTCATATTTCTAAGTTTTGCACAGTTAAGTGAAGTCATATGATAAGTCTAGCCAGTGGGCCATGAGTGGAAGGAATGTGTACCACTTTCAGACCATTGCATAAAAGACCCAAGGTGTATTATCTTTCTTTGTTCTGAAGGCTCACATTCAGATGCTGAAACCACAAGTTTTCAGAACATCCCATTAGCCTGGGTCTTAGAGCAGCTATGTGGAAAATAGTCCCTTGCCAAACTGTGCTGAATATGTAGACCAAAATTAATTGTTGTTAGGTCATTGATATTTCAAGGTTAACTTGTTTTTGCAGCAAAGCTTATTCTATCCTGATGAATACAACACCAATACTCCAGAGGGAGGTCCTGCATTTAAAAGACCCAAATCATCCAGGGATTTGCTAGAAATAAATACTTAAAATTTTTATTTTAAAGATATTTAATTTTCTATGCATATTACTTCATTTCTACATGAGATTACATTCCTAAAATGGAACATTGTTTTCAAAATGAATGCATGTATCAAAATTTTAAACTCTGGACTTTTATTTACACACTTTGCTTTTCGTCCTTTGGTCATGTTTTATTCTATGTGTTGTATGCCTGCATCTATGATACATTTTTCTTTAAAATCAAATGCCTGGGTTTCCCTCCCACCCCAAATCTAGTCATTTGTTTTTCTGCCATTTTAAAAGTGTCAAAAATCTCAGTTCCAATCTACAGTTTGTCATAACATTAACTAACTCCACAGGCATGCCTTTGGAGTAGGTGCAGTTAAAATACTAAATAACAGCTTGGGCAATTATACCCTTGGGAACTGTCCCATATCTTAACCACCAGGTGACAATTTCATCACATTATATGTCCCATTAGGTAAGCAATGGACTAACTGGCGTGAAAAGACAATTTTTTTTTTTTTTCTCTCTGTAAGTTTGTGCTTTAAAGAAAGGCTGAGAGAGACCAGGAACAGAACTCAGGATCATGACTGAAGAGACATGGGAGCCCTCCATTCACCTATCTCTACGTGTCTATGGTTGTGTCAAGTGTACTGCAGGTGGTTCTAAACTCTATACCCCGAAGGAATAACTTAGCAGGCAGCTGAGATCATGTAAAGAAGAAGAGTAATTTTAGGGTATCCACAGACATTCTCTGCCACTCTGATATTAGGAGTCAGATTGTTTCTTGGGAAACCATAGACCCTAGGCCAAACCTTTCCATTTAACTAAGACTTCCCGCATTTGGTTCAACATTTTCACTGCTTTTTCTACTCTTGATGAGTATCCATCCACTCAGTGGTCCTCAAATTGTAGCATACCAGAACCACCAGAATTACCTGCAGAGCTGGGTTGCACTCCCAGAGTTTCAGATTCAGGGGTGCAGCCCACCATCTTATGTGGGAATTGAACCGTCAACCTTGTTGTTAAGAGTACACGCTCTAGCCAACTGAGCTAACTGGCCGCCCCCAATACTTAGAGGGGAGCCCAATGATCTACATCTCTATGAAGATCCCAGGTAATACTAATGTTGCTTATTGGGGAACACACTTTGAGAACCATTTGCTCTATGATGTGCCAAGCCCTGGGATAAATCCTTAAGATACAATAGTGAAGACAACATATATTTGCTGACTGACACAACCCTTTGCTCATTGCAAGAAATTTGACAATACTTCAATTTCTTTTCCTTTTTATTTTTTTTAATTTTACTGGGTAACAGTGTGTTTTTTTCCCAGGGCCCATCAGCTCCAAGTCAAGTTGTTGTCCTTTCAATCTTGTTGTGGGAGGCGCAGCTCAGCAACAAGTCTAGTTGCCATTTTCATCTAGTTGCAGGGGCACAGCCCACCATCTTATGTGGGAATTGAACCGTCAACCTTGTTGTTAAGAGTACACTCTCTAACCAACTGAGCTAACTGGCCGCCCCCAATACTTCAACTTCTTGAACTTCATTTTTCTTGCCTATAAATGAGGATAACATCACCTATCTCATAGTTTTTTTCTTTTTTTTTAGTAAAATTTGATAAAATACATTTTTGTCCAGTATTTAAAAAATAGATATACGCTATATGATAGCTCACAAGATCTGAGCATCCTTAGAGGAAAGACAGACAAGCAAGCAGGCAAGCAACTATAATATAGTGTGAGAAGGGCTAGTGTGTATTCCGTATTCATCGGGAAGTTCCCTTCCGACTATTAGCTTGGTACAAACGTAATTGTGGTTTAAAAGGTTAAAAATCATTGCAAAAACCGCAATTACTTTTGCACTAACCTAATATTTTTCCTTCCCTGCCTACCAAGGGTAGAAAAAGTTAAGGAATTAATATCTGTTAACAGTAGTAGTTTTATCATTCAGGATTCTTTCAGTAGCTTAGGCAAAATAAACGGACATCTGATTGGCTGGTGGAACTGAGAAGTCCAGAGGTAGAAATCAATCAGAGTTCAAATGGATGCAGGTGTTCCCTATATGTCCTCCCTCTTCCTCTCCTTTTCCCTCTCTCTCTCCCTCTATTTTCTCATTACTTCATCATTGGGCCTTGCTTTCCTCTATGTTGTCTTAATTTTTAGACAGGTTCTCGCTATAAGATAATCTTGATGGCCATGGAACCCTGCTTGGATCATGTACCCATCTGTAGTGGGTTGAACAGTGGCCCCTAGAAGATGTATCCAACCTTAACCGGTGAGTGTGAACTTATTTGGAGAAGAATCTTGGCACATATAGTTAAGTTAATGATCTCTATATGAGATTATCTTGGATTAACTGGGTGGGCCCTGACTCTAGTGGCATATGTTTTCATAAGATCCAGAAAGGAAGACACAGAGAAATTTAAGTGAAGATGAAGGCAGAAATTAGAATGATGTGTCTACAAGCCAAGGAGCACCAACGATTGCCAGCAATCGCCAGAAGCTGAGGGAGAGACATAAAACAGTTTCTTCTTCAGAATCTCCAGAAGAAGAAAAAAACTAACCCTACTGACATCTTGATTTTGAATGTCTAGCCTCTAGAACTGTGAGAGGATCAATTTCTGTTGTTTAAGAATTGATTTCTGGAACAGAATTAATTTCTGTTTCTGTTGACTTGTGAGAACGTTTTATGGCAGCCCGAGGAAACTAATACACCATCCTTTGGACCAGCTCCTGAGGATTTCTGGTTGGCCAGGTCTCAGTCTCTTGCCCAATATTTTAAGCAGAGGGCATAGAAGAACTATTATTGACAGCAGCAGCATCAGAACTATACGTAATGTGGGTGGGACATTTCCCAAAGAGATAGATGATGTCAATGATGAGTAATGGTAACTCTCACTCAGTGAACACTTACTATATTTCAGACACTGCTAAATTTATATTCATTATTGAATTTGCTTTACAGAACAACTTGGGGAGTAGATATTTTACCCCATTTTGTAGATGGTTAAACAAAGAACCAGAGGTTCAATACAGACAAATACTGAATTAATGGTGGAACTAAAATTTGAACTCTGCCTTCTTTCTTATTTTGAAACCCATGTTTTGACAACTACGCTGAATATTTCCTGCCATTCTCATCCCTCAATTTAATCATGCAACAAATAAGCTAGATTTCTATGATTTGAATCTAGGTGAATCTGACTCTAATGGTCTTGATTCTTGGGTAGGGCAACTGGGTGATTCCCCCCTCAGCCTCCATGCTAGGCAGGGAGCAGTGTTCAGGATACTAAGCCCTATTTTAATACAGTTACGGAAATTCAATTTAGCAATATCCCCCTTTAATGACATCCCAGGGTACCCAGGAAAGATGTTAAGATCACAGCCTCCTTTCGAGCACCATTAATCTGGTGCCAGGCAAGTTGCCTAGAGCCCTGTACCTTCTAGGAACAGACTTCTGTGGACAGAAAGGAAAAGGACACTACCTTAATTCTTTAATAGAAGGAGTTGAGTATATGTAAGCTGATTACTTAGCAAGGCAGGGACCATACAGGCAAGCAGCGTAGCCTTTGAAGTAAGACCATGAAATCAGACAGCCTGAATAAAAATGCTGACTTTGCTTCTTATTGGCAATATGATGTTAAGCAAGTTGTTTAACCTCCTGTTTTAGTTTCCCCATTTGCAAAATTGAGAGAATAACAGTAACTATAGCAAAGCTGTTAGGAGAATTAAAGTTTTAGCATGTTTAAAGTCTTTAGAACTGTGCCTGGCACAAAGTAGGTGCTGTACATGTTTATAAACTACAATTAAATGAATGTGCATAAACTGGAAACATATTCATTTCAAAATAGGAATGGTTCTTCCTATCACAGTGGAAAAATAGTAATTCTTGCTTAAAAATTACTGGAGAATTAAGCCAAGGTGATGTTTTAACACTTGGGATGGACTGGGTTGAATAGGTTCAATTATAATCTTTCCTTGCTTATGAAAGGTATTAAAATATGTGGCCTGACCACTTGGTACCTATGCAAAGTATTTTATATTCTCCACTCTAATAAGGATTGATCTGGATTGAGTCAACAGGGTCACCTGCCTTCTGGCTTCTGATTTGGTTGAACCATCTTTAGGAGATTATGAAGCAGGAGGAGAGAAAGATCAGGGGTGCTTCTCCACTGGCTCACATTTTCTCTTGGTTTGACCCACATTTTGTAAATAGCTATTTATGAATCCCTCCTCACTTGGTTTGAGTGTACGGTCTGTTTTCTTCCACAACTCTGACTAAGACATCACTATGGGGGAAATGACCTCTGTCATTCGGATCTCATAATTAAGTCCTACAATGCAAAGATGACTTCCATAGAAGTATTTAAATTCCAGGTCTGGCAATTCTAATGAAGCAACCCCAAAGTCAAAATAGATTTTTCTTAGGTTCATCACTTAGAAAATGAATAGATGGCCAATTGGAAAGGTTTTCTCCTTTGCACAACCAGGTGGGGTGTCCATGGTTTTTATATTATGGCCAGAAACTTCAGTTCAAAAGAATAACTATAGCACATAACAAATAATAGAATGAAAATCCAAGTGCCACATTCCCTACTTCTAGATATAAATTTTTGAACCAGTGGGAAATAATTCCAAAGGACAAAGAAAGCCTGAGCTAATTCCTTTATGATATGTAACACTTCCCATTAGTAAATTGTGGACCCATGCGAATCATGTGATCAATCATATTAATTCCCTTTTCCTTGAAAACAGAGAGAAAAGAGCTCATGACACTCATATTATAAGTTTAGGGGAGGATAACATAATAGGAACACCAATACATCATACCACAGAGTAATCATGAAGTCATTGAACTCTTGTGAACTCTTGTGGAGACCAGGGAATGGGATCTCATCTACTCCAAAATCCACTCCCACTCCTTTATGTGAAGAACACCAATGTTTGGCAAGATGTTAATTCATTATTTTTAGAAGAGTTGCACAAACAAGTCAGAGAAACACTAAATTAACTGCACTTAAATAAAATTTTCTATTAAGAGAATCCTCAGAGTTTTTGTTATAACATGCATTATAAATTTCCAACAGCAAACTACTATATATGCAATGCCTTCTAACTTAACTGTATCTGTCCAGTAGCAGAGTTCTAGTCTCATCACTCATTTTACAGATGAGAAGGCAGAGAGGGTTAGTAAGTGGGCCAAGGTAACACTGAATTGTCAGCACAGTCTAAAATCTTCTGGCTTTTATTACAGTGGTGCCTTCAGCCATTTTTTTATACTTCTTTGCAATTTTATATAAACGTGTGTGTATATATATACATAAATACATATATATTTAAGTATATGTATAGGCATGCATATACACACATACATATTTGAAAAGCAGTAGAGGAATTACATTGTCAAATTCCATCTTAGCTCTAAAGAAGACAGAGTTTCAAAATTTAATTAACACTAAGCCCACGATGTATGAGTTAGACACTCCACTCTTAAAATATACACACATGGAGTAGGCATCGTGTCATCTTTATGTTGCAGATGTGGAAACTGAGACTGAGTCATTTCTTGGTAAATGGTAGAATCAGAATTTGAACCTAAATTCTCTTATTAAAAAGAACAAAGACTAAATTAAAGGTCAAAGGTCAGCTTCAAGAAGCGGATATGGAAATTTAAAAGTTTTGATCAATAATTCTCTTCTGATACCAACGGTGCCCCTGCTTCTGCACAACACAAGTGGAATATGGGTCAAAGGTTGGTTTTTGCAGGGCTTCAAACCAGAACAAACCTATGAATATGCGGTTTCTTTTCCAGAATAGTGGCAAACAAGGACTTAAGTTCACAGCATCTTGTAGTTAAACGAAGTTGGGAATACCAGTGTGCAAGGGTCTCTGCCAAGACAACAAACTTGAAATTAAGAGAAAATGAAAAAAGTATATAAGGAGAGAAAGCTCAGAAGGCCTCTTGAAACAACTTAGAAAGGGAATTGGGCCAAGAGAGGGCAAAGGGCATTGTTCAGCACAAAGCAAATAACAATAATGATAATAACTAACATGTATTGAATGCTTATTATTTAACAGGCACTATTACAAATGCTTTATGCGTGTCACCTCATTAAATTTCACAACCATCAGATGAGGTATACTCTATTATTATCCCCATTTTGCATACAAAAAGCTGAGGCTCACTTAAATTAAGTAACTTGTTTAATTAACACTTA
Source organism: Rhinolophus sinicus (assembly GCF_036562045.2). Classification (NCBI taxonomy): domain Eukaryota; kingdom Metazoa; phylum Chordata; class Mammalia; order Chiroptera; family Rhinolophidae; genus Rhinolophus; species Rhinolophus sinicus. The sequence goes on from NC_133753.1 coordinate 18,154,066, forward strand.
GCAAAGAATATTTCATTTGATCTGCATTTTCACCCACATTTCATGAGAAATGTGTGTTCCATGCTGCCAAGACAACTGGAGAGGACCGGCAGTTCTAAAAGACATTTCTAAAAGACTTGCTCACCCTAGCCCTTTTTCTTTGCTACATCACATTTATCTAGCTGGAGAACAATTATCTTAGTCCTCATCTTTTCTGTACTCTAAAATGTCACATTAAGGAGTAATCATCCATTAGTCAGCCTTATAGCATTTAATTAGTAACTCAGTTTCATTCATGGGACAGTCCTGAAAGAGTTCACTAACCTGGGGACAACTATATGTTGAATTTGATGATTGGGAGTGTCTGAGCCAATGATCCAAGAACTAACCTAGGTGATGGTAGTTCATTCACATCCTCCACTCCCCATCAAAACTCAGGAGCTACATGATGACCTTCTGACTGCTAGAAAAGAAACTGAGAGTGCCTAGTTCAACAAATTTCTAGCCGTAGTTTAATCCATGGTTGCTACTAATATATATGTCAACTTGATGTATAAAAAAGAACAATATTCAGATTTGTTTGGACCCTGAATAGCCAAAGCAATCCTAAAAAAATAAAAGAACAATGCTGGAGGTATCACACTCCGTGACTTCAGCTTATACTACAGGGCAACAATAATCAAAACAATATGGTATTGGCAGAAAAACACACACACAGACCAATGGAATAGAATTGAGAACCCAGAAATCAACCCACATAAATATGGGCAGATAATTTTCGACAAAGAAGCCAAAAACATACAACGGAGGAAAGACAGCCTCTTCAATAGATGGTGCTGGGAGAATTGGAAAGCCATGTGCAAAAGAATGAAACTGGACTGCTATCTGTCACCATGTACCAAAATTAACTCAAAATGGATCAAAGACCTAAACATAAGACCTGAAACAACAAACTGCATAGAAAGAAACATAGGTACTAAACTTATGGACCTTCAGTTCAAAGAGCATTTTATGAATTTGACCTCAAAAACAAGGAAAGTAAAAGCTAAAATAAATGAATGGGACTATATCAAACTATAAAACGTCTGCACAGCAAAAGAAACCATGAACAAAATAAAGAGGCAACCAACTGAATTGGACAAGATTTTTGCAAACAACACCTCCCATAAGGGGCTAATATCCAAAATATATAAGGAACTCATACAACTCAACAACAACAAAACAAACAATCCAATTAAAAAATGGGCAGAAGACCTGAATAGACATTTCTCCAAAGAAGAAATGTAAATGGCCAATACACAAATGAAAAACTGTTCAACATCACTAATCATCAGAGAAATGCAAATAAAAACCACAATGAGATATCACCTCATACCAGTTAGAAAGGCTATCATCAACAAGACAAATAACGGAGAGGCTGTGGAGAAAAAGGACCCTCATACACTGTTGGTGGGAATGCAGACTGGTGCAGCCACTATGGAAGGCAGTGTGGAGGTTCCTCAAAAAATTATGACTAGTAGGCGGCTGGTTGGCTCAGTTGGTTAGAGTGCAGTGCTCATAACACTAAAGTTGCCGGTTAGATTCCCACATGGGCCAGTGAGCTGCACCCTCCACAACTAGATTGAGAACAACAACTTGACTTGGAACTGATGGGTCCTAGAAAAACACACTGTTCCCCAATATTCTCCAATAAAAAAAAAAAATTTAAATTAAGAATAGAATGACCAGATGACCCAGCAATCCCTTTCCTGGGTATCTACCCAAAAAATCTGAAAACATTTATCTGTAAAGATATATATGCTCCAATGTTCATTGCTGCTTTATTTACAGTGACCAAGACATGGAAATGACCAAAGTGTCCTTTGATAGATGATTGGATAAAGAAGTTGTGGTATATATATACAATGGAATACTCTTCTGCCATAAGAAAAGATGAAACAATACCACTTGCGACAACAAGGATGGACCTTGAGATTATTAGGCTGAGTGAAATAAGTCAGACAGAGAAAGTCGAGAACCATATGATTTCACTGATATGTGGTATATGAAACTGAAAACAACAAAAGAACAAGACAAACAAATGAAGAAACAAAAACTCATACACACAGACAATAGTTTAGTGGTTACCAGAGGGTAAAGGGGGAGGGGGTGGTAGATGAGGGTAAAGGGGATCAAATATATGATGATGGAAACAACTGACTCTGGGTGGTGAACACACAATGTGATATATAGATGATGTATTACAGAACTGTACACCTGAAATCTATGTAACTTTACTAACAATTGTCACTCCAATAAACTTTAAAAAAAAAAAAAAAAGAAAGAAAGAAAAAACATAGGCCTAGAAGACACAAGAACAGGGGACCAAATATGGGTGTGGCTACAGAACTGATTAATTTCCAATTACCCCACTCATTCTATTCTCTACTCTTCTCTGACCAGCTCTGTGCCCTGGGAGGCTGGCTTTGGTAGCTCCTTTGCCTGCTGGCATCCAACTGGTAGGAGGCACCTGCAGGAGATGAGGCAGGACATAAGAGGGGCTGAGTATTTTTGCCCTTCTTTCACTCCACAGCTCTGACAGTAACTGCAAGCCTCCACTACTGGAGTTCCTGCTAGGCTATGCCTCCTCTTTACTCCAGGTCTCACTTGGTTCTGGAAATACTGTTTTCTCCCTCCTGACCTAAGTGTTTGTAATGGCTTGCTTCTTTAAGTTGCTTGCCTCTGAGTGTCTCAGCATCCCTTTTTGTTCCCTTTATCCTACCCTGTCCTCTGCATGGAGGTTGTCATCAAATTCTCTTTATTTGTAATATCTTGAAAGAACTATTTCCTACCAAGATCCTTATTAACATAGCTACTCACTTATTAGCCGTATATCTCAACCATTTACCTTTTTTTAGTCTCTGTCAACTGAAGAGGGGAGATTTTTTTTTTTGTAGTATTCATGTAAATAATGTGTATTATATGTTCTTTGAGATCATGTATGTTAAGCTTTTGGCTTACATTAGGCACTTGATATAAGGCAACAGAAATAATAAAATGCAAACTGTAACATGTCATTTCATGACCTACACTGTATATTATATTTAAATTCTCGTTAGTCCACAATGCTCATGATTATACATATTCCTTATTTCATCCTTCTATTTACTTTTAAGAATTCTGATAATGGTCTTCCCATTTGTATTAGATCAACAGAGATGAAAAGGAATATATGGAATTAAATTTAACTCAACAAAAATTTACTGAGAACGTATCTTATGTCATGCACTGTATTCAACACAAGGGTCACAAAGAGGAAAATTAAATGGATTTCTGTCTTAGAGTATCTAAAGCTGGTGGGAGTAAACTATAATTTTTGCTTTAGTTTTTTTTTGGTTTTTTTTTATATAAAATTTAAATTTACACATAATGAGATGTACTTATAATATACGCACACATCTATGTAACCCAAATCTCTTATCATGATATCAACCTCCCAAATTTTCTCATGTCTATTACCAGGCATTCCCTGCTCACTTTCCCCCACTGTTCTGGTTTCTTTCATCATAGATTAATTTTGTTTATACCCCTGCATGGAAAATGTCATTATTCTCTAGTTGCTTGAAAATTTCCTCTTTGTCCTTGGCTTTCAGCACTTTAATTATGACAGGCTTTTGTTTTTGCTATTTTGTTATTGTCCCCAAGGTTCTGTTCATTTTTTTCCACCTTATTTTCTGTCTTCAGATTAATCTTCTATTTAGTTCTCTTTGAGTTCACTGATGACTTCCCCTATCATTTCTATTCTGCTGAGAAGCCTATCTAAGGAATTTTAATTTTGGTTATTTTATTTTTCAGTTCTAGAATTCCCGTTTATTTCTATTTCTCCACTGAGATTTCCTATTATTCTTAACTTATTTTCCTTGACTTCATGGAACATATTTACAATAGCTGCTTTAACGTTTTTGTCTGCTCATTCAAACATCTGGACCATCTCATGGTTGATCTCAGTTGAATTATTTTTCTTTTGAGACCGGTTCTCTATATATTGAGGAAATTTGTATTGTATGCCAGACATTGTGAAGACTGTGTCATAGAAACTCTGGATCCTGTCATGTCCCTCAAAAGTGTATTGATGTGAAATCATGGCTCTCGACTTTGACTGATATGTGGTATATAAAACTGAAAACAAAAGAACAAGACAAACAAAGAAACAAAAACTCATAGACGCATACACAATTTAAAAAAACAACAAGTTACAAAATTCAAGGTTCAACCTTATATTTTTATAATTCAGGTAAAGCAAATAAAGACACCAAAATTAATATTACTATATCTGATGATAGGATAGAAGTTACTCAGAATTAGGGCAAGAAAACAGAGCTATCACTGTCTGACTAGACATTCAAGAATGAAAATGTCTCAGCTCTGTCGTGATATCAAGAGTAATGGTACAAAGTCAGAAGTGAATACTTATTACCTGCTGATTTATTTTTGGCTTTGTGTTTTCAGGTTTTATTTGCTCTGCACATCTTATTAATGACATATTCTTTACAGATTGAACCTAATTCTAACTGCATCAGGTTGGACAAACAAAGATATATCAGTGTTCTCTACTTTCTTCTTCAAATGTTGAATGTCCAAGAAGTTCATTGGTCGAAACTGTTTACAACAGATACCAAACATTTCACTAACAATTTTCTATACAAGCACTAACATTAACTATTAGAACTTGCAAAAGAAAATAGGTAGGTTGACTATGACTCAAAGGAGAGTACCGTGGTCTATAATTGTGTTGTTTAGTAGTAAACCTCGAGAAAGAATGACCTTTACAAAACAGCTCTTTGTTACTTAAAAAAAAAAAAAAAAAAAAAATTACACTGAACAATGTCATCCTCAGTCATAGAAGCCAACATCTACCAGAATTGAAAAGGAATAAAGTTATTACACATATGGATGAGAATACCAGTGCCTTCTGGCCTACTTATACTCTTTTTTTTAATTTTCTGGTATAAATATACCACGTGTATGCTTGAGGTATAGGTCCAGTCTGATACTAAACATTAAGAATGCTTACTGATGACATTAAGAAACATCTGGAGGCTATGTGGGAGGAACACAACACGTATCTGTATTTTTGCAGGAGGAATGGACAGGCTGTCATAGAAAATACTCATTTTATCAAAAGACAAAGCTGGCAGGCAAGGGCAGAAGCAAAATTGAGGACAGAATGTTATCCTCTACCAAATTTGTCTTATAGAGCCATTCCCACGGACAGATCCTTCCAAACTTAAAGAGAGAAAATTGTGAGCCACAGAATCTGAAGGATCTGTGTTTACTTGCAAGATGTTAAGAGACAAGAGACGAGGCAGGCAAGGTGCTGCCAGCACACTAAAACTCCAGCATGGGGTGTGACCCTGGAGGAGGGAAATGCTGTCACATCAACACACCAAACACTCCACAGCGTTACCATAAAATCATGGCCTGCTTCAGAGCAGCACCAGGAACCACCAGCTCAGAGGGCAGCTGAGATGGGGAGGGGCCTCCCACAGCTCGGATTAAAGGCTAAGCCGAGGGGAGGAGGAAGCGGAAGACCATCACATCATCACTGAGAAGACTTCATGAGCTCACAAATGACATGTTCCGGTAACTCCCAGAAATAATGGGGTGGTTTCTCAGGGAGCTGAAACCTCACTAAAATAGATGTTGATGACAAGTACTCTTCATTGAGCAATGACTATGTATCAGACACTGTGTAAATTGCTTTACTTGTACTGTAGTCACTCAGTCCCCACAACGACACCATAAGGTAGGTCCCATGAGTACCACCATACACCAGGCGATACACTTAGACTCAGCAACTGTAACCCCACTTCTCTCTTCAGGAATTTATGGCCTGAGGAAACAGAGAGATGATCACCTTTTAGCCAACAAGGATTCTGAAAACTGTCTTCAACACAATGGAATAGTTCATGAGTATGTGAACCTGGCCTTTTCTTAGAACCAACCCATGTGCAAAATAAATAAATAAACTCAACTTTCCAGCACTAGAGATTGTTTTTATTTTTCCTTGTGGCATCCATTTTGCCTGGGAAGAACTCCATAGTAATGAACTGCCTTGCCTGACGTTCTACTTACTTTTTGATGCTAAAATCCTACCCAATACCGCACTCTGTTTCACTGAGGTCGGAACCCTCTCCTAGAATTATAAAAAATTAAATAAATAAAATTATATAAAGAATAAAAATAATCAGAATGCTCAAAGTAAGTAAACAGCTAGATTTGAAAAAATGCTATGTCAGTTTCCTGAAACATAGGACTGCAGAATTTACATTTACAATTCCTCCAACTGGAGAATTTATAAATGCAAGTATAAAATGACTATGCATATTAATATTTTCAGATTCATATATGACTTTTAATATCTTAACATTTGTATATCAGTTTATAGTGCACCATGTGTTTTTATATTAATTATCTCATACAATTCTTAGAATTTTTCCAGAAGGTTAGGTGGGTGCTTATCAGTCAAGCAGTACAATGCAATTCAGCCAGAATGTCTGGGTTGAAAACTTGATTTCACCACTTACTGACTGTACAATCTTGGTCAAGTAACTTAATCTCCTTGGACTCAAGTTTCTTTGTGTATAAAAAGGGATGACAAAATAGTACCTCCAGTGTTTGGAGGATAAATAGATAAGATAATATATATTACACACCTGGCACATAATAAACACCTTACTCCATGGTGGACATAATATTAAGCGTTCTACATATATCAATTAAGTTAGTCCTCACAATGTAGTAAATATTAGTATCCATGTTTTACAGATCAGAAAACTAAGGGACAGTAAGTTTTATAACTTGACCGAGGACATACATTCTCTCAGTGTTAGACCCTTTATTCTTTTTTCTTTTTATTAGAACTGTTCCCTTGTTTACAGCTAAACAAACCAAGCTTATAAAAATAACCTGCCCATATTATTTCATGAGAAAATGGTGGAGCTAAAACGTGTATCCATCTTCTTTACCCTATTCATATGACGAACAAAAAAAATCATAGAATCATGTCGACTATGGGATACAGTACTCGTAAATGGAAGAACTAGGAACTGAACCCAGATTTTCATACTGCCTAAAAGGTAAATGGGGCTGCAATAAGTTTAAAATAAGAGAGGGCTAAATAAGTAGGCTACAAGAGGGCAGGACTAGTCTGGAGATGGGGGTGAGGAGGGATGTGGGAGATTTTATCCTAGGCTTCATGGGGCCAGATCACTTGAAGGTGACTATTGCACTTCATCCATGGTACTTTAAGCCCTTGAATTACTCTGCTGGGATCTGTTAAAGCACCAGGTAAATGCCTCCCAAATGAGATGAAAACTGCAGCTCACAATGCCTAGAGCAGGAGTTCTTAAACATTTTGTGCTGTGCCTCCGTTTGTCATTCTGGTGAAGGAATAATATTTTTAAAGGCATAAAATGCAATGATTGCAAAGGAAAGTCAGTAAGTTAATAAATTTTAAAAAAGAAATAAATTTGTGATATAATACATGTATTTTGTATATTGTGCACTAAAAATAAGATCTTGCTGGAATAAAAATATTTTTGAGATATATGCAATGACCGTGTGACAAATTATTTATGGTTTCCTTTGGTGATGAACAGTCACAGATACTGCTAAAATTACTAAGGTTTGTGGCTTACATTCAGTTGAAGAAAATGCTAAAGATTTCCTAGAAGTTAGTGAAAATAAAGATGGAATTGTTTCCCATTCAAATTAATTACTGAACAACACACCAAACACTCCACATTAATTAATTACTGAATTAATTTGAATGGGAAACAATTCAAATTAAATTGTTTCCCTGAATCCTTTGATACATACTTTGCAGATTCATGGAACCCCTGGAGAGGAACAGAAAGATGGAAACATCCAGTGGAAGAACAATAAGGAGGGGTTTCACTTCCTGAAGCACACCCTAATGTACTTTGCTTCACTAGCCTATTGGATATTCTGCTGAGTAAACAGTGGTGACCAACCAGTGGTTCCTGCACTCGTGAAATTACAGTTGAGACTGTGTGTGTGTGTGTGTGTGTGTGTGTGAGAGAGAGAGAGAGAGAGAGTTGGGTAGAAACTAGACAGATACTAAAAATAGGTTACATAAGTGTGAGGTGGGACTTTGACATTTAGTAATTTCTTATGACAAATTATGCTCCTAAAGAGCATCTGTTTGTTACTATATGTAAAATTACATAAATAATGATGGTATTCAAGTACTCCCTACATTAATTTAGCAGAAAACTTGATAAAGGGTTTTCTCAAAAGGATTTCCATTTCTTCTTTTAATTCTTCATGCAACTTATAGTATAATGAGGAATTTAAAAACAAAAACATTAAAATGCATTTGTTTCAAGAACCACAAAGGTAGTAGAAAAGGCAAGAGTGCTCACAGAATGAGATACTAATGTGAAATTAGTGCATTTCACATATGTTTTTTAATTGCCAAAACAGACATACTCGTGTTCACCTATAAATACAGAGTAAGATTTAAAGATAAATATAAAATACTTTTGTATTAGCTACAATTCAAGACTACCAAGCCTTACTCTTTCAGAGTAATTGAGAGAGAAGTTGACATAGAATATAGAATGCAAATCAGAAATCTTAGCCCTGAATGCTAAGCAGTCCATCTGAACAACCTGTAAAGCAATGGAAGCTGCCCAAAGAAACTGAATTTATATTTGGTGTTTGAAGCCTTGACATTGCCAGAAATTAATAATGATTATAATAACAAGAAAGAAATAGGTTAATCATCATTGTAATAACTAATGTAAAATTAAGTTACAAAATGACTTTAATAAATCAAAGAGAAATGAGCAATGTCTGAAAGGTATTGTGAAATTGTGTTTTCATTAATTGCCAGAGTGTCCAGCCAACCAATAAAGGACAATGACAACACTATTGTCCAAGGTCATTCCTATACAGAGGAGGTTGTAGAGTTTCTGTGACACACAACCTTCAAAGAACTGCCATTAATTACCCCTAATAAGCCCTGTATTTAAAGGGTTTGACTGACAAACTACTACACCCTTCCAACAAGATCCAACACTAAATAACTAAGTGGTTTACAGGTATGCAAAACTATCAAATAGTTGCCAAATTTATTTTTCTTATTAAAAGCCTGCTATGTGACAAACACTATGCCACATGCTGGGACTGCAATGTTGGACAACACAGACATCATCTCAGACGTCTTGGAGCTAAGATATTGGGCAAGTAATCACTGTGAAAGGTGATGCATGCTATGATGGGGAAGGTTCAATCAGCTGTGGAAGCGCAAAGAAGAGACAGTTAACCAAGTGAAGGGTGTCCTGGAGACGCAAAGGCTGCATGAGAATTGGTAAAACATGTAGTGGGGGTGGGGAGGGAAGATGGATGCAGAAAGAGTTTTCCAGGGAGAGGAAACTATTTGTGAGACTTTGCAGGATTAGTAAAAGTGTGATAGTTTCAAGAAATTGAAAGAAGTCAGGAGTTGCTAGAATGTAGGGTAAGGGAGAGGAAAATGAACAGGCGAGGTTGGGAAAGTACAGAGGGGCAACACCATAGATTACCTTGTAGGCCACTGCTATGGGTTAAGTTGTGTACCCCCAAAAGACATTGAAGTCCTAATTCCTGGTACCCATGAATGTCACCTTATTTGGAAACAGGGTCTTGCAGATGTAATCTATTTAAGATGAGATCACACTGAATTAGGGTAGGACCTAGTCAAATGTGATTGGTTTTCTTATATGAAGAGGAGAACCGCCATTGGAGGACACAGAGATACACAGAAGGAAGACTGCCATATGAAGACGGAGGCATGGAAACTGCAGCTATCCTGCCACAAGCCAGAGAAAGCCTGGAGTTATCAGAAGCTGAAAGAAACAAGGAAGGATCCTGCCCTCGAGGCTTTGCCTAGCCGACACCTTGACTTCAGACTTCTGGCCTCCATGAACTGTGAAAGAATTTATTTCTTTCATTTTAAGCCATCAAAGCTTGTGGTTATTTGTTATAGCAACCTTAGGAAACCAAAACTATATAAAGAGTTTGGGCTCTATTTCTTAGGCCAGAGGAATGCCACGGGTGACATTTGATTAAGGAAGCAATATTATAAGGATGACTCTGATGAACACTGGAAAATATAGACTTGCAGGAGAGCAAGACTAGTTAAAAAGAAACTGGAGGCTATAGCAGTTTGGAGCCCAGAATCAGACCCAATTATATCCCATTGGAGTTGTTCTAGCACAAACACAATGGCTTCTGCTCCTTGGCAGCAACACTGCAGCTCAAATGAAGATGCACCAAACAGGAGGGCAATGCTCTCAGACGTGCCGCCATGCTAACCCAAAGACTGAGTCTGCACAGATTGTTCCTTCATGCTGTTCCTTTGGGGGGAAGAAAATATATCTTCTGTAATGCAATTTATACAGTTGTGAAATGGAATCCTAGCCTCCACTTTATTGTAAGAGTATTGTAATGTAAGAATTTTTTAAGCCCAAGAAGGGAATTCAAGAGATGTTGAGTACCCACACATATCAAATGCCCATGGTGCTCAGTGAATGGAATTATCAAATCACTAGCTCTTAAACCATAAACCTGGGAATCATATTTAATTTCTTCCTTCTCTTATGTTCATATCCAATTAATCTTCAAACTGTGTTGATTTTACAAACTTGAAGTCTCTCTAAGCAAAATTTTTGTCTCCTCTGCCCCCCTATTCCAATATAACTGGATATTAGTCCTGGCCACATCTAGACAGGTTCTCTTGCAAGCCTGAGAGTCTGTGAGCTACCTAAGATCCATAAACTAATATCTTTCTGTTAAACCCGTCAAAGAAGATTCTAGTGTTTACAACTAAGATACCTGACTTCCATACCAAGAGAAAAACCTGGGAAAAGATCAGGTTTGGTGTAAAGGGATGGTCAGATAATAAGATATCACAACAGGTTCATGTCCATAAAAAAGAGAACTCAAATTTCCCTGGATTGTATGTAATGGACCCAGGAAAATGGAATCGCCTCACAGCGTTTTAATGCAGCCACAACTAAAACATTATCTAGCTCATTTTCTTATCCAAACCGGCCTTTGGTGATTAGTTTATCACCAAAAAAAAAAATGCATGAAAAGTGTAATATTTTGTGTGATTCTTTGTGTGTACAAACTAGTAAGAGAGAGACTTTGCAATTTATAGATATGAAGATGAACTTAACATATGTTACCAGAATTCCCAATGGGAAGGGACCTGTCATTGTTTCATAAAGTTATTCTTTTAGTCAAGTCATTTGGAGTGGAAGGTGAGACCCTGAGATTGTTAGTGAACAGAAAGAAAAGATTGTTAAACTGATCTGCATTCAAAATGAGCAGGAATTGGATGTGTGCTAATTAGAAAGCATGAGAGAGGGAAGATGCAGAGGAAGGAGAAGACCGACGAGGAGAGAATAAAGATGCAAACTTTTGGGAGGCTGGTGTCTACATTGGTAGATATGGCTATATTTTTAAAAGATTGATGCCTAACATTCAATTTTCAATTTGTTTACTTGGCTACACTATTACTCTGTCAGCATCCCCTATTCTAACAAAGTCTACCGCACACACAAAGCTTTGGGTGAGTTTTGTTTTTGTGGTAATCTAATCAAAAAAGTGCCCAATGTTCAAAAATGTAACCAAAAATGAGTCTGCATATTCTGAAGAATAAAATATGCCATATGGCTTCACGGTTTTGTCTAATAACCTCTTAGTTTCAATGGCCATATCAACCAGTCAAGTACCATTTGAATTAACATGCTTACCTAAATAAATTTACCACCGAGTAATTACATTAAATACAAATTTATCTTAAAGATGTGCAAATTGTTTTTATTGCTTTCCTTTGAAAGAGGTAGTTACTTTAATGGCATGTTAACAAAGCCTCAGAAGTTATACTCTGTCCCTGCAGGTATGAGTACACGCGTATGATAATTACAGAACTGTTCTGCTTTCATACTTGGATTTTTTTCACATATGTGTCTGCTTTAACAAACACAAATAATAAAATAAAATCTTAATTTAATATTTTTTTTTAAAAGTGGCTGAGCCTCCTATCTGACTTGATATTGTAGAGATCATAGACAGCATCTATGCAATGATCAATATAAATGACTAGTTCTTAGAAACCAGTCAGAGAAAGAGGCCCTTTGTGTTCTGGTCTCTGCTTACTTATCTGATGTCACGCTCCTTTCCTTCGCATGCCTCCAGCTACAGGAGCCCACACTGCGCTCTGCTTTTTGAAGAGCTTGGACCATGTCCTATCTCAGGATTTTTGTATATCGTCATCATCTACCAGGAAAATTCTTTTCTTTGTTTTCCCAGTGGATACTTATCAGATATTTGTTTAAATGTTTTTTCCTTAAGAAAACTTTTAGAATAGTTTTTCCCCAATATACTCATGCAGAGCAGTGTGCATTTTCTTTCATAGTACTTTCCTTGTAGGGTCATTTTTAAGGTTTAAAGGAAGTAGATCTAGAAGGTTCCCACTACACAATAGGCACTCAAAATTCTGTAACTACTATTATTAATGTCATCATAATCAAACTGATCTCACTTTTGGTGTTGGTTTTAGTTCTCTTAAAGAGAAACAATCAGCTGGCAGGCACATGTAACTCAAAATGCCACCTCCTGTAATTCCCATATCTGCTCTACCTCTAGTGAGTTTTGAGAGTCAACAACTGGGATAGGAGAGATCCAGTGCTGAAAGGATTTGAGTTCTGAAAGACTGTTTTTATTCAGGCAAAGAATCAAGTGTATCTAAGATTGGTCAGTCTAATTCACCATGGCGTTTCTTCAAAACTCTTTGATAATAGCAATATGAAAACATAAGTCCTATCTTTTAGAAATGGGGTCCAGTACTTCTTGGAAACGTAGAAGAGTCTAACCTTCCATGATACATGCTGAACTTAACAAAGGAGGAAGAAAAGGGTGCATTCACTCTGATGGGGCATTGCTTAACAAAAGTGCAACATTAACAGTAAACATTCAGATTTAGTAAATTCTTTCCCAGAATATTTACTTTAACATTGCCTTAAAGGAGTACCACTGACAATTATTTTTTTTATATTATTAAATATTTAACATAAATAAAATACATTCTAATATAATGGTATATTCATATTGTTTCACAAGATTTAAGGGAAAAAGAACCTGTCATTCCATTTTGCTCTGTGGTGTTTTATAACTGGCAAATGGTAAAATGTTAAAATGCAACTGTTGTTCCCAATTAAAATAATAATGTAACACTCTGAAACCCATTTGGCAGTTCTACAAATGTGCCTCTAAATGCTTCTCTTCTCTAAGACACAAAACAATGAAGAGAGACTTGGTTAATGGTAAGGCTCTATCATATGGGAAAGCTCAAAAGAAAATAATAAAAGGTTCTTCTGACCGGTCTCATAGAAGAAACATTTTTTCATCAGTCTGTCAATAAGACAGATTCTGAACATAAGGCATAGAGAAAGGGTGTGGAGGGGAAAACATATTCCAGATTGCCCACTTAGAGTCTCAAGCAACCATCACACATGTTGTCCATACACTAAATAAAAGATAAAAGAACATGTACTTCTTTGAAGATTATAAATTGAATCACTTTTCTTGGGCAATATTGAAGGTAAGGGTAATTTTTAAAAGAAAATATTTATCAACATCAATCATTGTATAAAACACTCAAAGCTCCCCTTCATCACAACCCTTAGGAAAAGGGCCTTTACTTAGATAGGAGGGATGAAAAAAAGTCTTGAAGTGACTCCTGGCCCCTTTTTCTGCACTGACCTTCCATTATTCAGGGGCACCACAATGACACCCTCACTTCCTGAACCTAGAGACTTGTGTTCTCTCTAAAACATTTAGCAGTGAAAACTGTCATTGATCCAAGAAATAGAATTACTGGCCCTGGGCACATTGCTGAAGCTTACCCTGCAACCATTGTTTGTCACAAACTGTCATCATTACACAGCTTGCTTCCCAGGGCTGATGAAAATTAAGAGTTCACTTGATTTGGTAGAATTATCTCTGAATAATTCTGAAAGAGTTAGGCAATTTCATAAGGAAAAAAGTCATACTGGTTGTTTAGCTTGATATACACAGGAGTTTTCAAACCTTTGTTGACATAGAACCCCTTCGCCCAAAACTTTGTATTTGTTTGTTTAATTGCAAAATATTTTTAAATTATTTTGTATTGTGGTTATATATATATATATATATATATATATACATATATAAAACAAAACTTGTCACTTTAACAATATCTAAATGTACAATTCAGTGACAATAATACAATCTGTCATGTTATTAATATTCACAACTAGTGGTAAATAATTGCTATTGATTTCCAAAACTTTTCTATCACCCCAAATGAACACCCCAAATGTACTTGTTAAACAATAACTTCTTATTTCCCCTCCCTCTCAGCCTCTGGTAACATCTAATTTACTTTCTGCTTCTATGAATTTGCTTGTTCTGCGTATTTCGTATAAGTGGAATCATACAATATTTGTTCTTTTTCACTTAGCATAATGTTTCCAAGTTTCATTCATGTTGTAGCATGTATCAGAATTTCCTTCCTCATTATGTCCAAATGGTATTCTATTGTATGCATGTGCCACATTGGGTTTATGTACTCATCTGTTGATGGACAGTTTGTTGTTTCCACCTTTTGATTATTGTGGATAATGCTGCAATGAACACTGGCATATAAGTATCTGTTTGAGTCCCTGTTTTCAATTATTTAGGGTATATACCTAGGAGTAGAATTGACAGGTAATTCTATGGTAACTCTATGTTTCACTTTTTGTGAAACAGCCAAATTGTTTTCCACAGTGGCTGTATTATTTTTCACTCTGTTGGTTTGTTTTATTTTCCCCTGAAACTGAATGCATAAAACACCTAAAGGCAGAGTAACTCTGGTAAAAGCTTCTTGAATTAGCATCTGAGGGAACACCTGAAAAGTTTTGGCTTCTTTGAACACCTTTAAAAATCTCTTCAATCCCTCCTTCAACAGATGACAGAAGGGAGACCAAAGAGACTGACCAAACTCCACTGGGTCACACAGCTCATGGATGTTCAATGAGAACATTGAACCCAGGTTGCTGAATTCAAGTTAAGTTATATTTTCTGCTCGTTTCATCTGGGTAAATTGGGCATGTTTTTCTTTAATATTTTACTTTTTTGACTTCTCAAACAAACAAACAAAAAAAGCAAGAAAGTTAAAGTGAATATTCCAAAATCTCCCCTCTACATGCCCTAAGGTGGAGATGAAGAAATGTAATAAAGAAGCCTTATGCAATTACTTGCATTTGTGGATAGCGTTTACCAAAACTAAATTATTCAGACATAGAAAGCAATTTTCTCCTTTTCTTTTATAATTTCAGAAAATGGTACCAACAGAAATTTGCACAACAATATTAAAGGAGAAGAAAGAGTAGCTTCCCACTCACGAATTAAAGCCAACATCCTTCTCCATATCATCATTTGTGTTGTTTAACATGTTTGAAATTTATGAGGCAAAACAGTGAGGTCACTACAAGTGCTGGTTGTAGGACCTAAGACAGAAAAATCTCCCAATATTGATTCAAAGCTTACTAACCAGGCAGACAACATGTTGGGCTGTTTGATTTATTGCATCTGTGGCATCTACAGAAGTGCAGACTGTAATATTATCTACATCTAGATGACCACTAATTTCACAAACTTTCCAGTCCAGGCTTTATGATCTGTTCAATCAAGAAGGCTGATTTTTGTGAGAAACAACCCTCAATACGTCGAAGCTTAATACAACAAGTTTTATTTCTCTCATTCACTGTCCAATACAGGAGGATAATGGGGTAGTAGTGTCTGGGCCATGTAGTTAATTAGTGATCCAAGCTCCTTCCAACTAGTGGCTCTGCCATTGCATTTCCTATTGGGTCTTTGCATTTGGCTAACTAGTGAGAAAAGAGAGAGAGCATGGAGGATAGCGTATTAGTTTTCTAGGGTTGCCGTTAAAAAAGCCACAAATTTGATGGCTGTAAACGATACAATTTTACTCTCTTATAATTCTGGAGTCTTGAAGTTCAAAATCAAAGTGTTGTCAGGGCAATGTTTCCTCCAGATCTTCTAGGGTAGAATTCTTCTTTGCCTCTTCCAGCTTCTCATAGCCCTGGTCATTTCTTGGCTTGAAGCTGAAACACTTCAATATCTGTCTCCCCAGTTACATGGTGTCTCTGTGCCTTCACATGGTGTCTCAGTCTGTTCTGGCTGCTATAACAAAATACTATAGGCTGGGTTGGCTTACAAAAAGAAAAAAGTTATTGCTCACAGTTCTGGAGGTTGGATGTGCAAGATCAGAATGCCAGCATTGTTGGTTCTAGTGAGGGTTCTCTCCAAAGTTGCAAGGTACCAACTTCTCGTCATATCCTCACACGGTAGAAGGGGCAAGGGAGATTTCTTGAGCCTCTTTGATAAGGGCACTAATCCCATTCACTAATCCCACTCATTACCTAAATCACCTCCAAAGATTCTACCTCCTAATACTATCATCTTGAGGTTAATGTATGAACTTGGGGATGGGGGCAAACATTCAGATCACAGCACACGGCATTCTCTTCTTATAAGGTCACCACTATATTGGATTCCTGGCCCACCTTACTTCATTATGACTTCATCTTAATTAATTATATCTACAGTGATTCTATCTACAAATAAGGTCACATTCTGAGATCATGCTAGGGTTTATTTTCCAGTTAGGTCTTCTTTTCTAGGAAACACGGTAATCTAGCTACAAGGTCTGGTGAATATATAATATTGACTATGCCACAAATAGTAACTATGCAACCCAAGTTATTCAATTCTCAACCCTCCACTCGTGAGAAACATTAAAAACAGCAAAAACATGATTGTTATTTAATTTTAAATTTCATCAGATACATATATTTAAAGAAAACCAACCTACGTTTTTACCTATGTAAATAAAGTTGCTCTAT
This sequence comes from Rhinolophus sinicus, assembly GCF_036562045.2. Classification (NCBI taxonomy): domain Eukaryota; kingdom Metazoa; phylum Chordata; class Mammalia; order Chiroptera; family Rhinolophidae; genus Rhinolophus; species Rhinolophus sinicus. Next base: position 18,171,048 of record NC_133753.1, read on the forward strand.
ATTCTTAGTTAAAATAGGATCAGCGTAAAATGTTAGAAAAGAGAGTTAAAAGAATATGAGGCAGAAAAAGTATCGTGGTATGATTTCAGTCTCATATATTTCTTTACTCCATTTGAATTGGAGAAAGAAAATATATGATAGGTTTCTGTTTCTTTCTTTTTTTACTTTTGAACATATGTAATTCACTGTTTTATCACTACATTATGTCAAAGGGGGGACTTCTGAATTTATGGATGAAACTTTAAGAAACTGGTTTTGAATATTTTATTTCTAATGTCAGGATGTGGTTAGGTAAAACAATATAAAAATTTGCTATACATCAGACACTATCTGTAGTTAAACGTGATTCAAAATCTTAACAAAAGTGGTCAGTCAGTTAACTAAGTGTGGCTGACTCTTGGCTTTTTTCCCATTGTCCCACAGTCAGAGAAATACATTTCGATGGAGTAAAACTATATCTACCCCTGGGAGGTGAATCGCAAATATTGGGAAGAAACCCAGTAGTCAACCACACGTAGTCCATCACGACAAATCTATTCACATTAGCCAGTAATTGGTTTAGGTATGTCACATGACCCAGTTCTGGAAAATAAAATGTAAGGAAAACTTCCCAAGAGGAGCCTCTGGGAAATATTTTTCTTTGATGATGAGAGAATTATACAGAGAAAGGTCTTTTTTGTTTGTTTGTTTTCATTCCTACTTTTTGTTTAGAATGCTGTCACATAAAGATGCAATGATTGGAGCTGCCACCACCATTGTGCAACTAAGAAAGCAGTCAGCATTAATGCACTAAGAATGGTAGAGTGGCAATCTCGAATGATTACATTTTGATTCACCAAAACAACTCTGGGACTGCCTACCTCCAGAATTCTTGCTAAGTTAAAAATAAGTATCCATATGGTTTGAGCTGATTTTAATCAGGTGATCTGTTACTTGAAGTCATATGCAGCCTGGTTGATACAGTGCATTTGCCTAGGGACCCACCTGTCTTCCACGGTCCCTATCAGCTAAATTTAAGAGTTCTGCAATCTGTATGCTCAGCACCTCTCTTTAAATAGTCTGCCCTGATGAGAGAAATTATAGCTGATCCAACCACATCTATGGACGAGCATGGAAAGATTGTTGAACTCATGGTTATCCATATAACAGAGGTGATTCCTGATTACTCATCTTGTCTCCAAGTCTCACTCTTTCTCTATTCGATAAAATGTGGGCTTAGAAGATATCCCTATGGGCTGTGTAAACTCCATTCTGGATGTGGAGTTGGTCCTGCTCTAACCTGAGATTGCTAAGTTTCTGATATGCTGCTTAGTCCTTCCCAGAGTGTTCCTCTGCCTATGAATCTTGTTAACCCAACTCCACACAACTAGAGACCTATTCTTACTAAAACGGTGATCTCAAACCATAGACACCATCATTTAATATACTTGTTCCTGTGGTTCTCCTGTTGTCATGTTTACTGGAGTGAATCCCCATATTGCTTTCTGCCAGAACAATCAAATTTTGTCAAATCAAAATGTATCAAAATTTGCCACACCCTTAGTAGAGTTTTATCCATTGGCCCTTGCTGGTTCCAGGTACCCACTAAATTAGTGTCTCCAGCTCTCCTGTGCATCCTGCAACTCTCCTTTTCCCTGTTGGTCCAGGTTGCAAAAATAGCATCAGCTGGAGTCAGCAATGAAATGTAGTACAAAGAGCCCAGGACCCGGAGTCAGATGATTTGAAATGCAATTATGGTTCTGCCCCACACTGTCTGTGTGACCATGGACAAATAACTTAACCTCTCTGGGTCCTGGCTTTTTCATCTTTAAAATGAAGGCATTGAACTAAATGAACTCTAAGATCTCCCACTGCTCTAAAATTTCAAAATGAAAAGCAAAGCTTTAAACTGGTTTGGCCACAGTCATTTATTTTCACAGTGGGAGCCTTTAAAAGTTTGCTTTTCACTTGAAATTTTTTTTCCCCATTTTTCTGATCTACTTTTTCTTCTGGATAACTCTGATTCTCCTCCCAAAGGTTAGTCTCAATTTCTATGATAATGTCCTAAAATGGTGTACGCTATGAAATATTTAGGCTTCTTACCAAAACAAACTGTAACAGTCCCGTTCCTCAGAGCATCCGCTCTTACTTTTTTCTCTTTGGAAATAAACACGATGAAAAATTAGAATATTAGTTATGGGTGAGCCTTCCCATTACACCATCAGTCTAAGAGCAACTCAGCAGAAAACTAAAGAAAAAATAACTCCAGGGATCTGAATGAATAGAAGTGTCATAAAAGATTAATTGCCTTTGGGAAGGTTTTCCTGGTTAGTCCATCCCATTGTGATTCTTTGTCTACTTATTACATCCTAATCTGTACCAAACAATCTAGCACTTGTATTTTCCTCTAGCTTTTTCTATATACTTGATATAGATACATATATAACTGCTTCAAAACCTTTGTGGAATGAAGCAGATAATAGATAATGTGGATTAAAATTATCCAGCCAATAGGATACTGACTATAGTGTTCACAACATAAAAAACAAAAAGAACATGTATTCTAAAATAATCTAGATCTAAATGTTCTTCTTTGTAAACATGTTGGGTGGGAAGAGGTAGGTGGGGCGAGGAGGTGGCCTAAGTATAAGGTTTCCCAGTGCTAATGAGTCAGCTCTGGTACTCAAACTGTCAAGTCTACTCCTGCAGCCGCCTCCGAGAGGCACCCACAGAACTCTTTCCAGAGAATCTCTGCAGGAGGAGAAGGTGGGTGTTAAGCTTCAACAACTCCCAGGTCCAGTACACAGTCAGTTCCCACAACCTGAGTTTGGATAAGAGGGTTGGATAAGAGGAAGCAGGAAGCATAGCTTTTATTCATTCCTCTTCATAGCTCAATCTTTTTTCTCTCTCTAACCATCAAACTCTTACCAACAACAAATTGTCCAATACATATGCCTTGAATGCTTTGTCTATATGAGGCAATGCATTTTGTCCAATGAGGGATATAGCAGGCACAGATATGACCTTATGAGGTACTTGAAGACACAAGATATGCTTACAAAAAGACACAGTCACATACGCAGCTCATGCCAAGGGTAAAACAAGGGATGCTGCTGTGAATGATGGTTTTTGTTTAATCCCTACATCCTCATCTCCAGCCTCATTCACTATTCTTCTGGGGGCAGGACTCATACCTACATCCCTTCTGGGCCCTGACAAGAAAAACAGAAAGTAGTTTATGAAAAGACAGAATGAAGTAGTAGAGTCTATGATAGGATAAAAATGCACAGGCATTAAGCTAAAAACAAGAAGTCATTTTAGTGGAAGGAAATTTGTGTTTAGCTTATAGATCATTCATGCTTGGACTGGTTTTGGTTGCGAGAGGCAGGGAGACACCCCTCACCTCCTTCACCTGGAAGACGTGGAGGGACTTGAGGTGCTTCCTCCAACCCCGCTCAGGGGAAAATTAAGTGAAACCTGATGACCCACACAGTGAGTCAGAGGGGCTTATGTCGGGACAGAGGGCTTTACAAGTCAGTTCCAGTCCTCTTCTAAAACTTTCCAAATGTCTTCCCCTTCACCTAGAATAACTCTAAGTCCTGCAAGACCCTAGCATGATCTGAAACCCCTCTCTAGTCTATCTATTCTCCTTACATTAGCTCCTTCGCTCTCTCAGCCCCAGGCACGCGGACCACCCAGCGGTTCATTAGATGCACCAAGCGTCTTCCCACCTAAGGATCTCTGCATTTACTGCTCTCCACCTGAGAGCCCTTCTCTTAAATGACTCATTCTCTTGCCAACACTCAAGTTTCTGCTCAAACATACCCTTAAAACACAGATTGGCCCTCAACGTTCTTTCTAAAAATGGTAACCATCCAGTCGTTTGCCCCCCCTTTTGCCTGTGTATTCATTCCCTGATGCAGCTGTAATAAATTATTTTAAATTTGGTGCTTTAAAATGATAGACAATCATTTTTTCATGGTTCCAGAGGCCAGCAATCTGAAATCAGTTTCACTGATCTGAAAATTAATGTGTCGTCAGGGCTGCGCTCCCTCCAGGGGCTCTCGGGGAGAGTCCTTCCTTACATCTGCCAGTTTCTGGTGGCTGCTGACATTCCTTGGCATATGTCTACATCACTCCAGTTTTTCTCTCTCTCTCGACATTTCCTTCTCCTAGTCTGTCTGTGAAATACTCCTCTGCCTCTCTCTCATAAGGACACTTATGACAACATTTAGGGTCCAGCCAGAAAATCCAGGATGATCTCCCCAACTCCAGATCCTTAACTTAGTCACATCTGCAAGGACCTGTTTTCCAAATAAGGTTATATTTACCAATTCCAGGGATAAGAACTGAAATTCCATGGGGGCCATTTTACAACCTACCACACTCTGCTTTATTTTTCCTAATAATACATTTTATTACCCCACATCCTGTTAAATATTTATTTTCTATTTCTCTTGCCATCCCTGTCCCATTCCCAACATAAATAAATAACTACTTATTGAGTGAACGAATGCAGAGAATCCCTTATGGCCACCTAGATGGAGCAGACATGGTCAAAGACCTGACTTGAGTGATGGAGACAACACTGTTGGTGCTTTTGTCCCTCGGAGCTTTCTTATGCTCCAGAGAATTCAATGTGCCCACTGCAGTACTTGAGGGGTTCCTTTTCCAGAACCAAAGAAGACCATACCTTCTAAGCATAGTGGACCAGAAGATCCAGAGAAATAGCACACCCTGAGAGAAGGGCTTAAGCAAGGAAGATCAGGTTTCACTGTATAAATACCCCAGGGCTCTTGGTCCTCAGATGACATAATTCTGAGTGGGACTGGCACCATTTTCCAGAGCTTCCCCATAGAATTGAACCCTCGTCACTGACTGCCATAGCTGGCCTAGTGGCATGTCACTATTTGACTGCTTCCTCTTTATTGTATTACCTCCCCACTTCCTACAGGTGTTCCTTTCACCTCTTGAATAAACTAGTAACACTTTACTCTGGGTCTCACAGCCTGCTTCTGGGTGAACATAAATAAACGTAAAGGGAAATAATTGTTTTATGCCAACATTAAAACTCCTGGTCAATGATTGATCGTTCAATAGTAAGAATTTTCCGACCTTTAAAGACTGAGTGAAATTAAGAACCTGTATAACTACTCATATTCAGGGTGACCCTGGTTCTGAGTACAACTGTGCCCCTTATTTGAGCAAGCCAAGTTCTCCCTAAATTGGTATTAGATGAGATCTGCCTTCAAGGTAACACAAAAGATGGAATATCTGGCAAATCAGGCTCACAAGAATCAGAGATGTTTCCCAATATTGAACTGAATTAATAATTCAAGGGTCTAAGTAATCACCAGGCACAGGCAGGGAGGGAAAAATCTGGGATCCTAAATGCACATAAGGATACACTGTAGCTGATATTTAACATATGGTCTCCAAGTGATGCCTGTAGGAGCATAACTTACAAAAAAAAGGAAACTTGTTTGGTCATGATACATTCCCATTTTATATTCAAATTGTTATATAGCGTACCTGACATTTTCTAGGAAGTCATTCCCCATGAATCAATAGATTCTAAGTTTATTTATATAGGCAGATCAGACACATCCTTCTGAAAGGACTCCATAGGTGAGGATTATCCTGCTAGTAAATACTATGTATGTGCTTGTTTACAAAAGGACTTGACCAGATAATCATTCTTTTTTCTTTGGGACATCACACAATAAAAGGAGAAAATGGATTGTAGGCCTATTGCTAGATCTTTCCTTTCTAACAAATTAATATGTTAAAATTGAATAAGTAGTATGGAATGAGCATCAAAAGGTTATATTGAACATCAACTAGGTATAGCGATCTATTTTGAAGAGACTACCCAGACTTTGAAAGTATCTGTTCTTAATTACCCCTTCTTTCCATGCAGGGTATACACATCTTTTGGCAAATACTAACCATTAGTGCCATTATTTTCAATAAAATTTTGAAAGAAATGTCTATAACTGGTTAGCAAGGCCTAGGTTTTCTCATCCAATCTTTTGAAAAATGTAAATAAATAGAGTCTCTGGAAATAACATCATGATAAGAATAACGAAGTCCAAGCCCCCAGTGAAGGTATAATCCATTATGTGGAGCTATTCAAAATATAAATAACGAGACGATAGAGATTATCAGCCTGATTATTGACCAAAAGTTGGCAGTTAATAGGAAACACACATGTTGTGCCTACTTCCTCTCTCATTGGGAAGAGGAGGGAAGGAAGAAGGCTAAGGAGAGACATACATTTTTTCAATTGTTTAGGCTGGCAACGTTTTTCTGAAAAATTCAATGTTAGTATAATTTGTGAAGGTAGTAAGAATTTCCCATTTTTCATTTATTTTTAAGCAGAGAGAAAAACCTGGAGGAAATAAAAATGAGAATTCAACCAACAAATATATTATATAACTTTCTGTTTCTCCAACTATGTGTTGTTCTTTATCATACGGGTTTAGACTCTAACGTTCGGGCTTTAAAGATTCTAAAACACCCCCTCTTGTTCTAAATGTAGGTATTTTATTTTAAATAAGGCAAGGCTTAGACACTTGGGGCTAAAATGGGGCAAGTTGCATAGAATCAATCCTCTGTCTCCTCATCTTCTTTTACCCAGAATGCAGCAGGTCACAAAAGAAAGACTACCAATACTATCTCATTTAATCCAAAGGGCTGAATTTTACCTCAAGGCCAAGTACTGAATATGTCCAATAAGGTTCCTTTACCCCTTGGAGAAAGGAGTTCTCTCCAGTTCTTTGTGAAGGTTCTGAGTGTTAGGCTGTAGTTTAAGGGGGAAGAAAATTCATACCAGTTTTCAATGAGACAAAAAGTCACAAGAAGAACTATAAAAATGGAAAGCTTATCGCCAGTATTCATAGCAGTTCTATTCTGCATGTTTCTCCCTCCTCTCTTTCCTTCACCACTTTAGGTTTCCTGGAATTTCTATGCCTCTTACACACATTTCCAAACCACCTATGTAGGAAGGATTTGAGATCTGTTGATCTTAATTTAGAGTAGAATCAAGGATTTTTTTGTCCCCTGAGGGTATTTACAATTTTAAGTTCCCTTTCAAATTATAAACTGAAAACTCCTGATAACTCTTTTGTCATAGTGCTCTTTTCAGAAGAAAAGGAAAAAAGAACATGTCAGATATAAAACGGTCTTAGGCAATTCTCCATTTTACAATGAGAAGCTCAATCAAAGTTTAGATGCCATTATTTTTAACCAAGCTAAATATTTACATACTAGTAATAAACCAAGTGGCTAAATGTATACCTATAATACATAACGTCTTCTTTTAATTATGTACCCATATTTAAATCACATATAGAACATAGAAAAAATTTATCTTGAATTCCTTGAAATAATTTTAACTACCCTTTTTACATATTCATCTAACACAGTGTCCTGGGACACATCATCTTCACTTTCTCTAAGTTGCTTCAGGTAAAGTATTTAAAATGCTAGTGATGTGCACTAGATATTTTATCTCAAGCTAAAATACTCATTCACATACATCAGGACATTTTATTTTCTTATTCCTCCCATGGGTAATATATTAACAATGCAAACAGAACACTTAAACTTATTTACTCTGTTATTTTTTTAAGTGTTCTTTACACATGTGTTCTGTTTATAATGTCATTCTACTCTGGCAATAGTAAGGTTGATCAAGAATAATTATTAAATTTGAAGTCAATTTCTTTGTCTCCATTTTCACCAATTTTGTAAAGTGAATTCTATAATGTCCAAAACTAGCTTTGATTGAGTTCATTTCAGGCTAATGTGCTTACCCAACATTTTTTTAATTTAAAAATAAAAGAGAAGTAAAAGAATATGTATAATTTGAGAAACTTTATAAAAGCTCCAAAGTAAAGCACTTAACTTTTTTTGAGAACAATTGTGTAACAGAGACAATTCCAGACCCCAAGAAAACCACTATTAATGTCTTTATGCATTTCCTCCTAACAATAAATTATTTTATATATTAATCCCGCATATAAGGAATTTTATATTCAGTCTTCTTTTTGCATACCTTATAATTTATCCACATCCTTAAATATTCATCTTAAATATCACTTTAATCGCTGCACGATATTCCATACTATAGATACGCCATAATTTATTCAACATTTCCCCCTGTTGCAGAAAAACAGCAAGGACCGAGAAACTCAAGCGGCGTGCAGAGATCAGGGAGAACACAGCTTTATTACGCTAGCGGGCTCAGTAGGATCCTTCCCAAAAGACTGAGCCCCTAGCAAGTTTTTGAGCAGGTTTCTATGGGTTGGGGACTTCCTTGAGTCAGGGAAGGGGTAGGTGTTATCTGGTGATTGGCTCAAGGTGTGGCTTGGAGGGGGTTATGCGGAAGTGGGCTTGGGCTTAGGCTGGGGACTTTTCTCTCTGCTGGGGCCACCATTTTAGCACAGTTCCACATGGCAGGGAACCATTTTAAGGTCAGTTTCCCCAACACCCCACTTGATGAATGCTTAAGTAATTTTCAATGGTTTATTATTATGAACAGTGTTTCAAAGGAAGTCACTGCACATAAATCTTTGTCTGCATTGCTGATTATTTCATTGTAGTAGATTTCTAGAAGAGGAATTACTAAGTAGAACAATATGCACAATTTTGAAGTTTTTGAAACACTTATACATTGCTCTCACTACTGTTATACTAACTTTCCACTCTTAGCAGTGGCAAGAGAGAGCCCAATTGCCATATCTTGAGCATTTTGCATCTTATTTTATTAATATATTTGAAAGTGTTATTATAGATTCATTTTCAAACTACAAATACAGCTAAATATTTATACACATTTAGTAGTCATTTTACTTTTCTCTTTTGTGATTGTTTTCCATGTTCTCTCCCATTTGTTTACTGAATGTCTACTGCTTTCCTTATTAATCTGTATTAGATCTATTATGTTCACTATATCAATATTTTGTTAATTACAGTTGTCAAAATCACGTCAATAGTTTTTACAATTCTTTTCATCATTTTTACAATCAGAAATTTTGAGGGTTTTTTTAATATAGTAAAATCTATTGTGATTTATTTTATTAACAATTTTTTTTTATTGCCTTATGTTTAAAGTATCATTTGCCATGGAGGGTCAGAAAAATATTCCCCTATATTTTGCCTGGTTTTTCTTAATGGCCTAATTACTAATGTATTTGTTTATTTATTTATTTCACTCATAATTCTTTAAATCATCCATGACTGATAAACTTTAAGGTGGCCCATGATCTTCTTCTTCAGATGAGAACCCAGCCATGGATGACAATTTGGTTGCAGCCTTGCCAGGGACCCAACTAAGCCATACTCAGAATTCTGACCTATGAGAGAGCAAATGTTTGTTGTTGTAAGCCCCTAAGTTTGTGATTATTTGCTACACAGATAAAAAACTACTACACATTTTGGTATCGGCACTGGTTTCTCATTTAAAAAATATATTAAAACATGGAGTTTCTTTAGACCCTAGCAAGGAAGCAAGAACCCCAGAGAGCAGAGTGGGTTATTCAACATAAATGCCAACAAAATAATTTATGTCATAACCCTATAATGGAATACCATAGAATATTATTGAAGACAGGAAGAAAAGTTATTGATATTTATTTCTATATCATTAAAGAAACATTTTTAAATAACATCATGCACACAAGTACACATACATGCACACACACGCACACACACACACACACAGAGAAAATACACAACAAAGTATTGATGAAAAACGTTGATGAAAGTTATCTCTGGGTGGTGAAATTTGGAGGTTTCTTTAGTTTATTTATAATTTCTTTGTAAGTCATATAAATTGGAAAAATATTGTAATAATTTTAATAGGATTATATAATGCTTAGTAAAATACTATGTAAATGGTAAAGTGCCATTCAGATGTGAGTTATTATTGACCACCATTCTAATTTTTTCTACCCAGCTGCTTCTGTGATTTCAACATAAATCATATCAGTGGGAGGCAGATTACACGGACTTTGGAATAAGACAGAACTGGGGGTCAAATCTTAGCTTCTCTTCGTGGAAGCTGGATGACCTTGGGCAAACTAACCTTGGTATGTTTTATATATTTTAAAGGTAAAATGGATATGATGACACCTACATCAAAGGATGGGTGTGACCATTAAATAAATTGATGAAAATAAGGAGCTTACCCAAGATGAAAATAATAATTCAATACAGTTTAGCCACACTTATTTTCACTGCTCTATACATTCAACAAACATTTGCTGAGTTCCTACTCAGTGTCAGGGAAGAATTCTTGCCTCAAGGAGTTCACAAATCTGGGGATAAAATTGATGAGGCAAATCTATAGTATCCCTATGTGTTGTACTGTAAATATATGACAATAACTATTGAATGGAAATCTTTGATTAGTGTAATGCTAAAGTACATGTGTGATCCTATGAGAATAGGAAAGAGACATGCATCTATGACTAGGAGAGTGTCGTAAGTCTTTACAATGGAGAAGACACCTGAGCTCACTTTGAAACAATGAGTGGTTGCTTAACAGGCAAAGGAGGCCCAGAGCATTACACAGAGAGGAAAGAGCAGACCGCAAATCAGAGGCATAAGGAAGTCTGGTGTTTAAGGAACTGGAAGTGATTTCAAAGGGATAGAGAACACAAAAGAATACATTATTATACAAATTCCCCTTGCTTTACATGAAACACATGGTGAAATTCTGAAATATAACTGGAAGGTTCGAATGGGACCAAATTGAGTTAATGCACAGTGAAAGATAAGGAAGTACCACTTCACAATTAAATCCATAAATTAAGGGGCAAGATCTTAGGAAGGATCAGAGGCTTTAAAATACACTACACATATAAAATTAAGGAAAATAATTTGATCTTGGGAGCAGACCAAATGTTATTTTCTCTTGCTTTCACTATCACTCTGCAGTATTTTTATAATTACACTGTCAAACAATATTAATATTGATGATCTATGAAATGACTCATGCCCACCCTTTTGGCCCCTGGAAGAATACACAAAGTCAACATGAAAATGTTTAGAGTTAATATATACTTTGCCTTTAAGAAGAAACGAAATCCAACATAAGGTTTGACTGTCTTTGGTGGGCACTGGAGTGTTTCTATTAGCTCTTTGTTTTTATAACAAGGGGGAAATTTTGGTCACAAAGAATACATGAAGTGAAAGAATTTTTGTAAGTGAAGCATAACTACTCTACCAGAGAAATGAAACCAATAAACTGAAGGTAGACCACCATCTCAGCTGCCATCACTTAATCTAGTGTGATATACAAGCTACGCACAAGGGGAATAAAGGGAAAATTGACTTCATTTGCTTCAGGTAACAAGTGTCCTGCATTAGAAGTAACCCAACCAATCAAAATTCAGCAGTACTTAGCAGACAGTAGAAATAATCTAATTTGGACTCAGGAAACTGTATTAAATATCTTCTTATACTTGATGCTAAGCAAGGTGAAGCCACAGAGAAAAGCCTTAATAACAACAATAAAAATAGCTCATTTCTCTTTTAACTCACCAGAGATTTCATTTTCTTTGACAAACCATGAAAATCTCACAGAACATAAGGTACCATACAATCAAGGTACCTTCATTGTCTCCCTAAAAGCTTGAAATAAATATAATTGCAGAATGAAGGAAAGCAACAAGGAATATGCTGATTTAATTGACATAGATGACATTGAGAAAATAACATGAAGGTTACATATGGAGAAAGGGCTTAGAAATCATCTAGCCCAATTCTTGAAATCGTTCAATATGACATCAGAACCTCATTTGTACTTGTCTAACTCTCCAGTCTTAGCATTCTTTCTTGTCCTGATGGCTCCTGCCACAGTGGCCTTTGCACATGTATTTCTTCTTTCTGGTATGCTCCTTCTTCCAATATTCACCTCCACCTTTTCAATTTTTTGCCAAAGCCTTTCTCTGAACCCTACCGCCAAATCCATGTCACATTGCCTGCGGTATTTATAGGGGGTCATGCACACCTTCCATTTCTCTTTTCTAGCACATGCCATAGTGTTATGTTTATCTGTGTATTTGAAAAGTGTCTGTCCCCCCATCTAGATAGTAAGCTTCGTGTGAGTAGCAGCCATGTCTATTTGTTTAGCTTGTATCTCCCAGTGCCTTATTCACAGTAAGCCTTTTTTAAGTCAAGGGGCGCAACTTTTACTCACATCATGACAACATATTGAAATGCCCCAGATAGTTTTGTTGACTTATACCACTGTACATGTTATTCCTTCTACTTAAAATATCTTCCCTAGTTTTCTCTAGCTAATTTCTCCCCATGCCTCAAGATGAATTTTAATACCTTCTTTGGAATTACGTCCTCATCCCTAGACTGATAGGCATTAGTAACTAGAAGTCCTATGTTCCCAAATACTTCTGTGTATAACTGTCTAATAGCACTGTTACTTTATTTCTTAATGTTAGAAGTTCTTTAAAACAGCAGCCACTGAAGTGGTCGGATTAATTAACCCTTTCAATTCTCCTGAAAACACACGCTTGACTAGTTGGCTTCTTTCCAACAGTCCTGCAGCTTTCTAGCTCTGATCATCTGAGCTCTATGTTCACCAAGATCCAGTTGTGTTTGTTCACATACCTCTTTTATGTCAGGTGCACTTGTTATTCTAATTGTATAATGTAGTTAAGGTGTATGTAACTGATGAAACATGAATACACAAGAGAATTATTTCTATAAGTCATATATATATATATATATATATATATATATATATATATATATTAGATTTTATTGGGGAAGGGGAACAGGACTTTATTGGGGAACAGTGTGTACTTCCAGGACTTTTTTCCAAGTCAAGTTGTTGTCCTTTCAATCTTAGTTGTGGAGGGTGCCATTCAGCTTCAAGTTGTTGTCCTTTCAACTTAAGGTCTTAGTTGTGGAGGTCGCAGCTCAGCTCCAGGTCCAGTTGCCGTTGCTAGTTGCAGGGGGCGCAGCCCACCATCCCTTGCGGGAGTCGAACCGGCAACCTTGTGGTTGAGAGGATGCGCTCCAACCAACTGAGCCATCCGGGAGCTCAGTGGCAGTTCAGCTCAAGGTGCCGTGTTCAATCTTAGTTGCAGGGAGCGGAGCCCACCATCCCTTGCGGGACTCAAGGAGTTAAACCAGTAACCCTGTGGTTGAGAGCCCACTGGCCCATGTGGGAATCAAACCGGCAGCCTTCGGAGTTAGGAGCATGGAGCTCCAACCTCCTGAACCACTGGGCCAGCCCCTCAATATTTTTTTTTAAAAAATAGATAAAACAAGTGGCTAAAAAGGAGTCAATCAAATTCAGTATGGCCAACACTAATTTAAAATAGTGGGGAAAAAATCATAAAACTCTAGAATTCTGTAGTTACATTACTTCACAAATGTCTAGGTTATCTCTCCACATTAAAGAAAACAAAAGTGGAAATGTTAGGTGACATATTATGGGTGTGGTTTATGAAAGTACAGTAATAGAAAACTCTAATAGCAGCTCTTATAAGAATGTCTAACTTAAAATAATATTTTGGGAGCAATCCAAGCGTCCATCAATGGATGGATATAGAAACAAATTGTAGTATGTACATACAATGGACTATTTATTCAACCTTAGAAGAGAGGGAAATTCTGGCACAGGCTACAACATAGATGGACCTTGAAGACAACAGCTAAGTGAAATAAACTAGTCACAATAGAACAAATACTATATGATTCCACTTGCATGAGGTACTTAGAGTAGTCTAACACATAGAGATAGAAAATAGAATTGGGATTGCAAGGGCTCAGGGGAGAGGGGAATAGAGAGTTATTGTTCAGCAGGTATACAGTTTCAGTCTGAGAAGGTGAAAAAATTTTGGAGATGGATGATGGTGACATACAACAATGTGAATATACTTAATGCCACTGAACCGTATAGTTTAATATGGTTTAAAGAATCAATTTCATGTGATATATATATTTTACAATGATTTTCAAAATAATAATGTTTAAGACATGCAGGTACTTTTTATAACTCCTCACTTTAACTGACTCTTAAAAAATTAATCAAGTAACTATTGGTCCCCATCACAATAGATGAATAGGTTTCCATTACATAAGCTTTTTAACTGTCTTTTATCTCCAGTAGACAGGCAACCACAATGGGTAGGGTCTATGTATTCCATCACCTTCCACAGACTCTCCAGAACATATTACATTTCCTAGAATACAGTAAATGATCAATAAACATTTGTTGAATAAGTAAATAAATAGATGGATGCTGTCATTTTACTGCTAACAAGGCAAGTTTAGAAAAGCTAATATCACATAGCTAGGTAGTGGCATTGATGGGACGAGATTTCAAACTCTATTGATCAAAATTATATCAGGTTTTTTCAATTCAAAAAATATATATTAAAACCCATATATTACATGCCAAGACTGTTGGGAGTTGAAGACACAAAGATGAAAAATACCTACTTCCTACCACTCATGTGGTTTGGTGCTTTTAGACAATGGCATTAAAAACCCATACCCAGAATGCATTTCATTTAAACCTCCAGAAACAAGGCTGGCAGATGGGTTGCTTTGGAAATAACTGTGAATTTGAATACAATTTCTGCAAAGCAAACAGTCTAGAAACAGGAGTCATGGGTCCAGGCAGCTTCATCACTATCTCATCATCTCGCCTTGCATAGCTTCTCCTCACCTCTCTGCACTCAGTTCCCTAATCTACAAACGATCCTCCGAGTTAAATTTCTCTATTTAGCATAAACAGACTCTCCAAAAAGCTCAACAGTCCTTGAGAGCCTGATTCAGATTCTCAAAGCCTCAAATAGGAGCATTTGGGGAAAGTGAACAAAAACAAACCATCTGAGGTCTCCATTATCCCAATGGAAAGAGTCCCAAATAATAAGCCCCATAGTCCAGTTACATCCAGCAGGATGTTTCCTGCTTAAGTTAGTGCCTGCTAATCATATGTCTAAGCTGTCACACAAACTGATACATGCGGAAAACAGCCTTCTGGGGAAAGAGCCAAAAATCCACTTTTCCTAGCCAAAGAAATCAAAAGAAGTGATTGCCTCATTCAACTCCCAGGGCCCTCATGGGAAGGAATTGTTTCCAGCTAGGGAAATAAGTCTATCTTCATCTACCCGTGTTCTCCTGGACATTCCATGGCTTATGAAAAAGGTGCAGAAAACTCTAGGAACGCCATTCACCCTGAGAGGTATCTCTTGCCTAATTCATCACTGCTCTCCATGACTGAACTTAAGTAAAACATTCCCTTGACTCGCATCCTCGTTTGTACCACATGCCCTTACCCTGCTTCCAGAATCCAGATGTAATCCTTCATCATTAAATACATAAATTGCATATTTACCTATCCATCTACTCGTCTACTCCACTGGATTATAGGCTTTCAGAAGACAAAGCATGTGTCTTGTTCATTTTTATATTACTGCTTCTTAACTTGGAGGCTGGGTCAAGTCAAGAGAGGCTTGTTGAACAAATAAATGCACACTAAAGGGATGGAAGCACCCTGTCCAAACTATATCTCCCATTTTTCTGGTTAAGCAGATTTCCCTAATGACAGTTCGTTATGAAGATTTCCATTGGTGTTGCTCTATATAGTATCATTTTACATACACATGCACTAGGCTGGAAAGGCTCAGAAACTGCATGTTATGGCATTGATTGCTAGGTAAACGGGCATTTGAAGTCTGAGATAATTGGAGCCAAGTTCTAGTAGTTTGGGGTGTGCTTTAAACTTGTATGAGTTAACTTTCTCCTACCTTCTATGTCCTCCTATAACATTCTCTATATCTTCACATGTAGCAGAAAGTTCAATGCCCTATAATTCAAGAATCCTGAGCTCTAATTCCAATTCTGCTACCAAACTCTGTGAACTTGGCATGTCACTCAGTCTCATTGGAACCTAGTTCACCAATCTATAAAATAAAGAGATTAACTAGCATCTCTCTAAGGCTTCTTCCAGGAAACCTAACGTGTTATGAAGCTCTAGTCTCGGTCAAGCCCATGACCATATGAATGTAATGAAATACTGTTTGGGTCACTCATCTCTTCTTCTTTTCCACAGAGTCAAGTATTCAGAGGCAAAGAACTGTATTTTGAGAGTTACTATTGGAGACTTGAATTCAAAATACATGTATTCATCAATGTGCTTTCTTAAAACTGAAACCTGAGGTCTACTGACTTCTTCTGCTGTGGTCTAATTAAAATATTGCCCTGGCGACTTCAGAAAACGTCCCACCTCTTCCAACTATGATTCTTTTCTGCACTGTGTGGTCTCTGGTCTGCGCCTATTTAAGTCAAGGGTGCAGCTTGTGAGTCTTCTTTTGAGACTCCTTAGTCATTTTTCTCTAAGAAAAGCATCCAACTGATACATTGAAAATACAACTAATATCCCAGAGCACATAGCAGACCTCAGCTGAAATGAGCAACAGAACAGTACTCCAAGTGGCTCCTGTTTACTTTCTATGGTGAAGTCACCACCTCTGTGGCACAAAAATCACCTATTTGATTTTAGGCTCTAATAATTGGAAACAAAACATCTATCCAAGACAATCACTTTTGAGCCTACTGCACCATGACCCTAAGTATAGACCAAAATAAGGATATTTTCAGTTAATAGAGGCCCATATCTACCTGCCTCCTTCCTTGCGTACACACACATGAACATGAAAACACACACACACACACACACACACACAAACACACTTCTGTATTCAATGTACAAGTATGTACAAGAGAAAGAAAATAATTTTGAATATTACTTTAAACGTGAGTGGGTAGATAGGTTACTTATCAATTCACTTATCAATTTAGATGAGGACATATGGTGGATGTTATTTTTCCAGCATGGACATTTCTTCAAAATATGCTCATCTCAGCAGGCAGAAATGTGCGCTGCACTTTGAAAGATTGAAGGGTAACAACTAACAGCAAAACGGGTCACTGGTTCAGCTCTGAAGTTGAAGGAAGGTGACCACTTCTTAGATAGTACAATAATTTCTAAGTGATTCAAAAGACAAACTTCAAGGTGTAAGCCAAGAACAACCAGTGTGTTGCAGTTGGGTCTCCTGCAGGAACAGCACGTCTGTTCGGGTTGAGGTTAGAATGAATAATTTGCTGAATATTCCCCCTTATTGGCCACTCATCTAAAATAGAGCGTCTTACATTTTAATCTGCAAATGATTCATCTAGAACTCTGGTTACAATGAAGACTCTGGGTCTGTACGTCTGGGACAAGGCCTGAGATTCCGTAATTGTAACAAGATCCCGAGTGATGTTGCTGCTGTTCCTGGAACCATTTGAGGAATAATGATCTCAAACAGACCAACCGTCCCTCTAATTCCAATGATGATTTTGTTTCCTTTGGATAGTGACAAGAAGTAGGAAGGACTGGGTAGATACAAAGGCTTCTTGTTCTCTGGAAATAGACTCCAAATAAATTTTCTCTTCTATACTCATTACAATGATCAGAACATTATTGGGAGATACATCACGGGCCCCTGTGGTTATACAAAGTACCTGGAGAAATATTAAGGGTGGTACGTACTTAGAATCATAGATCTCAGAGCAGGGAAGGCCTTCACTGTTGATTTGATCAAATCCCAAGTATCCCAGGTGGGTTCCCAGAGTAGAGGCAAGTCGAGCAAGGCCTCACCTGTGTTGGAGGCAGAGCTAAAAGTGAAGCCCAATTCTCCTCACACCAACAAAGAAGTGCTTGGTTTGCTATGTAGACAGGGCGCAATGACAATTCAGTCATTTCAGTTATTCCACATCGTTTCACTACAACTCCATTTTGTCAGCATTCCTGATATGGTTGCAATAAATATACCTATTCCCATTTTAAAAACTGAAGAATTCAAGACAGTAACAAAATAAGCAAAAAATTATGCTTGAGAAGACGTATACATGCGTGTGTGTGGACACACACACACACACACACACACACATAGAGAAATGCATGGGCAAAGCTACAATGAGATTTTTCTCAAAGGCACTCTGATCTGTCATTAAGCCAAGCTTTCTGCTAGTTTCATGTTTTATATAAACAAAATGTGACAGATAAAACAATGTATTGTGTTTTTGTTATTATTCTCTGTTCTCTTTCTATTTGAGTTTGCCCAGTGTGCAAGCATTGATCTTCTTCTCATATAGTGTTATATTGTGTTTTTGTTTTCATCAAAACAATTAGTTGCAGCTCAGAAGATATAATTCTACCAGCACATCACAGAAAATCCTGTTTCCTGCCTGCTTTAATGAAGCCAGGCATCATGGGAAATTGAAACACCAGGGAAAAGAACACGTTGTAAAGTATAATTGCTTTCAAGAAGAAAGACCTTCCCCTGTGAATCCATTTTGAATTAAATGTTGTAGAATCCTTTTTATTTATTTTTTTACTTTTTGGCTCCTTTTTAAGGATATTTTGTGCAATGCCCTAGACTTAGACACAAGGTGTGTCCAGCTTTCAGGGGTGTTAATGCAAAAGATGAACTAAGATCCAAGGCTCATTTCAGGCTTTTGTCCTTTGTCCCAAGAATGCTTGTCCACTACCATTCTTGGTAAAGTTTTGATGTTGACTCATTAATATTACCATTAGACTATCTCCATCCCATTTTGGCACCTACCCACCCACCTCTAAAACCTGCTCAAAACTTCAACTTTTGCTTTGTTCCACATGCTCCAGTCCCTTTGGCCTTTTTTGTATGTGTCAGTCTTGTTCTTGCCAGGAGGCATGCACCTTCACTCATCCTTCTGCATAGGATGCTCTCCCACTTCATCCCTGCATAACCAGCCTGTCCTACTTCTGTAGAGAGGCCTTCCCAAAGGGCTCCTCAATCTAAGGTCACCGCAGCAGCAGTCATTCACCATGCTCTGCTTTCATGCTTTTCACAGCATTCATCACTACCTATTCCTTAGGTGATGTGTTTAGTTTTCTGTCTGTCACAGTAAAAATATAAGCTCCATGAGATCAGGGATGCTTTCCACTGTGATCATCACCACACTTTGAACATTACCTGGCACACAGTGGGTGCAGAATCAATATTTGCCGAATGATTAAATGAATGAGTGAAATGGATCCATCGTAAGGTACGTGTTTAAAGTCAGACTCTTAAAACAGCAAAAGAACTGAAAGTTGATCTCATCTACTACTTAATTTCCAGAAATATAAAATGAACTCCCTGTGGTTCATATAAACCTACAGTACCACTTTTGACAAGACTCTCAGAAGCCACCACAGGGACAAAATGTCGTTTATTCATTCTTTCAGCAAACAGGCATTAGGTGCCAGGCAGGGTACTAGAGTCTGAGGAATCAAATGATGGGAAAGACAGACATGGCCTTTACCATAGTGTCACTCAGACTGAAACGTGGGGAAAAGAGAGAGGGAGGATCCTATATTGGGATGGCTTGGAGGCAACATTACTCCCCCTACCCAGGGAACTAATATAAATCTCCAGAGTCTCAGAAGCAAAGGAAATTATATAGCTATCTGCACCACAGAAGAACATTAAATGCAAATAGGAAGGAAATAGGTAGTGTCATTTATGAAACAACTATCAAAGTTCCTTAGAAAAACTCAAAGCTATCAAAATGGAAACTAAAACAAAAATGAGCTCTCAGTGCCATCTCTTGGAGAAGCTTGCACTGCCATGGTTGAGTAGGTCCATTCCCACCAGGGAACCCCCTCCAATCATGATGGCCCCAGAATTCACAAGGGCTAGACGAAAAGAACCTATCTGCAAGATAAACAACCTAGACTATGATTTTATTCGTCTGAAAATGATTATTAAGGAGTGCCTAGGGAAATGAAGATAAGGGGAACTGCATGAAGGAAATTTTAGCATTAAGAAGGTGTAGCAAACCTTCAATCAGCGCTATTGAAGTGGCAAATTTCTAGGGACCCACAAATAAAAAGTTTTCTGCAATAGATAATTACACTCCAGTGCGTGTAACTTAATCATAACATGATTAGTGGCAGGAAAATAAAAAAATCTTTCACACAAGCATTAAAATTTGCCAACTTAAACAAATCTTGCTCATTGCCACATATCATAAGCAGAGGCTTAATCATAATACAGTCTTGATGTTGGTCTCTCTTGGAAACCACAAGCATAGACTTTTAATTATTATCAATGACCCAGGGGATAAATGGGTAGGTTTGGCTGTAAACCTACTGAAAATTGTATATTTATAATAAATTTAGAGCCTGATGGTTAATCTAGATTATTCTGTACAAATGTGCTTGACTTTTCTGAGGCTGTAAATGGAGAAAGAAAAGAACATATTATGCTTCTTTTGAGACTCAAGTCTCAAGAGAATTTCTTTTCCTTATTGAAGTGTTGAAAATGTTTCATTCACCCTATAAATCTAAGAGTCATCGGTCTTGATTTGGGGAGCCACCAATCCAAAATAAACAAAAAAGAACAGTTTCTCCTTTCTGGTTGTGTCTGTATAATACCAAATTGACTATCAGCTTCAAAAATAATCTGTCAATTATATGAACAAGTCAAGCTGCTTTTAGTCCGTTAGACATAGGAAATGAGGATTGAGCAAATTTTCCCATTTTTCACTAGTGTTAAGTCAAGTATACACTTTCCATAGAGCGCCTATCAATTGCAAAAGCCTAAATCATAACAGCACAGATCAACCCAGGAATATTCAATTCTTTATGCTCAGAGCAATCTCCTCTATAAAACGTCGTTTAAGCTCATTGGTCTCCCACCATGTATTCCAGGGGATGGCAAATTTTCTGTAAAGGACTAGATAGTAAATTATTCTAGGCTTTGAGGGTCATGTATGATGTCTGTCACATATTCTTCTTTATGTTTTGTTTATTTTTTTGTTTTTACAACTATTTAAAAACTATGCTTAGCCCAGGCGCCATACAAAAACAGGCCACTGTCCAGAGTTTGCCAATCCCTGATTTACACCCAACATCAAAATATATTAGATATGTATAGTCCAAAGTAGAAGTGAAAAAGTGACTTTTTTTTTCCATTTTGAAGACTCCTTGATCCCTTTAAGATCCTTTG
Organism: Rhinolophus sinicus; assembly: GCF_036562045.2. Classification (NCBI taxonomy): domain Eukaryota; kingdom Metazoa; phylum Chordata; class Mammalia; order Chiroptera; family Rhinolophidae; genus Rhinolophus; species Rhinolophus sinicus. The sequence goes on from NC_133753.1 coordinate 18,192,089, forward strand.
AAGATCTCTTGATCCCTAAATTTTAGTTGACTATTATAGCTGGGATAATTTTTAAAACTAGATTACACCGTTGTCTTTCACTCCTGCTTTATTAATTGAAGTAGCACTCACTGGTATAAGAAATAAACTCAAAAATCTCAAACAAATTTGTTTTTCACACAAGATGGGGATGGGCATGAATTATCTGCTCCATACAATCATGTAGGAACTCAAGCTGGCAGAAGTTCAACCAGTATTAACACAGGGTCTCAAGGTCACCATTGATGTTGACATCCAGCTAGCAGGTGTCAAGAGAGAACACAAACTACATCTGTGTATGAAACCATATCAATCTAGAATTAGCATACAAAATGCCTTTCACATATAATTGGTCAAAACCAGTCACCTAACCACATTTAGATGCAAGCATAAGTGAGAAATATGGAGGTAGGTCAAGCATCCTTTCCCCGTGAAAACTGCACAATAGAAAATGAGCACAAATCTCAGTGGAGCCAGAGTTCTCTGACCCATCATGGACTCCTAATTGTCTCCAATTGCCACAAGGATCTCTGCCCTTCAACAAATTATAGCCAAAGTATTTGTATTGCTTCTAAGGATAAGCGGACAGGCCAAGAATAAGAAAGTCATGGCTTAATTTTTGTTTGATCAAAGTCAACATCCATAAATTTGTAATTAAGCAGTATTTTTGAAAGCAAGGCTTCAAATAAAAGGGTTTCTAGAAAACTCACAAAGCTGGATTTTTACCTAATGAAAAGAAAAGCATCAAAATGTAACTGTAAAATAAATATAGAGAAGGAAGAAGACAGACTGTGACACGAAGAAAGTTTCTATCTATAAGTAAAGCAAAAGCTTTTCCCAGCCTGAGAGATGGGGAAGGATGTAGAGGTTGAGAAGGAACAAGACAGATGTTAAATGCTGCTTCTGTAGTCAACTGGGCTCTGTACCCCTGGTTTTTGGCCTAGAGCAGGGAGGCATGCCAACCCAAGGCAGCCGTAACAGAGCTGAAAGAAAGGAGTGGAAAGACAAGACAGAGAGAGGGATTAAGGAGGTTCTCCTATTTCTCCATTACTGAACTGTTTGTGGCTTGAGGCAGATTCAGTAGTTTCCACACACCCCAGTGAGGGAGAAATAAGGACTAAAAACTACTGGATGTCAGAACAAGGAAGATGTGGAGTTCATGAACCTTGGTTACCTGTATAGCTACCAGAACATGTCTTAGACCTGTAGGAGCAGTTTCATGTCCAACAGTGACCCTCAAGGATTCAGAAGCTACTGCACTAACCAGAGATGCGTCTTTCCTCTGGGTTGATGGGCCATTGCTTTTCTCAGCACCCAATGGCACACAGAGAAAGAAAAAAGAAGGATAAATGTCAGGTAGCAGAAGCCTGCAATATTGAGTTTCCCCTTCAGGTGAGGAAGCTTCATACTGGGCAGTGGCTGAAATAATAATGTTTAAATTTGACTGCAAATTCAGCTAGACTGGACTGAATATACAAGAATGCTATAAAATAAGCTGTCTGCACCAGGTAGGAAGCTTGAGGGAACCTGAGAATGAAATGGAATTGAGTTATAGAAAACTAAAAAAGTTATAGTTCTGTGCCCCCGAGTGGTAATGTGTAAATTTATACCTGATCCACTATGTTTATTTTCGTTAAATTGTCTTGTTCCTGCTCAAGCTGAAGGCAATATGCCAAAACACTTTTACCTACTACAGGAAAGAGTACTTTAAGTGCAATCTCAGGATGTTAGATATGGACGAGATCTCTTAGCAACGTTAGGTTTGTGCGATTGTTATCAACACAAGCTTCGATGTTGGACAGATCTGGGTGCAAATCATGACTGTGCTGTGTGCTGGCCACAGGCCCTTGAATTCTTACTTAGATGCTGAGTCTCAGTTTTCTCCTGTATGGAACAGGAATAACATGTACTTCACAAGGTTGCTGGCAGGTTAATGGAGATGGGTACGTAATACACTTACCACAGGACCTGGCATGTGATACATGCTCAAAATAGGGTAGCTGGAGCCAGTCCGACCCGCACAGTTTTCAGATAAGAAAATACTGAGTCAAAAGTTTCAGTGGTTCATCAAAAAGATCACATCCAACATTAAAAGCATTAATTATATTATTCAGGTTTAAACACAGTATTCATTTTCCAAAAAAAAAGGTCAGAGTCCTGTACTGTAATTGTTTTATTTTCACCATCAGGACCATCTCTAGGGGCAGGAAATCCAATTCATAACCAATAACTGGCAAAGAGAGGTAATTATGGTATACATATCCCGTGAGTGTGTTTCTAGTTTAAGGCCAAGATAAAGCTATAACGCTGGGCTTGCTATAGAAGGACTTTTTTTTTTTAAGCACTCTGTCGAAATTTTGGAAGTTTTACTACTGATTACACTAAGTATGAACAAGCTGAACATTCAAGGCGAAACTAGTCTTCAGCCCTTGGCAAGAACTGCACGTTCTCACAGATACAGTTACAACAGCGGTAATGGTATATGGGAGAATGTCAGACCGATAGTAATAGCTAACATGTATTATCAAGCGCCTTCTGCGTGACAGCACTATGGTGAGTATTTCACCGTGCATAAGTTTATTTTATACTTAAAGTAACTCTAGGAGAGATGTTCTGTTACCATTTCCATTGTAAGCTGAGGAAGCTCAAGAGGTTGATAACTTACACAGCTGATTAGAAGCCAAGATTTCAACCAGGAATTGACTCAGAGGTGGTCTTAATTTCCTTTTGTTCAGATCCTGGGCAATTATTTTTGTACTTTCCAAGTACAGAAAATGATGATGGTGGCCTTCCTGTTTCCTTCCATTTTTTTTTTTTTTTAATCTAAAGCATTCAGTTTCTTTCTTCTTCAAAGTATCATTCATTCTATGTTTTATTAATACCGATTGTTGGATGAACAAGGATGAATAAATACCACCTCTAAGCAGTAGACACATGACTGCCCTTGTCCATGGTGACGATGAAGTCCATCCTTCCGGACAAGTAGCGTGACTACAAGCACACGGCCTGAAAACAGCAATGGAGATTGGAGCCCAAGAAGTCACTCCGCTTTCAAAGACCACGTGCTTAGAAAATACAGCCAATAATATTGTAATAACTATGGATGGTGCCAGCTGGGTATTAGACTTATCAGGGAGCTCCCTCTATAAGGTGTATAAATGTGTAATCACTATGTTGGACACCTGAAACTAATGTAACGTTCTATGTCAATTATAATTGAAAAATAAACTTTAAAAAAAGAGACCTCAGGCTTGACTACTATTTCTTAGTTGGATTAGTAGCCATGTCAGCAGTGGTAATAAGACAAACTCACAGATCTCTGATATCCAATCATAACTCTGGAGTCAGGCAGTCTTTGGTAAACCAATTTCACTGAATCTCTCTTTGCTCATCAGCAAAATGGGACTTAAACACCTGCTCACTTGAGTGTTGCAAAGATGTAGTGTGATAATATTTGTGACATGCTGTGACTTAGAAAGGACAGATTGTCCCAAAATGCCAGGGAAATTACCAAACCTGTTAAGATGGGGTGGCAAATGGACACTATGTTTTACCCACCCCACCCCCCATGCAGGATTTAATTCCAAAATAAATGGCAAAATTAAAATAATAGACTCTTGGATGAGAGTCTCTATGTTATGCTTGTAATCGACCTGGTCTGAAAGTGCTCTGAAAACATCATTTCCTTTGTTTCTAGATACTGGAACATATTCTCCATGGTGACCAACGGTAATGATGACAATACCTGTTCTAGTCCTCAAAGACTTTGTTTTCTTTCTTCCCCTCTTCCTCATGGAATCATTTTCCTTCTTTTTTCCATTCATTCTCATTGTTGGATGGAGAAGTTTTGTCAGTGATGAACTATAGCCACCTCTTACTAGTAAAAATAAGACGACTCTTCGCCACGGTAAATCAACCTCTCATCCTCTAGAACATTTTCACCTCAGAGTCTTTCAAGTGGCTCTTCCCTTTTTAGGATGGACACCTGTACCTGAGGCTGAGGCTGAATGGAAGGAAACTAATCAGAGTCGCAGACACTTAAAACTGGAAGAAATCTTAGGACCCCCCAGCCTCACCCTCTCAATTCACACTCAGCTAACAGTGAATTTTTAATGTGTAGTAAGCTAGGAGTTTCATTACACTGACTTATTTAATTTCCTATAATCCTTACAACAATCCTGTAAGATCTCCACTTTAGAGAACGTGAAACAAAACTTGGAGATGCTATTTGCTTGTCAAAATAGCGAAGTAGTAGCAACATTATACCAATACTGAAGGCCCTGCTCTCTCAGCTCAGGAAACCAATTTGTTTCAAATCCAGACCAATCACAGTCCACTGTCCATAAAATCCATAGCAGGAGGATGAAGGAAACTACAACAGGCTGAAAATTAAATTAAGACTAAGACAAACTGCTAAATGTCAAGAATAATATCCTTTGGGGGAAAACAATTCTAATTTTTAAAAAAGATCCTTATTGTATATTGTTTACCTAATGGTTGTGCTTTGTTTCCAACAGTGTAGAGTGGTAAGGAATGTTTCTAGATTTTCTTAAAAGAGAATTCACCAACAACTGTATTTTCTTATTTCGATGTTGTAAAAGATGAGATAGAGAAAAGAGACTGATAAATAATGTATGAACAAGACTGCTTCACTGATCATATTGGGTGATGAAACCTTCTTTGAAAACCCATGAGAAACATTCTTAACAGAAATTATTTGCTCTTCTCTTGGGTTGTCCTCGTCTTTTCTTCCCCCTGCTTTTAGTTCGATTTTGGCTTGACAGTCACCACTGTGCAGAAATGTAGCAGCAAACACAATGAAAAGCCTGTCCACATGATTATTTTCGAAAGTAATAAGACATGTGTGACCTGGAAAATCAGCCCCTCCAACGTGTCAGGTAAAGAGCGTGGATTATTATATTTTTAAATGCTGCCTCCAGCTTCACACCACACAGAGGCTCAGAGGCAAAATTCCAGAGGTCTAGGGTGGACGTTTGCTGCCATCTACTGGTTTGGGATGGAAGAGCAATATATGCTCCTGGATTCTCTGAAATGATGGGCTAATTCAACGTGGGGGTTGGAAAAAAATTATTTTTATTAGGTAAGAAAATCCCTGTGGAGAGGAATTTCTACGGACAGTCACAGAACCACATGTAACTTGTGCTGAAGAATGGTTAATAGCAACCCTCTCCTATAATCTAGGGATTCTACCCAGAAGAAGAGATGCCACTCTTCTCAGCCGCAGTATGTCTGAATACATCTGAGTTCATATTCATTCTTTTGAAACTCAAAACTGAGGAATAACATAATAGTTTGGTTTTTCATATGGGATTCTGTTGTCAATAATTACTAGCTGCCTGGAACTTCAGGCAGTTACTTAACTTCTTTACACATCATTTTCCTTATGCATAGGATGGAGTCGTGTCATTGTTCATCTTTTATTCAAAGTACATTTAATTGAGATGCTGGCAAGAGAGTCTAATGTGGTCATATACATAAACCTTCTTGCAAAAGAGCTGACACATGTAAGCTCTCAATAAATGCCAGCTGTCACCTCTTAACATTATCATTGCTTACTTCCCTTCACCTTACCGTGATTTACAACTCTGAATTTGTGGTACTGAATGGACGGGGAAACTAACCAGAAGGTAGATTGAGAACTGAAAAATTATGAATCCATTTTGGGGACTTCACGGAATATCATGTCCAGAAGGAAAGATGGCGATGCCGAAAGAGAAAGGCTGCTACACAGATCAGAGAATTTCTGCATTGATTTAGCCCAGATGAATCGTAGAATATATCACAATTCCAGTCCAGTTATCACAGCAACTTGCAAGATGGTGAAATGATTCTCTAAGACTGAGAAGTTTCAAAGAATGAATGGATGTGGAGATTTTAAATGATTCTTCTCTGATCATTTAATTGGGTCACACGTGTTTGTTTCATGAGCAATGCATGTGATTTGGGCAGACAGGCAGACCCAGGGAAAACTGAAAGTTATGTTCTTGGGAAGGAGAAGATAAATAGGAATTAAAAAGGACCCCTTCCTACTGAATGTCAGCAGATGATATATGTATGTGATTTTTTTAAGCATTTACTTTCTTAGCCTTATAATCCTCACTATTATTAAAAGGATGTGGGGAAATCATGATGCCATTACTCCTAAGTCTTCTTCCAACATGTTCACTATTAACGTCTTTTAATAAGCTTGAGGAATCTGTTGGAAAAGGTAACAGTTGTGCCGGATTCTATGTTGAATGGTCACAAAATTCATAGCAAGTCTCTACCTCCTAAGTGCTTCATTTAAATCAGAGACCACATCACTGCTCAAAAAATACACATTAAGGGGTGTAAAAGAGAAATAGTGTAACAGCAGAGAAGCATATACTAGAGTAGGTTACAGAACGGATTCTGAACCGATGCTGCTGGAGTTCAAATCTAAGCTCTGGATGTGCGACTTTGGAGAGGCTATAAAATGTCTCTGTTTCCTTATTTCTCCCCTATAAAGTGGGGGCGAAACAGTGCCTAGCTTATGGAGTTGTTCTGAGGATTAAATAAATGTAATATATGCAAATCACTTAGAATGGTGCCTGATATGTAATAAGCACCATGTGTTAGCTATTATTATAGAAGCAAAGAACATTTAGAATGAACAGTTTGTCTAAAAAAAAAAACGAAAAAGCTGCATTATTCTGTATGCTGATGATTTCAAAGGCTTTTTCTTTTTGTTTTTCATTTTTTTTAACAGGATTCTTTCTTAAAAATAAAATCATACCAAAGCCCCAGTATATAAAGGATACCCACAGAGATGAATTGGCTGAAGCCAGGTGGCAGCCAGGCCACACAGAGGTCCCCTGAGTGGCTCCTGCTGCACTGCAGCTGAACCAAGGGGATTCCCAGAAAACTAAGAACCGTGAGAAAACCATTGATCTTTGCCATTTGTGTTTCCCAGGACATTTTTTCTTTAAATAAAAGTATAGCTGACATACAATATTATATTACTTTCAGGTGTGCAACATAATAATTCTACATTTATATACCTTACAATGTGATCACCATAAGTCTAGTAATTGTCTGTCACCACACAAAGTTATTATGATATTACTGACTGTATTTCCTGTGTTGTACATGATATTCCCTTGACTTATTTATTTTATTACTGGAAGTATGTACCTCTTATTCCCCTTCGCCTTTTTTCACCCATTCCCCACTATGCTCTCTTCTGGCAACCAGCAGTTTATTCTCTGTATCTATGAGTTTGTTTCTGTTTTGGTTTTGCTCATTAATTTCTTTTGCATTTTCAGATTCCACATATAGGTGAAATCATATATTTGCCTTTCTCTGTCTGACTTATTTCACTTAGCATAATATCCTGTAGGCCCATCCATGTTGCTGCAAATGGAAAGACATCATACTTTTTTATGGCAGAATAATATTCCATTGTATATGGATTCCTGTGTGTGTATATGAATCATCTTTTTAATCTATGCATCTATTGATGAACACTTAGGTTGCTTCCATATCTTGGCTGTTGTAAATAATACTGCAATGAACATAGGGATGCATATATCTTTTCGAATTAGTGTTTGGATTTCTTTGGATAAAAACCCAGAAGTAGAATTGTTGGGTCATAAGGTAGTTCTATCTTTAATATTTTGAGGAACGTCCATACTGTTTTCCACAATGGCTACACCAATTTACAATCCCACCAACAGTGCATCAGCATTCCCATTTCTTCACATCCTCACCAACACTTGTCATTTGTTGACTTTCTGAAAATAGCCATTTTGACAGGTGTGAAGTGATATCTCATTGTGGTTTTGATTTTCATTTTCCTGATGATTAGTGATGTTGATCATATTTTCATGTCTGTTGGCCTTCTGTATGTCTCTTTGGAGAAAGGTCTATTTAGGTCTTCTGCCCATTTTTTAATAGATTGTTTTGTTTTTCTAATGTTGAGTTGCATGAGTTCTTTACATATTTTGGATATTACTCCTCATTGGCTATGCTCTTTGGCTATGCAAATATCTTCTCCCATTCAGTAGGTTGTCTTTTCATTTTGTTGATGGTTTCTTTCATTGTGCAAAGGGTTTTTAGTTTGATGTAATCCAATTTGTTTATTTTTTATTTTGATGCTCTTGCTCAGGGAGACATACCCAACAAAATGTCTGAGTTTACCACCTATGTTTTCTTCTAGGAGTTTTATGGTTTCAGTCTTACATTTAAGTCTTTAATCTATTTTGATTTTGTTTTTTCTGATATGAAAAAGTGATCCAGATTTATTGTTTTGCATATATCTGTCCAGTTTTCCCAACATGATTTCCCCATTTCCCCATTGTACATTCTTGCCTCCCTTGTCATAGATTCAGACATTGACCATATAAGTGTGGATTTATTTCTGGGCTCTCTATTTTGTTCCACTGATCTATGTGTCTGTTTTTGTGCCAGTATCATACTGTTTTGATTACTATAGCTTTGTAGTATAGTTTGAAATCAGGGAGTGTGATACCTCCAACTTTGTTCTTCTTGCTCAAGATTGCTTTTGCAATTTGGGGTTTTTTGTGGTTCCACAGGAATTTTAGGATTATTTGCTCTAGTTCCGTGAAAAATGTCCCTGGCATTTTGATATGGATTGCATTAAATCTATAGATTGCTTTGGGTAGTATGGACATTTTAACAATATTAACCCTTCCAATCCATGAGCATGGTATAGCCATTTATTTATTTGTGCCATCCCAACACAAATGTTTTGGGGGCAATGAGCTTGACCTCAGCAAACGAACCAAAAACATGAATGGTGAAAGACATGTAACCTCTTCTCATGTCTAGGCATGCAACTCATAGTGTCAGGAATTAGTTCTTAGATCTTAAGTGATGAAAAGACCACACGGAGTCTGTATTTGTGAGGAAGTTGTAATGCTGGGTTCACAAACTCTAGTTTTTGGTTAGTTACTTGCTGTTCATCTAATTAACACACCATCAGAGCAGGGTGAGACATATGGAAGGTTACTGAACATTGCAAAATGGTATCACAAAGCAAAACAATCTATTTCAGCACAGGTGCTGTGGTGATCCAAACACATTCCACGAGTCTTGGCATTCACTGGCCCTTAGATCATAAAGCTCCAGTTATGTGGAGGTCGGTTAGGTCTGACGTCCAACCAATAATATGTATGACAGATTCAGTCCCCTGCTCAGTTGTTCTTCCTTATGCTGCGTACAGTCTTTTGCATTTCGAGGTTAAGAAAATGATGCTTCTGCTCACTCTGAAGTTGTTGTTTTTGGTGGTGGTGGTGCCTTCTAAAGAGTGTGGCTTTGAACTTAAGCCCACGACATTCTTGAACATGTCTAATCAAAGAGATATTTCTTCTAAATGAAATTATTTCAGCAGTTGGCAAAGAACTATTTTCGTTTCAGCACTTACATAGTAGCTCCCTTTGAATATATCAGTAATATATTAAATGGTTTGTCAGGTATATTTTATTCCTTAAGTTTGTAATGATCATATATATATATATAATGTGTGTGGAAGACCAATCCCAACCACAGATGTTCATTTTCATAGTTTGTTCAATATAAGAACTACCTGGAAGTTTTAGAATACATTCCAATTTATATTTCTGATTTCACTGAGGCATCGGTAAGTTTTTCCAATTCTATATGTTCTATTATACCACTTGACATTAGGGATGCTTCACTAAGAGTTTTCTAATTATCCTTCCTTTTTAACATTACCTCACAGGTTGAAATCTTTTTTTAATGCTAGAATATATTGGTGAGAATATATTAAAGTTTTTTAAGGACAAGCTGCTTCTGTCATCTGCCATAATACACATACTCATAATAGTTTTCCATAATACACACACAAATCCTCAAGAAAGATATTTTCCAGTGATGTCGCATCAGTTCGACAGGTTTTTTTTGCTGTCTAAAAAGGGAAATGACATATGAAATAATCTGAGAACCCCTCACAGAAGAATATGAGATCGAAAGATAACATTTGGATGGTTGGCTGGATAAATGTGACCTTGCAAAGAAGAGAGCAGTAATAACGAAGTCTAAAACCCCTCAACCATGTCCAGCATATGTAGATATGGATCAACAAACCTGGTAGAAACATAGTCACTTTGATTTTTGTAGCAACAATTCATCACTTATTTTAGCTACATAACATTTGAACCCTTTTTTTGTCATGTTTGGAGACTTGCAGTTTGTCAGTTCAGCAGACAGCAGAAACCATCTTAAGAAAACAGAAATGCTAGCTGATTATGTTTCTAGCATCCCTTCATCCTAAGATTCAGATATTGACCAGTGCTCTTCCAATCAGTCACCCAAACTCAACTTTGACCCTTTAGCTAATGATACAAGAGAGAATGAATAAGGCGCTCTCTCTTTGCTCACAGCAGCAGAGTTGTCTTGATGTGCAGTTGAGTCTGGCCCAGAATTAGTATTCATGCTGACTCTAGAATCTGGTTTTCAGCTGCAGGGGCAGCGGTGTGCTCAGCGGGCGTGTCCTGAGCCGTGCCTTTTTCAGAAAGCTTATTCTAAGGTCTATTTTTCTGCCCTCCCAGTAATTCTGTGAGTTACCAAAACAAACTTAAAATAATCTCCATTTTGCTTAGTCTACTGGACTCAGCTTCCCTTGCATACAACCAAGAATTGTGAATTAATGCTTTAAGACCCTTGAAACACAGGGGTTAGCATTTACTTATATACCAGTGCAATGTTTTCAAATTGATTTAGGTTTACGTAGCCAACAACAGCTACCCTGAAGTGTTAAACTTAGTCTTCCTTCTTAAAATATCCAACGACATTTAGCATACCCCCTATATATGTGTATTATGTGTATTAAATCAAAATTGGCAATTGATTGAATAATTGATCAAAGACAAAAAAAAGGGGGGAAATAATTCCCTGTTCTCTCTCAGCCATGTCACTCATGCTAATGTGTGTCAAGTTCCTTTACAACCTACTGGACAAGAATAGAAAGTAAGTAACTGCTTTAAAATAAAGTTAACTAAACCCAGAGTTGGCTGTGGTTATCAGTGATATTGCAGACCCCATCAAATCCCAAAACTACAATGGTTATAATCCGCTGGCTTTGAAACAGGTTGCAATTTGTAGAAGGCAGGTTTTCCAATTCTGTTTTTAAACGGTTCTAATTTATACTCCTTCTCATTAAATCAGAAATGTTGTGAAGGCAGTGACCCAGACTAGCTAACCTTTGCTATTCTCTCCATCCTTCACCCCCAGTTCATGACAATGGTTCTGGACATTATGGGACTCAGCACGTATGTTCATTTTGGCTGCCATTCACCCCCTCAGCTGAGTGCCTTTGTGCAGGGCACACACTACACCACAGTATGCAGTGGCCTGGCTCCTTCTTCTCTTAACCTTGCTCTATTTTTTTCTTTACACCACTTATTACTATGTGACATTCTATATTCTTGTTGATTTATTTCTTATCTGTTTCTCCCACTCAAATAGGCAGTGAGGGTAAGAATTGAAGAACTGTCTCTTGTTTACTTCTGTAACCCTACATTCCTGGCTCACGACAGGTACTCAGTAAATATCTGTTGAATAATTGAACAGATTAAATTATTCTTCAAAATACTCCATAAATAATGTTATGGTGAGAGTCAAATACAGAGAGACAATCATCCATATTTTCCTTTTGAAACTCCGTCTGCCATTAACACTCTTTCTCTCCACCCTCCATCTCCAAATAGTAATGTGATGTTTCAGTCCCCAGGCAAATCCAAAAACCGCAATGGCTGTTATACACTGGCTTTGAAGCAGGTTGCAACTTGTAGAGGGTAGATTTTCCAACACTGCATGAAAATGAAATTATCCTAGCATTGCTCTGCCTTTCAAAAAGTGGTCTGCATACATCCCTCCTGTGCTAGAGCTACAAGCCCTAGGCCAGGGGGTGGGGGGTATTGGGGGGGGTGGCTGTGCAGGCTCTGCTATGTGAACTAAGTGGGTTACAGTGAAGAGAGTAACCCACCTCCTGTAGTCAACCGAACAATGATAAATGTTGCATTTTATTTTTCAAAGCATCATCCTTCAAGAAAGCAGTCAAACAAGTAAAAATTGGATATCTCAGCATAAATAATACTTTATCTCCGCTTGTCACTGATGTTTGCTGCTGACAAATTGGTATAAATATTTGAGGTGCTAAAAAAATTGAAGTCATTGTGCTGAAACTAGTGAGTACGTTTTTGAAGAAACAAAATGGAGTTGGTCTTAACATGAGGATAGAGATGACCAATATACAGACAGGGGTTTCCACGTCTGTCACTATGGTTCTAAGCTTCCTTGGAGGAGGCAGAGGAGGACAAATGGGTAAGAACAGAACTGAGGTTAGAATCCAAAAGAGACATAAGGCATTGATGTCATTACCCTCTTCCTAAGGCAAATTTCTTCCGTATTACTCATTTGGACACTGATTTAAATTAAGCATTTCAAAGATAGATTTAATCTTGATTTAGTCTAGCCATAAAAGGTGTTGCATTAAGTGTTTGTTAAGGAATAATTTCCTTATTGCTTTTTAAATAATGCTTTAAAGAATACCTTTGGGTGTTTGTAAGTTGGTTGAGAGTAATAACAAGCCCCAGAATAGTAAGAACAAAAATCAAAGCTATTACACAGAAGCAAGTGACAGTTACAGACTCCTTTCAGCCTCTTTGTTCTTTGGAATCCAGGATCATGGATTTGGCTCCTTGGGGAATCTTTCTTATTTGCAGAATTATAGTAAGATTCTCTGAAAAGGAGCTCTTGGTAAATAGGAGGCTTTGTGGTCAGAAAGACCTGGGTTTCAGTCCTGCCTCTTGGATAATGTAACCACTCCTTACCTTGGCTGTCTTATCTGACACGGGGGGAAAAACTAATCATTATTACCGTAAAGGTTTGTTTTAAGTAATAAATAGAATAAGATGTAAAAAAAAAACACGCAATACCCAGCATATAGTGAGCACTCAATAAATATTAGCTATTACTAATATTATTGTTTTTATCCCTCCAAAATGTATATTAGACTTTCTCAGGGTCTGTGGTTATTTTGCTGCTGCTTTAAGATCTGAATCCTATGAGATTTGACTCCAATTCAGCTATTATTTCCTAAATTAACCACCTCATGTAATTAGCATCTCCTGATTTGTGTGTCTGGGGTTTTTTTTTTCCTCCATAATTATCTTTTCTTTTCCCTCTTAAACAACATTGCCACCCACATAGTTTTTAAAATGATAGCTTCCACAGCCTTAGCTTATAAAACGCTCAAATAGCCATCTTTTTTCAGTTTTGTTTTTCTATCACAGTACATCAAAAAAAATCCTTGGGAAGGTTCACTCTGCTCCTCTGTCATTGATGAAGGTCCACCCAAAACAAAAGGGGAAAAGAACAAGTCTGACATTGGTTTTGCCCCAACAGTGGAATCACCCCACTCTCCTCCTCACCTCTAGCTACTTCCTCAATTATTCTCAATCAGGGCTGTGTGACTGATGCATTACTAATTTCAAAATCACGTTGACCTTTGAATTAAACGAAGGTGAAACAGACATGCCTTCACCTTCTCATTCTCCAACCGCTAACACTGAGGCCCACCAGGTACTCTGCCAGATTCAGAGACTAATTTGGGTTGTAGGCTATGAGACGACGGAAACTCAGAAATGAATACAGCTCATTCTCCCATAACCCTACGGGCTCCTGCCAAGTTCGTCCTGGCAGGTGGGGCATAAAAGGAAGAGGGGAAATGGCAAGGCAAACGGAAATTTTCTTCCTGTCAGAAATTTACATTTATAATTAGTCACAGAGAGCAGATAAAGCGAGCCCAAAACTGTACTATGTGTTTTTACATGGTTTTGTGCTTCACCCTTTCCCTTTTCTGCTTCAGTCCAACTTTACTTTAAGAAAATAAAATCTTAATCTGAAATTTACCAAGAAAATGTATTTCACTCCAAATGAAAATCAGCGAGATTGCTGGTTCTTTCATCAATTTTATGGATAGCCCACCAAATAACAAGTTAAAAGACGATACAGGAATGTTTTAGCAGATAGATTATCTTAAAACTTTGCCATCATCTAGTGCACGTTAACATAACTTTCACAAGCTGTGGAATTAATGAAGAGTTGGAAAGTTCACTGACTCCATGTTTTCCTAACATGGCCTTAAATGAAGACTCCACATGGGGTTAGTTTTTTTTTTTCTCTTATGTGGTTGTTAGACCTTGTAATTTAGAAGTTATTTTCCCTAGCAAAAGGAAAAAAGCCATCTTCTCTATCTCTTGGTCTGAGAGTGACTATCCACTTTGATTAAATCAGTCAGCAACAATATCAATGTCTCCTTCTACATACCGCTATATAAAAATTACCGAAGCCACAATTCTGCGTGAAATGGGGAAATTTTAAATATAAATTTAAAAATTTAATGTTAAATATAAAATTTCTTATTAATTTCAGTTATAAGAAATTGAAATGTTTTTTATTAAATTTTTACTGGGAATTTTAGCAAATTCTCTGGGACTGAGTAATCATGTAACAGTAATTGTCTCATTTAATGAGCCCACATTCCTCTGAGAAAAGTCCTGTGATTTTCCCCATTTTCTCAACGGCAGTATCTGAGTCTTAGCAGGTATGTCTCAATGTTAAATAGTGTGCCCCAAAGTAAATGAGGAAAACTGTCATCAGGTTTGATTCAAAGTGCATTTGCTGAACCACTGACGTAAATTTATTGAAAGGGGAAAACTGAAAATAATTAAACATGTGGAGTTTGGCTTATTATCAGTTAAGAGTATGTATCAATAAAAAATATATCAATAAAAAAGTATCTACAAATATATCCAAGGTACAAGCCCTAAGGGGAGAATTAATGTGAAAGAAAAGGAATAATGGAGATGTGATTGAATGAAGTCAGACATTGATGAAGTCAATCTGTATCAACAGCTCCCATCCCTTCCTGTGTGAAAAATAGCCATGCTGGGAACAGAAATGGGGCTCTTTGTTTCCATATGCAGGAGACAAAGCATCAAGCATCTGAAGCTGAGTGTTGTAACTGCCACTCTTTCTGTTTCCCTGCTTGAGGGTCCAATTAAAATAGAAAAAGGATGGAGTTTGTATTTTTCCGTTACCAATAGCTATATATTATTCACTTTGATTTCTCTAGGCATAAAAACTATTGAGCTTGTGAGAGGGAAAAGGAAAAGAGACCAGGGACTGCCATCTGTTCGGATCATAAGGGCAGCCTGTCAACAGAGCACTTATAAAGTCATTCTTTCCCAAGAATGTTTATCAACTATTGGGGCTATAGGTCACTGAACCCTGTGTAGAGTTGGCTTGGCCAGAGCTCCACGAAGTTCTTCCATATACCTCCCTCTGCAAATATCAGCGTCATAACTTCCAATACTGTCCACAAGACCCCAACACCTCTGCTATTAAAAGCAAATAATTCTACCAAACAGCTAGAGACATGGAAGTGTCCACATGCTAAATGAACATCCAAATAAGTCAATATGCATGTCATTTAATTGACTGTAAGATGCTAATCAAATGTAAGGTGGTAGTAGGATACAGATTGCTTTCGTGTGTAATACTGTGTCATCTTCAACAACTTGGGGACGGTAATATTGACAGTTTTGTGCTGACCATTGTATTAATGGTCTGTAACACATTGACAATTTACAGATAACAACATGGTGCCCCAAATATTTTCTCAAAGGTCTCGAGATTAGGAAGTGGTATAGCATGGACTCAAATGGGAGTCTTTTCAGTCCCATCCAGCAACTTTTCCATTATTTCATAGCACCCTCCTCTTGGTCATTCTTTGTTGTTGTATGACTATCTTTAAACACAATTATTCTTGATGAAGGGTGGAAGAGTATGCCACCCCCAAATCTGCCACTTTTGCATAAGGATTATTTTGAACTGAAGGCAATTGAGAGGAAGAAGACATGACAAAAGCTCTCTGCCCTCATCCTATTTGCCTAAAACAGGACATATATTTGTGGAGGTGCCCCCACCTCCCTTTTCAACTAAGGACAGAAGTTAATCATTGGAGACAACTCTAGACCCTTATAAGCCCAGAGATGGAACCAGAGGAATCTATATTACAAACTTTACTAATTAGCCCTTAACTTACATTAGTTTCCCCCAGATATTTACCTTCCTGCAATTTGCTGAGCTTGGAAGCCTAAAACCCCTTTCCTTTGTCTTGTTAATTCTCTACAAATTTATTATTCTTTGTTAAGATGCTGTAAAACCCCATGTTCTAACCACCCCTTTGAGTTACTCATGACTGAGGTTTCTCCAGTGTGATGTGTGTCACACACATTAATAAACTGATTGATTTTCCTCTTGTTAATCTGCCTTTTGTCAGTCTTATTTGCTTGGCCACAACCAATAAACTTAAAATAGGTAGAGAAGAAAGAAAAATTTTCCTCCCCTACATTGACACAATTTATATCAATAATATTAAAACTATCTCCTGGATATATTTTCTGGCATTGGTTTGTTAATTAAATAAGAACAACAATTTTAGGTCTTCAAGGTTCTTTACCAGCCTGCTGTTTTTGAATTGTCCCATGCATGTTTATAAATGCCAACACATTGTACCCACAGTCTCTTGTTTTCATGTCATTTTTTTTATACCAACAAGCCAAGAATTTCTTCATATCTGCCTGGAAAAAATTAGCTCAATTCCCCCATTCTCTCAAAATCTGAAGAAACCCTAATGCAAAAATAATATCCCAATGTGGAGGAATATATTAAATTTCCTTGAAAGCTACTGCTTGATTTTCTTTATCCATGGCTCAGTGTCTTTTGGTGTATGTTGGTTTATGGGCCTACGATAATCTTATTGTATTAAAAACTGTCTAGAGTCTGTGTACTTTACTAAAGCCAAGCCCCTCTTGTCCACCTTTTCTGCCCAGGTGAGAACTGACACTCTTGAAACTGGAATAACCCAATGTCTGAGCAGAACTCCTTTTCTTTACAAATTACTCACATGTGTTCTAAACTGTCAGTGAGCTAGTGCCGAGTGGTTCTTGGATTTCTTCATGTAGTTAGTCCCTACACTCCAAGCAATTGACTTACGGGCAATGTGGTGTGAAGCTTGCTTTTCCAATTGGAGTTCTCTTTTCAATTCCAACCTTAGTCAGTGGTGATTAAATGTCATCACCTATAGATTGATTTTTGATCCTAAAATGCCACAAAGCATTCATCTCAGAATTGTTCCAAGGAGGTAACCATCGGCATTTCAAAAACCATTACCAGCAAGCAGCATGTTTCATCAATCAATATATGCAATATTTTCTTTAAAACTCTGAAATGAATCCAAGTTCTCCCATACCTCAAGCCAAGTCCAGATGCATGGAAAATGTTAGTGGTTTCCCCTCCATAACTGGCTCTGTTTTATGCATACTTTGCAAAGATTTAGGTTTTCAGGTAAATAATGTATATATGGTGGTTTCATTTGGTGGCAACCAAAAATCCAGGTGAAAATAAAGGAGCTGTGGCTGACTTTTCTTTTCCATTCATGGATTTGTTCAAATCCAGATGATTCTGGGGTATGATTTCGTGGGTACACAAAAAAAAATTGTTCAAATAACCAGAAGCACCCAGGATTCCTGAAACTAAGTCAACTGCTATGGAAAGGCAGCTATTAAAAACAAAACAAAACTGGGGAATTGTAATCTGAACTAAAACGTGTCTTCTTGTAGAATACAGGTTATTAACCAAACTATAAAAGCACTCGATTTTGTTTTAGAGAAACAAGTTTGGTCTCTAACATGATTCATTGGCAGCTATAACATGAAATAAATTATATAATTAGAATAATGGGCACAACTGAAGCACAAGTGTGGAAACAAAGACAACTGACTCTTGGTAAAGTGTAGAACGCAACTGGTAGAAGCAACTAGTGGGCAACCTGTCAGGCATATGAAGTACACATGGGCATCTGTGAGCTATAGCCATAATAATGCTTCAATAACAAACAGACACATAACCATAGTGTCTTACAATAACAAATATTTACCTTTCTCACTCACAAGTTTCTGGGTCCTTGGTGGTTCAGCTGAACTGGGCTCTAGGCTCTGGGTTAGGATAAGGGGGCTTAGGATAAGACATGCTCTATGTATCTCATTCTGTATCACAGACTGGAAGGTGAGCTGGGACTCTACCTGGAAACTGTTCTTCTTGTGGTGACAAAAGAAGATGAAGGCCAAACTAAACTACACAAACACATTTCAAGCCTCTTCTTATGTCAAATCTACCAATATCCCATTGGCCAAAGTAAGTCGTATGTCCAAGTCCAAAGTCATGGGGCGGGAAAGTACACTCCATCCATTATGAGGCCATGTCAAAGGCATGGTGGTATAGTTCTACAACAGGGAAAGAATTGGCGCCAATAACTACAACGTTTAACAGAGTGAAAAAGCAGAGTGGCTGATCCAGGGACTCTATTAAGCGAGGTTCTATTATGCTTAGTTCCAAATGAAGCAATGAATGCAGTGAACTCTACATTTATTTCTTGGTTCATTCATTCACTAATCAATACAATCAATACAAGTATATTGTATTTCTTTTATATACCAGGTACTCTGGAGTGATTAAAAACATGAGTAAAGAATTACCTTTGCCCTTGAGGACCTGAAAGCCAAAGAAGAATGGTTCAGATGAGACAGTGAAAAAGAAAAAAATATTTGGTTATTTGACTTTAAATGCCTTTATTAAAACAATGATTTTCCTTCCTAAGTAAGTATGGTTCTGCATGAACTCATTAGCTAACATGCTCTGATTATTGTTACCAGCAAATAACTACACATTGCCTTTTAGCTCCCTCCCTTTGGATTGTCACATCTGATATATTAAGTGTGAGCGAGCAAAGAAATATGATACATTCCTTAAGACTGGGACACAGCAGTGTTCATCAGAAGAAGACATCTGGTTAACACCAAATCAATAAACAGTCAGCCATTTAACAAAAGAAAGAAAAGATTTTGAACATAGGAAGGAGAACACAGCAATTACTATCCTGGAGATATTGATATTTCTCTTACTCCCAGCACACAAGTATTAAGTGCATCTAGGGAGGTAACACAGGGTAGAGAAAAGAATGCCGCATCATCTAAGATTCTTCTATTTCTACTTCCTTAAAGCAGATTAAGAATTTTCACACTCAGGAAAGAGACTGCAGAATCCCAATGCTTACTCTGCTACCAACTAGTGATATGACCTTCGGCAAATCACCCAGCATCCCTAGTTGTTTTCCCTTGAAACCTTCTCTGATTGTTCTTTCCCTGCCAAGGCTGGGATAAATTGGAATCCCTTTATTCCTTTATATTTTAATCCTATCTATATTACCTTGCCTATTAAATTGTTTTATAATTACTGTGGATATATTTTGTCTCTTATACTACTGAGTTCCTTGAGCTCAGAGCCAATGACAAAACACTATGTGCTTTTGTAGAATAAATCTAGGAAAGAAAATAAGACTTTGTGATGATCAGTCTAACACACACTCTACTAGAGGCTCCTCTGAAATTGTGTAAAAACCTATAAAGTTCACGTTGGGTGAGGAAATCCCAACATTTGCCTGAAAATAAACCTCACTCTCTGCCCCACAAAGTATAATAATTTCTATTATAATACCCAAGCCTAAATTCAATAGCATAGACTGAAACTGTATTCTTCAACATTGCAGTTAACTCCTGGTCTGGTTGTACAGCTTTGAAAATAAAACTCAGGCCTTTAATCTGTCATGTTTGGGCTGTTGACAAATAATAAAAATGCACAAAGATGAAAATCTTGATATTTCTTGGACTCTCAATCACTCGCTCCTAATACAAGCTTTTAACAGGTCATTGCTATCATCTAGAGAAAATGAATGTTAATTCTAGAAGAAAAA
Source organism: Rhinolophus sinicus (assembly GCF_036562045.2). NCBI lineage: Eukaryota > Metazoa > Chordata > Mammalia > Chiroptera > Rhinolophidae > Rhinolophus > Rhinolophus sinicus. The sequence goes on from NC_133753.1 coordinate 18,212,007, forward strand.
CGGTTTCATTTGATCTAAGATTTTTTTTTAATTTTATAGTTTGAGAAAACTGAGAGATGAAGTGACTTGAACAAGACACTCATAAATCTCATAATTGACAGTCCCAGAACCTACACCAAATCTGTGTTTCAAAGTAAAAGAACAAAAAAGAAGAAAAATTGCTCGGTGCCTTGCTTCCCTATATCTCCCATATATCATCACTTCCTTTATTTGCCACCCTGACAAATCTTCATGAACATTCCTCAATCCAGAACTCTCCACTTTTATTTATGAAGAGCTGTGCAATGAAGGCAAGTCATTTGACATCTCTGGTTTCAATTCTAATAAGGCACTTGGCCTGTCTGATGTTCAAGATCCCTTCCACATACACTCTAGGCAATAGGGAGATTAGATTGGGATTTGGAAATATACTCATATGTTATAGAAATGAGATTTGAGATATATGTATCATATATATGATATACATATGATGACTCTCATATATATAATATATATGTATATATATATACATATACATATACATATACATATACACATACACATAGATATAGATATAGATATAGATATAGATATAGATATAGATATAGATATAGATATAGATATAGATATAGATATAGATATAGATCGAGCCATATATATATATGGCTCAGACTTTGCCAGGGAAACTCTTTTCTCCCCCATAATAGGAAATTTTCATTGCAATGTCTGAGTCTTGGGAACAGGATAGACATTGCTGTTATACTCAAACTTGATTGAAGTCTGTATTTTATGTGTTGCAAAGAGGCTATCAAAAGCTGAAAGCTCTTGTAAATAGGGTGAGATCATTTAAATTATGCCAGGGAGTTACTGTAGGTGTCAGAGACAGAGAGGGAGAAAAAAAGGAAGCAAAAATCACACACATATATACACATACACATATATTATTTTTTTGTTGTTGACTTGTTTTCAAAGCTCTCTTATTGGACTGTATTTTTATTATAATACTCGTTTGGGGAGAATTTGTAATGAAATGGGTAAAATTACATATCTGGTTAGAGCTTAATTTAGTGCTTTTGCTCTGATAATATAATAAAAGTCTTACAGATGACTACTTTTTATCTAGCTTTGGGAATTTACTCCAAAGAAAAAGATTCATGTACAAGAACATTCAGTGTAACATTGTGAAAAACTGGAAATAAATATTCTAAATGTTTAAAAGTAGTGGCAATAATTTAGTGGCAGAGCTAAAACTACTACCAGGCCCCCTGAGACCCTGAGCAGAGGTGGCTACTTTCTTCTATGATGCATCCTACCATCTGGACCATAAAAATATTTGAAGTGGAAGAGCCCTTTGTCATCATCTTCTCCAAGCTTCTCGTCTGATAAACAGGAAATTGATGGCAAAGGTATTAAGTGAATCACCCACCCACAGAGCCATTTAGAGTCACCACAGCGTCTCCTTATATAGCGAAGGAGTGATGGCTCTAAATCTTCCTTGTCTAACCCAACAACAATCAGATTTCACTGTTTTTCTATCACAACTTTATTACTCTGAAAAATACCTAGTTTCTACTGGCCACATTTCTCTTAGTCGGTCAACTGCCAGAAGGAAAAATCAATGTCACCCATGTGTTCAAAAGTTAACCTACTTTTTGGTGCTGATGGGTACAAATACACCATCGTATTGCACCAGTCCACCCAGAGTTGTTTCCCAAAGGCCTTTGCAAGACCTAGTAAATCTGGGCTCAGTCTGTGGTTTATAAAAAATAAAATCCCTGGCTTTTCCCATAAGACAAAGTGGAGAGCTTTTCTTAGCTCTGTTTTCTAACTTGTTGCTGGTACAAGACTAAGTAAGCCTTTGAATAGATTACATAAAGTGTCTACCTCCTGAAGACCTATTTCATACTTCAACTCCTAAGCAGTCATATTTTCTAGGGCATTGTCACAGAGAAGGTTAAAGTAAATATTTTGTATGGCACCCAAAGTCATTTGCAAAGCACAGTAATCATTTCAGGTAATGGGAAAATAATGAAGGAAGCTCTGGAACGAAGCCACTAAAAGCCATCTTTTGTGGCTAACATGTACAAATGGGTTGGCTGAGTTCTGCTATTTTTAAGGCATAGTAATTTAGATGATTGTTTAAATCTTTTTAAGTGCATCAGTATTTAAAATGCATTTCTATGTCTGAAGACCAGAAAACCTGTAACAAATCTCACAGAAACCTGCTAATTTATTAAGTAAGAAGTAATAGCTTTAGAGACCAGAAGAATTCACAACACCTGTGAGTCTGAGCCTATACCACAAAGATCACCATAAGCCTGCAGCAATATGCAATTGGCTATCCTCACTGTAGAAGGAAGGGAAAAAACAAAACAAAACAAGACAAAACCATCTTCCCCTGAAGCAACTGATTCTACTTCCTTAAGAGAGTTCAATGCCCTAGCCCCCTCAACTCTCTGAAGACCTCCTTGCCTACATCTGTTCTTCCTCCATCTGCTTTGAAGGAGGTTAAGCCCTCTGTGTTATGTAGAGTCTGTAAACCTATCACCAAAAAGTCTTCATGACTACCCTGTATGGTTTCCCCCAAAGCACACTGTGCATATGGAGAGGTGTTTCATTACCCTTCCTTGCTTATTACTTCTTCCCAGCTTTAAAGTATGTAAGCATCCAAAAGGGATGATTTCTTGGCCATGATAGCTTACTTGAAATGTACTGCATAGTTAACAATTTTTAAAGCAAAGAGGTGAATTTTGTCACATGTATTATTAAAGCAGAGTGAGATTCCCAATGACCAAATTAGGCACCTAATTAAAAATAGCCATGGTAAGAGAAACAAGAAGAAAGGGAGTTGTTTCTCAGCTATCCCAAATTGATGCACTGATTGAAGCACCTGTTCAAGCCATGTGGCAAGACACAGATCTTGGGATTGCTTTGGTGAATAAGGACTCAAGTGTCCCAACTTGAACATAGGTCCTTCAGAATTAACTTCCTTAGGGTCATCTGAAGGTTGGAGATAAGGGACTGGGATGAGACAAATGATGGTCAAGGAACCACGGTGTAATGAAAAAAGTGATAATTGAGAATTCATTCATTCTTCAATTTTATTTTCAAGTACTATGCTAGGTGCCAGATTTTAGGTTTCTAGGTGTTTTTTTGTTTTGTTTTGTTTTGTTTTCTCTGTCACTCCGGATCTTGGTCAAGACTCCGACCACCTCCACACCTTGTTTCCACTTGTGTAAACTGAAGGAGTAGGAAGAAATGATTTTTAAGGTAACTATGTGATGTCAGGAAAAGACTGGAAGTTCCATTAAAATAAACACATCTAAGCTTTTATTTTGTTGTGGGATGCAGTATATTTTCATTTAACTATGTTCAAATTGATTTTCTAAAGACTCTTTAAACTCTCTGCCAGACTTCTGGAATTATTTGCAGTACTCTCTGAGAAGTGCTCCGCAGCCATCAAAAGAAAGCCACTGTGGCACAGCAGACAAGACTGTCACTTTACGAGAGGAAAATTCCTAAAACTCTGATGCCCAAGAGATATGGGAACTATAAAACACCCTGTTAACGTGTTGGTGGTGATTGTGGCCGGCAAAAGTGAATTTAATGGGCTTAGCAAGGCAGCTCAATGGTGCCCTGCCTGGACTCAGCTCTGTGCATCCCACATCCAGAGAAGGCTGTTTGTTTAAACAGGCCTGATTCTTCACGGTTACTTTTGCCCATCCTGGTTTTCTCCTAGGACCGTGTGTTTGGTTGACAGAAAATTTCTTCCCCAAATGAATTCAGCTACCAAGCATACACACAACATAAAATTCAATTTAAAAATTTTCAAAAGCTGAAAAAGAAAAGAAAACAAGCTAATGTCGTAATCCCAAAGACTCTACCTTAACGAGCATGCCGACTGTGGCCAAGTGAAAAACGATTGTGGGAATCATAATTTGCAATTTCCTGCCTCATTAAAATCCTCCAGGGTCAAATTGCCGTAAAGACCTCTCTTATATTGAAATTCCATCTTTTCAGAAAGTAAAAAGCAATCTACCTTTAGATCCAAAGTAAATCAAATTAAAGAGAAGAATTACAAGGTGACCTTGGATATGTCATTTCACCTTTCTGAATCTCATCAACGAAGTGAAGGGTTTTGGCTCTCTTAGCCTCTTGCCAGCACTAACATTGTATGGTTCTTTTGTACAGGTGCTACCCAGTAATTGAGGGTTATATAAACCACACAGGAGTAAGAAGGAACCACTAAGGAAAGGCAGTTAGAACCATACATCTCAGATCTCCTTCAAAATGTTAGCCAACAGGTTTCCTTTATTGGCCTATTGCCTTCTTAGCTGTCAACATCTAATACTACTTCTTCCACAGGCTTTTAAAAATAAAAACATTTTTAAATGATCCAAACTCTAAAGGTTGGTTTGCAGAGGGTAAAAACTGCAGGTAAATAAAAGTTGAGGATGACCATTCATTGACAAATGTCTTTTGCCATGGTTATTTTATATCATACTCTGAAACTATTTTTCCTAAAGTTCTTATTTCAAGAAATGATCCATTCCAGGCTTTTTCTTCAGATGACAACCTATGTTTTGCAGTATCCTTCATTAGTGAAATGAAGCCCTATGACATAATGTAAGGTTTAAATGACATAGAATGTCCAAGGGAAAGCTACCTTTAATGACACGGAAGAGAATCTAATTTGTTTTTCTTCTAGTTATTGGTTGCATTTTAATTAGCACACATTTTTTTCCTCGTTATTGAAAACAACTTTACCTATGTGATAAAGATCTAGCTACAACATAAAGAAGAAAGAGGAGAAGGAGGAGGAGGAAAAGGGAAAAGAAAGGAAAGAAAAGGGTATAGAATATAGGAATTAGTGTGAAATTGTGGGAAAGAAGAGCAGTGAAAAACCTAAGACCCAACTTTGCAGTAATTAGGTTTGCGCTCGATCTTGAGTAAGCCATAGATCTCTCTGAACCTTGACGCTCCATCTGTAGAGTGATTTGGCTGGATTATTTTTTATTTTGAATGATGTTTACCATTCCTTCCAACTTAAATATGGTATGACTATAAGTGATCAGAAAATAGTTATGATTTGAACACTCATATGGAAATGTGGAATAATTTAAAGTCCCAAATTGTAAGCTTTTAAAGATCAAGAAAAGTTTTAATGAGTTTGGGGAGGAGAGATTTATCAGTTGCTTGTTTGTTTTGAACCTATTATTCACATTCTTTTTTCTCTCCACCTTGTCAGCTCAAGAGGACATATTTTACCCTTAGAGCCCCCACTAAATTCCGAATTCACAATATGTCAGAAGATTATCAAAGTTGTCTTTTCTTTTCTCTAGGGACCAGAAACAATTATTCAAATGTTTGCCACTTATATTGAACTGAAAGCAGCTTTGGAAGAGTTGAGGGAGTTGGTATAAAGCTTCTTGTCAGTAATCCTAGATAGAATGGTGATAAGAATCATTGAAATGTAGATAGCAGAAAAAGACCGTTTACAAAGCACTTAGAGAGTCTAAGATGAAAAGAATTATATTAGTGCCAACGAGTATTATTCCATAAAAATTCCCTTTGTGACTGATGAGAAGGAGCTCAAATCTTCAAATAAAACATTTAATTCACACCTGACAGCAATTTTCAGAGTATGGAGCAAGCAATGTTAGTAATTCCATTCTTAGCCCAGGGAAAAACTGTGCAGCAGAATAGAGTGGCAATAAAATAAATGTCTGTGGTTCTTGAAAAAGAAAAACTCTGAAGAGAAAGGCCCTCTGGAAAAAAAGAATAAACTCCATGTGCCAGCCTGAATTCCTTCATCTTTCAATTAGCAGGTTGAGGGGATTGCGATGCGCATGTTATTTCTGCATTGGTCTAACTCACACACTAGCACACACACATAGTTGACCCTTTGACATTTGTGGATTCAATATTCGTGTTGTTGATTATTCACAAGCAACTTCCAAAGGTCTTTGATTTGTGGTTGTCATTTTGCTGAAACCCCAGTATGAATAAAGCTGGAGGGCAGGGTGTTGGTGCAGAAATGAGTCGCTAACGATTGAACTCCGTAACTACTGCTTAATATGACCTCAGTATCTTCCTTTGTTTGTTTGTTTGCATTAATTCCCATGAAGCAATATACAAAATGCCTTCCTGCCAAATGAGGAAGGACTGTAGCAAATGATAGATTCACAGATCTGGGCTTTCATGGATCTGTATGTTGGGACAATTACACCCCTTATGCCACCAGGTATAACCAGATGAAAAACAAAAAGCATAAGCATATGAAGCACCAAAATAACTTTAGATTCCAGTAAACTGGATTAGAGAATGCAATTTAGCCTATTGTCGCATTTAAGCTTCCCACTGTTTTCCTCCTAGAATTAAGCATTCCTACCTACTCATAGACAACAATAAGCCTTTGCTAACAACAATTTATGGCAGTAAGAGAAGAAAAGCATGTGTGCCCTGAAATCAGGATGCTCTGAGAAGAGAGAAGGGACCTATGATGAAACTTTACAAACCCTTTACCTGATGTCATCAATCAAATATGCCTCTACTTTCTGGAGTAGTACGTAAAAGGTGAAAAGCAGGGCTAGAAGTATTACTCACGGAAGCATGTGAACACCGCTATTTGAATTCAAAAGTTTTTCACACTTCCACTTTGTTTCTGGAAAAACTCATTGAGTGTGTGCTGATAATAATGGCAGAATAACAGTAAAAATAATATTCTGAGTCGGTCAGGATAGGCCAGGCTATGTTATAGTAAAAAATAACCCTAAAACCTCAGTGACAGAACACATCAAAATTTTGCTTCTTAGTCACATTCTATAACCACTGCAGATTGGCTATGGACTGAAAACAAAGAGCAAGAAAACAGACGATAAAAATATAGACATGGAAAATACAGGTATTTAAAATATGTTCAAGATTTAGTTCAAGAAATTGCTGGAATATAGTTCTTTATTGGTCTCTTGAGATTCTACCCATCTTTCAAGGAAAGTATTGATAGTTTTTGTTCTGAACAACCTTTTAAAAACATTTATGGAGAAACTCCCTTGGAGGAGAGTGAGTTCCTCTCTCTGAAGCAGCAGAAAGATTTGCTTACTATGCAGTATAATAAAGATAATATCTCCGTCCAGGAAAAAGGAAAGATTTGCTTTCAGCCCATTATAAAAGATTTGAGTTTTCCAAGTTGGAGGTCCTTGCCTATGACATAAACCCACTGCATGTGCAGTATCCAGCTAAACTGTTCCTCATCACTGCTGTGGGACTTGAGTCATAAGTGAAACCATTGCTATCATGAAGCACATTCATCTTTCTGTGCTGTGTGTAACAGTGTCATATTTCCTTGACCCAAGAGTCTTGTGTCTTCTGTCAGAATCCAAGAAACTATGGCATGATACCTTGTTAGTTTGCAAATGGGCTAAAATCTTAGAAGCTTCCAACTTCTTGACAGAAATTTTAAAATTAGATGGAGAATTTCAGCAGAAACCTGGAAATTATTATAAAAATGGAAATCTTTAGAACCGGAAATTTAGTAACTGAGTATGAGAACTCAATAAATAGGTTCAAGAGCAAATTAGACAAGGCTAAAGAGAGGATTAGTAAACTAGAAGACACATAAAAAGAAAATAGCCAGATTGATGCTTGACAGAGATGAAAAATACAAATACAACTGAAGCTCTCTGTGTATTGATTCACAATTCTATTACTCTCCCTATTCTAAAAGTAACAATTTTTTTTAATTCAATGTTTATCATACCCATGTATTTCTTTATACATTTACTACAAGTGTATATATGTACATGTAGCTTTGTATGTGTACCAAATAACAAAGGACATTGCTTGCAGTTTTTTAAAAAATTTACATCAATGATATTATTATGTGCTTACTTTTTGGTTTAACATATGAATATTATAAAAATCTCTTTTTACTGAGTTAATTTCACTGACTGTCCCTCTTATTTCATATATGGCAAAATTTTCTCTAACATAATCAATGTGGCCTTTGCACCAAAATGTTATTTTATATTGTTAGCGATTCTACCAGTCTTCCTGAAATTCCATGTTTATACATAAACCAAAAGCCTAGACTAGAAAAAAAAAATTCAAAAGTTAAAGAATGCATTTAAAGAAAGTAAAAAGTACTATGAAAGAAATGTAGATTCATTATCAGTACATGACAGGGTCTAAACAAATGTGTGACTTTAAAGCATTCAGAAAACTCTTTTTAAAAGTCATCAATTGGAAAATTCATAGGGATACAAAAAAGACATCAGTTTGACTGAAAACTAGTGGCAGAATTGATAACACAGAACAATCCTCATTAGCTTATAAATCTTATGCCACAAGATGATGGTGTGCATTGGAAATCATAATGTGATAATAAAAAGTATTCAGTGACCAGATTTAACCATGAGCAAATTGGATTTTCTCTGAATAAGTCACATAAAGCATTATAAAGTGAGTAGGAAAGTATTTCAGTCCATTTCAACCTTGAAAGTACACACATTTGTTCAGTAGAATTTCTCACCAAGATAAACATTGACATATTTCTTCCAACTCAAGGAAATCAAAGAAGTAATGTCTAGAGTATATGGAATTTTAAAAATATCACTGACTGAAAAAGGAGAAAAAACAATTCTAGTATATGAAAAATTCATTTTATTATAGCCATTGAAATGAGGACAGACTTTCTCCAGTAAAAATATTCAAAAGAAAGGTTTAATATCATATTCCTGGAAAAAGTTTTCCTGTAATAAAAAAAAAGTGGTGAAGGTTAAGACAATATTTAATAGGGCACATTTTTAATAGGTATGTGAAAAGAAGGATTTTGAACTATTTAATTTTATTCAACTTAAGCCTACCCCAGAAAGGACGACTTGACCTCAGGCAAGATAGCTCTTGGCAGATGAGAAAAACCCTGATGGAGCTGACACCTTGAGGCTATCTGATGATTACACTCCCTCCTTCTTTGAAAAAAGAGAAATTCTGGGTGCTAGGCGGAAATGCAAGTCTAACTCTTAAGGCAGGGATAGGTAGAGCTTTTCCTCTTAGACCAGTCTTATAAAGATAAGACTGAAATTTAAGTAGCCCTCTGTGCTAGGTATTTTTGTCTTTGCCCCTCTAAATCCACTCTCCACCCTCACATCTTCACCTGTGCCCCAAGAAACTAACCTTTATTGATTGTATCAATGAGATTTCTTGCCCTTTGGTTTTCTGTTGGGCTCAGACAATAAGAATCACCCACAGAACAGCAAAGTGCAAGAGGAAAGGAAGGCCAGGGTGTTTATTTCACTGACTCAGCACTGCCAGACTATAGATTGGCAGTATTCTCCTAGTAGATGTCACCAATTCTGCTAGATGACCCTCCCCTGCAGCTGTAGCTCTCTCTCCAGGAGTCAGTACTGGCTCCCTCCACTAGACCCTTCAAGTTTACAGATATGATGGCTGGTTATTGCTACAGTGGGGGGAGGGCGTACATCACCATCCCATGTTGGTTTCCTTTAACCTTATTTATGCTTTGCAAAAAGTCCTTTTGCTAAGATGTCCTCAATTACCCTATCTCTGACCTTAGCTAATTCACTCTATTTTGAGGTCTCTCCACTAATAGCTCTCAAAGGCAATAAAGAGATCCACTATACCAAATTGGGGGAAGGCGGGTATAGGAGGAAAACTCCTTAAGGCACAATGAATAACTCTGACTTTGATGAGAAGCAACAAGTCTCTTAATTTTGCCAGGGAAGCCCCTCTCAATTTTGTGCCTCAGTTAACACCCCCTTTTGATTCTTTGGAGCCTTTGAACGCACACTAGTTGATCTTCCCAGAAATCACTTAGCCAGGAAGCTTTCCAAAAAAGCCAGTGTCTCTTGTTCATGAACCTGCAGAATTAGTCAACACAGTTTATGGCCAATAGAATCCCACACACAGTTTGGGCAAATAATAAAGTGAAAGCAGTTTCTTACTAAAGTTTTGATTAGGTTTATCACATCTAATCATAACAGTATCACCAGGGAGAAAAATAAGCAAGACTTCATTATGCATCACTACCTGCCAAAGCTAGAATTCTCTTAGGGAGAAAAAAGCCCAAGTTAGTAATAGCATGTTTTTGGAATATAGACCTTTGCCCAAAGAATTTGGCCCTAAGTGGAAATAACTTGATAAGCAATCACTTGACCAGTTAGCTGAGCTGGATTTACCACAAAGCTCATGAGGCTTAAGCTTCAAAGTTACTCACTTGCACAAACCCCTTCCCAGGCTCCGGGAGAAACCCTAACAGTATGTCCATATGGTCAGTATGAGTTTGTAAAGTTTGCCAAGATAAGAATTTTCATCACAATTGGTTAAGACTATTATCTTTTCCCACTCTGCTTCTCACACCCCCTGCCCCTCCCGTACTGGACTTCCAACTGTGTTGGGTGACATTCAAGCGGCTACAGGCATTTTTACAATTTGGCTAACAGCAGTTCAGTTGGGGATACATTTAGTTTTGACGTCCATTACCTATGTATATGGTTCTTAGCTGCTTCTGCATACAATTTAGTTATTGCAAGCCCTCTCCTTATAGGAATGGTTTCAGGAATACTCCCTCTACTTACTGTACCAACTCACCCTGCCCCAGACACAAAGGTGCTGGGCCAAAGTGTTACCATGATATGAGCCTGGTGCCCAGTGCCAGTGGCATCAGGGAATTAGAGGAGAAACAAGGTTTGAAAGATCTGGAGCCAGAAGCTAGTATGTGCAATAATGTGAACACTTTTACATATTAGACAGGTAAAATTATAATAATAACTAGATTCTGTTTTCAAAAATGTATAATCAAAACAGAAGTTCTCTTTTATCAGAAATTGAGTCAATAATGCAAGATACAATTACAAACACCTGCATGTCTTTTTTTTTTTTTTTATGGGAATCATGCAAATGGGAACTGAACAGAATTCCCATGGTTAAAGGGTACAAATCTGTAGTCATCCTACAAATGGAGAAGTACATCTGTATTTTTATTATTATCAAAAATACAAAAGAAAGTCAGCCAACCTCTCTAGAGGAAGGACTAAATTATCTTTCTATTCCCTCAATAGAAAATGATATTATAAATTCTGTTATGTGAAAAAGCCATCAAAATAGCATGCAGGAAAAAAGTATGAGAGACAAATGACAGGTTGCCAGATAATGTAAAAATTATTATTTTTCTATACTTTTTTATGCTTGTGATACTCATCACCTATTTTTAAAATGTGTACTTGGGGGTGATTTCTATTTCCAGATAATATTCACTTTTATATCTATCTCCATGAATTTTTATTCTTTTTCTTAAGGAGGCACCTACCCAAATTGGAGAAGTTTTGGGGCCAGGAAAACTGGATTTCCCTGCCAGTTGGTGTCAAATGCAGTACCGTATATTCTAGGTTCAAGTGCTGTCTAACTCCATACACACAGAGCAAGCATCACATGGAATGGAACATAAAGGGAAGTCTCAGTGTTAGAAAGAACACTATATGTTGCGGGTACCATGATAATTTCCATCAACCCAGAAATGCAACTTAATCAATTGCCTCAAGAAGGTCATCCATCTAGTGTATGCTGTTGCCCAGCAAGGAGACATAAACCTGGACTTCCGAAAAAACTGCTTTCTAGTTCTATATGTGTTCATAACATCTTCTAACCAGAAAGAAGTCAGATGATTTTACTGTGTCTTGATTTCTTCATGCTGCAAATAGGTGTCCTTTTGGACAACCTTTTCTTTACTAGCTACACAAAAGGGCTCAAGCTGATCTCCACCCAAACCCACTTCACGATCCAATGAATCACACCAAATGTCTACTGAACTGAGTTCTTGATTACACCCACTTAGCTACAATATAGCTTCTCTTACTTCATCCACTAAAATAATACTTAGAAAAGGATATTTTATGAAGCATGTTTTTACTAAATATTTTGGTATTGGAGGCAGATTACAGCACAGCACTCGACAAAACATTAATTTGACTAAACATCAGAAATCACACTGTGCCTCAAAATTCATCAGACATGGTCTTGCCCAGGAAATAGATCACCTAAGGCCACACATGTCCGTAAGCCCCAATCTTCCTCCTTGCTGGGCGTCTTCTCGCTAAAACCTTTCTCCCATTTTCTCTTCAGTTTCCCTGAATCTTTTCTTAAACCAATGGACAATTGCAAAATTCTTTTGATTTAATATACAAACCAATTTTAACCATTTTTACCTCAGTGAATCCCCAGTTAAAAAATGCCTTGGTGTGGGTGTTTGGCTACATTTCCTAAGGAAATAGGTCTATTCAGAATGAAGAAGAACGAAGAGGAGGCGGAGGTCAATTCTCTCAAAAAAAATTCATCATTCTGGTTTCTTCCCTGGACAACCAACTCAGACTACATGCAGCTGTTTAGAGTAGAACATTTTCCCCAGTTCTCAGGTATTAAACTTCTAAGAATTAAATGGAAAACTATTGTGAGAACTTTAAAAATTAAAATTCTATACTAAGATATTACAAAATATACATAAATAGAATAATCCTATCATTTATTACATTATTTCTGGTCCAAATGTTGTTATTGCTACCTCCACAGTCATATCGAATTTCCCTTTTTCCTGCCATTAAATGAAGTCCTGTTGCAGAACTATGCAGCACATTAGATGGTAGTACAAGGAATCACAAAGAGATAGGACAAATGGACACAGCTATTCAGACCACTTTATAGGTCACCATTAGGGAAACCTACCTATATTACCATCCCAGGAAAGGCTGCATCCATTCTTCCAATGAAAACAAAAAGTCCCACCTCACATACATCAACTGGCTTCCCCAGATGTCTAATTCCTATATATGAAATGGGGCCAAAACATAAGAGAAAGAAATTACATTCTCCTCAAACATAGAACTTTCTATTAAATATGAGAATTATAGAATTATAGGGGACCTTAGAGATCATCTATTCTACTAGCTCCATTTTAAAGATAAGGAAAACAGAGACAAAAAGAACCTAACTGGCCGATGCAGGATCATACCCACGTTCGAGGCTAAATTGGGTACTAATCCAGCTGTCCTGGCCCAGGCCATTCTCATCTCTAAAATGGAATTATTTATTTTAGTTTGGGATGTTAAGAAAATTATCTTTAAGTTTTAATTATTCAGAATACAGGCTCTATAGAGCATGTACCAATGACATACCTATTTAAAATATCAGTGGGCCGGCCCGGTGGCTCAGGCAGTTGGAGCTCCATGCTCCTAACTCCGAAGGCTGCCAGTTCGATTCCCACATGGGCCAGTGGGCTCTCAACCACAAGGCTGCCAGTTCAATTCCTCAAGTCCCACAAGGGATGGTGGGCAGCACCCCCTGCAACTAAGATTGAACACGGAACCTTGAGCTGAACTGCTGCTGAGCTCCTGGATGGCTCAGTTGGTTGGAGCACGTCCTCTCAACCACAAGGCTGCCGGTTCGACTCCTGCAAGGAATGGTGTGCTGTGCCACCTGCAACTAGCAACGGCAACTGGACCTGGAGCTGAGCTGTGCCCTCCACAACTAAGACTGAAAGGACAACAACTTGACTTGGAAAAAAGTCCTGGAAGTACACACTGTTCCCCAATAAAGTCTGTTCCCCTTCCCCAATAAAATCTTTAAATAAATAAAAAATATATCAGTTATATGTTTAGTCACAAGAATCTACTTGTTTTATGATTTTTTAACTTAAATTCATTTGATATGCTTGGCTTGTTAATATCCCTCTTTTTTTGTTCTTTTTGTTGTTTTCACCTTCAGAAATAAAATGTTGACTCATCAGTAAACACTCAATGCTACCCACATTTAATTGCACATGGATTAATTGAGAAGCTAGGTGGAAGTTTTAACAATGGGATCAATCTCTTTATTACAGGAGTAATGAGTTTCTAATGGTTCATTGGTGTACCATACCCCTTGCCTTCCCAATGCTAAGATGAACCCTCTGCTGCCTACCTAGGTGTTAATCACTTATCTCTGACATGTGAGCAAGGGCATTAAAAGAAAAAGAGAGAGAGAGAAGAGAATAGGAAACCTCATTGTGTTAGCACTACAAGGAGAGACCTCAAAGTCTGCACTCCTGAGGAACTGCACTAGTCAGTTGTCTTGGATGCAAATGACAGAAACTCACCTGCAGTTTAGGCAAAATAAGGAAATTATTGGAAGTGGACTGAGGTGTCTAAAGTAAAAGCCAGAAGAGAAAGGAGTGCAGCCGAAACTCAGGAACAACCGGAACTGCCATCACTTCTCTTATCACTGCAATGTGATGCATTTTTAGTTCATTCTAGGAGACTAACTTAAACCACAGTGGGGCATAAACATGACTGCCAACTACTCCCCTGCCTTACACCCCCAGCACTCAGAGAATGTTCAAGTTTTGCAGTCCCAGGGAGGAACATAATTGGCCCAACATGAGTAGGTGTTCATTCTTAGATGACTTGCTTATGGTCAGGCAAATGGGACCTCACCTGGCAAAAATTTCCCAAATGAAAAAAAAAGGAAGTGCTGCTTCTAGCAAAAACGCGAAGTGCTTAGAAGACAAAAAATTAAAAATAATTCAACACCCACTAAAAATATTTTCAATTAGGGAAGCCATGAGTATATCACTAGGGACAGCAGAAGATGAGTGGTTCTGGTCTCCGTTTCCAAGTGTAATAGCTCTGGACCTTGTACTAGTACCTTAATCCACTAAACTCCTTTGACCTCAGTAACTAATGCACAAAACAGAAGTAAATATTTAAAATACCTGAAGGCACGAGACTAGAGCAGGTTTGTGGCAGCCATGAGCATGTGCTTTGAAAACCTCCTCCATAGGGAGTGGATCTGACCACGGGCCTGAGCTTTAAGATAGGAATAAGCATTTAGCAACTTTAATAGTAATTTAATATTGCTGCAACATCTAAATATGTGGTCAATAATTCATCTTTATCATATTTTATGAAAGTATTGGTCTATGACAGAGTAGAAATATAATATATAAAAGTTGGTCTTTTACCATATATACTTAGAGAAGCACTGCTTTAGAATTTCCATTTACCTCTGGTGCCATGAATGGCAATGTTCAATGTTCAAGATATTGGTTGTTCTACTAACTTATATCCAAGAGCAATTAATGAGTGGAATGCTTACCCTACCCCACTTCTTATGTTGGTGAACATAAGAAATTAGTAAGAATTTAAGACTGTTAGAAAAAGGGAGGTGAGTGAAGACAAAGGAGCAGAGAAAGAGCTGAGAAACCAAGTTGGCTGGAGTCTACAGAGAAACGTCAGCCAGTAGGAAATTGCTAACAGTAGAGAAGTCAATGGGTGCTGTGGTCATCTTAGACTATTTGCATTTGAGGGACATCTATGTTCTGTTGCCCCTTGCATTCACAGAGCCTCAGATTGATGATATCTCAGGAGCATGGAGTCACTGAGAATGTGTCTCAAACAGGTGATATCATGCCATTGTCTCACAAACAATCTACCCACTGAACTTACATGGCAGATTTGGGAACTTCAGGTCAGCCTTAATTTGAAGAAAACCCTAGAAAACACACCAGTGGAATTTGAGCCAATTCCATTTCAGTCTCAAGGCAGCGCTGGTTGCCATCTGAGCAATAATGATAATAGCTAAGATTTCAGTGTATAAAGAAGCTTGGAGTGAGGAATAAGATTGCTGGATTATTCCAGTGGAAAATTATGCATCGTTTAGAGCACACCATTCTGGGTCATCTGATTCTGGCTTTTCATCACCTTGAGCTTTTTCTCAACTCTGTAAGTTGTAGAAAATTACAATGCAATGAAAATGACTCTTGACTATGAACATGTAAATGAGTTGTCTGGTGAAAGGACAGCTTCCCTCCTCCAAGCTAGTTTTGTGTCACTTGCAAATTAATTTTATTATTTCTGTTCTATAAATCTCTGGGGTTTCTTTGCATCTCTTGAACCACATATAATATCTACTTGATCCATGAACTAGTAATGAGTTAAGTAAAATCTTTAAGATATGCTTATTTTATATCTGTGTGAAAATCATAATTGTGTCTTTTTAAAATTATCTTTTTAACAAAGGTGCTTATTATAAACAAGACATTATGCTATATATTTTACATATAAGAGTAGGTTCATGTCATCTTCCCAGCAACTGGAGTTGGGTTCTATTGTTATTACCATTTTATAGCTCAAAGGTCAACCAATGATAGCCCAGTGGGCCAAGTCTGACCTGCCAACTCAGTCTGCAGCCTGTTTTCATCAATAAGACTGTATTGGAACATAGCATGTCCATTAGTTTATGTATTGCCTGTGACTGTTTTTTCCCTACAATAGCAGAGCTAAATATTTGTACCAGAGACTGTATAGCCCACAAAACCTATAATTATACCAGGGGTGCCAAAAAAATGTACACAAGTGGTCACTTTGGTCAACTTTGCTCAAGCAGTAGTTTACCATAATCTGAAGTGTCTGGACGCTAATGGTAACCAGTTTGAGCACCTCTTGTAATTGCAGAAATCAAATGTGACTTGTATTCATCTTTTGTTATCAGTATATATTGAGTATTATAATTTCAATACACTTTCCCTTTCTTAAAATGTATATGCATTTTTTGGCACCCTCTGTACTTTCTGTCTCTTTACAGAAAAGGTTTGCTGAACCCTACAATAGAGGAGAAAATAGGCTTCAAAAGGTTATAAAATTACCTCAATTCACAGTGTTAGTGAGTGGCATAGCCCAGACTCTTAAGCCCCCTTCCCTTTACATTTCCTTAAAGCTCAATGCTCCTGGGCTTTTTAAACTTGCCCCTGTGTAGCATAATTTTGGTATCTTTAAAGAAGGGCCCTTCCTAACTCCACTTACACACTCATACTTGGAATTTCTTTAGGAAGGGATCATTCTTCAGTGTTGCAATGATAAATAAGGTAAAAATGAAAACTGCTTGATTGAAGGAAAATAAAAAGCTAGGATTGTGTGAAGGTGGTAATGAGTAGGAACAGACCCCATTCTCTGAGTAGAAATGAGGCCAAGTCATTTATTTGCACCTGGAGAGAAAAAAATAAATAAAACGAGTGATGGTTCAAAGGGAGGTTGGCACAAAACAAAACTGAGATTGCATAAGGGCAGTCAGGCACCTAACTCAATATCCTCCATGGTTTGCTCTCCCTTACCACCTCCAATCTGTTTTGTATTTTGTAGTCAAAAGTGGGGCTAAAATGCGGTTACAATAGTACCCTCATAGTAGCCTGTGTCAGCTGCTGAGGGCCTAGTTGAAAATGGCAGGAGCAATCATTAATATAACTGTTCTGTGAAATGGTGTTTAACAAGTTTCCTTTGGAATATTGTCATCCCTCTCTCCTTCACCCACCTCTAGCTCTGTGCTCCCATATGACCCCAATTAGTGTGTGAGTGTGTGTGTGTGCTTGTGTGTGTGTGTGACTGTGTGTGTTACAGGGCCCATATGGTTTCCCTTCAAAAAAACAAGTGCTCAAAACTTTAAAATAAATGAGGTCTGCTCAGCATTCATGTATTAATTATAATTTTTCAAAAACCTACAAAAAAGGAAAAGGGCTAAAGTGTCAATGGAAAGGCTAATCAGAGTTTTGAAGGGCAATGGAAACCATACAAATGGGATTCCAACTGAAATTCTGCTAAGGGTGAAACATTTGGGCAATTAATGCACTAGTAATTCAGCACAACCTGGAATGAGAGAGGTCTAGTTTTTGCATTTCACTTCCATTCCTTCCAAAAAGAGGAGAAACAACTTTGCCAAAGAACATTTTCCGCTTACCTCAACGAAGTCTTTAGGACACAGGCAAATCTCTTCAAACAAACTAGATAATGTAACTTCCAGCTACAGAAGGAAAACTGAGAAGAGGACTGCATGGTGACCAGGAAGAAAACTCATCATTCTGTACACGCCAACACCCTCTGAGATAGATACAGTCGATTCTTGTTATTTGCAGTACTTACGTTCTCCAAAGTCACCACAGACACTGAATTAGCAAATATTAAATCATTGCTCCTAGGGGAAGCCCAGGGGTAGGATCCTGTGAGTATTTTTGTCACTTGATCAATACATAACCTTGTATTATGAGTGTTTCTGATGAAAGACATCTTATGTGACATATAGTGTTGATTCGTTAACATGGAACTCATGCCCAACAGCGCTATAACTCATGGCTGAACGAAACTTAATCTAGCACATGCATTTGCATCTAACACATGCTCCATGAGGCCCCTTACGGACTTTCTACACTTAGAAAACTAGACAGCACTTCAGTATTACACTTAGAAGCTGTTTTAAAGAGCAAAATCACCAACAAAAAGCACAAACATGTGAAAAGTATGGAACTATTTGAATGAACCACAAAAAGGAAACTTGTTTACTGCATGGGAGCTGAAACAAGAAGGCAGACCATCATCGCCTTGGTTGACCTCAGCTGGGGACGTGTGTGTCAGGTGACTCCTCACATTTTTCACTACCCTGCCCATGTGCATGTCTGTGAATGACTACAAAAGCACCTTGAGTATTGATTTTGGGGTTACAAATAACTTTTAGCAAGCAGACAAATTTGCAAATGCAGAACCCATGAATAATGAGGATCGACTGTATCTGTTTTCCCTCAGAAACTGCATCAGCAACAAATAACACCTTGGGGATAACACAAACAGATTGGCATTGCCAGAATACATAATAGAAGCATTTCTTAATTTAAAGGCCTCCGGCATAAGTATCAAACACTGTGAATTCTTTGAGGGAATGTCAAGTTGAACAGTTGGTATGAAAGATCTGTGAATGGGGAAAACGTTGACTGCTTCATTACCTGGCAGGGACTGTGTGAAACAGTGGCTATTTTTGACATCCAGGAAGCTGGCATGGTAATTGATTTCCCAGTTCTGTAAAACTAAGCATCTAAAATCCAATCTCAAACAACCCTAAGGGCTTCTCAAAGTCTCCTTCCAAAAATCTTCAAACCTTCAGTCCATTAACCTTGAGAATACTAAGTCTCTAGGAATAAAATCCTGATACATAATGAGCCTGTTAAAGGCTTGAGACAAAAAAATACTAATAGTTGAGAAGTCAATAGAAAACATTATCAGCTATTTTGCATATTATACAAAAAAAATGTGTTTCAGTGGGAAACTGTGCATTGTCTACATACAGCACATCCTTCCAGGTTATCAGATTCTAAACTTGTATGGTTTTTAAGCTATTTTGTAACCCTGCCGAGTTGTGGGTAACTGATAGCCATGTAAGTTCTATTCCTTCTGGTAGAGAATTAATTCCCCTTACCCCCCTGCAGAAACGTAGCATTTGCCTCCATTGGCAATTTATTTCCACATTCTTTGGCTTGCCAGAGAATTTTGTGGTATTTTGATTTTTCCTTTCAACCAGTTACAACATTTGCCTGGTTCCCTGTCATTCCTTAGGTACATTCCTGCTCTCTTAAGTGCAGTACCGGGAAGCGTGCAAATTAAACTGGCAAAAGACAGATTAGCAGGAGAAAAAGCTCACAACTTTTATTAATATTTACATACACAAGAGTTCACAAAAAAAGAAGTGAGACTCAAAGAAGAGGTTAGACTCTGGGGCTTCTATATTATTTTAGCAAAGAAAAGGACGTTTGGGCTCCAAGAGATGATAAATCATATGGAAGTTACCAGGAAATATGCAGGGGAACTAACGGAAGATAATGTTTTATTTTAGTAAAATCTGGTTGTACAAGCTCATCTCAGTGTCAATTCTCAGTCTCCAGTGATGAGTGTTCTTCTCCTGAGTGGGGGAGGAGGATAGCAGATAGAAGGGGACAGACACCTTCACAAAGGGAAACTGAGGCTCTGCTTTTAGGCAGATAAGGAGGGTGCAGAGACCTCTTCCTGCATCTGTTGCTTCATAATTGCCAGCATCTCAAAATAATAATTGGCATCTTTTGGAGTGGCATACTCTGACCCTTCACCTGATATAGGAGTAAAATAAAATCTTTAATGTGTGGTCATTTTTTACATCTGTATAACTGTCATTATTTTACCTTTTTCTAAAGAGCCATTCCCAGGGCGTTAATTCCATTGCACACTGTAGGAAGAACATGGGAAGATACAAGTCAGATGTTCACTAAGTCTTATACATCATAGTTTAGACACTACTTAAGGGTAGGTAGAGTATCTGTTCTACTTACAGAATACAGGTCTGTAATTTGTGTGTGGGGGAGGGGAGAAGGAAAGGGCACTTTGGAGAGTGTTTCTGTGCCCTGGAAGGGATTAATGAAGGGACATATGTTAATCAATCAGAGTAGCAAAGATTTATAAACAACTTCCTCAAAGATTTTTCAAACCCTAGGTGGCACCCAAGCTTGGGATAATGCTCTAAGCAACTTTCCAAGATGAGTCTTAGAGAATAACTCAGAAATAAGGTTCCTGAGAGACTGAAGGCTCCTCTAGACAATTCCAGTTGTTCAGAGCCTCAGGCATCATCGAGGGGTAGTTACTGGCCGCCACGTAGCCTACTGTTCAGAGATTAATTCTAGTACAGCTTCCTTTTGAAAGTGTGTGTGTGTGTGAGAGAGAGAGAGAGAGAGAGAGAGAGAGAGAGAGAGAGAGAAACAGAGAGGGATCTTCCATTATCTGAGTAACATTCCAGAAGAATAATTGGTGGAGTTTTCACTAAGAAGCTTCTATAAAATTACCAGAAATTTAGCAATTCATGGCTGGCCAGGACTCCAGGAAATCTGAGAGACATTCTCACACTAATCATAGCTACTCCATTCTTTCTAGTCTCCATTCTTGGAGACACTACTATCTGGAAGCTCAGCCCAACTTTCAGAATGGTAGACGTGCAGCTATTCTGAGCTAAAGAAATATCCCAGTCCATTAACTCCTAGATTCAGGCTCAAACCATTCCTGCTACTTCGTCAACACAGATGCAATGTCTCACTTCCAATACCTAGGCTTTAATTTTATTCCCAAGTCCCACTCCCTCGCAAATATCATACACACACATACCACACCACACACACACACACACACACACACACACACACACTCTCTCATACACACACGGCTTTTGTTCATTAGTTTTTTAGGATCATCTACTACTCAATGTCCTCCTTCCTATTTGCACCCCGCTCTCATTTATGAGGAAATCCTTCTTTAAGAGTGTTCTTGGTGGGAAGCAGTGCTCACCTCCTACCTCATAACCAAAAGGAGCTGCGTTATTTTCTCCCTGTCCTGGCATAACCAGTGAGATACGTGTATGACTTAGTCTCAGCCAATCAAATATGCAATGTGCATTTGCTTTTGAGAATATTCAATTGTACAAGATAAATAAGTGTATAGTTTATAAAAATGAGCAAAACCTTTTAAGGTGTTTACAGCATAGATAAGTAGCTAGTAAGCAAAAAGTTTGTTGGATGTAGGCAGAATGTATGGGGTATAATAAGCATAAGATAAGAAGCGAGAGAGTAGAGCATGTATGTGCCCAACACAGAGAGGAATGAAAGGACCACCAGACGCCCAATATTTATAAAGCACCTGGGAAATAAACACACCTGTGACTAAATATACAAGAGGCACTAAATAGTCTATGCTAACTATATGTGAGCATTTAATACGAATAATGTTTTAATTCATCACCCTTTGGTGACACCCATTCTGGCTCCATGTATCCTCCGCCAAAGAAAACCCATGGCTGCTCTTCAGGCTAACTTCAAGCTCCAGCTGGGGCTATTTGTAGCTGTCCCTGTATGTCTCCAGTGGAGCAGGTCTGTGTCATTGCCCCAAGTAATCATCCATCTGTGGGCTCATTTGCCCAAGCCTCAATTTTGGTCCTCGTAACCATACCTTTGGTAGAGAAAACTGATGAGAGGTGGCACATACAAATATTGCATACCCTAAGATACAGATTTAGGTGGCTATTCCTCATACACCTATCCTCAGTGGGTTCATCTTCCCCTGCTTGCTTCCCTTGCTTGTCACTGTATGTTTTAACTTGATTTAATAAATCACGTCATTTGAGCATCTTAATTTGGTCTGTGGGGTTTTCTGTTCTAGACCTCTGGGATAGCCTACCCGGTAGTACATTTGGAATCTATCAGTGCCTCCAGGTAATTCTCTTCTGTCCTGGGACTTGGAGTCAAGAGTGAGTGATGCAAGGCTATGTCACAGCAGCCAGAGGACCAGACTGTGTTTGCATAGGAATCTTGGCTGCACTGCCAGCTCACAGTCTCTAGAGTCTTCCTCACTCCAATATTTTTCCATTCTTTTTTTTATTGTAAAAAATGGCATACCTAAGAAAAGTATATAAAATATGTGCAAAATTTGGCAAATAATTATAATATAAACAACCATGAAACCTCACCAGCAGGTAGGAAAATTAAAACCAGATGTAGGAGTTAAATTTGCCTAAGACAAATTCTCTTGTTTGTTGGCCTCTTAGAAAAAAATTTGGCATCCTGCAATGAATGCTCCATGAAATAGGCTATGGCCTGGTATTTAAGGCAATTGATCTTGGTCAACAGTGAGACTTGGATCACAGTCTTTGGAATATCCCAGGAAAGGGTGAATGGTGATTTGACAAGGCTCGTCACTCGCCTGCTATGTCATAGAGCTCCAATTACCAGGCTTAGACACCAGCCCCTGGGTTTGAAGGCTCAGTGCTGCCTCCAACACAAGACCAAGCTTATAGGGTAGGCTGAAGTCAAGGTTCTGTCACTGCAGCTAAAAAGCCCCAAAGCCCAGGGGTTGCAACCCCTCTCCCAGTCTTACATCTGGGTTTACTAGATATCTCTGGGCTGCCCAGGGACCTGCACATGAGCCACTGATGCTATCTTCATGAGTTTCCTGCAATGAACCCGACGCCATCAGGGATGATGTGTCATTTGTCCTTTGTGTGATGCAAACATTACCAGCACCGCAACCCTCACTCCCATGTTCCCTTCCCCAATTAAAACCCCTTCTGTCTATCTCCTAGAGATAAATATAATCCTGTCTTTTGTGATCATTGTTTTCTTGCTTTTCATTCATTCTACCACCTAGCGTTAAACAACTCAGCTTAGTTTTGTCTCTTTACCTATTTTGGAACTTTATATAGCATATGAAATTTGTCTATGTTGCTGTGTGCAGATGAATTTTAGTTGGTTTTGTTGCTGTGAGGTTATTTATATGTCCATTTTCTTACAGATGAGCATCTAGAAGTGGGCTTGCTGGGTGACTGGGTGCACTTGTGCTCAATTTTGAGGAGCTAACGGCAGAGAGTTTTCCGTAGTGCTTGCACCAATTTATGCTCCTGCAGGGATGAAAGCCCTCTTGTCCCTCAGCCTCACTCTCACTTGGTATTGTCTGATTATTTTTTTTAATGTTTGTCAGTGGTGAGGGTATAACAATACCTCATAATGGTTTTATGTTGCATTTTCCTTATTTCAAATGAGGCCAAGTACCTTTTCATATATTTATTAGCCATTTTAATTTCCTCTTTTGTAAAATGCCTATGCACATATTTATATTGAGTTATGTATCTTTTTCATATTTCATATTTGTAGGAGCTTTTTTCTATATTCTGGATGTAGACGTGTGGTAGGTAAGTATCACAAGTATCATCTCCTACTCTGTAGTTTGTGTTTTCACTCTTTTGAAGGTGTCTTTTGATAGATGCAGTTCTTAATGTAGTAGGAAAAGCAATCTTTTCCTTTATGGATACTATTTTTTGGGTCTTGTCAGAAAATCCTTTCCAACTTTGACTTCATGAAGATATTTTCCCACACTATCTTCTAAAAAGTGTTATAGTTTACTTTTCACATATAAGTCGTTAAGTCACTAAGAATTGATTTTTTTTTTGTGAATGCTCCTGTTTTTTTTCTAAGCCAGGTTCTCCAACGTCCAATCAATTTCACAAGTCCCCAATCACCTTATAATAAATCCTCTTTTTGCTTTATATAGCCAGCGTAAGTTTCTGCTGCTTTCAATCAAGAGCTCTGGCTGATAAAATAGACTACTGCCTTGGCTCCCATTCTTGGAATCCTGCCTCTTAACCCCAGCCCAGTTCTGTGTCCTGGGACTAGATGCAGATTGGTTTCTGTCCGTGGTTTGGACTATGCCCAAAGATTGCCATATTCCATGATCTTGCGTCTTACCCAGCAGACTACTTCACATTTCAGAATCTGCAGTTGGATTGGAACCAACTTCTGTCCTACTGCCTGCCCAGTTCCATTGTAAGTAAAAAAACATGCTCCACTGATTCTCAAGATATGACATGAAATTGTACACCGGCACTTAGATGCTCAGCTGGAAGAGAAAGAGGTCCACAGAAAGAGGGTTATAGAGATAACATTCATAAACCATCACCAATTGACGTCATCTGCTAAACCAGACAAATGAAAGCAGGCTTAAGTCCCAGCTGGGGATTTCAGATCTTATTGCCATTCTTTGTCTCTCCTATCAGGAGACCATGCGGGAAGATTCACACTTTATTTCTTTCCAAGTGGTTTATTGATTTGTGGATTCAGTGAAATGTGCATCAATTGAACTAACTATTCCCTTCAAGTAAAGGGGGATTCACACTGTGCTGAAATTAATAGGTACAACAAAACTGCCTCTTAGAGTTCAACCACAGCACAATAGATGCACAGTGTGAGGGCAATCTGGAGATTAAATAGTTCTACTTCATCCTTAGCAATCAAAAGCCAGTATGCTCTTATTTTTACTGGCTTTAGTTTTCTCTTTCCTTCCCCCAGACACATTCACTGCAAAGAGATTATAATGCACTACTTAACAGAAAATAGATTTTCTTCCCATCCTTCCACTTTCTCTTTATATCTCTATGTTTAGTTTTCCTCACTATTTCTTAAATGTGTAACAAACTTTGGATCCTTTCTTCCCACATGACAGCTTAACTTCACATCTCTGATCAATTCACAATGGAAATAATATCTAAGACAAGCTGGCAAATATACTGTATTTAATCAATATTTTTCTTTATAAAAAATGTAAATACGGTACTCATACATGGATATGATTCTACTGATCTATTGTGTTTTTCCCCCTCTTGATAATGAATAGATATATCCCTTTTCAACCTGTCTATCTATGGCTCTTGTGACTAATAATTATAATACTTGAAAATTTATAAGTTTTACAGACTTCAAAGTCTTTGACATAATCACCTTATTTTATTTCAAAACTACTGAGATAGGTAAAACCTATAGCATTATCTTTTGTCTTTTGAGAAGGAAACTGAGGCTCAGAAGGAATTAATGAATAATCGGAGGTATAGCCAGGACACAATCTTGACTTTTATGACTTCTTGTCTACTGCTCTTTCCAAGATGACTTTCCTATATTAAAAGTTTCTCTCTGTGGCTATAATAATATTGATTTTATGCAAAACTTAAATAATCAAACCTGCAACACTGGCCATATTCATCTTTGTTAACCATCTAATTCTATACTTGGTATAAACATACTTGGTGTAGACTATAAAGATGTAAACTGTATTTAATACCATTAGTATTACCATAGGATTCTGGGAGTGTCTAATATATTGAATACAATCTAATTTAAGGTTTTTTGAATTACTTTTTTTTCTTTTGCAATTTAGATTTAAGAATTATCTTATTCATTACTGAGATTAAGAAGCCAAACACATTCCAATAAAATATGTTTAAACAAGAAAGGTCAAATTCCAAGCATCCACTTTTATTAGCATACAGATTGAGTAAACAGGCTTTTTGCAAACATATTTAGGTCTTTACAGAAGAGGCAAGGGATAGTTGGTGTCAGGGTACAAATCTGATAATACAATCTGTCCCTTTTATTTCTTTTTTGAATACTTAGCTGTTAATATCAAGATTAGTTGAAGTTCCGCATTAGAAATAATTTGTTTGAATAGAATTACTAGAGATGAAAGAAGAATATTTAAGAAAATTTATTGTTTATGTATATCTTTTAAATCTTCTACTCTGATTATCCTGACTTTTCTGTGAGACCAAAGGGAATTTCTTTTTTTAATGCTGCTATTTATGTAATTCAGTCTTGTGTTTATTTAATTGCGTTCACCTGTTAATTCAACCTTCATTATTCATATTGTAACTACCATGTGTTCCTTGTATCAGACCACAGGCTATAGAAATATGAGTGATAAGTGTAATCTCAGAGGTGAGCTCAGAGCTCTCACAGAAAGAGAACGAATTGCCACCTTGAAAGTCAAGGGGAGCTTGCTAGAAGAGATCATATCCAAACTGGGGAGAACAAAGCTTCCCTTACAGTAAATCCAGTTTCAACTGTCATGTGAGCATCCATCAAAGGCTTCCTATGAAATTTAACGAGACATGAAATAAGCAAGAATTCTACAGTTTTCCTGGTTTCCATCCTGGGGTCCCAAACTCTTATGGTTCCATAAACTGGTTCCAAAAAACCTACTAGATATTGAACAGTTCTTTTCCACTTTTGTTTGTTGTTTACTGGCCACCCTGACTGAACATTTATATCAGTCTGAGCTAGCATACTTCAGAAGATTGCCATTATGATAAGTCGTGTAATCCCTGACATAGTTCATAGAAATTATCCCAAACGTCTTTATTTTGCTTCAAAGTCTGTTCCTCTCCTGCTTCACTTAAACTTCTTTTGAGTTGGGGATGTTTCCCTGTAGAAGAGCTACGAAGTGGCTTTGGGAGAACTTCAGCTTCTCATAATTTTAATCACCCTCCCCCCTTCCACACATACAAGTTACTCTGAGGAAGAAGAAATTCAACATTTAAGACAGAAATATGTTTTTTATACTTGTTCTGCTTCTCTAATTAGGGTATCCAGGTGGGAATTCCCTCCCGTTCTCAGGAATTTTCTTCACTTTCCCATTCCAGAATCCTGAGAAAAGTTGGCTGGGAAATCGGGAAAATCAGCTACTTGAACTCAGGTGGTTGATAGCATCGGCCGTCACTTTGTGGAAACGATTCATTGTGGAGAACAGAAAACAAGTTTATATCTCGGGATTCGGGAATGGGAAAGCGAAAAAAATTCCTGAGAATGGGTGGGAATTCCCACCTGGAAACCCTACTTCTAATCAAGATGCTGGCTATTGCAATTGCTGTGTGTGTTATCCTGAACAAATCCACTCTTCCGTCCCTGCTAAAAGAACCCT
Source organism: Rhinolophus sinicus (assembly GCF_036562045.2). Classification (NCBI taxonomy): domain Eukaryota; kingdom Metazoa; phylum Chordata; class Mammalia; order Chiroptera; family Rhinolophidae; genus Rhinolophus; species Rhinolophus sinicus. The sequence continues at coordinate 18,239,099 of NC_133753.1, forward strand.
GCTTTTGTCCAGGGAATGGGCAACAAACTATTCAGCTAAGATGGGCAACTTCCCCTTCCCTAGAGATTGAACTCTGATTAGTCTGTTGGCATCTGAGGGTAAATTGGCTAGGAGCTTCTAAAAAATATTTTTTATATAAAAAAATAAGAGAGAGACACCTTATTAACAATGCTTTTCTTTCTTCCTGCCTGTGGATGTCTTGGATACTTTGGGACCCCTTTAGACTTCTTTGCAGAAGGATGTAATGTCACATCATGACGATGAGTCGATAAGCACAAAGACAAAGCCAGCATTCTGGGTGGGATAGAGTAAGAAGACAGAAAGAGCCTGGATCCTAGGATGTATGATTGATCCACTGTACCATCCTCCAACTGTCCTGTCTCTGAACTTCTTTTTGATTGAAATACAAAATGTTTTTCTGATTTAATCCTCTTCTATGGAGAAATTTTGGAGCTACCATTGCCCTATTGCCCTTTTGACCTGACAATGTACCTAATTTCCCTACCTTATACTTTGGTTCTCTCTATGGAACTTAGCTACAGCTTCCCATCCCCACTTCCTGCCTTGTCCGGATCTATTTCCAATTTAATAGCACCAGGAAAATAAACCAGTCAAGCTAATGGACCCAAACTCTGACTGAATTAGCTGGCCTAGCTTGGTCATTTCAAAGAAGAGAGGGGATAAAGATGTACTTCATTATATATGCTTTTGATGGCAAATAAATGTAAATCACTTATTATGTGATAATTTTACTTTTGGACAAACAAAAGTAGTTTAAAAGATAAAGTACATAAGATTTTTTTGTGTTTTTTTTTAAATTCCTAGTGATAAAAAGTTTAAGAATCACTATCATAATTCAGGTATTGATTTTGGCCTCATGGGAAAAATCTGGAAGATATGAGTTACTTTAAGACCAAGTCAACAGAAACCTTTTAAAAAGGCATAACCAATTCCAATTCTGGCTAATCATCCAAATAAAAAATTTCAAATTTAGAAAAAGTTTAAGGGAAAAACCTATTTATGTATACAACTAAATATTCGAAACCATCCAAATAATAAATAATGGTAGAAAACTGATTAAGTAGATGATGGTGTAGTCATACAATTAACAAATAATTAAAATAGTATTTTAGCTTTTCATTAGCGTATAAAATGCCGAGTGGTTATGTAAGGAAACAAAATGTAGATAAGAGGTGTATAATGTGTCTTTAAGAACCATGTGTTAACAAGATGAAAAGATGACAAGATGATAATACTACTTCAATGTGAAAACAGTGACTATATTTGATAATAAAAAATGGACAATTTTCACTTTCTTCTTTTTATGTTTCAGTGCTTTCCAAGTGTTCTTTTACAAAAGTTTGCAAGCTGCTAAACCCAAGGTCATTGCCACATTTGGTTGATTAGTGGTTTCCTTTCAGCCACAACCTGAAACGGGACCAGGGCTTGGAAAATGCCCCCAAACAAATAAGGCATCATTAGTACACATCACACCAAACTAGATGAAAACTGCAAGTTATAAAGCAAACAATCCAGATGTTCCAGAATCCCAGATGTTTGTTGGAAAGTAAACTAAACCACCAGGTCTTTAACTGCTTAGTTTTGTTGCCCATTTGGAGTTTTGGCTTTAAGTGGCTGAGTGTTGAAACAACAGCAGCTAAGATTTCTGAGAAAATGGAGTGGGGTGCTCTGGCAGAGAAACACACACACCAAAGTTTACCGAGCACCTGTCTGAACTACATCTGTACTAGAGCAACTAATTGCTTCCAAAGAAAGGTCCAGATTTTTAATAGAAGTATGTCTGGTACAGTAGCTTACTGGATGCCTCTAGTGGTCTAGAGAGAAGGGGAGAAATATTGCCATTGATGCAAGATGAAAGGATAGTTGGGTTCCATTATGAATCTCTTACAAGCCTCTAATCCAGCCTTTAAGGACTGTAAAGAGTCACTTAACCAAAAACAGGGACTGGGGTTTCCTCAAATAGGCACAGCTCCTTAGCTTTCTTCTAATCTCCTACTTACCTGGAGAAGTGCCAAGATATTAACATTTAAATCACCAAAAAGGGAATTTGGCCTCTCTGAGTTGTTCCTATACCATTGAGGCTATTTCTAGTTATAGCCTCAAACTTCCCAAAGGGATGGAAAACCTCACTCTATTAGTATCAGAATCAGCTTACAAGGAAACAGCTGCAGCATCCTGGAATAAGAATTAGATGGGGAATCAGGAAGCCTCACTTCTAATTCTAACTCTATTGGGAACAACTTTGACCTTAGGCAATCCACAAAATATCTCAAACCCACAGACTCTTCATCTTCAGAAAGAATGGGGTGATCTCTAAGGCCTCCATAATCCTATTTCCTTAGTGTTCAGCGTAACCTGGAAGTCTGTCCTCCGCTTGGTCACAGAATCCTCCCGGAATCACCTTTTACCTTAAAGTGTGGAAATTCCAGTACTGTCTCCATGTTTAATGCAAGTTCTCTGGAAATGTATGCTCTTACAGTCTCTCTGCTCTAATTTCCTTCTTCTGCTGAATTTTCCATCACCTCACTTATCTTAAGTCCAGCCATATTCTCTTCTCCTTACACTTTTTCACTCTACAGTATGTCACTTCCCTTTCTTTTTTATTTACTCCTTTCTGCCCTTCACCCTCCTCCCCCAAAACAAGCAAGGTAAGGTCAGAGAAAATAGAGAATTGACAATAGAGACAGTATCCAAAGGAAAGCAGGCCTGAGAAGAAAGATATAGGCTGAATAAATCATCCAGCCTACCAAAGCAGACTTGGCAGAGGGATGGAAATTCAATACATAAACAATTGAATAAATAAATGCAGGAGAAGAGACAAATCTTTCTTACAGAAAAATTCCAAATAATATGAAGTAACTGTAGGAGGGAAAACTTTTTTCCCTCTACCCTCATAAATTCTTTGGCTGAGGCCCTGATTACAGTGAAAAAAGTAGGACAGATTAACAAGAGAAAGACAAACAGAAGTTCATTAACATGGGCAGAACATATTCACACAGGAGAAACTCAGCGATGAGTAACTGAGGGAGTGACTACAATTGGGGCTTCTTAGCTTCTTAGCAAAGAACAATAAATTTGTAGAGATGTGACAGAGGAAAGCGGGGGTTAGGCTGCCAACGGTGGTCAACAATGGTAAGGTAAATGTGTGGGGCAGACCAATGGACCAAGTTTGCTTTTGCAGGTCCCACTCAGCACCAGGTTCCTGTCTTCTTCATGGCTACAAAACATCCCCAGGAGAGGAAATTCATGGCAGTCCTCATTTCTCAGAAGCTTCTTTTTTTAGTCAGATGTAAGGAAAGTTCTAGGAAGGTTTTGTGGTTTTGTTTCTGCAATTGATGAATCTGAAACGCTTTCAGCTCAAAATAATCCATATGCCAAAGTGACATGTTTTGGGGTGGCATATTTTGATCCCTACAATACTTGCCTTCCAGGAGGTAGAGATTAATCCTTTCTCCCTTGTTTGAGTGTGGGTGCACCTAGTGACTTACTTCCAAAGAATAGAATATTGAAAGGGCAAAACAAAAAAGTAACTCTACAGTTACTTTTGTATATACATATGTATATACATATATATGTATATATATGTATATATATGTGTATATATATATATATATATATATATATATATATATATATATATATGGCATATTACCTCTGTGATTGTTTTCCCCAAGATGTATAACCCCAGCCTAATCATGAGAAAAACATCAGAAAAATTCAACATGAGGAGCATCGTACAAAATACCCAACCAATGCTCCTCCAAACTGTCAAAATCATCAAAAACACGGAGAGCTGAGAAACTGTCAAAGCTAAGAGGAGCCTCTGGAGACATGATGACTAAATGTAATGTGGTATCCGTGGGGGATAAAGGAAATTATTGGGAAAACTACTGAAATCCAAATAACCAGTAAAAATTTTTCATAGTATCATACCAATATTCATTTCATAGTCAAGACAAATGAATTACAGTGGTGTAAAACGTAAAGAATTGAGCGTGAAGGGTATAGGGAAACTCTACAGTCTCTGGAAATTTTCTGTAAATCTAACACTATTATTAAATATAAAAATTTATTTCAAACAAGTCAGGTCCAAAGCCAATACACTGATTTTGGAGATAATCAAAGCAATTTCAGAGAGAAAATAGGCGATGGGCCTGGAGACTTTATGGAAAACAATTCCCAGAGCCTCTGGAAGAGACTGAGGACTTACTCAGGTTGAGGAGGAAGCTGGGAAGCCATAGTCACTAGAAAAGAGAAGACATTACTTACAGTTTTGTGCAAAATGATTAACTGTCTTTTATTTAAGGTGTCATGTAAGGAACAGTTCAAATATTCAGAGACTATATTTTCCATTCAGAAAGCCCATGACTAGCCATGACCTCAGAACCAAGCGTTTACTTCCTTCAGTCACTATTTATTTATTTATTTATTTATTTATTTATTTATGGTTAGATTTGTTTTTTTTTATTCGTTTCAGGTGTACAAAGTAATATAATAGTTAGACATTTACATACACCCCTCACAAAGTGATAAGCCTCCCAATCTGCTACCCCTGACATTGTATATAGCTGTTACAATTCCATTGACTCTATTCCCTATGCTATATTCCACATCCTATGATTACACACACACACACACACACACACACACATTTAATTATAGTTGACATTCAATATTGTTCAACTTCAGCTTCAGGTGTATAGCACAGTGATCAGGCATCGACACCATCTATGAAGTGATCTTCCTGATAAGTCTAGTGCCCATCTGGCACCCTACAAAATCTTTACATTATTTGTTATATTCCCCAAACTATTTTTCATATGCCCATGACTATATTGTGACTACTAATTTGTACTTTCGAATCCCATCCCCCCTCCCATTTAGCAACCATCAGTTTTATTTCCCTCTGAGTCTATTTCTGTTTTATTTGTTCTTTTGAATGAAATCTTACCATTTGCAACATGAATAGATCTAGAGAATATTATGCTAAGTGGAATAAGTCAGACTGAGCAAGACAAATACCATATGATCTCACTTATATGTGGAATCTAAAGAACAGAATAAATGAACAAACAAAACAGAAATAGACCTTCAGTCACTCTTGTAACAGCACATTGTCCTTGAAAAGATTTTGAGGAAAACCAAAAAGTCCTGAAAAAAAATATCTTGCTGAAACAAGGAGAAGTGACAGTGACTGACTGGCTTGAACAACGCAAGATTAAAACTGCACCTGAGGATAAAGTGACAGGAACAGCCAGGTGGGAATCTGACTAAAATTGCCTGCTATCTCAGAAAAGAGCCTGGGCAAACATGTCACCTTTTTATTTGGGGCATTGGCTTCAGGCTCTCTCCAAGTCACATTGACTGAGCTTCCTGGAAAAAAAGAAAAGAAAAGAAAAACACCTTTTCTCCTATAAACCCCACAGCATCCTATACAACTGTCTGGAGCCTGAGCTTCCTGCCCTTTTCACTGCCTTTCACACCAACCGACTGGCACGGGAGCCCTGTGAGCAGAAGTGGGTCAACTGGACCTGAGCAGCAATGTGAAAGACCAGCTGCCTTTTTCTCCCTCACATATTTCCAGGCAAGGTGCCAAATCCCCAGGGTGAAAGGGTCAAAGCCATCTTTCCTTTCTTAGTTAATACACCACCATTCACCAGTCAAGCTGCAGCAGTCATCCCTGAAGGGAAGTAGTTCCCTCATGCCATAAACTTATCCCACCAGAAAACCACACCAATCTAAGTACTGAAATATTCCCTAATCTTCCCAAATCTTTCCACATCTACTATTACCCCCATAGTTTACCTCATGAATTTCTATTATAACCTCATTTTGCCTTTGGGATTCTCCAGTTTCCCTGTATCGCTCTACGTGTGGAATTCTTTTTATTTACTATAATGGAACTCACTGGCATTCCAGAATCAGAAGATTGGAGTTTTTGGCAAATTGCAACCATGTCTTTAACCAAATCCCAACCATATTTTCAACTTGTGCTTTATCCTGTTTTCTCTATAATCCAGAACTCTGATTGGATTCCTAATGGGTCTTCTCACTTTGCCTTTCATGTCTCTTAAAATGTCTTTCATATTTCCAACTCTTTGTTGCGTTCCATTCAATTTCTTTACTTCTATCCTCTTTACCTCAGTTGTTTCTCATCCATTGTTTATATCATCCTTTGATCTTAATATCAAGTATTACTTTCTTCAGTTTACAAGTTGACGCTGGCCCTTTTTTAAACATAACAGGTCAATGTTCATAGTTTCTTCTTACTCTCCTATTGCTTTAAAACTTAATTAGATATACTTATTTTATAATCTGTATTGGATCACTTCTAGTACCTGTAGTTTTTGCAATATTACTCTGGAGTTTGTTGTTTCTATTGATTCATAGAGGCTTGTTTTTGTGTATCTTTAGGATTTTGAGCTCATAAAATAATGTGAAATTTTTGAGGTTGGACTTTAAACTGGATTTTATTCTTCCTGGGAGAGTTTGTATATGAGTTTTCCAGGACCTTGGGAAACTAATTAACACTAAATTTTAGGCTTCCGAGTTTCAAGGCATCACAGCTATTATGAATTCAGAGACAAAACCTGCACAAGTGTTGGATTTTATCAGCAATTCTCAGGGGAGTCTTTTTTATTTTTATGCTATCCCCAAGCCAAGGTCAATATAGATAAATGTCCCATCAGCCCTACTCTGGGGGGTAGGTTTTCTCTAGTTCACTCAATAAGGTCATTATCCCTTGAGGCTCCTAGCTTTGTGTACAACTTGCAGATATGACCTCCTGCCATGATTTGGCCTGATTAAAATCCAAACAATTGCCTGTCAGGATGGTAGATAACACAGAACACTGGGGCCAACTCCTGCTTTAGTGACTGCTTACCCTGTAGATTCATAATTTTTTTTCTGACTTGGAAAGAATTCTATAATTTTTCCTCAAGCTCAGCCATACATTAAGGATGATGGGCTTTAATTTTTGTTTAATTCAGTATTTTCAAGTACGCTATGCAAGGAAGGTTTTCTATGAACTTCTAATTTGTCATAGTTTCCAACACAGAATTTACAATAGCCTCCTAATGGGTCCCAGATTCCACGCTCATTTCATACAATCCATCCTCCATTTAGCAGCCAGAGCTTGCTTCTTAAATACTCTTGACAAAAAGAAGTAATTAATAAAGAGCTCACAGGCTATTTTCAGAACATCACCCTTCCCTCCCAGGTCTGCATAGGGAAACATCACCCTTCCCTCCCAGGTCTGCATAGGGAAAGCACCATGACTAACTATGCACTCACTATACATTAGTGGTATATGAAAAGGCTGTCAGCCTTGGCCTATCCCAAATTATTCAGCTTGCTGGATTTTCTTGTCCTTTCAGATGGAAGTTTAAAATTGACTTACATTTCTATTCTAGCACTAGTCCTTTGGATTCTTAAAGGACTTATTTTTCTTCTCAGGAGCTCAGTGCCCAAGTTCCTGCATCTGCTGAGGGAACAATCTCTATCTTTCATCTTGCCTCCTGAGTGTATCCTCCCTTCTCTCTCCTTGTGACATAGTGTGGCACCACCCCACTCCTGTCATTCTGTAACATGTTGGTGATCAAGCAGGATTAAGTCATTTAAAGGACGCAAGCATTGAAAAGATTAGTGTCCACAATCTTCCTGAATTTAATTCAAAGAATCAAAATTAAAATATACTTTTGAAATGTCACAATTTATATGTAAGCTGAAACAAAAAGGCTTCTTATTAAATATTCATATTGGTAAATTCAGAATGTTAATGAAAATTAAATCTCTCTCTTTCTCTCTCTCTCTCAGAATGTTCATGTTGACTAATACACCAAATAAATGTCATATATATATATATATATATGAGAGAATCCTGAAGGCTTAGGCCAATTGGAAACATTGTGGTAGGGACTTTATGTCATTTCTTCACAAACTTAGCCTGGCCAACCATTTATTATAAATCTAAGTAGTAGACATCAATAGCAGATATCACTGTTCTCAAGGTCCCTCTGCTATTTATTTTTACTTCTAGAGTGATATTCTTGGTCATCTCCTTCTCCACTAGAGTCTCAGCTTGTGCCGAATCATTGGGCCTCCAGCTCCTCTCTGTTGAACTTCTCATTCTTCTCCTGGGGCCACTTATTCCAGACACTCATTATTATCATTAGTTCAACTAAAGAGCCATTTACCCAACTCATAGCAAGTTCAGTATGTGCTTGGAGAGACTAATCTTCAAAACCAAACATGCCTACTGTTTTGCTTCCAAAATAAAATCAGGCCTGTCCCTGAGGAGAGTCCCATACTCAACTGTCAACAAACATAATGTAATAACAACCAAAGAAAATATTTTCTTCCTATTGTGGGGACTCACTTGGAACCCCATAGTTTGTATGAAGATTATTTGAAGCTGAAGATATTTGAGATTCAATACTGTGTTTCCCCGAAAATAAGACCTAACTGGATCCTCAGCTCTAACGCATCTTTTGGAGCAAAAATTAATACAGACCCTGTCTTATTTTAATATAAGAGCGGGTCTTATATAATATAATATAATATAATATAATATAATATAATATAATATAATATAATATAATACTGGGTCTTATATTAATTTTTGCTCTAAAAAACACATTAGAGATGATGGTCCAGCTATGTCTTATTTTCAGGGAAACACAGTAGATGCAGAAAGAAGTCTTCTCAGAAATTCCCCTATCTGACTAAAAGCAACAGCTTCTAGGAAATGAGGCTCCATAAATTCTCTTCAGGGTGGTTTTACTCCCAGGAGGAAGAAGAAAGCAAACCTACTATAAATGACTCTCTCCAGGGAGTTGTATAGTCCTGAAGGAAAGGGATAGTCCATTTCCATCTGCACAGACAAATGTTATCGTAAACTTTCATATCTCCTATTTGTTCTCCTAAAAACTCATTTGTCTTATCTAAATAAACTTATTTTTCCAATAGAAGACTTTTCTCTCTGTTCTCTTTCCCCTATTAAATTTCCTCTACTAAGGCTCTAACTTTAAGTATTCAGTGAGATAATTTCTTTTGCAATCTTCCATATGCATACAAATAAACTTTTTTGTTTGTTTGTTTGTTTAAATTAAACTTTATTGGGGTGACAATTATTAGTAAAGTTACATAGATTTCAGGTGTACAATTCTGTAGTACGTTATCTATATCTCACATTGTATGTTCACCACCCAGAGTCAGTTCTCTTTTCATCAACATATACTAGACCCCATTTACCCTCTTCCAAAGCATCCCCCCCTTACTCTCTGGTAACCCCTAAACTATTGTGTATGTCTATGAGTTTTTGTTCCTTCATTTGTTTGTCTTGACTTTTTGCTGTTTTCATTTTATATACCACCTATCAGTGAAATCATATGGTTCTCTACTTTTTCTGACTTATTTCGCTTAGCATTATAATCTCAAGATCCATCCATGTTGTCACAAATGGTACTATTTCATCTTTTCTTACCACCAAATAATATTCCATTGTGTATATATACCACAACTTCTTTATCCATTCATCTATTGAAGGGCATTTTGGTTGTTTCCATGTCTTGGCCACTGTAAATAAAGCTGCAATGAACACTGGAGCACACATGTCTTTATGGATAAATCTTTTCATATTCTTTGGGTAGATACCCAGGAGACGGATTACTGAGGAACCTCCACACTGCCTTCCATAACGGCTGCACCAGTCTGCATTCCCACCAACAATGTATGAGGGTTCCTTTTTCTCCACAGCCTCTCCAACACTTGTTACTATTTGTCTTGTTGGTGATAGCCATTCTAAGTGGGGTGAGGTGACATCTCATTGTGGTTTTTATTTGCATTTCTCTGATGATTAGTGATGTTGAGCATTTTTTCATATGTCTATTTGCCATTTGTATGTCCTCTTTGGAGAAATGTCTCTTCAGAGCCTCTGCCCATTTTTCAATTGGGTTGTTTGGTTTTTTTGTTATTGAGTTATATGAGTTCCTTGGTATATTTTTGGATATTAGCCCCTATCAGAGGCCCTGTTTGCAAAAATCTTCTCTCATTCAGTTGGTTGTCTCTTTATTTGTTTGATGGTTTCGTTTGCTGTGCAGAAGCTTTTAAGTTTGATATAGCCCCATTTATTTATTTTAGCTTTTACTCCCCTTGCCTTTGGAGTCAAATTCATAAAATGCTCTTTGAACCCAAGGTCCATAAGTTTAGTACCTATGTTTTCTTCTATGAAGTATATAGTTTCGGGTCTTATGCTTAAGTCTTTAATCTATTTTGAATTAATTTTGGTACATGGTGACAGATACCAGTCCAGTTTCATTCTTTTGCTCGTGGCTTTCCAATTCTCCCAGCACCATTTTTTCCATTGCATGTTTTTCACTTCTTTGTCAAAAATTATCTGTCCATATTTATGTGGGCTTATTTCTGGGTTCTCAATTTTATCCATTGGTCTGTGTGTCTGTTTTTCTGCCAATACCATGCTGTTTTGATTACTGTTGCCCTGTAGTACAAGCCAAAGTCAGGAAGTGTGATACCTCCATTATTCATTTTTCTTAGGATTGTTTTGGCTAGTCGGTGTCTTTTGTGGTTCCATACAAATCTGATGATTTTTTTTCTATTTCTTTAAAAAATTCTATTGGGATTAATGGGGATTGCATTAAATCTGTATATTGCTTTGGGTAACACGGCCATTTTAACTATGTTGATTCTTCCAATCTCTGAGCATGGAATGTCTTTCCATTTCTTTGTGTCTTCTTCAATTTCTTTCAAAAATGTTTTATCGTTTTCAGCATATAGGTCTTTCACATCCTTGGTTAAGTTTATTCCTAGGTGTTTTATTCTTTTTGCTGCAATTGCAAAAGGAATTTTTTTTTGTATTTCTTTTTCTGAGATTTCATTTTTAGTATATAGGAAAGCAATGGACTTTTGTACGTTGATTTTGTAGCCAGCAACTTTACTGTATTTGTTGATTGTTTTTAATAGCTTTTCGGTGGAGTCTTTAGGGTTTTCTATATATAGCATCACGTCATCTGCAAAGAGCGATAATTTAACTTCTTCATTCCCAATTTGGATGACTTTTATTTCTTTCTCTTGTCTGATTTCTCTGGCTAGGACTTCCAATACTATATTGAAAGCAGAGGTGATGGGGACAGCCCTGTCGTGTTCCTGGATGTAGAGCAAAGTGCTTCAGTTTTTCACCATTAATTACGAGATGAGCTGAGGGTTTGTCATATATGGCCTATTATGTTAAGGTATTTTCCTTCTATACCTATTTTACTAAGTGTTTTAGTCCTAAATTGATGTTGTATGTTGTCAAACGCTTTTTCTGCATCGATTGATATAATCATATGATTTTTGTCCTTTATTTTGTTTATGTGATGTATCACATTGATGGATTTGCGTATGTTGAACCATCCTTCTGCCCCTGGGATGAACCCCACTTCGTCGAGATGAATAATCTTTGTAATGCATTGTTGCATTCAATTTGCTAGAATTTTGTTTAGGATTTTTGCATCTGTATTCATCAGACATATTGGTTTATAGTTTTCTTTTTTGTGTTAGCCTTACCAGGTTTTGGTATCAGGGTAATGTTGGCCTGATGAAATGAGTTAGGGAGTACTGTCTCTTCTTCAGTTTTTTTGGAAGAGTTTAAGTAGGACAGATATTAGATCCTCTTTGAAGGTTTGGTAGAATTCACTAGTGAAGCCATCTGGTTCCAAATTTTGCTTTTGGGAAGGTTTCGGATGACTGATTCAATTTCCTTACTGGTGATCCATCTATTTAGATTTTCCATGTCTTCATGATTCAGCCTATGAAGGCTATACGTTTCTAAGAATTTGTCCATTTCTTCTAGGTTATTGAATTTGGTGGCATATAGTCCTTCATAGTATTCTTGGGTGATCCTTTGTATTTCTGTGGCATCCGTGATAACTTCCCCTCTTTCATTTCTGATTTTGTTTATTAGTGCCTTTTCTCTTCTTATCTTAGTGAGGCTAGCCAAGGGTTTGTCAATTTTATTAATCTTTTCAAAGAACCAGCTCTTTGTCACATTAATCTGCTCTGATTTTTATTATTTCCTTTTTCCTGCTGACTTTGGGTTTCGTTTGTTCTTCTTTTTTCTAGTTCTTTAAGGTGTAACATGAGGTTATTTATCTGGGATTTTTCTTGTTTCTTGATATAGGCCAGTCATGATATAAATTTCCCTCTTAACACTACTTTCGCTGCATCCCAAACATTTTGGTAGGATGTATTTTCATTCTCATTTGTTTCTATGATGTATCTTTTGATCTCTCCTCTTATTTCTTCTTTGACCTGGTCATTCTTTAAAACGATGTTGTTTAATCTCTACACATTTGTGGTTTTTCCTGCTTTTCTTTTGCAGTTGATATCCAATTTCAAAGCCTTGTGATCAGAGAATATGCTTGGTATGATTTCAATCTTCTTAAATTTACTGAGGCTAGTTTTATGTCCCAATATATGATCTATCATTGACAATGTTCCATGTAAACTAGAAAAAAATGTATAGTCTGATGTTCCAGGATGAAGTGCTCTATAAATGTCACATATGTCAATTTCATCTAATGTGTCATATAGGGCTGATATTTCTTTATTTATTTTCTGTTTCAATGACCTTTCCATAGCTGTCAATGATTTATTTAGATCCCCTACTATAATTGTGTTTTGGTCAATTTCTCCCTTTAGTTCTGTTAGTAGTTGCTTGGTATATTTTGATGCTCCCTGATTGGGGGCATAAATATTGATGACTGTTATGTCTTCTTGTTGTACAGTCCCCTTCACCATTATGAAATGTCCATCTTTGTCTCTTTTTACCTTTTTTATCCTGAAGTCTGTTTCATCTGATATCATTATGGCTACATCTGATTTTCTCTGGATACCATTTGCTTGGAATGTCAATTTCTACCCTTTCACTTTGAGTCTGTTTGTCCTTGTAGCTGAGATGTAACTCCTGGAGGCAGCATTTGGTTGGGTTTAGTTTTTTGAACCAATCTGCTACTCTGTGCCTTTTTATTGGTGACTTCAGTCCGTTTACATTTAGGGTGATTATTGATATGTGAGTATTTCCTATCATTCTATCTTTGGTTTTCTGGTAAGACTGTGTCTCCATTGTTTCTTTGCCTTTTTTCTTGTTGTCTATTATTTCTGTGTGGTGGTATTCTATGATTTTTCCCTCTGTTTCTTCTTTTATTACATTACATATTTCAGTTCTGGATTTTTTTTGAGTGATTACCATTGTATTTATGTAAAAGAAAATTTCATATTTAGAGTATTCCATTTTCTTCAGCATGTTTACTTTCTCCATTCCCATATTCCGGTTCAGGCCTTTGTTCTCCCCCGTTTTATGTATTGGTTGTAACAAATTATCCCTATTTATGCTGGTCGAATAGACTCCTTCAGTATTTCTTGTAGTGCTGGTCATGTGTTAGAAAATTCCCTCAGTTTCTGTATGTCTGGTCTTTAGTCTTCCTTCATATCTAGAGGATATCTTTGCTGGATATATTATTCTTTGCTCATAATTTCTCTCTTTCAATAGTTTGAATATTTGATTCCACTCCCTCCTGGTTTGTAGAGTTTCTGCTGAAAAAATATGATGATAATCTAATGGGCTTTCCTTTGTAGGTTACCATCTTCTTTTCCCTGGCTGCCTTGAGGGTTCTTTCTTTGTCGTTAATTTTAGACAGCTTCAATACAATGTGCCTTGGAGACGACCTGTTGGGGTTGAGGTAATTAGGTGTTCCTTTTGCTTCTTGGATTCGAGGATCCAGTTCTTTCCACAAGTTTGGGAAATTCTTTTCTACTATCTGTTTGAATATATTGTCTCTTCCCTTCTCTCTTTCTTCTCCTTCTGGTATGCCCATTATTCTTATATTGCTCTTTCTGATGGAGTCAGAAAGTTCTTGTAGAGTTCTTTCATTTCTTTTAAGTCTCAAGTCTCTTTCTTCTTCCATCCATGTCATTTCCAGATTTCTATTTTCAATGTCACTGATTCTTTCCTCCATCTGCTCAACTCTAACTAACTAAGTTGGTTATTTCATTCTTTGTTTCTTTTATTGAGTTCTTAATCTCCAGAAATTCAATTTTTTTCTTTTTAAAATTTCAATCTCTTTAGTAAAATGTTCATTTTGTTCTTTGATTGTGTTTATGATTTCATTATACTGCCTGTCTATGTTTTCTTGCATCTTGTTGAGTTTTTTAAGAACTGAAATCTTGAATTTTCTGTCATTTAAGTCACACATTTCCATGTCTTTAAGTTCATTTTCTGGAGACTTTTCATTTTCTTTCTGAGCTGTCTTGTTGCCTTGATTATTCATGGCAATTAATGATTTATTATTTCTCTTCCTAGACATCTACAGGAATGGGTTCTGCAACAGGTTGATAGAAAGAGGTCTTTCTTTTGTTTTCCAGTATGTGTTGGTAGAATGTTTTATTTTCTCTCCAACTGTAGCCTTTTATTCTCTCTCACACTGTAGTGTTATATTTTCTCTGCACTATTCCGGTTTCTCACACAATGGGGGGATTCCCTGAAAGGTGGCCTTCTCCTCTGTGAACAGTTCACCTGGCTCATAGGGTGCCGCCTCCATGGGGGGGATGTGGATAGCTTCTGAAGTTCCAAAGCTCTTCCTGCACCAGATTCAGAGCCCATGTGTGTCAACAACTCTGTTTACTCCTGCAGGGATCTGCCCAGATAGGTGGGGATGGGGAAGCGTGGGTTGTGAGAGGTGGCCCAGAGCAATGGTGGCAACTACCACCACAGCCAGTCCTGCTTCCATGGCTCCCTCCCCTTTGCCAGAACTAGTTGGGCTGCGAGTCCGCGTCTGCAGACCACAGTTCTCAGAATTGCAAATATTCTGTTCTTTTGATATGTTGCTGTTCCGCTTCTAGCACTTGGCAGATGGGGGTAGGGCGAGCTCTGGGAGGGTATGGAGGGGGCGGCTAGTCTCAGGGCCTAAGCCTTCCGTTCTCTGCAGCAGTGAGGTCTTAAACCACCATTTTCAGCCTTCTTCCCTCGGTCTTTGCTCCAAGGTCTCTGCCGTGAGCATCAGGTTCAGCCATGTTATATGCTATCCTCTCAGCCCTGTGGGCCATAAGTGGAGCCCTAACAGTCCAAGTTCTCTCCTTTCCCATGGCTGAGGTAGTTCCGGAATTCAGGGAGCTCGGAGCACCAAGCTAGGTCTGCGTCCTGCACCCGTGTGGCCCCATCTCAGCAATTCTCCTTTCCCTCCTCCCCAACTCACACAATTTGCCCACCTTTAGATGATTTTAGTAGTACACCTCTTAGTCTTGCCTGTCTGCTGCACAGGGAATCCTTTGTGGAGTTATAATTGTTCAATTTGTTGTAAATTCCAGAGGAGATTTCAAGAGGCTCACCTCACGCTGCCATTTTTATCACAAACAAACTTTTTTCTCCTGTTAATTTGTCTTTAATCAGTTTAATTTGCATGTCCCACTTACTATACTTAAGAGTATAAAGGAAAAGTTTTTCCTTCCTGACACTATCACACATGGATCATTTTAATTTTTATATTTGGAGTTCATGGTTTTCTTTCAAAACTAATGTTAACCTAATATTAGCTAAACTTAGCTTCTAGCTATTGCTTACCACATGACAACTAATAATTATATTTGCCCCCAAAACATATTCATTACCAGCTTCAAAGCAAAAACAAGAAACAAAAAAACAAAAATTTCTTCAAGGAGCTACATTCCCTAAGTACCAATAGAGTTAGTAGCATTTAGCTTGGCTGTTTGAGACCATTCTTCCCTGATCTTTCCAGACTATGACCTCCTTGTAGGTAGGATCTTTCTTTTATTCATTGGTCTACCCCCAACAGTAGTAAAGAGGAGGTACTCAATAAATGTTTGCTGAATTGAATGAATCAGCATGTTGGTTCAAAATTTCATCATGGCAGTAAAACAAGTCCAATGAGCATCATTTTATGACACTTTATGAATGTACTAAAAGATGTAAACATCACAAAAGTAATATTGACTGATCAAATAATATCACTTATGTACGACTTAAGCCCTATTAACTGGGAACTGTAGGAAACAAATATAACATGAAGAGGACAACCCTCCCCCCACCTGACATTATAGATAAATGAAGAGCCCACCTCCAAGGCCAAGCTTTTGCTTCTTCTTCAGTTTCCCACTTCAACTCAGTCTACAGAAAAGGAAGGAATGTCTGTATGGTTTATTCAAAAGAATTGACTTGCACATAGAAAACCTTAAATCACCCTACGTATTTTCAGCCCTTATCAAGGTAAAAAAGAGAATGTTTTGAGATTAGTTGCTTCTTTGGATGCTCTCTGCATCCAAAGATACCAAAAGGATCTTTATGGTATCCTTTTATGAATGTTTCTTCCCCCCAACAATTTTGCACTTGATGAGTTTAATTATTTTAAATTTATTATGTATCTTACATTAAAAACATACAAAATTTTATCATTAGAGTTTAAAAGACAAAACAAAACAACACCTAATTTCATCTCTGCATCAATTGGGTGTGGGATTGGCATGGAAAGTGTCTCAAAATTCACACTTTTTCACCCCCTTCAGGACAGGGAGGCGGTCCAAAAGGAGAAGCGGAGTAAAAACCATGTTTCCAAGTCTTAATTCTGTCTTTCAAATCTGCATCTACATCTGTGATTCCCTAAGTGAACTTGGAATGGAGAAGTCAGGAGAGACAGCTTCTAACCTGCCCAAACCCTCCCGGTCTGCCTACTAGAATCTCAAGATAAACAGTCCATGTTATGAGCAGTAGATGACACAAGAAGAAAAGACCAGTGTAGAAAGACACAGAGGGAAGAGGAAAATGAATTTGAATATCCATCTGTGTAGCCAAAGGGCTGGGGGGGAAAAAGACATTGAACTAAGAATCTTTGAAGTTACTGATCTCCCACTGGAGGCTGGAGTTGCTAATTGAGCCGCTCCTTTCCAGCATGTCAATTCACTGTGGTAAGAGATGTGACCTGTTTCCAGAGTAAGGGGAGAAATTAAGAGCTCTATATAGTTTTTATTATTATATCTTAGATCTATTTGGCCATCCTAGTCAGCCTCCAAAAGGCATTCATTGCTTCCCACTCACTTAGGACTTGCAGTTGTAAAGACCCAAAAGGCTTGAACATGGAAAAAACTTCCAAGCTCATGACCTTTCAGAGTCCTTAAATTTAACTCTGTAAAAGTTCCAAAGTCCATAATTATTAGTGATCAAGCAATTTTCCAGGTGTAAATAATTGAGCACTAACGGACTCCCTCATTTTAATTGCAGAGGTAATTTTCCCGTAAATTTACAATCTGTACTGAGGGGGAAAAGTGGAAGAGAATGGCAGACCCACTCTGGGATGGGACATGAATGATTTCACCCTCAACAATTCTGCTAGTTATTTGGTTGATGGTGACTCTAGCTTTAAAGCACTGACACTTCCTTTTGATTGTGACTGTCATTTCCACACTTGTAAAGTTCCTCTTCATAAGGTATGATGTCATAGGGTGAGATTACCCCTCTGAGCTAAAAACTCCTGTAAAGACTGTTGCCTGCAATAACGTTCAGAACTCTTATCACAGCATAGAAGCCCTTTCACCACCACTCCCTCTGTTACATTTGCAGCCTCAGTTTCCAGGGACTACCTCCACCTACTCTGCATCTAACTACACTGGATCATTTGCTGTCCCTGAATGCACACATACCCTCTGGTAACTCCATGTCTATGCATAGGCTATACCCTCTGCATGAATGCTCCGCTCCACTTTTTTTGCCAGACAAATTTGTTCTTCAAAATAAAGCTTAGATGCCACCTCCCAGGTGAAGACTTCCTAGATTTCTTTGGAGTTATTTGCTCTCTCCTTTGTGCTTCTGGAGTTATACATACACTTCTCTGATTTTTTATGATGATGTGTCTCCCACAACAGATCTCAGCCTTTTTTTTCAGAATGAGGTTTCTTCAAACCCAAGACAGTATCAGTCGTATAGGAAGCAGGCAAATGATCATCGAATATATTTGGGTGACTCTCCCACTTGTAAAATTCTGTTAACAGCTCTCAATGCTCCTGGCTAAAAGAGGTGCTGTAACATTTATTGCTCTTTTAATGCTTGCAATTAATACATACTACCTGCCCTGTTTCAAAATGGCGTTTTTAATGATTCAATTAACAACTTTGGGGAAAAAAAAAAAAACTGTCCTTCTAATTTATTCCTTCCACTTTTACTATTTTAAACTTTGCCTCTCACTTTAAACCAATCCTCTCTGGGCAAGTATATCAAACTCTAAACACGGATGCAATTATCTAGGAGCCCAGTGATGTTCACACTGGGGCCCTGAGAGGGATTGCACAGGGGACCCAAACACTAGGCAGTATCAGGAGACCCAGTCAACTTTTGTCTCTTCCAAGAAATTACTAGGGCGTAATTAAATTTCATTCACAAAGAAAAAAGCTTTTGAACATTGATTTCCAGAAAGCAAATAGAGAAGGGGAAAATCTTTGTTTTCACGTATGTTGAAAAGAGAGCAAAGCAAGGCTACCTGTGTCCTCTTTTACAAAGTTCCTTCTTCCTTTCATGTCTTAACGAAAAAAGTCAGGTCTGTCTTTCTACTTAATTATTCCACATTTTGTCCTTGTCTTTCTGTCTCATTGAAAACCAGTAGAATTGTGTTGGGAGCCTACAGTTGGATGAGACAAAGGACTGGACTTGAAGGAGTTTATGATCTGTGGGGACAACTAACATGTAACATAATTAACTCAAATACAGGTGGGTGCCATGATGATACACTTAATTTGGTAGAAGAATCCAAATAAGGGAGTATTTAATTTTGACTGACTATCAAGAAGACCTCTCAGAGAATATAATACTTTATCACTTAAGGATGAAAAGAATTTACATAATTCTTACATAATAGTAAGTATTCCACTGCAATTGAGCTAAAATGGAAATATGTAAAAAAGTTCATTTTGGAAGGATCTTTGGAGGTCAGATACTCAAGACCTTAAAAGCTATACAGAGAAGTTCATATATTTCTCTTTAGCAAAGTGTTAACTAATTTTGAATAAACCTAAGAACCATTAATAACTAGTGAAGACAATGGTGGTACATAGGCTACATTTCAATTATCCCTTTTTTCAATATATTCCCACTATAGCTGCTTTCAAATGTAACCAGCTCTAGGTAATTTGGGGTAATGGATTAAAATCCCAATTCTAAAACTTTGGGGAAAGGTGCTTTAGGAAAATTACTTAATACCACTAAACTACAATTTTTTCACCTGTACAATAGAATAATTATAGTAACAGCTACCTTGTAGGCTGAGTCTACAAAAAAAATTTTTAAATAAATGAATGACTATAAAATGCTTAGTCCAAACCTAGCAAATATCTCTATGGGATATAAATGGTGTCTATTAAATGTCAACACTTAGAAACAAACACCCAGCCTGGTGGCAAAATTCAGAACTACCCCAAAATAGATGATTTTGTCATTGTTTGTTGGCTTTTCCTCATCTCACTGCCTGGATTCTCCAAGTAGAACAGGGGTCTTTCATTTGGTGTGGGCACCTTAATGGCTTTCCAGCATGCTAGGACTATCAAGGGATAAATATGGTCCAGTGGGAGAAACGCGGCAAAATTAGGAGAGAAATAACAGCAACAGTATCCTGATATCTCAGGTGGAATTGTATGTTTTGTTTTTAGATGGAATTTTAATTATAGTTAAGATTCAAATTTCCTCGAATTTAAGGACAGGGGGAAAGGGAAATTTGCGTATTTTTAGTTGGCTTCAAGGCTTCAGCCCTTGTGCAAAGGCAACTTTCAAAGTCAGAACTTGGAAAACGCTACACTTCAATATATTTTTCCACTCCAGTCCTACGTGTCCTCTCTATCTCCTGCCAACTGGAAAGTTGCATGGGGCCTCATGAGTGATTGGTGCAATTTGTTGTATTGACTGGCAAAGACGCAAGTTCACACAAAACAACATCAGTCTCTCTGATCATTTAAAGAAAGCTCATTTCAAACCAAATAATTCATGAATGAAGGCCCATCCATAAGAGATCATTTGCACTAATTATACTATATTAAGATGATAAATGTTACCGATTTGGAGACAAAATCCTCATTATGTCAATATGGAGATATTTTCCAATGTTTTGAAACGTAGAATCTCACTAGCAGGTGCTGATAATTCCTTGCAAGGTTCTTTCTAACAGATTAAACGTTAGTCCTCAAAAGTACCTATGCTGCCTGGAGGAATCCAGCAGCCTTCTGTGAGCAATCGGCAAGTATTGCTGTCCCTCGATTGGAAGAGAATGTTACTTCCTAGACTCTAAGATCTCTTTGGGATTGAACAAATTCTAGTGAAGCATGTCAAACAAATTCTCTCAAACACTCTAGGAATGCAGCAGTTGATGCCTTTTTGACCAGCACCAGAAAACATTCAGAGCAGATTATTCCGCAGGTCACTAGGCAACATAGGATGGCCCTCGGGAATACTCTGAACTTGGGTTGATTGCCGACCCAACAGAGTAGTTGCATAATCCCTCTTGAATTTTGCCCTCCAGTAGTATAGCCACTAATTGAATAACATTCACACCTGCCCCTGTTCAGTTATGAGGTTACGATTGATCACAAAGGCATGAGAAGGGCAGTGTGAGTTACACAGCACAGTGGAAAGAATTTCGGCTTTGGAACAAAGCAAAGCAAGCGCTGACACTGTTTTGTGATTATGACCCTCTGTTTACTCATCTGTAGAATGGGGACAATAAGATTTCCTATAATTATTGTGAGAGTTAAATAATGCTTCTATCTGGTTAATGTATGAATCAATTCCTTTTCTGGCTGACTAGATCCATTGTCAAGAGAAATCTAAGGTATATGTTAAAAATATATAATAAATAAATATATACATATACATACATATATATATGCATATTTATATACATATACACACACACATATATATATATAGTGTGTGTGTGTGTGTGTCTGTGTGTGTGTGTGCGCGCGCGCGTACGCACTACGTAACAATATTTTGGTCATTGACAGACTGCATATACACAGTGGTCCCATAAGATTATAAAGGAGCTGAATTTCCTCTAAGAAATTGAAGGATATATGGTTCAGGAGGAATTTTTCTTTACCTTAAGGGAACAATATCTGTGGGGCTTGGCAATAGATTCCCTTTCACTCACAGCACCTCAATGTTGAGTACACTGATTAAACCCCAGTCAGTCAGCCACTGGCCTGTTTCAGCACTACAGGGCCTGTTCCCCCCAGCACTATGTATTCAGAGGGTGCAGCAGCCCTCCCAGCTCTAGCCGGATGGTCTTCAGAGTGTATGGCTGTAAATTCTTTGTTGAGAACTTAAGACACTGTACAGGGACACAGTTCCACAGGAGCTACCTTAAGAAGTATTAAGCGCCACTGCCACTTCAGTAAAAGCTTCCTGTAGTGTGCAGCCAGCCTGTCCCTGTTTTGGAAATATTTTCAGGTTATAATAATGTAAAGCATAAATAAGTTTTATTTCTTTCATCAGTTCAATGCCAAAGAGAGCCCTTTGTGCCAGATAGGGTCAATGGAACCAAAACCAAATTTCCAAAGTCAAAATATTGAGTCCTCAGTTCTATACGCTTTTCATGTTCAACACCCTATGTTGTCATGACTACCACAAAATTCCTCAATCTGAGCACTCCTCTAACATGCCATGGCCAAAATCACATTACCATCAAAATCCCGTGTTTATTTCTCTCTCCACCTTGACTTCTTATTCCTACTGATCCTCAGGCCACCTCTCACTCCCTGCTGACAATCACTGTTACGGTGATCTATGCCTGACCCAGCCACTTTCTCCTCGATATTTCCAATCAATCCAGCCCACACCCCTGTTCATGGAGCAGCACTGACAGCTTCGATGTTCTATTATATTTCTGACCCTGTCAGAAGGAAGCAGGGGAAGGCTTGTGGGACTGTGTTTATAAAGTCTACAGCAGTGTCCAGTCATGTCCGAAGCCTTCGCATTCACTCATCACTCAGTCACCCAGAGTCACTTCCGGTCCTGCAAGCTCCATTCATGGTAAGTGCCCTATACAGGTGTACCTTTTTAAAAATTTTTATACCATATTTTTCCTGTACCTTTTCTATGTTAACATACAGAAGTACCATTTTGTTACAACTGCCTGCAGTATTCAGTACAGTAACATGCTGTACAGGTTTATAGTCCAGGAGCAATAGGTTATACCATAGAGCCTAGGTGTACAGTAGGCTGTACCATCCAGGTTTGTGTAAGTACATGCTATGGTTTTTACACAATGGAAAAATCACCGAACAACATATTTCTCAGAATGTGTTCCTGTCATTAAGGGAAACATAACTATACATACAGAGGGTGCCAAATAAATGTATACACATTTTAAGTTAGAAAAAAAATGTGTCAAAATTGTAATACTCAATATATACCAATAACAAAAGATGAATACAAGTCATATTTGACTTCTGCAATTACAAGAGGTGCTCAAAGTGGTTACCATCAGCGTCCAGAGACTTCTGATTACAGCGAACCACTGCTTGAGCAACACTGACCAAAGTGTCCACTTGTATACATTTTTTTGGCACCTCTAATATATATATATATATATAATCCCTATTTTAATAAACCTTTCATTTATGAAATGAATCTCCATTAGGTAGGAGATATGTCCCAATGCCTAGTATGACGTCAACACACTCAATAAATATAAATAAATATTTGCTAGCCAAAAAATGTCAATTAGTTTCTTATTGTTTCCTACCTGGAAAAGTGTTTGCCAAGACATAAAGTTTCTTTTAGGAAAATAGCATATTTTAGGTGGCTATATGTATCCAAAAGTGCTTAAGGAGTTATACAGAGGAATTGACCATCCGGGATGTTCAAAACTTAACCTGTAGACTGGCTTTACTTTGGGGAAAAGCAGGAAGCAGATCATGCTCTGGAGAATTAAGCCTTACTTGACAAAGCAAGTTAAGTTCTGGCAGGTACTGAGGTTTCAATTTCATCTACTCTCGTGTTCTCAGAAGAACTCTGAGTTAACCCAAGCTGAAAATAAAATTCCAATTCCGATCTGTCATTTTTTTTATTAGAGTTCAACCTAACAGACACCATGGAGCTTTAAGGAAGGTAGCTGATGAGAATCCTTCAAGATCTATAACTTAGAGATGACATTTGGAAGTAAATAAAGACCCTTGGGGGACCGTTTTAATGAAATGTAGTGGTGGTAGGAGTGTCATTTAGGTGAAATAAGTTTTTAAAGATTTGGTTTCCTCCACCCTGAACAAAAAGTCCTTAGCCTCAATTTTTAAAAGGTAGTGGAAAACCCTTTCAAAATTCCTCGGTAAAGGTAATGGGAAATAATACTTTTTCAAGATAAAAATGTAGCAATAGCAACCACACTTTGGAGAATGGAATACAGTTCTGAAGAAGTATGGGAGCCAGGCTCTCGTGTCCTAAGGGCCAAACCAACCCCCATCTTTTTCTCACCTGTTTGTCATACTTGTTTCTTCTCTGGGTGTGGACAAGTTGAGAGGGTGGAAAACAGCAAGAGGGATGGGAATAAATAAAAATCATCATGATTGATGATCTCCTCATTGGCTTCCTTCTGCTCCATTAAGATATAGGGAAAAGAGAGAGGGAGAAACTGACTGAATAATGCGGTTGTTTGTCTTGTTCAAATTTGGGTTTGATGTTGAGAAGGTGACTCAATATCACTATATGTAAAGTTTCAATTTGTTCACAGGTATCAGAAGGTAAAGGGTCTCAAAGATACTTAGTCTTCACCCAAAGCTTAATATTTAGTGGTTTTCAAGCTGTGCTCCACGGAATCCTAGAGTTCCTCAATGGTACTTCAACCTTAATCCAACTTGAGAAGTACCTTATTTATCTGATTTGTATGTTGGAACTCCAAGACAGGTTTATTTTGTGCAAGGGGAATCAAGAGTTACAGTACCAAAAACAAACAAAAATCCACTTTGAAACCACTAATCTACTAAGTAACAGCAGTTCCATATATGAGGACAAATACTTTCAGCGGTGAGGAACTCACTACCTTATGAGGCAGCCCATACAAATTTTATATGGCTAAATTGTTAAGAAACTCATTCTTACACAGAGAAGAAATCTGCCTTCTTATAGCTTCCACTCTAGTTTTGTCCTCTCAGAGCACAGAATGAAAGGGTAAGTCTTTTCTACATGATGGTTTCTCATTACTAGAAAATGATGGGGATGATATCGCCATCCTCTGTTCCTCAGCTAGAGATTTCTACTTTCTTGATGCTCTGTAGGGTTTTAGGTCCTTCCATCATTCAAACCCCTCTACTCCAGGTTGTATTCTTTTACGTATAAGGGAAGAAGTGTGGGGCTGACTGGACCCTCATTCTTCTGCATTCTTCATCTCCCTTAAGACAAAAGGGTCAGAAGGAAAATATCAACCAAACATGTGAAGCTGTTTGCTTTGTCCATGGTCTAGCTTATACATGGCCCAGTCACGGCATAATACAATGACGGTTTTGAAAAATAAATGTTGTAGCAACAGCAAATTACTTTGCTTTGGGACAAAACATGAAGTTCCACAGAAGTCAGTCTCCAGGGCTTTAATGTACAAATAGGTCTCCATCCAAACTTGTCTCATCTGTTTGCCTCATTTTTTCTTTCCCTTGGTAGGAAACAGTGAGGAGATATAATCATTCTAATCATCTCTCAGATGTTGCAGATTTTAGCAGTCAGGCTAGGCAAGAGGAATCTAGTATGACAGTGTGGTAATGTGGAGAAAAATAAGGTTTTGGAGCCAGAAACAACTGAGTTCAAATTTTGTCTCTTCAGGGGCACTTTTTGTACATCACTGGACCATTCTGAACCTTAGTTAATTCATGATGCTTTAGAATTGTTATATTTAGAAAAATGTATGTAACAGACTTAGCACTGAACCTGATACATAGTAAGTTCTCAATAAATATTATCAAAATTATTATAACTTCATTTATATCTCTTTTATTTAATAGTGCTAATTTTAAAGGTATCTCATTTCTATGCATTAGTATGAGAGAATGGGAAATTTCCATGCAAATTTCCAGAGACTTGAAGCTCACACTTTTAGGATCAAACCATTTTTGTTTTAACAATTTTATTTGGAATTCATCCTAGAAAATATTTTCTATTGGACTATAAAAAGAAATGACAAACACAACTTAAATATTTATTGATATTTCATCATATTTATATTATAGCATTAATAGAATTATGTAGTAACATTGTGATACCTGCAAAAAAATCTGAAGTGGATGGAACCATTTCCCTCTTCACTAAAGGATTTCAGACTTTTATAATATTTATCCTTTTTTTTTTTTCCTCTGTGTGTCCAGTGGTTCTTAACTGGGTCAGACCTGTAGTTCACATATAGTAGCAAATGGAATTAGATGACATATTTTTATAGTATCTGGTTATGTTATGTCTCTATTTTCATGAGATTAATGGCTATTTTGCTTGGAAAAGTTTGGGAACTACAATATTTGAAGTGAGGACTACCTCCAACCAACAAATAGCACCTAATTTTGTAGCCCCTTTTTCTGAGCCCAAATTTTGTAGCTCTTTTTTCTGAACCCTGGGAATTCTCCTCATTACAGTGGACTGGGTCACATCTCTTGACTTACACAATGTCCTGACTCTAGACTATTGTCGGCTGAAGCATGGTCAGCAGCCCATGGACAGATTGATTGTCTAATGGTAGTTACTAATCAGAATGTGACAGCAGGCTGCATCGGTGTGACTAAAAGTAGTGTCAAGAGAGGCACTTGGAACAAAAAAAACAAAAGAAGTCTGGGTAGTTGATTTTAAATGTGGCTAACCCCTGCCCACCCCCACCTCCAGGGTACCCTAGAGAAAAGCAGAGAAGGAAGTGTGGCTGAGGTTCTGCCATTTGACACAAGGGGATATTGATGGAGCAGACTTAGAGAAAACTGTTAATAACGCTATGCCTAAAATCCACCAACAAGTAAGACTTGAGTGAAACTGAGGTAGTACACACCACTGTCTTGTGTTTTTTCCCACACTGCCAGAAACTTTCCTGACTACTCTTGCTACTTTCAGAGTGATTTCTTTTGCCATCTTCTGCTTCTGACCTCCAGTGCACTCTAAAAACAGTAAGAAGCTTTATCACATTATCTAGAATGAGTCTGTTGTCACTGCATGAGGGTTGGAGAAGAGTGTAGCCTAGAATCTTAACCCATAGTCCGTACAGTATCTCTTTTAACTGCTCAGAACAAATTCAGAGTTGGAAGAAAAGGCAGACAGAGACAAAACCAAACTAAACCAACTTGGCTTTATCTCCTAAATATATGCAAGTTCTACAATTTCACCAGGTATCTGAGAGTCATAAAAGCATCCATTACATCGCTTTTGAAAATTACAACAGCATGTGTTTTATAAAATTACCTAGGACTATGAAAAGCTTCTTACTTTGAAAAGAAGAAGAAAAATCAGCTGGGAGATTTACAACTCTTTAAGGATTTCCAATCTTCTTTAAGCATTACAGATTCAATTTTTCAGGAAGCTATCATTGCAGCTTTAATGGTTTCTCCAGGGTCCTATCTTCTATAAAATGGATGCTTATAATATTTGCTATATAGTTACATAACTATGATAAGATTAATTAAAAATGGGTATAATTTAAAAATACATTTTAAGCTGAATTATATGAGCTTATAATATGGAATATTTAAACATTACATGATATCATTAAAACAGCTGGTGGGCTATAGCATAGGAAGATATTTTAAAAGCTGGCATTTAATTTTGTGTGTATTTGAGAATGGATAATTTTTTTTAGGACATACTTGTCCTAAATTATTGAGCCGGTGATAAAGTCATCAAATAAGCCATCAATAAAAATTTAAGTGAACACCTATTATGTGAAAAGTTATTTTGCTAGGCATTGAATAAATGAAGAGGCATACAGATAATCTCTCAATTAAAGGGTTTATAAAGCAAGCTTTAATTAAAATATAAACTACCATCAATGCTTAATAATGACTCTTATCTACTAGGTCATCTTGAATACCTTTGAATGCTTTATTTATAAGTTAAAGAATTTAGAGTCCAACATTCCCTTTAAAAATGGACAGATTGAGGCCAGCAGAATGAATAACCCCCAGCACTTTGATCAGACTTAGCTCATAGGAGGAACATAAGAAATGTTTATTAAGCAAGTGAATGAATGGAATTATTCATTTCATTGAGTACAGAGTCATTCAGTGAGGGAGGAATATGTCTGACTATAGAATCCAGATGTCCTAACTCAGCCTTATGGGCAAATATTCCAGATGTCCACTTTGGATCTATAATTTTGTATACTATCTTTGTCTGGTTATGGTGCCAGAGTAGTTTCAAAAAATGAATTTGGAGGTGTCCCTTTCTCTTCTATTTTCTGAAAAAGATTGTGTAGAATTGTGTTGATTCTTTAAACATTTAGTAGAGCTCTACAGTGAAATCATCTGGGCCTGAAAATCTCTTTTTATGGAATTTTAAAAATATTAATTAAATTTTCTTAATTGTGATGCAGTGATTCAAATTATCTATTTCTTCTTTCCTTATGGGAGGGACACCATGACACAAATGTTAAATCTTCGGCCACAGGTTCCGAAGGCTCCATTTAATTATTTATTTATTTTAGTCTACTCTCTTTCAGATTGAATAATAGCTACTATTGTATCTTTTAGTTTACTGATTGATCCTTTTCAGTATCTCTTCCATTCTACTGTTCAGTCTATTTTCATTTTTTATTACGGTTATTGTATTTTTTAGTTCTAAAATTTTCATTGAGTCTTTAAATCTATTTCTTTGCTAAGGCTTTCTATTGTTTTTGTTTGTTTCAAGCATGTTCATAATTGCTCAGTGAAGCCTTGTTATGATGACTGCTTTAAATTTATTGTCAAATAATTCTAAGATCTCTGAGATCTCAATGTTGGAATCTATTGGATTGTCTTTTGTTGATTGCCCTTTATCACTCAGTTTGAGATCGTCATTGATCTTACTATGATGAGTAAATTCCCACAGCAATCGGGACATTAGGTATTATGGCATGTTACTGTGAATCTTATTTGAACCTTCTTCTGTTCTAGCTGGCTTCTCTTGGCATCACTCTTGCTGAGTTGAGGTGGGGGTTCTGGCTGCCACTAGGCCTCCACTGGTACCTCCCTGGCTAGGAGGAGTGGGAGTGTCTCACGATTACTGCCCATGTATTTTCTGACACCATGTGGAGAGGCATGGCCTCATGACTGTTGGGTGATGATAACAGTCCCAGCTTCTTCTTGGCTTTCTCAGACACGACCCTGTGGTTGGTTTGGGGGCTACCCATTTCAGTCTGGTGAGTGGTTAAAGTCTAGGGTCCCCACTTGGCCTTTGCCAGTAGCTATGGGGCTAAAAGTGTGGGCACAAATTTTTCTGTGTTGTTTGACAGGGATAGAATACACAAGTATTCTGCCTTCTAGATGTTCATTTTCCTGGTCCTATGGCTAGAGAGAGCAGAGTATTGTCGGGGAGGGGAGTGAAAAGCTGTGGAGGAGTAGAGGGGATGCTGTGATGAGGTAGGAGGGTCTGACCTGTTGGCACTTCAGAGTTTCTGGCTTCTTTAGCTCCAAGTCAGAACCTAGGGAATTTATCACCATTGTGGGGACAGAGCCAGCAGTGCAGTTTCCAGGCTCTCGGCCTCACATAAAAAGGTGCTGGCTTAGGTAGTAAATGGCCATCAACTGTGATTGGATGGCCATCCGCTGTGGCTAGTTGGCTGTCAGCTGTAACCAGTGAGCCATTGGCCACTAATATAACTGTCATGGCTACACGAGCAGAAAAAATGGGGGCTAGCAAGAAGATGGTGGCTGAGCTAGCAAGCGGCGCAGTGTGGTGGAGTGTGGATTGCGGATTCTGTGGCTCCTGCTTCCTGTGTCTCCAACCCAGCCGCCGCCAGAGAGACTATAGTGGTATGACTCCCCTATCTATGGCTCCATGGGTGTTCCTTTTTGGCCTCGCCATATCCTGCATTCTTATGCGGGGAGCGGGACCAGAGGCCCCGCAGGCCACCCCGCGTGACTCCCCCCATGACAACCATGCTGTAGTTCCTTGGCTCTTGAGGTACCTAGCCTTCTCTCTACCTTTAAGAATTCTTTCTTGTTTGTCCAGGAATTTCAGTTGTACTTAAGGAAAGGAATAGGGGAAAGTATGTCTACTCTCTCTTCCCTGAGCAGAAGTTCAGTTTCATGCTGTTTTTGTGACCTTCTCTTGTAAAAACCTAATCCCTCAATATTTGAGTGCTAATATTAGCCTTTTTCATATTATGCCTTAAGGTCCTGAAAAGCTGTATCTTTTGTACCCTCAAACAAGTCTGTCAGATGCAGCCAGTATGAGGAACCCCTGATTGTCAAACAAAGGTCCCATACCTTCACACTTGTCCTTGTCTATTGCCCTAGAAACTGCCCTGAATCTTCACTCCTACAACCTGTCCTGAGAGGTCCGATGCTCATCGCTGGAGCATGACCTCAGGATGTTCCAAAGCTTCTAATCATCAGGATCTCTGAGTACCGTTGAACTCTCTACAAAGGTAAGAACAGCTTCTCCCCTAATTATTTCTTGCCTTGACATTTGGACTCCAACACAATTCTATTTGTTCCTAAAGATCAGCCTCAAACCTCTTCCCTTTGAAACCAGGTATCAAATGAGAGCCATTTCCCATTTTGCTGCGAACATACATTGCCTTCTTAGTTAGACTTGCTTCAAACCCAAATTCCTCCCTCCTCTCCTAAATAAAAAAAAAATTTAAAAAAAAGATATCCATGGGTGCAAACAGCTCAAGTGGGCGATTCCATTCCTTACCTTATCTGTACTCACTCTTGCCCTAAGCCAGTCAAAGTACTGCCACACATAGATTGCTAGTATATTAAATGTGTTAGGGGGTTCAAAACAGGGTATAACAATATTTATGACATCAAAAATCTGATAAGATAGCTTGGAAAATAAATTTCATAATTCCAAAGAAAGTCTAAATAAAGGAAACTGGTATTAATATGCCACATTTGCAGAACTGAAAACATCCTGCATTAATTTTTTGCTCTTAATTTTCAACGAAAGTCACTAAAAATATGAGAAACCTGACACCAGAAACTTTAAGTGGCTTATAAAATGTTATGTGACTAGCAAGTGGTGGTTCTGTGACTAAAACCTGGGTCTCTCTATTCTGAGTACTGGACCATGTTCATACACTTCTAATAAGATCAGTAAGTATTTTAGTTCATACAAATAAAAATCATCTGAAGATTAAGCTGGAGAACCGTGACAGGAAGTAAAGTTACCAAAGAGGCTGTGGCCACAAATTAAACTGTAAAAGCAAGCAGCTTCTAGGAACCTCCACAGATGACATTTGAGATGCTCATTTTATAATGGCATATATTTTTAAAAAAGAAGAAAAGATCTTTTTCTCCTAACAATCTAACAAGACACAATTCTGTTTACTTTTGCTTTAATGCTTAAAGCTCTTACCGTCCGGTAGTTCTTAATTCAATAATTAGTAAGTGATAAACTTACTAATAAACAAGTGAGATTTAAAGTTGCCTAATAAAAGTTTCCTTACAGCAAGCACTAAAAGTATCAAGAAGCTGTAACTAGTGAAAATGTTTTTCAAATGGCAGTCTATAAGCAAAAGCATTTGATGATATAAGAAAAAAAGATATGAAAAGCATTCTAAAGGCAAAGACTGTTAGAAATTTTTGTTGGTTTTTTTTTTGTTTTTTTTTTTTACTATATTTCCTTCACTTAGAACTATATATAGCACATGGTAGGAAATCAGACATGTGTTAAATGAATTCCAGGAAATTATTTCTGTCGTCAGCAACAAAACTCTCTTAGAAGCTCACATGATGCCATTTGACATCGCAAGGTAAATTTTCTGAGCCAAAATTAACTTTTGAGCCCTTGAGCTCATCTTTTTTTGTTTAACCAACCAACAGGGTGAAAAACTTACTCTGACAAATATGATTTCAGACAAATATGGTTTGGACCCTGACAAATACGGTATCATCATTTACTGGAAGAAGCTGCCCTCAATTAACCAAAGCCACATTTCCATTTCCATGAGCTACGGGAGCATAAAACAATGGGGGAAAATTGAGGCCTGATGATAATAGATGTTAAGTGTCAATCCCGGTTGTGTCACTTGCTCACTGAATACCTATGATCTTCAGGTTTTTTTTTTATGTGAGGAATGAGAATACCATCTCTTAAGATTCTTATAATAATTGGGGGTGGGGGAAGACAGAAAAAGAGAGAGAGATGATAGATCTCCTGACACATACTATACACATATATTTGCAGAATATTTAAATCAAATTCTGAAAATTCACCCCTTCTTTCAGATGCCTACCCACAGTTTTATTACTTATGCCAAAGTCATTCTATTAAATGCAAACAGCTGGGAACTAGACATAGGGTTATTTTCATGGATAATTTACACCTGTATATCTCCTTCTCCCTCCATGGCTGCCAAATCCTGAAACCTTGGATAGTTAGTACAATGGGTCAAACATCACATTCCCATTTCTCCTAAGCGTAGAGGCAAACATTTCCCAAAAGTATAAACTATAGCTGTTTAGCACACCATCAATAAATAGCTATAGTGCGGTTAATGACACAGTACGAAAGCGTGGCTCCATATCCTCACTAAAGTTCAGATATAATCACCCTGGAAAACAACATCTTAGAGCGAGCTTATTTTAAGTTCCAGATAAAATATAACTAAAAAAGAAATGTTGTCATTGTGGTCAGCACTGAATCTGAATGAGTGGAGCCAAAGAAACATAATCACGGGACCACCATGACTCGCCCAGCACGATAGGGAGAGTCATCAGTCTTCTTCCATGCGGAGCTAGCTCTTTACCCTCCTATTTTCAGCATTCTTTATGTATATGAAATTGTGCAGTTACTAGGGGTGTCCCCAGACAACAGCTGTTAGATGACTTGATTTCTAACAGCCTCCTTGTTCTAATATCCTTGGTTCTGTGAATGTCTGAATGGTAGATGACGTGAAGAGCATGATAACAATAGCTAATGTTCCTTTGCTATGTGCCAGGCATTATGCTAAGCACTTTCATTTAATCTTCTTTACTATCCCAAGGAGATAGGTGCTCCTAACAGTGCTAATGAGGGAACGTGGGCATGACAAAGTTCCTTCACTCTTCTAGGGCCCACAGCTAAGAAGTACAGAGGTGACATATGAACCTAGGCTGTCAGCCCACGAAGTCCACGCTCTTAGCCAACTTTATTCTGCCAACATCATTTAGAGAATTATTGAGGCAGGCTTAGAGTTCAGGTAAATTCAAGGGATTATCCTGCAACATCTGGAATATGAGCTGCATGATCTTTTTTTTCATGAACTTTAAAATAAAGGGAAACAGGAAGTCAATGAGAAGAATCAAAATGATTTTCTTCATGTGATTTAAAAGAGTGTTCTTTCTTAACTTTTTTCTATCTGCTTTCTGAGCATAAGCATAAAAGTAAGAAGAAATGGGGAGGAAAGGGTGGGTGGAGTTAGGGAAATGTGGTTTTCTAAAGCAAAAAGTGCAGGCGCTTGAACATATGATGAACCTAAAAATGTGGTGAAATGTTGCATTTCTTATTTCTCCAACCTCATTTCTCAAGCCACCTACAATAATGAGCGGTAAACACACACACACACACACACACACACACACACACACACACACGAGGTGTGATCATAAAATACAGTGACTGTTTCAATAAAAAAATTATTACAGTAAAGACACATTGCCATTAATCCCCCTCAAAATACTTCCCCTTTCTGTGAACACACTTGTCCCATCATTCTTGCCACTTCCTGAAGCAGTTCTGGACATCTTCTTTCATGAGTGTCTTTAGTTGCACTGTCATGGCTGCCTCAATGTCCTGAATCATTTTGACTTTGGGGAAGAACCAGAAGTCGCAGGGTGCCAGATCCGGTAAATAAGGTGGATGAGGACACATCACAATATTTTTATTTGACACAAATTGCCGTATACCAGAAGCTCCATGTGACATGGCGTGTTGTCATACTAGAAGATGACTTAGGGCATACTTTAAAACATACCTTCTCTCAACTGTAGCTCACACCCAATTGATGCACTGAACAATTCACACACTGTTACTATGGTTCCACATGCGTCTTCCCGTATTGCAGATCCCTGCCTTTCCATTAAATGGAACTCAGCAGTAACATTCACCATATTTGTTGATCATACCTCGTGTGTGTGTGTGTGTGTGTGTGTGTGTGTGTGTGTGTAACTCTAGTGTCTCTTCCACTTTTGTGCATTTTGCTCTTCAGGCTTATTAAAAGTAACACTAATTAACACCAAACAGGAATTTATATCTACTACACATGAATTAGCACATAAATTTCAACAATCCTTGCTTTATGGCAATGAACTAAAGTTAAAAAGAAAAATCAGGCCAGCTTTAGTCATCCTATTCCTTCCCTCTCCTACATTCTCAGTTTATCTCTTGCCTTCTCTAACCTCATTCTCAGGTGCCAATTCTAAGCTGTAGAAGTTTTGAGTGGTATTTACCTGGAGACTGAAGGCTACAGCTGAACCAGTCACCCACTCCAGGTTCATGGAAACCTACATGAAGACCCCACTCCCTCTGCTGTCTCGCTTGTACTCTCCTTGTAATACACCCTCCAGGTGTTCTCTGGGCACATATCTCAGTGATGTCCATGCAGGAGAACTTACCAGACCTACTCCTTTGCCAAATGTCATGATCCTGCATTTGCTCGTGATTTCAAAAAATATGTCTGTGTCTTCATTGAAAGTCCCAGTTCTACTTTGGATGAAATATGTGTGTAAGTGGGGAAATCTATCAATTCTATCTGTGTCTGTTTTGTCAATAGATCCCTTCCACAGTAAATATGAGGGTAAGGATTTGTCTGGGAAATCAAAACTATTTGTTCATAGTTGTTAGAAATTAGTCAAAAGACAAGGATATGAGGCTACTTATAATCAACAATGTGGATAAGATAATGAGGAAGGTGGAATGGTGCCTTGTCTCTGAGCTGGGGGAGAGTCAGTAACAGGCACAGGGGAAAAGGCTTCCCTTGCCTGGGACCTTCAGTCTTCAATGCTTAATGTTTAGCTTTACACATTAAATAAAATTACTTGCCCTACCCTGAAAAGCTGAAAAATGGAGAAAAGATGGAATGGAATGGTACTGTATCTAGAGTCTTTAATTAAATGTGTAAAAAGGCTTTGGCATCCATTACTGATTTCTTTAATATTTAAACTTTTATAACCATTACCTTTCTATAAGGAAGACAGTCATTTTATTCATTTATTCATGAAGAATGCATTCAGCAGCTACTAGGAAAGTCATAGTGCTAAATGCTGTGGGAACTGCATAGCGGTGTACAATAGGGCCGCTATTCTCAAGAGATGGATGGCACATAAGGAAGGCTTAGAGTCTTCCTGCTTGCATGGACCACAGTAGTGGTGGTAAAAGGTAAATTAAAGGTCATCTAGTTCTGTGCTTCTCACACATTAAAATACATACAAATCACTTGAGGATCTATTGAAAATGCGAATTCTAATGCAGCAGTTCTCAATGGTGCCTGAGAGTCTATATTTCTAACAAGCACCCAAGTGATGCAGAAGCTGCTGGTTCATGGATCACACTTTGAGAACAATGGTAGACGGTAATCCCTGCCTAAGGTAGCAAGGTATTTCAATGAAGCTGGAGTCACTGTGCGTTAATCCTTTATATACCAGTAGCCATTACCCCAAAAGAGCAGCCTCCTAATATCTTTATGATACCGTGTTTCCCCAAAAATAAGACCCAGTCGGACCATCAGCTCTAATGTGTCTTTTGGAGCAAAAATTAATATAAGACCCGGTATTATATTGTATTATAACAGGTCTTATATTATATAAGACCGGGTCTTATATTAAAATAAGACTGGGTCTAATATTAATTTTTGCTCCAAAAGATGCATTAGAGCTGACGGTCCAACTAGGTCTTATTTTCGGGGAAACACGGTATAACATCCCCCAGAGAAGCATCATGCACACATTTGCGACTTGCCAGCTATTTTGCCTTTGCAACCTATTTACCTCTGTAAACATGTTTATCTATAGAAAAGATGGAGACAATAATACCTAACCAAAAGAGCTGTGGAGAGGATGAAAGAGATCATGCTAGCATGCTAGCATAGCACCTAAAAGTTGGCACCCAGTAACAAGGAGCTTTTTTTTTTTTTACCATTATTATGAGCTGAGGAGAATGGGTATTTTTTCTTAAATTTTAATATTAAACTTTATCTTTCTAGCTATAGAAGGCAATACTAGTAAGAAACGTAAACCTCAGTAGGAATTTGAAAGTTGAGTCATTTTCAAAGCACTGGTGAAGGACATCTTCCAGCTTCAGCACCTGGTCAGAGGCTCCCATCAGTAATTATGGACCGTTTGCCATCAGCAGCGTGCGTTTCCATTTTGTAAGACATACTGATTTCTGGAAGAAGTCAACCCCGATCTCTCCCCTGCTAATAAGAAACTGGGAGGCACGAAACAACCCCAGATGGTGCATGTTTGTAGTAATGAATGGATGTATTTTAATGGTATGAGTTAAGTTTTACTTTGTGTTTTTAATGAGGGACTCACTGCCTGCGACATTTAAATTGTAAACTAGATTGCCCCATGAGGTCTTAAACCATTTTATGTTAAACATAAAGCTTTATAAATTTGTATGGGTAATATTATTCATCCCCTGAAGCACAGGGGATATAAAAATATTTCATAATGAGCCATGAATACATAACTGTCATGCAGGGTGTCATGTGGGGTCTCTGGTCCTGCTCCCCACATAAGAATGCAGGATATGGTGAGGCCAAAAAGGAACACCCACCGAGCTATAGATAGGGGAGTCATACCACTATATCCTCGCTGGCTGCTGGGTTGGAGACACAGGAAGCAGGAGCCACACTATCCGCAAACTGCTGTCCACTTCTCTCTGCCAACCAACCTCACTTGCTAGCTGCAATCCGTGCTAACTGCAATCCCCTCTTGCTAGCTCCTATTTGCTGCTAGCATAGCCACGACAGTTGTATTAGTGGCCAATGGCTCACAGGTTACAGCTGACAGCCAACTAGCCATAGCTGATGGCCATCCAAGCACAGTTGATGGCCATTTACTACCTGAGCCAGCACCTTTCCGCGTGAGGCCAAGAGCCTGGAAACTGAACTCTTGGCTCTGTCCCCACAATAACATAACCCCCCAAATTTAATAACACTACTAACTATTTCATTTCACCAAATGCTTTCTTCTTCCACCTGCATGAAGCCATGTTCAAAAAGGAAGATTCAAAGTCAGTTTCAAAGATATCAACAGAGTTATTTTCCTGAAATTCTAAGTGAAAATAACCAAGCAGCAAGTGGGATGAGATTATTTAACATTCTCTTGACAGAATATTCTGAATGGACAGGCAAGTCATTTACCTAAATCTCTTTTCCTTGATTACCTGAAAAGAAACATTACTTTGAGATGACTTATTTAATAAGATTCAGTCTCCATCTCCCCAGAACCATTCTAACTTTAAAAATCTCATCACTCATTTGGGAGAATGTTTTTTTGCAAATGAAGACATGGGGAGAGGAAGCCAGTTGGAACATTTTTAGAGCCTTTACCAAAGATTATGAAAATAAAGCACCTGGAGGTACATTGAGAGTCAATAGTACTCCATTTCAAGAAAGAAGAATTAGGCCCATCTTTGCCACCACATATAAATTGTTTGACCTTGGGCAAGTCAGTGGGTCCCTAGACTTCTCGTTTCTTATATCCAAAGGAAGTTTTTCAACATCTGGTTGAGGATCACCTATGTACAGCATCACCTAGAGAGCTTCTAAAAACAGCAAGTCACACCTACTACTACTGAATCAGGCTCCAAGGGTAGTGTTTGTCTTGACAATTTTCCCAGGTGATTCTTATGCTCACAAAGTATGACAACTACTGGAGTAAGTTAGCTCCAAGGCCTTCCAGCTCCAATATTCTTTGCTTTGCTTTGCTCTAACTCTTGATAAACCCCACCACCAACCCACTCCACCATTTCCCTATGATATTGTGTTTCAGTCTCCATTTAGAACTTGAGTTCCGCCATCCATTTGACAAATATTAATTGTGTGCTTAAAACATGCTATGCCCTCTTCATCTCTCTCCTAATTGAAATAGGGCTTGTGAAGGGCATTGAGGGGAGGATGTGGAAGAGAGTACAGTCAAGTCACAAGGGATTATGACTAAAATTAATACATCCAAGACTTTCTTAAGTTTATAATCGAAGGAATCATACCTATGTTAAAGTATTAAAGTTAAAACAGTAATTAAAAGCAATATGTATTACAGTGTATCAAATATTATCCTATTTTTGTAATATATCAAAAACACTATTTAGGGAGATGTATATGTGTGCAATGTCTATATAGGTGCATTGATGATTTTTAAATAATATATAAGCATAAAAATAAAAGCAAGTAATTACTTTTCCTGAAAGGCTGGAAGTGAAGAGTGATTTGGGTAGAAAGGAAAAAAAAAAAAAGAGAGAGAGAGAGACAAGAAAACAAAAAGGGAGTAGGATAGATTTAGAGTTTATGCATGTATATAAAATGATAAATCTATATATGTATATTAAGATAGAATAAATTTGAATGTTGCAAAACTAAGCCAGAGGTTATGCAAATAACCCAATAGTTATATATTAAACTATATCACATAAAACTGGCCATCTGTAGCATCCCTCTGAATACTATAGCTCTAGTCTACTTAGATATTTTTTACTGTAAAACCTAGAAACATCAGGAGTACTCTAAAAAGAAGGACTTCAGCTCTGTTCAGGGCAGAACATCATTAAAAGCTTTGATTTGGATTGGACTAACTGTGCCAGGAATTACTTGCACAATTCTGAGCAGCCCCTGTTGGTACTCTGATTTCCATGCAATCATTTGCAAAATAAAGAGATAGAGCTAGGTTTTAACATTTTTTCATGATTGCTCCTGCTGTGTGCAAATTCTGCCTCTGTAGGACTCCAAGTTTATTTTTTTCCCTTTTATCAAGTGTCAAGCAACAAAATTTGCTTTGTAAATTTTTTTTAAAATGCAATTTCCTTTAGTTATCCCTGAAGGGAGGGCCACTACTGACATGGCAAGCCATCCAGAAGACAATAAAAACACAAAATCCTTTCCTGCCAGGGAGAGACAGGACTGGAAGGGAATCCTGAAGCTGAGTTTTCTCTAAGAATTAGGTGGGTGTGGGGTGGGGGTGTTGGGGGGAGATAAAATGAAGGGAGGGAGGGAGGAGGGGAGGGGAGGGGAGCAGAGGGGAGGAGAGGGAGGGAAGGAGTGGGAGGAGAGGAAAGGGAGGGGAGAAGAGAGGACAGGAGGAGGAGGAAGAGGAGGAGGAAGAGGAGAGGAAAGAATTGAAAACCTAAGTATCTACAGTGGAAGAAGGAAGGGGTCTTTTCAATAAAGCACGTCTGTGCCAGTTGAATGAAGGGAACTGTCCCACGGAAAGTGGCCGTCTTACATACCGCAGCCAAGATGTGGATAATAATCTCATCTGTTAGGGCGATGATGAAATGTGAGGCAAAGAAAATAAGTTCGTGAACTTGAGATGTTAAAAAAAGAGGAAGAGCGGGAGCTCATTCAATATCTCAGAACTGCCTAAAGCTTTCTTTGAGCCAAGTTTAATTTCCTTTGTCAAGTACAATTTGCAGATCTCATAGGACATCAACTGTGGGTGCACGCACTTCTCCTAGTACATTTTGTGCTGTACTGTCCATCTGCAGCTCAGCAGGGTGAACATATGAAGTAATTTACCTAAAGGCTCAGATTCCTTTCTGTAATATTGGAATTTTCAGGTCTGAGCAAGTCTGCAGAAGACATCATCAGTCAGTTTTCTGCTTAATAAAAAATAATGCTCTTTCTGCACTAGGACGAAACATCCCAAACTTGAGCTTATAGATCTCAGTGTTCCTGAGACTAGACTGGGTGACCTTGAACTTAGTTTACTTCATCTTGAAGTGTCTTTATTTCCCAATTTCCAAAACAGAACTCATGCATCTCAGATTCAAAGCAGAGGCCCAGGGATGTGAAGTGACATATTCAAGGTCCCATTGCTGGTTAGTAGCTGTGTCCAGGAGGACTCTTTCAGTTGCAAGGGACTACATACTCAACCCAAACTGGTTTAAGCAAAAAGAGGAGTTATTGGTTCAAGTTTAAGAATAAGTTTTAAGAGGACCTAATTTTCTCCCAAGCTCTTAACCATCCATCTTCTAAGTTAGCTCCATTCTCAGGTAGGTCCTTTCCTTATACTATAAGTATCTACCAGTAACTTCAGACTTTATTCTCTTGGGGTGAAATCCAATGGGAAGGAGCATCTGCTTCTGCATCATAATTACCAGCAAAAAATTCACTGTATCTCAATGTCTCTGTGAAAATAAAATGTCCTGCATGGACCAAAATGTCCTGCTTATAGCCAGGACTAGAGTTTGACTAGATCACGTGTCTAGCCCTGAGGTAGGAGTGGTATTCCACAGGCAGTGTGTGGACTGAGAATGGAGAAGGCAGAGAGTCAAACAGCAGAGGCTGTTAACAGAAGGAAGAAAAAAGGATGAAAGAAAGCCTACAAGTACCTGCCACACTGACAGAGCCTGAAACAGAATCCAAGTTTGCAGGATGCTAGTGCCTACCTCAACCAACCCACTCCTTTTCCTTCTGTTTGTATTTGTGATATTCACAGCTGATGGAAAGGTTAATAACATGGTGATTCCTAGGATTTAAATAAAAATCAATGTTTGGTGATAATCCAAGAAACAAAACCACTCACGTAATGTTAACATTGAACTGTAAAAGTCAAGTATATTGTCATTCATCTTCACTACCTTGGATTTGGTGATATATTCTTCAATATAACACCAATAGCATGAGCAACAAAGGAAAAAAAATGGAATAAATTTGACTTCATCAAAATTAAAAACCTTTATAAAATAAATAAGTCATGGGGATGTAATGTACCACATGGTGACTATAGTTAATAATACTGTATTGCCTATTTGAATGTTGTGACTAGAGTAAAACTTAAACATTCTCAGCACGAGGAAAAAAGTTTCATAACTATGTATAGTGACAGATGTTTACTAGAAATTGTGGTGGTTATTTTGCAATATATACAATGATTGAATCATTATGTTCATACAACTGAAACTAATATAATGTTATATGTCCACTATACATCAATAAAACTTTCTTCACAACTTTTGTGCCTCAAAGGACACTAGCACAGTAAAAAGGCAGCCCCCATAATGGGAGAAAATAGAAGGGTTTAATATCCAGAACATAGAACATATAAAGAACTCCTATAACTCAACAACAAAGGACAAACAGCCCAATTTAAAAAATGGGCAAAGGAATAAATACATATTTCTCCCAAGAAGATATACAAATGACCAAAAAGCACATGAAAACATGTTCAATATCATTAGTCATTAGGGAAATGTAAATCAAAACCTTGAGATATGACTTCGCACCTACTATGATAGCCATAAAAAAAAGAAAACATGTATTGGCAAGGACGTGAATATTGGAACCCTCTTACATTGTTAGTGGGGAT
Source organism: Rhinolophus sinicus (assembly GCF_036562045.2). Taxonomy (NCBI): domain Eukaryota; kingdom Metazoa; phylum Chordata; class Mammalia; order Chiroptera; family Rhinolophidae; genus Rhinolophus; species Rhinolophus sinicus. Next base: position 18,279,827 of record NC_133753.1, read on the forward strand.
ATAAAATGGTGGAGCCATTAAGGAAAATAATTTGGTGGTTCCTCAAAAAGTGAAAAATAGAATTACCATATGACCCAGCAATTGTACTCCTAAGTATATACCCCAACAAATTGAAAACAGGAACTGCATCAGATACTTGAACACCAATGCTGATTGCAGCAGTGTTCACAATAGACCAAAGGTGAAAGCAACCCAAGTTTCCATCAACAGATGAAGCGGTAAACAGAATGTCGTATGTACATACAATGGAATATTACTCAGCCACACAAAAGAATGGAGTTCTGATATATGTTACAACACAGTTGAACTTTGAAAATATGCATTACGAAATGTCAGACACAAAAGGACAAATATTGCATGATTCCACATATATGAAATACCTACAGTAGATAAATTCATGGCAATAAAAAGTCGGTTAGAGGCTACCAGGGGCAGGAGAGTAGGGGCAACGGGAAATTATTATTTAATGGGTACAGAGATTCTGTTTAGTGTGATGGAAAAGTCTTAGAAATAGACAGTGGTGATGGGTGCAAAACATTGTGAATATAATCACTGAACTGCACACTTAAAATTTATTAAAATGACAATTTTTTGCTATATATATTTTACCACAATAAAATAAAAACAAGAATAAAGTCAAGCACATTGCCAACTTGTACATTTGTTGTTAGTAACTCCCTCTTACACCTGATTGCAAGGGTGTCCAAACTTTTTTCAACATTTTTCACCAAGGGCCATATGCGGTAAAATACACAAACAGCCGGGCCACTCACTCAAGGTGAAGTACGTATTGCCTCACCTGGTTAATTTAAGTAAACTAAATACATTTTTGGAATTTGCTGCGGGCCAATTAACAATGGATCATGGGCCGCAGTTGGCCCGCAGGCTGCAGTTTGGACACCCATGCCTTATTGGTTCAGAACTAACACCTAGTCAGCCAGCTGCAAAGGATTCTGAGAGATTTTGCTCTTATTGGAGCATACTGCAAACCAAAAACCTGAGTCAAATTAGTAATGAAGAAGCAGAAAGTGGATATTGGGTAGAAAACCAGTAGTGTCTAACATTTCTGTTCTAGTTTGCTCCTAAACATGCCCTCAGCATGGGAGCAATCACTATTTCCCATTCATGAGAATATATAAATGCCACATATCTAGAGATTGTCACTGACACATCTGGCAAAACTGCAACTATCATTTGTGTTGGATATTGAAACTAGCTAAGCCTGTGATTTATTAACTTAATGAGAAATCCCTGAAACTTTCTGATGACAGACTGAGAAATATAGTCATCCAATGGATATATTTCATATTGTATAGCTACACATCTGTACTTCCCCACTTTGTATTATGTCTTATTAGCTTTTAACCTGAAATTTTTGCCTTCGTTTATTAATTAATTCACTTAACAACCACAGTGCACAACCTGTGTGTGCAAGCCACACAAGGTGATGCAAGTATAAACCAATAAGATATCCTTTCAATAATGTCCAATCAAGCAGGAAAAGTGAGAGAAGCTATCAAATACTTATGATATTTCTACCCCTAAGGAGGGCTCACCTGACTTGTACTTTCCAACACAGACCCCTTTAGTGCTGGGTTCTCAGCTTCAAATCTCTCTTGGACCTTGTCTTATCTGACCTGTAACCAACTCTTAATAAAAGCCTCAGTTTCAGCTCTATCCTTATTATTCCACTCTCATTATTCTCCCCAAGAACAAAAGACCTACCCTAAAATCTATTTATTCACACATTTATTATGTATTTAGTTATTTAAAATATTTTATTAATCCCCGTGATAGGTCTGGGAATATTTTAAAGGACAAAAGCAGCCAACATCACTGCCCTCACGGAGTTCAGTCTACAAAGGGAGGCACACAGTAATCAAACGTTCTCCCAAGGAAACTTAACATCCCCACGGTGACAGGTATGTGACAGAGTTACACAGGGGAGGGTGGGTCTAGACTCTGTTAATTATAATCAGGACTGTCTGATACTAATGGCTAAATCTACACATTCATTTTATCAGTAAACACATTGGTAACAACTTTAATGGCAGTTAACCATTTGTTAAGCACTTACTGTAATGCTTGGCTTTCTTGATTTCTACCTACTCTAGGCATCCCTGCAAACCCATTGGTTGGCATTTTCTGATTCTGATTACAGATGCTCCTCGACTTACAATGGAATTCATCCTGATAAACCCATTGTAGATTTAAAATATCGCAAGTCAAAACTGCATTTATCACACCTAACCTACTGAACAGCATAGCTTAGCCTGGCCTACCTTAAACATGCTCAGAACACTTAAACGTTAGCCTACAGTTGGGCAATTAGCTTGAGTTCATTTCCAAAGCAATTGCCTTCCTCTTCTTCTCACCAGAATCAAGACACAGATGGACATTACACAGACATGATGGGATGTGAAAACACAAAACACAATATCCAAAAAATGTTGGCAACCCAAGACACTGTAGCGTATGGTTGTTCATACCTGTGACCACGTGCCTGACTGGGAACTTTGGTTTGCTGCTGCTCCTCAGCTTCACAAGAGAACATCATACCATGTACCACAGCCTGAGAAAAGATCAAAATGCAAAGTGCAGTTTCCACTGAATGCATATCACTTTCACACCACCATACAGTCGAAAAAGTATAAGTCGAACCACTATAACTTCTACACTGTCTATATTTCTATGTGGTAATACTATCTCCAAAATCAGACTCTTATATTTTCCCAGCCTAATTTTCCTTTCACTACATGGAACATGGCCTAAGTCATAGGAGTACACCATCCTATGAAACCTGACCAATTTCCAGACTCAGATGTTTCCGGTAAGGCCTGTTTCCTTCCCATCATGAGCTCTTTATCTCATACAAAATTTCTGATTTTTCCCCCCAAGGATACACAACCTATGATTTGTTTCTTTGAGTCAAAAATTCTGGAGGCATTCTTCTAAGTAGCTTATTAACCCTAAAGTTTGATGTCTTAAAATTCACAGCTTCAACTTTAGTTTTCTTTTGTTAATACTAAATTTTCCAAGTAGTATAATGTCCTGAGATGGTAGTCAGGTAGATGGACAGCCTCTTACCAGAGAAGACTGTCAGGGACGCACAGGTATCTTTCCCCAGGCCCAACCCCAGGGCCTTGATCTGATCCTGTCGTGCGGGGGACCCTGCTCGCTGTGCCATTTGTCATGCAGGGTGTCATACGGGGTCTCTGCCCCCGCTCCCTGCACAAGAACACAGGTGTTGTGTGGGGCGGCCAGCGGGGTCTCTGCTCCCACTCCCCACATAAGAATGCAGGATATGGTGAGGCGAAAAGGAACACCCATGGAGCCATAGATAGGGGAGTCATATCACTATATTCTCGCTGGCGGCTGGGTTGGAGACACAGGAAGCAGGAGCCGCACAATTCTCTACCCTCACTGCGCTGCTTGCAGGCTCAGCCACCATCTTCTTGCTAGCCTCCATTTTTTTGCTAGCGTAGCCACAGCAGTTATATTAGTGGCCAATGGCTCACTGGTTACAGCTGACGGCCAACTAGCCACAGCTGATGGCCATGCAATCACAGTTGATGGCCATTTACTACCTGAGCCAGCACCTGTCTATGTGAGGCCGAGAGCCTGGAAACTACTTTCTGGGGCTCTGCCCCCACAGATCCCCATAGAGAAAGGAGCTTCCAGCATGTAGAAGGGACTTTTTGTGTGGGAAAACTTGTGAGGAATGGATGGCTACAACAAAGCTGCTTTAGAAAAGGAACCACACTCTCCCTGTTTTTGTGTGGGACACAACGTGGCTCCAGCGCACAGATACCCGAGAGAAAGCACCTAAAGGCCCTGATGCCTGCACCCCAATCAGGCAGCCATTGCAATGCAGAGGACTTAGGGACTTTCCAAACAGACCATGGTTTGTACACAGCTGTGGCCCCCAGTTCTGCGTATCCAGCCATCAGCCATTCTTCCCATTCTTCCTGGCCATTAGAACCTCAATTTTGTCCAGTGGCAATGTACTCAGTCCCAGGAGAAGAATCACCATTGGTTTAAACCAATCCTAGCAATTTTACAACTCTTTGAAAATGACTGTTTAAGGGAGAGTGTGACATCTAATTCTGGCTCGATGAAAACCTAGGAGAAGTTTCTGAGAACTTCTATTTCCTTTTTAAATAAGAGAGGGACACACAAGGAGATGCTTCCTACCTCTCCCTTTATGCTTTTGCACATTTTCTCCTGTTAAAGAGAGAAAAGAGGGTCAGAAAGCAAAGAAGGGGTTAAGGCTTGAGGAGAGAGAAGGTACAACAGCAATCTCTGTGGAGCTGGATTCCTAGAGTCCAGCTGATCACAGTGGTCAGGGGACTTGCCCTCTCTGTTTTCAGAATCATGATTGATCAACCTCGCCCATTAACCTCTGCCCCTTGCATGGCCAGTACAGGTAAGGACAACAAGAGAGTCTGAGTAAGGTCCTTTGTTCTACTCCAACTAAGGCACCATACAAATGGAAACCATCATTATCTTGTTATCCCTCATTTCGGAGTGGTCCTCATTAACAACTGGAAGCTATATCCCATCATAGCCATAAAACAATAAACAGCAGAGAAACGAGCCATAAACTACTTCTAATTGCACTATCCCAACGCATCAGAACCACAAACCGCTCCAAATGAACAGGCAGCTAATTTAAAGCAGATATAGGGATACCATTTTCTATGCAACTCTTAGCCTCTAGAAACGGCCACCTTGGGGTATTACCTCAGAGCCCTAGAGGCATCTCCAGAAGGGCAGCTGTGGTCACAGTGTGTAGTCCAAAAGACAGGTACGGCCCTCCCCAGAGTTTGCAACCCATTCTAACTGCTCACAGACTATGATCAGAAAGGTCATCCCTTAGTGGAGTACTGTGCAACTAGCCTCTTACTTAAAGTGGTCTATAGCTATTTCTCTATGGCTAGAGCTACCCTACAGCAAGCCCCTTTATTGTCTCTCCCTGGGACATGTTAACTCTTCATGTATATAGTTTAGAACAGTATTGAGACCAGCTGAAAACTCTAGCTGCCAATGAAGGATGGATAAACTTAGTGAAGGACTGTATAGCCTACTGTCCAATAACTGGAGTGTCACTGCATTCAATATCAGGGTTTAACGTGGACCAGAGTGGAGAAAGTGTAACACTCACATGGAAGCACACCAGCTTATAGCTCCTTCCATCATCCCTGACAATGACAAAAGAAGCACGGAGTTCAGTTTGTTCTCCTCTGGCTCAGTAGCTGAAAAGGGCCTTTGGAACTGGCTTTAGCAAACATCATTAAATTCTTTTTTTTGCAATACAAGATGTTCAGTGTCTAATCCTCCTTACTTTCTTGGATTCTGGACACTGTCGCTTGGAAGACGTAATTATACTCATTAGAATACACAGGACCTAAAACCAGCTGGAAAAGTCTCTCCTTCAATTTGAAAAAAAAAAAATCCAACTAATTATATCACAGAAGCAAAAACATGGTAATTAAAATAACCATTATGTAGCAGGCTTCCTATAATTATTGTTGTTCATTTTTGCAACTGGGAGTTCAAGGATTTGAATGTTATTTTCCAAGCCATAAGTATGAAAAAAAGTAATTTATTTACTTTAGTGTTGATCACAAGGAATTAATTTTCACCCATTTCTTCGAACTTTATTGAAGGACTATATCACTTCTCTTTCTCCTTGCCGTTAATTTTTAAGGGATAGTTTTCCTGTCTATTCTTCTCAGGCCACATTGACAAATAGATTTCCTGTCCTTGCCAGTCACAGAACTCAATGCAGAGCTCATTCTAGTTACTCACATTCTCTAAATACTTTTTTTTTTTCATCTGGATCAAGAAAAACTTAACTCTACAGATTTGCTTGAACCCATCTGGATAATTTGTTAAATCCTCCAATATTGACTGCCATAATCATTTACTAATTATTACTAAATCTATGTCTAAGCTATTCGATTTCATCTAATTACCACTCTATATATAGTGTCATACAGAGGACTTATGGATGTCATATAATATGTGAAAATTTTAAAAAAGACAAAAAAGAAAAGAAAGGAAAATGGTAGGAGAGGAACCCAGGATTTTTACAAAATAGTAAGATAAAGACCAGGGAAGGAGGAAAGAAGTGAGTTAGTATTTTATGAGAAGCCAGAGGAAAAATAGAAGTTATTCTATGCAATATTATACATCAGATGTGATGCTGGTCATGCTACATGCATTAATCATGCACCTAAGATCAATCCTAAGAGGTATTTTTGTCTGCATTTTACAGTTGAGGTTGAGAGAGGTTAAGTAACTTCTCATGTTCATTCAATGAGAGAACTGTAATCTATACCAGATTGCTTGATTCCCAAGATCAAAATAAGCACCATTTTTAAACTAGTGTTAGCATAGTATACCTTTCACCATCTCCTTGCTTTTAACTTACCTGAATCTTATCATTAAAGTGGGTTTCTCTGAGACAACATATATTTCGGTCTTGTCATTTTATCCACTCAGAATTTCCATCTTTCAATTGGTACATTTAAACCTTCCATATTTAAAGCGATTATTGATATTGTTGGATTAATATCGGCCATCTTTTTAACTGTTTTTTATGTGTTGCATTTGTTCCTCGGTTCCTTCCCCTCTTTTCTTTTTGCTGCCTTATCTAATTTTAATTTAGCATTTCTATAATTCCATTATATCTCCTTACTTGGGATATTATTTATACTTATTTTTAAAATGTTTTTATTGGTTACCATAGAGTTTACAATATATATTTTTAAATAACCTAAGTCAACCACCAAATCACTCTACATTGTTCCACGTGTAGTATAGGTACCTTATAGGAGAATATCACCAAATTCTCTGTCCTGTCCTTTGTGATATTGCTGTCATTTTATGTATCCATATGCTATAATCAGTGTTACTATTATTGTTTTAAACAAACCATTAATCTTTTAGACTAATTAAATAAGAAAAGTTTAAATTTTTATGTTACCTTAATTTAAATTTTCTTGCTCTGACACTGTTCCTTTCTTTATGCAGATCCAAGTGCCTAACCTATATCATTTTTTCTTCTGCCTAAGAATTTTTTAAAACATTTTTTATAAGGCAGATGGTAATGAAGTTCCTCAATTTTTGTTCCCCACTTTTCAAGAATAATATTGTTGAATAAAGAATTCTAAGTTGGTGAGCTTTTTTCTTTCCATCCTTTAAAGATTTCACTGTACTCTCTTCTTTCTTGCATAGTTTCCGATCAGAAGGCTGCTATAATTTTTATCCTTTTTCCTCTATAGGCAAGGCGATTTTTTTTCCCTCTGGTTTCCTTGAAGATTTTCTCTCTTTGGTATTTTTGTGGTTTGAACAAGATACACAGAGGTGCGGTATTTTCATTTGTTTGTTCGGTTTTTGTTTTCTAATTTGCTTGGTGTCTGAGCTTCTTGGATTTGTGGATGGTGTTTGTCATTAAATTTGGAAAATTCTTAGCCAGTATTATTTCAAATAGTTCTGCTCTGTTCTCTCTTCCCTCTCGTTCCAGTATTCTAATTACAGGTTGCAGCTTTTGATATTGTCTCACAGGTCTTTTTTCTTTTTCTTTTTTTTTTTTCTTTTTTTTTTTTCTGCTTGCATTTCAGTTTGGGATCTTTCTATTGGCCTACCTTCGACTTGATTGGTTTTCATCTTCAGCTGTGTCAAGTCTACTCATTAGGTCACCGAAGGGATTCTTCATCTCTGTTATTGTGTTTTTGATTTCTAGCATTTTGTTTCTTATAATTTCCATGTCTCTGTGTACAGTGCCAATTTATTTTTGCATACTGTCTACTTTTTCCATTAGAGGCCTTAACATATTAATTATCATCATTTTAAATTCCCTGTCTTCTAATTCTACCATCTGTGGTATATCTTAGTCTGGTTCTGGTGATTTCTTTCTCTTCAGGCTGTGTATTTTTTTTCACCTTTTGGCTTACTTTGTAATTTTGTGTTTGTTGTTGAAAGCTGGGCATGTACTATCAAGTAATAGGAACTGAAGATTTAAATAGGAACTGAAGATTAAATAGTGTGAGGATTGATTTTCAGCTGGCCAAGAGTTGGATTGTGTTAAATGTTTGCTGTAACTACTGGTACAAGAGGCTTCAGAAATTCCTTTAGTGTCTTTGTTTTTGTCTCCTCTTGGCTTTGGGGCCGCTATGTATTTTCAGCTATAATCTACTGTTGTCGTCCTGGAGACTTTTGGTGTGATGTCGGGTAGGATGTAAGGGAGGGGGATCATTCTATAATGTTTAAATTATGTCTCCATTTCTCAGCAAGCAGGTGTCACAGGGCTGTCGCCTTCACAAGCATTTCTGTTCTTCCTTCAGTGGTATAGCTTTCTTCCCCCGCTTCTACTCCCTTCCCTGGCTGCAGCATTCCCAATGTATTTCCTTGAAACCCTGTCCCCTGTTGAATATATTTTTGTTCCCCATTCAGATGAGACAGGAAGGATGAAAGGGGTTCAAGGGAATAGGGAGAATTTCTCTTTTTCCTGTTAGGATAAGGTTTCAGAATTGTGGTCTGGCAAAATCCTTTTCCCTTTAGGAAACACCTTTGTTATAGAGAAGTCCCAGGGCATATTTCCCAATGGTTTCTTTGCACTGCTTCCTGTCAAGGTCACAAGAGGATCTTTCAAACGGCTGGGCCCCAAGAGTTTCTCACTCTCAAGCTAGTCCACACTCAGCCTACAGCAATTTGTCCAAGTCCCCATCTAAGTGTTTCTACCATTTTCCAGTTCCAGTGGCTCCTGCCCCAGATGAGCAGATCTCTGTTGCTGTGTCTCTCTGGATGTACCTGTCTCTATCAACTTCAAGGTAGCAGTTTGCCCTGTACCCTCAGTTCTCTGATGAGTCCAAGCAAAGTAGATGATTTTTCAGTGTGTCCAGGTTTTACCTGTTGTAAGGGTAGGTGTGACAACCTCCAAGCTCTTTACATTACCGTAGCTGAAACTCGAAGAAATCATCCTTTTGGATGAGAAAATTAATAAAGAATAAATTAAAGCTTGATTATTCAGACATAGCCAAAGTCTAAAGAACTGAGTTCCTTTCAGAAATTGTATTATTCACTTTAAGTATTTAAATTCCATCTATAAGTAATGGAAAGTGATCAGAGTTTCCAGATTTTTTTTCTCCACTTCTACCTATGACTTTACCACAAACAATAGTCCATTAAATACTCCTTGGGGGAAAAAAAAAAAAGAAGAGGAGAGGAGAGGAGAGGAGGGGAGGGGAGGGGAGGGGAGGGGAGGGGAGGGGAGGGGAGGGGAGGGGAGAGGAGAGAAGAGAAGAGAAGAGAAGAGAAGAGAAGAGAAGAGAAGAGAAGAGAAGAAAAAGAGTTCATTACTGAAAACGTTTGAGAATAAAGACTCAGAAAAATCCTGCACTAAAATTCTCATGTTCAGTGCTATTTACACCAACTGTTTTCTATATGTATCTAATTATGGAATCATTTTATTCCCTTCTTATTACCTATTAACATCTATGACAGACAGAATAATGGCACACCAGAGAGGTCCACATCCTAATCCCCAGGACTTGTGAATATATTACTTTACTGGCAAAAGGGACTTTGCAGGTATGATTAAATTAAGATCTTGAGATGGGAAGATCATCCTGGATTATGTGTGCGGACCCAATATAATCACAAGTGTCCCTGAGGGGGGAGGAGAGTCAGAAACAGAGAGGAGGCAGTGTTAACATGGAAACAGAAAGAGATTTGAAAAATGCTATACTGCTGGCTTTGAAGATGGAGAAAGAGGCTACAAGCCAAGGAATGAGGGCAGCGTCTAACAGCTAACATAACCAAGAAACAGAATCTCCCTTAAAGCTTCCAAAGGAACCAACCTTCCTGACATCTTGAATTTATTTAGAGAGACTGATTTTGGATTTCTGACTTCCGGAATGGTAAGATAATAAATGTGTATTGTTTTAGCACTAGGATGGTGCTAATATGTTCTAGCAGCAATAGGATACTAACACAACACCCAATTATGTCAGTCTCCAATGAAACAGTCTCTGGGAAATGCTACCATATAGGCAAGGCATTACCGTATAGGAATTAAGAGGGATAAAAAGAGAAATAGACTCTGTCTATATTCTAAGTAACCCTACAAGTTAGCAGAGTAGGTAGAAGTGTAAAGAACTGATACAACACAGAGTATTTTTTAAAACGACTTCAAAGATATCATTATTGAGGGATTGCAAAAAAGCGAGAAATTAATTTTTACCAGGTATATTTCAGGAATTTAACAAATATTTATTCAAACCTTACGGTGTGATAGACAGAGTACCAGGCAAGGTAGCTATAGAGATGAATGAGAAATGGTTTATGCTCCTCCTTTGATAAATTCTTTTGCACAAGAGCCAAGTCAACCAAAACAAGACTGGTTGCAGTATATATTAAAAGTGAAAACAGCATTACTAGGTTTGCATAGTTGAAAGTATTTAAATTATTGAACGAGAGACTGCAATGAGGAAATATGCATTACTCTGGTCTAAAAGATTAATTTCTAGCAATATGAAAACAGAAGTGGCATTTTAATTTCTCATCCCATTCATAAATGCTTCATAGACATTTCATTTCATCCTCAAACTATCTAGGAATAAAAATACTAATACCTTCATTACTACCTGAGAAATAGGAAAACTGGCACTCTGAGAATTAGCATCCCAAACCTACCACCTTCTCTACCTATAAAAATCTTTATCCCTAGGCAGTTGAGAACTGGTAAGGTTTGCAAGCACCAGTATGGCACGATCAAACCTGTGAATCTCATTGTTCGTTGCATGTCATGACTTGGCATCCTGAATCACTAGAGATGCCAAACAGATATTAGCAATAACCTCTCCCTTCACTCTGAGGAGAGCTTCCTTCTTACTATAGAAAACTCAGTATAGAAAGCATTGCTTCTCAATAAATAAGTCACAAAATATTGAGGACATATACTTTATGTTAAAACTGCTGGTGTTTCTAGGACAAGAAATTAGAAGTTAAAAGGACAACACTTAATTTACCTACACATTCAGTCCTCAGAAGACAAATATACATTGTCATTGGGAATACTTCCTGGGTGCACAGTAATTACAGAATCTGTATCGCATTTTTGCTTTGTTATAAATCAAAATAGGAGGCTCAAGTCTGCATATAGTTCTTAAGAAAGATTATTCATTTTGTCTCTAAATTCTAAGTTCTTATGAAACTTTGTTTTAATCCAGATAAAATAATAAAAGTCACTATTTAAGTGATTATTTAAGTCATAAACCTTGAGAAATGGTTATCAGAGGCAGTTAATGACCTAGCCTCTCAGGTAATGGAGGTTAACACTCTAATAAACCATTTGTTAACTGCAGCAATTGACTGATTGCAAAAGAATTACAGCTATTATAACTCTTTTATGAGTGATAGGAGGGCAAGACACAGTTGGATGGGGACAGCATGTACAAGCACACCAAAAGGTGACTGTACAGAAAACCATTGCCGCCTGACACTAAAAGTTTCCCCTTCCAATGAATGAGAAGGGGAGAGGAGCTGCCATGATATAAGACTATAGAAAATTTTATTCTTGGTATAAAAGTAAAAATTCCCCAAACTAAGCCTGACTAAAGCACTCAAATGTATCCTCAGTGAAAATGGACACTGAATACTCTAACGAAAGTTTGGAGTCATTCAAACACTGAGAGAATTTTTGCCTTCACATGGAAATGTCTTTCCAAATGCAATTAAAATACTTCTCAAAAATATGTATTCTGAGAATTGAAAATTGGAATCATATGTCTCTGACAATTAGTGAGACTTTTTTTTTAAATAAGGTCATTTTAAAAATATAAGAGTAGGCATTATCTTTCTAAATCAGAAAGTCAAGAATATGCAGTTTTGGTAAGTATTATATTTAATGAGTGGGGGGGAAGGGGAAGTGAAAATAAATGCCTTACATCAGATGGATTTTTATTTCTCACTTGTAAAAAAGAGTTTAGAGTTAGGTAGTCCACGCTGGTGGACGACTTCAGCTCCACGAAGTTGTCAGAGGCCCAGATTCCGTCCCATACACCATTCCAACAATTGTAGCATGTGGCGTCTTCCTCACAATGATGGCTACAAGAGCTCCATCCACCAAACTGGTGTTCTAGACAGCAGGATGAAGGGAGCGAGCAAGAAAGTCCTGACCCTCTGTATAGGGAGAATTCACTTTACCTAAAGAGAGATCCAGACTTCGCTCTCAGCTACTAGGAGGTGATCTTGTGGTCCCTGAAATTCTCCACATGTCTTTGTTTGCCTAGGGGATTTGGCCACTGCATTGGTCTAATGATGTGATTTATGATGGGGTTCACACAGTGCAGTTCTAACTTCCAGAGGAACTGGAGCCCAATCTCCTGGAGGGGCTGGAGATGTCAGGCCAGTCACACGAGCAGTGTGTTGAGTCTCAATAAAATCTCTGGACACCAAGGTTAGGGTGAGTGTTCCTGGTTGGCAAGACTCCACATGTATTGTCATTATCATGTCCGGGAGGAGTTTACACCACCCATGACTCCATGGGGAGACGACAACGGAAACATCTGCTTTTGGGTCCCTACTGGATTCTGCCTTATCATCTCTTTACTTGGCTAATTTTAATCTGTATTTTTCTCCCTGTAATTAACCATAACTGTAAGCCTAACAGCTTTACACTGTGAATTCTGTTAGTTCTTCTAGTGAATTATCAAATGTGAGAAGAGTTTGGGAGCCCCGTGAACTTGCGATTGGTGTCAGACATGAGGGAAGTTTTGTGTGGATTCTGTTCCCTCTAAACTATATAGTTAGCCTCCCACCAACTTGTTGGTCTGGGCTGATATCATTGGAAGACCATTTGCTTCCCAAGTAAAGAAAGGCTGAGCCCTAAATGAGTTGTGTCAGTAAACTCTTACAAGGCTACATTTACCCTTTCTGCCTCCTTTCGGTCACCTGTTGCATTCCTCTTATAAACTTAAAGCATTTGGTTGTTTTCTTTCAAATTATGTTTCTTTGCAACCCAATAGTGGTATTTCCAAAGTCTGCTGAGACTTCCGTGAACACTTATGCTTTCACGGGGTTACCTCTTTTGATCCACAATAATTTGGTTTTAAATTTGTGCCTGGGTCTCTTAATCATTCTGTGGCACAGATGCCACCTGTACTAGCACTCTTTAAATTTCTACACAGCAACCAATTTGAAGTAGGAATAGATTTTATCCCTTGAGCTCATATGCAAGCAAAAGAGCGCTCTTCATATTTCTAGAAGCAAACTTAATTTATTTTATTGTGCTGAAAACAACCCACCCCACCTCCTTTTTCCAGGGATGCCACTGGGTTGGGGAAGGGAGGGTGGGTATATGGTTCCCGTGGAGTGAGGGAGGTAGCAGAGGGTGGGCACCTAGTCCTTTGTGTCGTCATATGGCCTCACAGCATTCAGGAGACATTCTCATCTTTTTATAGTGTTTGGTCGTCCAGCAGCACAGATCACTGCAATCTCACCCCCACACCCTCATGAAGTCAGCTGCTCCCTGCCAGACATATCTGAGTCCCTAAAATGCTCGTGGGGATGATTTTCCTGATTCTGCTCTTTGGTGAGGCTCCAAGAAACTCTGTAACGATGTCTCAAGCCTGTCTACCAAGGCTCTCCTTGTAGTCACTTCTCCAGCTCTTCCAGCAGGCAGAGCAATGGGAACTCCAAAGCTGTGCAGCCTCCGTGGGCTCCGCCAGGCAGAGACACAACTACCAAGCCTATTGGAGGTTCTATTTTTCCCCATATCCTCCCAGCCTTCCTTGGGAAAGAGTCCAAAAGAGACAGGTATGGGAAACAACCAATGTCTATGCTGTCCTCCATTCCCTCTGTCCTGGGAAGCTAGTCTAGTCTCAGGACCCAAAGCAGCCAGGGAAGAGTCATCACATATTTTCCTGTTTCCTCAGTGGCCTCACAGTCTGGACTTTCAAATGGAAAAACTTTGACTTTTTCTGGGTTATGGTTATTACAGAGAGGCATAGTGCAGTGGTATTAAAGTGTGGCCCTCACAGCAGTAGCATCAGCATTACCTACGAACTTGTTAGAACATAAAATTTCAGACCCTGCCCCTACTTACTGACTCAGAAATTATCGGGGTGGTGCCCAGCAATCTGACTTACAGAGCCCTTCAGGTGATTCTGTTGCATGCTCAAGTTTGACAAACACAATGCAAAGTTAACTTCTAGAATCAGACTGTTTGGTTCTTATGAGCTGTGTGACCCTGGGCAAGTGGCTTAACATCTCTGTGCCTTCTTCAGTTCCTACATCTGTAAACTGGGGATGATACTTGTATTTATCTCATGTTGAAGCTTTTTTAATGATTATATGGGCTAATAAATGTAAAGTACTTCAGCCAGGGTCTGGCATGAAGCAAGGACTATAAAAAGATACTACTTTTATTATATCTTCTCACTGCAAGTCAATTGCAAGAAGGACTGGGCAACAGAAAATGTCAGGGAATGAACATCAGTTAATATTTCAACTATACCAACCTACAAAATTTAAAGGAACTAACACTGCTTTCTTTCAATTCCTTTAAATTCATTACATAATTCACATTTTGAATTAGTTAGCTTTCTCACTTTTTACTTCAAGTTAAAGATTGCATTGAACCATACAAAAAAAAAAAAAAAGGTTTTCTAAAATAAATCTTTCAGTACTTTACCAAAAGAATGGAACAATTCCCACAATGTGGGAACTAAGTTTGATATTCTGTCAAACACTGTTGATCCACGGCTGATCAGAGCATTTCCTCACTGTTTCTATGCATTCTGATGTCATGTGAAAGACTCATGCCACTGGCTGGGAAATTGGAAAGAGTTTCAAAATGCAAATTCTTTTTCTTCAATAGGATTTGACCTGTATGACCATTACTGGCTGAGCTTATCATTACTGTTCAATAAATTACCCTTTGAAAGAAATTGCTCACTCATTCACAGGAGGTGAATTTAATTCTTCAAGGAGTCCAATGTTCCATTTAGTAATTTAGGTATTATAATTTACTAAACATTAGTTATTTACTCTAGTTTCCAGAAAACACTTGCCTTATCTGACTCATCAGCACCCCTCTAGAGATTAGGTCAGCCACAGATTTGGAAATTAATACGTTCCCACAATTTTGTGAAGCTATAACCTACATGACTAATGATCCATTTCTTATGTAAGAGAGTTATCCTGGTATCACCACTAGCTCTCTGAAGGTTTTCCACAAGAAAAGGGTAGCTCTGTTCATGAAAATCGAGGACAGTAACAGCAAAAAATCTTTGCCTTTTCCACTTTCTTGTAAGGAATACTCAAGAAGGCATGTAACAGGCAAAAATATATAAGGATTAGCTACATCTTCTAAATGTTCCAACCATCTGCCTTATTTGGGCTGGCTTTCCCTTACCAAAGTCACAGTAAACAATAGTCTGGTGTCAAGCGTCCTTCTGAAAAGAGAAAAACATATAAGGGGAAAAAAGAAGACATGCTTTCCATACAATATGAAACATCTGTGTATTTGAAAATATTGCTGTTTTGGCTAATCTTTCAAAGTTGATGTTGGTGATGCTGGCATCATAGAAACATGACAACAATGAATTTAAAACAGATTAAGTAAAATCACAACATGTGTAAGTTGGAGAGGGCCCCGTTGATGAATCGTCTCATCCAATTCTTTCATTATACATACAGGAAAACTCAAGGCCAAACTGTCGTCCTACCTGCCAATTTAAATGCTTCTTACAACACTCTAAATTTATGAACACATGGACTTAAAATTAAATACCTTGCAAACCTAATCTTTTCATAAGTAGGGATGCTTCTGCATTTTCTAGGGACCCCCTCTGCCATTGGGGATTCAGAAACAAAGACCTCATCTCTTACTCACAAAGGGCTTACTACGTGATAGAGGAAGCAAGACACACATGAAATTATAAAACAAACTACTAGTTTAGTTGGAGGGAATGCATTCTGAAATAGAATGGCAGGACATCATGCTTAAAGACAGATGATAAAAGACCTTAAATGCTATGCCAAGAGAATAGCCCTATCTATTAATAAGCAAATATTGATTGATTTTATTATGTGTCACTGTGCTAAAAGCCTTACCTACATTACTTCATGAAATCCTTATAATAACCCTGTGAGGTAGGTTCCATCAGTATCCTTTTTCACACATTATAGATCCGAAGCAATAAGAGGTTAATGGGTTTTCCCAATTCAAATGGACAAATGGCAAAATTGGGACTCAACCTTCCCTGATTCCAAGCCTCGTTCCCTTAACTGTCTGTTCTTGAGCAGGGGAATGACATGATGAAGTGATTTTTCTAGAAGATTAATTCAGCAACAGCACACAGCATGCACTGTCTTTTTCCTGGCCCACGGCACAAGCAGGAATGCATAACTACAGTTTCCTTCAGCCATTCAGAGATTTATGAGGTAGTCTTTTCAGACTTCTTGGATTTCAGAATGCTCATTTCTTTTTGCTTCAACATTTTATTTTTTAAGTCATGAGCTATGACCTGACTACTTCCTTATTCTCAGGCTCTTCTTCCCCCCTCCCTTTTTTTATCTCTCAGTAGAGCCAGTTTCTCTCTCTCTCTCTCTCTCTCTCTCTCTCTCTCTCTCTCTCCCCATATTGCTTTCCTAAGGGCCTTGGGGGAAAAGACAAGGCATCTCCCACCCAGGCTAATCACCAGAATAAACAGAAAAAGGGGAGAGGGGAGGGAGGGAATGTGCTCAATATAATGACAAACAATTGCACAAAAAGCTTCCTTTATCACTTGATGCTGAAATGTATCCGTTCAAACTAATTAGTTTTAGGGGTACTGCTAATAATTTGTAAAATTTCTCAAAGAGAAATGGCTTATAACTTAATTTATATTAAGCTGTTACTGAACTTTTGCTAATGAAATCTGGGCTTGAAAAGCAGTTAATCTCAGGAACAATGTGAAAAGGTAAATAATGTAATAAAGTAAATAACTCTGCATGCCCTCCTACCTCCACCCCAAGGAGCAGGCTTCTAGGCCCCGAGCTTGTGTGCATAAGAGCAAAGGGGGAAACTGTTTCTTGCCCCCTCAGAACAGAACACTTGCTTTTTAATGAGCATATCTATATGCTGCATATATTCCCTTCAGAGAATGGATCCGCCGATGGAAATTTTGAAGGTTAGCTCTGAAAGTGTCTTCTATGGACAAATGACTTGTCAAGGCCGGCCCTGAGAAGATTAAGGAAACAGCGTGGAGGTACCAGGCAGTCTCCTAGGACAACGTCAGGCCTGAAGGTGCATCCCAGAACCTGTATGCTGCTCTGTTTGGTGTGCCAAATCTCCCTGGGTCGTCTCACAAGGGAAAACACTTATTCAGATATGTGTTCTTCCCCTTCGCACCCATTCACTGGACCCCCCAGCCCACAGGGAATGAAATGAGCCGTAATACACAGGGTGTATCTCTGCGTGCCATGTTTCCAAGCCAGGCAGCCTAGGTAGCACGGTATGTTTTTTAAAGTTTTGCAGAGTCTTCCAAGTAAAACTTCATGTAGCCACAGAACGCCTAATGTTGAACAAGTTTGTTTATGGAATAAAACATGTACCTGCCAAAGCGGTTGTCCTTTGCGCCCCACCTGTGGAGCCCCTCAGCATATGAAAAGATAAAACTATTGCCTGTGTTGCTTTGGTGACGGTGTTGTTCTTAGAGGTGCCCCTTCACAATGCGGATGAAACGGGGTATTAGCCAAACCTGCCCACACCCGGGGCTGAAGTGAGCAAGGCCTATGTCCTTCTTGACAGCCCCTGTCCCTCAAGGAGCTGACCCCTGTGCACTCTGCTGGGTCTCCTTTTCTGGAATTCTCTGTCCACGTTGCAGCATTGTAAGAATCAAATGAGATGATATGCATTGGAAGGTGCTCTAAATACCAAAACCCTCGAAAAACATAAAGCCATTATCTTCAAAGAACACATGAAGTAAATCCCAGTCTTTCCCAATGTGTTTCCCCAAGCAATCAGTGTCTAAACAAGGAAGTGAGAGAGGGGGCAGGGAAGTATAGACTTGAAATATTGTCATTAAGTAATGCCTAGTTATTGACAAAGTCTTATGTTAGGCATTTCATTTATAACACTGAATTGAACTCTCAAAACCTTCCTCCCAAAGATGTATAGTTGCTTCCACTTTGCAGATGGGAAATGGATGCACTACAGGATAAGAATCTAACCAGTGAATGGCCAAACTTAGGTTCAAACCCAGGGCTCATGACTTTGGGTCCCAGATGCTTAACACTTGAAAAAGAGCCTATTTTTCCATTACCTTTGAAAGCCCTGTAATGACTTCCATTGGAACATGGTCTAAAAGTAGTGGACCTTTTACAGGAGGTCAGACCCATATCAGCCAGACATTGTTGAGGCATGGTTTCTACTTTCCTAACCTAAAATGACCTCACCTCATTGCCCTCCGGCTCTCCTACCTGTCTATTAAATTCGACAAGCCCCAGATCAAATACCTCCCTCAAGAAACCCTCCTAGACATCTCCGTCCCCCATTGATCTTTCCTTCCTTGGAACCCTTTAATCACTTCCATCTGACCACATCTATTCTTGGGGCCCTTAATGATACACATCCGGATAATGTTCCTGAAATCATTCCTGCAGTTCGATCTCTCTGGTCTCCAGAAAGACCATCACCTCCTTAAAGCAGGCGGAATCTATTTTTTTTGTTTGTTTGTTTTGTACTCCCCTAGAAGGACCCTAAGCTACTCTTTAAACATTTAATCATATTTACTGAAAGCTTATTATGGGCCAGGCACTCTACTGAACATTTTATATGTGTTAAGCACTACATATTTGGATTTTCCCCAGAATGGACAAGTTCTATCCCCATTTTAAAGACGGAGAAACTGAGGTTCAGAGATTATCGTATTTTGCTCAAGATTGCTCAGCTAGTAGAGAGCACAGCTGGGAATAAAACCAGGGAAGTCTGAGTCCTGAGCTGATTTCTCATCCATTGGGTTGGTACTGCCTCTCCATGGCGCAGGCAGTTTATACCGACCTTAATAGAGTGTACATCCAAGGTCTACAGGCACATCCAAGAGCATGCACAAAACTCTGAGTTTAAATTTGGCTCCAATTTTCAAAATACCTAAGGATTTGGAATTTAACATACTGTGCTCCTTTTGTATTGTTTGACTGTTCCTTCAACAATATAGGAACAGTATGATATAACAGGATGATAAGGCAGATGGTTTCTGGTTCCTGGTAAGGCAGGAGGTTTCTGAACTCATATGAGTGTATTTGGCATCATTAGGTTTTATAGTCCCTACAAGTTCTGCACTTGTGTAGATGAAATGTGAATCGAGTATCAGTGAGTGTTACGGTCTCCTCTAATTAAAGCTGAACCTCACAACAAGTACGCCAGGACTCCGTGGAGTATACCTAATGAGAAAAAACTTTTGTTAACATTGACCCATCACTAAAGGCTCTTTCATCACGCTATGGATTACAGAGAAATATTAGGCTGGTCTCACCCGAAGACAAATTTCTTGAGCATGGCAGCCAATATCACAGACATCCATCCTAATCAGACATGCTAGGCATGTTATTAAGAGCATAATAATGTTAAAAATACATAAGAATGAAAAAGGATAAGGATTATGTGATTATATACTGACAGCAGAAAGAGCAAGAACAAGTGGTCAGAGATGCCAGCACTGTGAAAATGAGTGTCAGCAGTGGGAAAAATAAAACTTTATATCATCATAATTCGTGACATCTACACTATTATAGTAGTGCTTTGAGAGTTAACTGAAATCAGCCAGATGTAGCATATATTTGGGTTAGTTCTAAAATACCCCATTTTCCTTCTCACATTTCTTATTTCTCCAAAATAATTATACAAACTACACTGCAAAGCCCAGAGGGAAAATTCAACTTTTATGAACAAAACATGAAAACCCTTACACAAGAAAAATATGTTTCAATGTTTTTCTCCTCTGCTTCCCTGGTTTCTCATCTATTTTAATTAAAACTCTCTGTTTAGGGGACAAGTGATTTCATATCCTAAGAAGCAAACAAAAAATTGCCCTTTTCACAATGTTTTCTAGCCTTTCACTGATTTCTTGCAGGTCAAAAAAAATTCTTTTACAAAATCGATTAAACTAAAATAAAACAAACTAAATAATTTTAATATGGACTTTTTTTTATGCTTGAAATTGTTCCCCCATTGTTGTATATTATATATGTCCTTTCACTTTAATTTTCCCACACACAGTATCATTTATTGCCAGTTTGTCTCTGAACAGCAGAAGGTCAGAGATATCTTTCCTATCTTGTCAACTAGTAACCTTTTAATATTAGGAAGAACCACTTGTATGGAGGCCTTTATTCTTCTTTAATCCAATAATTAACCCATTATGTGATATATCCTCCCACGCATGAGGTACATGCAGGCATATTTCATCCCTTTTGGCCATTTTTGTGTTTGGGATAAAACAGAGAAAACATAATACTTTAAATGAAACCGTGGTTTGTAGCACCGTTTTCAAAGAGTCACATATTGCAAAATTGCTACTAAAAGATAAAATATTCAGGGAGAATTGTTTTTCTCTTCAGATCTCTACTGCATGAAAATAAAAATATCCACCTATATCTATCCATTTATGTAGAAGTGTT
Source organism: Rhinolophus sinicus (assembly GCF_036562045.2). Taxonomy (NCBI): domain Eukaryota; kingdom Metazoa; phylum Chordata; class Mammalia; order Chiroptera; family Rhinolophidae; genus Rhinolophus; species Rhinolophus sinicus. The sequence goes on from NC_133753.1 coordinate 18,300,500, forward strand.
TTTTTCCCACACAATTGCTGAGAGGAATTATACGACATACCAGGCCAAGAACTTTTGGGATACTCCTGGAAAAGTACACACATGTAGCACTTGATCTTTTCTAGGAACTTTCTGGAGCAGTTTCATTTGGTTTTCATATGGATGGGAGAGCCAGAATTATTCCCATTTTAGAGATGAGAAAATCCAGTGCTTAATGTCAGAGGCTCCCAAAACCTTGATCAATTATCTTTCTATTGTGCCATAACAGTATGCTGTTTTTCTTTCGTTATTTTTAAAATACCCAGTTACAAAGATGTTCATTATAAAGATTTTGAATTTAAAGATAGAAACATAAATTCTTCCATAACTCAAAAAGACTAGAATCCAATAATATCTATAATAATTTTTATGAAATATTTACACTGTAGTTACTTATGTGTGTATATTAAAGAGCAGGAGTTAACAAATTACAGCCTACAGGATGAATCTGGTCTGCCATCTTGTGTTTTGTTTTCATTGTTTTTTAATAGCCTTTGGATTAGGAACGGTTTTACATTTTTAAATAGTTGAAAAACAATATATTTCATCACAAGTGAAAATTATATGGAATTCAAATTTGAGTGCCCATAAATGAAGTTTATTGGAATATAGCTGCACATTCATTTACATACTGTTTTGCCTTTGTTACCAATTTGAGCAGTTACAACAGATATCACATGGCTCAAAAGCCAACAATTATTTACTATCAGACCCATTACAGGAAACGTTTGCCATGACTGTTATAGAGTATACCATTTTTTCATTCCTACTATAAATTACCTATTCTTGCTCAGGAAACAAGAGAAAGCCCATATCTGGAACACCCTCCATGCAGTACTCATATTTCTGTCCTTAGAAAGAGAGATGAAAGTTAAGAGACCTTTTCTGGGAACATGATTATCTTACTAAAAAGCATAGAAAGTTCTTTATGAGACAGGAATCACATATTGGGTAATTTGGAAATTTCCAGAACCTAACCAACCCCATGATGTAGAGAGGGAACTACAGTATTGGAGGTATAGGAACTTTTAACAGCCTGTACTTGGGAACTCCTACCAAACTCTTTGGAGTAGCAGCATTGCTACTCTAAAAAATTTACCATTCCAAAGTAAAGCAGAGAAGTTCCCTTAATTCCTAGCCTCCAATAGAGGATGTTTTTAGGGATAGAAACGCACAATTCTCTGACCCCAAACCTATTAAAACTACAAAATGTCCAAGTAAGTCCACAGACCACCAGGACCAGTGGGCATCAGGACCTCTGGACATGGGCCCACTGCAAGTCACAGCACATAACAAAATTAAAACTTCAGGCCATAGCCTCAAACTTCTGGCCAATCTGTTAAAGGGACCAACACACCTGTTAAAGATACAATGGCAAGCTGCCATGTTTTGCAGTAGTCAGAAGTTCAGTGTCATGTAAAAGACTTTTGTCTCTAGTGCTGAGATAATGAGCTTGTTCCTTCTTGATGATATATGGGATGCAGATGAGAAACTGGCTGATTGAGGCTTTGGAAGATGAAAGTTTTCTGCTCTTGGCAATTGTACCAGTACCCTGGAGAACATGGTTTAACTGCTCCAGTTCCATTACTGCCATCAGAAAAAAAATTGAATAACAAATTATGCCAGGTGAATATAAATAATATTTATTTCACTCAATTTGCTGGCAGAAAAGCATTCTGAACTTCTTTCCTGAACCAACCTATAGTATTCTGATAAACAGTTACCGACATGCTCCACGCAACCAGCTGGTCCCTAAATTATTACCCCTGCTTTAATCTTAGTCTCATGTGCTTATATTTAGGCCTCTACATTCACTTTATATTAGCCAGAAGCCTAACTTTTTCTCCTACCCATTTAATGTAACTCAATAGACAATTAAATTCTGCCAAAATATGAAAGAATTTCAAGGTACAAATGTTATACAGTTCAGGTTAAGGAGTACCACCTGGCATCACAGACTTTGCTTCAAATAAGCATTAACTAAGTCCTTCTGTCCAATACAGGAACCTCCAGCCAGACAAGACTATTTAAACTTAAATTTAAACAAAATTTAAAATTTACTTCTTTAGTCACACTAGCATATTTCAAGGACTCAATAGCTACATGTGATCAGTGGCTACCATATTGAACAATGCAGACACAGAATATTTCCATCATTCCAGAAAGTTCCATCAAACAGGTCTGCTCTACACCTTAACCCACAAAAGTAAAATTAGTCTTTAATCCCACTCTTACCCTCCACTTACACTCCAAAGAAAAGCTTTTGTCATTTTTCTACTTTAAAAAAAAAAAAAGGAAAGAAACTAATATATTTTTTTTATTATATGCCATGTACTAAGAATGGGTTCTTGGTTCCTCCAAATAACTCCATCTAATTCTCCCAAAATAGTCTAAGAAGTCCTATATTCCTAGGTTCACTCTGTCTGAGGTCCCTGACCTAGACCATCTCCACAGTCATCTCTTCAATAATTTTTTTGCCATTAAATAAACACTTGCTGAGCACCTACGATGTGCCTGGAACTGTTCTAGAAGTTGTCATCTCCAAGGTGCTATCTCTAGAACTCCTACTTTCTTGACTCTTGATCTCTTTGCCTTTCTCAGGAATTCTTCCACAGCTCCCTCTGTTAGAATGAATGTAGCCCACGTTCTCTCTGAGTATCTTTCTGTAGTTTTCCTTTAACAACCCACAATGATTCCCAAACTTTCCTCCTCCTCATCCCAAACCATAGCCAATGGGTTATGAAATCATTGACTCCCTCTGCCAAAAATGCAAAGGAGATGTGAATATCCCCATTCCTTCTCACAATTTTATTTGAAAAGATAATTTTCATGTTTATATTAAAAGGCAATAATGGTATATTCATTACTCTGAGAAAGTCTAGTCATCTTATTTGAACACTAAATATACATGAAAGTCAGTGGCACCTCAGTTATAACTAGTCTTCAGAGAAGAGGCAATCTTTTACTAGAAACACAGTGAGTCCTTCATGCAAATTTAGCACAAATGCTTTCTAGTGAACTAGAAAGAGTGGTAGACAAAAGCTACAAATTCTTTGACAATACTCCCATCCAAAGGTGGAATGACCTTCTCTTCCCCTTGGATCTGGGCTGGTCTGTAGGTGTTTTAATCAATGGGAGATGGTGGAAGTGATGCTATGCCACTTCCAAGCTTAACCTTTAAGAAAGATGGCAGCTTCAACCATGGTTTCTCGGTAACTGCGTCACCACGTAAGAATTCTGACTGGAAAGACCACATGGAGAATTTCTGAGACTACATAGAGGAGTTCAGCCTTCCAGATGGCCCTCCAAGATGCCAGGCAGGTGAGCAAAGCCACCTTGAACCCTCCACTCCAGAGCAGTTCAGTCACCAACTGCGTATCACCCAGTGACCCAAATGCTGCTAAATTCCTGTCCCAGAAAATCATAATAGATCATGAATATATTGTTGCTGAAAGTATTATATTTTAGTGTAGTTAATTATGCAATAATAGATAACTAGAGCTTAAGGCAACAGACTAGCTGGTAAGATTGGCTACATCATTTGGAGACATGTTTCAAAAGGACCTTCTATCAGATACATGAACAGACAGGAAACAGCCAGACAGATTTTTATGGAGACAGTGATATGATAGAAATATGATGCTACAGGACAGACAAAAGTGATGTGGGAAGGAAAGAGTAGGAAACTGCACTGGTTCCCCTGGATGCTCTTTCCCAGTATTCCACCTGCACTCTATATCCAACTTTAAAAAAAAAAAAAAAAAGAACGCTTTTTGATATTTTTGTTTCACTTGCCTGTCCCCCTACTAGGCTGTAATTTTCCTGAAGTCAGGGATCTACTGTCTAGATGTGTCCCCACCATTTAGAGAAAATATTATAAAAGAGTTTTGACAGCACTCAATTTTTAATCCAGCCCTGCTACTCACTAATAATTTAGCCTTGGTCAGCTTAACCTCCATGTACTTCAGTTTTGTGATCTGTAAAATGGGAATAATGGTATGGTACCTACCTCATTGGGTATTGAGAACTGAATGACAAAAGTTGGTGAATGATTCAAAATATCAGCTACTTGATAATATCGCCCTAGGCTAGCCTCCATGGGCTTATAAGACCCAACAAAAGTACCCACTTGCACACTAAAGATTAATTACAGCACTAGAAGAGATGTCAGAAACCAGACCAGGCAGAGTCCTCAAAAACCAGGCTTTCCAACAAAGAACATTGTACTGCTATATCCATCTCATAATAGGAGCTGACTTGGAGTAGCTCCACACTGTTGTTGGACTCAAGGCCATTGTGAAGGAGACAGCAGGAAGGGCTTTTTAATCCTCAGGCTGGAGAACAACAGCCCAGATTCAAAAGCTTTTCCTTGCACTGGCTTCTGATGGCCCAAGACCAAATTTGCAAAAGCCTAATAGGTACAAATATGGTTCACTAGCCAGCAGACCTGACATAAATTAGAGAAAGCAAATGAAGTAAATGCTGAGTCACTGAGGCTGCACAGACATTGTTTTGTTGTACTGGAGGTGGCTTTTGGTGGGCAGATGGTGGGGCTGAAGCTTCTGGGGGCAAATGGTGAGGTGCGAGGTTCTTATGGCTCTTGCTGGGGCCTCCATAGCTGAGGCTGAGCTGGGCCCATAGAGAAGGGACTCTCAGTGCCTCCAAGTTCAGCAAGTTCTAGGAAGGTCAAGTAGGGCCAGAAAGCCATACTACTAAACTGTAGTTTCCAGAAGAGGAAAGAGAAGAAATTTTTAAAAGCCTTATTGGGGAATGAGAATAGCATAGGGATTGAGGACCCAGGTTCTGCAGTCTACTTTCCCAAGGTGGTATCCCAGTTCCATTACTTTCTTGGGCAAACTAGTTAACCTCCTTAAGCCTGTTTCTCCATCTGAAAAGGAGGCAAAAAAATAGTACCTGACTCACAAGTTCTGTGAGGATTCAATAAAATAGTTCAGGACAACCTATTTCATGATTAATTCACTTAAAATACTTCTTGACCTCTTCTATTCTTTTTTTTCTACTGCTGCCCTCTAACATTTAAAAATATGTGTGTATGTGTGTGGTAGTGTGTGTGTGTGTATAAACTATACAGATATAGTTTATAGTTTGTTCTTTACTGTTTCTCTTCTATTAGAGTTCAAAATTCAAGAAGGCAGGTATATTTACCTGTTTTATTTTGTAATAAATCCCAAGTACTTAGAAGGGTGCCAGATGCATGGTAGATGCCCGGAAGATATTTTAAATAAAGGTAAAGCACCTGACACATGGTAAACACTCAAGAGCCACTACTTTCCTGCTGCTTAAATCCTGTCTGAATTGCATTCCCAGAAGTTCTGTATTCCGTGATGCTCATTCCTTTCTTGTAGCATTTATCCCATTTTTGTCTCATATTACAACTTCTGTATTTGTGATCTTCTTTCGTCTAGTAGAATAAAAGTGGGGCAATTCAAGATTAGGTTCAGCAATTCAAGTCCAAGCCAATACGTGCAATAGTTAAGAAAAGAGTCTTTTGAATCAGACCTCAGTTTAAATATCCAGCTCTGCCACTTACTGGGTTTCCTTGGACAAGTTACTGTCACTACTCTTAATTTCCCTCATCAGTTTAATAAGTGCAATAGTTGTTCTTAACTCATAGAATTGTTTTGAGGATTAAACGAGATACTGTTTTTAATGTGCTCACATAGCACCTGACACACAATAAAGAGGAAGGAAGGGTCAGCTGTGATTATTCATTGTCGCATAGCTTGTACTGCGCCCAGTGCCTTGTACAAAGCATCCAGTAGTACAAATGATCACTGAACAAATGCATCTCAGATTCAACCCCCAAGGCTTCACACAGTTCTCCTAAATGTTCTCTCACTCTGCCCAACTCGCTCTGTGTCCCAGTCCTCCAAGCCAACTGGGTTCCACTCTCCCCTGTGGACTGACTCATGTCACCCTGCTCCCATTCTTGAGCCAAATCTCTCGTTTTTATGGCATGCTGGTGGGACTGCAGGCTACTTTTCACCTGGTTCTCCTCTGGCTTGTCAGAGAGCAGTTCCAGCAACAAAGGAAGAGATTAGATGCCAAGGACTTATTGTATTTTGATTCTTGCTTCCAGGTCCATATTTATGTGAAGGGACAACAATTACAATAATATGACCTTGCATAACAAATGGATCTGTCAAACCAGGCCTTACAAAATGACTTGCATAAAATCAAGCTTAACCTGTGATCTTCCAACACACAGTTGTTATATACACACTGGCCTATCATAAGTCATTTATCGAAAGTGAAAGGAAAGGGAAGTATTCATTCATTCATTCATTTATTCCTCTTATCTGTTCACCAAACATTTGCTAAGTGCCAGGCTAAGACTGTTGAATAAAATAGAGAGAGATACTTTGCAGAAGCCTACAGTACAGGGATAGAGATAATAAAAATAAAAAAAAGTCAATGTTTTATATAGAACAGACCAAACCCCAAAATTTCCGATTCATTCTGGAAACCTGAGCTGGTGTCTTAGTCAGCTTTGACTTCTATATCAAAGTACCATAATCTAGGTGGCTTATTAACAACACAAATTTATTTCTTGGCTGGGAAGTCCAAGATCAAAACGATGGCACATTCAGTGTCCGTCGAGGGCCTGGTTCCTGGTTCATAGATGGCCATCTTCTTGCTATGTCCTCACATGGTGGAAAGGACAAGAGAGCTCTCTAGGGCCTCTTTTATAAGGTCACTAATTCCATCCATAAGAGATCCACCCACCTCTTAACACCATCACATTGGGGGTTAGGATTTCAACATACGAATTTCAGGGAGACACAAACATTCAGTCTATATCCACTGGTAACTGAAGCAAGGATATGGAAAGCTGGAAGAAATATGGCATTTTATATGTTCCCCTCAATTGTCTAGGTAACTCTTACTTTCAGTTCCTTCGGCCAGGGCAAACGTGAAGACTCCACCGTATAAGAGATCAAGCATGTTCTGTCATTGCTCTCCTCAATGGAAGGCAGCTAGCTGGTTTTGTCCCATCTACGTTGGTAAGTGTAGTACTTTTCTATTGCCATTGTAACAAATTACTACAAGCTTAATGGCTTAAACAAACACAAATTTAGTATCTTGTAGCTATGGAGGCCAGGAGTCTGACATGGGTCTCACTGAGCTAAAATTAAGGTGTCAGCAGGGCTGCTTTCCTTTTTGGAACCTTTAGAGAAGATCTGTTTTCTTGTCTTTTCCAGCTTCTAGGGGCTGTCTGTATTCCTTAGCTCATGGCCCCCTTCCATCTCCAAAGTTAGCAATGGCAGGTTAAGTCTTTCTCCTATCACATCACCCTGCCTCCTTTGCCTACATTTAAAGGACCCTCGGGATTACAATGGACCCACATAGATAATCCAGCAAAATCTTATGTTAACCTCAGTTTATCAGCAAACTTAATTCCATCTACAACCTCAATTCCCCTTTGCCATATAACATAACATATTCACAGGTTTGGGGATAGAATGTGCATACCACAGCTATGGAGTCTTTCCCTTCACACTGTCACTACCACACTCTGAGTAATAAAGGATAAATAGGGAATAATTTGGAGTATCCCAGACCATTGTTTGTAGATAACTGTTCACATGGGATGAGTTGGATGCAGACATAAGTCTCAGAACTCAAGACTCAGAACAGAGCAAACACCTTGCTACCTGTTATCAGTTGATAATTCTGATCAGAAGACCACAAGCAGAACAAAGGTGATTTAGACTCGATGCAGCTCCCTTGAGGTGGTCCCAGATGCTGAATAACCTGTCATTCTTAAAATCTTTCCATTACAAATGGCCATTCCTTCCTGTCTCTCCTCATTTCTTCTCCAGTCTATCTTGTATCAGATGAGAAAACTAGAAATCTGAATAAAAATTTGTTATTCCTACTGACATTAGCAACATTTGAAATAGTTGCTTATGCCAAAAAGCTTGAAATCATTCTTGATTCTTCTTTTCCCTCCACCTCACATGCAATCCTCTGGGAATTATTGCTGGCTGCACTTATAAAATATGTAACAAATCTAAGTACTGTTTATCACCTCCACCGCTCCCACCCTCCTTCAAGCCCCCCTCCCCCCCATCTTATGTCAGTTCTATAGCAATAAATAGCCTATTCCACTGGCTTTTCTGTGAAAGAGTTCAGAATATGCCACCCTAAACTATGTCGCTTAGGCATAAAGCTTCATTGGAGCTGAAGGCAAAGAAGCAGACATCAAAAATCTCTCTGCCCTCTTCCTTTCCACCAGGAAGGGCAGGACGATTCTTAATTGCAGGAAACAACTCTAAACCTCATCAGCCCAAAGGGGTACCAGAGGAATCTGCATAACAAATCTTACTAAAACAATCTTTATCTTTTATCAATTTCCCACGTATATTTACCTTCCCACAATTTGGCACCCCTAGAAGTTCAAAGTCCCTTTCCTTTGCCTTGTCACTTCTCTACATATTTATTGCTCTTGTTAAAATGCTGGATAAGCTTAAGTTCTAACCACCCCATTGAGTCACTCATCACTGAGCACTCCCCTGCAATGGGCAGCATACGCTTCTATCTGTGTTTTTTCTTGTTAATCTGTCGTGTTAATCTAATTTACAGGATCCCAGCCAATAAACCTAATTTTTCCTTCCCTACATCTGCTTTCTTTCTTACTTTCAGTAACCCTAAAGCCAAAATGATGTTTTTAAAACAAAAAGCAGATAATGTCACTTTTCTTTGCAAATGACTTCTTCAGTGGTTTTCCACCACATTTAAAGCAAAATCCACCATCATACTATGGCTCACCAGGCCTTACACAGTCTGGTCTGGACAACCTCTGACCCCCATCCCCAAGTTGTCTCTCTTCTTTTTGTTCCTGATTTAGGGTATTTCACACATGTCAATCCCCTATCTGTGTGGCTCCTTCTCCAGGTCTTCCCATCACCAGTTCCTTCACTTTATTCATGATGGGATTTAAATGTAGGGTTGCAAGATCAAACAGAAGATGTCCAGTTAAATTTGAATCTCAGATTAACAATGAATAATGTTTTAGTATAAGTATGTCCTATAAATATGCATACTGGGTCTCATGTATTTTTATTTCTTAAATCTGACAACACTATTTAAATGATATTTATTCAATGAAGTATCTAACCTCACTTACTTTCCTTTCTATCTTTTTAACCTAATTTTATTAATATTATCATTATTGTTATAGTGTGAAAGGTTAGTTAGCATGTCACTAGGTAGACAGGAAGGTCCCTAGTGGACTAAATATAAAAGCAGCCATATCCTGAAACTCCAAGTTCTGGAATGTCTCCTTCACTCCAGGACAGATATGAGACCGCCCCTTGAAATTAATAAATTATCTCACATCCCTTTTGGCTGGACAAAGGAGCAGATCTGATAGATAGGAATGGGTTAGTTGTTAATCCCTTCAGGATGGACAAACAGGACAAACCTGATAGATGAATTCCATTAGAAGGCTCCAGTCCCCTTCCCCAAACAGGCAAGGGAAGGTATAAAAGTAAGAGCTTTTGCCTCAGTCCCTGGGCTTCCCAGTTTCAGGTATCCCCTCCTGCTTGGGAGCTGCCACCTCTTCTCCTGCCTCTAATAAACTATCTTCCTTTACAACTTTTTGCCTCTCCCTGGTCCATGTGTCCATTCTTTGGCTTCACGAGATACGATCCCGGCCCACACCCAGAAACTGTTGACATCATTTACATCATTTGGAGGCTCACAGAAAAATATTGCTACTTCAATAGCACTTATATTGATTATTTATTAGTTTCTGTTTATTATCTACAAAAGTTGAATGTAAGCTCCATGAGGTCGGGACCATGCTTTAATCACACTGTATCCCTAGAAGCAGAACTACTAGTACAACTCAGTTGTAGCTAAATATTTGTTAAAGAAATAAATGAATAAATAGCTAACTTCCTTTGACCTGTGTACTCTGATTATACCGTAACCTCCCTCTACCCCTCAAAGCAGTGTACTGCTGTCTTAGCTAGAAGAGTTTTAAAAAGTAGAAAACCCAACTGATATTTCAAAATATTTCTATCACACATGTTTATGCAAGCTAGCACTATTGGCACTCAGCTGTGTCTGACCTTCTGCCCTAGGATTACACAGTAAAGGGCATTTTCATTCTGCTTGAGAGAGATGAGGGGCAGTAGGACCAGGTCCCCTAGGGAGGTCCATTTGCATTTAATTGTCTTGGCACTTAAGGAAGGAATAGGGGTCACTTTTACAGTTCTGCTTTTCCTGTTAATTTAAATGCATACATTTAAATCAGGTCCTTCCTCCTTCCTTTCTAATAATCACCATATTTGACAGTTGCTTGTCCTCAGCGATGCCTGAGACTTGTGAATAATTTAGGAATCCTAGGTTATTCCCTAATCAAGACAAATGGGTAAAATGAGATCTAGAGTTGCAGCATCAGCAGCTCCTTACTGAAAATGACAGCATTAAAATAAGGAAAATGACAGACACATTTAGAAGAAGCACTATCCCACAGCATTCTGCAATGTGTTCATTATATAGATATAAGAGATAAGCTCTTTCTGATATTCATATCACAACAGCTACAAATAGCAACTTGATTATATTTGACAAGAATGAAGAGGAAATTCACCAGTCCTACACCTAGATTTTATGGAAGGGTCTCTACCCCAGATAGGCTGGGGCCCAGTCCCCCAAACCACATGCCATAGTGTTTGGCTTAGAAAATAGGGTCACTGTTTGTTCAATTACCACAATTGTATCCAGTGTCTCCTATGTGTTAAATGTTGTGCTAGGCACCAGGATAAAATGATTTAAAAAACAAAGGAAAAAGATACAGTCCCAGGGTACACAAAAGTTCCTGGTAGAAAAAGATATAAATCAAATAATCAAATAATACCATATATAAATATATATATATATATATATATATATATATATATATATATAGAGAGAGAGAGAGAGAGAGAGAGAGAGAGAGAGAAAGTAAAAAATGTATACACATTTTAACAAAGGAAAAAACTGTATTAATTTGTAATACTCAGCATATACCAATAACAAAAGATGAATACAAGTCATATTTGACTTCTGCAATTACAAGAGGTGCTCAAAGTGGTGACCATCAGTGTCCAGACACTTCTGATTATGGCGAACTACTGCTTGAGCAACATTGACTGAAGTGTCTACTTGTATACATTTTTTTTGGCACCCCAGGTGTGTGTGTGTGTGTATAAAATCATGCATCGTAATATATGCTATTGTAACGGTGAGACTATATCTTCTATTTTGAGACTTTTGAAAGTTTTTCTTTGTTTCTCTCTCCTCCAACCAAGCCTTAAAGCTTCTGTTTACTATACATTTACTGTGCATACCAGCTTCAGTGGTTCTCTTTACTATGCATACCAGTTTAGGTGATTCTGTTTACTTCACACCGTATGCATACCTGGCTCAATGACTTGAAAGAAGTTTTTATACCTGTATAAGATCCACTGCTATCCCTGAAACAAACTAGCCCTTGGGAAGCGCCTTTTTCCAGGGATTGCCTGCCCAACTTCCCCTTTCCTTTGTTCTGTCTCTCCTTACCTGCCTATAAAACATTTTGGCCATGATGGGAAGGAGGGGATGGGCTTTGGACAGGAGTTCTCCATCTTCCCAGAATGCCGGCATTTTGAATAAACCTGCTTTTCTTTCCACCAACCTTGCCTCTCAAGTTTTGCTTTTCACACAGTGAGCAGCCGGACCTTTAGCGGGATAACACTGTGAAGGAATCCTTAAAACTGAGATGAGCACGTAGTATAGGTTAAACTGATTTAAATTAGCGGAAGAAGAGAGGGTCAGTGTCAGGGAAGGGTTCTTTGAAGAAACGACATGAAAGAAGAGATTCAGATAATGAGTAAAACTTAGTCAAGTGAGGAGTAGAAGTAAGAGCCTTCAAAGTAATTTACATGAAAACTCAGTGACAGGCACGAGATTGAATAAAAACCAATATGGCAGATCCAGAGTGGCAAAGGAGCAGCTAGAGGAGACGCGTCAGACTGGAATAAGGTAGGCGGGCTTATTGGCCTCCAGGAACAGGGTTTTATTCTCAACTACTTTAGTCTTAAGCAGATGAGTGAGAACATTACACTGCATTTCAAAAAGTCCACTCTGGCTCTTGAAAGAAGGAGCTCTTGGAACAGGCTTTCCAGAGAGGAATGAGGATACAAAGATCCACTGGGAAGTTAGGAAAGGAATATCAGAATACTGTTTTTTCCTATTTAAAATTTCTATTATTATGCATGTTTTATAATGTACAGAAATACTAGTTAAGCACTACAAGTGTATTGTTTATAAGTAAATAAACTTATATTACAGGTGTGTGCTTACGGATAAGATGATCAGAGTGCATGGGGAAAAACAATCTGATAACCAGTGGCTTAGACAAGTTAGAAGTCCCTAGAGAAAATGAAAGATAGATGGATTTGATATAGGACCTGCAGGAGAGAGAGAGAAAAAAAATATTTCTTTTACCCTCTTAGGTTCTGCACCTGGAGCCTACAAATTAAACTAACAAAAGATTAACAGGAGAAAAAGGCACACAAATTTTACTTGATGTTAGTATTTTAATTTTTACATGCACAGAGGCTTTCACAGGAAAGTGAAGATCCAAAGATTCAGTTAGACCCAGGGGTTTGTGTATTATTTTAACAAAGGGCAATAAACTTACAGAAACATGGCAAGACAAAGAAAAAGGGGTAGTAATTGTGGATAGTAAATATATGGAGTAAACTGATGGAAGATGAGGGTTATTTCAGTAAGATTTGTTTATGCAGACCCATCTTGGTGTCAACGTTCTATTTCGGTGATAAGGGTTAGTCTCCTCGTGGAACAGAAAATGGGAGAAGGAACAGTTATGTCCTGCTTTTAGGCAGATGGGGGAGGGCAAAGAGCTTTTTCTGCATTTGTTGCTTAATTGCCTTCCACTCAAAATAATCCTTATGCTAACATGGGGCATATTTGGGGGTGGCATATTCTGATCCCCTTCATACCCAGGCCAACGGTTACCCTGGAAGATGCTACATAGAGCAGCGCATGTGTGAAGGGGCTCAGTCATAAACCTGCAGCCACAATCAGAGTGTCCCTCCAGGACTTTGAACCTTGAGGTCATACTGCAGACATGATTTACTTAGTCTGCCCTCCACATTTCAACATGTCTGCCAGGTGTCTTTGTATATATCCCACCAAGGGAACCGTCATTGTGGCTTCCTTGCAGCTTCTCCAGGGGAGAACTGTTTTTTCTCTCTTTAAGGTGCTCCCATGAATTCTGCATACGTCACATTTTGAGTTCCACCATCCCAAATATACCCTGTCCATTTGATAAAAATTTGATCAGTCGTTTTCTTAAGTTGTGATCATTTGAAATCTGAGTTGCTACTGTCCATCTCCCTCCGGGACCTAGACCTTCATAAGGAAGCCCCCACAAAGAATGATGGGCTAATATGTCTTTCAGCTTTCAGGACTCATGCTGCATTGTTTACTGTGAGGCCATCGCCCAAAGCCCAAAGTTTGGTTGGTCTCCACTACCATCTTTTCTGAGTTGAGATCAGCATCCATTAACCAAGAAATTTAAAAAAAAAAAAAAAGAGTCAGGCACAATTTCTTTGTGCAATTGAGAAATATGCTGGAGTTGTGATGTGTCTGTATAGAACTGAGAAGTTCCATTGTCTTTAACCTCAATCTGCATAACAAAGTTGATGTTGGCTGCTTAGCATAATGGGAAGATGCTCAGAATACCACCCACATTTGAAATGCTCAACAAAATACAAGCAGCTCCAAGTCTTGTATTTTGGACTTGGGGATGAAGGAGGAATTTGCCCTCCCTTGACTCCTCCCACTGTGTGGAGGGCAACCAGCCAGGGACACAGGTGTGTAGCTCATTAAGAACAGAATTAAACCCAACAGGATAGGTAACAGGCGCATGAAGAATTGCTCTGCAAAGTCCAGCACTCTCTTCCTGCTCTGACCTTGGGAGGGGACTCAGAAGTAAAATGCTGCCTCCCGTATTTACCTGTTCTCCACTGTGCTATCTGTCCTGTAAGAAGAGCCATGAAACTGTTTTACCTGTAGATCTGCAGCAGGAGGTCCCAAGATATAATTGTTTTGAATAATATATTAAAGGAAATATCTGTTGAGCGTATACAGTATATCAAGAACTTTACTGAGAGCTGGCGAAGCTAATGAAAATAGCAGAAAGCCTGCATTCCAAAGGAATCTCAAAATACATGAACACAACTAAAATGTTATTTCTCTCTTAAAATTGTTCCCAGATAATAAACCCACAGTGAGGTTCAAGATGGCTAAGTTTCTCACTTCCAACCACCCCAGTCTCACAGAACATGAGCTTCAAATCAGGGCCGCAGCAAAATGAGAGGTCACTTCCTGCCATAGACCTCAGGGGGTGCTGTCAAATAACAGAAACTAAAAACAAATCCTCACTGCCTCAAGTCTATTCTTATAGCCTTGTTCTCAAGAAGAAGGTGGGCACAAGGACTTTTAGTCTAGCATAGTGGACAAAATATGGGCTAGATAGAGAAAGGGTTGGGAGTTTCTGAGTATAGACTACAGCAGAACTAGAGTTCTGGTAACCCTATCGTTTTAATTTAGTCTAAAACACTGAAAACGGCAAGAAAAATGTTGTGCCTGGTTTACTTTCCTGAAAGCTCTTAGGAAATTTTTTCAATTTCTCTGAGCTCCTTGGGACACAGTATCTAACAAATATAACTGACATCAAATAAAAAATGAATCCAGACTTAGTAAGAAGAGACTTTCCTTTAAAGGAGTATTGCAACGGTTAAGGGTCGGGGCACTACTGCAATAGGGAAAGGGGGCTATTGTGACAGGAAGAACATTCTGACCATAAGATCTGCAAGCAACTAGAGTTAAGCATTTTTTTTTCTTTTATAGAGAGGAGTAAACAAAGCTACAAAGAACCAGGTATTGGTAAGTGGGATGAAAAGGTATGCTGAGATCATATATGAATGTTTCATCCTAAGCGCAGCCTATTTTTAGGAAGGGGTGGTGTATGTCAGTTTGGGCTGCTCTAACAACACAATAGACGGGGTGGCTTATGCCTGGCAAACATTCATTTCACAGTTCTGGAGGCTGAAAGACTGAGATCAGGATGCCAGTATGGTCCTATTCTGGTGAGAGTGCTCGTTTGGTTGGAGACTGCCGACTCCTAGTTTTATCCTTACATGGCAGAGAGCTTAGACACGAAGCAAGCTCTCTCATGACTCCATTTATAAAGGCTTCCTCCTGAGGACCTCCTTGAATTCTAATTACCTCATCCTAATACCATCTCATTTCAGGGTAGGGTCTGAACATATGAATTTGGGGCAGGGGGTGAGGGGGGACACAAAAACATTCTGTCCATAACAGGCTGTTAAGGGGGAGTTGTGTGCAGGTTCAGGCTGCAAGGTGAGCCAAAGTTTAGTGATCTGAGGAAAGAAGGAATCTTAACCAAAGTTTGGTTAACAAGCATTTTGTTTTGATTGATGAGTGGGGACAAAACAGTTTAGCTGAACATGTATAAAATGAAAAATGGTAATTTGGAGGGTCAGTGTCTGGCTTTGTCACAGGTAAACAAAGGGGAGTATTCATGAATCTTATCTAAGTTATATGAAGAAGAGTGGTTCTTTGTGCTAAATTATCTCCAGGAATACAAAGGGTGGGGAGAGGGGTTCTTAATTTTTGTTCATTTTTGAGAGCACAGGGCTCAGGTAAAATTTAACATTGTCAGTAAGGATAATTGTAGAGGTAACAAGTCTGTTTGTTTAAAACCAGGTTGTCCAAAAATTATCCAGTTTAAATGTAATTTCCTTTTTGGCTCTTAAGGAATTGGGCATTTGCTTTCTTTTTTTTTTTCTTTTTTTTCTTTTTTTAACAGAAATCCACAACACAAGCACCCCTTCCAAGGTGCCATTAGAGTACTGCATTAATCTGAACAATGCTTTCAATTTAAATATATTATAGTGTAAAAAGTAATTGTCATCATCAGGAACCCTCTCGTTTATGACCAATTCTGTAAATATCTATTAAGTGCCTGCAACTTGCATCCTAATTATTACCTTCATTTTTAGGCAGACAAATTCTACCACCACTAAATTCCCTGAACCCAACTTTTCAATAAAATCTAGCTTAGAAAGCTATTCAAATAATCCTGCAAGAAATTTATAATTTATACATGAAAGGAACTTTGTCAAGGAAAATTTTCTCTTTTCCCCCCCCTTGCGTTATCTTCATCTGTATTGGTTCTACATGAGTTGTACCCAGAGATATTTCTTAGCTGCTGGAAAAAGAATACTCAGGTATCTTTAGAAAATTTCTGGTAGAGACTATGGCAGGCAAAGGGGCATAGAGAACAACATCGGAAAGCAAAGTAATAAAAAATTAATTACAACTTAATCTCTAAAATGCCTTACAACCTATATACATAATGTACTGAGCCAATATAATAAGCAGTATACATTTAGATAATCCATTTTTAAATATTACTTCTAAACTGTAATCTCCCTCAATTACAGAACAAGAATAAAGCATCATTTAGCACGTAACAATGGAAGGGTAAACTGGCTGTCTTACATGTTATAAAAGCAAGCCCCCCCACGTAAAAGCTTTGAAAGGGCCCTCCTGCTTCTCCACCTACCCCCTAATTATGTTTCTCCTGTGATTTCCACCCACCTCACAGAATTATTTTAAAGAAATTAAAGCTTTTATTTACTGAGTTTCCAGAGTGTTAACAAATGGTTTTAACGCAAAAGCAGTCAACCTTTAACGTATTATTCAAAGGCTATTAATGCCTTGCTTCCATTTGTCCACTTGGGCTTCTCATTCTGTCCCTAAATTCTCCCATGACTTCAGTAAACTTCCCTCCCCTACCGAAATCAGTATCTCTCTTTTCAGTGAACCTGTGTTGGGGTGAGGGGGAGGGATTTGGGAAAGAAACAGTAACAATGCAGAGACTATTGGCTTCAGAAAGTCACCTTATTAACCTCTATATCCCTTATATCACCATCACGACTTAGGGGAGGCAAAATTTTCCCTTCACCGTCTTAAAATATTTTTGACTGGGCCTGAGAATTAAACTGACATAAAACAAATTAACAGGAGAAAAGAACACAGATTTATCCAAATTTAACGTGACACAGAAGCCCTTATAAAGAAATGAAGACCCAAAAAAGTGGCATAACCTAAATGCTTTTATACTATATTGAACAAAGAGAGACAATTGTGAAAAGGCAACTGCAATATTCCTGAGCGGCTAAAAGGAAGTTAAAAATGATCTTATCAAATATATGGTGATGGAAGGAGAACTGACTCTGGGTGGTGAACACATAATGGGATTTATAGATGATGTAATACAGAATTGTACACCTGAAATCTATGTAATTTTATTAACAATTGCCACCCCAATAAATTTTTTTTAAAAATGATCTTGACAAGGTGTATTTGTATAGAATTCCCTCGGCTTTGACTCGCCATTGAAGGATGTTTCTTTTCTCCTGATACAGGAGAATATCTTTCACATGGGAGTTTTTGTCTCCTGTTTTTAGGAAGAAAAAAAGGAGATTAGAATGTTTTTCTTGCACCTCCTGTTTTTCTAGTGCCTTTAGCTCAAAATGTACCCCATGCCAAAGTAGCATATTTTAGGGTAGCATATTCTACCACCTTTCACCACGTAACACGGTGCCTGGCACACAGTAGGTACTCAGTCAATATTTATGAAGTGAATGGGAAGGCTGGGAAGGAGGGAGGAAGATACTACTCCCCATTAAGAGGGTGGAGAGCTCCCACCTTCTTGGAGGGAATTTACCAAAGAAGTATGATGCTTAAGAGTAGAAATGAAAACCTGGGGTGGGAGGGAAGTTCACCCACATTTCCTGTTTTCCTCCTGTTTTGTGTATGTTCATCCTTTCGAGGAGGATCCAAAGGTAGATATGGGATGGTTGGTTCTAGGACACAAAGAAAAGTCAACTCTGGAAGCTTCTGCTGCCAAGCTGGCCTAATAATTAATTGCTCTCTCTCTTAAGCAAGTTCAGGGTCCATTAATGCAATGATGCGGTAAGGGTTTCAGGGCTCCTTCCTCTGGACTCCAGCGCTATCATCCATCAGTGCTTGCTGGGGAGAGTTAAGTAACACAGGCGTACATGGAGCTGGGATGCAGCATTTGTTAGCCACAAACACTAGAAACTATCTACAGGTCACTGTTTAGCTTTATTTCCCATTCTGCATAATTTTCCAAGAAGGTATGGGGTAATCGGTAATTACTCAGAATACAATGGCCAGAGTTCATTGTTTCTCTTCTAACTGTGTCATAAAAACAAGAGAATTGAGCCTGTAAATGGGCTTCCTGTAGCAGGAGGCATAAAGTAACTCTTCGTATTTTACTTAGGAGTTATTGTTTTCCAAAAGCTTGACCATTTCCTAAAGTATTATACCCACCGAATACCCTTAGGAGACAGGTTTGGTCATTTTGTTAATCCGTGAATCCTTCAAGTATGTTAGGAAAGAAACAAAGACCAGGAGGCTAGAGTGTCCTGGATTAGTCACTGTGAGTCAGTGAAGGAGTAAACTGCCTGTCAGACCAACCTAACTTCCACTTCAATAGAAAAGCAGCAACAAGGATGCCAAGGATAGCAAGACATTCACCATAGTGAAGCCTGGAAAAGCAGGTTATTATTATTGTAATTAGTAATCCATGGATTAGTAATCCATGCATTTTTGAGGATAAAGCATTCAGTCCCAACCCTCCACACACACACACCCATCCCACAGCTTCAAAAACAGTTAACAAATCTGGGGCTCCTTCTAATTTTGTCATAAGAATGAATTGTTCATCAGAAAATGTGAAATACAAGCTTAGATTTAGAAATAAACGTGTGCCTCTGTAGATTCAGATTTGCCTATACATATTATAGACTCTATATGTTTATATATGTACAAACACGTGCACACCTACACACATACACACACTCACACATGCACACACAACCTCCAAGTCATGACATGGCAATTTAGCAACTGCGGCTACAACGTCAAAGATGCAGATGCAAGGTAGCTTTCTAATATCCCTCTGTGTAAAAATCTTTCTGGTTTTAATTGTATCAGTAAAGCATTAATTGCTCTTTATAACACTCCGTGGCTCGAACCTTTAAATAATTTACTTAAGAAATGTGTTCCTGTCGTAAGCGTTAATTTCTTGTTTACATCTTGTACTTTTCTAATTGAAGCTATTTTTCTACCTATCCAGACTGCATCCAGTCTCTGAAACTTCAGAGCAGATCCCCTGCAAATTGAAAGGGTGGTGGTGGTGGTTCCGGGTCGTGACAGAGGAGTATGATGTGAGAAATGGATATGATGCAAAAGAAAGAGAAAAATCTACCCCTATCTTTTGGGCAAGATTTCTGCTACTTGTGCCTGTAATGGCGCTTCCTGGGTGCCATGGTGAATCTTAAAATGATTGTTCTGAAGAGAAGCAGAAGGTAGACAGACCTACCTACACCAAGAAAAGCAGATTTCAAATGTCTCCATGAAAAGACAAAGGTAATCACACGAGGAAAAAGGCATGCTCAATTTATTTTTAAATCTGACTACACACTCACACATGATTCCAATGCTAAAACAAAGAAAGAAGGTTCTGAAGAAATGCGTTTTGCTAATAAAAAGTCCAGAATCCTAGAATTGTGCTGTCCAATGATAGCTATCAGCCTCACATGGCTGTTTAAAGTTTAGTTAAATTTTTAAAATTTAGAGGTCAGTCCCTTAGCTTCACTAGCCCCATTTCAAGTGCTCAATAGCCATACATGACTAGTGACTATTGTTTTGGATATAGAGCATGTTCAACATCACAGCAAGTCCTACTTACTGGATAGCACTGTTCTAGAACCTGGGGATTTCTCTAGAACTACTTAGAAATCTGGATGGACCATAAAGGGTTAAATAAATCGATTTCCAATCCACAATGAGCTACACTGTGTTACTAAAAGAACCCTGAGTTATGATTATGAAGTCAGTGTGTTTGAGACATTCATAAGAAGACAAAAAGTACCAACTGAAACTAAAAATTCAAAACGAAAAAAGATTCCAGAAATAAAATGTATGTATTTCACACCCATAATAATGACCAGAGAGAATGCTGGCATACACATAAAGAAGAAGGATGTGATGATTCTTAGGAACCAACAGGAGGTCAAGATAATAGACACTCCCTTCTCTTTTTGATAAGGAAACTTGCTAAGACAATACAGTAGTCACACTACATCTAGACTTTAGCAAAACTGTGACAAATTTTTTAGGACACCCTTGTGGTCAGAATGAAGAACTATTTGCTGACTAACAACACTGTTAGGAGTTTTCACAAAGGGTAGACATTGGAACCTAAAGGATACTGACTCAAGTATCCATATCTGTCTGGAAGGAAGTCCTAAACGGCAGACCTAAGGGTCTAGTTCTCAGTTCTATCCTATTCAGTAACTTGATCTAAAGCTCAGATTAAAACGTAAATGTCATACCTATCAAATGAAAGATGACAGAAATTTTCACTGGAGGATAAAATGAAGCCACAGAGATGCTTAAGGGAATGAAAACAGAGAGAGAGAGACAAAGAGATGAAAAGTAACGTGATAAAATTTAGCAGGAATAAAAGCCAAGTGTTCCATTTAGCATTTTCAGATATTTCACCAGTTTGTACCACTATTTAAAGTGAGGTTCAGAAGGTCAAGTTCAGAAGGCTCTAGTTGACCTTGTGCTCCTTGTAAGCCATGAATGTCAGCTTTGTTTTATTCATCAAATTGTAATTTGAGGCTGACATAATCAGGAGAAGTTATAGTCGCCCCAAATTCTATAGAGTTCAGGCAGAGGGAGAGCCCAGCCAGGCAGGAGAGAGAGGCAGCACCCTAGGTGGGAGTGTGCCTGGGGAAACACCCCTCGAAGGCTCCAGGCTTTGCATTCTGTGCTGTCTCTCGTGGTGTCATCTCCACATTACAGTTGACAATTAAACAACATGGGGCTTGGGGTGCCCACAGTTGAAAATCCACATATAACTTTTGGTTCTCCGAAAACTATTGTTGTCCAAAAGCCTTACTTACAACAGGAACAGTTGATTAACACATATTTAGTATGTTATATGTATTATATACTATATTTTTATAATAAAGTAAGCTATAGAAAAGAAAATGTTATTAAGAAAATCATAAGGAGAAAACACATTTACGATATTTTTTTAAAAAAGAAGCCCCACATATAAGTGGACCCACACAGTTCAAACCCATGCTGTCCAAGGATCAAGTGTATTTTCTCTAAAATAATTTTGTCATAATCTTAACTATCATGATGTCAATATATGTCCCTTTGAAACCATCGGAAAGACATTCCTTCAAATAATGCATTGTTCTTCCTGTCCCTTTTCTCTTTTGGAAGCTATATTTAAGAGAAATATTGAAGACCTAGAGTGGATGTTGAGAAAGATGATAGAAGAATAAAAGATTCAGAAAAATTTTTCCTCAATTCAACTCAGCATAGGGCAGAGAGGAGAAAAGGGAGTAGAAATACACACAAATTAATATGCTAATTGGCATGATATAAATTTCAAATGCAAGAAGCAAATAAAGTGCTTCAAAATTGTCATTTAAGGAATGGAGATTTTTATTTAGCCTCTAGAAAAGACTGATAAAGGACATGATAGGAGCTTCCGCTATTTGGAGGGCAATTATAAGAAAGATGAATTAAATCTATTCTGTGTTACTCCCGAGGATAGAATGAGGGCCACTGGGTAAAAGTTATGGGAAGCATATTTCAACTCAATAGAAAGAAGGATTTCCGAATAATTAGTTCTGTCCTAAAGTGAAATGAGATCCCTCAATTGAGCAATCATCATTCTCGGTGGGATGTTCAACAGAAGCCATATGTCGTGGCACTTGGGGAAGATTCCTGCAGGAGAATCGGCAGGAGACTGATCCAAATGACCTCTAAGAACATTTCTACTTCTGAAAGTCTACAACTCTGTTTGCCGTGTCGTCTCACCTGCACTGATCCTACCTGGTGAAAAACTGGGAGTGGCCAGGCTACTCAAAATAGGATCATAAATCAGACTTTCCGCTGCTTTCTGCCCCCTCTGTGTCTCCAGGCAAGATAATGCAGTCGCCCTCTCAAAGCCTGCAATGTATGGGAGTTGTATTGCAATGATGTATTAGACTATTTCTATGTCTTAGATTCATTTGGCTTTTATATAAACAACTTAATTCATCTCATTTTCCCTCCTCCCTGGGATATAACATGTAGCATTTGTTTAACCCTTTTCTAAATTTTAAATATACAGTTGAAAGTACAAGGAGAGCTTCCAGTACAAAATAGAATGCAAACTAAGGTACATGTGGCAATTGGGACTTTGAATCAAACACATATTTGTAGAGTAATTGCTGGTATGTGTGTCCAATTACTTATAAAATATCTTTATTTTCTTAAAAATGGTATCTAATTAAGGATTTAGCAGAGGGACTAGGATTCTTAATGTGGTGCTTTGAGATTCTATTCCATTAAAAGTAATCTTTATCACCTACTATTTATAAGGCTTATTGCTAATCTCTATTGAAGACACAAAGAAAAAATAACACAAAGATTCTACCATGAAAAAGCATACAGTCTAATGGTATATAAATAATTGAAGCAAAACAGAATGTGAGTGCCTACATAGAGTCCCAAGTCCCTTGCAGAGAAAGTTCGTAACCGGCCAGAGAAAATCAAAGCAGACTTCATCCAAGAGCAAGGCAAAAAGCCATACCATAAAGGGTCATTAATCCTGGAATAATCTGATCTTCACTCTGCACATAGAGAATCATTGGAGATATTTGTGCAAGAGAGTCTCATAATAGGAATTTTACTTAGGAAAGATTAATCTAGCAGCAATGCATATACTACTTAGAGAGTGGGAGAAAGACGCTAGTTGGTCCTGGTTGAAGGGAAGAAACCAGGCCCTGAAACTCCATGAGAGAAGAGTGGGAGTGACTTAAACAGAAGATATTATGCGGCTCAATCAAATCTTTGCAAGTTGATAAGAAGTGGTCTATTAACTCAATATCGAGAGGATGATTTGAGAGAATTTCCAAGCATAAGGAACTTGCTGAGTGGAGTACACAAAGGAGATAAAGGTGGACAGAGTATGCAGATGGTAAGGCAAATTGTAGAGAACAAGATCCAAAGTGCGTGTGAAGTGTGACCAATCTAATATAGTGCTTCATCTTGGGAGTTTAAGTAAAGATGGAGATCAGTGGAACTTACGGGATTAGAGCATTGGTGGAAAGTTACACGTATGAAAACAGAATATCAAGTTAACTGAGGGGGGAAAATAGGGAAGATCTAGTTAAGTGGGAAAGAGAACAGAAATCCAATCATTAAGAGACTGGGAGAGAATCTAGGAGACTAGATTTATTAATCATGCCTGTTTATTTTCTGTATTTTCTGATGGTTTGACATCTGGGGTCTTGCAGATCCTTGAGAGACTGTGCCTCCCAAGGGTAGCCAATTCCTAGAGTCAGTAAAGGACTCTCCTGCAAGTGCTTCTTTCATATGCAAACTCACCGATCCAAAGCCCATAATTCTAACTACTTCCCTTATCTTGTGCTTTCACTCCAGGCCATTATTCACCTGCCCTAAGCATCCCAGAGCCAGGTACCAGACAACTTGGTAAAATTAATTAGAGCCCATTGAAATTACTTAAACTAGCCAATCCTAAACTGCCTATTCTGCCTCGCACGTTCCTTCCCATGGAAACCGCAATAAAGGCTCGGGCCCATGATTTTCCCTGCTCCCTCTGTTTCCTTCCTAATGCCAGCGCTTCCCCATGTGACCTGATGTGGTGTGGCATGCCAACTTCTCTTGGAAACTATGAATAACTATCTTTTCAATGGCTTTTGTCACCTGAGCTGATGGCTTTGCCATACTTGAATAATACTAAAACCCACATTTCAAAACACTAGAGATGACTAAATGTGAAAAGAGAGAGGTAGAAGTAGATAGTAAGAATGTCAAAAAGGGGCATAATTTTGAATAAAGACAGTAAACTAACACCTCACAGGCTGAGACCAAAACTTGAAAGATGTGGAAAGCCTTTAGAAAGTGAACAGTGACTTGAAAAGTACAAAGCAAGCCGAAATGGATATTGCAAGAAATATACCAAACCCCAACTTGGTCCTCAAAGTCCTAGGGAACAGTAAGGGGTTATAAAAGAAAGAAGTAACCAGATATGTATCTGGTATTTATTTGCCATGTGGGGGCAATCTGTAGTTTTAATTAAACCTTGGTAGAAGCCTCAACTGTGTGTGTGTGTGTGTAGATCAAATAAGATTTAATCCTGGAGAGGGTTACCAGTAACAGTAAAGTCAGAGGAAAATGTAACGTATCAGAATATTTGGACAAAGGCTATAGAATGAAGAGAAATGCAAAGGAGGCAGATCAGGAGTGTCAACTGGATCACGGACGGGAGCAAGTTAAGGTCTGAAGTAGGATATTCGGGGAAGCCTCACTGGCTATTGAAACCACAAAGGAAGGGTGTTGGCAGTAGGTTACTAAATGACACCACCCCTGACTTTACTCTGTTACTGGTAAGAGGGTAAGAGTAACAGGTGAAATAGGGTGGCAGATGCTATGGCATCAGAAGGATGAAAGTATGGAAAGAGACAAGAGTATGGATAGAGATTGAAAGGGGAAAGGTTTGTACCTGTGGTTTAACTATAGTTAAATTATGGAAGGAATTATAGAAGAAAGGGTTCATAGTGCTGTAGGAAGAATACCAATTAAGCAGAACTTCAACCCTAGAGGAATTTGTAGGACTGCTCAGTAAAAATATTGGCCAGTTTGAATCTCTGTGGTCCCAAACAGTCCTCAAATGACAGGCCAAGACCAAGAGGAGGACACGCAAACACCTTTAATCCATATAGGACCCTGAGACAACTCCTTTATGGGGAGACACATATAACATGGGTATAATCTATGCTTAGTAGTAACCACAGTTAGATCAAACGAGTTGAATTTGAAGAAAAGACATTACAAAGTCATCAGATATTTTATTTACTGCTGTTTATTTACCATGCGGGGGCGACTTGACATTTAGATTAAAGCTCAGTAGAAGCTCCAACTATGATGCCACAGGGATGTATTTAGCTTGGAGGGGTTTTGTTTTTAATCTCTGAAAGGGAAAAACAAAATTTTCATGAAGAGTAACCCTCTTACCATCTCTGCCTCTATTCTATCACCAAAATCTAACCTACGTTAAAAAATAAATGTAACGTATCAGAATATTTGGACAAAGGCTATAGAATGAAGAAAAATAAGGGCAAAGGAGGCAGATTAGGAGTGTCAACTGGATCGCGGATGGGAGCAAGTTAAGGTCTGAAGTAGGATATTCGGGGAAGCCTCGCTGAGGTGAGAGCTGAACGCTTACAGAAGATGAGGGTATGAGCCAAGTGGCTACAAGGGAGAAGCACTCTCTAGACACCAGGCACTGGGCAAAATGCTTTAGAGCAGGGGTGTCCAAACGGCAGCCCGCAGGCCAACTGCGGCCCATGTTCCATTGTTAATTGGCCTGCAGCAAATTCCAAAAATATATTTAGTTTACTTAAATAAACCAGGTGATGCAATACGTACTTCACCTTGAGTGAGTGGTCCGGCTGTTTGTGTATTTTACCGCATATGGTCCTTGGTGAAAAACGTTGAAAAAAGTTTGGACACTCCTGCTTTAAAGCCATGATCTCATTTTCACCCCTATGAAACGTTTACTACAGTTATCAACACTTGACTGATGAGGAAATGAAGCAGGGAGAGGGTGACTAGCTTTGCCAAGTGCACAGAGCTAGGAAAGGACAGGGTCCATGTGCAGACTCAGGCAACCTGACATTAAAGCCCCTGTTCCTTTAGAAGCCCGTTCTCTCCCCTTAAGTTCATAGCTGAATTTTACCATGGTCAGCCCTGTTATGTGGAAGGAAAAAACCTCAGAGAAGAGAGTGCTGGAGAGCTGGTGACAGGAGTGTTATTTATCGCTGTGTCAATGTAGAGCTTCTACCACACGGAAGGAATAGAACGTCCTGAGAACCAGAAAGAGCTCCCCAAGGCCAGGCTGTAACCTTTAGTGCACAGTGACATCACCCCTGCAAATGTGGCCCACTGAAGTTCATGGAACACAACAATCCTATCAGGGGCTGCTGCTCCCTAGGAAGATGCAGAGAGGAGGTGATTTTAAGTGAGGACTTCTCCTTAGTCTCTCAAAATACAGCATTTCCTCTATTCATTCATTCATTCATTCTTCAATGACTAGCTGCCTCCTATGTTCACTGTATGGAACTCCAGGTGCACAGAACAGACATGGCCCCACTCCCATGGTAGTTCCAGTCACGGGAGGAAGGGCGGTGTGAAGAAATCATATCTGATGGGGAAACAGGAAATCAGGAAGGAAATTGTAAGCAATTCATTTATGGCTATTTTGAGGAAAATAAATGAAAGGACTGGAAAATAAATTCTATGTTTAGAAACGTTAATCTGAAAAACTATTCATCTTAGAGGAGAGACATTATGGATTTATCTCTTTCAGAATATCTGCAGAGAGAATCCAAATGTAACATATGGTCTGTAGTGGCTGCCGTGATGTCATCCTAACCCTCAGTGAAGATGTGTTGTAATAGAAAGAACTGGGATGAAGCCCTGACTCTCCACTCCCAGGTCCACGTATTATCCAGTGAGCCCAGTATGATTACAAGAGCCCTTAAAATCAGAGTTCAGTCCTGGCTGAAGGCAAAAGAGGAGGTCAAAGAGATTCAAACATGAGAAAGACCTGATGTGCTTATTGCTGGCTTCAGGATGGAGGGGGCAATGTGATGAGAAATTAAGAATTGAGAGAGGCTCTAGACCTACCCCCAGAAAGGGAATGGGGACTTAAGTTCCATGAACAGAAGGAACTGAATTTGGCAGATAACGTGAACGATCTTAAAAGCAGGTTCATCCCCAGAGGCTCTAGAAAGGTAGGCAGCCCTGCCTATATCTTGATTGGGGCTTCTGGGACTCTAAGAAAAGGAGCCAGCGGAGGCATACTATACCAGGCTACTAATATACAGAACAGTGATACAAGTGGGCATTGTTTTAAGTTACTAACATTATGAGAATTCATTGTAGCAGCAAAGAAAATTAAAATTATTGTAGGATTATGGCCAATCTGTTCTATGTTGTCATAGAACTCATAGACATCTTAGGCTTAAATCCCAGCTCAGTCGCTTATGAGACTTCGGGCAAGTCACTGTACTTCTCAAAGCAGAGGTTTAGAATATTAAGCTCCCAGCCATATATTCTATCCCTTAAAGGGAGCATGGTTGCACTGTGAGAATTAAATCAGTTGAGATATAAGAAAATGACTGGTGTATCATAAATTTTTCTAATTAGCTAAAGTCTATAGTTTAGTCAGATGTTCTTAGTTTTACCTAATAACCTTTTTCTGTTCCGGGATTTCATATTACATTTAATTGTCATGTCTTCTTAAGCTCATATTGTCTTTGACA
The DNA here is from genome assembly GCF_036562045.2 of Rhinolophus sinicus. Lineage (NCBI taxonomy): Eukaryota > Metazoa > Chordata > Mammalia > Chiroptera > Rhinolophidae > Rhinolophus > Rhinolophus sinicus. Next base: position 18,328,084 of record NC_133753.1, read on the forward strand.
TTTTCTCAGACTTTCCTTGTTTTTGAAGACCTTGACAGTTTTGAGGAGTACTGATCAGATGTTTTGTAAGTACCTGTCTATTGGAATTTGTGAGATATTTTTCTCATGATTCGACTGGACTAATGGAGTTTGGGGAGGAAGATCACAGAGGTGAAGTGTCATTTTCATCATAACAAGGGTACCTGCTATCAACATGATTTATGACTGCTGATGTTGACCTTGAATGCCTAGCTGAAGCAGTGTTTATGACATTTCTCTACTGTAAGGTGACTTCTCTCTCTCCCCCCTTTTCTATAAGGTGCTCTTTGGAAAAAGTTACCATGTGCATCTCCCACGTTAGGAAGAAGGCGTTATGCTCCACCTCCTTGAGGGCAGAGGATCTACCTAAATTATTCGGTGTTCTTCTTCATAGGATAGTTCAACACAAACTTTTAATACTCTTAGTTCACTTTTAGTTCTCAAAGGCCTCCAAGTTCTAATTTTACAATAGCATCTTCCTCCCTCTGCATAATAACCAAAACCTGATTAGAGAAAACAGGACTGTCATCCAAGGGGAGAATATATAATGTCTCTCAGGAATGGGGCTGAGTGTCGTGCAGCAGTCATTCTTCAGATGACATCTATTGCATTCATTATCTTTCTCCCAAGAATAGTACATTTCATTCAGTTCAAGCTTTTGAGCGAAGGTCATACAACTATCTCTCCCCTCTCACTAACCTGTTTCTCGAGTCCAAATGTGAGAGATAGCAGATCACAGTCTTCAGCTTTGAAAACCAGCTTTCTCAAGGGTGCTTTAACACAATGCACTTTTGACAGAAGCGGCAGAACAAAGAATATCTACAGCATTTAATGCTCTCCCTGAATTAGACTAGACTACAGTGGCAATCCTTGGTAATAACCAAGAGGAAAGAGAAAAATTAGAGCTGGATGGACTGGTAATCTTGCTGGCTTCAAAGTATTGAGCTGCAACTCCAAGCCACCAGCCAGAGCACAAAGTTTGGAAATTCTACCAGGAAGGCTGCCTTTGCAGTGTCTCCAGCTCTGGAGGCAGGAGGACCAGAATTGCAGGGAGACTCTTCCTACTTACAAAGTTGTTTTAGCCCCAAATTGCACATTGGAGGGTTTGACCAGCTTCAGCAAGCTCTTAGAGGAATATCTGTGCCTCAAAGCGTCAGCTGAGCAGACCGCAAACCTCCCATCCCTATATCACCCATTATGATATAGAGAAATACCATGTGTTGATAGCCTCCCAGAGTTTCCCATCATAAAGGAAAGATGAAATTAAGCTATAGGCAGAGGACAGAAAAGAGAAGAAAGGTACCAAATAGTTTTTAGGAGACGTGTAATATAAATAATCCAAAAGTTCAAGTATAGAAAATTTACATTAGGAGGTTATTCTGAGTATGAAAATCTATTCATGGAAAGGAAAGAGGAAAAACAAGAATGACTCAAAACTCTGTGCAACTGACATCACCAGGTTATGTCTAGAATTACACAGTCAACTATGCTCTTAGTTAATAACAAGAAACACAAGAAATATCTTCAAAAATTAACTGTAGTGGTCGTCACCAAAGATTAAGGTTTGAGCACTGACTTATCAGTATCAGGACTCCCTTAACAGCCCTTGTATCCCTTTAGGTACTGGGATAATTTAAAAGAAGACCAATGTGGATCTGACTTACCAGCTCACACTTAATATCCTTGACTGGAGAGAGTGGAGGATAAAAGGGCTTATGGGAAACAGACATTAGGTCGCTTCATGCCTATCTCGTAGGTTTACAACATTTTTCTCATGATATATATACCACAAGAAACCTTTTCTCCCAGTACAGCATCATTTAATTATCTCCCAACTCCAGCCCCCTCCCAAGAAAGTACTGTAATTATCCACATCTTATAACATATTGTGGAGTGACTGGAGAGGATTATAAAAAAGAATAGGATCACCTGGTGGCTTGCCGCAAAGAACCTTGCCCTTTGTCCTAATTTTTTTCTTTCAAGCCCCTTAAGACATTTTGATATCTTAGAACACTGCATAATAATAAAAACACAATAGCTTGAAATTACAATGTCACCATCCTGTTCTAAACACTGCATATGTTAATTCACTTAACCTTCACATAACAAACAATATTATGAGAAAATTGCTATTGTTATCCTTGTTTGACAAATGAAGAAAGTGAGACACGAAGAATTAAGTAACTTGATCAAGGTTGCACAGCTGTAAGTGAAGACCTGGGTTTTGACTTTGACAACCTGGCATGACCGTGCATGTCCTTAGCCATTACAACTCTTCTTTCCGAGGAGCCACCCTTATTGGTCATCTGATATGAGGGTTCCTCCCACATAAATTCTACTCATGCAGGAGGGAAAAATAGAGAAAGCAACATATGACAACATGAGTGAATACTTGGAGAGGCTCTGACCTGATATCTCCATGCTTGAGTGGGGAACCTGGAATTTCAACAGGATACACCCTAAGACACAAAGAAAGAGAAATGACTGCTAAACAACCATTTGACTTGATCAGAGCTACCTGTCAACATAGCCATTCTAAATGTTATCCTTCAATTTTTATTTTTCATTCACATCCCATTTTTGTGGTCCCCAAGTGGGGGTGGACTCCACATACAAGTATCCAACAGACAGGAAACACTCCCAGACCATGTACTGCTGAGAGAGAGGCAATCACCTGTTAAGCAAAGTAAAGCTATTAACAGGGAGTATACACCAGGGTCAGTAAGGCAGAGAAAGTGACAGACAGTGACTAGGGTACCTGGATAAACCAAGGGTTTGACTAAAAGGTATCTTGCCAAGGGTGGTTTAAACCTGTGCATTGGGTTCATGGAGTCTATACATGGAGCTTCTAATCATCACTTGGACAATGGGAAAATCGTGGGAAGAATGGTCACAGAGCAGATATGGTGCTGTCTTCTCTGTTCATTGTTCTCTGTGTAGCAAGTCAAGGTTTTGCTTTGCTTGCAATTTTCTCTAGTGTACAAGATGAAAGCTTCCTGCCAGCTAATCTTGTTTCATGTCTGAAAGACCTACCATTGCACTTGACTCTGATAAAACAGAGCCTTTTAGTCCTGCCTCCAGGCTTCTGTACTTGCTCTTCCCTCTCTGACATGCCTTTCCGTACACTGAGTCTAAGCCTAAATATCACCCCCTACCTCTTGGCAGATTCAACTACTCTTCCTTACAGTGTTAGTAGAGCAATGACAACTGAAGTCTACTATGAACTATTCAGGGATGAATAGGAGATAGTAAAACAGAACTTGTAAGTTTGGGTGGTGAGTGGAAAATGAAACCAGGGGCATTAATACAGTTGAGACAAATGGGTTTTCTGATGAGAAGAACCCTGAGCACATTTATAGTCAGAGGGAAGCTGGGCTCCATGTGTTAGATGAGAGAGGAAGATCAAAGAAGTAATCGAAGGAGGGACTGACTGAAAATCAAAGAATCAGGAAAAGAAGGAACAGTTAAATTTGGAACAGAGAAGATGGGATTACAACAATTTTGGACTGAAGGCTGTCAATGTATTAGATGAATTTGGGAAACTTGGACAATCTCTGACCTCCCACAGCCACTTCCAAGAAAATGGTACTTTCTCACCTTCACAATGGGAATAGAAATATGGGGTTGAGAAGAAGACACTCATTCCTGTCTTGGGGGTATAAAGATCAAGGTTATGCTGAATTAAGTCAGGTTGTTGAAAATGCTTATATGAAAGTGCTTCATATTCTTGACTTTGCCAAACGTAGTGCCCCAAAATGAAAAACACAAAAATGTATAATCTAAACAAAGAAACATGTTGTAGATGCTATTAGATATGAGCCAAAGTTGGGAGAGATACAATGAAGAAGCATAGACTTTTAAGCACCCTATTCATTCATTTTTCTGGTTGGGTCAGAAAAATCTGTGAACTGCCCCTGTAGACCTGGGAATATTTTCAATTGCCATTAAGAAAGGAGGCAAGTTACTTGAATGTCTTAAAGCTTGAACCGTAAGAATGTGATATATCTTAAGAAGTAAAACTGCACAATTTCACAGAAGGGAAAAGTCTGACCTTAGCAATATGTGATATCCCGGTGGATATGAGGATTAAGTGTCTGAAGTGCAATTGTAATACAGCAGGGAACTTACAACCACTGAGGCATGAAATGTGAGAGGAATAACAAAGCGTGTTCGGATTGTTAAAGGCAGCATTAAGTGTTTGCTGGTGTGATGGTAAGAGCAGAGCTTTACCCATGATACACTCTATACACCTAAATGAAAGGTAAGGACGAGCCTGTGTGCTGAGTATGATGCTGATAAACTATGAGCCAAAGAGCACAAGGTGACAGAGGCATAATATGCTGAATACAAAAAAGCAGAAATGGTGAGACCTATTTGATAGCAATAGGAAGGAACCCAGATGGCAATTTGAGGATCTGTAAGGCTCTAAAGGAGCCAAGAGAAACTGTCAAAGGGGAACATTTTCATGTGCCAAGGCAAAGCAGAACAATGGAAGAAATGACAGGAGCGATAGGATTTTCTAAAACAGATGTTGTTGCTGATTCCTGGCCCATACTCCTGACTGGATCCAATTTTAGAATGCGTCCATGGAATGTACCAATGCTTGTGTCTGACTTGGAGACACACCAGAGCAGTCTATGAATAGTGCCGGTCAGTGCACAGAGAGGGGACAAGATCAACACTACAAGTCAGGTTGTTAAAGCCAATGAAGGCGGAAGTTTTGAGTTCAGTTCCTGGATTCTCTTCTGTCCTGTTAAATCTCCCTCTAGTTCACTTAGTCTCCTGTGGTCTTTGTTTCTTTATCGGGGATGGAGAGGCTTGGTACTACATTCTTACTGTACAGAGACTCTACTAAGGTGGTAGAAAAAGGGCTGCATAATCGGCCATTTTACTCCTTGTTAAAGCAGGCAATACAGAGGGTTGAATAACTCCAGGAATCCCACTTGAAAAGTGAGTATTATAAGAAGATTTTAAGATTAAGCAACAATAATGGCTTTAGTCCCAGTCTCAGGATGTGGGGATCAGATGAGTCAAAAGAAGCCAAATTTTACAATGTGAAAATGAAAGCATTTCAAATAATAGCTTTGCTACAGGATTTTCAGTGGTCGTCCAGGCTTCAGATGAATATGTAATCTTTTGGGGAAACCCACCCAGTGACAATTCTAAAACAGTTGATGCTCATCCCCACTGACAGTAGACACAGAAGGCTGGGGAACCATATAATGCTTCTCTGTCTGAGAGGGGACTTTCATTATTAGCAATAAAAAACAAGTGTAGCTAACTAAGCAGAAAGGAAATTTAGTAGAAGGATGTTGATGAGAAAATAAAGAAGTAAGCTTAAAATCTGACAGTTCCAGGCATGTAAACAGCAGGAAGTCTTCGGAGGGCCTCTGCCACTGAAAGAGTTGCACTCAACCATTGTTTCTCCTTGTGCCACTCAAGAGTCACAGTTCCTGAGAGAGTATGTGTTGAGATTAGCTTGCATCACATGTCTGCCCTTCAGGTAGAGAAAAATAAGTCACCATGATATACATCCAGTCCCTTCATGAACAGGCAATTGAACAGAGGTAATTCCCTAAAAAGATATCAGGAACTGATATGAAAGGAGAATGGTTACTGGGCATTATAAAATAAATAAATAAATAAATAAATAAATAAATAAATAAATAAATAAATAGCATGCATCATCCTAAATGGAAAAAAAAAAATATTGACATAAGAATTTTAGAGCAAAAGCAACTACGACCTATTGTCATTAATACATTTCAAGAGAGTGTAAGGCAAACCACTGTGATGGTTAATTTTATACATCAACTTGACTGATCATGTAGTGCCCAGACAGTTGGGAAGCATTATTCTGTCTGTGTCTGTGAGCGTGTTTCTGATTGAAATGAACCTTTGAATCTGTAGACTGAATAAATGGATTGCCTTCCCTTAGGTAGGTGGCCTCATGTAGACAGCAAGGGCCTGAATAGAAAAAAAAGGCTGAACCTCCCATGAGTTAAGAGGGAACTTCTCCTGCCTTGAATCTGAGACATCGAAACTGAGACCTAAGTTCTTTCCTGCCTTCGGACTTAAACTGAAACATCAGCTTCTTCTGGGTCTCAGGACAGCTGGCATTTGGACTGGCATTTCAATCGGCTCTTCTAAGTCATCAGCTTGCAGATTGCAGATCAAATCTGTTTCTCTGCAGAACCCAGTCCCATATTCCTGCTTCCTTAAAGTGGAGATACAGAAGTACTTGTTTTTCCTCCCCTGCTGTATTTAGAGTAGCTTGCCTTGTTCTATAGTCATTTCATTAATGCTATGCATAACTCGTCTTTCTGCAGTGCATACCAGACTTGAAATCAGAAAACTAATTTTAAGTACTCGCTTTGACATACATTTAATACTGGGAAAATTGCAAGAATCTTTAACCTTAGTTTTCCCATCTACAAATTTGGACAATAATATCTCTAAAGTATGATGGTTTGAGGAATAAGTGACATAATTAAAGGGAAAGTGTCCATCTGATGTCTGGTAAACAGTAGGTGTTTAATTAATGTATATAACATCTAACATGCAATATAATTGGGACAGGGTTCATGTAGTCTATGTTCTTGTCTATATTCATAAAGCACTGGGCATAGTAAACATTTGATAAATGTCTGTGAGCAAAAATGAAATATACTGGTAAAAGCTCTTTATTTGATTTCTAAAATTATACACACTGCCATGTGCATGGAATGGAGTGTGAATAGAGTTAACCAAACAATATCAACCACCAACGCACAGCATGTGATTTCAGCACAAAAATGAGCAACTGAGCAAGGCAACTACAGTCTTCTATGAAGAGGAACGCCCTGCTGATAAAAGTGTAATCTTCAAAATAAATGACAGGGCCTACGCTGTGTGTGTGTGTGTGTGGCGGGGGGTGGGGGGTCGGGGTGAGGGTGGGGGGAGGAGGGGTTTGTGTGTCAGGAGAGATTTTACATCCTCAAAAAAAACAAAATCAAATTCAAAGCTGGTGACGATTTCTTAACTGTTATTGACATAAACTCTAGTGAACATGCCACATTTCACTGTCATCACTAAGACTCACTTCTCGATGGAAAATAATCTGCTGACAATTAGGAAAGTAATCTTTGCATCTCATACCACAAGATTTTAAGGTCAACCATTCCATTTTAATCTTAACTATTCATTTGAATTGTGTCTATATAATTCGAATTATATAGAAACTTTTGTGGTGTTGAATAACAGATTTGATGAAGTCATTTAGTTAGTTTGGCCTTGTGAAGACATAGCCACAGAGAAAGATGAAAGAGTACTAACTCCTGACTCTGATATCATGATTTTTTTTTTTTTTCTTGGTATGGCTAACATAATTTGAAGTCAGTGCAAAAGAAAAAAAACCCCAGTCACAAAATAGATGTGTATAAATTCTTTAGAATTCTCTAATCCCTTCAATTTGAAAAAAACTGAGACACAGAAAGAATATGAAATTTTCCAGTTTTTACAGGACTAGTTTTGAACATGATTCAGGTTATCTGACTCATTCTTTAAATCATTCTTTCAAAAATACTAATTAAACACCACCACCCTGTGCCAGGCATTGTCTAGAAGCTGAAGACACAGAGAGAAAAGGACAGTGCTCTCATGAAACTTATCTTTTCAAAGAGAGACTCAAACAATAAAGAAGTAAGCAAAACAATAAGAAAGTCATAGATAACGAAAAGTGCTAGAAAAATCATAATTCAGGATAATGAATCAGAGAATGACGTGGAAGCCTCTTCCGCAGGGGCTGTCAGCACAGAACACCCCAAGAAAGGGACAATTGCGCAGAAATCAATGATCACAAAGAACCAGTCTTGTCAAGACGTGGGTCGAGTATTGCTGGCAGGGGAACAAGAAGGGCACAGTCCCTGGAAAGCCATACACTTGACAAATTTGAGAGACAAAGAGAAAGCCAGTGTGGCTGGAGTATATGGATGAGGAAGACGTGGCCAGAGATGAGTTGTATTACGGCCACGATGAGAATTGGGGATTTTATTTGAAAAGCAGTCCAGGACTCTCACAGTCCAGGGATCCCCATTACCATGAAGCTGAACTTTTTCTGGCAACAAATGGCTCTACTTCTGGAAAAATAACTATAAAAGCAGCTCTGGCTCCTTTGCTATAGGATTTTATTTATCTGTAACATGAGGCTATTCAGTAAGCCAAATGATTCCATAAAACAGATTCCCTTTGATGGCCCACTCCATTTAATCTACCAAAGGGGTGCCATTTTTTCCCCTTGGGCTGTTGCAGAGCTGTATGTCCATCTGGGACATTATGTAGTTATCTGAGCAGTGAAAGCCTAGCGAGCAAGTAATGATGGATGGCTTGCCTCTGAGGAGTACATGTCCTCCATGAATCCACATCAGCAGCACCAGTCCTTCCAGCTTCTTCTCCAGAACAGGGGCCAACTCCAGAGGCGCCTTAGAGACAAGAGTAATTTTTGCTCACACTTTTTTCCTGCCTGAAAAACAGAGAGAGAGAGAGCTCTGTTTTAAATCAAGCCCCCAATTCAAGGCTTGTCTCCATCCTATAATGGAAACTAAATGAAATAAGTGAAAGTTGTTTTGATTTACACCCAAAGGAGTTAGAAACTCATTCAGGCACTCAGTGAGGAATTGGGGCAAGTGGTGATCAAAGGAGCAGCCAGGTTAAGGTGAAATCTCAGGTCATCCCATTTTCCCACTCTGGTAATTCTTTGTTACAGCAAATAGGACCCATTTATATTTCATATTCTCTACCAGACTTTCATAGCGTCTAATTCCTCTACAACATCAATACCATCTCTAGGTGAGGATCTCTTTTATAAATCCTTATTCCATCTGTCTGTGTTGAGCAAGAGAAGGGGAGACTGGGAATCAGAAAGATGTATCTCGGTCATAGATCAACTTGCTGTGAGACTACAGAACTTCCCTTGTACAGTCATATTTATTCTGCAAAACTGTATTTCCAATCTTATAATACCTCAGAAGTAAATCAGACAATGAATAAAAATAGGGATAATGCCAGTGAAGTAATTATAAAACACTAATCCATGGGAAAGAACAATGATAACAAAGCACCATTTATTAAGCACTGACTAAATGCAAGTCACTATGTTACAGCTGCATCAGATACATTTTCTTATTTATTCCTCAACATGACTCTGTGAACTGGGTAGCCTGGAAAGTGGCAAAAGTGGAATTCTGGTCTCTATAACTGCAAAACCTACATACACTCTAAACCAAAATTAGAAAAGATTAGTTATAAGCTTTTTTTATTTGAAATGAAAATGTAATGCTATTTTAAGAAGATAGATGAATTGTGAATACTGATTATTCATTCATCTCTGTTTTATCCCCTACATCAGGTGTCAACAAACTATAGCCTAAAGGCCAAATCTGGCCACCCACCTGATTTTGTAAAATTTTATTGGAACGCTGCCTTGACCATTTGTTTATATATTGTCTATGGCTGTTTTTATGCTACAACAGCAGAGTTGAGTAGTTGCGATAAAGACCATCTGGCCCACAAGGTCTGAAATATTTATTATCTGGTCCTTCGCAGTAATTATTTGTTGACCCTTGCCCTCTAGCTTTAATAATTCTCTTCACACAAAGATTTAGCATATCTGCAACAGATCCTATGCTATCCCTATCATAAACAATTTTACTAGTCAAGGTGGATATTTTGCATGGTGTAGCACACATTGTCGTCTAGCAAAATTTCCTTCATCCCCCCAATTGTTCTGAGTTTGGCTCCTAGGAGCTCACAGATATATCCTTGTCATGAAAGTTGCCTATGGAAGCCTGGCTGGAGTCACTCCCCTAAAAATGCTCCCCTTCCAGAGGCAGCCCACAGTCAATGACTACTGACTGCTATGTATTAGGTGGTGCAGATGTAACTGTGGTTTCAAAGGTTAAAAAAAAAGAATTGTGAGAACCACAATTACTTTTGCACCAACCTAATAATATGAAAAAAAAAAAAAAAAAACGAAAAAGCAGCAAAAAACGAGCTCTCTTGTTTCAAGGTGGGACAAACATGTGATGCTATGGTCCATATCTCCATGTAGACCAGGTTACAGCAGGACTTTCAGCAGAACCCACATCTTGGCAGAGCTTCTTCCCCCACCCTATCCAGCTTCCCTCACTTTTCAGATTGCACCTGCAGTGCTCTCTCACCAAATTTCTTGCATAAGAATCCTTTCTTAGGCTCAGCTTCTTAGTTACCTACATAGGACACATGGTGGTTATATACCAGGAGTATCCATTATGCTCATACAATGATCCAAGAGAAATGTATGGAAACGCGGTGTGTATTATGTGAAGACGCAATGAGGGTGGAAATTTCATGGAGAGGAAGAAAAACTTCTTGTCTACCTGCTCAGATTCAGTGACAGGGATGTGCAAATTAAACTGACCTAAGACACTAACCAGAGAAAAGGTTTATTTATATGAACATGGGACCCAACCAAAGAGGTAGCTGGCTCCTTAAATGGTTGATAGTAGAGGTTTATATACCTAAATGAGTAAAGGAATAGAAGGGGGGCTATAAAAAGGCTTTTATAAAAGAACCAACAGTTTTCTTTAGGAATGGGCTTCTAAAAAACAATTGAGAGATAAGAAAATTTGTGATGTTTGTCTTTACAGGTATAAGAGGCGTTTCCACTTCCTTCAGAGCCATAATAGTCCCCCGAGAAGGGATTTGAGTAGGTATTAATCTTGTCCTTTATTTCAGGGGAAGATCTGCCCTAAAGAAGGAATTTATTTCCCTTATTTGCTGCTTAGGGGAGCTCCCAGAAAGCTTCTTTTTTCAATTGCTTTCATCTCAAAATAATTCTTATGCCACAGTGGCATATTCTGATCCTCTTCTATATCATCTTTAGGATTCCAAGTGGACTCCTAGTTTGGGAAGGAAGAAATGGAAGGAGGAAGGAGGTACCATCTACTGCTCTTCTACTCTAAGTCGGTGCAGTCCTCTGTGCAGATGATAAATCTAAAGAAAACTCCATTTTCTTCCTTTCCCCACCAGTAACATTGACAGTGACCCCTCGACAGCACATCTTTTGGCTCCAGCTTTAGTGACTATAGACGCAACAAACAAACAAACAAAAAAGCTTGAGAACTTTCCGTCAGGTTGATTTCATTGACTGCTACTGGAAGCTGTGCCAGCCTACTCCCCTGTCAGCAGAGGACTCAGAAAGAGCAGCACGTGGCAACTGAACATAAAAGAAATGGTCCACTTGAAAATGTATTTTGTATCTAATTTCTAGCCTGACATGTTTCTTGCCACGTGAACCTCAGACGCTTATTGGAATGAGGAGAATAAGAAGAGCTTTCTTTTTTCAAAACAGGGCACAATTGGTCACATACTTCTTTAACTAAATTGTGTTCTTTGTTGTTTTGTTTATATTTCTGATTCTTAAAAAATAACCTTCTTGGGTTCCTACAACAATCAACCCCTCCACCCCCACCCCACCCCTACACACACACCGTGCCCTGTGAAATACTATAACTCACACAACCCAGGACAGACAGCCCACTGAAATGTCTATTAATAAATGCCCTGAGGCATTCTCTTTAGCTGAACAATTAAGAAAAATTTCTAAGAGAATGAACCATGTGTGACGTAAATTGGCTTTAAAACGCTTTTCAAAGCAGAGGGAGCAGCATTTGCCTCATAATCACTTTCCACCTTGACATTAATTATGCACCGTGGTGTTCAGAGAGCAACTTTGAGCCAGGAATATAAGTGTTTGCAAAGTAAACATGTTGAGCAAGGCAGAACATTGCAAAATGAAAAAAAATATTAAATCCAATGCTGTTATGATCCATTTCGCTACTCTTTTTTTTCTTCACAAATCTTCTACATTCAACTTACAAAGGGATGGCATTTCCCCCATCAAAGAGAGATAAGGTGATTCAACAATACTTACAGTTTAGATTTCTTGAAAGAGAAAAAGAAAAGGAGTGCTTTTTTTCCACTTTGTGATTGAAAATAAAAGGGGCTTGCTGATGTAAAGAGCTGTATAGCCTTAGGGAACCTTTGGAAGCATTCTCCATAGGAACAATTCTGTTTCTCTACTGCCATAGGAACTGTAATTTCATTCCCCTTTCTTCATTATCAGGAACATTTGCATGACAGCAGGGTTCTAAAGTGCCTGAGTTTACCTATTCTTAACATTTACTTCTTCATTTAGTGTCATTAGCCCTGGTAGGTGGCGACTTTATTAATTGTTATAAATAAAATGCCAATGTCACAAAAGACTCCAGCTTTAGCAAGAGGCTTAATGAAAACATTCTATTTATAAGGAAAAAATGCTATGAGAGTATCTAAAATATTCAGAATGTTCCAGAGGTTTTCAAATAATTTTTAACCATGCTTCAACTAAATCTTATGACAAAGCCCAATTTCACACACACACACACACACACACACACACACACACACACACACTCTCTCACACAGCAGATAGAAGTGTAGCATCCCTGGCCTCCTGGCCTAGCTGGGCACTATACCTTGTACAAACATTGCTCCCCACCCCCCACCCCCCCCAGTGGGAGCTGTGAGGGTAACTCCAAGGAACTCTCAAGGCACCTGACAGGCTGTTTGGATACAAATGATTTAATCCACGGACAATATATTGTTGTCTTCTGGAGGAAGTATTTATGCTCACTGACAAGATGCCTGTTAAAACCATCTTTGAAAATCATTTTACAGAAAACCATTTTTGTCTAACAAGATACCACTCACTAGAAGACAGGTGAAATACATTTTTTCTGGGAAACACTGTCTTTACATTTTTGGAAACGCCCATTGACAAAACATCACTGCAAGGAATCTCAACCTGGTAGAATCTGTGAACATGTTAGAAGATCATAGCGTTAAAAAAAAAGAAGAAAATAATCAAGAAACTACTTATTTCTCGTGAAGCTCACAAAATTCCTAAAGCAGCCAAAGCTCTCTATGGGTCAAAAATATTTAAATTTTCTTTGAGAAGGAAATTAACAAGTACTGGAGAGCTGTGAATGATAATTTGAAGATGCAGAGTGGCTGAAAAGGGTAATTTTATGAGGCCAAATGTAGAGTATGTAGAATACAGGAAAGTGATCTACTCAGTGATAGACCAGTTCTTGAGAAAGAGACAAAGGGGATGAGATTATGTCTAACTAGGAAAGGAATAATTTAGAAATTGAATTGCACTTATATGTTTTAAATTCCATTAAAAGAAGAAGTAGACTTGTTTTGTGTTGCTCCAAGAGCAAAATGAGTGGTTTACAAGAAACCAGACTTTACACTAACATAAGGCCTTCAAAATAGTTGATAAAATAGACAAACTCAGGAGACAAAATAAGCTTCTAATACTAGAGACTTAAAAGTATAAACTGAAAGAACTGATGGGGATTCTTGAACAGGATCTGATGGTTGGTATACAAGACCTTAAAAGCCATTACCAATGCTCAATATATGTATTATGATTTGATTGCATTAATATGTTAAAAGATAAACTGAGGCATATTAAATTTTTAAGAGTTTACATGAGTAAAAATTGATTTGAATTGAGCAGTGCCAAACCAGAAGTCGCCAGAAGCACTCTGCCCATGGGAGCCAGCCAAAAACTTTCACAGAGAAAAGGTGGAAGCAAAGTAAGGAAATTGATTGGCTGTAGATTAAAGCCTACTTGACTGCTTGTGATTGGTTGTCTTTAGGTTCAATTTCATAACTTTGAGGTATTCACAGGTTTAAATTTTGGTTTGCTTAAGTAGATGCCACAGTATTAGAGCTATCTCAGACTGATGGCCTCCTTTGTTTAATTAATTTAACAAACACTAGTGGAAGTCAAAACACCTCCTATCAAATTTATACGAACCACCAAGAATGCTGAAGCCTTCATCAATTTGTTGGATGTGGCAAAATCCACATATAATATAACAAGGGAAAAAATTAGAAGTATCTTTGGGAACTGGGATGTGAGCTGCCAAATGACTGCAAATTAATTTTCCCTCATCATTTTACCCCCCATATTTGATCACACAGTATATCTTGGAAACAAGAATAGTAATCATATACATTTCTTTTTAAAACATGTATCTGAAGTTTTTCAAACTAAAAGCCATGCCTTAAGTAATAGGGGAAAAACATACATGCACACGCACAGGAGGAAAAGTAGCATTAAATCATAGAACCTTAGAATTATTTGTTTTTTTTTCCCCATTCTTTGTCTAAAATCTCTGTATGATCTGCATATTGTTCAACTTCAGTTTGGGCTCCCTTTCCTTACCCTTTGTAGAGAAAAGAAAAACAAACCTTCTTCTCTGACTGCATGTTTCTTCTATTCAAACTTCAGTTCCCACGTCAAATCTATCTTCCTCAGACAAGCCATTCCTAACTATGCAATTTAAAGAAGCACCTCCTTTCATTTATTATTTATTTGTTCTTGTTCTTTGCCTAAATAATTGAATTATTTTCTTAATCTCAAATTCTGCACTAGATTAAAATTTCCATATTTACTTAGTTCATCATTATAAATTCAAGACCAAAACCACAAAGTCTCAAGAGAGAATGAATAAGTTCAAGAAGTAAATGGAGAAACTTGTTTCTGAGGTTGATTATGAAAAGTGTCTTTTTAAGCTTTTCAAAATTTATAACCATTTATTTTTCAAGTACTTTTAAAAAATATTTCGTTATCCTTCTTTTCATTTTAAAAATGTAATTGTAAACCAACAATTAGTTGAATAACCATTAAGTGCTGAAGTTGTGCTAAGTATTGTGAGGTATATTAGTAAATGTTCCAGACAGCATGTACTCCAAAACTTCACTCTATTTGGATATATAATATGTACTCCAACAATTCTTTGTAAAATTAGGCAATAAATGATATTTTAGAGATAGGAAATTTGGGACCATGATTCCAATAGGAGATGAGAGAGATAGCCAACGTGCTTCTGTCTTCAATTTTTTTTTGCTTCACTATGAGAGGTGTGTGTGTGTGTGTGTGTGTGTGTTTAATTGGTATGTCAAAGAGTAATGCAAGATAGTATATAATAAAGGTTACGGAGTATTGTAAAATAATCAGATATTCATGTATTTAAAGCAAATTTTCAAAAACTTTTATATATATATACATATATGTATATATTTTGTTCTTCACTGACTGTTACGTACCATGTTTATTATCTTCACTGTTTTTTAGCCAGTATTTGACATGAAAAAGAGAAAAATACTTCATTGGAGGAAGAACCCTTAGGAAGGCACCTGACTTGGATGTCAGATGAAACTTTGCAGAAGACATATAGACAAAGGTCTGGGTAGAAATCACTGAAGAGAAGAGGCAGTGAGGAAGATATTCCAGGCAGAGAGAACAGCACTGCTAAAGTGAGGAAGTTAGAAAGAGTATGTCTTCTTCCAGGAACTAAAAGCATTCAAGTGAAAGAAATATGGCTGGAGTATGGTATGTCTGGGGTTGGTAAGGAACAGATGTGGCAAATGATGATTCTAGAGAGGGAAGCAGGAGCCAAATCCTGAAATTTCATTTAAACCCAAGTTCAAAGTTTGGAGTACTTTAGCAACAAAGAGTTGCTTTTGACTACGGCATAGGTAGTAATGGAGCCTGTTTTTTTTTTTTTTGCCAAGAAAACTCTTTCTTCACAATTAGTTTGTAATGTTTAATACGTTTTAACATTTTTGAAGCAAATATGGCAAAATGTTATGACTTACTCAAACTGAATGGTGTTTTTAAATAATATTTTTCATACTTTTATGTTATTTTTAAATTTGCATAATAACAACTTAGGGGTAGCACAGACTGAATCATAAATCAAATTAATCCAATAAGTAAGGGCCTCCACTTTCTGCTTTTATATCTTCGGTGTTGTTACTGTGAGGAAAGACATATGAAATCCAGACAATGTCCTTCACTTTAAGTCTTAGAAAGCAGAGCTTTTATAGGTTAATGACTGCCTTTCAAAGCACAGCTGAAAAATAATAGGATTTCTTATTTACAGCAATATATGTTTGCTAGTGTATATGAGTAGGAAAGAGTCATACAAAAATCATAGGAAGGCAACTGGACACACCCACAATATACCCAGATATGCATTTCTGCCTCCTGAACCTCTTCCTTACATAAGCACCTACCTATTAATACTGCTGAATCATTTCCACCTACCAACTGGAGTCTTGGCCTTCTGTGGCCAAAGAAGATGTCTAAAGATGCACCAGCCTTTCAGTCCGATTACAAGCTCAGGTTTCTGAACATGTATAGTAAGGTCTAGCCATTTTGGGTTATTTTTTTTTTCCTTTTAATATTTTGCTTCTGAACTCCTAAGTGTTAAGCCAAAGGCACAACAGATAAGGATCATGCCTGGGGTGGTGGAGCTATGAAGCATGAACAAGCCTCATCCCTTAAGGTATCTCCCTCCATTCCCCTCTAACAAATTTAGGTCTATGTTCCAGAGTCTGAAGATCAGATGTCTATCTTCAAAAGCAGTATCATGGACTTCTCAGCATTTAGCTGTAAAATTACCCAAAGGCTTAATAGTCCTCAAATCATTCGTGTTATTCCAAGGTCATCTCTACCAACCAGAAAGGATGTAAAATTAAAGAACTGCCATGGACGAGCATCTGGGAAGAACTCAATCAAATCCCTCCCAGTCCCTTCACTTTCTCAGAAATGGCACTTCACAATGCCATGTTTCCTGTCCCTAAAATGTCACTTCTCACAGAGACTCTTGTATTCTTACCTCTCTTGCTAGACTATAAACTCCCTGAATGCACAGACTGACTAAGGATTGATTGTTTACCTTCCAAAATCCAGCAATGAACACTGCCTATACCAAAGAAGCTCGGAAAACATTAACCAACGTCCATTGGCTTGGGAACATCTCTATTTCCAGAGAATTAGGCTTTTTGGGAAACCACTGCTGAGTCAGATATTGGCAAGAACCATTTTGTACCCTTGGCATGTGGTTCTCTCCTCATTTCAAAGGTGTTTCTTTCAAAATAAATGTTCCAAGAGCAGAGCTCAGGTGTTGACAGCCAGCTGGATGTATCCTTTTTCATCAATTATAGAACTTCCAATGCAGTTAGGAGTGCACTGAAATTAATACAAACATTTTTCCAGTGTCCCTACTACTGAGAAAGAAGAAGTAATAAAATTAAACTTTCAATATTTGTTAAAAACATAATGAGTTTATAACATTCCAAAAGAAATAAGGTTTGTCTAAATAGTTTTGCCAGTGGTCATAGAAATACATGCTATGTCGACTTATTTAAAACAGAAACAGAAACTTAAGAGCTCCTTTAAAAGTGCAAGAATTGAGGGCCTGTACTTTCTGTTATTCTTCTAATCATCCACCGATGAAACCACATTGAGTTTTCTTTATTAGTTTTGCCATTATGGAGAAAAATAGCTGGCTGAGGTGACAGAAACAGTTACATTTTCAGAAGTAGTATGCTAAATTTACATGCATTCACTTTAATTTAGCTTTTTTTTTCTCTTTTTCTTTTTATGTGTTTAGTAGTCCTTCTGTCTTCCACCTCTCACTAGAAAAATAATTTTAAAAATACCTTAAAATGTAACAGGTTGAAACTTTATGATGCCCAATGCCCAGGGAATGTAAATAATCTCACTTACAGTGATGGAAAGCAAGATATTCTAGAAAATGAAAGTCCTGATTGCCACATAGCCCAAATGTACTACTGCTAGTGGGAAAATGAGAGTATCTGGTTGGTGATATTTGTCATGATTTTAATGAGAGATAGAGAGGAAAGAGCAAGGGGAAACAAAGTTGCATAAGAACCCTTAGAGGTTTTGAAGAGCCTGAAGAATGAAAATGAACCTTGAGCACAGAAGAAATATTCCATAAAGGTAATCTCCAAGAAATGGAGGGAAGAGAAGGAAAATTCCAAAAATCCTTCTGAATATATGCAATGGCAAGTCCCTACAGAATCAAGAGCATAAATCATGATCTACAAACAATTTTGATTCATTTTCTCCTACTTATAAAAGTAATAACTAACCCTTGTGAAAAATGTGGCAAATTAAAGAGTAAATATCATTTATTATTTCAGTTCCCAGAGATAACTTCTGTGAACATCATGCTATATTTCCTTCCAAGTATAAATACATATGAATGTTTCATATTGAGAATATATTAAATATATAATTTTTGCATGCTACATTTCTTTACTTTCTCTAGTACCATTAACAAATCTTTTAATACAACATATATAGATATCCTATCGTATACTCAAAGATTTGCTCAGTGTTGAAGATATTTGCTATTTCCAATGTTTCCATTATTTTAAAAATTATTAAGAATTCATAATCACCAAAAACAAGAAGCAAGATATGAATGGGTAAACTGTGGTATATCCATACAATGTAATACTATTCAGCAATAAAAAGAATGAGCTATAAGGCCAGTGCAAACATGTCAATACATCTTAAATGCGTATTACTAAGTGAAAGAAGCCAGTCTAAAAAAGGTGACGTACTATATGATTCCAATTATATGACAGTCTGTAAAAGGCAAAACTATAAAGATGGTAAATAGAGTAGTTTGGGTCAGTTGTTTTGAGAATGAGAAAAGGGTACAACAGGTGAAGCACAGTGAAATTTTAGAGTAGTGCAATTCTTCTGTATGATCCTGTAATTGTGGATTTATGAAACACATTTGTCAAAATCCATAGGACTTTTCAGCACAAAGAGTAAACCTTAAGGTATGGAATAAGGCAAATAATTTTTCTAAATATTAATGTAGGAGGTTGAGGGGTCCCGTGAAGGAATGCGCCTGCAGCAAACATTTACCAACACAGCACTGCGCGAGCCAATCAATCATATTTGGAAGGGAAATGCAAACAGAAGCAGGAGAATGATGAATTTGGGAAAGAGAGAGGAGTTTGGTCTAACCAGAGTGTGAAGGGGTCATGAAGATAGACAGATAAGTGGGGGCCAGAGCATGGTTATAAACCAAATTAACGTGTCTCGAATTTACCCTCAGGCAATGCGGAGTGGTTGAAGGGTGTAGAACAGGGGATGGGACTTAGTTTACATGTTAGAAAGATTCTCTCTGGCTTCAGAAGACAGAATAAAACTAGAACTAGATACGGTATGCTTAAAATTTGACTTAAGACATAGATTACTTACATTTGATAATTGTCTTTTACTTTACAGGGCGGTGTAATTGAATTGTCATTATCAGTTAGCATCAAACTGCTTGTATTTTTTCCTTTGTATCTTCTACCTGGATTTTTCTGAAGACACTTTTTGACAAACTGTCACAAAGCAATAAACTGTAACTTAGCACTTTTGGCAGTTTTATTACAACAGTTCTTCAAAAGTTTTCTTCTTTCCAATCCTGTATTTATGAGGGGAGCAAGGCCTGTGACTGTGAAATAAATGAAGAGCTTGTTGGAGAAAACAAGGTAAGAGATAATATTAGTGTGGACTTGGGTGATAGTTGTTGTGGTTGTTGTGAATTGCGTTGGAATATATATAGGAGGTAGTTCATGGCAATGAATTGAATGAGAAAGGTGAGGGGAAAGGAAAAGTGAAGAAAGATACTCAGATATCTGACTGGTCAGTGGTTTCTTACACCACAAAAGAGACACCAGTATAAATAGTATTTACTAGGATAAATAGTAATTTAGGGCCAGGGTGATAGAGAAAGTCCAGAGAACCAGGGGGCATGGCAGTGGAAGAGGGGAGGCAGGGGCAAGAATAGGGTCAATTTGTTTAGTTTGAAATGCCTTTGGAGGTTCTAAGAGGAATTGCACAGAAGTCAGTTGTATATGTGAGTCTGGAGCTCAAGAAAAGAAAAAACAAAAATTACCTTAAAAAAACAAACAAACAAACAAGAAGGCAGAAGAGTCTTTGTGCAGAGGGGCTGGAGACATAGCAAGAGAGTGAAGCCTATGGGGCCAAAGGAAGCAAGCAGGCCTCCAAGGAAGAAGGGGCCGTCAGCAATGTCACGTGCCTTAAGGAGCTCAAGAAAGATAAGGACTGAGACATTGTCTCTTTGCTGTACCTGCTGTAAGAAGGAAGATGCTTCTCAGCAGTCAGACTGCTGACATTGCAGAAAATGTCAACATGGCTAAAGGAAGACACAGTTACTTTGAAGGGCCGCAGAGGAACCCTGCGGAGGGATTTCGATGACGATCAATATAGAATGTAGTCTCCTTGGAAGAAGCGCCTCTGGGTTGACAGATGGTAGAGAAATAGAAAGAAACTAGCTACAGTTGGCACTCTGTAGTCATATATAGAACCCAATCAAGGACATTATACTGTGTTCCCGTTACAAGATGAGGTCTACCCCTATGTATGAACCTGTGATCACAAAATATGGTGAATGTTTAAGTTAAAAAAAAATACTACAGTAAGAGACACACTGCCATTAATCCCCCTCAAAATTCTCCCCCTCGCTTCGAACATACTTATCCCACTGTTCTTGCCACTTTCTGAAGCAGTTCTGGAAGTCCTCTTTTGTGTCTTTAGTTGTGCTGTCATGGCTGCCTCGATGTCCTGAATCAATTCAAAACCTTTTTCTTTCATTGTCATTTTGACTTTGGCGAAGAACCAGAAGTCGTGAAGTACCAGATCTGGTGGATGAAGACACACCATAATGTTTTTATATGATAGAAATTGCTGTACCAGAAGCAATGTGTGACATGGAGCGTTGTCATGATGGAGGATGAAGTAAAGACACTCACGAAAGAGGACTTCCAGAACTGCTTCAGAAAGTGGCAAGAACGATGGGATAAGTATGTTTGAAGCGAGGGGGAGTATTTTGAGGGGGATTAATGGCAATGTAACTTTTACTGTAATAAATTTTTTTAGTTTAAATATTCACCATATCTTTTTATCATACCTTGTATGCTCACTTCCCCTTACCGTTGTTATTTCATGAGAATGGGTCTCCTGTTGAAATACAAAATTTCTTGAGTGAAAAATACATATACAGAATTCAGATGAGGCCACGTATGGCAGGTTCACTGCCCCAAACCCAGAGAGATGAGTTAATTCTTGAAAGAAAAGACGTTGGACTTGCATCTAATTCAGTTGCTTTGATTCAGCAAGCCACAACCGTTAAAACAAGGATGTCGTAAAGTTTTTGAACAGTATCTATGTCTCTGAAAAAGGGACAGTTTAGCAGGTTGATGAAGATCTGCTTCCTACGGAAACAAGAAGATGTGGGATGATTCCTAAGATCCTATTTATGATATTTTAATGCCCAGCATAGTGATTATACTGTATTATATATTTCAAAGTTGGTTAAGGGACTAGGTTTTAAATACTCTCACCACAGAAATGATAATTAAGTGACTTGATAGAAATGTTAACTAAAGCTACAGGGGTAATTATATTGCAATAGATAAACGTATCAAATCAACACACGGTACACCTTATACTTACACAGTGTAATATGTCAATTATATCTCAATAAAAATTTAATTTAAAAATATAAATTGTTATGGAATTGTACACTTTAAATGGGTGAATTATATGGTATCTGAATTATGTCTCAATAAAGCTGTTATTGATTTTTTTTTAATTTTTAACAATGCGATAAAATCCCTCTTGATAGAAAGGAAGGAAGGAGGGAGGAAGGGTGCAAGAAAGGGAGGGAGGGGAAAAGAAAAGAGCTATCTACTGGATTTAGCACTAAGCCTCTCCTTAGCAGCCATATATAGAGCCATTTCTGTAGAATGAATGGGGCAAATTCTCAGACTGTAGAAGAGGTGAAAAAAAACACAACAACAAAGGTAGATTATTATTAGCTTTGATTTGTGCTTCCTTCCCAGGAAGTTAAACCACAGATATTTTATAACAAAGGTATAACCTAGCCTGGTACTTCTCAGGCTCTGCCACCAAAAAGTCCTTAGTACAAAGGTGGTGTGAACCTCAGCATATCCAGGAGTGTGGTAATCTACAACTACAAAATTTCTCTAGATTCATCTTAGTTGATTCTTCTAAATTTATGTTTATTATAACAAGAAAATAATAATTTTCTCCCCCACAAAAAAAAAAAAAAATTATTATTGAGGAAAACACGTACTCCTGGGAGAATGTAGGATGTTTAGACAGTAGCCTCAGGATACATATAAATCCTAGTTTGAGAAGCAACTGTAGGAAAATTCACATTTATTTCAGTTGGTTCCTAGAGGTGTGTCACAGTGTAATGATACTAAGAGTGGAAGCCACCAAAGATGACAGTGTTGACCTGTAGACCTGACACTGGACTAAGACTGGAAATCAGGATCCACTCCTGCCTCACCGTGAACTGGCTGCAGATGATGGCACAAGTCACTTAAAACCTCTGAGCCTCAGTTCCCACTTCTGTGAACTGCAGCTGTTGACTTGCATGCTTATTAAGTTTCTTTCCAGTCCTAACTTTCTTCTCTGTTAGCCAATGACTAAAAGGAAAAGCATGAAGACTTTGCCATGCTTTCAGTCATTGTTAAAAGGAACTATGTTCAAGAGTTTGGAACTATGTTCAAAGAGTAGCAATTTTCTTATTAGGATGCAGCTCAAGTGTGCCCTACTCAGGTATAAATTTTCATGAAAACAGGTCACTATTCACTCTGCCATTGCCTGGCCAAAAAAACAACAACAACAACAACAAAAAACATGCATCAAAACAAAGAAAGTGGCATCATTTCTGTTTTGGCTTTTTTCCATGTAGAACATTTTTCAAACTCAAAAAAGCTAACATTCTTTTAGTCAGTTAACAAATGTTTATGAAGTATTTACTATTAAATTAAATATAATACACTTTATGGGACATACAGAAATGAATGTGACATCATACCTGTACTCAAAGATTTCACTACATTGAAAAAGAGACAGAATAAAACAGATGTCATGATAGAGATGCAAGTTGAGTGCTCAAGGAATCATTGGTTTTGACGAGGGTCTTTGGATGGAGGAGATGGAATTTTTTTCCCCCCGTCATTTCCAGCCCAGCAGAATGATTAATTTTCCGCTGGTGAAGAAAGGATAATGCTCACTTCTGCTTGATGGGATAACTGGAGCAAAGAAAAAGAAATATGAAAGTACATAGTATTTCCTAGAAACAATGAGTAACATAGGAAGGATTGGGTAGAGAGGGGTGAAAGAAACATTCTGAAAAGTTGGGTTCAGGTGATATCATAGAGTCCCTTGAACTTGAATTCAGTGATGTCCAAAGTGCAGTGAAACCCTGACAAAATTAAAGAAGATCCACAGGGACATGAAAAATACATTGTAACTTCTATTCATATTTTGTTCTCCTTCCTTATAAATTCATATATACATTATACTAGTATATTTAATTAATGCAAATATTTTATAAGTAAATACATAAATCGACATACATTAAATGTATAGTCAAATTTTTTACTGACAATGGTACATAACCAAAAAAATGTAGCTCTTTCTCTGCCATGTGAGGACACAGCAGGAAGGCAGTTCTCTGAAAGTCAGGACAAGAGTTCTCAGGCACCTAATCTTGGACTTCCCAGCCTCCCAAACTCTGCGAAGTAAATACTTTTGTTTAAAAAACAGAATTTAGAAACACTGCTATAGACAATGGAGTACTATAGAAGTCTTTGAACAGAGTAAGTAAGGACTGTGACTAGATTCTAGATGAGAAACTTGCAACAGCTAGACCAGGAATGAGAAGACAGAGGTGGAAATCCTTGCTTTGCCACTCAGAAATTATGTTATGTTACTTAAGTCACACGACCCTGCTGCTATTCAGTTTCTCCAGTTGCAGACGGGAACAATAACAACAGAATTTTATGAGAATGAAGTGAGATAAATACGTGGAAACACACACAACTCAATGATTAATTATAGTAGATGCTTCAGGAATGTTCACTGAATTGAATCTGATATAATGTTCACTATATTGAATCTGATATACATTAAGAAGTTAAAGCCAATGACCAGTTACAAGATGATGATGGTCTAAGACTAGGGCATGGGTGGAGTGACTACACATTTGGAATCGACATAGAGTTAGTGTAGATGAAGAATCAACAAAAGTTGTTCAGGGAATAGGGGTGGGAACATGGAGGGAAAAAAAGCTGGTTTGCCTCTGGAGGTTCTTGCACGAATGCATGGAAAGATGGACTTTCTATTTATGATGGCAGAATACAGGAAAAGAAGCAGGTGAAAGTTAGTCTGGTGTATGTTAAGTCTGAAGTACCAGCAGGACATCTAGATGAGGTTTATTAGGCTTGTGAATTTAAACCAAGAATTCAGAGGCAAGTTCTCGGCTGTATCTAGAATAAAGCCTATCTGTGGATCACAAGGCAACTAGCTGGACCGTGTGGCCCATCAGCAAGTGACCTGAAAATTGTGGTCTGTACCATTCCCAGGTAGTTAACTTGCTTCTTATGGTCAAACGAGTTGTGTGCAAGGAGTCTGATTCAATTCTAGGAAATTTCAATCCCATTTCCAATGTTTTGCAGACACGAGCTTACGTACACAAACACCAATGGAAGATCTTGCATTTCTCCACAGTGGAGTTGGTCAGGGCCTGAGAGTGAGCCACAGTATTTTATCCAATCTCCACTCAGGGTTTCAATCTTTAATTTGCATAAAAATCACCCCTGGTAGCTTTTTATAAATACAGATTCCTAGAGCCCTTACTGTAAGATTCTGAGTCAGCAAGAATTTGCATTTTTAAAAAGCACTCAGATTATTTAATGTCAGCTCCCAAGAAAAGAGTATTATCAGAATTTCCATCATGGACATCGACTTCTCTTTTAGTCATGACAGCAGTAATCAGCTGACAAAAAGCGTCATCAAGGAAATGTTTCACATAGAAATTGTAGTATATTTAGAAATTATAGTACATGGAGTTAAATAGAAACCAGAAGAACTTTGCAAGAGATTCATTAGGAATCACTGTAACTGACTTGAATCTTCTTTGAGTACCTGTGACTCTGTGACTACAATGATTCATGGCAGTGTAGGGCAATTTCACCACAACAGTCTGTGGTGATAAACAACTATTCTTTTGGAGCTGCATTCATCCTTTGCCTGTTTTATAGCATCCCAACACCAGGAAAGTCATCAAATAAACATTTATTTATACCCAGTGATTCTTATCCTTGTGTTTATTATAATGATATTGTTGAGGACACTGATTATCATGTCCAGAGAACCGTAGGGACAAATTTCTGTCTAATCTTAGTATTAGGGAAAGCTAAGCTTTTTCTAGTAATGCCATCTATCTTAATCTTATATAAAATCCAAATTATCCAATTCCCTTTGGGAATTACCTGCTAGACATCTCAGAATCAAATTATCTGGGGTCAAAAGGAAGTTTCTTTATGGTATAAACACGTTTTCTACAATAAGATGAGGTGTACATTAAAAAACATTTGCATATCACTTTTAGAACCTCCAAAGTATGTCACATGTATCTTATTAAATCTTTACAGCAGTTATTCTCATTAGTTTAACGGATGAAAGATTGAGACTCAGAGGAACTAAATGATTTGCTTGAGATCACACAACTAGTAATTGGAAAACTAGAATTTTAACATCTAGCTCTCTTTCTGCTGCCTCTACAAAGAAAGAAGAAAGAAACAGCATTTTTTTATTAGGCTCTTCAATTTATAAAAGTATACACACAAATATAGATATGTGTAAAATTCTGTTTAATCTTCACACCAATTCTGAGAAAGAACTGCTTTTATTTTATCCAAATGTTTCACAGATCTGAGACTCTTAAGGTTTCAGGACATGCCTAAGGTCAATCAGCACAAATCATGGACATTGGTCTGAAACCCAAATTTCATAACACTTAATTCTGTGCTTTACTGTACATTATTCCTAACATGCAATCTGTTATGCTCGGGAGTAAACTGATAGTCTCTCTGTCTTACCACTGTCTCTACCAGAGAGAAGCTAAGAACTGATATGCCAAAATTCTTCTAATTCAATAATTTTAAATTTGTTATAACACACACACACACACACACACACACACACACACACACACACACACACCGGAATATTATGCCGTATCCATCTCTTACAACATACTGGTGTAAATGAAAGTGCACTGAGCAGAGTTTAGGAAAAAGTGGATAATGCAAAGGTTTCAAGAACATAAGGAACAGAAGCAATAAACCAGTGAGAAGAGAGAGCTGGGAGGCAGAAACTTTGATAACCAGCCTTGTCACCATCACTATCCCTTTTGATTCGTAGTGAGAGTCGTATTTGCTTAAGTGCTCTGTGCGTTAGAAAATGATACAAATTAAGAAATATGAAAATTCAAAAAAATAAAGAAGATATTACACCATTTCTGTTTCTTTTCTTCTTTTCTGTGGAATGAGAAACAGACATTTTTAAAGCTAAACATATATGCCTCCCATGATGTTAATTTATCAAGAGCCTAAATTCCCTTGTAATGCGTTACTCTTCTTAAAATAGTCAACTGAATAAGAAGAAAGTCACTGAATAATTTTTCAGCATTTTACCAGAGTGCCCCCAAAATATGTGCATGTGTACAGGCTTTCATTATACCACCTAGCTCATTGGAGATACAAGTCTTGTTTCCACTGATTGTCCTGATGGGTCATTATAGATGGTGCTGGGGTGCAAAAGTGGACTAAGTGGAAATGCAAGGCTAATCTGTCAGACCCAACAAGGATAAATATCCCAGCAGCACTGCCATATTTCACAGTGCGTAGTGTTGACTATAGATCTCCTAACATGATAAATTTTATGGCCAAATGTGGTGACATTTCGCAACCCCAGGTCTACTAAGGATGGTTGGTCTGTCTCCGATAGGGTCAATTGTGATAAATTGCCCTGTTGATCTCACCATGAAATATGACATTTCAGGTTAGCCAAATTTTCTTTGATGCGCATGTCCCAGTTAGCCTCAGGATATTTACCAGAGGAGATTTTCTAGTTAGAAGGATGAAATGGTACCAGAAATGCCCTTCCTGTCTTTCTTCTTGTTTTGTCAGCAATGAAAAAGGAAGGCTGTAAAACCTATTTCCTGGCAATATCGTGAACAGATTTCCTTCTGGAGTAGGAAGAGGTGAAGGGTGCTGCCCAGGAGAGAGAAATAAGATCCCATGTTCAATCTCCTGCATCTTTCGTTAATTCCCCTGGCACAGACCCACCACTTAGTTTTTCTTTTGGGTTGTCTTTCCTCATATATACAAACTTGAGTAGCTAATGAACTGAACGGATGCTGTGTATTCCTCAAAGGAAACTGTCACAGAGCAAGCAAGAATGATGTTTCTATTCACAGAATTACTTAAGTGCCTCACATAAGAAAAGAAAGCTTGAAAACTTGTGTGGGCTACCCTGTTTTTCCAGCTTTTCAAGACTGGTTTATGAATGGCAGCGATAATAAAAATACATGGTACCTGGAGGCTACTGTCACCACAACCTGTCTCCAATTAATTCAGTCTTGCACACAAGAGAACCAACTGTCATGGTTCGGGCTCTGTCACAAAATAATTGTGACCCTGGGCAAATCACTGACCATCTCTCGACCTTGGATTTCTCACTTGTAAAGTGAGACTTGTTATACTGCATGATCCCCAAATTTCCTTCCACAGCAAGGCTTCTAGTAAGAAGTACAACAAAGTGCCTAAGAACATAGACCCTGGAACCAAACTGAGTTCAAAACCTGGATCCTCCATATTACAACTGAATGTCCTTGAGCAGTATATGTAATCTTTCTAAGCTCCGTTTTCCTCATCTCTAAAATGGGGATGATATTATCACCCATAGGCTATGATGAGGATTAAATAATCTTGTATATGTAAAGTGCTTATAATCATGGACGGAAGACAGTTTTCAATAAGTGTTAGCTATCATTATACCAGCATTCCATGTTATTGGTATTCAAAAAAATGGTGACCAGTCCAGTATATAGGCTGGTACACAGCAAAACAATTAGCACATTTTACTACCCCTCCTTTACTTGTAACTAGACTTTCCTGCCTGTGGGCAACTTATTTTCCGTAAACAACAGGGATGGAACTGTATAGTATTGACCACTACATTTCTATTTCCTTTATCAATTGATGTCACTACTATATCCACAAATGGTAACATCTTACACTCCTTCCTCTCCTGAATTAGTCCCACCTTCACCTCTTTCCCCAGTGAACACACATAAACACACACACACACACACACACTCAAACCTCAATCATTAAACAAATCAGTTCTAACTGTTCAATATTTCTATACCACATCTTTTCTTTCCCATTCCTATTACAATTGTATATGGGATGCACTCAATAGAATTTCATTGATGATGATGACTATGAGGATAATAGATTAGAAAATTGTTTTTATTATTTCCAAGGTATATAAGAAGTCATATGTGTTTCATTCAATCACACAGCAAATATTATTGAGAGCCTACCATATATCAGGCCCTGCAAAGGCTCTTTGGGTCCTAAAACAACAATATAACATATCAAAATCTTGTCTAAAATTTAAACTCAGGCAAAATTTCAATTTTTATCCTACAGTCAAACCACAGAACATGTGTTTTGTAAGCAAATAATTGTAGAAAATTATTCATTAAGTTACTACTTGTTTTCCTGTTTTAGGACTTTGCCTTAGTCTTTCTAACTGTGACTTCTTCATCTGAATATTAAGAGGGTTTGACTAGACAGCCTGAAAGGTCATTGTCTGCTCTAATATTCTATGGAACAAATGCAAAAACCGCTCCCTGTGACTAGGGCTTAAGGAAACAAGAAAGCCTGGAAATATAATGCATTCTAAAATAATGACGAGAAGGTTATGCACAAAAATTAATTATTTCTGGGTGGTCAGCTTGTGGATGAATTTTATTATTACTTTAAAGTAATGTTCCCTGTTTCTCTTCTCTATTTCTTTTCTGTTTGGTTGCACCATTATTACATGGGCTGCCAAAAAGAGTGAATGCAATCAGCTTTCCTGGAACTCTATGTCTGGAGAAGTTCAGAGGGGACACTCTTGGCTCCTACCTGGATGGGTCAAATGAGCAAAAATTGATATGTAATGGAAAAACCATAGACTTTAGAGTCAAAAGATTGTATTTTAAGTCACGCTTTTTTTTCTCTTTGACTTTATATCCAACCATGAACAATTCACATATCCTCTCTGTGGTTCACATTCAGCGTCTAAAAAATGCAGACCATCACAATTGGCAGGCACAACCCTAGGCTAGCCATCTATTATATCTATATCTATCCATGCAAGATAAATATTGCTATGCCTTATTTTTCAGATGAGAAAGCAGAGATTCAATGAGATTAAAAGAGATCACATAGGTGAAAATATATTACTGTATAAGTGCCGAAGTCCTATATGTGTTTTGTTATGGTTGTTATTACTGTTAGATCACCCCATCCAACTATTAGGGATTTATGCCTGGTTGATTACTATAATACAGACAAAATAAACCTTGATTAGGATAAATATTTTTGTTGTTTTTGGTTTGAAACATAGAGAAAAAAATCAAGAGGAGACTCGCCCTTGCTCTTGCCACTAAACTAAGCAGTGAAAGGAATGGTCTATCTAATTCACCAGAGGGTAATATCTCTAACATGTAGGACAGTGCTTGGCATATAGTAGGAGTTGAGTAAAAGTAGACTAACACCCTTGAAAGAATGACGTGAGCCCTACTATTGACTTACATAAAATGTTTGATTACATTATTGCAAGATTTACAAAAAGTCCATGAAGTTTGCCAGCTGGGAGCTATGGAGTATGCAATCAAATCCATGTAGAGCTGTGACTATGGCTTGGTCCCACATCACAGTTATCTGCTCTGCCTTAAATATTGATTCATGCTCCTCTGGCTGGTGAGATTTCCAGGATAGCCACAACAATTATAGGCACACCCTTGTACCTTTTTGGCCCCAATCCAGGTAGAAATGGAAGAACACTGGAAATATGAAGATCAAGCATCCACACTTACAAAGAAAAAAATTCCCCTCCTAGTTTTTCACATGAACTCACCATTCTCTTCCTACACAGTCCCCTCTCCCTACCACCCTTAGATTGTAAATATCTTAATCAAGATGTGGGCAGCGAACCAACATCAATTATGCATCACTAATCAAGGTCCCTTACTGTTTTACTTTTGGTAAATTGAATGAATTATAGACAGAAGGATGACCTAGATAAATAAAGGCATAGTTATAGCATAGTCAATGAAACTAGGATGTGGATAAAGGAAACTAGTATGTATTAGGGCAAACGGTATTACTGTCAAGATTTGATTTTTTTTTTTTCCAAAATAAGAGAGGTGAGAAAGACATCAAAGGATAAGCTTAAGGAAAAAGAGAAACAGAAAATCATCCGTACTAGTGAGTGACCCTATTGTGTCATTAAAGATAGGCCATATTTTGAGAAGTAAACAGACCCACAGACAAAAATCCCCTGAACAGCAAATTTTAAGTCCTTGGTTTCCACTAGGAAATTACTGTTTCATAAATATTAACCCTTCCCATTACTCATAAAGCATACCTAAGAGTCTATTTTGGGGTCAGTTAATTGGATCAACTTGCTCTTCATGATACTCATGAGAACTGAACAATGTTTATGAGATCAGACAATTAAGTTCATGAACTTTCCACCATGTGCTTACATAGCAAAATTTGCAGCCATAGCAAAATAATCTGAACAGTCCCACTCTTTATACACTTTAAACTTTGTAATCATTTTCTGTTAGGTAATTCAATAAACTTATAATACGTTGGCCTATCCATCCCAATTGTCTCATGTCAGAAAATAAAATTTTTCATGTGATAAGATATTTTTCAAGTTATTTTTATTTCTTTTTAAGAAGCATTTGGACTTAAGTTTAAAATTTTAAATATTTATGCAATTAAATCTTAATTAAAATAACTGGAAATTTCACTTAATTTAAAATAAAGATTTGGTTACATTTAAAGTTGAAATTCAACTTAATTTAAAATTAAACTTTAATTTAAAATTGTGATTATTTAACATGCTTTTTAATTTAAATTTAAATTCTAAATAACTACATTTGCAAACTGAAAGCTGGTATATACCATTTGAGATGTTGACAACAGAATATTAAAAGTGCTTAAAGTTTGAAAAAAATACAAAATTACAGTCAAAAGCATCCAAATAGAAATCCTAAAGAACGAGCAGAAACAACCTTAACATGTATGAAAAGTCAAAATGTTGGTTGGAAAATAAAATTTCTTATAGGAACTTTTTATCATTTTTAGAATTATTTGATGATTTTCCCAGCCAGCATATCAACTTTAGTATAATTCATATTCTTGTTAAACTTACTAACATTTTTGTTAAAACTCTCACAAGTAAGTTTGGCAAAAACTGGTTATTTTGTTAGCAGATCATCAGGAGAATTGACCTGCTTCCTAGATAACTTTCCCCCGGTCACATGCTGACAATCTGTACTGGACCCCAAATCTCCTTAACACACTAATAATGCTCCTCTCTGTGCACCATCTCAGAAAATATGGCACCAAAGAAACTTAAATGGAAAATCGACTTTAGCAAGTTTTACTTGCTCAGAGGTTGCCAGGCAAAGTGAAATTTTCATTCTGACTATATAGTCAGAAAAATTAAGCAATATGTTATGGGTTATTCCAGACATTTCACGAGAAAGGAAAAGCCTTCTTTTTGTGTCCTCTACATTCTCAGCTAAATATTATCTCCCAAACATCCAATTTTAATCAAACAAGAAGGGAATTCCATTTTCTGATTCCCCAGTATTTTATTAAAAATTGTATTATTCACCTGTTCAAACAGTCAGACTTTAAAACATTCTATAACATGTTTTGTATTGGTGTTTTTACTCCTTAAAAGAGTTGGTAAAATTCTCTCTTTTAGGAAAAAAGCAAGATGATGCATTCAGGAGAAAAAAAAACACCATTTTGATAGGTAGCCAAAGAAACAGAAAAACAACTAGTTGCCTCTTTCTTCCAAAATTTAACAGTTTTGTCTCATTATTTTGAATCTATGGTTCCTGTTTAGGAAACTCCTGTCACCAATGTTTGTGATAAAATGTTACTAAAATACATATTTATACCCTCCCTTTCAAGAGTTACATAAACCCTTACTTATTTACTGAAAAATATGTCATACTTTTCAGTGATTTATTTCCTTTCTGTAATAAAAGGCATTTTAGAAAAAGCCAGGAATATGAGAGAGCACAGGATGGAATACCACACAGTGTGTAGGTGTTCAGTAAACGGTATTTTATGTTGATAAGGAATAGAAGAGAAAAAGGAGGAGGAAGTGTAATTCTAACTACGTTCAATTTCTAAACTTATGCTGCAAGAGAGAATTATTTAGTCACACCTCTTTACTTAATGTAAAATCAGTGATGAAGCAATCACTAAAATGTATATCGGGCCAAAGAGAGGAAAAGCTAAGATCTACGTTTTAACCATTTTCTTGGTGAGTAGAGAAGAAAACATGATTTCACATTCCATGATGAATCTATTTTAGGACTTCAGAGGGTTGGGAGTTTTTTTATGTTCCAGAGCATTTCAACATGATTGTCAATGTAGTTACCAATTGTCGAGCAACTGGTAACTATGCCAGTAATATATATACTTATTTAATCTTCCTGGTAATATTACTACCACTATTTTACAGATTAGGAAACAAAATCAGAGAAGTTAAGAACCTTGCCCATGTCTAATGGCTTATAAGCAAAATAGTCAAAATTGATAGTTGTAATTCCAGAGCCTGAGTGCCAATAAACGTTTTTTGGGTTTGTTTGTTTGTTTGTTTGTATTTTTATTCCAAGAGGCAGTGTTATCTAGTGATTCAGAGAGCATGGCATTTAACACCAGACTGCCTATATTTGAACTTGGCTCTGCAACTTAGGAGCCATATAATGATACTTAATTTCTGGGTCCTTCAATTTCACCTGTAAAGTAGGTTATTTTGATGATTAAATAAATTAAGATAGCTAAGTCAATCAGATTAGTCAGTGCCTAGTACCAAGTAAATAACTATATAATTTTCCCCAATGATTATTAATTCTTACCCAGGATCCATCGCCTCTTCTAGAAAAAAAAATTCCCTTGGGGAATCAATCGCTCCTCCACTACTCTCAGTCCAGGGCATCTGAATGGTACAACTCCACCCTGGTTCCTGACATAAATACATGCATTCTCCAAGCCTACCCAATCAGAGCAATGAGTCCCCCAGGTCACTGGTTCAAGAATGCATTCAGGACACAAGCTGGCCCAATGAAACTTTCATAGACCTGTTTAGGGGTGGGGGTGGGGTAGGGTGGAAGGCTCATTCAAGTGCATTGAGAGCCATCAGAACGTAAGGATGGAGTTTCTAGGAGCCACCTTATAGAAATAGGATGTTCAAAAGTGGAGTCCATGTGAGACAAAGCATAAATAAATGCCAGAGAAGGAGAGCCTAATCTAATGGCATCACTGGAGCCCTCCATCCAGCTGTGACTAACAAAATCTACCCATGAACTTTAAAGGTAAACGACCCTGTTTTGCTTTTTGCTTAGGTCAGTTTGAGTTGGGTTTCTATAACTTTGCAAGCAAAAATATTCTTACTAATACCTCTACTATTCTCTTTTAAAAAGTTAAGCATCTACTCATTTTGAACAACTACTCCCACCCACCCTCCATACTGAAACTTATTTGCCAAAATCATGAGCAGTGTTAAATTTGGTTACATACAATATGTCATTTGGTCCCCCAGTTATCTCCACTGTATAAAAAAGGAAACTGGAGACTTCAGAAATTAAGTACATTTTCTGAGTTCATATACCGATTTATTTATTTATGTATTATTTCATTTTTTAAAAGGTATCTAAGGTAGATTATCCAGAAATGAGTAAAATGAAGAAAAATTTCATGGACCCTGTTCAAATTCTCTTGCTATGCTCAATGACCAAGTGCCCCAATCTTTCACTTTGAAAAAAGAAAGGAATATTCTGACAGAGAGTTTGGCCCGATCATCAAACATTATCAGAAAATTCAAGGATTTTTTTTCTCCCTTTCATATAAGCTTCCATGAAATTGCATTCCTCTCTTCCTATATCATATCCATTAAATGAAGAAAGATCGTGAGGCAGAGAAAGACTTCTGGCCCAGTTATAAGCACACACTTAGCATTTGACCTTCACAAATAGACTCTTTGGCTCCACAGAAATGAGACTTTTGGAAGCATAATTTTAGATGCCAACTTCAAATTCCAAGAGCTACTGAAGCAAGAATTTATTTTCACCATTACGCCTTAGAATTATTAAATGTGAGAAAGATAAAGGTGAATTTGGAAAAAATAATAAATAAATAAATAAATAAATAAATAAATAAATAAATAAATAAATAAATAAATTGAAAAAATGTGAACTCTGACTCCTGGCCAGACGGCAAGTCTATGACCTGATATGAAATTTTTGCTGATTACACCATCTTTTATACTAGTGAAACCATTTCTTATACAATCCAGTGATAACATTAAGGTCCACACACTAATTTAAAAAAAAAAAAGAAAACACTAACAAAAAAACTAACAAAACACTAATAAAAAGCACTAAAAATAATAATAATAATAAAAAGATCCATTTTCTCCATTGGAAGATACCTTACATAATTAATGTTCATATACGAGGCACCTCCATGAAAATAATTCCCTATTGCTTCAAATTGTTGCAACCAATATTGTTTAATTTCCTAACATCGTCTTCATGCCACTATCGCATAAGCCATATCAGTCCCAGTGATCAAAATGCTGGAAAAGCAGGGAAAAGAAGGATGATAAACTATGATAAAGTTGTTAATAGTTTCAGAGTTAGCCTTTTTGAATGAAAAGATAGAGCTGTTACATAATTGCAATAAGTCACATACATCAAAACACAAGAGCAGATATTCCTTTTTAATTTTAGCTTAATCTTTGCAAGTTTACCTGATTCACTGACCTCAATTTAACTTGAGCTATGGGAATCAGGGTTTTGAAAGAGGGTCACGTGCCCAGAGAAGTGGGTGCTGTCATTGCCAAGAATCCCACGGAGTGGATAGTCAAAACACTCTAAGGTGAAGTGGGTCAATGATAATGAGGTGGGATAAAGGGACCAAATGAGTCAGTAACTCAGTAGGAAATCCGAAAGAGAAGTTGGGGCTTGAAGCACAGAATCAAGGACAGGGGGACAGGAAGATGAAGTGGAGAACCTTGGGCAAAGACAAACCAGGAGTCGGCAAAAGTGAATCCTGAAACAGAAGCGATTGGCTTCTGCTGCCCAAAGGCCAAAGGCCATCATGGCACAGCTGTGATGGTCAACAGGCTAAAGATCCAGAGGACACAGATTTGAACTAATGAGAGCCTCTGATCCCCAACCTGAAGTGCCAACGAAGAGCAAAGAGAAATTTCATAGCAGAGAAATTTCAAAATAATTACCAAATTTAATTTCTCAGTTATTCATCCATGGAATATAAAACAGTAGATGGAGATTCTGCTTTGGAACTCTGCAACACTTAGGTTGAGGTCCATTCTCTTCCTCTGACTTTGTGTGCTCTGGCTAGAACTTTGCTTATCTAAAAGTCAGCCTCCTGAGAATAATACTGTGTTTCCCCAAAAATAAGACAGCCAGAAAATAAGCCCTAGCAGATTTTTCAGGATGACATCCCCTGAACATAAGCCCTAATGAGGCTTTTGAAGCACAACTTATTATAAGACCTGGTCTTATTTTCAGGGAAACACGGATAATATTGCTTACCTCACAAGGTTTTAGAAAAACAAAACAATACAATTCACATAAAGTCCTGAACATATTACCTATTACATAGAAAGTGTTATTACTTTTTTTAAGAACAGTCTCATTCAGGTAGATGACCTACAATAAACTACACATACTCAAGATGTACAATTTGGTAAGTTTTAATATGTGTATACATTGATGAAAACATCTCCACAATTAGAAAAATAAACATGCACACATCACCCCCAAAAGTTCTCTTGTGCTCATTTCTCTGCTGCTTTTCTTCTGCTCTCCCCACCATCACTCCCTAGTATCCCAAGAAACAACTTTTTATCACTATAGATTAGTTTTTATTACATATAAATCATGTTATATATTGTATATACCATAGCATGTATTCTTTTTTTAAGGGGAGGGAGTTCACTTGGCATAATGTTTTTGAGATTTATTGTGTCAGAAATTCCAAGACCACACTTAGGTTTGCCGATTTGCTGGGAGAAGTCACAGGACTCAACATGTAGTCATGCCTGTGGCTATGATTTATTGCAGCAAAAAGGACACAAAGTATAATCAACAAAGAAAAAGATGCATGGGGTGAAATCTAGAGGAAACCAGACACAAGCTTTCAAGGAAGGGTCCTCTCCCAGTGAAGACACAAACCACAGTTCCTCCAGCATTGAGTATGACAACACATGAGTAATATTATTCACCAGGGAAGCTGAATCGAGACTTAGTGCCCAAAGTTTTTACTGAAGGTTGGTAGTTTACCTGCCTCTGCCTGGCATGTACCAAAATTTCAGACTCTCAAAAGGAAAGCATAAATTGTATTGTTTGCACACACAATTTAGGCACATTGAGTCATTCTGAACAGTTTTGGGAAACTTTCTGAAATCCAAGTTCCCAGATGGTCAGCCAAGCCAAGGGCCAATCATTTCAGCAGGCCTTTTTAAGGATAGTAGTGCCCAGCCTAGTGTTACCTCTTTTCTGAACATTTACTCCTGCTGTTGCACATAAAAATAGTCCATTCATTTTCATTGTTGAGAAGCATTCCATTATATGTCTATGCAACATTTTATCTATTCACTTCTTGATAAGCATGTAGGTTGTGGTTTGGGGCTATTATAAAAAAGATGCTATGAACATTCATGACCCAGCCTTTGTATGGACATTATGCTTTCATTGCTCTTGGATAAGTACCTAGGAGCTGAATGGCAGGGTCATTTAATAGGGGTATATTGGACCATGTACAAAACTGTCAAACTGTTTTTCAAACTGGTTGCACCATTTTACATTCCCATCAGCAGTGTATGAAAGTTCCATTTGACCCACATTTTACCAATACTTGATATCTTCATTCTTCTTCATTTTGGACATTCTAATAGGTTTGTAGTTGTATCTCATTATGGTTTTAATTTGCATTTCCCTAATAAGTGATAATGTTGAGCATCTTTTTATGTGCTTATTTGCTATCCATATATCTTTTTTTGAAGTTCCTATGTAAATATCTTGCCCATTTTTTAAAATGTTGTTTTTGCTCTTACTATTGAATTTTGAGGATTTTTATATATTATGGATTAAAGTCCTCTTTTCTATATGTGACTTGCCAATATTTTATCCCAGTATATGGCTTGTCTTAATTTTGTAATTTGTCTTAATTTTGAAGACCAACTATTCGATTTTTTCTGTAAGAATTATGCTCTTGTATCCTTTCTAAGAGTTTTGCCTAATGAAAACCATACAGATTTTCTCCTATATTTTTTTATGAGTTTGATGATTTGGTTTTAGATCTAAATCTATACTCTATTTTGAGTTAAATTTTTATTATCATGCAAGGTATGGCTGAAAGTTCACTTTTTTTTTTTTTCAGATAGCTATCCCATTGTTCCAGCCTTATTTGTTGAAAAAACTGTCTTGTCTTTATTGAATATCTTTACACCTTTGTCAATAAACAATAGAGTATATAGGTGTAGGTCTATTTATAGACTTTGAAATCTGTTCTACTGATCTAGAATTTCTTTTTCTAAGACTTCAACATTTCTTATAGTTTGAGTCTGTTGGTCAAAAGTTATTTCTCCTTTTTTTACATCTTAAAATGTCTTTATTTTGCATTCATTTTTTAATGACATTTGTTGGGTATAGTATTATGTGTTCTTTCTTCCTTTCTTTCTCTTTCACTCTTTAAAGATATTGCTCTGCTGCTTACATTGTTTTCAACAAGAAGTCTGCTATCTTCACTTCTGTGTATGTAATGCACCTTTACCCTGGCTGCTTTAAATTTTTTTCTCTTTATCATTTATTTTAAACATTTTAATTACAATATGCTTAGGATCTCTTGGGTTTTGAACTTCTTATATCAGTGGGTTTAGAGTTTTCCTCAGATTTTGAAAATTATCAGACATAATTGTCAAATTATCAACAAAATTGTAAGACAAAATTCATTCAAAAACATTTCTGTTCCAATTTTTTCTCTCCTCTCTTTTGAGGACTTCAATTATATATATATAAATCATTTGGAGTTATCCCACAGTTCATATCTGTTCCTTTTGTTTGCTTGTTTGTTTGTGGGGCTTTTTTGGCTTTTTGTGTGTGTGTGTGTGTCTCGTTTTGGATAGTATCTCTTCCTATGTCTTCCAATTCACTTACCTTTTCTTTTTCAATGTCTAATCAGCTGTTAAACACATCTAGAGTAGTTTTTCATCTCTGACATGATTATTTGCGCATCTAGAAGTTTAATTTGGGTCTTTTTATATATTCTATGTCCCTACTTGGAATACAGTTAAAATAAATTTCATGTTACCATCTACTAATTCAGTCTACTGTAACATTTTAGGGTTGATTTTGATCATTCTTTCTCTTTATTATATGTTATATTTTGCTTCTTCTTTGCATGTTAATAGTTTTTTATTTAATTGTATACATTGTGGATTTTATTTTGCTGAGTTCTGGATACTTTGTTTTTCTGTAGGCATTCTTGAGTTTTTTTCTGGAACAAAGTTAAGTTATTTTGAATCAACTTAATATTTCAGGTCTTATTTTTAAGCTTTGTTAAGCAATAACACAGACGCATTTAGGCTACATTAGTTTTTTCCCACCACTAAAGCAAAACACTTCTGCGTATTCTAGCCAACTTATCATAAATTTTAAGTCCTATCTCTGCACCTCTCTCCTTTCTGTAGCTCTAGGCCCCTTGGCCTCCCCAGACTCCCAATTCTATCTCTTTGATGGAGGGAGGAAACTGGGTAGCTCAAAATTATATAATTAAATATATTCAGCTTCAATTAAAAATTATAATTGATTCAAAGTTGTTAACATGATACCTAGTAGCAATAACACAGGAGCACAAATAGTCTATTAGCTGATATGTACCAGATAACTATGGAGAAATGGGGGAAGAAAAATGGGTGGGTAAAATATTTTTCATAGAAGACTTTCAATCAAGAAAATACATGGTAGACAGACTACAATATCCTCCTTTTATAGATGAGGAAACTGAAACCCAAATTTAAATAACATCCAGAGTCATGACTAAATATGGATATGAACTCAAATCATTTGATTCTCAGTACTGATTATTAATTTACTGTCAATTTGCTGAGAATAAAAATTCCTTCTTTAGTATGGAACATTTCTCCATATCAGAATATACCATGTTTCCCCGAAAATAAGATCTAGCCGGACCATCAGCTCTAATGAATCTTTTGGAGCAAAAATTAATATAATATTATACTTTACTATAAGACCAGGTTTATAATATAATATAATATAATATAATATAATATAATATAATATAATATAATATAAATACCGAGTCTTATATTAATTTTTGCTCCAAAAGACACATTAGAGCTGATTGTCCGGCTAGGTCTTATTTTCGGGGAAACACAGTAGGACCCAGAGAGAAGCCAGTGTTGAGTCCCAACTCATCAATTGTTCACATTGTCATGGGACGTCTAATTTATGATATATGTTGTTTGGGTAACATAAAAAATCTCATTAATTAATTCAACTACTGTTTTTTTTCAGTGTCTATCATCCCATGCCATTCATCATTTTAGGTGGTAGGGATACAGAGATGAACAAGACAGACAAAATCTTGCTTGGAAGGATTTTTACCTTTTAGTTGGAGAGGTGAGAAATGGAGTGAGGACAAAAAAACAAGTATAGAAATACAGTGGAAAGAGCTCTTGGGGAGGAACTAGACAAAAAATAAGAAGTCAACAATTCTGTTTTGGCCTAATTGTGAGTTATCTACTAGAACAGTCTGTCTCAAACTTTAATGTGTTCATGAATCAACTGAGAATCTTATTAAAATGCAGATTCTGATTCAGCAGGTCTGGGGTGGGCCCAAAATCCAACACTTCTGACATTTCCACGATTATGCCAAGGAGGCTGATAGACATGCTTCGAGTAGCAAGACCTTATACAACCAAGTTGAATACAAGGAGAATAGAGACCTGGAACTCTGTAGAAAGGTAAGGGATTGAGTTATAGAATTTGGGAACATTTGGTATTTTCCTTCAGGAAAGTTCAGTTTGAGATACGCAAAAGAATTAGCAAACCAGAGAGTTTAAAGGAAAATCCTCTAAAATTCAGTAGAGACTGTATAAGAAGCTGGCATTTGTGTAACGTAGAATGTGAGTGTAAAAGAAGTTTAAAAAGAGAGAAAAGCGTTAATGTAAAGTTCAGGAAACAGAGACAGGATGTGAACTGCTTATTGAACCACAGCTCTTCTAGGCAGGTAAAATAAAAAATGTTCCCTCTGCTTCCCTTTTGGCTAACCCTATCTCGATCCATCCTATAAGAATAATTTGGAATTTTAGAGTTAAAAAAAAAATCCATGAACGCTTGGAGTGAAAGACAGAAGACAAAGCCAAAAAGTCATTAGAGTTTTGGCTGATGAATTTTAAATACAAACTAACAGCTTAAAAAATAATCCTTAGAAGAATAGCTAACTGGATATCTTTGGGGAAAGAATTGGAGAAATAGGAGCATATCCAGGCACTAAAGAAGTTAAAACTACTGCTGAATTTTGACTGAACGCTAAGTTAAAAAAAAGGAGGAAGTTCCCCTAAAGGGCCATTCAAAGCATTTAAATTTGAGCTCACCAAAGCGTATTCTAATGTTTTAACAGCTGGAGCATTTAAGCATTCTTCTGTTTTAGCTGTTTTAATAGCTGATGACAAGAGAGCAAGGTTAGACACCGGGAGAGCTCAGCAGCCTCACAGGCAACACCTCAAGTGAGTGAGAGTCTGCTTTGATGGGATGGAACAGTGTCTTCCATGTTTAACAGACTGTTCTATATATTTAAAGTAGATTTGCCCTTTACTTAAACTTGACCAGCAGACTCAACAAAAGGTCTAAGCAATAGTATTGTAATTGCTGAATTACGAAAAGGGAAGTAGATCATCAGCAAGGAAGACATATCTAGTGACTTAGCATGAGAGCCCATGTCTTCTGCAGTCAGACATCACATAAAACAAAATAGGGATTTGGCCATAGAAATAAGGATTTAGTTATGATCCGGTTTATTCAGTCAAAGCAAATTGAGAAACTAGATTAGGCTCTGTTCCCCTCTCTTTTTCTTATGTAAGCTCCATGCCCTGTTATGCCCATTCATCTACAAATCTTCATGTTTCAGTGTCTCTTACCTTGTATAGGGGCCTAAAAATCAAATATGACATAGACATCCTCCCAGGAGCATGTTGTGTAGTGGAGCAGATGTTCTATATTCCCCATGTAAATACGAGACAGAATGCTAAGTTTTAGAGCTCTGGAACTTAAACTTAAGCATATATCAAAATCACCTAGAGGATATGTTCAATCAAGATTGTTGAACCCCTCCTCCAGAGTTTCTGTATCACTAGGTCGGGGTAGGGGAGAGAGTTTGCCTCTGCAATAAGTGCCCAGGTGTTTCTGATGCAATTGGTACAGTGACT
Organism: Rhinolophus sinicus; assembly: GCF_036562045.2. Classification (NCBI taxonomy): domain Eukaryota; kingdom Metazoa; phylum Chordata; class Mammalia; order Chiroptera; family Rhinolophidae; genus Rhinolophus; species Rhinolophus sinicus. Next base: position 18,369,752 of record NC_133753.1, read on the forward strand.
ACACTTGGAGACCCACTGTTTTAGAGGATGGCAGATAGAAACAGCACTTACAGCAGAGGTTCTCAGAGGTGAATTTATTGCGAGAGTTAACCATGAGTTGGGTCTCAAAGCACTGAAGATAGCAACGTGGGAAATAAGGGAAAGAGGGTATTAAAAATGGAATGTAATTAATAAGCTAAAACTACAAGGACTTATCCCTGACCCTACACTTTTGTGGCCCTTGAAGATCTAATAATAAAAAAACAAAAAATGAAAATATTCCCATTTTCATAAGGCTTAAAAAATTCAAAAAAGCAAACTTTCAAAGGACTTCCTCCAGATCCTAATTTTGCAAGATCTCCTCTAATCTCCCTATCTCTTTTGGTGCTTGCAACACAATGACAAGCCACACTCAAAAATGAACCAAGGTATCATTGAGCAAAATGCTAGAGAAGAGGTTTGGGGGTTTTCCTTGCCTAAGGCCTAATTTTTTTCTTAGACATTTACGGTCACTATTTCTATGCATTCTCCTCTATCCACATATTAATTTAAGCCTTTGTATGCTTTTTGCTATTGTCCAGTACAGTTATATATTTTTTAAAAAAAGATAAAAATATCTTTTAAAGCAAAATATGAAAAGGGCTATAAAAGAATATAGATGAGGACAATGGAGAATATAACACAATTGTCCTTTAAATCAGTTTGCTGTAACAGCAACAAAAGAACCAGGGGGGAAAAAAAAGATATTATTCAAATGCTATTTAGGGCTTTGAACTTTAAAAAATAAAATTAACCCTAGTTCAATTCTGGAAACAAAATAAGAGATAATTAAATATTCTACTCTTTAATTTGTGAAAGCAGAGTTTACCCTAATTCTGACCACTACCACCACCACTCCCAGATCTTCAAAACAAAGACATGGAAAAGAAAATATTTAGAGAATAAAGAATGGTCATGTCTGCCTAGAGCCTAGATATGACTCTGGGAATAATAGAAAATTAAGTTGAAGAGGTAAGTTGAGGTCAGATTATATATAGGACTTTGGATGTCTAGAGAGAAGAATCAAATTATATCCCTACCAAGAGAATACTATCTTCTCCCAGAATGAGAGCCACCTGAAAGAGAAACGACCAGGGCAGTAAAGTATTAGGCATCTATTATATTTGTCTACTCATTGCCCTCTTTCCTTTTGGAAACAGTCCCTTTTATATTCCATGTGGTCCAGTAAGATTGTTAGTCACAGTGCCTCATCCACCCACTGGCCATACAAATGGGCACAAGACTTGACCTATCACTGTTCCCCATTCCCTAAGCCACAGTGGGAACTTTCCCAAGCTAGAGACTAGCACCTTCGAAGAGAATGTTACATAAAATTTGGGAATGGAGTATTTCCTTTTGACTCTTATACTAAGGGAGATGAGTTTATGGCTGCCATCAACCCACCACCATGAAGAACACAAAGAGAAGCAGTCAAGAGAGAGCAACGTGACACCATCTTTTGAGACCCTTGATGGAGAAGAGGTAACCTCAGAGCTACTCTTGAACTTTCTGTTTTTACAAACCAAGATGAAGACAAACCTCCTATGTCTTCACTAAGTTAGTTTGAGTTGATTTATGTCATTGACATTACAGGAAATCATTAGGTAATAATAAATGTATGCCTGTTTTACAAATGGTCAAAAAGAAAAAAAAAAAGCTATACTCCTTGTGAATCTTTGGGAATCTCGTTTTTCAGGAAAGTCACTTCTCAGCCTGAGTGACGAGGATAGGCAAGCATTTTTAGGGTGTCCATAGAAGACATTATTCCCTCTCCTTCTGTACAAAGAGGCTTCTGAAGTTATAAGGAAATAAGAATAAAAGAGAAAGAGACAGAGAAGGAGGAAAAATGAGATGGAAGGAGGGCAGAAACTGAAAGAAGAAACACTGAACTGAAATCCAAGGCCAAAGAATAATTCCAAGAGCAGCTTCTAAAATGCCTTTTATCTAAGGAGTCTGAAATTCTTTAGACATTAACCGTTACATGCAAAGATAAAACGGTGCCACCAAATCTGTTTACATGTTTACCAACACGTATTTCAATTTGAAAGGCTGATACATCCATTATAATCAAACCAGACCCACAAATTTACCCCTTGTTCACAAATTACACTTCTTACAACAAAGGATCCGGTGCCAACTTTGGAGAAGTATTGCCCACCCCATCCAAAAACCATCCCACAGCTCTGCTCCTCCCACCATCCTGTGACTGACCTTCTATCAATTACAGTTCAAATTAATTTCCCTTTCAACTTCTTGCCCAATTCCCTTGCAAGTCCAGTAAACATCAAGTCTCCTCAGTCACAAATACTTCAGTAGAAAGCGAGGCTCCATCAAGACCTAATAACCTTTCTTGCTGCAAGAATAATAGAACAGTGGCCTTCTTCAGCTGTTTCCATCAATTTCTATTAAAGGCATCCTTGCAAGCTGTCAAGCCAATCATTTCTTCTTCCTCCTATAGAGATGCCAGTGGATTGGGACAGCGGGCAAGAGGTAAAAAGTATGAGGTACTTGGAGGAGTGTAGAAGGGACTCCAGGTACAGGATGACTGGGGGAAGGGCATCACATTCTACGTGACCTGTATGCAATGACCACAATCACAGAAACGTCACTTAATCTCACCAAGGCTATTAGAAGGTGCATTCCAGGTTGCATCTAGCTGCTCAGAAAGATAACTGCTTTCCAGACTTCAATATACCTTGAGAGAATTAGATTTTTCTAAGGCAAAAATTGAATTTCTTCCTACTTCTCCCCTTCTTCACTATAACCAGGGCCTCATGCAAGCAATTTTATTTTCTTTGCGCACTGGCCGATGACATCCTGCTAAGTATGCCACGCGCAGGGAAGACTGAAACACTACATCTGTGAGGTTGCTTGCCAGCTGCTTGTTTTGCTTACCTTTTTCTGCAGAAGGAAATGCTAGGGAAAGCCTTAATCAGAAAAACTATAAAATTTGGCGCACTCTGAAGCTTCCAGAATCTGACCCAAGTCAGCAAAGACTGGCTTTTACTTTTAACCCTACAGTACTTGCCTTGGTGCATTTCAGCTGATTGTAATTCTTTGATGGGTTACAGAGGAAGCACGGAGAGAAGGCAAGATTGGTTGCTGAGCTCTTAAACAATTTAATGTCACCTCAAGGTTAGAGATACAATGTGCAAATTAAGTACTGCAACTTCACCATCTGCAGATAGCATGGGGTCCATGAAACTTCAGCTAATTTCCGAAACAGCCTGCCCTTCTCTCCTAGTGGTCCCCTAATACTCTACTGCCATCTCCACTCTATCATCTGCGACACTGTATTACAATTACCTGTTTGCACACCTATCTCCTTTCCACTATACTAGGAGTTCCTTAAAAGCAGAGGTAGTATTTTGTTTATTTTTATCTCCAACACCTGCATCAAGTCTGCAGGAGGCTGATGCTCCGCATATCGGAGCTAAAATGAATGAAGAGACCTAAATCAATTTCTCATATATTCTTGGCTCAAGGAGCATAATTTGTTAGCAGAGTCTTTCCACACTGGAAACTAAATCAAACACATACACAGGTATAATCAGTAAATGCATATGGGGCTGAGACTCTTTTTGATATATTAATCATTTGCACAATAAAAATTGTAAAACAGTGGATGATATTCAGATCAGCATTGTCAGCTCAGAGCTTTCAAAAACATCCTCTGGCAAATCCTAAAACACTCTTTAGGCTAAGTTTGCCTGTCCCCTCCCCATATATGGTCTCAGGAGCAGCTGGAGCAATAGGGCAGCGGGTGGTGGTTGCTCCCCAAATTCAAGAGCACCTCTGACCTGAATAAAGGGACCCGGCCAGGGAGGAGAGACCAAAGGACAAACTCTCGAGACAGATGTGAGCTGTGCCCTCCTTACTTGGTCCTCGTGAGACTGTCTCACAGACAAGCCCAGTATGACACTTTCCTAATTTAATATCGTTTCTTTAACCTCCCAAACAGACGGAAATAAATACCTAAACACCCTAACGCCATTGTGTTATAACTTAGGAAATGAGACCTACAGTGTCGTGACTCATCTTATACCAAGTCAAAGCTGGGGTTTTGGGGATTTCCCCTGCCCTGCTCTGGCTCCCACCACACTGTACCTCATCAGCCAGCCCCACTTTAAAGTAACAGACCACTTACCTTCAGTTCTCCCGGCATGACCCCTCAGATGGATCAACTTCTGTTTTTCCTCATCCCCATCCCTCTTAGTCCCAGGGATTCAGGATCCCTATATTTTTCTTTCCTCCTCAGGGATTGGTTCTTGATCTTTCACTGACATTAATACACAAAGGTCTAATAACATAAAATCTTGTCTTAAGGCTTGACGGTCTAGCTCTAAAAGTTCCAGGAAGTGGAAGAAGATTAAGGGTTAAAGGGACTTTCTCAGTGTCCTGGAAATAGTAGCTCAGGGACGCCAAGGATGTCACTAGATTTAACCCCAGTTCTCCTGTCTAAGACAATAGGACAAGAATAAAAACTAAACATTTAGAATGGCACCAGGGCTTTTGCAGTAATAGGTAAGTCAAAGGTAGGTAAAAGAAGGTAGAACGAGGGTGAAGGGATTAAGGACCTCAAGGAAACATCAGCTGCATTAAAATGGGAAATGTCTCTCATGCTAGATGGCTCTACTTTCTCTTGGTCTTGTAGAATGAGCATGTGCTTTCTTATCAGGGAGACTTAGGCCTTTCCATTCATTCATACATTTATTCAACAAATATTTCTCGAGGGCCCACGATATATGTGGCACTGTGCTAAGTTTGACTTGTAGTTTTTACTTGGTAAGATAACTTAATTTTCTAGAGGCATACATTCTTGGGAGAAAGATCAAATTAGAACTTTGAGATACAGAAACAAAGCAATCTAGGTAGTGGTTAATGTTCACACTCTGGAATGAGCTAAATCTTGGTTGAAGTCCAAGCTCTGACATACCCTGTTACTTAATCTCTTTCAGCCTCAGTCTCCATTTCTGTAAAATGGAGGTTATGATCATCATAACCTCACACCACTGTTGCGTGGTTTAAAGGAGATAATGGACACCAAGTGCTTAGCACACTTTGGGGCACAGAGCAAACTTGCAACGCATATGAACAGTTATTATTTGAAAGGAGGGAAAGGAAGGCAACCTTTCTACTAAAAGGCAAGAGCAGAATGGACGTGATAAATTTCAATATCCTTGTATTTTATAGCCATGGGACGTGACTGAAATTTAGTGAAAGACAGATGAGAAATCAACATATGTAATGAACGTCTTGGATTATCTTTGGACTCCAAGTAACTATACTTCATCATCATAGAAAACCAGGAATAGTTAAAACAGTGCTTCTCAAATGATGCATATGAATCATCTGGGGGTCCTATTAGGATGCAGGTTGTGGTTCAGTAAGTCTGGGGTGGAGCCTAAGATCCTGCATCTCTAACAAGCTCTGGTGATGGCAAGCTGGTGATGGCAATTTAGCTTGAAAACTAGAATTCAAGCTAAATTTACATATATATGTAAATGTGTGCATAGTTCGTTTATTGCTAACATGTGGGGATATATGTATGCCTATGTTATATATATATATATTTCCAAATGCTAGCAATAAACTCGTAGCTGGTTTCCTGGGATTCCTGGTTTCTTGCTCTGGTTTTGCCACAAATTAGTGGCATGGCTTCGTTCCTTCTTGTGACTTGATTTCTTCATTTTCAAAAATGGATTGAACGATATGTTTTCTAAGTTTCCTTCCAGCTTTAACGTTCTATTTGAACAGTTTTTTTCCACTGGGGAAAAAAAGAAATTTACTTACAATTGAATGGGATTTCACAGACAGAAAAAGTAATTTTTGATCCTCAGATATTTTGTTCACCTAGCCCTCAGGAAAATCCTCATGGAGACCACTGCTCTGGATTCATTTGAAATGTAGAAAATGTAACAAATCATCTCTCCTAACCAAAATGTGAATGCCTATGAAGGGACCATACATAGATATTATTTTGAAAAACAACAGTCGACTTTCATTTAAATGAACTCAGTTCAACTCAATGTCATAAACAATGCCAGGCATTCAGCTTCACATCTTTAACAATTCCAAGGAACTTATGGGAAAAGGGGAAGGGTGTTGGGTGAGAGGGAAGTGCAGCAAGAACCTTCAAAAGCACCTTGGAAAGTCACGTTAGCAAATCGTCTAGCGTGGAGCACCTTTCAGTCAGCATAAACACTTCGACACATGTGCTCCTGCAACACAAGCTATGCAAATCACTGCATTTCCTTCTTACAAGTCCTATCAAGTTTGTATTATTTATGAACAAACAAGCTTCATAGCTAGCCTCTCACCTTGTCATATTTTCCTGCATTCTCAGAGCTAATGCAGTCTGCCTCGCAGCTTTCCTGGATGCATTATATAATAGGAAAATGGAGCCATTAAAAGAATTGTCTCTGATAGGAAGAGAATTCATAACGAAGCACATGGATTATACTAATCACGAGGGAATCAAGACCATTCTCCCATCCATTCACCCTTCTGATTTCTTTTTTTTTTTTTTAATCTTTTTCTTTTTCAGGCACTGTGCAAAGTATTTAGAGGTATCTACAGAATAACAAATGGTTTGAATATTTTGACAAATTTTTTTTCAACCAGAAAAAGGACATAAAAGATACCTGAGCTGACCTTGCCTGGGTCATATGCAAAATCCCTTTTCATAACTAAAATGTTCCCTTCAGGCACACTGCTAGAACTGACCTAAGCCATGAATGGCCAGCCAGGTGCATGGTGCTGGATTATTCTGCACAGAGACAATAAATGTATCCATTTCAGAGGGTGTGTTAAGAATTAACATTTCCCTAATGAGTTAAAAGTAACAATAAGTAGATCAGCAAAGGATTTGATATTTTCTTTTCTTCCCAAGATCAGCACCACATTAATAATATTTATTCCAAAATTTTTATGTGCTCTTCTTTAAGAAGATAAAGCACCTAGAACTATATTCATGCTTGAGATGTGAGTTGTTAAAAGCCTAATGATAAATGGGACTAAATGAAAGGTGGGGCTAAATTAGGCATATCTATGTGTGTGCACATAATTACACAGAATATGTATGTATAATTTGCTTTTAATGGTATTTCCATCTATACCTGAAATTCCCAGGTGTCCTCAAACAAGGACAGCTTTGTGCCTAAATGGAGCCCTGTTACCATGGGGATATCAGAGCTCCCTTTCAGATAGCATTTAGTTCTGACAATTGAAGAAGCTGGAGAATTGCAATTAATCCATAGTCTTAGCACCATCCAGTACCTACAAATGAAAGTTATCAAGTTCTAAAGTATTGCTAGTTTTAAGAAGATACTGACTTTTGGCCACGTTTCAAAGTAGTATATGTACATAAATAAATATCTATGCAATCCTTTATTTTTCAAAGGCCTGTAACATGGAAGTATATATTGCTAGGTCTTCTCAAGAGCAACTTAGTAGGGTCCATTAATTCATTCATGGGTTCATTCAGAGAGAGAGAGAGAGAGAGAGAGAGAGAGAGGTGTCTTGTAGATATCTCCAGTGCCCAGCATTACCTACGGCCTCTATGAGGCTATATACATATATATTTTTTACCCTCAATGACCTTGAAGTATAGTGGATAGTTACTATAAGTGTTAAAAGATGAGAACACAAGGATATAATATGAAGAAAAATAGGAATTGGAGGACCAACTGGGTAAAAAGAAAGGATCTTGGAAGGTCAACTGAGTTAGAAAATGTCTCTGGCAAGGCTTCAAAAACAAAGAGGAGAAGATGGTCCATCATCAGCAAAAGCAATTAAATTCTCCTCCCTCTGACCACGTGAAAGAGGATTTAGCATACATGAAGGTCTCAGGTCAAAAGTACATTAAATGGTCAACAGGTACGTGGCCTGCAGCTTCCCAGAAGGAAGGGCATGTTGCAACCACATGTCCTTATAAGCACAAGAGAAGAAAAGCCAGAGCCAGCAGAAGTACAACCACAAAGGACAGAGCTAAGGGTTCATCTGAGACAAAGCTCAGAGATATGTCCTGTTTGTTCCCTGTATTCAGTGCTTACCATAGAGGTCAAAAAGAGACACAGAAATTAGCATCCCTCAGCGTTTCACAAACCCACTATGTCTTGCTGCCCAATGGAATGAAATAGAATGAACTCAGTAGACTGAGGTCACTTGGAATTCTCAGTGCCCTTGAGTCCACTTCATGTTTCTTACGTGGCACTTTTCTATTTGCTAAATTTCTTCATATTCTTTGTCGTAAGAGTGCTTATCTTGTACTTTGGATGTTTTCTAGGACTTCTGGAACAAGAAAAACAAGTCAGAATTATATCGAGAAGGAGGAGAAATAATGAAAGCTCTTCTTTGACATTCAAAACCCTCATTAAAGACATGAAAATAAAAACCACAATGAGATACCACCTCACTCCTGTCAGAATGACTATCATCAATAAATCAACAAATAACAAGAGCTGGGGAGGATGTAGAAAAAAGAGAACCCTTGGGCACTGTTGGTGGGATTGCAAATTGGTGCAGCCACTATAGAAAGCGGTACGGAGTTTACTCAAGAAATTGAAAATATAACTACTTTATGATCCAGCAATTCCACTCCTGGGTATTTTTCCAAAGAAATCCAAAATACTAATTGGAAACAATATATGCACCCGTATGTTTATTGCAGCACTATTCACAATAGCCAAGATATGGAAACAATCAAAATGTCTATCAATAGACAATTGGATAAAGAAACTAGGGTACATTTTTACAATGGAGTATTAGTCTGCCATAAAAAAGAATGAATCCTTATCATTTGCAACAACATGGATTAACCTAGAGCACATTATACTAAGTGAAATAAGTCAGACTGAGAAAGACAAATACCATATGATCTCACTTACATGTGGAATCCAAAAAACAGAATAAATGAGCAAACAAAACAGAAATAGACTCAGAGAAAAAAATAGAGAAAAAATTGATGGTTGCTAGATGGGAGGGGAGTGAGGATGAGGGAGAAGGTGAGGGGATAGAAAGAACAAATTGGTAGTCACAAAATAGTCATGGGGATATGAAATAAAGTATGGGAAATGTAATTCCAATGTTGTAAAGATTATGTAGGGTGCCAGATGGGTACTGGACTTATCGGGGGATCACTTCATAGATTGTGTAGATGCCTGACCACTGTGCTATGCACTGAAGCTGAAGTTGAATAATACTGAATGTCAACTATAATTAAATATATAGATATATGGGATGTAAAATACAGCATAGGGAATATAGTCAATGGTATTGTAACAGCTATATACGATGTCAGAGGGGTAGTATATTGGGGGGATTATCACTTTCTAAGGGGTGTAAATGTCTAATTATTACATTGTTTTGTATACCTGAAACTAATGAAAAACAAAACAAACAAACAAACAAAAAAAACTATGGTGGTTTTAGCAAACGAAAATGGTGCAAAGTAAGTGTCACCAAATTCCTGGCCTTGAAATGCAAGCAGGCAAATTTCAAAATGCTTAGATTGTTAGTCTACTTAGAAGAAGTTTTAACTGCACTTCTCCTTTGATTGTCCTTTCCTGTAGTCAATATAGTGTAAAGATTAAGGTCTTAAGTTCTGCAAGAACCGGGTTCCAAAAATGGGACACCCCAACTTCATAGCTGGGTGAGCTTGAGCTAATTAGTTAATCTTCTAAGCCTCAGTTTCTTATCTGAAAATTGGGGTAATACAATAGTTTATTTATATTTTTTCTCTGTACCACTCACGATAATACATTTAAACATTAACTCATTTCACGCTTTTTACAACCAATGAGAAAGATACTATTATCACTCCCACTTTGCAGACGGAAAAACTTATTTAAGAGAGACTGAATTTTCATAGAAGATGAAAATTATCTATCAAAATCAACATAATGTGTTCTGAAACTTTTCATGACTTAATACAATACCATGTATCTGTTATCAATGAACTATGTGGTTTTTGAATTAGACGTAGACCATTAGTGCTAATTGAGCTAAACCTCTGCATGGTGCATAATTTTTAAAATGTATAGTTATTACTATGGATGTTATTGTCTTTTCTTCCATTCTTATCAACATGTGCCTATTTGCAAAACAAAAATGCTAATAATCAGTAATAGTACTATAAAAGTTCTTAACTCTGTTTAGTCATTGACTGATCGCTAACCTTAAACTTATGATTATTGACCTTTGTTGCACTTATTCTAAACCACCACCCCCCAAAATTATCTAGCTGTTTCGAATATCAAGATTACCTTGGTGTATTCACTGCTGTATGAATTATTGTTCTTTCTTGCTGTTTTATGCCTTCATATTAGCAAAAAATGAAATTCTGTAAAAACCAAAAAAAAAAATCCCTTTGATCTTTAAAAAAATCTGTAAGAGGAAACAAATTGCTTATTCTTGAGAACTTTCCCACCAATAATTTAGTAAAAGCAAATATACTTATATCATTTTGAGACAAAATTCAAAGGGATTTTTGTTAATGTTTCCAAACAACATACTTTGAAATCAGAATCACTTCTTATTCATTTTCATATAACTGTCCTGATGCTCTTCATCACATATTAGTCATCAGAAATGAGATGTTAATTCCACAATCCCTGCCCACAAAACTTGAGTAGGATCTTATTGTAAGTTGAAGGGAGTTTTGCCCTAACTCATGGATTGTCTAAGAGCGAACTGCTGTTGGGTTTGACTAGATTGTAGATAGCTTGTGATGTATTCTGATGTATTGTGTAGATGTATGATGTATTAAAAGCTACTGAATACAATTTACAAAGCTTAATAAAAATCTTTATTCTTTTAGTATCTAAAAAGAGAAAGAGAGAAAGAGAGATTGAACTTCCCAATGTCAGCTAACTAGTAAATGGTAAAGCTAGTATTTGAGCTCAGCTAGGTTGGCTCTAAAGCCTGTACTGTTTATCACTAACCTGAATTCCTAAAATAATACCACCTGCCTCATTAAAGAAGCTTATGACATTAGCTCAAATAGGACCCCCATCTTCAAATACAATCATATTGGGGTTAGAACTTTAACATATGAATTTTAAGGGGACACAACTGAGTCCAGCACTATATAAATAATTCAGCATAAAAATTGATGCACATGGTAAGTATTCATGTAGTAAGCACTCAACAAATAACACTTTATTAGTCTTTCATGGATTTATTTGGTCAACCCTAGAAATTCTCAGGTTTAGTGGAAAGACAGAATGGGAAATTTTAAAAGTTTGCTAATTCCATTTGAGGAAGTCACTTAATTTCTGTCTATCTCCTTTTCTTAAACTGTGAATTAAAATACACCCATCATTAAACATTACATGTGTTTACAATTATATTCTTGCCTAAATTAAAAAGCGTCTAAGAAAGAGAGCTTCTTTTGTAGGAACTAGTTATATCTTGGGGGCTCCAGAGCTTCCTATAATCTTCAAGGGCTGCAGATACCTCCAGTCCTGTTTCATGGAAACAGAGGTTCTCTTCTCTGAATGGCTGTCTGAAGTTTGGCCAGGCTACATATCTACATCCTAGCACTTCTCTCTGATGTTCTCCACTTCCGGTGGAGAGCTCATTATACATGGGCCTCTTGTGAAGCTTGTGAAATCTGCTGCAAGCTCATAACCTATGTGGTCCTGATTGGTACTATTCTTTTCAGAGAGGAGGTCACAGCCCACCATGCAATACTTGCATTTGAGGTGAGTAGGGTCAAAGAGATCTGCAAAGATTCCACTTTTAATATATTTTCTTTCTTTTAGTCCCCTATGTTCTCACCTGTTTTATGACTGATCACACTAACTCAGGTCGTAGCTGAAAGCTGATAATTCTGGGCTTTCAGGAAAGAGAGACAAATTATCCCTCCACTTATAAGGATGAATCTACAAGATGGACCTACTGTAACTTAGGTTTTCCCATGATATCTCTGGCCTTTTTGTGCTGAGAACTATTTCCTGCCTAAGGTTGACCTCCTGATGAATGACATATAAATGTCATCTTCTCAGTAGTGATCACTCCTGATGTCTCCCTTCATATGAACATGATCCTTAGCCTAACTACAAGGACTATTACTATGATAAACTATGAGGTGAAAATATTTTTCCAAGAGATCTTTAAAAGTAGATTCACTTCTATTGTGAGATAGATATGATGTTATACCACCTGAATGTGAGAAAGTGGGCTAGGTGACTGTGAAGGGTGTTCCCCACCCCAAGATTGCCACAAAGAGCATCCAGCTGAAGGGATGGATAAATAACGCCGAAATCTAACCAGAGCTTTGCTCACCAAGCTATGCAGCCTGCGTTAGGGTTATCTCCACTTAAAAGAAAAGCAATTTTTCCTAATTTGCACAAAGGGGTTAAGGAGACACTGCTCCAGTTCTACAAGTCTATGAGTTGATTTGTTCACTCCACTTTTCAATTTGTTATAACAATCATTCTATTCCACAATGACTTAATGAGCCTCAATTATGTGCTATGGCCAATGTCTCCATTCTTCCTGAAATGTGTAAAATAATTATTGATATTTAGGATCTCTGATTCCAGGGCATCATTCCAAACTAAATGCAGAATAAAGATACCTATGCCAGTGCCTTAAGGGAGTAAGAACATTTCAAATCATTAAATATTGTCGAGTCATTGAAAGCATTTTTTAAAATCTGTGAACTAAGGAACATTTCCGGATCTGAACCTTGATATATCATGACACTGTGTGTTCTTATCATATACTTTGAGTTCTCCCAGCTATATTTCTTCCCCAAATACTATCCTCTTAAAGCAACCACGAGGTGAAGAGTCAGAACACCTGAATTCAAGCATTGGCTTTACTACTTGACTCATTTTTGACCTTGAATACAAGTCACTTGAGTTCTCAGGGCATCGCCTTGCCTCTGGACAGTAAAAGAAAGAATAGACTCTGACTCCACAGGAATGTTGTGAAAATAAATGAGATGTAGGTCTACAGAATCCCTTTAAGCTCTTAGGAATGAAGGAGCTTAAAGAGATATAAGGGTTCGGTAGTTATTCTTTATTTTTTTCAGACTTACAAGTGAGAGAAAAAGGTTCCACCTTGCTTAAGTTTGGAAGAAGACGTCTCACTGACTACACGCCCCCATCTGTAACTTTCTCTCTTCTGCATTCACAGAGTCTATGGTAATTTTGGCTGTTGACTCAGTGAAATTAATAAGGCTCTGCCATACCCTCGAGCAACAAAGAAGAGTGGTCATGCTCTGTATGGAGTAAATTATCTGCTACCAGTCAGGTATCATACAATATATGCCCCTACAGTGACTGTGAAAAAAAACTCCCTGATGAAACAAAGAAAGTGCTACTTTGCAGAAAAGAGAAAGTTGCTAAGGTAGAGTTCCCAGCTAGGATATTGATCTGACAGAGTCTAGAACTCCTGAGGTGGAAAACTTCCAGCACTTTCTTTCAGGAGAACTAAAACCACATTTGGCCAGTGTCAGAGCTGCTCTTCCTAAGGCCAAGATAATTCTATAGGAGGAGCGCAAATAACAAGCTACAATTCGTGATACTCTACTCTGCCCAAGGATGCAGAGTCCCTGACAGGTGATATAGGTAAGTGCTGTATAACCTGTCACTTTATCTTCCTTAAGAGAGCAGCATATTCCATGGAGCTCACATAACCTCTTCTGTGGCTTCCATCCCATTCTGACATTTGAGAGAAAAGTTGACAGCCATTGATTAAAGAAAAACACTACAGTGAAGAGATACTTACAATAGATGTCTACGACTAAAGATGTGTTTTGGCAAGAATTAGCTGGAAAGACACATTGGCACGGGTCTCTAAGCTAGTGGATCAAGCTAGTGGCTCTTGTCTTGGTCCCCCTGGGGCCCGTGCTTATTTGTGGGTTTTGATTTTCTTCATTTACGCATCAATAAATGTTCATTGAGCAATATAATGGAAATCATTGAGGGAGCCTCCAAGTCTCTTCTCTTTTCCTTCCTGAGCAAGTAGTTATCCAACTAGAGCCTAACTTGTCCAGCCTATTTGCAGGGAGGTATGGTGACCTAAGTTTGCACCCATGGAAAGTGAATGGAAGTGATAGGGGCAGCTTCACTATCATTTGCTTTAAAGAAATTCCTTGACCTAGACTTCTGCTCTCTTCTGCCTGCTTACTGAAAATTGTCAAGTTGAGCCTACTACCTACCTGCCACGGACAGTTATGTGAGAGGAAAATAAACATCTGTATTTTAGACTCTCTTTGTTACATCAGCTTACCCTGCACCTTTACAAATATATAAGTGTCTTTTGGGTACTAAATCCTGTATCACATGCTGAGGATTTAGCTTAGCAAAATACACATGGCACATGTCCCCATGGAATATATAGTTTAATGTCTACCCTAGTCTTCTGTGCCTTCTGTCTGGGAATTTAAACCTGTGGGACAAGTGTGTACCACACTCAACAATCAAAATAAAACAGGGCAGGAAGCAAGAATATAGGAGCAGATAAAGACCTAGCCTTCAGTGCTGCACAGATCTAAGCTCGAAAACTTGCTCCATCTTTCACTAACCATATCCTTGGGGCAAACCATTTAACTCCAGTAAACTTCATTTTCTTCCCTGTGAATCAGGACTAATACAAATAATAATATGCACCTAATAGAGTTGTGGTAACAATCAAAAGGATTAGATGTGCAAATAACTTAAACCGGGGCTTGAGCTTTGCCACGTGTGATTATCAGAGTTCCAGTCTCCCGCTGCTCTCGTTAGCTCTAACTTTCACGAGGAGGAGCTTGAATAAGAGATATGAACATCACTATCTTATTCAAACCATTTGATATAAGGTGGGTGTCATTGTTCCTGTTTTGTAGATGAGAACACTAAATCTCAGCGGGAACACCACCCAGTAACTGGCTGACCCAGAATTTGTTTTCTGATTTGCCTGATTCCAAAGCCCACACTACTGCACCAAATTATCACTATCATGGCCAGTAATCACAGTTCAGCTATTAGTCCGAAGGGGTCATTCTTCAAGGTCATATCATAGTTTCAAGGTCATATCATAGTTTCCAGCTCTGAACACCAATGGATAAGTCAGTACCCGTCCCTATGTTCCCATGGCACCTTGTACCTCTGTCATAATTCTGTTAATACAGTCTTATAATTATATTTGCTCATCAGGAACTTCATAGTAGAGCAAGAACAACTTGAAATAGGAACCATTTCTTAAATATCTCTGTCCCAAGACTTAGTACGATGCCTAATATGCACTAGGCATTCTGTGGATAATTGTCATGAATAATTACCATGTGAATAAATGAAGGGATATTAAAAACTGGACTGTGAGTTAAAAAAAAAACCTACTAAGGTGGTTATTTGTTTGATGAAAAGGAAATGGAGGCATTCAGTTTTAAAAACAAATAAATGGCAATGAAATATTTAATAAAATCTATTAAACATAAGAAATTAATACAGACAGTCCCCATGATAGCAATGAGTATTTCCCAAAAGTTGTATGCCAATGGCTTTGACCTCAAAAACATGATGAAATATTATTCATCACCTATAAGGGTCCAGTTCACAAAAGCTTTTTTAAAACTCAGTTGAACCTAAAATATTGTATGATTGGATTAGAAAAAATATGTCGCAAACAATATAGTTGAAACAAACACACACACACACACACACACACACACACACAGAGAAAAATAAAAACAGAAAAATCAAAATGTCATAAAATTTAATTACAGGAGGATAAGGAATAAAATGTTGATTTTTAAAGGTCCTGAATGAATTTACTGTGCTTCCTCCATGGATTTAGAGGTTCGAGGCAGTAGTTCTTTATTCTCCCTAATTCCACATCAAAGTTTCCAGTTTTCATTCCCTTTATTGTAGAAATAGTCCAGCAATACTCCTATACTAAATAGTCTAGATTAGCTTTTTTTTTTTTTCTCTCACAAGTGGAACAAAGAGAGGGAGACAAATTTTTCTAAGATAACTGCAAAAGAACTGGAAAAAAAAAACAAAAAAAACTGTGGGTTATATAAGGGAGGTTAAATGGAAAGTAAGTAAGTTGTCTGAAAGTTAGTTCCTGGTGTGAAATTTGCTGACCTATGATCAGTGAAATGTTAAGAAAATGGAGAAATGAGGCAAAATCTTCCTAACACTTTTTTAAAAGGGAAGGACAGCAGAAAACACCATGATGCAGACCATGCTTCCATGCTGGCTAACAAATAATATCATTATGCCACAGAATATGGTTATTAAGAACAAAAAGGAGGGGCAGATACTTTGTTGTAAGGGTATTTTACATTTACATAAATAAGTTATTGCACCTTGATTTATTTTTAAGTTCAGATAAACCCAACTGATGTTCACCATGTTTATGGAGAGAATAACACAAAGAAATAACGAAAAATGGTATTTAAATTTGCTGAAAATATAAGGAAGAATCTCCCTGACCTAATATGCATACAAAGCCTATTATGGGAAACTGGGAAATCAACATGGAAAATAAAAATCTAAGGAGGACCACTTTGAATCCCTTGTTTAAAAACTCAGTCACTGTTAGATATAAATTTGATAAATGAAGACTCCCAGAAAATCTTCAAAGCTACCTCCATGGGCTTTTCAAAGTAAAAGTGACACCTAATGGTTAAGAGAGAATTTTTTGTGTGTGTCTTGGGTAATGTTCAAACGGACCCTCTCCCCACCACACACACACACACACACACACACACACACACACACACACACACACACACACAGAAAAGCATCAAACATCACTGTCAGCACCAAGGACAGCAGCCCTCAGTTTTACGTCGGTGTCAGTGACCAATTAGAAACTGAGTATATGAATGATACCCAACTCAGGAGCTCATTTGGATTCAGATTAGAAGTCCTTGGGAATTAGCTCTAAGTTGAAAGCACCTGACCTACAGTACTATTTTTCCTATTCAGAATATGATTATCTGTATTTCTTAAAACAGTGGACATTTTATTATGTTCTCAGAGTAAAATAATTGACAAAACTAAAGATCAGAGATTACTAGAGCTGGAAAGACCCTGCAAGAGTCTTCAACCCAGCCTCTTCTTAGTAAAGAAGAGAAGAATGAGGACAAGAGATCACATATATAGTTCCTAAATAGATTTTAGTTTGGATATCATGGAAATAACAGTGATTTTATGTACCTAAAAAATTTTTTTTAAATGAAGGTTGTTTTATTTTTTTAAGTTTATATTACTTGAAGACTTAGGGTTTTTATTCAACTAGACTCCAATAATCATTTCTGACATGAAAAATGTCAAAATCAAAGTGAAAAAATCTGGCCCTTAACCTTAACATGCTACCAGTTCTTAACAGTAATTTGACAATGACATATCAGTTCATGGAACTGTTTTTAAATAAAAACATGACTAATAGCTCCACATCCCATCTGTTACATGCCAAATATTTTGAAAATATAACTGGAGTTTATCCTTAATTTTTTTTCATGGAGAGGATTTTATTACTTGAATTTCTCCTCGATACACACTTAGTAGAAATGTATCTAATAAGTTAGTGCATTTATAGTCAATTCAGGCATTGGTTTCTTTAGGAGACCAAGCACTTGAAGTCTGGGCTTCTTGGCCCTCCTCTTCACTCTCATGCTAGCCCATACCTCTCTATAATAATGCATTTATCTTATTATATCAAAATAATCTTTAAGATATCTGGTCTTTAGTTCTATGAGCAACTTAAGGGTAGGTGCAAAGGCCATTCTAATTATTCTCTGTGTTTTTTAAATTTGTTGCATGAAAGTCACTTACTATGCAGCGGAGATGTCATATGATTACAACATTATACCTTACCTCAAAAAGTTTAAAGTTGAATAAGAGAGAGAGAGAGAGAGAGAGAAGGAACTTACTCAGTATCATAAGAGAGAGTAAAACAGGCTCTAATAATGCACAAACTAGGAATTAAATCTTAGTTCTTTCTGTCATTCCTAAAACACCTTAGAAAAGTGAAGTACTGAGACCAGAAGCAAGATCCCTGGCTAAGAGACTGGTACAGTAATCTGGGAAATAGCTAACGGTGGCCTAAATATTAATATTTTGTGTCCCAAGAGTTTAACACAGTGTCTGAAACAAAATGGGTACCTAATAAAGTTTTGTTGAACTGAATAGTAGGAAAAGGAATTAACATTCTATAGTGGGAAAGAAGCAGCATCTCTGCTGGCTACACAAGAGTCATATCTATCTATCTGTTCTGCATACATAGCTGTTCCACTTCTGCATTTTACACAGTTTTATGTAATTAAAAGTTTGGGGAGCCCTTTATGAGAAGAAGGTAAAGAGATAAAATGAGACGTGTGATCACCAAATGTAATCACTTTATAGTACGGGTGTTTGGCAGCTAGGATTAACACCATCTTTTATGCTAATTATGATGCCTTAAGTTTTATATGTGCATATAACTTCTGTTTCTTGGGCCATGATTTCACTTACCATCTGCCTAAATCTGTGAAATTGCAGAAAATGCTAGTGTGTAGAAGTCTATTTATTGACACCAATGCAAATATATACCCATTTCTACCTTTGTATTTGTATATTATACCTAATTTAAAAAGAAAAAGCTGCAACATGAAAAAAAACTTATTGGTTACTTAGATCCTCTGTTCCTTTTATGGTGTCTATTTCTGGCTCCTTAAATCTTTTGGCCATCTCTGTTCAGTGCAGAATAGTGCTTGCTGTGGAATTCTCAATGCTCATGACCACAGCCAACTACATCTACATAGGGCATCCCCTCCTTGTCCAATCTACTACAATTCCAAAGGACTTTCAAAGGGCCTTGTGACTTCCGGTGGCTTCCCAGAGGCTCTCTGTGTCTAATTTCCTCCTGACCCCCCATTTCTTGGCATCCGTCTTGGAACAGGTGTGAGCAGACATGAGCAGGTCCACGGAGTCCCCGGTTCAGTGCTGGCACAAGATACGGCTTCTTTTCCTACAGGAGATGACTGGACAACGCTCAGCAGGATGCCCACTTCCAATTAGTGTCGTCTTTTGCTCCACGTCCCAGGGCAAACGTCCAGCTTCTGGTGAGTAGGCTCCGGCTGTTCTGAGAGACGGGCACTCATTCCAGAAGACAAAGGCTTTCCAGCTTCTTTCCGAGAGTAAAGGAAGACGGGTCTGTCAAACAAAGACACAGTCCCTGCTGTCCAGTGCAAGGTCAGCCCCCGGGTCATGAACACAGATGCTAATTTATTTTCCAACAATGAGGCCAAATGTGTTTCCAGATGTTGAGCTATGAAGCAATTGTGATTGTTGCAAGCACATGAAAAAAACACACAAAAAGGAAATCCCACTGCGAAGACCTACAAATTGTCCTTGAAAGACCATTTGTACTGGGGAGCATGTTGATGTAAACAGCAAAGTGAAATCTTTCATCAACCAGACTCAGAATGGTCTTTTCACAGCGCTCCCATTGTTAACAAAAATAAAAATTCTTATAATACATTTCCTAAAAACCATAGATCCCTCCATAGCTAATGTGTGCAAACAAAAAAATAAATAAATAAAGTGTGGGTGAAGGGGTGGATCTTTATCATGAGACTATATTCACATAAGTCTATTGGTTGGGTCAATTCAATGCCAAATATGTTAAATGATTATTGGATCAAGTCAACCCCTTTTTCTGTTATAGTTATTTGTTTTTTATTAAATGAAAGGGGTAAATGAACAATTATCAAGGGGTGACTCTGTGTAGGCAGCAGCCTTATCAAAGCTTCTGTTTAAAATTGCTCACAATCTTGTGTATGTGCCTGACAGATGAGTTCAGCAGAAGAACCTAATCCAGGGACAAGCAGAGACACTCTTGCCTATCCATCCTCTTACATTGTCCCTGCCCACATACACAGAAGCCCAACCTTAGGGAACAGCTCCTTGACTTTTTAGTCCAGACCACTGGCGAGCTTTGTTCTATGAGGTCTGACGATTAAGTTTGTGAACTTGTTGAACCGATGTTGCTAACCTTTTTTGATATCAGAGGGATTATTCATTATGAATTTGTACCAACTGGACAAACGGTTAACCAAGTTTACTGTTTGGAAGTGCTGAAAAGGCTGCGTGAAAAAGTTAGACGACCTGAAATTTTCGCCAACAATTCATGGCTCTTGCATCACAACAGTGCACCAACTCACACGGCACTGTCTGTGGGGGAGTTTTTCGCCAGTAAACAAATCACTGTATGGGAACACCCTCCCTACTCACCTGATCTGGCCCCCAATGACTTCTTTCTTTACCAAAAGATAAAGGAAATATTGAAAGGAAGACATTTTGATGACATTCAGGACATCAAGGGTAATATGACAACAGCTCTGATGGCCATTCCAGAAAAAGAGTTCCAAAATTGCTTTGAAGGGCAGACTAGGTGCTGGCAATGGTATATAGGGGAGTACTTTGAAGGTGATGGTAATGACATCCAGCAATGTGGTATGTAGCACTTTTTCTAGGATGCGTTTGTGAACTTAATTGTCTGACCTCGTGTTCTCCCACAACCTCATAACTGACTCAGGAGATATTTTGTATATACATTTATGCATCACTAACACTTGGTGAACTCTCTCATATATAATTTTGTGCTTACATTAATGTCCTATACACCATCAGCTATGAGTCAGAGACATGCTTCAAATTACCCCCATTTTCTAGGTACCAATCAATAACAGCCAAGCTATAATCCTGCTTTGCCTTCTCCAGTGTAATAGAAAAATAGAATGTATTTTAACAGTCAACTATTGAGCAAAGATTAATTTTAGATATGGAGTCATTTCAGGTGTTAAAATATTTGGCAACAAGCCTCTCTTTTAAGTTTCACCTAAAATCTGATCCGAATTCTATCCTCTTTCAGAAAAAAAGAAAATGAAAAAGATGAAACGTGAGAATAAGAGTTGTATGTGTGAGGCAGTAATGTGTGAGGGGCAGAAGAAGAGGCATGGGCTTCGGAACTAGACAGGCTTGACTTGAAAGCCTTCCATTACACACTTGCCTGCTTTGAGAGCTTACCTAAGTTACTTGGACTCTTGCCTCAGTTTTCTCATCTGTAGTAATGAAGATTAAATGAGATAAGGCACATACGGATATTAAGCATAGACTTTGGGATATAGCATAGTTCATTGTCTTTCTTTTTAAATTATTGATGAAGAAGCTACGTTCTCAAGCAATATTAGCACTTCTATTCTGGAGCAGTTCAACTCAAATATAAGCACTGTTATAATCTGAATGTGGCAGATTATATTTTCTAAGAACGGCCGCAGTGATATTTCCATCTGCATGTGATTTTCTAGCACCTTGCCATACATACCCCTATCATTTTTTCCTTTCGCCTTGAACTGGGCAGACCTCGTGACTTCCTTGACAAATAGAAAGTGGTGGGAGGGACTATGACTTCCAAGATTCGCTCATAAAAGCAGTACAGCTTCCTCCTGGCTCTACCTAGATGCTTATCCTTGGAACCCAGCCACCATGGTGTAAGGAGGTGCGGGACACATGGAAATACTACATATAGATGTTCCAGCCAGCAGTCTCCACTAAGGTTCCAGGTCCTGGCAAACATCCACTGCCAAGTGTATAACTGAACAAGACTTCAGAGGATTCAAGCCCCTAGCCTTCGAGCTGCTTTAGCTGATGCTGAGTGGAGTAGAGATAACTGTCTTCACAGATTCTTGCCCAAATTGCAGATATAGAAGCAAAATATATGCTGCTGTTTTACGCCATGAAATTTGGGAGTAGTTTGTTACACAATAGGTAACTAGACACTGAACCCCAGTAAATTAAATGACCACTATTAAGTTAGAGTCAAAAAATTTTTCAAATGATGTCCTCTGAGATTCTTGGAATATTAAGCTGAAACATACGTATCCTCAGAAAACTTCTCAATCCATCTTCCTCATTTTGTAAAAACCGAGGACGTGAGATATTTTGTGACTTGCTTGAGATCCTTTATATATAAGTACCGTTAGGGGTACGGCCTAAACCAAGTCCAACTCAATACTACCCTTCCCACAATATAACCTTGAGTACCAAACAAGTTTGTTTGGTTCAAGGTTCAAGTGACCAATTTGGAGCAAATATTCTTCAAGTGTACCTGAGTTCAGTGCAATGTTTCTGTGACCCCCTGTCTTTCTTTCTTCCTCCCTGTTTAACAGAGAGCTTGATCTGAAGTTGGTTGGTTTAATGTGTAAGGTTGGGAGGCCGGATGGATCCCACAGGCTCAACTGAGCTAACAAGAATTAAAAAAAAATTGTATCAAACCATAAAATTAGCAGATGTGACTCGAAACGAGGAAGAGAGAGGGCAAATGTGTCAAATGTGAGGCTACTGTTTATCTACAGTCACTTTCCTGAGTATAAATACCTAGACATTCCGTAACACGGATCTAATGATTTGGCAGAAACCTGCATTTGGCAGGGAGAGAGTTTACCACATGATGGTTTTATCTTAATAAGAGCTAATCTATTATGATAAACTTACCTACACATATATCCCATCCATTAGACAATGTTACATTGCAGAATTGATCGCAGGCTCTTCACTCATTGAAGTGGCAGTAGGACTGAGTGTTGACATAAAGATCTGTCTTTCTTCATTGCTGCTAGATGTACAAACTGTTTAAATTGGCTAACAAACTACACTCACCATACATTGTGGTTCAGTGCCTTTCTCTTATTCCAAACGACACACCTCAACAACAGGTCTGTTGATCAAAATGTTAACCATTTTCCTCTGGAGGTTTAACTTAGTATCTCACAGTAATTCAAAGATTTTTTTTCTCTCTCTCTCTCTCATCTCCCTACATGCTTGATATTAGTATTTGAATCAGGGATCAGCATACTAGAACCTCAAGTTTCACCTGTTTTGTAAATAAGGTTTTATTGGAACAAGCCAGATCAGTCTGCAATGACAGAACTGCAACAGAACACGTAAGGCCACAAACCTGAAAATGTTTTGCTGGCCTTTAAGAAAAAAAATGTCTGAGTCCTAGCTTAAATACTACCAAGTACTACCAAGTTTGTGGTGCTCATTAGAACGTCTGAAGGCTTTATGGAATTTTTCATTCTCAGTGTGGTTCTCCTTCCACTTGCTGGTGGAGAAATCTGATTGTCAAGGCACAATCGACAGGATCACGAAGTCTATTATTTCAGTAAAATCGCCTCTATGGAAACTCTCCACGAATACTCACTTTAAAACTGGCTTATAAAGAGCACAGTTAAGGTGTTTCATAACTATCCTTCCTTCATTTTGAAACATTCGCAGCATTTTATAATGATTTTGTTGAACGAGGAGCGGTGGGAACACCTCCTGTGAACCTATCTTTAACCATCAACTACAGACGACAAAACTACTACTTGAACAAATTCTGCTTCAATAAGAAAGTCAAGTTTCTTTCCTATTTAGCCACAAACCACTGATTGTCTTGTTCTAGAGAAGGAAAGATGAGAAATATGAACGTCAACATGGCATATCTCTTAAGTGGTTTGGTGTTAGGTCGCTTGAGATACCAAAGTCCTAGGGAGAAATTTATATGAAAAAATAGGGAGGAAAAGAGCAAGGGAATGGAGTATAAAAATCACGGAAGAAAGTGAAGCTCTTAATCATTTTGATTGTTTTTACCTGGGTTCTTCTAAAGAGTCACATTAAATGGTTATCTAAGCAAAGTGAATTATTTTCAATGTTTAAAACAGAATGAAATGTACATACTGGCTACTGTTATGGAACATCTGAAATTGCCCTAAGGGTGATAAAGTGAAGCTGAGGAAGGACCAGGAGAAGTACCAGCAGTATTGGTATGTGAAACTCACACACACGCACACACACACACACACTCACACACACACACTTAAAAATAAGGATGAGGTCAGAAAATGAAAATAGCAAGTCAAAGCATGAAGAATAAGGAATGAGGAAGCTTAGAGACACTGAGTGTTTTGTTTTGCTTTGTCTGAATGCATAGTGTGGTTTTATATATTGCTCTGAAAGAAAAACAAATTGAAAACGTTCTGAAAACATCTCCATACATTCCTCTGTGTTCTGATGCCATTCTAAATCATGCAAGCTGGATGTTAATGGCTCATTATAGCATGCAAGATGCATGTATGTTCTCATAATTCATAGGCAGTTGCTCTGTACTTGTCTATAGATGGTGAACTTCCATCATGTTTAATAACTGGTTTTGTCAACCCCAGGTGGTTATATTCCCAGATGTTGACTAACTGTAAGGATTGATTGTCTTCCAGATGTGTTAGGTTTTCACACATTTCTGTCAACTCCAAGAGAGTATGTAAATACTTCTTTGAAACAGTAACCACTGACGGATATCTCCCAGATGTCTCCTTGGCAAAAGTGCCCCTTTTCTGAAGAAATCAAGTTGAGCAGTGGCTTCTATAAACATTAAAACCCATTAACCACCATTCCCCTCCAATGTCACCAATTGGTTTTAGAAAAATCAAAAACAGTTGCAAATTAGCAATAGGTGACACCTGGTCCTACCGTTGCAGTATCTCACATAAATGATGACTTGGTTATGTAATAGAAATTATCAGGCCTCAGAATTTTAATCTAGATAAAGTAATATCAGCATGAGAGATAGGCATAGTAAATGGAATAAAATATTTCCCAAAATGGTGGAAGTAGTTTGGACCCAGATACTTCATGAAATGTTGATTATATGTTGTTTAATAATTGCTTTTTGCAAGTTTTAGTTAAGCATCCAAGCTTCTGAGTAGTGATTAAAATTTGGTTAAAAATCTGGGCTTTTGCCAACCCTCCCATTTTGATGAATATAATAATGTCCCCACTAAAACAATATAAATAACCTAAGAATAAAGTAAAACTTGAGATAATCTGAAAGCATGCTCTCAAGAGTTTTTTCTTTTCTAAGGTAGTAAGGCAGTTGTCTTTTTCTCTCTGCTCCAGAGTCTTCATTGTAACCAGTGATGAAAATGAAAACACTAAAATGTTATTTGGTAATTACAGTTACAGATCATTAATATGAAATCAAACTTATACCATAATCAGTTTGCCACTTTAACAAATGAATTACATTTACTCTGTGATGCAGAATATACCATACGGATAGACAACAAACACCTCAATTAATTAAACATTTCTTAACATCCTGAATATCTAGATAATGGATCATTTCTTTTTCCATTTTAATTAAGATATTAGGCATCACATAATACCTGACTGTGAACTAACTTCAGGTAGCCATCAAAGAACGAGTTTCCCAACTATGCTATGTTTTCCCAAACTACGCTAAAGCATTTTTCTACTCTGATATTTATTAATAGAGTTCAAGCAATCTTCATAATAAGTCATAATGAGGTTCTAACACTTGTAAGTCTCATGTAAAAATGCCACACACTGACTGCATAAAGCCTCAAAAGGCTAAGTTTTAGAGAAAGATGTCTAAGAACAGACCTAATCACCACATTAATTTTTATTTTTAGGAAGCAGCAAAAATCAAAACACAAGTCCACGTATTCTATGCCAAAGTTTTTGCCCACTAATCTACAGGGCTCTTTTAAAATTATTTGAACAAGTTGATTTAACTCGGAGGGTGATGACGTACGCAGAGAGAAAAATATAACATTGTGGAACCAGGTTTTTCTCTAGATTCACAAATTCCATAAAGATGTTTCAGAAGCCACCAGTGGGGAAGAGCATAGGCTGGAAGAACGTAAGGGTTCCTTATAGCCAGCCATCTCTACTTTTGTCTATTTTATACATGAACAACCCCATTTAAGATGTCATATGAAAAGTGGGGTCCGGGGCAGGGGTGGGGGAACGGTACCTGCAGCTGAAAACATTTTGAAAGTGGTCCTCAAAGTATGTTTCCTGGTCCAAGAGCACAACATCACCCAGAGACTTGTCAGGAACGTAAATTTCAGGCCCATCTCAGACCTACAGAACCAGAAACTGAGGATAATGGGCCCAGCAAGCTGTGCCCAGAAGCCCTCCAGGCAATTTGACACACGCTAAGGTTTGAGACCACTGCATTACGTAATTCCCAGGCATCACTTCCTCCCAGAAGTCTTCTGTAACCAAACCCTTTGCCCCTTTCCCACCCCTTCACCCTAAACACCTACCCTATGTGCTCACACAGATGCTGGGGTTAAGTGTCTGTTTTAGTCTACTCGAGCTGCTATAACAAAAATACAACAGACTGTGTGGCTTAAACAACAAATATTTATATTTCACAGTTTGCTTGGCTGGGAAGTCCAAGATCGAGACACTGGCAGATGTGGTGTCTAGTGAGAGTCTGCTTCCTGATTCATTGATGGCTATTTTGTCATTGTATCCTCACATGGCAGAAAAAGAGCTCTCTGGAGTCTCTTTTATAAGGTCACTGATTCAAGAGGGCTCCATCCTCATGACCTAATAGCCTCCCAAATTGTCATCTTCAAATACCATCATTTGGGGATGAGGCACCAACATATGAATTTGGGCTGACGCAAACATTCAATCCATTGTAGTGCCCTTTTGGACTTAGTCAGCCTGAGTGTGCATACCACTTTTTGTGTTATTATTTATATATTGCCCTCTCCTACAACCATATAAACTTAACAAGAACAGTGAACATAGTGTACACTATTTTTTCCCCATTTCTAGCACTTAGCATAGAGGCTGGCACAAAATAGCTGCTCAATAAATATTTGTTAAAGGAATGGTGGATACATTGGTTTTGTGTATTTGGTTGATTGATTGATACATTTTTTAAAGTAAATGAATTGAGGTCTTACAGAAGCACACTCACACAATTAGAGCAGGAGCAAAATTAAAGCAAATAACCAAGACAAAGACAATCAAAATCAAAGGGTTTGATCAATCATTCTAGGAGTCATCTTTGTACCTCGAGTAATGTTTGTAGCACCAAATGGTCACTGCTCATGACTGTTCAGTCCTTCCCAAGAAATTCTCTGACCTTTAGGCTTCTTGTGAGAGGGGCCTATGCTTCAGACTCCTGAATCACATCACATCTATATGGGGATAGTCATTTCATTAGTAATGGTAATTTAGCGAAGAAAGACTGGGGTACATGTTTCTAGAAATGGAGAGGTGAGAGCCAGTTTTATTAATTAAGGAAATCCCATTTTTCCCATTCTTTTCATTATAACCCACCGTGGAATACTACATCTTCCCTTTAGCCCCAATACACATGCACATAGGTACACACACATTTTCAGAAGCCGTTCCTGCCTATTCCGTGTGCTCGCCTCTGGCATTTTCTATTTTATTTTATTTTACTAAAATTAAAGTGTTTGAGGCACAATAAATAAATTTTGTGACCCACTACTGGATTAAAAACTACAGTTTAAAAGTTACTATACTATATAATGTATTAAATGATTTTAATGTAATAAAGCGGGTTTTGTTTTTCTTCACTTGTTTTTAGCTAGATCATTTTTCAAATTGTCTCTTCTAAAA
Organism: Rhinolophus sinicus; assembly: GCF_036562045.2. NCBI lineage: Eukaryota > Metazoa > Chordata > Mammalia > Chiroptera > Rhinolophidae > Rhinolophus > Rhinolophus sinicus. Next base: position 18,397,204 of record NC_133753.1, read on the forward strand.
CTTAATCTCCCCTTTATCTTCCAAAAGTAGAGAGCACTGATGAGTCTCCTGCCACTACCAACTCTGCAGCGGAGTTTTCCAGAAATCCCAGTTCTGTGACTTAGTAACTACGTGACTTTGGACAAGTTATTTGTCTGTCCTGAAATTTGCTTTCCTCACCTGTAAAACAAAAGTCCTAATATCTCTCTTGTAGGATTGTAGTGAGGGTCAGAGAACACGGCTTAAAGGCACCTGGCCACAGGTATTCAATCAAGGATAACTTTTATTATCATCCCAGAGCCCCAAGAGGTCTACCAGCTAATATTTTTCAGGGACTCTCAGATATTCATGCAAAAAGGGGCATCAAAATTCTGTGCTGCAGACCAAACTGCACAATAACCGAAGTTCCTACCCTTCCTGTGATTCTATTCCTGAGGAACAATGTTTTATAACTCCAAAACAAGTCACACCTATTGAGAGTTGGCAAGGTCTCTTTTCATGATGACTAGGATTTGGATCTCTTAGGCCTTTCCAACTAACACATTGCACCACCAACAAACGTGCCATCCCTTCTCTCCTGAGAGATTCTTTGGAATTTAAGACCCATGTGCTACCTAACTATTTGCTATAGCTTCTAGGGCAAACTCCATATCCTCATTAGGGTTACAAAGCCTGGTGCTTGAAGATTATTGGTACATTTCATTTGCAGAAAGATAGCTCTGAAAAAAACATTAATAAAACTTTTGAGGCTATAGCTGCTTGTGTGATCCTGAAATATTGGATATTTAATAACCGAGGAGAATTTAAAATGTCTCCTGTTAAACCCAATGAAAATAAGCAGGTAGAAAATTATAAGACAGCCACGCCCTTTACTTAAAAACTCAGGACCTCCAATATTCCTTACAAATAGATGCCCACAACCAGTCCAGTCCCAGGTGCTAAATACCCCACTGTGGGTACAGAGCCCCAGAAAGCAGTTTCCAGGCTCTCGGCCTCACGTGGAAAGGTGCTGGCTCAGGTAGTAAATGGCGATCAACTGTGATTGCATGGCCATCAGCTGTGGCTAGTTGGCCGTCAGCTGTAACCAGTGAGCCATTGGCCACTAATATAACTGCTGTGGCTACGCTAGCAGAAAAATGGGGGCTAGCAAGAAGATGGTGTCTGAGCTAGCAAGAGTGGATTGCAGAGAGGCGGATGCCCCCAGCGAGAATATAGTGGTATGACTCCCCTACTTTTGACTCCATGGGTGTTCCTTTTTGGCCTCACCATATCCTGCATTCTTATGTGGGGAGCGGGAGCAGAGACCCTGCCAGATGCCCCGCACGACACCCACCCCTCCCAAATTCCCCAGAACTTTGGAACCCCTTTGAGTATAATGAAACTGAGAAAATGTGTGTTCAAAAATTGGAGGAATTAAAGAAGCTGCAAAACAGTATAGAGCAATCAATTGCTGGGGCAAAATACAAGTGTGTGCTTCATACTCTCATAATTTGCCCTGAGAAATACATCTATCCATACCCAAAAAACGTCTGCTGCTCCCCCTCCACACTGTCCTCAGACTTACATTGTTGTGGGGACAGAGCCCCAGAAAGCAGTTTCCAGGCTCTCGGCCTCACGTGGAAAGGTGCTGGCTCAGGAAGTAAATGGCCATCAACTGTGATTGGATGGCTATCAGCTGTGGCTAGTTGGCTGCCAGCTGTAACCAGTGAGCCATTGGCCACTAATATAACTGCTGTGGCTACGCTAGCAGAGAGAAGAGGAAGAACGGGGGCTAGCAAGAAGATGGCGGCTGAGCTGGCAAGTGCGGATTGCAGTTAGGATGGCAGGTTGCAGACAGTGTGGATCCAGCCTCCAGTGAGACTATAGTGCCTCCAGCGAGAATATACTAGTATGACTCCCCTATCTGTGGCTCCGTGGGTGTTCCTTTTTGGCCTCACCATGTCCTGCATTCTTATGTGGGGAGCGGGAGCACAGACCCCACCTGATGACTCCCGGCATGACAAATGGCGCAGCGAGCAGGGTCTCCCGCACAATTGTCTACATCTCACTCTGATCCATTCTATACAAACTAAGCCTGCAGAGCCCTGAATTATGATACTTGTAAAAAAAGCAGTCAGAACAAGATTTGTTCTGTCCTTTTGTCTAAGTTGTGAAATGGATTTCTACCTACAGGATCCAACATGAACTTGATCTCTGGATTTTAGCCATTTGAAGTAAATCTCCTTCTCTGTTTGAAAATCTCACAACCTTTCCACCCAAAGAAAGCGACCTTTCAGAAGTTCTATGACAGTTACATCATGCTTACTGATTTGGCACCAGTTTTATGTATCTTGCATTGTTGGACATCTTTTCTTACTTAGTGCCTTGTTTCTCTAACGAGATACAAAGTTACACAGCCAATGTCAGGCACTGTGCTCAACTCTGAGGAAATAGTGATTTGAAAAAGTCACAGGTCTGTCTCGCATGAGGTTGACAGAAAACAAGAACCAGGTTTTTCATCTCCTTATAGCCTCCCTATCCCCTCCACAGAGTTTAGCACAGAGAGAGTACATGATCTATTTGTGTTAATTGATTGGCTTTTTGACCAAAATAGATAATAGGAGGTCTCATTCATAGTTTTATCACACCTCCCATAATTAGCTAGAACGTCGCGGATTATAGGTCATCTAACCCAAATCTTTAATTTTATAATATAGATAAAGACAATGAGACACAGAGAAATGAAGTTATACAACAAATTATACAACAAGGAACAGAATGAAGGTTACATCCCTGTCTTCCGGCTCCTAATCCAGTGTGCCTAATTGGACCCAGAGGTGACAGCTGAACTAAATTCTGGGTACGGCTCAGTTTGACTCAGCCTGAAAGTGCCACAAATATCCAGGCTTACCAAGCTGTACAAACATCTGATTCTATCCCCAGTCCTCACCTATATCATTGCTCCTTACTGTCATTCTCTGTCAGCAGTACGAAGCCACAGCCAGTACCAATGACCTTCAGGGTCAATGGAAAGCAATTTAGTTCATTTTTTAAAAAAATAAAGGAAATGTTAATATCACAAGAGCTATGTCTAAAATGCCCCTGGGCAAGTTTCCTCCCGACTTTATTCTCTCTCATTTTCAACTTCCTTTGTTTTTTTCCTTCCTCCATGTCAACTTGTCAGGAGGACTTTGATCTCAGAGACATGTTTCTTCTCCGTTGGTGACTCTGACAAAGCTCCCACCTGCCACCATGAGACAATTCCACAGAAACCCATTAATTCTTTCAAGTCTAAGATCAGTCCCTGTGCTCTGTCAGCAGGGGCACGGAGGTCCCCGGCACAAAAGATAGATGTAACTGGAAAGAAAAATATAAGTGTGCAAGCCTATTGATAGGTCTGTGAAAACCTAAAGCAGTTTGTCTTCATTGAACCCAGAGATCACAGTTTTCTGGACTTTCTATTTTAAGACAACCTCTGGAAACCGACTTTCATATTACATGGAAAACAGGTAGCAAATAGAGCTGGTGAGTTATTCAAAACAGTAGCTGCACACCTGAGCTGTGGCCCAATTACTTCCAGCTGACAAGAACTGCATTTCAAACGAAGAGAAAGGATGTTAGCTTAGGGAAGCCCTTTGGTTGCAGGAAAATAAAACTCATCTCTTTCACCTTCCATTTTCATAAACATTATAGTTAATTCTGGGTAGTGAAAAATGTGAAGTTTAATCAATGGCAAGCAAACATTTTGGCAGGAAATTGGAAATGGTTTACTGGTGAGAAATAAACAAAAGGCCATTATCCATTTAACAGTCTCACTAGTGCCGGTTTTTCTTTGTACTTGTTACCTCGCTCCCACCCCAACACAGCTGTGCCAGAGGACGCATGAGGACAGAAGAAAAATGGAAATATAGACAGAGAAGTAAAAGAACCAGATGCCTGCTTCACAAATATGATAAACCTCTATGTGTAAATTACCTATGTTTTGAGAAAATTCAGTTCACGGAAAATGTTTAATAGAAGTGAAGAGCTCTGAGTTCTAAAGAACAAAAGGAACTAAGTCAAAGCATCTTTAAAAACAAACAAGAGAGGGGAAATATTCATCACATTCTTCCCCTTTCCATCTTCCAAGCAGTAGCAATCTTGGGCCCTGGGAGGGGAACCATGATTTTCATTTGAAACCCTCACGGGGAGCACCTTTTGTGTTTCTCTTTCCTTCTCCACAGGTCACAGCAGCAATCTTCTTTTATCGTCAGCTATTTATAGTTTTCTTTTCTCAAAACCTTGGTCAGAAAGAAACTAGGCAAAAAGCATTTCTTTCAACAGCCACATTATTTTGTAGCATGCTTCAAACTATTAAATACAATCAAAAGAGGCAACAACAAAAAAATCCCCCAAACTTTTCAACTCAGTTTTTTTTTTTTTTTTTTTTTTGCCACTTCGTCCTAAAGTGAAAGCCACATAAATATTCTCCTGTTGCCCCCAGTATAGTTGGAGATGTGGGAAGACATGCCACTCAAATACTATCTTTCCTATTCAGAAATGCAAGTGTGGGAGTGAAGGGATACACTTGTATAATGCAGATAGCACAAATCTCAGTTCTATTTCCTGTTTCTCACACATTTCACAGAATCTTCCACGTACTCTGGAGAGGTTGGGGTGTTGTGTGGTTAAGGTTTAGAGACCTGTCAACCACCCACAACCCCTGGCATTTAGGCATTTATTTTGTATCCATAGTAGAGTGGTTAAAACACGATTGGAGTCAGACACCAAATTCTGGCTCTACCTCTTGCTAATTCTGTGACCTTGATAAAAATACTTGGCCTCTCTCAGCTTCAGATGCCCCATTCATAAAATAGGGATAATTGGCCCTTAGCCAGTAGATAAGGCTTAGCACCTTTTGACAACTTAAAGCCCAGAGAATGCTTATTCTCCGATATAGTGCTTCTTCCTGGGCTTGTACACAAAGTGACACTTCACAGGCTACTGCTAGTTGGGACCATGTGACTGAGATCTGGATATGACAGGGGCAGAGGTAACTGAAGTCACTTTCAGACCTAGCTGTAAAAGTTCTCTCTTCCTCCAGATCTCCTCACGACAAGCCTTGAAGCCAGGTATAAGCCTGAGCCCCTGTCAGCTTGGGTACCCAGGGGTATCAGAGCCCCCTCACCAATAGACTTCCGGTGTGGAGCGTGGGAGAAATAAAACTTTTATGTTACTGAGATTCTGAGATTAATCTGTTACTGCAGCATGACCAAGACTATCCCGAAATGTTCCCTGGGTCAGTTCAGGTCCTCCAAGAAGCAGACATCCACACAGAGTTAGAAGCACCAGAGATTTATTGAAGGAAACCCTTGTGACTGTGATAGATAAACAGGAGAGCGAGCAGGAGGAAGCAAGGCGAGCCTTCCGACCATGATGCAGGTCCAACATCCAAGGAAGGAGAGGGGGAAGGAAGAAAGATGAGGTAGTGGGAGTCTCAGACTGGGGCGCAGCTCTCTAAGGTCTAGACCAGGGGGTGGGGTGCTCCCAAGCAAAGAGCATCTCCTAGAGGACTCCTGTATGGGGCAGAAATGTCCCACCTCTAGCTCGCCCACTCTCCTCAATCATTGGCTTGGAGCATGAGCATGGCCTTAGCGTGAACGGCACAGCAGATCCCAAAGTTGTAGTAGCTGGAGGCTGTCAATTAGCAACGTTCCTTGCCTCAGGTCCCTTTTGAAGGGACATATAAGCTGTGCACCTCCAAGGCTGCCACAACCCATCAATAAAAATAGCTATTTGTTATCATCCTCTTTCTCTCTCTCTCTCTCTCTCAGCGTTAATCAAGGCTGCCTGCCTCACCAGAAGTGAGTTCCTTGAGGGCACCATCAGTGGCTGGCTCATCACCATATTTCAGTGTCTCATTAGTAAGAAGGTAATAAATGTCAAATGGTGGAGTGAGTGACTGAGTGAGAGATCCTAGTCCTTGGAGGAGTAGAGGTGACTCTTAGAAGGTTAACACTGAGAGGACTAATCCTGAGCATCGTGGGCTACTTCGTTCAGATTGAGGTTACTCCCCTTACATACCAAACGTCATCATTTCGTGTCTGGACCCAGAGAGAGAAGTTTTCATGCTCCAAAGTACAGCAGGTCCTCGAATAAAGTCATTTTGTTCAACATCATTTCGTTATAACATTGATGAGATAAGTAGTTTCCCCTAAAATCGCAGAACCTATCAACAATGTTAAGTGAGGACTTACTGCACCTCAGGCTATGGGGAAAAGAAACTGCAATGATAGTTTCCATCTTCTCACTCTGAGAAGCAGCTCTCTTGGCACTTTAGATTTGCTGCACTGGGTTAGGGAAAATGAGAGAAAGTCGGAGAGACAAGAAGAACGAAGATGGCACAAACAACAATTAAGTGGTTACCAGAGGGTAAGGAGAGAGAGGGGTGATAGAACAGGGGAAAGGGAGTAAAATATATAGTGACAGAAGGAGAACTGTACACACACACACACACACACCTATACATTAAAAAAAAAGAAGAAAGATGAATGAGCAGGATAAAATGGCAAAGCATTGACTCAGAGAGTAAGACAGGCTATAGGATGTTCCAAGGACTTAGAATCCTACTCAGAAGTGTGTGGAATGTTTCTTGGGGGGAGGGGATATGTGCCCTGTAAGATGGTGGCTTCTTTTTTAAGACCACAGTCCAAACCCCCAACTCTGAATAGCTGTGTGACCCTAGACAACTCACTCGACCTCTGCAGCACTAACGAGTATGTTCTGGGGAGGTCAGGATTATGTCTGCCTTGTTTATGCTCTGTCCCCAGTGGCTAGCATGGTTCTGGAAGCATGAATGATACTCAAGTTCATCATGAAGATCTCACAACTGAAGTCAGACAGTCTGGATTTGAACCCTGACTCTGGCATTGACTAACTATGTGGCCTGAGGCAAGTTACTTAATATGTTGCGTACGGCAGGGTTTAAATCCCTCGTGAAGATTCTCGTGATCCGTACGCAACGTGTTAAACTTTTTCTACCTGGGTTCCTCATCCCTAAAGTGGTTACATAAATGGTCATTACTTCATAGGGTTCTTGGGAATATTGAAGTGAAATAATTCCGGGAAGCACTTAAAACAGTGTCTGGCACATAGCATGTACCCAATAAATGTTAGCTTTTATTATAATTACTGTTTGTTGAATGAATGAATCCCTCAGACATTCAGTTTTTTCACATGTAGAGGGAGACTAAACATCTATCCTGTACATTTCTTCTAAGGATTAAAGGAGTTAATGTGAGTAAAATCTTAGTTCATTGCCTGGCACAAAGTTGGTCTCAAGAAGTGATAATTATTTCCAGTCCTATTCTCCCAAAATTTAACCCAGGTATTACTCTGTATCTAATTCTTCCTCTAAGGTTCTTGTACAAGGCTGCCATAGCCCTCCCTAGAGCATGGAATGCTTATCTGGGTCTCTCTGAAGTATAGTCATTGGGACGACCTAAGCCCCAAACCAGGATGCTCTTGATCTCAGAATCAGAATCTCATTCCTTTCATTCTATCTACCAGCCCCCCTGGGCTCCACCCAGCCATCAGAATTTCTCTCTCTCTCTCTCCCTCTAGTCTCACATAGGGGCTCCTGGCTATCACTAGCGCATTTTCCCAAAGAAATAAAGGCTCAGCAAACATATATTTTCCCTTGGCTCAGGCCTCTCATTGCTTTCTTCAGCTTCCACCCTTTATAGGTGCCTCAGTCAAGCTGCCTTCTGTAAAGCATTCTCCACTGGGTCTCTGCTTACAGTTGAAGCATTTTGTGATGCAACTTCTATGAAGAATATTATGCAAACTAACGTTACAATCTACTCTATTCTAAACCTCTAAACTTGGGACATTCTGCTAGAAGCTTAGAAGTCCCAAAGTCAATGGAAATTACAGCAATCAAAAATACAGTCATCCGTTTTGCACTGCAGAGGATGCAAACCCTGCCAATGCAGTACTTCCGCTATAGATGAGTTTATCTTTAATGCTTCGGTGAATGCTAAAGAGAGAGAGCAAGGATTAGGCAAGAGTACATGGCTCAAATCACTGACACGAAGAGTGACAGGGCATCGAGACCACCAATCCTGCCTCTCAGGAAGAAAACCCCTTCCTCTCTATTTATAGAGAATTCAATCACCAATGGCAAATGATTTAACCTATCGTGCCTATGTAACATAGCCTCCATAGAAACCCAACAGAACAGGCTAAAGAATGCTTCTGGATTCCTGAACACGTAGACATTCAGGGAGAGTGGCACACTCGGAGAGGGCACGGAAGTCCATGCCCTTTCCCCATACCCTGCCCCTTCCATCTCTTCCATTTGGCTGTTCCTGAGTTATATCCCTTTATAATAATAAACATAATTTAGTAAGTAAAATGTTTCTCTGAGATCTGTGAATCGCTCAAAAAAATTAATCGAAACCCGGGAGGGAGTCATGGGAAGCTCTCATTTATAGCCGTTTGGTCAGAAGCACCTGGACTTGCAGTTGACATCTAAAGTGCAGGGCAGTCTTGTGGGACCAAACCCTTAACCCGTGGGATCTGATACCATCTCTGTCGATAGTATCGGTATTGAGTTGAATTTTAGGATACCCAGCTGGTGTCAGAGAATTGCTTGGTGGTGTGGGAAGCTCCTTTCCCATCCTCCCCCACCCCTCACACACATTGGAATTGGTAACAGAACCTTAATATGTGCGTCTTGATTTAATTAATGTCCATTTTCCCTATTAGAGCCACAAATGCATGAACTATGGACTTTATATCAAGAGTCTTATTGGTGTAGCACAGTTCCAGGTACATAATTCTCAGTTAATATTCTCAGTTAATAGTCAGTGAACACCATAAGCAATGAAATAATACATGAAAAATGCCTGGCACCTGTATTTCACTCTCAAATAATTCTCGCCTTCCTCTAGGCTCAGTGATTCACATTAAAGGCAAGAGGCAGAAGCATGGGTGACATAAAAGAATAAAATTCCCACAGTTATTGATGTTTTGTTATGGAATATTTTTACGCTGAGAATTCTCTGAAAGACAGCATGAAGCCACATCGTGAGCATCTGTCATTAGGCCCCAAATCTTGCTGCCCACAGCTCTGCTTCCAAATCCAAGAAAATACGGAAATGTCTCTGTCCTCATTCTGACACAAATCTTCTACTCCCCGGGATTTCCAATGTTCTCTGGATGTCTTTATTCCTCTCTGCAGAGGAGCCTTTAGAATTCATAAACACTTTATAGAGAATACAGTTACTGTAATGAGTTGCTCAAAGCCCAGACTTTGGGAAGAGTCACTATGAACCAAAAAGAGGTAATAGTCCATGGAAAATCTACATAGTTAACATCAGCCTCATTGGTGAGGAACCATGTCTTCTCTGTGCTCTTCATGGGTCGCCCAATCAAAGGCCCTTCCCCAACGATGGCTCCTCAGTCTTCTGGTTTAACTGTTTCATTCCACGTGTCTGTACGCGATAGCACCTCTCAGTGAAGGCTCTGCTACTAGATACACTGTGATTACCCTTACCTACTTGTGACAGACCATGAACTGGATTTTTACTCAAGAGAGGGAAAAAAAATACCTTGACTCAAGACTCTCATTTTTGATCAAAAGCAAACAATGAAAACAGAAAGTACAGATAACGTTTTCCATTCCCAAGTCCCTGAAGCCCAGGCACCTGATACCCAAGTGTGGTTCAGAGTGCATCCCCCACACAGACGTCCCATGCTCAGAGCCTTGCTGTGCTTTTCATAATTACTGACTGCAAAATAAATCTGGTCCAAGTGTGGTTCTTGTCCTTGGGGTGGTCTCACTGCCCCTTTATATGCACGGCTTCTTTCTTTCCATTGTGTGAAGCCATTGACCAATGTAAGCATTGTTCACTCCTGCTGTCCCCCCAGCCCCTGCAGTAGGCCACCAAATATTATTTCAGGTGGTCTGAGAGTCAGGCAGGAGCTCCTATATGTTGTAAACGACATGGAAGGAATAGACGCTGAAACTGCAAATGCCTGGTGTTCACCAAACTACGCGATCTGGCCTCAAAAAGCTCACAGATGTAGTCACTCGGAGACAATAGTTTTCTCCCACTTTTCTTAGGCCTAGCAGATCTCTATTTTAACCCTCCACGTTCGTGCCTTCTCCTTTCCTTTACTCAGCAGGGGAAATATAATTCTTTGGTAAGTTTCAGTTCATAATTAATGAGGACTAATACATTTATACTTACAGGGGCTTAATGCTTTGTGGGAAAGAGTACAGGTGAATAAAAGACTGAATTTGGATCCCAAGACCCAAATTCCAGAACTGACTCTAATGATAACTTGCTAGACTCATCAGGCAAGTCCTTGGACAACTCTGAGTTTAATTAATCCCACCTCACAACGTGGACATAAGACTTCCCTATCGCCCATGTCTATCGTGAAGATCAACAGAAAAACAGCAATAAAATTACATTCGAATAAAAGCAATGTAGAAATCCAAGGTTAAATGCCTGACTCATCATCATCATCATAATCACCATCATCATCATCACCATCACCATCATCATCTTTACTTCCTTTATGGCCTTAATACTTTTCATGTTGTACTGCTGCCACCTAATGGCAGAGCTGAATGAATTTAGGCTAGCTTCAAGGCGCACAGTCCGGTTGGGGATTTGCTTAAATTTGTATTCATCTGGACTGAAGTCAGAAAATGTGCAGGCTCAAAAAAAAAAAAAAAAAAGTTCAACAGAAATGATTGCACTTGTTATATTTGGCAAGTGGAGTTCAGCCCCAACCTTGAATAAATGGGGCAGAAATAAGCCCAAGGTCTACATTAAAGAGAAAGCCCACCAGGTGGTCTTACTCATTTTTATTAGCCCAAATGTGTTTTGCATGCAACAAACCATGCCCCTATTAACTTCCAGACATAAAATGAATATATTTAGGGCAAGCTGTGGACTTATTGTCAGAACTGGAGGGAGTGGGGCATTTCGAAACTCCTGAGACAGAAATCTAGGAACTGGGCCTATTGATGTAAGTTGTTAGCAGCAACTGGTTGCGCCCACTGTACACGTGACCTGGCAGACGTCTTCCCGAGGAGTTTCAGACTCCACCGTCACTTCCAAAGGGGCAAGAATATCTCTTCACAGACTTCATGAAGAAATAAAATCTCTTACTCCTCTTTGGTCCGCTTCTCAAAACATTCTAGTTAGATGTCCCACAGAGCAATGAAAACTAATAACTAGCCAATTGCACTTTTCGTTTCCATGGTAACTTTCCTGTGGCGGAATTCCAAAATTCTTAGAAAAACAGGGAATGCTGATTGAGCTACATCCAGGAAATGAAGCAGTGGCTTGATTTCAGGCCCGTGGGCAGCAATCTGCCCATTTGAATAGGAGTATCTGTCTGCAGAAAGTCAATGGAGTTCCAAGAGAAAGGACAAAATGCCACACACTTGGACAGAAATAACTCTCAGTTCAGACAGGTAAGGGACACTGCTTAACTCCAGCTTTGCTAAAAGTGAGTGAAGCCCATGTCAGCTGCCGGAGAGAATCCCTCAGTCACCATATAATGTGGGATTTTATGACAATGGCAGAAGATTTTAGAGAATGGCTGGATTTATTACCCTTTGATACAAGAACTAGGTATATTTTACTGTACATTAAACTAAGAATAAATTTCCAATATGATAGAAAGTCTTAATGAAAAATGAAAACCATATTAAAAGGAGAGGACAGACATAATTGTTTAATTGGGAGAATCAATTTGAACTCATAATTTTAAGCAAGAAATTATTTTCCAGCTCCGCCTATGCTTCAAAAGCAGCAGCTTTACCTTTTCCCAATACTCAGACATAATTCTGGTCTGTACAACCAATTGTCAGCAGTCTAGACCCACCATCATGGCTACTCTAGTAGCCAAGTATTGTTTTTTAGCTTGAGTCTGGTAAGATTATTATAAGCATAGAATGAAAATAAAGTATACACTACATTTACTATAAGTCTAGAAAGGTAACTTGGGAAGGAATCAAAATAAGGATAAAAATAAGAATTAAAAAAAAAGAATTAGAATAAAAATAAAAATAAGATTAGGAATAAGAATAAACATGAAAATGAGAATAGAGACATGAACAACCACATTTCAATTCATGCTACTTGTATTATGATAATACGTTTTTTTGTTGTTTTTTTTAAGATTTTTGTTGGGGAACAGGACTTTATTGGGGAATAATAGTGTGTACTTCCAGGACTTTTTTCCAAGTCAAGTTGTTGTCCTTTCAGTCTTAGTTGTGGAGGGTGCAGCTCAGCTCCAGGTCCAGTTGACGTTGCTAGTTGCAGGGGGTGCAGCCCACCATCCCTTGCGGAAGTCGAACCTGCAACCCTGTGGTTGGGAGCCCACTGGCCCATGTGGGAATCGAACTGGCAGCTTTTGAAGTTAGGAGCACGGAGCTCCAACCGCCTGAGCCACCAGGCCAGCCCTATGATAATAAGTTTTATTGTAAGTTAATAATTTGTTAATCACTGAGATATTTTGTGTGTGTTATGACTGTATCCTAGCATGTTCAAGCATTTTTGAAAACTTCTGGAGACTTGTGCTTTTAATTAAATCATTAGGAGAGCTTTAAGAAACAAATTTAAGTTTGCAGTCAATGTCTAAGTATTTGGAGAAATGTATTTTGTTAAATCCATAAGTTTTTATTTGTCATGATCTAATAAAGCATGAATATTTACAAGAATGTTTGTTATTTATTGCTTAAAATCATTATTTGATAAATTCATAATATCAGTAATTTAGACACTGAGCAAACAGTAAAGAGGTAATAAAAGGCTTTTCTATATATGAGTCATCTGAAAGTTCCCAGTCGTTTCACAGACAGGTAATATAATATAATTGCCCTAATACAGTGAGTGTGATAAATACTCAGCCCCTCTTCTCAATGCAGCTAATAGGAATCTTGCTTAGCCTGCATATCTGAGCAAGGTGTCCTATTTTCTATTGACCCTTTCCTGAAAGTCCTTCCCATCTCTAGGGAGATGTCACTGTTTCATTTCCAGGCCTTATTATTTTTACACAGTGGCATAGTTTAGTAGCTACGTTTTGAAATGCGTCCACGTTTCACTTTCTCTATCTTAATCAAAGCGTCAGAGTTTGCCACCATGTTGACTTCCTGGGAAGTGTATGACAACACTCATCCCCCGTGTCACCTGTGTGAATTGGGGTTTATGTGACTAAAGGACTCCTTTATTGCTTGTCAGAACTCCCTACTCAAACTACCTTAAACAAAACAAACAAATAAAAACTACTGGCTCATGGGCCCTGCACAGTGTGGCTGGGATGACAGCACGAGGCACTCAGGTGCTGCTGGGTCCCTGGTCTCTGCATCTCTCTGAAAACTGGCTTTCTTTTCTCTTCATGTTAACAGGTTTCCTCCACATGTGGCAGATGCGGCTGCCTGGATCGATGGACTCACATTCTAACAGTTGCCTGACTCAAAGACAAGAGTGTGTTTCTCTCACAGGTTGAGTTTGAAAGATCCCGTGAAGGGCTATCACCAGCCAGACTGTGATCATGTCGAGCCTATGGCTAGAGAACGTGGAGGATTATTATTGGCTTATGTTGGCTCATATGTTGATGCCTGTCATCTAAAGGTTGAGGTCTGTTTCCAAAAGAAATAGAAGAGGCTCAGGTATGGCCACTGGAGAAATTGCCATGACCTGAAATGTTGTTGTGAACAAGCCAATTTGTATACAATAGGGGGTGTGCCAAAACCAGGTAGCACAATGTATTGCCACAGATCCCAACCCTGCTAGTATCTGCCAATGGAAATTAAGGCCCAACCATTGAAATGCTCAGTACCTACAGTCTACATAAGGATATTCTGATGAAAAGTTAATAATAATCCAAATACCATGATATATATTTGATTTCTTTAAAATATACAAAACAATATATGAAGTGTGATCAAAAGATACAGTGAATGTTTAAATGGAAAAAAAATATTACATCGGGACAGCCGGGTCACTCCCTTGGTTAGAGCACAAGCTCTGAACGACAGGGTTGCTGGTTCATTTCCCATGTGGGCCAGTGGGCTGCGCCCTCCACAACTAGGTTGAACACAATGAGCTGCCACTGAGCTTTTAGAGGGGTGGCCAGATGGCTCAGTTGGTTAGAGCGCGAGCTCTTAACAACAACATTGCCGGTTCAATTCCCACATGGGATGGTGGGCTGCGCCCCCTGCAACTAAAAATTAAAAAGAGCGACTGGACTTGGAGCTGAGCTGTGCCCTCCACAACTACATTGAAGGACAATGACTTGGAGCTGATGGGCCCTGGAGAAACACACAGTTCCCCCAAATTCCCCAATAAAAGTTATTTAAAAAAAACAAACAACAAAAAAATTATTACAGTAAAAGACATATTGCCATTAATCCCCCTCAAAATACTCCTCCTTGCTTCAAACACACTTATCCCTTTTTTCTTGCCACTTTTTGACACGGTTCTGGAAGCCCTTTTTCGTGAGTGTCTTTGCTTCATCCTCCATCATGACAACGCTTCATGTCACACATGGCTTCTGGTACAGCAATTTCTGTCAAATAAAAACATTTCGGTGTGTCTTCATCTACCTTATTCACTGGATCTGGCTCTTCCCCAAAGTCAAAATGATCATGAAAGGAAAACGTTTTGAATCAATTCAGGACATCAAGGCAGCCACGACAGCGCAGCTAAAGGCACTCATGAAAGAGGACTTCCAGAACTGCTTCAGAAACTGGCAAGAACAATGGGATGAGTGTGTCTGAAGCGACAGGGGGGATTTTGAGGGACATTAATGGCAATGTCTTTTACTGTGATAAATTTTTATTTAAACATTTACCACATTCTTTTATCACACCTTGTACCTTGTATTCTTTTATCACACCTTGACATGTACTGATGTGGTGCATCTAAAACGCTTTTTTTTTCTATGTGTTTGAACAAATTTCTATTTCTGCTGCAATTTGTATAGCCAAGGTAGACTCACTCACAAGTGTCTGAAAGACTAAGAGGTTGGAACAAATTTTTTGAGCTTCTGACACTGCGAAGGCCTAAAGATAAATTGCAATGAATTAGATCAAGTCCCTTAGCCATATCTGCTCCTCCTATGTTACAATAAAACCTGAAATTACACATAAATGTAATCATATGAAGATAAAACTTAAGTTGCCTTAAGTCTTCAGGCTCCTTTTTGGATTGAGACTGAGAGAGACAATTAAGAGAATATGTAAATATATCTGGGTGCAAATTAAAATTCTGAGTGAGTGGTGAGAAGCCCCAGAAGCACCAATGAAACAACTATAAAATCTTAGTTAACCACTTGATTGGAAGCTAAGTACGTGCCTTGCAGATATTTTTACATAAGAGAGCTGCAAGACTTGGTGGAGCTAAAACAAAAACTGTCACTTTTTATCGGAAAATGGTGTGGCTCGTCCCCCTCAGTAAATTGGGAGCTTCCTACCTTCCACACTGTTTTTACAACAGGAGGAATAGATTCGCATGGAGCCTTTTTTTATTTTTTCCAATCTCTGCTTTTGATCAAGGTCACACTTTTTTAAAAAATCACTGCCAAGTTCTCCTTGATGCCTCGTCATTCTAAGCCCAACGCAGATGCTGGGGGAGAAATATTAGTTGTAAAAGTTATCATTTGCTTCTAGAAGCCCATGCCTAGAGCTAAATACTCAGCCTCACAAAGACCCAAATGCTTACTCCCTACCTCATTCCCGCAAACACTCTCCTCCCCTCACTGGGCAGCTATGGGAAAAGGGATGATAAAAGATGGGTTTCCATGCAGACTTATTGAGGGCCACCATTGGGTGCTCAAACCAGACCCCTGTCAGGAATCTGAGTCCAGGAACAAGAGCTCATACATGTAAAAACCACACAGAAGATTATCTAAGTAGGATATGTAAATCCCGTTTTCTGAAACCAAACTGAGAGTACAAACTCAGATACCATTATGTGAACCTCCCATTATCTTAGCCTCTGGCCATAGCCACAGGAGCCCAGATGGCGGACACAAGGCAGTGGCAGTGTCAATAACAAAGCAGCAGCGAGATGCAGAACCTCCATAACAGCGATCCTTCTGTCTGAAGTCTCTGCCTTGTATCTCTCCACCACTATTTACTCCCTAAATATTTATTGAGCACGCTCTATGTGGCAGCCACTAGTCTATCCACTGAGAACATAACTGTGAACAAAGACAGATGTGGTCCCTGCCCTTATGGCATTTACACCCTGCTGGAAAGTACCAGAAAATAATCCTCTAAGGCAACAAATTAGATAATTGCAGATAATATCTATGAAGTAAATAAAACTGGATGAAAAGGGCAAAAATGGAGGTGAGGGGATGACCTACTTTAGATTGTATGGGGACAAAAAGCCTTTCTAGTAGGTGACATTTAAGCTGAAACCTGAATAACCAGAAAGAACCAGCCATGTAAGGATCTGGAAGAAGAGTTTGCTGGAAGAAGAGTTTGCCGGCAGAAGACACAAGGAACAAATGCAAATAGGACGGAGATGGGGAGAGGGCAGGTGGCTGAAGCCTACAGGGGGTGGGGGGCGCCGTGGAGTAAGCAGTGGGAGACAGAGGGGTGCGCTGAAGAGAAAACATGTATAGCCCCAGGGCGTCTCCTCCAGTATCACCTACACCCTCCCATTATTATACAGCTAAGGATATATTATAAAAGTTAACTTCTTCTCTCTCGTTGAGTAGATGGTAAGTTCCTGAAGTACACTACATCTTATTCATGATAATAATTATAGCTCTCATTTATGGAAGTACACCAGGCACTAAGCTAGCTACTTTGCATACATTATCTCCAATCTTCACAACAACCCAGCAAGGTAAGTATTATTAACATAATTTTAACAGATGAAAAAACCAGCTAAGTGATTTATCCAAGGCCGAACAGCTAGCATGTGGCAAAACAGGTGTCGAAAACTATGTCTTGTCTGGCTCCAAAATCCAGCCTCTTTTCACCCTCCCACTTTGTCTTAACCTCATTGCGCTGTGGAGTCTCAGCACCTAGCACGCTGCCTGGACCATTAAGTAGACTCAGATGCTCAATAAATGTACACAGCATTGAACTGGAGTGAACTGAACGTAAGCCCACACAAGAAGGGACTCAACTCAGGAGGCCACAGATCTGGAAAGACTTCCAGGACCACATATGGTGGTGAAGGTAGCCTTCTGTCTCAGGATGAATTTAAAACATGGTGGAAACTGGGGGAGAGAAGAATGTACTTAATAAAACTAAATGAAAGCTCTAACGTTTCCTGAGAGCTAATGCATGACACACTGACACAGCTGCATGTCGTGTTCTGAAAAAATTAATGGAATTTTAAAGAGCGGCTGCTCAATGTGCTTGCGAAATGGAGATACAGAAGAATGCGCCCCGATGATGAGAAGAAAAGAGCAGTGAGAGAGAAGGATGGCACTGTTGTAATTGCCTGTAATTTTGCCCCCCCCTCCTCCTGACTTTAATTAGGACACTTGTGAGACACACACATTTGTAAGAGTGACAGAGCTAATTGAAGAAAACCACATGTCTCATCAACAACCAAATCAGGAATAATAATCAAAGCAGCAGAAGCAAAATTGGAAGCCATGGAGCTGTCAAAAGCAGGAGGAACTCAAATACAATGAGGCATGTAATTTAGAAAAAGCGAGAGGGCTGTAAGGAGGCATTAAAAATGGGACATGAAATAAAACAGTTAACTCAACTCGAATGGAAACTTTCACTCCCACAGTCTGGCCACAATTAAATCTGGTCAAAATTCATCTGCCCCCTTCAGTCTGTGTCCTGGGGATGGCTGCATTATTCCACTTCATTTCCTAGAACGGTCCAGCTGGGTGCAAGTCACCAACTCTCTTCCTAAGGTACTTATTACTACACATCGCTCTCCTGTCACCACATTGGTCAGTTCTGTCCTAAATGGAGATGGAAACTGACAGGCCCTCACCCTTAATTTCTAATATTGCTTCCGTTCAAAAGTCATTATTAAGTGACTCTTTGATCCTCTATTTGTAAACCTACCATAAAAGATGGACTAGCAGGTAGTTGGGGAAGAATTCTCCCTACTCGTCCCATTTTTTAACTGACTGGACAGCCATTGCCTGCCTCTCCACCTTCCATTCTCCCTTCTCTCAACAGCAGGGACCCAGCTCTAAGCCAATAGGGTCACAGTGGGGCTCCATCCCCAGGCCTAATCCAGAATGTGAGGGTGTAGTTTGTTTCAGGGCTGGGTGATTGGCCCAAGCTGGTCAATCAGAATCCAACACACTCCTAGGCCTGCTGGAACAGCAATGCTGGATCTTTCTCATCATCTGATTCTTTAAACAATTGCAGGCGGGGTCTGTGAAATAATGTGACAACAGACAGATTAACAGGAAAAAAGGCACACAAATTTGTTTGATGTTAAAAGTTTTATACAGTACAAGAGAGCTTTATAGAAAGAAGAGAATATCCCAAAGAAACAACTAGGCTTGGAGGCTTTTATACTATTTGGACAAAAAAGGATCAATTTAAAGAGAAGTAGCAAGACAAAGGAAAGGGTCTTTGAGCGTCTAGGGGTAGCAAATTGTAGGAAACCAAATACAGAGGGTGCCTAAAAAAATGTATACACATTTTTAAGAAAGGAAAACTGTATTAAAATTATAATAGTATGTACCGATAACAAAAGATGAATACAAGTCACGTTTGACTTCTGCAATTACAAGAGGTGCTCAAAGTGGTTACCATCAGCGCCCAGACACTTCTGATTACGGCGAACTACTGCTTGAGCAACGTTGACCAGTGTTTACTTGTATACATTTTTTTGGCACCCCCAGTATATGAGGAAATTAATGGTAGATAAGGCCTAGATAGTAAGGTTTGGGTAGGATCATTCTCAGTGCTATCTCATTTCCAGTAATACATTTGTTATCCCCTTCTTGGTAGGGGAAATAGGGGAAGGGGAGGTGGACACCTTCATTAAGGGATTTATAATCTGTTTTTCAGGCACATAGGGGAATGGCAGAGAGTTCATCCTGTGTCTGCTTTTTCTTAATTGCTTTCAGCTCAAAATAATTTTTATGCCACCATGGTATATTTTGGAGTGACAATTCTGATCTCCTATACCACACACATATGGCACATTCTGATCTCTTGCCACCTTGTGGAGATTGAGAATAAAGTAACTATATCTCAAGAAAAAGAAGAGTGGGGGGAAGACATCCTTGTCACGTCGTATAAATCCTGAATCAGCTATTCCTGAACTTTTCAGTTATATACCTAATAAATTTTCCTTTTTTTCCACTTAAACTAGGTGACTTTTGATTTTTGTTTTGCTTGCAGACAAGAATTCTAATTATAATTTATTAACGTAATAGTAAACATAGAAATAAAAGAGAACTGAAAAGAATAGCTGGTACTGTTGAATGCCCTTTGTGTGCCAAACACAGCGTCCTTTTCATTATTTCAATGTATCCAGTATGTATTATCTTTCTCATTTTACCAGCAAAGAAATTGAGATTAGAGAATTTGGGTAATTTTCCCCAGGGTAGCACAAATGAAATTAGCATCCAAGATTTTCTCTGGAAGCCCATGTTCTCAAAATCCATTGCAAGGGCAATAAACAAATAGAGTGGGTCATAATCTCAATTCTAAACTTCGTACATTCATCAGTGAGCAAATAGAGAAAAATGGCCTGCCTTTCTTATTGCTTTTCCTCAGGACATCCCTAAATATCCCTGATAAATTTCTTTTGGCTTCTTCATCATACCTCTTCGTCACATATATAGCATAGATTTGCAGATGTTGTCTTTAGCACAACTCCATAGCAGAAGCACACTGTAGAAACTGAAACTCCTGTCACTGTTCAGGGTCTCAATCACTCAAACAGACATGGATAAGCAGAGGTCCCTGCCCAGAGAGAGAACCACAGAATTTAGAGGCAGCTCAATAGGAGAGAATTGACCATTCCAGTGTATAAAGGTTACCTGAAACTAACCATGACAAGTCATAACAGAGTGCTATTTTCTGGGTGAGGTACCATAACCACTGCTAAACATTCATGTTCTAATTCCATTACTACAGTCAGAGGTTACCAGGTGGTTCCTAAACTTCCTTTACTGATATGTGGTAGCCACCTATAAATCTGTACTTATACCTACTTCCAAATCTTTATCATTTTCTTTTCATTTCACTCCTCAATGCAGATACGTCAGCCCTCGCCAAGTCTAGTCTGCCTGCGACTCTTCAAATGTGAAGTACCATGGAGGTGAAAACATGAGATAGAACAGAGAGCATGGATCTTATTATCCTTTTCGCAATTTTGACTAAAATGTTTGAGTTAATGTAGAAGTAATAGAAAACCTGAATTCACATAAGAAAATGAAGAAGGGTATCATATACATGCAAGAAAGTTTGAGAAATGTTTCACAGCTATTGCACTAAGTGAGGCTCCAAGGAAAATGTATAGGAGATATCTCAGACCCCACAACCCTCCTCATCTGAAGGATCCCAGGGGAAGCATGGGGAAACCATGGAAAACACAGGAAAGCTCATTTGGCATTTCTTATGCCACTATGGCTCAGAATCATTCAGGGTAGCTTTGAAATGAGTTTCACCAACGATTGCCAACAGAAGCACGGAAGGCATTTCTTAAGTAGCATCAGTCTTGCCTGATGTGGCAGTTCCAGCACCAGAAAGGAAATGGAAACACAGACGTCCTTAATCAAATGTAGGGAAAGCTCTCTACAGAAATAAAGTTCCCTTTCTCTTTCTTCATACTGATGGATGACCCAACTGGTAGCCAGCCCTGCAGCTTCAAATCAAAAAGGATTCTCACAGTGTTCTAGTGGAAAATAAACAGTCTTCTTAAAACAGAAAATACCAGATCTGGATAGAACTCTAATCATTCTACAAATAAAATGAAATATATATGTATATATTGCAAATAAAAAAAATATTATAACATGAAGGAATGGGAATATATACTTAAGAGGCAGAGGCAAAGTACGTGTTTGAAAAATATTTATTGTAAGAAACAAATAAAACTTAGCATCTATTTTATGCTTGTAATAAAATAAAATATGTACTCTTTAAAACAAAGAATATAAGAGAAACATCCTTGACCCAAATTAAAACAGAGCTGAATGAGAGGCATAAGGTAATAAAATGAGAGCAAGATGTGATAAAATAGAATATTAACAAAATTAAAATTATAGCAGAATTTGGAAATGTATTAGAATTAGTAAGCTGATACTACAGAATATAAGTTAAAATAGAACACAAACTTGCTTGCCCAAATGCAAAGAACAAGGAAATAAAAATGATAAGAAAAATGATGATAGCTTTTGGGCAGAGCATAAAAAGGCAACTAAGCATTCCCTGGAGAAGAAAACAAATATACTGAAAAAGAATCAAAAACCAAAGATATATTGGGACATAACTCCTAAAGCAAAATATCTAAATCTGCAGATTCACCAGATTATCAGATAACAATGATGAGAAGAGACCAAATCTAGATTTATCCCATGAAACTCTTAAATTCCAAACATTAAGAAAAAAATCCCAGTAACATTCAGCACAGGAATGAAATGTTGATGACTGAGGAACTAAAATCAAACTGGCCCTAGACTTTACCTTCCCAATATTAAACGCTATCACCAGAGGCAGATTAGCCATGAAGTTAACAAAGGTTAAGCTTCAAGACCCCACACTTTCATGGTTCTCTTCTAAATAAATCTTAACTTTCATAACTAGCTTTATTTGCTGATTTTGTATGCTTTTTCTGAGTTTTCCACAAAACCTAGATCTGCCAGAAGCCAAGAAGACAATGTCTATAAGACTGTGACCTAAGAATTAAAATCAGAAAAAGTTATGATTCAAGTGTGAAGAGGAAGGGAGAAAGGAAGGTAGGAAAGGAGGGAAAATGTTTTTAAATTTGCAGTGCCTCACAGAGAATGAGACCTGTAATCACTCTTGTATTTCAAAAAATGTGTTAATCTAAGAGATTTACCAAAATAAAGATTTTAAGAATGAGTAAACTGTCATTTAAAAAGCAAGGGGTGAAGTTGCTAATGATGGGCATTAAAACCAAAAATGGATAGAATTAAGTCTAAATAATTACTATAAATGTGGTTACAAAATACATGGCAAATGTCATAAACATTGAAAACAATACATAATCAATATTCTAATTTAATTATAAGAAACGACAAAGTTTTGCCACAGCTAGAGATGAAAGCTTTCAGATTCAGCAAGAATTCTGTTGTGGTTTCAAAATGAATTCCCACCACTTTTCTTTCCCAACTTCCACCCAACCATAGTCTATCTCTCTGGAGAAAAATACCAGCTAAGAGAGCATCAAGGTGATCATGGAGAGGTAACTTGGAGCCGGGGGTTCTGCTGAGACCCCAGAGGATAGCACAGATATAGACAATGTTTCTCTGAGTCCAAGGGGATACTACAAACCCGACGCTGAGGGATCTGGAGGACAGCTCTGGACCTCATGTTCCCTGAGAGTGTGCAGACTGAAGAAATGCATGGAATCCAAAGAAGAAAGGAGGCGCAGGCCCTGAGTGTGGTGTTGGGAGAACCTGCAGATTTCCCTACTCTGTGAACAGTTGTAGAGACACTACACAGACGGACTGGGTTCCTCCTTGACTCTGAGGCTTGGAACCATTGCAACCAAAAAAACCCTGGTGTTCACCAAAGGCTGGTAGCTTCCCTCTTGTTACATCCTCAACCTATCGGAAAGGAGCAGGTGCTACTGTACCAACCATCATTCATTGGGCTTGCCATTTCTCAGAATACTCGTTAGCTTTACCCATGTACCATGGATAAGTAAAGTATAGGCAAAGGAAATCGCTAATGCACCCAAGGGAATGCAGTAATCCAAAAGCAGAAGAAAATTAAGAAACTTCCAGTTATGTACCTTCAAGGGAGACAGGATTCCTGGAGAACATAGCTAAATTTGTAACAAAAACTCAATGAAATGACATTGAAATAAGTCCATTTTAGCACAATAAAAATATTCTGCAACTGGAAAACTAGGCTGTCAAATTTATAAAGTGAATATATTGATCTAAGGGAAGGATTATCATTATTGAAAACTAAATTAGTGACCTAAAAGAGCAAATGGAAGAAATATCTCACAACACAGAGGAAATATAACTAGAGAGGAAACTAATGAAGGAAAGATAAGAGTCCTCAAAGAAGGTTAAATAATGGGAATTGCAAAAAGAGAAAAAGGAATAGCTAGAGGATAGGCAAAAGTAGCAAAGCAAATGTTTCTGGTTGGAACACTTGAGACTGCAGATTAAAAGGTTGAGCTCCAGACTGATGAGAAAGGGAAAGAGGAGAAGAGAAATAAAAGACAGAGGGAGGGAGAAAAAGAGAGAAGTAAATTTACAAAAGGAAAATAATAAAATTGCTATGGGCTGAATTCTGTTACTCCAAAATTTATATGTTGAAATCCTAACCCCAGTTCCCAGAATGTGACTATATTTAGAGACAGGGCTTTTCAAGAGGCCATTAAGGTAAATGAGGTCATTAGGGTGGGGCCCTATTCCAACAGGACTGGTGTCCTTATAAGAAGAGCAGATTAGGATGTTGAGATGCACCAAAAGGAAAACCACGTGTGAACAGGAACAAGACAGCCATCTACAAGCCAAGGAGAGAGGCCTCAGAAGAAATTAATCCCACCTTGATATTGGATTTCTAGCCTCCAGAACTATGAGAAAATGAATTTCTGTTATGTAAGCCACCCTGTCTGTAGCACTTCGTTATAGCCGCCCTAGCTAATTAATAGAAAAACTAACAAATTCTTTACTTGTGATTTTTAGGTGCTAGAAAACAGGAGAATAATATCTGTTGGTTAAGGAGAGAAAAGGATTGCAACAAAATAATCTTATACCTAAACAGAGGAAAGATGTATATTTATATATATACATATATATTTATATTTATATATACATATATATTTATATTTATGTATATATATATATACTCTCAGAATTCTGATATATTCTCAGAATACTTTACATATATACATATATATTATATATATATATATATATATATATATATATATATATATATAAAGTATTCTGAGAGTAAATCACCCACAGAACCCAACTGAGGAAAACACTTAGGAAAAGACTCTAATCAAATAAGTGAACAGAACAGATGGCGAGATAAGGACGATGACAAGGAGAGAAAACAGGGTCGACAATAAACTTTGAATGGATAATGATAGACTCAATAGGAACTTGTAACATTAAGAATTCTCTAACTAGAGGAATCACATAGCAAAGCTGGAACTTACAAGAGTGTGGCACTAAAAGTAATAAACTCTCTCGGCAAAACCTATGACTTGGGAGGGAGCAGACAATGACAACCAACATTTTTATGGCACATTAATATGTATGCCATAGGCACTGCTCCAGGCATTTCATTTTGTAAATTGTCACAACCACCCTATGAAGAAAACGGTAGTAGTATCCCCTTTATACAGATGAGGAAACTGAGGCAAAGACAGCAGCTTACCCAAAATTACACAGCTAGTAAATCACTCTGGAGTCTGCTTTTAACTACAGCACTATGCTACAAAAAGGGGAGAAAGGCATTCTAGTAAACGTGTAGGTAGGAAGGGAGTGGGTAGGTGAACTTGACCTAAAACATTTAATTTATTATGCTCATATGATTGTACACATGGGATTTATTGCACAAACTGGGACAGTTTTAGATTAAAGGGACACGATTACTAATTATGCCAGGAAAATAGAAATAAACCAGGACATGCACAAGCAGATCAGGACATGTAATCATCCTATATCTTCAGGTCTCAACTTAATGATAGGGAGCAGTGAATAACCTAGGTTGAGGAATATGGTTAATATGTTTATTTTATAGAAATAGTAGAGAAATGTATACTCAATTATGCAGATTGGAAATTAAGATCACAAATGGTAGAAGGGAAAAGTACTGGGAAACTTTTACACTAACATAATAGAAGAGGAAATGATTAGCAACTTGATCAAACACACAAAAATAAACAGTGAGAGAAAAAAGGAAGCAAAAAATAAGACGAAGAGACTAAAACTAAGGTGTTCTGTTCTCACATGTAAACCACATGTTTTCTTCTTAAAAGAGAACATGAAATTGCATAAAGAACAACAAATAAAACTATGCTAGATATTTTTATAAGAAGAAAAATGCACTTAAAAGAAAACTTTTAAATAAAGGCATAACACTGACCAAAAAAGAAAAATTGATAAAATGAACTCTGCCAAAATTAAAAACTTCTCGTAAAAAGATATCATTGAGAAATGAATAGGCAAGCCACAAACTGGGAGAAAATATTTGCACTGTGTATAGCTGACAAAGGACTAATATCCAGAATATATAAATAATTCTTACAACTCAATAATAAAAGACTAAAGTACAGTTTTGATGGACAAGAGACCAGGCACTCCCCTAAGGAGGTTCGACAAATTAGCAGTAAGCCCACTACAAAGTGCCCACCAAGATCAGTCATCAGGAAAATCTAAATTAAATACACAAGGCGATACCGCCACACCTACTGGAATGGCTGAAATAAAAAAGACTGACAAAATCAAATGTTAGCGAGTATGTGGAACATCCAAACTCTAATACTTTGGGGGGAAAAAATAGTATAACCACTTTGGGAGTCATTCTAGAAGTTTTCCATAAAGTTAAACATACATCTACCCTCTGAAGCAGCATTTCCAGTCTTGGGTCTTTACCCAAGAAAAAAAATGAAAACATATGTCTACAAAAAGACTTGGACGTGAATGTTCATAGCAATCTTTTTTATGATAACCGAAAACCGGTATTATACAGTAGAATTGAGAAATAGTAGCTTAGTTACAGAGGAAACACTACTCAACAAAGGAAAGCAATGAATGGCTGACACATACAACATGACAGAAAGAAGCCACACATATATTCTAATTAAGGTCTACAGACAAAACTAATCTATGATTAAAGAAATCAGAGCATCAGAAGGGGCAGGGATTGATTGGAAAGAGGCACAAGGTATCTTTCTGAGATGGTGTTCTGTAGCTTAAGAGTTTACGCACATGTTAAGCCCATTAAATTGTATAATTAAAATCTGTACATTTCACTATATGTGAATGTTAAAATTCTATGAAACCGTACCTTATAAAATAAAGTCATAAGAGTTATTAGACAAATAAAGGAGAAGCAATAATACTAATATCAAAGTAAACTTAGGTTTAAAAGTACAGAACAGAAAAAATTGTACAAGAATAATTGGGCCTATCAACAAAACAACAGCAGGTCTGAGGTTGCAGCAGTGAGGAGAAAGAAGAAATATGTGTATCATCATCTTCCGTAGCATGCAATAGTTTCATTATTACATTAATAGAAAAAAAATGTTTGTCCTACAGATCTGAAAACAAACTACTAATAGAATGCAACGTATCGTTTCCTTACTTATGAAGAAAAGAAACATGGAAAAAAGTATTTAAAAAAACAGGAAACATGAAATAATGTGATTGTTGTATGACCTAGTAGTGGTGATATTAAATGTATATGGGGTTTTTGATGTGGGGGAGGAATCATAAAAGGGGTGGGTAGACAATAAAACAGGCTAACTCTTGGCTTGTCAGATTAATTAAAAATTTAAAAAGAATAAACACAAAATTAAAAATAAGAAATGAGTTATGAAAGAGAATGCTTTCTTTATAGAGTTTCATGTCAGCACCCATCTTCTCCCACGTGTGTCCGATAGTCAAAGCCCAGGGATGGCTGTAGAAGAAGAAACTATGACGAGAGAGCCAGGTTAGCAACCCCTGTCTCCTACCATGTCATTATGGCTTTTGGTCCAAAGAGGGATTTCTCTACCTCTCGCTAAAGGAAGTGAGAGCCACAGGGGAAGAGATGGGAAAAGAAATGTGGTGGACTCCATAAAGAGGCTCTCAGGTACTCCTGCCCTGGCAGGGCTCTTTATGTTCAGCAAGAGCCCCCTGGGATGGATAGGGGTGGTCAAGTGGGTATGGCACATTGCTATGAGACCACCTCATGCACTGGCTGGTCACAGAGGTAGCAGAATAATTCCAGGGAGCCAAGCATGGTACAGAGCAGAACAGTGATGAGAGTGAAGATGCCCTGCCTACCAGATCAAGTGCATCTCCACAGCTTCTTGTGTTGACCAGTGACCCAGGGTCAAACCTGACAATAGACTTCTAATCAGATTTCTGTGTGGACATATGACCTTGAGGGCTTTTGACAAGCCCTACACACACAGGGCCACAGTGACACAAGAACCTTCCTAAATTTGCCCTTGATGGGACACCCAGCTGAAGGAGGGCTTGGAAAAAAAAGAAAACAACAAACAAATAAAAGAACTTGTCATATTGTAGAAGAATAAAGAAATAATATTCCTTGCAGACCTGATTTTGTGTTACTTGTCTTTCTTTCAGCTTCTTGTCAATACAGTCTACTTATAGATGTTTGTTTTTAGACAATATTATTTCTGTTTAACTCTCTTGCCAGCAGAAGCTTAAAGATCTAGAAACCAAAACATTTAATACGCTTCTCTTCCCCCAACCCCACCCCCTCCCCTTCCCACCAAGAATCATTTAAGTATGAAGGACAGGAGAGAGACAGAAGGAAGGGAGAGGAAGGGAGGAGGGGAGACGAGGGGAGGGCTGGAAGGAGCTGTGCTTAGTCTGAGGGCTCAGGTCTGCCTGAGGGACAATGCTATTCAGCCCTAGCACCTCATTAGCAGCAGAGAATAATTGAGAAGGGGGAGAGGCTTCAGGGAATACAGAAGAAGCCTAATAGTCTTATAATCAGATCATCTCAAAGTCAAGTCTTCATGTTGCTTGAAGAATTACAAATTTCCACATTAGAGATATGCATATTTTAAACTTAGGAGGTCTGTGCTTTTGTTCCAATTGACTTGTATTCCTTAAAGCCACGAGTAGCCCATCAGGCCTTGTTATTTTAAATCTAAGTGTCAAATTAATACCAAAGCCAAAAGCTGAACAATAATTAATATAATACAAAATGAAATGTACATATCTGGTTGACCAAATTTACAAAAAGTCCAGCAAAATATTCATCCTTCATGTCTAGATACAATTTTGTTTTATACAGAAGGTACATATTTTAGAAATGTAAAGGTAGACCTCAATGATGTAAAATATTTTTCACCATCCACTGCTTGTGGACCTAGTTCTTAGACACAGCTGACAGTAATGCAGGTTGCCGCTTGGTTTCCTGTTTCAAATTTGCCTTAAAGATTTCTATAACTACACGTGTAGCAAACCGTTCATCACCGGGCTGATCGATTTTCTGCCCCACTGCCTCTAACTAATGAAATTAATTTTTTTAATGAAGCAAATTTCTTTGAAACATAGGACTATGAATAAATAAAAATATTCCCCTGGGAAAATTGAAAACAATAACACAGGCTGAGGCATACGTCCCCAAGCCACTAGGCTAAGCTAAGATCCAGAATATGGCTTGATTCTTAAAATAAGTACTGGGTCAAGGTCATGGTCACTACCTCTGAAATGCAGATTAGAAAATCTGGCACGGATGGAAGAAGGTGACTTGGACTGAGAGGCTTACTGTAGACATTTAAAGGGAGTGAGGGACAAGTGAGGACAGCCACTCCTCTGGGTTGGCACGTGGCGTGCAGAGCACTGGCCTAGAAAATCAAGTTTTATTTAATAAGAAAATGTTGCTGAAAGGGCTTTTGAAAATAATCTTCATTAGGATTCCAACCAATGGAGAATAAAAGGAGACCACGCAAAAGGGCAAAGGAGGAATCAAAGAAAACACTATCAAGTGACTCTGATAAATAAATAAGGGATTTTATTTTTTTGTTCCATAGAACACCGAAACCACCACAGAGAACCAGCAAATAGAGATCCATTCTTGTCTGACCCAAGATTCACTGTAAATATTAATCCTAGGTAGCTGAATAACCCCATGGAGACCAAGCCATGAAGGGAGATAAGTAAGCAAAAAGCAACAACTCACCAGTGAAAGGCAGTCACTTCCTGATGAAGAGAAGCTGCTTTCGGGCAAGAAGTAATGATGCCCCCATCCAATAAAAACTACAGGGAAAATCCAGACGAACTGAGTGTGACTACAGGACTCAAGTTGTTATTTGGCAATCACTCTCAGACTTAATGTTCTTCTTATCCACATGTGAACATGGAGAAGCCACTCAAGGCTTCTTCCCTCTTCCATCCCAAATAGGAAGTCCTGGAATCCTAGGACCTGCAACTGATTCAATACCAACATAAAAGCTGGGAGAACTTATTAAAATTGACCATCACCCACTTTGGTATGCATGACCTGGATTATTGAAAATATTATAATGGGAGTGTGAAAAAAAAAAATATATATATATATATACATATATGTGTGTGTGTGTGTGTGTGTGTGTGTGTGTGTGTATGCCCTAAAAATCCAGATTAGTAGTCTACAGAGGGTACAATATGCTGATCCCAGACTAGACATTCTGAATATGGCTTGGGTAAGAAAGAGAAAAGCTCAATACAATATTTCACTGTTGTCTCAAACTCTTTCAATAGTGGGGGGGGGGGGAAGAAAGACAGGAAAGAAAAAAGCGTTACCTGCTACCACTACCATCATCTTGAAAGAGACACACCACACACTCATTCTAGG
Source organism: Rhinolophus sinicus (assembly GCF_036562045.2). Lineage (NCBI taxonomy): Eukaryota > Metazoa > Chordata > Mammalia > Chiroptera > Rhinolophidae > Rhinolophus > Rhinolophus sinicus. The sequence goes on from NC_133753.1 coordinate 18,426,866, forward strand.
AGGTTTGCAAATTGTAACTCAGCTTCTTGGGGCTCCTTGGCATTCTGCATCAAAAGGCTAGATGAATATGGAAATTGTATAATCTTACTAAATTCCAAGAAGGCAGGGGGCATTTCCATATTTTCTCACAAAATTTCCAAACCTAAGACATAAATACTTGTTAAATGCATAAATAATCAGTTAAGGGAAGTGTGAAGGCCAAAAATGTACCAAAGCCAAAAGTTTTCATGTTATCACTTGGACCTCTATTTAATTGATAAGCCTACAGTACGTCAAAGGGAGAGCTGTCGTGTCACTCAATCATGAAACATAATAAAGAAGAAATCTGATCTGGGTAGCTAAGATTGAATCACTGGTGCTCAGAAAACTCCCCTGTGTCTGGGTAAAGTCTCTCTGAATATATGGAAATAAATATCCATAAAATCCTGGTTCTGGGCAGGCAAGAAGGTATAGTGGTAACCCCTTATCTACAAGGGATACGTTCCAAGACCCCCAGTGGATGCCTGAAACTGCAGATAGCACTAAACCCGACAGTAATCTGTGTTTTATTCCCCATACATAAATACCTATGATAAATTTTAATTTATAAATTTGGCACCGTGAGAAATTAACAATTATTACTAATAAAACAGAACAATTATAACAATATACTGTACTAAAAGTTATGTGAATGTGGTCTCGGTCTCTCCCTCTCTCTTTCTCTCTCTTATAACTGAGCTGATAACTAAGATAGCTACCAAGTAACTAATGCATGGGGAGTGTACACAGCATGTCTATCCTGGGCAAAGGGATGATTCACGTCCCAGACTGACCAAGCAGGATGGCTCAAGATTTCATCACACTGCTCAAAATGGCGTGCAATTTAAAATTTATGAATTGTTTATTTCTGGAATTTTCCATTTAATATTTTTGGAATGCAGTTGACCACAGGTAACCAAAACCACAAAAAGGGAAACTGTGGATAAGGGAGGAGGGACTACTGTAACCTTGTCCCTGTGCTTTCCTTGGACATTGTCAAAGACGCTTTGGACAGTAAGTAGTCGACTATCACACCCAAGCATGGCTTAAGCAATAAAGAAGTCTAGAGACAAGTAGTCCAGGTTTAGGGGAACTGTTGGGGACACTACTAAGGACCTATATTCTTTCCCTTTCTTCTATAAGACTATTTTCAGCATATTAGGTCTTCATCTCCGGGTTTTTAACCTAATGCTTTCAATAGGGCTGCTACATTCTAATCATAAAATCCTTGTACACTACTTCATGGCAGAAAAACAGAAACAGCTTCATCACCGTCTCTTGTTTTACCAGGGAGCAAAATCTTTCCCAAATTACCATGTGGGGACAGAGCCAGGAGTGCAGTTTCCATGCTCTCCGCCTCACGTGGAAAGGTGCTGGCTCAAGTAGTAAATGGCCATCAACTGTGATTGCATGGCCATCAGCTGTGGCTAGCTGTCCATCAGCTGTAACCAGTGAGTCATTGGCCCCTAATATAACTGCTGTGGCTAGGCTAGCAGAAAATGGGGGCTCGCAAGAAGATGGTAGCTAAGCCTGCAAGCAGCGCAGTGACGGTTGCAAAGTGTGGCTCCTGCTTCCTGTTTCTCCAACCCAGCCGCCAGCAAGAATATAGTAATATGACTCCCCTATCAATGGCTCTGTGGGTGTTCCTTTTTGGCCTCACCATGTCCTGCGTTCTTATGTGGGGAGCAGAGCAGAGACCCTGCAGGCCGCCCCGCACGACATACCACAACAGACTTTCTTCTATGCATCATTGCCTAGAACCTGTCTTCACGCTCACCCCGCAACCAAGGACTAGCAAAGGAAACTGGGTTATGCTCCCTGCCTTAGACAATATATGATTCATCCTTTGAGTTTGGGAAGTAGCCCACCTCTCCTGAAAACAAAATAAAAGGTGAAGCTTTAAAAATAAAGAAGGGTGGGGTGGGAATCAATGTTAGATAAGCAACTAAGAGTGATTGCCTGGATCCTGAATTACATTTCAGAGCCTTGCGTGGCCTGGATATACTATAACTTGGCTCTTTTTCTTCCGGACAAATCACCACCTCTCTCATTGTCACATTTATTCTTGAGCCAGGCTGAGTGATGCTCAGGCTCTCATTGTAACCACAGAGCCTAATCTATACACTAGGAAAAGGGAAAGGAGTCATATTTGTTAAATGCATATATATTTTTAATGTCTATACATACACATGTGTGTATGTACATAGGTACACACATTTATGGGGGTGTATATATGTATCTACACATACACACACACACACACACACACACAGGTTTACATAAACATCCATCTTATGGCTGAACTTAGAAAATTACACTAAACTCTCTGACAGAAAAGGCTTTCCTTGTTATGTACTTACTTAAGTATGTGACAAACAGTATGGTGGCTTCAGTCTATTTACCCAAGGATTTCCCATTAATCAGCACCACTAAAAATAATTACAATTTCATTTAAATAAATGCTAACTATCCCAAAGCTAACAAAGGGTGGAACTAAATCTAATTCTGACTTCCTCTCCTTTAGTCTGCAAAGAGCTGTTTCCACTGGTGTCCACTACCCTGGAAGCTCTCATTTGCACTGAAAGTTATTAGACTACAGCTATCAGTTAATGAGGCAATCAGTGCTTGGAAGCAGCCTGAACTACTTCAGCATATCCAAGTTAAAAGAAGGCAAATTAGTAGTGAAATCAAATTGGTTTAAACTGTGAAGGGAGCGTGAAAACTATTCCCCTGAAAATAGGGTGTTTGGTTGCCCTTAGTATCTGATGCCTTTAGGAAGGCTGCCAAAAACATAATGGGAGAAGGGAATCTCTACCCTTACACTCATGAAAAGCCAGAAGTCCACTTCTTCGACATATTTTGAGAGGAAGGAAAGGAATTAAGTATTACTTAAGTACTTAGCTACATAGCACTTAGGTCAAGGAAAACTAATCTTCCTCCACTTTCACTTCTGCTACCCATGCACAAAATGTCCAGTTCTTTTCTCAAGCAAATGGTGGTTCAATATTAACAGAGATACAAAAGAACAAAAAACAAAAAAGATTCAACTTGCGATGCAGGGATTAGACGATTCGAACTCATGGCCCACTCATTAGCTGAATCTGGCCCACAGTGCTGGTTTCACTTTAGAGGTGATTTTTTTCTTAAATTTGAATTATTTGCCAGTATAGAAAGAAAGAGTGGAATACTTCAGGTACATATTTGCATTTCTGGCTTCTTTTAAACAAGATCTGACAATGCCTCTACAATGATTGGCAGAGCTGAATGGTTGTTGCCCCCTGGTTTTAGATTGCCTTAGATAGAGATGAGGAGTTTTGTGCAAAGGGTTTATTGGAGGTATTCTTGGCAGACACAGTGTGCAAAAGTGAGGAAGGTAGATTTGGTGGAGGGAAAAAGCTGCCTGAAATGTGTTTGCCTTTGAATCCCCAGGGGAGCTCTGCAGTGAGATGCACCCCCAGGATTGTCCCCCATTGGGGCCAGCTTTTGTAACCCCTCAACTGCCAGATTTTGGCCACAAGCCACCCCAGGGATGAGGCATAACCTTGAGCGAGGTACTTCTCTGTGGCTGAAAGCAATGCTCAGTGAAGAATGCAACTGTGAACCATTAACGGCCAATATTTTCAGGAGCGGGGTTCATTGTTCCTGAGGATGAGGATTTGGGTAGAGTACTGAAGTATACAGGACACCCCCCTGAAACCAAGCTTGCCCTCTCCAGTTACCAAGCCCCCAAAACACCTACTTCGCTCATTTCCTGGGACCAAAGGCATTGGTGTTTGCAACCTCATCTCTAGATTGATCCACCACTGTATCTCATTCTCTACACATATTTCCGTCAACTCCACTCCATCTTTGGCAGTGGAACGTCTTCAGGCCACCTCCCACTTGCCTGCTTCACTATTCCTCATGCTTAGGTTTCCTCACTCTTTAACCTCTTCCTGTGAGCTTTAAACCTCAGTTTTCAGTGTCACTGAACCCTTTTCACGGCTGATTGATTTGGTTTTGCTGTTCCTAAACTGTTCCTTCTGTTAAGTGACCCTCAGGCTTCATACACCAACACCATAATAATGGGTCCAGGTTTTAGGGATCAAATTATAGGTTCCACCTCTCACTCTCTCCCACCTGAGAGGAGAAAGAAAATATATATTCTCCAGGTAAACAAAAGCAGATTTCTCCAATATCGCAGGTATTTGCTCCAGGTTTATAGGATTAGTGCGTAAGTAGACTACAGGACTTAGATTGTATTATCTATTGCTGTGCAACAATTTACTCCAAACATCAGCAGCAGAGAACAGCAAACGTTTACTATCTCAGGACCATTTCTGTCAGTCAGGAATCCAGGCCGGGCTTCCCTGGGTGCTTCTGCCTCTAGGTTTCTCACAAGATTGCAATCTAGGTGTGAACCAGGGCTGCATTTTCATGTGAATAAGCTCACTCAGGTGATTATTGTAAAGATTCAGTTTCTCACAGGCTTTCAGGCTGAGGGCTTCAATTTCTTTCTACCTGTTGGCCAGAGGCTTTCCTCAGACCCTTACCATAAGGCATCTAACAACATGGCAACTGGCTTCCCACGTGTGTAGCAAGCAAGAGTGAGCCGGAGAGAGCTAGCAGGCCAGGACTTACGGACGTGTAGCCTACTGTTGGAAGTGACTCCTAACACTTTTGCCTTATTCTAGTCATTAAAATAGGGGGAGCAGGTCTATCACCCAGCTAAGGGGAAGGGATTACACACGGACGTGAGTACCAGACTATGAGGATCAGTGGAGGTTATCTCAGAGGCTACCTACCACCCTCCTTCACAAGAAGTTTACAGTCTAGTTGGATAAAAACAGACATACATATTAAATGCTGAATAACCATGTGTATGTTAATAATAAAACTAGATGAAAGTACAGTATGTTTTAATTATAAAGCAATATATATATGAATGCCAAGTGAGAGGTAATAGCAATTGGTGCCATCCCACTAGACGAGATAAAGAACTGGCTATGCACTGGGGTGATCAGGGACGGCTTGATGCAGGAGAGGTGCCTGAGGTGAGCCATTTGAATGGATGATTACTGTCGTGCAGGGCGTCCTGCGGGGTCTCTGCTCCCGCTCCCCACATAAGAACGCAGGATATGGTGAGGCCAAAAAGGAACACCCACGGAGCCATAGGTAGGGGAGTCATACCACTACGGTCTCACTGGAGGCTGGGTTCATTGGACATGCGACCTGCTATCCGTTTTCTGCCAACCGACCGACGACTCTCCTCAGCTCTCCTCTGTAGCCGCAGCCGTTATATTAGTGGCCAATGGCTCAATGGCTACAGCTGATGGCCATCTACTACCCGAGCCAGCACCCCTCCACGTGAGGCCAAGAGCCTGTAAACTACTTTCTGGGGCTCTGCCCCCACAATTACAGTCACGGGGTTCCATAACTAGAAAGGTATTCATCAAGGAGCCTTTAATAACATTGGGAAAGATGAGATATACAAATGTGACACAGACATGTGGTATATGGTTGAATGCCAAAAATGAGTTTAGATATGATTCTGAGTGCAAGCACTCTCTTCTTGGTAGAAAGCCGGTTAAGACTCCTTTAGATTCCTCACTTAAGCAAAGAAGTATGGAGGAATGCAAAGAGGAAATGTTAGAATGGGGAAAAGATAGAGAAAATGGACAAAGAATAAATTGCATGGGCCTTAATTTTATGCATGAGACACAATACCTTCAGAGCAGGGGGTCTGCAGGTGTATCTCCAAAATGTCATGACTAGTCCTGTACCTGCCATGACTTCTTACTTTGAAAGTGAACAACAGCAAACGACCAAAGTTGGGTGGCCACCCCTTGGTCTTCCCTTTCTGCTCCCTTCTCCCTCTTTCTATCTCTTTCTTCCCATCCAAGCCAGAAGCTCTTTCTTTCCTCAACCATTAAACATGCTCTCAAGAGAGTCTAGACCCCAGGCACTCACACCTCACTGTGCACTTAAGTCACACCTAAGAGGTACTTTCATTATGAACCTTATTACTGACTTCTAAATGAGAGGCATTTTTCCTATAAAAGACATTTCAGGCATCAGTGGGCTCATAGGAGCCATATTTCCCATTTGGAGAATCAAGGGAGTGGTATTTTAGTCCCTGAAATGAAACCATATGAGATGTTGCCTACTCATCAGGCTGGCCTTGGACTTGACCCATGTAATGGGTATTTGGTTAATAAATAGGAACTTTCATTAATGTACACATTGACCTCCTACTCTGCCCAAAGGGGCCACTGTTTTTCATTCACTAATGAGGTAGACTTTGGCTTCTTCCTGTGCCATTTTAAAGTGTGTGATATTTTGTTTCTCTTTAAATTTCTAAAACCTGAGAGAACAAAGTTGTCAGAAACTCCTGCTGGTAAGTATCAAAGACAATCTGAACTATTAGAAAAAAAAAATTGTTTTTCCTCTTCCCAGGGAAGCTGGTGAGGATTGTATAACAAGCCAACTGGGGAACTCGCAGGGCTGCAGCCACCGCCATCCTCTCTGCCCATGGTCATCCCCATGAAACGCATAGGCTTCCACCAGGGCTGATATTAACTTTGTGAAAGCTCCCACTTTTCCTCATTAGGAAGGAGAAGCCCATTCATTTGTGTCCCTACCAGAAGAGTCCATTTGCAGCTATTCTGTTTGAAATAAGCATTTTCTGGAAGAGGTTGAAAAGGAAGCAAACTGTCTATTTGTTGTGTATACAGTAGTCCTCCCCTTATCCACAGTTTTGCATTCTGAGGTTTCAGTTACCGCAGTCAACTGCAGTCTGAAAATATTAAATGGAAAATTCCAGAAATTAACAATTCATAAGTTTTAAATTGTGCACCCTTCTTACTACCTCACTTCATCTCATCGCATAGGCATTGTATCATCTTACCTCATCATAGAAAGAAGGGAGAGTACAGTACCATAAGGTATTTTGAGAGAGACGAAGACCACATTCACGTAACTTTTATTACAGTATATTTTTATAGAATTGTTTTATTATTAGTTATTGTTATTAATCTTTTACTGTGCCTAATTTATTAATTAAACTTTATCATAGGGATGCACATATAGGAAAAAACGTAGTGTATGTAGAGTTTAGTACTACCCGTGGTTTCAGGCATCCACAGGGGTCTTGGGAACACATCCTCCATGGATAAAGGAAGTGGCCGGACTACAGTATGTACTTATATTCAGGGCTCTACCTTTACAAATCTCAGTACTTTTAATAATCTCTTATGAACAAGAAATTTATATTTTGAATATTTGCTGTGAAAGCTTTTTATTTTTATCTTATTTCTGTTTAAAGCTGTATATATAACTGACAGAAATAGAAGGGGCATTTTTAAATATAAAGACTCTCCAAGCACAAATCTTTCCCCTTATGGTCACTCCCAACTACAGTAAACTTCAGTGATAGAAGCTGCTATTCTTATCCCAACTTCTTAGAATTCTGTAAGATTCAACTTACTAAGTGTTGGTCTCTGGTGTGGCCAGAGAAATGGTCATGAGCTGTCTGCTTAGCTCACAAAATGTCGTTTGAACTGGACTGTGTATTTCCAAGATGGGAAATTTAAAGATGGCTAACTCCAGCCAACAGAGAACACAAAGCAGGAAAATCACACGCTGGTTTCTGTGGGGTGGGTCAAACCGTTTTGCCATCTAACACTTTGGATTAATTCCTCTCTGTTAGTCCTTACTTCTCCTTGCCAAAGTGGTTCCACACCCTGGACATACACATTCACACCCATAAACACACACACGTGCAGCCATGCTATCATTAGTCAGGAAAAGTCTTCACCTTGGCTTCTCTAACGTTTTCTGGGCTTCCACCCAAGGAAAAAAAAAATATGACTCCACTTTTAACAGCAGGACTTCTTCACACCTCTGCAGAAGCTAAACATCACACAGTTTATGGTACGAGCTTTAAAAAGAAAAAAATCCTTGTTTTCGTAACTGAAGGGAAAGAAGGGTCAATATAAATATTGAGAGAGAAGAAACTGCTTCTGGCAGCCAGGCAAAGTGAGAGAAAGAAGTTAGCATTTGCTTAGTGCCTACTGTGTGTGCTGGGCACTTCGGTTTTGTTTTCTCATTTCAAAAGAATTTCTCCTTTATTGTGTGTGTGTATGTTATGGTCTGCAAGTGATCACACATCAGCACTTTTGTTTCCCCCTTAGAGCAACAATGGTCTATGTATCCACTCAAACTAATGTTTCTGCCTCGATTGCCTTGGTGGGAAGGATGAGTTCAAAATATTAGTGTGAACAGAAAAGGGGAAGAGATACTATAGAATTTATCAAGATAAGAGATTTGTAACCACCTTTTTAACCAGAAGAAAAAGGGAACTGATGGTATTCGCTCATGTTAATCAAAAAATAATGCAATCTTTTTTCAGGAGAAGTTCTCATTTCTGGTTCTGATGTAGCACAAATCAGATGTCTGATATAGGAAACTGGGCTGTAAACTAAAAAGGTGAATCTGTGGGAATCCTGATCTCCATAAGTCTCTTTTAATTAATGTAAGGTTTATCAAGGAAGACACAAATCAAAGCAATTATCTGTAATCCAAGGAAGGAATCTAAAAGATATAGTAATGTGGAATAAGACTCTTTTTCTAATTTCTGTATTTATCAAACATAATGGAGTACCAGATACTGCTTAAAGCATGTTAAAAATATTCTTATTTAATATTAAAATTGGTAATAATATTTTATTCTTCATCTTATGAGTGAGGAAATTGACAACAAAAAGATTCGTTGTCCATTGTCTCACAGCTGCTAAGTGTCTGGGCTGGGATTAGAACCAGGCACTGAGGCTACAGAATCCATACTCTCAGTCACTGTGTGATCTGGCCTCTATTCTGAAATGATTTTAAAATTCAGAGCAGATCATCCAAAACCTTTTATACAATGAGTACACAAAAATCTAGGTGTATAGGTCTGTATATTTGAATGTCAGGCTTGGATTGAAGCAGAGACCTGAAATCCAGGACAACTGGCCAGGTACGTGAGAGATAAGTCTAGTGTCCTCAAAACAAGGTCAAGTGTGAGATGCCTATATGAAGTTAACAAAGCATTATGCAAAGCCACAGACAGCCTGAATTGAGAATGTGTTTGCTGTTCTAGTTTTTATGCTTCATGAAAAATTATGGACTTTAATAAATCCTAGAAAGGATTAAGGGGGTTGGCAATCTTATATTTATAGATAAGCGAGGAAGATAAGACTCTCAGAGGAGAAAAATGTGTGTGTGTGGGGGGGGGGGGGGGCAAGGGACTCAAGCTCCATGCTATTTTTATGAACACGTAAGAAAAGTAAATCAAGATTCTCCTTCCCTGAGACTACTAATTTGTTTAATTTGTTGACTCAGGAGATGACATAATCTGAAACTGTAACAAAGATTTAAAAAACAATTTTAACAGAAGTTAAACTCTTAAGTGATGCACTAATGGTGAGTTAGTAGAAGCTGGGGTGCCAGGCAGACATTCTCTGTATATCTCACTTTGCTCTGTCCTTTATAAGTCTAGAGTTAAAATGCCTGTAATTTCATGAATCTATTTGCTGCCTCTTTTAGAATCTCCCTCATGCCCCATTAGGTCCCACACTAAACCAATCATCTTGAGAGGACAGAACACATCTCGAACGTTCTTGTTTCCCCCTTAGCATACTCAGGTATATACCCATTAGGTGCTCAGACATAATCATAAAAAAAGATGGAATGAGTACCCTAACCCAAAATTAGAACATTGGATCTATATTCAGAAATATTAATTTTATCCTTTACTTAGCTACTAATTTGCAGGTCTATCGGTCTATCTGGTATTTCCACTGAAACACAGGTAGCCCTATTTCCTACCAAATTTATTCAACTCTTGCTTATCCATAAGCATCAAGTAACTGGTGAATTATCCATAAGAAGATACAAGGAAGGTTTAATATTTTAAAAGTTATAGAAATATTAAGCAAAAGTTGGAACGAGATCTCCCAGATTCTAAAATTCTTGTTTTTTAAGCTTCACCATGCTGCCTCTCTTAGACTGTTCATTACACTGGACCTACACTGAAAGTCCAAGCCATGCCTTTTATGTCTCACTGACCTGTCTGCCCCTCTTCCACTCCCTTCCCAAGAGTGCCAACAAAGTGCCTCATACCCCTCTGCAGGAGGAGGAAGTTGAAAAGAGGAAAGGCTGGAATGATCTGTCCATAACACTACTTGTGCAGGGAACAGTTAACATAACGGACTGTAGTATCTGAGACTGCTGTCGTTGGAAAGCCCTGCTGCAAGGCTGGCTGGCCCTTGGCTGCCATCCGGGAACTGGGATTTGGACAGGTACACACTATTTCCAGAATTGATAAGAGTGGCTCACTGTACTTAAACCATTTGCACAAACAATGGTCTATTTGGAACACCTGTGTTTGTTCTGGAAGTCTGGAATTGTAACATGCAGAGGATGTCCACATGACTAGCCCTCGGTGTAAAACCTCAGACACTAAGTCTCTAATGAGCCTCCCCGGTAGACAACATTTCACATCTTGTCACAACTTGTTCCTGTATGACAGCACCGAAAGAGGCTTGTGCCTGGTTTCCTCCAGACGTCTCCCCACAAGACTTTTTCTCTTTGCTCATCCTGCTTTCTGTCCTTTTACTGTAATAAATCTTAGCCATTGGTGCAGAGTATTGTGAATCCTAGCAAATTATCAAAACTGAGGTGCTCTTGGGAGAACCCCAACACACCACTCATTTCAGCTCTGCTGAAAATTTTCTTGGGGGAAAACAGAGGGTTGAAGAATGAACTGAAGTTTGGAGAGTCTCTGGATATTCCTAGGTATATGCTGCGACCTTTCCAAAGGTTATTCTGGAACGCTATTGCCCAAACTATGCTATGTAATGTATTTTAGGGGGGGGAAATTCTATTATCTTCAAAAACGTTATACATTTTCTTAGCTGTAGAATAAGGTTTTGCTGGCACTCCCAAATAGCCAGAAAGCCGGGGAACAGAGCAGCTTCCAAGATGAGTCCTTAAGGAGACAGACAACATGAATACTCTAAAAACAGCTTCAGAGTGTTTATAAACCATGGCACCCTTTGGGACAGAAAAGCTCTCTATAAACAAAAGGTGATTTGCCTGCGCTTTGTTCTCAAAATAAACATACTTTTAATGAAAATATAGCCTTCCTTGCTGGCAAAAAAATTCAGGAGAGTTTTCTTTTTCTCCAGCCTCTATGATTAAAATAAGCACATATCTGGGTTTGTATTTCTAAAGACAACAAAAGTTATACGGAGCTATCACCAATATCTCAATCACTGGAACATCTCCTGAGGAGCAAGGCAGGGCCACAAACATGACTGCATCAGGGAACACTGGGGAGAATAAAACTATCTTCCCAAGAAAGGAAGTTCTAGAAACTTTTTCCATGTAAATATTCGATTAGAAGAAGCAAACAGATAGATAAAAGAAAACTCTATAATCTGAGTTCAATTTTCTTGATGAGTGCTGTTGAGTTAGTTGTTTTGTGGAGGCATTTTAGCTTTTCTTTTAATCACTTTTTTTGCAATGCAATAAGATTTACATGGATTTTATCCAAACCAGGCTAGGGAACTAGGGCTTTCTGTATCTATTGCCAGATTAGATCCTTGGCTAATAAATGAGTTTTGTGAATCTTGACTGTGGCAATTTACTCCAGAGAATTTCCCACTGTCGTTTTCTCTTTAGCGAGGAGATTGGGTAGAGGAACAGGGAGGAAGATGGGGGGCTGGGTTTATTACTCCCAATATGCTCTGTGCTGTTGTGCCTGGCTGTACATATGCCTGGGACTCACAGCATATGGCCCAGGGGCTGCCAGTGGCCCGCTTAGCAGCTGTCTCTGGCATATTTTGACATAAAAGCCATTATATTTTTGGCTGCCTAATTGCTTTTTATTAAACAATTGTTGGAAGTTGACTGATAATTTTTATGAATTTAAAATGAAAGCCTCGCTGAGAACTTCTGAAAGCAAACAGTGCTTGGTTCACCTGGGAAAATTTGAAAGGGCTGGCACTCAATCTGCCAAACAGAACTCATATCAAGCACAACAACTGAGAACTAGAGGGTGACAGTTTCCATTTCTCATAGCACGAGGTTCTCCTCAAAGGCCAATGCATGGTTCTGAGAAGGACAAACAAAATGTTACCTTCTGTAAGGTCTGCTGGGGAAACATAAGGAAAAAAAAAGAGAGAAAGAGAAAAGAAAAAGCAAAATCTCCCAACCCAGAAATCCACTCCACAAAGGCAGTAGAGAAAGAAATTACTTTTATTGTTGAATAAGCAATAAACTAGAATGTGCTATGCATCCCAGACAACCCACTAAGAGATTGCAAGGACAGAAAGAAATCTCACTCTTTTATATAGTCAAGCAAATACAACGCAGTATTTGCATGCTTTCAAAATAAATCATCACTAGTCCTAAAATAAGAGTACTGGACAGCACCATTTGTCACACATAGTTTATCTTTACCTGATAATTGGGGTGACCAACTATATTAGCTAAGTAACTTCATCCAAAAGGAAGAGGGGATCTTCATGACAGGAAGTAGTTTTACAACTAGGAACAAAGCACCCACTGAAGCTAGGCTCCTCTCCTCCTAGAGAAACTTGAAGACAGGGGTCCTGTCTCCCTAATTTACATCTCAAAAAGATGGCTTTTAGATTCCTGAGAGAGACACTCCTGGGTCATAAAACTGACAAGTCTTTAGTTGCTAAAAAGATATACTACAAAGAGACAGAGACAGTTTTACAAGTTTTCTAAGGTAAATGTTCTGACAAGAAGAGAGGAGAGAGAAAGTTCTTTCCTTATTTTCAACAGGACAATTAAGCCTCTTATTTTGCATGTGTCCTTATAGGTCTTATTTTCTGAAGATATGAATTAGGATTTCTCTAAGGATTTAAGCTCTTACCCAGATTCCCAAACCACTGAAGACAAAATTAAGTGCAATGAATTATTTTGTTAGTTTTTAGATCTAAGTTCTTCTTCAGAAAGAAAAAGACCAACGAAAGGCATGGAGGGATAAAAGAAAAGAGGAAAAATATAAATAAGATAAAAGAGAAATTACATGGTAGTTTGTGGATCTTTTTCCCAGTTAGTTAGCATTTATTAAATCAATCTCTAATGTAGAGAGGCGACTTGGCCTCCACAAGGAAAAATAAAGACGTTTCTGCCTCCATCAATTTCACTCTATTCCCAGGCTATTCACAGATTCGGTCCTTAACTCCAATCTGAGCTCCCCCAAATGTTGTCCACAGGAGGAAGCAGGAAAGAGAGTGTGCAAGACTTGGGAGCAATTCATCACCAAACAAGATAAACTCCTCAAACTGCAGGTCCTTTGGGCTCGTCACTTCAGACATGCTGAACTTTCCGCTCCCAGAAGACACCACGTCTTTCTGTTCAGGTCGTTTCCCACTGACCCCTCCCCCTGAAACACTTTTGTCCTTATGCCCCCCCCACCCCGAATCTGCATCTCTTCAGCTAGTTAACTTCTTTTTATCCTTCATGTCTTAGCTTCAATGTCATTTCCTCTGGAATCCCACCGGTTATGACCCCATCTTACATGCTGCCACAGTCCCCTGTGGATCCCCTTCTGTAACACATACAAGTAAGGCAAATTCAAGTGCAACCAGGGGCCAGACAGTAACACACATCAGTGAGCCTGTGTGGGGTCTGAAGCCATGGCAGCATATTCCCCACGTCGAGGTATTCAACTCACTTTCTTTTAACACATGCCCTGGCCAAAGAAACGTATCTGCTGGTCAACTTCCACCGAGTGGTTATGGAGCTATGGCAAAGGAAGGAGAAGCCAAATGCCAGCTCATGTAACAAGGGTTAAGAGATGGACTTGACTGGGGAAACTTGCAAGCTGAGGCTCACCCCAAAAATGTCTCTTGTCCTGCGTTCTGTCTTCATCTCTCAGAGAGCATGCAGAACAAGGGGGAAGCTTGTGGACTCAGTGCCAGCACAAGCAGGAGACCATCGGTGAGAGAGCACACAGATACCGTGTTTCCCCGAAAAGAAGACCTAACTGGAAAACAAGCCCTAGCATGATTTTTCAGGATGGCATCCCCTGACTATAAGCCCTAATGCATTTTTTGGAGCAAAAATTAATATAAGACCTGGTCTTATTTTCAGGGAAACACGGTGGGAAGTAGGTCCCAGGCTGTAGGGGGTTGAAGGAATATCAGCTCTGGAAAGAATTGTTGAGAGTGCTGCCGGGACCTGAAAACCTTGGGAGAGGATAGATGCATGCTGCTGGATAGTAGCGACCCCAGTCCCATAAGAAGTTGTGTTTGGGTACAGTGCCTCCCACCAGGGAGGGAGAAGCCATTTTCCAGGCACTATGAGCTTCTGGGATCATTTATCAGACAATCTTTCTTATATTTCTTCCACAGCAGGCCACCAGCCTGAAACTCTGATTGCTCTCTCTTCCCGACAAGATTGTATTGTTTCTGTCTTTATATAGTTATATTCTTGGAGCCTGGCATGTAGCAGCAGCTAAAAAAAAATGTATTTGTTGAATAAATAAAGAATCAGCTTTATAATATAAACAGGGGGGCCTACGGTTGCAATCTGGGTGTCCTACAGTCTCTCAAAAAATTGTCCTGTGAAAACTGTCATATGGGAAGCAGGAAGAAAAGCGCTTCTTGTCAGCTGGCTCTTATGATTTCCTCTCCTCCTTCTCGTCAAGCCCCCTTTAATTCTCCAGGGCTTTGCTCTAGCTCATTAATGTTAATATCTTATCTAACCTTTCCCCAGCTCCTCAGTGATGGGACTTCTACTCTACAGCCTAATAGCTCTTCCTCTTCATCTTTCAAAATGCCCACCCGAAACTTTTTCCTCTTTAGCTTCAGGCCATTTCATGCCTCTTCTGAGACTTAATCATCTTTCTCTTGGCCTAGTTTAGCTCAGAGAAGTGGACTGAAAAACGCAAACAGGCTTTATAAAATAAAGGAGAAATCCTGTATCAGGCACATTTCTACAACCAGTAAAAGGTTTGTTCATCACTTATTTCCCCCTTTCCACTGGGACTTGAGGTCCTCCCAGTGGAGGATTGAATGTCAAGTCACAGGTAAGGGGATGGAGAGATCTGCCTGCCGACCTGATCCCATAATAAGATTAGAGCTGAGAGCCTGAAATTTCTTCTAAGTACCTACACTGCTTGCACAAGACCAGTACTTTTCTATCAAGGTCACCCTTTCTTCAGATCAGTAAGCAAAGGAGATCTCAGCTTTTAAGGGCCCTTTTGGGTAAAGACCACAAGGGAAGCATGAGGAGGTGAGAGAGTTAAGACGTGGAGTTCACAGGCCTTTAGATCTCAAATGTTTCTAGATATAATACAGGAGGCTTTTGCTTCCTCAGCCTGCACCTGTACTCAGGCTATTTGAGTCTGGGAAAAACGATAAAACAAACCATCAAAACAGGACCATGACCATTACCACAACCCAGGAACTGCCATTACTGAGCCGCTGGAAGCACCCAGAGGCATTTGACAATGGAGCTAAGTAGGGAAAGCAATCAGATGTGAAAATTTCAGTCAGGGAACAACTTCAGATTG
Source organism: Rhinolophus sinicus (assembly GCF_036562045.2). Taxonomy (NCBI): domain Eukaryota; kingdom Metazoa; phylum Chordata; class Mammalia; order Chiroptera; family Rhinolophidae; genus Rhinolophus; species Rhinolophus sinicus. The sequence continues at coordinate 18,442,455 of NC_133753.1, forward strand.
CTCACCCTCTGATTAACTGCTCAAAAAGCAGAGCTCTAACTTTGTATTCCATCCCTCACCCTGAGCCATGATTGCTCTGCAAAATGTCCTTATCAAGCACGAGGGGGAAAAATTAATAAGCTCAAGGAGTGACTGGGATTACTTCAACCACAGAAAGAAGGTAAGAAAATAATTTCTCAGATATGACTGTTACTAACGGTCAAGGTGAGGATCAGAGAGCATATATTGACATTCTTTTTTTTGTGTGTGTGTGGTTGTGAATATGTATCTCTTCATTTTTTTTACAGTTGTGAATATGTATCTCTGTTTTTTAACGTAATTAAAGTTTATTGGGGTGACAATGGTTAGTAAAGTTACATAGGTTTCAAGTATACAATTCTGTAATACATCATCTATCTATTGCACTGTGTGTTCACCACCCAGAGTCAGTTCTCTTTCCATCACCATATATTTGACCCTGTTTACCCTCATCTACCATCCCTCTTCCCGTTTACCCTCTGGTAACCACTGAACTATTGCCTGTGTCTATGAGTTTTTGTTTCTTCAACATTCTTAACGATACTCACATGTATAGCCTCAGGAAGAGAAGATCAGGCTAGCAAGACCCAATAGACAGAAGGAAAAAGGAGCAGCAATATAATCAGAAAATCAAGTTACTCTCGTTTTTTGTCGAAAAAGTCCATGTCAATAATCTTGATAAACTGTGAATAGGAAGAAATCATGGGCATATGCCGTGACTGCTCTATGTATTCTTGTTTTTCTCTTTCCCAAAAGGACACTAAAGGTTGCACTCTGAGCTCACCTTCAAGAAGTGCAACATAAAAAGGCAATTTCAGAACAGCAGGGCATGGCTTCTGACATCTGATAGACAGCCTAACCGCATTTTATCTTATCAGCTCCTCTCACTCGCTCTCCTTATTTTTCTTTATTCCCCAATGCAGCCATCTTTGCTCTTCCTCAACTCCCTGATTCCCACCTAGCTCATGGAAGATTTTAAAAGAAAAATGTGTTTTTTTTATTAAAGTCATATACAAAGCATCCCTGTGTTCTTGGACCCTCTAGCATGTGTACAGTTTGGTTTGCTTTGTTTAGGAAAATAAATTGGTGGCATATTTTTGTTTTTCCATAGCTAGACACCAAGATAATTAAACTGGGTACCTTCCTGTCAGTTGCTACACAAGAACCATGACAATCAGCAGGACTTGTTTTTATTCTTTGGGCCCTTTGAATGAAAACCTTTTCCAAATTCAAGAATGTTTCAAGAGTCTTATCCAGATACATAGGAAGATATTCCAACATGAACAAAATTCAACTAAGTTGGGAAAAGAAATGAAAATTATGACCAAGATGCTCCAAAAGAAAAGTAAAAACATGAAATAATAAATTTATCCAAATAATTCTGACTGCCAGCAACTTGGGGTGGGTTAAGATGGAAGATAGTGCTTCATTACTTTGCTATGTACACCAATAAATTCAAGAGAGAGAGGGAATACCAACAATTCGCAAATTAATAAATTATACCTACAGAGATATGTGTTTTTTCTACTTCTCAAACTAAGGGTTAGTTTAATTGATCTCTGCCATTGTCATGACTGAATAACAGCAAAGTAGAGCAATATTTTATTCAGTGTGATAAAAATAGATTAGTGCTATTGTTTACTAGTTTATTCCCAGAAATGATGGTAGAAAGAGGAAGTGTGTAGCATAAACGTTAAGAGTACAGATTTTGAAGTCAAACTATGAAGACTCTGCCATTTACTGAATTTGTCAACTTGGACTTGGCAAACTCACCTTTCCAAGCCTCAGTTCCCCATATGTAAGATTAGATAATAGTTCCTACCTCCTCAAGTGTGGTGAGAATTACATAATAAATTAATCCATGAAAGCTCTTTGCAGAGTTCCTGAGTCATGAAGATGTACACATATATGTCACCATTCAGGGAGAGCCAGCTGCCATTACTATCATTATTAGCACTTCTAAGTTTGAAAGTCTAGGTTAGAATAGCATATCAAGAGCAAATTGAATAAATAGATTGTCATAAAAAGAGCAGAAATGTTCATCTATACAGAGTGATTACATTTACTGAAGGTTAATAGCGTTTTTCAGATTTAAGGAACGGGTATGTATATATAGCACTATGAGCATTTTGTTCTCCATAAATTTGTTGAACAAAGAATCACTTTTAATAGATCTACTCTGTGTACAGAAACAGATCATTTTAGCAACACCATCAAGTAATGAGCCATTTGTTGCATAAATGACTTTTCTAAATATGAAGAGGTGAAACTCTTAGGTAGAAAGCCAAAGATAGAGATTTGATTGGGGGTGGGTGGGGAGGTGGTAAGGGGAGGAGGATAGTTTTCATGTAAATCACTTTTTTAGGCAATAAATACTCTCATGGGTTCTAAAATGTACCTTTTTTGAATGACCTGTCACTGATACCAACATAATCTATTGCTCCGTGCTGGCTCCTGTTTTCCCTAACTAGAAATTCTCGCTGCACTGTACACTGTAGTATAAAGAACTCTCTGCCTAAGCACCGAGTAGCCTCTAACTGCTACTCTTTTTGAAACCCTCTTTCATTGTCATGCTGTTCTCCCACATCTCCCCAGCCTCTCAGTTTCATGTGCTTGTTTGTTTATTTGTTTAGTTATTTATTTAGGCAATGTTTACTGAATATCATGTGTCAGGGACTATGCAGAGAATACAAAGATAAATAGGACCATATTAACTGCCCTAAAGGAGATTGAAGTCTAAAGGAATACAGAAATGTTGGTTATTGTATCTTATTCTACATAATGTGTCTGCTTCTCTCTCATTTCTCTCCCCACCACCCGTATCTCCCCTTCCTTCTCTGTCTTCTGCTGAAGGCAAGTAAACCAATTATCCAAGCTGGTTAAAATTATATTTTTAATGGAAGCAAGCACATTTTGAGTCAGGGGTTCTCCTTTTAGCAAAACACATGAAATGTATTTTTAATGACCTTGATGCATCCAGTTCAGCTGTTTAGAAGCCATTTGTTTTACTTTATTATTTTCTCTAGCATTCCAAATAGATGAGGTTGCCAGAGTAATGACCTCTGGATAAGTGAGGATTATGTGTATTATAGTAAATAAAAGTTTATGCAGTTAGCTAATACTTCCAAGCAAGACTATACCAAAGAGGCAGTATGATAAGTAACAGTTGTGGTATTTCTATAATCATTGGCAACAAAGACTGTCCTTCAAATTCTCATTTTACAAACTGGTGTCTAAGATTTAGAATAGTCATTTGTCCCAGATCACACACACAAACACATTTTTAAACACTAACATTTGAGAGAAAATAAAAGAAATTAATCCTTCAAACAACAAGTGCATCATATTAACTCATTACCCCAAGAGTTTGCATAGGCAGCACATATAAATAGGTTTGAAAAATGACTTAGGGACACAGGACAAGATGGCAGTGTGGCTAAGTTTTAATTTCTCCAATACACACACACACACACACACACACACACACACACCTAAAACAAACAAAAATGGACAACGCAATTAGAATGTCAAAGAAACAAACAAAAATTTCATAGATATAGAGAAGACCTTTCTTTTTCATTTTAAAACTCTTTATAAGATAATTAGGTGTTTAAAGCAAAAATTATAAACTATGGGGCTAACAAACAGAATTAAAATATATGATAACAATAGTGCAAAAGACAGACAGGAAAACATAGAAGTATACTATTGTAAAATCCTGTACATATACTGACATAATATTATTTGAAGGTATATTATAATGAATCAAAGATGCATATTGTAAATCCTCAAGCAATCACTAACAACTAAAACCAAGAGGAATAACCAAAAGGTCAATAGTGGAGATAAAATGAAAGCACAGAAAATATTCACTTAATCCAACAAAGATGGGGAAAGAGGTCAAATGGAACAAAGAAGAGTGGGACAAAAGAAAACGAATAGCAAGATGTTAGATTTAGGCCCAACCATATGAATAAATGGTCTAAGAAAATCAAGACCCAGCTGTATTTTTGTATACAAGATATCCACTTTAAATATAAGGACATAGTAGCTTAAAGGTAAAAGGAAGAAAAATATATGTTATGCAAGCACTAATAAAAGGAAGCTGATTTAACTATATTAATACCAGATAAATCAGACTCCAGAACAAGAGGGACATTCCATAATGACAAAAAGAAAACCTAAGTATCCTAAATCCACACATTTTCAATCCACCAAATACCAGTATTTAAAAATATATGGAAAAAAAACCACTTAGAGAACTGAATCAATACTCCCCTCTCTATGATTCATAAAACAAGAAAGTATACAGATGACTTTAACAGCACTATGAAACAACTTAACCTAATAACCATTTATAGAAATTCAACCCAAGAACAGCAAAATACACATTCATTTAAAATGCACAAGGGATAGTCACCACGAGAGACTCTATTTTGGGCTGTAAACAAGTTTCAAATAAATTGAAGGACTGAAATCATTCAGAGTTGGTTATCCACCCAACTGGATATTTAATTTAAAAACTAAATTCACTTTTTGAAATCAATAACAAAAAGATATCTAGAAAATCCCCAAATATTTAGAAATTAAGCAACACACTTCTAAATAACCAGTGAGTAAAAAGAAATCACAAGGAAAATCAGAAAAGATTTAGAACTGAATGAAAATAAAAACGCAGCATATTAAAATTTCTGGGATGCAGCTAAAACAGTTCTTAGAGGAAAATGTATAACATGAGATGCTTATATTAAAAAAGATAAATGTTCTAAACCAACTATCTATAAATTTCAACCATAGGAAATTAGAAGAAGAACAAATTAAACCCAAATTAAGCAAAATAAGGAAATAATAGAGTAGAAATCAATGACATAGAAAGGAACAAAAAAATAGAGAACACCAATGAATCCAAAAGCTGCTTCTTTGATAAGTTCAGTAAGATTGATAAATGCTTAGAATGATTGATCAAGAGAAAACAAAGGAAGGGAGGGAGAGAGAGAAGACACAAAGAACACTTCTTACCCCCAGGGTAGTCATCCTCAAAATGTATATCCAGCAATATTTTAGAATTGCTAGGGATCAGTGATTGCTGTGTGCCACCCATTTTTTCCCTTTCCAAATGAGAATGTCTATTGAAGTTATCCTGTCTCTGTTCTATCAAAACGTGCTATAGTGATGGGGGTAAACAGATAAATCACTTTGTGATGGTAGTTTTGGGTTGTTTTGTTGTTTTCTTGATTGGTGTTTGTTTTTGTTGATAATTTTCCTAATCAAGAATCACATCTGGAACTGATGAAACATGCTCACAAAATCCTGGACTATGAGTAAATGCCTTGATTGCATGTGACTTTTGGGGTGTCTGTTTTGAGAAAGGGTAAGTGTATTTCCATGTAGGAGGAAAATAAAGGGCAACTATGTAGGTCGTATTCTTTTCCCCAAGTATTTACAGCTCACTTTCTCAGTGTATAATCCTCATCTGAAAAATATTTCCTCTGAGAATTATACATACTAACCTATGGCTGTGATTTGCAGAGCCTTCTAAGAGAGGAGTAGATTTCCTACCAGAACTTAGACTATAATTTCCTGGTTCATTATTGAAAGTCACCAGATGGATCACTCTAGCAACTAAGGGCCTAGCACACTTTTGTGCAGCCTGAAGCCTATGCAATTTGAGAGCCATATTTAAAACAAAAATGCAAAATTATAAAGTTAGGAATAAATCTTTATTTTCAATTAAAAGAGAAGTTTTAAAAAGTCACCAATATTAAAAAGCTAGCAAATTCAACAAACATCACAAAATCCATAAAAATGCATAGTATTTTTATTAATTTACTAGTCTGACACACATCTATAACAATGTTTCCTACATTTATTTGTCTGCATACTCTTTGACTGTCTTTTCATATACCATGATTTTGTTAAAAAAAAAAAAGGATTCTTCCTAAAGAGAGAAATAAATAACAGTCTTTGCTTTCACTTTTTTGGTCAAAATGTGTGTTTTAATTACAGAGAGTTTAGATAAGTTTCTTTCAATTTCACAACTCCTTATTAGTTATATTTTACAGAGACTAGTCATAAATACTTTGAATTTATGACATTTATTAATTAATTTGTCATTGATATCCTTGTTGTAGCAGCCTTGTGAGGGTATTATGTTGGATCCTGAAACTTGATGTCATGATGCAGGGAAGTTGGCCCACTGGATAGGAGAAATCCTCCTGGAAGGCATAGCTACACTGTGACAGCTACTGTGTTTTCCCGAAAATAAGACCTAGCCGGACAATCAGCTCTAATGCATCTTTTGGAGCAAAAATTAATATAAGACCTGGTCTTATTTTACTATACTATAAGACTGGGTATAACATAATGTAATATCAGGTATAATATAATATAATACCCAGTCTCATATTCATTTTTGCTCCAAAAGAAACATTAGTGCTGATTGTCTGGCCAGGTCTTATTTTTGGGGAAATAGGGTAGCAGTAATTTAAGCACCGAATGATGGAAGACTACATAAATATATCATACTAAACTCAACTAAACGCATGTTAAATTCAGTTTCCCCTTGCCAAAATGTTCTCACCAATATGCCATTGGAACCAGGAATTCCATTTATAAAAATCTATCCCAAATACACCGTGGCAAAATTATTAAGTAATTTGTGTGCAAGACTACTATTTGCAATAGGAAAAGACTATAAACAACTCACTTGTCACTAATGGGAGGCTGGTTTTATAACATGAAGTACATCCACAAATGGAATGCTACACAACTGTAATAAGAAAATAGAAATCACTATATACTGCTAGGCAGTGGCATCCCAGATATACTGAGAAAAATATAAGTTGTATAACAGTGAGAATGGCATACTCTATTTTACCTAAGAATAGGGGTGGTGTTAAGAGAGATTTCATACCTTTTAGAAATACACACTAAACTTTTTATAGATAAAATAACCATGGCTTTATAATAATCTCGTATGTATGTGGTGGGGAAAAGAAAAATAAAGTGGGTAAAGATATAGATGAATATAACCTCTGGTTTTTATCTTACAGATCAACTTAAACAAATGTATAAATATATATTTATAAAGATGTACAATGCAGCATTGTTTGTAATAGCAAAATAAAACTGGAAATGACCAAAATTTCCCTCAGTAGAGTACCAGTTTAATTAATTATGCTCCATAGATACAGTGTAATTCACTCCCTTATCAGGCCCAGAATAACAGATGAATTTTCTAATGAGTTTCATGGGTCATCTCACACAGCAAGTAGATTTTCATGTAAGGAACATCTCTTCCATTTTATACCCCAGAGAGTCACATAGCCTAGTGACATTCTCTAGAGAGTCATGCCTCATAAATCTATGGATAGTAAATTTGTTTACCCTAAGCAATCCTAATCCAGGTACATACAGTCTACTTAAAGCATTCCATAGATAAAGCCTCTCTAGCTAACAAGTATTTTTAGCCTATTGCCCAGAGGTTTAGTTATGCTTCTAAAGAGATTAAGTGGGGTCACTTGCTCAGGTTTCTTTTCCATGGGTTCATCCTCCCCAGTAGTAAGGAGAGAAATAATCATAAGTCCATATGTATCTGCATGAAACACCTCTTGCGTAGCACAGAAAGTTATTAACAATAGTTTCATCTGAGAGGTAGCCCGGGGTAATAAAAAGGATAAAAAGGAAAAATTTTATTTTTCATCTATTCCATCTGCACTGTTTGACTTATTTTAATACTACATATATTGCCTTGAATATTTTCAAATTTATTAATTTCTTAAAAGAAATAAGTTGGATGAATTCATGGGTGAATAAGTCTACGATGGGTTACTTAGAGAGTGTGTCTGGGGAGAATTCCTAATATCCCTGTCATTAGGACCCTTGGTACCACCATCAGAAATACACCCCTAAACTGTATGACTTCAGGTTTGATCCACCGTAGCAATTTAGGCTCCTGAAAATGTCTTCCAATTTCCTCACCACTCCCCTCTCCCAAAACTTCATTGTAATTGGTGCTTTCCAGCCTTCTCTTGGCTACTGATAGTGAAGATGCATTATCTTCATTTTCTTCATGCCAGTCCACTTATAAATTCTGGATCCCTCACTCTTACAGCTTCTAAGTATCTATCTTCAAAGTCACTGTCATCCATGAATACTATAAGTTACTTCATCCAAAGACTTCTAATAATTTCTTGCAAAGCCCTATTCACTCCAGCCCCCTTAGTACTTCATGGCTGGTTATCCCAGCAGGGTAATGTTGAGCTCTTGGCAATTTCACTCCTCTGCCAATGTCTAACATATTTTCATATTCCACAAGTTACAGTCCTTCATAAAGGATAAAAATATACTATTATTATACACAATATGTATAGTTGTGATTGTTAATTTTATATGTCAATTTGATTGGACTACCGGGTGCCCAGGTATTTGGCTAATATTATTTCTGAGTGTATCTATGAGGGTGTGTCTGGAAGAGATTAGCATTTAAATTGGTAAACTGAACAAAGCAGACTGCCCTCCCCAATGTGGATGAGTATCACCTAATTCACTGAAGAACTGAATAAAACAAAAAGGTGGAGGAAGGAAATTCTCTTTGCCTGACTACTTCAGCTGGAACATCAGTCTTCTTGTGACCTTGGACTGGGACTTACACCATCAGCTCCCCTGGTTCTCAGGCATTCAGACTCAGAACAGAACTGCACCACCCACTTTCCTGGGTCTCCAGCTTGCAAACAGCAGATTGTGGGATTTTTGGTTTCATTAATATGGGATATATACATACATACATGTATACATATACATACTCATATATATATATATATATATATATATATATATATATCCTATTGGTTCTGTTTCTCCAGAGAACCCTGACTAATACAACACTACATCAAATTGAAAGAGCATTCAGAATTTAAGAATGGAAATATATTCTGTGTGTATGAATTGGAAGAATCAACATAGTTAAAATTACTGTATTACCCCCAGCAATATACAGATTTGTTGCAATCCCTGTTAAAACCCCAATGTTATATTTTTTAATAGAACAACAACAACAACAAAAAAGTCATTAGAACTACAAAAGACCCTAAATAGTCAAAGTCATTATGAGGAAAAAGCATAAAGCTGGAGGTCACACTTTCTGACTTCAAATTACACTACAAAGTGACAATAATCAAAACAGCATTGTATTGGCAGAAAAACAGACATCATGACCAATGGAACAGAATTGAGAGCCCAGAAATAAACCCACATATATATGGGCAAATAATTTTTGACAAAGCAGCCAAAAACATATAATGGAGAAAAGAAAACCTCTTCATAAATGGTGATGGGAAAATTGGAAATCCACATGCAAAAATATGAAATTACACTATTTGTCACCATACACAAAAACTAACTCAAAATGGATCAAAGACCTAAATATAAGACCTGAAACAAAGAAATACATAGAAGAAAACATAGGTACTAAACATATGGACCTTGCTCTTAGAGAGGATTTTATGAATTTGACTCCAAAGGCAAAGCAAAAACAAATGAATGGAACTCTACCAAACTAAAAAGCTACTACACAGCTAAAGAAACCACTAACAAAACAAAAAGCAACCAATAAAATGGGAGAAAATATTTACAAACAACACCTCTGATAAGAGGTTAATATCCAAAATATATTTAAAAAAAGTTATACAACTCAACAGCAAAACACAGTCCAATGAAAAAAATGGGCAGAGTCCCTGAACAGACACTTCTCCCAAGAAGACATACAAATAACCAACAGATATATGAGAAGATGCTCAAATTCACCAGCTGTTAGGGAAATGTAAATCAAAACCACAATGAAATACCACCTCACACCTGTTAGAATGGCTACCATAACAAGACAAGTAATAACACGTGTTGAATAGGTTGTGGGGGAAAAGGAAGCCTCATACACTGCTGGTAGGAATGTAAATTGGTACAGCCACTATGGAAAACAGCACTGACGGCCGTCAAAAAGTTTAGACTAGAATTACCATATAACCTAGCAATCTATCTTCCGGGTATCAATCCAAAAAATTTGAAAACATTTATTTTAAAGATATATGTACTCCTATGTTCACTGCAGCATGAGTTCTGGTGAACAAAACATGGAAACAATCAAAGTGTCCTTTGACAAATGATTGGATAAAAAAAATGTGGTACATATATACAATGGAATACTACTCAGAGATAAGATTAAATACTGCCATTTGTGACAACATGGATGGATCTTGAGACTATCATGCTAAGCGAAATAAATCAGACAGAAAGAGTCAAGGACCATAAGGTTGCATTCATACATGGGATATAAACCTGAAAGCAACAAATGAACAAGACAAACAAAAACTCACAGACAATGGTATATGGTGGTTACCAGAAGGAAAGGGGGATGGATGAGGGTCAAATATACAGTGAGAGAAGGAGATTTGACTTTGGGTTTTGAACATCAAATGTAATATACAGATAATGTATTATAGAATTATACACTTGAAATCCATATAATCTTATTAACCAATGTGACCCCAAAAAAATTAATAAAATTTAAGAAAAAAGAAAACAGAGCACTCATGGGTTTTTGAGACCTAGTCCTTGCTACATGACTTTGGGAAAAATTTCCAACCACTCAGAGCCTCAGTTTCCTATACATAAAATAGGTAAAAGTTTACCTACCTCATATAATTATTGCAGAGATTCAGAAAAATAATATTTGTAAATCACACACAGAGCAATTACTCAACAAATAGTGTTTATTATCATTAATTATATTCTAGCAAAAGATGTGCTATAGCAAAGCTGTTATTTTCACATTGCTATCCTAATTAGTATTCTTTCCATGGAAACTAGCAGGCATGGGAGCTAGGTCTGGCCTTCTCATCTCTGGAATTCAGTAATGGAATTCCATCTAAAGTAAGAAATAAAATTAAACATGATAAGTTTTGTCTCTATACAGTTTCCTTTGTATCAACCACTGCCAATAGCCATCATGACCTCTGCTTCCAAAACACTTCAGGAATGACCAAGCCAACTCCTGCTGTTATGAGGTTGAGGGTTTCTGGGATCATATTTCAAACACAGGCCTTGTGGCATGCTGGGGGTCCCCTAAGCAGAATCACAACTGCACAAAAGTACAGAAAACAATCACTGAGGGAGCAGAAGCAGTGTGTTTCTGTCTCTGGGAGGAGCTTCTCTTTTCATTCGAGAAACCCAGACAAACAGAAAACCACGTGGCCAATAAAGCAGAGCTAAGCAGATACTTCACCGTGGCTGCCTCCCAGTCTCTCACGGTCTACACAGACAGGGCAAAAACAAAACAAAACAAAAACCCTTCAGATGGTGGGGCTGGGCAAGGAGAAAGGAGAGGTAGGGGGAAAGGTAGGGAGGAGGGGTTGGGTGGGTGGTGAAACTTTTTAACTTCAAGTGTTTAATTCCCTTGCTGAGAATAAACAGAAGCCTGAGCTGCCATCAGAGCTGTTGATCCAGGACCCCTTGACACTTAGAGTCTTCTCCATCTAAAAAATAAGTAGTTTGAAACAAAACTCACTTAACAAGCTCTTGGAAGTAAGAAGGCGGAAGACTCTTTCCAAGTGGAGTCCTCCTTTTCAGAAAGCGACAGGCTCACCAATAATAACTCTCTATGGAATAAGTTGAATGAATTCATGTCTTCCTTGTTTTTCTCTAACACACCTTTCAGGATCTTACAATCCAACTGACCAAGGCATTTTTCCTCAGCACCGCAAACCCTTAATGCAAAGGCATCACCACGAGTGCAGCTCCAAATTTACTGTCAAAGGTAAATACATTCCCACAGCATAATTCTTTGTTAAATATGGAAATCATACAGGGGGCAGAGATTTGAGTTTCAGGGATGTGCTAGAGGGACTTGGGTGGAGGATGGAGGAAAGGCACAGCTGTTGATAGCATAATAAAGTCTAAAAAACACGATCTCAAATCAGAAACGCATGTGTTCAAGTCTCAGTTCCTCCAATCACTGCCTCTTTGACACAAATAACATAAGTAAGTTATTTAACCTCCCTAACTTCCATTTCCTTGTCTATAAAATGGAGGAACTGTTATCTGTAGTTTTGTGGTAATGTAGTTTTGTGGCTAGAAAGACCTTAGAAACAGGCTCAGTAGAAGGTAACTAGTTTTAACAGTCATTATTACTAAAATTTTAAATTAAATACTATTTAAAATAAAATCAAAGACCTATAAACATTGAAACACACTCAACAATCTAAAAGGAAGATATATTCAATAAAGGGCAGAAGGACAGAAGAAAGCAGGGGAGGGAAAGTATTAGGAGGGAAGGGGCAGGGTTGGTGATGGAAGGAAGGACTCCAGGGAAGGTCTCTACTCTTGGGCACCACATGCTTTGGGTCCTGGGGGGGGAGGGGGTGTAGAAACAGCAAAAATGGATATATTTCCTCCAAAACATCAAAAATCTGAACTTCTGCCTCTATCTCCAGATTTATCTGTGACAACTAATGTTACTTCCTCCCCTCCTCACCAATTTAACCACTCAGCTTTAAATAATCTCAATTTGGGGGGCCCCAAATTTATCCCTTTGGGAAGAAAGGTAAGCCCCAAATAATTAATATTTCCACAATTCTCTACTCCTGCTTCACCACCTTTACCCACAGTTGTTTTTTCTCAACCACTACCTCTACTTTCCAAAGAAGTCATGAGGAAAATGACTGAAATCACTTTTCTCAGGCTTTCTCACCATAAGAAAATGTTTGCAGCGACAAAGTTGGTGCAGAGCTGAGCTATCCCGGGGAAACTTCCAGGAAGAAATTACCAAGTAACTCAAAAATATCTGCAAGGTACCACGGCCTATTTGAAGGTTATTTAAATTCAGCGTTATTATTAGAGGACTAAAGCAAAGAAACTGTTGTTTTGTAAGAAATTTCCACCTCCAAAACCACACTTATAAAACTGGAAGGAAGAGAGGACATGTTTTAAGTGAAAAAACACTGAGCCCTTTCCCATCCCCCTTTTCTTTGTTAATGACATCGTGTTTCTTTGTTCTAGAGTCTCTAGAATGACAAGGGGAAAGTTGCCCAGGTTAGCCTTGGAGATCATTCCCTGCTTTTTTGTCAAATCCCTTTTCTTTACATTTGCATGCCTTGGAATAAACTTTCTTGTTCAATATATTTCCACCAGAACTGAGAAGCTGGGAAGCTGCTTTATTCTTGAGCATTTTTATTCTTTCCCAGTTGCCCCCTTATTATCCCTACTGAGAATTGTAGCATTCTATTAAAACTCAATCTGCCACTTTAGAGGTTAATGATTAACTTTAATACATCCATGCCTTTTATTATCATCTAGATTCTGGAATTAAATCAAATGTAATGGAAAAAACAGAATTAAGACAACTGGGCTCTAGTCCCAGTACTACCAATAACTAGTTGTCTGACCTTGGGAAAGCCTTTAATTTCTCTGGAAATCCATCTACCGTGTTTCCCTGAAAACAAGATCTAGCCGATCAGCTCTAATGCGTCTTTTGGAGCAAAAATTAATATAAGACCGGGTCTTATTTTACTATAATATAAGACCCAGTCTATATAATATAATATAATATAATATAATATAATATAATATAATATAATATAATATAATATAATATAATATAATATAATATAATATAATATAATATAATAATATAATACTGGGTCATATTAATTTTTGCTCCAAAAGACGCATTAGAGCTGATTGTCCGGCTAGGTCTTATTTTGGGGGAAAAACGGTATAAAACAAGGTGGTTGGAAGAAAGAATATCTATATAACTTGTGGCTCTAAAATTCTATGTTCTATGAATAAGGAACCCTCAGATTTAAAAGCTAACTGGTTGCTGGTGGTAATTTTCTCACCTAGTTAGTTAGATTCTAATTGACCAGAACCTCATATATTTCCTTCAACACATAACAGTCCTTTGAAAGAGCAACAGAAGAAAGGAGAGAAGCCCACACTTGGAGTGAGCGGACAGCCTCAAAAGAGCCAGCCAAGGGGAAAATGGGACAATAGTGAGAAAAATGACTGAAATTGCTCCTCCCATCCCCTTCTCTCCATAAGAGAAGTTGCAGTGAGAAGGGAATATGAGAATAATATTGCCTCTTAGCTATGCAGGGCGAGCCTTTGGGTGGAAGTGATCAAACAACTCAATGGATTGGTCTATTTCTTTTAACCTCATCTTTGCTTCCTGTAAAAATGCACCTTACTTTCTTTTCATCGCTGCCTTGTTGTAAAGCAAAAAACTACTGGCACTTTCCTTTTGTTCCTTATCAGTTCAGGCAAGTGATTCTTCTGCAAAAAGAAAAAGAAAATCAAACAGAAATAAGCTTCTGTTTGAGGGAAAGAAATGATGAGGGTGGGTAAGTTGTCTAAAAATGACGGTAGGGACGCTCCACTTATTAAAAACTGACAGCTTGCAAATCTTCTAATCTAAAAAAGAACTCCTTTGAGCTTAGGCGGCAGCAAGAAGCTGGTGCAAATCTGAGACATACAAGGAGCTTTGGATGTTTGCTTTGTTTTTGTTTTTGAGCCTCCTCATAGAGCCTGTAAAAGCAGCAGGAAAAATCAGGAGTTGAATGTTCAGATTCAAGGGTTCACAGCCTTTAGCAAAAAAGTATCTCCTTTTTCATTGCCAGAGGTGACAGTAAAAGGCTGGGTAGGAAATTGACTCATCTAAGGACTTGAGTAGAAGTGATTCTCTGAGAGCCAATCAGATGATTTTTATTTGGAAAAAACAAAAATGATTGTGCAAAATGAGATAGGCTCAAGAATGTAGATTGGTTTTCTATAGGTAGGGTCAGAGTGAATAATTTTACTGGTTGCAAAGCTCCCATGTAGCACAGATGAAAGCTATAATTTCTTGCCCCTTAGAAATAAAGAAGGAAGGAAGGAAGGAAGGAAGGAAGGAAGGAAGGAAGGAAGGAAGGAAGGAAGGAAGGAAGGAAGGAAGGAAACAAAGGGGATTGCTGTAAACGCTCAGTGTGTGAATTACAAAAGGCTAACCCACCTACATGTACAAGATTTCTGCAAATTATAGGGTGGGTGTGAGGAGACTTCCATATTCATGCTCATCTGATTAGGGGTCCTACTCCTACTTAGTGATCTCTGTTGATTTCCCAGGGTTATGTCATCCTGATTTACAACTCACCTCTTTCCCTAGTTTGATTAATCAATCAGTAAACAAAGAAACAAAGAAAAACCCTATCTCCAGGCAGTGAGCATGTGTGGTGTCCATGCACATAGATGGCTTTCCTGAAAGTTGAAGTTTCCTGGCCCCCCAGATAAAACTCACAGGAACAGACCTGAGTTTGACCTGCAGCCTGGAGCACAGCTACTGCAGCCAACACCACAGACACATGAACCAAAAATAAATGTTTTTTGTAAACCGACAATAGATTTGGGGTTGTGTGTTGTGTTAAATCATTTTAGCAAAAGCCAACATACAAAGAATTCTCTGGGGAGAATTCAAACAACTTCAAATTAGTCATTAGACATCCTTGTTCTAAAAGACTTTGGATAACCCACCACTGCAGGGGGCGGGGAGTGGGGGTTGCCAAGGTCCACATCAACATACGAAAATCCCCAGCCCAAGTTATCACAATGACTTGTATTGCTCTCCTTCTAATTCTGCTCTCTCCCACAATTTCTCTCTCCAGGACCCCTATGCCACACTCCCAATTCTAAAATCTCCCGGGTATATTATGAAAAATAAGCAGGTGCTCTTGAAACACTGCCCTCAAACTCAGCACTAGGCCACCTTTTCATTATTCAAGCCTATCAAGGATTCCAGCCAAACAAAGGGGGCTCTCCTATACATAGAACCATCCTTATTGAAAGGCAGAGGTGTTCTGGTCACAATGATATTCTTTTTTCTTCCTGTTATATACTCATACATGGAAGACATAAGCAATGTAAAGTTCTAACTAAAATTAGGAGAGATATCACAGGATTCCACACAGGAAGTCAACTTATTCTTCTCTCTTGTCTCCCCTTTTCCTTGCCTCCTGCGGTAATTTCTGATCCCTCTTTTTTGCCAAGCTAATATCTTCTTCTCCGGATGTGGGGAAAACAATACATGTTACCAATTAGCGAGGAATGTTCTCTCTTGTTTCCCCTTCAAGTTCAACTTCCATTAAGTAATGAGACTTTAGCCATCAATAATTAAGACTGTCCCATAGAAGCTAACAGTGGTGATTTCTGAATAATAAAGCAGAAAAGGATTTTCTAGCTACAGTGGTTTTTTTATCTTCACAATCCCCAAGGAGAAATGGACAGCCATTTTACCAAGTTCCAGCAGCAATTCTGATGCCCAGGTGGCATGATTATCACAAAATACTCCAACAGGTTGTCCCAGTTTAGGCCAAGTACTAAATAACAGGTTACTCTTGAAATAAATGATAATATCTTTTAAAATTTAAAAGCCACTCGATTTTGACTCTAAAATTAGATGGTTGAGTTTGACCTTAATTTTCTTATCAGCGGGGCAGTTCTGCTTCAGCCACAAATCACTAACTGACAGCCCTCAGCAAACAGGGAAGAGGATAGCAGGTAGAGGAAGTATAGCCTTGACTTTCCTTTAGTGTGTGTGTTTGTGTGTGTGTGAGTGCACACACACACACACACACACACACACACACACAAATTACAGGACCTTCGGAGGGAAAAAGTTTCTTCTTCCTTCTGATACAAAGAGGAAACTTGAGTCTATTTGTTTGTCAGATTTCCAAATACCACTTTACTCCTAAGACCATATGAGCATTTTTCAAATTTAAAAATCACAGTGCAGACAATCATCTCAAGCATCAAAATAGAGCTGCAAAGAAAGCCAGCTGGTTCAAGCTAGGAAAAGATGTGTTAGGAAAGCTGGAACGCTTCAGAGTCCTTACGCCAGCCAACAAGAAGAAGGTAATTGATTATGGATAAGGTTGGAAGCAGGGTGGTGGGAGGGGAAAGACTCTTCGAGAAGAGAAAGGATCTTTCAGGAGCCTGGAAGAATGAGGTTTCTTGCAATTTGTTTCAATGAACTGTAGTGCCCTACAAGGTCCAAAGTATGTGAGTGTACTGGATGAGCCAGAATAATCATAAACCAGGTCTGTGATTCTAAACTACTAAACAGCCTTTTGTTTCTGAAGAGACATAGAAACATGAGGTACATAGAATAGATTCAGCTACTTCCTTGGCCTGACAACCTAGCATATTAAAAGAGCATAGAGAAATACCATCAACATAGCTTCTCTCCAGAGCTATTAAAATTGAGGAGAAAGAGAGAGATGGAAAAGTAAGAGCTTCCCCGCTAGAATATGGGAAATTGGAACCATGTTTTGGAAGACTCTGTCATGCTGGGAGAAAAAGGCCTCTTTCTTCAATATGTACTCTCCTCCTTTCATTAATCAAGACTAATATCCAATCAGTTGTAAGTTCTCTAATATGGATTCATTCTTTCATTCAACAAGTTTATATTGAGAAACTAAAATGTGCATGGCTCTATCTTAGGTACATCAACTAAAGAGATCAATAAAACAAGGGACCTTTCCTCTAACAGTGGGATATCTAACCTTAGAGAGTCAGGGAAGGCTTTCTGGAGGAGGTAATATAACCAGTGTCTGAGAAGTTAGCCAGGCACAGAAAGCGCATGTGCATTGAGGCATTGAGGTAGAAAACAGTACCTGGAACTCTGAAGACACTGACGTTTGCTAGATGACCCCAAGAAAGATTTTCTTATTGCTAATTTCCAGTAAATTTTGTCTCAAAGAAAAAGTAATAAAAGGAAAATCAATAACTAAGGCTTGTACTTTTATGAACTTATAGTGTAATAGATTCACTAAGTCACCACTTAATCAACCTCATTTATGGCCTTAATGAACAATTGATTCTATCACTTATGGAACAAGGCCTATGCACAGACAAGCTGGAGTGTCCTTCTCAAAGAATCCTGACAATACTAAAAATTCAAAATGGCCCAGGAGTGTCCCAAAAGGTGCAAGAGGTGACTATGGCACCTGAGATAGGCAAAGTGAGTGCCCCCAGCTCAAAAAGATCTTTACCATACATTTTACCAAGTAGAAATTCACTGTGTCAACATACTTCTCTTTTCAAGAGCAGAGGATGAAGTAAACAGAGTAATACTACAAACCTTAGTGTTTTCCTTATTTCAATCAATGGAGGCACCATCCTCTAAGTCAACCAAGCTTTATAGTCATTGTTAATTCCTGTCTCACACTTTATTAGATTTTATTTGATGCCAAGCTTTGAACTATCATTCAGGGTTCCCTGTGGAAAACAACAGAGACTGACTCTGGTTGAATCAAGCACCAACAATAAAAAAAAAAATAAAAAATAAAAAAAGTTTTGTTATATGGACATTGAGTAGGGGCGGCCGGTTAGCTCAGTTGGTTAGAACACGATGCTCGTGACACCAGGGTCACCGGTTCGATCCCCGCATGGGCCAGTGTGAGCTACGCCCTCCACAACTAGATTAAAACAACTATTTGACTTAGAGCTGATGGGTCCTGGAAAAACACACTTAAAAATAAAGTTATTTTAAAAAAAAAGTACACTGAGTAGCTCACTGTGGCATATAGTATAGACTGACTGTTTTTTCCTCAACTTATTTCTCATTGCCCACTTTTGTGATAGAGGTTGGATACTCCAAATACTCACTAAATACTCATTTCTCTCCTTTCCCACATTTCCATGCAGCTAGTTGACTGTATTACTCAGTTCTGGCCAGTAAGATGGAAGCCGAAGTCTGCTGTAGCTTCCAGGAAACCCTTGGCTTCCCTGGCAAAATGGCAAATTACAACTGGTGTTAACCAGTCTCCCCTTCTTCCTGTCATGAACAGGGACTTCAGTGGGAGGGAAAGGCCAGGAGAATGAGAACCTTCACACTGTCAACCTGTTGAACAAATGGCAGTAGCTACTTAATTCCAGACTTCTTATTTCATGGGGGGATAATTCCCCTAATGGCCTAAGCCACTACTAGTTGTATTTTCTGTTATTGCAGCTGAACAAAGGCCTAAATGACACATTGGGGGGGCTCAAGTCTTAAGCAGCCAGCACCAATGCCCAAAAGTACATCACAGAACTGGTCTAGTAAGGGCCATCAATCTACTTGATGTAGCTCTTTACCCTGAGGACATTTCTGCACCAGAAGCATAATCTTACTACCACCACTGTCAATGCTATCACTTCTGTGTTAAGCACAAAGTACATGGTGGTTACAGCTAGTTGGTGGCATCTGGGTTCCCTACATGCCTTAGCTGCAAGTGAAGCTTAAAAGGTGAATACTTGGCATTTTCAGCTGTTATGGATTTATAATGTGGGGAATTCTCCCATATGTAGGAAAGTGGTTCAAATGTTGGGCCAAAAGGAATGTGCGCCTCACCTTGTCAATCCTATGACCTCCCTAGATCATACCTTACCCACTTAAATGGACCATTGTTTATGTCCCCCCCAAAAATTCACATACTGAAATTCTAAGCCCTAATGTGGTGTTATGACGATATAGGGCTTTCCGTATTATTGATTTACATTTTATTTATACTACTCAATAATCACTGTGGGCTTGTAATCTGAAAACTCATTCCATTCTTTAATTTTGGAAACTGATCAATAATAAGCTTTTCCAAAATGGATGATTTGCAGTTGAATTAAATTCTCACTTTCTGGAATTCCCATAAAACAAACAAACAAACAAAAACAAAAAAACAGAGGCCTTTGGAGGTGATCATGTCATAAGGGTGAAGCTCTCATAAATGGGATTAGTGGCCTTACAAATGAGACCTTCACCCCTCCTGCCATGAACAGACTGAGAGAGGAGACAGTTGTTTATAAACCAGGAAGCAGGCCCTCATCAGACAGTGCATCTGCCAGCACCTTGATCTTAGACTTCCAAGCCTGCAGTACTGTGAGGAAATCAATGTTTGCCACCTTAAAGTCTATGGTATTTCTGTTATAGCAGCCTGGAGAAAGTAAAACACCCACTAATCTCCAGCCACTGCACATGAAGTCATTTAAATCATTTGAAATTGAAATATCTCTGAAATCTGAAATATAAGACAGCCCCCCTTCCCTGGCAACTTTCTCAGCCCCTTCCTTCCTCTTCCTATTCTTGTAAATGGAGCTGGAAAACGATGGACAAACTGAAGAGATTTCAAATTGACAGAATTGGGGGATAATTGGATGTGAGTCATACAGGGAGATGAATCTAAAAGAATTCCCAAATGTTGGGCCTGGGCAACGGCAGGGTAGAGCTGGCGTTGCTCATGGAGGGAATTAAGAATGAGGAGAGGATTTTAAAGCAAAAATCACTGTCAGTTTGGGGACATGCTGGGGTTTTCAGCTGTTCTGTACATTTGGTTCATACGTGCAGAGATCCGAAAAGAAACTTTCCCCAAAGATCAGGAGCCAGCGGTCAGCCCAAACTAAACTCATCCTCTGAGAGACACTGGGAGGTGGAAAGGTAAGCGATTGCACCGGAGGCTATGAGAGAAGAAAGGTTAAGCCACTTGAATCCAGCACATAGGTCTTCTATCAACCTGAGCAGCTTATTTTGATGATGATGCAGAGAAATAGCAACCCCAGAGTTATTTGGTACACGATTGAAACCTCTTGCTGTCTGGAAAATAAAACCAATACAATAATTATTGATTGAACATTGTGCTGCTGCTATGAAATACGAGACTGTCTCTGTCCTCCAAAATCTGACTCATAACAATATTATTATTCTTACTAAATTGTTAACATGTATTGAGCACTTGCCATTGGACAGGTTAAAATACTCCTCATAGCAATCCAGTGAGATAAATTCTATCACCACTCCCATTTGCAGAAACGTAAACTGAGGCTAGGTTTAATGACTTGCCCAAAGACACAAGAATGGTAAATGGCAGCACTTACAATCTCCGTTAAGAGAGGAATCAAAAATTATGAAGATTCTAAAATTGTTTCAGTTAATAACAAATGTCTTTGGATGAATGAGTGAAAATCCTAAATTTGCTGTTGGAAGTGAGAAGGAAGAGGCTCCTCTAGTTTGGGGAAATAAAGACGCTATAACTTGAGAATATGTTTCCTTTCTGTAAATAGGAGGACAGAAAACTTTTAGATGATTATACATAAGATGGCACTTTATACACTGGCCTACAACTAAACCCACACACAAGGTGGAGAGTCTAAACAGAACTTTCCTTCCTCAGGTGCTAAATATAAAATCTTCGTATCACACCAAGAGTGTGGCAGTCAGGGTGAGAAACTAAAACACAAAATCTCAAATGATTTTTTTTTTAACTATTGTAGTAAATCATGTTCATGTTGAATTGGGAAATGCATTCATTCATTCACCAAATACATATCCAGTTCCTACTATATACCAGAGTGTGTGCTGGGCACTGGGAATACAGAGGGGGAAAAAATACAGGCTACTTACAAAGAGCTAAAGAACCTATATTCACATAATTTTCCTGCAAGAATGTAACTGTAGCTTTTTAGAGTCATGGGTAATTTTGAAACTTAACCCAAAGAGTTGTATAAATACAATAGAGAGAAGTACCAAAGGGCAAATGCCTGGCAGGCATCTTTGAAGGAAATCTCCAGATCCCTCAGCAAGCAGCTAGAGAAATGTTACTAGAGATAGAGAACCAGAGACTATCGTTAAGCCCATAGGCTGATTTCAATTTAGATATAATACATTGGTTGCCTCCACCATTATTATTCCATTATTATTTTCTTCCTCAAATTAGAAAGCTCTCAGAACAAGACAATACAAGATCACTCCCTCTAGCTTGAATAATTTATGGAAAGCTTAGCTGTTCCCAGCACATCAGTAAAAGTGGTTGCTGTGTTTCAAATTAGCATCTCTGAATTTGCCTGTTATAATTCTAAACCCTTCCACTCTTAAAGGACAATACCTCTGTGAATGGCAGATGGGGCCATCATTTTTATTAAAGTCCTGATTCTGCACCTACCATAGGTTAAGAAAAATGTTTCATTTTCCTATAAATTATTATATTGGTCTTTCATCATGAGGAAAGACACAAGGCAAAAATTAATGTCTACAACAAAAATAAAGCATGGTGTTAAGAGCTATTATTTGTTTTTCGGTTGTGGGTTTGTTTTACTAATGTATAACTAATTTTCTTTACATTTTTAGACTCTCCCCCATGTGAAGCATTTCTGGGAGATGCTGATTGGACATGGTTAGAGGTACTCAGCTTCTCCAGCTGTTAAGTATTTGCCAGAAGCAGCTCTTGTGGCAAATGTTATTGTTATTATTGCTTATTGTTTATGTCCCTTTCCTTTGAAAAATGTCTCTCTCTCCCCTTGGGAAAGACGAAGCCCTTAGGACAAAAGTAGGGCCCAGTGCATGACTTCCTTTGGAAACCAAGATGGTTTGAGGAAGTCTACTTAAACAGGGGTATGTCATTCAGAAACAAAGGTGAAACTCCTGTGGGCTATTTAACTTTAAAATGAGATTTGGACCATTTTTTTTACAAGTGAATACTAGCAAGTTTAGCAGCGGTAAGAGACCATCTAATAGCATTCAATCTTCAGTAATTTCCCCCATAACACACAGTCGGTCAGTCGGAAGCTTGTTTTATGTATTATGTCCACACATTTTAAGTTTTGTTATATTTCCCTGCTGCTTTCACTACTGCAAAGGTTCCACTGCACCAGTCAACCCCAAATTGTTCACTATTCGTCTGCAATCCGACTATTAACCAACTTGATGGGCCTTTCCCCAATGGCTCTCTCCAGATAGGGAGTGACAATTCTTTCCCAGACTAGCAGCCATTAAACAATAGCCCCTAACCACAGCAGGTGCTGAAAAGGTACTTTAAAAATGCATTTTTCAGGGTGGACCGGTGGCTCAGTTGGTTACAGTGTGAGCTCTGGGCTGCCGGTTCGATTCCCACATGGGCCAGAGAGCTGCATCCTCTGCAACTAGAATGAAGTCAATGAGCTGCTGCTGAGTTCCCAGATGGCTCTGTTGGTTGGAGTGCAGGCTCTCAACCACAAGGTTGCCGGTTCGACTCCCGCAGGGGATGGTGGGTAGCACCCCCTGCAACTAACAATGGCAACTGGACCTGGAGCTTGGGCTGCGCCCTCCACAACTAAAATTGAAAGGACAACAACTTAACTTGGATGGAGCTGATGAGTCCTGGGAAAAACACACTACTGTTCCCCAATAAAATGTCCTGGAGATGCACAGTGTTCCCCAATAAAGTCCTGTTCCCCTACCGCAATAAAATCTTTTTTTAAAAAAATGCATTTAGCATGACTCAATTAGAAAACTACATGGACACCTGACCTCTGCTCCCGTCTCTAGTGGCATTCTGGGAGGATGGACAAACCACACCTGTGAGTAACTACATCATGGTGAAATAGAGAGCTAGCCGGGAACATTGCATTGACCATAGCGGACCATACATATTCCTCATCTGTCAGATTGAATACATTTGTTTGTGTCTATAAAACAGAGACGTTAGGGATGCCACTGTAATTTTAAGCAACTGCAAGGTAGAATCTGCAAGGTAGCAACTGCAAGCCTACCTGGCCTAGAAGTAAACTAGACCACAGAACTTGGGCTTCATTCCCTGGCAGGTAACCAGCTCCCAAACCACAAATCTAAAGGACAACCTCAACTCTTTTTTCCTCCTCTACATTCAATTAGTGCCCAAATCCTCTTGACTCTATTTCTCAACATCTCCCATATCTGTCCTTCCTCTCTATTCCCACTGACAGCTCCTTACATCCGGGCCACTTCACCTCCCACCTGGACTGTTGCCATAGTCTCCTAAATGATCCTTCTACTACTAGGCTAGTTCTCAGTCTCTGACTCGCCAATATTTCCTCTGTGTTGCCACCAGAGCAACCTTTCTAAAATGCAAAATTTATCTTATTACTGCTCCTCTTAAAGGAGTTTGGAGACTCTTCAGTATTTGAATAAAGACTAAATTTAATATGTCTAACAAGCCTATGATCTCATCCCTGACCATCTATCTGACCCTCCTGGAAGACTATGCACATGAACTACTTGCAATTCTAAACACTCTCATGTGTCTACTCCTTCAGCCTGAACGGGCCTCCCTCCCAAACCCCATCTCCTATCCGGAGGGCAAACAGCTTACTCATCACTCACTACTAGACAATAATCTTTAGGACAAGAGCATGAGGTGATTTTTCTCTATCCTAGCACTTTGCTTGGCATATGGTAACCACTGAGGAAGTAGCACTTGTTGAAAGAATTAATGAATTAGTGAAAAGAACAAATCAAATGTCTCATGACACCAGAGAGATATGTTAGCTGAAATATCTTCCTTCTCATTACTGCTATCACATTATTTAGACTCTTAGAACTGTAACTGAATCATAACCATGGCCAAATGGTCTTGTCACCTTTAGGTCCACATCTGGCATTGGTCTATCCTGCACACTGTGGTCACATAACTAATGTTCCAAAGGGACAGCTCTGACCGTGACATTTTACTGTTCCAAACCCCTCTAGAGCTCCCTACTTTCAACTCTACTTCCTCACATCCAACAGCCTCCATATTCTGGTTCCACCCACCTGCTCTACCTTATTACCTGCCACTCTCTAAGCCCTCTACTGAACAGGCCACCAAAGACAATATAATTTCCTAATAAACATGTTTTAGTCATTTTGTGTCTTTTACTAAGAATGTTGCAGAAAAGCGGCAAGGACCGAGAAACCCAAGCGGCACGCAGAGATCAGGGAGAACACAGCTTTCTTACGCTGGCGGGCTCAGCGGGATCCTTCCCAAAAGATTGAGCCCCTAGCAAGGTTTTGAGCAGGTTTTTATGGGTTGGGGACTTCCTTGAGTCGGGGCAGGGGTAGGTGTCGTCTGGTGATTGGCTCAAGGTGTGGCTTGGAGGGGGTTATGCGGAAGTGGGCTGGGGCTTAGGCTGGGGACTTCTCTCTCCACTGGGGCCACCATTTTAGCTCAGTTCCACGTGGCAGGGAACCATTTTAAGGCCAGTTTCCCCATCAAGAACTACTTACCAATTAATCTTGATCATTTCCCTAGGTCTACCTCAAAAATCAGTTCTTTCTAAAACCTTCCATGATCAACGCTGTCAAAAAAAAATTCTCCACTTCTGAACTTCTATAGCACTTTTTCCCCTATAACTTCTTCCTGGAACATATCAAACTGTATCTTTATTACAGTTATTTATGAATATGCTTCAGCTCAAATACAATTTTGCCAAGTCCTTGAAGACCATAACTCAACCTTATCCATCATGTCATCAACAGGAAAGTCCAACGCATCCCTTGCACATGGCCGATTATCAGTAAAAATTTGTATAATTAGTTAATTATCCAGCCCACTAAGAGCATGGGTTATTCTGGATAATATTTATTATTCATGTATATCAGCATATTGGTGTGCAAAGTACTTTCTCACCTGTTAGACCACTTCCACTTCACTACAACACTATGAGATAAGAAAGGAGAATCTTCTCTATTTCAGAGATAAACTATAGTTCTACTGCAATAACTGAACTCTTCAGGGTTATTCAATTAGTGGTGGAGGAGCTAGAACTTGAATCCAAATGCCCTGGCTTTATATTCCCTGGCTATTCCCCTCTATTGGTACCTTGTGTAAAAGTTTGACCCTACCCAAAGGTGTGCTCCTCATTCATGCAGATCCAATTAAAGCAGAACTCTTCTGCCTCCATCTCCTGTCCTTCCTGCCAAACTTTCTCCAAGGCTTGGTATGCTTTGAAGAAGAAAACAATGCCAACTCCAGTTTTTCTGGCTTTTTCTCAGCCATCTTCTGCCTGGGTTCATTGCCTGTTGCTCTGGGATTATGCCTTACCTAGTATTTAAATCTCCCCTTTACAGAAACCGGTCATCTAGGTAGAATAATACTATCTACTACCACTGTGGAGACCCACTGAGTTGATATGAAGTTCATTTTAAGCTGAAGACATTTGAGATTCAACAGATGAAGGGAAAAAAAGCCTTCTCAGAGCTTCCCTTATCTCACTAAAAACATCAACTTCTAGTAAAAGAAGCTGCCATACATTCCCTCCTAGGGGTGGGTCTACTCCCAGGAAGAGAGTAAACCTATCATAAATCCCCTGTCTAGAGGAGTTCCATGGCCATGAAGATGATGGAAAGATCACTCACACCTGCATAAACAAATGATATCACAAACTTTTTAATCTCCTGTTTGTTCTCCTAGAAACCCATTTGTTTTTCCTAAAGAAAACCTATTTGTTTTTTCCTATGGAAGCCTTTAAGTTAGGTATATAAGCTTCCAACTTGAATCGTTTGTAGAGCCAGCTACTTCTTTTGTTAATGCCCATATGTATAAGAATAAATCTTTGTTTTCCTGTTTGTCTTTTGTCAGTTTAGTTTGCAGGCCCCCAATCACTGAACCAAATAGGGTAGAGGAAAAATTTTCCTATCCAACAATACCATTGAGGGGGTTCCAGGAGCCAAAGAGTAACTAAGTACTGGTGGGGTGGCATTTATCCAAAGCTGCCAGGACCGTGAAGATGGGGAGCATGAAGAGAGAGGAACTTAAGCTAAATTTTTAAGCTGGAAAGGAGCACAGCATAGTGGTTAAGCTCACAGGTCCAGAATCACACTGCCAGCTTCAAATCTTGGCTAGCTTCATAACCCTGAGCAGTTAACACAACATCTGTGTGCTTCAGTTTCCTCACCTATAAAAGATGGGTGATAATAGTTTCTCCCTCATAGGATCACTGTGATCTTAAACTCATCAGTGCAGGATCCAGCACAGTGCTTGGCATTTAAGCAGCAAAAAGAAGTATAGCTAAAATAATAGGATGTTGAGTGGTTAATTTTTGTATGTCCCAAAACTGACAAGAAAAGCCCACAGCTATGGATAAAGTGGCTCCACAAACTAAACAAAGCTGTCAATATCTGGGGCCAAGAACCTCCCTCAGACTTGGCTAAGCCTGTCAATATAAGAAACATCCAGATCTAGAGATATTTTTTATAAGTTTATTTGAGCCAAAACAGAGAATACATCTAGAAGCAAGATATCAACAGACAAGGAAAATGCTTCCTTGAATGGCAGTGTGCAGCTTGTTTTATGCATTTGGAATTAAGGAAGGAATGTAAGGAAGACTACATGAAGGTGGGGGAAAACAAGGTAGGGATTGAATTACAGGACAAGTAACAAGATTATGTGCTGTCTTTAAGGCGGTTTGGCTTCTGAGTGATCTGGAAAGAGTTATTTCAAAGGTGTGTAAACCTAGATGCACCAAAACAATGGACAGGGCTTGCTTAAGGCAAAGATAAACCTTTTACTAAAGAACTTATACCGCGTGTCTCCGAAAACAAGACCTAGCTGGACAATCAGCTCTAATGCGTCTTTTGGAGCAAAAATTAATGTAAGACCCGGTTTTATATAAGACCCTGTCTTATATAATATAAGACCTGGTATTTTATATATTTTATATTATATTATATTGTATTGTATTGTACTGTATTGTATTGTATTGTATTACATTACATTACATTATATTATATTATACCCGGTCTTATAGTAAAATAAGACCAGGTCTTATATTAATTTTTGCTCCAAAAGACACATTAGAGCTGATTGTCTGGCTAGGTCTTATTTTCGGGGAAACATGGTATATACATATATATATTAGGAACCTCTATATAACTTCCAATAAAAAATAATAAATAATTTAGATTTTTTTTAAAGTAATAAATATATCACTTAGAAAACTTAATAAACATTAAAAAGTTTAAAGCAGACAAAAAGAAATAAATAAAACCACCCCTAAGACAGCCACCCAGAGAGACTGACTGTTAATATTTTGGCATGTCTGCTTCCAGACTTTCATGTTATGTTACGAATAAACGTGTGTGTATGTAATTTAACAGAATTTAAGCAGAACTTGGAAAGTTGGGTCCACATTGCACCGACACAGCATAAACTCTGGAATCCACCGCTGGGGTGTAATCTTAATTCCACCTCTTGTAATCTGTGAATAACATAGTACGTACATCAGAGAGCTGTTATAAGGAATAAATGAAATTACACAGGTAAACCTCTTAAAACAAAGCGCGTGGGGGATGAATATACTCGTATGTGAATTGATACTGTATGATTATTAGGATTACGATTATTACTGGTTGTGATTTTCTTTGTCATACTATTCACGTGGTTTTTTTTCTGTGCCTCAAAGACAGTTTACAGGAAAGAACACTGCTCCTACCTCCCAATCAATGCAGCAGGGTCAAACCTAAGATGCCATCTGGATTGATACCATTCTCAGCAAACGCCCTGACCTTGCGGGTATCTTCCTGTGAGAGGTTGATGTGACAGGATGGCCAGGGCCAGCTTAAATACCTGGAGGGGCAAGGCAGGTTGAGGAGGTTTCAGCCAAGCAAGCATCACAGCTGTCCTCAATTACCACAAACAGATGTTGGCAGCCCAACTCATTAGAAATGCAATCCAATCACCTTGGCAGTCTAATCCTCTTACTGGAAACTCCGGAGACAGGAACAGCCTGCACTCCCAATTCTCATGGTCAGGTCAATGAAGGTTATTCTCCCTGGCCTAGGGAAAACTGTCCCCAAGCAAAGACTCCATATGATAAATCTCCACAGGGATTAGAGCAGAGATTCTCAACAGGGATGGAGTTTACTCCCCAATAGTCAATGACTGCAGACATTTTTAGTTCTCACAACTTGAAGGAAGGGGGTGCTACAGGCATCCAGTGGGTTGAGTCCTGGGATGCTGTTAAACATCTGCAAGGCACAGGACAGTCCCCCCAAGACAAAGAATCGTCTAACCCAAAATGTCAACAGTTCCAAAGTGGAGAAACCATTGATTAGAGAACCCAAACTCGTAAGTTAAATACAGACCTTTAAGATAAAAGAGGGTAATGGTTGGTGTGAGGGTCTGTAGCATCCATCACAAAAACCATCAGAGAGCCTGTATTTATGAGATAAGATAACTATATTTTCTATACCTAGGGTGGGTAGAGGGGGGAAGGGATCAGAAAATAGGTACTTTACATAATAGGGGCTGCTATCCATAAACCACCCAACTTCCCATCACAGAAAGAACAGTGAGGCTTCTTGGAATTTTCATATTAGAAAACCTCAGGGGATAAAACACTTCTTCCTTGTGATGGTTAATTTTATGAGTCAACTTGACCAGGGCATGAGATATTTGGTTAAATATTACTTCTGTGTGTATCTGTGAGGGTGTTTCTGGAAGAGATTAGCATTGACTCAGTAGACTGAGAAACGCAGATTGCCCTCTCCAGTGTGGCTGGGTCTCATCCAAACAGTTAAAGGCCTGAACAGAACAAAAAGGTGAAGCGAGAGAGAATTCTCTCTCTCTGCCTGACTGTCACTGAGCTGGGACATTGGTCTTTTTCTGCCTTTAGACTCGGATTCGGACAGGAATTTATGCCATTGTCTCTCCTGAGTCTCCAGCTTGTCAACTGCAGATCTTGGGACTTCTCAGCCTCCATAATCATATGAATTCCTTATAATGAGACAAAGAGAGAGAGAGGGAGAGAGGGTGTTCTGCTCTCTGGAGAACCCAGACTAACATATTGCTCATGCTACATGGGTGCTTTGTTCTTGTTCTTCACAACTCAATTCAAACACAACTTCCTCAGCCAGCCTTTCCCTGAGTCCCTGACCTCTGTCTTCTCCTCTGTCTCAGCATGCCTTTTGTTTCCTTTCCAGCCTCTGTCTCATTTGTAATGAGCACAGGAATCTTGACTCTCTTGTTCACTGTTCTATCCCCATAGCCCAGCACAATGCCTCATACATAGAAGATGATTAATAAATGGTTGTTGAATGAATGGCTGATTGAATATGTGAATGGGACACAGGTTCAGGGAAGTCCAACTCATAAGCTCATGTGGAGCTTGAGCTATGAATTTATTTATTTAGCTTTCACTATGCTAAGGGTATTCAGCTGAAGGAATCTAATGTGTAATGAGAACCAACAATTTGCCAAATGCTTTTACATCTCACTATGTATCCTTTAGATTGGCACTATTAGACCCATTTCATGGATGAGAAAACTAAGGCTCAAGAAGGTTAAGCCAACTCCCTACATCACCGTGCTGATAAGGAAAACAGAGAAAACTCAAATCCAGACTTAACTTGAGAATTTTCTGCTTTTAATCACTACATATGATATGCAAATATCTAGGAAACGTATGTACCTCTTGTCTGGGAGTTCACAATGAAGAGTCGGGAAATACATGATTAAAAACAGCAGGACAAATTCCAATTGAACTTGTAAGCATGTGCTCTGTAGTGTAGTGTAGGGGACACAGGCAGGACAGTGAAAAGAGAGGTGAGGTTTGTCAGGAAGATATGCTTGGGCCGCTGGGTGAAGGCATGGGTATTGGAGTCAATCTGACAGGAGTTCAAATCCCACCTCCACCACTCTCCTATATGAACTGGTCGAGCTACTGACTTTTGTCCTATCTAGGATACCATCACACCACCATTTACTGTACAGCTAACAAAGAAGCAACAATGTCAATTAAACACAATGCAGAGGTCATAGCTTGTAAGATGCATCCTGATTTCAGAAATGTTAAAATCTAAGAAAATGTGCATATTAAAATCACAAAACAGATTGTGCTAAATCTCTCTGAGCCTCAGTTTTTTCGACAGAGTAGAGATGATAACCTTCAAGCCATGGGGTTCTCACAGGTAAACCCAACCTAACATGCAGCAGGAGGAGGAGTCCTGTTTGTCCTGGCTTCTCCTTGCACCCCCAGCTCCATCTTGTACTGCCTGGGACCTCACACACCTGTGAAGGGCCACCCCAGTCCAAGCCCTGTCCACATACGGCTCCCCTCTACACAGAGCTGCACCTCAATCACCCCTTGGGGCAGCGGGCAGCACAGCCTCACATCAGGAGGAAAGACCTGGAGAGAAGCCCATGCAGGCCCTGAAAGTACTCAGGGATACTCGAGCAAAGAATGCCAGGGCCCCAGTTACACAGGGTGGGAGCAGGCTCAAGATGAGCAGGCATGCTTAGCCCAAGGACCCACCACCACATGGGGAGAGATGCAGCGAAGAGAGAGCAGGACCTGGAGACCACTTGCCAGGATCAAAAAGGGGACACTTTATGATGATCAGATACGATAATAGACGTAACATGACTAGCTCCTCAAATGATAGCTAGTAGAGGTTCTACAAATGAGTGTTCCTGTACTCTAGTAGAAAAAAAGGGCCAGAGTCCATGGCTGTAACAGCAGCTACCTATTACTTGACAATTACTATGTGCAAGACAGCGGATTATATACTTTCCATTCATTTCTCATTTAATTAGGAGAATTGGAGATCGAACTGAAAAGTAAATTGTGATCAAAAGGTGGGGAGGCCCTACGGTGTTTCCTCGAAAATAAGACTTAACCGGAAAATAAGCCCTAGCATGATTGTTCAAGATGACATCCCCTGAATATAAACCCTAATACATCTTTTGAAGCAAACATTAATGTAAGTCCTGGTCTTATTTTCGGGAAAATATGGTAGATGCCAGACCAAGAAATCGTAGGCACATGAGAGTCGATTCTGATCTGTGAGCACAGGACTTACATTATGAAGAATATTCCCATCAAGGAGCCAAGGCAGTAAAGGAAGAAGACTTAGGGAACTCAAAGGAGAAATGGTTACAAAATGGGGGTAAGTGACAGGGACCTCAACTATGACTCTGACGGTGGGAAAGGAAAACAAAACAACAGCAGGGACAGCAATTTTGGAGAATAAAAAAATGGGGATATTGGAAAAAGGATAAGGAAAAGAAAGTAGTCAAGAACTACATTTTCCAAACAGTATGGAGGTTCCTCTAAAAATTCAAAATAGAACTAATTTATGACCCAGAAATTCCACTTCTGGGTATTCATCCAAAGTAATCTAAAACACTAATTTGAAAAGCTACAGGCACCCCTATGTTCATTGCAGCATTATTTACAATAGCCAAAATATGGAATAGACGATTGGATAAAGAAAATGTCGTACACATATACAGTGGAATATTACTGGGCCATAAAAAAGAATGAAATCTTACCATTTGCGACAACATGGTTTGACCTGGAAGGTATCTTTCTAAGTGACATAAGTCAAACTGTGGAGGATAAATACCATATGATCTCATTTATATGTGGAATGTAAAGAACGAAGTAAGCAAACAAGCAAACCAGAAACAGATTCGTAGATACAGAGAACATTTGATGGTTGCCAGATGGGAGGGGTGTTGGGGGGCTGGGTGAAAAAGGTAAAGGGATTAAGAAGTACAAATTGGTAGTTATGAAATAGTCAAGGGGGTGTAAAGTACAGCATGGTGAATATATTCAGTAATATTGTAGTAACTATGTAGAGTGCCAAGTGGGTATTAGACTTATCAGAAGATCACTCTGTAAATTACATAAATGTCAAATCACTACATGTACCCCTAAAACTAATATATAATGATATCAAATGTCAATTGTAACTGAAAAATAAATAAAAATAAAATAAAATAAAAAACCCTACATTTTCCAGGGGGCTGGAGACATGATGGTACCACTGGCAGAAGTAGGGACATTATAAGGGAATCTGGCTTTCAAGGGAGGAGATAAATTCAGTTAGTTTAAAATGATGATTCCACTATCTAGGTTTTTTTTAGAGACTCTACCGTGTGCTCAGGCTTGTTTATACTTCTCTGCCTCTGCTTCTAGCATCTGTCAGAAATTTTCCCCATTGGTACCACTACAGAGTTCCCATAACCCAGTGAGACTGTTATTTTGGTCTCACAATATCCAGCAAGATATTATTTTTCAGCCAGTCAATGGACCCAGCCATTACTGCATTGTCACAAAAATTACAATTTTGTTGTAGTCCTAAAATTTAAACTAGGATTTAGGATCCATACGCATGAAATGTACACATAATATTTGCTTCTCTCCACCCGGCCCCTCTACCCACACTTGGAAACTCTGGATAGTCCAACAGCTCTAGTATCACAGAAAACTCCCTCGTTGTTAACGTGAGACTAGAAAATAAAGTTAATACAACGGTGCCATCTAGTGGATGACAAGTATTTCAAAAGGGCATGGATCCATCTTGAATTTCAAGATTCGAACATTTTACCCAAACAGATCCGGTGTAGAACAGGACTGGTATTAGATGAAGTTGTATCACGTCATCATCAGCCCTCAGAACATTGCTGTGTGATTGGACACTGCCAAATTTAGGGTGACTCTTACTGTAGGTACATAAATAAAATGAAGAAGTTAGAAATCCATAGTTTCCTCTAGAGTCAAACGTTAAACAACACTAATTGTGTGTTATTTAAGAATCTAACACTAATCGTGGTAAGATCGGCAACAGATTCCCGTCTCCTGATCCCAGCTCAGCACCTTCTGTGACCCTCAGCCTCTGGTGCCAGGAACACCTCCCAGCTCTGTGCTTAGTGCTCGGGTGACCTAGGGCAAGTGACACCTCTCTGACCTTTGGTTTCCTCATCTGCAAATAGGCAGTGATGATATAATAATACCCACCCATGGAGAGTATTCTGAGCCCTATATGAGGTACGGTTGGAAAAGTGTGTAACACAATGGTTTAGCATGATCAAAGGTAGTTCTTTCCTCCAGTCTTGCCGCTTCTCCTTTTTCTGCTCATTTACCAAATGAGAATGAGACACCTAAGTGTTTGTTTCTTTACAACAATGACATTAAATGTTTTCCTTAATAGATATTGAGGCCCCACTATGTGCCAAGCACCACTCTAGGCTCAGAGAACAGGCAAGCTTCCCCCCTGGTGGAACTCACTTGTAATATGAGAGGATCTTGGAAGAAAATCATTCAGAATCATGGTATAACGAGAGGTTGCTGTTTCAGGTCTGGTGGGGAAGAAAAGCCTCTCAGAATTGATTTTGATTGAGTTGACATGAGTTGGAGGGGGATCCGGACCAAAGGTGACATAAAGGAATATTCCTGTGCTCTCCTAGAAGACCAGAGGGAGCAGTCGCCAGGTTATCTAATCAAGTCACCCCCAAAAAAGGAGAGGAACTGAGAGCGTTATCTGAAGGAAAAGGAGGTGTCCATCCGCCACGATGAGTAGTCCTTGCACTTGATCAAGCCCTCCACACCACTTCCCCCAGGGGTCGCTCGCTCCACCATCATCACAGGGACTGGGGTTCGTCCATCACAGGATTGCCTGCCTCTGTGTTAACCACACTGACAGGCGGCAAAAATAAAAATCAGGACTCACCTCTGGCTTTCTTCCTCCTCTTCTCCCATTTCCCTCTGGAACCTCCAGGCCCTCTTCAGATGGCCCAGTGTTTTATGTAAAACAGTAACATTTTCAGTGTTCTGGTTTATCTGGTTTAGGATTTATTGCCTGTCTGACAGGGCTGGTCTCTGCTGCTCTTTAGCTCTGCAAGGTACACAGTCAAATCTCAGCTGCCTGCTGAGAAGACCTGCCTGCCTGTGGATCCAGGTTAGTGCTTTCCAGTGTCATACTTCACACTACCAATAATTTCAACTTTTCTTTAAAAATATTTGTAAAGCTTTATAATCCCACACTTTGGCTGGAAGATATAAAATTAAA
This sequence comes from Rhinolophus sinicus, assembly GCF_036562045.2. Lineage (NCBI taxonomy): Eukaryota > Metazoa > Chordata > Mammalia > Chiroptera > Rhinolophidae > Rhinolophus > Rhinolophus sinicus. The sequence goes on from NC_133753.1 coordinate 18,477,088, forward strand.
CAGTTTTTTGGGTTTTTTTGGAAGAGCTTCTAAGTCCTTGCTATCCTTAAATCGTCAATTTCTGACTAGTGCATGCTATAATTCACAAAATTATTTAGCAGTAGAACCGTTTCTGCACAGAAAAGTTTCTCCTGGAAATACACTTTGCAAAAGGCTAATTTCAGGTCTCTTTGGTGCCTACTCTTACTGCAGACTTTGCTAGAACCTTGCTGCCTAGTGAAGCTTTTCCTAATGCATCACAGCCCCCATCCCACTGTCGCCTTCTCGCCCAACTCTCTGTAAATATTTATATCAAAGCCTCTCTAACACTTTGGTGCTCTTAATTGATTTTGCGTCTATCCCTTTTGACTTTATTGTAGAACCTTAGATCAGAAAGCTTGCTTTATGTGTAGGGTTCCAGGGAAGCTCATGAAAATCTCTGGTCCCTGCACAATGTGTGGCACATAGTAGGGGGTGTCTGTCACACAGGCAGAAAGCAGAGAAGAAGGAAAGAGGGCAGGGCTGACTCTGATTAGAGAGATGGTAGTCTTGGGTCCACAGTTTGACTTTTGATCAATTACAACCCCTCTGAGCCTCGTTTCCTCCTCAGCCAAACAAAGCTGAAAACGTGTGTCCTGACTTCCTTCTAGGACTCATGGAGGGCTCCACTGAGACCATCAATGCAAACTCAACTTGTAACTAGAAAGTACTAGACTAAAGTAAGGTAGCATCGTCATTAGCATAGGGTCAAAACATCCCCTCCATGTCTTCTCCAAAGATTCCAGGGTGCCATGCCCACGCTGAGATGGGCTACTCCACGCTGCATATACTTTTAGCTAGGAAGATCCTCTCAGTCCCCCCAAAAGCTCCTCTTTCTAAATCGTAAGAGAATTCCTAAATCACTTGGAATTTCTAGAACTGGAGATAAAGGCTCCATTCACATTAAATATAATTCTAAATACTTAAAAAGTGCAAATTATTGGTACCAATGCCTTTCCTGAGAGAAATTTCAAAATGGGAAAATTCTGAGCCTTGAAAATGAGTTTAAAAGAACTATATGCAGGGTTTTTAAAACAAAAACTAAGTCGGGAGCCACAAGAGGAAATGCCAACCTCTTTAGAATTTTATATAGGGAAATTTTCAGATTAAACTAGCTTTAATTGGATACCTACTCAATAGAAAATATACCAAACATTCTCAAACAAACTATAAGAATAGCTGTTGGAGCCCAATAACCCTAAGTGTTGGGAGGAATCCATTCTATCAGGTTGGAAAACCAGACACCAACCTAAGCCTGAATTCAATTAAAACCAATTTAAATTAAAAACAAATAAGGCATTTTGTTTGGGAACAGGAATATTATATTCACTTGTAAAGCCACTCCAGCATCAAGAATGGCTTGTTATCTGATTATCTAAACGGAAGTCATTTCTGAGATTATTTTTATTGTTAATAACTTCTATCCATTTTGGATAAGGCCATTAACATGTTAATGGGAATCAGATTTTGAAAGAAAGAACTAGACAGCAGTCACAATCAAGGTGACCGGATTTCTCCCAATTACTGCCCCCAATTATTTTCACACCTATTGCTGACATGTTTAATCTCCTTCTCCTGGTCTAACGACAGCTTGCATGGAGAAAGAATGCTAGCTAATGCACTGCTCAGCAGAGAGTGTAGGTCCAATTTAAATAATTAGAAGCCTATTTCATTTCTTTTCTCCCTCTTGTAAGTGCACTTGAAAGGAATGTGCAGGCCGAGGTTCATTCCTTTAACATGCCGGGGGATGACTTATTGACTTTCTTTAAGCCCCTTTCCTTACCAGCCCTTCTCTGTCTCGTAGGACACTGAGGATAATTTAAAGCTATTGGATGATAATCAATAAGCAAGGGTCATCTCTACTGCCTGGCTTAAAGGTCTTTGATCGAGTAAATCGTGAATTACTGCCGCCTGTTTTAGCCTTCCTGTTAACCGCGTGACCCAGACTGGTCCTCTTATTTATTCTTCAAGTAGATGAGACAGGAGCAGCCCAGCAGTTTTCTGCTGAGGAAGTGAGTCTGAGGCTCACTTGGGCTTGGGGCCTGTCTCCAGTTTCTCTGCAAAGTGACTTCCCTCCTTTCCTCAAAGGGTTAGAAATCTCTTTCCAGTTGGCAAAGGTCTGAGGCATAATGTTTTTGCTTGACGTAGGGACATTGCTGTGGGTCCCCTTCCTCGACTGCAGGCCTCGGAGTGCCAGACTACGTGAGGTGCTTGAGTTTCAGCATTCTCATCACTGTCCCAGGATCGCTCCAAGTGCAATTCGAAGATGCTTGTTGCAAATGAAGATCGTCCTGTCAGAGGGGCCATGCCATACTTTTGAGACAGGTTCTGTGAATTTTCATCATTAACCCTGAACTTCCCATGGACCAATACTGTCTGGACCAATACTGTCGTGGTGATGAGACTATTCCAGGAATCTGCATTTTTCACAATTTGTCTGGGTACTTCTTTTGCACATCAAAGCCTGAGAACTTCTAGAAGGGGTATAAACAAGGAAACAACTAACTTGTATTATTCAGTAAGAATGAAACAGAGGCTGAATATAGCTAGTAGCAATTTGTTGCAGGAGAACAGGAAAGAAAAAGAAGGGATCAGGGGTTCATTGGTGTGTCCTTTAAGAGGCCCAGTTAGGTGATAGTTGGGAATGGGAGGGATGACATTCCAGACAGAAGGAACACCATGGGCAAAAGCTCATGGAAATAAGAATGCGGAGTTTATGTGGGAACTGGGAAATAATCCAATGACTAGGGAGCTGAAGTGTACACTAAGATCTGAATCATGGTGGGAATTGAAACTGACAACTAGGTGTCAATCACAAAAGTACTTGAATGCAGTTCATTAGACAGTAAGGGCAGGGATCTGGTCCAATATTTAAGAATGAATTTAAATAATCAGAAATTACAGCGGGATGGAAAGAAAATGGAATGGTGACCAAAATGTTTGAATATTCACAAAAGCCTTTACCCACTACCTACTTCATATTCATGCAATCCCATATGTATTGAATGCCTAAGACACACTCAGGAATAGGCTCAGGAGAAATAATGCTAAACTACACAAACATGGTCCCCCTTCCATTATAGGGTTTACAGGTTAGCATGTGGCAGGCACTGGACTAGCAGATAAGAAACCAAAATGGAAACTCAAGGAATTTACAGTGTAAAAGAGGATTAAGTCTAACACACACACGGGCACATTTACATTTGTCATAACAAACCACAAGAAAAGTAGGAATGAAATGTTAGAGAACTAAGTGAAGAACAACTGCTTGAAAAGAGCCTTAAAGCACAGGCAAGATTTTTGACCAAAGGAAGATGAAGAAATGGAGCATTCTTGTCAAAAGAAAGCAATTAAAGAGAATGGAGAATGGAAATAATGAGAAGAGACTATGACAACGATTTGCCATAATAGAGTAAGTACTAGGTGCCAGATACTGCACTAAGCTTTCCATACAATCCTTACCCCTCATCCTCAGAGTATCCCTTCAAAGCAGGTAGTATTACCCCTGTTTTATATATAAGAAAATAATTCTTCAAGGGGTTAAAAAACTTGCAAAGATGGCAAGAGGAATAAATTATAGAGTCACGAGTCATTCATATACTAGTACATTCACTCAATTTTTTCAATAATATTTATTGAGCAGCTATTATGTGATAGGCAGAACTGTCTTACACCAAAGTTCCTACAATTTTTCTCTATAACACCCTAAAAGTTAATAGCATGAGTAAAATCAGCACTAATAATTAATAGCCTGAACAAGAAAAAAATGAGGACCATGGAAGAAAGGATAATATTTATAGCATGTTTTGTGATTTTTCAAAGCGTTTTTACATGCATTATGTAACTTATTCTCCTCTCTACAAACACCTCAAAAACAAGGAGAAAAAGAGTAATGCCTGTAAGTACTGGGTATTAAATGTCTAATCTTTCATCTTTACCCAAATTCTTAAGATCTGATTCTTAAGGATTTTTCCCAAGGTTTTTATTATTATTATTATCATTATTTAGTCAAAAACTAGTGTTACTGTTTTTAAGAAGAATAAAAAACAAAATAGGCCATACTACCTAAATATTTCTTAAATTTTTATTTTAAAATTATTTTAGACTTAGAAAAGCAAGTCTGAGCTTCTCTATTATAAAGTTACTATTTTTCTCTTTGTAATTGATAAATACCTGGGAGAGATACTTTGAGATCATACTAATATACTATTTCTCCTCAATGTTTGCCCACTGAATTTAGCATCTACCCACGAGATCTTTCTTATAACAATTATTACTGTGGTGTTCCCTTGTGGTGATTTGATATTGCCGTCATTCCTTCTACATATATGAATTGGAATTCTTCTGTAAAGAAGGGCTATCCCTTTTCTCCACTTATTTATGTATTTGATTATTTTTATCAGAATGGACACCTAGATTTATTTTATTCTTTGGATCATAATCCAATATTATTGTTACTTATTAGTTATTCCAATTGTCCACTTTAGTCATTAGGACTTCTACTAGGTTGGTTTCTGTTTCCTTTTGACATTGCTTCCTCTTTTAACATTTTTTTAGAACTTCTTTACTTTCAGATACTATAAGCTGCCCCAGCTTTAGAATCAGTCATTTCTCCTCAAAGGAGCCCATATTTCTGTTATCAAAAATGAGATGTATAAACCAACATCTATGCACTAAATGTGCCCATTACTACTGACGTGTCACTGTTCCTTGGCCTTCGAAAGATGTTCTAATCCAATTTCAGGGTTGGGGGTGCATTCTCCCCACACTACCATGAATCAATGCTCGGGACAGCAGCTGGATGTTCTACAATTCAAGGCAATTCTGACAGTAACTACCTGGAGATAATATCAGATCCCACATGGTAAAGGTTCAGGCTCACAACACTGCCCCCCACACTTCAGACATGCCTCTGACCAGCCAGGTATAGATTAAAAGTTGCAACAACAACCTCCTTGGTTTCAATTAATTTTCTAGAGTGATTCACAGAACTCAGAGAAACATTTTACTTACTAGATTATGCATTTATTATAAAAGGATATAACTTAGGAACAGCCAGATGGAAGAAATGCATGGGGCGGGTTATAGGGAAACGACACGGAGCTTCCATGCCCTCTTCAAGCACACCACCCCCCAAATCCCCATGCAGTTACAAAGACCCACCAACGACCCTTGAGGACTTTTCTATTCTCATTTTGGGCCTTTAGAAGACAGGGTTGTCCCTCAGTGTTTACAAGAACTTTCTGAAGGCAACCATGGGTAGGTCATTGGTCCCACCTGTCCTCAGTCCAGAAGTGAGGTGGGAGAAGTGTATGGTGGATAATAGTGTGGTTTCTGGAGTCAAAAGAGCTGTCTGTATGCCCTTAGGTAAATTTCTTCCTGTCTTTGAGCTGCAATTTCCTCATTTGTGAGGAGAAATAAATTATATGTATAATTTATATATGTATGTATGTAATTTATACAAATATGTAAGTATATATCATTTATACAAGTTGTTGAAATAAATTTCTAGGCACAAGATGCCAGCAGTGCCACATCAGCAAAGCCAAACGTAGGTAACTTTCATTTCCCTGAATCTACTCCCCTTAACCAAAAACTCCATATATCCAGTCAGCCAATCCCCAAACACCAAGCCAACTCTGGGCCTTCTCACCCCAAACAGGTTGACTATGTGGCCCCAGACGATCAGATTGTTTCTATTTTTCTCTTACTTATTTTCCATTTTTTATCCTAGAAAAGCTTCCTGCCTCCCACTCGCACCATTTTGCAGTTCTCCAAAAGGAGACTGACCACATCACGAAGCGTTAAATAAAGTTTGTTTGTATCACCTAAGTTGTCTTCTTTAATCATTTGTAGCAATATATTATATATAATCTACATTAGTTATCCCTATTTTCAAATGAGGAAATGGAATTGTAAAATTGAATGAAATTATGTGCCAAATCTTTGAAATCTTCAGCATCTACAGCAGTCAGCAAATGTCAGCTCTTATTAGTACTATTATCTTTTAAGTGCTATTCAAAAATATACAACAGTAGCAGATGTTCAATAACTGATAGTGTTTATTTTGTAAAAGAACAGAGTCATCATGTGAGTTGGAGAAGAGGCAGAAAAAGAGAACTGACATTTACTCTACCTCATAGCAATCTAATGCTAACAATAACTCAGTAAGGTCAATATTAATAAATTCATCAGTAAAACAAAGATAAGTAACCTTGGATAAGTAAATCAGGTGACGCACCCACTGAGTGACAAGGCTGGGTACAGATCCAGATCTCACCATTAAAAAAGAAATACTGGGGAGTAAGTTAGAGATAGACATTAGAGCTTTTGAAAAGTGTCCTGAATCATTGCCAAGTGGCCCCAGAATAGAGCCATAGAGTACGGCAAAGTCACTCCAGAGTGGAGGGCATGTAGAATAGGGCAAAAGAGGCTTGGAACACGACCCAGTTTCTGGGTAGGAGCCCTCATTGGTAGGGTCTTCTTAGATAAGGCAATTCCATATTCTGGATTTTCCAGGTCAGGATTTATCCCAAATATTCCATGTCATTATCATCATATGCACTTTTGGGTTAGGTTACGACTCCCATACATCCAAGGCACTACAGAAGAATTCCTAAGAGTTTAGATCTGTCATCTCAAGTTGGCACCCTGTTTTTCAAGGCCTACAAACTCATTTTATTTGGGAGACATTGCCGGACTGAATCTGAATACTTTACAATGTTGTATGCAGGCTCCTTGTCCCCCAAAGTCCCCATTCCTCTCTGTTGCCTTAGTTCAACCCTTTTCATCCATATATCTTACGTGCATAGTCCCTAAGTGAGAGTTTTTATGTTGATCAGGCCCAACTCCAGATTGATGCATTCAGAATATCTGGGGTAGGGCCAGGATAGGGATTGTGTAAAGGTTCCCTCTCTCCTCCAGTTTGTCTAGTGAACAACCAGTGTTAAAAATGCCCAGTCTAGGCCCTTCCCTCAATCCATCCATCAACCTTTTCTTTCTCTTGTGTTTCTTTTATTCCTTTGTAGTGGGTTGGATAGAGTACCCCCAAAATTCATATTCACCTGGAATCTCCAAATGTGACCTTATTTGAAAATAGAGTATTTGTAGATGAGATTAGAGTGGACTCTAAATCCAATAACTGATGTCCTTATAAGAAGAAAAGAAGACACAGGAAAACACATAGGGAAGAAGGTGATGTGATGATGGTGACAAAGATTGGAGTGATGCATCTACAAGCCAATGAATATCAAAATTTCCAGGAGCCATCACTAACTAGAAAGAAGCAAGGAAAGACTCTTCCCTAGAGCCTTCAGAGGAAGCATGACCCTCTTGTCAACTTGATTTTGTACTTTTACTTTCCAGAACTGTGAGAGAATAAATTTCTGTGTGTTAAGCCACCCAGTTTGTGGTAATTTGTTATGGCAGCCCAGGGAACTAATACACCCTATCAATAACTTAGCTAATATCTTCCAAGAATTACTCAAATATCCTAAATGTCCATAGATGTCCTGGTGCCTCCAGAAGTCAACTGAAGCAAGCCTAACATTTAAAGGCACCGAAAGGACTATAGAAGGAAGTAACTGTCACAAGACACATGGTCAGATAGTCATGAGAGTCTAGGACCTTCCAGGGGCCTATGGAACCGGCTGGCAGGGAAGAACCCAGACTTCCCCAGTGCATTTTCTCCTCACTTCAATACCCCTCCATTAGTGGCAGTGGAGGACATGATTTGTCTCTTTAGTGCCAAAAACATTAAGACAATGAACTCTTACTATTAAGTTATTAAAGTCTTATTGCCTTCTCTCTAATTGTCTTCCTTCTTTTCCATGGTCTCTGTGCAGGTCCCATTTCTCACAGTTATTCTGCCTTTCTTTTATTCCTGCTACCTCTTCTTTTCACCCAGACAGATGGAGAAACAGCTCAACATCTAAAAAGCTAGACTTACTCCCCACCTCTCCCAGGCAACAGCTGCTTCTGCAAAACAGCCTTGTAAATATCAGCATCAGATCCATCATCTTCAAGCAAAGCTGGTCCCACACCAGAAGTCATAGCTGAGTCACCAGCAGTGATGCAGGAACCCAGGATATACTGGCAACCCCTTGGCTTTGCCAACCCTCACTACTGCCTGAGCATCTTCATGAAAGTCAGGGAATGACAAATAAGTTTAATGATAAATACCTCCCAGCCACACCCCCACACAGGCCCCTGCTGTACTCATTCATGATTTGTACAATTCTTTCCTCGTTGTGACTTAAAGACTCTCAGTATTTTCTCTCCTTAAAAACCCACTTCACTGATAGGAAAACTACTTCCCAAATATTTTCTATCAATTCAAAGCTATGTAGAGAGAGCTACCACGGAATAAATTTGTTGTTGTTTTCTTTTAAAACAACAGGTATATGTTGATTTAATTATCTTCTCTCTGAATACTCCACCACAATATAATTCCTGCAGGAAGACAGTGATCTGAGCCAACCTAATATTGGCTGGAGGTGGGGTAGGGCCATCCCAAGAATTCTGGAATTGGGCTGTATTTTAAATGCCTCTTGTCCTTATTAGAAGCATTGATTAGGAGTGAAAAACAGCAATAAGAATGGAGAACCCAGTGGGGAAGGGTAATTCTAACAGCTCTGCCACTGGCAATGCTCACTACTGATAAGACTTCACAGAAATATTCCAGACCAAATGCCTCTACCTACGTGGTCTATGAGCTTTTCTGCATATTCCAATCACCTTAGGAGCTTTAAAAAATGCTGATGTCCAGCTCATCCCCCAAAACAATTCAATAGGAATGTCTGGGCCTGGGCGTCAGGCTTCCAGCTTATTTTAATATGTGGCAAAGTTTGGGATACAGAATGGTTACCAAAATGACCAAACGTTTAGATCCTACCATGGCTCTAAGACTCCACAAAATGGAAAGAAGATGATCTCTTCCTCCCAATCAAAAATAGATTTTCAAAGACAAGGAGGTTTGAGGTTCTTAGAGAAAGACATTATGCAAATACAGGCTATTATTATTGCAAGTTGGCAGGTGTCTGGGACTTATATTTCATTCCTTTAATCATCCAAATGAGGCCAAAAGTCCCAGGGATGTGGAGTCAGCCCATCAGTACATCTAATGGGTACTGAGGATCCAAACACAGGTGTTGTGAGCAGCGGCAGGAGCAATCATTGAGTTCCTTTCTACCACTGGGATAACCTCCAGCTACACATTTTATTGGAGACCACTCTCCCCTTCCACCAAGGTCTTGGAACTGCCATTGTTTACTTCTGGCTCAGCAATGTGTGCTGCAGAGCAAGTGGTCTTTTCTTCACTGACTGCTAGGTATAAAAGGCACCCCCCCACACCCACCCTTTTCTCCCAGGCACATCTAGCCTCGTCATGCAAAATGAGAGTTTAATATTAATCCACTCATCTGAGTCTAATTCAACATAAAACATAACCCAACTTAATGGCAAAGTTTAGAACTGCTGATATAACCACACAGTAACCTCCTGAGTCTTGTTTTTTCTTCAGCAGTAACTACAGCAGTAAAAGGTTGGAGGGGAGTATAAATATTTAAGGGCCAAAATAAATCTTTAAATGTTGAACAACTGGGTTATGTGATGGGTAACATGGCGACTGGTCCCGAGATGGTAACTTGTCAAATAATGATAGAAATAGCAAAACCTTGGCCATTCCTCTCCTATCAGTACCGCATTAGTGCATGTCAGCTTTGTAATAGCTTAACTGGCTAGAGCCAGCAGATGGTGTTTTTATGGCCCTATATAAACAGTATTAAGTCATTTTAACTCTTTCTCCATAACTCAGGTTTCTAATCTCGGCTACAGTTGTCCACCCCTCTTGTCCTCTGAGATGCTCATGAGGAAGAGTACTCACATTTATTAAGCACCCATTATGCACTAGACACTTCTCATAGGGATTTATTAACCCCAATTTATAGCGTGCAGCCACTAAAGACAGAGCTAAGATTTGAACAGATTGCTCAATTTCGTGGCTATGGCTCCTCCCACTGTCTTATCATTCTGAACCTGTTTGCATTGATTAAATGCACAGGCAGAGGGAAAACAGCAGAAAACTATTTGCTAAATGATTGTCTTCATAATCCATGCTGAACAGCACCCAAATAAGTGTGGCTTGTTTCTATTCGAAATTACTGCTATGTGGGGTTTGTCACGTGTTTTTTGATATATTGATTATTCTTGCAAGAAATGTTATTGTCTTTTCAGATATGAAACTTAATCACTTGCTTCTTCAATAAAATTAGTTTTACCATGCATTGATTAAACTCCTATTTAAGCACTTCAGCGTCTTAAAACACAGTGCTCAGAAAGGTAAAATCATCACTCTCATTCAAAATCATGTATGACAAAGATTTTATTTGCCTCATTAACTAATGAGGGAACAAGTGAGAGATATATAGCCAATTTAATAAGTGAATGTTAAAACTGCTGGATTACATACAAAACTGACTAACGTCTTACTGGGCAATAACCATAACCTCTTGGATTACTGCTTCCAATAGACAGGTTTTATTTGCATATCTATGGACAAAAATTGACAGGTTTATCTATGCCCTTAATAGAGTTGTAAAATAGACCAGTCAATAATAGAAAGTCAAGCCCAGACCTAGGCTTCAAAATGCAGTGATATCTTTTGCTTATATTCAAGTTTGGGGTAATTTTTCTGGCAGTGTTTAAAACACTGAAGTAGAAGAGATATGAATAGGCCTAATCACTGTCTGCAAAGCCCTACAATAAAGTTTCATGGTACAAAACTTGTATATATTCATAACTTGAAAAGTATCTACAGGCATGCCTGTTTTATTGTGCTTTGTTTTATTGTACTTCACAATTGTTGATTTTTATTTTTTTTTTTAACAAATGGAAGGCAAGACCTTCCACTAGCAAAAAGCTTACGACTTGCTTTATTGCAATACTCACTTTATTGCAGTGGTCTGGAACCAAAACCACAATATCTCCGAGGTATGCCTATATAAGTAATTGGGTGATAATGTAGTGTAAATTGTACACATTTGTGCTAAAGTAAATCAAAGTGAGGGGGAGATTATTATGAGCTAAATTTATAAGGGAAAAAAGGCATCTTGGATTAAAAAAAAAAAAAGATACAACCTTGAGATGACCTTGATATAAATTGTAGGACATGGCTTAATGAAGATGAAAAAGAGAGTGATCCAGATCAGCATGAGAGTAAAGATGGGCATAGAGATAAATCTGTTCAATATTGCCACCTTGGCAGCCCACTGCAATCTCAATGATTCTGCCAAGATCACAGGCTAGGCCAGAGTGCCTGAGGTGGAAACAGGGCCTGGGGCATCTTATGTCATGTTTGCATCTGCTAACCATGAGACCATGGATTTAGTATTGAAGAGAGTACTTGACAACTGAAGTTCTTTAAAATCAGAAAGGAGATCATATTTGTCATTTCCACATGCTAATGCAAATTTCACATCACCTTTCCATTTCAATATCCATCCGTACCGCTTGGTCAGTGTCACCAGATAAGATTCTTTAAATATTCAGCACCTTCTCCCTACATTCTATCCCATCAGTCCTGCTGTATCGGGAGGTTTATAGATGAAAAGATGGCCATGGTATATGGAGTATTTAATGTGACAGATAATTCTCATGTCTCTGGATGCCCCTGCTGTCTCTTCCGGTACTGTGGCTCACCCCAGCTGGCAACCTCCATAAAACAGAATACTTAAGTGTCACAAGAAGTATTTAGGTGAATAGCTGAAAATTTGCACCTGTTTTCCCCACACCACCAAAGTGCTTGATAAACCTCACATACAGAAATCCTTTAACCTATTATGAAAAGTCAGTCAACAGAAGCAAATGGTAGGCTTTAGACAGAGCCCGGCACGGAGCAGGAAATTGTATTCCCGATACCTAGAGATTTAGCTGGTGTGAAACATAGTGTTCAGGAATAGGTGACAGATATCGGAAGACAGGTTTCTGACAAGAGACGTAAATGGTCTGCTTTCTCTGTGAGGCAATAAAGGCTGTTGAATTCAGATCTGACTAGAGCTACAGACTTTTTCTATTTGCGAATTCTCATGGCCATCTTTTAACACCACCCTCACCAGAAGTCATCGGCAACCCATGTTGGACACGGAACAAAGGGTCTGGGTCTCAATTTTGTGTGATCTTGCTATCTTAGTTTCACTACACTGATTCCAATAGACTTAAACATACATCAAGCAGAAAATCCTGAACTAACATAAGCAATTTCCAGGAAAACAAGTTTAGGCTTAAAAGAACTGAGTGGTGGGGGGGTGAAGACAGAATTAAGAAATTCCATTTTCAGATTAATAATAGTACACAGCACCAAATGCAGAGAATGAATGAACACCGAAACCCACAGCTGACTCTCCACTGTTACCATGTGTTTCGAAGAGAAGCATCAACATATCTGGATGAATGGCCTGGATTTCACACAAACGTGTCACTTTAAAAAATGGTGTTTCAAAGAAGATGATGTTTCAGGAGCTCCTCACATGCTGAAAAGAAGAAATGAATAAGACCAACATCCACAAAGCAATAGCATAAAGCAGTATCCTCTGTTGTCTGATAGGGAATATGTGGACCATAGGAATTTAGAGGAAGAGGAAACAGGCATTCTAGACTCAGGAATGACAGGACAGTAGGAGGTTTGCAAATTGGAGTCCAATTTGCAGATTGATCAATGTTCATATCTGTGCAAATAATAAAGCCATCTTTGTCCAGTTTTGTTCTCTGTCCAAGGGCACAACTGTCCTTACTGAACAAAGCTAAACAGAAAGGCCAGAGATGGTATCTACATGCACCTTGCCCAGCTAGCATGCCCTGCCAAGGTAGACATTTAACAATAGCCAGCAGAGGAGTGAGGAGAAGGTGGGGGAGGCGCATGGTGCAAGCACAGATCTGGTCCATGATGTATCTTCTGCTATTTCCAGGACAGAAGTAAGCCCCTATCGCCCCTCTGACAGAGCAGTCTCCAGGCATACCCAACACATACACACACCTTACACACCATATACTTTAAATTTATGGGTTTCAGTCCCAAGCAAGAAGAGCCAAGTGGAAAGGGGTGATGCTTGTGGTCATTTTTAATTTTTCTGATGTCCACATTTCAGACCCTTCACTTCCTAGTATATGTGAAGGAAGTATATACAAAGCCCCTACTGTATCATAGATGCTACCCCCACTTTGCAAGCTGAAGGAGCCAGATCCTCCCTCCTTCCTGCCCTTACATGACCTAAGGTGGGCAAATGATGTGGGCTAGGCCAATTGGGTGATGCTCTCTACTAAAATGTAGACTCAAATGACTATCACGTAGATGTAGGAACAGTGGAAGTTATTATAGCAAAAGAAGCTGACCAGATTGTTCTTACTGCAGGACCATTTACTTCAGTTCCTTCCCTCCAGAGCTCACTTGGTTCCTGCCTGTTTTCCAAGCCAACTCCTTGAGTCTCCTTGTGAAAATGCAAGATGCTGATATCCTTCCAATAAACGTCCCTTTGCTTACATGAGCCAGAGTTGGTTTCTGCTACTTGCAACTAAAAATCCTGACACCATTATAGATTCTGGGGTCTCCTACACAAACCCCTTCTGAACCTAGTCCAACATGTCAAGAACCATTCCAGGGGCCAGCCGGGTCACTCAGGTGGTTGGAACGCCGTGCTCCTAACGCCGAGGTCACCGATTCGATTCCCACATGGGCCAGTAAGCTGCGGCCTATACAGCTAAGATTGTGAACAATGGCTCTTTCTGGAGTTGGGCTGCCGTGAGCAGCCAGTGGTCGGCGTGAGCTGCCAGGGGCTGCTGTGCTCCCATGGGCTACCATGTGCTGCCAAGAGCGGCCAGTGGCCAGTGTGAGTGTCCGGCAGCCGGCAAGAGCTGCCCTGAGCTGTTGTGAGTGGCCGACTGGCAATGGACTGCCTCAGCCAAGGGGAACACAAGGCTCATAATACCAACATGGGCCAGGGAGCTGTTTCCTACACAACTAGACTGAGAAACAATGACATGAACCGGAGGGGAAAGGCAGAAGAAGGGGAAGAAAAAAAAAGAAGAACCATTCCAGCTGCACCTCTCCATGCCCCAGCTCCCACTTATCTGCTGGAAGCTACATCATGCAAACAGCATGCTCTCTAAGCTCTGCCTTTGTATTTCTTTGTCTTCCAGTTCCTTTTCTGGTGTACTTATTAAAGCCTAAAAGGTTTCTCTGAAACGCCACCACTTGCTCCAAATAGTCCAGCAACATAGAGTTCTTAGTGGAATTACCTGGGTGCTCTGGGAGACACTAAGGAGACTACAACTGGACAAAATGCAAACTTTTCAATGCTTTAAGTTCACTGCATTCTCATCATGTACCCAACGCTATTTTATTTAGTTAGGTGTTCAGGGAATCCAGCTTCTATTTGTCAGGTTTATGGTGTGGATGCGTCTCTCTCTCACTGAGGTGTTCAGAGTCTTAATTAGATAGTGAGTGTAAAGTGCCTTGACAGCATCAGATGAAAGTGCTAAAGAAATCCCTAGGGAATTTCTTCATTTTTGGGCTTAAAACACACAAGAAAATTAGAAAGCTTTAACAATCGAGCTAACGTTTACAAGTAAACTTTTCGGTTTTTCCTATGCATCTGTGTGTGGTATGGTACAAAGTTTGATTTTTTTTTTCAATTTGTATTTTCCTAACTGTAAATGGAAGAGCCATGTTAAAACCCCCCGAAGGACACATTAAATTTAAGTTCTCCATGATGGGTCTGTGGGATATAAATAATCAAATTATTGTCTGTGGACCCAGAATCTTTTGAGCAAAGGGGAAACCTGCCCATTTACTTAACACTTTCAAGGGGAAATCTAGGATTTAAATTTTAGCAGAGTTATGAAAGGAAACACCCTGTAAAAGACCCTCGGTAGAGGGTCCCTTCCCTGAGATTGACATAATATTCATTTGTTTTTCGGGTTTGGATTTGGGGTTAATTTAATTACTTCTCAGGAAGCCAAATCCTCTGCTTTGAGGCAGATAAATGATGGTAAACAGTGGTCTGCATAGATCAAAAGCCTTTTCATTTAGAAAGAAAGGACGTGGGTAGAGGCAGCACTCTCCACTGAGCCAAACTCCGCAAACAGTGACTCATACACACCCCAGGGAGGAAGGCAGATGTTGACCTGGAGTTGTATGCAAGTAACAGACTGGTATGTTTGACTGACTGAGGGTGAGACCAGATCAGAGTGAAGAGAAACCCAGCAGGCCTGCAGCTCTGCCCCAGAATCTGAAGCTATGCAAGAGCCAATTTTCTAGGGAAGCTTTTTAAAATGCAAAACTCACCCACTGCCCAAGCTGTTCACAACATACTCTTTTTCCATTTCTTATTGTAGAAAAGGTTGGCTTTAAGAAAAACAAAACAAAACAAACAAACGAAAAACACTTTGAGTCCATATTTGAAAACAATTCCCAAGAACTCACTAAGGGAAATTGGAAAATATTTGGAAATAAACATGTTAATCTCCTTTAAAAACTGCCATGTATTTTCATAAGAAAGACAAATATTTATTTGTTAATATATAATAAAGTTTCGATTCAAATCAATGAGGAAAAGCTGGAGCTGGACACCTGGCTGTTCTTTTCGATAAAATAAATCTGGATCCCTGTAGAACTCTTTGCACCAAAATAAATTCCAGATGGATCAAGTATCTAAAGATAGTTAAATATATTTGCCCAAAAAATTAGTGAGAGAGATTTCTGGTCAAGATAGTGCAGTAGGTAAATGCTGTGCTTACCGTCTCTCACGACCACATCAAAATTACAACTAAATGACAAAACAACCATCATTGAGAATCACTCAAAATCTTGCTGACCTAAAGGCCTACAACTAAGGACATGGCAGAAGAAGCCACCTTGAGACTGGTAGGAGGTGGAGAGATGCAGAATGGGCTGGTCCTACACCCACATGTGACCATTAGAAATTGAGAGGCATATCTTGGCTGCAGAGGTCCCCCCAGAGGAATGGGGTCCCAGCCCCTCCCCAGCCCAGGGTTCCATTGCTGGGGAGAGAAGTCCCCATAATGTCCAGCTGTGGAAACCAGTGGAAATTGTAACTGAGTGAGATGGTGGGCGATTGCACTCCCCAGTGATCCTCTTAAAGGGATGGACTGTGCAAGGACTTACCCACTGATGGAATCATTTGCTCTGAGCTGCAGGGCTGGGGCAGCAGCTGGAGAGGCAACAGGAACATAAAGGTGTGGGGGGGAGGGGTCTGACTTGTCTGACTTTAGGATGGGGGCTGGAGGGGCATCTTTCTCCTGGACAGAGGAGCTGGCGGAGGCCATGTTTTCTTTGTTGAGTGCTACCTCTTCCCAGCACACACATGCAGGTGGCTGTCATATTTGAGTCTCCATCAAGCTGGCTAGTGCCATTTGTTGACCACACCCTGGTGACATGAAATCCCACACTGCCCAATATTTGGGCACACCTAAGTCGCTTCCAGTGGCTTTTTCATACAAAACACCTGTCTTGGCTCATGCTACAGACTTCCCTGAGGTATCTCAAAGGTTCATGGAACCCAGACAAGCAGCATCTGGCTAGAGTGTGTCCTGTTCTCTGGGTGAGAAGCTCTAAGCCCAGCACTAGCAGCAGCCAGCCTTGGTTCACGGCTTGCCCACAGTGGACAGCTTCAAAACAAACTGGAGAATTACCCAGCGGCCTCCAAGGATGACACACCCAAGGGGCAGATTGGGCAGGCACCAGACCTCTGCTGAGGCACATCCTGCTCTGTAGGGTCAGCCCCTGCACCACAACTCCTCCACTGTAGTCAAGGCCAGTCCTCACAACCAATGAGCCTGAGGGTCAATCCCTCCCACTAATGTACAAATAGCAACCAAGGCTCAACTACAACCCCCAAAAGGGACACATCTGGAATGCATGGTAAAGTGACCAGGAATATTGTGCCACTGAGCCCCACAGCACACCTACTGCATGAGGCCACTTTACTGAGACCCAGAGACCGGAAGACATAGCAGCCCTACCTAATACATAGAAACAAATACAGGGAGGCAGGCAAAATGGGGAGACAACGAAACATGTCCCAAATAAGAGAATAGAACAAAGCTCCAGAAAAAGACCTAAACAAAATGGAGACAAGTAATCTTATCAAACACAGAGTTCCAAACACAGGTTATAAGGATGCTCACTGATAGCAGGGAGAATTTCAACAAAGAGATGGCAAACATAAAAATGGAGATAGAAAACATGATTAAGAACCAGTCAGAAATAAAGGATATGACAATAGAAATGAAGAATACATTACAGGGAATTAACACTAGATTAGATGAAGCAGAGGATCAAATCAGCTGTTTAGAAGGTAAGGTGGCAAAAAACACCCAATAGGAACAGTGAAAATAAAAAAGGATCAAAAAAATTGAGCAGAGTTTAGGGGGCCTCTGGGACAACTTCAAGAATACTAACATTTGCATTATAGGGATACCAGAAGGAGAAGAGAGAGACCAAGGAATTGAAAACCTATTTGAATAAATAATGACAGAAAACTTCCCCAACCAAGCAAAGGAAATAGATATACAAGCCCAGGAAGCACAAAGAGTCCCAAACAAGATGAACCCAAACAGGCCCACACCAAGACACACATATAATTAAAGTGCCAATGGTTAAAGACAAAGAGAGAGTCTTAAAAGCAGAAAGAGAAAAGCAGTTAGTTATCTACAAGGGAGTTCGCATAAGATTATCAGCTGATTTCTCAATAGAAACTTTGCAGGTCAGAGGGGTTGGCACAAAATATTCAACGGGATGAAAAGCGAGAACCTATAATCAAGATTACACTACCGAGCAAGGCTCTCATTTAAAATCGAAAGACAGATAAAGAGCTTCCCAGACAAGAAAAATCTAAAGGAGTTCATCACCACCAAACTATTATTACAAGCAATCTTAGAGGAACTTTATTTTTTTCTTTTTCTTAATTTTATTGGGGAATATTGGGGAACAGTGTGTTTTTCCAGGGCCCATCAGCTCCAATTCATTGGCCTTCAATCTAGTTGTGGAGGGCACAGCTCAGTTCCAAATCCAGTTGCCGTTTTCAATCTTTATTTGCAGGGGGCACAGCCCACCTTCCCATGTGGGAATTGAACCAGCAACCTTGTTGCTGAGAGCTCGTGCTCTAACCAACTGAGCCATCGGCAGCCCCTCCAGAAGCTCAGTGGCAGCTCGTTGTCTTCAATCTAGCAGTGGAGGGCACAGCTCACTGACCCATTTGGGAAGTAAACCAGCACCCTGTCGTTCAGAGCTCACACTCTAACCAACTGAGCCATCCGGCTGCCGCTAGAGAGACTTCTTTAAGATGAAAACAAAAAAATGTCAAAAATATGAATAGTAAAATGTCAATAACTACATACCTATCAACAATTACTTTCAATGGAAATGGGTTAAACACTCCAATCAGAAGATAAGAGAGCTGAATGGATAAGAAAACAAGATCCTTACGTATGCTGATCACAAGAGACTCACTTCAGATCGAAAGACATACAGACTGAAAGTAAAGAGATGGAAAAAGATATTTCATGAAAATGGAAACAAAGCTGGGTTAGTGATACTTATACCAGACAAAATAGACTTTAAAACAAAGACTATAACAAGAGACAAAGAAGGACCTAGTTTTATCCAAACTCCTGGGTATTTATCCAAACAAACCCAGGGGACGTGCTCATCCATATGTTCATTGCAGCATTATTTACATAAGCCAAGATATGAAGGTACCCTGGGTGTCCCTGAATGGATGAATGGACAAAGAAGATGTGGTACATATATACAATGGAATATTACTCAGCCATAAAAAAGGTCGAAATCTTGCCATCTGTGACAACCTGGATGGACCTAGCGGGTATTGTACCGAGTGTAGTAAGTCGGACCATGAAAGGCAAATGTCATATGATTTCACATATAAGTGGAATCTGAAGAACAAAATAAGCAAATAAACGAAACAGATACAAACTCATAGATACAAAGAACATTTTGATGGTTGCCAGATGGGAGGAGAATTGGGTGTAGGTGAAAAGGGGAAGGGATTAAGAAGTACAAATTGGTTGTTACATTGTAGTCATGGGGATGGCGAGCGTAGCATAAGGAATCAAGCCAATCATATTGTAATAACTATGCATGGTACCAGATGGGTACTAGATCTATCAGGGTGATAGATGGGAGTAGCGTTGAGGGCAGGGTGAAAAAGGTGAAGGGACTAAGAAATACAAATTGGTAGTTACAAAACAGGCATGGGGATATAAAGTATAGGGAATATAATCAATAATATGGTAACAACTATGTATGCATACTGCCAGATGGGTAATAGTCAGGGGGATCACTTCCTGAATTATATAAATGTCTAACCACTATGCTGTACACCTGAAACTAATATAAAATAATACTGAATATCAATCCTAACTGAAAAATTATAAAGGGTAGGAGATAAAGAAGCACAAGAGGTTCAAAGTTCCAGATATAAAACAAGTCTTGGGGATGTAATATACAACATAGGAATATAATCAATAATATTACTATACTGTGGTACAGTGTCAGATGGTTGCTGGACTTATCATGGTGATTACTTCTTTAGCACAGGGAATATAATCAATAATGTGATAATAACTCTTGTATAGTGCCACGTGGGTACTGTTGAATATGATGTACACCTGAAACTAATATAATATTGTATGTTAGCTATATTTTAATAAAAATATTTTTAAAATTAAGTAAATTTTGTTTATAATTTTGAATGGCAAAATCCTTTCTAAATATGATATAAAATTCAGAAGTATAATGGAAAAGATTGGTAAATTTAACTACATAAGATATTAAAATTCTTTATGACAAAAATGTCATAATCAAAGTCCAAAGATAAGTGTCAAACTTTGACAATTTTTTAACAAATATGACACCGAGGGAATGTCATGAAAAAATTGAGATTTCTTTCAAGTCTATAAAAAAAGCGAGAGAGACAAAGAGAAACAATCTAATAACAAAATCAATAAAGGACCTAAACAAGCAGATCACAGAAAATAAAATAAAATAAAATAGCCCCTAAATGTAGGAAAGGTTGAAAGTCACCCATAATTAAAGAAATACAAATTTGAAAACAAACAAACAAAAATGAGTTTCTCCTACTACCCTGACAAAGATGAAAGCATTTGCTAATCCTCAGTGTTATCATAGATGTGAAGAAATGGGCACTCACATACATACACTACTGGTGAGAGGGTGAATTGGTGTAATTTTTGAAAGGAAACTAGCAATATTTAATAAATTTATACCTGTAGGAATATATCCCACAGAGACACAAATATAAACATAAATAGATGTTTGCTACAGAATTATTTATAAAAATCAAGATTTTGGCAACATCTTGTACATTCATCAATAGGAAATTGGTTAAATAAATTATGGAAAAACTATACAATGGACAGCAGCCATTTTAAAGATTGGCGTATGTCTATACACACTAATATAAAAAGATGTCTGAGACAGATACTAAACTATAAAAAGGCTAGCTGCAGAGATGTGAGTGTAGTGTGATCTCATTTGTGAAAACAAAATATGTGCTTAATATACAGACACATTGGACATTTCTGGACAGAGACACAGGAAACTTCTAAAATGATTTTTCTCTGCACAGTGGAAATTACACTTTTATTTTTACCCTTTTGTATACTTTTAATTTTTACCATGGACTTGCTTTACTTTTACAATGAGAATCTGGTTTCAAAAATTAAAATAGAGGCTCAGCTACCACTTAAAATTAAATCAAAAGTTATACTCAAAGAATATGTAGTGAGGGTGACTATTTACTGGACACTGAAAATATTAGATTGGTGCAAAAGTAATTGCAGTTTTTGCAATTATTTTTAACCTTTTAAACCACAATTACTTTTGCACCAACCTATATAAAGATGTCTACAATGCAAGCCCTGCCCTCCAGGATCTTATCTCATGTCTAGAGGGGTTGAAAGAGCCAGACACCAACAAAAAAATAATTACCCGCCTAATGAGTGCTATAGAAAAGACCCTATCCTTGGAGATACCAAGTGCTTTGCCAAGTAGGACTCCAAAGAAGCCCACACTAGACTCGCACAAACTACAGTTCGTCTTGTGAGCTCAGACACCAGAATAAAAACCCCATGAGGAGATGGTCTACACAGCTTCCCCGGGATTTGGAATATAATCCTCCTTTGAAAAACCATTGTCAGTCATTCGATGAAACATTAACCTCTGGAACTCATCTCTCAGAAGACCTGGGTTAACAGATCTAGCTTGCAAATATGAGTCCACTCTCCTGAGGAACTGCAGGTCTGTTAAGCCTTCGAGACAGAGCAATTATGAGGAAGAGGGAGAGAAAATGCCTGAGGCCTTCATGATGGGCAAAGGGGTCTCTGCTATGGCTGTGTAACAAGTATTATTTGCAAAGCATCATTGCTTTTTCCTCCAACCCCCACTTTAACACTAACACCCAGCTTATCAAAAGAGCTTCTTTGATAGTTGTATGGAAAGCTCAGAGGTGGACTGATTTCCCAGCTCCCCACACTTCCCCATGGCATGACTCCAAAGCCTGTGTTCTTCCTCACACAGCCCTGCTGTCAGAAGATTGAGGTCAAGGAACAATCCAACATCTAAAGACTCACTGGGCCCTTTGGAGCCCTGGGCCCCACGCAGTCCTTCCACCTGAAGTTCTTGGTGAAGGCCAGCAAATTGGGACTAATGAGGTAGTATAGTCTGATCCTGCTGGGAATATGGCCTTAGGCGGAGATCCAAATCAAAAAAATTCACAAACGAGCAGAAATTAAAGATGAGGGAAGTTCCACTAGGTTGGGCAGGGGAGAATGTCAGTACCCCTCATCAGCAGTCCCAAGTGAGCACAGCTTTCATGAATAACTTCGGACTCTTTCCCTTCATCCTGTGTGTAATTCCAACGGGCCTCCAGAGGGGCTCTCTGCATGTGATCAGCATGAAATAGCCCCTCCACCTTCCCAACCTCTACACAGAGAGACACACAGAAATATTGTGAATGCCACAAATAAAGTGGGAAGGAGATGATGGAAAAGGTCTCACCCCTTTCCACTGGTAGCAAAAGCCCCTCGACTGGTCAAGGTAGACTAGCAAGAGGGAGTCAGAGACCTGGTCCTCTGCACCAATGTGGCAAGACCTTAGAAAAATCACAATCTCTCTAGGACATAGTCACCTTATCTGGAAAATGCTGCCTCCCTCACAAGCTATCAGGGTTGTTGGGGTTCAGAATGAGCCAATCCAAGATGTGTCTCAGTAGTGTGTGGATTATTTTGAGCTAATTATTTTGCACGTCCCTTTAACAACCTAGAAGAACATGAATTAGGGGTCTTGCCCATAATGAGAGATTATCAGCAATAATCTCTATTCAATCCACCTATACGGCAGGGCAAATTTCTACTTCCAAACATCCGCTCTTTTGTTTTGTTTTGTTTTCCATTGGGAAATATTGGGGAACAGTGTGGTTCTCCAGGGCCTATCAGATCCAAGTTGTTGTCCTGCAATCTAGTTGTGGAGGGCGCAGCTCCGCTCCAAGTCCAGTCTCCATTTTCAATCTTTAGTTGCAGGGGGCACAGCCCACCATCCCATGCAAGAATTGAACAGGCAACCTTGTGGTTAAGAGCTCGCGCTCTAACCAAATGAGCTATCCGGGTGTCCCTCAGGAAGTTCAGCGGCAGCTCATTGTCTTCAACCAAGGTGTGGAGGGTGCAGCTCACTGGCCCATGTGGGAATCAAATTAGTAACCCTGTTGTTCAGAGCTCCTGCTCTAACCAACTGAGCCATCTGGCTGCCCCACATCTTCTCTTCTTATCATCCTGCAATGACTCTCTGAAGCCCCCCAAAATGCATTACCTCACTCCTAGCTCAGAATGTCTTATATACCTAGATCCCTCTTTCTGTCTCTGAACCTCTCCTGCATGTGGGGTCTCTGATTCTGTTATGTATGTGATGTTCACATACATATATGTGCATTAAATTTGGTTATTTTCTCTTGCTGATCTGTCTCATGTCTATTTGACTATTAGACCATCCAGAAGAACCTTGGGAAAGGAAAGTTTGTTCCTCCCCCTTACAGTGTAAATTAAGACAACACTAGTGAATGAGCTTCATTAATGAAATGTCATATTCACACGTACCCCTTGGTGCCAGATAGCTGACTCATGTCCTCCCTACTCTGGGAAAAAGGAGGCAAGCTCTCTGGGATGTTGTCACTTCATAGACTAGCAGCAGGGAAATGCACCATGGGATCATACTGTGGAATTCCTGTGCAATGGGTGCTCAAATTTTATATGTTTTTAATTTGAAGGGAGGCTCAGCAGATAATAAAAAACAGACTTATTTCACATTGGTCCTGCAAAAGAGATTTGATCAATTTCACATTATTTTGTGTGTGTTTTTTTAAAATACCAAGTGGGAAAAAAGCCTGTTAGCGTGACAGGACGCTGCAATAGTGTGATGGTAAGAGCCTCAGGAAGCTATTCTACTGCTTGGTGCCTCGGTTTCCACATTTGTAATAGTTCCTACTTAATAGGTCATTGGAAGCACTTAGAACATGCCAAGTACCTAGGAAGCACCCAAGACCTGCTCTCTTGTTAGTGGCTCCATTTTGTGCTGGAGGAAATGAGGCAGAGATAACGTCCTTTCTCAGAAAGCAGAGCAGTTTCCTGAAAGGCTGACCCCCAATCTGCGGCTCTTTCTCGTATCTATCCCTTTCTTTCACTTACCTACAACACAGAGACAAAACCTCCTTACTGGTTTCCCAGCCTCCTTATCCTGCTGCAATCCTTCATCATTGGTTCCTGTCATGTTTCTCTACTTCTTAAGAATCAGGTCAAACTCTACATTTTCCAAAACGTACTTCACTTCTACTTAGCATTTATAAACTCAGTTTGGGTCCCTCCCAGAGACCTCTTCTACTCTCAGGCCCCACCCACTCACAGGCCCCGCCTACACTCAGATCCCACTCACTCTCAGGCCCCGCCTACAATCAGGCTCTACCCACTCATAGGCCCTGCCCACTATTGGGCTCCTCCTGCTTGCAGGAGTAGCTGCTCTTTTACGGTTATGAACCAAGGTGACTACATATTTCACCTTCATTTTCCACATATTGGAAACCCATCGCTACCCAATAGGATGGGGCTTGACCCCCCCCCCCCAATCACCAACAGGAAAACTGCTTCATCTCTAAGTCTGAGCTATATTAAAGGTACAGTCTAGGGTGATGTCCCCCATCTCTGCCTTGCACCTTTCTTACTGCCTTCCTCTGGTGCAAGGTGAAGATCAGTTCTGCTGTCCTTCTTGCCCTCCTCCAGTCTTCACACCTCCACAAATAACACTCTTTAGCCATAGCCCATTTTAAATTAACACACAGAAAAGAAGCATTTCTCTAAAAGAGACACAAGTCTTCTGAGATGCAGGAAACTGACAACATAAACATTCAGTCTAGTTCCTTAGAGTCACAACCTCTCAAACACATATTCTGATTATGATGTGCATTACATTTACCTAGTAAAATTACATATTTGGGTTCTTTCCAGAACAAAGAAAACAGACTGCTTCGAAAACGCGCTCCAGTACAAGAAAGAAAATTGTGTGGAGCTTTCAAATGCAGGTTTATCGCTTTTTGTCACTCCCCTCTTGGTTTTGAGAATTTTAGGGCCAGGTTTTAGCCAAGAATCAGATTAACAGCACTTGGTGTCTCTCATCCTGCTAGCCTTCTCTGCTGCAAGGACGCACAGAACTCAGGAATGGCAACTCAGACACATTATTGCAGTAGAATATCTATTTTCTTCCCCCACACCACTTGCTCAATAGATCTTTACCTTTTCCCTCTGGAACTGATAACCAAACTTTCTCAAAAATCCATACCCATCCTCTCCAGCTGGGACATCCTTTGTTACCCTACTTCTGAGAACCAAGAAGTATGTGAGGATGCAAGCCCTTTGGAGTTTCCAGACATTGAGAAGGCAAAGTCTCCCTGGCATGAAAGCAAAATGCCTTACAGAAACGTCCAATTTCTCTCGAAGAGAACTTCTTACTTTGACACAAATTATAAAGAAGGAGGAGGGAAAGGCCCTGCAAAACAAATGAGCAACTTTTTAAAAAGCTTTCAGAATCAAATGTAAAATTCATTAAGAAAAGTAATGGAAATTTTATGGCTGGTGCACAGATAAATTTATTGCTGCCTCTTAATTCATCAAGCACACATACAAGAGTATATACCAAATTAATTGGAACTAACAGCCTCTTAGAAACTCTAACCAGCTGCAGACTCAGGGTAAACTAGTTGGAACAAAACAAAGAACCCCTCCTCCTCCTTCCCCCAAGGTCTGATTGGATTAAAGGCTACGCTTCTCAACTCTAAAAATGTTGAACAACTTTTTTTCTTCCCTGATTGCCAAGCCTATCTGCTGTTCAGACTGAAGCAGGGTCAGAACTAGCTACAAATAAGGTTTCTTTGGATAATAGGAATCCCAATTCTATTTCACCATAGCTGAAAGACACAATCAAAGAATTCTTCAAAAGATGTTCTAACACTGATGTTATATGTTGTTCTGATCCAAGTGCATGGATAAGGTGAAGGAGACTTGGATTTGAACAATTCTCTTCCCACTACTTTCTAGGATAACTTGGAGAGAACCCTCTTCACTTCTTTCTTCAGCTTAATGCTCTAGTCCTTGGACATGGTTTCCAAACAGGCTATCCAACAGATCCAACAAGAGAACCAAAGAAACTCTGTAAGTCATGACAATTATTTGTTTAAAAAAGAACACAAAGGCCATATGCTCCTGAAGACAAAGTCAGCACTTGTCTACTTTAATCTAAAATAAATTTTTGTCAGACTGCTGAAAATACTATTGTATTAGTAAATATTAATTATTCATAACTGACAACTTAATGACATTAATCTCATGAATAACAAGTACCATTGTTGAGGGCTTAGTTTATGCAAAGCACTGTGCTAAGCCTTCTACCTGTGTTACCTCATTTAACCATCACGACAACCTGACGAGATCAGTACTATTGTAATTCCCATTTTAAAAAGAAACTGAAACTCAGCGAAGTGAAGGAACTCACCCAAGGTCAGACAGCTACTAGCATATCTGTTCCAACCCAAAGGTAAATTGCTAAAGCTCAACTATCAATGATGGCCTGGTAGGTAAAAGTTGAAGGCAGAAGCCTACAGGTTTTGGTCTTCAGAGAAACCACAGAATTTGGGTGAGCCAACAGAGAAGCTTGATTTTAACAACCACGTACAGAAGGCGGGTTTGGTCAGAAAGTGTTCAGACTGATTTTGATCCTTCCGTTTGGGGTGCCACATAGGAACTCTGAAGGTTTTGTCTTCCTACAGTAGCTGCCTGGAGATTCACCCACATGGACAGGGGAGAAATGTTCCCTATGGGTCTACAAAGTACTCATGTGAGGTTTTATGTCTAAGAAAGTAAAGATAATGTGGAAAACTAACAACTTCTTATTTACGTTATTAGAAGTACCAGGTAGTTACTGTGAGAGGGGAAAGTCTTCCGAGGAAAACAACTCCCTAATTTGAATTGCCGATTTCTTTTGTTCCTCTCCTGCTGCGAAGGTCTCTGACAACTTCCAGAAGACATCTTTAGGGTAGCGACTGCCTGGGTTAGTATTGTCCATCAACTAGGGCAGCCTGTTAAAAGTTTTAGGATCCTTTCCCAAAAAAGGGATAAAAATGAACCAATCCTGAATGAGAAGTTAGTTTTACTTGCACAATGCCTTCAATTTATCCATATCATAAACATTTGCTGCTCGCTTTCTACACGTCAGGCTCAAAGCAAGATCTAGAGACATAAAGATGAATAATCGTAAGTGGTTTTTTTCCCCCTTTAAATGAAGAGAGTGGTGATTCAAATAAAAAATTGCAGTCATTTAAAACAAGGGGCTTTTGGGCTGGAACATAAAGGCAGATGCTTCGATCAGTCTATACCTTTCCAAAGATATAACATATCTAATTAGGTCTCTGGAGAATTGATAACTTCAGACGAGCAGAGTTTTGTGTGTTTGTTTATTTTAATTGAGTTTCTGGATGGCTGCTTAATTAGCTACTTGTAGGGAGCAGCAAGAAAGCAAAAGCATACTGAGTTTGTTTTAGTGGTGGTTTTGACAGAGCCTCTATATCAGATAGAAATTCATTTTCCTGTAAGTATAACAAAATCTAATTAATAGTGGCTTAAACATATAAGGTATTTATCTCAGATAACAAGAAGTCTGAAACTGCTTCCAGGACTGGCAAAGAAGCCAAAATTACTGTCAGATACTAAATCATCTATCTTTTTTCCCTAGAGTCAGCATGTTGGCCTTCATCCTCATGTAAATTCCCTCTGGGTTGCCAAGTGGCTGCCACTTTGCCGGCCATCATGTTTGAATTCCAGAAAGGAATATGAAAGAAGGGGAAGAAGAGACACGAGGAGATTTTGGCGTTTATCTCATTGGACAACAGTATCACATGGCTACTGCTGACTTCCGGGAAGATTAGAAAGTCAATGTTTTGTTGTTGTTGTTTTAACAGCCTCTTTAATAGAGACAGAAAAGAGAAAGAGGTTGGAAATGAAAGGTTGGTCGAATAAGAATATCTGTTACTCCTCTCACCTATAAAGAGAGGCCGAGGCCATTTAGGGGGTTCCTAAATGGATTTTTAAAGAAAGAAATGCAAAAACAGGGGGGGGAAGTTGCAAGAGATGTAGCGTAGTGTAAACACGTATACTGTACATATCAAACAAATGATTTTTTTAATGCAGTAACTATAGGTAGAACCTCATTTGGCAGCACCAACCTTTGAGAGGCCAGGCCAAATGGTGCTCCCATAGAGCTCCATGGCAAGCCCTGGATATGGGCTCTGGAAACAATGATGACGGGAGGGCCTGGCAGCCTGAAGGTATTGCCCATCAGTGTTCTCAAGAAAAAATGATCATGACAGTTTTTACTATATAAACCAAAGGGAATCTGAAAGCAAAAGGACAAAGTTCCTGAAAAGTCCATCCTTTATAAAGAGAGATCATTTAATAATGTTCACAAAGGAAGAACAAATAATCCTAAAATATTTGGGAAGATTATGATTTAAGTGTTATTTTGAAGAAAATCACTGACTGTTTGCTTTATGCCGGTCCTTAATGAGTACCCTTCTTATATCCATTTGGAACTCTGTGGTCCAGTGCAAGTAGCCATAGCCACATGTGGCTACTGAGCACTTGAAATGTGGCTGATCCACACTGAGATGTGCTATAAGTGTAAAATGCGTACTAGAGTTCAAGGACTTAGTAAGAAAAAAGATGTCTCCTCACATATTGAATATGTGTTGAAATGATATTTTGGACACAGGAAATTAAATAAAGTCTACTATTAAAATTAATTTCACCTGTTTTTTAATGTAGCTACTAGAAAACATAAAATTAAGTATGTGGCTCATATTTTTTGGCTTAGTTTATATTTCTATTGCACTGCACTGGTCTAGAAGGATGACGTCTTACAAAAAGCCTACCTGTAACAGGTGTCTCACTCTTGTCCCCTTGGCCCATTTCTGAGTACACCAGCAGCCTCCAAGGAGAGTTGCATGTGTACCAACAGCTTCCCAATTCCTTTCTCAAGGTGGTGTCTCTCTGCTTCTCAGCCTGAAGACCTCCTCTAGAACCTTAGGACCTTGCTCAGGTCAGGTGGGAAGTGTCCAGGATTGGATGCTCCCAGGAGCAACCCTCAATCAATAGGGGATGGTGACTAAATGCCCGCCATTTTGAAGTATATCCTGCATGGTCTCTCAGAGGGTCCCCAGCAGGATGGAGCTCCAGTTGCCCACAGCTTACTCATTAACACAGATTTTTTTTTACTCTCCTCCCTTTCCTATCACCTTCTATCTACCTTCCCTCCCTTATGCTTCCTGGGATCACCTCCCAGATAACTCCCTGATCCCCAGTGTTTGTCTGAGTTCTGCTTCAGTGGGTGCAACTAAGAGAACAACTCAAACATCTTCACAGCCCTCTTGGTAAGACCCATGCCAAGTAGCCTTTGACTTTACAACTCATGCTGAGTTTTTCTTTCTGAGCTATTATCAAAGAAGACGTCTTTAATTGCTATTGTTTTCCATCAATTCATGTAGCTATTGTTAATGGCTTTTTAAAAAAGATTCTGCTCTAATTAAACAAATAGCTATCATTGGAAAGAGTTTCAGTATTTTTTCCCTTTTCAAGTAATTTGCTTACATTTAAACTGTGCTTATGTAGTTTTGTCTTAATTATTAAGTCATCAAAGACATTGATATGGCCCTTTGAAACATTTTCTTCTGCCTTAGGGCAGTGGCAGTTTCTTTTACCCAACAGAATCAAACTTCACAGGACTATAAATCACATTTATCATCTGATCTGCAAAAAAAAAAGGCACAACCAGCAGGGCAGCAGTGTTGGAGGGGGACAGCCACCGTTCCCTGGGCTCTGTAAATAAGAATCAAACAGTAGGTACAGCCATAAGGTGCTCTAGATGCCCTGATCTGCAATACAGCTCCTGCAGTCTGCTCCTGTGTCTGCCTTGACAGTATGATACAGTTAAAAAAGAAAAGGGGCGGGGGGGGGAGGGATTTAGAGCCCAGTAGATTCAGGTTTAAATTCTGTCTCCACCTCTTCATTAGTATGATCCTCTTCAAATCACTCATTCTTTCTGAGCCTCAGTTTTCCTACTGACAGTATGAGAATGGGAGCTATTACAAAGTGAGCAAGAGGGACATTTGGCCCACATTTAATAGTGTGTCATGTTTAGATTGCTTACGTGGTCTTCAAATAAAATCTGTGTGCATGTATGCACACATGAATATATTATGTATCGTGTTTTCCCGAAGATAAGACCTAGCTGGACAATGAGCTCTAATGCGTCTTTTGGAGCAAAATTAATATAAGACCCAGTCTTATTTCACTATAGTATAAGACCAGGTCTTATATAATGTAATATAATATAAGACCAGGTCTTATATTAATTTTTGCTCCAAAGGACACGTAAGAGTTGATTGTCCTGCTAGGAAAACCGTTTTCAGGGAAACAGTACATTTAAGGTTTTTAAAAACACCTACATTTTTTATATGCTTTTCTGGCATTTCTTCAGTCTTTTGTGCACTAGCAACCTTAGATGTATCCTGGACCTCTCTTGACCCAGACCATGATGAGAATAATAATTCCTGTATGTCCAACAGCTCCTTTCATTGATGCACAAGGAGTATTAGAGAACATGAGACTTGTTTCAAACCACCCATCCTTTCTTTCTTATTTCTTCACAGCAGGCTCCACATGCAGCTTTTCTGTAGCCGCTGGCATCTCCAGAACTCATTTCTCTTGTGTCTGGTTCCTGAACTGGGCATTCAGAGGGCCTGTCATTCCAGGAATAGGTACTTGATGTGGCCTCAGAATGCTCTCCCTCGTGAACTGTCTCCATGGAGGGTCCTGACAGCCTCTTTCTAAATCCCTAGAACTAGACCCTCGGCTCTCTCTCCCTGTTGGATAACATATGTAGCAAAATCACTGGCATATAGTACTCAATCATTGCTAGGCTTTTCCCTCTTCTAGTTATGTCTCTTTTGGTTTGAAATCTTCTCAGGAGGCTGGGACTCTATTCAGTGTCTCATTTAATTAGAAATAATTATTGAGTGCCTACAAAGTGTAGAGCACTTTGCCAGATTCTAAAATAAGGAGGAAAAGAGGAAAGCTACAAAGAAGTTTAAAATGTAGCCCCTTGCTCTTCCAGGACTTATAATCTAGTTGAATCTAGTACAGAGAAACCTATCATGTCCCCAGTAAAAGCTTGTTAAGTGAATAAAAGACATACATACAATGAAAAGCTAAAAAAAGTTACTGCCGGGATACAAAACTAATATTCAGAAAGCAGTTGCATTTGTATACACCAATAATAAACTGTCAGAAGGAGAAATTAAGAAAACAGTTCCATTTACAATTGCTTCAAAAACTATAAAATACTTAGGAATAAATTTAACCAAAGAAGTAAAAGACCTGTACTCAGAAAATTGTGACACTGAAGAGAAAAATTAAAGAAGATACAAATAAATGGGAACACATACCATCCTCATGGATAGGAAAAATTAATATAGTTAAAATGTCCATACTGCCTAAGGCGATATATATATTCAATGCAATTCCTATCAAACTACCAAGGGCATTTTTCACAGAAATAGAAAATATAATCCTAAAATTTATATGGAACCATAAAAGACCCTAAATAGCGACAGCAATCTAGAGAAATAAGAACAAAATGGGAGGTATAACTATACCTGACATCAAATCATACAAGGCTATAGTAATCAAAATGGCATGGTACTGGCATAAAAACAGACACATAGATCAATGGAACAGAATAGGGAGCCCAGAAATAAATCCATATCTACATGGTCATTTAATGTATGACAATAGAAGCAAGAATTTACATTGGGGTAAAGACAGTCTATTCAATAAGTGGTGCTGGGAAACCTGGACAGACACATGCAAAAAAATGAAGTTGGACCACCTCCTTACACCATATACAAGAATAAATTCAAAATGGATTATAGACTTAAATGTAAGATCTGAAACCATAAAACACCTAAAAGAAAATATAGGAAGCAAATTTGCAGACATTATCCTTAGCAATATTTTTACTGATATATCCCCTCGGGCAAGGGAAGTAAGAGAAAAAATATACATGAAATTACATCAAACTAAGGAATTTTTTCACAGCAAAGGAAACCATCAATAAAACAAAAAGGCATCCTACTGAATGGGAAAAGGTATTTGTCAATGATATATCTGATAAGGGGTTAATATCCAAAATTTATTAAAAAACACATTCAACTCAACACCGAAAAAACAAACAAGCCAATTCAAAAAGGAGCAGAGGACATGAAGAGACACTTTTCTAAAGAGGACATACAGATGGCCAACAGACGTATGAAAAAATGCTAATCATTACAGAAATGCATACCATTAATCATTATAGAAATGATTAATCCTTACACTAATCATTACAGAAATGTAAATAGAAACCACAATGAGATACCACCTCACTCCAGTCAGAATGGCTAGCATCAATAAATCAACAAACAATAAATGTTGGCGAGGATGTGGAGTTGGTGGGATTGCAGATTGGTACAGCCACTATGGAAATCAGTATGGATATAACTCAAAAAACTGGAAAGGGAACTACCTTATGATCCACCAATTCCACTCTTAGGTATCTATCCAGAGAAATCAGAAACGCTAATTCAAAAAAATTTATGCACTCCTATGTTTATTGCAGCACTATACACAATAGCCAAGATGTGGAAACACCCGAAATGCCCATTCGTAGATGATTGGATTAAGAAATTGTGGTACATTTATACAACAGAGTATGACTCATCCATAAAGAAGAATGAAATCTTACCATTCGCAACGATATGGATGGACCTAGAGTATATTATGCTAAGTGAAATAAGTCAGACTGAGAAAGACAAATATCATATGATCTCACTTATATGTGGAATCTAAAGACTAGAATAAATGAACAAACTAATTAGAAACAGTCTCAGAGATATAGAGAAAAACTGAGGGTTGCTAGATGAGAGGCGGGTGGGGGTGAGGGAGAAGGTGAGGGGATTAGAAAGCACAAATTGGTAACCACAAGATTGCCATGGGGATACAAAAGACAGTTTGGAGAATGTAATGAATAATGTTGTAAAGATTTTGTAGGGTGCCAGATGGGCACTTGTCTTATTAGGGAGACCACTTCATGGACGGTGTAGATACCTGACCACTGCGGTGTATACCTGAGGCTGAAGCTGAATAACGATGAATGTCAAATATAATTTAATATGTATATGGGCACAGGATGTGGAGTACAGCATAAGAAATACAGTCAATGGAATTGTAACAGCTGTATATGATGTCAGACGGGTAGTAGATTGGGGGAGGGGGGTTATCACTTTGTGAGATGTATAAATGTCTAGTAGATTGTTTTGTTCACCTGAAACTAATAAAAAAAAAATTACTGCAAGGGTTTTGATGAGGTTTGACTTGCTATTGTCAGAGACACCTAGGAATGCCTAAATCCTGCTTTAGACAGCCTCCATTCCACATGTGATGTCCCTCACACAAGGGACAATGAGTAATAGGAAATAAAGAACCGTGCTATTTTCAGTTACCCGGAATTATGCTCTAAATTCCTGTAATGGGTTGGTTGATAACCTGGTGGGTGCATGTGTTCTACCTGAAGGCCATCTTCCCAAGCCCAAGCCCAAATCTTGGGATTGTACCTCTGACTGGAGGTATTGCACAAGCTAGGCACATACTGGGCACCCACAGGAGAGAGGAAGAGCGAGAGTAAACCTGGCTGGACCTGTCGAGGGCCAGCTGTACAAGCACTGGTTAAGTTTCTGAGGCCACTGGTGGGAGACAGTTCCCATGTGTGAGACTTTTTAACACACAGCTGCCCTCACCATTCAACAAGGCCCAAGGAGTGAATGGAAATGTCATCTCTCTTTCCCCCTATGCAGACATGAAGTAATCATGTCATGAAGCAATATCTCATTAATGGATAAGAAAATGGCAGACAGAAAATGCAATAAAACTCAAAGAAGAGTGAATTCACTTTGGGCCAGAATAATAAAGGAGGTAGCAGGGTGAGGGTAAACAGGATCAACTACATGGTGATGGAAGGAAAACTGACTCTGGGTGGTGAACACACAATGTGATATATAGATGATGTATTACAAAACTGTACACCTGAAACCTATGTAACTTGACTAACCACTGTCACCCCAATAAACTTTAATTTTAAAAAAAAAGAGGTAGCAGGACATTATTTGACAGAGTTGCTTCTGCCTTAAACACTGAAGAGTCCTGTCGTGTCAGGTAAGGCCAGAGGTAAATTTGTTCCTGCCATTCCTTCCACTGAACCTCCTCGGCATTCTTATGAGGGAGCCTGCTGTGCACCACTTCTCATGCCTTACAATCTCCATCAACACTGGCTCAAGTCGGCAATCAATTACCCCCAAGTTCACAAGCTACTTGCTCGTTTAATGGTATTCTTTTCACAACTTCTTTCTGGGTATTTTCATAATTGAATTGTCTCCAAACAAAACAAGGATTGCTGTTTCTAATAGCATGTGGCACTTTGTAGACACCTTTGAATGAAATGTAACAAAGCACTTCAAAGAAATGTTCATTAACTTGCAGCTCTGTTTGAGAGCAAGACACTCTACGTGTCTCAAATGAAAGAGTTCGAGCAATCTAAACATGTCTAAGAAGTCCTGAGTAACTCTTGTTCACCAAGTATTGTGGGAAATGGCATCTTTGGACAAAGATTAATTTTTCAAAGGTTGTTCTCTCTTTTTGTTTCACTTCACTAATGTATGTATATAGAGAAATGTTTTATTTTGCATTGGCTAGAGGAAATGACTTTAAAATTCTGGGACCCCAACTGCCTTTATCTATTCCACCCCATTCTATTATCTGTATGTCTTTCTGCCCCTTCGTCCAGGTGTGCAGCCCAAATACGTTTTGCTCCCTCATCTCCATCTTCATGGACCTGGAAACTGTGATAAACATAATACAGGTTGTGAACCTGTCTTTTCCACAGTCATTCAGTTTTTTCTTGTGTAGTTGGGTCACATCATCAAGAGTCTTTGTTCTTGAAGATTTGGCCAGAATGGAAAAAACAAAATCAGGAAATAAGAGATGAAAAATTATCTGCATTTAGCATGCATTTGTACCTCTCCGTATTTCTGTTATCCCTTTATATTATCCTGATTTCAAAAGAAACAGTATATAAGAAATGGAGAGAAGGGGCATTGAACCACTGGACAACTCAGGTACTCTAGATGGCTCCAGCTTTCAATTCCTACCTATGGCATTTGGAAAAATATCCAAAGCATATTTATTCCTCCATATATATTTTAATATTCAAAAATACCTTAAAGAGTTTGGGGAATTAGGTATCTAACACATCACACGTTGATGTCTCCCAAGGCTGGTAGGAATGGTATGCAAATTTTTGCCAGGGATATATTGAATAGGATTCTGGTCTGTAAAAATGTGTCAGCATTCACCCAAAAGACAAGATGATAAAGGCATTACAGGCCGTGAGAACACTTGGGCAAGATGCTTGCATTTTCTGTTCCATAAAATACAGCTTGTAGTCTGAATCTACTCTTTCAATAAGAAGAAAGACTGCAAAATTAGTATAACATTCCTTAAAAACAGAATATACATTTTAGCAATTGTTTTTTTGTTTTGTTTTGTTTTTTTAATAATCTAGAATAGTGTTTCTCAAACGCTGATATCCAGACCAGCAGCATGAACGTCACCTGAGAACTTGTTAGAAATAAATACAGATCCTTGCCCCCCACCCACTGACTCAGAAACCCTGGGGTAGGCAGCAGCATGTGTTTTAAGATGCACTTCAGGGGACGCTCATGCTCAACAACTGCCCCAGAGCAAGTTACTTCGCATCATCCTGTGACCTGCTTTCTGCATCTCACCAGTGAAAATAATGAAAACTTTCTTAAACATAATTCATAGAAATGCATTACATTGCTGGTTCCTAAACTTCTGTCCAGGCATCAGCGCCTGTCTTGACAAAATTTTTCACTGATCCTCAGCTCAATGGATAAATAAAACAACCAACAGATTTTTATGAAGCTAAGTTTTTTATTCACTGAATAAATGTGAGGCCTTTATTGTGAGATTATATTCTTCCTTCCTTTTTACTGTTAAAGCTTCATTATTTGTATGGAATAATGGTAGTAAAAAAAAAGTGACTAGTTTTCAAATAAATTTTATTGGAAAAATAGATTGCAGTCCTATGTTGGTTCTCAAAAGGTTTGTTTTTTGTGTTTTTTTTTAATGTATTGGTTCAAAAATCCAGACATTTATAAACCACTGAAATTGATAAGATACGCATAGCTCTGGCAGAAAAAAAAAGCCATCTGAATGTATTTTTCTACTGAGAGTCAAGAAGGTTTTACTGAGATATTTATCTATTTGTATTCCAAAATGTCCAAATTAAGTTTGAGATTCATAAAACCAAGTTTCAGTAGTATATAAATTTAATAAATGTCCACCATTTCTAATGATTTTTATTCTAGGATTACCATTTTCTTTATGAACTGTCATTTCAAAGATTTCTTATTTGTGATAAAATTATATAACTATATATATGCGTGCGCAGGTGTATTTGTTTGGTAGCTTTTTGAGATCCCCAAACACTTGGCAGGGAAAATAGAAAGAGTGAGTAGAGACAGTATCATAAACTATTATTATTTATAATGTACATTCTTCATTCTCATGCACTAATGCACAATATTATTTATTAGTTTAATCACTGTTGTGAGAATTATTATTATTATTTCATGACATAAAACTGAAAATGGAAATTGGAAAACAGGAAAGAGAAAAATACATTCTCTCTGGAGGACATGTAAGACCTAATCTGTACACAGACAAACTATATTTCGATTACAATACCTTGTTCATCATCAATGTATTAAATTGCCTCCTACTCTAGTAGCCATTAAAGCATTAGTGACCAGTGGAACATAAACCTCATTTTTTCCCATCACCCTCCCTTGTCCTTCCCTTTGTTTCCTGTCCTCCTGTAACTATCCTAGTCCCAGACTTTAACACCTCAAGACTCAGATTACGGCAGCGCAGAACAGGTCCCAGGCTTCAGAGGTTTCTAGGAATTAAAAAACTCTGCATCAATTCAGATGTCCCCATTCCTACTCTCAGAGTCCTCTGTCCTCCCACTCAGGGTCTTGACCTGGTGAGGTATACCTGCTGGATTGTGAATTCAAACTTCTCTGGAGATTTGCGGTTCTTATAATTAAATACTGGACCTGTTCTTTAGATTTTTCTGTTCTCTGGCTACAAGAGAAAATACTGTTTATATCTACCATGGAGGACCTCTAGCTTTCACTACTCAGTGTCCTTAAATTGGCCATTGATTATTCTCAGTCCCTCACCAGTGCATCGATAGCCCCCAGCAAGGACTATTCAATTAGTAGTCCTTATAATTACCACGCTCCCAAACCTTCCCTGAGCCTGAGCTATTGAACCCACCAGTGTGTTCTCTTTCATTGGCATTTCATCCCAGTTGGCCACTGATGAAAGTTCTAATGATTGCACCATTACTGCATGCCAAGGGCTAGCATTACTCCACCTGCCACCAGCAATGGGGTTTTCATTGCAAGCAGCTTCCATAGAGTCTGCTTCCTAAAACTACTTCTGTCTCCACTGGCTTAGGTCAGGTTCCCAAGGAAACAGACACTGAGACAGTACATTTCCATGCAGAAAGTGTACTGGGGAGTGCCCTCCTGAACCACACCTGGGAGGGAGTCAGGAGCACAACTGAGCAGAGGGAGACATTGAACTGGGGCAGAGACCTCAGTCCATCCCACAGGAGCTCTGAAGTTGAGATGGCCCTTGAGAACTGACCCACCATGGGGCAAGAGAACTGGGGCCTTGTATCATCTAGTCTTTGAGTAGGGGCGCAACACTGAATGAGACAGCTGCCTTCCCAGGGAGGGACTCAGCTACAAGATCTCAGCAGGCAACGCTCCTAGCAGCTGGCTATGAAAGGGGCACCTGGGCAGCGCAGGCACCACAGCATCTATGACATCCCTGGGAATCAAGAACTAGGACGACGTCAATGATAAAGATTGCCAATGCAATCCAGCCTCCTCCAGGCTCATCTACCACCACACCTCTACTCAGACTTCTTCAGCCAACTGGTCTCCCAAGACTTCCATAAATAACCCACAAAGCATACTGTCTCTGGCCTGGGATACCCTGCTCCTCCCCTCCCTTTCTCACTGTTTCACACTCAACCCAAGCCCCAAGTTTTCCAGAAATCCTTATGGTTGTCTCCAGCCACACTGCCCTCCTCCTGTGACTCCAACAGCAAATACCCTATACTCATCATATGACACTGAGACAACCCTACCTCTACTAGTTCATATTCTCAAAGACATTTTCCCCGACTTCAACCAGAACTTAAGTTCTGCTACTTGCTAGGATGCAATCTTGGGTAGTGAGTAGGTCTCTGAGCTTCAGTTTCTACATTTGTGTTAAACCCAGAACTTACTCACTTATTACTTTAATGACCATCTGAGCACTTACTATATATCTAGCCTAATAACAGTCCCTTTCTTCCAGAGCTGGGAGAGGAGGGTGGGAAGCAGTGTGTGGGGACAGAGCCCCAAAAAGCAGTTTCCAGGCTCTCGGCTTCGCATAGAAAGGTGCTGGCTCAGGTAGTAAATGGCCATCAACTGTGATTGGATGGTCATCAGCTGTGGTTAGTTGGCCATCAGCTATAACCAGTGAGCCATTGGCCACTAATATAACTGCTGTGGCTACGCTAGCAGA
This sequence comes from Rhinolophus sinicus, assembly GCF_036562045.2. Classification (NCBI taxonomy): domain Eukaryota; kingdom Metazoa; phylum Chordata; class Mammalia; order Chiroptera; family Rhinolophidae; genus Rhinolophus; species Rhinolophus sinicus. Next base: position 18,515,566 of record NC_133753.1, read on the forward strand.
AAATGGGGGCTAGCAAGAAGATGGGGGCTGAGCTAGAAGAGCAGATTGCAGAGAGACGGATGCCGCCAGGCAGAATATAGTGATATGACTCCCCCATCTATGGCTCCGTGGGTGTCCCTTTTTGACCTCACCATATCCTGCGTTCTTATGTGGGGAGCGGGAGCAGAGACCCCGCAGGCCACCCTGCATGACACATGGCACAGCGAGCAGGGTCTCCCGCATGACACAGTGCAACCTTGTTAATGCAATCTTTAGCTCACCATATAAAAGCCAGTAGGAGGACAAAAGGGGAACACGGGAAGAGAAAGGTAGATTCTGAGGGAAATGGGCCTGGAAGTAAATAATACCCAAACCCCAACTCCATACTCACTTTCTTCTGCTGTGACTGACTTTCTATCTCTGAGCCATTACTAACACCTAATGTCTGTAGCTACTAGTTTTAACCCAGTTCTCCCCAAATCCCAGAAATATTCTTCTCCCTCTTTCCAAATATAAAAAGAAATTCAGGAAAAATGGCAAAAAATAGAAAATTAAAGTCAGTGGGGATGAAAAAGTAACTTTAAGAGTTTGTCTCTAAACCTACACTAGTTCCTTTCAAGATTTTAGAGCCCTGAGGCAATGACCATTCTTTACTCCCAATTTTCTGTAAGGATCCAGCTCCCTCACAGGTGTTTGTCTCATGGCTTTAAAATTGTGCCCTCAGAATGAACTTCTCCAGGGCTGGGGTAAATAAACATCCTTCTTCAATGAGATCATGTCTCCTTCTCATAAAGTATTTTTGTTCCGTTCTCCTGGAATTTCTAAACATGTGCTTTCTCAATTTTGCAAATGGGAAGGCCCTGGAGAAAGGAAAAGAGTGAGGAGAGAAGGGGCAGGTGAGGGCTGAAGATAAAAATGTGGCAAAACACAGATCTCAGCCCAGTCCTGTCAGAGCGTCTGCCAGGGGCTTATCTTGAAAGAAGCACAAACTTACAAGATACAGACTTTTAATCCCCAGGTGAGAGAATCCTGTCGGTCAAATCTGCCAATTTTAGGCTAACGACCTACGTCTGAGAAGGTGAATGAGGCAGTAACTGCAACTCTCACCTGCTCTTAAGCTTCCGTGGACCTGTTTACTCCCTGCACTACTTCATCACCGATCCTCTCATTCCCACGGTCCTGAAATAAACCCACAGGTTAGACCTTAACAGTTGTGCACAGGGACCCATCTTGTTCCTGAATGCTCTGCCTCCACTCCCTCACTGCCAAGTGGCACCTTGCCTTTGGGCCGTTGCTTCTGTGTCCACCAGCACTCCTGGTACCAGCTCTGACTTTGTTCCCGAACGTGGTCTTCTCCAGCACCCGGGATTGTCCAGGTTCAGCTTCTCTTCCATGGACACATCATAGAGAACTGTGATGCTTCTGTAATTGGATAATGTGCTGAACTGCATGTGAACCGAGGAGAGGAGAAAAGATGGCAATGTTTTCCTGAAATAAGGAAGTGAGCGTTTCACCACAAGGACACACATGCTACTGGAGTTGGAGCATCCTCACGGATGGCCCATGGGCTATGCCAGGCAGTTTTCAGGGTCCACTTTATCCCCCAGTCTAGTTTCTGAACTGCTGCGCTTCTCTGTAAGCCAGTCCTTCCATTCAAACTCCTTACTAGCCCAAAGTAGAGGTGCTTACTATAAGTCGGGATGCTGAGTGCTTTTGTCACAGCACTATTACCACTAATATGAGCCTAAGCAAGCCTTCACCCCTCTGGGTCTCAGGGTCTTTACTTCTCAAGTGATGATGCTAGGCCTGCTCACCTGTGTGGGCGCTTCCGCTCTCAGTACACACGAAACACATGTGCCTCACACACCTGTTATTCTCTTACAGCTTCGGGGTCATCGGCTAGAACATCTCACCTCTCACTCTGAATAAAGTTTAATTCATGTGTAATTTTGCAGGTCCCCCAGTGCACTCCTGTGGAGGTTGGTAATTGGTCAAGTTGGAAATAAAGAGAGCACTTAGGAAGAGAGCACACACCTTTCAGGTAAGAGCTAGCTGATCATTCCAGAAAACAGGAAGGCATTTGCCCTGCTCATCAACTTGCTCCCAGAGCAATTGCTTCCATCGAACTGTGCGTCCCTCTATATATACATCATCTGAATCAAACCCAACGAAGAGAAGGAAACTGTAGGTAGAGAAAGAAACTCTAAGATAATAAAACTAGAGTAGGAAACTGTCGATGGACGAGTGGGAATTTGACTTTAAACTTCATGATATTTTGACCTTGCCATGCCTGCCTTAAAATACCAAGGGAAGGGTCAGACCAGCATTGTTAGGATATTATGAATGAGCTGGTAACTTTTTAGCGATACTAGTTTTACGTTTTACCTATTACGTGGGTATCATATCTTCTTCCTATTAACATAGCAAAAAGTGCTCTCATTTTTGGCATAAAACTTTTGTTTCACTACTTTTCATTGACATATTTACCTCTGTGTCAAGTGCTTAATAAATAGAATAAAATTCCATTACAAGCTCAATGAAAAAATTAACACCTATAAGTGTTCCCAGACTTTACTAGGTGTTACGCTTCAGGGGGAAAATTGAGTCATGGCATATTTAAGTATATGCAATGATGAATAGGTCTAACTGTTCTCTTGAAATTTCTATGATTTTCCCAGTGCCTCAGAAGAGACTCCCAGTACCCAGACACTGTCACTTTTCTCCTGGACCACCCATGTGTTGCCATGTGCCATGGCAGCTCGTCAACCTGCAGCTTGTTATGACAGATCGCACAACCTATTCTGGCCAGCCAGTCCTGCTATCCACCTGTCCTTGAATTTCTTAGGCAGCCCATAAATGAGAATTACATAATTGTTATTCATTCTCCTCCTTTTTATTTTTCTCTCTATAATTTTTTTAATTAATACAGAAAAATACAAAGAAAAAAATCTAATCATCCAATTTTCACCTGCCCAGAATAAACCACTGTAATATGCCATATTGATTTCCGGTCTTTCCTTTGGTTTTTAAATAACAAATCACTCATTTGGTAAAAATGGCAAATGTCTGTTACAAAAATGTAAAGAATGTAGAAAATAAACAGTGGAAGGTAAAAAAAAAAGAAAAAAATCCCATAGCCAGGAATAATTGTTCAAATTTTTTAAATGATCACATGTCTTTCTATGCATGAATGTAGAAAGAAGGAAATAGAGGGAGTAAAATGCATTTATTAAAAGATACTTATCCTTATTTATGCATTTTCCATTAAAAATGTTAATTTCAAATTTACTTTGATTTTACAAAAATAAAAGATTAACTACAATGAAATAGAAAGAACATCAAATAAATGCTTCCTCACTTTTTAGAAAGATACCTCTGAGGTTAAGAAATGAGTTTATTAAACCTACTAATTTTTTAAAGACTTTTTTAAAGCTACTAATTTTAGTCTAGACAGTTACTTTTCATTCCCTATTTGCTAGGAAAGATGAAGACCTTCCTATTTTCACATTTCTTCCCATATGCTCCCCCTTCTTCCTGCTCTTTGTTATATTATTTTTACATTGTCTGTGTTTACAACATTCACATTTTGCTCTTTTCCCATAATTCTCATAGTTGTTTAGTATTAATTCTACATTTCTATGAATTCAGGGTTCACCCCCGATATATACCAGGGCATCTGTATTTCTGTAGTTCATATTTTGATTCACAATGGCTGGATTTTACTTGCATGTCATTTTTTCATTTTTTCCAAAAATTTCTTAGGTTGCTGCATTCGTTAAGTTTTTTGTGTTTCTAAATCCCTTTACACCTGAATATTATCTTAGACAAGTAAAAGGATTGAAGGTCAAATATTTCCCCATCAGGATTTTAGAGCTCTGGTTCCATTGTCTTCTGCTATTAAACATTGTTGTGGGGAAATCTGAAACCAGCCTGAGGTTTTTTTCCTCCTTATAGAGAACTTTCTTTTTCTCTCTAGATTCCTAAAGAATTACTTCTTTATGATTGAAGTTCAGCTTCTTAACTAAAATACATCTTGTTGAGCTTTATGCTTCTAATTTTCCTAGAAGCCCTTTGGATTTGCAGATTCAGTTTTGTCTTTAATTCAGAGAACAGTTTCTCCATTATTTCCTTGAATACTTCAGAGACACCCAATATTTTTATGCTAAGTTTTTTTATTTTTTTTGTGGTTTTTTTTTTGCATTTTACATCTGCTAGCTTTAATTTTTATCTTTTTAATTACATTTGGTAAGACTGTCTGAAACCTTTGTTCTATGTTAATAGTTCAAATTTTAGACATGTTTAAATTTTGTTCTTTACTATTACCAAATATTAGTTCTGTTCTACTCTGACCCAATGTCTTCTGAATTTTTTCATAGTGACATTGTGTAGTTCTTAAATTTAACTCCATAGCCCTTCCTTAACTCTGATTTTACTCTATTTTTTATTATCTTTGAGTTCTAGATGTATTATATTTGTTCTCTTATAAAGTCAAATTATTCTATTACATAAAGCAATTACAAAGAATTGTTCTTTTCTTAAGTTACATTTTCTTATAAAATGAAATTTGTGTGATATACTTCTTGCTTGCTCACTTCAGTTTGTGGTTTGTTTATTTCTTTTGCTGTAGGTTTGCATTGCCGCCACACAATATTTTGCTCATGCTCAATAGCCCTGAATAGACTTTCTGGTCTGATACAGTGGGCTGGCTTCCTGGCTCTCTTCCCACTGTATCTGAGACCAGTTTAGTTTCCTGTCCAAGACACATATGGGAGAACTCACCTGAGACTGTGGGCAGGGCAGATTGGCTTGGAAAACTTAATCCTGCTCTTTCTTACACTATTGGGATATCTGAACTGTACAGAAAGTCACCCTACCTAGTGCACATGGTGATGGGTGTATCCCATTCCCACTGACAGGTGACCTTGGGCTTCAGTAGGTTTCTCCAATTCCATGCCAACCCATGCCTACCCTCTTTCTTTTGGTATCTGTTCCCACTATTTCTCAGATGAAAAAAAAAAAAGAAGGTGAGTTTGCTTAGCTTCTCTTCAATAAAAATTTTCAGAATTCTATTGTCTCACTGGTCTGGCTTCTGGAGGGTCTAGGCTAGGATAGGATTCTACTCTGATCCATCCAGTGTCTTCTGAATTTTTCCATAACAGCTAGCTTTGTAAGCATATTGTACTATACGTTTCTTTCCTCCTTTGCTTACTATTTATGACTTTTTTGGCTTTTATGCTTTTTCCTTATGTAATTAGTTTTGGGGAAAAGATGGAGTTCAAGTTTGCCATGTTAACCCAAAGTCCTCAAGTTTTTCTAGATGACGTTAAATTGCACAACACTCTCCCACAAGCACATGTGAGAAATTTCCGGGACATTCATCATGCCTCCTTCCTTTCTCTCCAAGAATGCGTATAAAGAAAGTAATAAAAGCCACCTACTCATTCAGTAAATACTGGCTGAGCATTTACGTACTCTATGGTCTACACTGTGTAGACACTAAAATACAGCAATGAGGGGAACAGGGCAGAGTCTGAGTCCTCAAGGAGCTTAGAGCCCAGTGGAACCAACCAACATTAATCAAAGTATCACATAAATAACAAAGTTAAAAATTTTTCAGTTTTATAAGATGAAAAAAAAATTCTGTGGAAGGATGGTGGTGACTAACAGTAGCATATTGATGTGAATGTAAACTTAATACCACGGAAATGTACACGGAGAAATGGTTAAGATGGCAAACTTTATGTTATGTGTTATTTTACCGCCATTTTAAAAACTGAGAGTAAGTATTATTAGAGGGAGATAAATAGTGCTATGAAAGCATAGATGAGTGTAAGTCAGGAGAGTCTTCCCTGAGGAAGAAATGATTGAGCTAGCATCCAAAGGAACAATAGGATGGAAGTCATTATAGGGATAACCTTGAAACCACTCCAATTTATAAAACAGGTAAATCACTCACAAACGTTAGTACTTTATTATTGGTGTGGCAGGATAATATACTTGAAATATTAACCAATATTTTTCCATGTATTTCATCTCACCTTTCTCCCCGTCTCCTCATACCCACCCCCGAGCAGCTGGGTCAACCTGGGCTTATTGTGTAGGGAGAAGAAAGGCAGAGACACACAGCAAGGAGAAAATCAGACAGTCTTTAAAATTCGTTCTGGGTTTGGGATTTTTGTGGCATTTGTTTCTTGTGCGTTTTTCTTAAAGACTAGGAATTTAGGTGAAACAAAGAGAATTTTAGGTACAGGTTTTTTGAAGAGAAGAAATAAATCATGAATAAAAGAGCAAAGATACTTCCCAGTTCTAGAATTAAAAGAATTTCCCAAACTTGAGATAGAAAGCCTAAGGGGAAGCTATGAGATCTTAGAAGTTGACTATGCAGAGAAAGAGGCACGTTGGGCCAACTCCAGGGAGGCATTAAGATCCTCAGGCAGGTGTGAAATGCAGCATCCGAGGCTTCTCATTCTCAGGGAAGAGCCCTGGAAGGAGGCAGAAAGAGGCAGAGAGGTAATGGCTGCCTGGTGTTTGTTTTCAGGACAGCTAGATGAAGCCATGGCAGCTGTACAAAGCATGACAGAGCAATTCCTGTGCCCCCAAAGACACAGGAGGCAGTAGAGTGAGCTAATGAATCTGAAACTTGTGTGAGAGAGGATGGATGTCTCCTTGACAACCTGAGTGAACTGATAACCAAGGACCAGATGAGCAATGGACTTCCCAACACATGCCTACAGTCCAGATAACATCCGGGGCTTAAAGGACTGCCCCTGCACACACGCCAGGGCCTACACATCACTCTCTGCCTCCTGTGGCACCACTCAGCCCAGAATTAGAGACATGAGCTGACTAAGATGAAGTCTCTGCCATCCTAACAAAATGAGGGAGCAAAATAAAATTAGAATGACTCATAGGCAGATAAAGCAAGCTACAGATTTGGCTCCCTGATCTCCAGGCTAAGATTCAAAGCCCAGGCATATCTCAGATACATTGCGGGTTTGGTTCCAGATCGCCACAAGAAAGCAAATATCTCAATAAAGCAAGTCACACAATTTGTTTTGGTTTCCCAGTACATATAAAAGCTATGTTTACACTGTACTCTAGTCTATTAAGTGTGCAATAGAATTGTGTTTAAAAAAAAATGTGCATACCTTCATTAAAAAATACTTCATGGCTTAAAAAATGTTAACCATCCCCTGAGCCTTCAGCGAGTCATAGTCTTTTTTCTGGTGGAGGGTCTTGTAAAAAAATATGCAATATCTGTTAAGCACAATAAAAAGAAGTGCAATAAAACGAGGTATGCCTGTAATGGCAGATTTCCCCTATGTACTCCTTACGTTCTTAGGAATATACCTGTGTATCATGGCACAAAGGTTTAGAATCACCGATAAAAATGTTCCTTGCTGGGACATCATTGGCAGAGGCCAGCCCATCAGCCGTGGGCAAAGGCTATGCTGGGCCATTCCAACAAAGAGATTACAATATTGTAGTGGTCCTGCCCTATGGTTTCAACATATTGTGTTTCTTCTTTCTTGTTTGTTACTTTCTATTTAGGAATTTGATAAATCTCATACACTGCTAAATAAGCAATGACGGCATAATTTTTGACCTTTTTTTAATGTCCTGCTGAATACTCAGCTCCTAGAACAGTGCCTGGTACATTGTAGGTCCTCAATAAATATTTGTTGAATGAAAGACGGCATCTTTGAATCCTCTATCTGGTATAATGTCTCGAACAGAGTAAAGAATTTATGCAAACTTCAAATAGCTGCCAGACGGCCTAAGCTGAACAGCTTGGCCAACTCTCCATGAAATTCCACATATACCCAACGACAGCCTGATGTTTTCAGATAAGTTGGCCTAATTTTTAAGACTCAAAAATTCAGATCCAGCTGATCTCTAACTGCAAAAATATTCTCAACATCTGGAACACAGAATACTTAATTGATCATTCCTATCGATACCCAGTTGAATAGAAACCTGGAGGTTAGAATCTGCCACTTTTAAAATATTATGCTAAGCTGTTTAGGCTTTTAAAGGTTGTGTTAAACTCAATACCAGGGTAATGCTGTGTTGGATGCTGAGAGCCATCTGTGCGGGGGAGAACAGCAGGTTCCAAATAGTGTGGTTATGCTGCCATCTCGTGGAGAAATGCCATAGCACCGGAAACATTTCAGGGGAAAAACCTCCTCCACTACTACTAGTACGTAGTACTACCAAATGCTTACTGACCACTTTCTATGAATTAGTAAACTGTACAGATGTTATTTATTTCACTTCATCTTCGTAACAACCCTACTTTCAAGGACACCACTAACATCCTCGCATTACATATGAGCAAACTGAGGCTCAGAGAAGTTAGCATGCCCAAGTTCACTCCAGAGGGAGGAAGTGAAAGAGCTGGGATTCAAATCCAGGTGTGTCTGATTCCAAAGCCCATATGCTTTCCACTATATCATACAAATTATTAACAACATTTTGTCACATAATATGTTGAGCGCCTGCCTTGCATACATAGTATTTGATTATGCTCAAGCTGAGCAAAGTTAGACTTGTTCTGATATATTTTTTAGCTCATTATTTAAAAGCACTTAAGCACTTTCTTTATACAGATACACGTATTCATCCGTCAACATGCATTTATGAAGAACCTACTCTGCTCCAAACACGGTTCAAGATGCAGTGAGGCTTCAACAGTTTGAGTTTCGTGCCTAAAGCCTCGTAGCCCATCTGCTGCTTTTCCCTTCACCTAAGAGCTGGAACTAGATTGCAATCCTGCATCTATTCGCCTGGGGGGTTCTTGGAGCATGGGCCTCGGTTATTAACATCCTCGATTATCTAAATTGCTTAACAGTTAGTAGCATGTAAGAGCTTTTTAAAAAGAAGAAGGAGGAAGCGGCTTGCGTTGTGTGTTTTAATTGTACTCATGAAGACAGCCCTGGAACCATTGTCAGTATTTGTAAATCTGAACCTTGGGCAGTTTCTGTAACTGTCAAGGGGTCCACTTCAGAATGGCAGGACTCAGGACTAAAGCATTAAGACCCCAGGCACTGCCTGTTTCCCAGCTTAGTGAGCCACTCCACAGCCGAACATTCAGGGAACGTGAGCAAAGAATGGGAAATTTGAAGGAACAGCCATTTGGGTATCTATCCAACAGATATTCTATTCAAAAATGAAGATATTTGAATATATGTTATTGAACCAAGGTTCAGACAGGGAGAAATGCAAGTCATTAAATTCCTATTTGTACAATAGAAAACCGAATAATCACTAAGAGCCCTTCATCTCCATAATATTCTGATTGAAATTAGAAAAAAATTGCCTTCCTGTTTTCTTTTCTCTGAGATCAGAGATTCGATGTTAAACATACTCCACTGTGTTCTGAAACTTCAGCCTTCTTGTTACTGCAAATTTATTCATTCAATTAACAAAGATATGTTGACTAAAACTATGTGTGCAAGCTTCGTATCATTTGGGGGCTGGGTTTTGAAATGGAAAGAAAGCTGGTATCATTGCTTTGTATTCGCCCTTCAGGCTTTGACCTCCTTGGATGTGTCTTTCTTACTTTGGTGATGGGGACACAGGGGGAGTTCACAGTAGGTGAGCAGCTTTCCAGAAACTGAGAGTCTATGAGGTGATGGCTTTGTGTGGCTTTGGTGATGGCTTTGGTTGTGAGTTAACCCTAAAGAGGACATTCCTGCTTGATGTAAGGATGCAAAATTTTCCAGCCCAAAATTTGTCTCTCTGGCACAAGAAAATATTGTAAAGAAATATAAGACTCAGGAAGAACCCCCCCAAACTGCCTAAAAGAGTTGAAGATAGGTCTGTTCCAGGAAAAACTATCGCTATAGATAACCACAGTAGAATCTGAACTATAATTAATCTGAACAGTGGTAAGCAGGGAGGAACCTAGCAAAGCCCATTGGATCAAAGTTTTCTCAGCCCTCTCTGTGATCTACTGTCTCTACATCGTCCAGCAAACATTTATTTATTAAACATGAACTCTTTCACCTCCCTGTGAATTGCCTTACTTCCCTTTGAAGTCCAAGACCCCTACCTTCTTTTCCAGTCCAGAATGCCACATTTACCTCATTTTGCCTTACTGTCTATGGTTCATGGTTATGTAAATTCCCCGAGCGTACATACTGTGTTTCCTCGAAAATAAGACCTAACCAGACCATCAGCTCTAATTTGTCTTTTGGAGCAAAAATTAATATAAGACCTGGTCTTATATTAAAATAAGACCGGGTATAATATAATATAATATCTGGTCTTGTATTAACTTTTGCTCCAAAAGATGCATTAGAGCTGATGGCCTGGCTAGATCTTATTTTCAGGGAAACACGGTATTAAAATTTGATTTTCTCCTGTTAATCTGCCTTATGTTATTTTAATTTATTCAACCAGCCATAAGAACCAAGAGGGGAACAGGGGAATTTTTCTCTTCCCGACACTAAAAAGTGGCCATGAGAAGGGGACAGACTGGGGGTCGGTCATGCAGACTTAATTGATCAAATACAAGATGTACTGACCTTCCCATTCTCAAATCTGATGTCTGGGTCTCCTTTCCCCTAGTGTCACCAGCCTGCAAATAAATTTTTCTTCATGAGAACTCGCTAAGGAGAAGGAAAAAAAAAAACAGCACAAAATCCTCTGTATTCTCCTAGCTATGAGTAGCTGACCATTGCAGGCAGCCAGAGGCCAAGAGGTGATGGGAGGAAGCCCATTCAAGCAGGAAAGCAGGACTCCCTGACCAATCTAGGGTACTCTCCCCCTGGCTGTCAGGAGAGCAGACATTCCCATAGGACTTACGCATGGCATTTGAGGGGACCCTCAGCAGATCTTGCTGCTCAGCATGTCACACGTACCCCACAGACAAAGATCCCCCATATTCCAGTCTTATCAGAGCATGCCTTCGGCCTACCATGATCCTGGTTGACCCATAGCTAGGTGTTATAGTTTTAGGAAAAGCTGTCCCTTTTACAGGTCTGTGATCTTTTCTAAAACGAGAGGGTGAAATTAGGTGACATTCAAGAACTAATCTAGCTCTAAACTTTCCTTTAAAACAAAGGAAAGGAAACTGCCATCTGAGGTCACCTCTTAGTCTTCAAAATCAAATGCTTCAGAAGCTGCAGATTTGCAAACCATTTCCACCTTCTTACCTACTTGCCCACAAAATTGCACAAGACATATAAAATTTGCTTGGCTGCTACCAACAATTTTAAAGGCCACGCTGTCTTTATGGTTGGATTTATTAGATTTCCTTCTGTAGTCCTAGTAAAAGTAGAATGTAAAATAAAACAAGATAAATAAATAAGGAAAGGCCTGGATGCCCAGTGTGGACAGAATGGCTTACTTAGCCTGAGCTTCATGACTCCTGCATTATTTGGTTTTTGTAGAGATGTCCTTTCCTAAAGTAAACCCTACTGAGCATTCACCCAAAATTCCACATAGGGTTGAATTCAAATCAATGTTTCTTAAGCTTCAAATACATGAAATGCTCTTCTGGGGCAGTCTGACCTTCAGGCCTAACTGCAAGTTTTTGTTTACATTCCTTCTAACAATGGCTTTTTACTCAGCTCCCATCTGAGTTCAAGCTGTTAGTTTGTTCCACCAGCAGCAGCCCTTCTGGTGTGCCACAGGATCCCAAGCTTCTGCAATGTTTTTAAGAATAACAGTTTTACTACGTTTTTGCCTCTTATCTGTATGCCAGGCAAGCCCCCTCCCCCACCCCACCCCCATCTCCCTACAGCTCTTTCCTCTAATTTACCTTCCACAAATACAGCTGGCGGGCTCACCTACACCTGGGCACCTCCTGAGCCCAGCAATGGCTGAGCCTTCGCAGTCCACAGCTCCACTCTAAGCATTGATCTGCTTTTGTTTCCTTACTTTCAATGAATAAAGCTTCTACTCTGAACATTCATTTGGAGCTACCCCATTTATGTCTATCCACTTCCTTGTTATCTGTCTCCCAGTTCAAGGCCCCTGGCCATCTCACACAACCTCACTAACTCTCTCAAGCCATCATTTCAAAAGAAGTGAAAACTGGGGTCTCTCTTTGAAGCCAGAGATGCTAGGATGCCTGCAGGCTCAGGAACGCTGGGACTTTGGTGATTTTTGCCCCATTTAGCTGTTTCCATCACCCCCAGCCCAATATGCTGAGAAAGAAGGGCCCAGCAAGCATGCTGAGAAGAGCCCCTATTTATTGTGTTGACCTATGCGACATATTCACACAGGCTATGCACACACTCTATCCATCGTGTCCCCAAATTTGTCCTGTTGTTTGCACAGCCCTGATGTCCTTTCTCTTGCAATTCTACTCCCAGTGTGCAATATGGTATTTTTTTTATTAAAAGAGATTGCAATTTTTTTTTTTAATCTCTGGAAATGTTTAAAATACCTCCTGAAAAAAAGTGGGGAATAGGGGATTGTGAGTATTGCCTATATCCTCCAAGGATATAGTTGAACTTGCAAAAACTAAGGCATCTCTCTTTGAGTAAGTCATAAACATTGGCAGCAAGCAGACATGTCAGTCATGTTATCAATAATAATGCTGTTTTTATCTCTGACTCCTGTGTCTTATTTCTTAATAGATTCTGAACCCAGAGAAGGAAGAAGGTGGGATTTATTATCTTCTTCAAACCTCATCAAAGAAAACAAATGTCAAACAGATAATATATATTAAAAATTAACTGCAAATTAGGGTAAGTGCCATGGAGTATAACAAAGTGCATAAGAAAAAGCTCAGTCTTCCTCTTGTGTCTCTGCTTTACTCTCACACTGCTACACCACTCAATACTTGTGACACCAGATGTGGGGGTTTTCCCCTTTCTAAGCAAGTCTGCGAAACCAGCTGTGTTTCCTACAATTTAACTCAATTCTGACACTCTCTTAACTGGAGATAGAATCAGATCCCACGTGTTAAGGGCTGTCCCACAAGATCCCCCCTTCCCACTTCAGATGCCGATAGAAAGGCCAGGATGTCACCTGTGCTTCTGACAAATCAACTATAAATCAGAGGTTCCCACAACCTACTCCTTGGGTTTGATTAATTTGCTATAGTGACTCACAGAACTCCCGGAAAACTGCTTACTCCTGCTCACCAGTTGACTATAGAAGAATGTCATAAAGGATACAGATGAACATTCAGGTGGAAGTGATGCATAGGGCAAGGTAAGTGGAAAGGGGGCACCACTCTCCCAGCACCTCCACATGTTCACCAACCCAGAAGCTCTCCAAACCCAATATTTTGGGGATATTTATGGAGCCTCCATCACATAGGCATGATGAATCACAAACTCCATTTCCAGCCTCTCTCCCCTCTCTAGAGAATGGGGGGTGGGGCAGGGCTGAAACTTCCACTCTTCTAATCATGGGGCCTTTCTCATGACCAGCCTCCCTCCAGGAGCCCACCCAGAGTTGTTAAAACAAAGGACAATCCTATCCCCCAGGAGATTACAAGGGTTTCAGGAGCTCTCTGACAGGAACCCCAACTGGGGGTAGGGACCAATACATATATGTTTTCTATTATTCCACACAGGGAGACATAACCTATTGATATTATGCACACGGCTCTTTTTCATTTGTGGATGAATATTTTTTTTGGATTACCTGTGCACTTGGAACTATAAAAAACATTTGGTGGTCTGGAAAAAACTATGGTTATTACTCACTTGACAATATTTTTGAAGGTTAGTGTTTTCAAGTAGGGTTTTGGGGGGATTGTTTTGTTTGTGTTTTGGCTATTACCTTATAAGAATTTAAGCTCATTTTTGTCTTCAACAATTATTTAAATTAGAAAAAAAAGACAAAATGGATTCCTAACTATAAATATATTCTTCTACCCACACTGTTCTGATGGCAGGTATCAGTACTGCCCTATTTTGAATAAAAGGGGATTTGTCCTGGACCCTGTATATTAAGGTGCACACAAAGGTGTGTGCAAGCACCGAGAATGTACTCTGGCTCAGTGCAAACTGCAACCTAAACATTACTCATGACTCGTACCATCCAGGCTCGGGAAATGATTCTGCATATCTCCTGCCCTAAGCCCTTGACACAGAAGGCAATTGCATCCAGATGTCCTACAAAGCTTTGTAATGCTCTGCTGCCAATGTCAGAAATAGACACTGCTTTGGAAGAGACAAAAAATTAATTAACTTGGAAGACAGCATAAATGTAATCAATTCTGCTATGGTCTGGATGTTTGTGTGCCCCCAAAATTCAGATGCTGAAATTCTGACATCCAAGGTGATGGGATTAGGAGGTAGGGCCTTTGGCAGATGATTGGCAGGAGTCTCCACCTCTATGATGGGATTAGTGCCCTTACAAAAGATGCCCAAGAAAGCTCTCTTATCCCTTCTGCCAAGTGAGGACACAAAGTGAAGTCGGCAGGAGCAACCTGCAAAAGAGTCTTTAGAAGAACTCAACCATGCTGGCACCCTGATCTTGGATTTCCAGCCTCCAGAACTGTGAGCATTCAATTTTTGTTGTTCATAAGCCATTCGGTCTAGGCTATTTTGCTGTAGTAGCCTGACCAGACTAAGACAGATATTTTTCAAAATAAACTATCATTTCCCAGCTGTGCCAAGCATCCATTTTTCTTGATTGGCTTCATATTCCAGTTGACACTTCTGGAGATTGTCACAAATTTCATGATGTTCATAGTAGTTGCACATGGCAGTGAAGGGACATTTTGCAATTTTCAACAATTTATATTACTCTTAAATTTATAGACATTGGCTTAGCCATAACAGATATAGCTTAATACTAATTCTTCACATTGGCAGATGGATGTTGGATGCTGGAATTGCAAATAGTATTATTTTTATAAAATATTTAATGTGATTTAAATTTTAAAAATTAAGTTAAAATATTTCACCTTTCATTTTTATTTAAAAAGTTAATTATAATTTGTACATTACCTTTTAATTTTAATATATAATTTTGAATAGTTCAAAAGAAAATTCTTGAAAAGATATATGTAAATTTCCATTTTTCATTTTCCTTTATATTTTAGATAGAAATGTCCAAATTAGGTACACATTGAGTTCTATTGTGTAATGCTGTAGATCATTGAGATCATGATAGAAATAAAATATATGCAAGTGGAACTCAAAAAGAAAATTAGTTCTTCATAAAGGCATATTGCTTAAATATATTTAAGTTAGAAACAATGAAAATGAACAAATTTCTGTCAAGTATGACTCAAAATTCCTGACTAATTAATTATATATTCTCTATTTAATGGAGATTTGATAGCTACCTAAAAAATGAAAATTAGCAAATTATTCTCATCAATGTGAACAGGTCAGATGAAATTCCTACAACCTCATATTCTTTACCAAATGAAGATAAAATTACACATCACAAAACAATGTGCACACAGAAAAAGCACAAATGCAATTAGCAGAACTGAAAAAATAGACAGAGTAATTGACAATATTCAATAAAAACAAGTAAACGCCAATTGAGAATCTTACTGTATGTTCTTAAAAGGATGACACTATGTACCCAAAATTTGCCAAGCATAGTGATGCTTTTTGTGTCACTTAAAGCAAGTATTTACAGAAAATAATGGAAAATGTCTAGGTTTAGTACAAATGTTTTCAACTTTTGATGCTAAAATGAACAAAAATATAATACAGATAAATATAGGAAGAAAATGATCACTCTCAAGAATAGAAAATTCAAAATGAGACCATTAATTTAATGAGTAATAAGGTGAGGGAAGAAAACACAGATAAATTCATCAGAGCATTAGTTATAATGGGGGGATGGAAACAACTTAAATATCTAACTTCAAGACAATAGCTAAATACAGAACAGCCACTCAATAGAAAAACATAGAGCCATTAAAATTATTTATGTATTTATTTGTGTAAATAAAATCACAGCTGGTAAACCCTACCCATGAGCTTTAGTTGAAATTTCTCTGACCCCTCTAATTTTATACCCTGATGAAGTGTCAAGCTCCTTCCTTTGGGTGGGAGGTGGCAGGGGAGGGTGGATCTGCATTTATGTCTCTTTGTCTTAAATGCTCTGTCTTCCTGGTGTTCTGCCTCTGTCCTACTGTTTCAGTCAGGGTTTAATCTGAGAAGCAGTTTTCAAATCTGGGTATTTACATAAGATTCGTATTTGTTATAGAGATTTATGTATCTTTCCACAATAGTGGGAATTTATTAAGTATTCTTTGCATCTGATGTTAGAACTTGAAGTCCACTAGGCAGACAGGCAGGAAGGGAAGATGATGTAAGGTAGGGAGAGAAGGACATGCTGGATGCCACAAGAATGAGCTGGAGCCCATGAGGACATACTAGTGAACTGTGTCAGTTCTTGTGGCCTCTGACTGTAATGATTGTTATGGGCTGAATTATGTTTCCCACAAATTCATATGCTGACGTCCTGACTCCCATGTAATGGTTGATTTTATGTATGAACTTGACTGGACCATGAGGTGACCAGGTTAAACATTATTTCTGAAAGTGTGGATGTTTCTGGATGAGATTAGCATTTGAATGGGTTGACTCCGTAAAGCAAATGGCCCTCCACAACGTGGGTGAGCCTCAGCCAACCCACTGAGCGTCTGAATACAACAAAAAGCATAAGAAGGGAAATTCATTCCCTTCCTGCCTGCCAAAGCAGGAACATCAATCTTCTGCCCTTGGAGTGAGATATACGCCATCGGCTCCCCTAGTTCTCAGGCCATCAAACTCAGACTATAATTACATACTGGCTTTCCTGGGTCTCCAGCTTGCAGACAGCAGACCCTGGGAACTTCTTAGCCCCCATAATTGCATGAGCCAATTTTTTATATTATTACAAAGAATTTTATGTATTATAGAGCATGTATGTAATATATACACTTTATATATTACCTATAACATAAATATTATATAATATATAATACATAATACATAATATAAACAGGATATCTATAGACATATATATCCTATTGGTTCTGTTTTTCTAGAGGACCTCAACTAACACTACTTCAGAATGTGACTATTTGGAGATGGTGTCTTTAAAGAGATAATCAAGTTAAAATTAGGTCATTAATGTGTGCCCTAATCTAATGGGGCTGGTACCATTATGAGAAGAGGAAATAAGAACACAAGCACACACACAGAGGGGAGACCATGTGAAGAAACAGGGAGAAGGTGCTATCTATAGGCCAAGGAGAGAGGCCTCAGGAGAAACTAACCCTGCCAACACCTTGATCTTGGACTTCCAACCTTCTTAACTGTGAGCAAATTAATTTTTGTTGTTTAAGCCATGCTGTATTTTGTTATGGCAGCCCTAGCAAACTAATGCAATGACACTGGTGTCCTATAGAAGCCAGAGGCTTTCTTCATTAAGCTTAATATACCCAGAGTTGGAGATGCTAGAGGGTTCAAGGAAGGTAGAGCTGTTGCTGGTCCAGCTGCTGCTTCATCAGCCAGGTGAAGCAGCAGATCAGCAAGAATGTGTGTGGGCTAAACAATGTGTGTGAGTTGCTGCTTCCCTTGCACCTTCCAAATCTCCCACAAAAATTTCGTGACCCACCCTAACCAGAAACGTAAAGGAAAGGGAATTATGAGGAATACGGTTCAGCCAGGACAAGTTGGCATATTACTGATAGGGTAGGTCGAAAGGAAGAAATGCACAGGAGAAGGAGAGAACTAGCCTTGTTTAGGAGGCTCCTTGCAGCTGCTCTCACTTGAGGCACAGATACCTTGCAAGATATTGAGAACAAGATATGTCATTAGAAAAAAGAAAAATGCTGGAGAGAGAAGCCATCCCATGTATCAGAATGTACACTGTGCTTCTCAGAGCCATTGTAATGAGCTCAGACAACCTTGGGAGCAAGAAGCAGGCATGCCTGCTGGGAGAATGAGAAATACTGGAGAAGGAGAGGAAGAGACAATTCTACCCATAGAAATAAAAACTCTCATGCAATGTAAGGAGAGGCTGCTTCCCTTTCTTGGGTCAGGCTGCTCCATGTCTCAGAGTACACTCACATTTACTAATAAACTCCTTGCTGTCCTATGCTGCACAAACTGTCTCTTAACTGAATTCTTTCCTTCAAGAAGACAAAGCCGAGGTACAACGTCATTCCCGGTAACACTACAAAGCCAACACAAAACTTAGCCCCTTCTACCATTTCCACGGCAACAGTCGTTCTCAACTTGGGCTGATTTTGCCCCCCATATTTTGCAATGTCTAAAGATACATTTAGTTGTCACAAGTTGGGGGGTGAAGCTGCCATTGGCACTTAGCAGGTAGAGGTAAGGGATGCTACTAAACACTCTTCAATGCCTGGGGCCCCACAACCAAGAATTATCCAACCCCAAAATGTCAACAGTCCCAAGGCTGAGAAACCGTGCATTACAACAAATTCCTTCACACCAAGAATTCAGAAGTATAGGAGATGTCATGGAAGCTGAGCTGAGGAAAGGGACATGGGCAGTCACACACAAGTACCCAGCATGCCACCATCTCTTTTGCCTCTCCTTTATCCCTCCTTTTGCTTTTCGCTCCCACCTCTGTCTTTTAGGTGTTCTACATTCTTCTCCTCTAGTTTGCAGAGTAGCTTCCCTCTTCTCAGAAATTTTAACATCATATCCAACATCCTGAAACTCGGCATCTCAAAATCCCAAAGGGAAATTTGCATGCTAAGAGGTAAGGTAAAAAAAACATTCTCACTTTTATATATACATATGAGTATATACCAAAAAATGCCAAGACAAAAAAATCTGGAAGTATGTAACAGGAAATGTTATTAGAGCTTACTTCTGAATATTACAATTTGAGTTGTTTTCCTTGTTTACTAATCTATATTTTCCATTGCTTTTCCCACTTCAAAGACATTTTCAGTAAAGGGGAAAATATGTCTATGGAGGTGACATATATAACATGTAAAAATCCTTACAAAATAACGCCAAGTGAATAACGTATCAAATTTAGTTGTATATACAGTAAGTCCTCACTTAACTTCATTGTTAGTTTCTTGGAAATGATTACTTTAAGTGAAACAAAGTATGACAAAACCAGCTTTACCATAAGCTAATGGATATAAACAAGACTTAAATTCCTGTAACATATTCCTGGTCACAAAAACATCACTAAACAGCCAAAACACTTACGAATATTAAACATTGAAACAAATGTGAGCTATACACACATTTAAGAAAACTTAATGAAAACAAGTGAAATGATTCTTTTCCATCCTGCTTACTCTGATTTGGGGATGGCCGGAGCCTCTCCCGGCAGCTCAGGGCAGAAGGCAGGAAGCCATCCTGGACAGGACGCCCTTCCATCGCAGCGCCACTCGCAGCCACACTCACTCAGACAGGAACAATGTAGACACACCAATTTATGTCCCATGTGTATCTTTGGGATGTGGGAGGAAACCCATGCAGACATGGGCAGGATGTGCAAATTCCATACAGACCATGCCCCCCAACCCGGAATCCATGTTTTTTTCTCATCAATGTTACAACAAAACCTTTAATAAAATCATGTTAGCCAAAGACCTGCTATACTGTATGGCTCTATTTTTTAAGTGAAAAAAAAAAAAAAAAACACACACACACAAAAAAAAAAAAAAAAACCCAAGGGGCATAGGAACAGTAACAAAAAGAAATGACTAGAAAGAAATACATCAATATGGCGTTTCATTCAGGAAATCAAACAAGAAGTGATCCAGCAGTGTGCTGGAAGGTCCTGGGGATTTGTCTCTTGCTTCAACAGTGTTTGGACAGAACAGACTCAGGGACGCCCCTTCTTCCTGCCTCCCACCACCCTCCATCCTCTTTCCAGTTGCAACTTTCCGAACCTTTTTCTCAGCCACCCTTGGCCTCCAGGACCAGCCAACCACCACCATTTTGAGCTTAGCTCCTTATTGCTCAATAACCTAGAGCTCCCAGATTCGTCAATTATTCCACCCAGGTGGAGGCCGGGTCAACCACCAGGTCAACCTGCATCTGTGAGTCACACCTACCTCTCTCTGGGCTCAGGAGGTGGTTCAGGAGGGTATGGGCCATGTCTTCCGCAAATTGGTGGAGGAGAAGCAGGAAGGTGTCCAACAACATCTCTTGAAGATGCAAAACCAGCACAGGGGGCCAGGGTGGGTGGGGAGCAAGCCCTCTTCCAGGATGTGCAGAAGCTGCCCCAAGATGAGTAGGATAAAACTCAGGACACCGTGGTCCTGGAGAAGAACCTGAACCAGGCCCTTTTGGATCTGCATGCCCTGGGTTCTGTCCGCACAGACGCCCATCTCTGCTACTTCCCGGCGAACCACTTCCTAGTTGAGAAGGTAAAACTCATCAAGAAGATGGGTAATACCTGACTGACCTCTATGGGCTAGCTGGCCCCCATGCTGGGCTGGGTGACTATCTCTTTGAAAGATTCACCCTCAAGGACAAGTAGGGGCCTTTGGTGCCCAGATGCTTCTGAGGGGCCCCTCTGGATGTCCCTGGTTCTGCCTGAGCCTCCCTGCAGCCACTCGGCAGCCTTTTAACCACCCGAGAGCCCTCTTCCAGGCTTTGGACCAAATGGAAACAAAGTTTTCTGCAGGAAAAAAAATAAATAAAACAAGAAGTGACTGTGTTTTCCCCTGTTGCTGTTTCTCCTGATTTTTAAAAATGTACACAATGTATACATCCTGTATAACCCTTCGGCCTAGAGTATGGTAGGAACCTTCAAATATGATGGATATCACTCCTATGATTAGGTTACATTATATGGCAAAGGTGAGAGATTTTCACAGCTGTAAATCCTCTAATCAGATGATTTTGAGTTAATAAAAAGTGAGATTATCCTGTCAGGACCTACCCTAATGAGGTGAATCCTTAAAAAAAAGGTTTACAGTCCAGAGATTTGAAGCAACAGACTCTCTCCTGCTGGCCTTGAAGAAGCAATGAGTTTGCCGCCATGAGTTTTATAGCTTTCAAAGTAGGGACCTCGACCAACATCCATGTAAGCTTGGAAGAGCACCCCGGGTCATAGATACCTCATCTGCAGCCTCGTGAGGCCCTAGGCCCAGGACTCAGCCCAGCCTTGGGGAGACTCGTGACCTATGGAAATGATAAGATGATAAATGTGAGTTTTAAGCTGCTAAATTGTTGTAATTTGTTAAGCCTAAATAGAAAACTAATACAACCTACTAAGTCTCTAAAGAAAAAATCTATTTTAGTAAATAAACATCAGACTGCAACCTAAGAGAACTGGGTCTATATCACCACAATCAATTCAGCGATATGACCATAAATAAGTCACTTCTTAAGGCATGGAGTTTTTAAAATATACAATGTGAGAGATAAAGGCTTGAAAATTCTATGATACTAAAATCTTGCCACAATAAACTACTTACTGGGCTTCCCTCTCCCCCTTGCTTATAATGGAGTCGCATAGTGCTAAAGAGAAGTAGCCCATGGAATGGGTTGTCAAAACCTTTTCATAACAAAGAGATTCTCTATATAGCAGTATTTATTCTGCAAAACATGGCACGTGCCTCACTACAACCCAGTTATAATTTTGGAATAAAGTATGTAGCAAA
This sequence comes from Rhinolophus sinicus, assembly GCF_036562045.2. Classification (NCBI taxonomy): domain Eukaryota; kingdom Metazoa; phylum Chordata; class Mammalia; order Chiroptera; family Rhinolophidae; genus Rhinolophus; species Rhinolophus sinicus. Next base: position 18,537,080 of record NC_133753.1, read on the forward strand.
ATGCTTAAGATCAAATATATACGAGCTAAACTAACACAAAGGACTATTTTATGAAAAGGGAGAAAATCCAGCAAAAGAAGGATTAAACTGGATATATAGTTCTTAGAATTAAAAACTGGGTTTTGAAAAGGAAGATTATCAGAAAATAAGGGTAAGCAGTCCAGCTGGAGGAAAGATGTAGGACCATGCAGGACAGTGCAAGCAGCTGTAATTGCACCTGAAGCAGAAAGTATGTGCTATAAACAGAAATTGTGTCACCCAAACACCACCACCCCAATCCACATTTTGAAGCCCCTAATGCCCAAAGTGATGGTGTTTAGAGCTGAAGCCTTTGGGAGGTGATTAGCTTTCAATGAGGGTGAGTCCCTCCTGGTGGGATTAGTTAGTACCCACATAAGGAGAGACATCAGAACTAGAGAATCTGCTCAGTCCCTCGCCTTGCCATGTGAGAACACAGCAAAAAGCCGCTGCCTGCAAGAGAATTCCCATCAGAGCTCCACCACGCTGGCACCCTGCTCTCGCCCTTATAGCCTTCCAACTGTTAGAAATACATTTCTGTTGTTTAATCCACCCAGTCTATGGTATTTTGTTATGTCAGCCTGAGCTGGCTAATACATATGTGTTAGGGGAAGAAGAAAAACATGATTGGGGATGTGGCGGAAAGGAGAGAAGAAAGATGCTTGGTGGTCAAGCAGGGGAATTTGAATTCAGTGCCCAAGGTCATGGGAAACGCTTATCACTTCTTGAGAAGAGCGTTTGAGGAAAATGAGTCTGATGCTGATCCCCTCAGCAAGTTTATGTGACATGAAGTCATGAGGGCGGTCACTAGGATGGTGACCATGAAAGTAAAACTTTCAGAAAACATTAGGTGACAACAATTGCCAGGACTTTGAGAGAAATTTAATTGTTATTAAATAATGAACTCAGTTCTTTAGCCAGAGAAGTGAGAAATTCTGGGGAAGGAAATAATTGGGATCTGGCTAATTAATATGGAGGAGTTGGCAAAGGAAGCTGGCCCTCATTACTGTTGGAACCTGTTACATATGCTCCCCGGCTAAACCCCCAAGGGGTTCTGAAGAAGCCATAAAAAACTGAAAATGCGTGTTGATAGTTTTTCTAAGATTGCTCAACAGCAGAATACCCAGGTTGACCTCTTTCTTAGCTGTCAACTAATCAGTGCCAAAAAATTGCTAAAAATGCTGTTTCTAGGCAGTCTCCAGTTTTTTCCTCCCCTCTTTTTCTCATAAATCCTAGTTTGCCTTTGTTCCTTGACTGAGCACAAAAATCACCCCCTCGTATGTATATATGCACTCCTCTTGCATGTGTGTTTGTGTAAACTATATAAATGTTTCTATGTTATTCTGTGACGCTAGCTCCCACACTCTGAGCTGTACACCTGGGGGAAGTTGCTTAACGTTTCTATGCCTTGGTTTCTTCGTCTACAAAATGTGGATAACGAAAGGACCTCCTTCATGTTATTATTCACATGAGGCGTAAGTGGAAAGTGCTACCAGAGTGCTAGGCACTTTGAGTGCACAGTAAACCTTAGTGATCACGATTAGGGACTCAGTGAACCTGGGAGTTTTCCAGAATGCCAGCCAGAGTGAGATAAGCAGAGAACAAACAGGAGTAGAATAAACCGTCAAAAACAAACAGGAACATATTTTTACAACTTTTTATGAGTTGTAAACTATTTCAAAATAAAAAGTGTTTTTTTAAAAAAAAAAAATGAACAAAGACAGCCCGATAAGAAGTTCTTCATGGGACTTCGCCCCTCTACTCTAGTTTTCTGTCCTGCAGAGCTAGATAGCCAACAGCCTGACCACTCTTGGTCGCTGAGGCATTTATGCTGGATAATGTATAATGTTTTTGAGAGTCATTCAAGATGTGCACATGTCACTCATGCTTTTGATTGCCGAATAGTATTCCATTGTATTAAGATACCACAATTATGTGGGTTTTTTTACACCATTTATCAGAAGGTGGACATTTTAAGTTGTTCCAAGATCTTCCCTATTGTAAATATAGCTACTGTGAACATTTTCCACAAGACATTTCGTGGACGTATGATTTCATCTCTCTTGAGTAAATACTAAGAATGAAAATGCTGAGTTATAGGGTAGGTAGGAGCTTAAATGTATAACAACTGCTGTCAAACAAGTTTACTCGGCGATTGCAACCTTTTACAGCCCAACCAGTTGTATATGAAAGTTTCAATAGCTCCATATCCTCAACATTTAACATTGTCAGGCTTTTTAAACTCTATTCATGTTGGTGGGACTAAATGGTATTTCATTTGATTTTAACTTACATTTTCTTGATGAATAACAATGTTGAGCACCTTTCACGTGCTGACTTTCTACTTACATATTTTCTTTGTGAGGGTCTGTTCAGATTTCCCATTTTTTACTGTTTTTTGGTATTTTTATTATTCAGTTGTTTATAGTTACATCACATTTGCATTATGCATATTAATTAATTAATATTATTATGTCTATGTTTATAGTACACATGGTTTTAAATAATATATTCCTTATATGCTTATTCTTGTGGTCTTCATATATTTTGAACACAAGTTCTCTATAAAATATATGTACTGCAGATATTTTCTCTGTGGCTCATTCATTTGTTTCTTCAGAGGATTAATATATAGAAAGAAAGAGATATATATAGGAATGGGTATCAGTGTGTGTGGCTGTGTGTGTGCATAGGTAGAGATATAGACATAGATATAGATAGATATAGTGTGTGTATACATACATATACATACACGCATATATACCACACACTCATACACACACACACACACACACACACTTCCCAGGTCTGTCTGCTAAGAAACTTCAGAAGCATTAATATCCAGTAGCAATGAATACTCCTGGAATATAAACATCATTCTCCACTGAAAGAAAACAGGCCTCCTTGGAGAAATGGCTGATTCCAAGATTGGGTCAGGGGAAGTAGAAAAATACAAATGGTACAAAAATGTAAGAATGTATTCAAAGAATGAGGGGATATGTCAAAAGATACTGGAGACAGTTTGAAGGGCACCCACTTGCCAAATCTGAGATACTCTGAACATCAAAATAATGATAGTAAGGATTATAATAAAGAATATATGAATCTGTACCAATATAAATTAATTAAATGAATAAAGAAACAAGAAGATAAAGCTCTGCCTAAACTAGAGACCTAATAAAAAATATAGAAGGAATGATAGAATGAGAAAATCACTATTTGGCAACCATATTAGTAATAATGATTCAGGTCAGAATCGTGACTGAGGTAGGACAATTAAGTTCACGAACTCATCCTAAAAAACGTGCTACTTACCTCATTGCTGAATATCACCATGGTCACCTTCAAAGTACTCCCCTTGGGAAGCTATGCACTGATGCCAGCACCTAGTCCTCCCTTCAAAGCAATTTTGAAACTCTCTTTCTAGAATGGCCATCAGAGCTGTCATCATATTACCCTTGATGTCCTGAATGACATCAAAATGTCTTCCTTTCAATAGTTCCTTTATCTTCGGGTCAAGAAAGAAGTCATTGGGGGCCAGATCAGGTGAGTAGGGAGGGTGTTCCAATACAGTGATTTGTTTACTGGCTAAAAACTCCTTCAGACAGTGCCATGTGAGCTGGTACATTGTCGTGAACCATAAATTGTTGGCAAAAAGTTCAGGTCATCTAACATTTCCACCCAACCTTTTCAGCACTTCCAAATAATAAATTTGGTTAACTGTTTGTCCAGTTGGTAAAAATTCATAATGAACAATCCCTCTGTTATCAAAAAAGGTTAGCAACATCGTTGCAACAAGTTTGTGAATTTAATTGTCAGACCTCATATACATGGTAAAACTAGTAGGTAAATGAGGAATAATGAGATATTTACAGAGTCTCAAAGTATCCTCTACAAGATACAAATTAATTACGGAAGGTAAATACAGTGGAAACACCTTCTTAGCCAGTTGAACAAAATTATCATTGCCAGGGTTTGGAGTAACCAACATTTGGCTCCTGACATGATGCACTGAGAAGAATTCAGCATTATTTCCTTTTTTTTTATTTCCCTTTCTTCCACCTCCCCCCTCCACTCTGGTTCAAGCCGTTGTTTCTCAGTCTAGTTGTGTAGAACACAGCACCCCTACCCATGCCCGTGTTACCAGCTTTGCGCTTCCCGGGGCTCAGGCAGTCTCACAGCTCACGCCAGCCCAGCTCCAGAGAGAGCTGTTGTTCACAATCTTAGCTGTAGATGGCGCAGCTCACTGGTCCATGTGGAAATCAAACCCACCACCTCAGCATCAGGAGCACGGCACTCCAACCACCTGAGCCACTAGGTGGGCCCCAATTCAGCATTACTTCTGTGGTGTTCTTACCAAACGTGCAAAACCTGAATCTAATCATGACACAAATTGAAATTAGGGCACATTCTACGAAATAACTTGTTCAAACACTTAAATAGTGCCATTATTATAAGGTTTAGGAAAACACACACACACACACACACACACACACACACACACACACACTCAGGAACTATTCCAGGTTAACAGTTTCAGGAGCTGTTAATGAGACATGAGAAACTGGAGGCACCTCATGATCTTGGATTTTCTATCGTTAGAAAAGACATCATTGTGGCAGATCAGCCCAGTCTAAAGTCTGTAAATTAGATGATAGTATTGAATCAGTGTTTGAAGTTCCTAACTTTGATAACAGTTCTCTGGTTATGTAAGAGAATTCCTTGTTTTGGGGAAATACACACTAACATATTTAGGGATAAACAGGAATCATGTCTGCAACTTATTCTCAATTGTTTTAATTACATATGTGTGTGTGCCTGTGTGTACATACATTTTTCATGTATATATGAAATATATGTTTATTGATGTATATTTTAATATTGATCTAACACATATATTGTATTTCTTTTTTGTCAATGCCGTCCTTCAAGTTGGATCACATAAAGTCAATGTGTATAGCTGGGAGCCTATTCGAGAACTGGAAGTTATCAAAAACGCTATTTTGCATCATAAATGTTTTCGTGTGTGTGTGTGTATGTGTATATTTAATAAAAGAAAATGTTTATCTGCTTTTAAAACCTGTGGAAACTACACTGTAGACTTACCTTCTCAAAGTTTATGTTTTGTTTTCTTTAATTTAAAAAATTTTTGAATTACAGTTGACATTCAATATTATATTAGTTTCAATATTATATATATTATAATATAATATATTATATATAGCATGGTTGTTAGACATTTATATAACTTACAAAGTGATCCCCCCATATGTCTAGTACCCATCTGACATCACATATAGTTATTATAATATTATTGACTATATTCCCTATGCTGCACTTTGCATCACATGACTACATAAATATTTTCTAAACTTATTTCCCAGTGACTTGCATTTGCAAAAATATTACTTAAATATTTCCAAGATCCTTATTTGGAGATCCTTCTCTTAATGGCTATTTTGCACTTATCCATCTCAATTTCTAACCAGGGTATGAACTTCCTCTGAATCAAACTTTTGAGTACAATTGTTTTAATTGGTTATTTAAGCATTATGTCCAAACAATTAACAAAGAAGTTTGTGTAGTTAATTTGGCCATTTCTGTGCAGAAAAGGGGAAATCTTCAGGCCATTATCCAAGTCACACTTCAAGATAGTCAGTCTCAGAGTCATAACGAGTAGCATTCTGATTAGTCCTTAATATTGAACTTAAAATCCCTAAGCCATCTGACTCCACAAACACTTCTCTGACCTTCCCAGTCCCCTTCTCCTGCCCTCCCTCACCCTCTTCTGCAGCCACAGGTCTCCCTTGTATTATGAAAACATAACAGATATGCTCTTGCCTTGGAACCTTTATTCCAGCTTCTGCTTATCCCTGGAAGGCTCTTCCCTCCCATATCTTCACAGCTGGCTCCCTCATCACTTTAAGTCTTTGCTTAAATGTGAGTTTTACAAGGAAAACTTCCCTGAACTCCTTACTTTAAATTAAATAATTCCCTCCCCTCCCCCAGGATCCTTATTCCACTTACTTGCTTTACGTATTTTCTCTATAGCATTTATCACCTTCAATTATATCACAATTTACTTTTTTATTTTATTATCTTTCTCTCCCTGGCTAGAATATAAACTCCATGTTTTCTGTCTGTTATACTGATTGCTGAATTCTCAACATTGAGAACCCAGTGTGCCTCACAGTAGGTGCTGAGAAAGAAAAACGAAAAGAAGCCCATGACAGTCAGAAGCTGACCTGCCACTCATGGCCACACTGTTATTTTCCTATTGGACATAAACAATCACACAGAATAACAGCCACAAACAGCTTACTCTGAGACCGAAATACAGTGAGACAAAGCAAGGCAGTTTTGCAATTTTATCTAAACACAGACAAAAGCAAGTTCTTGGGGCCACTCACAAAATACTAAACACTTCCTCTCTTAGCCAAAATCAGTAACTGTTACTTCTTCATCAACAACAGTTTTATCCTCATTCTAGTCACTTTTCCCTTAAGATAACTTTTATTGATTGATTGCTACCAAATCATAGAAATCGGAGGTACTTCTAACATCATTCAATCTAGAGCAAACCTGGCTTCCCTGGGTCTTCCTACAAATCACCCAACCAAAGCCTAAATCCTGTAAAAGGGTTTGTCTAAAGCCTCTGGGGGGACAGAGCCCCAGAGAGCAGTTTCCAGGCTCTCCACCTCACATAGAAAGGTGCTGGCTCAGGTAGTAAATGGCCATCAACTGTGATTGGCTGGCCATCAGCTGTGGCTAATTGGCCATTAGCTGTAACCAGTGAGCCATTGGCCACTACCACTATAACTTCCACGGCTACTCTAGCAGGAAAGGGGGACCAGCAAGAAGATGGTGGCTGAGCTAGCAAGCACGGATTGCAACTAGCAAGCATGGAGTGTGGCAGAGTGTGGATTGCGGATTCTGTGGTTCCTGTTTCCTGTGTCTCCAACCCAGTCCCCAACGAGACTGTAGTGAGATGACTCCCCTATCTATGGCTCTATGGGTGTTCCTTTTTGGCCTAGCCATATCCTGCGTTCTTGTGTGTGGAGTGGAGCTGAGACCCCGCAGGCCACCCCGCACGACACATGGCACAGGGAGCAGGGTCTCCCACATGACAGCCTCCTTATTGAGACCCCCCCCCCCCCAGGGTATGTGTCCTTCCTCATTACAATAAGTACTAAACCTAATGTGTTCAGCTACCGGTGTGTCCCTGGTGGTCTTCAGCCAGAGGGCATTGACTGTGTCCCCAAAATATTTGTTGAATGAATAAAGGAAGAAAGGAACGATTATCCTATGAATACAGTCAAGCACTGCAAGATGACATTTCAGTCAACCACAGACCCCATGTAAATGGTGGTCCCAGACGATTATAATGGAGCTGAAAAATTGTGATTTCCTGGTGACATTGTAGCCGTGGTAAAGTCTTAGCTCAGCCATTACTGTGCTGTGTGTGTCTCAGTCCATCAGTGAGGCTGGAAGTACCTGTGGGCACTCACCTGGCCCTGGTGAGCTTCCACAGACATTTCCTCTTTCGAAATCAATGTTACTACTGGATTGACCCTTGTGGTTCTTATTATGTTTGCAAGACGCCCTTCAGTGATAACCACTAGGAAAATTTGAAGAAAAAAAGAGTTTATTATTTACAGGCCCTGGAGTGGAGCAAACAAGTCATGCCAGGGAGTACACAGGCAGTTGTAGGGAGAGAGGGAGTGAGGGAGAGAGGGCGGGAAGAAGGGAGGGAGGGAGGGAGGGAGGGAGGGGAGAGAGAGAGAGAGAGAGAGAGAGAGAGAGAGAGAGAGAGAGAGAGAGACTGATGCTCTGCTTTGACTGGGGTCTAGCATAAGGTGTTATCAAACCCCAATATGTGAGTCCATCCACCTGCTCTCAATGGCCAAAAGAAGATGAATGAGCAGTTTACAGTAGAGAAAGGAATTGATTTATTAGGATTGACGTCAATACAGAGTTCTGGTGAGCTCCTGTTCCAAAAGACCCCGGTCCCCATTGGCAGGTCACTAACACAAAGTCACAAGACACCATAGATTAGGGGCTTGGGAGTCATTTTAGTAGGAGATGATGGGTCAAAGGTGAGGTAAGGGTAGTAAATCATTTCTTCAGGTCACAAGGACAGTTCTGGGGTCAGCTCCAGAGCCCCTGTGGTTTCATGGAGGTAGCTGAGGGGATGGTTCTGCCATAGGGCTCAGGAGCTGAAACATCGGTCAAGATGTTATCTTCAGCCTGCCAGAGCCTCAAACCTTGTGCCATTAGTCAGGACAGAGCTATTGCCTGTGTTTCAAGGGTTAGTGATTATCAAGGGGAAATGCTAATGTCTGTGAAATGTGCAGAGGAAAAACTTATTTTTAAAACTAAGGCTGCAAATCAAATCAAAATTATAAGGACTCTTGGTTTCAGTGGGCCTAGGGTTTCATGGGCTCACTTTTTGCTGGTGAATTTGAAGCATAAAAGAAAATGTAAAGCATGGGAAGAGAAATAAACAAGTAGCCCAAATAGTCATCAAAATCAACCAAGATCTCTAAAACAATGGAGTCTTATTTGGGGGAGGCAGGCTGGATATTTATCTAATCTTGTGGCTGGCAATGTGTTTATTTGGGAGCCTTCCTTGAAAGGGATGCCTCTTTAAGATGGATGCCAGCTTTCACGTGGATACCTCCGCAATGAAAGCTTAGGTCAAGCACTTGCGTTACAAAGAGAAAAGCCCCATTTATACTACAATCAATCACTCAGGTGTTTGTGGTGATATTAGTGTAAACAAACCTACTGTGCTGTCAGTCCCATAAAAGGATAGCATGTACAATTACAGTAGTAGGCTGTACCATCCAGGTTTGTGTAAGTGCACTCTATGATGTTGACACTGACAAAATTGCCTTATGACATTTCTCAATATGTATCCCTGTTGTTAAGCAGCCCATGACTGTATAATGTTCATAACCCAACATTCACTCATCACATACATTGCCATCTACTCAGGATTAAGTACTTAATCCTGAATTTGATGAAAGCTCCAAACTTTTTATTTCTACCTTGTAAAGTTTACTCATTCAAGTTGTTATTGAAAATTAGTTTTAATCCAGTCTCTCTCCAGAAATGGTAGTTAACAAATCTATGGGGGAAAAATGGACTAAAAGATGCGTGTCCATGCCCTTATTGCATAAAGGTATCCTGGCTTTTCCTTTATCTGATAGGAGTCAACACTGCTCAGAAAGAAAACACACCTCCAAAGTAAATGTCACTTCAGGATGAAACTTGGTAAATAGAACCTGAACACACACACACACACACACACACACACCACCACTACCACATTCATCCTATCAGCTTCAAAGCTTAGGTGTTTTAATTAAATACAGTGCTCTACACCCTGGGATCTACACTGATCTTTACGGCTTTTAATGATAATCATAGAAAGTGACATGAATGTTCAAAACTTATTTATTTTGATTACTGATTATGTACCTGCCATTCATAATCCTGAGATTGTAGGTGATACAATGAGGTATAAAAACAATTGTCCATTTACTCAAGGAGCTCAGAATGTACATGAAGAGACGCCAGGTCCTTTCTCATGATATGGTGCAAGGATTTGTATTTTCACTTATTCATAGAAAAGAAACACAAAAATAATGATTTTAATTTACCTCATCATTATCAAAGAAAGTACATTCTTCTCCAAGCCCTGAGGGGAGAATATTTTTTTCCCTGCCTCTCCCTAATCCTACACTGGCAGATATGTTGATACAAGTGCTGGCAGCCTGATCCCATTGTCAACTCACGCTGATCCCTAAGAAGAGCGCAGCAAAGGATATAGCAGACTAGAGTTGGTGACAATAACTCTTTTTTTTGGGAAAAGGCTCTGGGCATTGTCTCTTCATCTTTAAGTAAAGAGCAAGTTGGATTTCTGCCCTCTACACTTTCAGGAGGATCTCAGTATTTGCTGATTGCTTGATTCATTTCAACCAAATGAGGTCACGTTACAGACATCAGCATAAAAAGGTACTTCTTATCTACCTCATTGGATCCTATGCTGTGTTGTGTTGCAGAGCAAACAGGTTTTCTGCAACTTGGAAATCTATGGCAATGACGCAGGACACTGATATGGACAAATTGAACAGAGTACAGACAGCTGAGCAAACATTAAAGAAGTCTATGGATTACTAAATAATATAACACAAGTATAGTGAGTACATAACGTTAACTGGGAATGTTGGCAGGAATTCTTAAGGAGTATATGCTCAGACTGGATAAGACCATGGAGAATTCACAACCTTTTCAATAATTAATCAACATGCAATCTAGCAAGCTGATAAAATAAATCTGGCTTTCCCACACTATGTTCTAGACCAGCTTTGGAGCCTTGAAATTTCTTCCAAAAGTCAAGGTCCTATGAGCATTTTCAGAACATGTCAATTACTCATTGCTAGCTAAAGACAATAGCTCTAGCAGCTCTAAACTCTTTTCAAATTAAGGGAACAAAACTAATATTATTAGTCTTAATAAAATTATTTTTTATTAGTTTCCTTTGTTCCTTTGCTTCAACCAAGCAAAGAATAAGAATAATATTTGTAGAACATTCTATAATGAAGAAAGCACCATTTTTCCTGCATATTTCTTCTGAACCTCACAACTGACCAGGTGAAGAGGCTGTAATATAGGAACTCAGCTCCCGCTCCCTGCACCAGAATGCAGGATATGGTGAGGCCAAAAAGGAACACCAATTGAGCCATGTATAGGGGGTTCATACCACTATATTCTCGCTGGCAGCTGGGTTGGAGATACAGGAAGCAGGAGCCACAATCTGCCATCTGCTTCTCTGCCAACCAACCAATGCAGCCACGACAGCTATATCAGTGGCTAATGGCTAACTGGTTACAGCTGATGGCCAACTAGTCACAGCTGATGGCCATCTACTACCCAAGACAGCACCTTTCCACGTGAGATCAAGAGCCTGGCAACTGCTCTCTGGGACTCTGTCCCCACACTCCACCCCTCAGGTCTGGCCTCACAATCTATGTGACAAACATCTTCTGTGAGGGGCCCTGTGTCAGGAACCCAGCTCACGAGAAAAAGTTCTAGTCTAGTTCGTCATGTCCCAGGGGATGCCCTCGGTGTCCACCTCCTTTCTGGGCACAGCCAAGGTTCTCAGGGCACCGCCAGGGTTCTCAGTGTACCACCAGTCCTTCTGGGCACAGCCAGAACTCCTGGGCACAGCCAGGGTTCTCAGGGCACTGCCAGTCCTTCTGGGCACAGCCAGGGTTCTCAGGGTACTGCCAGTCTTTCTGGGCACAGCCAGACTTCCTGCACACAGCCAGGGTTCTCAGGGTACCGTGCTGAAACAACAGTGGTTCAGAGCCAAGGTGCTTACATATTCTCGACAGCAGCCGGTCGAGACACAGGAAGTAAACATCCACCAGTTCCACTATAAGGTGGTACGTTCCTAAGCAAACAGTCAAACAGTCCATCAAATCAGGGATGGAAGACAATTCCCCACAGTCTACAGTCATTTGCCAGGGCTATGTGTTGGCCTCATAATGTGTGCCCTCTCTACAGGGCGAGGGCTCCAAGTCCTCCCCAACCTGGGGGTAAGGGATGACTTTGACCTCACCTGTATCTTCCACCAAGGACTCAGCAAGTGTTTCCTCCTGGGATTACAAGTCCCTCACCTGGCCTGCCTCAGCAAGCACTTCCCAGCCCACACTGCCACAACAACCTTCACTTTCTCCGGCCTATGCTGGTTGGAGAACTGTCCACATCTTTCCACCTCTCCATGGGAGTCCAGCTCTCCAGCAGCTGCTTCTCACGGGCTTCCTGAAACTGAGTGTTCATATGCACAAACTGCTCCCCTGCCCTTCAGAGAGCTTTGGCTGGCACCATTCCCTGCCCGCTGTGCCATGCACTGTGTCACGCAGGGACTCAGCTCCCGTTCCCCGCACCAGAACGCAGGATATGGTGAGGCCAAAAAGGAACACCAACGGAGCCATAGGTAGGGGAGTCATACACTATATTCTCGCTGGCAGGTGGGTTGGAGATACAGGAAGGAGCCGCAATCTGCCATCTGCTTCTCTGCCAACCAACTGCAGCCACAGAAGCTATATCAGTGGCTAATGGCTAACTGGTTACAGCTGATGGCCATCTACTACCCAAGCCAGCACCTTTCCAAGTGAGGTCAAGAGCCTGGAAACTGCTCTCTGGGACTCTGTCCCCACAGAGGATATTATCAATACATCCATTTTACAGATGAGGTGCATAGGAGTGAAGTAAATTTTCTGTCATAGGGGTAAAAATGGTCCTTAACATTTTCCTGTAAGATATTTTAAGATTAAACTTATGGTAGATAGCAAGTACTCTGAAAACCTTATTATTAAAACACTTTAAAGGTAGGGTGTATCTATCAATCAACAAAGAATTATCTAGGTCTAGTAGGTAGAAATGCTATATACCTATGTATGCTATATATCTATCCAATGCTATATACCTGTATTGTTTTATATAATTGTCTCTGGCCTCAGCAAGCTTACAACCCATTTAAAAGGCAAAATTGTGAATGTTCTGTAGACACTTAGAAAAATGAAGATCAATGAAGACTGGCCTGGTGAGAGAAGGCTCAGCCAAGATGAGATGCAAGTGAGAGTGGGAAGGATGCCAGAGTTGTGAATAAGAAGCAGCAGCAGGGGGGCAGTGGGGAGAGGGGAGGGGGTCCCATGAGAAGGCAAGGGTGTGTTATTGTGGAAAGCTGGTGAGGGGAAGCAGAGTTTGCCCTCCCAAAGTGTGCCTTCTTGGGATATTAATTATTTTAAGCTGATCTTTTTTTTTAATGACTCAGAAAGAACACTTGAACCTCTACCTTTACTTGCCTAAAGAAATTCAAATAGAAAAACCTGCTTAAAGGAAGGGAGCGATCACCTTAGTATCATAACATGATCTAAGTGTGGCAGACAGGGAGAAGCCAAGCCAAGTTTGTTTGTTAGACTCCCCTCTGTGTCCCATTGTTTCTGGGTGGCCCAGAAAGAATTTGTTTACTGAATCGTTGCTCTTTTTCATTTACCAGTGAATTGCCTATCTTTCCCCTGGAATCCCAGACCCTTCCCTCCCTCTCCTGAGTCCAGAATAGCACATAAGCCTCAACTGACCAATATATCCTGAGGTCCCCTATTCTTTGGGAACCCTCATATGTACATATGTAATAAATTTTTGTTCTTCCCTGTTCATTTATTTCATGTTAAATTATTAGAACAGCCAACAAAACTTAGAAGGTAAAAAAAATATTTTTTCCTCCCCACACTAGAAAAGAGTAAAAGAGAAGTGGTTAATTTGTCCATACAGCACCTAACACCGGGCATTAAATATAAGAAGCACTTTAGTAAAGAAAAGGATGAAAAAAGAATGGGTCTTAACTAAGAGTGAACTTTCCCCAATCTTTTTTTTTTAAATAATAGTGCTTTAATATAAACAATTGTTGGAATCAATCAATATCAAAACTTTGCCCAATCTTATCAATCAGATAATAACTGCTTCTCCTGTGGAAAGCAGAAGTTTCTTCCCCAATTCTTCCCAAAGAAGTAAAACTATCACTATAAGTTCCTATTTTGTCACTAGAAGTTCTATTTTTTTTTTATTTTATGACAAATGCGGCCATTGAAAATTTTGATATGAATATGAAAACAGTGCTTAAGGAATATTAATCTGGCCATGGTATGTGATTTAGGTTAGAATGAAGAGAGAATAATGTTGGTGAATGCGGCTAGAACTCAGGTGCATCAGGTAGGTATGGGAAAATAAGGGCCAGGAGGGAAGTTTTCAGTAAGAAAGAGAAACGTGGTTACATAAAAGAGTAATTACATAGTTTAATTGTTAGGACTCAATGATCAACCACATGAAAAAGGGAGGAAAATATACCAGATTTTACACTGTGATTTATAATCAGACGAAATCTAAGGAAACATTGTTAGTGACAGAAATAGAGATGAGGTTGTGACCCTGGAAGGGGGATCCTGGGAGAGGTCAGAGTCTGTGGTCAAAAGGGAAGCAAAGGAAGGTTTGTCCTGCTCATCCTGTCTGTCCTCTGCCATTCAGGGCACGGCCTGAAGTGCCACAACTGTCTTAACCCAACTGGTAGCTGCACTGGCATCTCCAGTGGTTCAGATAATTTTGATGAGTGTCTATCCATCAAAATCCAGACAGAAACATATTATCAGTGCTGGAGGTTTGATCATTGCAATTTCAACTACATTTCAAAAGGCTTAGGGGAGAAGGAGCTACAGTACAACCGCTGACAGAAGGCTCTGTGTAACAATAAACGATGGGACAAGTGTATCAGGAAAAACACATCTGCTGGTGACCCTGCTGCTGGCAGCAGCCTGGAACCTTTCTCTCTAAATCAATAGCAGGGGGTCTTCGCCTAACCTCCATGTCGTGCGGGAGACCCTGCTCGCTGCGCCATTTGTCATGCGGGAGACCCTGCTCGCTGCGCCATTTGTCGTGCAGGGCGTCCTGTGGGGTCTCTGCTCCCGCTCCCCATACAAGAACGCAGGATATGGTGAGGCCAAAAAGGAACACCCACGGAGCCATAGGTAGGGGAGTCATACCACTATATTCTCTCTGGCGGCACTATACTCTCACTGGAGGCTGGATCCACACTGTCCGCAAACCGCCATCCACGCTTGCCAGCCCAGCCGCCATCTTCTTGCTAGACCCCATTTTTCTCTTCTCTTCTAGCGTAGCCACAGCAGTTATATTAGTGGCCAATGGCTCACTGGTTACAGCTGACGGCCAACCAGCCACAGATGATGGCCATGCAATCACAGTTGATGGCCATTTACTACCTGAGCCAGCACCTGTCTATGTGAGGCTGAGAGCCTGGAAACTACTTTCTGGGGCTCTGCCCCCACACTCCATTTCTGTGTATTCCTTATTTCCTTTGCTGCTATGTTCCGTTTATATTATAGAACTAGATCCTGTTGGAAAAGACTAAAACTAGCTTGAGCAACTTGGATAAGAGAGAGACCCAGAAACTTTGAAGACCAGTCTTGTTTGCAGAGAAGGCTCATTTGTGGGAAGAAGTTTATCAGTGGAGAACGTATGATTTGAGCTGGGTTACATGCTTCTCCTTCTGCTCTTTGCAGTGACAGCTTGACTAGATTCTCTGCAATCCTCAGTTATTTCCCCTCTGATTCCTTGGATGTAGTTAAATAGTATGATCAATACTTTGGGGAGTTCTTTCCAACAATCTCTTTCACAGGAGATGCTTTCATCCTCTCCTTTCATGGCCATTGTGTTACCATACAGGTATGATGAATGTTCCAGATGTAGGCTGTTCATCAGGGGCAACAAGATTCTTAATGCAGTGTGATTGCAATGAGTGTTATATTCTCAACAAGAAGGTGTCTAGCAGAGTGGGAGATAAGCTTTCCAGATGACAAGGCATAGAAACACCAGGTCTGTCTTTGGAAAGATACCAGTG
Organism: Rhinolophus sinicus; assembly: GCF_036562045.2. Lineage (NCBI taxonomy): Eukaryota > Metazoa > Chordata > Mammalia > Chiroptera > Rhinolophidae > Rhinolophus > Rhinolophus sinicus. The sequence continues at coordinate 18,552,582 of NC_133753.1, forward strand.
GCTAAAATCTGAGTTTTCTTCTGTCCCCACATTTTGTACGGGCTTTTGCTGTCTTTCACTAGAAAACCTTAATCGCATAAATTAATGGTGTGTTAAAACTATTCCCTTCCCTTTTTTATTGGAATATGGTGGGATATTTTGGCATTGTCACACAAGGTTCAAGATTGAACATTTGAACAGTTCTATTGGTTTCCTAGAAAGTGATACAACTTTTCAAGAGTGCAAAGTTTTCCCTTTTTCTTGTGAGTGGTGGTAAATAATTCTCAAGATCCAGAAGACCTAACGACATTTGTTTTCTTATAATTTTGGCTGTATTTAACAACATAGCCTGATTTTTGCAGATGAAGGTGGAATTTCTTAATTAACATTTTTAAAACCGCTTGATTATGTAATCTGTTAGACAAAGTGGAATAAATGATACCTTTCTGAAAATAAAATCTAATTAAAAAAAGGAAGGAAGGAAGGAAGGAAGGAAGGAAGGAAGGAAGGAAGGAAGGAAGGAAGGAAAGAAATGAGTTGAGTGACAACAAGATAGTAGAAAAGAGAACCCTTTTTAATGGGACAGTATTTTTCCTTCATCCCCTCCATTGTGAATGTGGAACAGAGACTCTATGAAAGAAGATGGGCGATAAATGCCCAGAAGTATCAGCATATGCAGCAAGTGTGACTTTTCCAGAACTCGGAACTCAGACTACCTAGGTTCCAGGCCTAAGAGCTGTGGTTAGATCCTAGGGAAAGCAGAATGACACAATTTGATGAAGTTGGCAGGAACACTAAGCCATTGCCCTGCCACCCAGCTGGAGCATGTCTGGAGTTGGTACTGTCGACTGAAAAATAATATTGACTAAATAGTCCATCACCAAAAAGGTTTCATTTGGGAAAAGGACAAAGGAAAAGAAAAAAGGGCTGCAAACCAGCACTTGCACGTGCAGACCCTGCAAGCCATGTGCAATGCACATACTGGCTTGTGTGCCAAGATGGAGAACATAAAAGGCAAAGAGACAGGAAGTTAGAACCACAGAGTTTTATGAAGTTAGGACCGTAGAGTTCGCCTAGGTGGGCCCATCAACTTCCACGAGCTCAACTCCTCCCATAGGCCTGCCAGCCTGATCAGTTTCCTTAAAGCCCCAGTTCCTCTCTATCAGTACTTAACACACAAGACTAGTTCCATTTCTGCAATGCACTTACTGTCACCTTTATTTCCAAAAATATCAACCTAACTTTCTGAATCTAGTCAATGAAGAAGAGAACAATGTAGCTTGCAAAAAGAGAGAGATGAGGACAAGTGATTGAAACGGTTTTGCAAAGGCTGTTGGAACGTTTTCCAGATGATTAACATCTGGTGGCCCTCGTAAAAATCAAAACTAGCATTGAAATGATCTGCACTGGATGGGGTTTATTTCCTTTTGTTTTGTCAGGGAAAGGAGGATAGGTAGTGAGTTCCATCCTGGTTTCCCTATATATGGTGCTGTTTTAGCTAAAAAAGAAATACCTCGAATTCGGTCTAGCTGTCGCATTTTTTCCTTAGTGCTGATATCACTGTTTCAATTCAAGTTTTCTAAATAAAACAAAGAGGAAGAGGAGCTTAACACATTACAAACTCTTCACCTGATAGTGGCTCAAAAAAAAAAAAAAAAAGGCCCGAGGGTTCAAGGCCTTGAGTTACTGTCTGGCCCAGGTGTAGCTAAGTTCTCTTCAACAGCCACCTTCACTTTTAAATTTTGTCCCACGAATGGACTGTGCATCCCAAGAGCACATTCCGAGAGAAGCCCATGAAGTGCATTGTGGGAACTGTAGTGTTCGGTGACTTGATGTTCTCCTAGCCCTGGACTCACGCTCTAATTCCGGGATGGTTGAACTCCGAAGCTGCCAATTAACTGGGGCCATGTCGGTGACGCCGTGGTCCAACCGGGAAAGCCGGTGTGAGAGCCTCGCATAATGATTGGCCAATGCGTGACACCCCGGGGGCGGGGCAGTGAGGTGGGTGGGAAGACCACGGCGATTGGGCGAAGCGACCGCAGCGGCAGGCGGGGATTGGCTGCGAGCTAGGGCAGAGAGGCCTGGGAAGGGGCGGAGGAAGGAGACCAGAGCAGGAAGAGCAGCGGCGAGGTGGCGGCGGCTGAGACGGTGGTGGCAGAGGCGAAAGCGACAGCACCAGGGGGTGACAGCAGCCCCGAGAGCAGGATGCGGGTCCGGGTCGGGCTGACACTGCTGCTCTGTTCGGTGCTGCTGGGCTCGGCCTCGACGTCCTCGGGTCAGTATCCGCCCCCTTGGACTGGAGGCTGGGAGCCACCGCCCCCCGGCCTCCATCCCGGGGCAGGGCCTTGGGGGCTCAAGCTGGAGACTCCACTGTCTCTGGTCACTCCTCGCGCTAGCCTGTCATTCGCTGTGCTTCCTTGGGTTTCGGTTGACCTGAGCTAGACAAGGTGTTTAGGGAACTAGAGAGGGGAGGACAAGAAGGGGCGGTCACCCTGCCCACACCTCTTTCCACTTCACAAACTTTACACGACTCCTCACGAATGAGGAATTGGTTCCTTGGGAGTGAATTCCGACAGCTGGCTTAGACCCACAATGACACACTGGAGCTTCCTCGATTTTCCCATAGATTTTGTGCTGCATCGGGTCTGAAACTCGATTTGGGATTTGTAATTTAAGTACTTGACATGCCTGGGGCTGTCACTGGGCAGAGCCAGGTCCATCAAAACCAGAATGTTAACAGTGGTTTGCTTAGTACCTGAGATGGTCCCTGGTCGTCTTTGTCTATTTAATAATGAAAACTTTTGTTGTATTGGTGTCCATTCCCCCCTTTTCAGAAGTATTCTGAGAAAGTGGGTTTTACCTCTGTCACAGTGTTTCTGAGTTGTCCCATGTTTGTTGACAGTAATTTTATGGTTTGGGAGAACATCATGGTCCCTATAAATTTAAAAGGGATAGCAACTCATAACTTTCTATATAGATGAAGAAATTCATATGCTTTTGAATCGATCTTCCAATTTAGCTGATTTATACTCTGGTTCTGAAAATAATTTTCTGTTTTAATAGTTCAATCTGCCTATATCTGAAAACTTCTATTTTGAGAGTGTTGGTATGAGAAACACTTAGTGTTTCTAAGTGTTTGTAAAGAAACAATTAGTGCAAGAAAGCTTTTGAATTTTAATCAGTCCCTGTTAACAAGACAGCTGTTCTGTAGCTTTAAATTTTTTTGGAACAAGGCAGGGTATAAATGTCAACTCTTTTTTTTTTTCCCAACAAAAAATTTCCCAGATGGTTATTTGAATCCCCAAATTATCTGTCCTAGTTGTAAGTCAATGCCATAACGTCATTCTGCTTCCAAAATAAGACTACTAAACCTAAAATTTTATCCATAATGTGGTCTGAGATACGATTTCAAAAGCAACAAGCATATGCTAGTTACTTTACTGCCAACATCATGCTTTGAGGTCCGCCTCCCCCACCCTTGTAGTGATAGTTTGCATCCATGACCAAAACTTTAAAACTTTACATGACTCTTGGAATGTTGCCAGCAGTTATATGATCAAAGAACGTATGACATGAAACTGTTGAGTGTAACGGATGGAGGAGCTGATGGACCATGTGCCACCTGCATCAAAATCTCTCTTAGGGGTTTGTTAAAAGTGCAGTTTTAGATCTGGCACAGGTCAGGGTGTCTGTAGTTTAACAAGCTTCACAAGTGATTCTTTAAACTGTGAGAACTGCTAGTTAAAGAACATGGTGTATACCCCTCTGAATTCAATTTACAGACTATAAAGAAAAGCATACAAACATTTTCCTGTATCTTCCTTTGACTACATTTCATAAACTTTAGAGTTTCATGTTCGTGGAGATGATACGTGAAGTCATTTAATCAACACTTGGGAGTCCCAGTATGTTATAAAAGGAGACTCTTGATACTGACATGTTAACTCTCTGGGTTGTGTTGAGGTAAGCAGAGGACTCGTTTCGAGAAATGTCTGCTGTGATTTCCATCATAGTTAAATTGGGCCCAAACGTTTCTCTGGTAGGGGCAAAAACCTTACTTAGCCAGAATTAAAACAGTATAGATGTGCATGCTGACAGGTGATAAAGGCTGTACTGTGTCACATGAAGGGAAAATACCATAAAACACCTATGTGAAGTGAAGTTTTATAAATTGAGTACGTTGATTTTCAGTGGACTTTTTTACTCATTAAATTGCTTATTTATGTGGGATGTCAGCCTCATTTTTAGCTTAGATTTAAAGATTTGCACCTATTTAAAAATCAACTTTTAGGTCATCATGTTGTGTTGACGTAAAGTTTGAATGGTAATAGTTGCACTTATTAGCAGGTAGAATATGTTCAGCCAACAAAGGGAATCTTGAGCCTATCACTGTTGGTAGCTGTTGTCTAATATCTTGCTTTTGAAGGCATGTAAAAAATGATACTTTTATTGGAAGTATTTTCCTGTGAATAAATACATTTAAAGAGGAGATTAAAAATATTTCTCCTTCAGTTTCAGTGGCATATTCACTGAGACATCAGAAGACTGGATGTCTCTTTGCACCGAACTCTTAAGACTTTCTGTATTTGAAGGTGTATCAGTATAATTTACATAACAAATGGGAAAATGAATTTTTAATGATTACTTTTCCCTGAAAGAATATCCCTGATGCTTTGCAGTTTTGGTAGATGATGAAATAAAAATGTAAATTGGTCTTTTTCAAAGGAAGGTGTACAATTACTAAAGTAATGCAAACCATTATATTTTGGATGTGATACTAGTAGAGTAAGAAATCCATAGCTCCTCACTCAAGTATTTTGCATTTTTCCTGTTGTTTGATGTCTGTGTTGTGATAAAAGAATTGCTATTTTGTTTTTAGTTATGCATAACTTCAGTGTCTTTAATCCTTACCTATTACATATCATAAGTTTCTAGGGTATAAGCAACTTCTTTCAATGTGTTATGTGAATGGGTATATCAGTTTGAAAGAGAAAATAGCTTGTGCTTTAAGACTACCATCTGGAGTAGCTTCTCCCAGTTTAGTAAATGAGAAAGAATTCTCTTCTTTACCAGTAACCTTAGTATGTATTCCTAGTTGGTGAAGAGAGAAGAGAAAGAGAGAGAAGCATGATGCAATTCACATGAAATAACCCTGATGTCACAAGTTCCCACATCTCAGAGTTCAGAAACACATTAATGGCTAACAGCTTGTAGTGTCTCAAACATACATGTCTTAAAATGTATTTATAAACATCTGTATTATTTACCGATGAGCTACATAAGTGACATGTTGTGACAAGGTACTATATTTAGTGATTTAAGAGTTCCAGCTAACTAAAGTTTCGGTATTTGGAAATATACTGTATATATTTGCATATTTAATGTCTGCTAGTTATTGTTTGTGATTGATTAAATACATCCACACATACAACTTCCGTATATAACAGAGATGAACTTTTTTCCCTTTATCCAAAGATTTGCTGAGAATGGAATTTGAACCATATGTTAGAACTTGGGCTTTGGGTGATACTTGTGAAGAAGTTAGCATGAAGGATGATTGTCACTACCTAAATGTCATGGGCATTATGGGACTAATAATACATGCCATCCACTCCTCCTCCCCACCCACCAGCAATGAAACATATACTGAAGGTGACCTAAAAGCAGTGACTGTGAAAGTAGCCATAGTTTAAATTCCTTTGAATTGACAGCACTTTTGTGTATGATAATACCTCACGAAGTAGACTGGTTTTTCCCCCAAATATTCAAAAGAAACAAATATTGTGAAATAGAGTTGTGTATTTCTTACATAACTTTGAGTTGACTATACTTCTTAAAGTTAGCTCAGTACTGTGGTAAAACAAATTCCAAAACATGTTTTTGTTACACTTTAGAGTTACTAGTTACAAATAATATTTAGGATATGTGAGGTGAGGTAAAGATAAATGGCAACCATAACACCAATTTTTCTAGTAAAAATCACATGGTTTATAGAATTTTTTTCCACTAGTTAGTTTCTCATATAACTTATGGAACGGGCAAAACTGAAATTCACTCCGAAATGAAATCAGGTAATTTTCAGAGTAAGAAGGAAACTTAGAGATCATCTGACAGTTGTTGGTTTGTTTGTTTTTACCAGGCCAGGAACACAGAGATCAAACATTTGCCTTGGGTTGTTGAATGTGTTTTTATAAGAGCAGAAAAAAGAATAACAAGTGGCAAAAATAAAAGTAATAATAGGAAAGCACAGAAAGAATAATAGAAGGAAAATTAATGTAATCAAACAAAGCCAAAGCAGCCGATATAAATTTGGAAGAAAGGCGTAATTAGTGGCTGGATTCATTGTTGATTTAATATAAGCTATTAATTTCTTAATAAATAATAAATATGTCTCATGTGAGTGAGTACATGATAGTAAGATGGGTATCTGGGTATCTCTTCAGTAAGATACAACACAAATTCTAAATATCTCAGCCTGGCAACTCTGCTGTGAATAATAATAATAATTATTATTATTATTTGAAATGTCCATCTTTAGTAGTTTTAGTGAACAATAAAGTGCTAATTGGCACTAAAATAAACTAGTGCAACTCCAGATGCTGAGCAGAGGAAAAGAATAGGTGGAATCCTGAACCACAAAATCAGAGATTTATTTTTATGAACTTAGTAACTCATTCTCTGTAGTAGAGTAAATACTTACAGAAGAATTGGATGATATCTGAAGTGTGTGTTTTTAGGGTGGTGGTTGTTGGTTTTCCTACCTGTGTAAACTTATCAAATGCTTTCCTGTAATAATACCTGTGATTTCCCAACAAGAAAAATGACTAAATTGTCTTGAAATTTCTTTACAGATGAGGAAGGCGGCCAGGATGAATCTTTAGATTCCAAGGTGTGTACTAAAATTTGCATGGACCCATATTTGATGCCCAATTTAAAAGCGTGAATTATGTATCTTAGAAAGGATATGAAATCTGCATCTTTTTAGCAATATAATTGTTTTTTTTTGAAAAAAGAAAAAACGATAGCTGATAACTGGTATCAATATTAGTACTAGTTCATCTGGAGGCAAAAAATCACTGACCCATGGGAGAAAAAATAATAAGTATTTCCCTTAAGAGTGTTGGTTATTAGGTTTAATTTAAACTTGAATGTACGTGTGTCTGTCTGTCTCTCTCGCTCACTCGCTCACAGATAGAGAGAGAGAGAGCACCTAAAGGCACTAATATTTTTACTAAGAGAGATTGATTTTATTCCTATTTTTCTAGTTTTTAGGTTTTGTAAAATTTTAATGACAACCTCTGCCATTTATTTTCACTTAGGTCAATTTTTAAAAAATCATTGCGTTAATGCACTTAAATTGGTTAATTGAATGGATAAGGCTGATTATTACATATCCAAAGAGACCAATCAGTTATGATCCCTGATCTCTAGACTGAAAGGAATATAGATAAGAAACAGGAAGTTATAGTACAGGGCTGTCACAGGGGAAGTGTAAGGTACGTTGGGAGCATGTAGGGGAAGACCCTAACCCAGACTCGGGAATTAAGAAAGGCTCTGGGGGAAGTTGTATCTAAGTTGAAATTTGGAGAAAGAGGGTTAGGCAAGTGATGCAGACAATGTGGTGAACACGTACCAAAGCCTGCGGACATGAGCTGGTACGGCACATTCAAGGAGTTGACGGAGATATAGCTGCATTTCAAAAGTAATGGTCACATTCGGTGGGAGGGAGTTTGGTACGCTTAATAACTGAAAATACTTCCTGTTCTCAGACTTCTTTGCCATCAGATGAGTCAGTAAAGGACCACAGCACAGCAGGAAGAGTAGTCGCTGGTCAGATATTTCTTGATTCAGAAGAATCAGAATTGGAATCACCTATTCAAGAAGAGGAAGACAGCCTCAGGAGCCAAGAAGAGGAAAGTGCCACAGAAGAAATCAGCTTTCTAGAATCTCCAAATCCAGAAAACAAGGATTATGAAGAACCAACGAAAGTACGCAAACCAGGTAGTCTGGACATTTTCTTTGCTTTTGCCTGATTTAGGAAGGAGACAACCACAACTTTAAAGCTAGTATAGAAAGATGTGACAGTCTGGTTTTACTGATTATTAATCACATACGAGGTCTGACAATTAAGTTCGCAAACACATCCTAGAAACAGTGCTACTACAGACCTCACTGCTGAATATCACTACGGTCACCTTCAAAGTGCTCCCCTTGGGAAGCTATGCACCGATGCCAGCGCCTAGTCCACCCTTCAAAGCAATTCTGGAAATCTTTCTCTGGAATGGCTATCAGAGCTGTTGTTGTATTACTCTCTATGTTCTAAATGTCATCAAAATGTCTTCCTTTCAATATTTTCCTTTATCTTTGGGTAAAGAAAGATATCATCAAAATGTCATCAAAATATTTTCCTTTCAATATTTCCTCTATCTTTGGGTAAAGAAAGAAGTGATTGGGGGCCAGATCAGGTGAGTAGGGAGGGTGTTCCAATACAGTGATTTGTTTAGTGGCTAAAAACTCCCTCACAGACAGTGCCATGTGAGCTTGTGCATTGTCATGATGCAAGAGCCGTGAATTGTTGGCGAAAAGTTCAGGTCGTCTAACTTTTCCAAGCAGCCTTTTCAGCACTTCCAAATAGTAAACTTGGTTAACTGTTTGTTCAGTTGGTACAAATTCATAATGAATAATTCCTCCAATATAAAAAAAGGTTAGCAACAGCACTGCAACAAGTTTGTCAACTTAATTGTCAGACCACATATAATGTACAGAATGTAGTTCTACAGGATTTTCTAGATTTTAATATATCGACGTTACTCACTTAATGGAGTTGGCACATTACATAAGCCAAATTCAGTAGTCCAAATTGCATTTGCATTAATATCCTAACATTTCTCTTTGGACTCCAGTACGTAAGAGTCTGTTGGCGTGGTCCACACAATAGAAAGTCAGGAACGATTGTCTAACATGCTGCTTTGGTTGTTTTCAGAATTGTGTTAGTAACCTTGTCAATCATGCTCGGTAATTTGATTTAGGTGTTTATCCCTCTCCAGTTGAAGCTTACATAAACTTTAAACATGACCTTTTTCTTAAATTTAAATTTTTGAATTCACAACATAATCATTCTCACAGTAGAGTGTGCTAAATATCTATCCTTTAAAGAATTAATTATTAATGTGTCCACTTTGCCCTGTCCCACCACCCTGTCAGTTAGTGGTATGTCAAATATCACCACCGTACTTCTTATTTCATTATTAGCCACTTTCAGGAATTGATCCAGATTTTACCTTTTAAAAATACAATTTTTTATTACAAATATTCTGTACTCGTGAACAGAAAAACCATTTTTAAAAAATTTAAAGTACCTTAATCCCATCAACTAGAAATAACAACTGTTAACATCATGGAGAATAATTTTTCGGGGTTTTTTCTAGATGTATGGTTTCAAGAAGACTAAATTGGGTCAACATATATACTATTTTACAGCCTGCATTTTGCACGTAACAGTTTATTTTGAACATTGTGCCATATTATTTAGTACTGTTTGACAATTTAGTGCTTAATGGCTATAAAATATTTTACATATAAATCTACCATAACTTAGAAATTGGTTGTTTACAGTGTGCGTTTGTTTGCTGGGAGATCATTTTAGATGTATCTTTGTGCACATCAATGAAAATTTCCTGAGAATTAGTTCATAAAAGTGAATTTGCTGAACTGAATGTAAAATTTTAAAAGACGTTCCATACGTACTGCTAAATTGTTCTTCAGAAAAGTAACTTTGTTTACTGCCTTTGAAACTACTTTTTTTCCTGTACCTCTTCCAAGTGTGTACTACCATTTTTAAATTTCGGCCAAATATTATAGTTTATTCTTTTATATTTTTTAGCAAGGAGATTTCCAAACTTGCAGAAACATAGAGGGTGTGATGACCCCCTTGTACCAACCGTCACTGAGATTCAACACTCTTGTTCTTGTTTCATCTTTACCACTCCACACACATTTACTTTGTTTTCTTTCCTAAAGTATTTTAAAGCAAATTCCACATATTATTTTACTTATATATGTATATGTACAAATAATTGTTTGCAAAAAACCACAATAGTATTTTAACACCTACAAAATTAGCTCTTATTCCTGTATCACCCAATACCCAGATTCTGTTCAGTTTTCCTGGTTGTTTCAAATGTCTTTTTATAATTGGTTTGTTTGAATTAGTATCCATGCTTAGCTCTTAGCTTTCTCTTAATCTATAACACTTCTCCCTCCCTTGTTATTAAGTGTCATTTTATTTGTTAAAGAAACAATGATCTTTATGCTATACAACTTCCCACATTCTGGATCTAATTGGACATATCCTTGTAATGTTGTTTACTTTGTTCCACTTTCTGTTGTCCAGTCCATAAACTAGAAGTTAACTCTAGAGGCTTGGGTACACTTAGTTCCATTTTTTTATTGAGACTATTTCATAGATAGTATTTTATATTTTCTATTGCACTGCATTGGGAAGCATATAGTATCTGATTGTCTCACGTCTAGTGATTTATCGGTGAGATTGGGTGGTATCACCCTGCCCAATCCAACCATGCAAAAGTTCCTCACTGCGCTTCACCTAGAGGTTTTGGCAACCATTTTGTTTATTGTCTAGATCCATTATTTCATTAGAAATGGCAAAGTGATGGTTTTCTAATTTATCATGTCTCCTGCATTTGTTACCTGAGATTCTTTTATAAAGAAGTTTACCTGAAATATAGTTCATACAGGGAAAACAGGATAAAAGCTTGATTTGTTCCCTTAAAATATTTTCAAATAATAATTTGGTGCCTTAGCAATCTACAACATAGACCAGTGAGTGTGGTTTTTGTGTGTGTGTGTATTTGTTTTGCGTTGCTTTTGAGTATCATTACAAATCCATGGGTTTTATATTTGGTTGGTGCAAAAGTAATTGCGGTTTTAAAAGGTTAAAAATATTTTCAAAAACTGCAATTACTTTTGCACCAACCTAACACATTTATGCTTCACTCTACTGTAATCATTCTTTTTCGTTGCTCATATCCCATTTTTTGGCCATTGAGAGTCCTTTTAAGTTCATTCTTTTGTCCTTTTGACTAATTGTAGGTGACTTGAACTTTTTTCAGGAAGAACAAGATGTCCCAAATTCATCGTATACTTTTCATGACCCAGAAATGAATTTTCAGCCATTTTTCCAAGGAACCCAAGTTCCTTTTAGGAAATTGTATTTATGTACTCCAGTCTGGGCACCAGGGATATGCATTGCAACCGAGTTGTCATTACTAATAAGCCTTTTTCATGGATGGGGTTAGGAAATGTATCATTCATACTGATTCTTCCAGTTCAAATTAAGTATTACACGTGAGATAACACAAAGGGTCGAATTGACAAATTGGACGCACAGGAATTAGAAGTAATACCCACTATCAAACTGGACTAATATTTTCAAAGATACAATGATCACAAGACAAAGGGAAAGTGGAGAAGTGACTGTCCGAGCTGTGCCCAGGTCCGGTCTCAATTAGGATGCTCTCTGGCCCAGATTTCAACATAGGAGGCCTCTCAGTGATGCATATGGAGTGTGACTTCCACAAAAGGAGCTATTTCAGTTTATTCTGCAAAACCACACAAGTATCAGTTACCAGAGAATAGACATCTCCAGTTTATTCTCTGGTAACTGCATACTTGTGTGGTCTTTTGTAGGAAGTCGTGCCTCATAAATGCATACGTCCCAGGTTTATGTCCAGTGAGCAGTCTAGACAGACCAGGTCCATCCTCCTAAAGCATCCCATAAGTAAGGATTCTCCCTGCCAGGAGGTCTCCTGTTAGCAGGGTTTCTACGATGCTTTCGTTCTGTTACCTCTGTGTTTCTCTGTTTCTTGGGTGGTAAAAGGAGAGAATGGACTGCAGTTCTGCTGCTAGCCCTTTCCATCAGGGTTTTTGCTTCTTCCTTTTATGTTTGTGTCTCCTTCCCCTGATGCTGAAAATCTTGGTACCTCACCACTTTAATGTTATCCTAATATCCATGTATTGCTTTATCTTAATATACATGTCTTTATAACTATGTATATATAGTTTCAAAGTAACAAAGCCCACCTTACCACTAATAATGGGACCACTAAATGCAGTTTAAGATTTCTTTATGGTTCTTTTTGTTTCTTATATATACTGGAGGTGCCAAAAAGAAAAACTGTATACACATGACTGTATTCATCTTTCATTATCGGTATATATATTGAGTATTACAATTTTAATACAGTTTTTTCCTTTCTTAAAATAGATATACTTTTTTTTGGCATCTTCTGTATTTTAGTAAGGATTTGTAATAATGGTGTTTTAAAAATCACTCTGTGTGGTTAGACCAACAACTTTACAAACGTTTAGATTCACTTGTTTGATTTATTTTAGTTTTTCAATAATTGCCTTGTTTTTTTCCTTTTCATTTAGACTTTTTTTTTAATTTATTATTAATACATGGAAAGGCTTATGTACTTATATATAACACAAATACATATGCGTGGTTTTGTGTGTGTGCAGTCCCGACTACATTAGCACTGGGTTATGTGACAGTTAGTTCTGGACTTGCTTCCTTTGTCAGCCTCTCATCCATGTCGCTGCCATATTGATCTTCCTAAAGAAGTTCAGCCTACCTGCCAACTTCTGTGACTTCCCCTCTGTGGCTCTCCCCCAGTCCCCCTTCTCTGCAGTACTAAAGCCATCACCATTCTTCAGATACACCATGCAGTGTATGCCTCTGGACTTTTGTACAAATTTTCCCCACTGCTTGGAATACCTTTCTCATTCCCTTGCCCAATTCATCTCTCACATTTACGCATCCATAAAGCTAGCTTTCTCCTGTCTGAAGCAGTTCCTGAGCCACCCAAGGATAGCTGAAGAGTCTCGTGTGTGTAAGAACTTCCTATCTGGTCTCCCTGTTTTCACCCCATTGTCAGTTCACCAACAGTAGCCAGACTGATCTCCCTTCCTGTTCAGAAGCCTCCATGGCTTTCTGTCACATGCACAATAAAATCCAGCTCCTTACCTCTACTAACAGGACCTTATGTGATCAGGCCCCCCGTGTCTCCGACTTCATCTTCTGCCACTCCCCTTCACTCACGTGATTTCAGCTACACTGGCCTTCTTGCTGTGTCTTGAACATTTCACATTTATTTCCAACCGTATCGGGGCTCCCCGAGACCATACCGCCCAGCTCAGTGATTCGCTAGAAAGACTCACAGGACTCAGCATATAATCATATTTACAGCTGTGATTTATTACTGCAAAAGAATACAGAAGTGCATGGGGTGAAATCTGGGGAAACTTATGCAGGCTTCCAAGGGTGCTCGCCCAGGGGAGTCACACAGTATATGCTTAATTTCCCCAGCAACAAGTTGTGACAACACATGTGAATGTTGTCTACCAGGGAAGCTCATTAAAGACCAGGTACCTGCAGTTTTTAAATCAGGGGCTATTCACATAGGCACTCTGTCTAGCATATACCAAAATTGCAGACTCCCGGAAGGAAAGCAGATATTCAGCATAAACCATATTGTTTATACAGTTGGAGCGAACAGTTAGGGTAGTGGGAACCCTTCCGAAATCAAGTTCCCTGACACCAGCCAAAGGCCAACCTTGTAAGCAAGGCTTTTCAAGGATGTAAATTTAGGCCTGCTGAGGTACCTCTGTCTGCACAGTGTGCCCCGTTGGTCATCGGCCAAAGTGTCTTTATAGCAGTTATTATCAGTAAAACCAGACAGTTGAGTGAGACCAACCTGCAGTGTTAATTTCAGTTATGCCCTTCATGGGTCCTGGATTTAGCCAGGTAGCAAATCCCATTAATCATAAAGGTCTTTCTTAGAAAGCGGTGACTTTCTCCTTATGTTTCTGTATTTACCTTTTTTCACCTGGTCCTAAGCATCAATTCAGGCCCAGCACAACTCTGGCCAGTAAGTTGAAGCTGACTTGAAAACCGTCCACGGCTGAGGCAGTGCCGTGGTAGTCAGGGTACATACAGGAGTGCAGTTCCAGAGGACACATGTGGTAACCCTGGAAACAAAAGAGTTTACAAAATCATCGGGGCCCCCCAAGCAGGACATAGGTGTCTGTTAGGCGGTACGGTGTGGCCTCCCACCATGGGTGTCTTATCCTCGGATTTCCAGTCCAAATAACTTAGTTCAGTCCTTAGTTTTAAAGGGACTACCAGTCAGTTCCAAACAGTTTTGTTGTCCATGACATCGATTCATCCACCCCATATGTGTGGACAACATCGGAGGTGGAAAGTGCAGGGCTGGGCCGCCACCTGCGGCCTGCCTAACGGTCAGCCCTGCCAGTGTGCTCTTAGGCTCAGAGGTCTGAATGCAAAGCACTCTCCCGGTTTGGAAAGGTGCACAGAGAGTTTTCCTTTAGTAAGAGGGAGATGTTTCTAGAAATAGTTTTGATAAACAAAGATCATGATACCCTTTCCCCTCCCTTATGCATCTCCAGATGCAGGGCTTTTGGTTTATTTTCCTTGGTTTTCACAAAATCACTGTTTCCATTCAATAATCATAATTTTATATATTTTTTTCAATCATCCCTTACTCTCATCCAGAACTCCTGTCTAGAGGGGTTGTATGCAAGAGGGTCAAAACAGTTTCAGAGAAAACGTTTTTATACAACTGGACCAGAAAGACATCACGTGATGTTCAGGAATTGGTCAGGACAAAATTCTGAATTTTCAAAAAAATTTCAAAATGGGTTTACGTAACCTCCTTCCCCTTTCACCCTGATTACTTATCCAGTGAGCAGCCTAGAAAAGGTCACCCCCTTTTTGAGGACAGCGCGTTGAATAATCAGATTGTACTAAGATGTATGCAGTTTGAGAAAGGTGACAGAAGCAGAGTCAGGCCATACGTCCTTTGTCTCAAAGAGCAGCTATTCAGGAGACGGGGTCACAGGGAGTCAGCCAGAGTGACACATGCTCCAAAGGGGGTTGGGAGTCCTTTCAGCCTGTCAGCAGTGCATGGAGGGTCCCGGGCCCTGTGATGTGTCCTCTTCCAGTGTGTAGCTTTGGGCTATAGTCACAAGTTACATCAGCCTCTGTCAGAATACACAGCCAGTCAGCAGCTTGATTTCAGATGGTCCCATCAAGGAATGAGTCCTTTCAGGTAGGATTTGTGTGTGACCTGGACAGTTCAGCCAGGCATTCATGATTTCCTCACAGTGCAAGGACCCCCAGAGAGGTGGCCCAATGTGCGGAGGTCACAGAGTCTGAGTTCTATTTATCGATTCTATGCCTGCTTTCAGTTCAGCACAACTCACACTGAGGCTGGAAGCCTCTACCAGACATTATCAGGTTGTAGCTTAGCATCAAGTCTGGGAAATTAGGATGTGTAAATTCAGGAATTTAAAAAACCAGGAGGTGCGTGGCCGGGTAGCTCAGTTGGTCCGAGTGCGTTGCTCTTAACAAGGTTGCTGGTTCGATCCCTGCATGGGCCACTGTGAGCTGCTCCCTCCATAACTTGGTGACCTGGAGCTGATGGGTCCTGGAAAAATACACTTAAAAAAAAAAAAAAAAACGCCAGAGGCTTTTCTGTGGCAGCGGCCAAGTCAAGTTGCTGCAGGGCCAGAAAGTCCAAGCGGCAGGCAAGACTTTCCTCTACCGTTTGTCTTGTCTGCCTTGGAGTCCAAATTGACCCACTCACAGATAACAGCAGTCTCTAAGGGGCAGACCTCCACTTTCACAAGCACTCGTTAGCAAACTAAAATGTACTTTTCAGAATTCCAAAAGGATATCTCCATTTGTAGATTACCTCTCTCAGTGTCTCCCTTTTTTCAGAGGCTCTGATAAGCAAAAATCCTTATTGTCTATACTGTGAGAGAGGGGAAATTTCCCCTCTTTTTCCTTTTGGCTGGTCTAATAATCAAATTGACATGAGACAGTAATAAGAGAAAATAACCAACCTCATTACGTATGTACATACGGGGGTCCCTTAAAAATATGGGACCAGTGGGCAAACGGGGCATTTGACACTTATATGCCATCATGAGCTAAGGTGGTAGTGGTTTGGACATCAAAGGGAAGATAGGCAATTCACAGGTGGATGAGAAGGAGCAAGTATTTGGTGAACAAATTCTTGCTGGGCCACCCAGAAACAGTGGGACACAGAGGGGAGTCTAACAGATTTTGCTGGGTGCACCACTTAGTTCATACTGTGCTAAGGGGATCCCCCTTCTTGGAGCAGGTTTTTTACCTGAATTCCTTTAGACAGTTAAGGGGGAAGTAAAAGGCTCTTCTTTTTAAATTAAAGTTTATTGGGTGACATGGTTAGTAAAGTTACATAGGTTTCAAGTGTACAGTTCTGTAATACATCATCTATATATCACATTGTGTGTTCACCACCCAGAGTCAGTTCTCCTTCCATCACCTACAGGCTCTTCTTGAGTTTTTTGTTTCTTAAAAATAACCAGCTTAAAAGAAACGATATCTCAAAAAGGCATATTTTGGGGTGGCAAACTCTGCTCCCCTCAATAGCAAAACCCATCAGTTACAGAAACTTGTTCTTTTTCCAATACTCAAGAGTTCAGATTCCACCCCGCCCACCAGTGGCAAAAAGCATGGAAGTTGTGTCCCACTGACCCATTTCTTGTGTGTAGCTTCCCGATTGGGATGATTCCTCTGGAATGTATAAAATGACAAGCATTTAATATTTTATGTCACTTGTTACCATACATTCAGATGTGATAGCCACAAAGTACAAAGCCACTAAAAACATCCCCTTTATTTTTCTCATTGCAAATTTACTTAAGTTCCCAGCAGTAACTTTAGTATTTGTAGTGTTTATATTACAGCTGCCAGAGACGATCCAAGATGGAACGCAGGGAGGACAGGGAATGGGGGAGGTTACTGCAGTCGCAGCAAGGCTGAAAAAACTGCTGCTGAAATGTTACCTGCCTCCCTTTTTTTCTGTTTTATCTAGAATTTTGCTCCAGCCCTGGGACCTGTTTTAATTCCCTTCCCTTCACCACACCCCTCTCCCCACTTGAGGGAAAGAGCAGTGCAAGGTTTTAACATTTTGATCCATTTACTTTTGGGAATTTGGAGGCCTTTTTTGCTCCCATCTGGAGGAGAGAACAAAACCCAAAGGCATCACTTCAGCCAGCATGGCCCAAAACAGCTGGGGAATCCAGCAAGCCCACTCTCCTGGAGTTAGGTCTGTCATCCTCAAATGCCAACTGATGTTGGGGGCCCCCAGACCACCTCTGGTTAGCAATTGGCTGGGAGGACTCAGCATATAGTTGTACTCACAAGTGTGAGTTTATTACAGCAAAAAGTTGCAAAGCAAAATCAGAATGGGGCGAAGTCCAAAGGAAACAAAGTCCAAGTTTCCAAAGATCCTGTCTCAGCGGAGTCATACCCGACACACATGTGACAACACACATTAAATGTTCTCTTCCAGGGAAGCTTATTAGA
Organism: Rhinolophus sinicus; assembly: GCF_036562045.2. Taxonomy (NCBI): domain Eukaryota; kingdom Metazoa; phylum Chordata; class Mammalia; order Chiroptera; family Rhinolophidae; genus Rhinolophus; species Rhinolophus sinicus. The sequence goes on from NC_133753.1 coordinate 18,570,019, forward strand.
GACCCAGTGCTTGGAATTTTTAATGGAGACTAGTCATGAAATAACTTTCTGCCTGGCATGCACCAAAATTACAGACTCCCAGAAGGAAAACAGATGTTTAGCATAAACCACATTGTTTTTACAAATGGTTTAGGCACAGTGAGTCATTTCTATCAGTTAAGGTGGTGGAAACCCACCCAAAATCCAAGCTCCTAGATGCCAGCCAAGGGTCCACCTTTTGAAGACTGGTTGTGTTAGCTAGTTTCTTCACACCATCTCCATACACATTTGTTGAAAGTGAGTGAATAAATAGCCATCAAGACGGTGATGATTACACTGTGGTATCCCTATTACAGAATACGCATAGCCATTTTCAAAGGGACATGTTTTGTTGCAAATAACAGAAAATCCATCAAACAATGGCAGAGGCAGATTCACACAACCAGAACCCCAGACAGACAGTTCAGGGCTTGTGCCATCAAGGACTCTGGCTCCTCCTTTCTCTCCTGTTCAGTCTCTGAAGTAAATTGGCTTCATCCTCATGTTTGATCCATGTGGTCACAGCTGGTGGTGGCTGTAGGTCCTTGGTACTCAGGAAGAAGTGGTACCTGCATCAACAGAGCAGGAGCCTCCCCGAGAGGTCACGAGAACTGCCAGATGTATCACTTGAGCATGCCTAGCTCTACAGAAAATGAGAAAGAGGTTAAGAATTGATAGTGAGCCAGTCTGTGCTGTCAGCACCTGGAGGAGTGTGAAGTGAAAATGTCACATTGAAAATAATTCTTAGTATAAGCCTGTATTTGTTAGGGTTCTCCAGAGAGATGGAACCAGAGGCGGTCTGCTGGTAGAATTCCTTCTTGCTCGGGGGAGCTCAGTCTTTGTTCTGTTAGGCCTTCAACTGATTGAGTGAGGCCCACCCACATTATGGAGGGAAATCTGCTTTACTCAAAGTCCATTGATTTAAATGTTGGTCTCATCTAAAAAAACACCTTCACAGAAACATCCAGAATAATATTTGAACAAATATCTGGATACTGTGACCCAGCCAAATCGAAAAATTAATCATTATGGTTCCCTTATGTAAAAAAATAAAAAAAATAATAATTTTTCCCATATGTTTGCAAATAAAAAGAAAAATGGTTTTTACTAACAGTTATATAGTTATTACCTTTGGGAAAAAAGAGAATTTGCAATGGTAGTTAAATGTGACTGATTTTTATCTAATTTTGTATTTTCCTGTTGCTTGGAATATCTTTTCTGCAATAAATACATTATCCTTATAGTCTTAAAAAAATAAAGAAGAAAAATTAAATAACGAGCATCTTGCTCTGTTTCGAATGGTGCGAAAGGAACTGAGTTTATACTTAACAAATCATGCTTAAAATTGGGTCCTGAAGTAAACAAGTTGGTCAAGTAATAGGATGGCTAGTCCTACTTCATTGTCACTTACATGGGGGTGGCAAGGAATAAACAAACCTTGATTGAGTAATCAGATTAAACAGAAGTTAGAAGGTTAAGGAGACACAGGCCATTGCCTACAGCAGGTCCTGACTTTAATGAAAAGATGATTCTTGTTACTGCTGTTTCTTATGTTTTATTGTACAAGAAATTATTTGTCTAAGGAAACTCCCTTAGGAGACCATCCCTGTGGAAAAGCACCCACCTGGGCTTTTGAAAGTCTAAGAACTCCCTTCAAGTCATTATTTAGAGAAACTCACTGTTCTTAAAAAGCAGTTTTCCTGAGCAAGTTTCACTCTGTATGGTTTCTGACAGTGCCTGTTACCTAAGTATCTGGGAGCTTGTCCCTTTCTTCTGAGCACAGGGGCCAGTGCGTGCTTCTTTAAAATGATTAGTTATTTCTCACAGAGAGAACTGAACTTGTATGAACTGATCTTAATGTTTTATTCCTTCTCCGTATGACTACATTTCATTTTTCTTCCAAAAAATATACGTTCATCCTTAATGCAGTGCCTTCCTTAGTATAGTCTGCCTGTCTTTACTTTCTTCATTAACATATGTAATTTCTCAGCTGTACGTAGTTAGCAGTTCTCAACCTTGGGTGAAAGCAGTCTGCTTGTAGCAAATTACCTAACATTGATATTTTCCCCCAAGAGATTATTATATAGTATTTCCCAGCCAACAGTACATACCTCTTTATTTGGCCTTCACCATTTGCTTTAAATCATCGTTCTTAGTAGTTTGATGATTTTTGATGGTGATTGCTTGATTGGGTTTTTATCTTGGTTACTGAAATTGATGAATGCTGTATGACAGCTATCTTGAGGTTGATATCTTTTTTAATATTAAATAATTGTGTTTCAACTACTTTGACTACAAATAGATTTGACTAAAATGCTGCTTACTGCTGTGTGTTTGGAAGTGCAGGATTACTTCAAACAAGCAGCCTAATTAAATAGTTTTCTTATTCACAGAACTTATAGATACAATATCTTTCTGTAATGAAGTGTTAAAAGCACTGTTGTTAGTAAGTTACTAGAAAGAAATTTTGTGTCTCTCAGCTGTCTTCTCCAAGGAAAACTGCTATTACCTTTTGGACTTGTTTTAAAGTCTTCCAAAAGTTACTGACCAGGACTTCCTGGTTAAGCCAATTATCTCAAGTAGATAGTCTTCATAATAGTGTTAATTTCAGTTAATTGTTTTTCTGTGGATAAATTCTGCAAGAATTATAAAGTTTTTCTATGGATAAATTCTGCAAGAATTATAAAGCTGTCGTTTTAAAAACCATCACAAAAACAGTACCAGTTTTAAAAACAATGTTAATCCCTGCTCTGGTGTAGTGAAGCTGACTCTGTAATTTAAGTTAATAGCCAGGAGTCAAATCTGACACTTAGAATGAAAAATGTGATCGATTTTGAATCAGGTGTTCTGACTCCAGGACCTACACTCCTAATCACTAAGCTCTGCTGCCTAATTAAATTCTCCATGGGAAAGCAACCAGTGGTCGTTGACACGTATTCATACTTAATATGGTTCTAGGCTCAGCCCTGGCCCCCTGGTCTTCTCGTCTACCTCTCACTCAGCATTCCGATGCATACTTTTGGCTTCAAGTATATCTGTACACCGGAGAACTTTCTCTTTGGCTACCGCTGATATAGTCACTTGTGTTTTTATAACCGCCTTGAATGCAGCAGAATCAGAGCTTCACTTGTCTCTCTCCTGATCCATTTCGTCCGTACACAGTAACCTTCTCCTCCTTTAATGTTCTCTGTTTTAGTAAGGACAACCTCCTACTCATTTCCTGAAGCCTAATCCCTGGGAGCCTTCCTTGACTCCTCTCTCCTCTCACCTGCACTTCGAGTCAGTCAGTAAATAGTACAACGTCTACTTTCTTAGCATCACTTGAATACTTCCACTTCTTTCATTGCATTATCCTCTTCAGGCTACCATTAACTCTCAGACTACTGTCACAACCTTTCAACTGGTCACCTCACATCCAGCCTTGCTTCTCTCCATTCCATTGTCCACTCTCAATAAAATGTAAGTGTGAGAATTTCACTCCTACTTAAAAACTCTTAAGTGAATTTGCATTGTTCTCAGTATGAAGTCCAAACTCCTTAATAAGACATGTCAGGCCCTCCTTAGTCTGGCCTATTCGTGCTTCTTCAGCCTCTTCTCTTGTCCATTTTCATACTCACACTGCACGTGCTAATGTACTGAACTCTGTTTTCTCTAATGTGGCAATGTGACACGGGAGACCCTGCTCGCTGCACCATGTGTCGTGTGGAGCGGCCTGTGGGGTCTCTGCTCCCGCTCCCCACACAAGAACGCAGGATGTGGCTAGGCCAAAAAGGAACACCCACGGAGCCATAGGTAGGGGAGTCACACCACTATAGTCTCACTGGAGGCTGGATTCACACGACGTGCGACCTGCTGTCCGCTTTTCTGCCAACCGACCGACTCCCCTCCCCAGCGCAGCCGCGGCAGTTATATCAGTGGCCAATTGGCTAACCTGCTATAGCTGACAGCCAATTAGCCACAGCTGACGGCCATCTATTACCTGAGCCAGCACCTTTCCATGTGAGGCTGAGAGCCTGGAAACTGTTCTCTGGGGCTCTGTCCCCACAGGCATACTTTCTTTCATTTTATCCTTAAGACACTCTGTCCCTCTGTCTGTAATACTTCTCTCCACCCCACCCCCAGCCTTTCAACCAGCCCCGACTCCTACATATCCTTGAGGTTCAGTATAAACTTCAGTTCCTGACAGGGGAGGCATTCCTTTCCATAACATCAATCGCACTTTTGTTCAATGTCTCTCTTCCTTGCTAAGCAGTAAGTTCTGTGTAGCAGAGATCGCTCCTTCACCTCATTTCCAGCACCTCGCATAATTCCCAGCACCTGTGAGACGGAAAGAACTTATGGAGCAAAATTGGAGATATGGTCTCTACCCTTAATAAGCTCAGAGTCTAGTGGAAGCTAGAGTATGGTGAAGAGAGAACCTCGGTGCATATAAGTGCTGTAATAAAATGCTGTGGGATCACAGAGGAATACATAAGTAATTAACTTTGCCTGGGGGAGCATTGTTCCTGTATAACTTCATATTACTGAAGAAATTGACTTACAACATTCAGATAGAGAAAAGGAGAGTTGTGCTCAGCAGTGGAATTGATTCAGTTGCATTTGCCTTATTTTTTGCTCACTAGTTGGGCAGGAGTTTTATAGTCGACAGCATTCCAAGGTAATTGCATCTCAAGACCTCCAGGAATTTTAAGCTAGGTATAGAGCTGGGTAGTCAGTTAGCCATGCTCTCTAAGTTGACTCACCCTCAGGTCATCCCTAAACAGAATTGGTGCTGGCCGTTTTATGTTCCGCATTACAGATCATGTATCTTCATCTTCAGATTCTAATAGTTGAAATTGATGGTGTTAAATCCGTGAATACCAGAGGTGCCGTTCATGTTTAGATTATTTTTTCTTACCTTTCCAGCACTGACCGCCATTGAAGGCACAGCACATGGGGAGCCCTGCCACTTCCCTTTTCTTTTCCTGGATAAGGAATATGATGAATGTACATCAGATGGGAGGGAAGATGGCCGGCTGTGGTGTGCTACAACCTATGACTACAAGGCAGATGAAAAGTGGGGCTTTTGTGAAAGTAAGTATTGCTCAGTAGAAGGCATGCCCACATCGCCTTAGGTCTCACACAGCATCTCTAAGGCCTTTTCCTGCCATCTTCCTTTCACCTGGGTCAGAAATGGTAAGCGCTGATGACGTGGTTATAGCCTGCAAGAATGGACGGAAGCACAGGAAGCATGCAGTACTCACTTATTTCCAGCCTGCCACTTGGGCAGCTTATTATACTTGTGTCTTATTTAGAGATGGTTTTCCGTTGGTGTGCACAAGTTGTTCTGCAAACCCTCAGGTTCAGTTGATAAATGTAGAACATTTTTTGACGGTAAAGGAAACCGAACGTTACTGAGAAGGTTTATAGTGGTTAGAAGAAAAAGAAATAATACCTTTTAAAACACTTTGAGTGTAGTGTGCTATGCCGAAGTAACATTTGACAAATACAGTATATTTAACCTTCCTATGAGTTAATGTCTGTGTAAAGGGGATGACCTCTAACGGCAAGGTATGTTTTCAGGAAAAACTTTGTAACTAATAAAGAACAACAGAAAATCTTGAACATGTCTCCTGTGATACCAAATAACATTTTCAGAATAATGGCATTATTAGGCATTCCTAGAAGATAACATCAAATATAGTCCATCTTTGGGTGTAGGCCAGTGTGATTAGGTACTCTAGTATATGGTACAATCAGACTTTTTTTATGTACAAGAACGCACTTCTATGTATGTCTATAAATATTGGTCCTGATGAAATAGTCAGATGTCTCTTAATGAGTTCTAGATTTCTGTTAAAGGGCTATATTACAGTAGCAAAATAATTTTTGAGAAATCTATAACAGTTTTGTGATTTTCAGTGTTATATCAGTGCATAGGAAAAAATAGCGAACTTGAACATTAAATCAGGATCTATATTTAATAAAAATCAATTTTTTTACAACTTTTTTTTAAAATTAATTAATCAAATATTTTCTCCTCATAAGGATATACAGCATTTCAGGTTAGTCTAATGTGTCCTTTGGCTACAATGTTATTTTTCTGACTACTGTGTTTTAATGTCTGTTTTCAGCTCACCTTGGCATATAATCATAGGCTGCTACTGAAATTTTAGTTGAATTATATAAAAAGTTTTAGTATTACTAGCAGGAAAGTACCCTCCAAAAGCAGGTTGATACTGATATTTCTAAAAGAAAGTGATTTAAATGAGGTTTTTGGGTTTTTATTAATCTTTTGTCAGCTAAAAGCCATAGTTAAATCATGTGTCTTTAGAGTCAGATTTGTAAATAGTGAAAAATTATTAATTGTGTTTGTATGACTAAAAAGGAAGAATACACCCTGACGTTTGATCAGGAATTGGTATAGAATAAAAATCCATTTAAATGCATCTGACATTTTGTTTTTAGCTGAAGAAGAGGCTGCTAAACGACGGCAAATGCAGGAAGCAGAAATGATGTACCAGACTGGGATGAAAATCCTCAATGGAAGCAATAAGAAAAGCCAAAAAAGAGAGTAGGTAGCACTGCCAGGTCCATCGCTCCCTTAAGATGTGGCATTACAGAGATAAATAACTAAGTCCTTTTTAAAAACTGTATTGCCAAAAACAGGATTTCTTAAGTGGCATCACAACAAATTTGCTATGATAAATGGACTTTACTAGGCTTGTTTTTATCAGATTTTAGCTTGTTGGGTTAAAAAGGTTACAAATACTAATCACAAGAATGAGCAATGAGCAAAATGGAATTAATTGACTAAAGTTGTAGTAATTTCTAAGAACCAAGAATACATACACTATTCAGAATTTTAAATGATATAAAACAAATAAGGAATTGTTGTCAGGTGTTTTGTTTTTTATTTTTGCTCTGTAATTTTCTTGCAGACAAAGACTAGAATTTAGGAATTTGCACCTGGAAAGAACGTAAAACAACTGACTATCTTCTAACATTTTGTGTCCCTTTAGTTTCAGCTGACATTTGTGATAGTCATTGCAAAGATTTAAAAAGAAAATTGCAATGGTTATCATTGGAGTATTTACTGGACACCATATTATAACAATTCTGTTATTGCAAATCTAATTAACTTTTTTAGTAGAAGTTTTTAGAATTACTATTAGTGTAATTAGACTGTTCCAGGATATTAGAATGACAGAGAGAACTGTAAGAAAAGTAGCCAGAATGTTTTTTATATACATAAGTGACATGACTTAATAGGAATAAGATATTAGAGTAATTCTATAGAATGTTAGAGGGGTTCTACAGATTATAAGGAAACTATTTATGTTGCATTTTAGTAGATCTTGAAAAAAATTAATGAAAGTCCAAAATATTGCTCATTTGTTTTTTAATTGTTTACATTTAAAGAGCCTATCGGTATCTTCAAAAGGCAGCAAGCATGAACCATACGAAGGCCCTGGAGAGAGTGTCATATGCTCTTTTGTTTGGTGATTACCTGACACAGAACATCCAGGCAGCTAAAGAGATGTTTGAAAAATTGACGGAGGAAGGCTCTCCCAAGGGACAAACTGTAAGTGTGCTTTCATTGGGAAATCTTTCTGCACACAGCACTTGTTTACTTTAACAGCAGTTTACTCTTTATGCCCTGACTTCTGACAAATAAGACTGGAAGGCAGAATATCTTTAAATATTAATTTTGTGGCAGATCGTTTTACCAGTCTTCTTAGACAGCCTTTACCCTCCATCTGAGAACATTTATGGTCACTTAAGGCATTTTTGCTGTTGCATCTTGCCAGTTATATTTGTAGTTTTCCAAATTTGATCTGTAGAGAATGAAACATGAGGATAATTGTTTTTTGTCTGACATTACTCACCATTGCATTTTTCCCCAAAGTTCAGATGTTCCAGCTCATATTAATCTTGATTTGGAAAAAAAAAAAAAAAAAACTATTGCAGAAGCATTGCATGTCCAGTATAGGAAACCAGAAATACAAACGAAAAAACTAAGAAAGTGAACGTCCCATATGTACCAACTAGACATGAGCATTGGTAATATGTCAGTGCATGCAAACCCTCCTAGACCTTTCTCTTTGTACAGATACACGTGAATTCTACTGTTCCATAATGGGCTCTTTTCAGTCAACAGCCTTCACCTTCCACCCCAGTAATTTTTTACATCATATGATACAAACAACCATGTTCACACGGTGTTGAACCGAACCATGTTCTTTATACCGGTTTTGCCCAAACCAGTAATCCAGTCAGGACTGCACCTTATGTTTGGTCGTTATTTCTAGCATAGCCAGCCCCTTTCTTTTTTTTTTTTTTTCCTTTGTTGGAGATAGAACCAGTTTTTCTACAGAATGTCCTACGTCAGTTTGTCTCTTTGCTTCTCATGGTGTTCTTTCATTTTTTTTTTCATCCTCTATATTTCCTGTACACTGGATTCACAACTAAAGACTGATGAACTCAAGTGAAATATTGTTAGATAAACTGCACTGTAGGGGATGTTCTTCATTCTATATTACATTATACCATTTAATACATCTGTTTGATTCCCCATTAGTAATGGTAAGATTGACACCTGGATTTAGGGAGCCACCACATTTATTTAAAATGCCTCCAATAATTCAGGTTTATTGAAGGTGTGGGAGTTGCTTTCAGATAAAACAAAATTTCTAGTCATCAGGGAAGGCTGATTTTCAGACTATTTCAACATTAACAGGAGTTGTGACCATTGTTTCCTGTAGGACTGAATACCTGACCAGCCTGCAACTTGTAGTTTTAGTTTATAAACAGGGTGTATCTTAATCTCTCCCCTTTGTTTTGAAAGCTTTTTTTCCTTCTTTGTATAAATCTGTTTACATAAAACTCACACTTCTATTCTTTATCTTCAGACACATTCTGCTCTGTAGCATCATTTAATACTTTTAATACTTTCCTCTCTAATAATAGAATCTTACAATGCTGCAGTGCTTTATACATTGCACAAGACTCTCTCCACAGTAATTAATTCTAGCTGATGAAACAAAGCGCCAAAATCACAGTGGCTTAACACTACAATTATTTCTGGTTGTGCCAGATTTTATGCAGCTGTCCTGCCCGCATCACCTCTTTCAGATGGTGACTCAGGGTCTAGGACTGCTTCTATCTTGTCACTTCTGAGCCATGGAGAAGAAAGGGCTACAGGTTTCTGGGGGATGTTTTTAAAAGCCAGCCCCAAAATAAGCATCCATCCCTTCCAGCCACGTCCCAGGCACATGGCCCTGCCTAACTGCAAAGGAAGCTGGGAAATGGAGAGGAGCTCGTGGATTTTGAGGAGAATAGCACCTGCCTTTATAGCTTTAGCTTATACTTTTATGTTATCCAGGATGGTCCCCGGAAGGCAAAGAGTGGAACCTTACCAATGCATCGTTTGGTTGGTTGTGTACTCTGGCGTTGTAAAGTGACCGTTCTTCCTTGACTGCTTTACCTTGACCCTTGCTGCCTCTTTGTATTCCTGGGACAGTTGATCCTGTCAGTCTCTCACGGATTTTCATTGTGTATGCCCCTTTGCGTTGATGGTAATGATCTAGAAGTTTTCTGTTCTCGTAATAGTTGTTCATCAGGATCAAGTAAAAGCCATGTTTGTGTTCAGCTTTGTTTCTCTAGTTAATATTTTATTAAATTATCTTTAATCTTCAAGCTAAACACTTTGACTTGATTAAAGTTATATTTCATTGTGTAGTTTGTAAAACCTTAAATGCATTTCTGAGGCTCTTTAATTCCACAGTTGTACATACTTACACCAGTTCAAATTGTTCAGCATTTCAAGATTTTTGCATCTTTTCATAGTTCTTAAAACTATGTCTATCTTGGATAAGTTCCACCAAAGGAAGAACTCTTACTTTTGTTGTTTTATTTCAGGCTCTTGGCTTTCTCTATGCCTCTGGACTTGGTGTTAATTCAAGTCAGGCAAAGGTAATACTATTAAACCTTTATTATATACTACAATTTGTATTTTTAATTATTAATTTTTAATAAATATTCTAAAGCAGTTTTAAATTCCTGGCAAAACTGAGGGGAAGGCATAGAGATTACCCATATAACCCCTGTCGTCACTGTTATATACTACAATTTGAATTGGGTAAATATATGTGCCTATTTGAATTGGGTGAATATATGTTAAGCATCTTTTGTTCATTTACAGGCCCTTGTCTATTATACTTTTGGAGCTCTTGGGGGCAACCTAATAGCCCACATGGTTTTGGTAAGTAAGACCTAAGTGGAAGGCTAGTAACATTAAGTAGCAGAAGGATTTTTGGTTACCAAATGGCCACAACTTTTCTGACTTTCATGATTGAGATTTACTTATATTCGTTAAGATCAAATATTCAGTTGAATGTCCTTCAAATTCTTATTAATGGATACAACACTTGAATCTACATGTAGATAAAAATTGGTAGAGTTCACAAATTTTCATGCAAATGATTAATTTGGCTGATTGTCCTTAAAAATAGAGATCTGATAAATAGCTTTTTAGTTTTTGTTAAGTTGGAATTATTTGTGAGAATAATTTTTTAAATTCGTTATCATAGATTTTACATTTTAATTGGTGAAGGGTTTAACTATACAAAGAACCAGTGGTCCTATTAAAGTTCTTTATAAATTATCTCTTATGTGTTGTCTGATAACATTGATCACTTAAATGGCTTAGTGGTAAAATAAGAATCATTCTACTAAATTGTTTTCTGCTGACCTGCCTTCTACTTTATAAACTGACTAAGGTAAGTCACGTGACCTCTAACCCATGTCACTGTGTTTCAGATGAATACATAAATTCATTCTTACAGGAATGTAAAGGATAGATTGAGCAGAAATGAGACTGAAAGCAGAAAAACCAGACCCCCATGAAAGAGTCTATAGGCTTGGTCACTGGTGGGATATGAGACTTCAAAAAGAAGAAAAATCTGGTTTTATGGCTAACTGGGTGGATCCTAGATAATTATGTACGTGCATATATATGTGTATATGTACACACATATACATGTATGTGTATAGATACACCCATGTAAATTTCAAAAAAATGTTTATTGAGTACATATATGGGGATTCCAAAAATGAATACGATATAGTACTGGTCCATGACAAGCTTTTAATCTAGAAAGGGAGACAGAACTAAAGAGACCATTACAGTACAACATGGGAATGTCAAGGAATCACCTAGTGAGGGCCTAACCCACACTGGCATTGGAAGGAGGGGGATTTAAAAGATACTTCTGAGGAAAGAAGCAGCTAAAATGGCACCTGAGAGATAAATCATACGTAGTGAGTGAATGCAAGAAGCAGAAGGGTGTCCAGACAGCAGGAGCAGTATATGCAAAGGGACAGCAACGAGAGGGAAGGTGGTGTTTGCAAGAAAATACAAGCCCTTTGTGGTGGTGACCAGAGAGTCGAGTGCCAGGTAGTTCATCAGCAGGGGAGGTGGACGGGACACACAAACCGCTGATGGCCATGGCCAGGCACCTGGACTTTGTCCGTGTACAAGAGTAAACCGCTGGAGAGGTTTAAGTGGGAAACAAGGGTGTTGCTCTTTCTTTTTAATTACTTGCTAATCTTTTGAAATAGTGGCTATAGCATAAGAGCAAGTAATGCCCTAAGCATTATTCAGGTTTGTGAAGTTACTTGAGTCTGTGCTCAATGACTCTAGAGAGCGATACCTTCTGTTCTCTGGTCATTTTTATAATGACCTGTCTCCCCCCTTATTCTGAAGTCATTTAAGGCCAGTCTGCTTCTAGTAGTCTCATCTTCCCTGTGGTGCTCATCTGTTCCTTCTTCTTTGCTAGTTTGGGAGATTAACCTATTTTTGTTAAAATTGTGTCTAAAATAAGAACAAAATCTGTTCTAAGCAAGAGCCTAAGTCATTTTCTCTTACAGGTAAAGTGTACATACTGCATATATAAAGTTTATGGCATCTATTTGGATTGCTCTAAGAACTTTATTACTTATTTTCTAGTTCTTAGCTGTAGTCTGATTGTTGAAGTTGCTGAATACATTTCCCTATAACCTCAAACTCAGGATAAATGAGGTGATAGTGTATGTGGATCAGAGGACAGCAAAACTGCATTCTGAGTATGTAGCCGTATTGGTTCCAACAAGAATGCCGCCCAAGCATGTGAAATTGCTGCCTGCTCACCTGAGGTTGTGTTACAGGGTTACCGATACTGGGCCGGCATCGGCGTCCTCCAGAGTTGTGAATCTGCACTGACTCATTATCGCCTCGTTGCCAATCATGGTATCTATTTTTTTTGCCTTTCACCTTATAAAACAAAACAAACCAACAAAGAATTTTAAATGTATTTATTTTTATTGAAATATCATGAATGGCTTTCTCAAGTGGAATCATCTTTACACTAGTTGATTAAGAAGTTATGTAGTTTTTAAACATTTTTGGGTTCCACTTAAATATTTTGTGGTGGAAAAAACTGAATTTACTTTAGATCACTATTTTGTACTCTATAGACTACCATAGAAACAGTTTCCTGTAACAGTGTCTGTCAACATTTGGAGGCTAGACTTGTACTTCTCTCTGGGGGACAGTGCTTCTGACTTCCATCCACGGTATTACTTTGTCCCCGTTTCAGTTGCGAGTGATATCTCACTGACGGGGGGCTCGGTAGTACAGAGAATACGGCTGCCTGACGAGGTGGAAAATCCTGGAATGAACAGTGGAATGCTAGAAGAAGATTTGATTCAGTATTACCAGTTCCTAGCTGAAAAGGGTGATGTACAAGCACAGGTATGTATTTGAACATCCCAAGAGTGTCTTGCTGCATTATATGAATAAAGTCTCTGGGCAAGCGCTTACATCTGTAAGTACCATTTTCATTGCTCTGGCACTTATTAGTCACATTATTATTAGCCACATACTAGTCCCACCTTCTCAAGACATTCCATTTGAATTCATCTGGGACGTGGACAGGGTATTCACAGCTCCTAAAAGCCAGCCGGGTAAGTCTACTGTGCTCCCCAGTGGAAAACTGCAGCCTTGCAGTGATGAAGAAGCCTCTTCATGGAAACACCAAGGGTGAAAACTGTCACTTTCTCTAACCAAAAACTCTCTGGAACATTTGGAATTTCAGATGCTCCTCAGAGCTATTTTTTATTCATGTTTCTTTTGCTCATCTTATCTGATAATTTTCTCAAGTTCAAGGACAGAAGTAGACTTGTGTAATATAAATGTATGATATCCATCAAGGTCCCGTATATAATTTGTTTCATGGGTTATTTTGATGATATTATAATAAAAAGGAAAACTTCAACATCTGCGGGGGTTTTTTTTCTATTAAGTTTATAGTTCTTTCTGATTCAGAAACATGTAGAGATGAGCAATAGCTGCTTTTTAAGAACAATTTTAAGACTAACAGAAGGGAGTATTAAATTAAAAAAAGAAAAAACTACAGTGAAAGATCCAAATCTTAGTTCATGGAAATTTTAATAAAGTTATCTTGCTCAATTAAACATCTTGCTTTTACATTAGAAGCCAATTAAAATTCAAAACAATCTAAATGCTCAGTAACAGGGAATTATTAGCTCAAATATGACACTGGATTAATGGAATTCTATGCAGTTGTTAAAAATCATGTAGAATACTATTTAATGTGAAAAGCTGATTTCAGTGTATAAAATGAAAAACTCAAGTTTAAAAAAGTCTGTGTGTGGTATAGTATATCTTTTTTTTTCTTACTGAATTATGACATGTATACAGAAAATGACACAAATCTGAAGTGTATGGCTCAATGAATTATCACCAAGTGAGTTTCTTATGTGGGTATAATTAGCACCTAAAAGCCCCTATTTGGAATTCTACTCACTAACTCCTTCCTCCCCATAGGTAACCCACTGAGCTGACTTCTAACGCTATAGATTGGTTTGGCCTGCTTTCAAATCTTAAGTAAAAAAACAAAGTCATACAGCATTTATTTATTTATTTTTTTTTGGTATCAGCTTCTTTTGCTCAGCATTATGTTTCTGAAATTAACGCATGTGTTTTCATGTAGCCGTAATTCATTCCTTTGCATTGTTGTGTGGTATTTCACTGTATGACAATCCCGCAATTTATCCGTTTTATTATTCTCCAATTTGGCCTATGGCAAATCACCCTCTGCACGTCTTCATGTATATCTCTTGTCCAGTACTGTCTTGAATTTTCATAGCTTTATAGATTTTGACATTTGGTAGAATGCATTCTTCCACTGTCATATTTTCATTATATTTAACTCTCATTTTCATTGTGATTTTTTTTTTTGACCCATGTGTAATTTAGAAGTGAGTTGCTTAGTGTCCACATACATGGGGATTTTCTATTTATATTTTTTGTTGATTTCTAATTTAATCTACTGTAGTGAGACTATACTCTGTATGATTTTAGTTTTTTGAGATGTATTTGAGACTTGCTTTATGCCACATCACTTAGTTTTGGCAAATATTCAGTGTGCTAAAGAGAATATGAATTCTATAGTCATTGGGTGTAGTGTTCTATGTGTGTTAATATAGTCATGTTCCATAATGCTATTGTTTAAATCTTTTGAATCCTTACTGAATTTACTGTTTCTGTCCAGTGGTGAGACAAAATTATTATTTAAATTTCCCTCTCTGAATGTGGGTTTGTCTCTTTCTCATTTTAGTTCTATCAATTTTCATTTATATATTTTAGGCCGTGTTGAGTGCATACAGACTTAAACCTTTCTGTTGAAGTAACTTTTATATCATAAAATGTTCACTTTTATCTCTAGAAATGCTTTTTTTGCTTTAAATCATACTTTGCCTGATACTAGCATAGCTAAACTCCTTCCTTTTGGTTAGTATATACATGCAATACCTTTTCTATCTTGTACTTTTAACCTTCTCATGTTTAAGCTATGTCTTTTGTAAGCACCGCATGACTTATTTTAAGTTTTATCCATTCTGATGAACTTAATTGGAGCAATTAATGATATATTTGGGTTTAAATTTTCTATCCATGTTTCTTTTCTCTTCTTTCTTGCCCTATTTTGGTTTGAGTGTCTACATGTGTTTTAATTCTACATATTTTTGAACCCCACAAGATATTATTCTTTTATACAGTCCATATAATTCGGATTTACTCAGAAATTTGCCCTGCCTTTGTTTTTTATTTCTTACTGCATCTTTAAGCTTCCCAGGATAATTTTCCTTCTTCCTAACGAAGATCCTTAATATATCCTTTAGAATAGGTTCATTGCTGACAAATTCAGTTTTAATTTTGTCTGAAAATGCCTTTATTTCCTCTCCATTTCAGAAAGATACCATATAATTAAAAGCAGACATTTTTAGGTTTTAGCAAAGGGAGGTTAAAGTAGTGTAATATCTTTAGGAGTTAAGTCTAAATCTCTCATTTTTTGAATTATAAACAGAAACTTTTTTACAACCATGTGATTTCTTGTTGGTCTAATTTAATTACACTCCAGATGCTACCATGTACTTTTGCCTAATTTTTGTTAATTTTCAGGTTGGTCTGGGACAGCTACATCTGCATGGAGGGCGTGGAGTAGAACAAAATCATCAGGTAACTTTCCTGTTTCTAGAGCTTTGCACTTCCAGTTGTAGCAAGAAATAATTCTCCAGATGTATTTCCTGCTAAGTCAGTAACAGTGTCAAGCTTGTGTTGCTAAGACAACCATCACAAATTGAACTATCACGATCTAACCCCTGAGGACACTGAAGAGTAAAAATGTGATTATACTTCATAGGGGTGGGAAAGGTTTGATTAATTCTAAAACCTAGTTCTCAGTATTGCCATATGTATGTATGTATGTGTGTGTGTATATAAATATATGTGTGTGTGTAGTCTTTGTTTTCTATAAGTATGTGATTGAAATATGTCTTAAAACCCTTGTTAGAAAACATTTCACAGAACTGAAGACAATTCATTGTAGAGTTTCTACAAGTCTAGCTGTCAGATTTCTATCTAATCTGCTTTGTGTCCTAAATATCACTTATCTCTTCCCTTTTTTCCATCAGTACACCTATCACTTGTGTGAGTCATCTACTGCTTGCATTTCCTAAGCAGCAGCCTGGCACTCCGAACCATACATCTGATCATGTGGTTCCCTTGCTTGTGACTCTTGAGAGCTTCACCATTTCAGCTCATTTAAAGACCAAAACCTTTAACATGACCTCCAAGGCCCTGTACCCATCTCTCTTTACCTCACCAGCCCCTTGCTTTTCTGAGTCACAGACACACGGACCTTTTCTCAGGTCTTTGAAAATATCAAAAACCTCTCTCTCAGGACTTCTGGAATGCTAGCTAGTCCCTGTGTCTAGAGTACATACTACCCCAAGTCCTTTCTTCATACAGCTAATTCCTAGTCATCCTCCAGAACTCACCTCTAGTATTTCTTCTCCTAATATCTCCTCCGGCCCCAACCCCACTCCAGGAAGAAGTCCTGTACCACAGTTATGGTTCCTGAATATCTGTATTCCTTATGGCCTTTGTCTGTTGTCAATTAGTTAATTATGTAATTTAGTTTCCTCTGCTAGAGCGTAAAGTCCAACTATCTATGCCTTTTTAAAAATAAGATGGCATTTTTGACAACTTTCATTGTCTTTAAGTCATTAAAATGTATGTCATTAGGCCAGTGGAGCATCAGGTGAACTGATTAATAAAAATGTTAGGCAAGAGAACAGAATTCTGGTTAAGAGTTTGCTGCATACCTTCTACACACAAGTTTTGAGATATGTGTGATGGTGTATGCTGCCTACCTATGAAGCAACTACATGATGATAAATTATTTCATCAGCTTCACAGAAGAAAGAAAAGGAATTCCCAATATGTAGCTGCAGATAATTCAACAAATATCTGAGTGCCTACTATGTGCCATTCACTGCTAGGCATTCAGAATACAGTGCTGAGCAGAATAGCGTTGGTCCTTGAGTCCTTACAGAGCTTCAAGTTTAATAGAAGCATTAGGTATTTTTTAAATGATCTCACCAAAAAATATGTAATAAAGGGTGGTTGTTACTAAGAAGAATTAAAGGGTCCAATAACAGGTTAATGAGTGGGAGCTGGCAGTGGTCTCTGAGGATAGATGGATTACATTGAAGCTGAGCCTGGAGGGAAGATCATTCCAGGCCCAAAAGAACAGTGTGTGCCTAGGTCCTGAGGCAGGAAGGAGCAGGCTGGTATGCCCAGAGTGCAGAGAGCAAGACGCAGCAGTACTGAGGTGGACAGTGTCTGATCGCATCAGTGTATTCCCAGCAACAGTTCTGGGGCTGTAAGGAGCAGCATATTGAGACTTAAGGACAGTCACTTTGGAGGACCCCAAGAATAAAAGCAGGGAGATCAGGGAGGGGGATGTTTCGGAAGTTCAGGTGAGAGAGATTACAGCTTAGACTAGAGTTGTGGTAATGGAGGACAGTAGATGGATTTAAGGTGTATGTACTTGGTGGTAAAAGTAACAGGACTTAGTGATGGATTGGATGTGAGGGGAGGGGTGTGGGCACCTTGAGCAATCAATAGATGTCATGTTGCCATTCACTTCAACTGAGATACTGCAGTATAACAAGATTTTTCAAATGTTCCCGAAATAATTATTTTGGTTAAAGGCCAAGGGCAGAGTCTATTAAAAACTAATTATTTTAATAAATTCTTTCCTCACAGAGAGCATTTGACTACTTCAATTTAGCAGCTAATGCTGGCAATTCACATGCGATGGCCTTCTTGGGAAAGGTACTGTACATCCTGGGAATGTATTATGCTAATAGCAAGAGGTGTTTGCAAAGTCAGTGCATGTTATAGTCAGGATCTAAATTTACCAAAAATAAACTGGAAATAAAATGATTGTATCTTGTCATCAGGCAGTGCTGTTCTGAAGCATTTTCCTAGGCAACGTAAACGTCCCATAGCATTTACTCATCAGTATGTTACTTCTGCATTGCAGTTGGCTCTCACTATTTGAGCTCCTACTTTTTGTGTGTCATACGCAGTGATGAAGAATTTATGCTGTGCCGTTTTCTGCTAGTCTGTCATAATTGCCTGTTAACTTCCATGTTGAATAGAGGCAGTTAGATTTAGTTGGAACTTGTCTGCAGACCTTTTAATGGTCTTAGATATGATAGCCGTTACCCATCTCTCGGTGCAGTCCTTTTCTCAAGCAAGGAGACACTTAATAAGGAATACATTCCCTATGTCATGGTCCAATCTCATAACTGCCTTTTTCATCGGTTTAAACTAATACAGTGTAAACCAATGGGTATTTTCGTCTGTAACCAAATCCTAAGGTTAGGAGGGTCAGATAGCAGAACACATCTCAAAGGTTTTACAAATAGAAAAATCTGATCAGTATTTGCCACAGGATCACAATTAGTTAATTGGGGTCTGAGAACTTTACATTCAGACATTTCAACCACTGTAGCACACACATTGGTATTCCCCACTATTTTTATTAAGCATTTAACAGCTTTTCATTTGAGCCCTTTCAATTTTTTTTTTTTAACTTTTATTTATTTAAGTGTGTTTTTCCATGACCCATCAGCCCTAAGTCAAGTAATTGTTTCAATGTAGTTGTGGAGGGCACAGCTCACAGTGGCCCATGGGGGGATCGAACCGGCAACCTTGTTGTTAAGAGCACTGCACTCTAACCAACTGAGCTAACTGGCTGCCCCACCCTTTCAATTTTTACTCTGAATTACTAAGTAGCCCTACCTCAAAACGATGTCCTTTGTCGTTTCCTTATTATGTAGATGGATAAAAACAGTGTTAGTCATTCTGTTCTTTCACTTGGTCCTTCATCATGTTCCATACCAATGCTCTATTCATTCAGTGCTTGCAACCTTTTAAAATAACCTTTTAGTTATTTCTTTACCTGAACTTAAAACCTACCCTTTATCTTATCCTAAGAAAAGTAGTGGCAGAGGAGAGATTTTGCTGACAGCTTTCCTTACCCCATTTAATCACTGATCCCAAGCAATTTATCAGCCATTTAACTGCCCTGGGACAGAATGAGAAAAAAGACTCATATTGGGGTGAAAGATTTCTCCTGAGATTGATCTATAAATTGATTTTATATATTTATGTCTATAGGTAAGTCATAAATTTGATATGACAGAATATATAATAATATAAAAATGTCTACTTTTCAGGTTTTGCTTTTAATTCTAAATTATCCTGTGGGAAATTTTAAATTTTGTTGAAAGATTTCCTGAGATCTAACAGAAACCAAAATGAGGCAAGATAGGAGGAAAATGTAACTGGAGAGAGGGTTATAGCTCTTAATAAAATTGAGGTCTGTTTTCCAGATGTATTCAGAAGGAAGTGATATTGTACCCCAGAGTAATGAGACAGCTCTTCACTACTTTAAGAAAGCTGCTGACATGGTAAGAGTTCTAAACTCAGGGTATTGAAATGTATACCATATTACTATTATTTTAATAAATAAGTTGATTATATTGAAGGATTAATCATAACCAACTCATGCCATAAATTATTGAAAGCATTTATGTAAATATGATTCATGTGAATGAATTGAGTGGAAAAAACCTTCTTAATAAAAAGCAATTCATTTATTTTTTTAGGAATCAGATTATTGAATAGTAAAACTCTCTCTAAATATCACTGAGAAGTTTCCTGATCAGGGAAATAACTGATTTTAGTAATGGAATTGAGAGTTCTATTATTTACTCTATCTGTGTTGAAATTTGTGGTCTAAACCTTACATAATTAGGTATTTTTTATAATCACAATACATAATTTAGGCTTTCTTTGGGCCAGGGAAAGCAACATATGAGTACTTAAGACCCTGTATGCCTCCAGTGTATACACTTAACCTTTGCCAACTACATGTCATTATAGTTCCAAATGGTAGTTGAGTATTTCCGAAAGGAGTGCTTAGATACTTCGTTAAAATGACTTCTATCCCTCTGAGTTTAGGTGAATTCTAGAGTTTTCTCTTTCAGATTTCAAAACAATGATTATCTTGGTTTGTGACCCCCTAGTAACCTTAAGCATATCTTTGCCACCTAATCCCAGTATTACTGCTATGTATGATGTGGTTGTTGACTCTACCCCATGCCATCTTCTTCTTTATTGGGGAGGGAGGTTACCAATGAAGAACTACCCAAAAAGTGACCAACTTGTTATCCTAAAAAGATGAAATACATTAGTCATGTTTTGTATCATAAATTCTTGGAACAGATGGTCATAGGGTAAGTCACCAAAATGTAATTCTTAATGAATTTACTATTTACTTTTTTCAGCAAATTATTGAAAGCCCTCAAATCTCAAAAAGTCAGTATTATGTGTAGCCTGATGGGAAGGAGACAAACTTGTTTTGACTTGAAACGTGCTAAGACATGTTTTGAATATGCTTGTGTAATAAATTATTTCTTTTCCAGGCATTTGGTCTTGCCTACTTTTTAATGACCCTTTTCATTCTTTTCTCTCTGGTTTACAGGGCAACCCAGTTGGACAGAGTGGGCTTGGAATGGCTTACCTCTATGGGAGAGGAGTTCAAGTTGTGAGTTTTCATCTAACATTCTGATTTTAACAAGCAATCAGTGGGTGAGGTAGGGAAGGATTCCTTACTTTGTCACTAAAGCCTGAGAAAGTGCAAGTGTCTCCTATTTAGGAGAAGGAAAACTTTCTCTTCCACCCTTTGCCCTCTAGCTACCACCTCTCTTCTCTGTGGCCTTCACTGCAAAGCCAAGTTTCTCCAAAGAATGAACTATATTAGCAGCTGCCATTCACTCTTAAGCTCATAGCAGTCAGACTTCTGCCTCACGTAACTGCTCTACACAGATCACCAGGAACCTCCTAAATGTCAACATTTTTGGTTCTGTGTCACTTGAACCCTTTCTTCCCTAGAGTTCTGTGACTGCAAGCTTTCTTGGTTTTCCGGGGCCATTGTTCTCATTCTCCTGTTCCTCATGTTGGATGCTGGGTTCTCAGTGTTAGCCTCTGCTCTTCTCTACTCTCTTCTCATTTCTTCTCTTCTCTTCTCTTCTCTTCTCTTCTCTTCTCTTCTCTTCTCTTCTCTTCTCTTCTCTTCATGATCTCTCTAAGCAGTAAGTTCTTTTAATTTGGGTCTGAAACTAAGAGCTAGGTTTAGGATTCTAATCTATTGGCGTTCTCTAGCACAAGAGACAGTAATATGTCTCATTTTGATTCCTTCTAGTCATTTTAGGACTAAAATTCAGTACTGATCTTTGTTTCAATTTTTTTCTGTGGATATGTATGGTATTTGAAATCTAATTATCATATAGTGTTCAGTATGTACACAGAGAAGGAACGAATGAGGAGAGAATAATTATGCTTATTTAAAATTAGAAAAGTTCAGGCTTAAATAGGATTGGTTGATTAGTAGAAAAGATATGACTGTTTCTTAAATCCTGTCCTTGTGTTCCACTAGTGTTGTTTATACTTGCCACGAATGAACATGCCAGTTATTTCACAAAAACTCTAATTTGCTTTCTTCAACGTCTGAAATATTAATCCCTCTATGATTTAAAGTATATTACCATCTGTATAATATAAAATATTAGAAGGTAGTCCTTTTAATGGCTCTTGGACAATATTTTATTTGTGCTTTGTTAAGTCCTTTTAATGAAGGAATCTCCTCCTAACTTCTGAGCCTGTCAGCCTTTTGAGCTTTCTCATCATGTGATCGTGTGACCTCTTTTTCTATAGAATTATGATCTGGCACTGAAGTATTTCCAGAAAGCTGCTGAACAAGGCTGGGTGGATGGGCAGCTGCAGCTTGGCTCTATGTACTATAGTAAGTAATGTTGGAATTAAGGATGGCTACACCGAGATCTAAATTACCTGTTTTCCACTAGATGTCATTATGATATGGAAATGAGAGCAATCAAATTCTGGCTGATTAGTGTTCTCCCAATTCAGTGATTTGTGCATCCTGTTCTTTATTGTAAATTGTACTTTTATTATTATCAATAATGCACAGATCCATACTAATAAGAGTCACATCTTTCCTAATAAGAATTCTGCATTTCATTTAGTTTTACTCCTATATAAGGCTTCTCTGATGCTTCAGCTAAATCTTACTTAAGACTATTCCTGACCTTTCATGTGATTTTCCTTACAGATGGCATTGGAGTCAAGAGGGATTATAAACAGGCCTTGAAGTATTTTAATTTAGCTTCTCAGGGAGGCCATATCTTGGCTTTCTATAACCTAGCACAAATGCATGCCAGTGGCACAGGTGTGATGCGGTCCTGTCACAATGCAGTGGAGGTAAGGGCTTTTCTACCAACTTCCACGCAGGAAATTCACTTGCCCAATGGGAAAGTCTACCATTTTAATTCTGGTTTTCTTCTGTGTGATTTCTTCTCGAGTAGAAACAGACTCAGCCTCCTAGCATTGGTATACTGAGGGTCTGTGTGTTACTATCACACTTATTTATTTCATTCATCCCTCCATACTAGAGTCAGTGTTTATAAGGGCAGGTATTGTTGTCTGCAGTCTCCCTACCATGTAAGACAGTGTCTGAGACATAGTGTCAAAAAAGTGTATGTTAAATGAATGTTGCAAAGGGGAAAGCTGATATCTCCAATTGGAAGTTTTCCTCTTCAGCGCTCTCATAACTGGCACTTTAGAATGACATTGATAAATGCTTAGCAAAGTTTCTAGACCTCTTTGTGCTTTAGTTTCCTCACTTGTGAAATGGGGCTACTAAATAGGACTTACCTCATAGAGTGCTCCCCCAGGCACTTCATGGGGGATTAAGTGAGTTAATACACGTACTGTACATAAATCACTCAAACGGCACCTGGCAAGCATAAGTGGTGTATAATTGTTTGCTGTTACTCATATAAACTATTCTAAAGACTAAGTGAAAGTTTCAAATAAATATCCCAGACTTTTATATATGTTTAATCAAACTGCCAGACATTCAGAGAGCATGCTTAATTACCAGTCACTTGTAGCCAAAGTGAAAAATGATTTTCTGAAATATCTTTCTTACTTTTTATTGACTTTTTTTCCTTTCCTGTTCTCACAGTTGTTTAAGAACGTATGTGAACGGGGCCGTTGGTCCGAGAGGCTTATGACCGCCTATAACAGCTACAAAGATGGCGACTACAATGCCGCAGTGATCCAGTACCTGCTGCTGGCCGAACAAGGCTACGAAGTGGCACAGAGCAATGCAGCCTTCATTCTCGATCAGAGTAAGGTTCACGTTAGTCCTGCCTGGTCTTTAGAATACAAGGGTTCACATCAGGTTAACCTGTTTAATAGTGAAAGCCACAAAAAAACTTCTTTATTGTTGTAAATAGAACTCACTACACATGCTTAAGTTATTTTACCTCAGATCTCTAAGCCATCAGGTTAGTTTTGTAGAGATGACAGAAGAAATAGATTTGGCAGTCATCGTAAAATCACCTGTTTTCAGTAAATACATTTTTTCAAAATATAGCAGGTACAAAAATATTGTTTCTCCAGCAGTATGTAGATCCCTAGAAGTGGTTCAGTAGTCAGTCTCATTGTTGGTTTTATGGATAAAATAGGAAGTCGTGTTGTCCTAAATACAGTGATCTTTGAACTCAGTATATTATTCTGATACTTGTTTAATTTCTGTACAGTATTTTTTTCATTTAATATTTGTTATATCCGAATTCTTGTTTAAATTATGCTCCTCATATTCACCCTAGTTTGCAAATGAAGCCTGAAAGCGTAGTGTCTTTCCTTCAATGCCTGATTTGTGTTACATCTTTCCCTGTAGGAGAAGCAACCATTGTGGGTGAGAATGAGACTTATCCCAGAGCTTTGCTGCACTGGAACAGGGCTGCCTCTCAAGGTGAGTGCTTGGGTAATTCTAAAGCATAAGTTTCACCCAGGGACCTTTCTTTATTGTTTTTTGTTTTTTTTAATCTCCCATAAAAATTAAATCATGTCATTCATCACCTTAAAATTAAGCAGACATACTAACGATTGCTTAATTTGTTTGCATCGTGATTGGTATTTGTTCTTAAATTGGAAGTTCTAGTCCCAGGATTTCTAAATGGAATTATAAGGTCTTTGTACTGGACATTTATAGCGTGCTATGGTTTACTGTCTGGTTTTTAGTTTGAGGCCAGTATATTGTGTAAAATGACAATTGAATAGGATATATAATAGAATATTAGTCTAAAACCCAAAACTTTTTAACTTTTCCCCCTACTTTTCTTTGAATATTTACTTCTCACACATACTACTCTCTACATTGTCTCCTGGTCTCTTCTCTAAGCCTAAACAATGGTCCAGTTCAACTATTTAAAATGTAAATAACATGATTGAATAGTGCATGATCATTTGGGAGAGTATTATTCATGAAATAGGGGTTACCACCCTCCTTGTTTTATCTCTCCCCGACTATTACAAAGTCTTCTTCAAAACAGTTTCAATTTTTACTGAATTTATAGCTTGGCTCAAGAATTTGTTGTCAAGTTTGTGTACTATAAATTAAAATTCTGTTGCCTGTAAGCATATTAACAGGAAGAGAAATAACAGTTGGTCTGTTTTAAACACACTTTATTTATTGGCAGTTTTGACTCTGTTGTTTAAGGCTATACTGTGGCTAGAATTAAGCTTGGAGACTACCATTTCTATGGATTTGGCACCGACGTGGATTATGAGACTGCATTTATTCACTACCGGCTGGCATCTGAGCAGCAGCACAGTGCACAAGCTATGTTTAACCTGGGATACATGCATGAGAAAGGATTAGGCATTAAACAGGTGAGCGTGGCTTCAGAACAAATGTTTGAATAATAAAAGTTGTGATTTGTGAGGAACATCTGCATTTTTATAGAAAATACACTTTCATTGGAATGTGCTCCGATTTTAGGTACCAAGTAATGAAATATTTCAGAAGACTGCCCTTGCGTCTCTCCGATCTTCCAGCACGCACTCATACTAATAGCCATACTGTTGTATTGAGGATAGTAACCCAAAGACAGATTCATGAAAACAGAAATGCAGTGCTGCCTCTGTTGATAACTCCTTGTCTGAGAAACTGCCCATCTTCAGACAAATTCTATTGTTTCTAAATTATTTTGAAATGAATTACAGTGGTTGCTATTGATAAACATATTTCTGGTTCTTTATTCTTCTTAATGAAGTCTAACATTCTTTAGACCGATGGCCTTTTCGCTGTGTACCCTTAAGAGAATTTTGAAAAGCTATATTATCCTCTACATTTTTAAGTTGACACTTAAAATTATTCATCATAAGTTTCAAAGGGTTTAAGTTCTAGTGAACAATTTTTAATAAAATGATTAAATTACTCTAAATTGATTTAAATTATATTTGATACACTCATTAATTTTTTTAAAATGCACAGCAAATTTTTAATTGCAAATTGTATCTTTTCCTTCCTGAATTTATGTTTTCAGTCCACTATTCCCATAGACTGTATACTAATGTAATGTTTTTAGTGCTTACGTCTTTTACCGCTCTGTAGTATTTATCTGTATATATCCTGTGATTTACCTGTATATATCCTGCTCTATGTGTTAAGAAAAATTTTTGAGATATTATTAATCACAGTTGATCAGTTAATATACTGTTGATTGAATCAACATAATAGTATAAATTTGATGAAATTCTACATTTTATGATAATTATTGAAAATGCCTTTTTTACTGAGATGAATAGAGCAGTATTTTTAATTATTTTAAGTATCATTGAGTCAATTTAGCATTCATTCTATTTTTCATTTGTATAAATGTATGACTGGAACCTTGTTCACATAAATTAGTATATGGGAATGGAAAGAATTTTATTATAGCAGAGTCATTTAATTCTTGAAACTACTTTAGAGTCCTATGCTTTCTTATTCATTTGGGGCTGCTCTAATAATACCATAGAGCAACAGAAATTTATTTCTCACCCTTATGGAGGCTGGAAAGTTAAAGATCAAGGTGCTGGCAGATTTGGTGTCTAGTGAGGGCTCACTTCCTGGGTCATAGACAGCCATCTTCCTGCTCTTGTCCTCACCTGAGGAAAGAGCAAGAGAGAAGCTGAAAGCTCTTTTGGGACCCTTATAATAATGCAAATTCATTCCCAAGAGCTCTACCCTCGTGACCTCATCAATCCTAATTATCTTTCAAAGACCTTACCTCCTAATGCCATCACCTTAGAGGGTAGACTTTCAACATATGCATTTATGGGGGACACAGACATTTAGGCCATAACACTTGTCAAAGATCAGAGTGACCTGTCGTTAAAATTACTTTTAATGATCTACCTACCACCTGACAAGTTGGTTAGGTCCCTCTTCAGTTTTGTCTCTAGAAAGCGATCTAGAGATCTGTAATCTAGATGTATTTCCTGATCACTGGAGTCATTCACTTTCTCCGTTTCTGAGAGGAATATCTAAAAGACTTTACCACAGCTTATCAAATAGCTAATTATACCTCTTACTCTGACCTAATCTAATGTGCTTTAGGGAAAGTTGTTCATTTGGTTTTGCTAATGCACTGTTTTTGTCAAAGTGCTTTCTATTTTATCATACTTGAATATGAATTTAATTTAATTCCAATATGTAAGTTTTGATGTTTCTCATTGATAACAATATTACGTACTTGAATATCATGGATCAAGACTCTGGAGGTGTGGGCTGAGTGCATTCAGTTTATGGAAGCTCTCTGCCATGTAACGTAGTTATTGAAGCCTCTCCTCATTGTCAAATCAGTCAGCCAGGTCAGACTTAGTTTCTATCAGAAAGTTACTTCATTTTTTAATTTAAATAAAATTAATATGTTTGATGACTAATATAAAAATCACATGTGTTATGATTTTTATGGGATACACCTAGTAATAACTTACTAAAGGCTATCAAGATTAAAGTGATGTAACTCTAACAGTCTGTTTTTATAATAGGTTATAAACCAAGAAACTAATCAATGTGCTTTTCTGATTTCATAATTTAATTTGTAAAGTAATGTAACGTATAGCTTACTTAATTCTTGTGAATAAAGATAGGGATAAAAGGCATAAGTGGGGAGACGGAACTCTGGGATTCAACTTTTAAGAATAATTAAATAATTATGTATAAAAATCACAGTAACTCCATTAGTTTTTATAAGACATAATGACCTTTTCCTATTTTTCCTCATTTTTTAAATGAAAAAAATATTCATACCACTAAAAACTATAATCAGTCCAGCATCTAATACAGCTAGAAAAATATTAAATACTAAATAAGATGAGGATTGTTTATAATTGGAATTTAAAAATTCAAGATATAATTGATAATTGATAGATAAAATTTAGTTACCCTATTGACTCATCACACAGAGCCTATGTTATCACGTAGTTGGCTCCATCATCTTGAAAAATATGGCAGTCCCCCAAAATTTTCAGTTTTATATATATTAAATCAAAGACACTAATCAGACCGTTGCTGTTATGTGAAGGTGCTCTTTTCAACTAACGATGCACCCTAGGCACGCGCGTAGGGAATATCCGAAAGTAACTGCTTATGTTTAAATACGTGAAAAAGGCATTTTTTATGTTTAGCCTTTCTTTCCTGTGTTTCATGGAATTCTTTCCTAGGAGTTTGCTATTCTTTGACAATAGGGCATGGAAGAAGTAAGGTTGGTAAATGAAAATTTCACAACTCCTACCATCCAATCCTACATAGTATATCTGAGTGCAGAACACTCCAGCCTGGGCCAAAATTAACAATGACTTGTTTCACCCTTTACAGAAATGTGTCTAAGATAGAGAGACGCAGGATGTGAGTCACTTAACACGTCCTGGCAAGTGTCCCTGGGAGCACCTTGAGTGTGTCTACCCCATATCAGCACTCCTGCCTGAAACCAGGAATTGCTTACAATGACTCAAGTTTTCAGAAGGGAAAAATGAATGTGTGACGTACAGGTCCCCCCTGGAACTGTCCCGGTTGACAATGTTATGTGTACAGATAGAACTGGGACAGCATTTAACTCTGAAAGTCTTCGAATGTAGGCAGCATATCTGCACAGCCAATGGACGTCAGACTGGGGGAACATAAGTTAAGTCGTAAAATTTTTCAATGAAATTTTTCAAAATTAAGCAGTAAGATAAAGAACTATTACCCAATTGAAGCTTGGGTTTTTTCTTCAGGTAAGGGAAATTTTAAAATGAAACTTGAAAGGTAAAATAAATTTTCCTAATATATGAACTAACTAATTATTGTTACTCATTTTAAGAAGAAATGAATTCTCGTTTGTTACCTGTATTATAGGATATTCACCTTGCCAAACGTTTCTATGACATGGCGGCCGAAGCCAGCCCAGATGCACAAGTCCCAGTCTTCCTCGCGCTCTGCAAACTGGGCGTTGTCTACTTCTGGCAGTACATACGGGAAACAAACGTAAGTGGTCCACACCCCTATCAGCTAAAATGATGTAATACCTCAGTCTGGAGGTTTGTGTTTTAAAAGTTGGGGGAGAGGGGAGAAGGGTCTGGTCTCTTCCCTTCTTCCCCCGGGTGAAGTACCTACAGACCTCATCAGGTGAGATGTGACAGTGGCCACAAAGCAGTTACAGTTTTCAGGTAGCATTTGGCAGGTGCTGAAGTGCTGAAGTGTTTTTCATTGTTGCAGTTTTCTGGTTTAGGAAAACTGACACAAATCCATGGCAATTTGAAACAGTAATTAACTAAATTCAGTAAACATTAAACAGATGACTGCCTAGCAGTGACTCAGACAAGTCCCTTAAAAAGAGAATTTTTCCCAAAAAACTTTAAAGAAAAAAAAAGAGAATTTTTAAAAAGGGAAGAAGAAACAGAACCTGAGAAACTGCCCAGGCTGTTGGACTTCAGATTCATCTGATAGTGAAACATGTAAATACCACTGGTATTTTGTTCTCTAAAAATACCTTGAACTATTCAAATAAGCTGATGGTAGAACCTACGTAGGAGATGGATTAGCCATTCTCTTCAGAACTACCAGCTTCAGTTAACAATACTTACGTGGAGGTGCTCTTGGGTTCTCCAGTTTGACATTTCCTGTTCAGTACCTGTAGGTCCTCATAGTGGATTACGTGGTGCAGCACTTGATCTGAAAGTCTTAAGATGTATGTGGAAATGAGGGCTATGGAACTTGCATTCATTCCGGACCAGAAAAGGATGATGCTTCCACCTTGTGTTAACATCTTTCAGAACACGTTGATACACCATTTCAGCATAAATTCCAGAGTGGGTTCCTTCCTGTGTTACCCAGATATAAGTGGACTCTTTGGTGCTCTAGCATCTGTACAGAGAAAGCCGACAATGTCTCCCTTTTGCGACCCTGGCCCGTGCTACCGAGGGCCTCCACGTGTAGGGCTCCAGGGGCCTGGAGCTGTTGGACTCTGTCCTCTCGGCTGCTTATACATTTTTGATGGCAAATTTTTAGTTGTCAGAGAGCATGAGCCAGGGTGTGCTGTACCCTCTGCTAATTGAAACGATGTCCGTTTCTTTATTAAAAAGCTAGTAGTATGTCAGTGTGCTGTTTCTCTCTCAGGACTATTCCAAATCCTTGTCTCTCAAAATTTTTAAGACTAATAGACTGTTCATTGCAGTCTAGGATTTTGTCATGCAATACAACATACTAAGTATATTATATCTTTATTGTTTTTAATACAGAAATATGAAGAAGACAATAAAATGCCCCATAGTCCTACCACCTAAATATTCTAACTAAAAAAAAAAAGTAATAAGTATTGATGGTAAGAAAGTCAAACGGTACAGAGAGATAACAAAATCTCCCATCACAGTTCCGTCCTGGGAAACATAATTAATATATATAGTTTCTTACAATTTCTTTCCAGAAAAATTTACTGCCTGTACTTAAAAACATATTTTATGGGGACCTTTAAAATGTAATTTTACTTAAATACCAGAGTTATAGCTCATGTTTATTTACTTTGTGAGCAACAGTCAGTCAGAAAACAACAGGAATAACATAAGTGACACTAAAACAATTAAAATATGGACTAAGAACTTAACTTTTAAGTTCAAATTCAGGTGTTAAATATTTAGTTAAATCGTAACTGAAGAGCATTACAATTGTGCCTCGATTTTCAAACACCTCTGTTGAACATTTTGGTTTATGAATGCCGTAAACTGGAAATAAATGCTATGGTTTTCGAACATGACTCAGAAGTCGAATGTGTCACACAGCTTCCCCTGAGTGTAAGATCCTGAGGCCTAGCTGTCGGCTGTTTTTGAATGTTTCAGAACTTGTGGATTACGTTTGGAAACCAAGGTACCATTGTATTTGAAACACTTGAATTCCTGCTATCTTCAGTTACACGAGAGAAGTCATGGAATAGCTGTGCTATCATTAGAACAGAGCCTTTTAGGTAGCTGGTGTGCCATCACCACAGAAGTTACAGGTGCAGCGAGATTCTGATTTTCCCCTCGGCCCTCCCTTGTCCCTAGTGTTCCTTTCAGATATTTTCTGTGTGAAATGGTTGTAAATTAGTTCATTAGATTACTGACAGAAAGAAACCCTGTCAGACGCTTCATATAGTCAACTGTTATGAAATAATAGCTCAGTTCCTGAGACACATTTTTTGAGTTTCAGTTGAAGGCTCTTAAAACCTTAAAAAAAAAAAAAAGAAAGAAAAAACACACATTGCAAAATGTTCCTAAAACCAATTACTTTCCTAAGTTCTGTATTTATCTCTAATTTGTAATGTAACTTTCCTACTTCCTTCTCTGATATTTTAGTGCTCATAATGATTTTTACATTATTCTCTTTAAGATTCGAGATATGTTCACTCAGCTTGATATGGACCAACTTTTGGGACCTGAGTGGGACCTTTACCTCATGACTATCATCGCATTGCTGTTGGGAACAGTTATAGCTTACAGGCAGAGGCAGCACCAAGACATGCCTGTTCCCAGGCCTCCAGGGCCCCGGCCAGCACCCCCGCAGCAGGACGGGCCACCAGACCAGCAGCCAGCACAGTAACAGCCACAGCGTCCAGCCTTGATCAGTGACAACCAAGGAACTTGTTTGCTAAGAACACCTGCCTTTGATTTAGGACTTTGGATCAGTGGCCACCTCCTGGAAGAGGCACGAGGAAGCATTGAATTCCTAAAGCTGCTTAGAATCTGATGCCTTTATTTTCAGGGATAAGTAACTCTTACCTAAACTCAGTTTGAATGTTTGTTTCGTGCCGTTTGGAATAACAATTCTCAGTGGCTTTCCTTTTTTTTTTCTTCCTGGAAGCATATGTGAGACACTCAGAGTAATGTCTGCTGTATCCAGCTATCTTTCTTGGGTCCTTTTAGTCATTCTCTCCATGTGCATAAGTGCTTCTCTCAACCATCTTTAAGGTCTGGTACATTGACACTAAAAACTGATCTGTGTAAAAAGGAAAACCCAGTCATTTGCAAGTTTAACCTTAATTTGTCTAAAAGTTTGAAAATAGAACTTACCTTTTAAGTTAAAAAAAAAAAGGTCTTCAAAGCATTTCAGAATTGCGATAACTGAGACACTTTTACCAATCCTCATGCAAGTATACATATTCCGCATACTTGTATTTTAAAAGGGAAGGTAGAGATGTTTCTTACTATTGGTGATTGTCATACTTCATACCGTACTTCTCTCCTTCAGAGACTGAAAGGCCTTCTTAAAGGGTTTTATGTGGACTTCATTTCTTTGGAATGGAATATATAGAAGACATTGTGAACTGACTCTTTGAGCTAACATGTGCATTTGCCCCACCTACTTAATGTATTATAATTTGCTTGTTTGTTTTGAGTATATAGCGCCTTGATCTGGAAGCCAGAGGATGGGCTAAATGGGAGAAGTTAGAAAACAATATTAAAGAACTCTGAGTGGAGTACTAGCATCATAGATATACTTTCCCCAACGCTGAAGCATTTTGTCCCAGGATTTCTTTCATTTGCATTTCTTACTGCAAAGGAACAGATCACACTCCTGAATTCCTTAAGTATAAAATGTCATTGCCAAGATACGGCGTACAGTGACTACCATTATAATACTAAAACTCAAAGAATCTAAGATGCATTGAACTCAGTGCTTGAGGAAAGCCAAAGCCTGTGTATCCCGTTCAGGAAGATTTTTACTTCTGCAGTTTCCTGTTACAGTATAAGATCCACCGCTTGCTTAGCTGTCACACTCACCACCCTCCCACTGTTAACACTAGGAAAATCAAGGCTATTACACTTCAGAACTGTCTGGTTAAGTAGTGTGGAAAACAACAACAAAGAAAACTTGAGAACTTCACATAACATACAAATGAAAAAATTAAACGGAATTTGTCTTTCTTTCCATGGTCAGATGGTGGTGTTCCCGGCCTGTATCTAGTCTGGGAGTCTGTTGGTACCTGAGCAGGCTTTCTAGGCCCACTGATCTCAGCCTGTTTGTATTAACCTTTGTACTCTTTTTCCATAATCCCTCACCTGCCAGAAAACTTGAAGAGTTTATTACCTGTAGAGTTGTAAGACTTTGGTTCTTGAAGTTGGGATTGTATTTAGAACTAGATTTCATTAGTCTGTAATGAACGTGAAGGCTTTAAATCTGAGGTTGTGTGCTTTTTTGTGTTTAGAGTATTATGAGAAGCCTGGTAAGCAAGCTTTCCTCCCAGATAATTGCTTCCAAAGTTGAAGAGGTGGTCACAGCGAGAACCGTATGTCCAAAAGATATGTCCATATCTGAAAGGTAGGAAATTTTACCCTCAAAAGTATAATGTCGTTTGGGGCAGCTCTTGTAAATACAATATGAAGACTTGTTCGATCTCTTCCACTTAAGAGGTTCGAGTGCAGTGGGTAGGATATGTTGCTGTCTTCACTGCCTCTCCCCACCCTCCAAAACCAGTATAACCCTTGGTAGCAGCCAACCTTCATTTCGAAGGAACCTTTTTAATTGATTTAACAGTTTGAAAACCTCTAAGATGACAAACTTCCATTTTTTCCCTCTGCCATCCACCATTTCTCCTTTGGCCGCATTTTTATCTGTCTCGTTACTTCCCTTCATTAATACTTTGACAAGAACATGTCATTCAACAGTGTGTACTACCTACAGCTCGATGGGAAAGGGCATCTCGTTCTTCCTGCAGTAACAAACTTCCTAGTAGTTTACCACTTGCCATGTGCTTTTTATTATTAATCATACTCCACATATCCTTTCCTTGGCTTTTTTCCGAATCCTATTTTACCCTGGGTCTTTTGCTACTGGAAATTTGAACAGTATATTTAAAATAACTTAGTTCCTATGGCTTCATGACTTTGGTCCTTATGACTGTCTCAAAATACTTTGCTCCCTTTCATGATACCTAGGCAAATAGGAACTGGGTTTGGTGTTTCTCCTAAAGTAATGCTCAATATTTACCTAATCAAATGGCATCCATTTGAATAAAATGACAGTAACTAAAGCTAGTTAATGTCAGTGACATTAAACTAACTCCAAGATTGCGGAGTTTTAATGGTAGAATTTAGTTAGCAGACAGAGTGTGGCTTCTTTTCTCCGTGGTGGCCCCTCTCCTGACCCTTTATCACCTGTCTTCCTGCCTCCCAAGGTGACGACAGCAGGAATACTCAGCTAATACTCTCTCATGCATTTGGTTGATGGTCAGTCAGTATTTCAAACTCTTGAGACTCTTCGTTTTGCTTTTATTTTACATTACAAAAGTAGCATTGATGTTTGGGTTTCTTTGTGTGTGTGTGTCTGAAATTTTTGTTTCTGTTTTCTGAATGAGGCTTATTTTTGGTGAATATTCAGTGGCACAGAAAATGTAAATCAAAACCCTTCTTTTTTTTCAAAGTTCATTATTTAACACTTAAATGAGATTAACTTGTGACTCATTAATCTTAGTACTTTTGAAGATGTGTTTCCCTTGTGCAGATAAGGTTAATTTGTGAGAGTTTTACTGCCAAGCTGTTTTATTTCTGTACCACTGGGAAGTGTTAGAGACTTCCACCCCTGATAGGGCAATGATCTGATGCTTTATTTAATAAGAAAGAGCTGCTGTTGCCTCCGGGAAACTTAAATACAGGTCTTTCCTATAGGATTTTTTTTTTTTCTTTTCTATACATTGTTTTTCCCTCCTTTGTTCCTCATGTTTGTTCTTCAAACCAGTGTTTGGGAAGTAAGTGCGCAACCTATAAATGAAGACCACAACTCTTCATGTGTGGAGCATGTGTGTTGTTGTCTGGCTACATCTGCAAAAACTTCCTCCACAGAGGTTTGGACTAACATTTCACATGCACATTTCAAAATAAAATGTTCCCGATAAAACGGCCCCTTTATCTGCCAAGAAGAGCAGCGTGGGCCACGTTTGCCCCAGTGCCAGCTACGATTTATTTGGAAAGTGGGTTTAATATATATTGCACAATATTATGACTTCTTAGAAATGTGCAACAAATAAAGCAAAATAAACTTCTATTTTCATGAAAGTGTTTTTTATCAGTCATTGCTCTCAAATATAAATGAACATACAAAATTTCTGAATACAATATTGTCTGAGGCACTACCTGATTTTTAAATGTGTAGTAGTCATTGAAAAGACGCTAAATTTCTCCTTTCACTTGGTATTTTGAGAAAATTTAAAATACCCCAAGTAAAAAAGATTTGTATTTTAAAGTGACTACTTGCACAAGTGAAAATCGGATTTTGTGTGCATGAGAAGGATGTCTTAGTATGTGCAGGGAGTCGTCTCAGGCACTGTTTTTCCTACTTGGAATGACAAGCTGATACTATTCTCTTTTAATAAAAAAAAAAATCATAATGTTGATAACGATCAAGGTGTAACCACTATCAATATTTAGGAGAAGTTTTAAAAACCATAAACTGGCATTGGAAGGAACACCATGGTAGAGTTTTTTGTAAATTTATTTTGTATTTAATTAAATACAGTATAAAGGCTGGTGAAGTGTAATATAATTGTGTAAACAAATCCTGTTAATAGAGAGATGTACAGATTCGTTTTGTACTGTATCTTGAAACTTGTGAAATAAAGATTCCACCTCTGGTTACGTTGTATGCTGTAGTATACCATGACCAAGCACCTTTCCAGTCAGACTCTTTTTTTTAAACCTGAATGATTCAGTTTTTAATGAACCTGTTTGGAATTTCAGAAGCTTTTGGAAACATTTAGTTGGGGTAGTTTGAGTCCATCGTTTCTGGATTTTTAACTCCTGAAATTCAGATTTCTGTAAGTTGAAATTTACCCTAGGGAGAAAATAAATTTGCTAAGAAATGTTACCATTTTTTTAATCTCTGAGATCTTAGACCTGCACCAGGCTGTGATATGTAGTAAGTGTGATTCACTTTAATCCTCATTATAATGAAATATATCTAAAGTTTGTTTATACATTACCTTTTCCCAGAAAGGTTTTAGGAGAGCTTACAGAGCTGCATATAATACAATGATGAAATTTATGTAGAATAAGAAATATGATCTAAGTAAAGGAAAAATGAAAAAGAAAACAATGTTAAACCAGGAGTGAATTTTGTACACAACACACGTTAGAGGTGGGCTATAAATCTGGCCCTGACTTCCTAGCAGCCAACTCAAAAAGGAAATTGAGCTAAAATATTACAGCTTAGGAGCCTCAGATGGTTGGATAAAAAGTCTGTTGATGCAGATTATGGCAAGTGAGAAACTAGATCTCAAATTTTACTTCTGGGAGCACAATAAGCCACCCAGATGACCTTGACTAACCTTGGTTAAAATAAAAGCTGTGGGGATGTCAGATGTCAGAGCCATAACAGTAGCAGTTTGACCATTCAGCCTGTAATTGGGTGTGATCTCTATTTACCACTGAGCACCTTTCTGACAAGTCATTAAGATGAGTCCTCTGTCTTCACTGGATGTGACTTGATGAGAAACAGCCTCTTTAATACCTTTTATGACACTAATTTTGATTGGTTATACTAGCCTTGAAATTTGCTCATACTGTGTTACAGCATATACCTGGATATATGCAAGTAAAAAATTAGAAGTAATTTCCATAGTAGAAACAAACAAACAAAAAACCAGAAGGAAGATTGTTTTGTTTTTTTGGATATTTACCAAACACTTAAATAGTCAGGTAAAAATATAATGAGCTTTAGGATCTACCAGTTCAGAAGGAAGTGCTGCTGTGTTATGGGGCTTGTACGTTTCTTCCCAAGTCATTTCCGCCATGGCTTTGAAAGCTATCAGGTTAAACAGCCTTATTATTGGATCCTGAAAATTCTACTAGCCTGGTAATTTTTTGTTAGTAGTATTACATTTTGAGCAAAACTTTGACTTTCCTGGTGGCCAAGTATTTTTTGTCCTGATTAACTTCTTTTAAATGTGGCCAAGTTTAATACTGAACTGTGTATTAAATCCCACATAATTTTTTCTCATGTAACTTGAGTAGTAGAATGTGGTCAGTTAATTGACTTCAGAACATTTGCATAAATATTTTCAGTTGTCGCTCAATCCAGTTTGCTTTTTCTTTCTCTCTGCCTCCCACAGAATTCTGTTAATTAGCCTGTCAGGATGGAAAAGGATTTCTAAGTCTTGTAAACATTAGGTATGAGATTCACGTATCCTAAAGCAAGGATTCTAACTTTGAAAATAGAGACTGAGTCACTGAGTATTGCATGACTCGAGATTTACATGTGAACAACAGAAACCCCTCTTTCTTGGAAGCATATTTATATCCAGATGTGAAAGCGCAGCTGTGAGTTTCAGAGTTTGCGTGTCTGGGTTTCCCCACTCCTCCCCTGTGTCCTTGCCTATCATTTTTTTCTTAGGAAAATTTGATTAATTGAATTTTTTGCTCTAAATAAAATATTTTGAAAGGAATAGAAACAATTGCTGGTTGTGCAAGGGAGGAACGGGGAGGAAATCATCCAGCTGCTCTTGTTTCTCTTATGTGCTCGTAAAGAACTTTCTTGAGATTTTCCAGGCTGCACATCTATGTTATTTTTCCTTTGCACACCATTTAGACAGTGTTCTTTGGCTGGTAACATCTTACACATGGCATGGAAATTTACTGCCAGGACAGAGAGGTGAGAACAGCACACTATTTTCCTATGGTCCCTATTTTGACTCTAGATGAAAGAAATGCCGTAAGTGGAACTGTCTTCACTGGAGCTGTGAACAGCAGCCTTTGTTATTTCAAAGACTAGAAAAAAAATAGTTCAGGAAACCTCAAGTTTACTTAATTGGTATCTATATTTCATCACTCACTTGAGACTTTAATCAAAACTGCATAGCTAAATTGGTACAATGTGTACTCAGGTTCAGTAAACCAAAGAATCTGGTAGCTCTCACCCAGCACAGGAAAGTAAGTTAAGAACAGGACACGTTTGCCTTAGACCACTAAAACAGAAGACAGGCCAACGAACTAGGGTAAAACCCCAACCCATCAGACCTATAACCACTAATGAAAAGGGCATTTTAACACTGAGTCACCAATGCAGTGCAAGACCCATGATGACAGATGGGACAGATGCATGAGGGCGGGGTCCACACACAGCCTCCACGGCCTATCATTGGGTCTTGCGTTCCCAACAGTTTCTCCCATTGACTCCCAAGTTGCCTAGTCCCTTCATAAAAGAGATTAATGACCAGTCCAGACCCCACTGGATGGCCCTGAAATGCAAAGGGAAAAGAGAAGGAAGCCATAGTAATGGGGGAATGAGTTCTGGCCCTGGCTCTAGTCCTTCTGGAGGGTGGATGGCCTTGGGCAAGCCACTCACATTACACACACGTCAGGAGACTGTACTGGATGGCCGTCAAGGTCCTGTGCAGCCCTCGGAGGTCTTAAATGCCAAAAGCAATTGAGTTGACCTTTTTTTTTACTGACACCTGACTCTTAACAGGACTTCATGGTGGAAATGACACATTGTACTGTCCTAAAATGTTTGGCTCCAAATAATTTACAGGCCAAGTGGCGCTTTAAGGTCAGTTTCAAAGCTCATAGCATAGGGATCCACTTTGTAATTCATTCAGCAGCCTTTATTAATCACCTACTGTGCTCCAGGCACTGCAATGTATAATGAATTTAATGATGGGTAAGACCCCAGGCGCTTGTCCTCTGGGGTCACCATTACCATTTGATTGATTGACCTCTC
Organism: Rhinolophus sinicus; assembly: GCF_036562045.2. NCBI lineage: Eukaryota > Metazoa > Chordata > Mammalia > Chiroptera > Rhinolophidae > Rhinolophus > Rhinolophus sinicus. The sequence goes on from NC_133753.1 coordinate 18,608,076, forward strand.
TGTGAATGTGTGACAAGCACTAAGTACCTTCCATGCATTATTGAATTTAACCTTAAATACTTAGGATGTTGGGACTATTCGTGTCATTCCCACTTAACAGACGGAGGCTTAGAGAAGCTAAGCAACTTGCCCAGGGTCACTCAGCTAGTGTAAGTAATAAAACAAATTCAAAGAAAAGACTGTCTAAACTATAAAACCCAAGTTCTTGAGTAACATACAACGTGGTGAGGTCTGTAACGGAGGTGTGAACACAGTGTGTGGGGGAGTACCAACAAAACGCACAACATTCTCTGGTGTACATGTCACCTTGTTTAGGTCCCTGCTAACATGCATGTTCTCAGCATGTGCTGCTGAAGCAGTATTGGCAGGTATCTACTGCTATTTTGCAAATTCAAAGGCACAAAAACCATCTAGGTCACTTTAAGGTCAGCTCATCTCTACTGCTCCCTGTCTGGGTGGGGCCTCCGCTGGGGTGGCTGGAATGGCTTGAGGAGCCGTGTGGCTGGGGCCCAAGCCGTTTCCTGTTTGGCATCTTCCAGGGCCAGGACATCCAAGACGGCTCCTTCACTCCCGCCGTGCCTGGGCTGGGCTGGGCTGGCCACAAGAGCTGAGCACTGGTCCCTGCTCCAGCTATGGGAGTCTCGGGGTCAGTAAAATTGCCTCAGAGTGGGCATTACAAGAGCCTCGGTGGAGCTGCAAGGCTTCTTAGGACGTGGCCCTGGAAGTCCCAAACATCATTCCCACTGCATCCTGCCGGTCAGGAAGTCACCTAGGCCAGCCCAGATTGAAGGCATTTGGGGCAGAGGAATCCACTCCACCTCCCAAGGAGGATCAGCTGGCAAACGAGGGCAGGAATTGGTGGGGACCATCTCGGGGGTTGGCTGCCACAATCACAGATTCGTTTTCCTTCGCAGCATCAGCAACCTTTGAAGTCAATAAATAGTCGGTTAGCTACGGAAATCCTCCATCTTTGATTTACTTCCTGATGATGTCTCTGTCTACAACTCCTGCTATTAATTGTGGGAATGCAAGGGTGACACCAGGGCCACATCGGCCCCCTCCTCCCGGACACCACTGAAAAAGGGCCTCCAGGAGCTTTTCTCCAGGAGCATTTAACTCCAAATGCTACTAATCCAATTTGTGTACAAATTTAGCACTAGACCTCCCACATTCTTTTTCCAGAAGTTGCTGAACTAGTGAAAAAGATTAGTGGAGCTAATGGAGGAATCTGCTTGTGAGTGTTACTCATACGGGCCCTCCTCCCTCCCTCCCCCTGCCCTTGGGCCAGGCCTGCTGTCCCCCTGCAGTCTGCCCAGACCTGCCTATCCCCACGTTAGAGCAGGCCACCTGTTATGCGCCCCTCTGTATTTTTCCTTTATAGCACTTAATATCATTAATTATTCACAGTTTTTGTTTCATCTTGGTCTCCCTGTTGGTAAATCCTTAGAGGACAGACACCCTTTCTGTCTCATTCAGCAGTGTGTTCCCAGAGCTTGACACCATGCCCAACACACAAGTCAGTTTGATTAATGTTTGAGTTCGTGGGTGGACTCAGAAATAACGTTATGAAAGGCAGTTAAGATCCAGAGTCAGCTCTTGAGAAAACCTGCTTACATGCAGATGTATTTGAAGGGTTTACTATTGTTGATTTACCCATGCAGGATCTCGGCCCCACTCTCCCCATTCCCACACAGGCAGGAGAAACCCGTGTGGGGCAACAGCTCTCAGGGAGGGACAAGAAAAGGAATGCGGCCAACAGTTGCTTCTGGGCCTGTGAAGGACCCAGGAATTGGACCACTCTGCCCCCACAGAGCGGTGGCTGCTCCTCTAGAAAGAAGGGCAGGAGGGCTCTACATGAAAGTGGCCTATTGAAGTGACAAAGCCCTTTGCAAACTGAAAAGCAGGGAACAGTACAGACGCCACCATTGAAAAGAAACCAAGACAACCCACCCCTGAGTGGCAGTTTCACTCAGTACTGCCTGGAGGCTTGTTGTGTACAAGACTTGGTGCCAGCAAAGAGGGGAACTCTGGCGGAGTTGGGGGTTCGCTGGACTGCAAATGGGCCTGGAGCTGCTGCCGTCTCAGTGTTGGGTGTGGATACAGTTATCTGGGAAATGGGCCTTTCCACATATACCTTCCCTCATCCAGTAGATTGATACTGTCATGGGAACATGATGAAAACCTGTCAAGGAATATAGTTAGGGAATTGCTTAGCTGTTTTTCAAGTCTCACCTAGTAATGTTACTATTGAAAACTGACAACTAAGACATTTTCAGTCTCTCTTCATTACTGAAAGCACCTCCCCCTTTCTTGGGATTTTGTGACAGGGAGCTACATGGCTATCTTTATTTCCCTCCTGCAGGTGGCCTCCCCTGACTGGTTCGGTCCCTGTACAGGGGAGGGCAGTACAGAGGACAGTTCGAATCCACAATGCAGGTGCGCCAGCATCGTTTCTCTCGAGGGTGAACAGTAAGTCGTAGTGGGTTACAATAGAAATGCTCCAAGTTCCTTTTGTTGTTTTGTTTAATTTCTTTTATGTCTCACATAGCTAATCGGTTTAAATCTGTGAATATTTTTCTCTGAAAATTAAGGCTTTGTGTTACCACAGGTTCCACTAGAGGGCGACAAAGGGCTATATCTGAGAGAAGGTGGGCGAGGAAAAAAAGAACTCTTTTCTGGGGGTAAGTGAAATCTGAGGGGCGTCTGCTCCCCAGCTTCCCATAATAAAATCATTGTAACTGTGAGAAGCATCACAGAACTTTATAAGTATACTGGACCAGCCGTGTGGGTGTGAAACGTACACAGAGCTTTTTTGCTTGTGTCACTGACACAAGTGCCATGTCCCCTGCCACCCAAAATATTTCAGTCATTGTTAGTGGGTTCAATGGTGGCTCCCCAAAAAGACACTTTCATGTCTTAACTCTGGCACCTGTAAATGTGGCCTTATTTGCAAAAAGTTAAGGAACTCAAGGTGAGAGATTCTGGATTACGAGGGTAGGCCTTAAATCCAATGACAGGAGTCTTTATAAGAGAAAAGCAGAGGGAGATTTGACACAAACAGAAGACAGTCCTTGTGGGGATCAGGAAGAGATTGCAGTGACACAGCCACAAGTCAGGGAATGCCTGGAGCCACCAGGAGCTGGCAGAGGTGTGGAAGGACCCTCTTCTGGAGCCTCAGGAGGGAGCGCAGCCTGACGATACCTTGATTTTGGACTTCTGGGCCCCAGAACTGTGAGAGAATAAATTCCTGTTGTTTTAAGCCACCCAGTTCGTGGTACTTTGTTACAATAGTACTAGAAAATGAATACAGTTGGTGGCCTCTTTATTTTGTCGATGGTTTCTTTTGCTGTGCAGAAGCTTTTAAGTTTCATATAGTCCCATTTGTTTATTTTAGCTTTTACTTCCATTGCCTTTGGAGTCAAATTCATAAAATGTTCTTTGAACCCAAGGTCCATAAGTTTAGTACCTATGTTTTCTTCTATGCAGTTTATTGTGTCAGGTCTTATGCTTAAGTCTTTGATCCATTTTGAATTAACTTTGGTACATGGTGACAAATAGCAGTCCAGTTTCATTCTTTTGCACGTGGCTATCCAATTCTCCCAGCACCATGTATTGAAGAGGCTGTCTTTGCTCCATTGTATGTTTTTAGCTTCTTTGTCAAAACTTATCTGTCCATATTTATGTGGTTTTATTTCTGGGTTCTCAATTGTATTCCATTGGTCTATGTGTCTGTTTTTCTGCCAATACCATGCTGTTTTGATTATTGTAGCCCTGTAGTACAAGCCAAAGTCAGGAAGTGTGATACCTCCATTATTGTTCTTTTTTCTTAAGATTGCTTTGGCTATTCGGGGTCCATTGTGGTTCCAAACAAATCTGATGATTTTTTGTTCTATTTCTTTAAAATATACACAATGGAATACTATTCGGCGGTAAGAAAAGATGATATAGGAACATTTGTGACAACATGGATGGATCTTGAGAGCGTAATGCTGAGCGAAATAAGTCAGACAGAAAAAGCAGAGAACCATGTGATTTCACTGATATGTGGTATATAAACCAAAAACAACAAAAGAACACGACAAACAAATGAGAAACAGAAACTCATAGACACAGACAATAGTTTAGTGGTTACCAGAGGGTAAGGGGGGTGGGGAGTGGGGGGTGGGAGATGAGGGTAAGGGGGATCAAATATATGGTGATGGAAGGAGAACTGACTCTGGGTGATGAACACACAATGGGATTTATAGATGATGTAATACAGAATTGTACACCTGAAATCTGTGTAATTTTACTAACAATTGTCACCCCAATAAGTTTAATAAAATAAAAAATAAAAAAAGAAAGAAAATGAATACAGATACCGTATACCATGCATTCTCAATGGAGGTAGGGGCAGGAAATGGCTGGGGTGGGGGAGGAGGGGGAGGCATATGTGAAAAAGTCTTAGATGTGACAGTGGTTTGTCACCCACCAAACGACCACAGTACATAGACAAATACACAGTATATGTGTGGTCTTAGAATTTTATTTATGGGGAACAGAGGGGAAAGGACGATTAGGAGGGGAAAAAAGTCAAAAAAAGTCTCCTTAGGGGAATGATAATTTTTAAAAAGTTGAGAATCCCCTTCCCACATCTATGCTGCATACACCTCAGTGCTACTTTCAATTTTAAAGGTGAAACAAGGAAAAATTAAGATGTAACAGAAGCAAAAAGAGGAAAAAACAACAACAACAACAAAAAACAACTAAGACCAATGGATTTTTTTCCCCCCAAAGAAAATCATTTTAGACTCTCCTCTTTTCTGTCCCTATAACTACAGCTAACATATGTGTTGGGCACACAATATATAACGAAAAACTCAAGCTCACTGCCTTTAAGACTCACAGTCTGGAGAGGGGACAGACCAGACCATTCTTTAACCCAGTGGGTAATGGATATGATGGACGTATGACCAGGATGGGGCATACAGGACGCCACAGCTCCTGGCTGTTGATGGGAGATGGTAGTTAGGGGAGATTTCCTGAGAGAAGAGCTGGCGTGTGGAGCAGAAGTTGGGGTCAGCCAGGAAAAGGAGAGGCAGGGGCTGGAGGCAGAGGGACTACCCCCACCTGAGAATAGACGCCTCCTCTGTGCTCTGTGTCAGGTCCTCCATCTTCTTCGTTTCTGCTGTTAGCAGATAGTTTAACACCTTCCAGTCGTATCAGTAGCATCCTCATCCATCTCTGCCCTCCTCCCTCTGTACACCAGACTAATCTCCCTTCGACAATTTGCAGCAAACATACGTTTCCTCTGTTCAAAACCCTCTGTGGCTCACCACCACAGGGTAAAGCCCCCCCAAGCTTTCCGCTCAGAATTCTAACCACCTGGCCCGTCTTTCTCTACCTCTCTCCCAGCTAAACAGCCCTGCGTTTTGTCAGACAGTGTCATTCTAGAGGCAAAAATATGATCACACTGACAGTCACAAAAAGGTTATTTCTATGGCTCCAGTTCCACCCTGCCTGTGAGAACTCTGTATCCATCTCAAATTCCTTCCAGTTAGTTCTTAGAGTCCCCAGGCAGGCTCAGACATGGTCTTAGAATCTCCTGCTAACTAAGACAATGTCTCCTTTCTTCTCCAGTGCGTGACTTTTCTTTTGTGTGATGTAGGCCGCTGCCCCAAAGTGCTCTGAGGAACCCCCATGGGGAATGGGTCCCTCAGCCCCATTCCATCATCGACGCCCCAGCCGCATCACCGTGAGCCATCATACGGGAGAGAGATGTTTAGGAAGCAGCTCCTTCAGTTTAATCACGGCGCCTCAACTCTTGCAGGAAGCGGGGACACAGGGACACAGACAGGTCCAGACCCCAGGCTGTATTGAAATTTGTACACTTGTCCATCTCTAGCCCGTTGTCCTTGGAACATATCTCCGTGTTCTGATGGCTAACTCGCAGGGAGCTCTCTCCCTTGAAGATCCTGAGACAAGGCTGGATCCTCTCCAATACAGCCTAGGTTCTCAGATTGCGGCCCCCCTGCATCTGTACATATGACCTTTGATGCACACAGAAAGTGTTCCCTGCCCCGCTAACCCACGGTCATTTTTCCATTCTCCAAACTCAATTGTATTTATCACCAGGGCCTCTATTTGGCATCATCAGTGCTGCCTCCTTCCACTTCTCAACTTCCGTTTTGTTTTGTTTTTTAAAGCGCTGAAGTAGCAGAGGACAGAGGCTGCTGACAGCAACCTGACAAGTCATCGTGTCTACCCGGTTATTGAGTGCAATGACGTGAGAAACAAAGAGGCGCTCCCGTAGGTCCAGCCATACACCGCTTGCCCAGACCTCCTCACCCATCGTCCAATTTCACTTTTCCACACCCATGAGAAGCAGACGGAAGCAGATGGAGGCAGGCACTTGATGTGGGAACCTGATGGTGTGCACAGGGAGTGTCTCCAGCTGCAGGTCACTCAGAAATGGGCCGAATGTCTGCTGTATGAGGTGATCCCATTTTCCCAGTAAGAACCTCCAAAGTACACTCAGTTGTTTTAAGACAAATTAATGAGAGAGGTTGATCATCTTCCATGTATTACAAGTCACATGCGGTTCTTTCTCTGTGGACTGTGAATCATAGTGTTTGCTCCCTTTTCCTATTAGAGTGTTGGTCCTCATTGATTTCTCTGAACTTTTATGTATTGCGGGAATTAACCCTTCACTGTAAAATGAGGTGCAGTGTTGTCCCAGTCTGAGCTTTGTTTTTTGGTGGTGTTCATGGTGTTTCGGATCATTCATACATTTTTTTTTTTTTTTTTTTTGTCATGTAGTCAAATGTAATCAATCTTTTCCTTTGTGGTTTCTGGTACTTGAGTGATAATTAGAAAACTTTTTTTTCTTTTTACATGTATGTTTCCAACAAACGACTGGTGGATAGCTTAGAAAATATGCAAACTGTTTAGGACTGGACCAAGACACCTGGGTGCCCTGGGTAGGCTAATAATTGAGATGTTTCAAATTCGTATTCTTGAAATATTTGTTCAGATTCATTCCGAGTACATGGTGGAAGGCGAGGAGGGTGCCAGCGGGAGGCAGCGCGGCCTCTCTCCACTGTCCTGGGCAGTCAGCTCCAGTCCTGAATATGCACGCCTCACGCAGGAAACAAATGCTCTGCCGCTGCCGTGATTCCCCCAAAAAGAAGACCTAACTGGAAAATAAGCCCTCGCATGATTTTTTTCAGGATGACATCCCCTGAACATAAGCCCTAATGTGTCTTTTGGAGACAACTTAATATAAGACCCGGGCTGGCCCGGTGGCTCAGGCGGTTAGAGCTCCGTGCTCCTAACTTCGAAGGCTGCCGGTTCGATTCCCACATGGGCCAGTGGGCTCTCAACCACAAGGTTGCCACTTCGACTCCCGCAAGGGATGGTGGGCTGCGCCCCCTGCAACTAGCAACTGGCAACTGGAGCTGAGCTGCGCCCTCCACAACTAAGACTGAAAGGACAACAACTCGAAGCTGAACAGCACCCTCCACAACTAAGATTGAAAGGACAACAACTTGACTTGGAAAAAAGGCCTGGAAGTACACACTGTTCCCTAATAAAGTCCTGTTCCCCTTCCCCAATGAAATATTTTAAAAAAGTAAAAATAAAAAATATAAGACCCGGTCTTATTTTGGGGGAAACACAGTCACAGAACCCACCTCCCTGGAAGGCAGCTGGCAGCCAGCCAGGGCTCCCTTGGGTGGGGGAGGGGTCCTTCCCCTCCCGCTAGACATACCTGAAGGCAACCCTTCCTGTCCCAAGGTGTACTCCCCCTGAGAGGAAATCTCGTAAATGCACTTTTCTTCATCTGGTTGTATTTCAAGGGTGGTTTTAACATTTTGGTGACATTTTCTGACCCCTCTTGCTTTAAGGGATCCACCCAGCTGGCCAACCCTCCAACCTGGCTGAGCTCCTGCTGGACAACAAGAACAGAAACTGTCTTCTCAAGTCAGACACAAGAAGCTGTGTCCGCCCCAGGGCTGGCAATCGTTTGGGAGGAGGGAAACATGTCCGGTGGACCAACAAAGGAAGCAGCTGGGTGCAGTGAGGGAAATGGCTTCTTGGTCTCTGCGTGAGCCCAGAAAAGGGTTCTGAAAGGGACGAGGAGCTCTGCGTGAGCCCCAGTGTCGTCAGGGGACAAAATGCTGTTGTGTGTTAACCAGCTCTGAACTAAGGAAAGACCCACAATAGTTTTTTATTTTTAATTTGAGTTTCAATTTCAACTTGATGGAGATATAACTGACATAAAATTCTAAGATATTTAAAGGGTACATCGTGGTGAATTTAATATGTATACATTGTGAAAGGATTTCCCCCAACAATTAGTTAGTACATCCATCATCTCACACATTTCTTTTTCTTTCTTTTGTTTCTTTTTTTTTTTTTTTTTTTTTTTTTTTTTTTGGTGAGGACATTTAAGTTCCACTCTCCTTGCAAACTCGTTACCCCTTCATGCCTCTTTCCTCAAGGCTGTCAATTGTCATCGTATACAAGGGAAGTTAAGAGTTATTCTAAACCATTATGGGTGCCAAAGGAATAAAGGAGTAGGGAGGAAAGAATAGACTTTCACTGAGTGACAGCATTTGTGAGGAGTTTTAAAAATCCAGATACTCTAATGTCAAGAGAAAACTGTTAATGTTTCAAATGTTTCGGAATAACTCAGGAAAGGGGCAAAGCTGTCCCTGGAAAGCTATGTTCTCCCATCCATCCCATGTCCTGCACAGGGTCCCTGCACCCCTGGTAATAGGCCCCCTGACCCAGATGCTGGCAGGCTCAAGGCAGCAAACGCTGGGAAATCTCTGACAGTCATCCTCTTCCTCCTGTCATTAGCATCCCAATTTTGCTCCACGTCAATCAATGTGCCCAGTTCCAGGGATGTGCCATGTCAGGTCTACACCAGTCATAGCAACCCTGTATCTTTTTGACAGTGGGGATTGGGCTAAGGCAGCGTTCATGTTTCCCCACTTTTTTTTTTTCATTGTTAGCTTCCTAAGGAACCATTTTAGATATGTGTTTCCCCTAATTGCCCCCCTCTGCCCTCATGAAATTTGAATACCACAGATATACTGAATATCTATTTGGGTACTGTTTGTATATCTGTGCTTTATAAATAAAAAGGGAAATACTTCTTTGCCTTTGCCAAGAACCCATTTTCATCCCTTTCGAGGGCTATCTGGTCCTCGTTGAGAATGTACAGTGTAAGGGATTGCGATGCTATTGATAATAGAAGATTGGAAATCATTTAAATGTCCATCAATAAAGACTGGTTGAATAAATTATGCTACACCCAAGGAATATGACACCAAGTAGCCACACATTAAAAAATGAGGAGTCCTCCTATGTACTGATATGATAAAGTCTCCAAATACATTAGGTAAAAAATGCAAGGACTAGATGAATGATTACAAAATGGAGAGGAAGAATGGATATATGAATTTCTATGTGCCTGAATATCACAGAAAAGATATATGTGGCACTTGTGACACTGGTGTGCCTAGAGGGAAGAAAACTGAATGACAACCGGACAGAGATTAGATATAAACATTTGACTGTATACCCTGAACCTGTGACTGTGATGCCTATTTAAACATTACATTAAAAGTAGAAAAAAACAAAATCTGAATGTAAGTTAGCACTTAAGCTTTTTGGTGTATCTTCTTAAAATATTAGTGCTGGCAAAATTAGTGTTGTTCCACTTTTATGTCACCAACTGAAGGATTCTAAGAACCTGATGGAATAACAAGTGGCTTTTATCTCCATTTTCTGTTTCTACAACATTGGAGTAAGGTTTTTATCACGGATGGGCTTTTTCTGTAACATCTCCACAACTGGAAGAGCTAAACTTCCGTGTGGAGCTTGAAAATAGAACTCCCCGGACTCCCTGTTTCCATTTCTCTGCATAGTCACATGTTGATTATCCCCACGGCAGTTTATATGAGGACTTTCCACACCGGCCACAGTAACTTCTCTGTCTTTGGATAAAGTGACTTTGCCCAACTTGGAGAATATTCTGAGGCCAGAATTTCCCCCACTCATTCCTGTCGTCAGTGACTCATTTTCTAGGCATGGAGAACCATAAGCCAGTGGGGAGCAATTTACACATTCAATGTGCTGGGTCCTTCTCCTGTCTGTCATTAAGGTTGTCACCCAATTGGAGGACGTCTCAGTTAAGCTCTTGTCTAAATTTAGTCATCAGGGTGCTGTCAGCAAGTATTGAATGCTGACTGTGGACTCAGCACTGATTTCACTCTTAACAGAACCCATAGCTTAATCCAAAAGCCACTGCCAGGGCGTTTTGGTGATGGTTAATGTGTATAGAAACATGGACAAAGAAAAAAATAATCCCAAAAGCCTAGAGGGTCACTGACACTCTTTTCATGGGGTGTGGAAACACTGTGCATATGGCAGCATGTCCACAGCTGTTAGCAGTACACGGTGGCAATGTCATTGTGTTGGTATTGTTGGTACTTCACCTTTAATCCATCACTATTTAATTGTTTAATGCTTGCAAATATGATCTTCAGAAATAACTCAGTGCTGCCCCCTTAGTGTCAGCAAAAGGACCTGGATCTCCCTCTGGTGGATGCAGCTTGGCCAAGGGTGATGATGCAGTGGGAGGGTATGTGGGTGAAGGACAGAGGGGATATGGCCCTCCCTGTTGAGCTGTTGGGGTTGGTGGGGGCTGTGGTGCATCCGGAGCATAGGGCTGGTAAGGAGGGAGGGATCACTGCCCTCTAAGGGTCTCTCTTGGGTGATGGAGGACCCAGGGCACCAAGTCAGCCTGCTGCAGCCCTGTTAAGGACTGGAGGGATGAAGTGGGGCGCCAGTGCCAAGAGGCTGAACTTCCGTTCTTCCAGCTTAAATGGGTGCCAGTTTGAAGCCCTTTCACTTTCTTCGCAAAGGGATTCTGGTTGTCCTCACCTAATAGCTCTTGCTGGTACCCAAAACCCAAATTGAGATGACCACATTGTAGTATAACAGTTTTAAAAGTCAATTTTTTAAATCAAATTAGTTGTTGGTTGTCATTTTGCCCTCTAGGGGAAAAAGAGCTAGTTTTACCTTTAGCAGTTGGAAGTCTTCTGTTTCTTTGATGCTTAAGAGAAGTTGTTCAAATTTCCAAACCGAAGCAGAATTAAATGAAAAGGTAATACCTTATATTTTAGATTTATTCTGGAAATAATGAAAAAGGAATGCATCATTCAGCTGTGGGGTAGGTCTCAGAATTACACAGAGAAAAGCTGAGGAAGCAGACAGCTCTAATGGTCTAGCTAATTGAAATTGTGAGCCCAGCTGTTGGAGAGAAATAGCACTCACTCCCTGTCACTCTCTAAAGGTTCAAATCTCCAGGCCCACTCCTTACACAGGGGAGCTCAGGGCCCTTGAGTAACAGCCTCATTAAGACTGTGTGGGTTGGGGGAGAAAGAGGAAAGGATACTATGCAGGCAAAATCAATAGATTCCACTACAAACACCATATTTATTTTGTGTTCTTAAACTACCTTTTTTTTTTTTTAAGGCAATCAGCAGTATTCATTCAAGTGCACAGAATGTCCCCAGCCTTAAATTAGGGGTTCCAGTCTTTCCCCCTTGAGGATCTGACAACCTAGCTAGAGAATAGACACATGAACACACCACAGGTAAACTTAGAAACTGCGATAGAACCAAGTACAACTATACATGCTTCAAAAAGTAATTATATATATAGATATATATATACAGCCCCATGCTCATTGCTATTTACAATAGCCAAGACGTGGAAACAACCTAAATGTCTGTTGATGGATAAATGGATAAAGAAAAAATACATATGTTATGATATATATGCATACAATGAAATATTATTCAGCCATAAAAAGAATGAAATCTTGCCATTTGCAACAGCGTTGAATGGACCATGAGGGCATTATGCTACATGAAATAAGTCAGACAGAGAAAGACAAATACTGTATGATCTTACTTATGTGTGGAATCTAAAACAAACAAAAATGAATAAACCAGGCTCATAGGTACAGAGAACAGATTGGTGGTTGCCAGAGGTGAGATGTTGGGGGTGGGGGTGAAATGGGTGACGGGAATCAAAACGTACAAGTTTTCAGTTATAAAATAAATGAGTCATGGAGATATAAGGTACAGTATGGTGACTATAGTTAATAATACTCAATCACATATTTGAAAGTTGCTAATAGAGTAAATCTTAAAAGTTCTCATCACAAGAAAAACACTTTTGTAGTTATGTATGGTGACAGACATTAACTAGACATATTTTGAAATATATACAAATATTAAATCATTACATTGTACACATGAAACTAATATAATGTTATATGTCAATTATACCTCAATTTTTTTTAAAAAAAAAGGCATATCTGAAGTAAAACCTACAATGAGGATCTGTTTATGACTGTCCCTCTGACATTCTGAGACGGGAGAATCTACTGCAGTGATTCCAAACCTTTCCCAGTATGAGGAATCAACTTTTGTTTTTAATTTCAAGAATCTGTATGGAATAGTTGTTATATTTTACATACTCATTGAATGAACTAGGAAGGCTAAACTAAAACATATTTACCAGCGGCTTGCAATAACTCCATCGTCCACCAGGGGACAGTAGCGCACGTTTTTTAACCACAAGTCTATGGAATGGCACACAATTTAGATTAGATTGACGATGTGATTTTTAATAATTCAGTTAATTTGTTGACAGCTCTCCCTACACTACTAATATAAGGATGGACTTCGAATAACTGTCTTGGGGAAGATCTGTGGGATAAAAGAAAAGCATAGGCCCTGGAATCTGAAGACATGATTCCAGTTCTGCCTCTGTGTTTGTTGGCTGTGTGATCTTGGCAAATTATCAACCTCAAGTTGAAATAACGGGCATCATAATAAACCGTATCCTGCCTTTCTCATAGATTTGTTCTGATGAGAAAATGTCTTTAACATACATTGTCATTCACTTTAATCCTCTGCAAAAACTTCCTCCCTCTCTCCAAGTTTCTTTGTGAGCAGTTCCCAATAATGGGATAATGGATGTTAAGTGCTTCTTCAGGGTCAAGTAGATTGTAGCTGCTCCACAATTTTGTTCCTTGTCCCCACTAAGTATCTCCCCAGTAAATTAAAAGGTCTATATTTGTGCTGTACAATACAATACAATTTGCCCCATGTGACTATTGAATACTTGAAATGTGGCTATTCAGATGTGAGGTGTAAAGTGTAAAATTCACACTAGTTGTCAAAGACCTAACATGAAAAAAGAGATGTAAAATATTTCGTTCATAATTTTTACTTGATTATATTGAGATGATACTTTTGATATATCAGTTTAAATAAAACATTAAAATGAATGTGGCTACTGAAAATTTTAAATGATGTATGTGACTCACATTATATTCCCGCTGGGCAGTACTAGTCTTAACGATGCAGGATTTCAGTTTCTGTCCTGCCATGAGTGAGGTTCCATGATTCAAATATGAACACTCTTAGCGGGAAAAGAAGTTCTAGATTAGCCTGGGACTTAGTTCTTCCATTCCTTGAAAATTGTCCTCTCCGTAATTGTTTGTTTTTTCTTTGTGAAAACACACACAAACTATCCTTTACAATCTGTGTCTTCTTTGTAGTATTATTTATAGCATGAAGAAAGCAGCTGGAAATAGCTTAAATGGGGACTAGCTAACAAACAACTGGTACATCCTCATCTCAGACAAGTGTAACTGTTAGAAAAGCAAGACATTTTCCATAAAAACCACCTGAGATGTTCTACACTGAAAAGGAATATAATGTCGTATGTCAATTATATCTCAATTTTTAAATGTATTATTATTTTTTAAACCTACCCGAGACAGTTATTTAAAATATAAAGTTATAAAAATTTCCCAGGCCTCTCTGAGTAATTCTGATTCAGCAGGTCTGGGGTGACACCTGTCACTCTTTATGTTTTAAAAAATGCACCCAAAAGATTCTGATTTCCAGACAAGTTTGAGACACACTAAAATAATTTATAAGTGTAGGTAACTAGTACTTGGAAAAGACATCCAAGTTAGTGTTTGCAATAATATTACATAACAATTTTTGTTTATAAAACAATATTACATATTTGTGTGTAAATATACACACTTATGCATAGAAAAAGATCTGGAAGGATGTGAAACCCACTGCTACCTGTGGTTGCCTCTGGGAAGTGTAAGGAGAGTAGGCGAGGCCTTTCCCTTTTACTTACATACTTGAATGTTTGTTTGTATATCACTTAAAGGGAGGAGGAGGAGAACTTGTGATTCCATCAGTTCCCAAGTGTTGGGAGGGAGGAGAAAGGAGGCTGTCAGTCCTCTCGCAGCCCAGCCTGCAGCCCTGGGGCAGCCTATGGGGTGGGGGTGGGGTGGGGCGGGGTGGGGCCAGGGGCGAGGAGGCAAGTCCTTCCCAGGAGCCCCAGCCTGCTCTGCAGCTCCTCCTGTGTGCAGTTCTACACCCTCCACTGCCCTGACACCCGGGGGCGCCCAAAGCCGACTTGACTAAATGACCTGGGAAGAGGGCTGTCCAGATCACAGCTTGGCGGCAGCGGAGCCAGAGTGGTGAGGTCACCCAGCACAGCTGTGAACTATTTCAAGGAAACAGGTGGTGGCTCTGGCCTCTTCTTAGGCTGGGAGTTTGCTGAGAGAGGCCTCTTCAAGGGTGACCTCAAAGCCCAGCCATTGATGCCTCTACAGCTGGGAAAGGGAAGTGCAGGGTGACCCCATGTCCTCAGGAGCCTGCAGATATTGGCTCCCTCCAGAAGTGCGGTTAGCCCTAGTGGCACATTAAGTCACTGGGGAGCTGTAGAAGTCCTGTGCAGGGAGCATAGGATGGGGGGGGGGGGGGGGTCTGCACCACCCCAGACCTACAAAATCAGAATCTCTAAATGGGGCCTAGGTGTCAACATTTTGAAAGCTTCCAGGGGAGTCCACCATGCAGCCAAGGTCAAGACCACTGGTCTCTCACCCTTGCAACTGAAGTCCCTGGAGCTGCAGCATGTACTGGAGGTTTGTTAGAAAGGCAGAGTCTCAGGCCCACCCTGGCCTAGTGAATCAGAATCTGCATTTCCACAGGAACCCAGGAGATCTGTGTGCACTTTAGAGTTTGGAAGCATTGCTGTACCCAGGGCTAGGAGATAAACACACAAGCTCTGGGGGCTTGCAAAAAGGGTGGAATGCTAGCAAAGCCCCAAGAGTCCCCTGTACCTCTGCGAGCCTCATTCTCCTCACGGGTATATAATGAAATAATAAACACTCCCCTCGGATTGTTGCGATGATGAAGCTCAACGAAGCCTGTAAAGTGCCTGGTCCTGAGCCCCGGTTTGTTAGAACTGTACTGTTTTTAATCCTGAAACACAGACCGCTCAGTTGGCCAGCCTGGTCTGAGCATGTGCTGGCCATGCTCCTTGTCCAGCTCATCCCTCATCCTGCCAGCATCGCATGTCTTTTCTCTCTAGGGGCTCAGACACAGGGACCAAAAAGTCCTGGCTCAACCCAGATGGTCTCCAATTCCAGAGTTGTTTTTCCTGTTGAAATCATGTGATTGCTCCATCATTAGGAAAAGAAAAACAATAAAAGGGAGTAGGCTCTTGTAATTGCCATGGAAGCTGCAAACGTGGAGCGTTTCTGTGCCAGCTGGAGAGGAGTAGGGTTGGGGGGAGGGGGTTTGCCAAATCCCCGCCCGCCTGCCTGGGCGTCTTGATTGCAGATTAACCTCAGATTGAGAGTCTGAGAAGCTGTGTGATGGCCTCTGTGCCAATGTGGGGAGTGGTACGCTGATGCTGACAAGCCGTGGACAACCTTGAGCAGTGCTGTGCTGTCAAGGATAGCACAGCTTCCTCCAACAGCAGTGCTGTTTCTTTAAAGCCTTGTTCTGTCCCTTAACAAACATCAACTGAGCATTTTCTCAGTGCCAGGCTTGGTACGATTGTCTCATTTCATCATCAAAATTGCCCCTTCAGGCTGGTATTACCCTCAGCTTACAGGTGAGAAGATAGGCTCAGAGATGTTTGGTTCACAGGCCAAGTAACTGTTGAATAACAGAAGTGGGATTCAGACAGAGACTGTCCTGGGTCCACAGCCCATTCTGGTTCATTCTACCAGAGCTTCTCCCCAGCCCAGGAGGATACGGCCATGGGCTGGAGCTCATTCAAGTTAAAGATTGGATGGTTATTCTTTGTGTTTTTTCCTCCTGGTGTTGAGAAGTACCATCTCCCTAAGTCCTCCTCCCATCCCTTTATCCCCTGAGAGGGAGGATGTTAGTTCTACTATGAGCCACCGTTCTGTATTTAGTGGATACTGTTCTGTATCCACTATGAGCTACGGTCTGTAGCTACCATAGGAGAGTTAAAATCATCTCCCTTACTCTCTTCCACTTTTCCACCGACGAAACACTTATTGAGGATGTCAGGAAATACACAGACGAGCAAAGAAGAGAGAGAAGGGTCCTGTCAGAGAGACGGGAGCCTGAGAGAAGGGACCTTGGCCCACGGGAGTGGAGAACATGTGGTGGTCCTGTGGGTCAAAAAGGAGGGATTTCAGGCAAAGGGAACATTGCAGGTGACATCACAGAGACGTGTATATTTGTCCTCTTCTCCCCACCCCACCCCCAATCTGTAAGACGCAGGCCCCTTGAAACAAAAGCCAACTGGGATTTTAAAGAACAAGTTTATTTTTAATTTTAAATGACTTCAAATAATAACATTATTAGTATCTAATAATTCCTAACACCATCTGCCAGGCACTGTCCTGAACACTTTCTGTACATTAACTCATTCATTCCTCACAAGAACCCATTTTAGAGATGAAGAAGCTGAGGCACACAGAGGCTAACTAATCTGCCAAGGGTCTTACAACTATTAAGTGACTGGACCAGGTTTCAAACCCAGGCCGCCTGGCTCCTAAGTCTGGGTTCTTACCTGGCGGCTATATTGTTTCTCAAATGCCAGATACTCAAACATATGAGTATCACTGCCGCTTTTTGCAATCTCACTTTGAAAATGTTTTCTTATTCATTTCTAGTGCAGAGAAGGGCTGAGACCCAGCTTACTTGCACCTCTGCTACAAATACCTGTGTAGTAAAATTCTAGTCATAGCGAATATTTATTTATCAAGTATGTGCTATGTACGTGCCAGCCACAGTGCTAAGGTCTTCGTGGGCATCTCCTCATTCAGGGCTCACCAAGACCTCTGAAGTAGGTGTATTATTATCCCCACTTTATAAATATGGAACTGTGGCTCAGAAACCAGCCCAGGGTCACACAGCTAGGAGGTGGCAGAGCTGGGTATCCACCCCAAGCTGCCTGAAATCAGAGTTCTCCCTCCCACCAACACTCCCATGGTGCCTCTTTATCTTGGGAGGTCATTTCACTTTCCTCCTTTTTAGTTTTCTTACCTGTCAAATGAGATGAATAAAAATAACTAATTTCTGTGTATAACTGTGTAGATTGCAAAAAGAGTCTCAGGTCCATAATTTCATTTGAATCTCACAGCAACCTAGAATGGCACACCTTCCCACCAGGTCTTCTCTTGAACTGTCTAGGTTCTAATCACTGCATTCCTAGAATTCTTTCGATGTTGACTGCACCCCTGCCCGCCACACACCACCACCACCACCAGTGGGGAAGACAAGGGAGGAGAGTAGTGTCATTCACACAAGGAATGTCCATCCTTCGTCTACATAGCTGACAATTCAAAAGAGAGAGGACGGTATCACCACAGTGGTCAGAGGAAAGAGAAGACAGACATCAACCAGAAGGGCCTGTTGGCATTGTCGCGCAATGGGCTGGGAAGCCCTGGGAGGAAATAGGTGTGACCACCCCATGCAGTGGATGGGTGACTGCCCTGAGTACCAGCAGAGACTAAAGAATGTCTGCTGTGTGCACTCAGCTGCTCCTTGCTCTGTGCTGTCAGTGAAACTGCCTCCACATCGAAGCCAGACTCTGCAGAACAATTTCTTTGTGTGCCTCCTCAGTAGGCTCTGAGCTGCTCGTGACCCTTTCTTTCTTTTTATCCACAGTCCCTGGCACAAAATAGTCATTTTACAATAAATGAATCTTGCTGTGGGAACACCACACTACAGAAGAACACTTAAAAAGTCATTACTTTCTATCGATTTCAAGTTCAATGAGTGTTCCTAGAAGGGAAAGACCAACATGAACTGGAAGGTGTATTGAAGGAGTTAAGGACGTTATGAGGCTTGAGTTGGAAACAGGAAATCTAAATAAAGGTGCTTCAGTATCACTTCGGCATCTTAATAGCAAGATTTCCCACTTGGATGCGTACGTGTATGTGTGTGAGGGGGCTGTTGGAGGGAAGAAAAAAAGGAGCCAGGTCCTTGTAAGGGATTTCTCTTGCCCCTTCTTCTTCTCAGCCTTGTCAAGACCAACCCTTTGGAATTTGGCAGATATTGTGTACAATCTTTCCTCTTCCCAGAATTCTACAAAGTGCTAGGTCCACGACTGTTTGTGGAATGGAAGCACCTTGCCATAAAGACAAAATTAAACACTGGATTATTGACTGAAGTTCATTAAGAGTTCATAGCACAGAGAAGGGTGGGAGCAGTGAGATCTTTTTGAAGAATTTCTAGTGGATTCAGGGTTGAACTGGGCTATGGGGTATAAAGATGTAGACACCCCCGTTCTCATATCCTCCAGTATTTTTTCAAGCTGCCACTTAAGATGGCTTTAGCCCTGTAAACCAGCAAAAACTACACTGTCAGTAGAGTAGCCACTGGTCAGATGTGGCTATTTAAATTTACAGACAGTTTAAAATTCTGTTCTTCAGTTGTATGAACCACACTTCAAATGTCTAATAGCCACACCTGTCTAGTGGCTTGCATAATGAATCTTTCGGGTAAAGAACATTTCCATCATCATGGACTGTTCAGATGGACAATGCAAATGGAAGGAGCAAATCCCCTCTGGGTTGCTGAAGGTGGGAGTATGAGGGGGACAAGCCAACTCTGAACTGTTTTTTGTTGTTGTTTTTTAAATAGGTTTTTCTGTTCCTCCACACTTCTATAGTTTTAGCTGTTACATTTTAGGATTTAACTAACATGTCCTTCAATGAAGGTTTCCACACTGTCAGAATGCTGTGTACTTCCCCCTACCCCCACAATTCAGTGGTTTTTAGCATAGTCATAAAATTGTGCAACCATGACCACAATCTAATTCCAGAACATTTTCATGACCCAAAAGAAAACCCTGTGTCTATTAAGCAGTCACTGCCCATTTTCCCCTCACCCATCCCCTGGCACAAATAATCTGCTTTCTATGTCTGTGCATTTAACTGTTCTGTATATTTCATCTAAATGGAATCAATCATACCTTATGTGGCGTTTTGTTTCTGGCTTTGTTCCTTTCACTTAGCATGATGTTTCCAAGGTTCATCCATAGGACAGCATGTTATGAGTATTCATTCCTTTTTATTGCTGAATAAGATTCCATTGTATGGATGTACCACATTTTATTTATCCATTCATCAGTGGATGGACCTTTGGGTCATTTGCATTTTTCAGCTATTGTGAAAAATGTTACTATGAACATTCATGTACAAGTTTTTGTGGGGGCATATGTTTTTAATTCTACTGAGCATATACTTAGGAGTGAAGTTACTGGGTCATATGGTGTCTCTATGTTTAACTGTTCGGAGAAGTGCCAAACTGTTTGCTAAATCAGCTGCACAGTTTCATCTTGTGTATGTTTGAGAGCTTATTCTTCTCTTTACCTGACAGAAAATGACATACAGAAACCATCTATTCACAGTTGGAGTGGATGGATGATCTTTTTGACCCACATCAAATGTCCATCCAGCCTGGTACTGGAAGATGCCCTTGTGACCAGGATAGAGGCTTGGCTCCAGTCTCCTTCATGCCACCCTATTAGGGATTTTAGTCAATCATTCAAGTTTAATTGAGTACCTACTATGTTGTATTTACTAAGCCGCAGGCCTGAGGGATGGCCATTTAAACCTTCCACTAGCATGCTGTTGCTTTTGAGTGTTGTCATGAGGATATTGCATGGATAAGTGCATCACTACCTTTTCCTGGGAGAGCTAGTGAAGGCCTCATAGAGGGGCTATTTCAGTTGAGCTTTGAGTGCTAAGTAGGAGTCCCCGGAGGAGAAATGTGATGCAGTTGGCAGAATGAAGCAAAGCTTTGCTAGGTGAGACAGTGCATAGCTAGATGGATGCATTAATAGTTCCTGCCCATAAGAAGACTCCAGAGTGGATGTTGTAGGATTCAGATTCTTTCCCTTATCATCCTTCCAGAGGGCCGAGTTTAGTGTGCTGTGACCCGGGGTTGATCAATTTAAGAAATCATCCTGGGTCAACCTAGTTTTCTGGCTGAAATACCCTTTCTTCTTTGGAGTGATAGTGCAACCGATCCTAATGGAACGTCTGCATTGGCAAAAGCCACAGTTATGGAACATGTGTAACTGGAATGATGGGCTGATGTCTCCATGCACTTCTGATGCTTGGAGAGGGATGCTGGTGAAAGAACCATCCTCAGCCAGTATGTGTGCCACCAGGTGAGGCTCCACCCATGCCCTTCCCATCTTTCCAATATAAAGTGAATCAATTGTTTGCCCATTGATATAAACTGGAGGAATCTGAGTTAATTTCCTTCTAGGGTCTTGGGCTTCTCAAAGTAAATGACTTTAAGCTCACTCTAGGGCAATAATCAGACCGTTCAAAGTGGCTCAAGCTGCTTTTCACTGGGGTCTTTAGTTCTCTACCAAGCTAAATTTGTCACTAACGGGTTCTGTCAACATAGAATAGAATTAGGGGGGAATACCGATAGGAAAATAGTTACATACTTGCTTTCAAGACATTAGTGCAACCAAAGTCAAAGGTCCTAAAATATA
This sequence comes from Rhinolophus sinicus, assembly GCF_036562045.2. Lineage (NCBI taxonomy): Eukaryota > Metazoa > Chordata > Mammalia > Chiroptera > Rhinolophidae > Rhinolophus > Rhinolophus sinicus. Next base: position 18,628,956 of record NC_133753.1, read on the forward strand.
AACTGTGCTACTTATTTCTACTCATTGTCTGAGTATTTAGAGGGGGGTCCTTTTATGAGTGGTGGAACAAAGTTCTGGTGACACTTTGATTTCTAGTGGTTGTTTTTATTCTTTAGAAAGGTTCAGTGCAGGTGGGAGAAAATGTTGGAAGGACTAAAGACTATGGAAGAAGAAAAGGAAGATGTGAACAATTTTAATTTCCAACAATCTCTCTCTCTATTCTAACTTGTGTCTCTTTACCGCAGTATGGAGTGACTGAGTCTGTCCTCCTGACGAAAGTCTGTCTGTAGTTAGAACTGATGTCACTTGTCCATACATTTCACAGCACATATAGGCATCCTTATGAAAGCGGTTTCCTGTGTTTCTGAATTAATATACGTAAAGCACTTGGAAAAGTGCCCAGCAAATACTATGCACCATGGAAACGTTAGGGTTATTATACTGTTATTATTAATCAGTCTCATTTTCCTAGCTAGGTATAAATTCCTTGTAAATGAAGATCTCACCATCTTTCTCATTCTTAAAAATCTGTTAACATGATTAAGTCCTAACGTGATAACGACCTTGGACAAGCCACTTCCCCTTTGCGAGCTCAAGTTGAACTACATAGAGATTGTGTGTAAAGTCCAATCTGAGTCCACAAACCCAATTTAGCCCCCACTGTTTACAAGCCACTGCCCTGCGCCTTACGCCCTTCTTATAGTAGAAGTATCAAAATGAACAGGTATTCAAAACCCCAAGTAGGCGTGAGGCCGAAGGAGCAATTGATACCCACCATCCAGCTGTGGCACGGGGTATGGAAGAGACTCCAAGGCGATGCCCACTCCCCGCCACCTCAATGCTACTCGCAGCGATGCTTTCCTCTCTGCCCCGTGCTCGGACTACCGGCCCCACTGGGCGCAGAGGGTCAGCATCTGGAGCAGGGTCACGGGGTGCAGCCGGGATGTGAGGCTGCAACGCCGGGGGCGCGGGGAGTAGGTCCCAGCGGCTCTGGGCCCGTCCCACCGCCCCGGTTCTCGGCTGCCCAATCAGGGCGCGGCTCGGGCGCGAGCTGCGGCCAATCAGGAGCTGCGGGAGCGGCTCCCGGAGCCGGCGGGCGCGGAGCGAGCCCGGAGTCGGGAGCCGGCGGCGGCGCTGCGACCCGGAGGGAGCGCAGCGAGACCAGTGCGGCCGGGGTGGAAGGGGGGAGCCCGGCGCCAGCCCAGCCGGCTCTGCCGCGGCTACCTTTCGGTTGATACTTGGGTCCCTGCGGGCGGCGTCACAGGTAACCGCGCTCCGCAGAGGGAGGGCGAGCGTGCGGGCGCGAGAGGGGCCCCTCAGGTGGAGCGGGCTGGGGGCCGGCCGGCCGCGAGGTCCTAGCGCCGCGGGTGCTGCCCGATCCCCTCGTGCCCCAGCGCCTGCTTCTGCCAGAGTCCCAGGGAGGCGCGACAGTTCCAAACGCCGCGGGTGTACAGGAGTGGGAGGGGGGGGAGGTGAATCCGTCTAAGGCGGCGGGGGTGAGAGGAGAAGACACCTGCGACCCCCGCACCCCTACTCAGACACCGTTTGCCAACGCGTGTCTTCCTCAAGATCTGGGTCCTCAGTACGTCTTCATTGGCCTGAGTGGGGAGGCGACAACAGGTGTCCTTGGGGACCGTGCCTCTCCCCCACCCACCCACCCACGCTGAAATCCCGGTCTTGGCGTTCCTCCCCACCTTCGGGGTGTCGGGAGACAGGACCCCAGCCAGGCCTCTCAGGCACGCTGCCCGCTGGACAGCGCCCAGAAGCGTCCTGGACCCGGCGGACCCCGGGTTTGGATGGAGTTTCTCCCGCCTGTTGCCAAGCAATTTGCCGGACACCCGCCTCTCGCTGGGATGAAGAGTTGAAGTGGTGTGTGTGTGTGTGTGTGTGTGTGTGTGTGTGTGTGTGTGTATGTGAGGGGGGGGCAGGGAGGGAGGGAGAGAGAGGAAGAGAGAAAGAGAAAGAGCGGCAGCCCTTACTGAAAGCAGTTGCCTGAGGGCTCTGAGTGAATCATTAACCGTGGTCTTGGGCAGCTACTGGCCCCTGCCTCTCTCTCTCTTTCTCTTAGGGGGGTCGACCCCTTCATGCTCTCTGTGCCCCACTCTTCTAATCTGTAAGTGGCAATAATGATTGCACCCACCTGACAGCGTTGTTTTGAGGATTAAATGAGGCAATGCCTGAAAAACACCCAGCACAGCGCTAAGTACTCAATAAATGCTGGCTTTTATTATTTCCTGTACGGAGTGGATGGTCTTTTAAAGAATAAATCAGACGTGTCCAAACTGGCCCAGCAACCAACTGGAGGTGCTCTGAATAGCTTTCTACACTGGAAGGGGAAAACATGCTATTAATGTTACTGATGGTATCATTTAAAGGTAATGTATCCCTAGAGGGGATAAAAAGGTGCTCCACTGGAATGGTGACAAATAAATGGATTCCAGCTAGTATCTTAGAAAACCTTTGTAATCCCTGAAAACATTGATATGACTGTTGTGTGAAGAGAATATCATGGTATTTGGTTGAATGCTTCTCTTTCATTACTATGGCTGAATTGGGGCGGGGGGGATATGAAGTTTCTTGTACTTTCTACCCCTCTATAGTTTAAAAAGAGGGAGAGGAGTGGGGGAGGGGTGTGCGAGGGGGTGGGGTGGGGATGTGGGGAGAAAGTCTAACCACACTATAAAATGCCGGCATCTCTAGAAACCTAAAATTGCGGTTAACACTTTAGTTGTTCCCATGTCTGACCTGGACAGTCTGGTTCAGTTCTTTGCCTCTGTGTCATTTTCCTTTTCTTGTTTAATCTGAAAAGTCAAACATTTGGCGCCATTCTTTTTTCTTTTTAAAACCTAAAATATCAATATGTAGCAGACTTGTTTGGAATTCTGAACCTTCTGCAGCTTAGCCTCCTACCCTGTGACAAACCCAAAGGACCTTCCCAAAGGTTCTTTAGGGCAATCCCAGTGAGCATCTGCTTGTCTTATCACAGCACACTACCCCATAGCTTGGGGGTGGGGGTGGAAGGCACAAACAAAATGCCCCAGTTATCTTAGGGTTTCCAGGGCCATTCCCTTGAGCCTTAAAAATAAATACATCCTCTTAAAGAAAGTGATCATCTTCTCAGGGTGTAGGAAGCCCACTTCCAGATGCAAATCTTTCAAGTGTCAAATTAATTAGATACTTTCAGTTGTTGATGAGGAGACATATACTCTCTCTACTACTAGAGTGGGAGGATCTGAAAGCTTGCTGCTGGTGTGTGTGTGGGGTGGGGGGCAGGAAAAGATTGCTCAGTTCAGAGCCAGACCCACACCTGGTGAGAAATCTATCTCAGTGGCTGATGGCTGGGAAACCTGGACAAGTTTGCTTTTCTGAGCCAAAGTCTCCCATTCTGTAAAATGAAGACTCAATTCCCCCTTGCCCCCCCTTCCCCCCCTCCTGCGTCGGTGGGTAGCTCACCGCAGCCCTCTGCCCGCTGCCGGCCACTCACGTGACCTCGGTGTTAGGAGCAGGGCGCTCCAAACACCTCAGCCACCAGGCGGCCCCCAATTTTTTTTTTTTTTAAGAGGAGTTTTTCTAAGGATGCTAATGGATGGAAAGACCCTAGCATAATTCCAGGGGCAGAGTTACAGGTCTGTAGCATCCAGAGGAGAGCCTAAAGGTGAATGATCGGTTATATCTGGGAAAGAAAAAAAAGACTTGATGAAGGGGTTAACACCTGAACTGAGTGTAGCATGATGAGCCAGTCTTTTGTGCAGATAAGAGTGAGGTGGGATTGGAAGAAAGGGTAGAGCAGAGGAGAGAAGACATTCCAGACAAAAAGAATATGGGAGATCAAAAGTGCTCTAATTATCATTTTAGGCTAACTAACAAATAAACCCCAACTCTCAGTGACTTACAACAGCACAGGTTTATTTTTCACTTATGCTGCATGTCCATTGTAGGTCAGTTGTGTTTCTACCTCTCATCTGTTTTCACTCTGGGACCCACTGAGGCTTTAAAAACAGCTTCTTTCTGGGACAATACTGATCTCATTCTGGGGAAAGGGAAGAAAGAAAACATGACAGAACAAATACGGCTCTTAATGTCTTCTCAGAAATAGACAACACTTCCGCTCTTATGCTATTGGCCAAGGTAAGTCACAGGGCCAAACGTGATGTCAATAGTGTGGGAAAGTATAAACCTCCTGCAGACAGTGAGGTCTGGCCAAGTAGGAGGGGAAGCACAGAAGGAAACAAAGCCAGAGAAGTGGCCCAGAGGCAGATGATTAAGGGCTACATTATGTGTCAGGGGGATGAGACTTTATCCTGTGGGCAGGGAGCAGCCACTGAAGGGTTTTAAGTTAGAGTTTAACACAATCAGATTTTCAGGCTGAGTATACATCTCTCGTGGTGACGTGGTGACGAGGGGAGATTGAAATGTATGGGACCAAAGGCAAGAGATGGTGAGGGCCTGAACTAACACAGCAGCCTCAAATCTCTCACTATCTGTCACATGACTTGAGATTCCAATACTAGAAAATGATTCATTTGGCACTTGAGTGGCTTGTCTTCTTTACAAGTCCTCTCCTAAAATGCACATGCTCTCTCATCTGAGAGTCATTATTTTATAATATCTAAAGCAGCAGTTCTCAAACTGTAGTGTGCCTCAGCATCACCTGGAGGGCTTGAGAAAACACAGATTTCTGGGCTTCCTCCCCCAGAGTTCCTGGATCAGTGGGTCTGTGGTGTGCCTGGGAATGAGCTTTTCTGACAATTGCTCAGGTGATGCTGGTGCTGCTGGTCCAAAGACCACACTTTGAAAACCACTGAACTCAAAGGAGAGGTTAAGACATGATTGAGGGAAAGATCTGAATAGAAGGGCCTAATGGAAAGAGGAAAAAGTCTGGAAGGTCTCAGCATGCTCCATGTGGCAGATTTGCTGGAGACCAACTCCAGCCATGAGCAGTGGGGTCTGTAAGAGTGACTGAGTCTCTCGGTTTATATTAAATTGCAGATGCAGTGCTCATAGTGAGGAAATGAAAACTTGAGTTCACAGAATTTGAGTACAAGAAGAGTACAAGTGCTGCTTTTATTCCCTCACTTCGTCACTCTGTCCTGACTCGCCGTCCTGTCACTGAGCACACACCCTTTTGCCTGGCTCCAGACCTTTCAATCCTGTCAGTGTGTTCCAAGCCTGATCCATCACATTTCTTGTCGTCCCAGTTTTAATTTCTTCTGGAACTGGGTTTGCCCACTGGATAGACATTTGGCTGAATTTTAAAATAGGCAGACCAAGAAATTTCTCGCTTCACTGGCGGTCACCTTCATGAGTACACATCTGTACCATGTGGTCATGCAAATTGTGATCAACCCCCTGCATGATAACCCCAGGAGAAAGCAAGATCATCCATGGTTTGGCTTATACCAGTGGGTGGAGCAAGTCACAACAATTCCCTTAGCTGTGACTCACCACTCCTGAAATGAGACAGCATTCCAAAAACGGATGTTAAGGAGAAAACATGTTGGTGTGTACACCATGACACAAGAAATAAAGCATAGTGAGGATTTCTTTATACTGTATTTTTCTCAATCCTGGATGTGGCAGAAGTTTGAACTCTATCAGGGTCCAGTTAATCAGCAATATGCCTGCCCAGCAGACACCATGTGACTGCATGAAATACTTTTATGGTCAACATTTTGAATGTTGGCTAGCAGGTTAAAATATTTGTTTCAAGGTGGGATGAGTGTAAATTGGTTTATTGGGGTGTGGATAGAATACGAGATCTGACAATTAAGTTTGTGAACACATCCTAGAAAAAGTGCTGCATACCTCATTGCTGAATATCACTATGGTCACCTTCAAAGTACTCCCCTTGGGAAGCTATGCACCGATGCCAGTGCCTAGTCCACCCTTCAAAGCAGTTTTGGAACTCTTTTTCTGGAATGGCCATCACAGCTGTTGTCGTATTATCCTTGATGTCCTGAATGTCATCAAAATGCCTTCCTTTCAATATTTCCTTTATCTTCGGGTAAAGAAGGAAGTCATTGGGGGCCAGGTCAGGTGAGGAGGGAGGGCGTTCCAATATAGTTATTTGTTTACTGGCTAAAAACTCCCTCACAGACAATGCCATGTGATCTGGTGCGTTGTCATGATGCAAGAGCCATGAATTGTTGGTGAAAAGTTCAGGTCATTTTCATCTAACTTTTTCACGCAGCCTTTTCAGCACTTCCAAATAGTAAACTTGGTTAACTGTTTATCCAGTTGGTACAAATTCATAGTGAATAATCCCTCTGATATCAAAAAAGTTTAGTAACATCGTCGCAACAAGTTCTCTAATTGTCAAACCTTGTATACTAGAAATTCTATACATATTGAATTTGTATAAAATAAGAAATGTCTTGGTGGGCCCAAGCTATAAAACAAAGTGAGTGAAATTCGAAAGGACCCTTTTCTTGACTGAGATTTGACAGAAACAAATGGCACCGTCAAGGTGTGCTCTTTGAGACAGGAGAATTCCCTAGCATTCTGCTTACTGCCAGAGGTGGACGAGAAAGCTTAGAGCCAGAACCTCTGTCCTGAGGCCAACTGCATTGATCCGATCTGTCTGTTTCGCTTTCTGGATAATTTTGCATGACTTTTCCCTTCCTCCTGCAGGCTGAGCCTTAGTGCTACATTCCCTTGGTCAATTCTCAATCTCAGGTCTCCAGGAAACATGGTCTAAAGTTTCAAAGATGCAGCAGATAAAACCTTAGACATGAGTGAGAGCCAGGAGGGATTAAAAATGCTGAATATACTCGTATTTGTTAGAAAGTGTTACAATTCCATAGCATTTATACAGCAATTTGATATTTATGAAATATACATATCAAATCACTAGATAAATAGTATCCTCTCTGGATACTATTGAATTAATGCTATCATATATATTGAATTAATTGAATTTGAATTTATATTGAATTAATGCTATCATATATTTTTTTCACATCTCTACAAATTTCAGGAGACAGGTTTCTAGTGCTATTGCTGTCTTTCTGAAATGCAATAACTTGGGAAAAGTTGGCCAAAATTCTGAAGATAGATAATAGAAGGGCAGGATTGAAAACTCAAAGTCCCTTGGATTTTCTTATGGAGCCCCAGCTGGCTCCATACTAACCTGGACTGTGCTGCCAGATGGCCTCACTAACAGGCAAGAGACGGGCAATGTTCTTTGTGATATGTAGTCACAGTGAGGAGTGTGAAGCTACTTTGCAGATTGTTCATGGCCCGGGAAAATCTTTGGAAGGTGCCTTCACGTGAATGGCATCGAGCGTCTTCTGGGCGCATGGCTCTCAGGAGATGTTATGAGGAATGCAGAGAAGTGTAATAATGCTTCGTCTTCTGACACAGCCTCTAACCAGAGAGAGAAAGGGCCTAATATTTATGCAGAATTAATAACAGTTAAATACCAATGAAGCCAACACTAGGCAGATAATCCAAGGGGGCATCACGTGCTGTGAATTCAGAGACAGACATCTTTCTGAGGTTGTGCTGGGCTGGGAAGGCTCATGGAGGTGCAGCCGCACTGGATGGCAGGTAAAGGTGAGATTTAGATGGAGCACTCGTTTTTCAGGAATGAACCTAAGTTTACTGTGGTTCTAATGAGCACAGGCTTGGAGAGGAGAAGGGAAGTCTGAGCTGCTTCCCCTGCCCCTTCTTGCGCCTCTCCCCTCCCCCACTCCTGTTCAAGTGTTGTTTCTCAGTCTAGTTGTGTAGGACACAGCTCCCTGGCCCGTGCTGGTATTATGAGCCTTGCGCCCCCCCACCCCTGAGGCAGCAGGTTGCCATTCGGCCTCTCTCAGCAGTTCATGGTAGCTCTCGCTGGCTGCCAGTGCTCACGATGGCCGCCGGCCACTCACGATGGCCGCCGGCCACTCATGCTGGCCATCGGTGGCTCGTGGCAGCACACGGTAGCCCACCACAGCACACACCGACCTCCGGCTGCTCATGGCAGCCCAGCTCCTGGGAGAGCCATTGTTCACAATCTTAGCTATAGAGGGTGCAGCTCACTGGCCCTTGTGGGAAACAAACCAGCGACCTTGGCTTTAGGAGCTCAGCGCTCCAACCACCTGAGCCACTGGGCCGGCCCTACTCTGAGCTTCTTAAAGTTTTTCTTTCATGACTGTCATCTACACATCCAATCCAAATATTCTGCCTGCCTGTATCACCTCCTGACAAACAAAGCCATTGTGTGATGCACTAGCAGATGAGTAACACCGGACTTCAGATTGACCTTTACATGTTCACTTTATTAATAGGTAAGCACTTTGGAGCTACGGATGTCAAACCTCTTTATAAATAAAATCTAATCCTATCATAAACTCTGTCAAACTGGCAGGCAGCAGGTCTCTCTCCACTGGCAAAATGACCTCAGAAGGTCAAGTGACTTGTTTAAAGTCATGCAGGAATCCCCTGGCACTTCTGCGTTCACTGGTCCCACTTCCCCTGACATTTGGTCGTGTCCAGCTTCCATTGCTTCACAGATCTGCATAGGGATGGTGGCGCTGAGAACTTGGGGCCCTGGATATCTAGTTAGCGTTTTCTTTATCCACGTGTACTTTATACCACATGGGGGGGCCCTCAGTTGTAACCCCAAAAGGTCCTTGTTACTTTTGGTTTGAGGATAAGATAATTACACCCTTCTCTTTCAGGCTTAACCCTGGCTCTTGAAAGACAGTCCCATTTTCATGCTGTGGGTCTGTGCAAACACACCATCTGAATGAAATGGCATTCTTGGCACTTTTCATGTCAAATGCCAACCAATATAGCAGGACTATCAGTGGCTTCCAATCTGCCTGAACTTTGAAGTGAGACACTAGACCCACCAGCTTGATAGGATCACTCCGTTGGCTGCCTGCCTTCTGAAGTTAGCTAATTGCTTTAAAAAAAAAAAGTGAGTTGTTTTAAACGAAAACAGATTTTATTTCTCTGTTTGCTTTAGAAACGGAATATATTTGTCTGTCTTTCCTGACTTAAGGTTTTAAAAGAGAAAAATTATAATGTTATGATTAAGTGGGTAAGGCTAGAGTGATCCATAGATGGTGAGCTGATTGAGTTATGTATTGTTTAAATGTCTATTGGGTTAACCCACAGCCATCAAAAATACAGTTTTACTTGTGCATTGGGGTCCTGGACAGCCAGTTAGGATTTTCTCTAGCTACATTATACCCCATGGGGGCCCTCAGTTGTAACCTTGTTACTTTGAATTTGAGGGTGAGATAGTTATACCCTTCTCTTTCAGGCCTAACCTTGGCTCTCTTTGAAAGAAGGTATCAAGATTTAATTTTTTCCTACATTGTTCCTTGTCCCTATATTTCCCTTGATTTCGGGCTCTGAACAGTTAAGACGTCTGAAAAATTTTATTATTGAATTTATCAAAATCACTATTAGTAGCTATCATTCATTGAGTTTTACTCTGTTCCAGGTCCTCTGCTAGCAGTTTTCACCATATTATCTCACTTAATTTCTACCTTGACGCTGTAAGGTCAGGAAGAGTAGCATTTCATTTTACAAGTGAGACAGAGGCTGGAGTTACGTAATTTGTCAAACATTGTAGTAGACCTGGGATTTGAACCCCTTGTCTAATCTCTTAGCTCTAAAACCAGTGCTCCATCTAAATCTCACCTTTACCTTCCATCCAGTGCGGTTGCACCTCCATGAACCTTCCCAGCCCAGCACAACCTCAGAAAGATGTTTGTGTTTGAATTCACAGCACGTGATGCCCCCTTGGATTATCTGCCTAGTGTTGGCTTCATTGGTATTTAACTGTTATTAATTCTGCAACTGTATCTGGAAATAGAAGGAAAAGTGCTCTGCTAAGTTAACGGGCTCTGCCCTCTCTGGCCACACCCACAGGGATCCTGCTGGAAGGAAAACTGTCTGCTTTTGCTGTCGGTTCACATCATTCAGCAGGACTGCTGAAGCACACTTCCTTCTCTTTGCACTATCTCTTCCTCCTTAACCTTTTTGTTATAAAGGATCATCTAAAAAGGGGGTGGTTTGGGGAGTGGACATCTACTTGAGTGAATTCAGCATGTCTCTCAGTCACTCACCGTCAGCCCAATTAGCATGGGCAGGCAGTGCCATCTGCAGCCGCTCCCCCAGCTGTGCCATCCACCATCACACTCTCGGGCCCTGGAGCTCACGTGTTCTGCTGTTGGTTGGTGCTCAGTTCCTCATCCCTGAGTGGGCCGTGGGGAAGCAACTCCAAGGACGTCAGTCATTTGCTTTCCCACAGTACACTCTGCTGGGTGACTTACTTGGCTGGTCGCAGCACAGGGCTCACCAGACCAAGGGCTTTGATTTCCTGTCCTGTGGTTGCCTCGTGTGAAGAAGACAGAGAATGTGCATCCAATCCTGGCAGGGCACTTGGCAGAGGTGGTTACTGGCCCTCAGAAAGCCAGATAAGACAGTAGGTTCATTGATGCACTTAGAGGGGATAAGTACGTCTCATGGATGGAAGAGCGTGGTGAAGTGGTTAAGAGCACGGACTCGGGAGCTGGACTGTCTGGGTTTGAATTGTGTGGTCTTGGGCATTATTTAAACTCCCTCAGTTTCCTCATCTAAATAAATGGGCTAATAGTACCTACCTCATAAAGTTCTTACGAGGATTGCACAGTGTATTTGATTAAATGAGTTATAAAGCACTATGAGATCAATGTCGGGATGGCTCCAAAAGACGCATTAGGCTTATGTTTAGGGGATGTCATACTGAAATAAGCTAGGGCTTATTTTCTGGTTAGGTCTTATTTGCAGGGAAACACGGTCAGTGTTTATCAAATCACCCATAAAAATAAAGTGATCATCTGTGTAGGTAGACAATGCTATGATAAAAGAAGCTCACCTAATTGCTTTAGTAAATGTACTCAAGATGACTTATGTGCAGATGAAATCTTACTAAGTCTACTAGGGGAATTTGCCATTTGATTTGTTTTTTTAATTAATTATTTTTTCATTTACAGTTGACATTCAATATTACATTAGTTTCAGGTGTACGGTGTTAGTGGTTAGACATTTATATAACTTACCCCAATCAGTCTAGTACCCACCTGGCACCATACATAGTTATTACACTATTAGGGAATTTGTAATTTTAAAGAGTCATATGAGAAATATGTTTGCAAAGTGCCTTTTTGTAAAGTGAACATGAGAGAAACAGTGTCCGGGGAAGAGGGAAGCCCAGGGTGACGATGTTTTTGACCAGGGCTACTAGAAAGCTACAGCTGCCATCATCTCGGGTGGAAAAGGATGCTAGTAGAGTCGTTTGTGGGGGTGGGGAGTAGTTGTACAATTGTGGATGTCTTCAGTTTGAGAGGCCTGTTAGACATTGAAGTGAAGGTGCTCCGTGGGCATCAGCAAGCGTCAGGTGAGAAGTCAGGGCTGGAGACGTCTCTGTACTGATTCTAGCTGTAGATGGGATCTAAGCCGTGAGGGCTGAAAGTGGCCCCAGAAGAGAAGGAGTCACCCCTGGGGCTGAACCAGGGAGCATTCCAGCTTCAGTGGAAAAGTCAAGCCAGCTCTAGTTTTCTAGTTCTTTTCTTTGCTTCACCAGTGTAAAATGAAGTGTGTCCCTATTTGATGCTGGCATTTTCTTTGGATAGTTTATCATTTGAGCTCTGTAATGCTTGGACTTCAGTCAAGAGACTAGAGTCAGATAACACTTGACCTCTACCTAGCTTCGTGCCTTTGGGCAAGCTCCTTACTCTCTGAGACTCAGTTTTTATCTTGAGATGGGCACTGGTAGTAAATATGCCCATCTCAGAGGTCTGAGGGGTCAGTGAGTGCAGCTATTGTTTTTTCCAAGCTGGTAGAATTTTTTTCTCTTTATTTCCTCAACCTAAAAGGCCAGAAAGAAAATTAGTGCTATGAAGCTGGTCCTCGGTTTATCACTGTAAAGTTCTCCCTGTTCATCTAGCGTGTGAGGATTGAGGAGCGGTGACAGCTCACACATTTTAAAGCCCTTTGAATTTTCCCTGAACTGGAAACCACATGTTAATCCAGCCCATATTGCTACTATTTTCCTTCTTTTTATTAAAAATAAAAGACGGTGGTTAAGGAGATACTGCAATAAATTCCACACACATAGGTCAGCCACTTATGCTTCCTCTGTAATTGAGACACTACATCCAGAGATCAAGTCTGGCCTGTGTCTGGCAATTGGTACATGAATCACAGATGCATAAGCATTCAGAGACCTGAAAATTGAAATGCAAAAAAAACGGATTTCCCTGGCAGTGACAGTGTTTCAATATTGTATAAACTAACCTCGTATGTGTTCTTTACCACTGTGAGCGAGGTAAGAAGGTTCTCCCTCTTTTCTAATAAACACACTGATCCTCTCTCCTGCTATAAATTCAAATTTTACGCTTGGTTGGAAAAGGCATCTAAGACACTTGATTTCGCTCAGCAAATAATATGATTCTGAATCTGTGTTTTAAAAATGTCTCCCTCTCAGAGCTAAAGAATACAGAGCTATGGAGGCCCAAATGCTGAAGTCTTGCGTCTCAATTCTCTAATTAGTATGTCTGCTGTGTTGCAGTTATGGCTTCTATGCCTTGAATTTGTGGCTTTTCTGTTTTACAGGAGTTACTGTCAGGGAGATGTCTCCCAAAAAGAAATACTACTGTTAGTGGTGGCGGGACCAAATATACGTAACGGTGTGGTTGGTTCCTACATCTCTACTAGAATTTTTGAGAAGCCTTTTCCAGCTGGAGGGGGGTGGTGTGAGGGCTGAAAGCAAACATTAGAAATACGAAAGTAGAAAAATTAATAGGAAAGAGCTTCCAGTGATTAAAATTTTCGTTCTGGCCTTTCAGGTTGAGGAAGTAAAGAGAATAGGCATAAACTGTGGGAAATTTCCACCCGCTTGGAAAAAACAATAGAATAAATAATTCTTAGCCATGAGATGAGAGCCCAGGGAGTCACAAGGTCAAAGGATCCTGTCCCATTTGTCTGTGGTGACAGCCTCCCCCTCCAAAAAAGGAATGCCTCACCCTGAAACAATAGAAGTGTTCCTGGGAAGCTGAAAAGGTACATGCAAAGAGAATTTTTAGAAATCACATCTTTTCAGAAGTACACCAGTTGTTATGCTATATTTTCCAAATTTTCCTTAGTGAGAGTGTACCCCTTTTTAAATTCATTGTATACGAATAGATGTATAGATATATAGATATAAATTAGAAAAATAAATTTAAATGAAGGAAATACACTGGGAGTGTGGAAATGGGTGAATTGTCACCATTTGAAGGTGTTAAGTTGCTCACATTTTTTTAATAATGTGGGGCATTATTTTGTCCTGCAAGTCATACCACTTCCTGACGTATCTGCTCTCTAAATTTACAATCTATAGAGAAGTACCCCGTGTCAGCAGTGCCTGTCACCCACCAAAATCCAAGCCCCTGCTCTATGAAAGCAGAGTCAGCCCTCAGCCAACAGTTAGTTACTTGGCTGCCAGACTGTGCCAAGCCCACCCAGCGTATCCCTGTTCCTGGCGGCTGCCCCTGGCAGTTGGAGACACCCACGTGCCCTCCCTTCAGTCAGCAGACATGAACTTGGGATGTTTCTTGTTTAGGAGGGGCCTGCTTCATGAGGATAACGTGGTCATCAGCAGAGTCTTGCTGCAGCCGCCGCCCCTGAAGCCCACTGTGGCGTCTAAGTGTTTGGCTGGGTTGTTTTGGTTTTATGCTTGTGTGTCTGTTTTGTTGGGGGAAGAGGGAGGGGAGGGATTCTTAGAAAAGGGAAGGAGATATCCTCCCCGTTACTGAAAACGGAAATAAGGAATTATCAGTTCAGGGTCAGTAGAAGCCACAGTGCCTGGTTTCCTTCTGCTGCATGCCTCTGGAATGATTCTGTTTTGTTTGGAAAGATCTAAAAGTGACGTGAGCTGGAGAAATTGTTGTGGGGGGAGCTTTGAACAGGGAGTCCAGAGGTCCCCAGGGGACTCACCAAGGGGCTTTGGGAAAGATGTCTGTGAGACACCTAAAATTATTATAAATAATGTTGCGTGTATGTGTATTTTCTTGGAGATGAGGGTCTCTGGCTTAAATTATATCTCAAAGAGATCCAGAAAGCCACACTTTTTCAAAAAAAGATTAAGAACCAGTCCCAGGGGAAGTTTGAGTTGTGCGTCTTGGCCCTGGCCCTGACTAGAGAACTCTTCCCGATGGATGACATGTGTATGAGTATGTAGTGGAAGTATCAGTATAAGTGTGGAAAACATCTTAGGTGCATCCCCAGAAGCCCATGCTGCAGAAAGATGAAGAAGGTTCCAAGTGCCAGAAACCCAGACATGCACAACCCCTGTTCTTCTGTCTAATGCTTCCTATCTCCTTCCCCTCTCTCGTGTCCTTGAGCCGACCCAGAGCTCCTTTAACTGTATTACCTGAAGCGTTCACTGATTGAAGTGAACACTGATATCGCCTCTGGGTGCTGAGCAAACCAGGTTGATTTTTCCTGCAATGAGAGGTTGAATTTGACTTGACCTCCATGATGGTGACAAGAGAAGGCGTTTGTAGTGAACTCCCAGGAGCTGTTTATCCTGTGCCCAATATGTTAATGTTGACCTTCCCACCCCTGGTTCTTCTTTCTCCTCATATTGTACACTCTCGCTGGGTGACCTATTCCAAACCCTTGGCTCTCAATAACCTGTCAATCTATATTATCAATGCTCATCTCTCTTCTTCTGAGCTCTTGACCGCTCTATTTAACAGGCCCGACAGACATCTCCCACAGGCCCATTAAACTCACGGGGTCTAAAACAGCTCATCACATCCCTACCACCCCTCAACCATTCTTCCCCCTGAAGTCCTTATCGTGGTGAATGGCACGAAAGTTTATCCAGTTTTCCAAGAATCTTTTTCACCCACCCACCACATCACTACTCCCTCAATCTAAATGAGCCTCAGATAGACTTTATCCCCAGGACTTGACTATCTTACATCTTAAACGGCTCATGAAAAGCATCCTTCCTCTTTCTCCCTCATCTTGCGATGCCTGATCACTATAATTACTAGCTGATCTTCCCACCCTCCAGTCCACCATCCTCATGGCTTCTGGAATGATATTTCCAAAAGACAATTGAATCATGCTAGATCCTTGTTTAAAATTGTTTAATTGATTTCCATTGCCTTTATGACAAAACCTGACCTACTAGGCATGGTCTGCTAGGCCCTGTGTGACCTGACTCCTAGCCTTCCCAGCCGCCTGTCTGAATACTGTCCTTCTGACTCATTGCATCAATCAAACTGAATTAGCTGTAGCTCAGAAAACAACGTGCTTTCCTTCATTTCCTCGTCTCTGTATGAACATATTACCTTTATTACAGCTATTCTGAGTGGGGGGCCTTATAAAAAGCTGTTATACTTCAACCTTCTTGGTCATGTGCAACACAGACTCCTCATGCTAGCTCTGCATCACCCCATCCCTGCCTCTTGCCCCATTCCTAACACTAATCCTGAATCTCAGGCTATCCCTGAACTCAAGCCTCATTTCTCAGTCCCGTCATCCCCTTACACTGCACCTTACTCTTAGCTACAGATCCTACTGTATCTCTGATACTTACTGCAGGGGTTGGGGTCAGTGATGCATGGTGTTCGGGGACGGTGTTAGGCACGGGGGAGGTCTGGGGATGGATGTAAGAGCCAGGGATGTCTGTTGCACACTCTTTTTGGTAACAAACCAGTTTTCTATGTTAACACAACTGTTTAGATATGGCTGAGTAAAATGGCATCCTCTAATTGACCATAGGGTGTTGTCCTGTTTTGTTCTTATAGGTGCCATACTTCAAGCTTAGAATGTCCTTTATCCCTGACCCCAGCTAATTTCTGTTCATCTTTCAAGCCGCTGCCCAAGTATCACTTCTCCTCAGTTATTCTTCACCGACCCAAGACTGGGCTAGGTGTCGCTGTGAGTGCTCATGGCACTGCTGGGTTTTCCTGGGGTAGCCCTAATCATGCTGTGTTGTGATTGTCTATTTATTTGCTGGTCTCCCTGTCTAAGGCAGGATCTGGGTCTTAGTCCTCTCACTATCCCTGGAATTGCACTAGAATATGCCTATCAAGAGATGTTCAATGAATGCATGATAAAACACTTTTGTGGAAGTAGTGTTTACCGGCTTGGTATTTTATTGGTCTTTTATTTTGTTGGAGAACGTGTGAAAACCACAGAAGGCTTCAGACAAGTTAAGTCTATTTCCCATCTTCCAGGTATTTTCAAGGTCTTTGCAAATATGTTTATATTAATCCCAAGTTAATAAATGCGTGGAAAGCAATTGCAGTTTTGCTGTGGTCATTCAGAGAATTTGTGGCAGGGCAGATCCCAGGAATTACCTGCTGGCCCCTCCTCTGAGGTGGTTCAGGTTGTGCCGGGTAAATTCCAACATGCTTCCTCCATGAAGCTTGTCACTGGGATTAATAATATGTAAACTTGTCATTTTTTGCTTTACAAAGCTATATTAAGAGCCATTCAACTTTAAACTGTAATCATGGTTTATTATTAATTCCTTGCAATTGGGTTCCTGGTCCAGCTGCTTGACTCTCTTCCACTAATGCTTGAGGCTTTCCTTCTGTGTAGCCAGCCCTGAGCTTTGGCAATACCGTGAGAAAAAGGGCATAGACATCCATCCCTCTGGGAGCTAGACTCCAGTTAACTTTCCTCAGTGCTAGCGCTGATGATCCAATGTCTCTTTACAGCATTTAACACTAGAGAAACCTACCTTCTTGAAAATTCTCTCTTGCCTTCATGACCCCAGAGGCCTCTGGTTTTTCTGTTTCTCTGTCTGGCACTCTCACTTTGCTCCCCCCGCCCCCTGTTTTCCTTCTCACCTCCCCCCTGCCCTGTAGGCATGCCATCTCCAGTTGTCAGCCATCTTTTGTCAATCTTTGTACTTCCTCTATTGGTCGCCTATTCATTCCTTTAGTTTCATATATCATCTTTTTTTGCAAGGCTCTGAAATCTAACTTTTTACCTCTAATTTTTCTCTAGGCTCTAAATCTACATATTCTCCACCCACCCTCTTTTTCACAATTCTTGGATGTCAGCATATCCCAAATTAAAACTCTTTTCCTGTTCCCACCCCAGTTAATTCCACACTCCTTACATCCTTAGGATATTTCCTGGGACCTTTTCTGCCCTCAATTCAGCTGCCATCGTCCTAATCACCCAGGCCTAATTGCTATTTCTTATCGCTGTTGTTTCTTTATTCTGCTGGATGAACAATAAGCCCAAGGATTCCTATGTGATACGAATTTACTTTCATCTTCTTTCCCAGTCAAGGTTCTCTTCTGAACCTTCAACATTTGCATGGAAAAAGGGTTTTTTATAGAAAGTAACCTCACAGGGTGATCTGATCATAAATTCCTAACTGGACAGGTCATGGTAGGTAGTCATGCTCCTGGCATATAACTTCTTTAGTAAAAGGGTTATCTTTGCCTTAACCAAGCCCCGTCCATTGTTTCTGTGCATCTAGGTTAACACACCTTTGAAATAAGCTGTAATCACCCTCAAGATAGCACATAATCTTGTTAACTATTCTGTAATCCAGTCCTCGCCTTGTTTTCTCCCACCTCCATGTAATCTTCCTTAGGTTCTCATTAATTTCAAATGCATGAAAGAAGCTGCAAAACGTATTCTCCGGAGCATTTGAGATCTTTCTCCTTGGCATATATCATCAGTTTGGCTCAAATAAACTCATAAAAATTTTCTACAGGTTTGGACATTCTTATGTTGACAAACATTTCCCTGCCTCTCTCTCTCTCTCTCTCTCTCTCTCTCTCTCTCTCTCTTTCTGCTTGCTTGCTTGTTTGCTTTATTTCTTTTTTAAAATTTTTATTGGGGGATATTGGGGAACAGTGTGTTTTTTCCAGGACCCATTAAGCCCTAAGTCAAGTCGCCGTCCTTCAAGTGGCACACGTTCTAACCAACTGAGCCATCCAGCCTCCCCACCAGCAGCTCAGAGGCAGCTTGTTGTCTTCAATTTAGTCATGGAGGGCGCAGCTCATTGGCCCATGTGGCAACCCTGTTGTCAAGAGCTCGCGCTCTAACAACTGAGCCATCCGGCTGCCCCCACCCTGCTTTTTCTCAAGTGTGAATGGTGGGGTGGGAGAGCATGTGTTGTTGCTGGGCTGCTGGATTGCACAGCTCTGGGGGCAGCATTCACGTATGGGGGCACCGTTCCCATTGCACCCCATGTGAATGGCGCCTCCTGGAGTTGCGTGGCACAGCACTGTGGGAGTGTTAGGGTGCAAGGTGACATAGAATATTGGTGAGGTCTTCCAGGAGGGAGGGACACTGAAGACTAGAGTGGCAGGGAAAGAGTTAAGGGGAGTTGGCAGTTCAACCCAGGAGGAAAGTTTCATTTCTTTGAAAGAAGGAAGGATGGGGAAATAGTTTTTTTCTTTGCTGTCTACCTGGGGAAATAAAGCTCTGTTTTCTAGACAAATCTACATTGTGCTAACTTCATAGTAGAACCACCCACCGAGCTTGAATCTGTGGCCCAGAGCTCTATTTTCCTCTTAATTCATGTTATTCTTGGTATACGGAGTGTTGGCAGGAGCTTCTAGAATGAGGTTCCGTGTTCCTGAAGCTGCACTGATTCACTGGGATGGTCTCAGACTCTGTGCTCACAATTGGACTCCTTCAGATACGGTGTCCATATGGCCCAAAGACGTTGGTGACAGCGCTGGTCACACTTCTGCCCCCTATGTATTGAAAAAGCACGGGTGATTTGGACCTATCATCAGTGGTGGGACCCCTTGGCTGGTGGCCTATAGCAATAGTGTCCGTTGTTCAGGTATCCTTGGAGCACCTAGCCAGGCAAGTTGCCCCCTTCAGCTGCACGCTGCAATGCACACTCCACAGACACTGCTCACGTAGATGACCATACAAATGGGGTCCCGAAGTTGTCCAACGTTGCATCCCTGCCTCCGGTACCTTCTCTCACGAGGCATTTCCAAGCCAGCCAATGCCTGACATCCAGCTGGCCAGCTGTTTCCTGTCTCACGCTGAAGCTTATTCTACCACTTCCTTTTTTCCCCAAATTTTTACAGTCTCCCCCTTTCTACCACTTTCACTTCCTGAGTGCCGTAACCACAGGAATGAAATCAGCAAGTTCTTGCCTTGTTTCTTTACCAGGCTAACTCCTACTTACTGTGTATTAGTGGAAAATAATAATGGTAAGAGAGAACACTAATAGAACACTTATTTATTATTCATTGTGGTAAAAGTCTAACATGCAGCTTTCTCCCCCATCCTTGTAGGAATCTCTGAAACCATTGGGTGAAGTTCAGGTTTAGAGTGTTTGAGACATTCCCATGATGCAGTTAATAATGGAGGAGAGTTGGCCTGCCTGACTGCAGAGCTCTGTGCTCTGAATCAGTGTGATGTTCATCTTCCTAAAACCCAGGTTATATATAGCCTCCTCCAGGAAGCCTCCCTAGGCTTCCCCACCCCACCCCAGCAACCGGTGGTCATCCTTCATAGTAATCCATGTTGTCATTCAAGTTCAGAGCCTCTTAAAAGTGGTAGACAGAGACCTAATGTTCCTTCCCATTTCTGAGATTCCCAGGATATTAAATATTGAAGCAGTTTCATAGTCTAGTTTGAAATCAGGGAGTGTGATACCTCCAGCTTTGTTCTTCTTTTGCAAGACTGTTTTGGCTATTTGAGGTCTTCAGTGATTATATATATATTTTTGGATGATTGGTTCTAGTTCTGAGGAATGACATTGGTATGTCGGTAGGGAATGCGTTGAATCTGTAGATTGCTTTGGGTAGTATGGACATTTTAATGATATTAATTCTTTCAATCCATGAGCACAGTATACCCTTCCATTTATTTGTTTCCTCTTCAGTTTCTTTCTTTAGTGTCTTATAGTTTTCAGTGTACAGATCTTTCACCTGCTTGGTTAAATGTATTCCTAGGTATTTTATTCTTTTTGATGTCCATGTAAATGGGATTGTTTTTTTTAGTTTCTATTACTGATTGTTCGTTGTTGGTGTGTAGAAACACAATGGATTTCTATTATATATTAATTTTGTATCCAGCAAATTTACTGAATTCATTTATTAGGTCTAATGGTTTTTTGGTGGAATCTTTAGGGTTCTCTCTATATAGTATGTCATCTGCTAATAATGACAGTTTTACTTCTTCCTTTCTAATTTGGATACATTTTATTTCTTTTTCTTGTCTGATTGCTGTAGCTAAGACTACAGCATTGAATAAAAGTGGTCAGAGTGGGCTTTCTTATCTTGGTCTGGATCGAAGAGGAAAAGCTTTCAGCTTTTCACCATTCAGTATGATGTTAGCTGTGAGTTTGTCATATGTAGCCTTTATTGTGTTGAGGTATGGTCCCTATATACATACTTTGTTAAGAATTTTAATTATAACTTGATGTTGAATTTTGTCAAATGTTTTTTGTGCACCTATTGAAATGATCATATGATTTTTCCAAGACAGGGTTAGAAAAATATTATGACCTTTTTTGTATATTTGCATTTAACCAAATGAAAACCTTTAACATATAATTATACACATAGCAACCCACAATGTAATATAATTTTGTTACACACAAGATAACTATAAGAGTTATAAATGATGTTTATTGAACTCTTTAAGCAGAGCTGTTTGGTAATGGGACATGAATTTAAGGTTGTAGGAGGCACATGTTTCAATTCCTTTAGTGTATCCCTGTGACTAAATGCGTGTGTTCATTTGGAAACAAAATTATTGAATTTATTGGGGTTACATTGGTTAATAACTTTTATGTAGATTTCAAGTGTGCAATTCTATAGTATATCATCTGTATACTGTATTGTGGGTGCGCCACCCAGATTCCTTCATGCGTGTGAGGCCATTGGCTAATTGGTCTCTCTGGACTCTGAATTAACTATTTCTCAATCCCTAACATCTAGCGGAGTCAGGGTTTACTTAGCACATTGTAGGCTCTTAATCCTGTTGGTTGGTTGAATGAATGAGTGAATGAAATGTTTGAGAACCGTCTCCAAACTCAGAATGATTTTGGTTGGAATCCCAGCACTACCACTTACTTACTAGTTCTCGGACCTTGATCAAGTTACTTAACCTTTCTGGCCTCAGCTTTTGTGGTCTTTAAAAGGGTGGTATTACTAAAGCACTTACTTCAGGCTGATGGGAGGAGCAAAGGAGATGACATGCCTCCTCTGTGGGATGACAAAGTTAGCCTGCACGTGCATAGTGCTTGGGGCTCAGGCGGGGTGCGGTGGTGGTCTGCGGACATCATTGTTAATAAAGCAAGAGCGACTCTAGCTGCATCCCTTTCCTATGCCTTTGCCTCCCCAACCAGCCACAGACATAATGGTTTGTAGCCTCCAGAGCGTCTCCAAAGCACTTGACTTTGTTCTCCAGGCCCTTTATCCCTTTTCATATTCTGCTACTTGATGGACAACCATGTGTAGACTGCTTTTTGAATACTCGTACTTTGTAGTCTACAGAGCATTCACACAGATTACCTCATTTAATAGTTATTCAGAACTGTAAAATTTCCTGTAGTTTTAGGAAATTCCTGCCCTTGTTATGACATGACTGGCACCTGTCCCTCTCCTGCTGATAGAATTATCACCAAAGATATTTGCTTCTGTATTTACTGAGTTCTTCAGCAGCATGTTTTTTTTTCGTTTATTTGGTTTATTTTTTTATTTCCAAGCCTGGAATTCAAAGAATCTCATGAAGAAAAGTACCTTTACAAACTCTTTTCCTGTTTCCAACTGGACACATCTAGAGTGGCCTGCTTGGTTTAGGACCTCTGCCTTCCATATGCCCTTGTGTTGAAGGGCAGAGCATGGCAGCAGTCCCCAACTAGGGCTCTCTCCTGATTTCTGTTTCTGTCCATTTGGAGTCACAGGGTCCTAGGACCTGAATGGAGTCTCATTGTGCTGCATCCATATGGCTCAGGCATGTGAGAGCATCTGCCATTCCTTCTTTTGCTACAGTCTCTCACTGAGTGACTGGGTATATTCTGTATGATCACTTCACAATTTGTACCTCTAGCCTTGGTCTCCAGATTCCCATGTCCCGTTGCCTGGTTGATATCTCTCATGGTTGTCTAATAAGCATCCCAAATGCATCCTATTAAAAAGAGATGCTTATTTTACTCCCAAATTCTGACTCTTTCCCTCAACCCCAGTCAATGGCAGGATTCTCCACCCAATCGTCACTGTTCCGCTTTACCCTCCTCCACATGGCGTCATCCATCCGTAAGTCCTGTAGAGCCTACCTCCAAAATATATCTCAGCTGCCTCTTTGACTCCATCTCCATCGCCCCCATCCTGATTCCAGACACTGTCATCTTCTTTTGGTGAAATAAACCACTTTAATTTTTAATGTTTCTATTATGTAAAATTATAGTGGAACTAAGTAATATTAGTTTTATGATTTTAAAATTTCCCTGTACATTTATAATCAACAGTAAGAGTATTTAATGTTTTGACAGTAAGTTTTAAAGGTCACAAAACAATCCTGTTTTTCCCATGAAGATTGCTTTCCATAGCTTCAGCTTGCATGGTCTTTTTTTAAGAAAACATTTTTTTAATTTTTTTTTTATTGTGTTAAAATACATGTGGTATAAAATTTACCATCTTAACCATTTCTAAGTGTATAGTTCATTGGCATTAAATATGTTCCCGTTGTTGTGCAACCATTATCACCATCCATCTCCAGAACTCTTTTCATCTTTCAAAAATGAAACTCTGTACCCATTAACCAATAACTCCCCATTTTCCTACTTTCCCACCTACCACAGCCCCTGGCAACCACCATTTTACTGCTTTCCCTATGAATTTTTCCACTACTTTAGGTACTTCATATAAGTGGAATCATATAGTAGTTGTCCTTTTGTGACAGGCTTATTTCACTTAGCATAATGTCCTCAAGGTTCGACCATGTTGTAGCATGTGTCAGAATTTCCTTCCTTTTTAAGGCTGAATAGTATTCCATGTCATATATATATATATGCGCTACATTTGGTTTATCCATTCATCCCTTGATGGATACATGAGTTGTTTCAGGCCACCATTGTGTTTTGTCTCAACTATTACAACAGCTTTCTAATTGTTCTCTCTGCTTCTACTCTTACCCCTTTTAATCTGTTCTCCACTCAGCTTCTGAAAAGGCAAATCGAGTTTTGTTGCTTCTCTTTAAATCCTTCATTGACTTCTCATTGTGTTTGGAATAAAATCTAAACATCTCAATCTGGCTCACAAGTGAACTGCCTTTCACCCTTATCCCATGCCCGGTCCTCCTTGCCTACACGACTCTCACTTCAGGTGTTTTCTTGGTTTTGTTTGTTTGCTTGTGAATTTTTTCCCATCTCAGACTCTTTGTGTCTTTGGTTCCCTCCACTTTGAATACTCTCTACTTCTTGTCCTGTCATGGTTGGCTTCTTCTCTTCCTTGAGGTAGTAGTTAAATATCACCTCTTCAGAGAGATTGTTTCCTATTGTCCATGTTATTCCTTGTCTTAACCCTTTATTGATTTGCAGATATTTTATTTGTTTATAGTTGATTTGTTTCAAACCTCTTTTCCCCTCTTGCATATTAGCCTCTTGAAGGCAGGGTCTCTATCTGCCTTGTTTACTTTTATATCTTGAACATCTATCGGTGTTTACTAACAATTTGTTGGATGAATTAATCAATATCTTATTTAAAAAAAGAGTTTGCGAGTGTATTATTCCACAATTGGTTCTACTTTTCCTCTTCATTCTTTTTGCTCACTCTTTATCCCACCTCTAAAATATTCCAAAATGTTAACATCCCTCGTTAGGAGCAGTCCTTAGCATATCATCATTCCTGCTCTAGAAAACTGATTGGCTGTTCCTTGAACTTCCGATGTTCAAGGAAAGGTATCCAAAGTTGTTCTTTAACTTTTTGCACTAAAAATGATTACCCTGCCAGCCTTCCCCCATGTCTTTAGAAAAGCAACCTAACTTTGCAGTAGCCTAAATAAGCAAGGCAGAAGAATAAATTAAACCTCTGGAGACAGAACTCCATGTAATATGTTCTAAAGTTCTACATGTATAAGTGTGTGGTTGTTTTTTTTCACTATTTTGTATTTTGTATTAGTTTTTACTTACTCTGTACTGCGGGTAAAAGTTGATTTAGTTGTAGTTCAGTCTCTTATCCATATTGAGAAACTATTGAAAGAAGGCTATGTCCAGGCCTCAAGATTTTGAGCTCTAGAATAAATTCTCCCATTTTTGCACTACTACGCTGGCACAGCTTGGGTGGCTTCTCTGCCCAGAGTATTACAAGGCTGAAATTAAGGGTCGACTGCTGTTTTCTCACCTGGAACTCAGGGTCTCCTCCAAGCTTATGCCTGTTGTTCGCAGAATGCAGTTCCTTGTGGTTGTAGGACTGTGTCCCCTTTTTCTTGCTGGCTGTCAGTTGGGTACCACTCTTACCTCCTAGAGGCTTCCCTCAGGCCCTTGAGCTTCATCTTGGCCTCCTCTGTCTCTGCAGTGGAGAACCTTCTTCTCACACTTTGAATTTCTCTGCCTTCCTTTTCTGCTACCAGCCAGAGAAACCTCTGCTTTTAAAGAGCTCGTTGATTAGGTTAGGCTCACCCAGATAATACCTTAATGTCAATTGATTAGTAACCTTAATTGCATTGCCGTTCAGTGAGACATAGTCATGGTAGTAACACCAGGGTATGTGGAGATCTTGGAGCCACAATTTCTCTCCCCTGTTTTATAGCTAGAATCACACTCACCTGCATGTATTAGAAAACTTGATTATAAGAGCTTAAACAAAATATTTTCTTTTCACATGACAATAAATATAGAGATGAATGATTACTGATACTGGTTTAGTGGCTCAATGACATCAAGGCCAATGACTGATTCTCTTAGCCTTTTCTCATGGTTGTAGTATGATTAACGTAGCTCCAGCCATCGTGACCATGTTCAAGACAGGAAAAGAGAGAAAGTGAGAAGGATTAGGGAGGTATGAACAATATCTGTTATATCAGTTGGGAATGCAAAAAACAAAGACAAAAACACCTTTCAAAGCTTTATTTTTTACTGTACTTCCATTTATGTTTCATTGGCTAGAACTTGGCCAAATGGCTACCACTGGGTACAAGGGATGCTGGCAAAGCAAGAGTAGGAATTATAGTGATTGGTTCAACCAATAATGATCCATCCTCTGGTGCTCGATGATGACAGGAAAGGAATGTTGGTGACACAGTTAATGCATCTGTTATACCTGTTTTCTGTAAGACAGGATGTGGTGTCATAGGATAGAGAATTGTGATCCTGTTCCAACTCTGTCATGCTTAGCTGTGTGGTCTTAGACTAGTCAAGCAACCTCTCTGAGCCAGTTGCCTTATTTATCAAGTGAAAGAAATGTCTGCTTTACTTATCTCAGTGTCATAATAAGAAATGAATTGAAATAATCCATGAACTTCTTTGAATCCTGGAAATATACACTAATTGTAATTTTTGTAAGTATTTGGTATAAAAATAAAACTGTATTTTATTGATTCTAAGAAATACATATATATATATATATAAGGATTTTAAAATATTTTATAATCTCTGAAATTAGATGCACTTTACAATCTATGGCATTTTAACTTGAATGAAATATAATAATGTTCTTCTGAGCTTCTTAGAAAGTGTTAGGGTTATGCCCAGGAAATACAGCAACCACTGGGACCCACAAGACTCTTACAGACTCTTAGGAAACTGATAGTCTCATGATGGTACATCCAAAGTGATAGACTCGTGACTCTAAAATGTAGATGAAAAGAAATTACCCACAGCAACTCCCTGCCTTCATACAGGCAAAATATTAGCATCTCTATTCTAGATATGAAACTAAAGTAAACCAAGATGAGTTTGCCAAGATGGAATAAGCCAGTAACTTCTAAGAGTTCAAGTACCAGAAAGTGTTGTGTTCTGCATATTTTAAAGCTTGACCTTCTACCAGAGTCATTCACCGAATGTGACACACTGTTCAGGTGCCTGGGGATATCATTCAGGGTCACTGCCTCAGGAATGCACCAAAGATCAGAGGCAGCCTGTTTTTCATGCCAAGCGTGACTTAGCTCCTTGACTCTGAGTGTGAAACCATGGAGTTGGATAGCACAGCCATCGGGATTGTTTATTTTGAAGAAAAAATCATGCAATAGAATATTTGTACTTATAACCTTGGGATATACATATATGTATTCATGTACATATATATGTATTTATTTATATGTGTGTGTATGTGTATATGTGTGCATGCATGTATACACACCCAAATAATTTGACTTTAGAGGGACCAAGAACAGACATCTAGGAATAGGGGATTATGGTGTGTGTGATTAAAAGAGAGAAATAGGGTGGAGTTACTTAATGGAGAATCATGCGTAGATACTATAGTTGAAACACAACATATGTTCCTTTTGGAATTCTTTCTCATATGTGTTTGTTTTGAGGCTGGGGTGTTCATTCTACTTACCAATTTCCAATGAAAGAAGAGTAGGCAGTCTTTTTTATTTTTAAAGAATGAAATATTTAAATGAAAGACAAAAAAAAAATGCCAAAAAGATAGGAAAAGCCAACAACCAGGATCACTCCACTTTTCCCTTTCAGGAACATCAGGAACATTTCCCTTTCAGGAACATTAAAGAAACTGTTAATTAAAATGTGTGTGTGTGTGTGTGTGTGTGTGTGTGTGTGTGTCTGTTCTCCAGTGAATTCTGTTCAGGTGCTGTTAACGTGAACTCTATTTTTTCATAAAGGGAAAGAATTTACAAGAAGGAAGAGAAGCAGTGTTCCAAGTCTTTAATCTGATGTAGGTTTTTGTCACAGGGTAATTGGGCCCTCCAGGCTTCTCTTTATTCTGAGAATTTATGAAGCAAGTAACATGGTTACTTTAACTTCCTGAATAAACTTTTATGATTTCTGAAGCACACTATACCAGAGGTCTCAGAATATAAAACCATGCTTGATATTATTTTGTGTCATTGTACTGTGCACAATTCTGAGAGCATAGTAGATGCTCAGTAAGTTTGTTGAATATCTTGTTTTAGAAGAAAGCTTGAAAAAAAATACATACAATCCATGCGGTTTCATTTTTCTCATTCTTCCTTTTTTTCAGTTTTCCTTTTGACATTGAGATGCTTGACCAGGAAAAAGCCTTACTTTTGGGATTGAAATTGGCACTGGGATCTAGTTTAGAATCTAATTTAAGATGTTTCTGCATAAACCCCAAACAGCCAGCCAGATAACGTTTGCCAGTAGCCTCAAAACTCAACAAATGAATGCAGAAATTTTCAAAGTAGCTGTCTAGTTGAATACATATGGCAAAGAGTTACAAGGGGAAGATGTCTAAATTCTCAGATTTAAATAACCCCTTTTGGATCACTAACCAAACAGGAATTATATAGCATAGCTAACCGAACAAAATAAAATATTATCCTAGCTCTGAAGCGGTGGAATTAATGCACGTAGCTACATGAAACCTTTCTTTTTTTCTCATCTGATTTATGAAAGTTCTGTAAAACTTCTAATTAATATTTCCAGGACATCAGTATAAAATCACCCTAATTTAGATGATCTGAACTGATCTTTTGTCTCTTTTTAAAAATAAACACAAATCAGAGAGGAGCGTTTCCGGGGGAGACTTCCAATTCTGGCTATAGCTGGCAACAAACCAGTTCTTTTGCAGTAAACAGTCACAAAACTGGATGAAATGTATGAGGTAACTCTTCTCAAGTATTCGTCATCAGAAAGCACAATCCTAAAACTCATGAGGTGAGCCCAAGGATCGCCTTGGCTCTCTTCCAGGGGAGAGTTTCCTGACTGCAGCATAGTGTGCTGGAGTCTAAACCAAGCACAGCAGTCCTGCTGAGATTAGGAAACAGAGATCAGAGTCTGGGCGACATCTGGAATCTGCAGGGCAGGGCACTAGCAAGGAGAGAGTTGCATGGGGAAGGGTGTCTGAGTGTACCCAGGGAATTCTTGGCTGGGCTGAAGTGCACATGTACAGACTGAAACCATATGAGATTTACCAAAAGTGGTGGCTCCAGGGTTAAGAATACGACATAGATACCAGAGGTCAAACAATACTGGGGGACATTGGCAGTCCATCCTAGCTACCATGGGAAGACCTCCTTAATACCCTATTAACACCTCAAGCATCCAGAAAAGACAGAAAAAGTCTGTGTCTTAGGGGTAAGGTCTGTGCTTTTGAGCAGGGTTGGTAATTTTCTTTTTTTTAATAAAAGGCTAGATACTAATTATATTAGGTTCTATGAGCCATGGGGCATCTGTCACAACTACTCAACTCACTACTGTAGAGCAACATCAGCCACAGGCAATGTAAATGAATGTGCTTAGTTTTGTCCCAATATAACTTTATTTACAAAGAAAGGCAGAGGGCCAGACTTGGATTGTGGCTGTATTTGCCAGTTCCTACTCTAGAGTAAGGACTACTTTAAACCCACCCTAACAAAGCCTCAAACCAAGGCTGTCAAGATCTCCAGGGGTGATCGAGTTTGGAAACTGAGCCTTGTAGTAGTTAAAGAGGCTTGGCAAACACCTTTGGTTTTTCGCAAATCCCTCCAACAAAGTAGAAGACCAAGCCTACACAAGATCAAGATAAGCAGGCAATTTGAGTACTGACGAAAATCAACTGTCTGCAGAGGAAGATAAATGCTGAATGTCTTCAATACATCATCACCTATTATTAGATTTACAAAAAAAATAAGAAAATATTGCCCATAGTGAAAAAAAAAGTCAGTTTTTGTATTTACTAACCCCCAAATGGCTCAGATGTTGGATTTGGCTGACAAAACCTTTAAAACAGCTATTATATTCAGAGAACTAAAGGAAAATATTGTCATAATGAGTGAATATATAGGCCGTCTCAGCAGAGAAATAGAAACTATAAAAGAATCAAATGAAAATTCTAGAATGGAAAAGTTGAGTAACTGAGAAGAAAAATTCACAGGATGAGCTTAACAGGAGAAAGAAGGTAATAGAAGAAAAAATAAATGATCTTGAAGATAAATCAATAGAAGAGATAGAGAATGGGGGAGAGAAATATTTGAGGAAATAGTAGCTGAATTTTTCGAAGTTAATGAAAAAATTGACAGACAAATTCAAGATACTACACAATCTTCAAGTAGGATGAGTTATAAGAAAACCACATCTAGACACACTATAGTTAATTGCTGCAAACCAAAGATAAAATATTGAAAGCAGTTAGAAAAGATGTATTATATGGGGAAATAAGAATTACAACCAATTCCTCATGAGAAGCAATAGCTACCAAAAGGCAAAATACTGAAGGGAAAAAAAGTCAACCTCAAATTCTATGTTTATTGAAAATCATCCTTCAACAACAAGTTTGAAATTAAGAATGGACTTTTTTAGAGCAATTCTGTCCAATGCAAATATAGTGCAAGCCACATATGTATTATTTTCAATTATCCAGTTGCCCCATTAAAAATAAGTTAAAGGAAACAGGTGAAATTAATTTTGAAATACATTTTATTTAACTCAATATATCCAAAATATTATCATTTCAACATGTAATTAGTATAAAAATTATTAAATAGGTTTCATATATATTTTTGTTCTTTTTGAAATCTCGTGTGTATTTTACATTGAAAGAACAACTCAATTTGGACTAGCCACCTTTCAATAGTTACCTGTGTCTAGTGGCTAGGATTGGAATTGGATAGCACAGTTTTAGATCAAAGAGAAACAATGCACATGTTGCCCTTTATCCACGTTGTCTACCAAGCTATCTTATACATAGTGTTTAAATTAACCTTCCTAAAACATTTACCTACTCAGAAGAGCTACCTACTATGTGGTAAAACAAGTTCATTTGTTCATTCATTCATTCATTCATTCATTCATTCATTCATTCAACCATTTACTCAACAAACATGGACTAAATTCCAGACCCTGTTCTAAGAGTTGGAGGCATCCACAAGATGTCCTTTTCTTCAGGGAGCTCATTGGCAGATACCACATTAGCAAACAAGTTCATTATCATTTGATAAATGAGAAGATATGAGGGATAGGGGGCAAGTGGGATTAGTGGGAGTCAAGAAAGATACCATATATCAGAGTTCTTGGTTGTAAGCAACAGAAACTGACTCTAACTAAAAAAGGGGAAAGAATCTATGGCTGTGAGGAGCCGTTGAAGAGTTTTTTGTGTTTTTTTGTTGTTGTAGTTTTTAAAGATTTTATTGGGGAAGGGGAACAGGACTTTCTTGGGGAACAGTGTGTACTACCAGGACTTTTTTCCAAGTCAAGTTGTTGTCCTTTCAATCTTAGTTGTGGAGGGTGCAGCTCAGCTCCAGGTCCAGTTGCCATTGCTAGTTGCAGGGGGCGGAGCCCACCATCCCTTGCGGGACTTGAGGAGTTGAACTGGCAACCTTGTGGTTGAGAGCCCACTGGCCCATGTGGGAATCGAACCGGCAGCCTATGGAGTTAGGAGCATGGAGCTCTAACCACTGGGCTGGCCCGAAGAGTTTTTAAGTAGAGCTGTGGCGTGGGCATTTTTAGGTTTTAGGAAGATAACTCTGGCACAGTAGATTGGGTAATAAGTTGGAAGGGATGATGCTGAAGGCAGGGAGAGAGATAGGCTAGTCATAGTCTGAATGCAAGAGATGATGAGGGGCTTAACCAAGGTATTGGCAGTAGGAGTGGGAAGGGTAGTTTGAAGAACTCAAATTCATTGTGAAATTTAGAGCTGTCAGTGTTCCAACCCTTCTTTTTCCAGTGCATTCAATACCACTCCCATCCTCTTCAGATAAACAGAATGTAACTGTCAACCTACATGCCCTTCCTGCTTCCCCTTTTAAAGATGTCTTTGCTTCTCCACTCTTTTCTGAGGCCTCCCTTCCAATTTAAGGTATAGCTCATGACCACCTACTGCTCAAGCCTTTAGTAATCTTTTGAAGCCCTTACTCTCTGCTGTTATGGTTTTGATGGATAAGCTATCACAACACGTTAGGGAGCCTATTGTGTTGTTATTTGATGTTGCTGTCATACCTCCCTACAATTTACTGTAAGCTACTTGAGGCCAGTGATGCTGTTTTATTCTTCCTTGAACCCTCAGGCCCTAGAATGGGCCCAGCACAGAGTACCCAGAATGCATTCCTGACGATGCTGACTTTTGGGACATATGGACGTCCTGTGGTGGCCAATAGCTTCCATCACCAAACTTGCTCAGTAGAGTCTGAGGAAAATTAATCTCCCCTAGGCACATTTCTTGAGTCCCTCTCCACTCTTAAACCTTCAGCAGCTTCCCTTTTCCCACTGAACTCCTCTTAGCTGTTAAGGCCATCAGTCCTCTCTCCCCACATTTCCCCAGTAGATACCTCAGCTCTCATCAGACTGAACTCTTCACGGGCCCAGAAACAAACCCCACAAAGATCTGATTTTTAATCTTCTCTTATACTGAGCATCTGTCCCAAGGCTGTTCTTACTCTTCCCTCCCAATAGTCCAGAATCAAGGATGTGCTTCAGATCTAAGAAACCTGCCCCGTCCTTTGTGGTTCCAGCCCTTGCAGATCTCTCTGTAGCTAAACAGCATTTCTGGTGTATCCTTCAGCAGGCAGTTATTCCCAGATTTATTGTGTTTGCTCTTCTGTGTATCTTCATCTCCCCAGCTAGATCATAGACTGCTTGAGGGTCACAGTCTCCAAGGATGCCTGATGCATTTCCAGACACACAGGGCTCTTGAATGCATATAAGGGGACTGAGAGAAAACACATCTATTTCTGTGACTCTCATCAGCCAACTGCATTCACTCCCAAAGTTAGTGTGTAAGGGATGCTGACAAAGAAACTTCTTTCTGAAATGGCAACCTGGAGACTTCAATGAAAGTTTTAGTGTTTCTTGGTCAACCCCTGCTGCAGATAGTGAGTCACTACTCATTTGTGGTGATTCTAAGCCTCACTTTATGATTCACATTCTAAAAATGGGGTGAGGTTTTTAGAGAGAAACCAATTCCAGTGTGAATTTAGCCTCACAATTATTGGGTTCCTCTGTGGTTACCAGCTGCTAGCACAGCGCTCCTTGGGGTCTGGCATCTCATGACTTATTGGGTGATGTGGCTGTTTCATGGCAAATACATAGAATCCATTTCACAGGGTTATGATACGGGGTTCTCTGTAATGAGTTTGTTCCACCAGGCTTTCTTGGGACTACTCATTCTCTGTTACCAGCACATGTCTGGCTCTGGGTTGGTTACGCTAAAGAGGGTCGATAAATTGGGGCTCGTCTTTGATTAATACTTTCTGATTAGTAGTCTTGGTTTATCAGCCAAAGTGCACCTGTATTTGCAAAAAGAATGTTTAGCATTTGACTCTGCATAGTGTTTAAGGGAATTGCTCTAAAAATGACTGAAAGGGGAAGAAATCACTAAACCCAGCATGTGTAAATGTCAGAAATGGGGTGGTTTCATAAAGTTTGCATTCTAGTTCCAAGTCTTCCACTAATGATCTGTGTGACTTGGGGTGAGTCGTTTAGTAACAACACTGGTGGCTGTGGCTGACATTTATAAAGAGCTTGGAATGGGGCCTGGCACATGGTAAGCCCTCTGTGAGGTCACCTGCTATTATCGTCATTGTCATTGGTACCGAGAGTTTGTTGCTCCCAGTACTAAGCACTTGGTGTATATTACTGTACTTTATCCGTAAAATTATGAAGCGAGTTTTGTTGTTCTTGCTACATGTGAGTGAACTGAGGCATAAAGACTCTATAGGACTCGAATCTGGACAGCTCAACTCCTGGGCCCATGCTCTTACTCTGTTGCTCACCTGCTTTCCTTGGGCTTCGGATTTCTCATGTGTAAAACCTGAGATCGGGACTATTGGTCTTTAATTCCTTCGAGCTCTAAAGTTTCTAAGTATTTTCCCCATCACCTTCACCCTTTTCCTCCTTTTCTTCCCCAGGCCCCTTCCCCACCCACATTCATCCTGAGCATTTCACTGGATTTGACTCATCATCACTGGGTCTGCAGGATGTTCTCCCCATTGAGCTGTGACGCGATATGTGTCAGACATGGACTTGTGCTGTGGCTTGTTGTTGTTGAACCTGGTTTACATGCTGCTATTGTTAGGAGAGGAAGAATCTGATTCTTCAGTTTTACTGTCGTACCGTGGCCTGCAGCCATTACCACACCGAGTGACGCGAACATTTGACTGGGCTTGAGAAAGGCTTTATGGGAGAAGTCTGTGGAATCAGATCTTTGGGCCTGGGCTCTGCATGGTTCTCTGGTAGATCTGGTTTTGAAGTACTGCACTCCCCAGGCCATTTGCATGAGTCTGGTCCATGGCTGGTTAAGGATCTTAGGTGAGGGACTTGGAAGAGAGATGTCTGGGCTTGGCATTTTCTGTACAGCTTGGGTCCCCTGGCAGATTTCCACATGGAGAGTTTCACAGATCATTTCATTATGGTTCCACTGTAATTGATGTTTGTAAATTACTTCAGTGCATGATAGTCTATATATTCTCTAGTACTTTTCTTGTGGCTGTGACCCAAAGATTAGAGTGTTTTGGCATCAGAAGACTTGGGTTCAAGGGTTGCATCTATCACCTCTTAGCTTGGGGCATCTAGCACATCTGCTTGTTATGGCCGCCTCTGCTCTCGATCATTCTTTGGGAGGGATCTTATTATGGAAAACAAAAAGTGTTCGTTTGTCACTGTCCTGGGATGTGTGAATTCTTTCACCTAGAGGGCTAGAGGAAACATCTTAGGAACTTAGGGCACCAAACAAGGACCTGGAAACAACACAAGTATTGGATAAGTCAGTTACCTAAGCCTAGATTTCTTTATCTGTAAAAGAATGATATTAATACCCGCCTTACCCAACTAAAATGGCTGTTGAATCAAACGAAGTATGGTATGAAATATTTCTGAAAATTATAAATTCTATACAAATATTAGTTGTTTTTAGGAAGTATCATATAACAAAACTAATTGTTTTAATTATGAAAAAATAAAAGCAAAAGCTGTTAATGTTTCTATTCCGATTTTCCCCAGCATAGATTATTTATTGCAGGTAATAACATGTAGTAAAATTTCCTCAACATTTTCTTTTTATTGTGCACCAGTTAGAAGGCTATGAGTTAAATTGTTCTAGACTAAAATGAATATTGTGATTATTCAGTTAATCAGAACTAATATTGCACAAGGTAGACAATAGCTCTTTTGCAGAAACACATTAATTTTGCATTAATTCAGGTTTTATTAATTCATTATGAGAACAAGGTTCAAGTTGTAAAAGGACATTAATAATACAGACAAAAGTATGTCTATTAAGTATCCTTCTACATACATAGAACATAAGTGCAGTGTGAATAAAGGCTAGACTTTTATGTACTAATTCACATTGGCCTAGACTGAAAATGCGTTTAACTCACATTTTTCACAAAGCAAATATGCCCTACCCCCTAACTCCAAATGAACAAGATGATTCCATTCCAATTTTTCTTGATTGATAAACCGTGCGTGGAGATACCAGCTGGACTTTGTTGGGTTTCTGCCAAAGATTTAAATCAAGCTTGCAAAGAGCTACCTGCCTAAGGCAAGAAACTGCACTGATTTAATAGGAAAGCACATGCATTTATTTCACCATCTGGTAAAAGAAAGTGAAAGCACTTTAAGAAATTTTGATTTTTATTTTACAATGATGACATTACATGATAGATAAAAGTGTTTCCAAAATAGAATAATGGGGGACATTAGGGTATCTAATTGCTAAAATTTGGGTGATTATTTACAAGTCTGCTATGAAGGCACAGAGATCTTACATGAAAGGCAGGTGTTTCCATAGGAGGAGTGGGGGCAAGACGGACACAGAAAAGTAAGGCAAATGGAAACACTGCCCTGTCCTTCTCGTGGGCAGTGTTGGAAGCCCTAGACCTGTGTGGACTGGGGATAATGTGATGGTTAATTTTTATTTTTATTTAATTATTTTATTTTATTTCAATTTTAAATTTTTATTATTTTTAAACACAGATTTCCGCTTGGCAGATTAACCAGAAGCAAGAGGGGCGAGTCTGGCTCCTTCTGAGTGCGGCCTTGGGCAAGACCACCACAACAGACCATAGGCCCAAATCCACCACGCCACTGTACCCTTCCCCATCCCAGACCTTACTCTGGGGTCTGCCGGAGGCCAGCTGTGTGAAGATGACCAGTGCTTTCCTAGCATGACGACCTTGGACCATGTGATCGCTACCCACCAGTCGGAGTGGGTCTCCTTCAGTGAGGAGCCACTCTTTCCTGTCCCTTCTGAGGGTAAGGAGTGCTTTCATTCCTAAGTGAAAAGATTGGCAAAGAACCACGGCTGCTTGTTACAGCTTGTACTTGATCATTCTTTGGGTAGGATTTTAATATGGAAAAAGAGCCAGTTTATTGCTTTCCTGAGATGCAGATTCTTCTACTCAGAAGCCAAGGGCCTGGAAACACCAAAAGTGGCTGTTTTCTTCAAAGGAACGTAAACTTCATATTTACAAAGGGCTCTATACTCTGCTTTTTTGGTTGTTACTCCCTACATCAATTTTGATTTCCCCTTTTTTTTTTTGTTTAAAGATTTTATTGGGTAAGGGGCAAAGGACTTTATTGGGGAACACTGTGTACTTCCAGGACTTTTTTCCAAGTCAGGTTGTTGTCCTTTCAATCTTAGTTGTGGAGGGTGCTGTTCAGCTTCAAGTTGTTGTCCTTTCAATCTTAGTTGTGGAAGGCGCAGCTCAGCTCCAGGTCCAGTTGCCGTTGTTAATTTTTTTAACAATGCGCAGCCCACCATCCCTTGCAGGACTCGAATTGGCAACCTTGTGGTTGAGAGTGGGAATCAAACTGGCAGCTTTCGGCATTAGGAGCACGGAGTTCCAACGACCTGAGCCCCCAGGCCGGCCCTCGATTTTCTGAATTTTTAAAGCATAGTTGTTAAGAGTGGCAGACTCTAGAGCTAGATTGCTTGGGCTCCAATCCTGGCTCCCCACAGGTGAGTGATGTGACCTTGGGGAGATCACTTAACTTCTCTGTGTGGTAGTTTGTGCATTAGGGGTAATCATAGTACCTATTCATAGTAGTGTGAGGACTAAACGAATTAATATGTGTCAAGCACTAGAATAGTGCCTGGCACATGGAAAGAGCTCAGTAGTTGTCATTCATGATCATGATAAAGATGGATAAATTGACTTCTAGGGAACTGGTGCTCATGGAGGAAGGCCAAGGTATGATACAGGAGATATTTGCAGAGCCATGTCCGCTGGTTCTGTTCTACTGCAGCTGTGACTGCCAACTGAAATCAACCCAGCTTCATTTTACAGCACCTGGAAAGTGTGAGTTCACGGGTGTGCTGTCCAATATGACAGCCATGTGGCTACTGAGACCATGATATGGTCTAATCTGAATCAAGATATGCTGTAAGTGTAAAATACCCATACTGAATTTCAAAGACTCATTAAAAGTTAAGTATTTCATTAACAATTTTTATATCAATTGCATGTTAGAATTTTCAACATACTGGGTTGAAATTTATATTATTAAAAGTAATTTTACCTGTTCCTTTTTATTTATTTATTTATTTTATATTTTTTAATGTGGCTACTAGAAAATTACACATGTGGTTCACCTTTTATTTCTTCTGGACAGCGCTAGAGGCTTTGACTACATGCAGGTGGACTCGTTCGTCTGGCTAGTGATGGGAGGAAGGAGTTTCATTTTTAGGACTTTAATTTTTAAAAAGTTTTCATACAGTAAAATTGTCCACTTTTGATGTGCAGTTGATGAACTTGAACACATGTGTAGATTTATGCAACCACTACCACAATCAGAGTATAATTCTTTTATTAAAACATAATGCTATTTGAAGGCTGGTAAGTGTTCCAGGACCAATAACGTGATACAAAGTCAGGGGAGGAGCCTCTGTGCCCCCTTCAGCTGATCATTGGTGCAGAGTCTGCAGCTAGTAGCCTGTAGCCATGTGTAATTAGGACTGCACAGAGCTTAAAGTCTGAGTTTAAATGTCTCTAATTCAGACAGAAGCTCTCCACTTCAGCCATACTCTCCACCAGTCCCTGTTGTCTTTGGCTTTTCTCTTCTCACTCAGTTATGTTTCTTGATTGGCCACTGTAGACATTTTTGTTCATGACCCCCAAGCACTGGAGTAGATGCTGGGATAAGAATTGTGAATCACTCTCAGCCTCCCCTTATCCTCTACGGACATGCTGAGGTTATAGATTTTACACATTATTAGGAAAGTACTCCTTTGCATAAGGGCAGATGGGCATGTCTGTTTCTTCACCCTCACCCACTGTGATGGTGAGTCCTATGATCACCCCTTGCCCATCCTTTGTTCTTCCTGCACAAGACAGTTCGGAAGAGTGGCCTTCCTCATGTATGTGATGGTGCCGTCTGGTATCTGTTTCAGGGGGCACAGAAGAGCACCTCCCTGGACTGTCGTCTTCATCAGACCAGTCCGAGAGCTCCTCTGGGGAGAACCAAGTGGTGGATGGAGGCTCTCAGGACCTTTCCCACTCGGAGCAGGATGACTCCTCTGAGAAGATGGGCCTCATCTCTGAAGCGGCCACTCCTTCTGGGAGCCCGGAGCAGCCCCTGTCTGACCTGGCCTCAGCTATCAGCAACTGGGTTCAATTTGAAGATGACACACCCTGGGCCAGCATGTCACCGACTCATAAAGAAACAGGTGGGACAGTTGGGAGGCTGAAAAGAGTTCTGGCTTAGGTCTGTGCTCATCAGGGATACTTTTCCATGAAAGGTGTGTACGGCTGCTAGGAGTCGACTTTATGTGCCCCGAAGCCCTGAAACACTGACCACACAGGAGAGAGTAGGCAGAGATCTCATCTGACTTAATTCTGTAATAGTTTTTGTTAACATAAACATATATGGGTTTATGTGTTCTGGATCATTTCCAGCCTTTTACCTTTTTCCCTGGCTGTTGACCTGTCTTTGGAAGTATGCATATTTATTTATCTGTTAGGGATTGAAAGTATACCTATTCAGCACCTAAACTGTAAGCTCCTTACACATAGAAATGAATGTTTCTCGAAGTGTGGACCAATGACCATCTCTAGTAGAGCAGCCAGTTAAACATGGATATTCTTATGTCCCAAACCTCTTGAATCCAAATCTTTAGGGTAGGCACTGTCATTAATGGTAAGTCTATTCTTTTGTGGGGATTTAAATATCCAGAAGTGCACTGGGGATCTTAGTGAAGGCAGAGGAATTGCTGGCCCTCACCCTGGTAACCTGGCTACTTATTGTGCATGGAAGCATACCAAGGGCGACTGGATAACCTTTGGGACTGTATCAGTTTTCTGTTTGCTGCTATAATAAATTACCACAAACTTAGTGGCTTAAAGAACACACTTTTATTTTCTTACAATTCTGTAGTTCAGAAGACTGACATGATGTTACCTGGCTGAAAAGAAGATGTTGTCAGCACTGCATTCCTTTCAGGAGGCTCTAGGGGAGAATCTGTTTCCTTGCACTTTCCAGCTTCTAGAGGCCACTCACGTTCCTTAATGCATGGCCTCTTCCTCTGTCTCCAAGCCAGCAATATTGCATCTCTCTGTGCCTTTGTTCTGTAGTCACATCTTCCTCTGACTGGCTTCTGCCCTGCCTCACTCTTCCATTTCTAAAGACCCTTGTGCTTACATTATAGTGTAATCACAGGATAATCCAAGATAATTTCTCCATCTCAACGTCCTTAATTTAAACACACTTGCAAAGTCCCTTTCACTATATAAGGTAACATACTCAGGGTATGGGATTAGGATGGACATCTTTGGGAAGACCATTATTTTGCCCACCACAGAAAACTAAGAGCAAAAAGCAAGGTTGGTATGTTTTTCTGTTGGTGGGTTAAATGTTTTGCTAATTTTAATTTTTAAAAATGATTCCTTTGTTTTTTTAAACATGTTTTTAACATCAGTAAAAACGATTTTAGGAAAATACAAAGCATAATTCTGCCATATAATAAGCACTTCCATTTTTGCATGATAATTTGCACATTAATGTATACTTTTTCGTATTTAACCATCCGATTTCTCAGTTACTTGTTGGTGTGGGAGCCACAACACTCAAAGCAGTGTGGATAAAATGACAGGTCCAGGCAGGCTTCCCAGTCTGGCTAGAGGGAGCAAGTAAACTTTACTGGACACCTAACACTGGCATGATAGTGGGCTAATTAAGCATTTATACATGTGGCGAGAAGTTACTGAACACTGGGCATTGAATCAGTACAGAAGTACGTTTCTCATTTTTAATAAGATATATGTACTGAATGCTTCCTCTGTGAGGCGGTATGTTCATTGCTTTAACTGCATCATCTCAGGCACTCAGTAGAGCAAGCTTATGAGGAAGGTGTTAATATTATATTCACTTTACACACCAGGAAACTGATACATTAGTGGTTTGAGAATTTGCCCAAGGCTATGTGCTAGGAAGTGGCAGGAGAGAGCATGAAGAGGGCAGTTACCAGGATCTCGGAACAGCCTATTGATGTTCGGTATTACATTTGCCTCCATCTTCCTGCTGGGGCTGTAGTTTCCTCTGCTCCTTCATTCCTGGGAGGCAGAGGAGGTGAGAGAGGGGTGGATGGTGTTTCTCCACTCATTTGCCCTGAAATGGCCATGGCTTCGGGTCATTGGTTATATTCTGGCGTTCAGATTCTTGCACATCTTCTTCATACCTTACCTTTAGCCTCAAAGATTGCTCAGAACTACTTATACTATAGACAGATGGGTCAAATTGCTTCAAGTCTTCACCCCTCATTTTTACAAAACTAACTGGGGTTAGTAGTAATTTTGTTTCCACCATCTGACTGAGGCTTGTTATTGAGAATGGTTTTGACTTAAAGTTAAAACCTCATCCTTTAAGGTAGCAGTTCCCAAAGTGTGGTCTCTAGATCTCTGGGGTTTCCCAAGACCCTTTCAAGAGGTCTATGGGGTCAGAATGATTTTCATAATAATTCTAAGATGTTATGTGCCCTTTTCACTGCATTGCATTTACATTGATGGTGCAAAAGTAGTGGCAAGTAAAATTTCTGGCTACTGTGTACTTATACTAAAAAAAGTTAATTTCACTTAATATCCTTGATGAAGTAAAAATTATTACATTTACTAAATCTTGATTCTTAAGTATATCTCTTTAATATTCTTTGTGACAAGTTGGGAAATATGCATACACTATACTTTTGCCCCATACCAAAGTGTAATGGTTGTCTTGAAGAAAAATGGATGTCTAGGAAAAAATTGGGTTTAACATTTTTTAAATTAAAAGATCAATTAAAAAATTAAAATTATTTTAAAATTATTTTTTAGAATGAAAATAATTAAAAAAAAAATCTTTGAACTAAGTATTAGTATTTTAAAAACAAGATCTAACCAACACTCGCATGACTACCACACTCGTTTCCTCTTAATCCTGGCCCTAGTTCAATAATATTTTTGTAGGTCTTCCCGCATTTGCTTGTAAGTCTCCCCCAGAGCACTTACTCAATTTTGCCCTAGATCACTGGTGTCCACTTGGAGAAAGCTATAAGTTGGCTAGGTGGCCAGCTTATATAAAATGAGTGGCCATCTGGTGCTTTTTAATCTGGCAATACAGAAATGAACTGTCCATCAATTTCTCATTTATCTACTCTTAAAAAAATGCTTCTCTTGGATTATTAATTTCCACCAATCAGATCTTGAACCTATTTTGGGCTACAGCTTCAGTATATCAAACTTTTTTTAGTACGGATAACACATGAATGAAATAGAATTGAGCAAGCAAGATATTTGATCTGTTGTATTTAAACATGCAAAAATTTGGAATCTGTGGTGAATGTGGAATATGTAGGTCTGTCTCCATGAATAGCAGGGAGTGAAGTTCAGCCAGAAAGAGGTCTCCATGGGAATTGATTTTTGACTATATCCATCTTCCCAGTCACATGAGTATCAACAGAACAAATTGACTTCCCTATAATTTAGCTGCAATTTCTGAGTTTCTTTCAGTTTTATTCCCCATGTCCTATATGCCTCTACTAAATGCCCAGCACTTCTGATCAGACATCTTTGCATGAGGAGAAAGGGAAAAATGTGTATCTTGGACCCGTCCCATGCAGCCTCTCTGCGAATATCCTTTTATGAAAAGATTATGATCTTGGCTTAAGATAAATGAGGTGGGAGGACAAAAAAGGAGGATAAGTGGGACCAATTAGCGCCATTCCTAGTCTGGATTTCAGGAAGCACGCAGTGGAGCCTTACTTAGACCACTGTTCTATCCCTTAACGTCCTGACTTGCAAAGAGAAGCTAGGAAAGAAAGGATAGCGTGCGCGCTCGTACACACACACACACACACACACACACACACACACACACACACGGAGTAGCCAGGTGGAGAAATGTTATCTGGGATATTCCTCTTCCTCCCCCTAGTTCTCCAACTGCCACTCTCCG
Source organism: Rhinolophus sinicus (assembly GCF_036562045.2). NCBI lineage: Eukaryota > Metazoa > Chordata > Mammalia > Chiroptera > Rhinolophidae > Rhinolophus > Rhinolophus sinicus. The sequence continues at coordinate 18,670,420 of NC_133753.1, forward strand.
CAGTTTTTCTGGCAGATGAAGAGGAGAAAATAAAAGAATTTCTCTTTTAACCTGTGCCACCTAAGAATAAAGCCAAGGGAGCTTTGGATTTCAGCCTGGAATGGGAATGTACCATTTGCCCTAATTAAAATGCAAGGAGGCTCTAAACACGGTGGAACTAGGGACAAAGAGACTGCCGTTAGTATAAATCTCTTATTTTTATGGCATTTAAAAGCTAGAAGCTGCACTGACTGGGGAGCTTAGAGAAGCCAGGGACTTGTTAGTCCCCATCCTGGTGACCTGGCTACTTACTGTTCACCGAGGCAAACCAAGGTTGATTGGATAACCTGGAGTAACAGCTAGTGGCGAAAACAACTCCAGAAATACTTAAATCCATCCAGGGAACAAGTTTCTTTTGGACTTCAACTAGGGCAGGATTTGAAGTGAAAAGTCCCATTGTGGTTGGTCTGGGACAAAGGAGATAGATTTCCCTCAGAAAAAATATTAATAAAATTCATTGAGTGGCAGATCCTTTTTACAAGGCAAGACAGCTGGCATCCCTTCTTTGGCCCTGAGGATACTAAGATGGGAGGGCATATAAAATCATGCCCCTTGAATCTTTCATAAAGATTGTTTCCTTCATTAAAACCCCTGAAATTTGGTCAAAACCAAATGTGGAATTCATATCTCTTTGACTTAAGAAGACCACTTTGGCTCAGGCCATGTTGACAAATATTATCTTCAGAAAGATTTTTATTAGAATCTTAACTCAAATAATTAAGATTTAAATTAGCCATAAGAATACTGTTCACATCTGCAGTCTGAAGATGTCATGTGATCGATCTGGGTTACATGGTCAAAAATATCAAGACATTTAACTGAAAACTTGTTTGCTGAAACTTGAACTAACTGCATAGCTATTCTGCAGAACCAAAGTGTTTTTAGCTTCTGGGGAATCTGTTCAAATTAAAATTGAATCTTTATATCGCTCTCTAAAAAAATGTTTTTGAAAATGAACCTAAACCCAGGTGATGTTTTATTCACATTTGGGTTCTTTAGCAATAGTGTTTCTGAGTTTTCCTAGTGGCAAAAAGTTTTCCTAACTTAATGTTGTGCTGCCTCTTGCTTTAAAATTCCACTGTGCACCAGGAAGAATATAGCATTTAATTTACCTGTCACCTAAAATCTTCATAAAGATTCTCTCAGCGCAAAGGCTGATTTCACGTAGTATGTGCATTTTACAAGTGTGTGTGTGTGTGTGTGTGTGTGTGTGTGTGTATGTGTGTTTAGAATATGTTTGCAAATGCATGCAGACAAATTGACTGAAAGAGCAAAGTTCATCCCCAAAATAATTTTTTAAAAAAATGAGGCATTATTATCAGCACGAAGCTTCCTGTTCACTCATGTTACGCGCTGACCTTCCTACACGGACATGGCAATTTTACAGCAAGGCCAAGGCTGAATTGGACCCATTATGCAGATACTGCAGGATATGCATAATTACAAACACAGAAAAACTTTTATTTCCGGAACATTTGTCCCACAGCTCAAGCAATGCACTTGTATTCCCTTGTGTTTCAAATGTCTTCCCTAAACTCTTGGGCTAAGGCCTTCCCATTGTGTCTGGGGAAACTAATTATCTGGGATCAGAGAAAGAGCCACTTGTTTGGGGGTGGACCAGAGATGATGTCAGCCATTTAAGAGGGAGGCAGGGGTGACAGCTGAGAGACCTCTTCCCGAAGAAGGCTAGCCCAGTGGGTAATTTCTATTATGTTTTTCATTCTGGCTACTGGGGACGAGTGGTGGGTGGGGGTGGAGTGAGATCCCAACCATTTGGCGACTCTGTGGACCAGGCCCACTGCATTTGGCATGCATATGTATTTCCCTCCTCAACAGAGGAGGTCTTATTTTCTTTTAATACCTTGAATTGTTCTTCTTTGCTTTTAAATGCAATTAATGACCTTTCCCGAAGCCATCTGAGATAGCGATGTACTCAGGAATGAATTTTAACAGAGCCCTCTTCCTCAGGGCCTGATGCCTCTCTGCCTCTCTCCACTGGGCTCCATTTTGCTGACTGTTCCCACTAAGTTCATTACTGCTCTTGCTGTTTCCTTGGACCCTAGAGCTCTTCCCCCACATTTTCACTCAGACCTCTGCTCAAGCATCACTTCCCGCTCCCCAGCTTTTTTCTGCTTTAAATGTTTTTACAGCCCATGTCTTTACCTGGAAGTAGGCCAAATATATACATATATATATACATACATATATATGTATGTATGTATATATACATATATATGTATGTATGTGTGTGTGTGTGTGTGTGTATATATATATATATATATATATATATATATATATATATATATATTTGTTTGTTCAATGTCTCTCTTCCCCACTAGGGGAAATGGACTTTGTCTACCTCATTTACTCTCTATCTCAGAATATGGTGCATGGATCTTAGTAGGTGCTCACTTAGCATTTGTTGGATTAACAAATGAAAAGATGAAAGAAGTACTATATGAAGCCTACTGTAGAACGACTAAGTGACTCATGTTTATGGGCCTACTGAGCTGTTGGGTAGAACTTTAAGGATGGCTTCCTCGGTAAAGTAGATTTTTTTTTTTTAACAAAATAGGCAAGGAAACTAGGCCAGCCTCTTCCCCATATACCCTTTTCTTATTAGCTATTATCAGTTTTTGATTTCTCATTGTTATATTCACAATGCATATACACACATATATATACATACACATACCACATGCATAAACATAGATACATATACACACAGGCATAACATATACACATAAAATAACACATACATACACCTACAAGCACATACATGCACAAACACACACATGTATTTTTTCCTGGGGACTGCCTTAAAAAGCACACTTCCAACTGTCCAATACATTTTTGTTGGATCTAAAGGTGCCATCATGCCATGGGGGAAGAAGGGAACTCTCAAAGATGGCTTTTTTCAGTTATCTAAAAGGGGCCTTAAAATATTTTATTAAAAGTCTAATATTATCCTTTTCTAGAGAGTGTGCTAGCTCACCCAGGCAGGTCTTGTGGCCTATCTCACCCTCAGTGTGGGACACAAAACATAATAAATTACCCAAGCATGCATTAATTAAATAGTTCATTCATGCAACACATATTTAGGTGCTGGGAAAGCAATTAGGAGAAAGTTGGCCCCAGTCCCCGCTCTCGCCAAGCTGAGGTTACCTAACAGTTGGCAGTCTGTTCCCGATGAAGCCTTCTCTGTTGAGAGGAGGAGATCCTCTGACCAGTCCTGGGACAGCTGCTTCTCAGTGCCAGCTGGGAAATAGCAGGGGAGCCACCCATGAAGACTGGAATTTGATCTATTTTGTTTTCATGGATGGTCATGTTTACAGTGTTGGAAAAATCATATAGCCCAAGTGAGTAGACATCAAAGTATAAATAAAGGACATGATATCAACATGTATATAAGTATTTAAAATTTTAATCTACCCAGGATCCCAAAGGATAAAAAAGAAAAGTATTGTATTAGCTGTATTGTTTTAGCTGACAACTTGCATGTTTATTATTCATTCAACCAATGATGCTTTGACCCAACACCCTCCCCCCTCCCCGCGCGTGCGCCCCCCCCACACACACACACTATGTGCCAGTCACTGTTCAAGGCACAGGGGATACAACAGAATATTCCTGTCCTATGGAGCATATGTTCTGCTGGGTGAGCCATACCAGAGATACAATAAAGAATAGACAGGATGTAAGTGTGGTAGATAATGTGGTAAGTGGGAAGGAGAGAAAAATGAGGCAAAACAAAGGGGTCAGGTTGAGGGAGGATGTGACATTTTACATAAGATCAGGGAATGACTCTGTGTGGTAACTTCTGCATGAAGAAGACTTTGGAGAATTTAAGGAGTGACCTTGCAGAAATTAGGAAAGGAGCCTTCTAGGTCGAAGGAACTGCAAGTGAGGAAGGAAGTGCTAGTGAGAAGGGAACTGCCAGTGACGCGTCTCTAAGGGGCTGCCAAGTTCCGGGTGTGGGAGTGGAGCGGAGGGAATTGGGGTGAAGAGGAGACAGGCAGAGCGGAGGTGGGGCCTCAGACCACGGAGACCCCTGGAGGGCATGGTGAGGACTTTGATTTTACTGCGGGTCAGACAGGAAACTGTTGAAGGGTTTTGAGCAGAGATGTGGTATGATCCGACCTAAGTTTGAACCGTAATTATATTAAAACTGTGGCTGCTATGTTGAGAACAAATTGAGAGGAGGACAGTGGAGAAGCAGGAAGACCGGGTGGGAAGCCACTGCCGTGAGCCAAGCAGGAGAGCAGAGTGGCCGGGACCAGGCTAGTAGCTTGGAGACGGTGGGAAGTGATTGGATTCCAGACATATTCTGAAGGTAGGATTAACAGAAGCTGTGATGGACCAAATGTGAGAAGGACCAAGGATGACCAGAAGGTTTCGTTCTGAGCCCTTCATCATCTGAAAGGATGAAGGGCTTGGAGTAGAGGGGATGGCAGGACCTTAGTTTTGGACAAGTAATGTTAGAGCTCTAAGTGGAGATTCAAGTAGTTTTGGACATATGTCTGGAAATAATAACTATCCTTTCACCCTTTTTCAGTACTCCCTTTGTGCCAAGCATTTTTCCAAGTCCTTTGTGGTTATTAATCTAATCCCCTTATGAGGTGGGTACTGTTTTTAGCCCCATTTTACAGGTGAAAACACAGAACAGATGGATTAAATAACTTGCCCCAGGCTACAGGGCTAGATCCAGGTTGTGAACCAGGCAGTCTCCATCTAGGGTCCTTGTGCATAATCTCATAGGAGAGGAGGAGAGGCAGATTTCTATCTATTTTTTCACCTTTTTTCCTTGCTGGATGGATGTGGCACGTCGTGATGACAGCAACCTGCTGCTCTCTGGCCCAGCTGTCAAAGGTCTGGCCCCTGGGAGAAGAGTTCAGGCTCCATATTTCAACTAATTTTGTGGCCTGAAGACATTCAATTCAAAAACCTAAATAAAATGATTTATCCAAGATTTCTAAGTGGATAAATAAATTATACTCATATAGACCAAATGAGAACAGTTTGTGAGATGGAGGGACTTTGCATCTCCCAGCTGCATTATTCTTAGTTTCTCTTTCAAGGGAAATATTGGAGTTTTGTCTAAGAAATGTAAAGATCTAATGTGAAAATATAAATAATTAAAATAGTTTCCTTGCTGAGTAATTGGAGTCTTTTGATGTGTGGTGTTAATAAGCTTTATTAACTATGTCACGGCACATATTTTAAATGTACATTATATATTTTAAATGTATATTAAATTTTTATTTTTTAATAAAAGGAACATATTTTATATGTATATTAAATTATAAAGAACAATAGTACAACCTATCACCCAGTTTAATAAATAGAGTATGGCCATCACCCAGAAGCTGCCATGTTTCCCTCCTCCTTCCAGACATCTCCTTCACTCCCTCCTAGATCACCACTTTCTTGGGTTTTGTGATAGTAATTGCATTACTTTTCTTAACAGCTTTCCTACCTACACATGCATTGAGAATGATATAATTGAGTTTCACCACTTTTTGAACTTTATATAAATGAAATAATACTGTATGTATTATTTTATGGCTTGCTCCTTTAATACAACGTTATGTGAGATTTTTCCATGTTACTGCCTGTAGCTATAGTTCCTTTAGTTTTTATTGCCATGATTTCCATTATATTAATATACCGCAGTTCATTTATCCCTTTCTGTTATTGATGGATATTTGAGTTGTTTTTACTTTTTCGCAGTTAAGAATGTGCTTCTATGAGCATTGTTTTTGTTTTTCTATGAACATTCTTAACATAAATCCTGGTGAACATACTTGTATATGCAAGGGATTCTCTTGTATAAAAACTCAGAGGGGGGAAACTGCTGTGCTATAGGGTGTTTTTATCTTTAACTTTATCACATAACATCAATTTACTCTCTTGTCAGCCATATATAAGAGAGGCTGTGGCCCCACTTCCTCACCTTGGTTGTCATAGTTTTCTGTTTGTCATGAGGAGGCAGGAAGAAAGGGAAGTGGAGAGTAATGGTGTCTCATATGGTTTTATTTGCATTGTGTAGATTATTAGATTTTCTAGTTTACTAGATTGCATTTTCTAGTTAATGAGGTTGAGCATCTTTTTTTTTTTTTCATTTGGGTTTTTTCCTTCATAAAATGCCTATTCAAGTATATTCTTATTGGGGTCTTTCCCTTTTTCTTGCTGATTTCTAGACGTTCCATGTGGGTATGATGTATGGTAGATATTATCTCCTACCCTGTGGATAATCTTTTCACTCTGTGGTACTTTTGGTGAAAAGAAGTTCTTAATTTTAGTGATATGAAATTTGTTTATTTTTCTTTTATGCTTAGTGCTTTCCGTGTCTTGGTAAAGCAAATCTTTTCTCTATCCTGAAGTCATGAGCATATTTAGCTACATGTCTCCTGAAATAGTTTTTGTGTAACCTTTCACACTTTGACATTCAGTACACTTAGAATTGATTTTTCTGTATGGTGTGAAGTAAGAGTCTAATTTCATTTTTTTCATATAGTATTTTTCAAATATTATTTCTGTTATTTAAAATATATATTTATATTATTAATTTTTAAATTATATTAATAATCTAAATTGTGTGATTTTGCTCAGTAATATGAGGGAAAAATCCATGGTAGGATTTTGATTGAGAATGCAATAAATCTGTAAACCAATATGGGGACAATTAATATCTTTACAACATTAAATCTTTCAATCCCTAAATATAGTATATTTCTTCATTTATTTAGGTCTTCTCTACAATCTATTAATAAACTTTAGAGTTATCTCCTCTGAGCTCTTACACATCTTTTGTTAGATTTTTACTATATATGCTTTATATGTTTTTGTTGATGTTATTTTCCTTCCTTTTTTTTTTTTTCTTTTTTTTAACGAGGGCACAGCTCACAGTGGCCCATGCGGGGATGGTGTCACTAGCACCACACTCTAACCAACTGAGCTGACCTGTTGATGTTATAAATGCTATCTTGTTTTAAATTTTATTTTCTAAATACTTTTCGCTGTTTTTCATAAATGCAATTCGTTTATATATATATATATATGTATATATATATATATATATTTTTTTTAATCACAAGTACCTTGCTAAAATTATTACTTTTATAATTTATTAGTAGGCTCTAATTACATTAATTGCTTTTGTAATGTTAACCCATACATTCTTACCAGGGTGGATTTACCCCCAAGGGGGCTGAAAATAGTTCTTGGGTTGCCAAGAAATTTTTTATGTGTGCAACATAGCTATATACACAGTATATAATAGACATACAATATATCTTGGTATCAGAATTCAAGGGGAATTGATAAATTGGACCTCATCAAAATTAAAAATTTTAGCTTTGCAAAAGACCCTGCTAAAAGGATAATGCGACAAGCTACAGACAGAGAGAAAATATTTGCAAACCACATACGCAACAAAGCAGAAGTATTTAGAATGTAGAAAGAAACCTCAAAACCCAACAGTAAAAAATGGAAACTTATGTTCATAAAAACCAGTACACAAATGTTCATGGTACCTTTACTCATAATAGTTAAGAACCAGAAACAGCCCGGATGTCCTGTGACAGGTGAATGGTTAAGCTAACTGTGGCACATTCATACCATTACTGCTCAGCAATAAAAAGGAAGGGAATGTTGAACAACATTCAGTACCTTGACTGAATCTGAAGGCATTATGCTGAGTAATAAAAACCAATCCTGAAAGGTTACATGCTGCATGATTCCATGTATGCAGCATTCTTGAAAAGACAAAATGATCGAAATGGAAAACAAATTATTGGTTGCCAGGGGTTAGGAACAGGGCATGAGGACAAGAGGTGGGAATGGATATAAAAGGGCAACAAAAACTGTTCTGTATCTTGATTGTGGGGGGAGAGGGGCTACACAAATCTACAAACTAGTAACATTTCATCCAACTAAACACACACACACACACACACACACACACACACGAGTCCATGTAAAACTGGGGAAATGGGAATAAGACTGGTGGATTGTATTAACGTCAATTTCTTGGTTGCGAGATTCTTTTGGGAGGAGGGGAGGAATTCCAGGGGCAGAGGATGATTAGGGGGAAGATGTGTAAAATGCTCCTTACAGGGGCAATAAAGAAAAAAAGTTGAGACAGGGTGTATTAGAACAACCTTTCATTCATTAGATAAAGCCAATTTAGTAACGATGTAATCATCTGTTTCATAATTCACTAGATTCTCTTTGATAATGATTTATTTGAGATTCTTCTATCTATGTCCATGTTGGGACTCATCTATAACTTTCATTTTGGAGAATATAAGTATAAATGAGGTACACTTTGTCAGGTTTTCATGTCAGGAAATGCTAACGTCATAGAGTGAATTTGTGAGGGATCCTTCTTTTTCTGTACTCTGGAAGAGTTAATGGAAGATTGAAATTTTTTTTTTCCTTTAAAGTTTGGTAGAACTTTTCAATAAAACCACCTGACCTGACATTTTCCTTATGGGAATATTTTAAGGTCTGATTCATTTTATTCCATGGTTATTGGGTAAGTCAGGTTTTTAGTTTGCTTCTTGAATCAATTTTGGAAAGTTGTGTTTGCCTAGGTCTACAGTTTATCTATGTTTTCAAAGGTATTGGTGTAAAGACATTCACTATTTCCCCTCATTGCCTCATTTATACATATATATTATATATATATGTGTATATATATGTGTGTATATATATGTATATATGGCATTTGTAATATATATGTGTATATATATATGGCATTTGTAATTATGTACACTTTTTCGTTCTTAATGTTATTTGTGCTCTCTTTTTTCTTTGACAATTTTTCAAATAGTCTTCTCAAAGAATTATTTACCTATGTATGTTTTTAAAAAGTGCAACAATTTATGTTTTTATGTTTATTTACTTCTTTCTAACAATCTTTGGTTTATTGTGTTCATCCTTTTGTAACTTGATAAGTAGGAAGCTTATCATATTAAATTTAAGTTCTTTTCTAATAGAAGTGTGCAACTTTCCCTGATAATACTGCTAACCTGCATTCTTACAGTTTTCATATATAGTAATTTCATTATTGTTTGGTTTTGAATATTTTCTAGTATTCATTGTGATTTCTTGTTTGACCAATGAACCATATAGGGAAGTATGTTTGTTAATTTCTAAATTTTTTCAAATTGTCTTATATCTAGTTTAGATAAATACGTACTAGTTATCTGGTTTATATAACTGGTTTAGATAACTCTGCATTTAATTGTATTATGATCAGTGTTCATAGTCGGTTAGATAACAGTTTTTTTAAATTTGTTAAAACTTCCTTCATGTCAGTGTGTGGCCACTTGTCATAAGTGTTCTAGGTGTGGTTATGAAGAATATGCATACTTCACCTGTTGAGTGCAATGTTCTATGTATGACCATTAGATCAGTTTGTTCACTCTGTTGTTTATATATCTTCCATTTCTTTGATTTTTTTTTTCCTACTTGATCTACCAGTTACTGAGAGAGATATAATTTTATATCTCCCATTATGATGGTGGACATTTTTTGATTTCTGTACTTTTGTCCATTTTTTGCATTAACAACTCTGAGGCTGTGTGTGTGTGTGTATGTTATATATATTATATATAATATTATATATATTTATAATATTAGGTTGGTGCAAAAGTAATTGTGGTTTAAAAGGTTAAAAATAATTGCAAAAGCCTAGTTTGCACCAATCTAATAATTATATATATCTGATGAATTAAAATTTTATCACTTTCTTGTAGTTCTCTCATAATGCTTTTTGCTTTAAAATTTATGAAGTGTATAATATATAGTTATTTTTTCATTAATATTTTGTCTTGTATGGCTTTCCCATCCCTTTACTTTCATCATCAATGAATCTTTATATTTTAGATATGTCTTCTATAAACAGCATTTTGGATTTCATTTGTATATTCAGTCTGACAGTCTAAACATCATTTCTTTGAAAGTAATCTTATTTAAGATCTTCTCTTTTTCTTTGGTCTTATATAGTTTTGATGTCCACCTGTGGAGTTGTTTTTGGTTACCCTGCTTGCAATACCTTAGGATTTCTAAGCTGATAAATAAAAATTTTCATACATTCTGGGGAACTCTCAGCGAGCATTTTTTCAAATATTGTCTCCCATTCTTTCTCTCTGCTCCTTAGGAACTCAGATTAGGTATCTAGGAGACCTTCTCACTCTGTCTTTCCTGCATTTTAATTTCTTTTTCATGTTTTCATCTGTTTGTCTTTTTGTGCTGTCCAGTCAATTTTGTATGTGTAGTAGTATTTTTTCCTTCTCCAGAAGTTTATTTCCTTCTTTTTCAACTCTATATGCTCCTTTCTCATGTTTTCAATTTCTTTTCTTATTTCCTTGAACATATTAAACACACTTACATTTTCTGCTTAATAATTCTAGTGTCTGAATTCTTTGCAGGTTTGATTCTGTCTGCTTCTTCCTCCCTCCACATCACTTCTTCCCCACCACACACACCTTGTTGGCACTTATTCATGGTAACTTGATTTCTTATGTGTTTCATGATTTATTTATTTGATTTTTTTTTAAAACCATATGCACATCAACTTAGGAACTTTCTGTCTGGAAAGGCTGGTTGTAAGGTATCTTCCTCCAGAAAGGACTAGTATTTGCTTTTCCCAAGTGCCTGAGGCCACTACCAACCTGGAAATACTTCACCTAGTTCTCAGATTGGAGATTTTACAGAACCACAAAAGTATAATAGTTTTAGGTGCAAACCCCTATGTGGGACAGCTTAGGGTTATAAATTCTCAACAGATTTTTTTCTCTCATCCCTGCATCTAGGCTTAAGGAAGACAATTTTTTTTTTGCTATCCCCAGCTTGGGGGTGGGGCTTATTCCAAATCTGTCCTTTGACTAAGCCCTTGGGAAATTCTAACTTTATGTGTCAAATCTTCTGTTAGATTTTCCATCTTGGGCTTACCCTTCTTTTGTTTCTCTTTTGCCTTCTTTACAAGATTTTAAAAATTCCAAATCAAATGTCTCCCTAGTTTGTTCAAAATCCTCAGGGTATGAAAATCAGGTTGTGTGTTCTGCTTATCATTTCTGGGTTCCAGCTTTCGTTTGGCCTCTGAGAATTCTTTACTCTCTAGCTCACCCTATAATGCATTTTCAATAATGTTATTGCATTTTATTTGTCAATGTAAGAATGTCCAAACCTGTAGAGAATTATAATAAGTCATTTGAGCCAAACAGAGGATACACCTGGCAGCAAGATCTCTATAGACAGAGAAAAAGGAAGAAATGACCATTTGCAGTTTCTTTTATGCATTGGAATTAAGGAAGGAATGTAAGGAAGACTACATGAAGGTGGGAGATATTACAAGATAGTTAATAAGGTCATGCTTTAGAAAGAGGGATCTGAAAAGAGGCATTTCAAAGGTGTGTTAACCTAGATGCACAGAAACAATGGACAGAGCTTGTTTAAGGCAAAGAAAAGCCTTTTTCTAAAGATGTTATATGCTTGGGACATGACTATCCACGATGAACCTACTCAGTTAGGAATTTAGGATCATATCACCCTGTGAGGCGTCTTTCCATAGTACCCTTCTTTTTCCGCCCCCCATCCACAGTGGTATTGAACTGTAAGTACTCCAGACAGAGAAAAGAACTTATATATCTTATAAATGCCTGAGAGAATACAGAATGAAATTCGCTATAATTTTATATTTTGTGCCATGTTATGAATATTACTATTTATTCTTTCTTCCCTCTTAAATCTCAATTTTCTCTTCTTGTTTCTTAACTCTATAATTTTGATTCCCCAGCCAGAAGAACTGACTCAGTCTTTTTGGGCAAGCTACTTAACCTCTGAATCTGTTTCCTATTGTGTAAAATAAGACCATGGCCTATCTCTTGGGATTGATAGCTGGGATGAGATAACATTTGTAAAAGTGTCTGACATTTCATGGGTACTCAATAAATTCTAGTTTCTTTTTTCATTTTTCCTTCCCTGCCAACACTATTTTTGGCACTTGTTTTCAGTACTTGTCAGTAAATTTGCAGTAAGATTTTTATGCAGCAAAATGGAGAAGCTTTGTGGAAAGCAATAAACTGGACAAGTTCGGGACATTAGAAACCTTGATTTTTTTTTTTTAAAAGAAACTTTCCAAAGTGGTTTGGAAAGGCTTTATTTGGTGCTCAGGGCCAAGGAGATAAAGCCAAGCCCTATACATTTCCCCCTTAAAGATATTTTTCATTGTATCATAGGTCAGCAGCCCCAGTAAATGTCCAATTGTATATTCATGATGGGCAGAATCTCCGGTTACAGTCAAACTCAAAGCAAGCAAAGGCATATGACATCCATATGCAGATAGATAGATAGATAGATAGATAGATAGATAGATAGATAGATAGAGATATATATTCACATATTTTATATATCTATACATATATTCACATATCTACTCTTATTTCTTAGCAGTGTAAATTGGTGAATTTTCTTGAGATTGTTGGTATGCAATTAAAAATGGGAGGGAATGGAAGGGTAAGGGTGGAAGACTCACATAGTTTGGGTTTGAATGGAGGTGAAATCTAAGTTTAAAAATAAAGTAAATCCTGAAATTACTCATTCTTTACTAAGTTTTTTGTTTGTTTGTTTATGTTTTTGATTTGAGGGCCATGAGACCTTAGTTGTGGTACTGAATTTCATACTGACTCACAGTGGGGTCTGTTGAAATTTCATACTGACTCACAGTGGGGTCTGTTGACTCACAGACAATTGCTTTTCCCTGTCTATCATGGAGTGATATTTCCTGTTCTTCCTTTTCTTGTGTGGCGGTTGAGATTTCATAGGATCTGAGCAACATCAAAGTAAGACAGGCACTAAAGGTAAACCAAGCACAACTATTTATACTGTATGCTTTTGGTTTCTGGTCTGTCCCCAGGCCCACCATTGACCATGCCCTGCTGGATGTGCCCTTCCTTCAACTCGCTGGGCAGATGCCCTCCGACCTCCGAGAGCAGCGGCACCACGCATTCTGAAGACACCAGTAGTCCTAGTTGTGGCCCCTCGTACACAGACCTGCAGCTCATCAGCGCAGAGGAGCAGATGAGTGGCCCGGCTTCTGGGGCTGACTCGACAGGTAAGATGGAGCACCAAGCCAGAGGGCTTGGCAAATCCCTTTTGGTGACCTGTTGCCACTCTCAAGGTCTCTGTAGCCATCTTTGTTTAAAGAATGAGTTCAAGCATAGTCATCCAGTTGAAAAGCTGGAATCCTGAGGGATTCAAAATTGCTTTGGAAAAAAAACACATACACAGATTGGCTGATTGGTTGGCAGATGATTAATATTGCGAAACTGCTTGACAGTATATGTCAATGTGTTATTTTCTGACGAATCGGTACAAGTACTACTGTTCTCTGTCAATTTCATTTCTTCTTGGATGACGGAACTATATGTAATATGCACAAGGCTGAATCTTTCCTCCTACCACCCACACGTCTTCCCTCTTCAGCAAGAGAGAGGGAGATTTAAGCAGAGAAAAAGTAAATGTCATGTGAAGTGGAATGAGGGTCAGGACTCAGTCCCCATGTCTAGAGTACAAATCATTTTGCAGTTTTGTTTATTCTGTTGTGCCTGAACTGAGCTGTACATTGGTCTGTAATATCCCGTGGTCTATTTATTAAATGTCCGGTAGGCGTAGGATGGAATGCTGGCTGGCTTTGGGGTGGAAGGCGGGCCTGTCAACAAGCACCGTGCTATGCGTTAGGGTTAGGACATCGTGGAAAGGATATTGTGTGTTCTTCGTGTTTGGTTATTTGGCCCGAGAGATTGGTTTCCTCTGAAAGTGATGGAGTTCCTGGTATAGCTTCTCTGTGCATGAAATGACCCAGTATTGTCCAATAATATTTGTATTTTTTTCTCAAAAAATGTTGTTTAGGAATTTGTCTCTGGATCAGTTTTCAAACATGGGTAACCATTTGCCCTCGTGTTGTGTGCTGGGTGGGGGGTGGGGGCGGTGGGGAAGCAGGGCCCGGCGGGGTGCTACAAGGAGCAAGAGCGATCCCTCTTGCAGACTAACAGGTTCAGACAGGGTTTAGTGTGGTATTTGATAATATTGCAAGGAATCCTAGTTTATCACAGTTTGTCTTTACAAGCCACAGTTCTGTACAGCATTTTGTTTTCACGGACACTTTCTCAATTCTGGTTGATCTCCATGGCTGATGATCCAGTCAGTGGCTGAAATATGCCCCAAACCCCCCTCTTTACTGTGGGAGCATTTCACGGGTGGGCAGGCACTGTCAGGAGCTGAAGCAGTGAGGAAGATAGGCTGTGCTTGCCTCCTCCTTCACCTCTCCTTGCTCTCAGCCTCCTTCCCATGAGGATCCAGACGATGTGTCGGTTAAGAGCACACACACTGAAGTCCGAATTCTCAGGTTCAAATCCTCATTCAGCCATTTGCCAGCTGTGTAACCTTAGGCAAAATCCTGAATATCTTTCCGACTCAGTTTCTTCATCTGCAAAATGGGGATAATAATAGTACTTAATTCACCAGGTTGTTATCAGCTCTAAGTGAGACAATTTCTGCAGCACAACTTACACAGTGCCTGACACAGAATAAGTGATCCTTGGGGATGCAACCTTTCTTCTCCTGCCCCAGGGTTCCTAGTGCTTTAGAGAGCTGGAAAATGGGCTATGCACTGCAGGAAAAGTCAGGATCTCTGGCTCAGATTCCTTTGTTCAGTGGCCTCTCAACTGAGGTGAAAATTGTTGTAATTCCTGGAGGTTCAGATGATGAAAATCAGAGTCCTAGCGTGAACTGGACATTTTTATTTTGCCTCCAAAGCTTATAATTATTTTCAGTATCTTTTCTAACAGTGTTACACTTCACACTGAGAAAGCCTCCTCCCTGCTGTTTTGGTCAGAGTCCTGGCAGGAAGCAGATGGAACCCTCAGAAGGGTTTATCTGAAGAGAGTTTAATGAGAGGACTTCTTACAGAGGCAGCAAGAGCTAGAAGGATGGAAGAAGGGCTGCCCCACACATGCTCTGGCCAGAGAAAGGACAGAGCCACGGCCAGAGGTTTGCTGAAGTGGGGAGAAATGGGGGAATGAAACACCCAGGCCTTGTGCTGGGGCTTCTCATCGGCAGATCCCAGCTCAAAGCCAAAGGACTGAGAGGTCTGGTGAGGCAGCCCACAGAGGTCAGCCACCGGGTCACAGAGCAGGTGGAGAAGGGTGGAAAATGGATTTGGGGTGAGGGGTGACGGTGAAAAAATGGAGAATTGCCAACACACGCTAATCCCCACCAAGAACTGAATGGCCCGTAGGCTGGGGTGACTCCAGAGACGCAGATGCAAAACCAGGACTGGAGAATGATGAATGATGCTCTCTCTTGGTTCTTTCCTTCAGTAGGAGGCATTTTCTGTGGCTACAGGGAGCCTGGAGGTGTGGTCTCCTGGGCAACCGTCCTCTTTTGCAGAAGTAGTAATACTCATAGCCAAGACTTACTGAGTCTGTGCTGTGTGCCAGGTGTGTATTTTCTGGCCTTGACAAAAATCCTGCCAGACAGGTGTCATTCTCCCCATTTCCTAGTTGACGCTCTGAGTCTGTGAAAGGTTAAGAAACTAGTCTGAGAGAACACCACTAGGAAATGGGTGAACCTGGATTTCAGTCAAAGATCCAAAGCCTTTTCCAGTGGTTCCCAAACCTGGTGATGCCCCCAGAGTCATCAGTTATCAGTTTGCTGTGTTACCTTCCACACCTTCTGTACACGTAGGTATAGAGGATGCATATAAATATAAGTTTATATTTCTGTTGTTGTTGTTGTTGTTGCCTTGGGGGTTATTTTTTACCTAAATAGGATCAAGATGTGTGGCAGGCAGAGCTTGAGGAAGAAGCTAATATTTTCTTATCATCTGAGTGTTTACAATGGCTGCTGGGAGGCCACAGCATCGTGGTAGGTAAACAAGTTTCTAGACACTGCATTGTGAAAAGAAATACTGTAAATCTTTAATAAGGAAAGGGCCCAGGTGCCAGGCACCAGGGAAGGCCTCCATCTGCTTAGGATGGCAGTCTTCCTTCACATCTCACCTCCACCTATTCTTCCAGGCCCAGAGGTGGCAAGCGGTGTCTCCAGGGTCCTGGGAAAATGAGACACAGTGGCCTGGAGAGCAGTTCCCCAGGCCATGTAGACCGTGTCTGGATGCAGCCCCTGCTGTGGGAACCCCAGGTGGCTCTTCCTGAACACCCTGACCTATGAAAAGCCATTAACTCACCCTGGGTCCCAGGATGGAAGGAAGATAAGGAAAAAACCAGGTTTAGGAGAATGACCAAGTGCTTCTAAGCCTCTGTTATTTATCCGTCTACCCAAGCAGTAAGCTATGGAGAGCTTCAAAGATTCTGTACACATGGAGAGCTCCCCAGCCAGGCCTGTGACAGTGCCCTGTACTTCTTGCTAATCTTTTTTTATTTTTTTAAGTTTAATAGTTTTATTTTTACAGGGAAAACAAGCATAATTGAGAAATAGCTAAATTCCTCAAACGACACTCATGGAAAGCCTTTGTAGTTCCACAGCAAACCCACAAGAAAGCCAGTGCCATTCTGCCTTGCAGCAGCTTAATGAAATAACAAACAGCACCCAGGAGGAAAGCAACCGTGTCACACACAGCTTGGAAACCCAAACCTGTAAACTCCTGGCAAATGTCACTGCATTTACAGGGAGAGGAAAAAACCTTACATTATTCGTTAGTTGTTGTTGTTGTTGAAGATTTCATTGTTTGAAACTTTTAGGGGAATCAATTCCATTTAATAAACTTTTGTAAAATGCTACAGAAGCTTGAGGGGTCCAGGACAAACATCGGGGCAGCAAGGGGCAAGGCTGGCAGGAATTTCTCATCAAAAAGTATAAATGAGCTTGTCCCTTCATCAAGCTCTGGGCCACACTTAGATTTTTACGGAGCCAAGTGCCTGTTATCTCTCAGTGCCCAGAACCTGGAAGGGGGCAGGGCCAGCCTAGAAGCTGGGGTCTGACAGACACCACCAGTCACAGCTGCCTTTCACAGATTTCCACCTCCCAGAGCCACCCTGGGGCCTGGAATCCTATTTATCTGTCTGTTGCCTTGGGGTAGGTGACAACCCCCGCCCCACTTTTGATTGTTTGCATCTGAAGCTCTGATTTAGGGAATCTGTCACATAGTTTTCAACTCCTTCTCAGTGAGGATTATTAAATGTGCTGCTGCTCCTCAGCTTCTCCAAGTGACCCAATTTCTTCTGCAATTGTTTGTTTTCTCGCAAAACTGAACTTGGATACATGTATACACAGAGAAAAAAATAATGTCTTGTTTTCACTGTTGTTTTTTTAAATTGAAGCCTCCCCAAACAGGACGTCACTCCCTGGCTTGAATTGTGGTAGTTTGTGGATATGTCCCCCACCAAGGCCAGAACTCAGAAAACTGAATCTTTTCATCCTCATTCTTGGCCCTTTCCTCAAAGATATGGAACAAGTCATCTTTGTCCTTTTTGTCATAAGCCTTGAGGAAGTTGTGGAGATTCTCCTTCCGCATCCTCGGCAGACCCCGATGTCAGTCTTGTCATTGGGTCCCATGGGTTTGTGGGACAGGTCGATCACACCCCGTCTCTGGGAGAGCCCTCCTTCGAGGCTGGATGGTTCATTCCAGGTAACCTGAATCCCTCTGAGGCTGTGGAGCAGATTCTCATCTGTGTCTCTTTCCTCCGGGCATATCATCTCCCCAGAGCTTCCCTCCCTCATCCAGGAAATGGGGTGCACGTCCTTGCCCAGGTAGGGTGACAGAACATGAGTGAGGGTGCTTCGCACAATGCCAAGTGTGGCGGGAATAAAGGACAATTTCTAGCTTAATGGCTCTGTGCCTCATTTCCCTCTGATGTGGGAAGTGAGGATAATTACTGTCTATTCCTTTCTTGCCCCAAAGAAGACTGTAAATTACACGCGTGGTGGGATGGGATCTGAGAGGGGCTTTGCGGTTGGTTGTCAGCAGTGAGAGGTAGGTCAATGCAGAGGCCTGCAGGGGCTTCAGCATAGGCGGAACTGCCTTGGGGAGACAGTTGTCATTTATCTACCCCTCACCCCACACCATTTAGCATTGTGGAGGGAAGTCAGGGGAGAAGCAGAGGTCTCTCAGCCCAGCTGGCCCAGGCTTTCCCTGGCAGCGGGGTATGTGAAGAAGCCACGGGGGCAGATGCTCCATGATTCATCTCCTGTGTGGAGAGGGGTTCTGGAGGCCCAAGCCCAGCCTGTTGGCCTTGGCCCCGGGGCTCGCCCGGCACAGCCACAGCTTCCCCGTCATCTGAGGCAGGCAGGGGTTTGGCAGCCCCACACGGCAATCCTGATTCCCAGCATAATTGTGGAGGGAAAGACGGAGCAGCCTACACTCTCTTCTCATCTTCTCACCAGAGGGATAATTGGAAGAGGAAGGCAAACAAATCCCCTAGCCTTGGCCAGACCAGAGTGTGGGGCAGAGCTGGACAGCAGTGCTGATGTTTGCTCTGGGGTCCAACTCTCCAGAGCAAATGGCAGGAGAACTGGGAAGAAGCAAGATCCCTGGTAACACTGGCTGCCTCTCTCACCCCCCATCTCCCCAGCGTCCCCTTTCCCTAGATGACAGGCACATCCTGTCATCTTCACAGTGTGGCTCTGTAATGCCACTAGTTCTACATGGATGGATAAACAGTAAGAGGGTCGAGGGAATAAAAACAAGTCTTCTGCCTTTGAAGCCCATTGCAGCCAGGAACAAGAAAACACAAATGTTCGCAATGGCATAAGCTGCTGGTAAGTGGTGGGCTTCCATTTTGGTTTTCTTTTAAGCACGAGGAAAGTGTAGATTTAAGTGTGGGATTATAATGCTCAGGCATATGCAGAGCGAGGAATGACAACACTGAGTGAAGCACATAGCAGGTGTTTGATGATTGCTGAATGGACCCATGAATGAAAGGAGTGAGATTGCAGGCGGTGAGTCCTCTGCAGCCCAGACGTCTGTGTCTTGTTTGGATTTAAGAGTCCAGCATTTCTCTCAAGTGTGTCCCGTGCAGCAGCCCAAGAAATACTGGGATGCTGGCGCCAGTGTGTTAGGTCATACTATGCTCCCTCTGTTGAAGGTTCATAGTGTCAATTAGCTTATTAGAGACTAGAAAATACCTGAAATTATGTGTATGTATGTATGGACCTACATATATGTATAATTTATGCTTGTATATGTAAATACATACATATTTACATATATAAATAAATTTAGTCTTCCATTAATCCATACTGCCTACTGGTCACCTGGTACAGAAACCTTAACATACATATCGGCAAACTTGGAAGTGCATGCGGTTGCTACAGTGTTAGGAAACCAGAGAAAGCAGAAAGAAATATTTTGACAAACTTTTCTGGATTTACAGAGTTAGCGTTACTTGGTGACAGGCCCGGCTACATTTCTCTGACTGTTTTTTTTTATTTTTAGTTCTAGATTTAGTAGACCCAAGACTATATTTTGCCAAACTTTCTTTGTACTTAAACTCTCATGGGCTTTAAAACAAATGTGGGCCAAATGTTCTTGATTCATTTGCACTTAACTGATCACAGTGGAGCTCTGCCAGAGCACCAGGATATCCCCAGGGAGTTTGGACTCTTTTTGTTTTGTGTTTGTTTCCCCCCCCCCCCCCCCCCATCAGAAACAAGTATTTATGCTGGGTCGAAAGCTATGGAATCGAGATACCAATTTTCGTAACAAGAACTTTTTAGATGCTCCCAAAGTTTCTCCTGTCATTTTTGTAAAGAAGGATGGCATGAAACCATCACTGGGGCTGCATGTCACTTTACAAGACGGTGCACGTTTCTCTGCTGCCTGTTTTGTCATAATCCTGCTGCAGCTGGAAGAGCATCAGACTAGATCCAGGGCCCCAAATTCCCAGCAAACTGTAATTACCATTGTGCCTGAGGGGGGCACAGGGGATTCTTGTTGTTCTTAAGGCATGTTTGTATTTTATGAGTTTGGGTTTTTTTTAGGTTTTTTTTTTACCTTGAATATATTTCGCTTGGAAGACAAAAATAAGTCAAAATCTTGGAATATAATGAGTAGCTATTATGATAGCAATATAATGTAGTTTTCAGAATTCCTCATATTGTAGAACTAGGATTCAGTCTGTGGGAAGAGAATATTTTTTTTAAAGTTGTGGAAAAACGGAAATTGAACCCCAAAAAAGTTCTATTTTGTATCCTTGGCTAGTTGGTGTAAACCACTTTTATAGAAAGGTAAATTCTTTTATTCTGTCACTTCTCATTGGCTGAAGGGTGGGCTCACTGAACATGCTTTCTGAAGCCACTTGTGACTGTGGCATTTTTCTGCAGAATTGGAATCAGGGAAGAAAAGCTTTCCTGAGAAGAGGTGGGGGAGGTCTCTGGGTGGGGGTAGGGAGAAACTGCCAGGTTTACTTTTGTAAATTGTTTACCCCCCTCCTCCTCTCCAAGATTGGTTGGTTTGTACAAATTGGTTGCCTCAAGCAACACATTATTAGTTGAGCCTAAATGTGTCCCAGGAGACTTACTGCTTTCCCTTCACCAAGTCCTTTTCATGCAGAGAATGCTGGGATTGTGGGGGCATTTTCCACTTTGGCACATTTCAGTCCAGTTCCCCCAGCTTTCACTGAGTATCTGCGATTTGCAAGGGGCTATGTCATTTCACAGCATTTAGAAAGCAACCAGTTGTGAGCTGGCTGGTAACCTTTATGTTCAACTTCTGGGTTTTTCTTCCTTCCTTAGACTCTCAGTACTGGTGTCTAAGGAAAGAAGATTATATTACCGGTCAAAACATTCACGTCCCTCCCTTTGATGTAGGTCCCTCTTACAACAGGATGATATTCCCGCCCCATTGACGTCAGGTTTAGCCACGTGACTTACTTTTTGGCCAGCGAAATGCAGGTGGAAGTGACACATCCCGCACGGATTTCCATCTGCCTCCACCCCACACGTTTTCCCCTTTGTCAGCGTCACTCACACTGCTCCACATGCTGCCCTCAGACTCCGGTTTGGACCCTGTTCTGGTGCCCCTGTGGCTTTACTAGTCCCCACTCCTCACCTTCTAGACCACAGTCCATGGACCCAGGACTCCAGAATCCTCTGCACAGACAGCTGCTTCCAGGCCTCTTCCTGGATCTGTGCATCCAAGTGCAGCCCATGCCACTGGTGTGTGCGCCCCTAGGCCTACAGGGGCTAGGACAGAGCTTGGATGTGGGGACAGGAGAGCCTTCACAGTGCAGGATGGAGTGGGGTGGGGGAGCAGGACTCAGGCCAGGGGCCACTTCTCCCTGCATGGTGATGTTTCCGTGTGGAGCTCCAAGGAATCCAAGAAGTCGCAATTCCATTAAAGCCTCGTGCTTGTTATGAACATATATCGGTCAAGGAGGATAGGACCTACGTTGTTTAACAAGTTTTAGCGTGGTCTATACTTTTAAATCCTTACGCATTATGTGAGCCTGCCCCTGGACTCTTAGGGCAATATCCTTGAAGGCTGGGCATAAATCTGATGTTCCACACAGGGGCTACTCTTTCGGCCTGGGCCCTGGAATGAGGGGAAACAGAGCTGCAGCTAATTCTCGATGGATGTAATGGGAGAAAGAAATCTTTATAATTGTAAGCCATTGAGATTCTGGGGTTATCTGTTACTGTGGCATAATTTAGTTTATTAATTCTAAAATGAAGAAGTGACATTCATCGAAGGTGTGTGACTTCACCCATTTTAAATAGGGAACTGACAGAACATTTTCTTATTCTATGCACAGACGTCTGGAATAAATCCCAGGTGTTTACTGTAGTTCTGTGAGTGGGCACACATGTGCCCTTTTCCACACCCCGTTGCTCTCATTGCTGCTCCTGCACTGCTAACACGCAATGCACTTGGAGGCTCCTTTTCCAGTAGTGATGGTTTGGGTCATCAGTGCATCTGTCTGGTTTCACATCCCTTCTGACCCTTCAGGATTAGACTTGAAGGCCAGACCTTGGGACAAAAACATAAAATGAGAAAACATAAATAAAGCCTTTCCCATGAAGAATTTATATTTATATTTTTTAAAATGTAGCCATTGCCTACAAATTTACATTTGAATGTATCCCCCCCATCCATCTCCCATCTTGTGCCAAAAAGAACAGTCCCAATCAATGATTGCTTTTCAGATCCATCTGTTCATATCAAATATGAGGCAGGTGCTGGAACTAAGAGGAAGTTCTTTCTGACTTGGAACAAAGAAAAGTTACCTGATCCTCACTGGAAGTAAAACTATGAACTTGGTCTAAGGCAATCAGATACAGACGTTTATAATAACACTTTTGATAATTATATTTTAGGTGAAAAACACTTGTTTTCCAAAAGCTTTTAAATACATAATTTTATTCATTCTTTATTACAATTTGTTAGATAAGCAGAAAAATGTCCTCCATTTTCACAGAAGAAACTAAGGCTTACTAAGTTTCAGTGATTTGCCCTCTATTAATATTGGTATTAGGAATATTAATATACTAATGTGTTTTATATAACATACATTAATGATTAATATAATATATAATATACTTTGCATGGTATGTTAATACGGGGGTGCCAAAACAATGTATACAAGTGAGCACGTTGCTCAAGCAGTAGTTCATCGTAATCAGAAGGGTCTGGATGCTGACAGTAACCACTTTGAGCACCTCTTTTAATTGCAGAAGTCAAATACAAGTCACTTGTATTCATCTTTTGTTATCAGTGTGTATTGAGTATTACAATTTTAATACAGTTTTCCTTTCTTAAAATGTGTGTACGTTTTTTTGGCACTCTCTGTGTATGTTCACTCTATGTAACCAGCTTATATAATACCCTTGTGCAGGAGGCTAACTGCTGTAATAACTCCCAAGATTCCAGTGGCTCATCACAGTTCGTGTTTATTTCTCATTCAACCCCCTATGAGTACAGGGTGGTGACAGGGTGCTGTGCTCCCGAGTTCAGGGACCCAGGCTACTCTGTGTCGTCAGTCTCGTCCATTCACATGGTGGGTGGGAAATGGGGGTGCACATCCTGTTGACCAGAACTCAGAGTCTGGCCACACCTTATTGCCAGAGAGGTGGGAAAATGTGGCTTAACTGTGTGCCCCAAAAGAAGAAAACACAGATATTCATGATCACAAGAAATCTGTGCCACAAAAATTGTAGAAATTTAGTGTTTATCTCCCATGATTATAGGGGCCCTGTTTAAGATCTATAGACCATGATGTTACCGCCCAGCTTTACTGAGGTATAGTCGACATACAATAACCTGCTCATATTTGAAGTGTACAGTCGAACTGTTCTCTGCTTCCCCCAAATATCCTTGTTTTTTTCCCCTTAAGTGTACAGTCTAACTGTTCTCTGCTTCTCCCAAATACCCTTGTTTTTTTCCCCTTGGGCCTTGGTTTACAGTGTTCCTTTGTCACAGGTCTAAATGGGGTCCCTCCGTTAAGGTCCAGCTCAGATACCAGCACCTCCAGGAGGCTTTCTTGATTCTTCATCATGCCTTCTATACACGCCATACACCCTTCGCCCTACCCCCCAAGGTGGGAGTAACGTCTCTATCACAGCAGCAGCTCTGCTGTATCACGTACCACTTTCTGTTTGGTCATGTTCATGTAAAACTGGCCTGCTTGCTCTTCTTTGCCTCCGGGCTCTTTCTGTTCCCTCTGTCTGGAAGGTACTCCTTCACTCCATTTAGGTCTCTGCCCATTTATCACCTCCTCACAGAGGACTCCCCAGATCACCCCCTCTACCATAGTGCCGCCAGGGCCCAGTTCACTCTCCATCTCCCTACCCTGCTTTGTTTTCTGCATTGCACTTAACCCCACTTAATAATATTAGTCTGTTTCTGAGGGTCTGCCTGTTGATTGCTCACATGAACTCCATGTGCACGGGGACTCTCTGTTGTCCTTGGTGTATCACTAAGTGCCTGGCATGTAGTAGATGCTCAGTAATTACTTGTTGACAAGTGGGTAGTCACCACCAGATTACACTGTGTCTCTATGGATGTGCCTCGAGGGTCAAAGCAATGTCAGTGTCTGATTCATTATTAGATCACCTCAAACACGTTGCCTGTAATAGCATACAGTAAATATCTGGCTGAAAAACAAAAGTCAACAGTGAGGAGAAATTTTCCCAAGGTCCACACAACTCAACTTTAGTTTCAACCAAAGGTTGAAAGGCACCATCAGATACTTTTCCATACATTGTCTCATCTAAAGCTCACAGCGATTTTCCCATTTTCACACTAATATTCCAGTTAGAACCTTGGGCTAGGACTAGCAACCATGGGAAAGTTCCACAACTTCTCCAATAGCTTCCTCCTTTCCTGTCACTGTCACTGATACAGCCCCCTCCTCTCCCGACCCAGGGTCTCCCTCTTCCCTGCTGTTGCTGACCATCCTTCTGAGGTCAGAGCCCCTCTGACCCCTCCTTGGACTTTCATTCATTCACTCACTAATTCATTTACTCCATTCTGAGCCATCTTGCCTCTTTCAAACCCTTGTTAATGGTGAGAAAATAATCCTGCCTTCTCTACCTGTATATTATGCGTTTTGTTGTTATTCCTTCTCCTAAGTAGTCTGTCTTACCCTCCTCTCCCTGTGGTCCTCATTTCCTGAACCTTGGAAGGACTGGCGTGATATCCTTTCCCCTGGGTTGCTTTCATGCCATTGTTGAGCTGCCATCATGCCACATGTTAAAATAAACCTCCGTGTCCACTGCCACTACCTTCTGCCCAGGTCATGTATGTCGCATTGCTGACTTTGGCCATCGTCCCTTTAATGATATTTCCAGTGCTCTCACTACAACAGTCTCTGCCTGAACAACTCTCACTTTGAAGGACCCTCTCGCTCTCTTTAGGGAGGCAGCCCATTCCATGTTCAAGCAGTGATTACTGGTATCTGCCACTAGTTTTTTGGCGACTAATTGCCCAAGGCCTAGGAGAAATCCTGCCGCCTACTCTAAGGGGGTTATAACCCCATATACAGGTTTATGACCCATTTTATTGCTGACTTTTGGTTTTAAAGGAGGATCTGCTGTGTTGTTTGAGAATAAAAATCAATCTCTCTCAGACAGCTATGGAATTGGCTCCCTGGGAAGATAATAAAGCCAAATCTTCATTACGCTGTTGAGGAGTGGAGGAGGTTGGGAGCTCAGTTTGAACTGCCCAGTTTGAATACTGGCTTATTAGCCATTTGACCTTGTTCAAGATACACTTAACTTTTCTAAGCTTCAGTTTCTTCTACAGAATTAGAACAGTCTTAATAATCATTTCAGAGAGTTTTGAAGATGAATAAAAATATATTTAATGCTCTTAGAAAACGGCTTGATATTATAGATGTGCTTACTAAGATGTCAGCTCTTCCAATAAAATAATAATAATTATTATAGTTATTATTATCACCGCATCTTGGATCCATAAAGAATAAATCTAATCTTTTTGCTATAAAATTTCTTCCCTATTTGAAAAGAGCTAAACGTCCTCAGTCCCAGAAACAGTTTACCTGTAAACTTTTCTCTTAAACAGTTTGCAGTGCACCTAGTTCTACAAAGATAATAAAAGAAGTTTAAAGCATTGAGGTAGGTTTTATATACTGAAGCCTATTTGGAGACCTCAACAATAAAAATATTTTTAATATCTGAATAACGATGACTTCCTCCCTGGAATTTCTATCCCCAAAAGAGATATTTAGGAGCACAAATAAAATAAGTCTAACAAGGAAATAGTTCAGATTTCTTTACTGGTTTCAAAAATAGTGCTGACTTATGATATATATAAAGTGCATAATAATAATAATTACAATTATTATTATTTTGTCATTTATGTGCTATCTTGGACATTTTAGAGTGTGTGAAAGTGATTTTTTTCAGAATCATCCCAAATCTGCAAAGCAAGCTGCATATCTTTGTTTGCTAACAGATGGTGTCAGGCCAATAAGCCTGTGAGTTCGAGACCAGGGAGGACCTGGCCTGAAGAGTGCCGTCTGTGGCAACAGCACGGTGACAGCCATGACCTCCACCAACCTCTCCCCCTCCTCATGGTGACACTGAGGAACTTCCTGAAGAATTTGGTTTTGACAGGCCCAAGGCCTGGGACAAATCCAGCCGCCTACTCTAAGGGGGTTATAACCCCATATACAGGTTTATGACCCATTTTATTGCTGACTTTTGGCTTTAAAGGAGGAGCTGCTGTGTTGTTTGAGAACAAAAATCCATCTCTCAGACAGCTGTGGAATTTGCTCCCTGGGAAGATGACAGGCCAAATCTTCCTCGTGCTGTTGAGGGATGGAGGAGGGTGGGGACTCCCTTTCCCTTTCCCGCAGTGGCTGGCAGCAGAGGCCAGGAGGTGTGGGCTCCTCCTGAGAGCCTTTTGTTTGGTTTCTATGGCTCTAACCTCAATCAGCTTGTCTGCATGGAGAGGAGAGAGAGTGTAGTTTTTAACCCAAGTTTGGTGGCTTCATTGAGTTCTCTTTTTCTCTTCTGTCCAAGGCTAGAAATATGCATAGAGGCCAGCTTTGTGGAATTACTTGAGGGTCTCTGATCAAAATGCATTGCTTGTATTGGTGAGCAGAAGCTGCAGGTATGGGAGAACAATGGTAAAGAACTAACAGTTTTGCTTGGATCCATAAAGAATATGGTCTTCCTTCCCAATTGTGTTGAACTGGGTTCTTGCAGAAAGTCTGTGCTGGAGTCATCAAGACATGAGATCCAGTTCTTGCTCTGCCCTTTCTGGGCAGTTTGCTATCTGCTGACACAGGGTTAGTGCTACCTGGTAGAGCCTCTGAGTGGAATAAATAAAAGAGCAGAGGGAAAGAACTTGGCACAGGGTCTGGTACACACCACTCCTATCCGCGTTTCCAAAGATGTATGGGGTCGAATACTCTTTGTTGCTTCTAGCAAGTATCCAAAGCATCTGGCAGTCAGGAAGGAACAATAACCTTCCAGACGTCACCAGGAAGGCTCTGATTTGCTTTAGGTCGTGTGCACATGGCGCACACGCACACCCTCACCTGTTTCCAGGTGTTGGTGCCTCACAGGTGGTTCTTAGTCCCGGTGCATGTTTTGCCCTCTGCTCTTGGTGGTGCCATTTCAGGGAGAACCAAAAGGAAATGATGAAGCAGCCCCTAAAAGTGAGCAGGACTCTTAGTCATATCTTTTCTGCTTCCTTCCTTGCCCTAACATAACCACTAGGTAGCTTGGGATAGCTCTTTTTTTTTAATCAGAAAGGTAGAGAGAAGTCTATTGCACATTTCCATCTGTAAGGCCAGCTAATCTTGGGGCCTGGTGGGCTTTTGAGAGGTGCTAACAGATGATGTGAAAGGAGGTAATTCCTGCCCTGGGGGAGCTAATCTGGGAAAATAAAAGTAGCATACCTGAAATAATTAGCCACCAATTAAGTGCTAAATCATATGCTACTGACTCAGTGTTAGAACACAGTGTGGGTGAAGGTAAATTAGAGGACGGGCACTGTCTCCCTAGGTATCAAGTGCTGCGCCTTGCTGAAAGATTGAGCAATGTTGTTTATAAACTACACACACACACACACACACCCAGTAAATGCACATGGCAGCTTTTCCCACATCTTTTTTGAAAAAGTAGATCAAAGTTTTAAGCATTTCCTTATAAAACTATTAACATCAAAAGACATTTTAAGAAAGAAAGGAAGGTATCCCTAATCCCACACACCTAACACAAGGAAGTTATCAAAGACTGTATCTCATTCTTAGTCTCTCCAGGGTCCAGCCCAGTGCTTGGCACACAAAGGGCCTCAGTGGATGTTTGTGAATGGGCAACACCACTAGTTACTATTACAGATATCCAGACAATGGCTCTAGGACGGATGCCAGACCAGCGCCTCTTGCATGCCAGGTTCTCTACTCCATTATTGCACTGACTCCTTCTCACAGTGCAAGGTGGGTGGTGGCTCAGCCTGGTTAGCCAACTAGGAGAGTGTTTAGGAGCATCTGCAGTAGACCATTGAGCCTTCCTGAGATACAATATAGAGAGGCTGCTGCCGCGGGTAGCGTGCTTCCCTCACTATCCTGGATTGTATTCAAGTTTCTCCTTTATGCCTGTGGAGGAGGATGTCAATTTGTCATTGCCCCCCACCCCCACTCCACACCCCAGCCAAACTCCACAAAGAGCAGTCTCATTCCCAAGGTATCAGTGCTAAAAGTTCGTGGCTTCTACCTACCTGCTTTTCAGGTAAAGCAGGCTTACCTACCTGTTGGTACTTGCACAGCTTTGAAGACTCAGTCAGGCCCAGTTGATGTAAGATAAATTAAAACTGATTCAGGTTCTCCTGTCTAGGAGTCCCCCCTCCTTTCCTCTCTTTTCTGCTAAATAAGCCAAAGGAAGGCTGATTGGCCCATGGCTTTGGTCTGGGCTCACTGGGTGTAGTAGTTTCTTAGGGCTGCTGTAACAAGTTACCACAAACTGGGAGGCCTAAAACAAGAGAAATGTATTCTCTCATAGTTTTGGAGGAGAGAAATCTTAAGTCAATGTGTCAATAGGGTTATGCTCCCCCAAAAAGCTGTAGGGAAGAATCCTTCCTTGCCTCCTAGAATCCTTTTAGTTTCTGGTGGTTACTGACAATCCTTGGCGTTTCTTGGCTTCCGGCAGCATAACTCCAATCTCCGATTCCATCTTCACTCTGTCTTCTTCCCTGTGTATCTCTGTGTCTCTTTGCTCCTTCTTAAAAGGATACCAAAGATTGGACTCGGGAGCCATCCTCATCCAGTATGAACTCATCTTAACTACGTTATATTTGCAGACACTCTGTTTCCAAATAAGGTCACATTCACAGGTTCTGACAGGGACTTCAGCCTATGTTTTGGGGGGACACATTTTGATCCTCTATACTAAGTGATCCCTGAATGCACCTCGGGACAAATCAAATGTAATGACAGTACTGATGTATTTTTGTTTTGGAGAAAACTGGTGTCTTCTCAGGTCTCTGGTGATGGATTGATCCTGCTTCCTTCACTTGCCCCAACCCTGATGGTTACCAACAGTACTTATTTTCAAAATAGCCAATAATTAACCTGGGAGCAAATAATTACCTTTTTAATGCCTACACGTGATTTAGTGTAAATTCATGAGCAGAGACTTTGTTTTGTTTATTCCTATATCCCCAGCATCATGAAATATTAAAGCCATCATCAGCTTGGGACGAAGTAAAGCCAATCGGCTCTGTATTTATTCACCTAACATTATTGAGCAACTGCTCTTTGCCACGCAGTGGACGAGGTATGGGGTAGACAATGGTAAAAACCAGTGTTACTATAATTTATTGAGCATCTAGTAATTTTTTTGGACACTGGAACAGGCTCTTTGCATATTTTATCATGAATCCTTATAAGGCAGAAGTTGTTATCTTATAGAGGAGAAAACTGGAGATAAGAATGTTAAAAATTTTGACCAAATATCTTAGCTCACAAGTGACAGAATCAAATTTAAATCTGAATGATGTACTGTGGACCAGTCCTTCTCTACCCTTTCATTGAAGGTTTTTTAATAATGTTTCCTAGTTTCTCCTCCCCTCCCCTGAGATCTAATGGAGTATTTTTTTTATTAGACTAAATCGTCTTTTTACTATAATAGATTTTAATGAAATATATAGATAGAAAGGAACAAATAGCTATCATCTAATATAACACCTCGTAGCCAAAAATACATGCTTTCATTTCAGGCAAATGTAAACCTTTAATAATAATAATAGCATCCCGATTAATAAATGAAGAAGTAATGGGAGAAAATCACCATTTTCCAATCCCTATGAAGTACTGTGTAAGCACTGATTTTCAGCGCCTGCTAAGTGCACAAAAGCAGAGGTAATCAAATACGAATTGCCTCCTGATGGAGGTACATACGACCACGAATGAACTAGCTATTCTATCCAAAGATCAAATCTGAATTTGATCAGGCCTCTAGACCTAACTATGACTTCACAGAAAATAAAGGGGACAGAGGAACACCAAAAATCACACCATCATCAAAATGTGGATTGTGGGACAATCTGTATGACAAAAGGATCAGGTTATTAACAAATAAATTGCAAGGAAAAAGGAAAGCTGGCAAAAGAACTTTTAGATTAAAAAAAGACAACATCGTTCAATCAGTTGCAGGATTGATTTGCACAAAGTGAAAAAAAAAATATTTGAGCCATTTGAAGAAATTTCAATACTGAGTGGATATTGGATACTATTTAAGTAATTGTAGTTCATTTTTGGATGTCATAACATTTTGGTTTTATTTACAAGCAGAATCCTTATCCTTAAGAGCTACATGCAGACATTTATGGGTAAAATGATATGATACTGGGAATTTGCTTCAGAAAATCCAGAGTGGGTAGAGATAGAGGGGAAACACGATTTGGTTGAATTGGTGATTGTCAGAGCTGGTGATGTGTACATGGAGTTTTGTTACGTGGAGTTTTGAAATTTTCCACAACAAATTTGTAAAATTTGTTTCATAAACATGACAAGGAAGTAGTTCAGAAGGCCTGATAAAGCAAGAGGAATGGAGGAAGAGGTCTTGTGTTCACATGAAAATGAGATCGTCCATTTTCTACTAGACTTGTGCTCACCAGCTGGTTAGTGTTCTGATGGACCTACTTTGGGAACAGCCTCTGGTTAGGCCATGGGCTGGGGGACGTAGAACCACAGGAACAACTTGGTTTCTCTACTACAGCAATGATCACCCTCCACATTGAGAGAGCTGGCAGCTGTGATGGTTGGTCACTACCTAATATTTGTGTGGTGCTCGGCCGTTTACAAATGTTTTACATGCTTCTTTCAGTGAATCTTTAATCACAGCCTTGTGAGGTAGATGCTGTCATCCTCATTCGAGAGACTAAGAAGCTGGAACTTGGACCTGAACTTGACTGGAACATCAATAGCAGATTTGGGACCCAAGCCCTGTCTTGGATGCCACCGAGCACTGCGGTCCCTCCCCTACTCCTGACTGCACAGTGGTAGAAGCGAGCATTTATGTCTTTGAAATGTGTGTATGTCACAGCAGGGCCGCACTCGCTGCCAGTGGACTTCTTTCTGAATGGATGGTCATTGAATGTAATTGAAAATAAGAAACAATGCATCCGACATGAAGATTATGCTACATTAGAGGGCAGGACAGAGGACAAATACCCGCCAAATGAATAAACCACCACCATCTTCTAGGCTTCTGCTGAAAGTTGTATTTAGTATTGGAGTGGGGGGTCAAAGCTGGAGGAGAGAAAGAGTCAAGTTCTCTGTCCTGTTCTTTTTTTGTTTTTTTAACCCTTCAAGTAAAATGCATAGTACCCACTCAACTGTAACCACCTTAAAGGAATGCAAGACTGTCTTCTTCCCCCCTTCTCTCTTTCGGTCCCTCTGTGACTTACCTCACCTTCAAGGCTTTCCTTGCCTGAGAAGGTGGGTAGGGAGGGGAAAGGGAGAGGGAGAGGGGACTAGAGAGGGAGAGGGAGAGCAAGAGCAAGGGGGAGGGAGGGAGGGAGGGAGGGAGGGAGAGAGAGAGAGAGAGAGAGAGATTGGCAGGAGGAGCAGGTCGAAACATGGGTACCCCAAACCAAAGCTAAGGCTCTGAGTGCTGTCTCAACTATGGAGATGCTTCCATAGTGATGTTAGAGGGGCGAGAACCCAATGAACTGATTTTGAATACCTCTGGATTTTACAGAAAAATCTATTGAGAGAATAAGAAGTTGTTGATTCACAATATCCCTAGACAGTTTTTCTAAGGGAAATGAGTCAGTCAAATCACTCGTCAAATGGCTTTTTAAAATTCTAAGTAGGCTGGAAAGCTATTTCTAATGAAATGATGCTTGTTCTAACTTATATATTAATATTATGTCAGATTTATGATACACAGTATGTTCTGTGTGTACATATAGAATGTGTTGGAAGCCCTCGTGCCATCACATGGGGTTTAAATTTAAGCATATTTAAAAATTGTTTCATGACTGAGACAGTGTCATAAGGTATGTACCCTGAGAGGAGACCCACATATTTTTCTAGATGTGGTTTCATTGATCAGTAAGCAGAGAGGGGTTTGTGGGAGCCATCTCTCAAAATCTCTGAGTCATGGAACATCATTTTGCTATTTTAAATGATTATGAGACTTGTTGTATCTCTGTTTTTACAAGATCTTACTGATTATGCATGGAATTTATAGGAAACCAAGGTGAGGTTTTGAAATAGAAACCCCAATTACAACATTTTTCCTAAGGGAAAATGGGACCCACTTTACAGTGCCACTTTGAGGAGTAAGTACATTGTGGCAAAGACCAGGGTTGCCGATATCATATTTACTTTGCTGCTACAACTTGAAGCATTTCTTGTACACTTGATGCTGGGTGCACACATGAGATGGCTCTCTCAGTCTGTAAAATGGGGCTAATAATACCACCTGCTTCATAGGGCTGCTGAGAGTAAGGCTTCATTGAAATAATACATACAAAACATTAAGAAAAGTGTCTGGCACAGACACTTGTGGTCAATAAGTGGCGGCGGAGGTGTCATTGTCATCATAATTGTTATTGATCCTCACAACAACCTGTGATGTGATTTAGGTCCAAGGGTCCTCCCCATCTGAGATATGAGTGTCCAGTATAGAGGTCACCCGGAGCTAGAAAGGGAAGCCAGGCATTCTGACACTGAATCATGAAGAACGTCCCCCACGGAGAGGACCCTTTTACAAAGCAGTAATCCCGTGTTATAGACCTACCTTTTACTTTTCTTGACTCTTACCTGCTAATAGCAGTTTAATATGCTAATGGAAAATCTCAAATACATCACTTTTTGTTTTTAATTGCCAAATAAGACTTCATGGTTATACTTTAATCTTGGTTGTGTTATTTTTAAAAGGGTATTCATATGTGCTTTATATGCATAAAATTTCTGAAGCAGATACATGAGAAATTTTAACAGTGGGAATGGGACTGATTATTAGAGAGAATACAGATTTTTACTTTTTATTTTATACCCTTATATACTGTCTGAAATTTTTTGTCATGAACGTTTTTTTTCCATAAATCCAAAACTTATAAACAACAGAAATTTGTTTTTCATAATCCTGGAGGCTGGAAATCTGAGATCAGAGTGTGAGCATGGTCAGGTAAGGGTCCTCTTCCAGATCAGACTTATATCCTCAGAAGGTGGAAGGGGCTAGGCAGCTCTGTGGGACCTCCTTTATCAGAGCACTAATCCCATTCATAAAGGCTCTACCCTCATTGCCTAACGCCTCCCAAAGGCCCCCTTTCCTGATACCGTCACATCGGGCATTAGGATTCTAACATGTGAACTCTGTGAGGACACGAGCACTCAGACCACAGCAGAGAGGGAGAAAAGTACAGTAACCCATCTCTATAACAGTGTTTCCCAAACCCAAAAGATCCCCTCGTCCCAAGTGACAAAGCTTTGGGGAAGGAAACCTGGTACTCTGGAAGTCCTGAGCTTGGAGATCCATAATATATGTCGGTATGTGAAAGGTTGCGAGAAGCCACAGCAAAGAAACCTGTACAGCACATTTTTTCTTACCTTTATTGTACCTATTATCCTGCAGAATTATATTCCTTAGCATATCCACTTTGGAAATGGTATACATATTTAAGAGAAGATAACCTCGCCTTAGGTGAAATGCAAGTGAATATTTCTTCAGGAATGGTGGAAGACTTGCCTGGTGGTATGCTGCTCTAATACTGGGATAATACTGGGTGTTCGATTCAGGCAAACCGGGGTCCCAATCCTGGGCCTTCCATTCTGTAGCTGGCAAGCCCTAGCCAGGTTACCTGACCTCTGAGTCTCAGTGTGCTCATGTGTGAGAGAGGAATAATGATGCCTCCCTCAGAAGGGCAGTTTCAGGATTTCCATGAGATAAGTACCTGGTCCAGAGTCAGTACTAATAGGTGTTAGTTCCCTCGTCCTGACCCCAGGCTCCATTGTTCCGTCGTCTTTTATAGTAACCCTGCTGGACCTCTGTTTATGAACACCCACACTTAGACCAAAACAAATTACTAAA
This sequence comes from Rhinolophus sinicus, assembly GCF_036562045.2. NCBI lineage: Eukaryota > Metazoa > Chordata > Mammalia > Chiroptera > Rhinolophidae > Rhinolophus > Rhinolophus sinicus. Next base: position 18,704,494 of record NC_133753.1, read on the forward strand.
GGATCCCTCCATTTAAGAAAAGCTTCATTTTAGGATTCTTCAAAGGCCAGGCTATCAGGTAGTAAGTTCGTACATTTTCAATGTGTATCCATTTCTAAAATCTTGATATCCAGGTACCCATTTGAAGAATGTGCATCTTATACAAGGCAAAGAATCCTGTTTCTCCAAAACTTAGAGCCCAAGAGATAGGGAAATTCATTGTCTCAATCACATCCAACTTTGCCTACTCTGGGCCATTCCAGGCCCCAGCACCAAAGTAGCCCCTTCCCCTCATTTCTTGTGCTAGTGTTAATGCTCAAACACAGTGGAAACAAATTTTAAAGGTTTTTCAAGCATGTGCACGAAAGCACTGCATTTTCAAAGTAACCTTTGCATTAAGCCCTTTGAATCTAATTACCCAGTGTTATTTGCCTCCCCAAAGTACCCATGTCTGTACAGATCGAGTGTAAAGTTCAGAAAGTATTAACAAAAGGAATCAAAAGCAAGATCTTGAGCCCAGTCTCTGAAGAATCTCCCTGTTTGCTCCTTGCCTCTCCCTCCTCCTGGGTGTGCCCGCCTGGGAAGGCCAGTGAGTAACCTGCACATTTTTTTTCATCTTGGCCCTTCCCACCCAGACGAGAGGACGGAGTGGCAGACAGGCAGGCAGACGACGGTGAGTCCTGTTCCAGCATGCATGGAGCATACCTCTACCCGCACCCACGTCCTGGACCCCTCGCCACCCTCACCCCACCCCAGGAGGAGCCAGAGCCCATGCGAGGGTCCGGAGGGGACCTCCACGCCCAATGGTAAGGGCTGCCCGCAGCAGGGCCACTTCATTCATTTTATTTGCTTTGGTGTTGGCTTTTATTTTCCATTGTGTTTAGAGGGCAAGTTTCGGATAGAAGTGAAGGTGTTTTGTTTGATTGGTTAGTTCTCAGTCATCTTAAGACAAAGAAATGTCTTTTCCCAACAGGATTTATTAGAACTTGTAACCTGATAGGTTGGCCTTGAAACAAAACTTAATGTACTAATTACCTCTGGTTAGTACAACTTACCCTTTTGGCCCTGTAGAGAGAGAGAAAAAAACACACAAAACTATATTGCTTACCAAATCGGTTTTGAAGAAGGAAAATTGCTAAGGATTGTGGGCATTTTATGGTCATCTCTGACTAATTGAAAAGTAGCCCAAATTGTTACCATAGCTTTAAAATAGACCACGATGACGTTTTGTCTCAAAACAAAACAAGCCAAGCAAACAGAAAACCCTATTTAAAATATTTCATTGTTGAATGAAAGATGCCAGTGCGAGGGGCGGGGGGTGGGGGGGAGTTGAGTGAAAGAATTCAAAGATAAGTTGGTCTAATTAAATATATATAAATATATATGAATATGAAAGTGTTGAATTACATCTGTGGTGCTCTGGGAAGAAAAAAGTCAGATGCTCAATGTGGGATTCATGTGGTATTTACGGGAGAAAATGGAGAGCTTTGTACAGTGTGCCGAGAATTCTTTGAGAGGAGGGTCGGACGGCACTTGGAGGAGGCTGGAAAGCAGGTTTGTTGCGTGGGGCTGGTGCCAAGGACTTCTCCTCAATTGCTGTGAGTGAGAGAGTAATTCAGAGTAATCAAGTGCTACATTGTTAACAGGCTACTGATTTCCATATTTATTCCAAATACAAGCTGTGGATGGCACAGCCATGTGAAGGAAGGACTAAAAACGGCTGCCTCTGGTTCGTGGCCTAGCCCAAACTTTAATACCTGGGGAGTTCCAAGGAAAACGTTGTAGGAAAGATAAGGCTGTGTGTAATGTTACGTTGACACTGTACTACGATAGTATATTTGAGACATTCCTATTCTTTTAATAGCCACAATGAATTACGTTGTGATGACATTGGAATGTGAAGATGCTGAGCTAAGGGGTTTTAGAGGAGAAGGCATAGGAAGCTGCCATAGAAGTTGCCCACAGCAAAGTCACTCCCAGGACACATGGGGACGTTTGGCCTGTGCCCAGGCATCTCTGCAAATGCAGCACAGATTCTCCTTGGAACCGCCGTGCAGGCAACTTAAGGAGCAACCTACACTTAACATATCTAGGTTTTTAGAGCAGCAGTAAACAGTAGCCCTAAATCTAGTGTAGGGCTCAGACTGTGAAGGGCTCAGGCAGGGTAAAAATCCCCTTCTTAGACTGCACACCCCTCTTCTAAGAATTTTCAGGAAAGTACAGTATGTCTTATGTTGAAATCAGTAATTCTTCATCATTGTCATTTCCAATGTTCCTTGGTAATCACAGCAGCAGTTGGCTTTCTTATAGCTGAGGTTTCCCCTTGGCTAATAAATCAAAAGCATAGATTGATTGCAGCCCAACCAGCCAGCTCTTTAGAAGATAATCCGAGAATGTCACTTATTTTGTTGCTGAGTGAACAACAGATGAAGGTGGGAGCCAGGGCGATGATTTTCCTGGAGATGCGAGGTTTAAATGTGTGCCTCTTTTTGGTTATGATTGAAAAACAAATGGATTCCACTCCACGCCACCCATGGTATTCACAGCAGTGACAGCCACCTGGCCGTCACAGGCATTTGCACTTTGGCCACTGTGCATTGCGACATCGCCATACATACAAAAGCCGCTTCTCTCCCAGACCCAGTGCTGGGGATAGAATACAGTTTAGAAAAGTGGGCAGTGTTCCGACCGATGGCCTGTTCTGCCCATTTTCAGAACCTCTTAGGGTTTCTCCGTAAATGGAATTGAATGCAGTATCTTCTTGAAGGTGGCTTTTCTGAGGCCTCTTCATGGAGAATTTGGCATTTCTTTAAAGTTCACTGTGTTTTTCATCCACTCTTGTTGCTTAGTCTTCTAGGCAATTATCCTCCCAAGCAGACTCAAAGCTGGCCGTCTAAATGGGAACCAAACCATGCACTTTAGACAACTTTGCATTGAGCAGCGTATGCTTTCTCCTCCCACTCTCCCTTCGGGCACTATCCAGGCCTGGCCACTTCTCTGCCATCCTGTGTTTTATGGTTTCTGGACTTCTTTTCTCTACCACCCCCTGCTGTCCCAGACTTCACAGGTAGGTGTTTAGGGAATTTGAGTGAAGCTAACCCAAAGGTCAGCGTGGTTTTTCTACAAAACAGAAAGCAGCACCTTCGTTGTAGAGATGCGCTAATAAATTCTGCATCCCCGCCAGGCTGTATATAGGGCCTGGGTCAGGGAGAATAGTTGTGGACTCAGCTACCATAGTTGTAATGCATTTCCCAAGTGGTCACCATTGGGGCAAGTGTGAGAGAAGCAAGGAAGTGGAGTGGAGAGGGCTTCCCCAGCAGCTGGGGGCTGGAATATAATTAGCCTCAGCCTGTAATCTTCAGTGAGCTCCTGTTTCCTGCTCCTCAGGGCTTTTGGCTGTTCTCGTGTGTTATCTTTTTCCTGTAATATTTCTTACAAGGCCTTGGTACTCCTCATGGTAATGCTGAGGCACCCTTTGGAGGATGTCCTGATAAGCACTCGGCCACATGTCATCTGTAGGCACTTTGTAAGGCAGGGAGAGACATCGCAGAGAGACTTTCCCTGAACAAATCCTCATGAGGGTGGCATGTCGTCCACATGGCCTGTAAAAACCCCAGAGGAGAATATAAAATAGTGCTGAGAGTAAATCCACTTCTTCTGCTTTAGTTTGAGACCAAGATCTTGGGGATTGAGTAAGATGTGTATGTGTGCAGGCAGGAGTAGAAATGAGGAATAGCAGAAACTTCACCCTGAGGATTTTCTAACTGTTTGAGATCAGGGGGAAAACTTTGGCCAACACTTAGAAATCACATTTGGCTGCCCGTGATAATTTTCTCTCATTAGGTTGTATAAAAATTGATTGCAAAAATGGCCCTAATGATTCTCCTCTTTGAATCTTGTCGCTTGTGACATGATTTTGTAGCTCCTCTTATCAAGAGGTAGAGTCTGTTTCCCCATCCCTGAATCTGGGCTGGCCTGTAACTTACTTTGGCCAATAGGATGTGCAGAAGGAAAGGTGTGTTTGCTTGCCAGTCCCCAGCCTAGGACTTAAGAGGCCTCGCATACTTCTGCTAGTTCCCTTGGAATCCACCCCAGTCACCAGATGGACACTCCTGGATTCACTGGCTGTGACCCATAGACCCTTATGACCCCAGCTAACCGTGATCTTACACCTGACATCCTAGACCAGCCAGCTGACCTCAGATACATGAGTGGGCCCAGGAGAGAGCAGACAAACTGATCCAGATTCACAGACCCGTGAGCAATAATCACTTCTTATTGTTTTAAGCTACTGAGTTTTGGACTGGTTTGCTATGCTAATAATAACTAATGGATATATGTGGTCACCTGAAGATGGTTCCCCATATATCCATTAGTTGTTAGCATAGCACGCCATTTGGGTTTATGAATGTCATCACAAATGCTTAGTGCAACTCAGTGTAAGAGATTCAACCACTGGATGGAGGGGTTCTATTTGATGGGGGGGGGGGCGCAATTCTTGTGATCATCAGCATTACTTTGAGACCTTTTTAACAACACAGACACCTGGGCCTTATGCCAGATTGTTCAACTAAATATAGATGGGTACTAGGAATCTGTAATTTAGAAAGCTATGGTGATGGGCTAGGATTGAAAACCAATAATCCAATGGTCTTGTTAGTCCCTTCCATTACTGAAAGATGCAATGATTCCAGTTCATCTGTATTTAGGCAAATAACACTCAGGTGGTTCAGAGTTCATTATTGACTTGGTATACTTCCAGCTGCATAAGTAAACATGATAATCACCTTTGGGCAAAAGCACATTGACCTGATCCTAGATAGGAAAAAAATTCGCAGGTGTGCATTGATGGATGGGATTGTATATTGTTTATCATTGTGTCCCCTGTGGTTTAGAACATGGCATGGACTCCATGAATAAATCTGGGGCATTGGGGATGTAATAGGACCTGCACTGAGGACCTTATAGTCTAATGGGGGCAGGGAGGAATCAGAGATCCATTAGGAAAACAAAGCAAACTGTGTTTTAACCCTTAAACTACAGGTGAATTTGTACTATGGTGGCTGTATCAGTTATTGAGTGTTATCAGTTCTTGCTACGATAATGCTGCATTACAAAATAGCCACAAAACCTCAGTGGCATACAACACTATGCTTTGATTAACCCCTATGTCTGCAGGTTGGGGTGGGGAAAACCAGCTGATCTTGGCTGGGGGTGGCTTTACTCCTCATGTCCCTCATCCTCCCCCAGGGACCAGCTGTCAGCTTGGGTAATGGCAGAAACACAAGAGCGCAAGCCACAAGGAGCAAGCTCATCACAAGCATCTAGGTTTCTGTTATTAATCTGTTAACATCCTATTGGTCAAAGCAAGTCACATGACCAAAGCCCATTGTCAAAGGGCAGGGAACTATATATTTGCAGGGGGAAGCTGCAACATCATGTGGCAAAGGGCATGGATACTGAGAGGGGTGAAGAATTAGGGCCATTAAAATAAGCTTCTGTGGGGGGAGAGGGGCATGTGAGCGACTTGCCCTTTTTCCTGCTTAGCAAAGCTAGTGAAGTCATAGCTGGATCCCAGAGTAACCAAGAGGCAGAAGGTATCCATTTCTTCCAATTGGCCTGTTCCTTGTAATGTGGAAGTAAGCACTGGACTCTTTGCTACTATGATCTATCCAGTGGGGTTTTAAAGGGAAAAGAATTCCTGCAAGTACCTCAAACTTGGTAAGTACAGAGATGGCACTGGAATCCCAACAAAACGGCTCTGTTTCCATTCTCACCCCATCCTCCAAAATGTAAAGGCATAGGTCACTGTGCTGGGTTGCCTACTGCCCACTTCCAGGATGAACATTATTTGGGGTGGAATCTTTACTTTAGATCACTTATATACTATCATCACTTATTTCTAGGGCAAAAAGAAACCAATTTCCATCTAGGTGAAACGTTTCTGACCTTTCCCCAAACCCTAGCCCGACGGTGCAGTGGTTAAGAGATTTGGGTGACCGTCCCTCCCAATGGGACATCTTTTCCTGATTTGTTTTCCTGATTTGCCTGTTGCCTGTGCCTCTGGTTGGTATAGAAAACCAGTGTTCTAAAATATGATTGAGGTTCTCAAATAGTCTCCAGGGCAGAAACCGTGTTTCACAGCATTTTACTGAGAATAATAATGAAGTGCTTTATTTCAGGCCACTGGTTTGTAGGCGTTGCTATTGATCATTCTGGGCCTATGAAACTACATTGTGTATCAAATTTACCTCTGAAGAAACTTTATGTAAGGATTATGTAACTTCCCCAGAGACCACATCTACTAACCAACCAAGATTAGCAACCTGTCCTCTTGGTTTTTCATCTTTTGTTTGGCAAACTGATTGACACTGCTTTGCTTCACAAAAAGCACACGAAATCATTACCTACAGAATGTATTGTCCTAAGAATCCCCACCTTCCTACTACTTATGCTCCATGGGAAACAGGGAAGTCTAGCAGAGAGATATCTGTAATATGAGATTTCCCCACCACAGTATTAGGGAAAGTAAGCTGAGTTAAAGGTAATTTCTAAATTGTATTTCCTGAGGTTTCTTCGTTACTATCTTGACACAGAAATAAATTGCGATCAGAACTGTTTAGAAGTCCTGTTCTTTCATGCATTTTCTGAGCCCTCACCTGCTATTTCTGTTGCCTGGTGACTATTCAGCAACTGTTTGCAATGGTTCTCTGAAGAACAATGCTATTTCTATTTTATGTGGGAAACTGATTTGATTAAGCAACTCATTTAAACTAATGCTTTGTAGGAGGTATGCTACGAGTAGAGTAGGCATTTCTATTGGTATTTTTGTCAAGTGAATACATGCAAATAATCAAATAATTACAGTGGCCCTAAATATATAGGGTCTGCTATAATTAGTGTATGAGCTGGTTATCTTGGATCCATTGTTTCCATTCTGATGATGGCTTTGCTAAAAATCTCATGTGTCTCCCATACAACACTGATACTCCATGACAAATTGTTATTTTAGCAAAGGTTTAATATCCTACCCTTCCCCTTGCTCAATGCCAAGGGTCACGTCTACATTGTTTATCACTGAAAATCGAGGAGTCCGCCTAACAGAATCTAAATAAATAGCTACTGGGTTGAATGAGTGAGTGAGTAAATGCTAAGACTACAACATCTAAGAAAATAAGCTCCCAAGAAAAATTCAGGATTCTTCCCAGGTATTTCTGCCCCTGAGAAAGGGCAGTGAAGGGTTAATGCCATCCTAGGAGCTGGAGGGCCTGGGGTGTGGATCTCAGCGAGCTGCTCCAATCACATTCTTTCTGCTGCTATAGCAACAGGTTGAGAATTCTGCGGGCATTGTTGCCTGCCTACGCTGGAAATGCCTAAGTGCAGGCGACTGCATTGTCTGGGAGAAAAACTATTTTTTTCTATGATGTTTCAATGAAGCAGCTTCTTTGCGGAGACAAAGAGGCCAACACAAAGCAGGGTCTAAGAATCTTGGAAAGGCAGAGAGAGATCTTGTTTTGATTGGAGGGACATTTCGAATCTTTTGTCCCCTGAAGAGGTGTGAGGTGGGGAGGGAATTAAGGTTTAATCTGTAGTCAACTGCATCTTTTTCTCCCTCCTTAATGAGGCCTTCCTTCTGAGAGACAGCCTTGGCAGCATTTGGAGAACTTTGCCTTACTATCGTTGCTTCACAAATAGAGTGATAGTTAAGCTCTTGGATTATTGCCCATGTTCACTTCTAAGTTTGGAGGTGCCAGAGTGGATCAGAATGTAGGCTTTCCCCTATTCACTTGCCAGTTCTTCTAATCAACTCTGTACCTGCATTGTTTACTGAGAAAGAAGGACAGCTAACTGAGAGAGAGAAATGGTGGTATTCGTTTTTATTTGGTATAGCAATGTCATCAAGAGAGGAAAGAGGGGAAGCTGCTGAGAAAGTTGCTCAGGTGGTATTGACTTCCCAGCAGGCTCCACAGGCACTTAAAATATGCCCAGCTTGTTACTCAAGGGCCGCTGCTTATGTCATCTCAGGTGTGGTGACGATCAGAGCTTAGGACTAGCTGTAGTTCTTGCTGGGCTTATGGATGAAATCAGTAGTCATTAAATATCACTGGTTGATTTATCACATTGCCACCTTACTGTTACCACTTCTACATCTTATTTTTCATTTTGCACATAGAGGGGGAAACCGACCTGGTTCACTCTTTGTTTCTGGCTTACACATACATTTTAGTCAGAAATACCTGAACATACTGAGCCATTCAGAAGCAGCACTGAGCTCTTTAATCAAAAGCCTAATTTTAAAAACCTTTTATTCCTAACTCACTACGGACTATTTGAATATGGAATAAGCAAACCCTTGATCTTGTGAGGGCTAAAATAAAAAGGTAATACTTTTCCTCTCAACTTCTAAGTTCTAGCTGGGTTAATAATCAAATGAACAGAGAATTTAACAGGAGAAAATCAAATTTTAATACATGCCCATGGGGTATGCACAAATGCATGGTAACTCCAATGGCAGTGAGGCAACACCGGATATATATGACGTTTTGAACAAAAGAGAGAATGGGGAAGGGTATTAGCTTTCAGAAGTGAGAATGGGCGATTTACAGGTAGTTGAAGGAAAGTGGAGCACACGGGGCAGGCAAATGCTTGCTGGGCAATCCAGAAACAGTGGGGCACAGCGGGTATCTAGCTAACCGGCCCCTGCTTGAAGCCTTCCTATTTACCATAGTTAATTCAAATTAGGCCAACACAGTGTCCTGAAATTACCTTTCTGAAGCAGGTGTTTCTGCCTGAATCTGTCAGGCAGGAAAGGGTAAGGGTCAAAGTTTCTTTCTGAGTCATGTTTCTTAATAACCAACTTAAATCAATATCCCAAACGGCAGCTCAGGGTGGCAAAACTTTGGTCCCCTTCAATCTTTATGTCTCTGAGTTCTGTCCTCCTGCCTGTAAGTCTGTCATGGCTACTGAAATGGCCATTCTAGTTGCTGTGAAGCCCAAAATGTGCTTCCAGGAGCTCTGGGCTGGAAGCCAGGAGCCAGGAGTCCTAGCCAGAGTGGCCTTGCCAGCTCGTACAGGGATTTTAATTCCATTGCTTGTAAAATGAAACATTCGGATGACATTTCTGAGATTTCTTTCTCATTTCTCCCATACACCAAAAACTGTGGTCGCCCAGTTTTTTTTAAGTGGAAAAGCCTTGGCTTTGTTGAACATTTTATAATGTGCAAGTCCCTTACCTCCTAATCATACTTCAGGTCTCTGCTTCCGTGACAGAAAAGACTGCCGTGACCCCCAAGCTAGATCAGGACTCCCCGCCTACGTTCCCTGACATGTGTGTTCTTTCACCACTTTTATCGTAGTTTGTAATTATCGATTTTTTTAAATCAATTTTCTCTCATGCCCATAAGACCTAGGACTCTGTGAGGCAAGCACCCAAATTGTTTTGTTCGCCATGGTTTCTGCAGATAGAAGGCTGTCAGTAAACATTTGTTGAGTGACTGAAGGTGCTTCATTAGGCTTTCTGAAGGGTGCACAGATGGCTGCGTCACAGTCTGCCCTCAAGGATCGTAAGATTCACTGGCCCTGTTTCTCTTCTTCTACCATCCCACCTCACACCCAAAATCATGCTGTGAGAAAGGAAACCAAACCCAAAACCAATACCTTGGGTTCTGGTCATTGATCTGATTAGTAGATAGGTTTGTAGGGATCAAAAAATTAATTTTCCTCCCACCTTTCTAAGTTCTTCTGGCTGGGCTAGTAATCAACTTAACATGAGCCAGATTAACAGGAGAAAATGTGCAAAATATATTATGGATATACATGTGGGGGAGGTTTAAATGCCATTTTGGACAAAGGAGCAGGGGGGCTGGGGGCTGGGATTTCAAAGAGAAAGCAGGTAATTTACAGGTAGAATTACCCCGCAAGCATGGGGTAAAAGAATTCTCGCTGGGCCACCCAGAAACAGTGAGACGCTTGGGAAGTTCAACAAACGGGCTTTGCTACATTGATTTCTCCTTGTCTGCCACATTTAGTTTATTCCATGACAAGCAAGGGGATGCCGCCTTCCTTGAAGCAGGTTTTCTGTCCAAATTCCTTCGGTCAGATAAGGAGGACCTTCAAAGGTTCTTTCTGAGGCTTTTGTTTCCTAATAACTAGCTTAAAATCAATATCCCCAAAGTCCTATTTTGGGGTAGCAAAACTGTGGCCTCCCCCTCAGGTTTTAATGTTCCTTGATTGGACTGATTAGTCTTTTGTGACAGAATCCGTGCAATGAAGCAAGGCCCAGGAACAAGGTTATAGAAGATAGTATATAGAATGGAGGTGGTGGACAGAAAAGAAGGAAAGAAAGAAAAAAAGAAGGAAAGAAAGAAAGAAAAGGAAGAAGGGGGCGCTGGAGGAGGAGACTATGAGGATATCAAGAAGAGTCGTGAAATCACGGGGCTCTGTCTTTTTAATTAATTAGCCCGTAAGGGTCCTTTTTTGATGGCCAGGCTTTACAAGCGAGGACATGCTTCTCAAAAAGAATTCTTAACCTGGAGTGTTGAGGAATGGCACAAAGAGCTTGCTACCAAAAGGCGATTGATTACTGACACACACAAAAGTTAACCGGACTGGGCTCCAGAAATCTTTTATTTATTTTATTTTTTACTTATTTATTTATTTTTATTAGTTTCAGGTGTACAAAACAATCTAATAGGTAGACATTTACACCCCTCGCAAAGTGATAACCTCCCCCCCCCAACTGACTACCCCTCTGACATCGTACATACCGTGTTTCCCCAAAAATAAGACCTAGCCAGACGATCAGCTCTAATGCGTCTATTGGAGCAAAAATTAATATAAGACCAGGTCTTATGTTAAATTATATAAGACCTAGTCTTGTATTATGTCATATCATTATATTATATTACATTATATTATTATATTATATTATACCCGTTATTATATTATGTTATGGTATGGTATGTTATATAAGACCTGGACTTATAGTAAAGTAAGACCGGGTTCTTATATTAATTTTTGCTCCAAAAGATGCATTAGAGCTGATTGTCCAGCTAGGTCTTATTTTCGGGGAAACACGGTAGCTGTTATAATTCCATTGACTATATTCTTTTTGTTTTAAGAAATGGAAAGTCACCAGTTCTGAAAATGATTGTCAGGTTCCTGTAAATCAGTACAGTTGTCAATGCAGGCAAATGTGTCAGGATACCTGAGCTAGCCATTACACATTTAGATAGTGAGAGGCCATTTGATTTTAATCATCAAGCTTAATTCAGATTTCAGTAGCGAAGAGCAAGAATTCCTTAGGCTGAAGGTGTGATGGATGTTCATCAGCCAGGTAGAGGAGGCCTGAAAGGAAGATGATTGAATTAGAAGATACAACTCCTTTTGGTCTCACTGAATTTGCAATTTGCAGGGGAAATGGTTTAGGGGACTTTTACTAATTAAGTTTCTGTAGAAAGAATGAAATCTCTACCTTCAAAAGGCCAAAGCAGCCTCAATTTACTTTGACAACAGGTATAGATAGAGAATGTCAGCAAGTAAGACAGGCAGATTCTCTTCTGACCCCTCTCCCTAAAGAGTTCAGCTTCAATGGCAGAGGACAGCGTTTCTCCACATAGTTGTCTCAGCTTCCCTTTCTTACCAACACCGCAGACAGAGGGAGTCAGTATCTGGCTTTATGCTCGATCCACTTGGGAGCTTAAACCCTAGCCAGACCGTATCCCTCCCAAAGCCATTTCAGGAAGAGAAGAATGACTAAAACAATCACATAATCTCTCTTCTTTATGAAGAGGAAGGAATTTTAACCAAGAATGCAAGGTGTGCCTGTGGCTTTGTGCCTACACTGCAGAAATACACACACACACACACACACACACACACACACACACACACACGTCCACTCTGCTTACTCATTTACTTAGATGGAGACAGTGTGGTATGCCATGTTAGCTAAAGGCTAGGAAATAATTGTTGGGTTGACAAGTAGCAAATTATAAGGCTCATGTATCTCACTGGGCAATATTAATTGGTCACTCCTTTATTTACAAAACTATACAGCAAAGATAATAAATGGGATTATGGTGCTTTCCTATCTGGGGTCCCCGGCTCGTTCCAGAGAAGGTCAGCTATAAGCTGTCTCTTGGATTCCTGGGGATGTGCCTCTTTATAGACCTGTCAGGAATAAATACCATTTTAACAAAATTCTTTACAAAGCAAATCCCTTTGTTTTTAGTGGCAAAGCCTCTGTTAAGTCTCAGCTCTGCCACTTCCTAACTGTACAACTTGTGCGTGTTATTTAATCTCTCTCTGTCTTATTTTCTTCTTCTTTCCACTGAGTTAATAATAATATCTCTCTCGTAGGATTCTTGTGAGAAGTAAATAAGATCATCTAAGAAAAGTTTTTTGCACCATGCCTGGCACATAGTATGAGTTTAAAGAATTTAAAAATTGTTATTGCTTTTAATACAATAAAGACATATCTCAGCCTTTTCTTTTCTCCTTGGCCCCTCCTAAATTAGAAACACCCCTTGACATTTGGTACTGCTCCATATCAGGGTTCTGTTCTGGTGTGGGGAGAGCAGAGCAGAGCAGAGATGGTTGGGCATAGTGGGGAGGTGGAGACCTCTGCCCTGCTGCTTTCTGTTCTAGTGCTTTTCCCAGTGTACCATACTACTTCTCTACCTGGTGGCTGGAGACAAGGCCAGGTGCAATACGAAAAGGAATGCAAATTCAGCTCTGTCTTCCAGGCAGTGGGAATCTAAGTGCCAGGCTCTCTTTCTCCTGTCCTCCAAGTTCTTTACATACACTGGCCATTCAGCTCAAATCCTAGCTCAGACCTCCCACATGAACTAATGCCTCACACAGAGCAAGCACTCTAGGAATATCAGTGAAATGAGTTAACTTGATTATGGAAGACAGAGGTAGTCGTTGAACCGTTTGGTGCTTAGAGGAAAACACTTTTACAAAGTCAAAGAGCAGGTCAAGTATCAAACTTTCTGAGCCATGCGATCTCTCAGGACTTTCATACTTGGGAGGAAAGGATGTGAATCATTGGGCCTGGAAAGATGGCACAGGGGAAAGGAAACAGGAGATTTCCTGTCCATCTCCGCTGTGGAAGAGATGTCAGTGCAGTGTGGTTGAGTTGCATGGGCAGGACCCTGAGCTGCTGTAGCCCTCGTTTCCTAACCCATAAAACAGAGGTGATAATCGAATATTAAATCACACACACACACACATACACACACACAGACACACACACACACACACACACACACACACACACACACACACACAGAGAGCTTTAGGGTCCTGCATATCGTAAGCACTCAATAAATGGTCTTAGTTGAGATTAGCTCATGAATAACACCTGGATACTCAGCTATTTGGAGGCCAATTAGACTTCTCAGTCCCACATAACTTGAATTTTATCACCCTGATGCTGCCCATTTCTCATTTGTTCACCACCGTGAGTGGCGAGGTGTTCTGTCTGCTCACAGCTCTGGTTAACCTTGATAGTTCATAAGGTGGAATTAAATGACCTTTGTTGAGGGTTCACAGGTATTTTTCTGTCATTACCATAGATGGTGAGAGACAAAAAGTACATGACAGGCAGGCAGCTCTCTGGTAATGACTGCAGGGTGGCACTACATGTATTTTTATCTTTAACATGAATTCATATTTTATCATTTCTTTCATTTGAGTCTTATCAAAGCAATTTCCTGTCCTTCATTCTGGTGAATGTAGGGTGGCTCTCACTGTTTTCCTTCACCATAAAAATGTAGAAGAATGATATGAACTATAGGGCTTTAAAGACAGGACAAATTCCGGATCACCTAATCTAACGCCCCACTTCAGAGGTGTGGAAGTTGAGGTTCATGGGGTATTAAATGTATTGTCCTAGTGGCAGAAGGACAGGTTTTCCAGCCCCAGTTCAGGGCCCTGAATATGTGATCTCTTGGTTTATTGCACTTCCAAAGTGACCATGGACAGAAAAGGATTTGAGAGCCAATGTTTAGAAATGTAAGGTTGCTCATCTGTGTGGAGCCTTCTCAGACGAGATAACAAGACCTTTGACCCAGTCTCTTCCGTCTTCGGCACATTATCCCCAACTCCCCATAGGAAATACCCAGCTGTCCATTATGTGAAAAAGGCAATGATGACAGATGAACAGTTCCTGTTTTTCCGCTCTGAAGGACAGATAACTCCCCCACAAACTGTGTCCTTAGAGACACAATCAGGATCAAAACAGATTCCAATCCTGAGCTCCCAACGTGGTCCAGGGCATTGACTGAAAAGTACTTCCCAGTGGAACCTCATTCTCTTCCAAATCCAAGGAAGGGTCCAATCTGCAGAGTACAAGACCGGGATATTTATGAATAGACTTTCTCGAGAATAATGATTAAGTGATTTTTAAAATGCTCTTTCCCAAGTATCATTGTAAAATTATATTGAGAAACAAGAAGGTGTACAGTATTTTGAGAAAATATACATTCAAGATGTAACAGTTCAAACCGAGATTCAGCAAATTCTAGACTTATCCAGACTAGACTAAATTTTTCCTTTCAATCTATAGGTTATTATCTTATTAGTAGTTCAGATCCAATATTTGGCCTCGCCTTCCTTTGTTTAAAGCCAATAATACCTTATTTACCAAGCTACTGCTATGAGCCAGACACTGGAATAAATGCTTTGCATGAGCTCTCATTTAATATCCACAATACTGTGAGGTAGGTGTGATTTCCCTCATTTTATTGATAAGGGCACTAAGGCTCAGGAGTCAAACTAACTAGATTTTGGGGGTGTTTGATGACCTGTTCTTTCCACCGAAGCAGGGCAGAACACGATTTTAGGCAAACACCAAGGAAAGGTTGTTGATCCAGTTGCTGAACCAAATAAAGCTTTCCTATCAGAAAGACCAGCCTGTTCTACCAGGCTAGCACTATTCCAGAAACTAGCCCTTACAAATTTTGAAATTCTGAATTTTGCCTATCAAAGCAGTCTCTCTCCCTAGTCCTCCCACAGTCCCTTGGTGTTTAGTGTAGGGGAAAACATGTCCTCTGAGTGAATCTGGTTGTCCCTTGAGATTTTCTTTGTCTTTCATCAGTTCCTTCATTTTTCCTTGCACCAAAAGCTACCCTTTCTTCCTGGCCTGCTTCATCTCCCACGAGTTGCTAGGGATGGACTCAGAATAGCTTGACTGGGGAGGCCTTGTTCGACACCAAGAAGCACACATGTAAATAAACGTCCGACACCAAGAGGCAAACCTATAAATAAATGTGGACTCCGTGATTGTGTTTTCTGTGTTCGGAGTCCTCTTGAAAATAACTTCTGTGTCTGAGCTGGGTTGCATAAATCCGTAGACAGTGTAAGTCTTGACACTCACTAATGACTATACCAATGCCTAAAACTTGTAAATAAACTTCTGTTTGGGAAGTACTTTCAGAAGCAATTCACATGCCACAGACAAAAGTCATTCTCCTTTTTAGTCATAATAATGAAAGCTAAAAATATAAAGCTTCAGATAACATTATATCATTTCCCAACCAGACTCATCAGATAGACGGTCAGTCTTTTCTTATGCTTAAGGAAATTGAGGCTCAAATAGACTGTCTTGCGTTCAAGATCAGACCCCAGCAAGTGTCAGTTAGAACCCAGGTTTCCTGAACTCTGAAGTCCATGCACTGAATTGCTATGTTGTGTTGTCCCTTTTTTTAAAAAAAAAAAGAAATAAATGTATAGACGTTTACTCTCCATCTTTGACTCCGAGTAAGTTTTGACCATTTTGAAAAATCAAACCCAACCGACCTCAAGGAATGAAGAGTTGCCACCATTGAGGTCATGTTGAAGACAGCACTGCAGGTTCTGAAAACATTTCCACTAGATGTAATCCAGAACGCCTGCTGTTATACACACTAGTTGCATCAGTGCAATATGTGTACGACGCATCAGCTTAGACTCATTTGGAGGTGTAACTTCTGTTGTTGTTGTTTTTTTTAAGTCTCATTCTTGTTGGCCTGTGCTCATGTTTTGTGAAATGTGAAGAGTCAGAGAAAGTGACTGTCGAGATGAATCTCCAAAAACCCTTCCAGTTATAATACTCAGTGTTTCTATAGTCCGTTACCTTCCCTCCCCTCCACGCTGACTACTCAGGATAAATTTGATTTTTAGAAGTGCTCCTTATTTAAATTATATTCCACCCCAAATATTGTTTTCTCCTCCATTTAAATTATAAGTGCTCCTTATTATAGCCACCAGGTAAAAAAGATAGTACTTATGCTTAGGCACAGCTGCAGAGCTGTCTTTCCTTGATAATTTGTTAAGGGGTTCATGCCCTATTGTACCTCTTTATTGTCTGTTTTGGAGAATGTCCAGTTTTAGCTACATTTCCCCTTCTTCATTTCCCTAAGAGCCAATGAGTTGAAAATGCCATTGTTTTTCCTAATGTGATGAGTGTAAAGCAGAGCCAGATCTGGGATGTCAGGAAGCTCGTAGGTTTTAAAAACGATACTGAAATCATGAAAGGAAAAGGACTGAGTTTCAAGAAGTAAAATTTCTTGTTTTCACAGTGTGAGTGATCAAGCTGCCTTTCTCTGCTTAGTGCCAGGTATAAAAGTAGAGAGGTAATGTCAATATACAGAGAATGAGGGAAGGAATCAATAGGATGCATTGACTGCTTGTAGGAGAAATAGACTCTGGCTAATTAGATGTTTATATAGAGAGTTTATTAGAAGGCTGTGGGGTGGGGGATAGGGTGTGCTCACAGAATTGAAGGGAAAGCTGAGTAATCAAGCTGAAAAGCCAGACGTCGAAAGGACAGGAGCAAGAATAGCATTTGGGTCTCTGTCGAGGACTTGCAGATGGTTTCTTCCAGGGCTACCATCTTGATGAAGGAATGACAACCATTTTCAGTTTCGTTTTCATTTTCTTAATGAGTCAAATTCCAAAGAAATAGCTTTGCAGTGGCTTAGCTCAGTTCATGCGGCTACAGGAAGGTCGGGAACCTTTACTGATAGTGCCACCCGTCTCTGCTGAGGCAGTGCCTAAAAAATACATCTTAAACAAGATCCCAAAAGTACTAACTATAAGACAGAAAACTGATACATGACACTACAGTAAAATTAAGACTGATAATCAGTAGATACTAAAGAGAGTTAAAGGCAAGCCACAGCATAAGAGGAGGTGTTATTTGTAATAGATACACATGATAAGGACTCATACCCAGAATATATAAAGAACTTCTACAGAACAGCTGAGCAACCAATGAGCAAGTCTTAAAAAGGTAGTTCACTAGCGAGGCTATCCAAATGACCAACAAACATAAGAGAGCGTGTACAACTTCATGAGTTTACAGTGAAAGTCTAAAGCCACAATATGATACCCTACGACACACCCACCATCATAGCTAAAATGAAAACGACAGGCAATATCAAGTATTGGCAGGATGTAGAGCAACCAGAACTCCCCTACATTGCAGATGGGAGCGTAAATCATATGATCACCTTGCATACCCAGTGACAGAACAATTCCACTCCTGGGTATGTACCCCCCAAAAATACATGCATATATGTACCAAAAAGCATGTACAAGAATGTTCACAGAAGCACTAACCATAATTATCTAAATCTGGATACTGTCAACTGTCCATCAACATTAGAATGTCATATTCACACAATTGAATATAATACAGAAATGCAAATAGCACACCACATGCAACGAAATGAATGAATCTGATAGATATAAAGAGGACATACTGTATGGTTTCATCTATACACAGTTCAAAAACAAGCAAACTCATACATGGTGGTAGGAGTCAGGCTAGTGGACACCCTGGGGGAAGAGGAGAGCAGTTAATGACTAGGATGGAACACGAAGGGGTCTTCTGGGGTGCCGGCAATGTTCTGCCACTTGATCGGTGTGAGTTATTTAGGTGTCTTTACTTTTTAAAATTTGTTGAACTTTAAATGTGTGTTTTATAGGAGAGGAGTGTGTTTTTTTTTGCGTGTGTTTCATACTTTAATAAAAAGTATAATGAGAGAAAGGCTAAAGTCAACCCCTGCGGGCCCTACAGTAACCATGCCTGGGTGTGAATTCTGACTCCATCTCTTCGTCACTGTGTGGCCTTAGGCAAGTGACTTAAATTCTTTGTGCCTCAGTTTTGTCATCTGTAAAGAGAGATAATAACAGTATCTATCTCCTTGGGTTGTTGAAAGGATTGAATGAGATAATCCAGGTAAAGCACTTAAAATAGTGTCAGATACACAGTAAGTAGAAAATAAGTGTTAGGTACACACATACCGTGGAGTCATTGCTCCTTACTAGATGTACTGGGGGAACGTAAAGTATAAAACCCTGGCCTCAAGGAGCTTATAATCATAATTAGAAAGACAAGATATGTAAAAGAACAAATAGCTGACCCTACAAGAGAGTATTGGGAAATTCTAAGTGGGTGGTACAGATGATAAAAACCTATGAATTTAATGGTAGGAGAGATTGCTGTAGCTTAGAGTGCTCTGGGAAAAATTCATAGAGTTGTGAGAAGTGAGAATGGTGGCTACCCCTGGAGTGGGGTGTGACAAGAAACAAGCACAAGGGGACTTCTTGATGGGGGTGCTGGTTTACTTGAATGTGCTTCCTTTGTGAAAATGTACAGAGCTGTATATTTATGATATGTGCATTTTTGGGGGGTATGTATTATAATTCAAGTCGATGAAAAGGGCATTGGTTTTGAAACCTGGTTGATACTTGATCTTAGGCAAGTTACTTAATGTCTGTGAATTTCATTTCCTTAATGTATAAACTAAAACAGATACCTCCCGTAGGGTTGTCATGAGGATTAATGGAAGTGTATGTAGAGCACCTAATTCCGGAGAAGAGCCTGATCTGCTTGCTGGGGTAAAAGATGACAAAGTGGGGCAGACCTTTCTTGTATTAAGATTTGGAGACTCTATCTGGAGTTTATTGCTTTGTTGGAGGGGGTGACCTCCTGTCATTATTGGTGTTGTGAATGGAACCTGTCACAGAAAGTCAGTGTGATAGCGCAGTGACTCAACCACTGGAACAAAGGGCACTTCTGCTTATCAGAGCCACTGCTGGACAGTTGCCCCACAGCACCACTGTTGGTTTCCTTTTCCTGTGTTTAGTCATGGCCACCCTGCAAGTGAGAGTGCAGTGCCCCGTCCAGGTGTGCACTCAGTAAATATTTACGGAGTGTCAGCTGGGTGCCAGGTGTTATGTTAGACTCTGATGGAGCATGCAATAAGGACTAAAACAGGGTAAG
Organism: Rhinolophus sinicus; assembly: GCF_036562045.2. Lineage (NCBI taxonomy): Eukaryota > Metazoa > Chordata > Mammalia > Chiroptera > Rhinolophidae > Rhinolophus > Rhinolophus sinicus. The sequence continues at coordinate 18,723,749 of NC_133753.1, forward strand.
AAGCAAAATAAAATAAAACGTAGGTCTTGCCTTCAAATAGCTTATAGTCTAGAGACAAGATATATGTGTTTTTTCCGAAAGCTACTTTTCCCCCTTTTCTCTCCTCTTTCTGTTTTCTGAGTAGTTACAGCTACTCACCCAGTATCTATTCTCATTCTAATTCAGTCTCTCTCTCTCTCTCTCTCTCTCTCTCTCTCTCTCTCTCTCTCTCTCCTTCTCTCTCTCTCTGTCTCTCTTTTTCTCTCTCTTTCTGTTTCACACACACACACACACACACACACACACACACACACCTTTCGCTGAATTCCACTCCATGTGTGCAAGCTAAAAGCTATTTAACATGGCCTCTATCCAACAAAAGCAATCAACTCATAGCACGTATCTTCTCATTGACTCCCCCAAACCTGTAGATGGCCGTGCCTTGCATGAATTATCATAACAGAAATAACCATTTATTCGGTGTCCGTTCCATGGCAGGCACTGGCCTACATTATGTGCAGCTCTTGTAACATCCTGCAGAGCATCATTATCCCATTTTCTAGGTGAGGGACCTGAGGCTGGGAGAGAGCTAAGCTCATTTGCCCAGTGTTACCCACAGCCTGCTCGTGGCACTCACTGTGCGAGCCTGCGCTCTCTGCATGGGCCATGCTGCTTGTAGAACCGTGTGCAGCATTTGCTCTGATGATTAAATAATGTAAACACCCTTCTGCGTCAGTTCATCTGTCAACTATGCACACATAAACCCATGTGGTTAGGAGAGGTTGGCCCATGGTCACTCTTGCTGTAATTATTCTAGTTTGACTGGAAATGTCAATAAGGAGCCAGTCAGCCTTGCAAAGCTTCTGAGTTCTTGTTTTGTAAATGCTTCCATACTCAGGCACGCTAACCTGCTGTGCCATCAGAAGGGATACTGAGATTATTTCATTATCTATATGAAAATCTGGGCTGCGTGTTGAGAAACGTCTGCCATTTTGGTCCTCTCTTAGTGGACTGTCTTCTCTCAGATTAATTTAGTACCTATTGCTAGCCTGTGTTCTAGAAATCTGTAGACTGATAGGGGTGTCTGATGCAGATGAAAATGAGCATTGCAGTGGGTTGGGCACAGAGGAGGCAGCTCATAAATGTAGTGCACGTTCTGAGTGGCTTTGTACACAGAGGCACCGTGTAGAGTGGCTACTGTTCCCACTAGTCCGAATGGTTTTGGGTCCTGGCCTCTAAGTGTCTGTAAGCCACTCAAACGGAGATAGCCCAGTCTACTTTATCCACAGTTTCAAGGTACATATTGGGGTTCAGGTCATGATCAAGTGAGCAGGGAAGTCAAAACAAAAGCCGGCAGATCACCATGGTTTAGGATCTAGTCTTAAGGTTTTCAGCATAAGAAAGTTAATCATATTCTTTTTTTTGGTGCTGAAACCCGGGAAGTTCATTGTATTCTTGCTTTGAGAGGTGAGGCTTTATGAAGACTGACACAAATTTACAACAGGAGATGTATGTTGGCAATATGACTAACACCAGTTATTTGTTTTAAAACTAAAAACTACTATAAATTGAGCTCCTTCTGCATGTGCTTGGAACTTTACAGGTATTACTTCCCGTTCCCACAACAACCCTTCAAGTTGTTGGATAATTACTCACATTCCACAAATGTAAATACTGAGCTGGCATCCCAACCAGGTGTATTTCGTTTCAAATCTTGGACTCTTTCCACGCTTCTCAATGCCTGAGAAGCATTCTGTCGGCTGTTCCATTACCAACTGAAATGTTAGCCCCTCTGCCGGTGTGGCTTCAGTCAATTTAGCCAGAATTTTCAGACATTTCCCTTTTGGGGTTCACACAGTACTGTAAGAGCACTTTCTGTTGTATTGTCATTGCTTTTAGTGAATTGTACTTGGTTGTTTATCAACCTGTTTCTTCTGCTAGACTGTGAACTTCTTAAAGACAGTGACAGTGACTCAGTCTTTTTTTTTTTATGTTAGGCCTGTCACAGCCACCTGAAAGTGTTGTGGAGTGAAATAGTGGAAGGACTGGGTTTAAATCTTGTGTCTAGTTTGGCTGATGTTATATCTTCGGTACATGGTACACTGCCTGTCGGCAAACAGTATATGCTCAGTAAATATGAATGAATGAATATAATCTTAGATATTATTTTTCCTCTGCAAATCTTTTTCATTATTAAAACCGAGGAATAATAATGTCTACTTTATAGGGTTGGTATGAGATTAAATGTACTAAATCAAACCAGGGTGAGTGATGGTGTGATAGTGACTTTTGAGACTCATAGTGGCTTTAAGATTCAACATGTTTCTGCATCTAAATGGTTCACTTACGGTTATCTCTATAGTAGTATTCTATTTCATGAACATGACTCAATTAACTTATCCATTCTCCTATTGATGAACATTTGAGGTGTTTCCAGTTTACTTTTATGAATAAAGCTGCTATGAACGTTCTTGAACAAGTCTATTTGTGGACATATCTTTCATTTCTCTTGTGCATAAACATAGGAGTAGAATTACTGGGTCATAAGGTAGGTGCATGTTTAAATTTATTAGAGGCTGCCAAACTTTTTCAAAGTGATTTTACCATCTTATACTCTTACCAACAATATATGAGAGTTCTAATTGTCCTACATCCTGTGCCACTTGGTATTATTATGCTTTCTAATTTTAGCCCTTCTAGTGGGTGTGTAATATCTCATTGTAGCTTAATTTACACTTCCCTAGTGTCTAATGGTATTGAGCACCTTTTCATGAGCTACATGGCTATCGATATAGCTTCTTTTATGAAGGGCCTGTTTTTTCATTTGGTTCTTTATCTTTTTATTATTAATTTGTGGGAATTCTTTATGTATTCTGGATACAAGTCTTTTATCAGTAGCTTGTCTGTTAACTTTTTAAATGATATCTTGATAAATAAATTGATGAAATGCAATTTATTATATGTTTCTCTTTCATGGTAGTACTTTTGTGTCCTGCAAAATTATTGCCTACCCAAAGTCATGAAGATATTTTTTGTGTTTTCTTCAAGAAGTTTTATAGTTTTGGCTTTCATATAGATCTATGATTCCTCTCAGGTTAGTTTTCATATATATGAGGTGTGATCAGAGACTATGGTGAATGTTTAAATTTAAAAAAAATGTATTACAGTAAAAGACACATTGCCATTAATCCCCCTCAGAATATTCCCCCTTGCTTCGAACACACATCTCCCATCGTTCTTGCCACTTTCTGAAGCAGTTCTGGAAGTCCTCTTTCGTGAGTGTCTTTGGTGGCGCTGTTGTGACTGCCTTGATGTCCTGAATTGATTCAAAACATTTACCTTTTATGGTCATTTTGACTTTGGGGAAGAGCGGGAAGTCATACAGCGCCATATCTGGTGAATAAGGTAGATGAGGATACATCGTAATGTTTTATTTGACAGAAATTGCCATACCAGAAGCGATGTGATACGGAGCCTTTCCTTTGTGATCAAATATGGTGAATGCTGCTGCCGAGTGCCAGCCAACAGAAAGGCAGGGATTTTCAATATGGGAAGCAGTGCGATGAACCTTAGTAACGATGTGTGACAAGTTTCAATTTGTTCGGTGGGTGCAGTTATTCAGGTGTGAGCTATGGTTGAAAGAAGGTGTGTTTTAAAGTGTGCCGTAAATTATCCTCCATCATGACAACACTCCAGTTCACACATCGCTTCTGGTACAGCAGTTTCTATCAGATAAAGACATTACAGTGTGTATCAAGGCAGCCACAACAGTGCAACTAAAGACACTCAGGAAAGAGGACTTCCAGAACTGCTTCACAACGTGGCAAGAATGATGGGATAAGTGTGTTCGAAGCGAAAGGGAGTATTTTGAGGGGAACTAATGGCAATGTGTCTTTTACTGTAATAAATTCACTGTATTGTTTGGTCATACTTCATGTGGAGAGAAGAGGTTAAGATCTTTTTTTTTTTTTTTTTAATGAATATCCAGTTACTCCTGCACATCTTACTGAGAATAACTTTCCTTTTCCATTGAATTCCATGGCACCTTTATTACAACTCAAATGACTGTATATGTATGGGTTTACTTCTAGACTTGCCATTCTGTTCCATTAACCTATTTATCTTTCCTATTATATTGTCTTAATTACTGAATCTTATAGTAAATCTAAAAATTTAGTAACGTAAGCCCTACAACAGTTTTCTTATTCAATATTGTCTTGGCTTTGATAGAAATTGGGAATTTATCAATTTGTACCAAAAAAAAGTTGAACGGGATTTTGATTGCAAGTATATTGACCCTACAAGTCAATTTCAGAATTTTTTTTTTTTATCTTAACATTTTTGAGTTTTCAAATTCATGGCTGTGAAATCTCTCCATTATTTAGGCCTTCTTTATTTCTCTCAGCAATGTTATGTAGTTTTCAGTGGAGAGGTCTTATACATTTTTTATTAAATTTACCACTGTGTATTTAATATTTTTATGCTATTGTAAATCATAATTTTTAAACTTTCATTTTCTTGTTATTTGTTACTATTATTTAGGTACTTAGGTTTTTAAGTAATGACTTTGCATCTAGAGAACTTGCTGCATTCACTCATTAGTACTATAATTTTGTTGATATTTTTGGATTTTCTGAATATGCAGTCATGGCACCTATAAATAAAGAGAATTTCACGTCTTTCTTTTGCTCTTTATTTCCTTCTTTACCTTGCTGCAATGCCTAAGAACTCCAGTACAGTATTGAATAGAGTAATAAGATTGGGGGAAACTGTTCAATATTTCACCATTATGTTAGCTGAGTTCTTTTTATACATACCCTTTATCAGATTGAGGAAGTTCTCTTCCATTCCCAGTATGCTGAGAGTTCTTAACACTAATGGGTGTTAAATTTTACCAGATACCTTTTCTTCATTTGCTGAGATGGTCTCACAATATATTCTTGTACAACTCATTATTCTATGCATGTTTGGATAAGTCCCGTAATATTCCTGGGAGTTGCAGAGTAGTTGCCTGAGAGGGAGATGTTCAGGCGTGTGTTTTAAAGGCACCACCAGATTCCAGTACCACACACGATTCAGTGTTACATGATCTCCATCTGATTCCTGCAGTTAACTTATGCATACTTTTGGCTGTCGTTTTCAGTTTCTACTTCATCAACCTTCATAACAGCACAGATAGCTCTTATTTTTATGGTAATGGTGGGACTTTGGGTGCCTTTTATTATTTCTTTCACTTGCCTGTATTTCCTACATTTTTTTTTCACTAAACTTGGATTACTTGGTATTAAAAAAAGTTTTTAAACTTCTATATTATTAATTATATTACAAATTAGTAGACTTTAGGCCTATTCTTAACAAAGCTTTCTGAAATTATATCCAAGTCATTTTTAATTTGATATGAGTGTTGCTTAAATCTCTGAGAGCAACACATTCACAAACCATTTAATTAATGGTGGGTGACTGAACTCTTCTTTGTTGGTCCTCCTATTGTTTAATTTCCGAAGACGCTCACTTTTTCCTCACTCCCAACTTTGGGTTCCTAGATGAAGTTCTCAGCACAGTTCGGTTCAAAAGCTTTTATATGGCTCCTCTTCTCTAGGAACTGACTGACCAGAGCAGGAAAATAAACACAAAGAGGTGGTTCCTATGTGTGCTATGATAGAGGTATAGATCAGGGACTTCAGCCCTGCTTGGGAGTTCAGTGACTTCCAACAGATTGAGTCTGAGTCCAGGGAGACTTTGCTCACAGGTAACTCTATCCTTGGCCTTCAAATTCTGGTATTTTTGCCCATGGGAAACAGTTGAGGCTTTAGAGGCCTTGAGCTGGAGAAGCCTTCTTCAGACTAGACTAAGAATGAAAGGCTCCAGGCATCAGCTGTTATTTCCAGCTGCTGTGCTTTGTTTTCGTGGAACAGGAAGTCATTACCTGGAGAGCCACACATCCTTGAGAGTTCATTAACACTTCAGGAAAGGGAAGTGTCACTTGCCTGCCAGAAATTAGTGTAGGCTTTATCACTGGAGCTACAGAGCCCCCCATGGAGCCATTCAAAGTCACTGTCTTGTCAAAATAATCACTTTTTCTTTCTAGTTACAGGTTCTTGAAACAAGGAATGTTTCTTGCTTTTTCTCAATACTTAGTATGCCTACCAGTGACTATCATTTATTTTCATTGCCTTATGTTGATTATTAAAATTAAAACCTTTATCCTAAACAAAAACAAATACTATGAAAATGAAAAAAATAAGTGCCCTCTTTCTCTTCTTTCATCAGTAATAATTTTTAAAAAATTAAATTGTATTGCATGCCATGTATTACAAATGGCATTCACATGTCTCATTGGGTCCTCACAACCATTTTGTCGTGGATAAACCAGATTTTTATTATCCTTTTTAAAAGTGAGGAAATTGAGGCTAAGACATGGAGTAACTTGCTCAGGATTAGCTAGTTCTGAAGACGCTGAGCTGCAGTATCAATGTATAACGGAGCACTCTAGCTGAGGGTGGTGAATTCAGACCTCCTGGGTTCACAGCCTAGTTCTGACGCTTACAAGTCTGTGACTTTGCTTAAGCACCTAACCTCTATGCCTTAGAGTTCCCGTTGATAAAGTAGGGATAATGGTAGGGCCTACCTCAGGCAGGTGTCTCCAGGATCAAATAAAATAGTTTCACTGCAGCTCTAGGCAGAGCACCTGGCCTTTGACACATGATGGGGAGGGTCAGCCTTGCCACATCTGTTGTCTTGGAGGTGGAGGTGGAGGCAGTGGTGGGTCGTTATCCCTCTTTCCAGCTACCTCTCCTGCCCTAAAACCGGAAGTCGACCCCCAAAGTCACCAGAGTACTCCCGACACATTCCAAAAGTCGCCAAGGGCTCTGTTGTCTTCAAGAATCCAAATCAAATGAAATGAACCATGTGATTTCACTGATATGTGGTACATAAACCAAAAACAACAAAAGAACAAGACAAACAAATGAGAAACAGAAACTCATAGACACAGACAATAGTTTAGTGGTTACCAGAGGGTAAGGGGGGTGGGGGGTGGGAGATGAGGGCAAAAGGGATCAAATATATGGGGATGGAAGGAGAACTGACTCTGGGTGGTGAACACACAAAGGGATTTATAGATGATGTAATACAGAATTGTACACCTGAAATCTATGTGATTTTACTAACAATTGTCACCCCAATAAATTAAAAAAATAAAAATTAAAAAATAAAAATTAAAAAAGAAATACGTTGACACCGTAAACGTCGCTTTTCCGTACTGCATTTTGCCCTGATTCTGAAGACTGTGTGTGGTTATCTCCTCTTACACACCCCATACCTCTCTTAATCTTACCCAGAAAGCTTAAGGTTTTAGAGTAGTTACATTCTTCCTCTCAAAATATTTTTGGGACTGCTTATTCTTTATTCACTAACAACTTTTATCAAATTTATGAAGACTAATGTATTTGCCACACTCAGCTCTTGAAGATAGGACAGAAATTCCTATGCTATGCAGTGCATGCTCCTGAAAAGGCTTCGAGGAAACAAACCTCTGTGTTTTATGTTGTGCAACCTGCCCTATAATGGAACTGAGCTTCTTGCTTAGAGGTGGGCAGACGATTCTGCCTTTTATGTCCTTCACTTGACTTCCCTCTCTGACTTGATATTCAGAGAAGGCCATAAAGAACCACACATACCATTGTGCTGTATGTCTAGCTGCAGAGAACACCCAATCAGAGCCCAAGGAAATGTCCTCAATGTAGCACACAGAGGTTACTATTGGTAAAGAGTGGAAGAGAGTACCTTTGTCAACCTTTCACGGTGTGTCACAGGCAGGCAAGAAACTTTAGAATTGAAAATAGAAGTCCTGATCCATTACCTCATCTCTGTCTACTGAACTCCCTGACTTTAAATGTCAAGCGGGGTCAAATTCACTTCATGAAACAAATCATCAGCGTTGCTTATCCTTTATCCAGTCTCACACTTTCTGATTACTTTTCATGCATCCTGCACCTGTCCACTGAGGTGGCTAGACATTGCATGTATGTACTGGAATTAGTATGTTTTCGTGCTCTGCCCTTTGAACTCCACTAGCACACATTGCAATGCTCATACTGACAGCTTGGTCACATACTGCCAACCACATCTGCAACTTACTATCTCCCACATTGCCTGTTTTGAATGTTGTCCCATGATAATTCTCATCTAAGACCGTTAAGTGAAAAACATAGGCTTTAGAACTGTATATGCAGAATAATCCCTACTTGGTAGATACGTGTGTGTTTGTGAAAGTGTGTGTGCAGGATGAGACAGCCCGAAGGATACAGACTATGACAGTGACATCGATCATCTCAGGTGGCAGCAAGATTATGTAAGTGTCTCTCCACCTTCCAAATTTCCTAAAACACAACTTCTTCCTTAAAATTATCCAAAGCTTCAGTCTTCTTGACAGTTATAGAAACTAACTGTTATTTATGTTAGAACTTGGTGACTGGAACATTTATAAAAGCGAATGTGCTTTAAAATGAATTCCCATATGAGTGCAGTAGATTCAGTGGGCCTTAAATCTTGAGTTGTCCCCAATGAGGCAAAAAGAACACTCAACCTTGGTTCTGGGGACAGTTGGGGAACAAGCCAATTAAGTGGCATCTGCCAGTTCAGAATGTATAAAGCTATGAGAGTGTTTCTGCCCTTCCACTTTCCCCTCCTCTCTGGTTACTTGATTTCATTTCCTTTCTCAGAAACAACTTGATTTCATTTCCTTTCTCAGAAACACTTAGTGTCTGAGAGACTTTTGAAAATGCCATGACCTCTTTGATATGTGAAATGTATGGAACTTCGCACACAGTTTTGGTTTAATATACCTGTAAATAAGTCTTTATTCCAAGACTGCTTTCTTCATTTTTATGGTCTTCTATCTCGAAAATGCAATAACTTCCCACCTAGGACCCACTCAACTAGCATGAGGAATTGTAGGACTCATTTGGGACCTAAAACTACCTCAATATCTGAAAAGTAATTACAGGCCTTACCAAGTGGCGGCTAAGAACTTTCCAATGTTTAGGAGCATGTTTACATGTATTGTTTCATATTTGCTTCCAAAAAGAACAGAGATTACAATTATCCCATGCGACAGGGAGGAAATGGCACAGAGACTTACTCAAGGCCACAGTGAGTTTGTGGCAGAACCAGGACTAGGAATAAAACCTTTATCAAAGCCGCCACAATACCAAATGTCTCCAAGATTTCCCTAAGGACTCTACTTGGACTCTAAGGAATGGTCATAATAATACTAAATGCTTACGTAATGTTGACTATGCAAGTTTTGTGTACATTAACTCAGTCCTCACCACAGCTTAAGAGGTACATATTGTTATCCCCATTTTACAGTTGAGACCTAGTGCATTTAAGTAACTTGCCCCAGGTCACATAGCTGGTACCTGGAGCAGCCAGAATATGAACCAGCCTGGAGCTGCAGTCTATATTCTTGACCATTTTACACTGCAGCAGGGCCTATTCATTTCCACCTTTTAATGCCAAGGGCGACCCAGGTCAAAGATGGCAGTTCTGTGGAAAAGAGTCTTAAAATTCCTTCCCTCCAAACTTACAGTGTTTGAAGTATGTGTCTTGTATTATTTAATCAATAAGAATACCGTTCTACTTCCTTATGAAAAGAGCAAGAGAGTAGAGAGGAATAATGAAACAGATTTTGCTCAATAGCCAGACAAGTTTGGAAGGTTCGAGGAATTTATATCTGCCTATGGTTCCTTCAAAGATCATCTCATCTGCCTCTTGCCTGGCTGCTATAAGCAACAGAAACCAACTTGACTAACTTGAAGCAAAAGGTATTTATTCTAAGGATGTGGTAATTCACTAATCAGAAACAAAGCTGAAAACTCAGGCTTCAGGAAGTTGGTGTATCAGGTTGTACCGTGTTACATACAAACCACCCTGAAAATTAGTCCCCCCCCCCCCCCCCCCAATGATCTGTTTAGCTCAAGATTCTGCAAATCAGCACTCTGGGCAAGCATGTGCACTTCCCAGTCCGTGCTAGGCAGAGCTGATCTCCTTAGGGGCTCACTCATGGGTCTGCAGTCATTGCCTGGTTGACTAGATGTCTTGCTTCTCCTCCACATGGTCACTCATCCCCCTGCAGACATGATGGTCCCTGGGTTCCAAGTCCAGCAAAAGAGGGGACGCCCCACTGCACAAGCACTTTTCAAGTTTCTGATTTCGATGTATTTGATCTTGAGTAAAGCAAATCACATGCTCTAGCTCAAAGTCAGTGTGAGAGGGCACTGCCCAAGAGCATGGCTAGAGAAAGGAAAATCTGTGGCCATCCTTGCCATCTCCCACAGATGGTCAGGAAACCTGGCAGTCTGACGGCTCAAGTGAGCATGGACTTAATATGCAGCATCTTCAGGGCACCTCCATCTGAATAACTCAGTTCCCACCGTTTTCCTGTGCTGGAGTCAGACCCAGACCGTTCAAGATTTCCAGCAAGAATCTGGCTTTGCTTGGGTCATATGCATCATCTACATCTTGATTAACAGTCCATGAAGACTTGAATGAGAGGGGGAAAGTTCAGTTGTGAAGGTGTTACCCGAAGTAGCAGGAGAAGAGCAGGTAAAACGATATTCCTTCCCTCCATATCATTCGCCATATTGACTTTGTCCTTCCCCTCTGAGCCATGTGGGCTGACTTTAGTGAAAGCAAAAGGAACTGTCTCAACCCATTACATGAACAACAGGAGATTTAAAACATTGGATTCAGAAGACACTTGTGATAGGGTGGCCGGAAGGCTCAGTTGGTTAGAGCACGAGCTCTCAACAACAGGGTTGCCGGTTCAATTCCCACATGGGATGGTGGGCTGCACCCCCTGCAGCTAAGATTGAAAATGGAAACTGGACTTGGAGCTGAGCTGTGACCTCCACAACTAGATTGGAGAACAACTTGTAGCTGATGAGCCCTGGAGAAACACACTGTTCCCCAATATTCCCCAATTAAAAAAAAAGACACCTGCTATAAAGCTAGTGACGATGCTGGCATGGCTCAAGACCTCACAGACATTCCCTTTTCTATCATTGCTATGTAGTCATTGGCACCGAGAGTAATGCCAAGAAAGGGATGTGAAAAGACTGGTGTTCTGATAGGTCACGTAATCTCAGGCTCTGGCAGCAACTGAACAGGTATTTGTTTAGGTCAGTTTCATAATTTCTGCAGAATTCAAAGACTGGTTTTAAAACTTTCTAGAAATCAAGGAGGGCTAGTGCTGATGTCAAGTTTAGCTAGATTCCAGGCAACAGGGAAAGCCTGAGATGATTTGTTAGCAGGGCCGCCAGGGAGCTGGGGCATAAAGACTGAAATTTTGCCCAAATAATACCAGAGTTTAAGGGAATAGTAGATCCTTATTTGCCAACATACCTTTCCCTTTGGACTGACAACCAAGGCCGTTTTTCTGGTTACAATGGCCCACTCTTACAAAGGGCAAGGAAGGGGTGATTTCTGTGTCTGTGTGTGTGTGTGTGTGTGTGTGTGTGTGTGTGTGTGTGTGTTTGTGTGTACCCATGCTAAGTATTTGAAATATGCCTAGTGCACTCAACCAGTTTCCTCTAAATATTTGGTCATGTTTTTCTAAAGCTTTGATTATGAGCCTCTAATATTTGTATGTTTATTTGTAAATATGCTATCTATATTATAAATTTACTTATAAGTTACAAACATAGTAGGTATTTCAGTAAATGTTTTATAACATATAAACAAAAATTAGCAATGTTTAAAGGATGGGTTAAAAAGTGAATAAAACGAGAAGTTCTGCTAGTTTCTTCCAAAACCCAAGCGGCTCATCCCATATACCAACTTGGGTGTGCTCCCCCACCTTGGGGACTACTTGTCTGGAATACGAAAACATCTTAGTCCTGTCCCACAATCACAAAGGCAATTCTTAGGACCAGAGGGATAATAGAAAGTTGGGTGTTCTGTCTTGACCCAAGTGAACTCACGATTTAACAGTCCCCTTATGTGGTAGATTCTAGTGCTGCTTTGTTATAGTCACAATGCTTTTTGAATGCACACTCTTATATCCCTTGTAATTCCCCAGCCTTTGGGGATTTAGCTCTGCAATAATTGTGGAAATACTTGGACTCATGAAATCATAACCTAAAGCAAACATTCTTCTCTTTCTCTCCATCCCCCTTCCCTTCCTTCCACTCTTCTCCTTCTTTTCCTTCTCTCTCCATCAGACTGACACTAGAACTTCAAAGGCATTGTCTCTCCCCACTTCCTCCCCTCCCCTCTCTTCTGCTTCCTTAAGAAGACTGAAATAATAATATTTACATATTTTTTGTGATAGCTAATGTTTATTACACACTGGGCCAGTTAAATTCAATGTCCGTTAATGATCTCATTTATCCTCACAGTAACCCTATAAAGTAAGTATTATTCACCTTAAGAATTGAGAAATAATGAGGTTTCGAGAGAGTTAAGTAATGTTCTCAAGATCTCAGTTTTCTAATGGCAGAGCCAGGTCAGTCTGACCCCAGAGCCCAGGCATGACCCTCTATAGCCTGTGGTGGCACAAAACAGGCATGGAGACCAACATGGGGCCAGGAACTCAATCCAGCATCAGTATAAGCCGCAGTGAAGCTAGCCTTTCCCTAAAGGGTCTGCTATCCACCCAGGAGACACTGGTATATATATGCTGAATGCTGTGGGTTCTATAGCAAGTCAGGACAAGTACTGAGTGTGTGAATCATCTGGAAATAGTTTTTTACTCTGTGTTTGCCTGTAGGTTACCTACTTTAGGAGGTTTCTGAAAAATTTGAGGGGTTCAGGAGTACAAATGGATCTCTGCCTACCTGCTAGAATAAATCTGTTGTCATGCTAGGAGATTATCTTAATTTAATGTTTACAGCTTATAACTTGCATCTACTGTTACTCTGTAAAACTGTCTCATTTGATCTTGGTAACTAAAAGGGAGCTGGACGAGAACTGAAATGAAATCAAATTACCAACTCCAAGTTCAATTGAAAGAGGTGGCTTACTGCATATAGAAGCTGTTTGGTTATTTTGTTGTTATTTCTGGAAAATCCATATAAAGAGCAATGAGCTTTGAGAAATATAGGTGAAAGGTAATCATTTGTAGAGATTCTTTCAGCTGGTCGGATTTGCTCTTCACCTTTCTATACTTGTAGCCCAACTGATTATACCCCCTGTACCCAACAGGCTTTTTCAATGTTTCCTGGAAGCTGTATTATAATCTAGCAAAGTTAACAAATGGAAGCTAAGCAGGCTTGATACAGACTCAGAACACCTGCTCTTCTCATCCCCAATACACGTGTACACAAGCATATGTGCGAGAGCCCCCCAAATTCTCTTTCTTTGCCCTTACCATGAGTCCCCTGACCAAATTTGCAGAATTTTTGGAGAAGTAGCAGTTCCCATCACTGAGGTTCAAAATGATCAGACTTTGAATGTGGTCCACAGTAGACCGGCTCTACTCTGTCACTGTTTGGGGCCTATGAAGGGTAAGAAGGCATTGCTGTGTGTGCTTCGAGGATATAAGCCCATTAGGATAAGACACTTCCAGGCAGGTGAGACTGATGAGACATCTAAGCTCCACTCCCAGAAGAAGTGGCATGGGTCCCTGCCCGTGATGCAGGCAGCCGTGCAGTGGCTGTCAGACTTACAAGGATATGTAAACAGGATGGTGAGTTTCAGCTCCGCAGGGGCGTACACTGATCAGGAGGACATTAGTGTCAGTCAAAAGTAGACCCATGTGTTGAAGGGAGTAGAGAGGGAGATGGCAGAGCCATCAGTGAGACTGAAACTTCTTGGTTCACTTCATTTGGTCACTGTGACATCCTCTCTGTGGCATAGCTGTTTTCTGGTTACTCCCCAACATAACCAGGAGGATCATCAAGCCCTAATCCTTGGGTGCACCCTAAAGCTTAGTAAACCAGGTTATTTTCTCTGTCTCTAACTACTGCAGTGAAGTAAAGGTAGTGAGGTGTGTCTTTACCTCCCTTGGAAGTTCCAGGACTTGGGCATTATCTTACACAGCCTGAAACTGGATTTCACCTGCTCTCCCAAAAGTGATGAGGCTCTTAGCAACTGAGATCTCTGACCAAATGTCACAGCAGTGTTCAGTCCCCTCGAAACCCTACCTTAGGATATACTGATTCACCCTTAGTCCTTCACTAAATTCCAAGAACTTCCCCACCCCCTTAGGCGTCCAAGGGTTCCTTGGATCTTACAAGCATCCTGGGTTATTGCTGGGGTGTATCCTCACATGGTAACCAGGTAAATAGTGAATGAGTACGTAGAGGCACACACAGGAATGACACCTTCACTGTGGCAGTGGGACAGGCAGTCCTGATGAGTCACCTGTCATGGTCACAGTAATGGCGTGGGCACTGGAGGCCTGCCACTATTTCTGGGAACTTGCCCAATGCTCCTCCACGCAGTCCTTTTCTTGGTCCCCAGCCTGGCACTTCCTGAGCATAAAAACTATGCTCAACTCAGAGTCAGGATGAAGACCCCTTTTCTCCTCTTGCCCCGACTATATGTTCCTTTTACAGTAATTTCTGGATGTTCCTCCTTCTCATCTAAGCTCCTAAACCAAAAGAGACCTTTCCACTTCTTGTCACCCTATAGAAGAGTTTGATGGTCCACCCCAAAGAGCCCAGGCTGTAGGAACCCCTCTTTGTTCATTTCTCCTTGGTTGGCTTGGAATGGGGTGTCAACTGTTCTTGATAGGGATTCTATCAAGTAGTGGTAAGTGGTAATCGTAGTTTGATGGATTGGCTTCTTTGGGGAGATCTCTGACCGTATAACTTTACCAGCATCAAAGCATCCTCTCTCCAGGACAGTGCTAGGACAGATGAATACATTCAGACCCTTTGGCTCTTCTTTTTATCAGTGTATTATGATGAATAAGTAGGTCCCAGTGTATTTTATCCAAGTTAGAAGCTCCCTTGATAAAGTTCAGATGACTAACTCCTTTCAGCCATACACATTCACATATCAGGGATGACATCACCTGACTTGAGGCCCAAAAGCTTCTCTGTATAAATGGATGTTAATCCTTGTTTAGTCGACTTCTTTTCCCCACTGAACAGTGTTCCTAGAAAGTTGTATATCAAGATAACTCTTGCCAATCGCAAAAGTAATGGGAAAAATTAACCAGATTTTAGCTTAGTGAACAAGCCTCAAGAAAATAACCAGTTAGTGGAAAAAGTAGGACTTGATTTTTAATGTCACCTTGGGGAGTTTACTTAATCTCACTGAGCCTCAGGCTTCTCAGCAAAATGAAGGGGCAAAGTTTTATTATTTCTAAAATCTCTTCATATCCCAAAATGTTGTGATCTTTGTTCCTCTTTTCACTTTACAGATCACTCCACACATATTTAAGTGCCTACTGTGTATCTGAGGCTGGTTATACAGTTGTAAGCATATGCTCTTGTATAGTAACAGTAACTGCTATCTTATGCTGAGAAAACTGATCTAAGAATATTTGTTCTTGCCACTGCTAATGAATTTGAATGAACAAGTCTTTTTTTAAATTAGTTTCAGGTGTACCGAACAATGTAATAGTTAGACCAGGGGTGTCCAAACTTTTTTCAACGTTTTTTACCAAGGGCCATATGCGGTGAAATACACAAACAGCCGGGCCACTCTCTCGAGGTGAAGTACGTACGTATTGCCTCACCTGGTTTATTTAAGTAAACTAAATATATTTTTGGAATTTGCTGCGGGCCAATTAACAATGGATTGCAGGCAGCAGTTGGCCCGCGGGCCGCAGTTTTGACTCCCCTGAGTTAGACCTTTATCATTTATATCCCTCACACAGTGATAACCCCCCTCCCCAATCTACTACCCCTCTGACATCGCACACAGCCATTACATTTCCACTGTCTATTCCTGATGCTGTACTCCGCTTCTTGTAAATATATATATATATATATATATATATATATATATATATATATATATATATAAAATTGTAGTTGACATTCATTATTGTTCAGCTTCAGCTTCAGGTGTACAGTGCAGTGACCAGGCATCTACATCATCCCTGAGGTGGTCTCCCTAATGAGACAAGTGTCCATCAGATACCCTACAAAATCTTTACAACATTATTGATTACATTCCCCAAATTGACTTTCATATCCCCATGGCAATATTGTGGTTACTGATTGTGCTCTCTAATCCCCTCACCTTCCCCCTTATCCCCAACCCCCACTCCCATCTAGCAACCCTCAGTTTTTCCTCTATGTCTCTGAGACTGTTTCTCATTAGTTCATTCATTTATTCTTTTCTTTAGATTCCACATATAAGTGAGATCATATGGTATTTGTCTTTCTCTGTCTGACTTATTTCACTTAACATAATGTTCTCTAGGTCCATCCATATTGTGGCAAATGGTAAAATTTCATTCTTCTTTATGGCTGCATAATACTCCATTGTATAAATGCACCGCAGTTTCTTAATCCAGTCGTCTACCGATGGGCATTTCAGTTGTTTCCATGTCTTGGCTATTGTGTATAGTGCTGCAATAAATAAACATAGGAGTACATAAATTTTTTCGAATTAGAGTTTTGGATTTCTCCGGATAGATACCTAGGAGTGGAATTGCTGGGTCATAAGGTAGTTCCATTTCGAATGAACAACTCTTAAGAAGATTTTTTGCATTTGTCATTTCGTTAACAAATTGGGTTAACAAATGGAAGAAGAAGATAGCAGAATATCTGCTATGTTCAAAATATCATAAAAACTCTTACATTTTTCCCCATAGTGCTTACTTTTTCTTCAATTTGGTGGCTTTTATTACCATTATAATCATTATTTAATCTTTTGGGAATTTAAAATAGATTGTGGTTTAACATTAAAAGAATCCACCATTTCTCTTTAGACACTAAGTAGGAAGCTCGCAGGTACTGAAAATCATCCTGTGGTGTAGCAGGAGAACTTAATCTTTATACATGGCTTTTGCTTGGCAGCAGCCCAATATAATAAAAGCCATTTGGAGGTAGCAAGTAGACGAGAGAGTAATTAAAATAATGCTTGATTTTCGTTTGGGGTTTTGTTTTAATAAGTCAATAAAATGGAATTGTGGGTGATAGTTCATTTTGTTCTGAAGATAATTAGTTTTTGCCTATTTCTTACTGGAGAAATTTCCTGCCTTTTTTTTTTTTTTTTTTTTTTTTTTTAACCCCCTCATTATTTCTCTTATCAGCCACACCAGTCATAAGTGTCTTAGGAAAGATCTAACTGATGCTTTATCAACATGCACTACAGCTAAGCTGTTTGTTTTCTTTCTCTAAAGTTAATTAGTAGGAGTAATAAAGATATACTAAGACCTTTCATTATTTCTTTATTTGTAAGCAATACAGAATTTTTTTAAAGAAAGAATACAGATTAAAAATTTTGTAATCATTTCTTACCCAACATGAGACATTTGTTTTTCACATCAAAACGTTGTTATATTCCAAAGCTTTTTAATATGTAAATACATTATATCATGGAAATGTATCATTCTAGCAGTAGCAGTAATAGCAGTAAGGATAATAGCAGTTAACATCTCCTGAACATTTATTATTTGCCAGGCACAAT
The DNA here is from genome assembly GCF_036562045.2 of Rhinolophus sinicus. Lineage (NCBI taxonomy): Eukaryota > Metazoa > Chordata > Mammalia > Chiroptera > Rhinolophidae > Rhinolophus > Rhinolophus sinicus. Next base: position 18,741,323 of record NC_133753.1, read on the forward strand.
TCTGCTAATATCTGTATTAAATTTTCCCAGTAATCCTGTCAGGTAGGATTTAATATTTTCCCAATTTCATAAATGGAAAAAGTGAGATGCAGATAAATTAAACAACTTGCCCAAAGTCACATGGCTAATAAGCTGCAGATACGGAATGGAAACCCAGGCAATCTGACTCCAGATTGTAGGTGCTTGTTATTATTCAGTCAACAATATAGTGTATCATGATCAGCTTCCATGTGAATAAACATGCATCAATAGCTTTGTCTTCAGAGCTCCGTGGGATTCCATTTTAAGGGTGTCACAATTTTTTTGATATGACCGGTCTCCCATTATTGGGCATTTAGGTCATTCCAATTGTTCTGTGACAAAACATTGCTATGATAAACGTACCACTCTATACATAGTTGTATGCCTGTCTTGTTCTTTCCTTAGAATAGACTCCTATAAGTAGAATTCTTAGGTCACGTTTTTTTGAGACTTTTATAGAAAATTTCAAATTGACCTCTAGAAAGATTCTTTTATCAGAGTGTAAATTTACCTGTCACCAATAATGAATATTATTCTTTTTTATCTCTTTGTCTCTATGACCTATGGAGAATTGTATTTATTGTTTTAGAAGGTTAAACTTTATTTCAAATAGTTATTGGACATTTACATTTCTTCATTAGTAAATTGTCTGTTCTCATCCAATATTTTGTGAAAGTGTACCCATTTTTATTAAGTATACACTGTCATTACATATTAAGTACATTAAGTTTTTATCATATGTGATGCAAATATTTTCTCCCCCCAATTTTCCATATAGATGTTATTTTTTATATGTGAAAGTTCCAAAGAAAAAACTTTAATATATAACCTAACCTTTGTTAAAAACAATTGAAGATGTTTTTCAGTCATTGATAAATAATGCAAAATAAGAGCTCACAAGAAAGGAAGTCAATGTTAATAAAGGATAAGTTTTTTAAAGTAGTATTTGGCAGTCCTTGGGTTCACCTCAAGAAATGCTTTATCTTACAAATTGGTAGTCATGGGGATGTCAAATACAGTATGGGGAATATAATAAAAAATGTTGTAAAGATTACGTAGGGTGTCAGATGGGTACTGGACTTATCGGAGGGATCACTTCATAGATTATATAAATGCCTAACTTCTGCACTGTACACCTGAAACTAATATAATATTTAATGTCAACTATAATTATATATATATATACACACACACACAAATATGTATATGGTCACAGGATATAAAGTACAGCATAGGGAATATAGTCAATGTTATTGTAACAGCTATATATGATATCAGATGGGTAGTAGACTTTGTGGGGTTATCACTGTGAGGGGTATAAATGTCTAATCATTATGTTGTTTTGTGCACCTAAAACTAATTGAAAAAAGGGGGGGATGTTTCAATTCTCTATCTTCACAAAAAAAAAAAAAAAGGCTTTATTTTCATGTGAACTATGGACCACTTTTGCTTTTTATCCGTAAAGTGTCTTTATTACGATATTTTTTATTTATAAGTGATTTAATAGAAAAACAAATTCTCATTTTCAGAGATTTGAACTATAATCCACTACCATCCCAAAGTATGGATTTTTTATTTTAATTTTTATTGGGGAATATTGGGGAACAGTGTGTTTCTCCAGAGCCCATCAGCTCTAAGTCATTGTCCTTCAATCTCATTGTGGAGGGCACAGCTCAGCTCCAAGTCCAGTCGCCATTTTTAATCTTAGTTGCAGGGACGCAGCCCACCATCCCACACAGGAATTGAACTGGCAACCTTGTTGTTCAGAGCTTGTGCTCTAACCAACTGAGCCATCTTGGCCGCCCCCGGGATGGATTTTTTTTTTTTCTTTAAGACAGGTTGTAATCACGAGACATGAATTGCCAAAAGGGAGAAAATTTTGTAACTAAGTCTTCTGATACTTTTTAATGCCTGTCAGAAAGAATATAGAATCTCTAGTAATTAATTTTTTAAAATTCCCCTCCAAGTATAAATACCCTTCTTAATTGTGAGTCTAATGCTTTAAAACTATCTAGGACTTGGTGTGATTTTAAATAACTTGGTTTAAAAAAATATTTATTGTAAGAAAATTATCTTCAGTGGAGACAAAGGCCTTTATTTACTAATTTATTTATTTTCCTTCTGTTTTGACTCGGGAGAGGAAGATGAGAAATGCTATTTTGGGGACAAGATTCCCAACAGAAGGGAATCCTTTGACAGTTTTGGCAGAGAGCCACCTTTAAAGGAAGAGGCCTCGAGCTTGTTTTAAACTGGGGAGTGGTGATAAGCTCCAAGGCAAAAAGGATGTCCCTGATACACTACCAGACTGGGTGGGAAGGCGACATTACAAAAACTCTACAGAGAACCTTCATTAGAAATGGATGCATTGTAAGATACGCCCCTTTTCCAGTTCTCTAAGGAAGATCAGTTACCGTTCCAAGGAAGTGACTATGTTTTACTCAGGGCCACATTGTTCCCTTTAGCCTTCATCATCATTACCATCATCATGATCATCATCTTCACAACAACAACAGTAATAATAATATAGTAGTGGTAATACATAAAATATAAATCCTACAAACCTAGGTTGTTTCTGACCCTTTTTCCTTTATTTTCCAGAAATAAATCCACCACAGTGGATTAATGATTAATTTGAATGATAATGTCATCTTTAATTTTAAAATGCTTTGAAATCCTTTTGTGGTGCTATACATATAGAAAGTACGTTTTGCTCATTGTATTTCTGGGATTGTTGTGGATATGTATGTATGCTCATGTATTCAACCAACGTTTTTGAAACTGATGTTTTTTAGTAGAGAGAATTGCTATTTGTTTGAACAAATATATTTGGAAAGATGAATGACAAGCCTGCCGTTCTATCCACGTGTAATTATATTTGCAATTATGTGTGGCACTGCTGATTTGGTATGGTTAGATGTAACATTCATGAAAGTTTACCAAGGTTGTCAGAAAACTGAAGCATTTGAGTATCCATTTCTCTTTGATTCCAAATTCTGGCAGTGAAAACAGTGCATGAAATGGTGATATCCGAACACATTGCTCCAGAGACAGAGAGTGGAAGAACTGCCCCAAAGCAAAGTTTCTGTTCTTACACATTCAGTCAACAAACTTAGTGAGTTTCTACTCCATGCCAGATACAGATTTGTTTTCTGTTCTATTCCTTCATCAGAATCCACTCCTCCTTGCTAACGGCCGCATATTCCACTCCCTTCCCACAACCCCAGCAGACACACACAGGGTTTTTATGCTACTGAGAAGATTTAAATCTCTCCCACATGAAAACTCAAGTCCTATAGCTCTTTCCTTGAATGCCCTGCTAGGGTGGAGTTTTGTTTGTAATAACTTTTTTTTCCCTTAAAGTAAATAAACCCCAAGATAGAAAGGTATCTTAGAGAAAATAGAAGACATTATATCATGAACATTTTCTCATGTTACTGAATACTTGTAAACATTTAAGTAGCTGGGTATTATTCTATTGTGTACCTCAATTTCTTAACATTCACCCAAAACTTGGTTCACAAGTTGGATTTATTTCCTTAAGTCATTGTTTATGAACATTTGTAAGATCATTAATACTTGCCAGGCCACTTTCAGAGACTTTGTAGCAATTTACAGTCCCATTAAAGTTCTGTTTACTGTTCATATCATAGCACCCTTATTCTCTTGAGATTGGACATTTTTCACATGCTTATTAGACATTTTTAGTTGCTTTGCCCTAAGTTGTCTGTTAATGTCCTTTGCCTGTATTTCTATTGGAGTTTTTGTATTTTTCTTATTCACTTACATGAACTTATTTCATATTAAGGATGTTAACATTTTGTCTTACTATTTATTGATTACGTTTGGGGGGAAAAATCCCTCCAGTTACATTATTTGTAATCATATTATTACTTGGAGCAGATAACTTGTTTTATTCAGTGAGATCAGCTGTATATCATTTTGTGTATGAAGTGGTTTTCAATGTTTAAAAATTAAGGCTACATTCTTTAGGGCAGAGTAAAGAAAACATCTATTCCACGAACATTATAAAGTAAAGGGAGAATGTATAAGAGTTAAATTGCAAGGGACCTTGACCCTACCAGTACTTGTGTATCAATAGACTGGTTTGCATTCTTACTGTCGTTTATATATGGCCCCTCTAGTGTGTTTATTACAGAATTATGAGATCTGTGCCCAAACTAAGCATTTGAGACAGGTAATGAGCTGCTTTGGAATTTACTGGATTTCAGCTAAAATTCTAATAAATTCAGTAAATTTCTTACCTCAGTTTCCCATACCTCCAAAGGCCCGAATAGCAGCCCTCATATGTTCTTCTTTTCCTTTTAGATAATTCTTCCTCACTCCAGGAAGATGAAGAGGTAGAGATGGAGGCCATCAGCTGGCAGGCCAGCAGTCCAGCCATGAATGGACACCCTGCCACTCCGGTGACCCCTGCTCATTTCCCTAGCTGGGTCACTTTTGATGACAATGAAGTCAGCTGCCCTTTGCCACCCATCACCTCTCCCCTGAAGGCAAACACACCACCTAGTGCATCTGTGATCCCAGATGTACCTTATAACTCAACTGGGTCATTTAAGAAGAGGGAACGTCCCAAGAGCACTTTAGTGAATTTCTCCAAAGCTCAGAAGCTGGACATTTCCTCCTTAAACCATCCGCCTTCCATAACTGAAGCTCCACCATGGAGGGCAACCAATCCTTTCCTGAATGAGACTCTACAGGATGTACAACCCTCCCCTATCAACCCTTTCAGCGCTTTCTTTGAGGAGCAGGAGAGGCGTTCCCAAAACAATTCCATTTCCAGCACCACAGGCAAAAGCCAAAGAGATTCTCTTGTTGTCATCTACCAGGATGCCATCAGTTTTGATGACTCAAGCAAAAACCAGTCACACTCTGATGCTGTTGAAAAACTCAAACAACTCCAAATTGATGACCCTGATCACTTAGGTAATGCGACACTAACGGATGATGACCCAGTAGGCTGGATTGAACTGGACGACCACCCGCCTGCTTCAGCACTGTCCCGGCCCAGGAATGGGTGGCCAATGATGCTAAGGATCCCTGAGAAGAAAAACATCATGTCCTCCAGGCACTGGGGACCCATCTACATCAAACTGACAGACAGTGGTTACCTGCAGCTGTATTATGAACAGGGCCTAGAAAAACCATTCCGTGAGTTTAAGCTGGAGATCTGCCACGAGATTTCTGAACCCCGACTCCAAAACTACGATGAGAATGGCAGGATCCACAGCTTGCGGATAGACCGTGTCACCTACAAGGAGAAGAAGAAATACCAGCCCAAACCTGCTGTTGCCCACACAGCAGAGAGGGAGCAAGTGATTAAGCTGGGCACCACCAATTACGATGATTTCCTGAGCTTCATCCGTGCAGTTCAGAACAAGCTCATGGATCTGCCGGTGTTGTCGATGGAATTGAGCACGGTCGGCTTGAACTACCTTGAGGAGGAGATTACAGTGGATGTCAGAGATGAATTCTCTGGCATTGTGAGCAGAGGAGACAGCCGGATTCTCCAGCACCACATCTTGACACGGATCCACATTCTGAGTTTCCTGTCTGGGCTTGCGGAATGCCGCTTGGGCCTCAATGATGTCCTCATCAAAGGGAACGAAATCGTTTCCCGGCAAGACATCATGCCGACCACCACCACAAAGTGGATCAAGCTCCATGAGTGCCGTTTTCATGGCTGTGTGGACGAGGATGTATTCAACAACTCACGGGTTATTCTGTTCAACCCTTTGGATGCGTGCCGCTTTGAGCTGATGCGGTTCAGGACGGTATTTGCTGAGAAGACCTTGCCTTTCACGCTCAGGACGGCAGCAAGCATCAATGGGGCAGAGGTGGAGGTGCAGAGCTGGCTAAGGATGTCCACCGGCTTCTCCTCTAACTGTGACCCTCTCACTCAGGTTCCCTGTGAGAATGTGATGGTTCGCTACCCTGTGCCCAGTGAGTGGGTGAAAAACTTCCGCAGGGATAGCGTCCTGGGAGAAAAGTCTCTGAAAGCCAAAGTGAACCGGGGGGCCAGTTTCGGCTCCACTAGTGTATCTGGCTCTGAGCCTGTCATGAGGGTAACTCTGGGAACTGCCAAGTATGAACATGCCTTTAACTCCATTGTATGGAGGATAAACCGATTGCCCGATAAAAACTCAGGTAGGTAGAGACTTCCCGTCTGTGAAAACCACCACACAGTTGCCAGTGAGCTGGGATCAGAGTGCCACGTGCTATTATTATTCCCCTCCGAAGTGCTGAGTTTTGTTGTGTGATGGGAATGGTGATGGGGGGAGTGGGGGAACCATAAAAGCAAAAGTATTTGAGTGATGTAAGTAACAAACAGGGATGACCCAGTTCATGGCCATCTTTTTACCCCCTTAACTATCACATTTCTTCCATAAAACTGCATTATTCTCTTCAGCTGAGCTGCTAAACAGCTTTCCAGGACAGCTTATAAATTGATATTCCTTTCTGACCCACTAAAGTATGATCTGTGGTGCTGGAAGCTATCCATTTTCAGATCCTAGTAGAAGGCTTCTGGATTCTGAAGAGACATCTTTTCAACTATGCCCTTGGTGTAGGTAAAAAGGCCAGTTTATGGCGAATCATATGTACAATACAGGTGAGGAGCAGATTTATAATTCCAGCCACCCTATGGCAGGCCTGTCACTCACAGCATCTTGAACTCAGAGTTGGAATCTGGGGATGGGAAAGAGGAGAGATGGCCTCTGACCTAGCCAGGATGTGAAGTTCCAAAACATCTGAAAGTCCATCAGACAAAAAGTGAAGGAAGGAATGTTTGATTTAAAGAAAGAAAGAAAGCTTAGCCAGCCCTGGCTGGCCTGCTCACAGCTATCAGGGGTGCTTTTGTGCTTGAGTGAGCCCAGAATGCAATGACTTTCCTCATAAGTCCAGTGAGACTTGGTGAAAGGACAAAACTAGGAAGTAATCAAAGCAGCTCCAGCAGCCTTATTTATCGCAGTAAGTCTGGGTGACCCCAATGGCAGTCAGTAAGCCCGCAATCCTTTGATCTTTTAAACCACTTCTCCTTGTTTATAAGAAACTTGGCTCATCTGTTGACAAAAGTGGATATGTTAGCTGAGCAAAAAGAATAAGGTTTGGCAAAACTCTTGTTTGAAATTTCTTCCTCTGATGCAGATATTCTTCTTTCCATTCTCAATATTAAATCCTAACAGTGTGTTCAGAGTCTTCATTTCCTGTTCTGAGTGTGGAGAGGCTGTGTTTTCATACTCTAAGTGTAATATGATGTGATGGCAAGAGGCAGTATGATCTGGTCCACTCTCCAGGCGTTCCAAGCAGTGGACACACACCAGGCACTCTGTATCAGACGCTGGGTGTAGTGGTGCACATTCGAGAGACAATTGGACCTCTGTGTCTGAGGCTGGATTTGCCACGCTCTATTTCTAAAATGACAGAATTTTTCAAGCAAAGTCTTCCTAGCTGTGCTTGCTAATTCATTTCCCCTTAAACAGCAATATATTTTCTGGGGTGATAGCACAGTGATTTCTACCTCATCCACAAGGCCCATCTGATGGAAGAAAGAGCCCTGGGGAAGAGAACAGAGGTGACAGGGAGAAAATTACTGTTTGACCTGCTAGACACTTGACATGGGAAAAGATATGGCCTCAGGTTTATGTATATTGGAATTTTTAGCTCTTAAGTATACTAAGCATGGATTCAGATAACTTAACGTAGAACTATTGGATTTTTCAAGCTAGAAGGGGCATTTGGGGATAACGTACTCAAACCTTTTCTTTCTACATATGAGAAAATTAAGGACCAGGAAGTGACATGACTCATCTGAAGTTACAAAGCCACATCCTTTTCGCAATACCGCAGCTGCCTCTTAGTAGATGACACCAATTAGACACAAACTTGAAATACGAGAACAGAGATTTACCATTGCTGGGGGTACTCACTGTGCCCAGCCCCTGCCGCCCCCATCCAGTGCTCCATCCATGAAACCAGAGAATTGATGATGATCTATTGGTAATTACACCTTTTCGGAGCTCTTCTGTCTTGGTCATCAGACAGTCTTGTGAAGGTGCCGTTTACAGATTATTTTCCACAATGCTCACACCTGCATTGTGAAGGAGGCCCGAAACTCTGCATGGCGATTCCCACCTGCGATGGCCCTGTATCCCTAGCCCCCAGCAGGCAGGGCGGTCACACCATAGGCAGGATGGGTCTGCAGGTTTGCACCTCTGGCTTTGCTGGCCTCTCAAGCCTGCAGCCACAGCTGCTTTATCCCATTTCCAGCCACCAAAAGACTAACAAGCTGCCATTGGATTCCAGCAAGGCTCCTGCCAGCAGGGTCCAGCCCAGCTCTGCATGTATAGTCCCCATCTCTTTGTTTTCTACCAGGACCCTGCCCATCCTAATTTCAGGAGTTTTTCTTAAGCCTGGAAGGCACCAGAACAAAGCATCAGTGCTGTTGCTTTTCCAGATCATCTGCCATGAAACAAAACATTCTGTCCTCATAGGTAGCTTTCTTTTATGGAAAACAGAAATCTGAATTTTAATGCTAAATTTTCTCAACTTCATTAAGGAAGATGACATAACATGTGGGCTGATTACCATAAATTAAACTCTACTCATTTTCAAAATTGCACTTCTCTGTCTGTCCACCAGCCCTACACGTCCATTAACTAATGCTGGGAATCAAGAAAGAATGCTGCTTTCTCAATATGCCAACAATGTGTAAATAAGGATAATTAGGTAAAACTGTTGTTCACCTTGCTATTGAATTAAATTAAGAAACTCCTTTATATACTTTGTAGTAGATCTAAATTTATAGCAGTACATTGAGAGGAGTTTGGGACATAATTTGGTGTCAGTCAGATCTGAGTTTTATTCCCAGCAGTACAATTTAATGGCTGTGTGCCCTCAGGCAATTTCCTTAAACCTCTCAGAAATCTCATTTTCCTCATCTATAAAATAGGGTTATTAATACCCAGCTCATTAAGAATGAAATTAGACAATGCTTTTAAGTGTTTAGTAGTCTCTGGCCTGTAATAACTATTCAATATATAACGGCTATATAATTATATCTATGGTACACGATTTTAAAAACATTGAATGGATTCATTTTCAAAAAATGTCATTTTTACTATTATATGTATCTTATTTAAATTCCTTTTCTAAAACCAGTGCACATTTTCAATTAATTTCCCTGAGTATTACTCATTAGAAATAACCATTGAAATATCTCACATACGTGAAACACAGCAAAACAAATACTTCACTCTGTAATGTTTTCCTTGGAGAGAGGGTGTGTATGGCCTCATTCTCTGAGATTAAAAATTCCTGCCCAGACCAATAAAGGAAATTGAAATTGTTTATTTGGGAAAATTCAGATAACTAAAGGCTGCTTCAGATACATAATGAAATCAAAGTCACGTAACATTGTTTATCCACAGCGAGTTGTTTTATGGGGCTTCTTACAGCTGACTTTGTCTGCAGCCCTCATCCCCCTGCAAACCTGGTCTTGCGGCTTGGAGACTCAGATGACGTGGTTAAAACAATTTGGAGTCAGACTGCTGGGTTCAGTGCTTAGCTCTGCCACTTTCTCATATAATGTAATACTATGACCTCAAGAGATTGTTATGAAGAGGCAGTGAGAGAATCTGCATGAAGCATTTAGCACAGTTGCTGGTACAGTGTGCTCAACAGATGGATCCTACATCAGATGAATGATGACGACAGTTATCGTCTCAGAAATAAGCTCTGACTCTTTTCCCTCAAATATCTCAGAATTCTCAAATGAAAATCAAACCTTCAGTTTGCCATCAAAGTATAGTAGAACTAGTTGTAGATTTATAGGATTAAAGAACAGGAAGGGACTATGCTTGGCATTTTCCAGGCCATACTTTCCTACCGCCTTCCAACTCCCCCACTTTACAGATGAGGAATTGAGGCCTGAAGAGAATAAAGGACTTAGGTGTGGGGTCTCTGCCACTTAGCAGGAGAGCTGGAAGTCAGACCCAGCTATCCTGACTTTAGTCTGTGTGCTCTCCAGTGGACCCTATTATTCCCTAATAAAAATGTGCCTTTTTTGTGGGCTTTGTCGTTGATTCATGCCTTCACCCTTACAAGCATGCCAAACACATTTTCTTTTTTAAATATGAAATGCTATTAAGAAAATTCAATTCATCTTTCAAAGGAAATCAATGATTTCGCTCTAGGTGGCTGTCACTGATGTTTTATTAGGTGCTAAGTGCTGATCTCTTTCATTCCTTTCTGCTAATCTATAGCCCCTATTTCTTAGTATTTGTGCTGTGTTCACATATCACTCAGACCTGAGCTGGCAGAATAGCCTCTGTTTCTCAGGCCATGGTTTTGATTGCTAAGATACCAGGCTACTATTGATATAATCAGATAGTGTTATATCGAAGGGTCTCCGGCACATGTAGTGTGATTTCTGCTGAGGTAAATCCTCTGCTCAGTGTTGAAACCTCTGAAAGACTTCCAGGCCTTATTTGTTATTGCGGTGGCTCATCTTCCACCTTCTCCCCAAAGAACCCGATCTCTAGCTTCTTCGTCTTTGTTTCGTAGCTTCTGGTCACCCACACTGCTTCTTCTGCCACCTTGAACTTGGCTCTGACCAGGAAGTGCCTTCCAGATTTGCCAGTCACGTGAATGTCGAGTTCAGCATGCCCACAACTTCTGCCTCGAAAGCTGCTGTAAGATCCATCTCCGTGGAGGATAAGACTGACATCAGGAAGTGGGTGAATTACTCCGCACACTACAGCTACAAGGTAGCCCGGAGAGGCACCTGGCAAACGTGTCCAAACCCATCTGTTCACCCCTGTACCCTCTCCCCCTCTCCTTCCTTTTAGCAGTGCCTGCCTTGGAGGAGGTTCACCATTGTACATAGCCTTGAATAAATCTGCCCTGATTTAAATGAATAATCTCTCTAGTGGGCAAGAGAAAGGTTGGGGGGAAAAAGAAGGTGATGAAAGAGAATATAATGTGTTTCAATCATCATGAACAGCAACAATAAACATGAGTAATGGGGTAAAGGGATTATTGCTGCTCATTCATAAGAGTGTCTCTTGCAGAGTAGTAACCATAGAAGTAAGTGGAAGGGAGTGTCAGAAACAGCTAACCCAAAGCATATTATTTCAGTTACAGAAGTTGATGGAGTGGATCTGAGTAAAGTTAGGACACAGATGACCTGGTCACTGGGCTGTAACAGGTCAAAACTCAAAAGCCAAACCAGCTTTCATAACTGTAATTGGATTAGGGCTGTGCAAGGAGGAAACCGAACTGGAGTGTACTGACCTGAGCAGTGATTATATCCTGAGGAGTTAGAAGTTCAAAAGGAGATTAAATGCCAAAGATGGAAAATGGAGGTTACCGAAGAAGGATTTTGTGAAGTAGTTTAATAATTTTCTATTCTTAATAATAGCCTTAGATTTATACGATGATTTTTTTGTCTAATTGCTTCCTTAGTTGTGTGATCTACCAAAAAGAACAAATCCTCCATCTTGTGGCCAGAAAAAAAATAGCACTTTCCTCAAATATGACCCTGGTGGACTCTTCTGTCTGGAATTGTTTCCCGTGTCATAAACATCCAAAGTGTTGTTGTGGGCAACAGCTTTAATTATGAAACTCCCTTCTAGAAACATTCCCTGCCTGACATACAAAAGGTTTCAGTTGAAGTGTGTCACTTTCAAGGCAAGATTAATTGATTAATCCCTTTATAATTACAGTTACAGTATTTTGCAGAAGATATAGGTAGAACTGTAACCACTGCAATACTTACCAGTTGGGAGACTTTTTAAAGAGCAAATGTAATGGAGAGTGTCAACAACCAAAGGCAAAGGAATTCATTCATTTGATAAACCTGTCATTGTCTGCTGTGAGCCTACATTACTGGGCTACAGTAGTGAATAGGGCCAGCCCCTCTCCTATGGAGCGTGTGTTGTGTGTGCCAGGTACCATGGGAATATGGACGGGGGGCACCTAACTCTACCTAACAAGTCAAGAATAGCTTCATAGTAGAGGTGATTTTTGAGCCACTGCGCAAGGCAAAGAGTAAGAATTTTCCAGGTGGCCTATGAGGGAGAGGGAATTCGAGACCAAGCAAAGAGAATGTGCAAAGAGAGAATCGTAATACACATAGGGCCAGTGACTCCAGGGTGGCTAAAGCCCAAAACATTAACAAAGAACCTATACCTACTGAGGTATTCTCTTCGTTTGTTTATTTCTTGAGATACTTTTCTTTCTGATATTTCTCTCCAACTTTTATTCTTGGCAGGTGGAGATTGAGCAGAAAAAGAGTTTGAAGCCAGACTTTGAAGGCGATGAAATGGAAACTCCCAAGGAGTGTGGGGTCCAGTGATGAGGCCCTACTGCAGGGGCCTGACCGGAGTCCCCATAGGATGCCTTCCCGAATAGCTGAAGTTCAAGTCAGTACCTGCCATGACTCCTCCACCTTGGGAACAGTGCACTGGATCTTCCTGTTTGTGGTTATCTGCATTTTAACAGGAAACCCTGAGGTGGTTGCTTTGGAGAGGCTCTGATCCAGCCGGAAGTACCTTTTGGAGCTTGTTAATTATGCCTCCTTCTCTCCGCACTGCTTAGCTCATAGCACTTGGGTGTGGCTTGTTGTGGTTCCCAGAGTCAGGAAAAGAGCCTCCTACTTTGGTGTTGGCATGGTTTCCTTCTGATGGTCTTATGTCACTTACATGAGTTTCTGGAAAACACCGTCTTGAGAAGTTAATTAAGAACCCATCTTTGTCACTCCTTTTAGAAAAGGTTCAGAAAAGGAACAAAACAAATTTCTTCTTTGGGGCTACTGGTCCTTTCATAGGTGTCTCCATTCTTAAAATAGTCACACTATGCTGTAGTAGTTTTCAAGGCATTTCTCTCTTGGTTCTAGACTGCGTTGATGGAAACGCTTTTTGCATCTCTCTAAGGTTTCAGTCACAGGGTTTACCACTGAGTCACAATTGACAGTGGAAAAAAGGCACAATAGGATCTCTACGATTAGCCCCATATTCTGCAAAGGGTGGCTGTTGAAGGGAAAGCAAATTTGAGCTTATTTTTCTTCATTCTGGAGAAAAGAGACATTAGTGGTAAAATTATACTCAATTTAGGAGAGAGCTCCTATCTCAGTGAATTCCCAAATTCACACTGAAAAAGATAGGCCATTTCTGATTCCTGAAACAAATGGATATATACCTATATATCTATGTGGAATACCTCAGGCGTTTGTCAGGGGCATTTGGGAGCTCTTTTTATACCTCACAGCCAATTGACAGTGCATGTCTCTTTAACTCAAACTTTACAGGAAGTGTATGCAGAAAAGATGATTAAAGCTGTGTCAAAGCTAAGCTTATATGACCTTTTCCCAGAAATTCAGGGTTTAATAATCACAGTATTGTAATAGATCTAAAAGGCAGAAGACTCTAGGGTAGAGATGGGGGAAAGCCATGGTTTTCTAATGTTGGGAACATTGACCCCTGATTCCAAGAGTCTGGGAAAGGCACTCTACTTTCCCTTCATCCCTTCCTGCTTACGTTCTAGACCTCTGCTTCTTATTTGTACTTGGGTGTTTTCTACTATACAAGGAACTACATCAGCCATCCCAAAGGGGACACCTGCTCAGTAATTTAAAGGCAGCTTCTATCTGCCTTTCTATTTCGCTATGTAAATTGAATCAGAGGATGGAAAGCACGCTTAGCAGATTTGTAGATGACACAGAAAGACATGTATCCCGTCTATTGACTGGCAGATTCAGGATTAAGTTATTCGATGAATATTCATTAAATTCTAACTATGTACTAACACTAGGCTATAGAAATCATTACAGTTTTTTGAAATACGTAAGCATAAGACTGAAACTAAAAGGATGAAATTGAGTAGGCATTAATGAGAAACTACAGTCTGAGTTTTTTTTAAAATGCAACCTTCTAAGTGTAGAGTGGTGTACGTATGTGTGTATTTGTGGAGGTGTGTGTTTATATGTGTGTGTTGATGGGAAGGGTGGTAGAAAGTCCTGGTTTCACAGAAGTTCATGTAGAAGAAGCATTTTCTTCGGGAAATAGAAGGTCAATTTTGAATCAGGAGTGTATCGTGGCTATTCACCAAGGTAATGCATTCAAACTGTGGGATTAGAAATCCAGGGAGCCCTGCATGTTGCACTGGTAAGTCTACATCTGGATGGAGGGTTGGGTTCCATTCTGGGTACCATGTGTTAAGAGAGACATTAATAAATTGATTGTGTCCAGAGGCTGGTGGCCAGAGTTGTGAAGGGTCTGATTAAATAAGGAACAGGGGAATAGATCCCGTGAAGAACACAAGGTACAGCTGGAAAGGGAGTGCAGAAAAGGAGAAAATGGTATGATAGCTGCATTGAAATTTCTGTTGAGCTCTAAAAAGGGAGAAGAATTAGACTTATTCTGTGTAGTTTCACGGGGCAAACATAGGAACAAAGGGGACTTTTATAAATTACAGATGTTTGCTTCAATATAAGAAAATGTTTTCTAATAAGAGTTGTTTTAAAGAGGGATAGACTCAAGCAGTAAAATTTCCTGCTGCTGCAAATGCCCAAAGTCAAAATAGTCATCTATTCCAGATGCTATGCAAAGGTCTCTTACAGTGGATCGGAGCTGGATGACTACCAAGATCCCTTCTCCATGTAGGTTTAGTCTCAGTAGTAACAGTACTCTCTAACTCTAGTTATTTTTTTCTTTGATAAGTGGTTTTTCATGCTCTTTGAAATACCGTGGGGTCCCCCAGAGGTCTTCATCAACTGAGGGCTCCAAGGCCTAGCCCTTCCCCTATTGTACTAAAGGCATATGAGGTTCCTCATTGAAACACCGAGATGAATTGAAGAGCTGGCAAAGCGAAGGTCATTCTGGTACCTTTCTTATTGAAGATTAGCATCTGGACAACCTCTCAAGATCTCTGCCTCGCCTGCTAGCATCATGTGTACTACTTCTTGGACACCCCCACCACCCCTCACCTGCCTCCCCCTTGGTTAACTCTCACTGTCTTCATGCTTTCACTTGGACGTGTTTTGGTTTTTTTTTAAACCAAGGGTTTGGAATATCCCTTTCATGCTATCCATACATTCAGCAAGCAAATTATTATTAATCTTGAAACACTTACCACCTTGATTTCATCAAATGTGTTTTCCTTCTACTGTCTTGGAGAAACTGATTATGCGTAGCGTTTAGGGGTTAGAGAATGTAACACTATATGTTTTCAGCCCTTAATAGCCTACATACAAAACACAATTGGGTAAATTACCTTTCTCATGTGCAGATTCTAAGTCTGTCACGCTGGATTTTGTGTGTGTGGTCACAAATAATCCTTGTCTGTGTTATCAATAATGTGAAAATAGTAAAAGTTAATTCATTTTACCAGTGCATAGTATTTCTATTAGAACATTAATCAGATGTCACATATCAACAGCTGTACTTTCTTTTGAGCCTAGTGGCTTACTTTGTGACTTCATAGTAAGAGGATTAGAAAAGTACTCATTATGACATGTCAAACAAGAGAATATGAGGAAATCCCCTTTGCCACTCTTGTAAACATTTTGCATTTCACTTATATTAAATATTATTCTGGACAGTGGGTTTTTTTTGTTTTTATTTTTGTTTTTTATTTGGTTCTATCACCCTTCTCTACCTTCCTGCATTATTGGCAGGGCTCATAACCCTTGAGAACATTTTTTATGTAAAATATTTTTTATTTGAAATGAGAGTAGTTTCTATTCAAATCCAGTGAGTGGGTGAAGGCAGGAGTTTATTTCCCTAGAAATTCACATTCCCAAGAAATGTGATCTATGAAGGCAAGGAATGTATCTTATTTTTTGTTTCCAGTACTTAGCAAAAAGCTTGGAATATAATAGGTTCAGCCACTTTAAATCCTTGCTGGTGAGACAAATACATGTTAATGAAATAAAGGGAAATTACTATGTATTCAATACATGTTTGCCCAATGAATATTGACCCTGAAATTCTAAGACTATTTAACTCTTATCGTCAAATACTTATATTAAAGCAAGCAAACATGCTTTTATTCCCTGGAAGACTTAAAATAATATCTCTTTCTTTTTATTCCTGCCTCCACTGTCAACTAATGATAATTGTCAGCACTTATTGTGCAGCTGAATTTAAACTATAATGTACTTTATTCATGTTGAAAAAACATTGTTGTGCCCAAAGATACAGCAGTACAGATGCAGTCCATAGTCAAGATTATTGATTCAGTTTTGTTCCTGCAAGTCAGATCTGTGAGGAGTCTGAGCCTTGCCCATTGGATGTTCAGTGGGAGAAGAAAGCATTTGGTGGCGCGCACAGCCAGTCTTGATATGCTAGGTCTTTTTTTTTTTTTTCTGCAATAGTAACCACTGACCAATGTTACTGTGTATTTCTTTTGTCACCACAGTAAGATGGAGGTCTGAGGTAAGGCTAAAACTCGTAAAATGAAATCAGGATTTCAGAGCTGCTTTTAAGTCACATAATAAGTTTAGTGGTGGGAAGGCAGAGAATGATCTGAATTTTGTTCTTAAAAACCTCGGGAATATTAAATTGATTTGAGTAGGAAGCACTGCCATCTAGCCTACTTTTAGAAATTCTCCCCGTTGGGAATGGTAACCTTAGCTCTTCTACAAAGGATAGTGATAAGTTAATCCTAGCATATCTACAGTTTAGATTATGTTAAGAATGCAATTTAAGAGAAAATTGAAAGAAAACTGACCAAAAACAATATTGAATCCACAGAAAATATCATCTAGAAAACAAATCATCTCTGACACTTCACTACCAAGTTCCATCTAAACCATGACAGCTCTTTATATAAAATTAGTCATGGCATTCTCACCAAGTTCTAACAATGTTTTCATCCCCCCCCTTTTGTTCCACCTTCCCTCCCCCCACTCTAGTCCAAGCCATTGTTTCTCAGTCTAGTTGTGTAGGACACAGATCCTTGGCCCATGCTGGTATTGTGACCCTTGCATTCCCACCCATGGCAGCCCAGCTCCAGAGAGAGCTGTTGTTCACAATCTTAGCTGTAGAGGGCGCAGCTCACTGGCCCATGTGGGAATCGAACCAATGACCTGAGCCACGCGATAGGCCCCCTAACAATGTTTTCTAAACATTACCAATGTCTAGGCACCAGTTCCCTACAAATCACCACTTCTTAATTATTCTCTTTGTAAATGAAACTTGCTTTGCATTTTCTGACTCACATTTATGTATTTAAGGAGTTACAAGTGAACAAGGTGTATAAGAGTCATAAATGTAGAAAATAAATGTGTGTATCAGTAATATTTTCCCATGTATTAGCTAAAGCAGGAATATGGAATTTCTACATATCTTCTAGGGTGCCTTAGCAATTCTGACCGGGAGTCAGAATTTGGAGGGGAAAAAATGTGTCTCTGAACTTGCAATTCCAGAGCTGTAAAGAAATTATTCATACATAGTAATATACTTGGTAGTGTCTGGAGAGAAGCAGATAGCAGTTGTATGTAATGAAAAGCTATAAAAGAACAGACTCAAAAAATAAAATTTCAATATGAAAAAATATTCATATTGAATATAAATGAGATTATAGGGAGACGACAAATACAGCACTAGCCATCAAACCTCAAAATGCTTGAACTAGAGGCCATCCCTTAAAAGTAAGGAGTGCTAGGAAAAATTAAAGATTGCATAGCAGAGATAAACAATGGAATTAATTCAACAATTACTTATCAAGTGTCTACTCTGGTCAAGGTGCTACACTAGCAGACAGATTCTCAAAGGGGAACTAAGAGCAAACATAAGGACACTGAGGGTTGTTGGGATAAAATTGGGGTTTCTGTGAATCTTTAAAGGACATAATCATGGAGACAATCACCATTTAAGTGACTTGCTATTTTCCCAATTGGGCTTCAGTAACTGCAGCTAAAAAAGTGAGGAAGTTGGACTAATTGTTCCCTTAGGTCAGGGGTGTCCAAACTTTTTTCAACGTTTTTCACCAAGGGCCATATGTGGTAAAATACACAAATAGCCGGGCCACTCACTCGAGGTGAAGTATGTATTGCCTCACCTGGTTTATTGAAGTAAACTAAATATATTTTTGGAATTTGCTGTGGGCCAATAAAAAATGGATTGCGGGCCGCAGTTGGCCCGCGGGTCGCAGTTTGGACACCCCTGGCTTAGGTCCTTTCCACTTTTGTGGATCATTTTATTAGGTTGGTGCAAAAGTAATTGCCGTTTAAAAGGTTAAAAATAATTGTTAAAACTGCAATTACTTTTGCACCAACCTAATACAAAATACCCTTTGTTGCTCTTGTCAGTGATACCTCATGTCAACAGGACTCTTCGAATATAGTCTTAAGAACCAAGAAATTTTAAAATTTGAGAATTGGGAAAATCAACTGGCCCATGTTTTCGTGTCTCTATTTTTTACCAATCTGCCCAGACGACAGAAAAACCCTGCAATCCTCTATTTTGTAGTTGCCTTCAAAACATAGATTAAAATGGAGGATCAAAAGCATGGTGAAGATCAGTTGGAATACTGCTCTGGAAGCGCCACTGGCATCACCCAGCACATCGGTGGTGTGAGTGTAAAGAAGAGCAGAAAGGTCTCCAAAATTCTAAAATGGATATTGGATTTGGGTTCTAAAAGAAGTTTTAACGCTTCCTGGGAGCTGAGGAGCCACTTTGGGATGATCAACGATTTATGGATATGTCGTTTTATATGAAAGACTAGAGAAATTGAAGGAGGAAAAAACGCTCAGTAAACATGCTGTTTACTCAGTTTCACTCAGGTGCCCTCAGTCAACACCCTGGGACTATTGTCCTATAGCTAAATGAGATGAAGGGTCTGTCCACCCTCTCCTCACTGTCTCTTAGCAACATAAAAATTGTAGTTTAAAAAATTTTTAAAACACGTACAAAGTAGCATCTCTTCTGTGGTGTCAGTATGATTTGATTTTCTTGTACTTAGAGTTGGTCAAATGTATTGGCTGAATTCCAACTGGACAGAGCAAAAAATTCCAGCATCCTCTGCCTCAGATCAAACTCTCAATGCTAGTTGTGGATAACATTTAGCCACACTGTGACCGAAGCCTTAAGCACCATGTGCTTCAGGACCAGCAACCCCACGTGATGTCCAATGGGAGGATTCTGGGAGAGCAGATGTGCAGATCCCGACAACACGCTGTTGGACCATAGTTTTTAAGGGTTTTGAAGTATGGGCGAGTGATGGAAGGGAAGAGTATGAACTTCTCTAACCTTAAGCCAGCATTCATTTAACCTTTATGTCCAACTGCCAACAGAACCTGGAGAACACTTTACCATGTTCAAGAAATTAAACAGAATCAGTGTGTTAGCCAGGAAATGATAAAAGAGTAACCCTTCTCACCCTCATTTTTGTAATGTCCATAGTGAATTTCAGTGTGTCAGGATGGACGGACCCAAGAGCCAATGAATGATTTAGCTGATCAAAGGCTTGTATTTTCCATCATTAGTCATCTACCCTCATTCGATGTAACTTTTTGTACTATTGTGGTTAATTTTATGTAAAACCAGTTTACCTAAAAAAAGTGATATGTGCCTATGTAATAAAGTCTATACACTGGCTAACTGTAGAGGTGAGATTTGGTTTTTAATTGTTCTGCTGATTGTCATCTGTAATCGTTTTTATGAGCTATGAAAATTATCTTTTAATAAAAATTTTTAAACAAAATCTCATGGGTACAAGATTTAATGAGGTCAGGCATCATGAAAAATGTGTATTAAAAAGAAGGCCCATGACACAATTAATATGGGTAGTGACCGTAAGTTAACAAATTAACAAATGATCTGTTTAGTTATCCTAGTTAAATTGATCATGTATATAATTTAGTCAGTTCAATACATGTTTATTTCATTCCTATTTTATACCCAGTTCTGTGAGAAAACAAAATGATACAGTGCTTAAGATTTTCTTCATGATAAGTATATACACATAGTATAAGTGAGAAATATAAAAGGGCACATAATCAAATAATATTTGCATTGTGTTCCCAGCATATTTTCAGTGCTCAACAAATAACTGTTCAATCAATTGACGAGTTCAAATGACTAATGTCAATATAAACTCAGATGGGACAAAAATCAATATGGACTAGAGGACTTGGGAAGTTTTCACAGGAAAGATGTCTTTTCAGTGAGACCTGGAGGTGGGGATAAAATTTAGCTCAGTGGCAAGAGGAAGAAGAGAGTTTAGAATTGGGAAGTTTTACCAGCATGAATTAACTGTTTCAGGTGTGACAGTATCCTTTATCTGCCTCAAAGACCCACTGAGTGGAATGGCAGACTAAATAACTGGAATAGACATATAGAGAGTCTTCACGATACTTTATTATGCAAAGCAAATTTTAGTTCCACTCCATCGCCTGCTGTCATGAACCCACTGAAGTATCTTTCCAAACCAAAGTCTTAGATCTCCAAAAATCATTTATACAAACACAACTTTTAGATGAAGTTAAAGTCAAAATGCATGTACTTTCCTCCCCGAACAGTTTGAATCAACAAAAGGGACTAGGATAAAATCTCTACCTGTCAAGAGCAAATCCCAGGGCTTATGACATTTTTTTCTCTTTTCTCGTCTCCCTCCTCTTCTCCTTTTTCCTCCCCTCTCATCTTTCCACTAACAGGCTTCAAGTCCTGGGAACCTAGAAGATCTGGTGGCAGTGGCAAAGAAAGGGACATCTCAGAGACTGAACATTTTCAAATTTTTCCTATGTTGGACTGTTGAACAAACCCCTACTGCATATCTCTCCTGCTGCCTTAATGCTTGTGAGCTGCTTTTTAATGTTTATGTTTATTAGATTTATCCTCCTCCTAAAAAGCAATAGTTGACTAAGAGAACTGGCTTTCTCAGTATGTGGCAAAAATGTGCCAAAAGCAATACAAATCAGCAAGCATAAGTCAACATGCAACTGAATATGACTGAAATTCACTCTGTATTTTAGTAAAACTTTCTTATGGTCTCTTAGTGTAAATTCCCCCCACCCCCCCACCCCCACCCCCCACCTCTGAGACTCTAGTCTGGAAAGTCTTCTCTCTACTGTTGCTTTTCTTTCTGTTTGCATCTCAGAGGTTAATGTTATCAGAAATGCTGAAAGAATGTTTAAATCTCCTGATTTGCCAGAAATCACAAAATCTATCTTCCTTTACTCTCTTAATAGGCTTCTGATAAGGGAATGACAATTGCAATGAAAAAGCAAGGCTCTATGTGGTGAAGGGGAGGGGACAGAGCACTTGGCCACCAGACTACATGGAGGGGGGAACTTGCTATTTCTTTTGCTATAAAAATACAAGCTATATATCAATTTATACTCTCCTGAGATTTTTAAATTATGAATTTAAGAAGTACTCAAGACATCAGTTTAAGGCTCAGTCTGGGAAAAGCTAGCAAGAAAGTCTATGTGATTTGTCAAGAAAAACATACAAAAGAAAAAACCTGAATAACGAAAGAAATATGAGCAAAACACCGTGACACTCCACAGAGGTGAACACTCGCTTCTAAGTGAATGAATAGACCTGGTTTCTCCTCAAGGTCTGTGACCCCCTTTTCACAAAAATTCTAGCGATGGGATTCCTACTTGCAGATAGGCAATGCTCGCGTTGTGGGAATGCTTCCTTTGGCAAGGCAGCACTATCAGTGGAGACTGGGACTTGGAAGACAATGGGCTCCTTATCTCTAAAACCCAGAAGTAAGTTATCTGTGCTCTCAGATGTTCTCTTTGTAAACCATTTGGTGCTTCACTTCCCAACCCTCTGCTGTCTCTGAATCCCACCTCAGGGAAGAGAGGACTAAATACAGCAGTAACGGATGTATCCAAAATCCTCCAGATCTTGGCAGTAATATTTTCGAACATTTGTTTCTAATTAGAAGTATTTTGAATACACCCTGGGGGTTGTGGAGACAGTACCTCCAAAAGTTGGCCTGTTTGAACAGCAAGCATCATCATCATCATCGCAATTTTTAGACCCTCCTTCTACCTAGTCTCTCCTCAACATATTTTATTTCCGCTAACTAAACCTAAGACACAAAATGCATATTTCTCACTACAAAACCTCTTATCAGATACATTTCACGTGCTTGACATTTAACCTATAAATTCCTTTGCTTGCTCAATGTGCTTCGCTTACATTACTCAACAGTAACATCAATGGCTCACACATTGCTATGTGCTTTCTATGCATTACTTCATTTAATCCTCACAACAACTCTATGAAGTCAATATTATTACTGTCCTCATTTTACAGGTAAGAAAACTGAGCACACAGAGGTCATTTAACTTCACCAAGATTCATAAAGCTACTCCAGAGCCCTAGCTCTTAGCTACTGTATGCTGCTCTGCCACCTACCGAAAGTTTGTGAGTGGGTCAACTCAGTTCCAGGTGACAGCAATGACTAACCTATCTTCTAAGTACTCTGTCTTCTGCAGGAATAATTGCTAATCAAAACAGTAGTGATTCATGAAGCGTTTTGAAGCATCCACTCCATGTTCTATTCGGTGCAAAGGATACCAAGGTAAAAGAGATATGGTTCACCTTCCAGAAATACTCAGTTCAGAAGATGGTTTTTGATGGCAAATCCACCATCATGGAGAGCAGCACATTTGGTATCTTTATTTGAATTACAAAAGGGCACTATGCTTTCGGGGCTGACAAAACCCCACATCAGAGCTTAGAGAATATTTCAAGTAGATCAAACATTGGATTCACCTCTACTTTCTCAGGAGAGTCCTTTTATGCAGCGTAAAAACTACACAACAGAATGTGCATTCTTAAGTCTACTGTTGGTACCCAAATTATGAGCTTGCAGAGATCTATTCTTTAAAGACAGACATGACAGTATCTGAAGCCTAAAATTTACAAAAACAAATACATATGTAAGGAAATATGGGAGTAGTAACTGAATGTTTTAATGTTTTATTTTAATCCCAATATCAGTAAAAGGAAAGGTGAGCCAGCAGGAAACAAGATGTATAAAGGATTTGAAGGAAAAAAAAAAGATGAAAAAAATGGAAAACGAAAATCAATGAAGAGGGGATAGTTGAAGGACCTACAGAGAATAAACACATCCTTGGTGTTGAAACTTTAGGAAAAGGTGACATGTGTATTTTGAATGAGCACATGCAGAAATGTTCCTAAGAATGGCTTTGGAAGGCTGTGTCACACACTTGCCAATGCAGCAATGTCATTGCAACAAGAAATGTTTCACATGTACTTTGAAAGTTGCATTTGTCATGAGACCACAGAATCTTCTTGTCCACTCCATGATATAATCATCAACAACAAAACACAAACATTTAAGGAATTCTTAGGATTAGTAAAATAATTGGTTTTTGCTCCTAAATGCATTAAAACTTTAAAATATTGTCATTCTTGCCCTCAAAAAGAATTATACTTGAGAAGATAATGCAACGTATATACAACATGGGCTATATAAGTGGTACTGAAATGATGGATTTTAGAAATTCAGGGAGGAAATTAAATGAGCTATTATAATCAGGACAAAGATTTGAAGAAGGGATGTGTTTGGAACCAGCTCTTGAAAGTGTACCACTTCAAAAGGCAGAGGAGGAACATGGTGAGGAGGGCAAGTGCATACCAAGTAGGGGGAACATGATTGTGTCAGTAAAGGAAGTGTAAATGGTAGATTTAGACACAATCCATGTATCTATTTGATGAGAATAATAGAAATAATAGAAATGGCAAACTATGGCCAACTATATTTTCCCAAAATGAATTCAACGCATAGCAATACTTCCAGTCCCACATGCTCTTCCAGAACCTTCCAGCCCCCATCAAATAGGAAGCTATTTTTGCACCCCTTGAATCTGGGGCTCGAATGGTGGGCTTATGACTGCTCCCACCAACAGAGTACACTGGAAGTAATGCTTTGTGACTTCCAAGGCTAGGTCATAAAAGGATATGGTTTCTGCCTAACTCTCCCTTAATTCACTCAATTTTGGACCCTGATTACCATGTTATGAGGAAGCCCAGGCCACATGGAGAGACCGCATGTAGGTGTTCTTGTCTGCAATCCCAGCTAAGGTCTGAGCTGAGAGCTGGAATCAACCAAGACGTAAGCGCATAAAGATTTAGATGGTTCTAGCCCTCAGACTTTGAGCCTTCCAGCAGAGGTACCTGATGTCGTAGAGATGAGACAAGCCATACCCACTGTACTGTGTCCAAATTCCTGATCCTCAGGAGCATAATAAGTGATTGTGAGCATAATAATTGATTGTTTCAGGCCAATAATTTCTGGGGTAATTTGTTATATAGCTATATTAACTGGAACAACAACATTAACTGAATAATTACCAGGTACCGTGTGCTGTGTTTGATGGCTTATATTTTATATCAGTTATTTCTGTGTAATAAACCACCTCAAACCTCGGTGACTTTAAAAATATTTCTCTTATTATCGTTCACATACCTGTGAGTCTATTGAGGATTGGCTGACCTAGGCTGGGCTTGCTCATGTGTCTAAGAAGTGGCTGGGAGCTCTGCCCTAGGCTGTGGTTGGCGGGGGCATCTTAGCTAGGACAGATCCATTCTACATGTCCCTTGTCCTGTTGGACTCCGCAGGCTTGCATTGATATTGTCATTTTCATGGGGAGGCAACAGCACAAAGACAAGAGTGGAACTATATCAGGCTTCTTGGGGCTTAAGGTTAGAAATGGTACACCATTACTTCTACCAAATTCTACTGGCCAAATTGAGTCACATGGTCAGGCCCTGATTAAAGGGGTAGGAATAGACTCCACATATTTATTGTACTGCAAAGTAACGGGCCAAAGATGTGTACATAGGGAGGGGTGAAGAATTGGAGTCATTAACTCAATTTACTACATATTTCATCTTTATAATTATCAGGTAATTGTTACCATAGACCGAAAGGGTCCGCTTGCCTGCATGCACTCAAGCCAAATAAAATATGAGCAGAAGTTTGCAGCAAAGAAAGTAAAGGTTTATTTGAGGAGTTAGCACCAAGCCCAGAGAGTCCGGTGAGCTCGTGCTCTCACAAACCTGGATTCCCAATGGGTGGCCTCTAGTGACTAGGTTATATAAGGAAAATTATGTATCGTGGTTATTGTGGCAGCTGGGGTCATGGGCTCTCCTGATTGGTCGGGACTAAGGCAGGGAGCAGTTGATCATGGCTTTAGTTCCTGGTGTCAGTCACGGCATTGTTCTGTCTGGTTTCCAGGGGATGCGGTCTGTGGGGTCGTTCTGCTTTCATGAGTCCAGAGCTGAAACACAACTGAGGCCAAAGTGTTATCTTTGTTTGATTAAAACCTTATTCTAGTTTGAGGTTTGGTTATTGTATCTTGGTCATGGTTCATAGACCTGAGCTTTATTCTTAAGTGAGTTTGACACTGACCAGAACCTAATGTCCTAAGGGCTTAATGATTAAAAGGAGTGGACACACAATGTATGCACAGGTAGGAGGATCAGGGGAAAGAATGCAGGCGAGTCACAGTTCTATCAGGCTAAAAAAAGCTGGCTTGGATTAGAGCAGAATGCCTGCTAAAGAAATGAAATTCCTATGCGGTTACCTAAGGGCCATTATTATCCCCATTTTATTTATTTCATTGACAAACTGAGGCTCGGAGACTTTAAATAATGTGAGTTAACAGAGTTCCTGGAGTTTCCAGTGAGACTGCTGCTCCCTTGGCTGTCTCATCACTGCCAAGTGTCTAAGAGACCAAACTCAGAATTTGTCTTGACTCATCCTCTTAGCTCAGACCACAACTGGCTGCAGGTATGCTGGGTCACCCACTCTTCCTAGCTAAACCAATGCCTGACCTTCCTCTAATTGGCACTCAGGATCACTATACCAACATGCTTTGTGTTTCCATTTGCCTCAGGTACCACCACAAGTCCAAATCTTTTTCACCATACCATCCCAGTTCATCCATGAATATAAACCCATCTCCCACTCCTTAACTCCCTGAACCCTTCCTGGGCCCTCTGAGACTCATGACCTGTCATCAGTACTCTTTATGATATTTTCTCTGAACATTCCTTTCACTTGCATGCCCATTTATCTCCTAAGGGCACTGCTTCCTCTGCCCTGTAGTCCTCCCAAAAGGATGCAGATTTTTCTCTTGTACCATATACCTCCAGGCTTGAAGAAGAGAGATAAAAGCGGTGTC
This sequence comes from Rhinolophus sinicus, assembly GCF_036562045.2. Lineage (NCBI taxonomy): Eukaryota > Metazoa > Chordata > Mammalia > Chiroptera > Rhinolophidae > Rhinolophus > Rhinolophus sinicus. The sequence goes on from NC_133753.1 coordinate 18,767,538, forward strand.
ACCTTTGTGTTTCCTACTGCAGCTACATAAATTGTTTCGCTTCCTCTTTAAAACTTAGATCGTTTGAAGGTCCTACTATCAGGCATAGGTGTGCAGTGTGAAGAAAGATACAGAAACAAATTTTAAAAAACCAAGAATTCTTTTTTTTCTGGCGGAACGAGAGAGAAGGTTGGTCTCAACTTTATATGACAGCGATGTGGGACCTTTATAAAGTCAAAGACATAGCAGGGACAACCTGTTGGGTGGGTAGCTTGTGACTATTGATTAGTATTTAACATGTGGAAAGTCTAACACCCATCAACTCCATTTCTAAGAATCTATCCTACAAAGATAATAACAAAAGTGTATAAAGGTGCAGGTACAGGATATTGTTGCAGTAATGTTTCAAAGAGCAAAAAAGGAAATAGCCTAACTGCATTTATAGGGGAACAGTTAAATAAATTATTGTATATTCATACTGTGAAATGGCATGTAACTGTTAAAAACACATGAGATAACTTGAAATTTCCTAGTCAAAAGAGGTCTTTGATATACTGGGTCTGTGAAAAAGGCACGTTGTATATAAAATTTAATTTATGACTCCATTTTTTGTAAAAAACAGTGTAGTCGTGTTTACCTACATACGTATATCTAGAGATGTCTTGCAAGCATAAGAAAAACACAGGTGGGATTAAGAGGTGTGAGTAGAGACACAGGAATACATGAATTTCATTTTTATTTTATATATTTTTATTTGATGGCTTTTGGTAATTTTAACTTTTCTTGTTTTCCCCCCAATAAAATATTTATTTATTTTAATTTTTATTAAATTTATTGAGATGACGTTGGTTAGTAAAATCTGATAGATTTCAAGTGTACAATTCTACAGTACATCACCTATATATTGCATTGTGTGTTCTCTACCCAAAGTCAATTCTCCTTCCATCACCATATATTTGACCCCTTTACCCTCTTCCCTGGAGGACTACCTGTCCTCCCCTTACCCTCTGATAACCACTAAACTGTTGTCTGTGTCTATGAGTTTTTGTTTGTCTTGTTCATTTGTTGCTTTCAGTTTTATATGCCACATATGAGTGAAATCATATGGTTCTCAACTTTTTCTGACTTATTTCACTTAGCAGGATAATCTCAAGATCCATCCATGTTGTCGCAAATGGCAGTATTTCATTTTTTCTTATGGCCAAGTAATATTCCATTGTATATATGTGTCACATTCTCTTTGTCCAATCATCTATCAAAGGACACTGTGGTTGTTTCCATGTCTTGGCCACTCTGATTAATGGTGCAGTGAACATCAGGGTACGTATATTTTTATGGATAAGTGTTTTCAGATTTTCTGGGTAGATACCGGACGAGGGATTGCTGGGTCATATGGTAATTCCATTCTTAATTGTTTAAGGAGCATCCATACTGTTTTCCATAGTGGCTGTACCAATTTACATTACCACCCGCAGTATAGCAGTATATGAGGGTTCCTTTTTCTCCACAACCTCTCCAACACTTATTACTTGTCTTGTTGATGATAGCCATTCTAACAGGTGTGCAGTGGTATCTTATTGGGATTTTGATTTGCATTTCTCTAATAGCTAGTGAAGTTGAGCATTTTTTCATATATATCTGGTGGACATTTGTATGTCTTCTTGAGAGAAATGTCTGTTCAGGTCCTCTGTCCATTTTTTTAATTGGATTGTTTGTCTTTTTGTTGTTGAGTTGTATGAGTTCTTTATATATTTTGGATATTAGTCCCTTATCAGAGGTGTTGTTTGCAAATATTTTCTCCCATTCAGTTGGTTGCCCATTTTGTTGATGGTTTCTTTTGCTGTGCAGAAGCTTTTTAATTTGATATAGTCCCATTCATTACCAATAAAATATTTTTGAAATGTCAAGATTGATTAAGGATAAAATTAAGCAGGCTAAATAACAAGCAGGCTAAGAACATACAGAGATTTTAAAAATGGCCTATATTTGATAATCATTATCCAATCACATTTTCAAAAGTCAGACAGAAATTCTGGTTTGATTTTTTAATAAAATATATATATATTTTAAATAATATCAAAGAATCCTTTTTTATTTTTAATTTATTGGGGAAGGGGAACAGGACTTTATTGGGGAACAGTGTGTACTTCCAGGCCTTTTTTCCAAGTCAAGTTGTTGTCCTTTCAGTCTTAGTTGTGGAGGGCGCAGCTCAGCTCCAGGTCCACTTGCTGTTTTTAGTTGCAGCGGGCATAGCCCACCATCCCTTGCGGGACTCAAGGAATTGAACTGGCAACCTTGTGGTTGAGAGCCCACTGGCCCATGTGGGAATCGAACAGGCAGCCTTTGGAGTTAGGAGCATGGAGCTCTAACCGCCTGAGCCACCGGGCCGGCCTCTTAATAAAATATTTTTTAATTCCAATACTCTAATATTGGAAGGATGAAAATATATTAAGGTCATTGAATAGAAGCTATGTTTGGTCTTCCATAAATATTGTATTTAAAAGGAAAACAAAAGCAAAGAAAGAAAGGGAGACAATGAGAAGTATCAAAAGGAAGGAAGGAAAGAAAGAAGGAAGGAAGGAAGGAAAGTTAAGGGACAAAGGGAGAGAGATAGAAGAGATTTGGACTTGATTTTGTTGTTTGCTAAAATTAGAATTAAGAAGCAAATATGTGATGAATTCTAACCTATGAAAATAAAACCATTGTTAGTGATAAGTATCACTCAGGAGGCTACAAAATATATGAAGAAATGAAACACCATTCTAGGGACTGTGGTTTCCCAGCCCTGTGTTCTTTCTGGGCTCAGGTGTATTTTGCCATCCTGTGGCCAGATAATGGCATTGATTTTTTTATCACACGTTATAACATATCTGAAGGCTGAAAATCTATCATTGTAATTTAAGATTTATGGAGGAATGGTAATGCATTCTGCACTTGACAAATGAACAATTATATCTCTTGACTAGAGATTTCTATAAAGCCTCTAGTTTTAAACAACCTGACATAATCATTTCAGAAAATTGATGATTTTCAATGATACAGAAACAAAGAAATCATTTATTCAAATAACTAAACCTCAGAGAAACTGGTGAAAAATTTACTAATCTAAGTGTAGTATGTGTTTTATCTCAAACTTGGAATTGCTTTCTTCTTTGATTTTAATTTTACAGATGGAAAAATCTTACACGTCCAAAAGATAGATGTGGGTTTGTGTAATTGGTGACCTCAGTTCAGAAATATGTTCTGATTCCTAATGTTTTTTTCTACTCCGCTGTTCAACATGATCTAGACAAAGACAGAATAGAAATCATTTAACTTTCTGTACAATGTATGTTATTATTCTTGCTGTTATGGTCTCTAATATAGACTGAGGACCTATTTTGTGCCAATTACTGTGCTAAGGGACTTCACATGCATTATCTCTTAATTTCCACACAACTCTCTAAAGTAGGTAATATTACTCACTGCCATTTTACAGATGAAATAACTTGCCCATGGTCAAAGTAAGGACAGGCATCTTGGTCTATCTGACTCCCAAGTTCATGCTCATGGGTACTCGCTACATCACCATATCAATATACACTGCCTCTTGTAATTTATTGTACAATCACATTGGCACAGGCCCAATTTAAATTTTTCTATCTACATAATGTGAGTTATACCATTGACCCATTGAGTAAAATAGAAAGATTAATGTTCTACCTTCCCAATGTTCTACCGGTAAAAATGGTCATCCTTCATTTTCTTGTTTTACGAAAGCACGTAAAATATAATTATAAAACTAGACAGAAATGTTTTGATTATAGAGAATCTTGCTAGAAAATGACTGTTCTTGCCAAATTCAGTAATTGAGTAAGTGCTATTTGGAATGGGAAACAGATGATTTTCAACTGATGTAGAAATAGAGAAATCAGTTATTTAAATGATTTAATAAATGGTTTCTAATGATGCTTTTATGAAGGCAATTAGATTTAATCAGGGCAAAGTCTTGGTTTCACATCTCAGTTTTGTATACACTATAGAGTTTCTCTTCTCCCAAATTAAGTTTAACACATTATTAATATATATTTGATAAACTTAAGGAGCAACATAATTTGATTCAAAACCTTCACATTGTCCTGGACTGATAGCTTCTTAGTTTAAGACAGGTGAAAAGACCCTTGAACTTATACCTCTAAAATATCACAAATAGCACTAAGACTTTGGGCAAGTCACTGTTTAAGTTGAGTCTCAGTTTCCTAGCCACAATAAAGGAATAATATATTACTACTTATCTCATTTGACTGTTACAAGCTTCAAAGGAGGTACCCTGTGATTAAAGCTTTAAAGTAAATCTATTATTGTTGTTGTTGTTGTTATTGCTTCTCTACTTGGCAGGGAACACAAAATGGCAAATTCCTTACTTTTTTTAAATTTAAATTTCCATGTTTGTTGTTTAAACATCCATTCTTTTTGCCTACTGGCTATCTCATTACTTTGAAGAGCCATCCACAAGATTAATTCAGAGCCTTGTTCTCAAGAAGGTATTTGAACTGCACCCCTTGATTTTCTCACAGAAAGCCTTGATTAAAAAAAGACCAGCAGTTTCCTTACTTCCATTCTGGCCTGGAATCTATAATAATCTTTCTGCCACGTCACTTTTTATATTTTTTATAACCTCTACTGACACAGAAAGGTAGGTTCTGGAGAAGAACTGAAATTGGCCCATCTATTCTAGTTTCTGTAGTAATTCTTTAAGATGTAGTTTGTAGATTAACTATAGATATAATTTTACCTTCTGTGATGTATTTTATTAGAAAGTTGTCTATGTAGAATTATGTCATATCAAAAGCCTCTGTCAAGTTGAAAGTATATAAGTGAGAACATAAAGTTGGCAGGTAAATCAAAGATAATTTGGCTACTAGAATATTTTTATAATATTTTGAGCAAGTATGAGCAAGCACCTTAATTTTCACTATTTTTGATTGTCCCAAATCATAGCTGTTCAACTTGTGAATCAAGATATGGCATATGTAGCTGAGAGCCAAGAGCTGAGAATCAGAGAAAGACGAAACCCATGTAATTAAACAGTGTTTAATATTATATTTATAACACAGTACCAGGCCGTCTTGAGAATACCAAATGTCTGACTAGAAGACAAGCTGTGTGGCTAAAGAACTATTACTGATTGTAAAAGAAGGCCTTATGGAGTTTATTTTTAATATTTTTAATGAAAAATGTCATTTAACTCAACAACTCTTTGATTTAATCAAATATCCAGTTAAGTGTTCCAATTTCCAAATGTCTCATAATTGTCACCTTTCTTTTACAGTTTATTTGAATTAGGATCCAAAAAGGTCCACACATTGTGACTGATTGATAGGTTTCTTAAGAACCTTGTAATCTGTAGATTCCTCTCCCTGAATTTATTTGTTGAAGAAATTGAATCATTTGTCCTATAGCTTCCTAGGGTCTGGATTTTGCTGATTGCATTCTTGATGGCATCTTCTGTATTTTTTTTTTTTTTTGTAATTGTTAGTTGGTTCTAGAAGCTTGATCACATTCAGGGTTTACAGTTTTTGGGTGGTGGGGGTGGGGTAAGGCTACCTTATAGGTGGTAGCATAGTCTTCATCAGGAAGCACATAATATCTGGCTATTTCCCTTTCTGAGATGTTGGCAGAGGTCAGTGCTTAACGCCTTCACCTCTTAATTCATTAGAAGTTGCAAAATGGGGTTATTCTTTTATTCCTTATTCACTTATTAGCTGCCATGTTTCTTTAAAGAGAAACTTCCTCTCATCTACTGTATTAGTTTCCTGAGGCTGTTTTAATGAATAACCACAAACTTTGGGACTTAAAACAACAGAAAATTATTCTCTCACAGTTCTGGAGGCCAGCAGTCCGAAGTTAAGAAGTTGACACGGCCGTCCTCCCTCCAGAGGCTCAAAGGGAGAATCTGTTCTTTGCCTCTTCCAGCTTCTGGCTGCTGGTGTTCCTTGTGGCTGCATCGCTCCCGTTTCTACCACTCTTGATACATTTCCTCTTCCTCTTCTGTTTGTTTACCTCTGTGTATCTCTTAGACGAACACTTGTCATCAGATTTAGGGCCTACTAGGGTATATGTAATCCAGGAGCATCTCATCATAAAATCCTTAATCACATCAGCAAAACCCTTTTTCCAAATAAGATAACATTCACAGGTTCTGGGGATTAAGACATGAACATTCTTTTGGGTGCCACCATTCAACTCACTACATCTACTCTTTGGTACTTGGTGGTACAGTTCGTGTAGGTAAGGCTGGATAAATGCTTCATTATTTTTCTCTATTTACCAGTCTTCAAAATAATGAGCTCTTTCCTTAGTATCTTCCAATGGTGACCAATTAGAATTTTCATCTTTTGTTTTTGTTTAGCAACATTATAAATTATAATGGATTTAAATATTTGATGTGGTTGAATTTGCTGTAAGGACTAGCCTATTGATATTCAGTCGTGTCTCATCTTTGGTCAGTGGGAGCCTCTTCATGTTGTCTCCTAAAATTTTCGGCGCAATACTAGTAGTCTTTGATACTTTCTAAGCTGGGTTGAATTGTGTCTTCCCAAAAAGATATGTTGAAATCCTAATCACAGCCCCTTAGACAGTGACCTTATTTGGATATAGGGTCTTTATAGAGGGAATCAATTTAAAACAAGGACATCAGGGTAAACCTGAATCCAGTATCTTTATAAAAGGGGGAATTTGGACACAGAGACAGACATACACAGAGGGAAAACAACGTAAAGACACAGGGAAAATGCCATGTAAAATTGAAGGCAGAGATTGGATTGATGCAACCGCAAGCCAAGAAAAGCCAAGAATTTCTGGCCAGAAGCTGGCAAGAGGCAAGGAAGGATTCTACCAAGAGTGCCAGGCAGAGCATGGCTCTACACTGACACCTTGATTTCAGAGTTCTAACTTCCAGAACTATGAGACAATAAATTTCTGTTGTTTTAAGTTATCCAGTTTGTGGTACTTTGTTGCACTAGCCCTTGGAAATGACTACATCTTCCTTGCTATTTGTACAAAAAGATACTCTAGACTCACTTTGTATTTGGTTGGGCAACGACTGGCAATTTCATTTGATTTAAACTAATATTGTTCTAGCCCCAGTCCTGGAGTCAGCAATATGTCCAAGGAACCCAGATTCCTTTTAGTGGAAAATATTTTTCAAGATCATAAACTGGGAGCTAGAGGTGCTCATGGATACTGGGGCTTCACTGTGTTTAGGTTTTTTCAGAGCTATGTATGTTTTATAAGCTAAAACATACTGAGTTTGGGTTTTTGTTGTTTTAAGAAAAAAGACATTTCCTGTTCTTGACCTGGAATCAGAATAAGACAAGTCTCCAAGGAGCACTGGTTTTGAAGTACCATAATCTAGGTATTAGGTATACTCATTGCTACTGGGTTGGTTGTTGTTTCAAGGCCTTTTCAGAGCCAGGGGGGACATTTTCAAGACAAAATGCATCATGATGCTTCTAATTTAAATTCAGGGCTACAAAATCTTTACTTATCCTCTTCTATCTTACATCTGTATTTCCTTTCTACTATGTTGGGAATCCCACTTATCAAGAATGATTGGGATCATAAAATTACTCATTATCTTTATCCCACATTTCACATTAAAAAAACCAGAATGCATATACAAACATTAACAGCACCAATACAAATACTGAGAACAGTGAAAAAAATTTTTCATTCTTTTTGTCCTTAGAGAATATCCCACTACAGATATATAGTCAAATTACTGTGTTAAGTCACTTTAAAAAGTTCTTTTCTGTGGATATTATGGAATATACTGTTTGGTTGATTTCCTTCATTTTATATTCAGTTTTGGTATTTCTTTTCAAAATATAATTTTGTTTTATAATTAAGTGAAATGTTTGTTTCCAAAGTCAAATCTATAAAACAAAGTATGATTTAAATAAGTCTATCTTCTATTCCTGTCCTCTCACACTATTTCCTACTTATCCATATAGGTAACTCTTTTTCTTTTCTTTTTTTAAATTATGGTTTATCTTTCCTTTTTTTTTTTAAATGTAAGCAAGGGTACATGTACCTATTTTTTAGTCCCCCTTTTATTAAATGGTAGAGTACAATAACATTTTTTTCTGTTTTCACTTCACGCTATATCCTGAAGCTCAATTGCCTAGTGGTATATAGAGATATTCCTCATTCCTCGTTACAGCTGTGCAGTACTCCATTGTTTGCAAGAAACATAGTTTGTTTATTCAACCAATCTTCTTACATGCACGTGTGTGTGGGAGTATTTCTATTATTTTAGTGTTACAATTAGTCCCATAATGCATAGTCCTGGGCATAGATCTTTTCAAGTTTTTGCCACTATATCAGTGGGATAGAGTGCTAGAACTGGTATTGCTGGGTCAATGGCCAAATTCATATGTGATTTTTCTAACTATAATTGGGCACGTGTAATTTAAGTAACTCAATAAATGGCTGAATTCCAACTGATAAATCAGCATTCAGCTTAAGAAGTCTTATCTCATAACAGCATATAATTATTATATTTACATACAAAAGTGGTGTACTCAGCCCTAGAGGTATCCAATCTTGTGGATAATCACAGATCATTGGCCTCATTATTAAAATCTAATGGTATTGTTTTACAAAGTGAGTTTAAAAGAGCTTTCCCTTGTTTTGATGTTGTTGATGTAGCTATTATACGTTTACCATAAATAATAATACATCCACCAAATACTTATTAAAGCACCTTCTATCTACTTATCAAAGTACCTTTGATCTTCCCAACAATCATATGTGATTTTTACTTCATCTTATTAACACAGAGAGGTTTAGTTATCGCAGAAGGTCACAAAGTAAAGTAATGGCAGAGTCAAGCCTGATTCCATTAAGACTGCACTCTATATACGAGTACACTAACTTATTTTTCGTAAGTCACCAGAAACTGGTTTATATTTTGGTATTCAGAAAATAATTGCAAGTTAGCTGATGTTTTAAGACATGTAGTAACAATTTCAAACTATAAGTTAGAAGGGAGAAAGAGAACATTAAAAAAGGATTTTAAAAACTCTCATATGTATAGAATTTCTGTGGTCAGCAATTTCTTCTTATACACTGCATCAAAAATTACTGTGTGTGGAAATCAACAGTTTTTCTTTTTTTGGTAAAGACCCAAAATTAGGTGAAATGTGAATATAGTATATTTTTTTTGTAGAATTAAAATACATCAGTGCTGTTAGTATCTGAATGAATGCTGTAAGTATGCACTACACTTTACAAGGGACTTTCATTAGGATTAGTAAGTTTGATATATAAGATCTTTCCTCTTTACTTTTGTATCTTCCAAAAGTGCCCAATACTTCTCAGCATATAAAGGCTGCATGATGCCTAAATATGCTAATTAGCTTTGTTTATTCATTCATTCATTTATTCATTCATTAAGAACATGGAGGCTGAAGGGAAGTCATATAATGAGATTTTAGTTTAAGTCACTTTCCTTGAGCAGTCGTTTTAGATTTTCTTCTTTCTCAGCATTGTTGCTTAAATAGTCACTTGTACAGTAAAATATTTAAATGTTTGGACATATAAGGTTTGATGTTTATTTTGTTTATGGTATATTAAAATTTATGCACTGATTTTTTTTCCTCCCTTTTCTTCTTTTGTTTGGCAGTTCAGTGTTTAGGTGGATTATTAACACGTTGCGTATGGCGGGGTTTAAATCCCTCGTGAAGATTCTCGTGATCCGTACGCAATGTGTTAATATTAAAAGAAAGAAGTAACTTTTTATCCTCCAATATAAAACATTTTGAAGTAAAAAAAAAGAATTCATCACAGAGAGCACTATTATGTATCTATCTCTCTAAGTAAATGGTTGTCACAAAATATGAATTCACAAATTGAAAACCTAGTATAAATATTTCACATAGTACAAAGAATTGCTAAAATTAGAAGTTATTCAAGCTTTAGGGCAGAAAGAAGAAAAAGCTCAGATAAAAACAATTTAAGTATAATGCTAAATCCAGTCTTACATGGGAGGAGTTTTCTCACAATTCTCAGTTTTGTGAATTAAAGAGTTGTAGCCTCCAAATTATTCAGACCCACTATTTTGGTGCAAAATCAGAAAATTTCTCCTTTTGAAACAAAACTGGCTGGTACATATGTATTATGATTGAAGGCGTATTATTGCTAAATGATGATTGGAAAACAATAAATTGGATTGGAATCCATGATAGTTACTTAAATGCCAGGCACACAAAGGGGAGAAGGGAAGAGATCTAGGTAAAAATATTAATCAAGTGCTTAAGCAATGTTGCAATTTAGAGTGTGTAAAGAGAAAGGCGGATTCAGAGCCTCCAGAGAGTCGGAAGGTCTTCAGACCGGGATTGGGTTTTCTGCTTTTTAAATCTCTTAATTATATTCCATTATTTCTGAGGTCAGACCCAATCGGGGCATATCTGTCATCAATCCCTTTATGAATAATTCGGCGGAGAGTAAATCTCATAGATTCTTCCCATGTCCTGTCTACAGTGATCTTAACCTTAACTGATAGCAAAACACTAGGTAATTTAGCTAAGAGTACCACGTGGTAGGGGAGACAACGAGGTGGAAGGTGAAGAATTCCGCGGGCAAACAGTACGTGTCTATGAGGAGGTAACACGAAATCCTCTTAAAATAATGCAGTGACATTTACCAGGAAAGGTATTGTTTAGTGTAACTTTCCAGGCTGATGGTCACCTGAATATTAAATGAATTACAAATGTTGACAGAATCATTTTATGTATCAAGAACACTACGATATACCGTGCATTCTTTAAAAGTGCCCCCAAACAGCCAGCTGTGCAGGGAACAGAGGCAACTGAGGGTTAAGAGTTGAATGGGGGATCAGATGGAGTTACAAGAAATCTCAAGGTTAGTACATATTCTTTATGCCTATTCACAAACCATCCACAACTTCTCATTTTCTGAGTATTAAGGGCCTGTTTTCTCCAATCTCTTTCTTCACATCCTGGCAGGTTGCATCTGTTCCACTCTCTAGGAGGATGTCAAGGATTCTTCAAATCTGGTTCCAGTGGCATAGAACCTTTGGCATTTTGTTTTGCTTCGTCCTTTGAGGATAAACTCCCTTATTCGTTCAGACTCCATTCAGTGTTTCGAAATTCCTAGGGACAAGAAAATTAGGTGCTGTGAGTTCTGCCTTCTAAACAGAGCATTCTCTGTTCTGCGTGAAGTGTTGATGTAAAGGCGGGATTTGCTCGGGCAAAGTAGGTCAAACACACTCCAACTCATGGATCTTTACTGCCAGCTCTCGCAGCGAGTCCAGGTGAGTTGGTCGGTCAAGAGCAAGTATTTCAGACATTCGTCACCACATGTTGGCCGTGTGGAGTCACAGAATGCTGGCAATATTGAAAGAACGCCGAGAAACAGGGAACGTTACCCCGCTGTCCCAATCCGGTGGTCGGTGTTTTGGTTTGTTTTCTTGGCATCCCCACCACCGCGAGAGGTCATTTAAAAGTATGGGGCGGACCTTTGAGGAATTTAAACCCAGAGACGTGTAAGTTGTTTTGTTAGGGACAAAACCACTCAGCAGATTTCAGGAGTTATTAATTCTGGAATGTTAACAGTGGTCCCAAATCAGCTTCCGTCCCTTTTAGGAACCTTACAATTTTGCGAGTGAAAGGCCCACCCTGGGCGATAGCCGCAGACGCCTTGAAGCGCTAAACCCCGAAGCCGAACCCCTGGGCGATGACTCCGCATTTAAAACTCTGCCCTCAGTCCGCGCGCGCCAGGGGCAGGAAGTGGGCCACGTGACCGGTCATACTCCGCGGCCACTCTTAACGAGGCAGCTGTCGCCGCCCCTTCCACATTTCCTAGCTCTTCCAGCGGGACGGCGCAGAAACGCCTGACAGGAGGCGGTCCCAGCGAGCATTGGACTCGAGTACCACCAGAATTCACGCCTTTTCCAGGCATTTGCAGGCTCTTCATTCCCAAGGAGCTGCGGGAGACTTCCGCTTGGGTACCAACCACGTGATCACGCGAGATTGGGGGAGGCTGTGATCTGACTTCACTACTCCAGTCCCGGGACTCCGCCCGCCAACCTCCAGAGCGCGTGACGACGCGGCTCTCGCGGTGTCTCGCGCTCAGCCCCGCCCACCTCTGCCCCCGCCCTTTCCGTCCCTCCCTCCCCCTCCGCCCTGTCTCTCGGCGGCGGCGGCGGCGGCGGTGGCGGCTCGCGCAGCTCGTTGGCTCGCTATATAAAGGGGAGAAGCGGGCGGACCGGACGGCTGGAGCTGCAGCCGGTGGCGGCAGCGGCGGCGCGGGGAGCGGAGACGTGGTGGTTTCCCTGCTTGGCACGGGGTGGGGAGCGGGCAACGCCCCCCGGGCCCCCTAAGGGTCGTGGCTTTTTTTTTTTTTTTTTTTTTTAAGGGCGATTCTCGAGGTTTTTTAGCTCCGGGAGGACTGCCCCCCTCCTCCTCTCACCGCTCCCCTGTACTTCAGGACCGATTTTGTTTCAAAAATTTTCCCCCAATCTTGTGGTGGCTTGGGTCACCCTCCGGTGTTTTTTTTTCTTCTGTTTTTTTGTTTTTCGTTTTTTGGTTTCGTTTTCATCTTGTTTTCTCGGGGTTGCCCCCCTCTTATTTGTGTTGTGTGTGGAAATGGCGAACTCGGCAAATTCAAACACCGTGGTAAGGACGTGGTTCGGTGGCCGGCGGGGGCTTCGTTCAGGCGGCAGCAACGGCCGGACCGGGCGGGGGCGGGGACGGCGGCGACTCCCGGCCTCTACTCTTCTTAGCCGCCCGCGCGGCCGCCGCCGCTTCCCGCCTCGGGCGGAGCGGGCCGGGGCGCCGGGCGCGGGGGGGGGCGGGCATCGAGGGCTCAAGGCGGCGGGGAGGGCGGGGGCGCCGGCGGGGCCTGGGGCCGCCGCGGGGCGGTCGGGGCCGCGGAGGCCGTTGGGCCGTGGCGACCGCGCGGCCCCGGTCCCAGACCCCGGCCGCCGGGACGGAGGGAGGGGAGCCGCCGCTTGCTCCCGAAGTGGGTCCGGCCGCGCTGGCTGGAGGGCTCCCCGAGCAGCCTCAAAACAAAAACCGCCTGGGGAATTGGGCGAGTCCCCAAGACCACCGTGATCCACTTTAATGCAGTGGAAGGCTCATGGCTACTTGGGGGTTACTTTGGGTGTTTGGCGATTGTGCTTAGGGAGCCTTACCTGGGGCCATTTTATGTTTAAAAAAAGAGGACGAAGGTTGAAAAGCACTTATCTCGGTTCCTTCCGAATTGGTAAAATGGCGAAGGGGAAGCAAAACCCCCCATCGTATCTTCAACTAGCAAAAGCACCAAAGCAAACAAAAAAAGCCTACAGTGGCCAAAGTGCCACCGCTTTGCCTTGAAATTTGCCTACTTCTTCCCGTTTGTCCCTTTTTGGTTACTTGCGATCACGTAGGTTTGCAAAAAGCAGTCACATAAATAACCTTTTCAGTCACCAACGCAATGTGATCACTAGTCCACCCCACTCTTATTTTATTGTGACAATAAAACACGTTTTTGCCCGGTCCCAAATGCCGCAGACAAGCCCGCGGCCGCCCGACTCCGTACCGTTGGCGACTCGGGTCGATCCATCATGGCTGCGGCCGCTTACCCTGCTTTTCAGTCCCTGAGCCTTGTGGTCCTCCTCCCTTTGGCTGCCCTGTTTATATAGAGCCATTGCCGCTCTCTAATATAGACTCTGCCAGGATGGGAAGGTGCTTTTCAGGCCTACGTCACCGCCTCTCCATTTAAACACCAGATCCGGCTTTAAATAGTGAGAGCTGCTGAGAGCGGGGCTGGGAGGTGCGTGCTCCCTAGGCGAGAGGCAGGCGCGTGCAGAGCTCAGTTTATTTCTAGATCTTATACTGTAATTTCGCATCCAACCGAGGCTGCTTTCAGAGCCCCGAATTTTTGTTTTGGTGCAGCGTTTGGGATTTGCCGTCCTTGCTAGGGGGAAGTAGAATTGCTGTCCCCTTTTTTAATATTTTTGTTTTTAAAGAGAATTTTAGTTCAAATGTCTGTTCTTGTATTAGAAAATGTGTGCATTATTGTCGGGAATTTAAAAAATGCCTTCTATATTAACTGTTAGTCGCAGAGGACTTTTGATAATGTTTGTTCAAGTATTCAGGAAATAATGTTAGAAATATAGCTCCTAGTATTTCATTATGCTTTCCTATAATAAATATCAATGACACTAAGCTTTTCAAAGAAATTAATGCCTAAGTTTCAAGGTATGACCTTATGTCCACAGTACCTTTATGTATAGAAGAATTGTGAGGACTGAGAGGGCTTAGTGGATTTAAACAAAAATTAAAATTCTAAGTAGTGTTTTTATTGCATTGGCTATTATATGCAATATAGAAAAATTCAACTTTCAAATATTGCACCAATATAACATTTTTGAAAGTAATCTTCTAATTAAACATTAGATAATGCGATTGTGGTCCTTTAATTTACCAGTTTTTAAGTTTGGAAATACCTGTTTTTTGAAAACCAGGGCAAACTTCCTGGTTTGTATTTCATAAAAGGCAAAGGCTTCAGCTCAAATAAAGTTTAGCATTTTAAATAATAATTTGGAAATTGCTTATTTCAAAAAGTGTCTGTGTACCCACATACTTTTAAAAACATCAGTATTTTGAGGGCTTTTCAAGCTTAATTCCGCTAAATTATTCTTTAGGTGTATGGTTCACGAAGAATACACATTTTCCTTCAATTATAGTGCCTATGAATTCATTAAGTGGTCAAGTTGTGGATTAATTAAGGCACAGAAGCAACATCTTAAAGCAAAGTTGATTCATCAAATTGGGAGTGTCGAAAGAAAGCCACATTTGTACCAATAAATGTCTGGATTTCCAAGCAGGAGATTATTAGGAGTGATTGACTTCAGAAATATCAAAACATTTAGTTAGATGAAAAAATAATCTATATCATCAATTTAAGACTGATACTACCAGTTTAAAATTATGCTGCCTCTTTATAATGCCATTTATAAATATATTTTTTTGATTCAGTAGTTAAATCACTATGGATAAGATAATACCCATAGATACAGTTTCCTTATATATGGTAATAGAATCAGAATGTTAAAATAAGGAGGCACTAAAAAAATAAAAATAAGGAGCACTGTAGAGATGCACATTTTATACATGAAGTTCACAGAGGCAGATGCAGCAATATAAAAAAGCAAGTTAATGGAGCAGCAAAGGGAGAACCCAGATGTGTGAATTGTTTTTCTGGTTATAATGAAAAGGAACAAGTAGTTATTAATGGCTAAGGTAAGTTGTACAAAGGAACTCATTTGTATTTTTGGCTAGGCAGGGACACATTTTCTTAGAGGGTTCCCCTGTGACAGCAGTGTTGCTGATAGTGATGCTAATGAAACATTTGCTTCTATTTTGGATTTGCTTATGAGAGCAAACCCTTGATTTTATTGGGTAACCAGCAACTTGAACCTTAAGCAAGACATAGAACACAAATAATGACAAAGCCTTAAAAAAACTCTTGACTTTAACTCTGTATGATAATGGATAGGATTTATAATGAGGCAGCTCCAGTTTTATCACTCTGACATGCAAACTTCTTTTTGTCTAACGTGTTAAAAATAGGATGTAGGTTGGGCAAATTGTTTTCCAACTTTAGGTTTTTAAAAAATACAGTAGTCCCCCCCCATCCTTCTCCCCTCCCCGGTCTGTGGTTTCAGTTGGCCATGGTCAACAGAGGTCTGAAAATATTACATGGAAAATTCTAGAAATAGTTCATAAATTTGAAATCTCCTGTTATTCTGCACTGCGGAGACATGAATCATTCCTTTGTCCAGTATCCATGCTGTATATGCTTCCCTCTTATTACGGACTGTGGCAGTATTGCAGTGCTTGTGTTCAAGTTGCACTCATTTTACTTGATAATGGCCCCAAAGTGAAGCAGTGCTACTGGCAATTGGAGATGCCCAAACAGAAGCTATAAGGTACTTCCATTAAGTGAGGAGATGAGGGTTTGACTTAATTAGGAACGGAAAAAAAAATTTAAAAATCAAATGCTGAGGTTGCTAACATCTGTGGTAAGAACAAATCTATCCCGGAAATTGTGGAGAAGCGCAAAGAAATGTGTGCTAGTTTTGCTGTCAACACTTCAAACTGCAAAAGTTATGGCCACAGTGCATGAACGTTCTTAGTGAAGATAGAAAAGGTACTAAATTTGTCGGAATTTTTTTGGAAATTTTTCAAAAATTTTTGAGAGAAACTACATTCACTTATTTTACAGTATATTGTAGTTGTTGTATTCTATGGTTATTAACCTCTTACAATGCCTAATTTATAAATTAAACTTTATCATGGGTATGTATGTATAGAAAAACTAGTATATATAATGTTCAGTGCAATCCAGTTTCAGGCATCCACTGGGGGTCTTGGAACATATCTCCCACGGATAAGGGGGGACTCCTGTACATTATACTTTTCAAAGTGTTTTCATGTCTATTCTCATTTTATCTTTCTGCCAACCTTCAAGAAGCCAGTTTCCCCCTCCACCTCCAAGTAATACCAATAATAATAATAGTAATGTCGAGGTTGTTCATAATTCTGTTCCGTTGCATAAGCTAAGCAGTAGTAGTAGGAGAGAAATCCTGGGAAGAGATCAGTGCCTTGTTCCTCTGGGATTCTGAGGCCTGTTGTTGTGGGTATATGAACAGTTTAATGGGATAACTTAAAGGTACGGACTGGGTAACAAAAACAGAAGTTAGGCGATTTTTAAAATTTGGATAGTTATTGGGTTCAGATTATATCCAGGCAAATAACAGTAGTACATAAAGTTCTCTAAAATCTAAGATTTAGTGACAAGGTGATGAGATATAATAGGGGTCAAACCAAATAAGGAATAATGGGAACCAGACATAGCAACCAAGAAAGCTATTACTGGATCATATTAGGTGTTTTGACTACAACAACACAGGAAATTATAACTGGCAATTGTGTGAACTTTGTATGCAAAAGGATCTTGTGTATATGAACTGCGTGAGATAGTGTTAAAAATTCTATTAAAATATGCAGTCATCAGGTAATTCACTCTAAAACAAAGGCAAATGATGTTTACTAGGATAGCCATATCTTTAAAATGGTATCTTCTAAAATAAGTTTTAGATTGTTGGAAAAATTACTATTGTATAACATTGAATTTGTGAAAATGTGTTACACATTTTAATATGAAAAATGATACTTTTCAGCAGTCTTTTATTTTTCATTTAAAGCCTAAATTGTATCGATCTGTGATTGAAGATGTTATCAATGATGTGAGAGACATCTTTCTGGATGATGGAGTCGATGAACAAGTTCTGATGGAACTGAAAACTGTGAGTTTGTACCCCCGCTCCCCCCCTTAACATTATCTTCAGCCAGAGACTAATCCACAATTTTTCCGTAGGATGAACATTTGACATGATTGCAGGAGGAAATATATTTAAGTGACGGGTGCTCGAATTAAATCCCAACTCTCATCCACTCTTCCTCTAACCTTAGGCAAACTACTTATATTTCAGTTTCCTTATATGTGAGATGGGAATTAAGAGTACTTATGTTACAGGTTTGTTTTGAGAATTGAATGTAATAACCATATAAAGTGCTTAGCACGGTGCCTAGCAATAGCATTAGCTGTTATAACGGACAGTTAAGATTCTACTTTTATGGTCTAATTACTTGACATACCTATAAGGTGTTTTTTGTTTGTTTTTGTTTTTTCACTTTCTTATAGTCTTAATGTACCTGTATTCTAAAATGTGTTTATGTTGTGGAGATTGAATAATTGCTTGATGAAAGAAGTTCATGTTCTTGACTCTGATACTTTAAATGGGCCAAATGTGGGGCTTATCATCTATTTTACTTCGGGGACTGGTTTTTTGTCTCTTTGATTTAAGCAGAAATATTTAGATAGTTTTATATAACATTTGTGTTTTCCTGAAGTTTATGGTGACTCAGGAAATTGTGGAATATTTTTGCCTTATTGTTCAGGACATTGTTTCTTAAAGTATGGTCCGTGGACACCTTGGGTTTCCCCACAGGCTCTTTCAGGGGGTCCATGAAGTTGACCACATGCCCAAGTCTGAATAATCATAGTTTGTCACATTTCTAGTAAAAGTTGTGTTTGTGAAAAAAAGTGATTCAGTTGTCACCTCAAATGCACAAGTGCTTTTTCTTGAGATAATTATTCCATGTGCAGTAGAAGTGCTTTATGAATTCTTCCCATTTTGATGCACTGATTATTAGAAAGATGTTTACTTAAGGGTCAAGGTGAGATCAGTGGTGATACTAAGAAATACAGTTGTTTGATGTTCTATGAAAAAATGTGTTAACATTTGGAATACCTGCATTATGCACTGAACTCACATTTTCCAAGTGACTAATGCATGATATTGCAGAATCCCTTCAAAGTGAAAGATAAATTAATGGATTTTAAATTAAGAGTATCTCAGGTTCATTGGTATATGGTTTCAGATTCTGCATTTCAGCTAACTTTTAAGAAACCATCACTTAAAATGCTTTGTCCTTTTGTGACTACTTAGCTGTGGGAAGGCAGATTTTCTTCATATACTTCGACCAAAATGACAAAGTGAGTGCAGAAGCAGGTATGAGACATCAGCTCTTTTCCTTTAAGCCACTTTTTCACTAAATTTTACTAGGCACAAATGGTTATTTTCATTAAAAATGTTATTTATGTTAACATGTAATGGATATATTATTTTTAAATAACTTAGCAAACATTAAAAAAAAAATCTTATAGTTTCATAAAAGCTCTTTGAGGTCCTCAGTAATTTTTGAAACTGATACAGGATCCTGAGACCAAAGAGTTTTAAAACTGCTGGCATAGAAATTGGGTATTTAGATGCTTTAGAGCTGTGTGCAAATAAGTTATCACAGTTAATAAATGCTAAGAAACATCTTGTGGTCTTATTTATCCATTCAGTAGAAGTGTGGAGGCTGTAATTTAGTAACTTATTATTTATAAGCAAATTTATTGTGGTGATAAAATATGTCTTAGCGTGTTTAGGCGTTGTGGGTAACTTCTGTTGCGTTTTCAGTAAAAATCTACCCATATGAGAAAGGAAAAATATATATATTTAAGTGAGATGAGATATTTGTTTACCTTGAGAAAAATTAATGGTTACTAAAACTGAAGAGTAGGGATCTAAAAATACGAGTGAAAGAATGCCAACTCTGAGATATGAGTTGTAAGAAGAGCCACATAAACTGTTCAAACAGCATAAAGTATCTTGGGGAAATGAACAAGAAGAGAATAAGCTTTTTCTTTTTTTTTCTTTTTTTTGTGTTACGTGGAGTGACTATTTTACAGTTTATATTATAATCTTATAATTGTCCTTGTTCTGCGACCTTATGTAGAAGGTACAAGATTCGTAGGTGTAGAAAATCAGTCCCAAAGATTTTAGTTTACCATAGGTCAAACTAGTGGTCAGTCCAGGTTGCTTGTTACCTACTCTTGCTTTAGGGAATTTTTAGTCTAGGGAATTGATTTTTCCTACTGGTCCCATTAGAATCAAGGCATTCTCTCCAAAGAGAATGGAATGGCTGTCTTTGAGACCAAATAGCTCCACCTGTATTTTTATTACATTTAACTTTTTAAGTGTATATATGTGTGTGTGTGTATATATATACATATATATATGTATATATATACATATATAAATAATACATTTATATGTTTTATAGATGGTAGGCTGATTTTTTTGTTTAATAGTTTTTAATGACAAAAACTGTGACTTATTCAACTTCGAATCCCCAGTTTCTACCACAGTGCCTGGCATATGTGGTTGGCATTCACTAAATATTTAACTTAACTGGTTAATAACATATGTGACTGCAGAATCTCACTGAACAAAGTAGTTTAATAGTTTTGTTGTTTTTTAAATGGGGCATACTTTTTTATTCTGGGTTGTAACTGGATTAAAAATAAAACTATTGAGACTAAAATGAGTTCATTATTTTAATTCTTTGCACTCAATTTCTTCAGGATCTCATTAGAATTTCCAGAATGTGCCCTAGTTTTAACATTTTGACAGCCAGCACTATCTAATAGAACTTTCTGTGGTGATGGAAATGTTCTATATTTGTGCTCTCTAGTATGGTAGCCACGTGTGGCTTTTTAAGCACTTGAAATGTGGTTAGTGGAACTGAAGTGAATTTTCATTTAATTATAATTAATTTCAATTTCAATTGCCATGTGTGGCTAGTGGCTATTACACTGGATCCCGCAGGTTTAGACATTCTTGCTAATTAGAAATTAACATTAATTTCGTATTTTATACAAAATTTATAGAGGACTTTGTCATTAGCCCTATCCCCTTCTTCCCCCATTTTTGGCCATTTCACAAACTTATCTAAAGTTTCCATATGGCTGTGAAGGATGCAATGGTGAATTAGATTATGAATTAAGATGAGTAATGAGAGTAGATGTAGTTTGAGGTTTATCTGGATAATGCAGGAAGGGAGGTTTTTAAAAAAAAATTCAACCCAATTTTTGAGGTTATCTCTTGAGACACTAGGGACCTACTTTAATGTGTGAACGAACTATGGGAGATAGGAAAGACATAAAACATAGACTTGATTTTCAGAAAACCTATACTTCAATGTAAACTGTAATTTGGATTTGTGAGTGACGTGGGTGGGAATGACAGTCTACAAAATCCTCTTTAAAGTAAGTGATAAAATCATCCTGATTTCTAGACTCTTAGACCTACCCATATCCAAACAGCAAGTACTGTGGGAGCATAAAACATAGCTTTTCTTCTCAATGAAACAAAGTGAGAAGAATTTCTTCAATTGAAGATAAATCTGATACTCATTTTATCTGCCTTTAGGTCAGGTTTCTCAACCTTGGCACTAACTGACATTTTGGACCTGTTAATTTTTTGTTGTGCAGGAGTGTCCTATTCATTGTAAGATGTTAGCAGCATAACTGGCCTGTGCCCACTAGATGCCAGTAACACCCCTCAGTTCTGGCCACCAAAAATATCTCGAGACATTGCCAAAAGCCCTGGGGGGCAAAACCATCCCAGGTTGAGAACCACTGTTCTAAATATATTCTAGTTATATATAAATACTTGGTCTATAAGTTAAATAATAATCTATTATTCTACTTCATTTGCCCTTGGGGAAAGCTCTGTTCCCAGACATCATTTCTAGGGAGCCCAGCTATGCAGTTCTCTTATGTTTTATCCAGAAGCTAGATGTTTTATGAAACAGGAGAATCCGTCAGAATTTTTAGCCCAGCATACTTCCAGGCAGCAATAGATTTTATCTCTAGGTCAAAACACACTCAGAAGGAATGTGCTTTGCCAAGGTCATTTAGCAAGTAGTAGACATGAACCTAGGCCTTTTGTCACCAGATGACATATACAATACTTATCAGTAAAAAAAGGAAGGTACCAGAGTTGTGACTAGACCTTTTCTGATACTAGCAACAGTAGAATTTAGAGATCAGAGACTTAGACTAGAGCTGGGATTAGGGTGAGGCAAGCGAGCTGCCTAAGGTACAAAATTTAAAGGACATTCACTCTTCACTCTTAGGGTGCCTGGACTGCAAATACTGGAGTTAGACTGCCTGGATGATACCCCAGTTTTGCATGTTATTAACGGGTGATGGTGATGGATAAGTTGCCTAACTTCTTGTGCCTTGGGTTCTTTTTCTGTAAAAAGGAGATAATAATAATGCCGATCTTATAGATGATTTTTTTTGTGTGTGTGAAAAATGAGTGTGTGCATGTAAAGTATTTATAGAGTGCCCAGTAAGAATTCACTATTGATCTAGTTACCATGATATACAACAGATGCACATCTGAATCATTTGGTGAATAGAAAATGCGTTTTCTCCATGTCTAATTTTAGAGACCTGGCAGAGATTGCTGAAGTAGGGCTGCCAGGAACAATAGCTACTGTGTTGGGGAAAAGGGTACTATAAATGAAGAGGAAAAAGGGTTTTTCCTATTTTCTGAGCAAAATAAATAAATAACAATTCAGTATTCTTGGTTGTCTTCAGTAGTGTAAAGGATGACTGCTGCCTAAACAGTATTACATTGTTTATTTTAAACAGTTAATATGTTAAAATTAGAACATTTTGATAAATAAAATTATGTAAATAATGAAATTGAAGAGAAACAAAACATCAGCTAATTTGAACTTGACATTATAAGCTTACTGCTAAATATTTGTATGGTACTATTTTGGAATTTTCCACGTTACCTAGAGCAGTATTTGGTACTTACTAAGTATAGATTCTCAGTGGACTACTCCAACACCCCTTACCCTTGCCTCCCCGTAAAGCAGTTGAAAATGTATGGGGCCATATTTGCTTATCATAATGACCAGTGGGCACCTTTGGCATTTGGTAGGCTAGAGCCAGGTGTGTTACATTTTCTGTACACTTCCCTGCAATACTACCCCATACAATAAAGAATTGTCCTGCCCAAAGTATCAGTAGCATCTTATAGAGAATAACTATTCTAGAAAACAGCAGTTTGTTTTCCCTTCTCTTCTTTGAATTAATATTGAATGTCTGGTAAATTCTTGGTCATTTTGTTAGCTCTTGAATAAGATACAGTCTCTACCCTGAAGGAGTTCTTTAATAGTGTGAAAAGTATAACAATACTTCTAACAATAAGAAATATCTCTTAAGATACAGAGGCAGTGAGGGGATTTCTTTGAGACTATGTAACTTTGACCTTTGCATTGTTTTGGGAATTATGAGGGAAGACTGTCAATCATAGAGTAGTTTATTAAGCTTCAGACAGGAGGTATGTATTCTGTATTCAGGCAACTAGACTAATCAGAGGGATCAATGCATAAATTATATAAATGTCTAACCATTGTACTATACACCTGAAACTAATATAAAATATTATTGAACATCAACTGTAACTGAAAAAAAAATTTGTTTTAAAGCCAAAATATAAAAATAGAGATTTAGGTGTGTGACTCATGGATCCCCTTAGCCATCTCAGCAGAAGCCAGGATAGAGATGGGATTATCCAGGAAATATCCAGGAGGACCATCTGTCTAATGGAGTGAATCCCGTGACATGCGCAGGAGACCCACAAGATTTTTGAGAATGCTATTTTAGCAGAAACACTACCAAGTTGAACTGAAAGGGGTAGAGAGAGATAGGACAAAATGAAAGAGGGACACTGGATTCCCCCCAACCCCCCAAAAAGGAAATACAATTTATGGTAACAGTTGAGTAGGTTAACATATATGGTATTGAGGAGCTTGGTCTTTAGAGTGAGGAGGAGTGCTAGTTATGCAGGTTTTTAAACTTCTGTTCCAGAAAGTCTGACTTGATTTGATTGCATTTACCCCCCGCCCCCCCAAAAAAAGCCCACCAAATTGGCTTACTTTCTTTCTTCCTTTCTCCCTTTTCTCTTCCTCCCTTCCTCCCTTTATAAATTAAAATTTATTGGGGTGATAATGGTTAGTACATACTGACTTTCAACGACCCATTAAAAGGTTGCAATCTGCAGCTTGAAAGCATTGGTTTGGACTTTTAAAGCTGTGGTTCTCACTTGAGCACACATCAGAATAACCTGGACAGGTTATTAAAAGATATTCCTGGCTTTACCCCCAGAGCTGCTGATCCCGTGATTCTGTAGGTCTGGGGTGGCGCCTGAGAATTAGTATGCCTACTAAGTTCTCAGGTGATGCTGGCGCTGTCTGGGCCCCTGACTGCATTTTGAGGATCACTAATTTATAGAGGGTAGATTGGAAGGACAAGTTTCCACTAGAATGTAGGCTCTGTGAGGACAAGGATTTTCGTCAGACTTGCTCACTCTATTCTCAGTGCCACTAGGAGATACTCAATAATTATTCATAGAATGTATGACTTGATGTGGAGAGTTCAGTGAGCTAAGTCATTGCACTTTGCAGTAGTCCTGGGGGGAGGAAAGGACTTGAACCAGGGCCATAATAATAGGGATAGATTGGAACAGTGCTTTGGAAATTGACAAACAAATGGTATTTTGGAGTGGATTCTAACTCATAGATCATTGACTTGGGAGGTTAGGTGAGTAGTGGTAACTAGCACTTAGCAGCACATAATATGAATTCATTAAATATTTGTCATTACTATGGCAGCTTCATGGAAGTGATGGGTCATATTGCAGTGGGTAGACCAATTGGAGGTGATAAAACTGAAGTGTTAAGTTTAGAAAATTATGATTTAAAAACTTTCTTAAAGCATTTATTAATTGTACAATTTTTTCACCTTGATTTTTGACTTACAAGAAGCCAGGTTTTGTTTTGTTTTGGAATGGGGAAAAGAATTATGGAAGGTTAGGGTGATAGCCGACTATTGGGGAGTGATACTATATAATATTAGGTTGGTGCAAAAGTAATTGCAGTTTTTGGGGAGGTCGATGGCTCAGTTGGTTAGAGCGCGAACTCTTGACAACAAGGTTGCCCGTTCAATTCCCGCATGGGATGGTGGGCTGTGCCCCCTGCAACTAAAGATTGAAAATGGCAACTGGACTTGGCGCTGAGCTGCGCCCTCCACAGCTAGATTTGAGAACTACTTGGAGCTGATGGGCCCTGCAGAAACACACTGTTCCCCAATATTCCCCAATAGAATTTATATTAAAAAAAAGTAATTGCAGTTTTTGCAGATATTTTAACTTTTTAAACCACAGTTACTTTTGTACCAACCTAATATATTAGTCAGAATGTGTTTTATTGAATGCATAGGTTCCTGTTTGGTACTGTGCTATGCTAGGTACCCTACCCATTTTACATAGATGAACGTGGCACAACTTGGGCTCTCAAGAAGTAGTGCTTTGTTACCCTAGGAAGAATCCTAGCTGTTTTAGTTTGGGATTTGCAAAGACTTAGAGTTATTAGCTGGAAGTGAGTTTAGAAGTATAATTTAATTCAACTTGTTCCCTTTTTATGTGAGAAAAATGACCAAGAAAGATAAATGATTTGTCCACAAAGCTGATTAGTGGCCAAACCAGCACTAACTGGGTTCCTGATCTGGTGTGATGCTATATTACACAATTAATATCACTACCACCATAATTATAAGAACTGACATTTATTGATCACTGATTTTATGCTAGACTGATAAATGTTTACATAGGTATCTTATTCAGTCCTCACAGCAGCCCATGAGATAGATACTGTTATTGTCTCTGTAAGAGTAGTCTTCAGGCAAGGCAAAATACTGAGTCTGCTAGGGTAGTGGTTGCTCTGGGAAACTGATTGACTTTTAGTTTACTTTTTCATTATTTTTCATTAAGTTGTTAAGAGATGTGCTGAAACTTACTAGCACGTAAATACAAATCTAGAGTTTCTAGATTTCTATAATCTCCTTGGCAGTGTCAGAAGATTATGCAAATCCCTGTAAGTATGGCAGTGGGAGCTTCTTGAAGGATTTGATAGAAGCCTCGGGTGATTTAGGCAATATTCCAATATTTGTCTAGGGGACAAAAGAGTAGGTGTAGGTCCTTGTGTACAAAATGACTGCATTAAGTTTCCTTTATATATTTAAGAACTGTTTGTGACTTTCTGGGGAATTTCTTATAAGGATCAAGGCTCTCTAGGTTGAACACTACCTGGATGAGAAGAAATGTGGTAGGGAAAAGGATGAATAGTTATGAATATTTTATTTTCCTTCCTTTTACCCACTTCTTTTTTTTTCCCCCATGTACCAGAAACTGTCTTAGGGTGAGATGAGAAAATAAAAGTGGATAAGCAGAAAAAGATTGTCAATCTGTCATAATGGAAGAGGGACAGGAATTTCAAGAAGTGTGGACTGTTGGGAATACCTCTAAAAGCATTAGGCATTTTTGTTTCTTTTTCCTTACGTAGGATTAGAGGGATGGAAAGTTGGGTTTTTCTGACTTGAGGATTGCCTCTGTAATGTTTCTCATTGGTCAAATAAAAAAAAAGATGAATTTGTGTTTTGTATGTGTTATTTAAAAGTTAGAAAACATTGTATTAAGGAGAGATTTTCATAAAAATAGTTAATAATAGGTTTGATATTAAAAAGAATTATCTTTGATTACTAAAATTTTGCTTATATGAAACTGCCTGGTAACTAAGGAATTACCATGGAAAGTTTGTTGAAGATAAATAGAAAAGAAACAGATTCGTCAGTACTCACAGCAAAAATGAGCTTTGATGCTTTAAAAATTAGTTTTTATTATTGCATATACTTGGGTATGAATTAGAGATTGGTTGATTTTTGTGGTTGTATCAGTTTCGAAAGTGGAAGGATTTTATAAACAGACTAATAAATATGTTTTGTCCATATGTTTAGAGTTATATTCCCTGACTTTCACTCAGAAATTTTTAATGTTCTTTACCTTAGTTATGGGAGAATAAACTGATGCAGTCTAGGGCAGTAGATGGATTTCATTCAGAAGAGCAGCAGCTGTTATTGCAAGTTCAACAGCAGCATCAAACCCAGCAGCAGCAGCATCACCACCACCACCATCAGCAAGCCCAGCCGCAGCAGTCAGTACCTCAGCAAGCACAGGCCCAGCAGGTCCTGATTCCCGCATCACAGCAAGGTGAGACTGGATGTGTGTTCCTGCTTACAGCTGGGCAATGAAATCCGTCATTTTCAAAGAAGAGAAATACTTTGGGTTTCTCCTATCCATTGAGGGGAGGGTACCGGCATATGTATGTGTGTATTTATATATAAACTTGTATAAAATGTGGATCCTATTTGTATAGTAATGATAAACAGGAAATTTACTAATTGAAAGTCTAAGATGATATTCAGATAAGTGTATTGATACTTTCTTTTAAGAAAGCTACATAATGGTGGATTTCCTCAAATAAGATCTCTAAAGGTTTATTTACTAAGGGTTTCGTTGTTTTATGTGGTAAAACCATTAGCTACTTCCTTTATGAAATTTTTTGTTCCTTTAAAGACATATTTGAATTTAGTTTTTATAAATATATTTTAAACACTGGAGGATTTTTGTAACTATACTTTGGCAATCTGAAATTTCAGTTCCCTAGTAATTTGTGTAAATCTAAGTTGAATTAGATTTCTTTTAAGTGAAGAGTGAATGTATAACATGTTCATTTATATTACTTGGTTTAAAGGTAAGAAAAAACAAGTGTTTAAAGTGCTTAAAAAAGTGTTTAAAAAACAAGTGCTATGTCCTTTCTACTTTGTACTATGCAAGTCATTTTATTGATTTTGTTTCATTGAAGCCTTATAAAGGCTTTGTGAAGTAGCTCTTAAAATATTTCACAACTGAGTAATATCTGGGCCCTATAAAGGCTAAGAAGTTTGATTTATTCCATATAGTAAGTATTTTGTCTTGACAAACATCTGCTAGTCCTCCCTTATAAGTGGTCTTGCTTGCCGCAGTTTCAGTTACCTGTGGTCAACTGTGGTTTGAAAATATTAAATGGAAAATTCCAGAAGTAAACAGTTCACAAGTTTTAAATTTCGTGGCAATCTCAATAGCATGATGAAATCTTGAGCTGTCCCACTCCTTCCAGCCTGGACGTGAATCATCCCTTTGTCCAGTGATCCATTCTGTGTATGCTGCCTGCCCATTAGTCACTTAGTAACCCTCTCAGTTAACAGATTGACTGTTGTGGGATCACAGTGCTCGTGTTCAGGTAACCCTTATTTTACTTACTAATGGCCCCAAAGGGCAAGAGTAGTGATGTTGGCTATGCCAAAGAGAAGCTGTAAAATGCTTTCTTTAAGTGAAAAGGTGAAAGTTCTGCACTTAATAAGGAAAGAAAAAAAAAATTGTATGCTGAGGTTGCTAAGATTTGTGCTAAGAACAGATCCTCTGTCCATGAAGTTGTGAAAAAGGAGAAAGAAATTCGTGTTTGTTTGCTAAGAGACTACATTCACAAAGCTTTTATTACAGTATATTGTTGTAATTCTATTGTTGCTAATCTTTTACTATACCTAACTTATAAATTAAACTTTATATAGGTACATATGTACAGGAAGAAACATAGTATATATGTGTAGGGTTCTGTACTCTCCATGGTTTTAGGCATCCACTGGGGGTCCGGGAATGTATCTTTTGCAAATAAGGGCACATTACTGTATTCACTTATAAAACTTCCTGGGTACTTGTGTTTTGTACATCTTGTTATTGGAGAGGAAAATGAAGATAAATGAAAAGTTTATTTTAATGTAACTTTATTTACCCATTTGCCTTGTTTGAGGGTATATGTAAACTTGAAATTGATGGTAATACACAGTAGAAATGTCTGTTTGGGTTATTTTACTATTTGTATCAAATAAGACTTAATATTTGCTTTTATTCTATACCTTGCATCAAATAATTTTATCCTTTTAATCTGTTTTGATGACTGTTCCTCCTATTGCCTTCAGGCCTGGCACTAGGATTTTAGGTCATCATAAATTAAAATTTGATTTTCTTCACTCAGAGAATGTTAGGATAATGGGATTATCTGTTTATTCTCTGAAATTTGCGGAATCAAACATGTAGTCCTTTTACACTTAAGTAAGGTCGCCTTTATTTTTGATTTGTATTTTTTTAAAGTTAGTGAAAGTAGCAAGATTTTGGCAAATGTCAATTTGAGAGAAAAGGGCTATATAGATTTAAAAAAAACTAGTTTTAACTTTTTGAGCTCACTCTTAATGGGTTAATATCTCATTCCATTAGCAATATATGTCAATAAAACCGTTAATGCTGAGTTAGCAAGACAGGGTTAAATCATGTTTGAAAATTTCTAGTTTAAGAATACACAGAGATGTATATATGTTTAGGTGATAGGTATCTCACTACTTTGTGTTCTCAGACTTCCTTGAGTCCTTAGGTATTATTACTCAAATCCTTTTTGTAATTGATGTTTTCCAATGTAAGGTGGGTGGTATTACAGCTGTTATTTACCATAGAAATTTATAACATTCTGAGATATCAAATGGTTGAATGCAGAAAATGTGGAAAGCATGAAAAAAGTTTTCAGCATTGTCCAGCATTCTTATGATTATGAAATAGCCTCATGGTTCCTTATTTGCATGTGTGCTTGTGTTTTTAATAGCTGCAGCACCACAAGTTATTGTTCCTGATTCTAAGCTGATACAACATATGAATGCATCAAACATGGTAAGATTCAGAACATAGCATTTTGTGTGTCTCTACTTATTCTAACCCATATTATGATTATGCCTAGGTATGTTGTATATTAACAAAGCTTATCCAGGGCTTGACCAAAACAACTGTTTTATTTGGTTTCCTAAATACTGGATTTAGCAGCAAATCTGAAGCTTAACTTGATACGTAGACATTGAGATTCATAAAATTATGTAATTTTCTGTTGAAAATACCAAAAACAAAGAAGCTTTGTGAGAGCTATTTCATCCGTTGCTATTTCCAGAAAATAAGTTTAGGGGACCTACCAAACATAGTATGCCAAATATATTTCTGTTTCAGGGGATTCATTAATTACAAGAGGTCAGGAATGCTAAGAATTATAAACTTTAAAAAATTTTTTAAATAGTTCAAGATAACTTCTAAGATCAGACATTAAAAAATTTCTTTTGCTGATTTAATCATAGCATAGCCTAATAAGTTTTATTACAATATATTAATTGCTACTTTAAAATGCATTTTTAACAAGATGCGTTTATTGTACATTAGACTTGAAATTTCTAAGGGATGTCCATTGAAGTTCATAGTTCGTCAAGTCTTCAAATTTCACTTAGGGCATATAATTCCCATGGAATGTAGTACAGTGTAATAGTAAAATTGAAAGACCCTTCAGATCCTTAGAAAATTTTTACCTGTATGCATAAATTTTTAAAAAATAAAACACTTTCTAAAAGTGTTCTACCACTTTCTCATAAGTGGCTTTTCTATGTTCTCTGTTTAAAATATAGACTGTTAGTGGTGTGCTAGCTCTGACATTTCATTCTTAAAACGGCCAAGTCTTTTACTTAACGGTAAGAATCATTATTTTTAAAAAGAGCTCTTAGCCTAATTCTAGTACTGAGATTTTTTTTTTTAGATCCAGTTTTTTATTTTTTTAAATGAAAAAGAAATATTCCAAAAAAATCACTTCTATTAGTTGAGTGATGATAAGTAGTGAACCTCAAAGCTCATTTGTGATTTATAAGCCAGATAGGAAGTAGGCCTCACCTACTAAACAAATGACTTTATATGTACACCAGCCTTAGTAATGTATAACTTGGCAGAATTGCAAATTTTACATGATAGTAGAAATTGCAGTTTTTAAATTCACAAAAAAAATCAAGGATCTCTATTTGTACTTTTAGTACAAGTTGCTGGAATCAGTTCTTTTGCATAAAAATCACAAAATTCCATGCCTAGTGTTTCTCACAAGAATTTTTATTACTCAAAAAATTCCATTTTGTGTCTAAGGCCGCAGATTTCTGTTTAACATTCACCCTTAAAAATAAAAGTCTCACTGTAAGATCCATATTGCAGTTGGTACTATTGAGACTGTTTTCCTAGCAAATCATTTATGTCATTTTTAAAACAGAAAGTTTGGTAAAATCACTTGTAGTAGGCCCATTTAATTTCAAAGAATTTTAAGTGTTGTGGGAGATAATTTTGAATTAAAATTGTGTTTAAAGAGACTGGGGCAAGGCGGCTGAATGGCTCAGTTGGTTAGAGTGTGAGCTCTGAACAACAGGGTTGCTGGTTCTATTTCCACATGGGCCAGTGAGCTGAGCCCTCCACAACTAGATTGAAGGACAACAACTTGCAGCTGATGGGTTCTGGAGAAACACACAGTTTCCCAATATTCCCCAATACAAAAATTTAAAAAGAAAAAGGGAGACACGGGGGCAAAAAATCAGTGGCCCATTTCTTACTGATTTGTTTTATCTCCTTGATTCTAAAATGTATGCTTATTTAACAAATCATACATCAGAAGCATCAATCAATAAATGTATTAGCATTCGTGTGTATTTCAGCATTTTATTTGATGTTTTCATGTATTTTCACAAGTTCTGAAACATAATCAGTATAGGCTTTTTACAAAAAAGTTTTTTCAGTTTTTGTTTGTGTTATGCCTGATTTAATGATACCTGTTAAAAACAGTTTTGATTTTTTAATAACTCTGTATGCTTTGGAAATGAACATAAGTACAAATTATGTAATTTTATAAGGATGTGGGACAGTGATAATAGGTTGAAGGCTATTTCTGGGAACTTAGAAAACAGAACCTTGTAGCAAACCAGTTTTGCAAGTTCTTTTCATGAAATGATTGCTCTGATGCGTTATTTATGTAAGGGCTATTTTGTAAAATACAAGAAGAAATTTTCAGTGAACTATAAAACATGGATTGTGTATGGTACATCACTCAACAAATATTTATTAATAGCTACTTGAATGTGCAGAGGTATGCAGGTAGTTATTCTGTCATGTGCAAACTACTTTGTCAGTTTGCCTGTAAAAGAAGATACAGTAATCTTAGGAATGATAGGCATTTAATATTTCTAAGTGATGTTTCTCAATAGTAAGTGGTTGTTATGTTCCTTAAACATAGATTACCTCTCATTTGCCTATACAGACTGGATTTGTTTGAAATTGGGTAGTTGGGTGGTTGGGTATCCAAATGAAATACAGAACCTGTATTTCATAAAGAGTGCCTGGAGGGCTGTTGCCCAATTCTGGGGATGTAGTGGGAATTTCAGACTTAAGATGTCAAAATTACTTAGGCCTGTCAAGTGGCAACAACAAGCATATTTTTTTGGAAAACTATACCTAGAGTCTACACTAGATAGTAATTGTATCATTAACCTAGTTTAGTTTCCTAAATTTTGTTGAGTTCTCCTGCATCAGCATCTCCTAAGCACAGTTACATTTATTTCTTGAAGCTTATTCAGATAGAGGTGTTTCTAAAAGTATAGGTTAGATTGAATTATATGAAGGGGGAGGGGGAAAAACTACCTATACATAATTATAATGAGACACATAGAAATGGTTTGAGCAAAGAATAAAAATACAGTACGAATGTGGTGTAATTCTTTTGGAGGAAGGGGAGAAGAGCAGTCTCCAGAAGCAGTAAATCAAGAATTTATCCTAGATTTAAAGAATTCAGAGTATAATCCCATGTATATTTTTGTAACTTAAATGACAGATACTAACTCCATTTTAAAATTTAGTAGTTAACATTTGTGACTTTTCTTAAGCTTTTAAG
The DNA here is from genome assembly GCF_036562045.2 of Rhinolophus sinicus. Lineage (NCBI taxonomy): Eukaryota > Metazoa > Chordata > Mammalia > Chiroptera > Rhinolophidae > Rhinolophus > Rhinolophus sinicus. Next base: position 18,799,697 of record NC_133753.1, read on the forward strand.
GTATTTTTTATTAATGGAACTATTACTAATATGTTTCATCTAGATATAATGCCAGTATTGTCATTTTATGGCATCTTAGAAGAATTGCCAGGTGTACACCAAGTGCAGTCTTATGATACAAGGTTTTCTATAGAGAACCTGTTGATTCTAGTATAAGTTAAAAATATTAAAATTTATAAAATGAAGATACACTTTTGCCTCAAGTATATTAATTGACAATAAAGATTTGGGAGTAAGGAAACAGAGAAGGAAAGGAAATAATGTAATGGATATTTCATATATTGTACAGCATTATTAATATGGGTGAGATTTCCTTAGAGCACATTATCCAGGGATGGGGGAACCCAGTTATATTATTCTACTTAACTGCTTGAAAAAATCAGGGCATTTACACTAGGTGGTTTTACTGTAGCATTTTATAAATGGGATTTAGTCTGATTGTTAGAACTTTTATTTTAGTATATACTAAACAATAAACTTGAAATATTGGTAAAATACGCCAGAGATAAATTGAGGTGTTGTTATGCACATATGTAGTTTTTATTTATTTTTTTCTTTGTTTTTGCAGAGTGCTGCTGCTACAGCTGCTACCTTGGCACTCCCTGCAGGGGTGACTCCTGTTCAACAGATATTTACAAATTCAGGTAATTAGAAATAATGGAACCGTTATATATATAACTCAGAAAACTATACCATCTAGCCTTTCTTTTGTCTTTATTGGAAGACAAAAAAATCTTAATATTTCTTTTGGCTTAGGTTACTAAAATAAGATTATTTGAGAGCTATACCACATTAAACTGTAATCATTGCTGAAGACGCAGTAGAGAAGATAAGAATTGCACTTGAGCTTTTGATGCATGAATGAGAATTCTGTTACTGAATGAAGTACGATTACATAGAATTACTTATTACTTGGTTTTTTGCTAAACACTGTTAATCTGCCAAATAAGTTAAACTTGAGTCATTTGAAGTAGTTCATGATATTAAACTAAACACTAATCCTTCTAGTATTTTAAGAGCGAGTTTATTGCATTCTATTTCACATAGTATCTCTATATAGAATGACAAAATTTACTGGGATTTTTGGCATACTAACATTTGAAGAATTTATTTACATGGATTTTAAATATTCTCTAATCTTAATTACATAATTTCTTGTTATTTTGTTAATTTCTAAATTTGTGAAGAACAAACCGGGGCTTATCTTGTTACATGTTTTAATAAGATATAGTTGTTCACTTTTCAATTAATTCAAGATTCTGGGTCATCTAAAACAACATATTGGAAGGATTCAGTTCTGTGTATAAGCGAATCATACAATTAATATTACTGTGTTTTCCCGAAAATAAGACCTAGCCGGACCATCCCCTCTAATGTGTCTTTTGGAGCAAAAATTAATATAAGACTGGGTATTATATTATACTTGGTCTTATACTATTATATTAAAATAAGACTGGGTCTTATATTAATTTTTGCTCCAAAAGACGCATTAGAGCTGATGGTCCTCCTAGGTCTTATTTTCGGGGAAACACGGTATGTGGCAATGATAATTGGTTCCGCAAACTTTTATTGTTTTTAAACAATTTTGAAGCTAAATGTTATGGTACTTTGCTTCAAGATTTTAATGAACTATTATACTTTCATTTCTGTAAAGCTTTAAAAATGAATAGGACCTAGAATATATAATCCTGATGTATTGCTCTCTCATAATTCCTAATATGTTAGCAAAAATAATTAAAGCTTTTAGTCAACTCTCGTAATCTATTGTTAAAACTTTGTTGGAAAACAGCTTTATAAAGATGATAAAGAAAATAAAAATTTTAAGCAATGTATTTGAACATGGATGGAAGTCAGAGAAGTTAAGGATTACGTTTACTGTGTATGGATGAGAGTCCTTAGTAAAATTCTTAGATTTCTTATTTGATAATTTCTAGGGCCTTTAGTGGTTTGACATTCACTATGAATTAAATTCATTTATTTTGATGTGGCAACTGCTAAAATAGTAACTTAAAATACATACTTTTTGCTTTAGGCCAGCTTCTTCAAGTGGTCAGAGCAGCCAATGGTGCTCAGTATATCTTTCAACCTCAGCAGTCAGTGGTTCTACAACAACAGGTTATACCACAAATGCAGCCTGGTGGAGTACAGGCTCCTGTTATACAACAGGTAAAAGAATCTTAAGTTCTGATCACCATCGTGTTCTTTTTTCCTCTCCTCTAGGAACTCTCTGAGTGGTTACCTTCTCTATTCTTAGGACTTTATCTGCACAAATTCTTAGACTATTTTCCAGCACTGCACACCATGTCATTCTAAATTCCTCCTGTATACCTCACAGTTTAATTTACATTCAATATGTTTAAAGCTAAATTGTTGTTATTCCTACTCTTCCTTTATTATCCCCCCCATCACGCTTTTCTATCAGTGGCACTGTTCTCCATCTAGCCTCCTAAGCTAGTTATTCAGCATTCATTCAACAAGCATTTACTGTGTGGCTACATATCAGGATTTTTGCAAGGGACTGGAAGTTTAGGAGTGAACAGGCAGGGATATATCTAATTTCATGATGCTTATTATTCTCTGCAAGGGGTGTGTGGGATCCTCCTTTTCCCTTACCTTCACTATCCAAAGTATCATGAAGTCCTACCAATTCTTTTATAGTTCCTCTTTTTAGACTGCAGTTTTTACATATTTACAGTCTCTTAATATGTTTGAAACTTGTTTTCTCATACTCTTGTCATTTCCTTAGTTCATGCTCTCATAAGTTCACATTTAAAGTACTCATTATCCTCTTAATCAGTTTCCCTGCCTCCAGTGTTGTGCCCTCCTAACATGACTGCCACTTTATATTTGTAGTCATTGTTCTTAAAATCGTGTAATGACTTCCCATTGCCTATTGGAAAAAGTTCAAACTCCTCAGCATGGTTTATAAGATTTCAATCTTTTTTCATCTCTTTAGGTTTAGTTTTTGCTATACTTCCGGTTGTTATCTGCTTCAGCTGCTGTTTAGATCAAGTTAAACAAATCACCTACTTGTGTGCCTCATATTACTGTGAGGAGAAAGGTGAAATGGTTATTTTCTTGAGGAATTTAGGTACTTTAAAAAAGATACAGACATATAAACACATAATGTCAATATAATAGTATGAAGATAGAGGAAAGATCAGAGAAGGAGCATTAATCCAACCTGTTTTTCACATTTTGTCATCTTACTTCTGGGTTTCACTTGGTGTTTTTCTTTTATTTAGAGTGCCACTTTTTGCCTTCCTTCTAGCACTCCAGCCCCTCGCCCCCGCAACAAATAAACAGAAAAGCCTGTCTATTCTCCCAAAGCACAAATAGACACTCAGGTGTTACCTACTAGGAAGGCTTCCCTGATAATGCCTTGTTCCCCAAGCTGACTTGAGTACTGTCTTGTGTTGTCATAACATCACATCATACTTCTGTTACATCTTCTATGTTTTTGAGATGTTACTGCTTTGTCTGTTGCACTACCAGTCTGTAAACCTCTTAAGGGAAACACTGTCTTATTATTTTTGCACTCCTTGAACCTAATGGTAATTAATTGCCATTCAGTGCTTTTTATTCATCACTAGGCATTATCTGCTTTTTATTTATTAATAACTATAGTTGTATTTTCATTAATATGTTCTTTTTGAGTTGTGGTTTGCCTTAGAATCCTAGAATGCAGAAGCTGGAAGAAACTTCAGAAATCATCTGATCTGGTGGTTCTCAACTGGAGTCGCATAATTAGAATTATCTGGGGAGCAAAGATTTCCTCTCCAATTAAATCAGAATATTAGGAGTGGAGCCGAGGTGTCAGTATTTTGAAGCTACCAGGTGGTTATAATTTGCAGCCAGGGTTGAGAACCATTGATCCTAGTCGAACAGTGAAGTGACTAAAGCTAAGAGATTATACACCTTGCCTCTGCCACATGTATACATGTGCTCTTAGACACAACTAGAATCTAGAACCTCAGATGCTCAACACACTGTTTTTTGTAGGGAGACAGTGTAGCATCATAATAAGAGCAGAAGTAGAAAGCCTAGGTAAAAATTTTGGCTTTTGGTGACAAGCTTAGCAAGTTCCTAAACCTCTCCATACATCAAGAAAATAAACTAATAACTTGTATAACTCTTGGTCTGAAATCTGGTACATACATAACAAATGCTTGACAAGTGAAGTTTAACAATTTATCTTCAGAAAATCTTTTTTCCTTCAAAAATTTGAACAGTGAAGTGGAAATTTACTGGGTCAGTATACTAGTTAAACACTCATTTTGTGCTTTGGTAATTTTAACCATGAGATATGGCCATTTTTGGTATTTTTTTCAGCATTTGGACCTATTTGTGTGTATCAAATAAAGAAATTAAGCTACTCGATCCTTTAACTATTTCTTAATATTTGGTTTTCTTTTGCCTTAGGTACTGGCCCCTCTTCCTGGAGGGATTTCACCGCAGGCAGGTGTCATTATCCAGCCTCAACAAATCTTATTTACAGGAAATAAGACCCAAGTTATACCTACCACGGTGGCGGCCCCCACACCAGCACAAGCACAGATAACTGCGGCTGGCCAGCAGCAACCACAGGCCCAGCCCGCTCAGCAGCAGGCTCCACTAGTGTTACAAGTTGATGGAACCGGGGATACATCATCTGAAGAAGAAGAAGATGAGGAAGAGGACTATGATGATGATGAAGAGGAAGACAAAGAGAAAGATGGAGCTGAAGATGGGCAGGTAGAAGAGGTAAGTTTCTAGTAAAAGACTTGAAATGAGAAGCTGCTCAGTCTTCTTCCTTTACTTGGTGCCAAACTTGAATTATATCTGATATTTTTAGAAGCTGTTAGGTGCTATACAACAAGATTTTAAATGTAAAGTTAGACTGTTCTAACTTAATAAGGTTTCTAGATTGTTCTGGTAATGTCTTTATAAAATATTATTTCATGTAGCTATTAATAAATGAATGTATACCAAATTAGGTTGAATTTATAAAGGTGATGGAGACAGTGAAAGTAATTCTGATTCTTTGGCTTATGCATTTATGATGTGGCTTAAACATAAGACATTGGTAGAATATACAGATGTGATTAATCTTTAGCTTCAGCAATTAAAAAGGGATGGCAACGTTTGGGAAGCAAAGAAACTCGAGATGAAAGTTAAATGTGACAGATTTTTTTCAGAACCTCATTTTGGTCCATATTCCATGCCATTTCCTTGACAACCTTATCTACTGTTGGTGTCTATCCTTTAACAAACCATCCTTTGTTACTCATCTTAGTTATACATTAGAAGCATATAAATGCATTCTTGTTTCCTTCTGTGTTCCAACTTACTTGTGTTCAAGGTGCTATTTGTCTTACTACAATTTTCGTTGTTAGTTGCCTTCTGCAACCTAAGATGTAATCTTCTTGCTTATCTTAGTACAAAGTTCTTCTAAATTATCTAAATAAGGTTTTTAAAAAATACTGGTTTTGTTAAATATTGAATAGATACAAATGAATAAAAAATACTTTTAAGATATAAACACCTCCATTTATATCTAGTTTAAAAAAAATTTTAGTTAAAAAAAAATCCCCTTACTTAAAGTTCTTGAGTGCCTCTGTCCAATCCCTTCCTCTTCCTTTTGCCATCGGAGTAACCATGCTCATGAATTTTGTGTTTATCATTAATTTGCCTTATATTTTACTGTATGTATTGATATTCCTAAAGAACATATTGTTTAGTTTTGCAAACCCACTTATAACATTAATGGAATAATTACGTATTATTCTACAAGTTGTTTTTTTTTTCCTCTGAGGTTCATCTAAGTTGTTGCATATTACCAATAATTATTTTCACTATTGAGTATACCATAATTTATTTATCCATTTTTCTGGTGTGATGGACATTAGGGTTGTGTCTACTTGTTTACTGTTGCAGTTACAAAATTCTGGTGTGTGTCACCTGGGAATTCATATGCAAGAGTTTCTGTAGGTCTGTAGGTGTGATACTTAAATTTTGAATTGCTGGACCTTAAGGCATGTGCATCTTCAACTATACAATAAAATACCAAATTGTTGTACTAATAACACTCCTGCCATTCAGTATATAATAGTGCAGATGTCTACGTGTCTTTACCATACTTGACCTTTACCATACTTGTCTTTACCACACTTAGCCTCTGATTCTTTTCATGTGTTCTCTGTAGGTAATCAAATCAAATATGAAAAATAACAGTTTTTCTTCCCTTGTTAGCTAAGCCCTCCAGAACAGTATTTATTAGAAATGGTGAAAGCTGGCACCTTTATCTTAATCTTAAAAGGAATCCTTTCTGTGGTTCACTATTAAGTATAATGTTTACTGTAGGCTTTTTATGGATATCCTTTATCAGGTTATGGAAGTTCCCTTCTGTTCAAATTAACTAAGAGCTTTGCGTTGTTTTTAAACTGTGAATGTTGAGTTTTATTAAACACTTTTTCTGCAATTATTAGTAATCATGGTTTCTTATTCATAATCTGTTGTTTATGATGAATTGCATTGTTTTTTTTGTTTGTAAACCAGTTTTGTATTCCTGGGATAGCACGACATGATTATATCTTACCCTTTTTGTGAATTGCTGAATTCACTTTGTTCAGGACTTCTGCATGTATATTCCAAAATGATACTATCTGTAATTTTCTGTTCTTACACTCTTACAAGGTTTATGATAGCCTTATATAGTGAATTTTGGAGAGTATTCCCACTACCTTGGTCCTTTTTTTAAAGATTGTACTTAATTCTTCTGTGAGTATTTGTTAAAATATGCTGCTGAAAATATCTGGTCCTAGTAATCTTGACTCTGTTCAAGTATTCTTTTTCTTTTTGGGACAGTTTGGGTAAGTTATACAGGCATACCTTGGAGATATTGTGGGTTCAGTTCGAGACCACTGCAGTAAAGCGAGTATCTCATAAATAAAGTGAGTCCTAATGTTTTTGCTGGTGGAGGGCCTTGCCTTCAGTTTGTAAAAAAAAAAAGCAACACAACATCTGTGGAAGCACTTTAAGTGAAGCACAATAAAACAAGGTATGCCTGTATTTTTATAACTATATGTGTATCTAAAATGTTTAATTGATTAGCCTAAAGTTAATGATAATGTTGTATTTTGATGGCAGAATCATTTGTAGTCATTCCTTCTTTCTTTTCTCATGCCTAATAGTATTGTCTGTATCTTCTTGCTTTTTTTCCTTGTTCAACTTTACCAGAGGTATCTTGATTTCATTAATGTTTTCAAAGAATCAGCTTTTAGTTTTGCTTATTCTCTGGTATGTTTTTTCCTATTTTATTAATTTGTGTTCTAACTTCACTGTTTTATTTGTAGAGAATATAACTGTGTGATGTGTACATCCTTTGAAATTGGTTGAGACCTGCTTTATGTGGTCAGTTCTTACATATGCTTCCTGTGTATTTGAAAAGAATGTGTTTTCTGCGGTTGTTTGGTCTTCTCTGTATGTCTGTTAGATTTAGATTGTCAATAGCTTTCTTTAGATGTTCTGTATAACCTTACTGATACTTTCTCTGTGCTTGCTCCATCATTGATTACTTAGTGAAAGATGCTTAAATCTCCTACTACTCTGTTTCCGTGAAAATAAGACCTAGCCAGACAGTCAGCTCTAATGCGTCTTTTGGAGCAAAAATTAATATAAGACCCAGTCTTATGTTAATATAAGACCAGGTATAATATGATATGATATAATATATATAATATATAATGTATAATGTATAATACATAATATAATACCGGGTCTTATATTAATTTTTACTCCAAAAGACGCATTAGAGCTGATTGTCCGGCTAGGTTTTATTTTCGGGGAAACACAGTATGATGGTGGATTTATTTCTTGTTTATTTTTTTAAGCCTAAAAATGGGTGTACATAAGCTTAAAATGGTATTTCCTAGTGATTCTGTTTTGTATGATTCTAATAAAGCAATACCAGCTTTGTTTCAGTTAGAATTTTCCTGATAGAGTTCTTGCATTCTTTCACTTTCAAAATTTCTGTATTCTTAAGCTTTCAGTATGTCTTTTTTATGTGGAATACTGCTATCTGTACTATCATGTTACAACATTTTTATATGGGCCAAGGCTGTTCAATAAGGAAAGAATAGTCTTTTCAACAAATGGTGCTTAGACAACTGAATATACATACATATGCAGAAGAATGAAGTTGGACCTCTACCTTACACCATATACCAAAATTAACTAAAAATGGATCAAGCACTTAAATGTAACAGCTAAAACTATAAAACTGTTAGAAGAAACATAGGGCAAAGCCTTCACGACATTGGATTTGGCAATAGTTTCTAGGTATGACACCAAAAGCACAAGCAATCAAAGCAAACATAAAGTGGACTTAATAGATTAAAACTCTGTGCATCAAAGGACAATACAAAAAAGTGAAACGACAACTTACAAAATAGAAAGTGTTTGCAAATCATATATCTGATAAAGGATTAACATCCAGGATATATATTGAGAACTCTTAAAACTCAACAAAAAACAACCCTATTCGAAAGTTAGCAAAGAACTTTAATAGACGTTTTTCCAAAGAAGATATACAAATATCCAACAGGTATGTGAAAAGATGCTCAGTATCATTATTCGTTTAGAGAAATGCAAATCAACACTACAAAGAGATACTTTACATCTGTTAGGATACTATACTAAAAGTGTTGGGAGACTAGGGAAAAATTGAAATTCTTGTGTATTGCTGGTGGGAATGCAAAATGATGTAGCTGCTGGGGAAAATAGTTTGCTCGTTCCTGAAAAAGTTAAGCATAGAATCACCATATGACCTAGCAATTTCACTTCTAAGTGTAAGAGAATTGAAACAGGTGTCAAACAAAAAAGCTTGTAAGTGAATGTTTATGACAGCACTGTTTACAAAATCCAAAAGATGTAAATAACTCAAATGGCCATCAACTGATGGATGGACAAATAAAAATTGGTATATCTATATAATGGAATATTATTTAGCCATGAAAAGGGACAGAGGAGTGGTATATGGTACAACATGGATGAACCTCAAACATTTGCTAAGTTAAAGAAGCCAGACCACATATATGTATGTTATCTGATTCCATTTATATGAAATGTCTAGAATAGATAAATCTATAAAGACAGAAAGATTAGTGGTTGCCAGAAACGGGGAGAGGTGGGAAAGGGAAATGTCTGCTTAATGGTAAGGGTGGTAAAATTGTTCTGGAATTAGTGGTGATGGTTGCACACATTATGAAGTGTGACTGAATCGTACACTTTAAAATTGGTGATAATCTATTTTAAATTAAGAATATGTATTCATACACGTGTGAGTAGGTACAGACCTAGCCTTAATATCTTGATTTTTTTTTCCTTTCCACTTTTATTTTGTTGTATTTTCTTTCTCCAGTGATTAGAAATAATCAGTTATATCTTTTTATCTTCTGCCACCACTAAGGTCAAGTTTAACATAGTTGGTCATTTTCTGCTCTAGTTAGATCTTGATCTTTAATTCTTTTTGGTACTGAGACTAAGTCCCACTCCAACACACACACTCTTTTAATCTGAATGGCTTAGTTGATTATACTCTAAGCATCCATCATCACCATCTTGGTGGTAGACATGCTAATTTGTATTCAGTCATAGTCCCTAATGTAAAGACAAGCCAGGCTGCTAGCCTATTTTATCGCCACTTTTCCCTCCAATTTCACCATTGTTTCCCCTTTCGCACTACAGCTTTTGGTGGTAGGTAGGGCCATTATCTCATTAAACTGTCATATTTTCAAACCTAAGAAAGAAGGAAAACCCATGTCTACACATCTTAAACAGTTATTTCAGAAAATGATCTTCTTGTGCTAGTCTGAAAAAAAATGAAGGAAATAAATATCATTTCAGACTTATAGCTTAACTATTTTAATTGTTGTCTTTAATTTCTTGATGGAATTCCAGTAACATTGACTCAATGTAGCCAATTAATAATATGTCTGTGGTATATTTGTGTGTGTGTGTGTGTGTATACATCTCTCTGACCCTTAGTTCTCAAAGAACATCAAGGTCATTGTGCTTCTTTTCATTAAATATTAGAAGGGCCTTTTTCTAGTAATACATAAAGTATAAATAAATAAACTCTCCTTTTTTTGGTAGGAGCCCCTCAATAGTGAAGATGATGTGAGTGATGAGGAAGGACAGGAACTCTTTGATACAGAAAATGTTGTTGTGTGCCAATATGATAAGGTAAGGATTTTATCAGATTACTGACATTTTTTCTATTGTAATTGCTTCCGTAAACCATTCTTTCTGCCTTGTTCAAACATTTGGGAAGCTGATTGATGCCTCTTATATTCAGAATAAACAGTGTGAATGAAAACATTTTATAGTTTAATAGATTATTTTAATAGGATGAGAAATTAACTTGTGTAGCTTTACTTTTGAAAAGTAGGTACGAATGAAGGCTAAGGAGAATTGTTAAGTCTCAACTTGCTAACAAAGTAAACAAAGCGCTTTGAGTTGTCCTTTAACATCAGTAATAGCTCAGTGGGAAGATCCTGTCTTTTTTTTAGCCTCAACTACCTCTAAACTAAAAGGCTTTAATTGAATCCCAGCAACTTTTTTTATTGCTAAGGAGAGAACTACGGCAACAAACAGGACTGATAACTATCACACAGATACGTTTTTACTGACAATTATTTTAAAAATTGTTTAGCTTTGCTGTATTTTGGTAGCATTAAGGAATTTTTAAACTAGATTCTTAGAGAATTAGCTCTTGATTCCTCATTTTCTTAATTCCTAAAAAGGATGCTACTTTCCAAGTATTTTTGTTATAGTTATTGACATTGTTGAGATTTTTATTATTTATTAAGACATTTAATTTGGAATAAAATTTTTCTGACTACAATCCTTAAATTTATAATAAATCCACAAATTATGTTGCATTTAAATTTAATTTCAGCAGAGGTCTTTACCAAATGCTGTAAACTCTAAAAGAAGCAGTTGAGTTTTGTTTGTAGATGCTAATCATTCAGTAAATGAATATTTATTAAGTGCCTCAATGATCTAGGTACTGGAGCAGTAGCATGATCATACAAAATTTGTGCCCTGCATGAATTTCCTTCGCAAATGATGGAAGTCTTAGATTTGTGTTGCTTTTATAGAAATAAATGTTATAAATAACCATGCTTTTTGCAAACAGTTCTATAGGGAAAATGTCAAGACAATAGATCTTATCATTTTCTAATGAAAAGGAAAAATCAAGCCAGTTATATACCAGGGAAATGATATAATAAACTCAGGTCAGTGATTCCGAGTTATGAGAGTATCCACTTCTGTACACTGTGACTTCAGGGTGAGTGTTCTTGCTACCCTATACTAGGCACATTATAATCAATGTAATTCCTTGTTACGTTCATGTAGAAGAGAAGAGGACTGAGGTTAAAACAGGAGATACCAATAAACTTTTGTCAGGAAGTCTCAAGGGAACCTCTTGCAACCAAATTATCCAGAACACAATTTCATGGTAACAAGATGTCAGATGTATCAGGCAAGGGAGGACTTTTACCTTAGCTTGACTGAAGGATGTGCTTCTAAGTATTTTCATAAGAGAATGGTTGTATTTTCCTTTGGTACAAATTGTACACATAATATTTTAAATGTTAAAATTGGTTTGGTTTGCTCCCAGAGATGTTTAATGTTTTAAACTAAGAAATTGAAAATAGCTTTAAATAGTGTGTTGAGTGATGAACAGTTTTAAAGTTTGCAGAAATTTAATTTTTAGAATTAAGTTCTGGAGATTGGGGAGGTTGGGGGCTTGATGTTCTAGTCAACAATAAAGAATGGTGGTGTTCTATGACTGGTTAAGATGGGGTTGGAAATGGTTTGAGCCAACTTGAATTTGGGGAGTTTATTTTTGAAGCCTAAACTTTAGAATTTCAATAATGAGTCAATATTAAAAGTGATCATAGAAAGAATAATGGTTTCTGTTGCCAATTAAATCAGAATCTTAGTTCAACCTAGTAATGAGGCAGAGTTCTCCCTTAAGTATGGATAGGTAAGTACTGATGGCATCAGGTATTGAGGCTTCAGCCTTATTTATAGGTAATTTTACTTAATCTGTTTGTCACTAGGAAATGTAAGAGGCCTTTCTCCTGGCATTCAGGACACTCCTTTATGAAGGGCTTAGGGCCAGTAATTGTTTTTCAAGTTATATTTTGTGATTTTATTCAAATAAAAGTATTTACCCTTCATTTGTAATACTTCAGTGCTGAGTATATGGACTATTACTTGATCCGTGAAGCTTTCCTACATTTGCTTTTTGCAAGTTGTCTTGCAGCAGAATGCCAGCACTTTTTTTCCTTGTCTGGAATTACTTTTTCCTGCCTACTCATCCCTTTCTTTTTTTCTGTTTATATAATGCCATTGTCTTTCAGGTTGCAGCCACACAGTTCATGCTGGAAATAAATTTATATACTTATTTTAGGTAGTTAATACTTTCTAGGGTGTCCAAGAAGAGAAAGAGGTCTTTCCATACAACAGTTTCACACAACAAATACTTATTGAGTGTCTATGATGTCCCAGGGCACTATTTTAGGATCTTGAGACACACTAGTGAACAAAACAAAACAATCCCTGCCATTGGGAAGCTTACTGTAGTCGAGGGAGACAGATGTTAAAACATAAATTAATTAATTAACATGGCCTATTAGAAGGTCATAATTGGTATGGAAAAATACAGAGTGGGAAAGGGGACAGGTTATGGTTTTAAATGGGGTAGTCATACTAGATCTTTTGAGAAGATGACAGTTGAACAAAGAGTTAAAAAGGGTTAGCCCTGTCATCATCTGGTGGCAGAGCCTGCCTGTTACATGTGAGGAGCAGCAAGGAGCATTGAGGAGTAGTGTGGCTGGAGGGGGTGGGGTGGGAGGAGTAGTGTAGTAGTAGTAGATTAAGTCAGAGGTAAGTGGAGACAGGGTGTGGGACTTTGTGAGGACATAGGCTCTTATTCTGAGTGGATTGGGAAGCTACTGAAGGTCTCAGACAGAAAAATGTGGTATCAGTTACATTTTAATTTTAAATGGATTACTTTTCCTTCTTTGTTGAGATCAGAGTGGTGGAGGAAGCAAAGGTTGAAACGAGGTGACTATTAGAAGGATATTGTAGTAATCCAAGTGAGAGATAATTGTGACTCAGGGTAGTGTGATAGTGTTGCACATGGTGAAAAGCAGTTGGATCCTGGATATATTTTGAAGGAAGAGTCAATAAGAATTCCTGGCTTTTCTGAATGTGTGATAGAAAAGAAGATGAATCAAGAATGACTCCAAGATTTTTGATGAGAAAACAGAAGGAAGAATGGAGATGCCATCAAGTTAGATGGCAAAAGCTGTAGATAGAGCAGGTTTGGGAGATCAGAGTGATCAGTTTTGGACATGTTAAGTTTGGAGTACATGTTAGATGTTCAAACCATCCGTCTTAAGATGTTAGGTTTAATATCTGCATGATAATGTATTTAGACCAGAGCTGTAAGACCAATTAATATAAGACTGCCCTGACTACTGTTTTAACATTTTTTGTGCTCCTTTTTGTTTTAATTAGTAAGAAAAATTTAATAAATGCTAAATGTGTACATAGTTTAAATCAGTGATCTAGAGGAAGAGCATGAGCATGGTTTTCAAATATATAAAGAGTTGTTTGATTTTTTGTTTGTTTTTAATGACCCACATGCAGAGCTAGGCTCAATAAATAGAAGTTTAGAGGAAGCAGATTTCAGTAACGGGTAAAGTATGAAGACTTATAAGAGCTATACCAGAAAGGAATAACTTAATTTGTAATTTTTTGCAAACAACCCCCTCTCCCCACACGCACGCACACACTTAATCATACTCAAGCAGACACTGAACAATGATTTACCAAGAATATGCCATGGAGAATGTTTGCACTGGGTGGTTAGACCATGGAATTTTAGGAATGGGACCTAGAAAATGCCTGTACATCGTGAGCACTTATGTGTTATATGAAGCAGCCTGATTTTGTAAAAAGTGTATTGGACCGGGACTCAGGAATCGTCTTTGTCACTTAATAGCAATATGCCCTTGGTCAAGTCATTGAACTTCCCCGGGCTATAATTTCCTCTCTTGAAAATGAAATTCTGAACTGCTTGATTTTGAGGTCATTTAAATGAGAGAAGAGGAAGAACCAAACATCCAAAAATGTTTGGCAAAAATGGGAATGCCCAGGGCCAGGCCCAATTTGAACTGTTTTTGGCTTAACTGTAGATGTTCATAGGTTTTGAAATCTGTAGTAAGTGATTGGAAGATAGAGTGCCTTCAGATGTGTTTGTTAAATAGTGTTATATATTTAAATCTTGAGAAAACTAAACTTTAAGGAGTTTCATTTTGGTAGAAGGAATCAATCTATGTTTGCATATACTTAGAAATGATACCAGAAAGGTCTTTGGAAGTGCCTTTGGGGGTTGATCAATAGGAAAGAATACTTTTAGCTGAGGAGATGAGGGAAAGCTTAGTGGAGGACACAGTGTTTTTGAGGTGTGTCTTGAAATAAGAATTGAATTTGTAAAAATGGGAGTAAGGGGTGATACTTCTTTTGATTGGAATATAGTCTTTTAAGTAATGTGAAGATAGGAAATATGCTTGGGAAGGTGAGTTATTACCAGGTCATTTAGAAATGGAAATAGTCAAGAAGAGGTGATTGGTTAGAATTGTGCTCCTGGCAGCGATGTTTAGAAGATGATTGAAAGGAAGGGGAGAATGAAGAATGGAAATCAGTTAGAAGGCTATTGTAATAAATCAGGTGAGAAGAGGCTATTGATATGGTAACTAGAAGATTATTGGTGGCCTTTTAGAAAACAGTTGCCAGGTGTCTTGAAGACAAAGTAGAATTAGAAAAAAAGTAATTAGAGATTAAAAATACTAATATTAGTATGAACAATAATACTGTGAGGCTGCAGTACTAAAAGGGTCAGCAGTGTGGAAGTTCTTGCTGCATTTGAGAAAGAAGAAGAGAATGGCTATACCTGATACCAGTATTGAGGAGAGAGAGTGTCCTGGTGGTCAGTAAGTAAGAGTAATGAAGAAAAGCCTAAGGTTAAGCAAATGGTATAGACATAAAAGGAATTAGAGAGAAAAGGCAAAACTGTGATCTAGAAACATCAGGGACAGTAAGGGGTATTCCTGTTTCAAATGTTTGCCAGTATAAAACTTCCTGTGGAAAAAGACGTGTGTATATGCAAACCTGAGATAAGACATTTTACAGAGAAATATTATTGACTGCTTTAATAAACACAAATACTAAGAGCTTTAAAAAATAATTATAGATTTATTTTTTTACAACCCCATCTAGTGAGTGAATTTTCTTTTTTTTGGTCTGATTAAACTTTATTAAAAAAACAATTTGTCCAGCCATAATGATATAAAACTAGAAATCAATTACAAGAAGAAAACTGGTAAATTCACAAATATTTGGAGATTAAACAGTATGCTACTGAACAACCAGTGGGTCAGTAAAGAAATCTAAAGAGAAATTAAAAAAAATACCTCGAGACAAATGAAAATGGAAAAACAACATACCAAAACTTACAGGATGCAGCAGAAGCAGTTTTAAGAGAGAAGTTCACAGAGAAAAATGCCTACATGAAGAAAAAGAGATCTCAAACAACCTAAGTGTACATCTCCAGAAACTAGAAAAGGAAGAACAAGTGAAGCCCAGAGTTAGTAGAAGGAAAGAAATAAAGAGCAGATCAGAAATAAAGACTATAGAGATAGAAAACTATATTCAACAGCACACCAAAAGGATCATACACCATGACCAAGTGGAATTTATTCTAGGGTTAAAAGGGATGGTTCGGTGTCCTCAAATAGATCAATGTACATCTCAATAGATACAGAAAAAGCACTTGACAAAATTCAATGTAATTTATGATAAAAACTCTCAACAAAGTGGGTATAGAGAGAACATACCTCAACATAATAAAGGACTTATATATGCCCACAGCTAATATCATACTCAGTGGTGAAAAGCTGAAAACTTTTCTGGTAAGATCAGGAACAAGACAAGAATGCCTGTCTGCTCTTACCACTTTTATTTAACACAGTATTGGAAGTCCTAGCCGAGAGCAATTAGGCAAGAAATAAAAGTTATCCAAATTAGAAAGGAAGAAATAAAACTGTCACTATTTGCAGATGACATGATCTTATATATTGAAAACCCTAAAGACTCCACCAAGAAACTGTTAGAACTAAAAAACAAATAAAGTTGTGGGATACAAAATCAATATACAAAAATCTGTTGTATTTCTATACATTGGTATCAAACTATCAAAATGAGGAATTATGAAAAACAATCCCATTTCCCATTGCATCAAAAAGAATAAAATACCCAGGAATAAATTTAACCAAGAAGGTGAAAGACCCTGTACAATGAAAACTTTTATAAAGTCTTTGATGAAAGAAAGAAGACACAAATAATAAGTGGAAAGACATTTTGTGCTCATGGATTGGAAGAATTAATACTGTTAAAATGTCCATACGACCAATCCACAGATTCAGTGCAGTCCCTATCAAAACTCCAGTGACATTTTTCATAGATATACTAGAACAGTAGATGTACTAAAATTTGTATGAAACCACAAAAGACCTGAATATCCAAAGCAATGTTTTTTTTTATTCTACATTTAAGAAATTTTTAAATTAAATTTATTGTGGTCACATGGTATGGTAAAATTATATAGGTTTCAAGTATACAATTCTATAATATATCATCTGTATATTGCGTTGTGTGTTCACTACCCAAAGTCAAATTTACTTCCGTCACCATATACATGACCCCCTTTACCCTTTGCTACCTACCCCATTCCCCTTTCCCTTTGGTAACCACCATACTGTTGTCTGTGACTGTGAGTTTTTGTTGCTCAGTGTTATATCCCATATATGAATGAAATCGTAATGGTTCTTGACTTTTTACATGTGATTTACTTCCCTTAGCATGATAGTCTCAAGATCCATCCATGTTGTAGCAAAGGGCAGTATTTCATCTTTTCTTATGGCTGAATAATAATCCATTGCGTTGTACCACATCTTTATCCAATTATCTATCGAAGGGCACTTCAGTTGTTTCCATGTCTTGGCACTGTGAATAATTCTGCAGTGAACATAGGGGTATGTATATCTTTACGGAAAAATGTTTTCAGATTTTTGGTTCTATACCCAGAAGAGGGATTGCTGGTGGGTCATATGGTAATTCTATTCTTAACTTGT
Organism: Rhinolophus sinicus; assembly: GCF_036562045.2. Taxonomy (NCBI): domain Eukaryota; kingdom Metazoa; phylum Chordata; class Mammalia; order Chiroptera; family Rhinolophidae; genus Rhinolophus; species Rhinolophus sinicus. The sequence goes on from NC_133753.1 coordinate 18,816,949, forward strand.
TGAGGAATCTCCATACTGTTTTCCATAGTGACTATACCAGTTTACATTCCCACCAGCAGTGTATGAGGATTCCTGTTTCTCCACAGCCTCTCCAACACTTGTTATTGCTTGTCTTGTTGATGCTAGGCATTCTAACAGGTGTGAGGTGGTATCATTGTGGTTTTGATTTGCATTTCCCTAATAGCCAGTGAAGTTGAGCATTTTTTTCATATACCTGTTGGCCATTTGTATATCTTCTTTGGAGAAGTGTCTGTTCAAGTCCTCTGCCTATTTTTTTAATTGATTGTTTGCCTTTTTGTTGTTGTTGTATGAGTTCTTTATATATTTTGGATATTAGTGCCTTATTGGAGGCGTTGTTTGTGAATATCTTCTGCCATTCAGTTGGTTGCTTCTTTGTTTTGTTGATGGTTTCTTTTACTGTGCAGTTTTTTAGTTTGATAGAATCCCTTTCATTTATTTTTGCTTTTACTTCCCTTGCCTTTGAGGTCAAATGCATAAAATCCTAAGACCAAAGTCCATAACTTTAGTACCTGTGTTTTCTTCCATGTATTTTATCGTTTTAGGTCTTATATTTAGGTCTTTGTTTCATTTTGAGTTAATTTTCATGTATGGTGACAAATAGCAGTTCAGTTTTATTCCTTTGCACTTGGCTTTCCAATTATCTCAGCACCATTTATTGAAGAGGCTTTCTTTTCTCCAGTGTATGTTTTTGGTTCCTTTGTCGAAAATTATTTGCTCATATTCAGTGGGTTTATTTCTGGACTTTCAATTCTGTTCCATTGGTCTGTGTAGTCTGTTTTTTTGCGAATACCATGCTGTTTCGTTTGTTGTTGCTTTGTAGTATAACTTGAAGTCAGGGAGTGGGATAGCTCCGGCTTTGTTCTTTTCCTCTCAGGATTGCTGTGGCTCCTTGGAGTCTTTTGTGGTCTGTGCAAATCAGATGATTTTTTTTTCTTTTTAAAATGCCGTTGGGATTTTGATGAAGATTGCATTAAATCTGTATATTGCTTTGGGTAACATGGCCATTTTAACTATGTTGATTCTTCCAATCATGAACATGAGATATCTTTCCATTTCTTTGTGTCTTTTTCAATTTTTTTCAATAATGTCTTGTAGTTTTCAGTATATAGATTCTTCACATTCTTTAAGTTTATTCCTAGGTATTTTATTCTTTTTGTTGCAATTGCCAAAGGAATTTTTTTCCATTTTTCTGAAATTTCATTGTTAGTATATAGGAATGCATTGGGTTTTTTTTTTTTTTTTTTAAGATTTTATTGGGGAAGGGGAACAGGACTTTATTGGGGAACAGTGTGTACTTCAGGACTTTTTTCCAAGTCAAGTTGTTGTCCTTTCAATCTTAGTTGTGGAGGGTTCTGTTCAGCTTCAAGTTGTTGTCCTTTCAGTCTTAGTTGTGGAGGGCGCAGCTCAGCTCCAGGTCCAGTTACCATTGCTAGTTGCAGGAGGCACAGCCCACCATCCCTTGCGGGAGTCGAACCGGCAACCTTGTGGTTGAGAGGGCATGCTCCAACCAACTGAGCCATCCGGGAGCTCAGCGGCAGCTCAGCTCAAGGTGCCGTGTTCAATTTTAGTTGCAGGGGGCACTGCCCACTATCCCTTGCAGGAGTCGAGGAATTGAACTGGCAACCTTGTGGTTGAGAGCCTGTGCTCCAACCAACAACTGAGCCATCCGGGAGGCAGCTCAGCTCAAGGTGCCGTGTTCAATCTTAGCTGCAGGGGGCAGAGCCCACCATCCCTTGCGGGACTCGAGGAATTGAACGGGCAACCTTGTGGTTGAGAGCCCACTGGCCCATGTGGGAATCAAACCGGCAGCCTTCGGAGTTAGGAGCACGGAGCTCTAACCACCTGAGCCACCGGGCCGGCCCCTGCATTGGATTTTTTGTACATTGATTTTGTATCCTGCAACTTGACTGTATTTATTTATTGTTTCTCATAGATTTTGGTGGAGTCTTTAGGGTTTTATGTATAAAAAATCATGTTGTCTGAAAAAAGTGACAGTTTGACTTCTTCATTCCCAATTTGGATGCCTTTTATTTCTTTCTCTTGCCTGGTTGCTCTAAGACTTCCAGTACTGTGTTAAATAACAGTGGTGAGAGTAGGTATCCTTGTCTTAGAATAAGAGCTTTCGATTTTTCACTATTGAATATATCTGAGGGTTTGTCATAAGGCTTTTATTGTGTTGAGGTACTTTCCTTTTATACCCATTTTATTGAGTGTTTTAATCATAAATGGATGATGTTTTTCTCAAAATTTTTTTTTCTGCATCTATTGATACCATAGGATTTTTGTCCTTTATTTTGTTATTATTGTTTTGCACATGTTGAACCATCCTTGCACTCCTGAAATTAACCCTGCTTGATTGTGATATATTATCTTTTTAATGTATTGTTGTATTAGATTTGCTAGTGTTTTGTGTAGGATTTTTGCATTTGTATTCTTCAGAGATATTGGTCTGTAGTTTTATGTGTGTGTGTGTTATATTTGCCAAAAGACAAAAGAGAAAAACGGCTGTAGGAGATCTAAATACATCAGTAATCACCCTAAATGTAAATGGACTGAACTCACCAATAAAATGGTACAGAGCAGCAGACTGGATCAAAAAGCAAAACCCAAACCCAACCATATGCTGCCTTCAAGAGATATGTCTCAGCTGCAAGAACAAATACAAACTCAAAGTGGAAGGGTGGAAAATGATACTGTAAGCAAATGCGGGTGTAGTTGTACTTATATCTGCCAAAATAGATTTCAAGATAAAATCGGTAACAAGACAGAAAGATTGGTACTTCATAACGATAAAGGGGACAGATAATACATCAAGAAGACATAACACTTATTAATATATTGTGTTTCCCTGAAAATAAGACCTAGCCAGACAATCAGCTCTAATGCGTCTTTTGGAGCAAAAATTAATGTAAGACTGGGTATTATATTATATCACATTATATTAAAACAGTGTTATATTAAAATAAGACTGGCTGTTATATTATACCCGGTCTTATTTTAGTATAAGACCAGGTCTTATATTAATTTTTGCTCCAAAAGATGCATTAGAGCTGATTGTCTGGCTAGGTCTTAGTTTTGGAGAAACACGGTAGTATATGCACCCAATGAGGGAGTGCCAAAATATATAAAGTAACTACTGACAGAATTAAAGGGAGAAACTGACAAAAACAGAATTATAGCAGGGGATGCCACTGACAACTATGGGTAGATCAAACAAAATTAGTAAGGAAATGTTGGCCCTAAATGACACGTTAGACCAAATGGACATAATTGACATTTACAGAACCTTTCATCCCAGAACACCAGATTACACATTCTTCTCTAGTGCACATGGAACATTCTCAAGGATAGACCATATCTTGGGACATAAAACTAGCCTCAGGAAATTTAAGAACATTGAAGTCACACCAAGCGTATTCTCCGACCACAGTGCTGTGAAATTGGAAATCAACTGCAAAACAAAATTGGGTAAAACCACAAATATGTGGCAATTAAACAACATTCTACTAAAGTACAACTAGGTCAAAGGAGAACTAAAAGGAGAGATCAAAAGATATACAGAGACAAATGAGAATTCTTGGGATGCAACAAAAGCGTTTACTAAGAGGGAAGTTTATATCATTACAACTCTATCTTAAGAAACGAGAAAGAACTAGAAAAGGAAGAACAAGTGAAGGCCAACGCAGTCTTGAGAAAGAAGGGCAAAAAGCTGGAGTCATCATGTCCCCTGATATCAAGCTATATTATGCAGCTATAGTAATCAAAACAGTATGGTATTGGCGTAAAAACAGGCACATAGATAAATGGAACAGAAAAGAGAACCCAGAACTAAACTCATGTATGTGTATTATGACAGAAGAGCCAAGAATACACAATGAGGAAAGGACAGTTTCTTCAATAAATGGTGTTAGGAAAACCGGACCATTGTCTTAACACCATGCACAAAAATCAATGCAAAATGGATGAAAAATTCCTAGAACAACACGCAGGTGGTAAGCTCTTTGACATCAGTCTTCGTGCTGTTCTTTTTGGATTTGACACCAAAAGCAAAGGCAACAAAAGCAAAAATAATCAAGTGGGACTAAATCAAACTAAAAAGCTTTTGCACAGCAAAGGAAATCAACAGAATAGAAGGCAACCTACTAAATGGGAGAAAATATTTGCAAATTATATATATATATATATATATATATATATATATATATGTGTATATATATATGTGTGTGTGTGTGTGTGTGTGTGTGTATATATGTGTATATATATGTGTGTGTGTATATATATATATATATATATATATATATATATATATACATACATACATACATACATACATACATATGATAAGGGGATAATATCCAAAATATATAAAGAACTCATATAACTCAATAGCAAAAATACAATGTTTAAAAAACGGGCAAAAGATCTAAATGGACAGTTTTCCAAAAAAGACATACAGATGGCCAATAGGTACACAAAATGGTACTCAACGTCACTAATCAGGGAAGTACAAATCAAATCCACAGTGAGATATTAACCTCATTAATATTACCTGTAGAATGGCTATCATCAAAAAGACAAGAAATAACAAGTGTTGGTGAGAATGTGGAGAAAAAGAAACCCTTGTGCACTGTCGTTGGGAATGTAAATTGGTATAGCCACTACGGTATACAGTATGAAGTTTCCTCAAAAAATTAAAAATAGAAGTACTGTATAATCTTGCAATTTCACTTCTGGGTACTTATTCGAAAGAAAAACACTAACTTGAAAAGATGCATGATCCCATGTTCATTGCAGCATTATTTACAATAGCCAAGACATGGAAACAACCTAAGTGTCTGCATGTATGTATATATATAAAATATATATATATGGAATATTAGCCATAAAAACGAGTGAAATCTTGCCATTTGTTACAACATCGATGTACCTTAGGGCTCATGGTAAGTGAAGTAAGTGAGAGAAAGACATATGCCATACCATCTCATTTGTATGTGGAGTCTAAAACGAACAAACTGAACTCATAGTTACAGAGAGTGAGTTGATGATTGCCAGAAACGAGGGATAGAGGGTTGGTGAAATGGGTGAAGGTGGTTAAAAGGTACAAAATTCCAGTTATAAATAAGTCATGGGATATAATGTACAGCATGGTGAGTAGTTAACACTGTGTTGTATATTTGAAAGTTGCTAAGAGAGTAGATCTTAAAACTTCTCATCTTGACAAAAAAAAAGCTTATAACTGTGTGGTGATGAATGTTAACTAGACTTATTGTGGTGATCATTTGTCAGTATATAAAAACTGAATCATTATGTTACACACCTGAAACTAATATAATGTTACATGTCAATTATAGCTCAATTAAAAAAAAAGACACCAATTTGCAAATGCAGTAATATATAAGACAAAGGATTTTTTTGGTATGTGAATGGGTTTTTTGATGTTTTGTTTCTTCTGTCTTTTGATTGTCTCTCTTACATTCTTCTTTTTATTTGTTTATTTAGATACACAGAAGTAAAAACAAATGGAAATTTCATCTCAAGGATGGTATTATGAATCTTAATGGAAGAGATTATATATTTTCCAAAGCCATTGGCGATGCAGAATGGTGAAGAGTTGATTCTTTTCTTTTATAAATAAAACAAAAGAAACTTAAAAAAAATTTAAAGTGGACAGTTTGAAACTTGGGACATACAACAACCAAAACTTATCTTCTGCATGTCAGAAAAGTGCAGTAGAAGCAAAGCTACTGGAACAAAGAGACCTTGACAACATAGACACTACTTCTAACTAGCAAGCCATGGAACTGTAGCACCTGGGGTTGTTGGGGCGGGGAGGGGGGTTGGGGTTTTGTGTAGGAAAACCATAAGTGTCGATTTTAAATACAGGTACCTGCCACGGTAATTAGCATGTAAAGCTTTGTCTATATCCCTTCCTCCAACTTGGGTTCAATCAGAAAATACTAGTTGGAATGAACTGAAGAAACTTCCCTTTTGATAGATTGAAATGAAACTGCTTATTGTATGTGGTTATATTTGGTAAAAATTGCGTGTGGGCTTTTTACAAAAGGGCAAGAATTATGGTGTTGAATTTTAATTTCCTTGTATAAGGAAACAATTTAGAGCTCTCATAATAGGTCTTAAATATTTTTACTTGCTGTTCTCCCTCAGTAATACATACCTCTTTCCCTGCTTTATGGAACATCTATTGAAGAGTTAAAGGAAGTAATTCATTACAGTGTGGAGACAAAATTTGACCCAGGAATGAATATGTATTTTAATTAGGTTGTCATTTTCATTAAACTTGGGTCTCATCTGAGTTGAGCAGAATTAAAATGGCAACTTCAATTTCCTTACAGAAAAATTGTAATTGTTTCTTTTGGTCCTACACCTTAAAAAGAAACCCCAAAGTGGCTCCTCAGGACAATGGTTTTATTTCACAAAAGTACCATATAACTGAAATTCTATACACATGAAAAGTACAGATTTTTTCTTGTTGGGCTGAAGTGTATGCTTATATATATGTTTAGTCTTTAAGCTAAACGAACATTCAGATACCATTCTGTGCATTGACTGAAGCATTGGGTAGGTGGTGAAGACCTGGATTTTTATTAAACAATTTAGTAATTATAAAAGTTTCTTGTGTTTACTAGTAAAGAATTTTAAAACTATTATTTTAATTGAACTAATTTTTTTAAATGCAACTTTGTAATTTGAGGGGCAATTTGGGGGTTGGGGGGCATTAAGTATGTATTTTACCTCTTTCATTTGGTGGCCCATCCAGGCCATTGATAATATAGACATGGGCTCCAGTTTGCACATGGGGAAGAAAGCATATAAATTTGACTTATATTAAAAATAATAGAAATTTAGTATGTATATTAAGACTGCATAGCTCTGTGTTCTATAAGGGGCTCTGAAATGCAATATGGCGTTGCTGTGCTCAGTGTGAACTAGTTGCCTGGGAGAACTGTAGGAACACTTGTCTTCACCTTTGTGTTCTTACAGCTAATGATTTTGATGATTTATCTTGACAAAATTCACATGTGTTTAAGTTACTTTTGTATATTGATTTTTTTAAGTCTTCCATTTTTGTCTTCCTTTTATTTGCCTTTGTGTTTCCAGAAGTAACATAGAAACACTTTTAAAGTACATTGCAAAGAAAAACTGTGAGCTATTACATATTGTTTTTTTCTTTTTTTTTTTAACACAAATTTTTCAACTTCTTCAAAAAGGCTAATTTTTTTCCTGCTTCCCACCTTACATACCAACTTTTGATTCCTTTAACTTATGTTCTGAACTTTGGTGTAAATGGTGGTTTCTAGCATGCAAGTTAGATTTCATTTAGATGCCATAACTGGTAATACGGTTTTTATTTTTACTATATTAATTTAGTTTTTTGGAAGGGAGATTTTTTTGTTTACCCCACTACTCTGAAAGCACACAGGTTTTTTTTGTTTTTAGTTTTTTATTAATGAAACTGAGGGAAGAGAAAGGAGGGATGACATCACAGAAGTCTGGTTGTTCAGTTGCCCTTCAGTGTAGTTGATAGTAGGTTTATATTTTACCCGATGAAGAGTCAACGACCTGAACTACCTATAAAAGTTTAGCAGTGCTGCAGTGTTGATTGCAACCCCTTGACTATCTAGTAGTTCTTGTGCTACTGAACCTTGTATTAGTATATGATATTCAGCTCATGTTTTGGCCCCTCTACGTAGACATTCATATTCATAGTAGAATTGTATACTGGCCTGTCTTTATATAACATTATTTTCAAACACGAACAACCACTGCTTCAGAGTGATTCACTAGGGTTATTTTGAAGCAGGAAGTAACTATTTGTATTTGCACCTGTGTACACGTATTGCCTATTAATTACAGCACACTTGGCAAATGCTTTTACCTGTGAAAGTTCTGAAAGCCAGTCCAAACAACATTGCATACCAAACAGTGCTCTTATATATTACTGCATTGTGTTCCTCTTTAATCAACTAGCATGTTTTAGTTTTATTATGGTCGCTTGCTCTAAGAATGCCACTTGCTTATCTTTTATTGTACTTGAATTCTTAATCATGTTTTTAACATTGTATTTTACAAATCATTTCATTAGGTTCCATAAAAATGTCATTCCTTTGAAAAGGCAAGGATTCCCACTTCAGAATTTTAAAATGAAAATAATACGTTTGTTCAAAGAGGGAAAATAGTTCAGACTTGGTATTAATGAAAATAGATGAAGGTTTCAGAAGAGGATTTGTTTAGATTTGCACAGATGGTGATGGCACCTTTTACTTATAAAAAAGAGTTATGTTAATCAACAGTGCTAAGGAAAATTTATACAAAATGACTTGATAAAGTGTGGAAATGTGCCTTTCAGTATATGTACTCTTTTTGGTGGTCATTTGTATAATGAGACCATACGAATGCTTGAGAATGCATTTAATTTCTGTAAAGAGCCCATTTGGCTAAAACAACTCTTCAGTGTGCAATTAGATTCTAGAGTAAAATGTCTGTTATGTGAGGGGGATCTTTATATTGGGCTTTTATATTTTTTTAAATGTTCACATTTCTTTCTGTTAATTAAATGTCATCATAATATCACATTTATATTGTTGCCGCTCTTAAAATCAAAGCCACCTTGATGTTATTCTAGGAATACATCAAGATTTGAGCAGTGTGTATTAGAATGTGTTCTTGAAGAGCATATTCTAATAGAGTCTTGTATTAGACATCAAGAACATAAAAATATAACAGCTTTTGTATAAAGATTTTCTTTTGCTATAGTGAAAATCAAGGATTTGGTTTTCTTATTTTTTTCTGGCTTTTACGGAGGAATGAAAAGGGTTATCTCCTAAGAGCAATTTTTGATTATCTTATAGCAATAATATCACCATTGTTTTCAGAAGGTAAATACACCTTGTGCAGGAAAGCAGACATAATTTCCTCTTGGGAGTTACCTTTTTAACTTAGCATTTTCTTCCACTCGAGAAAATTCCTATATTTTCCGATTATTTCATCTTGAAATTTTTTGAGGTTTTGTGCAATGTAATATTTAACTGATCCGTCTTTGTACATTTTCATTTTCATGTCTGTCTCACCTATCTGTCTGAATCAGCTATTTCAGATTTTGAATTCATTGGTTAAAAAATAGTTGCTTTATATTTCCTCATGAGTTTATGTTAAATAGTTTTGCATTTTAATCTATTATGCTATGGAAATTATTCTGAAGTTTATATTCCCCTTTTAAGCCCGCCTTAGTCTATCTTTTGTCATTTTTTATGGTTTAAGGAACACACCAAACTTAATATTTTTGTTTATTTTGAGGAATAAGAGAAACTTTTCCTTCTCTTTTAAGAGAACTACATTGAGTTAATAACTACTATTAGTAACTATTAAGTTACTATTTAACTAGTTAGTAAATATTTCAGTCAAGGTTCCTTAAATCGGTCCAGGATGCATCAGGGCTAAAATTTGGGGGAGGGACTAATCCTTTTTGCTGTTCTGAGCTACTATTGTCAACTGCTGTTGTACATACTGTTATGTGTAAGGGCGTAAATATATTTATTAAGTTTGTATAATTCTGTACAATTGCAGATCAAGGTTGCTCTTCTGCGATATATGGGATATTATGTTTTAAAGACCATCTTGGAATACAATTAGAGAACTTAGTATTTTGATGTACTAAGACCTATTTTAAGTTTAATATTTTACCTTTGCAAAAACTTTAATTAAAGATGTTATTTAAAAAAAGTAATGTTGCTTGCTTTGCTTACTAGTGTATAAAATTGTTAACATAGGTGACTGAATAAAATTACACAGTTTAGAAAGGAAATGTTTTACATTGTTAATGAGAATAAGTTCCGTTTATCAAAAAGGTATTGTTACATTCTTTGTCTTTAAAATGAGTAAGGTAGGATGTCAGCTTGAATTATTAAACTCTGTTACAAATTCTTAATAGCTTTAAAAATGAATCGTTGTATTTTCCAGGTACACAGGAATTGAAATAGGGCTAAATTTACACCAACAAAGTGTAACTAAAAATTGATATAATTAACATTGTATTAAATGAGTATTTCTACTCCAAAGAATAGATTACTTAGGATAAAATTAAGAACATGTTTTTTAATTTTTCTGTTTAGCTAAATCTTTTCCTCTTAGTTCAGAGTTTGTAAATAATTGCATAATAGAGTCAGATTTTTGAGGTTTGTATTACTTATGGAATATATTTTGTGTTATTTTAGTATTAAGTAATTAGCAGGTATTTTAATTTTATAGTTAATTCAAATGAAACATTAAGAAGCTTGTATTTTTGTAATTTTTTTATTCTGTTACAGACTATCTAGGAAACATGGAAGTTTTAACCATTAAAATAATTATAATAAAGATATTTATTGCCGGAAAATATTGTACTTTTACAATTAAATACAAGCTCCAACATTGACGGTCTTACCCTTTTTGGCCTCAGTTTATCTGTAATGTATGCGATTTTGAGGATGAAGTATAGTATAATATGTGCAAAGCTCTTACAACAGTGCTTGGTACACTTAGGTACTCAGATGTCACAGTTAAATTATTTACTTAATTTCATAATTTGCATAATTTAAAATGACTAGTGGAGCTGAAAAAATTTTTTTAAATGGTAATTTAAAACTTATCATTTAAAACTTTTTAAAAGTAGCAAAAGAATGTGGTCTGATTAAGAAAAAGCAGTGAAAGATTTGGTTGCAACCAAACAAATGAAGCCTGGGAAGTTGAGTGAAATTAATAAAAGTTCATCTGACTGTAGCAGAAAGTGCCTGAGGGAAGAAAAGGGAGTGATGGGTATAGGAGAGGGATAATGAAACGGAGGCTCTAAGCTTTTTTCCCCCAAAAGTAAACATTTCCTGAATAAAGTCTAAAATAGGTTGAATTTTCCCAAAGCTAAAACTAGTAGAATTAGAGTATATTAATAATTACATGATTTCCCCCAAATATCAGTGGATTCTGCCCAGTTCATTTATGAAGAAAAACATTGACACAGAAATAGTTATTCAAAGACACCGAAGCTGTATGGTTACTTCACTCTGAGTCTGACCTAATCCTAGTGATTGTCGGTAGTCCTATTTCCGGAGGCAAATGGCCTTTGTGTCAACCCTCTTACTCCCTAGCCATGGAGGGAGAGGCAGATACAAGTATGAGATCTGACAGTTAAGTTCACAGACTTGTTGCAACGATGTTACTAACCTCTTTTTGACACCAGAGGGATTATTCATTATGAATTTGTACCAACTGGACAAACAGCTAACAAAGTTTACTGTTTGGAAGTGCTGAAAAGGGTGCATGAAAAAATTAGACGACCTGAACTTTTCGTCAGCAATTCATGGCTCTTGCTACACAGCAATGCAGTAGCTCACATGGCTTGTTTGTGAGGGAGTTTTTAGCCAGTAAACAAATACCTGTTTGGAACACCCTCCCTACTCACCTGATCTCGCCCCCAATGACTTCTTTCTTTACCCGAAGATAAAGGAAATACTGAAAGGGAGACATTGGATGACATTGAGGACATCAAAGGTAATATGATGACAGCTCTGATGGCCGTTCCAGAAAAAGTTCCAAAATGGCTTTGAAGGGTGGACTAGGCGCTGGCGTCAGTGCGTAGATTCCCAAGGGGAGCACTTCGAAGGTGACCATAGTGATATTCAGCAATGAGGTATGTAGCACTTTTTCTAGGATGATTTCGCAAACTTAATTGTCTGACCTCATAGTTACTTACCTTTCTGTTTTGAAATACAGTTTTTCTTAGTTTGAGAGGAAATTGAGCAGAGTATAAATTAACTCACTCATTCAACTCCATTTTGTGATTGATCTCCATGGGCCAGGAATTGTGATCAGTACTACTGGAATGAGAGTTTCATCTTTAAAAAGCGGTGAAGTTGGATTGTCTGAGTTCTAATTCCAGTAGGGATTGGATTCATAGTGTGAGTTTGGGCATGTTAGCAAAGCTGACTACTTCACAGGGTGGTTGGGAAGATGATAATGAGAATAATGCGTATGTTGCATTTAACACAGTCCTTGGTACATGGTAACTGTTCAATAAATGTATTTTCATAAGGAACAATGGTCAGAAAAGATCCTAGACCAGCTAGGTTCCTTAATATAAGTTTTCCTTACTTCTTCCTGTCTTAATAGAAGTTAAGTTCACAGCCTGTGATGATGCCTCTGCAGATTGAAGTGAGGAGTTAGAGGATTTAATATGACCAATTATAGAGCATTGAGTTTGTTGATGGAAATAGACAACTCTAGAAGCTTAATTGTAGTTGTCTTCACATTGGAAATGAATTTTTTGTGTTTTTAAATCAATGTCCTAAATTTTCACTTACCTTCAAATGTCACCTTCTGGAGGTTGTTGAGTTGAAATATTAGTTACCACCTGAGCACTTCTAGAATACCCCACTTTCTCAAACACAATGTGACAAATGGAATTCATCCCTATTCCTATTTCCCATTTCCAAACTTCATGTATCAGTGACAACTGTTCTCTTAGTCGCTGGGATTTGAAGCTCAGTGTCACCTAAACCTGTTTCTTCCCTTAGTGTTCCCCAATCCTAGTCAAATTCTCCACTTCTACCAGGTGCTCAACGCAAAACCCAGGGGTCATCATCCCTGGTTCCCTTCTTTCCGTCATTTTACTACATCCAATCTACCAGCAACTTGGGCTGGGTCTGCTAATATGTACATCGACAACTTCTTTCTATTTGCACTAGTACACTGAGTCAGCCCCAAACCAGACTGGCATCAACCAGTCTCACAAAGCTGCTTGGTTACACTTGACCTTTCATATGAAGGGAGAACCTGTGGGACAGGCTCCCTCAACTGGATCTCAACTGTGTCCATCAGAGTCCCTGGCCATGGCCCACCTCTCTGATGGGGGGAGGAGGCTGCCTGTTCTTTACTTGCTTATCCTGACTTTATATAGGTTTGTCTCAACTAAAGCCCATTTTTTAACCCATGTCCCTGTGAAATTCATTCAAAGTCATGGTGCATACAAGTGGCAACCACATAGGGAGCCATCTGGCAACACAAACATTTGAAGTTCATTTCCTAAGCAAGGTATTTGCACCTGATTTTTCCCTTTGCCTGCAATACTCCCCCGTTAGATCATTATATTCCCAGAGTCCAGGACATTCCTATTGCTTCTACCATACTTTACCTTGCATTGAGAACTCTTAACAATTTGTCCTTCATTCCAGCTTAGTTCTAACTCACTTTTAAGACAAATGATTGATTTTTTTTAACTTCTATTTATTTAAGTGTTTTTCCAGGACCCATCAGCTCCAAGTCAAATAGTTGTTTCAATCTAGTTGTGGAGGGCGCAGCTCACAGTGGCCCATGTGGGGATCGAACTGGCAACCTTGTTGTTAAGAGCATAGCATTCTAACCAACTAAGCTAACCGGTCGCCCCTGATATTTTTAATATATCGTGGACTCTTACAAATTAATAAGGTATTACACTGGGGAAAATGGACACGGAGAACAAGGAAGTCAGTTCATCAAAGAAAAATGTCAATTAATTGACCCTTTGAACAATTGAAGGAATACGAAGTATGATAAGAAACCATTTTCTCACCTATATAATAACTAGAAAAACAATAAATACCTCGTCATGGTCAGGGTGTGGGCACGTGGGCCTTAAGATAGATGGCTTGTGGGAGTGTAAATGGAGACAAACTGGTGGACAGACGGAACCAGAAGCACAAATGGTTCCGGTCAGGAAAGGCGGATGGTGCATATAAGCTACAAAATGTACCCAAGAGGCTTGAGTGTAGTGAGCATGACCGAGGGCATATATTTTGAGGAGGGAGGAAATATAAAGGTCCATAGTTGATATACTGAGTTTGTGGTGCCCAGTCAACATCCAAGTTGAGATACTGAGGTAGCGAGATGGATATGAGTGGCTGGAGATCAGTGGGGATGTCTGAGCCGAAGAGCATTGCCAGGATTTGTCATCCCAGGGAGAGCATTTAAAGCCATAGCAATGATTCACCTAAGCGAGGACATATAGAGAGGTCAGAGACAAAGGAAGAGAGTCCAGAACCAATCCTACAGGCTCTTCCAAGACACGAGGAGTAGTTAGCAGGACTGGCTACATAGTTTGCAGAACCTAGTGCAAAATGAAAACGTGGAGCCCAGTGTTCAAAACTTACTAGGAATTTCAAGATGGTGACAGCAGAGCATTAAGTGAAGAGTGGTTCCCTTGTTACTGCACCTGCCACACACCCGTGAAACTGGCCTTGGGAGTCAACAAGGGAGAATAAGGAAGCAAGGCCAGTGAAATAGGAAGAAAGGGGAGAGGCTGTCAAAGAGGACAGCATTTTTAATAAGGATTGGGGCCCTGGTTGGCTTAAGCCATTTTACTTTCCTGGCTGTTGTCATTGATTCAGGATGGGAGTATGACCTAAGAAGTTTTAGTTGGTGAATTTTCGGGACTCTTGCTTGAAATGCTCAGACGAAATACCTCTTTCTCTTGTCAGATTCGAATGAGAAAGCGTGTAGATCCTATCGCCTTGGCAGCTATTCTCTGACCTTGAGGAGAACCAGGCTTGAGGTAAAGAAGACACAGGAGGCAGAGCAGAAGATGGAAAGAAACAGTGTCCTTAATGCCATCACTGCCTTTTGATAGGTAATTGATTCCATTTACAGTTCTCATAGGTACTGATTTTATATTTTCTGTTTACCATTCCTTTTATTTCTTCCCTCCTCTCTGCCTTCTTTTAGTTGTGTACACTTTTCTGCATTTTCCCCTGCTGATTTGGTGGCTTGGTTTAGGCATAGGTTGTGCGACTGTGTCTTTAAGCTTTCGTTTTCCTAGAGCTTCAGGGGCCCATAAGCATAGTTCCTAGACACATAGTGGAAAATACTATCATGTGAAATAGCACAGGCTTTGAAACCAGACTGATCTGGGGTCGACTGCCCGGCATACCTACACTCTCTGAACCTCAAAGCCCTCATCTGTAAAATGGGTATAATAATGGTTACCTTGCACCCTTCTTGTAAGGTATAGGATGTGTAAAGTGTATGGCACATATTAGATTCTGAAAATATTTTATCTGGTTAGCAAAATAGGCCTTAGGGTTCTTCTGGTTTGATCTTCATATTCTATAGTTGAGGATTTTGTAACCCAAAGATGTGATGCAAATTATCCAACACTGTGCACCTAATGAAAGGTATAGCCAGAAGGTCTCCTGGCACCGAGGCGAATTTCCGTTCCATTTCTGGAGGCTGGCAGCCTACACACAGTGATGTTCTGTGGCCATGTTTTGTTGAACTTGTTTTAACGGTGTACAGTGGTGGTTTTTAATGCTTAGTTGCAGCACAAGAATGGCACGCCTTCTTTTTCTACACTCAGCCTACGTATTTGTGCTAACTGTATGTGTTTGCTGGCACTGAGTCTGTGGTCCCATGTGACAGCCTGTCAACCCCACTTTTGGTTTTAAGAACAAATGCAAAATGATTTATTAAAATATTCCATTCAATTTGAAGTCAAGTAGTTACCCTCCTAGACCTTTCTGTTTTCTCAGGGGCTTATCAGTGAGAAGCTGCTGAAAGCCTGTTGCCTTTTCAAATAAAAGTAAATTATATTTTGCAGGGAGGCAGGCTATGGAGGTGGGAGGGTTTACCCAGGGACCACCAGAATGTCTATGTTTGCTTATTCCTGTACGTCTTTGTGTGAAATACTCCTAATTATAATGAGAGAAACAGGGCACAACGGGCTGCTTTGCTGTTTTAACTCTCAGGGAGCTCAGTTGAAAGGAGTAATTTCCATTTCTTAATAATCTTCTTTTTATGAGAGTGCTAAAATGTGAGAAAGTTCAAAATCCAAAACCTTTACACATCCCATAGGATGAGGGAAATCTGAGGGTCATCTGGGTCATTTGGGGATTTTTAGAAATAGCTGTTGGGAGGCCATCAAATTGATCAGAATTTAGGCAATTGTTCAAAGCCTCAAGAAAAGAATACTCTGTAGTGTTCTGGGGTGAAAATTGGGTCATTGAACTAATAAATTCCATTAGGGCTGTGACCGTCTTTCAAATTCACAGCTATATTTCCAGGACTGAACTTTGTGCCAGGCATATGGAAGCACATGTTTGCTGAATGAATGCGTGAGTGAATAAAAGGGATGCGCCGGTGAATTTGAAGAAAGTCGGAGAGATCTGTCTCCTTCATGTTCAAAAGGGTCCACTGACTTTTCTTCCGCTGACAGAACTTCCTTACTAAGGATGCTGTAGGTCAGGGAGGCAACGCAGGACAGGACAAGTAGGACCACGAAAGCCAAGAATTCCACCCAGCTTAGTTTCAAGAGATGGTAAAAATAAAGGCTTTTCACGGCTGTTTGATTTCAACAGGACGAATGGGGACTTTTGTTGTTTAGGCTTCCCGATACATCCTTCCTACTTTGCTTTGTGCCAAGCAAGGTACAGGGCAGGGCTATACCTCTTTTTCTGGAAGTGGAATGGGGTAGGTGATTCCTCATCTGCATCCAGAAGCAGGGGCCAAAATGTCAAGGTACCCAGTCTGATGCTTGCACTCAGGACTTTGAATCTTTGTTCCCTCCAATTTTTAATTGTGGTGAAATTTACCATCTTAGCCATTTTTTCAGGTGTACGGTTTATGGTGTTATATACATCCATCCATCTTTGGAACTCTTTTCATCTTGTAAAATTGAAACTCGATACCCATTAAACAATAACTCCCAATTCCTTCTTTCACCCAGCCCTGACAATCATCATTCTATTTTCTGTTTCTATGATTTTGACTAAATGGAATCATGCATTATTTATTTGTCTTTTTGAAACTGGTTTATTTCACTTAGCATGATGTCCTCAGGTTTATCAAGTTGTAACACGTGTCAGAATTTTCATCCTTTTAAAGGCTGAATAATATTTCACTGTATGTATGTACCACAATTTGCTTATCCATTCATCCATTGGTAGACACTTGGGTTGCTTCCATGTTTTAGCTATTGTGAATAATGCTGCTATGAACATGAGTGTACAAATATCTCTTTGAGACATTGCTTCCAATTCTTTTGGGTATATACCCAGAATTAGAATTGCTATATCATATGATAATTCTATATTTAATTTTTTGAGCAACTGCCAAACTGTTTTCCACAGCAACTGTACCATTTTACATTCCTACCAACAACGCACAAGAGTTCCAATTTCTCCACAACCTTGTCAACACTTGGTATTTTCTGGGATTTTTTTTTTTTTATAGTTGCCATCCTAATGGGTGTGAAGTGGTTTCTCAGTGTAGTTTGGGTTTGCATTTCCCTAATAATTAGTGACGTTGAATATCTTTACATGTGCTTATTGGTTATCTGTACATCTTCTTTGGAGAAATGTCGGTTCAAGTCCTTTGTTTATTTCAGAGTCAGATTGTTTGGTTTTTGTTGTTGAGTTGTAGGAGTTCTTTATATATTCTGGATATTAATCCCTTATCATACATATTATTTACAAATATTTTCTCCCATTCTGTAGGTTGCCTTTTTACTCTGTTGATATTGTCTTTTGATGTGTAAATTTAAAATTTCTTAGCGAAGTCCAATTTGTCTATTTTTTCTTTTGTGGCCTGTGCCTTTGGTGTTATATCCAAGAAATCATTGCCAAATCTAATGTTGTGACGCTTTTGCCCTGTTATCTTCTAAGAGTTTTAGGTAGTGCATTTACATATTTGATTGATTATGAGTTAATTTTTATGTATGGTGTTAGGTATGGGTCCAGTTGAATTCTTTTGCTTATTGATATCAAGTTTTCTTAGCACCATTTGTTGAAAAGACTGTCCTTTCCCCACTGAATAGTTTTGGCACCTTTGTCAAAAATAATTTGACCATATATGTGAGGGTTTATTTCTTGCCCATATTTTCTCTTTATTCCAGTGCCACACTGTTTTAATTACTGTAGCTTTGTAGTAAGTTTTAAAATCAGAGGACGTTGACTCTTGAGCACACGAAACGAAGTTGTAGTATCATTCAGAGGTTTATATATATATGTATATATATATGATATATATGATATATATGATATATATAATATATAATTATACATTCCAGTGGTATATCATGTCCAGTGGTGTGACAGTGACTGCCTGAGCAAGTATGCCAGTGCCAGCCTTCTAAGCAGACTTTTGCTGGAGCAGGGCTGTGGTTTTGCCTCCCCTTGCTTGACTCTTGCCTGAGCCTGGTTTTCTAGGCTTCATGCTGATTGACAGATTACTCTATTCTTCCCATCAGTTCCATTTCTGCTTAAATTAACCAGAGTCTGTTTTTGTTTTTTGTAAGCAAGGATCCTGGTGGTATAGCTCAGTGCACTCTGATAGTAACGCTCAGAGCCACTTAGAGCATTGAGCAATAAAGATGAAACTCTTTATTAGTTATGCAAGTCAATGTCTGTTGCATGGCTCAACAGCAAGTTCATGCTCAGTTGCAATTCTATGCAGTATTCAAATCCTTCCACATTTATCTGTTGCTAAGCTAGGATAGACAGGTTTGAGTCAGCAAAACTGTGGAAACAAAGAGGTATGTATGTCTTCAGAATCACCTTTTTTCCTTTGCAGGGAGTCTTCTACCTTCATATTAACACCTTCTTCTCATTAGGAATTCAATATCCTACAATCTTCACTGGATACACAGAATAGCAGTGTATGTACATAATTATTATTAATATTATTGTTTATCAGTATCAGTTACAACTGTGCTTGACTGACTATCCTTGAGTGTAAGAGTTTCAGTAATTTTAGTCTTTGATTTATTGTTGTTCATGTATAGAGTACCTGCTAAGAGTACCACGACAGCTAGAACCCAAATCCAACCCGATACAGTCTTGATGGAATGACTGGTTGGGAAGGTTGGCAGAGGCAAGAACAACTGCTTCATCCCTAGAATAACTGCAGTCTGGAGACCAAGCTGGGGCTTGCCTGGATAAGACTACTGGAGGCCCGTTTGTAGGAGATGAAGGAGCGTGGAGGTTCCACAGTCTGTTGATATCTCCCTAAACCTGTTCTAGCACAAGTCTGCCTACATTGGGCCCCTCAACTCCAAAACTTCTGTTTTCTTGGTGTAAACATATATCAGGACCCTAAACCCTATCCTGAGATGACACTTAGTTTAAATGTCCTACATTATAAAGACTGTGTGTATGATGTGTACTTAAGTTATTTTCATGCTCTCAAAACCCTCTTTTTGACATGTTCTATATAGTCTGAAGGCTCCCCATAGAATTCTACATTCCACAATCAAGAAACTTTATGTGGGGAGTTTTTTTTCTCAAACAGGGAGGGCAGTAAAATGGAAGGAGAAGGTAACTGGCAACTTTTCATAGTTATAGCTCTTAGTAGGGCAGAAAGAAAACTTTGGAAACACAGGGTTTGATGAAAGGAAAGGCACTAAGCGTGAATGTTTCCTGAGTGCCAAATGCTTTGCCTGGTCTTCTCTCACAATTTCCTTGAGGGTGTTTATTTTTCTCTTCATTTTACACATGATTGACTGAGCTTTATGGAGGTCAAGGAATTTGCCTAAAATCATATACCGAAATGATAGTGAAGCTTGGGCGGCTTGGTAGATAGAGTGACTCAGGATGAGATAGG
This sequence comes from Rhinolophus sinicus, assembly GCF_036562045.2. Classification (NCBI taxonomy): domain Eukaryota; kingdom Metazoa; phylum Chordata; class Mammalia; order Chiroptera; family Rhinolophidae; genus Rhinolophus; species Rhinolophus sinicus. The sequence goes on from NC_133753.1 coordinate 18,836,584, forward strand.
TCTCTATCTCCTCAGTTTCAGGAGCAAAAGCTTCGACCTTAGCTGTCCCTGTCGACAGAGGCTGCAGCCCTCGCAGAAGCCCGGTCTCCTGTTTCTGTTCAGAGGAGGCATTCTGGAAACACTCCTTGACTCTTCACTATCTGCACTCACCACTGTGAAAAGACAGGGAGGTGAAGTTACTCTGGAGAGTGGTTCTGTGCTGACTTAGGGGCCAGCAAAGTGGCCAGTTAGGGCTTTTCCCCTCCACTAATAGTGCCAGGTTAAATGAGTTAAAGGAAATTAGTGGGTTTTCAGGAAAATAAAAATAAAAATAAATATTTTTGTTTGCTTGAGGGAGGGAGGGTTGTCTACATTTAACTCACACAATTTTTCTCCAGGAAGTTCATTCCCAAGAGAACTTTCTAATGCACTCCAAGTGGCCAGGGCTTTTGAGGGTTTCACAGCAGAGTGCAGCAGCAGGAATATAGAAACCCAGAGGCGGATGCCTGTGGTCATTGAAAAGGCCCACTTTCATTTTCTGTAATGATTTGAACACAGACACTTCATTAAATACAGAAATAGTGGCATGGTGGAAAGAATGTGGGCTTCAGAGTTATGAATTCAGATCTTCAGAGATAGATCTGAATTTGAATTCAGGCTCCGCCTATCTTCAGCATACTTTGGCCAAAACATTTAAACCCTTAGTCTGTTTTAGGGTGTAAACCCTCTCCCTTGTAAGGATGTTTTGCTGTGACTAAAGGATGACATGAATGCAAAGGCTAGGACAGCTATAGACACAGAGTAGGCCTGACAGGAGCGAGTGCATTAGTTTCTTAGGGTTGCCATAGCAATTTACCACCAACCCAGTGGCGTAAAAATAACAGAAACTTGTTCTCGCAGTGCTGGAGGTCAGAAGTTTAAAGTCAAGTTTTCATCAGGGCTGTGTTCCGTCTTAAGGCTCTAGGAGGAGGATTCTTTCTGGCCTCTTCCAGCTTCTGCTGGCCCAGGCATTTTTCTTGACTTACAGCTGTCTAACTCCAATCTCTGCCTTATTTTCACCTGATCTTTTCCTCTGTGTGTGTAATCTCTGTCTGCCTCACTCTTATAAAGACTCTTGTCACTGAATTGAGAGCCCACTTGGGTAACCCAGGGTAATTTCATCTCAAGATCCTTAATTATATTAGCAAAGACACTTTTTGAAAATCAGATCAGATTTACAGGATCTAAGACATGGGCATATTTTTTTTTTTTTTGGGGGGGTCACCATTCAACCTACAGCTAGTCATTAGTGTTAAATGCTGTACATATATTAGGCTCTGTGCAGGTATATCCAAGAAACAGCACAGGCCTCCCTTCCCTAGTCACGTGCCAGGGCAACTTTCATTCTTTGTCTTTCCTTTTCATTGTGTGGGTCAGAGATTTTGGTAGATCTTAGAAGCTCCTTCATTTTAGTATCTTCTTGCCTCTAGATCTTGGCAATGGAAAAGAAACTTCAGGAGTAGAAATGTGAGGAGGCATTTGTTTCTGATGGACTCTCAAGTGTAGTAGTCTACTTAAGGGAACAGATGGCGGGAGAGGTCAGAGCTCTGTGGAAGCAGATGCTGTTCTCAAGCTAGGAGGTTTCAAGGAAAGGAACAGATCCTTGCCAGGATGTAAATATTTTCAAGAAAAGGGAGAATTCGATTGAAAAGTCAAGAGGGCCAGTGAAGTCCTAAGCGTAGTGAGCAAGATCAGGGCCCGGCATCTCTTGCCTGATGTGTCCTGCCTTTTGCCTTGGGTTTTCTGATGAGCTTTAAAGCACTCCATGTGAATTGCTCAGGCTCTGGTCTTGGCAGAGAAAATGTTGTGCAACCACCCAGGCACAATCAACCCAACTGATGTCATTGCTTTTGTTCTTTCATAGAGGAGAATAAGTACGCCAACCACAGCTCTGTATTTAGGCATACAGTGTTGGTTGGCCTCTCATCTCTGCGCTGGCCATTGGCAAAGGGACATGCGGTTGAGGGAAAATGGAGAGAGGATCATAGCCATGGGCAATGCTGTTGACGGCCAGACCTGGGTTAAAGGATACTGTGTAGGGCAGGTCTGGGGTGGGGGAAAAGGTCACTGCACTGACCATACGCCTTTCTCTTTGTTGCTCACTGAGTAGTGAGAGGAAAGGAAAACTGGTGCGACCTCTCAAGCAGTGTGCAGCTTCTCTGAAGAGGGGGAGCAGACTGGTAGCTACCTCATCCTTAAATAACACTCGGGGATGGCGGGGCCAAATGCCAAGGCTGTTCATTGGTGTTACTGTGCTTTATTGTGTCATTTAGGAAAGCGGAATGGAGGGCTTGAGCGTTACCTGTGTAAGCACCAACTTATATAGGACTCTTTCAGTTTCATGGCAAAAACCCAACTCAAACTGGCTTAAACAAACAGAAATTTAGTGACTCACAACATTGGGATACCAGGCTTTAAGCAAGACTGGAGGCCGAGGCTCAGCTAATGTTATTAAGGCATTTCTGTTTAGCTCCAGCTCTTGGTCCAGTTTCACCTGCAATTTTAATCTCATTCTGGTTTCTCTCAACAGACTCTCTGTATATCAAAGGCAGATGGTGGTTACCTTGTATAAGCTGCTCCACATGTGTCATCCTCGCCTCCACTGGAGAGCAGGTATTATTCCCTGCAGTGGGAAGGGAAACACTGCTACTTAAAACAAACAAAAAAATGGACTGTGTTTGGTTCTTCAAGGGAGATAGCAGGAAGAGGTGGATAATTCACACAATGGGAAGGATGAGTCTTAATACTGCTCCCTTCTCCTTAAAGTCACTGACAAATGTGGGAACCACTTTCAGGAATGTGAGCCTATAAAGATTGATGTCACAGCCTCTGCTGTGTTTGGTTGTGGCTAGGAAATAGGGAAAAATTGATGGTCCTTTATTTCTGAAGCCCCTTAAGGAGTTTCAGGTGATAGAAAGTGGGCTTCAGAAGTTTAAGATCAGAACCAAGTTGCAGGCCCACGCGTGGTTTGGCCGTGGGCTTGTATTCCCTGGCCTATGAATCAGCAGCAGAGAAATTCGTTATTCTCATAATATGCTGGTTGAGAGAATGGCATGTCAGGCTGAGGGGCGCAGGAAACCTGTCAGTCACACTTGGGGACATTGGAGGAAAGGTGCTGTCCTTGTGTTTCAGCTGTGCAGTGTTCAGAGGGAGAGACTGCTCTCCAGGTGAGGATCTGGTGTCTGACGCCAGTCAACTGTGAATACACTAAGGGGCCCCTGCTTCTTCGGCGAGAAAAAAGGGGAGAAATGTATTTTCAGGCAGCTCTAGGTAGGAGACGGTGCCTCATGTCTCAGCTGAACGCTAGTTAACTTTCTTCCTCCACCTCCTCCTCCTTCTCTTTTCGTTCCACTGGTTGACTATGACCCTTCAGCTGGGCAAGCTCTCGACCTCATCCACGGACCTGACAGACTAGCTAAGTAAGTGTCTGTAGTAAGCCCACCTGTGACGCGGGGATGTTTCATTAAAATTCTCTTTATTTCTCACAAAAAAAGGTCATTCATGTCTGGCAAGGAACAGAGGGACTTTGGTTCTAGATCATGTTAACCTTCCCCACATTTGGAAAAAAGTTCATCCCTTGCCACATTTTTACTCTGAGGCTGGGGCTGCCAGAGGCACTGTGGGCTACCATCCAAGAACTCGTCTGTCCAGCAGCTGGACTGGCCACTGGTGGGAACTTAGATGTACACAGATATGGCATGTGACTCATCCAGGGCCCTTTGATCCCAGTGTGAAAGCATATGTATTTGAACCATGGGAGACCTTCCTATGTTTACTTTCCACAAAATAAAGACTAAAATTCTCTGTCCATTTCCTAATGAAATCAAGCCTCGACTCAACTTGGCCAGGGAGGGAGACCTTTCACAGGAGAGGGTACCTGAACTTCAACTTCTGTTCTTCCTCTCCTAGTCTTCTCTATTTCCGACCTTAGATGATGGGGGTTGATTTTGATAAGGGAACTGATAATAAATATTATGGTTAGTGGATTACGCTGTTAGGTTAATGGGATTAGACTAGTTACTGGGTGGCCCAGATGCAGAAGTAGGAATAGAAACTTCAAGAAAGAACATCATATAACTGGCCCAACTGCCATGAGATCTTCGGTATCAACAAGATAGATCCTAAAGCTCAGGACAACACGAGGTTGAAAATGTATCACGAGATCTGATATGCAAGTGTGGCTTTCATAGAAAGTCAAGCTACCTAGGGAAGAGGTAGTCAGTAGGATTGGACAGTCAACTTCTGAGCTAAAAGGGTCACAGGAGAGTTAGAAGGATGCCCAGCAAGGTAAGGAGGCAGGCTTTTTGTGGGCCCCAAGGTGAGTTAACCGTGAGTAAGTAGCATTTGGTAAGGCCATTTACCTAGTGATGGCACTTCTTTATTTCTATACTCCCATGAGTTTTTAATAAAATCTTATTTAATATTGATCCCAGCTGGCTGCTGTCACACCCCGGTGCTGGGCAATGTCCACCCAGAACAAGGGCACTTTTTTCTAATTTGTATAAATCTTCACTACAGTTAGCTGTGGCCATGGCTGTGTGTCAGAGGATCAAGAAAGGAGTCATATGTCTGTGATTGGATCCAGCGCTAAAGGAGGATGAGGCCCACCCAGCCTGAGGTCAATGAGAATTTATGAGAGCCCCAAGAGGAAGAGACTCTTGTGTAGGTGGCTGTGGAGCTCTCAGGCAGAGCTGTACAACTGGTATATCTGGAGTGTGTTGCAAATGTGCCTCAGTATTGAACCACTTAACCCTCCTTAAGGAAGCGGGCTGAGGTCTGGGGCAACCAGAGCCTCCATATTGGTCACCTCTGACCGAGAGCAGCCATTTATTTACCTAGTGTGCATGCAGTACAATTATATTCTCAGTGTGCCACGGTAGGAACACGTTGGCAGAGCACTGCCGTAAGGTATCACTTGTCAGAGGACCTGCCTGGATTTGGTATCTTGAAGGAAATGTCTAGGCGTCCTTATACTTGGTTATCTGGTTCCCAGAACCACCACAGACTAATATCAGAAAATGAGGAAGTGGGAACCTTGAGTCAGAAGTGCTGGGAGATCCTGCCATGAATGGGTACAGGTGCTGCAAAGGATGAACTCTGGGACATTTTAGAGAACATGAGCTGTTTAATTCTGAGTTAAGTAGCTGTGACACTTGTATTGAAAACTGACAAAACATAGTCACAGGGATGTAAAGTACAGCCTAGGGGCATAGTCAATAATATTCTTTGGTGCCAAATGGGTACTATACTTACTGGGGGGTCACTTTGTATGTTATATAAATGTCTAACCAGTATGCACACACCTGAAATTAATATACTATTGAATATCAACTGTAATTGAAAACAATCAGTTAAAACTGACAAGCCACTTGTACTCTTCCCGGTGTTAGTAGTGTGTGTCTGTGATAATCTGAGCTACTGAGGACATCATCTTGTTCCTTCTCCCCTTGAAATATCTCCCAGGCCAGCCTCTGCTTTGTTTTCCTTAATCATATCACCCTCTTTCTTAAGAGGTATGACTGCCACATGTAATTGTGCAGTGCAAAACCCACACAACTCTATGCTAAGAACCTTGATATTCTCCACTGTCTACTGAATAGAGGTCAAAGTTTACAGCCTGGTACCCAAGGCCTTCCATGATCTGGCTTCAGTCTACCTGAATCATTGAAGATGCTGGCAGGAAACAGATAGCCTGCTCAAACAATTTATCCGAGAATGTGATGAACGGACTATTTACAGAGTGGTGGGTAAGACTGAGGAACCAATCAGAGATGATGAAACACGCAGGAGTTAGTCACAGTAAAGCAATTCCCACCCATAGGGCTGATGCACAGGGAAAGCAGAAGTGATACTAGTCCCTGGAGAGAACTTGGAGCCAAAGAAGAGAGACATCCCAAACAGGAGCGTAACCGCAGAGCTACCACGACCAGAATAGCCACGAGGCAGGGAGGGATCTGGGATAAATACCCAACTGTCTTTCCTCCTGCAATCTTATCTCAAGCCAGTGCCCCTGTTGCCAAACCAAGTGGAATCAGAGGGCAATGGTGTGTGGGTGATGCAGTCCCTAGGTGTCAGCCTCTGCAGGGCATACAAGGTTGGAGAATGCCTCTGGGGCAATGACCAGCACATTCCTTCCCTCTGTCGAGTTCTCTAATCCTATGCATTAGGCATGCTGCTTCCTTTTCCTAATGGAACCATGGTAGTTCACACGTCTGTGACTTTGCTCATGCTTGTGCTTCAGTCTGGAATGCCCTTCTCACCGCCCTGCTGTATTTATACATTCGAAATCCTACTCATTCTTTAAATCCCAGCTTAAAGGTGACTCTCTTAAAGACTGCTCTGATCCCCCAAGCTGAATTCTGTAGGCCAGGAGTATATATGGCTTGCAAACCCTAAAATACTCTCTGGCCCTTTACAGAAACAGTTTGACAATCCCTGCTCTAAACCTGTACTGTCCAGTATGGGAGCCATTAGCCACGTGTGACTGTTGCACACTTGAAATGTTGCTAGTGCAACTAAAAAGCAGAAGTTTAAATATGAATTCATTGAATTTCAAGTTAAAAAAACACCACAATACTCAGTTTGGTTAGGGAAAACTTTTAAGTCTGTTTAGCACAACTTGGGTATGCAAATCTCTTTTTTTAACTGTGCATTTTATGAACTTTAAATATGGATCAAGTATGTCTGGTGAAAATTTTGTTTCCAAATTTCAAAGTACTATAAATACACACTGACTTTTGAAGACTTAGTCAGAAGAAAAGGGAATGTAAAATAGCTCGACAATTTTTGTATCGATTACATGTCAAAATGATTATATTTTCTATATATTGGGTTAAAGTATATTATTAAATTTAATTTTACCTGTTTCTTTTTATCTTTCTTTAATGTGACTACTAGAAAATTAACATGATGTAGTAGCTTGCGTTATATTTCTTTAGGGCAGCACTGTTCTATACTAATGTTCAGAAACTCGTAATAATTTGTATACTGTCATGAACACATCTGTTTTCCTCTTTAGATTATAAGTTTGTTAAAGACTGAGATATACTTTTTAAAAAAATCTCTGATTTACATGCCTTGCATGTAATAAATATTCAATAAATACATTATGAGTTGAGCCAAAACTATTCCATTCAAATGCTTCTTCTTGGATGTGTATGGCCAGTTCTTTAGGTTTTTAAAAGGGAAGCTTAGATTGAATTTCAGTGAACTTCTGGGGTTTTAGGTTTGTAACCCCAAGTGAATCCTAACTATAGACTCATGTCTTAATAAATGGGCTTCTTGCAGAGGAAAAAGTGTGTGGTGGGACCTTTACTCATGGTTATTAAGAATATATATAACGGGGCCGGCCCGGTGGCTCAGGCGGTTAGAGCTCCATGCTCCTAACGCCAAAGGCTGCCAGTTCGATTCCCACATGGGCCAGTGGGCTTTCAACCACAAGATTGCTGGTTCAACTCCTCGAGTCCCGCAAGGGATGGTGGGCTCTGCCCCCTGCAACTAATTAAACACAGCACCTTGAGCTGAGCTGCATCCCAGATGGCTCAGTTGGTTGGAGCGCATGCTCTCAACCACAAGGTTGCCAGTTTGATTCCTCCACTCCCGCAAGGGACGGTGGGCAGCGCCCCCTGCAACTGGCAACGGCAACTGGACCTGGAGCTGAGCTGTGCCCTCCACAACTAAGACTGAAAGAACAACAACTTGAAGCTGAATGGCACCCTCCACAACTAAGATCAAAAGGACAACAACTTGACTTGGAAAAAAGGCCTGGAAGTACACACTGTTCCCCAATAAAACCCTGTTCCCCTTCCCCAGTAAAATCTTAAAAAAAAAAAAGAAGAATATATATAAGGTCATCTCTCATTTTTAACCACAGAGGCTGCCTAACTATATTGTAAAGTAGACAATTGCCAAATAGTTTATCCTATATCAGATGTGATGTTCTATTTGGGAGGATGCATTTTTAAGGGCTCTGCATCAATTAAATACATCATAGACATGAACAATAATATATCAGAAATGCAATTCAAATCCAACACATATTTATTGAGCATCTGCAATGTACTATGGATTTTTCTAGGCTCTTGGGATATACCAGTGAATGAAAGCCAGTGAAAATGTCTGTCCTTCTGGAGCTTATCTTCTATTATGTCTATTATAACATGACAAATAAGTAAATCATATTGCATGTTTGGAGGTGGTAAGTGCAAAAGGAAAAGGAAAATAGAGCAGGATAAGGGGGAATCACAATTACAACATGGAGCAAGTTAGAATTTCAAGTAGGGTGGTCAGGACAGGACTCACTAAAATGATGCCATTTGGACAAAGGCTTGATGGAGGAGAGGGCTTCATCCGTCGAGCTTATCTGGGGGAAAAGCAGTCCAGACAGTGATGAGCCAATGCCAGGGACGGGGTTAGGGAGTCTACTGTGAAAATCAAGGAATGGCAGGAACAAAGTCAACAAGGAAGAGAGTTGTAGGAAATGAAAACAGTGAGGCAGTCGGGACCTCATGGATCACATGGACCTTGTCAACTACTGTGTGGCCTTCGGCTTCTGCTCGGAGAGAACTGGAGAGCCACTTTGTACAGAGGAATGACCAGATATGACTTAAGTTTTATAGGGACCACTCTAGCTGACCAGTTGAGAAGATACCGGAGGTTGGCAAATTGCTTTGTGAAGGGTTAGAGACTAAGTATTTTAAGCTCTTGGGCTATGCCATTTTTCTCACAACCATTCAACTCTGCTGTTGTAGCACAAAAGTAACCATACACAATACGTAAGTGAATGCCCGTGGCTGTGTTCCACTGAAACTTTATTTATGGACATCAACATTTGAATTTCATGTAATTTTCATGTGCTTCAAAATGTTCTTCTTTTGAATTCTTTAACCATTTAGTTCTCAGGACGTACAAAACCTGGCAGTAGGCTCAATTTGGCCAGTGGGCAGTAGTTTGTCAACATGTTAAATAGACTGTGAGGGGTCAAGAGAAGAACAATGGACCATTTAGTAATCCAAGAGAGATGATGGTAATGCAGATCAAGATGATGGCAGTAATGTGTAAGAAGCAGTCCTATTCCAAGTATATTTTGAATGTTAAGCCAAAAAGACCTGCTGGCCATTTGGATATGGGGTATGAAAGAAAGAGAAGAATCAAGGAAGGCCTTGGGATTTCAGTCTCAGTACCTTGAAGTATGTCTTGCCATCACCTGAGATGGGGAAGGCTGTATGTAGGTGACGTGGGTTTGGGGGTAGAAAATCAGGAGTGTAGCTCTGGACATGTTCATTTTGAGATGCCTGTTAGACATCAAAGTGGAGATGGTGAGGAGGCAGATGGATATACAAGTTTGGAGTTTGGAGAAAGGTCTGATCTGGGGGTATATGAAAGGTCGGACAATTAAGTTCGCGGACTTTCCACCGTGTAAGTGCATGGTGGAAAATTTGCAAACTTAATTGTCTGACCTTTGTACTTCTGGGAATCATCACAAAGAGACAGTATTCAAAGCCTCGTGACTGCATGAGATCACCTAGGGAATAAGTGTTGACAGAAGAAAAACAAAAGAATCAAGGGATGAACCCCAAGATGCCACATCACTATGAGGTTGATACAAGGAGAGAAAGTAGCAAAGGCCACCGGAGAGGAACAGTCAGTGAGGTAAGTGGGAACCAGGACAGAGTGGTGCTTCCCCTTGAAGCAAAGGGAAGAAAGGTTATCAATGAAGAGGAAGTGAACAATGTATCAAGTGCTGCTGATTGGACAAGCAATATGAGGACTGAAAATTGACCATTGGATTTAGCAATATGGACTCTGCATGACCTTAACGAGATCGGTTTTCATGGAACTGTAGGGTGGAAAACCTAGTTAGAGTGAATTTAACAGAGAATGGGAGGGAAGCTGTTTACAGCAGTCTAGTTTGTGACAAAGGAATCCAAGACATGATGGAGTCGAAGTGGAGTCAAGAAGCAAATTTTTTTTTTAAAAGATTTTATTGGGGAAGGGGAACAGGACTTTATTGGGGAACAGTGTGTACTTCCAGGCCTTTTTTCCAAGTCAAGTTGTTGTCCTTTCAGTCTTAGTTGTGGAGGGCGCAGCTCAGCTCCAGGTCCAGTTGCCGTTTCTAGTTGCAGGAGGCACAGCCCACCATCCCTTGCAGGAGTCAAACCGGCAACCTTGTGGTTGAGAGGACGTGCTCCAACCAAGTGAGCCATCCGGGAGGCAGCTCAGCTCAAGGTGCGCTGTTCAATCTTAGTTGCAGAGGGTGCTGCCCACCATCCCTTGCGGGAGTTGAGGAATCGAACTGGCAACCTTGTGGTTGAGAGCCCACTGGCCCATGTGGGAATCAAACCAGCAGCCTTCGGAGTTAGGAGCATGGAGCTCTAACCGCCTGAGCCACCGGGCCGGCCCCGATCTTTTTTTAATGTGGTAAAAACAATGTCATGTTTCTATGCAGATCAGTGTATCTATCGAGAAGGAGAATCCAAAGTATGGAACTTTATAATTTGTAATAATTCTAAGAGGAAAATCTATACTCCATTTACTAGAAAAGAGGCATCCTTTTCTTAATTATACAAGGTTTATAATATAGAAAGATAACATAAAAAATACTCTTATTTAGTTAGAATAACTACCTATAATTGTGACGTTTAATTGACAATTTTGTTTGCCACCTTAGAATTTAGAAGGACTTTTTCTTTTGTGATAAATTGTATGACTCAGTTCTGTTAAAGAAGCTGAGCTGATGCCTAAGTTTCCTCTTTATTGAATTTTCCTGTATCACAAGCATTTGATATCATTCCACTGACCACAGAGCTATCACCATTAGCTTTATTTACCAGTAATTTTATTATCAACAAAGTCGATGATGATTATTCCCTTGAAAAATATTTCTCTATATTAATGCCAATACCAATTTCTTTGCTTTTTCCACCCCTTCCTTCTTAGTTAATTCAAGCACAATCCGAGGAAATAAAGGCTATCAGAAAACAAATCAGGGGTGTCAACTTCCAAGTTTCCACTTAACACTTGACAGCTGTCAGAAGGCTTCGTAATTGGAAAGCCACAGTCATAGAAACAGTTATCAAGTTCTAGCTGACATTTTTGAAAAGAAGTTTCCAAACATCTCTGTGGCATTCAGACCAACATTAGATAATCTGATATTCCAGCCTGTTGGTGTCTCCCTAAACTCAGACTTTGAATAAATGAACAAATTGAACTTTTTCTTTCAATTAATTATCATTTAAATGAGGACATCTCTTCTTCGTATATAAGAGCACTTTGTGTAAGACAAAGCTGAGGATTGCTTTAGGTATGTTTGAGAAGGCCCATTCAACAAAATCTTAAAGCAAGAAGGTGGATTAGGTGCTTCTGGACACTTCCAACCAATGACTTTGTTATAGTTGTTACTTTTTTTTTTTTTTTTATAGATTTTACTGGGGAAGGGGAACAGGACTTTATTGGGGAACAGTGTTGTGGGGACAGAGTCCCAGAGAGCAGTTTCCAGGCTCTCGGCCTCACGTGGAAAGGTGCTGGCTCAGGTAGTAGATGGCCATTTGTGGATAATTGACCATCAGCTGTAACCAGTGAGCCAATTAGTCACAGATATAACTGCCGCGGCTGCGCTGGGGAGTCAAGTTAGTGAGTCGAATCAGTCGGTCGGTTGGCAGGCAGAGAAGCGGACAGCAGGTTGCAGGTCGTGTGACTCCAGCCTCCAGTGAGACTACTGTGCCTCCAGGGAGACTATAGTGGTGTGACTCCCTTACCTATGGCTCCGTGGGTGTTCCTTTTTGGCCTAGCCATATCCTGCGTTCTTATGTGGGGAGTGGGACCAGAGACCCCGCAGGCCACCTCGTATGACAAGTGTGTACTTCCAGGATGTTTTCCAAGTCAAGTTGTTGTCCTTTCAGTCTTAGTTGTGGAGGGCACAGCTCAGCTCCAGGTCCAGTCACCGTTAGTTGCAGGGGGTGCAGCCCACAATCCATTGTGGGAGTCGAACCGGCAAACTTGTGGTTGAAAGGACGTGCATTGATGTATCAAAAGTTAAAGAATGTTTCTCTGGAAATGGTGGCCAGTACTCAGCAATTGCTCTAACAGACAGCCATGTCAGTATGAAATTATTAGCCTCTGCATTCCCTTTTCAGCTAACTGGGACACATGATAAGAAGCACCAGCCACAGATTTCTTTCTCATTATACATAACTACCATCTCTTCACCTGATCCGTTCAACCATTATTACTGCTGTCGTCTTCCCCTTCTCACTGTTTTCTTTGCCAGCCTACAAAGATGGTTCTTGAAAACTTTCTGACTGTATCTTAGATGCAGTATCGACCACCACAGTTTCCTTTACCCTTTTTAATGGTGGCAGGAGGGGCATAGACATACTATTTTTAGGACTCAAAGAGGGATAGAATAGCATGAATGGTTGGAGAAGAGGGTACCGGGCCTTGGACAGGATGGAAGGGTTGGTGTAGGTTGAGGGTCTTCCAGATGGTCAGTAGAGTATGGCTGCAGGGTGAGTGTCTTTGGAGAGAACTCATGGGTACCATCTGGGCTAGAGAGTCAAACAGTTAAAGAAGCAGAAGAAAAAACATATTTTTAAAAATTTTTATTAAATTTATTGGGGTGACATGGGTTAGTGAAATTATATAGGTTTCAGTTGTAAATTTCTATAATACATCATCTATATATCACATTGTGTGCTGACCACCCAGAGTCAGTTCTCCTTCTATCACCATCTATTTGACTGCCTTTATCCTCTTCTACCATCCCTCTTCCCCCTTCCCCTCTGACAACCACTAAACTGTTGTCTTTGTCTATACAGTTTTGTTTCTTTGTTTGTGTTGTTTGTTTGTTGCTTTCAGTTTTATATGCCACATATGAGTGAAGTCATATGGTTCTTGATTTTTTCTGTCCTATTTTGCTTAGCACGATAATCTCAAGATCCATCCATATTATCACAAATGGCACTATTTCATCTTTTCTTTTGGCCGAGTAATATTCCATTGTATATATGTACCGCATTTTCTTTATTCAATCATGTATTGAAGGACACTTTTGTTGTTTCCATGTCTTGGCCACTGGGAATAATGCTGCAGTGAACATAGGGTTACATATATGTTTACAGATAAATGTTTTTAGATTTTTTGGGTTGATACCCAGAAGAGGGATTGCTGGGTCGTGTGGTAATTTTATTCTAGATAGTAAAGTTGAACATATAAAAAATGTATTTCTTGGCCATTTGTATGTCTTCTTCAGAGAAGTGTCTGTTTCAGGTCCTCTGCCCATTTTCAATTGGATTGTTAATTTTTTTGTCGTTGAGTTGTATGAGTTGTTTATATATTTTGGATATTAGCCCTTTACCGGAGGTGCTGTTTGCAAATATCTTTTCCCATTCAGTTGGTTGCCTCTTTGTTTTGTTGATGGTTTCTTTTGCTGTGCAGAAGCTTTTAAGTTTGATATAGTCCCATTCGTTTATTTTGGCTTTTACTTCCCTTGCCTTTGAGGTCAAATTCATAAAATCCTCTCTGAACCCAAAGTCCATAAATTTCGTACCTGTGCTTTCTTCTATGCAATTTATTGTTTCAGGTCTTATGTTTAGGTCTTGGATGCATTTTTGAGTTAATTTTGGTATATGGTGACAGATAGCCACCATGTTTCTATGTCCAAAGATCTAGAAGAAAATATTTTAACTTCCTCCAAGTACTGTTCCCACTAGTGGCTCAACTGCACTAATTAAAATGAAATCAAGTAGCAACTTGGCTGTCTGGGAAGACTTGTGAGTGCCAGAGGTGTGTGCTCACTTTTTCCCTTTCTCCAGGAATGGCCTACAGATGGTGAAAACAGGTATGATGTCAGGCGTCTCCTCTTTCATCTGGACAGTGGCATCGCTTGGTCAGGGTATCTCATGTCTCCAACATTTGTTGAAGCTATTAATACTTCCCTAGTCCTTCTGTCAGAGTGCTTAAGGAACATTTTGAGAAACCAGAGAACTATCTGAGAGCAAATAGAGTGAAATGGTTCTATTTGCTATTAATAATAAATCCGATGAGTCCTATATTCCCACAGAGCCACAAATCATTTGCCACTATCTATGCTGACACTATCTAAATTTGTCCACTATCATTTCAGAAGCTTTGTCTACATACTGTCTGGGGAACTGAGGTGGAATGTAGTAAAATTTGAGCATGGGATTTAGTAAAAAGGACCAGAGATGCCACTATACTAGTCTTGCTTTTCTCAAACTTTTACCTCATATGTTTAATATGGCCCTTGTTGAGAAACTTGAAAATCCTCTGAGAGAATTGAGGCTCTTTCATACTTTTTTGCAACTCCCCTTGGAATTTGTCCTTATGATGCCTGTGGAGAAAAAAAACTGAGGCACAGGAGTAAGTTATAAATAGGCTTTTGTCAAAATATTTCCCATCTAATGGGCAGATTTGTAGTGATGTTTTTGATTATAAATTTCTTCATGATTAGAATCTTCTGTTTAATCCCCATTATGATGAATTATTAATACATATTACATGGTTTCCATATAACTGAACTATTTCTATAGTGTGTTGTGACTCTAATCCCCCAACATGGCTTACAAGGACCCATGTTGTGTTTTTTTTGAGACTGGGAGGCACAGGACTGAGATACAAATAAACCTTTTATTGTATGCTATCAAATAACAATTGGCCACCATTTTCCTACTATCTTTCCATGTAAAATACTTCATGAAAGGAAACAGAATATCCCCACATATTCTCAAATTCCCAAAACAGATTCCAAAATTATACTAAATGGGTGATGGAATTAAAGTTGTTTATACAATCTTGATTTCCCTACTTTGTTCAAAGCTTTACTTTTTATTTACTAAATTTGTATGACAGATAACAATTAGTTGCTTAATTTCCCTTATGCAACCTAGAGCAATGCACATATAGGAAACAAAAATTCTGATTTAATATGATTAGGCTGTCCAATAGAATACATTATAAAGGGGTTTTATTTTCTTTGTATTTAGCTTACCAGATGTTGTTGCAAAGTAAGCACATTAAAACTCATTGGCTTAGGTTTATTACATTCTAAAAATATAAATTTCATAATGGCTAAATTATTGTAAAAGTCACCTGCAGTGTGATATCTGCCTCCCTCTCTTACTACTCTACAGACGTGAAAGTCAACTATCTAGTAAAATAAGTCATTCTGCACCTTTCTTTCTTTTTTTTTTTTTAAGATTTTATTGGGGAAGGGGAACAGGACTTTATTGGGGAACAGTGTGTACTTCCAGGACTTTTTTCCAAGTCAAGTTGTTGTCCTTTCAATCTTAGTTGTGGAGGGTGGGTGCCGTTCAGCTTCAAGTTGTTGTCCGTTCAGTCTTAGTTGCGGAGGGTACAGCTCAGCTCCAGGTCTAGTCGCCGTTGCTAGCTGCAGGGGCTGCAGCCCACCATCCCTTTGCGGGAGTCGAACTAGCAACCTTGTGGTTGAGAGGACACGCTCCAACCAACTGAGCCATCCAGGAGCTCAGCGGCAGCTCAGCTCAAGGTGCCGTGTTCAATTTTAGTTGCAGGGGGCGGAGCCCACCATCCCTTGCGGGATTCGAGGAATTGAAATGGCAGCCTAGTGGTTGAAAGCCCACTGACCCATGTGGGAATCGAACCAGCAGCCCTTGGAGTTAGGAGCATGGAGCTCTAACCGCCTGAGCCACCGGGCCGGCCCCTGCACCTTTCTTTAAATGCCACATTTTAAATTGTTAACTATCTTAAAGCCTAATATGATTATAATAATTTCCATTCAAATGTCTTGAAAATGTATGCACATGATAAACAAAATCAGCAGTACAAAAGAGTACCATTGGAAAAGTTTCCATCTATGTTAGTCTGCCTGGGCTGCTATAACAAAATACCACAGACTGGGTGGTTTAAACAACAGAAATGTATTTTCTCAGGTTTCTAGAGGCCAGAAGTCCAAGACTGAGGTGCTGGCAGATTCAGTTTCTGGTAAGAGCCCTCTTCCCGGCTTGCGGACGGCTACCTTCTTGCTGTATCTTCACATGACTGTTTCTCTGTGCATATATGGAGAGAGAGAGAGAGTCTCTGGTGTCTCTCTCTTCTTAGAAGGACACAGTCCTGTGGGATTAGGGCCCCACCCTCATGACCTCATTTAACCTAATTATCTCCATAAAAGCCCTATCTCCAAATACGGTCACATTAGAGGTTAGGACATCAACATATGAATTTAAGGGAGACACAATTCAGTCCACAGCACCACTCAATCCCTAGTCCCAATCTCCAGAGGAAACCACTTTTAGCCATTCTCTGATTTTAGTCCTTCGGGATTATTACTGTAATTCTGTTATACCCTTATGTACCTGTTATTTGAACTATCCATATTTAGACAATATATCTTTTGGCTGCATGTAGTGATGATTAGAAAACTCATTGACTTCACTTTATCTCCTAGCTCCCAGCTTAGTTTTTTTTTTTTTTTTTACTGGTATTA
Source organism: Rhinolophus sinicus (assembly GCF_036562045.2). NCBI lineage: Eukaryota > Metazoa > Chordata > Mammalia > Chiroptera > Rhinolophidae > Rhinolophus > Rhinolophus sinicus. The sequence goes on from NC_133753.1 coordinate 18,853,082, forward strand.
ATTTTAACTTTTTCAGTTGGTTGACTTTGTAACCTTGGAAACAAACTTCCATTTCTTATTCTACTTTTAACTCCCTGTCCTTCTATTAAAGCTCTTGCATTGGTATCTATTTTAAATTTGCCAAAATGCCTTCTCATTTTTGATTGCTACTTTTTAAAAATAGTAGCTTCCCATTGCTTTGGGGCCCAGTATTTTCTCAAATTTCTCTGATGTTACTAATTAGAATTTAAAAAATAATACTTGTTTCCAAACAATCTGTTTCCCCCCTGCCCCGGGGAAATGTTCTGTTTGTTCAGTTTTGTCCTTTTTGTGTGCTGTTCATGATTGGTTCATTTTCCTCAACTATCTGGTAATTCTTGTGGTTCATTTATATTTTTGAATGAAGGACGAGGATGGTTATTGTCAGCAGATGGTGTATGTCTTTCCCTTCCACCCCCCCCCCCCCAGACACCTTTCTCTGACTGATGGTGATGGCTCTGTGTCAATGTTCGTGCTTCATTTTATGATGTGAGGGCAGGAAGTAGGAAAGTGGGCTGAGTTCCCTGCCCCCTGCCCTCTGCTGCAGACCAGGAATTTAGCCCTAACTATACCTACAGAGGGTGCCAAAAAAATGTGTACATGTTAAGAAAGGAAAAATCTGTATTAAAATTACGCTGATGGGAACCACTTTGAGCACATCTTGAGCAGCAAACGTGACTTGTGTTCATCTTTGGTTATTGGTATATATTGAGTATTACAATTTTAATACACTTTTTTCCTTCCTTAAAATGTGTATACATTTTTTGGCACCCTCTGCGTTACTCACTTTCTTTAGGATCAGTTTCTCGATTGTAGCCTGGAGCAAACACTGACTACATCAGTTGTTCTAACTGAATGGAGTGAGAGGGGATGGGTGGGGCCAGGTGAGATGGACTTGCCGTTAATTATCCTAATTAGCCCCTCAGCCCTGTGACCTTCAGGCTTGGGGTCTCTCTGGGACTGCAGAGAAGAACACATCCCTTCACAGCTGCAGCCTTATTCTGTGCACGTGTTCTAGGCTGCAGCCTTCTCCACCCTAACTTATCCATCAACTCAAGGCCGTAGAAATTCCGTCTTTCAGAAGGCTATCAAAGGCTTTGGTATTTTGTTGGTGCCTTTCTTCCTGTTCACAGTGTAGTTTTGGCTGGATCCCATTTTATACTTCTTCATTGTCATTTCAGTGGAATTTGAAAGAAGAGGGTTGGTAGATGCTGGGACTCAGTCTACCACTTTGAGATAGAATTTTGTATCTTTTAAAACAGAGTGCATTGCAACCAACAAGTTTTTCTTGTCCCTTTAGGTAGTCAGAACCAATAAGAATCACTCTACTGTGTTACAAAACATCTATCTCCAAAGACATCAAGAAGGTAAGAGTATTTGTTCCCAAACCACTGTTGTTTTGAATTCTCGTGATTACAGTTTTCATCTTTTTGCCCACATATTTACCTTATTGCCACTTAGAGTGTTGCCCTGTAATATACACTCTTCTTCTAATTGGCAGCTTCTGATACGCAATAGATTATCCATAAGCCAAGGGTCAATAAAGTCTGAGAGTATTTTGTGAGACACTCCTTTGAGCAACATATATAAACTTTAGGACATAAATTTTGTACTATTTATTGCAACTAGCTGGAAGACATTTGTCCTCACTGACTTAGGTCTATCTTCAGATGGTTGAAAGCCACCAAATAAAGAGGACTCTGACCAGGTCTTATAGATTCATTATCTTCATTAGGGTGCTATTTAAATTCCTAGTGTCAATACTAATCATATTTTTTCCCTTAGCCATCACTGCTTGTCAATGTATCATAATTCAATATAAGTTTTCTTCACATAAAGACCATCTGTAATCAAGATACAATGTTATATTGAAGTTATTGATAGTTAATAATTTATTAATATGGATTTATTAAGAAACCTGCCAATTGTTTTTCCTTTTTTCAGTTTTAACACATATAATGGTAACCCTAAAAGAAGCTCACAAATTACAAAAATCAATACTCTAGGACTCAGCACAGTCATTTGCTGGGACGAAACTTTATTTCATGTTGTAAATGCAAATTTTAGTAACAATTCTGTTGAAATTACTTTCCTAGGACTGTTTCCAAAGCATTATTTCAACTACTCAAGATAAAACACATTATGTATCAGAATGTGATATTTCAAAATGTCTCAGGTGAGAAACCACTTGTCAAAAGGTAACATGTTTGTTTAATTTCATTAGTTACAAGTGAACCGGTGGATAAGTCATGATTTTAGGTATGTATATTTCTATTAAGACATCCAAGTCTCAGTGATAATCAGGAATGGGTATAGCTATGGGGAGATTCCAGGCGAGTCGGGGGTACCCTCTCTGGGAGCCCACTGGGCCCACCAACCCCACTCCGCAGATTTAAAACAACAAAAGCTTTTAATTCATGGTGTGATTTAAGTCATGGTGTGGTTCACGAACATGAGAAGAAAATACCATATTTGCTTGGGATGAAATTAAGGGGCTGTCTTGACAGATACCTTGGAGAGTACATCTATAGAGAAAGAGCCTCACCATTTCAAGTAAGGGAGCTCTGTTGGGGAATAGAAATTTTATATTCAGTGATCAACAAAGTTGGAAAGAACAGATAGTTTCGGAGAAAAGGAACCTTTCTTGATAGCTTTAGTATTGTATTGTGGGATGGAAATAGCTAAGTAAAGAAACCAATCACTGAAGAATAGGTAAATGTATTCAAGTGAATCTGCATAGTGAAGTGGTAACTCCAAATAAGCAAAATTTCCAAAGGTACCTTTTATTCTATGATATGAATACAAATCTGTTTTTCATCTGATAATTATAGCTGTGTAGATCTAGTAATTAGATGAGTGATTTAGATCCATCCCAATGTGGTCACTCAATAGAATTTTTGGTGCATCACAACTGAAAATGAAACAAAGAAAAAATGTCCTGGGTCATATGTCTAGATTCCAAACAGAAGGAGATGGCAGCCCTACAAGACAGGAAAAACAGATTTTTCTTCCTTAATACTTTTCTTTCTCTTTATCGTGGAAACATATGTTTTAAGGGGCAGGGATGTACATAGGGTGTTAAAACTGAAGAGGCAATCAAGCGCCTTCATTTCTACAGACCCCTAAGGCCCAGTGATTTGCCCTAAGTTACCTGGTGTCCAACCTGCGTTAGTAATCAATGGGTGATTTAGTGTACTCTGTTCGTAATTTCCACTTGTTGCTACTCAGAAATATTTCTCAGGTTCATGTCTTTTATGCTATGAGACCAGCCAAGAAGAACAATTCTTAGTTTGGCTACATAAGCTGAAATCTTGCCAGTTTTTCTGAGTAATACATAACAATTGGGTCACATCATTTATATCCTTGGGAAGAGATGATTAATAGCTGTAGAGTCTCAAAAAACCTCCTTCATGCCTCATAATAGCCATCCCTTGCATGACATCCTGTTTGACTTTTCAGTTTCCAGCATCTCAAACTCTCTGTGGTTGTATCGGGGAACATCAAGTTGGACTGAGCCATGTGGCCGATTTTATCTTGTGGCCACCAACCAAGGTAATAATAGCATCTGCCATTTGCTGAATCTTTAGTATGAAATACTATATAAAAATGAGAAGCTCACTGTTGACATAGCTCAGTGGATATTCATTGAGCATCTTACAAAATGTCATTTCTGCACTTAGCATCGAGCAAGTCTTCCAGAAAGTATAGATTATTTTGATATTACCTGGAATTCAGACATGTTGGTTGCCTCTCTTCCTTCTTGGGGGTGATGATTAGGTTAATGCTAGTCCCTTTCTAGAGATGAACTCTTGCCCCATGAAATGTCACCTGCACAAGAGTTAGGTCAGCTGTCTTGTGTGTGTCATGGGGTTGGAATGTATGTTTAAGAAACTAGCTTCTTATAAGTTGCCCTACCACTGTGAGTAGTGTAGGGTCAGCTTACAAAACAGTTTGCTTATACTCTTTTGAGCCTTGGCCCTGCTTATTTCTGGTAAGATGGGAGTTTTCAAGCAGTTCGTAGTCATCCTGCAGGTTGGGGAGATTTTGCCTCATGTCCTGGGTAACCCTTTGGACCTGAATACCAGTGCTGTTCTTTGTAGAAACCCTTTGGCCCCGGTATGCCTGAGCCTGGCGTTTACAGATGCCAAACTTACTGAGCAGGATAAATACATCCCTCTGGAAGGCCTTGGTGAAAATCGCATACAGGAATGGATTGGCACAGGAGTTAAGTGGATAGAAGAGAACCAGCAAGATTTTGGAGTTGGTAACTGTGATAAGAGGCTTGTTCATAAGTGCTGACAGAGCATAAAATGAGATTGGGGCCATGCACATGAAGTCAGTGAAGATCAACACAGCCATTCTTTTGGCAATTTTGGTGTCTTTGTCCCCCGGGTTGTACTGGGGGTTGCGGACTGTGATGTAGATCTTCACGTAACAGGAGCAGACGATGACGAAGGCGACTATGTTGAGCAACAGAACAAGGATAATATAAGCCAGGGCCAGAGGGGTCTCAGTGTCCATGGGCAGGCAGATGCTCACCTTGGCATAGCTGCTTATTCCCACCAAAGGGAGCAGGGCGAGCAGGAAGCAGCAAACCCAGCCCCCGACCATGATGGCATATGCATGCCTGAGGCGGATTTTCCGGTCCAGGCGCATGGCGAAGGTGATGGCGTACCAGCGCTCCAGGGTGATGACCGTCAGTGTGTACACCGACAGCTCGCTGGCAAAAACGGTGAAGAAGCCTGCTGTGTTGCAGCCAGGGCCTGTCTGCCAGTCGATGGCGTGGTTGTAGTACTCAGACTGAGTGTAGAGGTCGACGGAGGCGATGAGCAGCAGGTACATCCCCATGCAGAAATCGGCAAAGGCCAAGTTGCACATGAGGAAGCGTGGGACGGTCAGTCTGTAGTGGCTGGTGAGCAGGATGAGCAGGACGAAGACGTTGCCCAAGAGAGCCAGCAGACTAACAAACCACACCACAATTCTCAGGAACCTGTAGCCCATGATATCTTCACAGGGGTTGAACTCGTCGGATTTCGGGGTACACACCATGTCTTCGTTGCCCCCACACACAGTGTAGTCATAATGGTTATCGAAGGCCTGTAGGGTCTCTTCCTGGGGGTTTTTGAGCTCCTGGCCGAAACCAATGATCTCATCTTCTTGTTCTTCAAAGAAGACGTGATAGTGAGAGTTGCTGTGGGTATCCTGGAACTTGGAGTTTTCCTTGTACCCAGCACTGCCGTCACCCAGATCCTCTTCATATTCCTGAGAGAAGGGGCCGTTCACAGCATTCACAGATTTTCTCTGACGCAGTCTCCGAATACTGCTTTCATTACACATTAAGGACTCGAGGATTCTGCAAGGCAACAGAAATAACTCACCCCTTGCTGAAAACCCGCTAATGGTCCCCACAACATTTAGCGACACATGTGGAATACTTACTATGATCTACGCGATTCTACCAGATTGTCCGTGACCTGGTCAGGCCCGTCCCTCTAGTCAGTTCCTATTACCCTCTCCTTCCCTGCTGCGGCCCAGTGACCTGGGCCCTTATTTCTTTCTCATCTGCAACCAGTTCAAGAGCAATAGTGAGGAAAAAGCCTGGGTGCTGGAGCCGGTCTGCCTAGGTTAGGACCTGGCTCTGCTATGTACTAGCTCTTTCACCTTGGGCGGGTCTAGAAAACTCAGTTTATCCCATTTTAAAGATGGTATCATGAAAGTATCTATTTCATATAGGGTTATTAAAGGATGAGGCGAGTTTATCTTTTTTAAAGCTCTTACATTGTTAATGCCATATATGTGTTGCTTATTGTTATTATTTCTATTCAGAGCTTTAGAACCCCATGTTCCCTTTCGCCTGAAAAATTCATGACTGCTTTTACTCGTTATTCAGTTTGAACTCAAATGTCCCTTTCTCAGAGGGGATAGCCTTAAATAAATTGTCCTGTCCTGTGTGTATTTCCTTCATAGCACTATCTGATATCTCATATTTGTTTGCTTGTTTATTTTCTGACTCCCCCTAGTAGAATGTAAACAAAATGCAAGAAGGCTCTTCTCCATCCTATTCATTGCTGTAGATAAAACAGGGCCAGGCACATAGTAGGTGCTCGACAAATAGTTTCTTAACAAATGAATAAATGGACATTATGCAGGCATGCTCATGGAAGATTTAATTTTTTGCTAGCACTGCACAAATAATCAAAAGGGATTATTTAGCTTGCTGCAGCTGCTGAGCAGATGTTGATTCATCTACTGGGCTCTGGTTTAAATGCCCAATGGACTGCCTCTTCCAACCTGTTTGGAGATTAGCAAGAAATCTGGACTCTGCCCTTGAAGCCCATTTTAGCCTTTCACCCATCCTAGTCCTTTCCCACTCTAGGCCACATGGCGTCAGTATAGAGCCTGCTATCACCATCTCCAGAACCCACCCCTAGTTTTCTGTCGGTGTGATGCCAGTATTTGCCTTCCTGGCACAGCTATTCAACTTCCTGTTTGCTTCTGCTGACCCATCACCCCCCACTAGATCCCAATTATTTCTGACTGCAAGTATGAGTGCAGACAGTCAACCAGTAGATATTATATAGAAACTGAGAGAGTAAGTGACAAGTGAAGGTGGCTGTAGGAGAATGGGATTGCATGAGACACAAAGGGAGAAATAATGCAGAGTTAAGGGTAGGTGAAGACGAGATTCAGAGAAAGCATAGAGAAAGAAAGAAGGCCATCTCTCCTTTGCAGCCCCGCACGCAGCTTAATCATAAAATAACAACACATTGAGAGCTTATAATATTCCAGGTCATTATGATAGGTCTTTTCTATGCAGTTTCTCATTGAATCTTGTCAAAACATCTATGAATGACAGCCTTATGATTTCCATTGACAGAGGCGCAGGAAAGTTAAGGAAGTAGGCTGGGATAACACAACTAGGAAGTGGCACAGATGGCGTACAAACCCAGCTGACTCCAAAACCCACAAACGTGTCGCCAGTAAGTGACACGGGAAAAGCCTGAATTGACCAGGTAACCCAGTTGCTTCTGTTTTTAAGTTAGTCCTCACATATTGTGGCATCTAATGTGTGTGGAATCTCGAGGTCAGAAACCATATAGTGTAATCTCTCTATAAGATTCTACATGATCTGGTCATTTCCGTCTCTCCTGTGTCATCTCCTGTTCTCCTTCCTTCCCTACTGTGATCCATTGACTTTGGCCTTATTTCTCATCTGCAACCACGTGGAGTCTGCAATCTTTGTGTCCCATGGATTTCATGTTTCTTAGGGATGCTTCCAGTTCTTTCTACCTGGTTAACCACAAAACTTCTTCCCCAAGCCCAGAAATTAATTTAACTCCCACCAAGGCCTTTGTTCCTTATTCCAGGCACCTGCCACTTACCCTCTGGTTTTCTTCTGATTCTTAAAAGCGCAGCAGTGGCTCGGATAAGAGAGGTCAGCCCGTGTGAGGTGAAGGAAACTCAAGGAAAGCGGAAGTTTCTTGAGTGTCCAAGTGTTTCTTGCTATCAGTTCCCTCAGGGGCTCCAGGCCCTTGGGCGGCAGGGTGGTAACACTGGTATGAGAAACGTCCCTGGGAGGGAGAGAGCAGAGTGACGCAGGGAGGTGGTAAGCAGCCAGAGCCTTCTAGTTCCTGGCCAGAAAGTCAAACAGGCCTGACATTAACAGAGAGATGTATGCTCCTTTCTGCTCTTGAATATGCACTCTGAGTTTTTTATATACAGCCATCCATCTAAGGAAGGGTGGCTAAATTGATTTCTACTAGGTTCCTAAATTGATAGGTTACAAGGGATTCCCACTTTTATTGCTTGGCACTCCAGGATCCATCAATACTGATAATAGTTTAGCACGTCGTTTATTTTATCCATTGCAATACATACAAACTCTTGGAGTCAGTAAAGAGTTTCAGGAAGCCAGAGAAATAGGCTCAAAGGGGCCCAAATTGCTGTCAGTCTCTGTGAGGACAAGGGTTTGGGGATTAGTAAACTGCTCACTGATAGAGGTCAATACCAGTATCCTGAAAGCTTCTCCGAATGATGCATTGAGAGTCATACCAGTTCTGTGGTGAATTCATGACCCAGAACAGCCTCCCCACAGTTTCTTTAGAAGGCTGTAAATGTGTTCCTGGAAGGAAACTCCGGTATTTACATTCACAGTCTCAAATGAGATTCAGGTCACTTCTGAAAACAATGGGGAAAGTGGTGAGGCAGAGGACGATGTAGACATTACTGTTAGTTACTAAAGTTACTAGTTAGTTAATTCAAGACTTTCCGTGTGACATTGCTAGTTCTTTTCTCAGTCCCAGAGTGGCCAGGTTACATATCTTGTTCCATCATTTCTAATTGCATTGAATAATGTTTGAATAAGACCATGCATATTTAACCTGATAGCTCTCATTTTATATTTTATCGATTAAAATATTTGATAAATATTCCTTATATTTTTATGCATTTTATAATTTTTCTACAATTCAAAAATTTAATATATAATTTTAAAATTAAAATATTTAATATAATTAGTAGTATCTGACTAGCGAGCAAATTCCAGTATTTGCAACTTCTTCCTCATTACCGTTGTAATTGGATTTAGCTGGGGTTTACTTTTTTTTTTTTTTAGTTTTATTGGGGAATATTGGGGAACAGTGTGTTTCTCCAGAGCCCATCAGTTCCAAGTTGTCCTTCACTCTAGTTGTGGAGGGCACAGCTCAGCTCCAATTCCAGTTGCCATTTTCTATCTTTAGCTGCCAGGGGTGCAGCCCACCATCCCATGTGGGAATTGAACCAGCAACCTTGTTGTTGAGAGCTCGCGCTCCAACCAACTGGGCCATCCGGCCACCACTGGGATTTATATTCTTAGGTTAAAGGCTTCTAGAACTGGCTACTCAATTTTTATAAACATGAAGCTTGTTTATTAACCTCATTCTCACCACAGACTATAATTCTCAGGGAAGGGTGCCACTTTTGCTATTTTGTTTTGTATTCAATTTAAAAATTGTATAATTCAGCATTTCCCAAACTAAACTGGTGGTAAGAATTACCCTTGGCGCTTGTTACTATACTGTTCCTAGGTTAGTTTTAATATTAAGGCTATATTGTGGGAAACTGGCATAAATAAACAACTTTGCAGTTAGTGAGAGAGTTGAGGGATGTTGGAGCCAATCTTAAGCGCAATCATGAAGTAAATGAAGCTGAACTTTGCTCTCCTGCCTCATCTGTCCTTTGACGCATCTTTTCCTCTTTTAGTCCTGCTGTCTTCAGGGTATGGCCATCTTTCTGCCTCCAGTTTTCTGGAAGCAACTTATGTGTCTCTTTATCCAGTGACACTTTCACGTCAGTGTTAGATACACTGATTGTGTGTGTTCATCTGAGTTTGTCCTTCCAAGTAATGGGTTTGCATTTTAATAGATATTTCTTGGGAAAACATGTTAGTAACCATTCCAGTTACTGTGTGACCAAACATCCCAAAACTAAGTGGCATCAAACGGCAACCTTTCATGATAAGTATAGCTTTTGTGGGTCAGGGTGTTGAGCAGGGCCTGGCAAGGATGGCTTGTCTCTGCACTGTGATGTCTGGGGCTCAGCTGGGGACACATGAAGGCTGGGGGCTGGATTATCTGCAGGCTCCTTCACGTGCATGTCTGGTGCCAGGACTGAAACGATGCAAAGCTGAGCTCAGCTGGGACTGATGATGTGGCCTCTCTATGTGGCTTGCGTTTCTCCCGTCATGACAGCCAGGTTCTGAGTGGGAGCATCCTGAGAAGAAGCATCTGGAGAGAGAGCGTTTCAGGAGAGCTGGTAGATTCAAGGGCAGGGGACACAGAACCCACCTCTCAGCAGGCGGAGTATCAGGGAATTTGGTGTCTAATTTAAAAACTGCCATGGTGATGTAATGGTGGGGATATCATTGAGGCAGATATCTGGTGAAAACTGGCAACTCCTGAACTACACCCCAGGTCAACTGAATTATAATCTCTGATGGTGCGGCCCAGGAATCTGCATTATCTAAGAGGCCCTCTACGTAGTTCAGTATCTCATCTCAATTCTCAACATTTTTATGAAGCGGGTGGATACTAAAGTTAAGACAAAGAAACAAGGCATGTTGTGTCTAAGGACTCAGGGAAACAAGGAGGGAGCCATAACTATAACCTGGGTTTAGAGTTCTTAGAATCAGTGTCCTGGAAGCTTTTCTCTACCCCTTATCTACAGAGCTCTGGAGTCTGTGAACTCAGATCCAGGTGCATTAACCCTCCAGGGACTCATTTTGGAATCTGGGAGGGAGGAATTAATTCTATGGTTCGTCTGTGTATCTGCAATGAGCGCACCCCAGCTGGCCTCTAGTTGGGTCCCAATGCAAGCACGGAGAAAGCAGGTATTGAAAAATGTGTCTAAATCTTGTGACAGAAACATCTGTAACATCATGGGTCCTTGGTATATAATATGGGTTCAGTGAATGTTAATTCTCTCCTTGCCTTAATTTGGAGTTTATTGAGCTCACGTAAGAAGCAAGGAACCCAGCAAATGCAGCTCCAGCCCAGGTCTTGACTTGTCTATCCAGTTGCTTATGTGACATCTTCACCTGGATGCCCCACATGTCTCTAACTTAACAGGTCCATCCCCAATTTAGTTTTTTATCTTCTCACCCCCACTTCAATCTGCTCCTCGTCCACTTAATCTAGCAGAAGTCCTGTGGATTTAAATTTTGAAAGACTCCTGAATCTATGTATTTGCATGTCCAATGTAAGCTCTCTCCTTCAAGCTAACTGTCTTCTCTTGCTACAGTAGATTTCTGGTCCACCCTTAATCTCTCCCAATCCATTCTCCACACAGCAGCCAGAACAGTCATAAAATAGGTTGAGTAAGGTCACTGTCCTGCTCAAAACCTTGCAGTGACTCCTCATGTACCATGAGTAACATCTAGTCTGCTTACCGTGCCCTTCAATGCCGACAGAGCTGGCCCTTGCCTTCCTCTCCAGCCTCGTCTCAGGGGCCTCAGGTCACCGACTGCCCGAATTACAATGTATCTGGAGCCATCTTACTCCCCACTGGCATCATCCACTTGATGTAGCTCTAAGTACCCATTAAGCCTACTGCCCCTAAAGTGCTGGTGAAGTGCTGCTCTCTCCTGACGCAGGCTGTTCCACTCATTCTACTTCGGCACTTACGGAGTCCAGTACGTGGAACAATTGTTCTTTTTCCATTTTTTTTTTGATTTAACCTCCCTTGCAGAGATCTGCAGTTTTAATCAGATAGTCTGGATGTTATCAGAAAGGAAGGTAGGAGCTCCTGGATTCTTCCCAATGGATGCAGCACTGCCTCTCTGCTCAAAATATCCCAATGGAATGGTTCTTCCCTCCAAACCTACTCGTTATTTCTTTATTGCCTGAATTGTGTCCACCTCTTCCAGGGCTTGTATCCTCATAGGGTCTCTCTTGCCATCACCAGAAATATTTACAGCAGAATGCAATTGGGCTAAGACCCCCGCATTAGATGTCAGCTGAGCTGTTTATACGTCTACAGTCTCATGTTTCTCATCACTACCACCTTAGTTTAGGTCTGAATTATATTTCACATGAGTTTTATAAAAACTTCCTGGCTGGTCTCCCAGAAATTCCACTAATCCCACCTTCAGATTTAGGACAGAAAGTTCTTTCTAAAAATTGGATCCCATGGTTCCTCCAACATCTACAGATTGAAGTTCAAGCTTCTTAGAAGAGTATCTCCCTTCTCCCCAGTGGGAGTCTCTTTCTGAATCCTGTGTTGTCTTCTTTCTTGATTTTCTCCTTAAATTCACTGGAACACATTTTCTTAGAAAAGCTATATGAGGACTTAGAAAAGCTTTCTGAGTCCTTGCAAGTCTAAGAGTGACTTGTTTTTTCCTACCCTTACTTTACCTGGCTATTAACTTTACATTGTAAGTCACATTTCTTCAGAATTCTCAAGGCTTGATTGAATTCTAACACCCAGTGTTGCTTTGGGAAGAATGAGTGATTTAGGTTGTTGTCTTTTTGTCATTGACTTGTTTCTACTCTCTGATAGGTTTCAAGGCCTTCTCTTTCTTGTCCAGCTTTATTGAGATATAATTACCTTATAACCTATTAAGTTTAAGGTATACAATGTGGTGATTTTGATACATGTGAATATTGTGAAATGATTATATGGCCTTCTCTTTGTCCCTGGTATGAGATTCCATAAAGGTGTGCCTTGTTATGCATCTTTTTTCCATTTATTATCCTGGTCACTAGTGGTGAAGGGGCCTTCACTCTGGAGACCTGTGTTCAACTCTAGGAAAATTTTTGGTATTATTTCCAGAATAACTTAGGCCTTTCATTTTCTTTGTTTCCTCTCTGCAATTCCTAGTAAGTGTGAAAGGAGCCTGAATCCATCTGACATATCTCCATCTTTTCATATAAATTTCTCATGTTATTTTCCTTGAGTCTTCTGGTAGAATTCCTTGACTGTATCTTCTATCTCTTCTATTGAATTTTGAAAAAATAATTAATTATAAAATTTCCCAATGTTATTAAGGTATAACTGACAAATAAAAACTGTATGTGTCCATATATGGTGTACAATGCGATGTTTGATATATGTATGTTGTGAAATGATTACTATAATTGAGCTAATTCACATATTCATCACCTCACATAGATATCATTGTTGTGTGAGGTAAGAACATTTAAGACCTACTCTTTTAGCACATTTCCAGTACATAATATAGTATTATTAACTATAGTCACTGTACTATACTCATACCTTAGATCATCCAAACTTACTGATCCTCTGTAACTGAAACATTACCCCTTGACCAACATCTCCCTATTTTCCCCATCTCCCAGTCCCTGGCAACCACCATTCTATTTTCTGTTACTAAGAGTTCAAGCTTTTCAGTTCCTATGTGTAAGTGACATCACGCAGTATTTGTCTTTTTGTGCCTGGCTTTGAATTTTAATTTAGCTTGATGAGAACTAGGACTCTGCCTGTTCTGTTCATTGCCATATTTTTCGCACCAAGACTGGTGCTTAGAAGACAGAAGGTGCTGAATACCTATGGTTCAGATTCAGAAATACATTTTAAAGAGAGCTTTCTTGTTTTCCTTTTTGGTAGCATATTTGAGGAAGTGTACATATTGTTTAGGAGCATGGCTTTTATTTTATTTATGTTTATTTTAATAATTTTTTTATTTTTCAATTACAGTTGACATTCGATATTATATTAGCCTCAGGTGTACAGCACAGTGGTTAGACACTTATATAACTTATGAAGTGAGGCCAGTACCCACCTGGCCCCATACATAGTTACTACAATATTATTGACTATATTCCCTATGCTGTACTTTACATCCCTTTGACTATTTTGTAACTGCCAATTTGTACTTCTTAATCCCTTCACCTTTTCAAGCAGCCCTGCAACCTCCGTCCCATTAAATTCAGACTATCTGAACTTGAATCCCAGCTTCAGCACTTACTATAAGTCACTTAATCTTTTTGTGCCCCAGTTTCCTTGTCTTGGGTTTGTTGAACAGTAACTGATAGTGTGTTCTCAATAAATATTAGCTATTACCAGTATTGTTACAGTTATAAGGATGAAATTTCTTCTCAGATTTATCTCAGGTCACGAATTGCTTTGGTGAAGGTTCTTTTCTGTTCTCTGTAATGTCTTTGGTTCATCTAGTCTCATTCCTCCCTCCATATCTGTTTACCTTGGTTTAGCTCTTTCATGTCAGAAGCATTCATTGGCTGGTGATCCTCGGTGGCACGTTCCTACTTAAGAGTGAGGCATTGAAAATGTAATTGGGAGCTTGTCCACTGGCAAACTTTGCTTTAGGACAGCTGTGTAGGGAGCTGGCCATCATGCTATTGGTCCCTAAAATGCCAGTGTGGAGGTCTTTTTCATTGTAGAACTTTTCAGTCTAGACTTAAATCTCCAGCCTAGAGGGGGTGTACTTGGCTGCTGGTATTTTGCCTGAATGGGGTAGAGGGTTAACATTTCCAGCAATAGACCTTCAAAAAATCCTTTTGTTTCTAGTCCCATGTCTAACTCTTGCCACATGCCACACCCAGCACCTCTCAATGACATTCCCCTTAGAAGTTCTACAGGACAAGGCAGCTGCCTCTGCCTGTACGTTCCCTGTGGATACTCTAAGTTTCACCTTCCTTCTCCTCTGCCTTTTTCCTCTGAGGATTCTGTAGCTTTCTGTACTATTGATGTGCCCTAACCTGTCCCCTTTGTCCTTGTAGATTTATGTATAGTAAAAATTCATTTTCCATATTTTTAGGGGGATCTCAGGAGACAGAGGAGATAAAAGCTTCTGCTTAATGCATCATCTTTAACTTCCAATCACTACTTCATTTAGCACATAGAACTGTGCAGGAACTTAGAACAAACACTTGTTAAATGCTGAGCAACACTAGACAGTCTCTCAACTCTGGAATCGATGGAGAAAGAGAACCTCAGTCTGAAGAAACCCCAAACTTCAATAAGGCAGGGATCATTTTAAGTTATTTGAAGCTGCATCTTTTCTCATTCATCTAAATTTTTATCTGATCACTTTGAATCCAGAGTTTTCCAATAGTGTACCTTCATTTTTTAGTTAAATTAAAAAAATTTGTTTGTAGAGTGAAAAGGACCTGGAGAGTAGCTATCAGCAGTTAAGGGATCTGAATTCATTTGTGAATGTAGCCATATGGATGGAAACCTACAAGCTGGAAGGGCCTCCCTCTCTCTTACTGACTCTGGCACTTTCCACAAAGAGTTAATTAAGTGATAGGCACTAAATGTGACAAGAATTTGTCTCTAGCAAGTATTTACTCACAAAACAGAATGCAACTGAGTGAAACCTCCCAGACAGTTGGAAGTCTAATTGTTTAGATCATGGGAACCATCTCAGGTTAAGTGTCTAATGAAACTAACAGTACCTGAAACTAACAGGAGAGAGTGAGTCCTTCGGGGTTATATGCAAGGCAAGAATATCACCAAATTTTGTGAAGCCAGGAAATGAAAAAGAGCCAACTGATATTTGATGTTATAGGAAGGAAAATTTTGCCTCAGAAGCAATTATGTACAGTAGCATCTCCACACATTGGAACAATTTCCATTCTGTGTGAGATATTTTGTCACTGATTCTTATTTAAGGTTAATCTTTGATGAATTCAGTTGCAAATTAAATAAGCACTGATTGCCTTGCCAGTCGTTCAGTAGCAATTGCAAGTGTTTTTTATATTTGCTTGCAATGAGTGTGGGTTTTTCTAGAGGTCACTGTGTAGAGGCCAATCCATTATAAATGTAGATGTAAATTGGTAGATGAAATGCAGGTAAGAGCAGAAAGAAAATGTATTTACTGCTTAAAAGCCAGTTTAGTTACTTTATTAATACTGAATTAAAAATAACTTAAGGGCTTAAAAGCTGTAAGTTCAAGACAAAGAGCTCGTTTATTTGTTTACAAGAATTTTAAACCATGATACGTATTTAATCAGTAAGTATGTATTCATTGCTTCCTATGTCTTAGTTACAATTCTAGATGCTAGAGCTATGGCAGTAAACTATTAACATGCAGAAATTCCTGTTCTGCTCATGCTTACATTCTAGTGGGGAGAGAAGGAGAATTTAAAAAAAGTGAAACTCATGGTATGTTAGATGATGACTATGAGTACCATGGGGAAAAGGAAGACAGAGAAGAGGAAAGGAAGAGCCCAGACATGAAGTCACAATTATAGATGAGGGAGGGTGTCAAAGAAGGCCTTACTGAGGAGATAGTTGAGCGAAGGTCTGAAGGAGGTGAGCAAGAGAGCCATGTCAGTGTCTGGGGAAGAGCATTGCAGGCAGATCCCATCCAGTGCAAAGGCCCTGATATGAGGGTGTACCTGGTAGTTTTGAACAAGCAAGAAGGCCAGTGTGGCTGGAACTGAGACAGTGGGGTGGGGGTGGGGGTGGGGTTGTAGGAATCGTGAGAGAAGAAGACAGGGAGGTAATGGGGAACCAGATCGTGTCTGTAGGCAATCAAGAGTACTTTGTCTTTTCATCAGAGTGGGATCAAAAGCCAATCTGACTTGTTTAAAAAGAATCAATCTGGCTATTGTTTTGAAAGGAAACCAAAGAGAACAAAGGGCGGAAACAAGGATAGAGAGGATGGTGCCTTGGACCAAAGTGGTGGCATTGGAGATGCTGAGAATGTTTGGAATTTGTGTAGATTTAAAAGGTAGAGCCAATGGGATTTTCTGATGGATTGGAGATAGGATATGAAAGAAAGAGAGAAGCCAAGAATGACTCCATGATTTGTGGTCTGTAACTAGAAGAAGGGAGTTGCCATTTCCTGAGATGGAAAGGCTGCAAGCAAGGCAGGTTTGGCGGGAATGAGCAGGGTTTCAGTTTCGGACAGATCAAGTTTGAGATGCCTATTAGACATCCAGGTGACATTGTCACGTAGGCAATATGTCATAAGTCTGGAATTCGGATGAGTTGTCTGGATAGGAGATTTCTATTTGGATATCATGGGTATTATGCAAAGCCATAGGAGTGGATGAGATCACCAAGGAAGTGAATGAAGAGAGAGATAAAAAGAAGACCAAAGATGGAGCCTGGGGGCACTCTAACATTAAGAGGTCAGGAAGAAGAAGGAGAACTGGAAAAGGAGACTGGGAAGGAGCAATCAGAGGTAAGGAGGAAAACCAAGAAAGCGTGGTATCTTGGAAGCCAAAAAAAAGAAGATTCTCCAAAGAGATAGGAGTCATCCACTGAGTCAAACAGCTTCTGAGATAAAAAAACTAAGAATTGGCCATTTGATTTAGCAACTGTGGAAGTCACTGGTTCCACAGTTCACTGGCATGAGGGGAGGTGAAAACCTGATTGGGCTGAGCATAACAGAGATTGGGGAAGAGGAATTAGAATTGTAGCCAACTCTTTTATGATGTCTTGTTGCAAAAGGACACAAATAAATAAGTCAGAAGTAAATATGGAGTGGAAGGAATTTTTAAAATTATAATTCTATATATGGCTCTAAAAGATGAAGAATCTCTTTAAGATAAAAGATCACCTGAAAATAGTAACTCTTTAAAGTCATCAAATATTCATTCAGTATCGCTAGAGAGGCAAGGTCGTTGTCTCATTGGAATCAGGATCCAGATAGACCTAGGTTTTGCAGCTGATTGATGTGTATTTTACGTATCTTTTCATCTACAGGTTCAAGAAATACTGTTTCAAGATGGCAGAAACTACAGCATGTTTAAATGCTGATGGAGGATCCTCTGTAAAGAGGAAAATATAGGTATAGGACAGAAAGGTGAGCATTGCTAAAGAAATGCCCTTGAATTGCTGAGTGGGCATGGGTTGCAGGATCTGGTGAAGGGGACAGCCTTCAAAAGTGACTTAAAACATAGGGGAGGAGACAGAGGATGTGGACATAGACGCAGGAAGATGAAGAGATGTGGTGACGGGAATACTCTTCTGATCAATTTCATGCTTGATGAAATGGAAGTCAAGGTGATCAACTGGGTGTGAGAATGAGGGAAAAGGACAAAAAGAATTGAGGAGAAGGGAGCCGTTATGACGTATTCATGCCGCAGAGTGGGAGAGTGAATAGGAAAATGGGATGTTACTGCTGTGTAGCACTTAGGGCCCACTTGTGGCGAATGATTTAAAGTGAAATCACTTGCCATATGCAAAAGTCCAGGTCCATAGCAGGTGGCTTGTTGGATTTAACCAAAGTAGGGTTTTTCTCGGAAAGAAAAAAACCTTATAAGATTATAAGAAAGAGGGGCAAGGTGGTTAGTTGGCTATGGGTATATGTCAGTGTTTATAATGATAGACCATGAATTTAAACTGCTTCAGAAAGCAACGGAGGATATGAGAGAGGTGAGAAATAGTACAATATTACTAATGGATTGTAGATCCTAGTGGGACAAAAGAATGGAAGGAATTAACGTATTAGAGGGAAAGAGATAGAAAGACAGCAGGATGTTTGCGACTGAGATTATGGAGGGTTTGTAGTCAGTAGTAATGACGGGCCTAAAGTATGGTCAAGGAAGTGAAGTTTGGAGGTAGAGTGGAGGGCAAGTTTATTGGAGGAGTGAAGGTAGGTCACAGTACAGGAAAGATGATCTATATGGATATTGAAATCACCAAAAATTATGAGAGGGGTAGTGCTAGAGAAGTCAGTAACAGCAGATCAGTAGCTGAAATCTTCAAGAAATGAGACAAAATTACTTTGGAGTTCATGGATAACCTAAAAAGATATCTGGGTGGTAATGTCTGATGGCATGAGCGTCAAAGTTGAGGAGGGTTTTTAAGGAGGAGGGAGGGATAATGGTCCAAAAGCAACAAAGAGGAGGAAGGAGGTCGTCCAACTCAATGCCATTTCATGTAAACTGTTTATGCTTCTATGATGTAAGTCAGTAATTAACATGTTTCAAAATTATATCTTCTATTTTAAGATATTTCAAAGCTGTCAGTGCCCACAAGTAAATGTCTTTACTTTGCTCACATGAGGATTGAATTGAAACATGAATTTGCAAGTTGCTCATATGTATGACTTAGAAGGAAAGAGGTGTTATTATTGTAACTTTAATGCCAAGACAAACTTGATGACTAGAAAAGTGAAACTATTCTATCCTCGTCTATTATTTTGGGTTGAAATTCATCATTCATCAAATATTGAATGAGTTTTTGTGATGTGAGAGACATTGTGTAAGGGTTACAACAGTGGGAAAAATAGACAAAAATCCCTTCTCCTACTGTATTACCTACCAGCAGAGGGAGACAGAGAGTGGGCAAGTAAGTAAATGTCTAGAATGTCTAGCATGTCGGGTGATAATAAGCATCACGGAGAAAAATAAAGCAGGATGAAGAGTGGTGGCCAGTTTGCAAATTTAAATTGGGAATTCGGGGAAGACTTCAATGAGAAGCTTACATTTAAGCAAAACTTGAAGGAGGTGAAGGAGCAACGCCCCTGGATATCTGGGGGAAGAGTCTTCTAGGTCGAGAGAACAGCTAGTGCACAACCTGTAAGGTGAGAACATGCCTGGGGGGACCTGTTCAGTGTGGTTGGAGTAGAGGAGGAAGGAAGTAGGAGATGGGATCACAGGTACTGGGTTGTGGGTGGGGGACAAATAGCATAAGTCTTTGAAGGCTGTTTGTGAGGACTAACTTTCTTTTGACTAAGATGATAAAGAACTGGATGATTTCAAGTAGAAATTTAATAAAGTGATCTAGCAAAGTTGGAGAATTACAACAGGTGCAAGAAGAGTCATACGTGAAAGGGGTTGATGTGGTGTGTAAGAGGAGACGGTGTTTCTGAGTCAGTGCTGGTTCCACATTTTAACACCACCACTTATGGCCAGGTGACCTGGGGGACTTAGGTGCTATCTCTGCATCTCAATTTTCTCATTTGTTAAGTAGGGATAATAAAGACCAACTACTGAATGGTTAAAAAGGCTCAAGGTGATAGACTATCTGTAAAGAACCTAGCACATAACTAATGCTCAAAAATGGCTGCTGTTAGTAATAAGGTTGTCTAAAGATTCACATGATCATAAATTACCAACCTTTTCTTGAAGTCTTTGTGTACAAACAAAATTGCTTTGTAACTCAGCTATCACTGTTATCCCGTTTTTTTCACCCTCTTGAATTTACATAATTACACTTTTTTTTTTTTACACCCATAGCTTCTATAACCTATGAAATCTCATGGAGTTTCCTGTCTCAGCATAATGGATCTTGCAATGAAAAACGACCTGTAGATTGTAATTCAGTAAGGTCAGAGCTCCTCCACACAGTAGAGAGAGGAAATGATGGCAATTTATTGCAAGTCAGGTGCTGAAACAGACATCTATCCTCCTCAATGTGAAATCCTCTCCCTTCCTCCCCATCCCCTACACACACGCAAAATGACCATCATCATAGTGACAAAAGGATCAGCCTCAATGCTACCGGTGAGAAAGGGTCCACTTTTTTATAAAGAGTGTTTACTTCTTTTAGACTCAGAGCAGAAAGTAATTAACAAAATGGATTGCAGAGACGTGGCAGAGATAGTGTGTCAGAATGGAAACCCTTAGCTACCTTATTTCCTTCCACCTGTTGTAAGAGTAAAACTCCCAGGAGAGTCAGAGAATTTAGTGCTCATCCATATTTACTTGGAAAGAATTGAAAATAGCTTCTTTTGTTTATATTTGTGGGAGATTTATTGAAAAATGTAATCCCAGGTTGATTTAGCTTTCCTATCAGGTAGCCCATTGGCAGCGTCTTTTAGTTCATTGTAGAGTCATGAAAAAAACTTACTAGAGAACAGAGTACACATGATTTTTGCCTCATCTATTTGGCCCCATGTAATCTCATTTCTCTTTCTCATCACACAAATAATTGAGACTTGATATGGGTGAAATCACCAGAAATTATAAGAGGAGTAGTGTTGGAGACGTCAGAATTCTTTGGGGTTCATAGGATGAAATAAAATAATTTAAATAAAAACGTTTAGCACTGAGTCTAGTAGGTACTCACTGAAAAATAGACTTATTTATACTTAAAGTTTGCAAAGAAAAAATTATGCTCCCACTTGTTTTTTCTTCTGAAGATTCATAACTGTGAAGGGTCCTGCTGAAGAGTGGTGCTTAGTTAATAAAACTGTTCAGAATTTATATGGTTTAGAACATTTTGTACACATTGTTTTCCTAGGATTCAGACTCAGAAAATATTCTTTTATGTTCTATCAGTGTTGATCATGGTACGAAGCCCTTACCTAAAACAATTAACTTTAGCAAAACAATGTTATAAGAAACAGTTAATGGATTTGTGAATTATTCTTTTTAGAGATAATTAGTCATCCTAGTTTACTTTTCGGCTTGGCATAGATACGAAAACATTTACTCAGACTGAATTCCCTGATGTCAAAGGCATGATCGTTTGAGGCCGGATGATAGTACTTTTAGTCAATTGAAGAATTGCAAAGGTTTATATGACTTTGAGGATCTTTGCGATAACTCTATCACCTCTCTCCCACCCAGTCAGACCCCTAGTTGGGGAATGCTCTGAAAATTTCTCAGTTTACAAAAGTTACAAAAAGTAACCCTATCATCATAGATTGCTGTGACTTAAAGTATTGATCGTTTTTCTCATATTGGTGGCCGTGGAAGTAAGAGATGCTACTGATCAGTAAATTTGGATTTTGGGGGGAATCATTTATCTTGAGTTGTTGACATAACTTCTCTGGTCTAAAGATTCCCAGGGCTGAAGTCGACCATCCTCCTGTTCTCAGCAAGAAGCCAGCATGCACACAATTCTGGGAAGGTAATTGTTCTCTCTCTTCCAATTCTTCTGTGACCTTCCTTGAAGCTCTCATAGACTCCAGAAAATTGTCACAGGCCCTCTCCTTTGCTGCACTTCTGAGGACCTGGCTGTGTGACTCAGGAAAGACGACCTGCTTTGGTTGCTTCCTCAGCAACTCGGCTCCCTTGGCATGAGTCTGGCTTGGTGCCCAAGTTGGGCACTGCAAAAGGTCTGTTTGTCTGTGCATTCATTTCAGTCTGTGAGCAGAGAGCAGCTTAGCAGACAAACGTCCTCGGTTTTCCAGCCCTAGGAGTTCCCCTTCCTCTCCAAGAGCTGCTCCAAAGGCTCTGCTCAGCAAGCACAGAAAGGAAGACAAGGCACTCCACACGGAGTAGGTCTTTGGGTTCAATTTCCCTCCCCACTGAGGGAGGTCCAGTGCCTGCCAAACAGCCAGTAGGTACAGATGAGCAGTCCCCATGCACTGGCTGGGGTAGAGTATCTAGGACTAATATCAGGGCTGAGGGTGGGCAAAGGCAAAGTGAAGAAGGCATGGGGCTGAGCTGAAGAGGGCCACACACTATAAGGGGTTATGCAGCAATTACCAATATTTCCATGGTGGCCCTTCAGTGGGTCACTTTACCTGCTGAGTCAGGTCACATTCCCCATAACATGATTTCAGCACAATACACATTTTAGACACTCTCCTTTGGCCCAAATTATGTTTTTCTTTCTTTCTTTTTATTTTGTTCTTTGAACACATCCTGTGCTTTCCTGTAGTCTTGCCTTTTGTTCTTTTTCTCATAACTCTATCTCCATCTGTTGCCACTTCTATCCCTCATCTGAAGCCCATCTTAAGTCCCACCTCCTTAAATGAGGCCTTTGCTGGTTACCAGAAATGGTATTTTGATTCTCTAAATATCTCATATGGCTCTTTTTACATTAAACTTATAGTATAGCTATTTATTCACATTTCTCCTGAATTTGATTATAACCTCTTTAAATGCAGAGGCTGTGTTTTATCCTTCTAACTTTCATGGCGTTCAGTAAAATGCCTGTGAATAAGTGAATAAATGAACATCTTGCATGAATTTGTTTCAGATTAGCCATTTCTCCTTAGAAAGGGAAGAAAAAAAGGGGAAAGAGAGGATAAACTGGGATGGGGGAGGGTTGGTAGTTAGGACAAAAACTGATTTTATTTAGGCCAAAAATTTTATCCAGGATCACCACTCACTAATAAAAAGACAACCCAATTTAAAAAGTGGGTAAGATATTTGAACAGACACTTGACAAAAGAAAATATTTAAGTGGCTAATAAGTACACGGAAAGATACTCATCATGATTCATAATGAGGGTAACACAAAGTAAAGTTATTCTACATTCATTAGAATGGCTAGAATAAAAAAGGTTGACAATACAATGGGTTGATTGGTACGAAACTATCATATCTCACTAGTACAAATAGAAAATGGGACAACTATTTTAGAAAACAGTTTGTCCGTATTTCCTATAAAGTTAATTGTACATTTATCCTGTGATCTGACAGTTTCACTCCTAGATTTTTACACTAGAAAAATAATAAGATATGTTGTTGTCTATGGAAGGGTGGTGAGTGAGAAAACTTTCTGGGTGATGAAAATATTCTAAGCCTTGGCTGGGGTAGGGTAATATAGTTTTGCTAAAACTCATCAACTGTACACTTGAGAACTGTACATGTTATTGTGTGTACTTGTAAATTACGTATGCCTCAACAAAAAAATAATTTTGCTTAGGATCAACCTAAAAATACGAGTATTCAACATCCCTGTGGACTTTTGTCATTCCCAAAAGAACCCTGCCACAATTTTTCAGCCATCTAATAATATGAACTTGTGAAGATTATTATGAGTTAAAAAGAAAAAATATAAGAGGCTTATTTTTCTGTAAACTAAGATGGCGTTGCCATCACCCTTAGATCTTCAAATGATTAATTTGATCAACTAATAGCAACAAAAGTGAATTTTGAAGTTTATTTTTATTCATACATGTAGTGTGAACTCAAGGATATTATTGCAAAGATTTCTTCTTCTTAGGAGATACTTACAACAGTAAAGGAGACTATTGTAATATAGTCATTTTCAACAGTAAGTTAAATGCTTGTTAGTGTGGGTTATGTTTAGAGAACTCTGGTTATTATGGAAGGCATTGCATTTCAGTGTGTTCTTTCCATTGAGATTATAAACAACAAGAGCTTGTCTTTCAAAATAAGATTAAAAGAAAACTAGATAATAAAAAATGGAAAGTATAAAAATAGAAAATGAGGTCGTATATCTTGATTAAAAAAATCAGTAAGTAAAAAATGTTATTAAGTTGAAAAGGCTTTTTTAAAAAATAGCAAAAATTGGAGACTAGATCTCACTGTAGAAGTTGTACCTGTTTTAAATTAGATTCTTTTTTGAGAAATTACCTTGAAAAAAGGTGATAAATTAAGTAAGCAAGTGTCACGGTTTTTATCAACTGTTAGAGATGAATGTATTCTTTCATAAACACCTTAATAAGGCAGAAATACATACGCCAGCCAATTCTTTTCTTTAGATGGAGTTTAAGATTTTCCAAGTTTGACTTTTACATCAAATCAGAACCAAATCATGGTTATTTGAAATTCAGTTACAATTTATCAACTATTTATTGAGTACTTGCTGTCTTCTCTTTTGAAATAAGGGAATTACAAAAATTATAAGACATAGTCCATTTTCTCTAGGATCTTGAAAACTAGTTATGGGAAGAAGATATGTGGGAAATAAAGTAATGAAGATTTTGACAAAAGTTCAAGACAGGAATTAAAGTGACATCACAAGGCCATGCATAATTAGTTAACAAATTCATTTTAAGACAAAAACTGTGCTGGGAATTTGAACGATACTGGATGCTTTTTTGTTCATTTCTTACTTTCTTCCTACTGGCATCCCAAATGCTGCCATCCCATTGTCCTCTCTTTCTTATGCTTTGTGGCTTTCTTTTTAAATATCATTTTTATGAAAATAATGCATGGACCTATTTTTTAAAAAGCAAATTGCAAGCTTGATAGTGCACACATCAGGCCCCTGTGAAGCCCCTCCCTGCAGTACTTCCGGAATCCCCATAAACAACCATTTTCAACTTTTGCCATTTTTCCCATAATTAAACATTTCTTGATTTATTTGTTTTTGATTCACCCACTGACTCCCTACTATGGAAGATGAGGATTTAGCTCTCTTCCATCACCCCCCGTCCCCAACACACATCCCCCCTCCTGACACTTCCCTCTACTTTCCTGAAATAGTTTTAGAACATATTTGGTTAAACCCATATTCAGTATTTGGTTATTACAGTTCAGCATATTGTGACTCATTTCCTCTCTTGTGTGACTTTTTTTGTTTCTTCATGAGATGTCTGGCTCTCTTATTAAAAGAACTTGGTGGACCTCTTGCTAAGTCTTAACCATGTGCTCTAAAGTTCTGTAGAACACTTTTTTAAACCAGTTTTTCATACAGTCAACCCTGTCAGATAATCTATCAATCCTTTTTTATTTCTAGAACTTTCCCTTGGAGCCCTCCATCCTTTAGCTCTGATGTCTTAGTTGCAAGATTTCTAGGACCTCCCTTTTTGGTCATCCTGGGAATTCCATCTGTTTCTTTCCTGTGTTGATTGCTTCTTGCAATTGATTTCAGTTTTGGTTGAAATAGCTAGCTGTCTTAATTGAAAAAAATTACCTCATAAAGATAGATGATTCCAAATGGAATAGGGCAGGCTTGGCTATACTTACTAAATTAAGATTCTCATCTTTCAATCCACTTCAGTAATTAAATACATGTTTTTATTGAAATTCATATTCTTAGATTTCAATCAGTTGTTTTTGCAAACTAATCTGAAGGTGTTTCATTTTCATGTTTTATACACATGGATTTTAAACCCATTTCAACTCTTGATTTGAACAATTTAAAAACAAGTTAAAATTTAATTTCTGACTTTAACGGAACAATTTTTATAAGTGACATTCACCATTTTCATCAAGAAAATCATATAACATGGAAATGTTCCCAAATATTTGTTTCTAAAGGCTCTTTCCAAATAATAAATTTCTTTAGAAAAGCAACAACTTTCCTCATGCATTGGTGAAGTATCAGCTTTATCTTGAAAGAACAGTTAAAAATGTCTTTTAAAAGTATATTTCAGGTTAAAAAAATTCTCAGAAAAGTTCAACACATCTTTTTACTTGTCTTCTTTGTAAAAAGAAAAATGCATAATAACTTTTAAGTACTTTGCCCCGAGTTAACAACAAACCCCCGTATGGTACAGTAGATTTTCAGGGTCACTTGATGCACTTACTCATATATGGCACCTATGTATTAAGAGACTAAGGCCACAAAGCCACTTAGGTGGGTGCATTCAATTAAAAATGAAGTAAAATCATTAAAAGTGAAAGAGCAAGGATAAGTTCTTGAGACTGTGGATCACCCACTCTTTCCTTGGGATGAATCCATTCCCTACCTGACACATGAGGAATAGTGGTCAGCAGTATATAAAATATCAGTAAAACTTAATTTGTTAATTATTTTTAAAAAACATACATATGCATAGCGCTTCTAATATTTTTTTGCCTGTGCTGGATTGTCTTGTTCTTCTCCTGAGGTGCAATGTTCCATTTTGGCAAGGGCTTGACTAGATGCTCAGTGATGAGATTCTAAACTAAGACAAAACCAAAGGGACGGAGAAGACAGCACTGATCAAAAAGCTTGAGGGAGACAGACTTGATAGAACTTGCTCACCAATTGGACATGGAAATGTAAATCAGAGGAAATGCACAAATAGGTACTTTTTTCCATGCTGTTTTTAAAAATGTTTACATGCCATTTCCCCTGATGACGAGTTCTTTCAGATATGAATCAAACTATCATTTATACCATTCCTTCTTTGTGCCAGGCATTGTGCAGTGCACATACACATTTTCTGTGTAATCTAGAGTGCCTTCATCCTATTTGTAGACCTCATGTCTCAGAATTATGCAAACAGCAGCCATTCAAAATGTCTGATTTGTTCCATGAGAGGGCCTCCATGAATGTCCACCATGAATGGCTGTCTGATCAGACATCAGGGTGGCATGATGGGACATGGAGCCTTCGGGCATGAGTCTCAAAGAACAAGCACTTTCTTGCAAGCAGTAGCCTATACAGCTGGGCAGAAAAGTACTAGCAGAAGTCTTTATCTAAGACAACAATATTCCCTACCCACGAATATCTGCTGTTCCTCTTAATGCCCTCCTCCCTTCCAGAAAAAGAAAAGAGAAAAAGACTGAAATATTCTTTGGTATGTCTTACTCACAGCAAGGTTGGTCCATTGTATACTCCTCCAAATGCATCTTTGTCAATAACTGTCAGGTATTTATTCTTGTTCAGATAACTAGAGAGAGAGAGAGAGAGAGAGAGAGAGAGAGAGAGAGAGAGAGAGAATGGATTAGGTGAGGTTAAGCAAATGAACACAAATACCAAAATAAAATGTGAGCATAGTTTCCCATAGCTATTAGTTGGTTTTTAAGAATTTGGAAATTTAAGAATTAGCTTCTTCCGGTTTGAGCACTGAAAACATTCTAGGTTTCAATTATGCAAATTTATGCATGTTAATTATGGTAGAAGTCTTTGAAAGTGAGCATGTTTATGATGTAGTTTGCATATCTAATTTTACAAAAGTTGCCTAATTCCCTATGTACCTGGCCAGTGGTAATTGTGTTTGTCAGTCCTCTTCAAGACCAACTGATTTAATTTTGTTTTCTCTATATTGATCAGTATTCCCATTTACTCTTGAAGACTGGGCTTCAATCAGGAACAGAATGAAGGTGGTGAAGGTGGTGAGGGGTGATGGACTGTCAGAAATTCAGACCTTTTCTTTGGGACAGAGTTGCCATATTTAGCAAATAAAAATACAACCTAGATAAATAGTGAATATTTTTTAGTATAAGTATTCCCCATGCAATTTTTGAAAAACTTATACTAAAAGTTATTCATTGTATATCTGAAATTCAAATTTATTTATTTATCTATCTATTTATTTATTTATTTATTTTAAATAATGGCTTATTTTATTTTGGTTGTTGGCCACATGAGGAGTGCAAACAGCTGGAGGGTAAGTGGTGTGTACTCTACCACACACAACTGAAGAAATGTGCTTTCTATTTGTTTCCTTCTTTCCTTTGTGAAATTCAGATTTAATTGGGTGGCCTGCATTTTCTCTCACAATCTTATTTGGTGGAAGGCAGGTTATGTAGATAAGATTACAGAGTGTACCTTTCATGGAAGGAGTTTGATGGTCACGTTGATCTTTCCCTTTTGAAAATATATTGGGCATTTAAGGGTAAAATATTTTTGAAGCAATTAAGTCACAAAGTGATTCTGAAACATAAAATTACCTCCCAATGGATAAAAGCTTCCCAGGATTTTGAAACTGGCTTCGTCCCCCCTATCCCCCCAACACCTCCAGCTTTTTTAGAGAACAAACTTGTCTAAAAAGAAGCATAGCACATGTATATCCTTGTTATATGTGATCTCAGTTTACATGTTTAGATTAACTCACCACATAGCCTACTCAATTGAAAAATTAGTGAATGGTCACCTGCTGACGCAAAATGGATATAGCGAAGACCCTTAGGAGGTCTGCTTAGATATGGGTAATGCTTCCATCCTTCTATTTATGGTGTTTGCTCTTCATGATGGAAAAGTCTCAAGGATGATGGTTCATAATAGCAGTGTGACATGAAGACTTTCAGTCAGAATGATTCCTTTTTCAGAGCCCTCCTCCCTTTCTCTGAATCAGAGTTGAGGAGAGGGAAGGTGGCTTCGATGGTGGTTGACTTGAGGGGAAGCAGCCTCTGTTGCTGTTGAGGGCAAAGGCAGGAGCCGTGCTGCTGTGAGATTCCTGCCCTCAGCCTCTCCTGGTCCAGCAGCTCTTCTGTGGAGGATGGAACTTACTTAGAAGAAGAGATGGCAGCGTCAGAGCCAAAGATGGATCTTTACTGGCGCATTTGGAGGAACAAGAGTTTTAACATCCACCAATGAATTCTCCCTCTTCTGGGCAGGATGAGGGATTAACCAAGTGACAAGTAAGTACTTCAACTCCACACAGTGAGGTCTCATAAATTGGTATAGAGTTTGTGATTCTTTCCATTTTTTCTCAAACTGAGGTTGAGAACATCCTAATGCCATCAGTTTTCCTAAGCATGGCTTTTATTTCTTTTATGGCATTATCACAATATACAATTATCTTGTTTTTTTTTTTAATCTGATTACTTGTTCATCATCTGTCTCTCCAGCCAGAATATAAGCTCTCTCTCTCATTCATTGCTGTGCTATGAGTGCCGAGTTCAATGCCTGTTAAACTATTTGTTGAATGAATGTATAAATGAGTGAATGAAAAAAAAAAAAAATCAACGCACCTGTCTTCCAAAATAGTGAGGTGGGTGATGCTAAACTCTTAGGGTGACACATGTGAAAAATAGTGGAAAAGGAAAGACTAGAAGACTAGCATATGCTGTAATGGTCAACTGACTTTCTTGATGGCCGTGACAGGACAGCTGGTTTACAAATGCCACAAGGGTATGGCCCAGACTCAGCCTCTTTGGCAGTGACTGGACACCAAGCTTCTAGGGCATTGTTACGTCTGAAATGGAGGGGGCCAGTTAATGTCATATATGCTAGGCCCCACTGAGGTGCTACAGTAGCCAATCTGTGTCTTCTGGATGAAGGGCTATCACCTACGGCTCTCAATCACAGGTTTCATTTGCTCACTGTTTGATTTTTCCTTCAACCCACTGTGTCCACGGAGTTCCTTTGGTCAGTGATAGCTGGAGCAGGCAAGAGGCACCTTGGAGAAAACAACAACGGGAGAGAAGACCGGGAACAGCATGATTTCATAAAAGACAACTAAGCTCAGCACGATAGCCATGCTGGCTTGTGTCTCTTTTTGTATTCTTTGGACCATGCCGCTCACAGATCACATTCTGTTCCCAGACTGCTGAGAATCAAGTAATGCCTGATGAGTTCATCTCAGTTTGTCCTCATCTCCAACTGCTGCGAGTGAAAATAGGCTTGGTCTAATCATTAGAAATTATTGTAGAACTAAATAATTGCTTGTCCAATTCTGCAGTGTTTTCATCTGATATTCAGTACGCCCCCAAGGATAAGGAGGCTGGTTGATAAGTATTGCAGTTTACCAGAAACACTGCAGAAGATTTCAAACTGGAAAAGCCAGCCAGAGTCCAGGAGGGGAGAAAGAGGATGGAGGGTGCAGCCAACTTGAACGGAGATGAACTGAGTCTTGAGGGAGCCTGCATTCTCTGAAACCAACAGGGTTGTTTGGGCACTTTACCTCTTAGAGATAATTAGGTGCTTAAAAATGAAACTGTCACTGCTTCAGTAGTGTGGAGGGCTGCACTATTTCGCTTTTAACCTGGGTTCAGATTGCTGCTACTACCTTCCAACTGAATCTAATGGGGTGGAATGCAGAAACACATCTGCAGAAGCTTTAATAGCCAGGAAGAAAGTGCTTCCATCAGCAGCCCCATTTATCACTAATGTTTATTCGGAATGCTAGTCTAGTTAACTGATTCTTTGACCATGACTTATCCTGATTCTTCTAGAATCCACTTTCTGTAAACCAGCTTGGATAAATCAATCACAAATCTTGGTAGGTTATATGGGTAACTACTCCAGACAACAATTATTTTATAAGGGTGTGTGATCATTTAAAGTATCTATTGCAAGGACAAGGTGAACATAAATGAACTTACAATAGAGTAGAACGTCTTGGAGTCAGAGCGGACAAGAAAGACTTCTTGAAATTTATGATTTCTAAATACAAATACTGGGAAAGGAGAGTAATGGGGTAGTACCTTTAAAAGTAATATGGACCCTCCTACAGGTGTGTTTTCAACACTGTTTCATTGTTTGGATGACTTACACCTCTTCAAGAATTTCTTGGAAGAAATGAAGATCTTCCTAGAAAAGATGTGCCAGATTTTTCATATGTGGGAGACTGAGGGCTGTTAAGAAACGCTGCCCTCCTTTAAGTGCTGTGTATCTCACAGTTAAGGAAAAACATTGTGGTCAGGGAAATGAAGACGATCTGGAATGCCCTGGGGAAGAATATTCAATTGAAGAACTCAGTATTATAGTTACAATATTTTGGTTCACATCTCCACTGGACTCACTCTTGGCACATAGAAGCCATTCAATAAAAACATGCTGAATGAGTAAATGAAAGTCCAGTTGCTGGGTAACTCCTAGCTAGAAGCACCCTCTATGTTATGTTTGCATGAGGAAGTGACCTATGTCAGAGGAAGGAGTATGACTGTGGCAAGGAAAGTTGTGGTGGCAGCTGAGCGTTGCTCTCTGGGGAGTTTTAGGATACATTTTAGCTCTAAGATGGCATTTTGGTCTGTATCTCCATAATCCCTTTAGGGACATGTGCGCTGTCACTTGTTCATGTTGTGAGACTCTCATGAGAACACTTCTGTGGGGAACCGTGTTTCTCTCGCATAGCGTTCATTATTTGGAACATTAAAGGGAACGCTTGCCCAGCCCTCACTGCTCTATGGAAATACTTTTGGTAACAGAAATCAGGACACCTGTCCGTAAACAGTCACAGGTGAGAAAATGCTCAAGGTTTCAATAAGCAGAGGTAAAAGCCAGCCTTGGAGCATATCCTACAAGCTGTTTAAATACTTATCCTGTGAGAAATAATAGCTTGCTTAAGCCTATAATCTTCCCTATCGTCATCTTTTCCCAGTGCTCCAAGCTGCAGTGTTTTGCTTCTACTCAGCTAGTATGTGATGCTAATTAGCACATGAGTTGTGTTGACTTCTCTGTTCATAATGATTAGTGTTTTGGTACATTCTTAGCAATCAAGATGGTATTTCTTTCCCTTACCCAAATGTTTACTGTTAGATAGTAGCTAGTTACTAGAGTTTGAGAATAGAAAGTACAATACAGAGAATTAATCATTTCTGAGATGAGCAACATATCCCCACACGAGCCTGTGTGGAAAGAGAGGATGGAAAAGAGTTTCCAAAGAATGAATGTGTGACTTAACTTGCGACGGAGAGCAGTTCAACTTCTGTTGAACAAAGGATGCTTGTGTTTTTTATTAATTTCACCTCTGAGTGATGACAGTGTGCTTGGTTCCATATGAAATCACAGGACCATGTGCTTTTACACATCTGCCATAATTTTTATGAACTTTTAACTAATTACCCAACTGCTGCGGAGGCATCAGTGCTTGTTCTCAATGTGGAATTTGTCCAACTTGGCTGCAATCATATTCTTCAGTTATACTAAAAAAATTGGGTCTAAATAAGATCAAATCTGCTAATTTCAGTAAATTGGCATGAGGCAGATGATGGGGAATAACTGTTCTGTTGGATGACATATTGTTTAAATTTGAACCTAAAGATATTTGAACACACTTGGAAAATTTACCAAATTGCTAAGATGCTTTGTGCAATCTTTTAACACTTATAGGATAATTTTAGGATATTGATGTGTTTACATTGGTTTAAAATTACAATTAGCATTGAGACTAGAGGCATCAGTCCTATGTCAAAATCACAAAGTGAATAATACTATTTCATTACTACTATGGAAACTTGGCCTCTGTTTTCTCCATCTCTGGTTTAACCCTTATTTTCCTTTAGTCCCAGACCTACTATCACAATCATCTTGATTTCACCTTGGATTTGCATGACACCTTTTACTGAAGTTCTTAAAGCTAAGAAAAAATAAGTTTATCTTAACCAGGAGTCAGAAACTTAGGGTAGAATGAAGAATAGATAGAATATTATTTTATCACCGAGCAGAGTTTCAAGTTTGGATTCAAAATACTGATTGGAAAAAAAAAGATCTTCGTTTTCTATTATGATCAGATCTGAACTTTCAAACCCCAAAATACTTTTTATCCAGATACTTCTTATGTCCATCCTATACTTGTCCATTAACCTTTACCAGGAATTGGGGAAAGTAGACTACATATTTAATCACACAATGGTCATCCTCACTGAATATCTTCATTTAGACCAGTGGTTCACAAATTATGGCCATCCAGTCAAATCCTGCTTGCTGACTGTTTTTGTAAATAAAGTTTTATTGGAACACAGCCACACTCACTTCTTATGAAGTGGCTGTATTGTCTGTGGCTACTCTCACACTACAATGGAAGAGTTGAATAGCTGCAACTGAGATCATATGGCTCACAAAGCCCAAAATATTTGCTATCTGGCCCTTTCCAGAAAAAGTATTCCCCTCATTTATTAAACTCTTCCCAAGAACTTTAATATCTTACATAACAATGCCAAGATAGTAAGGTGAAAATGGAGCACTGATTTCTTTCTTATGTTTCAAGGTATGGTTACAGTGACTAGAACAGACTGTAATGAAAGAAACCAGTGAATTAAAATCCATTGTCTCCAGCAGAATAACTCTGCCATCAGCCACGCCTCTCACAGAGCCCGTGATATGGTCTGAGGAGAAAGCTGGTGGGAATGTTGACAGAGTCTCCCTATATAATCTCTTCATAGATTTAATTTCAGAAGACCACCAGATGATCTGAAACTCTTATGAGGTCTTAGATTCTACACAGGCTACCTCTAGAACAAACCTTGTCTAATTTACCTGCCTCACCAGGTAGTATATTAGAAGAATCCTCTTGAGTAACATTAGTATTCTGTGAAATACCAGTCCAGAGAGATGTTCCTGGCACCAAAAGCTCCCTGGGAAATTCTGCATGCTATACCCCGCTCTTGGATACCAGTAATTCAGATTGTTCTATTAAAAGACCAGAGAAGTGCACTTCGATATTTTAACTTTTAAGGTCATGAATAGCTTTTTAAAAGTAACACCCATTAATTTACCATGGAAAGAAAGTTTACGGAACATTCCCTCCCCACCCATCTCTTCTCTTATCACAAAAGAAGAGAAGCTGGGACAGAAATGATTGTTTCCTTGTTAGTTTTTCTCTTTGCAATAGAAAATGTCTCTATTCTGCAGCTGAGTTTATGGCCAAAGCCATAAAGTAATAGGCTACTAGACTTACAATAAGATGCACTTAGGACAGCAAAGTCTCCTAATTACAGAAGATTCACTTTGAAAGCCTCTTGAAGTCTTTGTGGAGTTCTTTAAACATGACCAAGAGGCCAGTTATGAATAGGTAGGAGATGTTTTGAAGCAAAATGGCCTCACTTCATCCCCAATTCTTTGAATTCAGTAACATTTTGCTATGCTGACCTTTGCATCAAAGTAGAAAGACCTGATTTGGAGGCTCGCTGAGCTGGTGACTTTGCTGCATTGCTAATGTCAGGTTCTCACTGACTAATTACACTGTTGCTCAGTGTGACTATTTTCTGAAGTTTCTACTGACTGCGCCTTGAGTCTTGACTGTCTTCTTTTCTCTCGCATGAGTCCACTCTTCCCAGCTGCAAGGTATTTTACCTTCTGTATTTCATGCCTTTAATGGACTGAGCTATGAAGTCTAAACATCCTCCTGGGCTAAGAAACAAGTGGCCAGATATTGGGTGTCCAAGCCTTGGTGGTGGCTGCTAGGTCCGCAATGATGAATCCCAGTAGGACACAGGGAAGAGTCTTAAACTAGGGGAGCCAGGTTTTGGTTTTGGCTTGGCCACTAGATAGCTCTATCAAATTTTAAAAAGCCACATTAAAAAAAACACATTAAAAAAAAAAAGGCACGTATTCACTTTGGGCTTCATATGTAAAATGTGACTACTGGGCCGGAAGACTGATGTAAGGATTCCATAATAGCAGTTCCTGGAGTTTGCTTTACATAAGCCATACTGGGGTGAGATTTGTAAATCTCCAAAGTCTTGGCGACACCTAGAGCGATTAAACCAGAATGGCTGGTGGTAAAACATAGTCATCAGTGCTTCCAAATCTCTTCAGGTGATTCAGATTTCCAGCCAGTATTTAGAACCATTGCTTCGTAGACTTTAAAGTCTGAACTTTATACCCCAAATCTCTGTCCTTAGAAAAATGATTAACTGAGAGTGATTGAGGGTGATACCTTCCAATGACTAAATATGGCAGGATGAAGAAACAATTTAAAGCATAGATCCTAATCTTGGGCTTTAAAATTCTTTTTTTTTTAAATTAAAGTTTATTGGGGTGACAATTGTTAGCAAAGTTACATAGATTTCAGGTGTACAATTCTGTATTACATCGTCTATAAATCACATTGTGTGTTCACCACCCAGAGTCAGTTCTCCTTCCATCACCATATATTTGATCCCCTTTGCTTGTGGAAAAATACAAGTTTTAGAAATGAATTCCCCAATATCCAAGGTAGATTGGTTTCTGGTTCTTTTTCTCATCCAGCATTCTGGAAAGCAGTTTTGATTTAAGCAAGAGTCAGCGGGACACACTGAACTCAGAAACCTTATTATCAGTTTTGGTTGAATGTTTCTTCACCATTCCTACCCCTGCCCTTGCTAATGTGGTTCTCTGTTGCCGTAACGATACTCTCTTGGTGTCCCCAGTGTTGAGAACAGCATGAAAGTCTTCTGAAATCTTTATACCCTAAGTATCTATAAACTGTCATAATTATTTTAAGGAGTCCCCATGCTTCACTTCATTCATAGAACATTTGAACCAGGAGGATCGTTTTCCTGAGGGTCAGGGATTTCTAGGAATAGTTGAATCAAAGAGGAAGATGTTTGGTTAGATTCATGTAATATCAAAATCAAATGCTAATGATTTAAAAAATCTAGGGAAAATCATACTTATATCTCCAAGGAAGGAGGCCAATGCTATTAGATATTTAGTGTTCAGTTATTTTTAATCTGAAATGCATAGTTGGGTTTGGGTACATTTCTCCTTGATGTACTTTGACTCTTGATACTGCTGCCCTCGAGTTGACCCCAGCAGAATGTGTGTTCAGTGTGGGTGGGGAGCACACTGTTCTTGCTAATCTTTTTATCACCAGTCGGGGCAGGGGGGAGGGGAAGAAGAATCACAAAAATGAGTAAGCAACAAGATTGTCAAAGATTAGTGGTAATTTTTTAAAAACACTTCTGGAATTGAAAATATATAGTTGTTAAAAAATATTCAATGAAGTGTTATGAAACAAATCAAACACAAAGATCGGTTGTCGCTTCAGCTGATTCTTACCCAGGATGGTTTTTTTCTTCTCCTATGTGTGATTTTTGGTTGTGAGCTCATATTTGATTGATCTTAATCTTTTAAAAAAGCATGGGAACCTGCACTGGGATTCTTTCTGCTGTAGAGATTTGCATTTATTTCTGCCAGGAGTCTGTAGGTACTCTTTGTATGGCACTTGTCCAGGATCCTTGGATTAATCCAGGAGTCTCAGGTTTATATCATGTCCCCTGCCTTCTCACTGGATAAAGCCTAGTCTCCTGGCAGTACTGACGTTGGCCGCTACCCCGAAGGGAGCTGCACCTGGTGTGAGCCCTCACCACTTTGGCTTCAGCTCATGGTTTGTTAGTTTATTTTATTTCCCCTCTCTTGTAGCTATGAAATTAAATGTTTGTTGTTTTTTAAATGTATGATCTAGTTGTTTTGTAGTAGGAGGGTCCTACAAATTAAATAGTGTACCATACTGTGGGAAGATGGCGCCACTAAAGTTTTTTTTTTATTTGTTAGATATTAGGTTGATATACACACAGTGTTACTGAACCAGTCTACAAGTTCTTAGACACATAGTATACCCTGGCATAGATCCTGGGGACCACAGAGACCTGATAGAAAAGTACAACAAAGACAGAAACCCATGTCAATGGTTATCTTTTGGAATACCAAAAGATATTCTGTTCAAGGCATTATTTATTTCAGGGGAAGGCAAAAGTTGGATGTGGCTTTTCAGCTATTTCTGAGTGAATCAAGTGTAAACTGACATCTTTCCTGAAAACATGTCAAAAAAGAACTAAAAGAAAAATTTTACTTTCTGAATAGTGTTGGACTTAATGAAAGATACTCTTTTACTTCATGAGCATAGTATATGAACATTCACACACACACACACACTCACACACACTCACACTCACTCCTAAAAGATAACTGAATGTGACATCATAGTCCTCCATTTTATCAAGGATAAAAGCTTTGGGATTTAGAATTGGAGTCAATATAAGTGTCCACTAATGCTGGCTCTTGCCAAGTTCCTTAACGTAATCCCCAAGTCTTGGTCATACTAACTCTGTGGTTGGGGAATGATCTGGCACAAACTATCTCTAGAAAAATTTTGACCCATTGCATAGTCCTTCTTGGGGGTGGGATTTGGGGGAAGATAGCAGTTTCCATGGCTATCCTTGACTTACACAGCATCCAGCTTTGTCCCATTGAAAGCATGTCCTCGGATTGAAGTAAAGCCGTTGTTGTATAGTTTCCTACAATCAACAGAGAGGGGAGAAATCAGTGACCTATGACAGGTGGTGCTGGTCCTTTTCTGAGGCTGAGCTTCATTTCTTCAGTATCAGAAATGTGCATGAAGGTTCTCAGGCCCCACACATGAGCCCCACTAGAAAACTTTACAGCATGTCTTGTTTGGGACATAGAATAATATTTCCCAGTTTGAATCTCCAGCCTCCAGACTTAGCTTCTAGTAATTTTAAGCAGTTTCTCAGGAGCAGGTTCACTAAGAGGAACAAAGATTTGCTACCTTTAAGCACTTTTAAAAAAATGTTCCACATCTACTCAAAAAATAGTTAACCCAATGTCAATAACGGAGGAATAACTTCAGTTTCTTAAGATAAACACTTTTAAAGACATTATTCATCTAAATGCATAGGTTTTATATTTTTCTATTTAAAATGCTATTTCACATTTGTATTTTATCCATATTTTATTTTCAGAGCTTATCAGAGAATAAATGCTTAATGTTGTGGGCTTAATTAAATTGAACTTCAAAGGTAAATTTAAGAAAGTAGATAGACCATGCCCTTTTGTGGAAATTGTAATGTTTTAATTTGTTGCTATGTTTCTGCAACCGATTAGTTCATACAGTGATTCTAGGGGCTGGCCTGAAGTTATCACCTCTGTTACCTAGTTAAATTACTGAGACATGGAGGTGATTTGCCAAAACCGCACTGATGCGGAGCTGTCAGAAATCAGGATGTCTGACCTCAAAAATGATCCTTCTCACGCACCAACAGCACGCATCATTTGCACAGGAGCCCCAGCTGTGGGAACTCTGGTCTCCACAGTGCTACATGGGAGTTATTCGGAGCTTTTGGCACGAGACAAGAGAAGGCAACATGACCACAATCAGGCACAAGTGATGACAACTGTAGGGGACTCTGAACAATACTGTAGTCCACGACCTGTAAGCTCTGGTAGCACATGAAGAAGCATAAAAAGAGACTCCAAATTTGGAATTAAACCTGGCTCTGTCACTTCCTAGGAGGTGCTCCTGAAATTTTCTCACCCTCACTTTCCTGATTTGTAAAAATATGATAATAATACCTAATCAAAAGGCTGCTGGGAGGATGAAATAGCGATCTGTTTAACACAGCGAGGAACACTTATGTGATGGCCATGTTAAAGAAGTGCCCTGAAAACTTGGATTTATCCAATGTAGTCGTGGAAAAGTGAGAGGCCATCTTTGTTTGTTTGTGTTTTTTAAATAATTACACAATGTGTTGAATTCTCACTACTGAGGTGTCCTGGTGAGGACTGCAGTGCACAGACACGTTAGACATGGGCTGAGAAAGCACTGGTAGTTATCATTTATTTATTTTTGTGTGTGTGAACTAGAGTTTTTTTTCATGAAGATGTGAGAATTGTCTATTGGGTATTTCTATTTTCCCAAACTTTGTTGGAGTCCTAGACAATAAAACGGTTCTTTGTTGGAGTTACATTTCAGAGATTAAATAAAACTCTGATGAGACAAGTTGCATGTAAAAAGAGAAAAGAGTAAAGAAAGAAAAAATTACAAACTTTGATTAAAACTATTCTACTAGAAACATGGGTAAAAAATGCTGTTGGACACATATCC
Source organism: Rhinolophus sinicus (assembly GCF_036562045.2). Lineage (NCBI taxonomy): Eukaryota > Metazoa > Chordata > Mammalia > Chiroptera > Rhinolophidae > Rhinolophus > Rhinolophus sinicus. Next base: position 18,891,369 of record NC_133753.1, read on the forward strand.
TTTCATACTTATAATTTTTTAAGCATGAACTTCAAAGAAGCAGGGACTTTTGCAAGAATGTAGAAATAATCATCTAAAAAGATAATGGACAACCCATGCCATCCCCACATCTAGATTTCAGGAAACATGAGGTTTCCTCATTTAGATGTTTATCAAATGCCTACTGGGCCCCATACTAAGTGTAGGACAATAAGCAGTTTTCACTGGAGAGGGCTGCTTGGGATATGGGTCCTTAGAAAAAAAATGCCAAAAGGTGAAGTTAACATTTCTGTAAAGAAATTGAATGGAATTTCCATGTGATGAGTGGTAAATGGCACAAGGGAAACTTTTACAGAGGAGGTTTTGGGCGGAGCCAGCTAAGACCCCAGGTGTTTGCTGCGCTGAAAAATGAGACGGTGACTGAGAAGGAGTCTCTTGTCTTTTCCAGAGAGCCCTCCCATGTTTTGAGGAGAAAGATGAACTGAAATTCGAGACTATGGGTCAAGTCCCAGAGGTTGAGATACTGTCATAGGGCCTAGACTGATAGACTTAGAATGGCTTGGAAATGGCCCCTTAGAAGAGTTGTGTGCAAGCTTGAATCAATTTTGTTGGGGAATAATTCAGTCAGGTTTGTATATGGTAAAGAAGTCTTGGACTGCAGTGTGACCAGAGAAAAGGAGCTGGGTGACAATACGGGCAAAAACCCCACCACGCCTGAACTTGGGCAGTGGTACGGAAACTAGAGAGAAGAGACCCTTGGGATGTGATCCCAACTTTACTTTGTGGCTAATACGATGAGAGAGGGGAATTCTCTACCAGCTTAGAGAGTAAACTTATCTTTAATGCCTCTATTAATCTTCATTAGAACATTTTGTGAACTTCCCTGATAAACATCTCCTTTTGAACACCTAAAGAGCAGAAACCATTAAAACTCTGAAAAAATGATGTTGAGCAGCACTGTATTTTCTATTCACTATCCTTTTATAAGAGCTTAATAATAGTTCGTGATGACACAGTTAAAGTGTGAATACAGGGAGTATGCAAGGCCCTTAGTGACACCATTTTCTAACTCAGTGATCTTGGGAAAGTCACTTAAATTAGCTTTAACTCTGGATTCTTCCTCTGTACAACGGAGATACTGGAAGGCCTGCAGGCCAAATCGGCCCCACTGCCTTTTTTTGTAAATAAAACTTTATTGGAATATGGCCATGCTCATTAGTTCATGTATTGTCTATGGCCATGTTTGCCCTACAGTGGCAGAGTTGAGCAGTTGCCACAAAGGCTATGTGTTCTGTAAAACCTAAATGTCTCTTTACAGAAAAAGTGTGCTGACCATTTCTATAAGGGAATACACTTGTCTTGTTCCCTGAACCATTTTATCATCTATAGAGTACCATACCATAAGGCAATACTCTTATTTAATTATGTGAAACACTTGCTAGTCCATAGAGCACAAACTATAAGGTAGTATGTTCCTGGACGGCCTGTGAAAATATGACAGTGGCCCAAATCAAAATTCAGTTGTTGGCATTTATCGAAAGGAAAAATTGTAACAATACTTACAGTGTCAAAGTTTCATTGCACAGTCCCTGAAAAGCATTTGCAGGGATTGAAGTCATGTAAGGGTTGTCTGTAATTTCACTGCAAGAGAGGAACAAAACACATAGTGAATAAAAGCATTCTGGAGCTGGGCTCTTACTGCACATATGCACTTAAATAAGTAACCTGACACAATTCAATTGAATCTTATTTCTTTTTAAGTTTCATTGGCCTTTCTTTGCTGGTGGCTCAGAGGTCCAGTGAGGTGGTGAGAACTATCCTAGGTGGACATGCTTTCATAACCCTTAATGTACAGTAAGTGAGTGAGCTTTGGATGTGGGTTGAGTTCCCTGATTTAATCTTTTTTTTTTTTAAATTTTATTTTATTAAATTTATTGGGGTGACAATTGTTAGTAAAATTACATAGATTTCAGGTGTACAATTCTGTATTACATCATCTATAAATCCCATTGTGTGTTCATCACCCAGAGTCAGTTCACCTTCCATCACCATATATTCGATCCCCCTTACCCTCATCTCCCACCCCCCACCCCCTCCCTGATTTAATCTTAATCTGCAAGGAGAGCAGATAGGTCTCAGAGACTTCTTGCGAATCTGCGACAAATACTTTTCCATAGCAACAAGGGTTTTTTTTTAAAAGTGTATGGAACCTCTAAAAATGGTTGATAGAATGTGATCAATGGATTTCATTTTATGAGTATTTCTAAAGTGTACCCCACTTGCAAAACACTGCCAGGAAGATGCTCCTGGAGAATATTTCTATGCCAGTCTAGTTGCTGGAAGACTACCTATATTTTGAACTGAGCTCTTCTGCAGCAAAGAGGCATGGTCAATTTTTTTTTCTAGCAAAATCCCAAGAGTGGATCCTATCATTCCACATTTTGCTGACTCTGTAGTGCAAAATCAACCTGTAACTCTCTCTGCATATGTCTTTTCACTTCTGTACAACTAGGTAACACCCTGGACTATGTCATGGATTTTGGGAAAGAGCACATGGCCACCAATCAGAAGTCACAGGAAGTAGTTTGAGCACCATTAGTGACTGCTCCTTGGGACTCTGCTCAGACAAGCATCACTTAGGTTTTCTATTCCTTAGTTTTTTCATTTGTAGAATGGAAAAATTATAACTTCCTTTCATGCCTTACAAGGTGGTTGAGAGTTGCAAACTTGATAATACATGGGAAAGTGTTTGAAAAGCAATGAAAAACTACAGGAACAATAAAGCATCATCATTATCATCAAATTTCCCTTCTATTCAGTCCTTCCTATCAGGAAACAAACATGCCATAATTTCTCCCATTTAAAAACACACACACACACTCACTCACTCACATACAACAAACCTTTTCTTCTGACCGAATATTCTCCAATTACAGAGAGATTTTCTTCCTTTAAACAGTAAAACTTCTCAAGAGTTTGTTATGGCCACTGTTTTGAATTCTCCCTCTGATTCTCTCTTTAGTGCACTGTAACCAGACTTCTCCACCAACAGCACTCCACTGGAGCTGTCCCTGTCAGCATGACCAATGCCCCATGTTGGTAAATCCAATGGCTGTTCCTCAGTCCTTGCCTTACTTCATCCATCAGTGCATTTATTACAGCTGGTCACTGCTTTCTTCTTGAAATAATTGCTTCACTTGGCTTCAACCAACCCCCATGGCCTCACCCTATTTCTTGTTGGTGTCAAATAAAATATTGCCAAATATTGCATGCATGCATACTTACAGTATAAAGAATACATCAATGGAATAAACTTTGGTCAGGTCAGGGAATACTCTAAGTCCAGTGTTGAAAATGCCACTAAAGTAATGAAAAAGAAGAAAACAGAACAGGAATTTGGTAAAAATAGTAACACACAGGAAGTGGAATAATGTAATGGCTGAAAGCATGTGTTCAGACTAGAGTCAAATCCTAACTCCTCCGCTAAGTATCTGAGTGACCATGGGCACTGAGTGACCATGAGTTCTAACCCTTGGATGACATGATGTTCCCTTCAGGTGCAAGCATTGAATCCAGTCCACCAGTGTCAAAACATCTTTTCTGTTTGGAAGAATCTGGGGATTGTTTGAACCAAGTAGGATTCCTAGAAATACAAGTTGCTTTCTCTCTCTCTCTAAAATAAAGAGAGGATGGGGCAGAGAGACAGTGTAATTACCCAACTCCAAGCCAAACTTCCTCTTTCAAATGCTACGTGATACTGTGTTCATTATTTTGCCAAGAATCGTTTTCCCATGGAGTACCACGGCAGTAGTACCATTTAAAAAGTATGTCCAGACAAGGAAGGACATCAGTCAAAATGTCTTCGCTTTCCAAAGTTTGTGGCAAATGTCAAGATTAAAAGATATGCTCAGACCAGCCTGAATAAAAAAAAACCCTCAGGCTCCTGATGCCTCTCAGATTTAGCTGTTTTAACATTTGTTGCAGCTACTAGAACAGGGGTGTCTAAACATTTTTCAACATTTTTCACCAAGGGCCATATGCGGTAAAATACACAAACAGCTGGGCCACTCACTCGAGGTGAAGTACGTATTGCCTCACCTGGTTTATTTAAGTAAACTAAATATATTTTTGGAATTTGCTGTGGGCCAATTAACAATGGCTCATGGGCTGCAGTTGGCCCGCGGGCCGCAATTTGTACACCCTTGTACTAGAATGTAGATAGTGGAAGGACAGTTTTGTTTTTGCTTGTTTGTTTGTTTTTGAGAGATTTGGCATGGCATGGTGTGAGACCTAGGCACTATCACTAAAGCCTTAGACAAAGTTTTCCAGTAGAGAAAACTCTAGTTCCATTGATGTACCTTCTAAGGCAAATTCTGACCTCACTCCCTGCAGCGGGGAAGGCATAGGACTTGAAGAGGAAGCAGGAGCCAGAAATCTCAGAAAGCAAATGGGACGTTGCAGATAACAAAGGAGAGAGATGAGATCCCATAAGGTATATTTGAAGAACAGTTAAAAAAAAAAAAGTCTAGTTCAATTGCAATACGTGTTCATGTGGGAGGGGAAAGGCCCTAGACTTAAGTGGGAACCATAAGGGAAAGGGCTAGAAATGCCAGATTAGGGACTTGAACCAGGACCTCTGTATTCTTCAAAACCCCAAACAAGTTCATCTCCTTTTTGACATCTCTTCTATTTATCTGTACCCCCAAGTAATGTATGTACCTGTCATTTGTCACTTACCATCATTCTCTGGTACAAGAGGAAGTTTTCAATTTCATATATAGTATCTTCCCCCAACTAAATTGTAAGCTGCTTGAAGGCAAGGACAACGTTTTATTATCCTACGTGTTCCCCACAGAGACTTGCACAGAGTAGGGCATCATTCTTTCAAAGAGCCATTGATTGACTGAAACGCAAAGTCTATACAGGAGTGATTGCCTTGTCCTATAAGTTTTTATTACTCCCAGGTACCCCTTCAGCCACGTAACCCATCAATGTCCTTTTCTATTCTCCCAGCATCTCCCACGCCCACCTCTTCAATATTGAACTATTCTTAGTTCCCCAAATAAGCCATGTCTTTATCCATGCTTTTCCATCCACTTGTGTTTCTCTTCTACCCCAAACCACTTCTTTCCCTGGATAACCTCTATTCCACAGTAAAGACTTATTTAATAAAATACATATGGACATATACTTTTATTTAAAATCCCCAGGTGGAAATGAACTATGTTAAAAGTGATTATTCCTGGGTATTGGGATTAAGGTTGATTTTTTGCTTTTTCTTTTCCTCATAACGTTTTGTGTTCTGATCTCTTACAGTGCATGTGAGTAGGAAAGAAGGGAAGGGTTCTTCCAGCTGGTGCCTAAAGGACCTGGGGCTATACATATACATCCACCGAACACATTTTGTTGAGCACCTACTCTGTGCTAGCCAGTAAAGATGCAACAGAGAACAAAAATGTTGTGGTCCCTGGTCTCATGGAGATTATGGTTAAGGTGTCACCAAAGCAAAGCAGTAAGTGCTGTCCCTTCCCTTTTTGTCCCCACAGCCTCCAAAAGATTGGGTTTTTCCCCTTTGTAGCTTTTTTCTTTTCTTTTTTTTTTTTTTTTCTGTGTAGCAGTCATTCTAATATTGTTGTGATACCCATTTTCTAATAAAATTGAGCAGTGGGCTCTCACAGTTACTTGTTTTATTCTGTTATCCTCCTTTTAAAGACTACACATATATGATAGCATTTTCTCCCTCGTGTCTCTGGGAGCAGGTCTCTGGTCCCAGCCCTTGATGCTGACTTTTGAGTAGGTTTTTAAAATGTGGGTCATTTCACCCAGTATGGGAAAGGGCGGGGAGTAAATCACAGGGTATGTTTTGCTCCAGGCCTTACACCACTAAAATAACCCTGGCCCACATCATCCAAGGGAGATTCCTGGCAGGCAATAGCATTATTTCTCTAGAAAATTAAAATAAAAAAAAATGGGATTGGAGAGCAGTTAATACTTACAGGAACTTCAGAAGAGGCAGCTCTTTCAGGGCACCAGGGTCTATGTAAGCTAAGCTTCTGGCATTCCGAATCTCTCTGTAAAAGTTACAAGGAGCACACTCACCATAACACAGCGATTTCTGGTTTTTATCAAAGATAAAACGACATCAATCGGGTTTAACAAGTGTCCCTGAAAAGAATATATATTTCCGTGGCACCCCAAGGACAGTCACGTTAGCAAGAAAGTCTCCTGGCTCCTCACAGGGACACATCAGTGGTTCAGCCCTCTCACGTCATTGACTTTGTTTCAGTCCATTCCAACTCGTGGGCAACCTTTCTTTTAATTGCCGTCTCAGAGCCTTCTTTTTCCGTTAGATATAAACAAGGAAGAAAAGCCTCTCCAATGGTTTGTGGAGGACAGAAATCTTTACTTTTCACAATAGAAAGTATCCTGGCCCTAGAATGGAAGGTTGAGTATGAACATTTGGTCCATCACACGCAGCACGGATCAGTAGTTTGCTCCTTTTTCATTGCCTAGCAGTCAGACGGACCTGAGATCAAATCTAGGCTCTGCCAGTTCTGGCTGTGTGACCTTGGGCAAGTTCCTTGACCTCTTTGAGCCACCTATTTCATAGGTGAGGATTAAATAATATCTATAAGGAGTTTGACCTGTAACCTAGCACACCGTGAAGACTCTATAAATGATAGTTTTATTATGGTTATTCTCCTGAGTGGAATGAAAGCTAGAGCAGACATCAGAGACTTGGGTTGGAAGTACTGCAATGTTCGTACAAAATGTAAAAACAAAACAACAACAAAACACTAGGTTTGGTAGTTGACTAAGGATGTTGAGTATGAAACTGATTTTGGAAAAGAGAGGATGGAATTAACTCTGAGAACAGAAGCTATCTACCCTCTCCCCCACCTCAGCTTACTGTCTATATTGATATAAACACACTGGCCTATTGACTTCATTAACATAACTTTTGCCCAGGCAGGTAACTTTATTGTTCATTATGGGAACTTCTTGAAAAAGCCATCAATGCTTCAACAGAAAGCATCAACAATTTATATGCCAAGACTTTTAGAACCCCACACCTCAAAATCTTTGCCTTGATGTTTCCACTAATTCTAAACTGTCTTATCATGATCTTTATCCAACCAGGACCCTGCATGGAAAGACCCACTTTAAACTAGATTTAAAATTCTGTCCTGGTTTGAAATTAAAAGCTCTGTATCCTTGGGACTCCATTTGTGCCAGGTAAACTGAGACAGTTGGACACTTTACTGCACAATTTCATAGCTACCCACCCTGCCCTTCCAAGAGACTACGACTCTGTCAAGGTGGTGCTTACTCTCTGCGTGGTGAGGAGTAAACTCCTTGCCAGAGCTTTCCATTAGGGGAGGAGTGTTCAAACTACTGTCAGAGACAATCAAATGTAAACTGTTAGAAGAGTTTGGAAAATGAGTGTGGTTTGCAGTCTGGAAAATTGTTCCCTAAGAGACTATCGTTGAACAAGTAGATTCAGTGAGTGGCCCAAGAAAATTAACGTTGCAATGAAATGCAGTGCAGCCCATCTGAATCAGCTGTAGAGGTCGTGAATAAAAGGGAAATGAGGCACTGCTGGTGGTTACTATAAGAGAATAAAGAGTTGGGAGAGGCTGCAAGGAGAGATGCGGGATGCAAGAGATGGATTTCTGTGGGAAAATGTTAAGAGTTAAAGGAAAGACAAATAAGAAGATACCACAAGAAAACTCCAGGGACAAGAAGCTGCTTTCTGAGGTAAGAAGACAGCTCAACAAGTGACTTTGCTCACTAGTGACATTAAGAAAAAAAACTTTATGCTGAAAGAAAGATAAGCTCTGTGTGCTATCACTTATATATGGAATCTACAAAAAGTTGAACTCAGAGAAAAAGAGAGTAGAGTGGTGGTTACCAGGGGCTGAGAGATGGGGGATGAAGAGATACTGATCCAAGAGTACAAATTGTGTTACTAGAAGATTAACACATTCTAGTAACAAATTCTGTACAGCATGGTTACTATAGCTAATGATATTGTATTACATATTTGGAAGTTGCTAAGAGAGATGTTAAACGTTCTCAGAGAAAAAGAAATGGTAGAGTGGGATGGAGGTGTTATCTAATGCTATGGTGGTAATCATTTTGCAATACATAAATGTAGGAAATCTATACACTGTACACCTTAACCTTCCACAATGTTATCTATCAATTATAGCTCAATATAGCTAGAAAAATAAAACCTATGCTGAAGGAAGGAAGGGGAGAGGAGTATGCACTGCCAGTAGTTTAGCTAAATGGAGACAATGTCAGAAGTGAATGCAGCTGGTAGAGACTTTTCAAAGCTAGAAAGCAAGGAGGAGTAGAGATAAGTACCACAGAACCTCTGATAAGAGGGGAAGGGTGAAAGAAGTGTCCAAATTTGGATGCGTTCCAAGCATGCCTGAGAGGGTGAATTTTGAATCACACAATTCTGAGTTCAGCAATTATGGTCCAAGCATGCAGAAGGGCTAACTATATTGCCAGGGAGCTGGGGACACTGAGAGAAAGAAAACATGTATGTAATTGTGGTACAGCAAGTTGGGATGGAGATGCCTCCAATGTAACAAAAGCTGAAGATGGCAAAACCTCTTGACCAGCAGCCTGGATCCCTGAGTGACTGCATGGGGGAGGGCTGCCCTGATGACCTGACCATCCACCCAATGGCAGACACTTTAGCTCAGGCTAAACACAAACAATATGGGAAATCAGCAAGATGAGAAAAGGGAGTTACTTCTCAGGTTGGGGAGAGAGGGGCAAAAAGAGGGGAAACGAAGGCTTACAACCCTTCTAATTAAGGAACTTTCCAGCTACTGATTTCCTTTCATTGCCCCCCTCCCCACCTTAATTATTCAACAGACATGGCATTTGACTGTGATCCTATCAGTCTTAGAGCTATTTGTGCGTGCCCTGAACATGCCCAGTCCATGAGTGAAAAGTGACAGGCTGGGAAACAAACTGAAGGCAATAAGGAAGCCAAGTTGGCGTTTCACCTGCAAAGTTAGATGGGGCCAAGGGAGATGAGAAAACCTCAGACACGCGTGCACAGGGCAAGGAGACCAAGTTAGAGTGAGGTATCTGAAGAGAAGAGAAGCTGCCCCATAGATGGACTTTTAAGAAACAAATGCAATAATGTGTAAGATTATATTGTTTAGAATGAGAAACTGAATGAAAATCTAATGAGAACATTAGCCAAAAACCTAGCTCTCAGCCAGGCCCCAGCTTCTTTTTAACAATTACTTCATTTTGATTTTCAGTTTTTTTTCTAGTCCGCTTTTAAGTGCCAATAATTCCAAAAAATGGGAGGCAAGCCACTCTGACTTTCACTAGGTCTGCTCGCTCTGGTGAGTCGAGGGGGAGAGATTCATTAAAATTAAATGAATAGCTGTTGCACACCCATTATGTGCAACTTTACCCTGTGCTCTGGAGACATAGGGAAGTAGAAACTAATAAATGTAGGAAATCAACACGATGTGTATACAGAGGGTGCCAAAAAAAGTATACACATTTTAAGAAAGAAAAAACTGTATTAAAATGGTAATACTCAATATATACCCATAACAAAAGATGAATACAAGTCACGTTTGACTTCTGCAGTTACAAGAGGTGCTCAAAGTGGTTACCATCAGCGTCCAGACACTTCTGATTATGGTGAACTGCTGCTTGAGCAACGTTGACCAAAGTATCCATTTGTATACATTTTTTTGGCACCCCTGGTACATTGGCAAAACCATAACTGCGTTACTTTAAGTACTGTAATATGCTGCACCGGACTAAAGTGAAAACTGGGACTTAGAATTAGGTAAATTAATTTTAAAGTAACATTTTGTGATAGGCTTTTATCACATAATCACCCATGTATTTTAACATCAAGTATTAGTTTCAAGATTAATACCTATTGAAGGAAACTTTAACTTTTAAAAAACTTTGTTTCAACTGACTATAAAGATAATACATATACAGTGTAAAAATTTTTAAACACATTCATATAAAAAATGTGAAATCTTCCATCATTCCATGATCCAAAGAAAATCAAGGCTTTTTCCTCTCTGTAAGTATACCTTTTTTTTTTTTTTAATAGCATTATGTCAAAAGTACCTCCTCTGGGATTAAATAGTCTATGACAAGAGATTTCTAATGGTTGCTCAGTATTTCCTGTTAAACCATTCTCCTAACTAAGTGTTTGAGTAGTTTCCAGATTTTTGCTATTATAAACTAACTCTGAGACAAATGGCTTTTTTATGTAAACTTTTTCTCACTTCTCTCTTTATTTTAGTAAGGAAAATTTATAGAAGTGGGAATACTGGGTCAAAAAGTATAATGTCTGTCAAAGTTTTTGGTATATATTAAGTCCTTAGCTTCTTTTTCTTTTTTCCTTTCTTTTTACCTATCATACTCTTAACAATTTTATTTTTTTTCTTCACACAGCTCTAAACATTTTCACTTTCTCTCACATGGTCCCTTCAGACTTCTTCTTCTTCTTCATCTTAGTTTCTGTTACAGAGAGGTGATATTCATGATTTTCATTCATCTTTTAATTTACTGAAGAATTAAAAATAATAGAAGTTAATTCAGATAGTGGAGTTTATAAATGGTCAGATTTTGAAGCAGATTGAGGAAAATGTAAGTTTATCAGCAGATATTCCCACTGGAAATAAAACATTATATAAAGGATTTTCAAAAAATAAATAAATAAAAAGGATTTTCAAAAAAAGATAAAAGTGATTTTCTAAATTGCCTGGAAGACATATATTGCTATTTTTGTGATTATGTAATAATCAGGACTAAGACAGATGCTCTTGAAGCCTCCAATAAATCCACTTGATTCAGTTTAGTGAATCTGCGAAATTAAGTCTTATCACATTAGCTGCCAAAAACCACACATTTTCTCACCAAGTTTTAGAATTTTTATTTACTTGTGATTTTTAAAAAAATCTACATAAAAATAAAAACATCCTTGTGAGGTCAGCAGTTTCTTTAATGATTTTTGTTTTTAACTAAAGAGATACTATGGTTTTGCATTGGTTTTGGAGGCAGACACGCTTGGTTTCAAATTTTAACTAAAATTTATTAGCTGAGTAAACGTGGGCTAGAGCCCTGTCCTGTGTATATTATCGTCTTCATTTACAGAGTGGAAACTGAGGTTTAGTGAGATTAAGTGGGACAGTACATGTGAAGCACTTTTAGCAGAGTGCTTGCCCATAAAAAGCACTCGATAATTGGTAGCTATTATTAATAGGAGTAACAACACAAACCATCTCTATGCTAGTGGCTTCTTTACAGAGGAAATGAAATAGAAGATGGAAAGAGCCAGTATTTCATCATTTTACAAATCTTTATCAGATGTACACTTTTGGGTCCAAACGGTAACCCAGCTGAAGTTTAAAACCCAGGAGAACTGATTTGTATCCACTTAGGACCCTCGATAATTTGCAGAGAAAACCTGCCATTCTTGTAGTTTTCTCTTACAAAATCCTCAAAGTCTTTTACCTATTGTTAACTGACATATAATTGCCACCTCTTCTGGCTATCAAATAACCACAAAATATTACTAATGGCTAAAATAACAGCCATTTTATTACAGCTCACAATTTTGTGGATTAGGATTTCAGGCAGGGCTAAGCTGGGTGATTCTTCTGCTCCACGTGGTATCCACTGGGGTCACTGGTTGGTATTTAGCTGGCATCTGGATCAATCTGGAAGGTCCAAGATGGTTGTGCTTCTATGCTTGGGGACTGTCAGAAGGCTAGGCTCAGATGGGGCCTTCTCCATCTCTATGAAATCTATCTAAGGGCCTACCCATATGGTCTTCCATAGTTGCACTGTTATTGCCTTCCAGAACCCCAAAATTATCAGTCAAGAGTGGTGGTGGCTTGGGTCTATGCTGCACTTTTCATTGTACTTACATGTGAGTCATTTTACTCAAATTGTAGAAGGAATGTGATTCCAGCCGCTGCAGAGTTGCATCTATTGATAAGTAGCTGAACGTCACAAAAATATAAGACAAAGTAGAAAGTTAGTAGGGTTGTAAACTCCAAACTTACTATTAATTTTGATGTAACTTCTTTGTCATGGGGTTCCCAGATAATAAAATATACACAACCCTCATGACTACTCCCTAATTATGTTAAAATTAGCTAATATTTTTTTCAGATCCCCTGATACCTGAAAGTTTCCCAATACATTAAATCTTACTCATTCTTATTCTTCTAACTGATGCTTCCTTCAGAAACTTTCCCCAAATTTCCCGATTAGGTCAAATTTCTGATAGTATATGCTCATACTTCCTTTCACTAATTATCATTGTGCAAATTGGATGATATTTGATTTATGTTGTCTCATTAGCCTGCAAATTCTCTGAAATGGACAACCGTGTCTGTTTCTGCTGGCCATCAAAATCTTGAGTCCCTTTCACAGTGGTTGGCATGTAGTGGATTCCCAATAAATACGTGTTAGGTGAATGAATGGATACATGAACAAATAAGTGAGTTACTCAAAAAGCAGAAAATGAAAGACATTAGAAAAGAACTCAAGAATGAATAAGAGGGATTTTTAATGGAGTAGCTAATAGCATGGGATTAGAGAGGTAGTTTCAAAGATGAAGAGAAATCCGTGGATGCCCTAGTGGAACATTCCTTAGGGGAGGGACTACATGTTATCTAAAGACTTCTCTTCTTGATTTTAATGAGGCTGAAAATTCAAGCTTTGTAAGCAAAAGATAACTCAAAAAATTCAAATACTGAAAAGGGGAAAGGAGAAGCTTCTAACTACAACTGACTACAAGAATACATGAGGAATGGTGCTTCAAATAGTCTCCTCAAATTCCATCATACTAAGAATGATTAATGTAGCCAAATTCAATGACTGCTTTTTGTTGAGAGGCACTTCTATGATAGTTGGGAAAATTAATGATTAACAGATGGTGTCCACCTGTAGTCATAGCGGAGATTCTCAACCTTGGCCACACAGGTGAACTACCCGGAAGGCTTTGAAAACGTGAGATGTCCAAGACTCAGTCCAGGATAATTAAGTCAGTGTTTATGAGGGATGGGGAAAACACTTTATTTTTAAAAAGCTTCCCAAATGATTCTAATGTGCAGGCAGGGTTGAGAACCACTGGCCTATACTTTGAATTCAATCTGCCTATACTGATGAAATTGAATAATTTCATTAACACAATTTTTTAAAGAGAAACTCTTACTGTTCTATTTGAGTGTTTACCATGGTCATCGTTAGTATTCTAAAGGTCCTGTGCTTTGTGTTTTGAATTATCTATTTTCTAAAGAATTATCCTTTGATTTATCAGGTCTCCCAAGCTATTGCCACTTGTGGATAACATTACATAAATCATTTTGATCCAAATATCGTATCTCTAACATAGAGGACACAATCGAAGGCATTGGACAGAGTTAATTTATTGTGTAGAGATTGTGGGGATGTATAATGGATGAAGCTGAGCCATTTGAAAGACAAGATTAATTTTAAAGTCTGCAAACTTGTTTATGTAACTTTGTATCATATCCATGGCTCCAAATTTTCTCCTGAATTTCTTAGTTTACAAGTGTGAAGCTTTCTCAAGGTTTCAGTGGGATAGTCATTCAGCCCATGTCATAATAACTGAAGTTCCAGTGTCTCCAACTGAATGATACCTCTTTAGAAGGCTCTTATAGCTCAGGAGTGGAGCCAACATGTAAGAACCATTTATTCATTGGGACAAAAAGAGTGATTCCTTGTTTGCTTATCCCATTTTTATAACCAGGAAAAATCAGCTCCTACTTCTTCCTCAAATTTCTCTTTACCATTTAAATCTTATGTAATCACTAAGGTGACCTTATCATTTAAAATATCTAATAGGATATTTTTATGAGTTAACTCAGGGTGCTATTAATAATAATGCCAGAATATTAGGTGGTAATTTGTACTGTCCCAGGTAAACCTACCTACCATGTTTCCCCAAAAATAAGACCTAGCCGGACAATCATCTCTAATGCATCTTTTGAAGCAAAAATTAATATAAGACCTGGTCTTATATAAGACCTCTTATTATGTTATATTATCTTATATTATATAAGATTATTATATTATATTATATTATATTATATTATATTATATTATATTATATTATATTTGTATTATATTCCCAGTCTTATAGTAAAATAAGACCGGGTTTTATATTAATTTTTGCTCCAAAAGATGTATTAGAGCTGACTGTCCGGCTGGGTCTTATTTTCGGGGAAACACGGTAGGATCATCCTGCTGATCTCTCTCTTGCCCTCTAGATATGTCACCTCTTTAACTATTATTCATGTATGTGTATGTGTGTGTTCTTTCATTCAACAGGTATCTATGGAACATTTACTGTATGTCAGTAAATGGGAATTGACCAAACAGACATGCTCCCTAGCTTCAAGGGACTCATAGCAGTGGGCGATATAGACCAGAAGTAATCAATGGGATTAACATGTAAGATGATAAGTGTTCTGAAGGGGTTGAGAATCTAGCAGAATCTCCCCAGAGGAACCCTCAACAAGATCTTCCCATAGGCCCGTATATCTGTCAATCCTTCTTCTTTAATTGCCCATCATGTTCACTTCAAACCTTCTCAAATTTCTAACCCTGACAGTCACCCTCAACATGAGTAGATAATCTTTTCATAATTTATAGAAAAGATTAAAACCCTGAGTTGAGAATGTTTTGAAGTCCCTTCCAAGAAGCCTATTAATTTACGTGCACCTGCCCCCTCTCTTACTGTGACTCTCTTGCTGCAATGTAAAAGGTGACCTGTAGGTCAGTCCCTCTGCTTGGATTCCATCCTCTCCTGCCTATTTAGGAAGCTCAGGCTCTTAAAATTGTTCTTTCTTCACTTTTTTTAGGCTCCTATCTACTGACTCCTTTCTTTCCCCGGTCCCAGTTACATCTACCTGTTCATGACGCTTGAGTCTCAGTCTCCACCCAAATATCTCCCCTGAGGATCCCTATATACTCAGCACATCTAGTCTTTCTTACTCTGCTTTTTTTTTTTTAACCGTATCCCTTATTCCCTTGTAAAGTAGTATATGATGCTTTATTATGATTTTGGTTCAAACTCCTTCAAATGATTCACAGGCCCTGCACTTGCTTACCTCCCGGTTTCATTTTTCACTACTTCCCCCACCCTTCCATTCTCAGCAAACTTATTTTAATTTCACAGACAGCCCAGGCTTTTCTCTTCTGCTTGGAAATTTCTTTCTACCTATATTTATTTATTTAGCCAGATAATGCAGATTGCAAATTAGGTGCCATTTCCTCCAGGAAGCCTTCCCTGACCACCCCCCTCCCCCCAAATCCGGTAATACATCTCTCATATGAGTTCCCACAGCACCTTTTAACTGACCCATCACAGCACTTATTAGTTTCTTAGGATGGAAACTGGGGGCTCCATGAGTATGGTCAACTGTTGTATGTGACACATCTAGCAAAATGCCAAGCACAAAGTAGGGCTCAGTAAATATTTGTTGAATAGGCAATTGTATAAAGGAAGTGAGGGAAAAGAAAGAGCTAAAAGGGAATTTGAGGTTTTTAGCCTACAGGCCACTAAATGGTGGTACTGTTAAAAGGAGAAGGAGCAGTTTAGGGGGAAAATGAGTTTATTTTGGATATGCTGTGTATGGTGCTTGTGGGGCACCAAGGTGATAATATTTGGAAGGAGGTTTGTAATGCAGGCCTAAACTGTAAGAACAGGTCAGGGCTAGAGAGATTCACTGAGGAATTAGTTTTATTAGATATTGGTGAAGCCAAAGGACTGGGGGTGTTCACTCCAGAAAGAAGAAGGTATAGAAGATTATGGCAAAATAAATAAAGAACCAGTATTAAAGGGATTGAATGAAATGAAATGAAATTGAAATGAAATGAAATGGAAGCCAGGAAAGGAGGGTAAGGAAGAGTAGCCAGGGCAAGACAATAGAAAAGGAACGAGGAAGCAATATCAAGGAAACGAAAGGAGGCCAAACTATGAAAAAGGACAGGCTGGTCAGGAAAATAAAAAACTGCAGTGATGTCCAGTGACAATGGGGTCTCAGCCTTTGCACTGCTGACATTTCAGATAGGTAATTCTTTGTTGGAGGGGGGGATATCCTGTTATACAATGTTTAGCAAATCCTCTGTCTCTACCCATTAGATGCCAGTAGCACCCTCATCTCCAGGTGTGACAACCCAAAATGTCACATGCCCCTGAAATGACACAATAGACCCTCAATAACTGGTCACGAAATGAATAAATTTAGCCAGAATGTATACAGGGTGCTCCCGGTTGTATTGTCATTGGTTATTCCTGAATTATCTGTGTTTCTGGTCAGAACTAATTAAATAAAGACCTGGTTCATTTCATATATAGACACACTCTTTGTCAACTCAGTGTAGGAGTTCTTTTTATCCTCACTCTTGAGTGTGTAGCAATTCCGTTTCCTAGGGTTTAGATTATTTTTAATTCTTTTTTTTTCTTAAGTGAGAGAACTCTGAAATCATTGGCTACATTTATGGCACAATGTAAACATTTGTGAAAAGTGAATCAAGAATTGGTAGTCAGGGTAGACAGAGTATAGACAGATATAGAAATCTGTTTAGGGGAGAGATTCCCAGCTAAGATTTTGTCACATTCCTAGATATATTAAAATACATCAAGAATTATTAAATTTTCAAGACCAAATGAATTTAAATTAGTTTTAGGTTTAAAAAAATAATTTAGGAATTAGTGGAGATATAGCAAAATCAAATAAACATCTTGTACATAAAATTTTCACATACATTAGAAATATACATATAGATTTATGCAAGTATAATATATAACAAGTATTTTTCTTGATAGAACACATTTAGAAAATAACATCACAATTGCAAACTTTTCTTTATATTAAAAAAAAAAAGACTTACATCCTGGAAATATTGGGAAGATTTGAAAATGCACGACTGGGAATGGTTTTCAGATGAGTCTCTACAAACTTCCTATGAAAATAACAGTTACACAATTAGAGTGTTAATCATTAAACCTTTCCAATGACTTACCTTAATTATACAGAACACACTATTAGAAATATGATGGTCCTGACAACATATATTTCATGATTTGCAATGAACAAAAATAATACTCAATGAAAAAACATAATTTTTTCCCCAATAAAACAAGAACTGAGAGTGAGATTCAAATGCCGAAAATAAATCTTCATACTTTGTCTTTGAATTAGCAGGAAACTAATATGCCATCATATTCAATTTGTTAGCTAAAGGGAAACAGAATACATTCATAAGTTCATTAAGACTACAGAATTCATATCATGCACTTGTCAATGGAAATGTCTTAGAGTGTCATCAGAATACATATTAAGAGGAATTAAAGGTATTTGATATATCTTCAAGATTAAAAATAGTGTATGGTTACAATCTTTTTGCCTGAGCAACTGTTACCTACATCATCAAATCATCTATCTGCTGCAGTTTAGAAATAACTGACTGACAAGAGCTAATTCTTCTCAGGATTGTGACATTTTGCATATACAACTTAAACTGTGGCTTTTCTCCCAGTTTGCTTTTTTAGATACTTTTCAGAGGTCTGAGACTGTTTTCCTTATAGATAATGAGACATCTTCATGCATTCCAGTATGTCTCTCCACCTAAATGCTCATTCTTTTTTTTTTTTTTTTTAACTTCCTTCCTTTTCTATAGCAACTGCTTGAGTAGAATCCTGTAGGGAAAGCCGTGTACCTACTGTCCTAATTCACTTCACAAAAAGATAATGCCTCACTATGCTTATCATCTCCATGGGTCTGTTTTTGCTGTTTAAATATTGGTAATCACACAGGACGTCCTTTTACTACCTTATTTAAAGAGAGTAGACTAAAATTGTGTATTTTTCTTTCCAGGCTGCAGGGTTATTTCTCAACAATCTATTTCTTTGATCTAGGCATTCTTTGAACTTCTAATATTTGCAGGGATTGAATTATATTTGGAACTTCTGTTTTCTGGTTCCGCTTGTGAGGAGCCCGGAAATCACCCCTTTGTCCTAACAATAAGTAAAAAGCTGAACAGACTGAAAAAAACAACAACTCTTCTTGGACCATAAGAGAGGGGAAGACATAGGGCAAACCACTGTCCCCAGAATTGGAGACACAGGTGAATACAGGGAGTCCAGCTTTCCAAAGCAGAGACTCGTGAGTCGATCAGCCCCGGGACCAGGTGCCAGGGTAGGAAAACCTGAACTGTGATTGACGAATCCCTGGAGCGCAGTGTAGACAACTCTGAGAGTTGAAAACTCCAGGGAAATCCAGTCATAGGGGGACCTCCACAATTTTGTGAGATTTACCTCCAAGCACTTGACCAGGTTCTCATGGTAAATATCAGAGAAAAATCCTTGTGCTTCTAGCAAAGAGAGGGGAAAAGGAGCTATTTGGAAATACACCAGAGGGCTCTGTTCTTAACAAGGCCTGTCCTCAGGGGAAACTAGTTAACCAAAGCCTAACTGACCTGGGGAAGGGAAATAGCCAACTCCAGCCGGCTCTAGCCACCCTGTCCTACCCAAGGGGAGAAACAACCTGAGAAACACTTGTGAAGTTTACAGTCCAGAGGCACAGGTTCACTAAAAGACTAAGAGATAATCACAGGACTACATAATGCTTCCCTTCCCCCACACCTCACCACCACATCACTAAAGGTCTATTTACAGCAGTTCCTTTTACCTGGTATATCCTGTCTGTCTATCAAGAATTATATCGGTAACTTGCCAACTTAAAGCATCAGTATAGCCAAATTAGTTTACAAAAGGACCTATTAACTTGGAGGGAGGTGATGCCAATAGCACAAGGATAGATTATCAGCCCTGTGCAACCCTTGGCGTTTCAGCATGAAATCCAACATTGCCTTAATATGATTTCAGAAATTCAGGTCCCATAATTTACTTGCCCCCCCTCACAGGTCCTTCCTTTACATTCCTTAATTGGATTGATTTAAAAGTCTGTTGATCCAAGTCCCACATTCTGAAGTTACAAAGATATGAGAATAACAAGTCCTTTGACTAAAATCTCTGAGTAAAATCAGGCCATTCCAAAGGAAAGCAAAGAATAAGGCACACACACACCTGTTGGGTATCATTCAAAGAGGTAGAGTTTCTTCAGCTCAGAGATTGTCTTACTTAAAGATCATACCCTCAGGCGTGGATCTTGAGGGCATACTTATCGTAAGATTGCAGACACTGCTTGTAGATAGCGTGGGCCTAATTTATAACTTTGGTTGGCTAAAAATTTGGGAGGTTATTCTGTGTTCAAAAGTAAATATCATATATTTAATTAAAAAGAAAATTAGAGTAAGGCTACAAGGTTTCTAAGAAGTGTGGGGAGCCATGGTTGCAGTTAACTTTAAAGCAGTTAACTTTAAAGCCTTAACAGAATGGCTCGGTTTATGCTTAACCTGTTTCCTCCCCCTGAGGCAATTATCTCTGCCTGCATCTGAAGAGAGCTTGCATGCTGCTCAGGAATGTGGTGGGAGTGGCCAGTTCCCAGAACAGAAGGCTGATGCCTATCAGGGCTATTGATAGGATAATTACATTTGGGAGTTTCAGTGAATTTTGTGTCTCCTGTGTTAAAGTTAAAGATTCACTGTTAACTAGATAATGCATTTTTGTACTTGCTAAACTGCACGTCCACAGAAGGTATAAATTCTGGGGACAAAATAAACTCAGCGTCTCCAGGAACACTGGGGTCCGCGATCGCCATCATCAAAGTGTGAGTGCCTTTTTTCATTCCCACTCCCCTTGTCAGGAACCGTTCGACTCGTGGCGGCAGGCCCGCTACAAAGAAGTTTGACTTGGAACAGAAATAGCATCTAAATGCAATTTCATACACTTTGAGTTAAAGTTTCAAATAATGTCTACGTTCTTTCCCATTATATGAATTTCTGAAACACATGTTTCTTGAATTCTCTTTCTCTTTCATACGTGTAAACACATACACACCTTAAGTTAGAACAAAAATCTTTCTCCTACTACTGAGTTAGTTGCAATTGATGGGTTTCAACACACTATTCCAAAATCGATGTTACCTTGGAATATTAAACATTTTAAGCTGGAGGAATTTGAGAAATAGCAGATGCAGGAAGGACTCTCTGACCCTCCTTCTCCCCTGAAGCAAGACAGAAGAGACTTAAGTGGGAGGTGCCCTCCCTACACCTGGAGGAAAGGAGTATCCTTATCTCTGAAGACACTCAGGAATCTAAACTAAGAGGCCTGGCTAAGTTTTTCCACAGTTTACTACCCTCAGCTCATACCCGTTTGTCCTATCCCATTTTTCCATGTCTTTCCACATTTCATTAAATTAGCTTAAAAAACGCTCACTGCCTCAGGTCTTCATTTCCCTGTGAATGCTTCCATGTCACATACAACTTATATTACATAAAGTTATATGCTTTTTTCTTGTAAATCTATCTTTTGCTACAAAACTCCAGCTAATAAACTAGAAAGGTGGAAGGAAAAACATTTTCTTTTCCTCCCCTATAGTTTCTGGTGACAAGGACGGAATAGTAAAAGGTTGCGGTACTCCACTCTCCTTGGAGACTGCAGTTGAGAACGGAGACAACTGACAAAAAGCTGGCAGAAGGTAAGAGTTCTTACTATACTTGCTTTGTGGATCTTTCTTAGTGCTTTGTCTAGAGAGGAAGATAAAAATTTCTTTTTGCCTCTTCCTTTCCAAATTCAGATTAGCAGAACCAAAAATTTGTAAGAATTAATTGTTTGGATTGTGACTCTTGTGACTTTGCTTTTGAGTACCCATTGTTATTATGGATCCTTTCTCTCCCAGGGACAGCTATTGCTTTTCTTTCTCTTTTTTTGTGTGTGTCCTGAGAGTTTTGCTTGGTTTTCCACCTGCCATGGTGTGTGGGTTGTCAGTTACCTTTCAAGTAATCCACCTAAGCAACAAAGATGCTATGTTTTATCAAAATAACTTCCTGTGCTTCATGCTGTCTTTATCAGATCTTTTGATTATTTAAGAAAACCTAATCTTCTTAGTATTACTGTGTTTCCTCGAAAATAAGACCTAGCCAGACCATCAGTTCAAATGCGTCTTTTGGAGCAAAAATTAATATAAGACCCGGTCTTATTTTAATATAATTATTAAATTATTAAAATAAGACCGGGTCTTATTTTAATATAATATAATACCCGGTATAATATAATATAATATAATATAATATAATATAATATAATATAACATAATACTGGGTCTTAATATTAATTTTTGCTCCAAAAGATGCATTTGAGCTGATGGTCCAGCTAAGTCTTATTTTCGGGGAAACATGGTAAAAGGGTTTTGTTCACAGCTTTGTAACCTTCTGTATTTGCCTTTAAAATCTTTCATTGTCACTTTGGTTAAATAGATGACCAAGATCTTGTTCAATCAAGTGTTCACACCTTTTGACATTTTTGAAAAACTTCCCCAAATCAAATTCTAAATAAAATCTTATTGACTTTGAAATTTCCCTGAGCATCCCTGAAAAGCAGACTTAAAAAGAATTTATATGATCAATCACTTTTCTTGCTGCACTTATGTAACTAATTAGGACAAGTTTAATAAGACTAGACTTATTTTTGCAAATAAAAGCAGTCTTTGATCATCTTTTGTAGAAATGGAGGTGACTGTAAAGAAAAATTTTGTTTCAATGAAAAACTGTAACCCACTTTTGTGACTATTCATTATCTTTGAGCTATTTTCGTCTCTTCATAAAGTGAATCCTGTCATTTTGTGCATTTTAGTAATAATTAATGTTTCCGGTTTTCCTCCCATCTTCCTGACTTGGCATCAATACAAACGAAAACTGCCCATTTCCCAAAGCTCTGCAAGCTGAAGCTGAACAATGACATAAACTTTTAGGAAATCACCATAACAGATCACGCATGGGTACTCTTCATGCCTACTGCTCTGTGGGTCACTCAGAAAGTTCTCTGGAACACCCAGTGCTATCACCAGAGATAGTCAAACTGCAAACCAGAAAATTCATTGGAGTGTTACTGCCTGTCCTTACTCTACCACCTAAAGATGCTTTGAACCCAACCTCTAGAAATCTTTTTGACTGACTGCCCTCTGGACTCAAATCTGAGTTTATAATTTGTTTTAAACATTAACCTGGTTTTCTTTCCCTTCCATAGAAAATGTCCCTCATTAAATGCCTGATTACTAACACCATATAGAAGCTTAACTTAAGTGGGTGCCCTATTTCCACCCACACTACCACTTCCTGAAATGAGACACAACTGTTTAGGACTGGCCTCTTTCCAGGACTGAGAGACTGGGTCCGTGGGATATGAGAAAATTTACCAACTAAGTTTCTGGGCTGTCAAACTTCTTGGGGAAAGTTTCAGATGGGGGAATGATGGGTTTCAGGACATGCGGCTACCCCAAAATATGGCGCCTTGGCATACTTAATATTTTAAGCTGGAGGAATTTGAGACATGCCAGACGCAGGAAGGAGTCTCTGACCCTCTTCTTCCTTGAAGCAAGATGTAAGACCCTCATGTGGGAGATGCCCTCCCTATACTTAGAGGAAAAAAATCATCCTTATCACCAAAGACAAAGGGATGCTGAGAGGAATATGAACAACAGGCCTTGCTAAGTTTTCCCCAGCGTACTACCCTAGCTCAACCCCTTTGTCCTATCACATTTTCCCACCAGTTTCCACTCTAAATAAATTTGTATGCTTTTTCTCTGGTAATCTGTCTGGTTACAGAGCTCCAGTCAAGAATCTAGAAGGGTAAACAGAAAACAATTTTTCCTCTTCTACCTAGCAGAAGACAAAAATATTCAAAATGCTAATATTTTTGTCCAATTCCACAAACAAGATATTCTGCTTACCCAGATTTCTCACCAAAGGAAGCTCACCAATACACATAGACCACTAAGGATGATATATCTCAGAACAGCTGTCTTACAATGATACAATATGCACAGTGAATTCTAAACAAAAGTGAAAGGGGGAATGCCAGCCATCCTAGCCTAAGATGAAAAGGAATTATCTATTTACTGAGGGAACTCAGTTAATAGGATGATTATAATGCCGCCTGAGACAGAAGCCTGACTTCAATTATGCTAAATGAATGAATTATTGGAATGGCAATTGAGCATAAAAACTGTCAAATTCATTTTAGCAGCTTGTGCATTTTGTCTGGATACATTCATAGCAATAATCTGGAAAGAAAAAAATGCATTAATGAGTTAAATTTAAAAAAAATTTTGGTATAGGTTGCTTCTCTAAAATTCATCATATATTAGCTTAAGCTTTCGTTCGCCTTCTTCCCTAACTTTTAAAATGTTATTAGTCTGATTAACATTATGAAAACACATAGGAAGAGTTTTCTTCCAAGGCATTTATTTCTCTTCAAATAAAGATAAAAATCATTGTCTGGGACATGGCATTTAGCTAATTAAATAATGAAGATACGATATTGATTTACAGAGCCTTTGTTCCATTTTCCCTGATAGTTTTACTATAAGACGAGAGTCGTGGAGAATAAGTTATTATAATATATGGGTGCCTTCCCTACTCCTAACTGACCCTAGATGCAGGAGCCTTAACCCATATGAAAGTTTTGTGGTCTTTTTCTTTGTTAGGCAATAATTTTGTAGCTAGAGCTAATTGACAGGAGTGTTTATGTCAACCTGTTTCTCTTTTTGTCACTCCATCGCTCCATTTAGGGGTAAGCAGCTGGATGATCTTTCCATTGTCTCCATTTTCAGAAGCAGAACTTGTATTCAAAGAATCTTGTAACACTTTGATTACTGATTACTGCCTTAAAAGCAGACGGCAGAGCAAAAAAAACAAAAGCAAATGATTTTGATTATGTGGCCAAAATATTTTATTTTATTTTTAGAATATATTTTGAATATTTGTGAAAAGGAAAAATACCTGCTATCTAAGTATATATTCTTTTGACAAAAACAGAAAAACTTCAAGGTGTTATCCTATTGTCCAAAACAGTATCAAAATAGTATTTGTTTCATATGAAAAATAGGTACTGAAGAGACACTGTTTTTCATTTGCCTTTGATGGTTCAAAATAAGAAGGCAATAATTATTCTCTCTAAAATACAATGAAAAAACTCAGAAAACTTACCTTATACAAATAGTACCAATGTTTACTATTAATGACTAAGGCACCACATGTAAGGCATCAGGAAACAAAGTTCACAGCTATAGTTTCATATCCTAAGTGGAGTATGTACATTTAATAGTTAAACACGTTGGCTTTAGGATATAGAAATTACAAGAGAGAATACATATTGAAGCTAATGATGTAATTGAATTTATTTTTTCTATGACTTATTTAACCAAGAATGATCAGTGAGTATGTGACTTAGTGTGAAATGTTTTTTTTTTTTTTTGAGCCTTGCTGAGGAAAGATTTATATTTCTCAAATGTCTGCATTTAGAAGATTTAATGCAGAAATAGAAATGACGCATGTGAAACGCCACTGACTGACGTACAGATTTTTCAGACTAGGATCCAGTCTTAAACACTGTCTTTTTTGTGTTTGCAGTAGCAGTGGGGGAGGGAAATCTGGTGAGTGCTAGTGAAGAGAGCAGACAGTTTCCTTTTCCAATAAGAACAGTTTGTGCAATTAAAAAACTACTATTTAGTTTACTGCAATTTGCAACCATCTCCTTATTCTTTGGATTACCTGTAAAATTGTTCCCTGTTCCCTCAACTTCAAACATGAACAAAAAAACCTGAAGAATAGGCTAATTCTGTTAGCAAGAAATATAGATAAATAGATGATAGATAGATATAGATAGACAGATGGATAGATAGACAGATGATAGATTGCAATATCCAAACATAAGGGATTTATTCAATAATTATGGTACAGTCACTAAATGAAATATTATTCTGCTATTAAAGTTTATCTAGAAGATGCATGAAAAGAGCATGAGAAGAGTTTAAAACATAATTGATTAAAAAACCAGTTACAAAACATATATACATTGTAAAACTGTTTTACATAAATTGCACAAGAAAACTTCTAAATAGATGTACAACGAAATATTAATGGAAGTTTTCATGGAGTGGGATTAGATATTTAAAATTTTTCTTTTTGTGTTCTGTGCTTTCTAATTTGTCTACAAAAACATGTATTTCATTTGAAATCAAAGGAAGGTTATTAACCATTTAAAAAGTGAGGATAGGTAGAACAGGGTTGGATCAATATTATTCATAACTGAGCATGCTTTATAGTTCTAGAAAAATCATTTTTTCATTAAAAGGTCAAAAGCATGGCGGTTGGGTATTGGGGACAGTGGAAAGAGAAAGTACTGGTTCTTTCAACCAAGTATGGTTGAAAATCATTTCTTATTGACAATCCTCTTGATAAAACAAAAAAGATATTAAAGCAATGTACACATTTCCTCCAGGGAATCCTCTCAATTAAAAAAATAACAAAAATGAAACCACATGACTTTCTATTTTGAATGAAGTAGTTTAAGTGGATAGAAAAATCCAATGCATCTGTATCTGGGAGGTCATATTCAGATAGTTCCAGTCAGAAGGGAATTCTTTATTAGAATAGAATTAGAAATACTATTCAGTAAAGTTCTTTGTTGTGTGAAGCCATTGGACATAGAAAAGCTGGTTTCACAAAACAAAAAAATCATTGGTAAAAAGACTTTAACATTCACTTTGCAGCATGAGCTGTACATAGTGCTTCTATGTGTCTTAATTCATTGAGAGGTAAAAGGATTAATAACAAAACATTTCATCCCATATCATAACTAGAGTTTACTTTCAATGAAATTCAGAGTAAAAATTTCAGATTTTTAGAGAAAATGTATTTTGATGTGATAATCTGGAGAGCTCTAACCTTGAGGTGAAAAATGAATTTTACTAAAAGCAATATAATTTTTTTTTTCTTGAAATTCAGTATAGGATCAGTTTTCTTTGGTCTTTTTAGCCAAAAGACCAGGCCAAAAAAAAAAGAACTCAGTCTATTCTGTTTAGACATCAGAAAGTAGTCAATTGAAAGTTCCCTGTAAAACTAATTTTTTTTCCCTCAAGGGCTCTTGAAGGTTCACATTGGAATGCTATTGAACTTGTTTTTTTCAGAGTTTGTATCAGCTATTCTCAACTGTCCTCTTTGCTTCAATATGTATGCTCCAGTAATTGTAGGGAGTGTTTCCAGAACCTATCAACATCATTCCTTAAACATCAAGGGGATGCTTTTTATGACAAAACAGGCTTTATGCAGGACGCTACTGAATCCAACATGATTTGCAGCACATCCAACCCATGCTGTAGTCCAAAGTGCAGTGTGAAGTAATTACACAATATAAAATTATTTGGAGGCAGTGCTGGTGAATTATTTTTATAGTCCTGAGACTTGGAAATTCCAGACAATGTTGGACAGTCTCAACAAACTATGTAACAGACAACTGGCAAGGATGCAGAGTCCCTGGTATATTTTTTTTAAGAAAAGCCAAGTTATTATTTTACCTTCTTTTCTTTAGAAAAATGTCAAATGTTTTGATCAATTCATAGGCCCTGGGTAGCCAAACTTAGAACAGTTATCCAGAATGGCCACACTCATTCCTACCACGTAGTACAGAAAATTTTTATTTCCATGAATCAAGCATAAGGAGACTTTCATTGATTTGGTTTTTTCCTCATCAACGCATTTTAAAAACTAAAATCAAGTCATATATAATTTATTTTCTCTCCATCGTAATCATAAATAATAGCTAGCATACATAGAATTCTTCTGTGTCCTAGGCTCTGTGGTAATATTGTTACATGTATTTTCTCATTTAATCTTTACACTGATATGTGAAGTATACCACAATGATCTTTATCTTATAGATTAGAAATTGAAAATTAGAGAGGTTAAGTATTTTGTTCAAGAATCTTGCTCAGGGACTGTAAGACTACACACACACACACACACACACACACACATTCACACAACTCTAATCAATCATTTTGTCATACTGCTTCTTTAAACATATTTTATATTTAATAATATCTGTGACTATTCATGACTATTATATGTCAGAAAGCTATTAAGAGACTGCAGATAATCTAGATGAAGAACTGATAATCCAAATCACAACAGGTCTCCCTACTTCCTCCCTTTTTTCCTTCTTATGCCACATGGTCTGCCAAGCTATGGCTTAAAATATAATTGAGAAGCTAATACACACCATCATCAAAAGTAAATCATAGAAGAGTTTGATCACATTGAGTAAAATGAGATGGAGAGGAAATACATACACCTATATTTTTTTTAATTCCCCAAATAGTCCTATAGCCAAAATAAGGAATTCTTTCTCAAAAATATGAAAATGAAGTAGTTTTTTTTTTAAGTAGAAAAAGTAAATGGAATAACTCTGAGAAAATAACAATGTGCCTTTGTTCTGATTTTTAATTCCATTAAGTTTATCAGATGATTCAGATTTTTTATTTCTTTTTGTGTTAGTTTTGGTACATTGTATTTTTTTCTAGAAACATGTCCATTTAATCTAAATTTTCAAATTTAGGAACATAAAGTTGTTAATAATATCTTTAAATGATATTATGATTATTTTTAAAATATCTGTGGACTCTGTAGTGATATATCCCTTTTCACTTCTAATTCTTTTTTCTTAATGAGCTTCACCAGAGGCTTATCAATTTTGCTAGTCTTTTCAAAAAATCCACTTTAGGTTTATATTAAAAAACCTCTTAAAAATTTTAAAGTTGTTGCCTGATAATTCATTACCTCAATCCCCTGTACATCCATTTTTATTGCTGTTATTTCTCTTGATTTTTACCATATCATCTTCTCTTCTCATTTATCTGGTTATATATTATTGTGTGCAGGACATTGTATATGAAAAATATGTTGTTGAAATAATTTGAGGCCTACAATTATCTTCCTCCAGGTAGGATTTACATTTGTCTTTGGTGGTTAGGGGCACCAGCAATTTTAGATTACCTCAATCCAAAGGGACTGAGACAATTTGTAACTACTTTAGACCCAAGTTTTTTTTCCAGTTACTCATAGGTGGAGTCCTTTGGGATCCCAACTCAATGTGTAGAGTTTTACCAGAGATCACTCCTTAACAGAATTTATATTAGTTTTTTTTAAGCCATTTAGCTTTATGCAGCTGCCAAAACCTTTGCTCAACTTCACCTTTAACTACTTCTTCCAGAATCATCAGCCACTCCTAGGATTCACCTCTCTGGGTTTTCTTTTCTTCTTGTTTATTTAACAATTCTTTACTATAGTGGTGGCTGTGAGATTAAAACATTTTTTTTAAATCCTGCTTTGCTAATATTTACCATTGGTTCGTGATTTCTTAGGTTTATTTTGCATGTGTGCATATTTCTTTCCCATAATCTGGAAGATTTACGGTTCAATTTTAGATCTAGTAATTTTCTCGTCACCTTCTAAAATATAACATTATATAATATTGTAAGTTGTCTCTTTCTTTAACCAGTATCTATTAATTCCCCAATCTGACTAATAATATTTTTAGAATACTTTGTTTCTTTCACCTTCTTGCTTTTTTTTCTGCTGTACTTATTTTGTTTAGTTATGTACTTGATCTTAGATCATCCTTAAATAATAAACTTTGAAAATGAAGAAATGAGTATACTTGAACTGTCTCCCATCTTCTTTTCCCTCTAGATCCTGATTTTTGTTAGTTATATTATTTTTGCAGAGTAACAATGTATTACATTTATATTCTGTTCTATAACCATAACTCCCCAAAGTTATTTTAACCTTAGTTCTCCATGTAAAAGCACTCAATGCTCACAGCTGTCCTTTTACTATAGTTAATACATTTATATCTTGGTTGACTTAAGTTTGCTAATTATTTTTTAAAAACTCACATAGTCTGTATTTCCTTAAATTCTTGCATATTCAAAAAAGTTATTGCATATCTGAACAGTTAGTAAAGGGGCCTAATGTGTCTGGGTATACAATTTAGGGGTCACACTTCATTTCCCTTAGAACTTTTCAGGCATGACTTTATTCTTCCTAGCACTAAGTGTGGAAAAGTTTGAGGCTATCTTAATTTTTTTGTTTTTAGGATGAGATCTCTTTCCATCTCTGGATACTCTTAGGTTCTTTCTTTTTCTCTGAAGTTCATTAACTTTGCTAGGTATTAGTAAATATTTATGTATGCTGGGATACTATGTATCCTTTAATTCTATAGATTCAAGCCTTTTTTCCCCCCTAAGTTGCTTTTATAGTACAAACATGCAGTTTTGTTGTTGTTGTTGTTTTTTCTGTATTGAGGGATATTGGGAACAGTGTGTTTCTCCAGGGCCCATCAGCTCCAAGTCGTTTTCCTTTAATCTAGTTGTGGAGGGCGCAGCTCAGCTCCAAGTCCAGTCGCCATTTTCAATCTTTAGTTGCAGGGGGCGCAGCCCACCATCCCATTTGGGAATTGAACCAGCAACCTTGTTGTTGAGAGCTCGCGCTCTAACCAACTGAGCCATCCAGCTGTCCCTGAAGCCTTTTTTTTATTGTTTATTCTGGAGTTTTTAAAATTAAATTTACTGGGTGGTATTTGTTAGGATTTGGATATTTTTTGCTTCATTTGATCTGTATTTTAAAACATGTGTTGCACCTGTTGGATTTCCTTCTGTATTTTTTATCTACATTTTTTTCACTACTTCAGTTTTTATTCTTTTCTGTTTCAATTTGCTGTTTTCCCAGTATGTCTTGGCCATATTTCAGCATTGGCAGCATTGTTGTTCCCACTGAAGGCTCTATTTCTGTGATAACTTTATTTTTCTCTTTCACATCTATCCTAAGGTTTGCCAACTAATTCTCATAAAAATCTATGCTGCCTTATTCTTTGTTCCTTGAGATTGTGTATCTCAGATTTGAAGTCTTGATTTATAAATGCTATTTTATTTATTAAGTTTTGTGAACTCACAGACAACTCTTTGGTAACAAGTTTTAGTTGCTCTACAGCAATAAAAATATTTTGGTGGGTGCTCTTTCCATGATTTTTTTGTTTTTTGTTCTGTTCCTTTTCTCATTTATTGGAATAGGTTTTTTGTTTGTTTGTTTGTTTGTTTGCATAAGTCCTACGCTAATTCTTTTTTGATAAAAACAGTGTTTTCTCTGGATGTGGCAGCATAATATATAAGAATATGTGAAGGGCCAAAGTGGTAGTCTGGGATAGTAGAAAGATTTTTCAGTTCACATCAAGGTCTCAAATAATATGAGGTTGTGTGTGTGTGTGTGTGTGTGTGTGTGTGTGTGGGCGCGCATATGTTAATGGGGGTGGTTTAGCCATAACCTTTTCACCCATCCATTCATCCATCCATCCATCCATCCATCCATCCATCCATCCATCCATCCAACAAATATTTCTAATGTACCTATTCTGTGTTAGGTACAGTTCTAGGTTTGGGAAATATAGTGATTAATAAAACAGAAAAAAAATCCACGGAGTTTACATTTTGTAGAGGATAAAAATTGATAGCCTCAGGCTGCTTATCATTCAGTTTCTCATCTGGTTTGCCAAACAGAAAAATAACTTCTTGAAGACTTAGCTTGTCTGCAAATGTTCTCATTCATCGTCACATCCCCCGCCACTGCAGGGTATCTTGTGGAGTTTCAGGGGCTTCTTGAGTGCACCCATCTTGTTCTATGCATGTCTTGTCTCTTGGTATGTGCTGCCTTCTTCAGAGAACTTTGCCCTTTTAGTCTATGATCCCCAGTGCCCCCCTTCTTTCACGTTATTCCCTTCCTCTAGTCCAATTTTCACTGTATTGATAGCTGTTCTTCATGTATATTATAGTTCAAGTTATTGAGGATTTTCTAATAATCACAAACAAGAATGCCTGTTGCTAATTATCCTTGTTGATTTTGATTGGTTTCCAGAGACCAGAATAGGCTCTAGATGTCCTTACTATCCTGAAACTCAACATTCCATCTTTTCACTTTTAAAGGGAGGGAACTTGAGCTTAGATAGGTTCAGTGATTTGGTCAAGGTATCACATATAATTTGTAATAAGAATCCAATACTAGAACTCAAGTGCCTGGACTCCCAGTTCAATGTCCTTTTCATTATATTTTATTGCATGTAAAAGATATATAAGTATTAATAAACAAACCAATATTAAGGATTTATTAATTTAAAAAACCCTCAGATTTTTCCTAACCCAACTTTCTACCTCTTCTCACAATAAAAACACAACCATATATTTCCACTGATTTACTTCTTATATTAGTCTGAGTTCTCCAGAAAAATGGAACCAATAGGATGTATACGTACATACAGAGAGGTTTAGTATAAGGAATTGGCGCATGTGATTGCAGAAGCTGAGAAGTACTAACATGTGCTGTTGGCAAGCGGGAGACTCAGGAGAGCCAATGGTGTAGTTCTAGTCTGAGTCCGAAGGTCTGAGAACCAACAAAGGCAATGCTACAAGTTCTAGTCCAAAAGCAGGCTGTCTCGAGACCCAAGCAGCTGGTACTTTGGTTTGAGTCTGAAGACAGGACAAGACCAGTATCTCAGGCCCATCAGTCAGAGATTATGGAGAGATTATGGATATTACTAGAGGAATTCTTTCCCATTTGTTAGCTCTGTACACCAGCAGCTCCCAGTAAGCTCTGAGTCCTCTGACAGTACATCAAGGTATGTGCCAAGGGTAGACTTGAATCCCACAGCTACTACTGCAGGAGTACGGGTAGACCACAGTGTATAAATTAGATACTGGCCTTTGGAGCCAGACTGCCTGATGGTGTAGCCCAGCTTTGCCACATATTAGCTGTATTATTTTGGGCAATTTATTGCCTCAGACCTGTCTCATGGGGATTAACATACAGAAGGTACCTAGAACAGTGTTTGGAACTTAGTAAGCTCTCAATGAGTGTTGGAAGTTAATTGTATCCCGTATTTACTATTGTGGAAACATTAAGGGTAGTAGGTTTTGTATGGACCTGCCGTTCTTCAAGTGTGGTCCCTGGACCAGAAGCATCAGCATGAACTAAGCTCTGTGTTAAATAGAGGCGATAAATAAATGACCCTGAAAAATACACGGGCTAATGGGAAAGACAAATAAGTAGTTCAATAGAGGGCGTGAAGCTCTATTATAGACAATTGTATAATATGGAATTTGGGGTGATCAGGCTTCCCAGAAGGAGTGACATTTGCACTAAGATGTAAATGACAAGTAGACATCTGCCCTTGGGAGAAAGACATTCTGGGTAGAAGGACAGCATTCCATTGATGGTCAAAGCCTATGCTCTGTTTATTTCCTTATCCCCTTGCTCCCATCTTTTGTGCTATTGAAATTTCATAAGGTGACATTCACATGCTAGATTTCTAACACACATCTAACACTGTAACAAACGGAACATTTTGCCAGTCTTGAAAACTGTACACTAGAAATTTAATATAAAATTTTAAATTGACAATGATTACGTCTCCCCCTCCTTTTGTGCCTCTGTACCACAAAACAGAATTCTCTACCATTTTCTCCTTCAACTACCCAACATCTTTGCCAGCCTCACGTTTTCAGAACTGCTTTTTAAAGACACTTTCTAGATGTAGTTAGAACTTTATGGCAGTCAAACCCCATGCTTATTGAAAGTTTCTCAGACAAAGGTATTTATGTTTTTTTGCAAAGTCCAATTTCTAACTTTCAAAAAAATACCATGTAACTTAGAAAGGTTTTGAGTTTATATCAAAACACTGATCATGATCCTAATACTCAGAATCAGACCATTTCTGTATTCGTACCACATAAAAAGATTCTAAGAACTCTATCCCCAACACTCACGTCACCAGTCTATGGAACTGAAATGAAAATTAGGATCAGGTGAAAGTTTACTTTTAAGGAACATTTGATCCCACACAAAATGAAACGTAAAGCATAAATTCTGTTCTTCCTGATCCTCTGGTTTCTCCCTGTCATTACAATTGCCCAAACTGTCTGTGTGAGGAAGCAGGTCTTTGGGAAGCTTTTAGGAAACAACTTTTTGAGATTGTGTTCCACTAACACACCATGACTAATAGCTGTAGAAACTATGACTGTGTCTCCAAGTCATTTTATGCCTCCTTCTTGGTGTGGGAATTCTACGACCAGTCCGTTAGCCTCAGTTTGGTTGCCAACCTTGCTCTCTTGCAGTAAAATTGTGGCAATTAGAGCATGTTAAAGAGTCTGGTAATATTAACTGTGCAGTGCCATTGTTCAATCAAAACTTTAGGGCTTGTACTGACAAGTCCAGGCGGATACTAACGATGTGATGAGGAGAAGGGGGGAAGTGGAGAAGGAATCTGTTGAAGGCTGTGTTTTCAGGCACTGGCTAGCTTTTCATGTATAGTATCTTATTTATTCTCTGTTCAATCTTCTAGACACAAACTAACTCCCCACCCCCATTCTGGACTCTGACAGACCACAGAAAGATGTTTGTTATTTGGCACCATGGGAATCAGCCAGGAGACCTCTAAAGTCATGGATTGGCTGCTGATATCCAACTACTCTCTCTGGTCTGACCCTTAAGCTCAGATCATCTGGTTTCCTCTTGGGCAGGCAAACACTTCCATAAAGGCAGATCCTCTAGGAGGCCTCTGAGAAGGACCATCCCTGATACTGTTTTCACTCCTCTTCAAGGCTGCAAGCAAAGAAAACCTCCTTCTCACAGGAGGGCCGGAGGACCCTGATACAGAGCAGATCTCTGATTGGCTTTTGGTCTGAAAGAATTGAACCAATAAGATATTTTAGAAATGTTTATTTATTGCATTTCTCAAATTAAGATGAATTTTATAGGCCCATCTCTCACAGGTATATCCATTTTAATCCTAAATGCAGTATTAGTACACGTGTTTTTCCACAAATCACTCTATGAGTAGAAATCACCCCATGGACGTCATGACCCATAAGGTTAACACATGAAAATCCTTTCGTCAAGGATTAGGATTATACTCTATCCCAAATCAAGCCAAGTAAATATAGATGATGCCAGACCACTAAACAATGTTTTCTCAGACTCTAAAAGGGCAGAGTAAAGATCACTCCTTGAGCCATATGTGTGGTCCAATATGAAGAGGAAGCTTTGGAGGACAGAATACAAGCTTCCTGGCTGTGAAGTCCAGGCCAGTCACCTAGTCTCCCAGAACGCCAGTGCACAGTGTCAGGAGAACTTGTTCACAAAGCCCTTGACTCATAACAGAGTGCAGGGAACTATAAAGAGTGGCTATAAATTTTCATTGGCTTGAAAACTCCTAGAAGATAGGGCGTGTATATTTATCTTCGTAGCAACAATACTTATCACAATGGTTCTTATCTAATAAATCTTACATAAACATACGTTCATCAGGGTAAAAAAAGACTCCCAAATGTCTCTACAATCACATATACCTGTTAAGATTCTCCTCACGAGAACTATGTAAGAAAAAAAAAAGTTCTCATTTTTTCAGGGGACTTTTCAATGTCATTGAAACAAAGAAATAAACTTTTTTCTAGAAGTTACTACATATGACTAAAAATTCTAATTACTGTTTTTTAAACTGTAATTATTGTACCATAATTTTTAAACTTGATAAACTAATATACAAACTGGTTTTTTGAAAAAAAAAAAAAAAAAAAAAACCACAAAAAAAAACAACAACTAATAAAATAGACAAACAAAGCAAAATTCATCAGGAAAAAAACAATACATAATTGTAGTATTAGGAATGAAAAAGAAGCTACAAATGCTGCTGTACAGATTTATAAAAATAACTTAAAAGACTATGAATATAAATCTAATACACATATTACATAATACATAATACATTATATGCTTTTAGGAAGTGAAGTCCAAAGAGGTAAAGCAAGGCAGTACATGAATCGAGGGTACCGCTGTGAAGCCTGGTTATACCTCGTATTGTACGAGCAGGTTATTTACCCTTTTTAATCCTTTCCTCATTTGTAAAATGAAGGTGGTTGTGTCTGCCCTACTTATTTCACAGGGTTATTATAACATCAGTGGAATTAATACATGCAAAAGCAATTTAATCAAAGGACTTGCTAGTAACTGTTTTGCCCAAATCCCATAGCTCTTTCGAGCAGAGGTCAAATTATTTAGAGCTCTTGTCTGTTGTTAATTCAGTCCTCTTCCTATCACTCCTAACTGACCCCAAACTCCGAAACTTCTGTGTTCCCCAATTCCAAGGGCACGATAGCCAGATTATAATCTGTGGCACATTATAATCTGCTTTCCTAGTCAGGGTTAGCCATCTCAAAACTGCAAATACTTGTCTTTTTTGTTATCCTGGGGGTCGTGATAGGCAGACCAACACACCTTGAAAAGCAACTCTGTGAATAAATATTGATTGTGGACCAATATTATTTCTGTATATGAAGGAAAACATGTTTTTCTATTAAATATGATACTTTACACTTGCCCTCCAAAGCAATACTTTGGGGTACAGAAAAAATTAGAACTTTTACTTATAATTTTTAAAATTCATACTTCTCAAATTTCTGTTTTTGTGTGCTCTTTCTATAATTTACATGTTAAATTAATGCAGATGTGTCTATGAAATATGCATATATACACATATATTTTAGAGTGCTGATTGGGAGTATGCAAAAAAAAAAAAGGGAGGGGGAGGGGTTTAGAAGCAGAAGGCAGAAAAAAATTGGACCAGTGGGTGGACAAGTATAAACTAGATTCTTCGTGTTTTTTTTTGCTTAGCACAATAGTAGAGACAAGTAGCACATTTTCATCTCTAAGTACGTTTTCAAACTATAGACTCTGCCACTTGCTGGTTACATGCCTTGCTAAATTACTTAATGTCTCTGTGCCCTCATCCTTAAAATGGGGGCCATAACAGGACGCACCTCATGCTATATTTCCAGGTAGGAGAAGGATAAGAAGGAAACCCTGAATTCACCAGGATGGAAACTCTCTTCATAAGAAGGCCAAGTGGTTGGTAAACCTGCACCGTTCAGATTTGTCTTCCTCCTTGTGTATCAGCAAATCTTAAATCTGACTTCCAGTACCTCTGAGTCAGAACAGATCAGAGAAAAATGAGGTGCAGGCTACTGCACCAGAGCTTTGTGGGGTGAGCTGGCAGGACTGGCAGGAGCTGTTGGCAGGACCGCTCTCACCGGGAGACAGAGTAACTGGAGGAGCACGTAAACTGGGCTCGGTAGCCCTATCACTGAATTGTCTTTCGTAAAGGAATAGATTTTTATATAGATTGCTAAAGATAGACGGTCCAAGCAAGGAGAACAATATGTGCAAAGGCATGGAGGTGTGAAAATGCTTTTAGTTTGAGACATGTGGGGACTCTGAGCAAGTGTAAATATAAAAGCCAAATAAATGCATCATGCTTATTTGGGCCACTGCTGTATGCTTTATATACACAGCTTAATAAATGTCCTTTGTTGTCTTGATAGCTGAGTAGAACATATAGGAGATAGCAGAATCATCTGTGGGGAACATTTTCTTTTTCAAATCGCAAGCCCCACCTTTGGGGTTCTGATATATACCCCTGAAGTGTTATGTATTGAGCCAGTCTTACAAATATGGAGATGGAGGAGGGAGTCAAGTACCATTATTCTAGGTTAGTGTTTTTCAAACTGCAGATTGTAACCCACTGGTAGATTGTGAAATACATTTTTTTGTATTATGACTGTCCCTTTTGAAAAATGAAATAAAATAGAACACACATTCATAAATATATATGTATCCTGGGGCACAATGTAAAATGTATTTTTTACTGTGGGTCATGGTCAAAAGTGTCAGTCCACTGGTGTGTGTGGTAGTTGATGGAAGCCCCAATTAAAGCAGTAAGTAGAGTCGGGTGGTAATAGTGAAAAAGAACTCATGGAATTTAGTGACTAACTGAATGTGGAAGGTTTAGAAAGGTGATGACTCAGAATGTCTGGCTCAAGCCAGCAGGTGAAGTACAGTGTCCTCAAACCTGAGATGAAGAATGAGGAAGTAAAATGCTGTAGGATTCTTTTTGGGAGTAGAAATTAGGGCAGGATGTGGGGACGAAGATAGTGAGTTTGGTTGAGATAAGATGAGTTTGAGATTCCTGCAGGTCACCCAAGTGGAGATGTCTAGAAGCCAATGGGAAAAGAAATCCGAAGCACAAGAAGCATTCCGGGTTCATGATAAAGTCTGCAGTCATTATTATCATGGTGATGGCTGACATGTTAACCTGGTCAAGATGCTCTTTTTTCTTTTTTTTTTTTTGGTTTATCCAAATTTTATTCCTAGAAGGAGGTATACATCACAAATTTCTACTCCATCTACATTTGGGTACTTGAAATACTTTCTTAAGACTTTCAAGGAATGATTAGTTTAGCACAAGAATAAAGGGTAACATTTTAAAATGTCTTTTAAATGTGAGTCATCAGTGATACGATTAACAGTAAATAGAACTAAAGTAAATCCATCAAGACAGGTAAGTTTTATGATGAGACTGAAATTTTTATAAAATGCAATAATTCACTAAAGAACATTAAAAAAAGCAATGTGAAATGAGCAGGCAATTTTATAAGGTGGCAAGATAAATAAATAACTAATTGCTATATTACTTTACTGTGACTGTGCCAGAAGCGAGTTTTAAAAGGTTAACTCTATTATGTGTCCATTATGTTACTGAGCTGCACAACAATTGGTTTGTTTTAATATTGTTTGAAAGAAAATAAATACCTTTATTTATTATCTAAAGCATAATATGCTATTATCTAAATAATAGCATATTATCTAAAGCATAATATGCTACTTTTTTCATTGTAAAATATGAATATTAGGCATTCTTTTTCAAAAACTGCTTTTCCTTACAGAAAAATTTAGTAAAAACTTATCATATCTAGTTGTCCACTACACAAATACCAGTTTTTTTCTTTTTCTTAAGTATTAGTGTTATTTTAGTTATTTTAAATTTATATTGTAGTATAAAGAACACTAGAGACAAACTGTCATAAATTTTTAAGTGTATAATACATGACGTGTACAATGCAGTACTGCTGACTATACCCTGTTTCCCCAAAAATAAGACCTAGCTGGGCAATCAACTCTAATGCGTCTTTTGGAGCAAAAATTAATATAAGACTGGTATTATATTATATTATATTACATTACATTATATTACATTACATTATATTATATTAAATTATATAAGACCCGGTCTTATAGTAAAATAAGGCCTGGTCTGACATTAATTTTCGCTCCAAAAGATGCATTAGAGCTGATGGTCTGGCTAGGTCTTATTTTCGGGGAAACACGGCAGGTGCCATGTTGTACAGCAGATCTAGAGCTTGTTCATCTTACTTTACTGAAACTTTGTGCCCACTGGGTAGCAACTGCTCACCTTCCCCTCTCCCTAGCCATGGGCAACCACCCTGCCACTCTTTGAGTCTATGAATTTGATGATTTTAGATACGTCATATAAGTGGAGTCATATAGAACCTTGAGAACATTATACTAAGTGAAAAGAGCCAGTCACAGAAAGACAAACACTGGACGAGGTTTTCTAAGGAGGCTGGGTGCAAAAAGGACAAAGGTTGCATCCTGGGAAAGGCCCACCTTTAACAAGCAAGTCTAGGGAGAGGTAGAACGGATACGAGGCAAGACGAGAGTCTGGTTGTTGAAGACATCGAATGTTACAGAAAAATACGAAGCAGAATAAAAACTAAGCTGACCTTTTAAATCGGCAGTTAAGAGTCCCCGGGGGACCATCAGGAGAGCAGTTATCACAGAGCTGAGTAATGGGATAACCAAGCAGATCTGAGCAGGTTGGAGAGTAAATGGAAACTGGGAAAGTACAGCCTTCTCTTTGAGACAGATAGGAAGGAAAGTAAGAGGGGAGACAGAGTCAAGGGCAGGATTTTTATAATGGGGAGATTAGGTAATATTTGCCGTGATGGTGACAGACGAAGGATGATGGTAATAGTAAATTTAAGGTGCTTACTATGTGCCAGGAATTACTCTAAGTATTTTACGTAAATTCACGCGCTGTAATCTTCACAATGACACTGCAGAAGGCACTATTACCTCCAGTTTTCAAATGAGGAAACCGAGGCACAATGGTTAAGCAAATTTAGCAATGTCACAAACAAATGATATGAGAGATAGGATTTGAATCCAGCCACGGGCATGGAGTGCATGCTCTTGGCTTCTACACTTTGCTGGAAAGAGGAGAATGCAGGAAAATAGGGCATAAAGGACCTTACCCAGAAACTTTTGGGGCCAGATGTATTTTGGAACTCAGAAATTTTCAGATTTTAGAAAGGCAATATACTTTATTTTACCCAAGCAGGATCTCGGCCTGTACCCTAAACACAATCATGTTGGTAATTGATATTTTTATAGTAAATGTATGAGTAAATCAAAACTGAAAATAACCTCACATCAATTTGGGCTAAATTCTGCTGCCATGAGTTACCAGAAATTGTCAGTATTCAGAGCTGTTTGAATTTTGGACTTGCAGATAAGGAACTGTGCTCCCGCAATAGCCAAGCATGTCTCCGAGGGAAGGGGAGATGGTGTGGTAGGTTTGTATGTGGGGTGGGGTGGAGGGGGAGGTGGTGTCTGGTCTTGGAAAGGGTTGGGAGCACCTGTTCCTTTGTGGAAAGAGAAGAGGGGCTAAAGGAAGACCAGCAAGGTTAGGCCCCAGCTCCTCACTCCCAACTCCCACAAGAAGCTTTGTTCCACTTTCTTATTGAAGGTCAGATGTCAGACGGACACCACTCTCTTTCCTTTAAAGTCTAGAAAGACCTGTCCTGGTTTTTCCTGTATTTTACTTGACCCATCAGTAGGGTCAAGGTGATTCTGCAGGTGATTCTGCCTCTACCTTCCAGGTGTAAGTGCGACAGAGAATGGGGAGTGAGATCAAGGAATAGAGAATGCTACTGGAGAGATTCTCTATAGTTCTCGTTGCCCTTTTGTGACTGGCAATATTCATTCATTCATTTATTCATTTTGGTACCCACTGGGGAAAATCTTAAACTGTTATAACCTTGGAGAGTGCTTAAAGATCAAGTAAAGCAAAACTGAAAGACTTTATTGTGGGGGTGGGAGGTGGACAGAGAGACAGAGACAGAGATCGAGAATGAATATGAAGAGTCTATGTATCAGGCTGATGTGGAAGAAAAGCATGGGAGCCTGAGTGGAACCAATGAAGACTGAGAAGCATGGCTGAGTCATATGCTTTCCCCCAGAAGGTCTGTAACGTCTATCACTGCATCTCACCTTCTCAACCACCACCAGGCTCAGCTCACAAGGAGCTCCCGGTTTCTTTGTTTACTTGCCTAGGGCAGGGAGTCCTTAAGTCCATTGGATAGAAGAGGGAAAGCATGAAAACCTTCATGGTTTTCCCAGTAGTTGCTTGGCCATACTAATCCAGAAAAGACATTGTTAAAGATATTGGATGCTAGAATATTTCTAGTGGTGCTTAAGGTGCATGTTAAGCAAAAGTACTGAGACTGCATTCTGGTTTGCAGCTGATTTGCGGTATGGTATTACAATGCCAGGCATCTTAGGGGTTAACAAGTCTGCAAGGCTCGCCAGAAAGTTTAATAGGCATGCAAAATACATTGCAAACAACTGACTTCTGGCACACAACCCTATAAGTTGGGGACTGCATATTTTTATATTCCCATTGCCAAAGTTACTAAAATTAGCATAACAGAAATCAAAAAATAATATATTCTTGTGACTCAACAGCATGGCAGCATCTTCAAACCCAGAGCTTAATTTTTGAGTGACTATTATTTTATTGGGCATTTTTTTGGAACCAAAGAGAATGAGCTGGAGCCACTCCACATGGCAGTACTGATGGAGAAATTCTGCCTTTATCTTTACAATTAAAGTAGCTCTCTGCAGCTTAATTATTAATATGAATGAGGGTTCAGGCGCCCAACCTCCTGATGTTACAAAACTGAGAGAAATAGCAAATATGTTAAGTAAAAGACACACACATTTTGTTCCT
Source organism: Rhinolophus sinicus (assembly GCF_036562045.2). NCBI lineage: Eukaryota > Metazoa > Chordata > Mammalia > Chiroptera > Rhinolophidae > Rhinolophus > Rhinolophus sinicus. The sequence goes on from NC_133753.1 coordinate 18,932,326, forward strand.
CTCCCATCTCAATGTCCCCGACCCCAAATAGAAGCAGTTCAGAGGATCATGTTGTACATAGAATGGAGGTTACAAACTGGAGTGTTTAACCTACAAAAGACTTATTATACTGGGAAGGAGGAAAGCCATTAAAGAGAAGTGGAATTCATTATGATTTGGTCTCTAGGGCGCTAGTGGACACATCTAAGACCGATGGTGGTAGATTTTCTGCAGTGTAGGAAAGGATAACAGAATTTTTCAAAAATGAGATAGTAAATTCCCTTTACCATATATATTCAAAGGATGAATATCATGAATCAAGTACAGCAGATTTTTACGTTGGATTGAAGGTTAAAGTAGATGGTTTACAAGTCCCTCTTCCAATACGAAAAGTCTTTTAGTTCATGAAAATCATAACAATTACTCCCTCTTTCTTTCCCAAGAATATGATATCCTCAAAATTGGATGCCAATGAGAAAATTCAAATTGATGCTAAGCCCCTAGTTGGTCATACAGTTGAGCAATCAAGTTTTAAGTGTTCTAATGGAGCTAGCCAACCTGGGACTGCCCATTTCCTTAGTCATGGAGAAGTACTTTTGGAAACCAAAATCTGTAGTAGGCAAAAATCAGTCTAAGCTGTGTGGCTTTCCAACAGGGTATGATTACAAAAGAGGCTGAAATTATTATAGCACAGAAGGGGAAAAGTCAGCAGAATCGTTATCCTTATAAAACATATCCTTCGATCCTTCCTTCTACCTTATTGCATGCACTATTTCTCCAACGATCTCGTGGTCAGTGAGGTCGAGATAATATCGTGTGTCTCTCATTTCTTTCATATTGGCTTTAGAGAGACTGTGAGTCAAGATTAGTTTGTTTTTAGAATAGTTACTACTCATATTTATGAAATTTAAATTTTTCATTGTTGGGAATCATTTGGAGTTTTCCAATACGCAACAGAGCCTCGGCTTGCTCTTTATTGGTAATAACTTCAAGACATTGCAGTGTACTCAGAAATAAAGTCACAATGGAAGCCTATTCGTCTCCTTTATAACACCCACCAAACATGTAATTACTTGATCAATGTTGGCTGTTCATCTGGAATGCAAATTCTATGAGACTATGGACAAATTATCTGTCTTGTTCAGCATTCTATTTCCATTACCTAGCACAGTGTTAGCACTCAGAAAATATTAAATTGGATGAATACATCTAGCAAGGAAATGATCAACTGCTCCCTCCAATGCTCTTTATATCTTCCACATTACGGCACCTGCACATGCACGTGAGCACACTTATACACACACACACACACACACACACACACTTTTCTTAAAAGAATAGAAACAGTCTACTTTTTGTTTCACAAATTGCAGAAAGAAAGCAGTACATTCTTGACTCCATGTCCTGGATCAGTGTAAAGATTCTGTTTCTTCTTTTTCAACAACTTCATTCATCTTTGTTATCAACTATATCAAATGGGCACTGGGACAGTTCTGAGTGGTATAAGGACAACTCACCTGGCTTTCAAGGTTTCCCTCTGAAGTACAACAAAACTGCTTCTGGTCCCATACAGGGGTAAAGGAGCCGTGGGTGGTCCCCCAATAAGGTAAACACCACCTCATGCTGCAGTCAGGAGAAGTACAAAATGTAAGTAACTATGGAAGTTCTCCTTTCTCTTAAATACCTTCAAATGGCTTTGCAGCCACCATTTCTTTCTAAGAGGCAGGACAAAGGCAGCGTGTGCGACCTGGGAATTGGGAGATGGGGAGATGGGTGTATTAAACACTAACCTGTCCTGTCTTGCAATTTTACCAGGAGCCAGACAATCTAGTTTCTAAACCAGGATAGTCCTAATAATAAAATTATCTTGGTTTGTATGTTGTCTACTTACTGCATAAACACCTATGTCGGTTTTTTCATTTAATATGTGTAATAATAGTGTGAGTTAACCGTAGGTGTTATTATTATTGCTATTCCCATCTACTTTCCATATGCAAAAACTTCAGGGTTTAAATGACCATTTAGGGTTAAAGTGCTAGTTATAGGCAATGCTGGGTCTCTATCTTTAGGTGTCAAAGCAACTTGTGCAGCAGTCACAGGACTGAAGTTGCATAATCTCAGCTTCTTTTATGATCTTCATGACTTTACAAAAATCTTTTGCATTTTCTGAGCTTTAGTTTCCTTATTGTTATTATTATTACTTTTAAATGGGGGCTAAAGAGGTAAAGAGGGATAGGCAGGGGCAGATGTTAATATTTGTCCTGTTTACTTCATGGAATTATTCTGAGGTGGGGAGAATAAAAGTTAAAGTGCTTTGTAAGGTATAATATAATCATGAGATGGTATCACTCTAAGAGAACAATACTTCCCAAGGCAGGTGAAGAGGAAGGGGCTCTGGAGTCAGAGAGGCTTTGTTCAAGTCCCAGCACCACCCCTTTCTAGCTGTTATGACCTTGACTGAGTTCCTGAACCTTACTAAGCCTCAGTTTCCTCATCTTTAAAATGGGAACAATAAAACCTGCCTCATTGAGCTGACATGTGGGTTAAATGAGATTAAGTGCAGAAAATAGAAATTACTAATTGGATGATAATACTACGATCAGAATAATTTAAAACAACAACAACAACAATAATAATATCTTCTCTACAGTTGAAGAAACTGAGATTTAGCAGCTTACTCTTTTGGTCCCAGAGAGCAGAACCGTAAGAAACTTAGTAAACCAGTGTTAAGTCTTGTATTTGCTCTGAAAGAAACAGACTTGGTGATTGGAAGCTGGACGAGAAGAAACTTTTTTCTTTTTCTCTCCATCTCACCAGCTCTACCCACCTCAGTTCACAGGGTCTGTTTCTTTAGGATCTGAGAAATCAAGAACCACTGGAGGCCCAGGAGGCACTAGTACAAAAGAGACTTCCCTCCTTAATTGCTATAGGAATCCCAAGAAATCTTGGGCAAGAAATTGGATCCCTAGGGGTGCTATTGCCTAACGCCCAGGTTTTCCGATTAATAGAACAACACTTCTCCCCAGTGAGGACTCTGTGGGAGCTTTCCGGCCCCCTTAGGGAAGTGGAAGTAATCTGAGTTGAAAGCTGCTTGTCTCTTGATGCTCCCTCTGCTGGTTGGCTGAAAGCTTACTACGACCAAGCACTGAGCACGTGATTCAGAAAATTTTGCAGTAAACAAATTGTAGTTACTTACTAGGTCATAGAAGAGGGTTTCCAAGAATAGAGAAGAATCATGGGAATATGTGGCACTGTATTGCATAATAATTCATTTAAAAATAGTTTAAATCTTCCAAGAATGGGAGAAGATATCGGGTAGCAAAGAGCATCTAAATATTCAAATGAGGCTACTGGGTTTATGTTGGGATTTAGGGATTTAACTGAAAGCGTGACAAAAAGGAGTAAGAATTATCAATTCAGTTCCTGCTGATGCATTCATTTAAATGTCTCATCTCCTCAGAACACCACACAGTTACAATTTTGTAAAATTTATTATATTTATAAGGGAACACACCTGTTTTTGAGACAAAAGATAGAAAAATTGGATTCACATCATTCAGGGTCAATAGGAAACTGAATTAAAACATTTTGTTAAATAAAAGGCTTAGAAAAAATATATACAGAAATTCCATAAAATCACTTACTCTTCAAAAAAACAACAGCAAACAATCCTAACTAGTATTGTATACATAGGAAAAGGGAAATAGGAATATTAAGATTGATATGTAGGTAACTCAGACCAGGAAGCGTCCGAAATATCCAGGTATTTGAGACAGAAGTATGTTAACTTCCAATCGTCTGTCAGTGCTCTGTAAAGGGGTGGCCGTGACCCATTGTGTGCTGAAAGAAAACATTAACATTTCTTTTTCAGTTTCTCTCACCTTTCACCTTTATGTGTTTTATCAACATGTTTAAGATGTGCTGATTAGTACATTAGTATAGTATGGGATTTATAAATAAATGCACATATTAGGAGTATATGTTTAAGAACTTAACTGATAGGAATAAACAATAAATTAAAACTGGAGTTCACCACTTTAAGAGACTGGCCCAATTCTAAACTCCACTGGGCAGACAAAGCAGGCATATCTCATAGAGAAATATGATTATTTTCCTTGGCATCAACCTATGAAAAATATTTAGGGAATATGGATTGTGTGTTCAGCGCAGTGGTAGGCACAGATAGGACTGCACGAAATGTCTAAGCCACGGGTGTTCACCCTGCTCGCAAATCCCTCCCATCACAGTTTCTCCATCTTCTAGGAGTCCATTCCATTGCTAAACAGCTGTTATCTTTAGAATAATCCTTCTTATACTGAATCTCAATCTGACGTGTGACAATCCAATTTGGAAGTAAAATTTTGTTGGTCTAAGTTTTGCCTAGCGGGGCAACATTGGGTAGCTTTTAAATATCTGAAAACAGCTCAAGTCTGTCTTTTATTTTTCTCTTCCCCAGGGCCCTACTTGGGCTCTTCAATTCTTTAATATATCATGGCATACTGCCTATCTTCTTGGCTGGCAGTCACTTGAATTTACCCTAGTTTGTTAATTTCCCTTTTAAAATGTGATTCAATTTGTGCTGAATGTGTGAGACTATCATTTCTTCTGACTAGATGCCATGTACTACTTATAAAATTAATATTACTAGGTTGGTGCCAAAGTAATTGCGGTTTTTCAATTATTTTTAACCTTTTAAACCGCAATTACCTTTGCACCAACCTAAAAATATTTTTAGAAATTTCATCTGTCTCTTCGCCCTTTCAATAGTTCACTACAGCTCCCAGAGGTTTTTACCATGAACTCTGCGGTAGGACTTTACCAATTTACTTTTTACAGTTACCCTTGTAACTGTGCAACTTACTATTTAGAGATAAATGTTGTAGGGTTTATATCTCAGTTAAATATCATCCTGCACATTTTGATATATAGCACAGTCTTCTGAGATTATTTTTTTAATCTTGCTTCATTCAACAGATATTTATTAAGTACCCATTAAGTGCTAATCAGTGTTTTGGTCTGTGGGGTAATATGAAAACACAAGTCATAGTCTCTCTTCTTGAGTATCTTAAATTTTAGTCAGGAAACTAGACATAAACTTTTCCATCACACAATATGTTAAAATCTATAACAGAGGTAGAGAGCAACGAGCATGCAAAGATGGAAGATATTTAAATAATTGCGAACATTTTTATATTGGTTTGCAATTTATGATTAGCTTGCATGTCTTATTTAATTCTCAAAATAATTCTAATGGATAACAGGGCTAATAAATGTCCTCTATTTACAGAAAACTAGAGGATCAGAACAGTTAAGTGATCCAGCAAATAAGCAGTACCTTTTTTTAGAAAACCAGAACTAAGTGATCCTATTTTTCTGGTCCAACATTCATTTTCTACGGTTCCCCAGAAATTCTGTATAGCAGCCTCACAGATTTATGAGTGGTCTTTAGCATCATCTCAGTCTGTTGGTGTGAATTAATTTAAAGTAGTTATTTCACCAATATGTCAACTGATCTTGGTCTGCGATGCTCCTTTCAAAGTTTGAAGTCTATGAATAGATCTTCCTTAAGCCCCCATTTGTTATCTGTTGTTCCCTGACTTCACAAGTGTCCCCCAGTAGTCAGCTGATTCTTTAATTACTCTTCCTCTACTCTGAACATGGCTTTAAAATGTCCCCTTTATGTTGAATTTCATCTTCAATTCCCAGACTTTTTTCCCTTCCTCTTTTCCAATGTCTGACACTAAAATCTGGAAAGAGTGGTAGGGTTAATAATGAAATGAAGCAAAATCCTTGGACCTGTCATGATTAATTGCTTTCAAATTTTGGCCTGTCTTTATGAAATTTGTTTCTTTATTTCCTCTTTGAAAACAAACCTGGGTTATTGAACGTCTGGGCTGGAATTTCTGCTGAAGAAAAACATTCAGAGGCTCTTGAAGTATGTCCAAGTTCTCAAGTCTTTTTTGTAAGTAGGTAAAAACCACTTGTTGGTAAAAAAAGAATTCTTCCCCCAACTTAAGTATTTTTTATCTGTGCACTGGTGAGCAACTTTCATTATAGGTGTGACTTACATTTGAGGACAGAGAATATCAGATTAAAAGGATGGACTCTTTAGCTTTGTATTGAGTAATTCAATGGGAAAAGGAGTTTATAGGTCTCTTAATTTTGAATCATAACATCATATGAGAAAATACTGATTTTTTTTACAAGGCATATACAGATTTTCAAATTATTGGTGATGCAGAGAGAAAAATCAGGACTTGTTCAATCTGTATTTTAATCTATTTATGAATGTCTTCTATAAAACATTAAAAAAATTATTCCTGCTTCAAGCTACTCTCTTAAAGAAAATGGCCACCAGTTTTATGTTTCTAGCATAAATGTATTTCAAAAAGTAACAGAGTAACAATCAACAGGCTTAGATTCGGGGATGTTTTGTTTGCCACATCTTACGTGCGTCCTTGTCCACTCTGGGCTCAAACGAGACGAGACGCCTCCCCGTAGGGCACAGAACCTGGCTTTCCAAGAAGCCATTGAAGGGGCCAGATGACACCACTGAAGTTCAGGGGAGTGACTTTGATCACTCCCCTGTGGGAAGCAGGAGGTGGGAGGCAGCCCTCCCTGCCAGTTTTCTTTTTCCTCATGCTCACATCAGTAAGTAATCTCTGCCTCAGACTGTTTTCCAGGGAACCCAGGATAAGATGGCTATTGGTTAAAAATATCTATTAGCCAACACCTTAAAGTTTCATCTCAATCCAAGATGATTTTATGAACCTGCTATATGCGAGGCACTAGATTAGGTATTACAAGGGAAGCAAAGGTGAGTAAGATTCAATCCCTGACCTTAGGTGCCAATAGTCTAGAAGAGAAGATAAAACAATTGCACAGGCAGCATAGCTCTGAAAAGGGGATTCAGGACAGTGAGGTTCTCCTGAGAACAATGGAAGCCAATGATGTATTTTAAACAGGGAACTGAGACCCCATCCACAGTACATTTGAGACTTATCACTCTGACTTCTATGTTTAATGACAGAAAAAACTCCATTTCTGGTGGTTCAGGTGGAAAACAGTGATGGTGGTGTGAACTTTGATATTGGCAATAAGAGGAATGGAAGGAGACAGATTCCAGAGATATGTAGATTGGTAATGATTATGGATTTGATATTAGGAATGAGTGAGAAGACAGCATCAGGGAGAATTCTATGGTGTCTGTTTTAATGATCTGAGTAAATGGTGATACATTCGCTAAGATGAATGCACAGAAAGAGTCTGGCTAAGATAATGAGGTCACTTTTGGAAATGCTAAATGTTAGGAGTCTGTAGGGTATGTAAATAGGCAGCGGGATGATATAGATCCAGGGCTCAGAAGAGACCTAGCCTAAAGATCTGAAACTGAAATTCATTAGAATCTCCTTAGATGCATGAATGGGAGCAGACGAGATAGCTGGCGGAAGTGTGGCATGAGAAGAGAACCTAAGAAACAACATCAATTAAGTGGTAGGTAAAGAAGGAAAAGCTTGTAAAGAAAGCCAAGGAAGTGCAAACAGAAAAGATCAAAAAGAAAAAGGGATGTGGCAGCCATGGAGACGTGCCACTCTGGTCACCCTCCAAGAAACAGCTTTCTGTTTAGCTGTCAAGAGGCAGTTAGCAGCCTGCTTCCATCTGCAGCACGTTTGGGTTTGTCACATGTTTGAACAGAGGCCCTAATCATCCTGGGAAGCCCATAGCCAATGACAGAGCACAAAGGGCACTAGAGTCTGGCCATTATGCCCAATGTGGGAATTCTCTAACAGGCAGCGTTCAGTTAAGAGGTCCCCATTGGCTTGGCTGAGACTTTGTCAGATGTGCTGCATAGTTTGAGGCTCTCCCTATCAAATACTGCTTTCTCTTCCTTTATCCTTCATAGATATTACCTCCAGCAAACCACATGCATTCCCAACTCTGCCTCAGCATAACTGATCTGATATAGTTGGTACCAAAAGAGGTCTGAGAAAGCGGGAGGTAAAATGGAGTTTTGGAAAGGCATCACTTTCTGTCAGTTGGTAATGACGATCCCATACTGGGTAGTACGTGGGAAACATAGCCGGCACAAGGTGATAACCTAATTACTAAAACATTCACCAGTGAGAGCTTGGAAGGATGTTCTGTACAGGGAACTGCCCTGGCTTGTGCAATGATTCATGTCCTAGGAAAGCACATGTGTCTGGGTTGTGTTGGGGTGGGAGTGAAAGAAAGCAATGCCATCCAAGGACTTAGCTGGCTTGGATGAAATTGTATGAAAGCGACTATAGACAGATAATGAAAAGTAGAGAACAATTAGCAAGCAATTGAAAATTAAATGTGAAAGTCTTTAGTGCCATGGGAAATCAGAAAAAAGCTGAAGACCAAACTCAGGACTTACAGTTAAGACTTATGCTTTTATTTATCCCTCGGTAGAGATAAATAAACTGGGGTTTATTCATTCAATGGAATACTATAAAATTCTGCCCATGTATCAGTTGACATGAACGTCTGCCAGCCTGGAGCAGGAACTGAGCAGGACTTGGGCCATATGATCTGGTAGGCCCTGCTAGAGGTCTTGGAGGTGTCAACAGTGGAAAAAGAGGTAGTATGGTGTGGAGTTCAAGGTCTCTCACAGCAGAATCACAATGCAGTCCCCTGGAATTCTGGATCAAGGCCACACCATCTACAGCACAGAAAAACAGCTCTTGGTATGCTACTGGGTCAAATGAGACTGAACATTTTACCATGGAAACCAAGGGCCCTTGCATCCTAAACTGCTCTTCATGAGCTGAGTTCTGTAGGACTAAGTGATAACATCAGGCAGACTCAGCAGCAATTAATCAGATGGAGAGAGGTACGTAAGAATCAAACCTGAGCAGGACGACAAAGCATGAGGAAACTGTACAAGCAGGTAATCCAGACCCCTAAGTCTCCAAGATGGCAGCACTGTGCCTTCCTTGGCTCACACCTATGGCTGTATAAGGTGTCTCATATAAGCAGCTTAAGGGAAAAGAAAAAGCAGAACTTGGTTAATGGATCAGTTCGTTTGGTATACAGATTTTGGTCTAGTATATCCACCTAAAATGGATATCAGCTGCCTGTGGAAGTGGCTTTGAAAGACAGCTGCAAGGGAAAATTTTTCCAATGGGTGGATTGCATGGAAAAGTAGCCTGAGGTAAGAATATACATGGAATCATGAGCGACTGGATTAGCCAGCTGGTCAAGGGCCTGGGAAGGAAAAGACTAGAATTTTGCAGAGAAATATGGGTTAAATGAATGAGGATAAATGTAGGGTGTGAAATATGAAGATCTGTGTATCCTGTATTAATGACCACCAGAAAGCAGCCACCATAAAAGAAGAATTGAATCAATACAAAATGACTTGATCAGTTGACAGTCAGTAGCCAGCCTTTGTCATTGGCCACCCGAGAATTAGCATAATTGGCACATTAACACAGTGGACACTGCATGTCAATAGCATGGATTCCCACTTATCAACTCTGATCTGGCTACTGCTACCATTTGAAAGTCCAACTGGTTAGCAGAAGAAAACGTGGTGCTATTACTTGAGGGGACCACATGACCAGTTGGTGGCAAGTTGACCACTTTGAGCCCTTTCTTCCTAGAAGGATGAACCTCATTGTCGGAGACACTTATCCTTGGTAACTGTCCACCTTTCCTGCCCATAGAGCCTCAGCCAGCACCACTATTTGGGAAATTTTGAAGTGTCTGATCCAGGCATATAATCTCATACAACATAGCATCTGACCATGAGACTTACTTCACGGAGAAGGAGATAGGGAGGTGAATCCATGGTCATGGGATCCATTGGTCATATCACATCCCACACAATCCAGAGCAGTAGGTTTTACCGAGCAATGGAATAACCTGCCAAAGGCACAACTAAAGGGCCAACTTTCAGGCAATACTCTGCCACAATAGGATAACATTATGCAGGTTACACATTGAATCACAGACTTCTATTTCATATTTCAGTGTTGTGTCCCATTAGGAAGAATGTATGGGTCTTGGAACCAAGGGGTAGAAGCAGGAGTGGCCCCAGGTGGCATTATAGCCAATGACCCACTGAGGGATTTTGTGCTTCCCATTCCTACAATTCTAGGCTCTGCAGGGAACTACAAGCTAAGATTGCCACTTGGACGCTCTGGACTCCTTATGTCTAGGGACAAGCAGACTGAAGGGAGAGCTAATATTTTGGTAGGAGTAACTGATCCTGATCAGCAGCGAGAGGTTGGCCAGCAGGTGTACAATGACAGTCAGGAGAAATACGTGTGGAATTCAGATCATCTATTTGCGAATGTCCTTGTACTTGCTCAGTTATGACTAAAATGGACAAGTCTGGCAACCCCAGCCTGAGAAGAGTATGGTTCCCATAGGCTCAGACCCCTCAGGAGTGAGAGCTGGGATCGTATCAGATAAGTCATAAAGGCCAACAATGGTGAAAGCTGAGTGTGAGGGGAATTTAGAATGGACAATAGGGGTTAGCATGATAAGTACTAATTGTGGTCCTGAGACCAGCTGTAGCAACAGGGGCTGGAGTTCATCCTCTAACCTCTCTCTTCAATCCAGGAAAAGATCTAAAAATGTCCCCTGGATTTTGCAACAAAGGTTGCCAATGCCTCTGGCAAGAACTTCCATTGAGTAATGGGGGCAGAAGCCAGACTGCACTAAGCTAAAGAGTGAATGGGAAGTAAGAACATCAGGAGAGCACCTTGAGAAAATTCTAAGACTGTTTAGCTGTGAAGGAAGGAGACACGTAGGGAAGGAGGAGTGAACAGATTTATTAAGATGTGAGAACTATGGGGGAAGTTTTTATTTTTTTAGCAAAAAGGGACTTGAGTGTGTTTAGGTAACAGTGAAAGGATCTGGGAGAGAAAGAGAGAGAGGAAAAAAAGTCAAGGTAGGTTTAGGAGAAGGGAGCATTGGATGCAGGAAGGAGGACCCGTCTTGCATTGTTATAAGAGTACAGCAGCAAAGGATGGGTGGAGATGCTTTTAAAGTAAGAATTTAGTTTTTGTTGCTTTGTTTGTTTTTATAATTCTCTCAAAACCCGTATGTTATAAATCTGTGTTCCCCACAATATTTGGTAAACACATAACCTCCCATATTCTTACTCTGTTAAATGAGAAAGGTTATCACTGAATAATCAAGGCCACTGTGTACACTTCAACAATTACTTCCTTGGTCTTCCCAATACTTCTCTAAAGTATGGCAGAGCCATCCTATGGCTTTCATTGAACAGATACAAAAGATGAGACACAGAAAGGTTAAGTGCCTTGCTAAAATGTTCATAGCTTGCTCAAGTTCTCCTGATTTAAAATCTCCATTTCTATCTACCACTTTCACTATATAAATAGTGCTTTCACATAGTCATACAGCCATTTCCTCATTGTGTGGAAAACGGGCATCCTCTTCACCATGACTTTTAGCTGACAGAGCTTTATCCAAGGTACTTCTCCACCCTACTTTGCTGCTATTGAAAACGAAGATACTGAATACATTATAAAAAGACAGCATAGCACCTCCAAGGCACCCTACTTTAGTGGTCACGAGAGACATACTTTCTATAACGTGACACGTTGCTTATGAGTAAACAAATTCCTTATAAGTACATTGGAACTTTTATTGTCACACAGAACTGAATCCGACTGAACCTTAATAGATTCTTTCATGCTTCATAGAGCACATTTCAGAGCTTCTGGCTTTGTTGTTTTAGATTCCAGGGATTGTGGATGGTTGTGAAATGGCAACTGGTTATACTACATAAGAAGGCCAGCCAAGCATTAAATAGGGGCATCTGGAGAGTTTGGAAATACTAACAGGCTTTTCAGCCAAAATCTGACACAGAACAGATAAATCCTTCTTACAGATTTATGGGCCCTATTGGGACAGAGACCACCACCCCACCCCACCCTGCCCACCCCACGCCCCCCAGTCAGAATTTCTGTCACTTTAGCCTACTAACAGTAACTCCTCAGGGAGGAATATCTCTGGAAGAAGATAAGAAACCTTGTAAATCTTTAAAATGTCCCTTTGGCACAGTGGACAAGTGTTTGCTCTTCTTAATAAAGCTGCACAGCCCTCAAGCCAAACAGTTGCCGAATGGTCCCTGCATGGAAGCTTGTCCTCTCTAATGTAAATGCTCCCACCAAGGGTTAGATCAGGCCAGATTTCACAGGTCTCAGACCCACTGTTGCATTAGTGATAATAGTTAACCTATGATCAAGGCTTTATTCTGGTTTATCAGGTATGTCATATACTAGCAGTCCCTCATGTGAGCCTCATGACCACTCCGTGGAGACAGCAGATCCTACTAGCTTGTTCATCCTGTGTGTTGAGCAGATAGTCTCCCACACGGCGAGTTGGGGGAGAGCTAGAATTAGACCACTACATCTTCTGCCTCTAAGCCCAGTGTGGATTGGAAAGAAATAGCTGAGAAGTAAGTTCTAGGAAGAAGAATCTACTTCTCTCATTTAATCTTTTTGTTTTATTCTCAGCAAATTTTCTTTATTGGCGTATTCGTTAAATTTTTTAATGGCAAAATAAGATATAGAAGCCAATATTATAAGAAACACCATTATAAATGGGATATTGTTTGAGTTCTGCAGCTTCCCTACAACAGAGAAAAAGCCCTTTGGATAAGTAGTGGCTCTTAAAAGGGTAAAAGAGTTACAGAAAATGGCTCATGCATTGCTATTAAGTCACCTCTTTCCCGAAGTGTTGACTAAGATTGTCACGGGATCCAGGAGGGATGAGCACATGGTTTTCCTCAGCCAACTGGCTAGAAACACTCTCCTTCACAAGATGGGTACTCTTAAAACCTTATGACGTGGGAGAGTCATTTCATGGCTCTAAGCCTCTGAGGATAAGTGTGGGCATTTTTGGTGTTCAGATTATTATATCTAAGGTATAAGGCATTTATGTTAGAAATGAACCTGCCTGAAAGGTCCTGAAAGTACTTTTTGGCCTGTTTACATCTGCTTTCCCACTGGGCTGCTTGTCTGATGGCCCACACTCTTTCTATCCCTACCGTGTGGTGAAACATGAAAGCATTGCGCCGAGTGAAAGAAGCCAGGCACAAAGGTCACATGCTCCATTGATTCCATTGATATAAGTGTCCAGAATAGGTACATCCATAGAGACAGAAAGCAGAGCAGTGGTTGCCAGGGACTATGGGGACAGGGGGAACGGGGATTGACTGGTTAATCAGTGTAAGAGCTCACCTTCTATTTCATTTGTAGTTTATGCGGTATACAATGCTTTACGGCAATCTGCAAAAAAACACGCCCTGTCTTATAACTTCTCTGATCTCATTCCTACAACCCTCTCTGCTTCAGCCACATTTCTCTCCGTGTTCCATCTTAAACATACTATACATATTCCTCCCATGTACTCCCAACTCTGGGTCTTTGCGTTTGTTCAGATTTTTCTCCCCCCAGATTGATACTCAGATGTGGCCTTCTCGGTGAGGCCTTCTCTGACCATTTAAAATGCAACTTCCAGCTTTCCTTTTCCCTCTCCTTTCCTTCATTTTTCTCCATTATACTTATCACCATATGACATCCTATGTGTTTTACTCATTTATTATTTTTGGCTATTTCCTGCTCCTAAATTGTAAGATCAATGAGGTCGTTTATTATTAATATATACCTCCAATGCCTAGAATAGTACTTACATATAAGAGGTGATCAATGAATATTTATTGAAAAAAGAAAGGTAGGAAGGAAGAAAAACGAACTACCATAAAATATCACCTATCTAGAGGTAAGATTTCTGGTCATTTCAAATCTTTGGACCATGGCCATGTGCCCACAAATAACTGAAAAAGGTGTTGAGAAGGAAACAGAGTAGTCACAAAGCCCACTACACACTTTGTCATCAGAGAGCCCCTCGCGTATGCCCCCCCTTTAGATTCTATTTATTGTCATGTACAGATCCTTTCCCCAAAGTTAACCTTCTAGTTTCTCAGCTCAGAAAAGATTGAAATAATAAAATATGAAGTGACAGTAGCTGGCAATTAGAAGAGACAATTTCAATCCCCTCTCTGGAGCTGAGTAATTACGATAACATTCGGGTGTGGGTAAAATTAAGCTAATGTCTACAAGATGTAAGCCAAAGGCTTCACGTATCATATAAATACAGAGATCATGTTTTTGAAAGAAAAATTGGGACACAGGGAGCTCTTTACAGGTGCAAGAGGGGTGTGGGAAGTTTAGTTAAGATGATAATGAAATATTTGAGTTTCTGGAATATTCTAATGGTAAAATATTTTAATTGGGCTGTAACAGAAAAATTCAGGGCATATTTATATGTCACTACAGTGACATATAAGTGTTGTAAGAGAACAACACTTATTAGATGGTTTAAAAATCACAAATGCCTTTGTTTTGTCATTTTAAGAAAAGAATTTGCTTCGAAAATTTCTGGGACTCCTTAAATGTTCCTAAGAATTCATACAGAAATGAAACAAAGCAAGTAGAGTTAGATTTCTAAATGGAACCCTTTAAAATCGAATTTGTAGCTTTGAATAAATAGGACCATGTTGTCCATACTCGAAATTTCCTTCAACTATTTTTTAACTGTAGTAATGAAAGGCAAAATAGACAGTAAGCATACCATCCAGCTTCAGTGCAGATGGAGACAGGGTCAGTATGAAGGATTTAATGTCAGATATGAGGCATTAGATACTTGTAAAAGCTATTTTTAAACCATTGATTTGGAGAATAGCCGGATTTAGTGAACTTTTTGCATAAAGAGCCTACTCAAGGGTTAAGTGTGAGGCATAAAAAATAATCGTAATAATGCATTCTTAACAAAAAATATCACTTTGAAAGATCAGGACGTTTTTATTTTTTTCAATATATTTTAGTGTTCTTTGTAATAAAATAAAAATATTGAGTCATAGTTAATACCAAGTATACATTTGTCACACAAAAAAAGCCAAATTATTCCAAAACAGAATTTCTTAACTTTTTGTTAAGAAACAGAATTTCTTAACTGTTTTGAAAATCTGAGGAAAGTTATAGATTCTCTCAGCAGGACACTGATATACTTGTATACAAATTTTTACTTCATCACAGAAGGGTAATAAACATACTTGCACAACAAGGAGATATTAAAATAATTGAATAGTTATATCAATTCAAATTAACGATTTCTCAGCTCTGGAGGGGGAAAGAACTATTTCAATTAATTGATAAGTCCAGATACAATTCATTCATTTAACAATATGTTTTAGGTATTCTGAATTAGTTTTCTATGTCTACTACTTTATCAGAGCTGATATAAGAAAATAGACTCCAGGATAGCCAGGGTTTGTTCACACAGGTGAAATCACTAGACATTGAGGACCAAGGGGTCTGAGGAAAGGGTTGAATGGGCATGGCCTCTGAGCTGGTCTGACTATTGAGGCTGGGCTTTAGGCACACACACTGCCTCCTACCTGCACATTTTCACTGGCCTCCTTCAATACCTGCCATTGGTATACATCAAGTCCCTTACTTGGGTCAAGTTACTAGGATATTCAAATACAGAGTTGCATTATCCTGAAGGTACGTATAAGGAAATACTCTGGGAAGTATATATATGAAGCCACTGGAACCACAGTTAAATGATGGAAAAGAATTCAAATTCACAGTAATTTTTTGGAAGTTACATAAAAAAGAAATAAAACCAGAGACTTCAAAGGAATGTCCTGATTATTCTTGTTGGCAGATATGCTTGGGGCTCTCTTCTACTTACCTCTTGCTTAGAAGCACTACATTTGGAAATTTTAGGAAGCTCTGATGGAGTTAATTTCTTGGAAGTGGCTATTCAAAGGAGCATGGTTTAATAATATGTACATAGGGTGAAACAGGCGATGAGAGATGTGGAACTCCATCAGATATGATTTCAGTATCTAAAAAACTAGTGTCCCAATAGCTAAGAAAAACATGAAACGAAGGTAGAATTTCATCTACCTTAAAAGAGCAATAAAACTTAAGGACTTTGGGGCTGGCCTGGTGGCTCAGGTGGTTGGAGCACCATGCTCCTAACACCAAGGTCGCCAGTTCCATTCCCACATGGGCCAGTGAGCTGCACCCTCTACAGCTAAGATTGTGAACAACAGCTCTCCCTGGAGCTGAGCAGCTGTGGGCTGCCAGGAGTGGCCGGCAGTGACCAACTGCCTCAGCTGGGGTAGGGAGCGCAAGGCTCATAATACCAGCATGGGCCAGGGAGCTGTGTCCTACACAACCAGACTGAGAAACAACAGCTTGAACCGGAGGGGGGATGAGGTGGAAGAAAGAGAAAAGTTAAAAAAAAACAACAACAAACAACTTAAGGACTTTGAAAAAGAATTATAAAAGGGTATGAAGAACAAAACAGAATGACATTAAAGTGCCTCTGGAGACATTCATTCATACATTCATTTATTAAACAAATACTCATATTTATCAACTACCAATTATATGCCAGGCTCTTTCTGGGCATGTGGGATGCATAACTGAACAAAACACACAACAAAAACAATAATACCCAAAAACCTTTCCCTTGTGGAGATTATATTCTTGTGGAGAAAGACAAAATAACATAAAAACAAGCAAATTACGAAGTATATTAGAAGGTGACACATGCTATGGATTATGTAAAAAAGAAAAAACAAAACAAGGAAAGTTAAATTTTAAGATTTAGGAAAGCTGGGTTGAGAAAGTAACATTTGCACAAAAACTTGAAGGAAGTGAGATGATTAACTATAGGGACATCTGGGAAAATAATGTGCAAGCCATAGGGAAGAACCTAATGCATCAACACTGACAAGTGTGAGGAGGCCAATGGAATGAGAGCTGAATTATGAGCTAAAGTAAAAAGAGATAGAATTGGAAAAGTAAAGGTCTGAATCATGTAGGGCCTTTTGGGCCACTGTAAGCACTTTGGTTTTTATTTTGAGATGACCAGGAAGCCTGTTGGAAGTTTCTGAGTAGAGGAGGGTCATGGCCTGACCTATGTTTAAAAACAAACTCTTTGGCTCGTGTGTGAAGAATAGACTGCGAAGGTCAAGGGCAGAGGCAGGAGACATTTAGGAGGCTGCAGAGAAGACACTAAGTATCATGAAGAGACATTTTCCTAAAGAGGACATACAGATGGCAAACAGACATATGAAAAAACGCTCAACCTCACTAATCATAAGAGAAAGGCAAACAAAAACCACAATGAGATACCACCTCACCCCAGTCAAAATGGTTGTCAATAAATCAACAAACAACGAGTGCTGGCAAGGATGTGGAGAAAAGGAATCCCTCGTGCACTATTGGTGGGATTGCAGATTGGTGCAGCCACTATGGAAATCAGAATGGAGGTATTTCAAAAAACTGGAAGTGGAATTACCTTATGACCCAGCAATTCCACTCCTAGGTATCTATCCAGAGAAATCCAAAACACCAATTAAAAAAATTTTATACACCCCTATGTTTATTGCAGAACTATTCACAATAGTCAAGACATGGAAATCACCAAAATGCCCATTGGTAGATGACTGGATCAAGAAACTGTCATACATTTATACAATGGAGTATTACGCAGCCATAAAGAAGAATGAAATCTTAGTCTTTGCAACGATATGGATGGACCTAGAGAACATTATGCTAAGTGAAATAAGTCAGACAGAGAAAGACAAATACCATATGATCTCACTTATATGTGAAATCTAAAGAATAGAATAAATGAACAAACTAATCATAAACAGTCTCAGAGATATAGAGGAAAAACTGAGGGTTGCTAGATGGGGGGGATAATATGGGGGGAGAAGGTAAGGGGATTAGAAAGCACAATTGGTAACCACAAGATTGCCACAGGGATATGAAAGTCAGCTTGGGGAATATAATCAATAACATTGTAAATATTTTGTAGGGTATCCAATGGACACTTGTCTTATTAGGGAGACCACTTCATGAATGATGTAGGTGCCTGACCTATACCTGAACCTGACGCTGAATAATAATGAATGTCATCTATAATTTAATACATATAGTCACAAGAAGTGGAGTACAGCATAAGGAATAGAGACAGTGGAAATGTAATGGCTGTGTGTGATGTCAGAGGGGTAGTAGATTGGGGGAGGAAGGTTATCACTTTGTGAGGGGTATAAATGCTTAACTATTACATTGTTTTGTACACCTGAAACTAATTTTTTTTTTTTAAAGTATCTTAAGAGAGCCAAAGAAATGCAAAATTCAACTGAAGCAGTACAGGAAGTTCCCTATCACCTAAGGTATGCAGGGGTTGCAGATTCTGAGGTAGAACTGAGACCAACCTCTTTTTAAGTTACTGACTCCTAGTGACATTAAACAAGGCTTAGAATGTCTCAATATGTCCCTCCGGACTTTATGTCTATTAGTAAGATCTATTAGTACTGTATCCTTCAAATTGGGACAACTTTGAGAGTGAAAGGAGTGCAATTAATTACACCTTGACAACAGGTATAAGGGGAGGATCCACTTAGATAGGGCAACCCTAGCTATGAGGAACCTAGGAAGCCGCTGGATGGTTGGTCCAATAAAGGACCTAAGTTCGATGGGGGCGAGACTAGTTTGCTTAATGATTAAACATGTCTTTTAGGTTGGGAAAATTTAGAATTAAGAATAGAAATGAGAATCTAAATCAGACCCATAGTATCAATATGTTTGTGTTAAGTGTAAGAATAATCACTATATATTTGGTATTTTCAGTAATTATATTATTTAAACTTGTCCTATTGGAATATCTAGTAGATTGGCCTTATGATTCCAATTTAAAATATATAATTGAGTAATTTATTTTAACCTGTGATTTAAGTTGACAAGGAAATTATTTTTACTAAGTTTACTTGGAGAGAACTGATTAGGGTAGAGGGAAAACTATTTTTTCCTTCCCTACATTCCCAAAAGCACACATAGGAAATAGAAGAGCCAGGCATTCAACTCTGCTGATATCACACTCTGCACCACTTTACCTTCCTGCGCATGTAAATAGCATTGGGATGTTGAAAAATGTAGGATTCCTGGTACTTATAAAGTTTAATTTAACAGATTCTTTAGAATTTTCTAAGCATTTGGAAAGTTTTGTCAAACAGTCAACTGCTTTAAAAGAAAATATATTTAATTTGTATTCAAACTGTTTATTATTTTAATAAATTATTTATTAAAACATTATTGAATTATAAAATCTTCCTTAAAGTAATTGTTGCAATTAACTAGACTTACAAGTGAAGTAATAAATATATGGAAAACTCAAAAAAAAAAAAGAACTAGATTGTATGTTTATGACTTTAATGGATCAAATATTTTAAAAACCAGTTACCCCAATAAGTCTTTTTTGTGCACAAAAGCTGCCTCCACAGACATCAGAATTCACCTTTACCTGCATGTAGAAAGTAGTAACGTATTGTGTTGCTCATCAGTATCTTTGTCCCAAGTGAATAAATCAAACTCCTTCACTATTCAGGTTGGAACTCGTCAAAGCTTTTCAAATGAGCAGTTCCACTTCCCAGAATACCACTTTCCCACGCCCTCCCCAACCCCAATCCCAACCCTAACCCCAACCCCAAGCCCCTACCCCTGCAACCCATATACCCAACTGCTACAGGTTCAGGATGTAGCTCAAGCCTCCCCTGAACCCCAGTTTAAGTCAGTTCCCCCATCCCGACCAAGTATAACCTCAGCACACACAATTATATGTTTATGAGATTATTCGATTAATATTCAGACTCCGCAATAGACTATAAGACGCCTGAGGACAGGGACATGTTGGTGTTTTTCTCCACTAAATCCAGAGCTTACCACAGTATCTGGAATACAGCCAGTGCTTAATTAACATTTGCAGAATGAAGAAACTGAGCAATGTTGAGAGCATATGGCCCTTCTTTGAGGGAAATTCTCCATTGTGTGTAATGGTAGAGGGACTCAGTTCTGCATCTTCCACTACAGGCACCAAATGTGGCAGAGGGGGATCTCCTCCCTCTCTCTAGACCCAGCATCTAGGACACAGCATGTAACGAATGCCAGATAACCGGATGCTCCCTTATAGGATATTACTCTCTGGCTGGTGATTCAAAGAGGCAGGGACAGTTGAGAAATCATTGATGGCAGCAGATAGACAGTTCAGCAACTATGGGATGGGGAGCCCAGCACCACAGATGTCCGGTGGCTGTGGCTGAGGTGTTGTCCTTGATGTTGTTCCAAACCAGATGGTTGGCTGTGGCTCCAACTTCCTGCCTGCCCTGGACCCTGGCTTACTTTCAAAGCCTGGTTCTACAATGATTCTGTAAATTACATGTTATTCTTTCAAAATATTTCTTTCCTCCTTAAGCTAGATGGAATGGGTTTTCTGTTACTGACCATCAAAAACTTTGAGAGAGAGGGAGAGAGAAAGAGGGAGGGAGGGAGAGAGAGAGAGAGACTAAAAGAATAAATCATGGAGCCTGGAAGCGTAAAGTGAAGCCTTTTAAGTCACAAAGTATTGGACTGTATTTGGGCAGCAGGTGGGTACTAAAGCAGAGGGCTTCTCTTTAGGTTGAAAACCAAATGTTATTCAGGTTATGACCACTGGTTGTGACTAAAACAAGTGTGAAATGTGAAGCAGATGTGACTTGGAGATACATGAGATTATTTTAGGTGGAATGCCCACATTGTATTAAATAACATTGAATGACATAATGAGAAAGTGACTCCCTTTTCCATTGTTTTCCAATCCTTCCGATACCACCAAGGACACCATGTTGGGTTGGTATCTCTTTACTATTTCTTGAACACTTATTACTCTTCCTTTCTTCTAAAGAGAAGACAGCCACAGGCACAGAGCATTCACAGACCATAGTCTTGAGCTAGAATATAGCCACATTCCTGTTTTCACTGTATTTAGTTTTCTGGTTACCTACTATTTATAGCAAGTTGTGCTAATTTTCCAGCTATAGTTGTGATACCATTTTCTAAATAAATTTCGTTCAGTTAAAGACATGTGTGAACTTAAAGATACTGAGCAAATAATAAGCACAGGTGGAACACAGATAGGGCAAAAATACTGAATGATTGTCTTCATCTTAGAAAATGCTGGAATAGTCCATCACTTAGAGCCACAGATGCAGAATGCAAAAGTCTAAACACTGAAGCAAAAATCAGAACCACAAACAATAGTCACAACAACTCCTTCGGAAACATTTCTGAAGGCACACAAGTGTGTGATGGACAAAACATTACTCCACTGAAGCTCTAGACCCCAGATGGTGGGGGAGGAGGGTGGAAAGGGTGGAAGTGGTGATTATAGATTGTTGCCATCTTAAAACTAAAAGCTAGGAGGTCGAAAGGACCAGGTGAGGTAAGGCAGCACTTTCTTGAGGAAGAATCCACACACATCTAGAATGGTCATCAAACCCTATTCACCTCCCCATTCAGAGAAGGGATAGTCCAATCGTGCACAGAGGTAGCAAATGGCAATGCTCTGAATCAGAGTGATGGGTCAATCTTGTTATTCTTGGTATTGAGTTGATATGATCTATAATTACATACCAAAATTTAAATTTTTAATTTTATTCTGCTTGCTTCATTTAAGTTTCCTTAAATCAGTAAATCTCAATTGAGAAGAGCATTTTTTTTTCAAACTACCTGCATATCAAAGATTGTAGAATGTTCCATGGGGCGGCAGGGGGATGGGGGTTACAGATGCCAGCTCTCCTTCACCTACCACCGAGTCAGAACCTAGTTTTAATGAGAGTGTATCATCGCTCTCTGAAGGGGGGATGTGGAGAAAAAGATTCAGAACCACTGTTTCAGTAAGAGCCACAACAGTGTACTCTGTCCCACCCATCCACCGGACCACATGGCAGGAGTATAGGTAGTGCACAAAGAGGCCATCTGCTTACCTTTCAGCACCGTAATATATGGATAGAAGATAAAGCTTAGGAAAACTGCTCTCAGAACCATAATAATTTATGAAACAGCTAGGCAGTGGTTACACAGCTTCTAGATTAAGAAAAGCAGTTACCACCCAGACCAAGTGTTTAATGAGAAAGATCTGGTTTGTTTAGGGAATGTCATCTATAACTTTGATGTAGGCTTTCTTTTCCTCCTTCCCTCCCATCCTCTGTCTTCCTCCTTCTTTTTGTTCTTTCCCTTCCCCCTAACCTCCTGTTTCCTGAGTTCTTGCAAGTTTCTCAGGCCAACAGCTCCCAAGGTTATCTGTGGCTTATTGAACATCATTCATTTTCAAACTCCTTTCTCCAGCGCCTCATGACAAGACTGGGGAAAAGCTGACAGGTGAGACCCACTTTCATCTGAGAGCAACGGTTTGAGGGGGCAGCTCTGTGGTATTTCAAATCCTGATACCACCACTTACAAGCTATGTGACATTAGGCAAATTGCTCATTTTTGTAGTGCCTCAGTTTCCTCATTAATAAAATGAAAATAACAAAACCATCTACTCAATTGGATTTTGTGAAGATTCAATGGGTTGAGTTCATATAAAGTGCTGAAAGCAGCACAACATAATCGTCAGCTTAACATTTTGACTTCTTATAAAGTTCCCTTCAATAAAAGAGTTCTACTGCCCCCCAAAGTTTTGAAAATCACTTCGCTACCATTGTAGATGGTGTGGTCATTGTTTAGATTAGCATAGCATTCTACCCACACTTTTCAATAGCCTCTTCCCTATCTCAGAATAACTTCGTTCTTCAGAATAGCACCCCCCCCCCCAATTGTTTTCAAGGTCAGAGTCTTCTTGCTGTTATATTTATCCAGTTCTTAGTCTTTGTGACTCAGTGGATTCTGTCAGACTATTCTTATTAGCATCACAGACATCAGAAAGCACCTAACTGAATCCTCTGTTTTACCCAGAAGGGAACTTAGGTCCTTCTGAATAGATTATCTCACCCATTTTCACAGTTAGTGCGAGGGGGATGAAGAGAACGCAGGTTTCCTGACTCCTACTCCATTGCTCTTTCTCCGACATGTTTACCCTTTCTCCTCATCATTTGGTGGAATTATAAACAGGATGACTCCAAGTTCCCTTCCACTGTCAGAGCCATTTCTCTTTAATAACTTAAAATTCTGCCACCTTTAAAGAAGTCTCTGTAGAAGTGATGCCTTTGGCCTTCTCTCTCCCTGCCACACAACTGACAATCTGAGACTAGCAGATTCACTTGTTCATTCATTCACTTAAGCTTTTTTTTTTTGACACCAAAGTGGTTCCAGCGTCTCTGTGTTAGGAGAGGTCGTGGCTTATTTGGATAGGCACACAAAGAAATGTTACAGAAAAGCACGCTGTGTATAAGGGCTAGAGTAGGGTTCATGCACAGAATGTTGGGAGGAGGAGGGGAGAGGAGGTAGCTTACCCAGCTTAGGGGTTGTGAATCAGGAGAGCCTTCCTGAAGGATTTGACTCCTAGTCTGGATCTTGAAAAAGGCATGAGCCAGGTGAAGAAAGGGGAAAAGTTGCTTTAGGCCGAGGGGGTGACATATGGGAGGGAAGGCAAAGGCAGTTTGTGAGAGGAAAGAACTTTGGGGAAAATGCCAGAAGTTCTGTTCAGTAGGAATGGAAAGTCAGACAGATTAGGAGGCATGAGGTTTGAGAGAAATACTAGGCTTGGTCTGAGAGGATCTTGTAGGTTGTAGAAAACATTTTTATCCTGGAGGCCATGAGGAGTCAATGTAGGGGTTTAATTAAGAGTAAAGAACATATTTTATTCTGTGGTTGCAGCATGGAGAATAAAGCAGTATTTGGAGGTTATTGCACAAATTAATCCAGGTGAGATAAGAAGCCGAGGTATCTCAGAGCACAGAAATACATACTCATACCTGTGCTGAAATATTCATCACCTACTGTTGAATGTCCCTATGAGCTAAATTCTTGAGAAAAATCTCCAAGTACAACTTCACCATTGCTTTTCATCTATCCACATTCTCTATAGTAACCTGTACTTTCCTACCTTAACTGGGTTGAATCAGCCTAGGTTATTGTACATACATAAAGTTTATTTAATGTCAAGTTCCGAATTTGGTAGTAGTTAACATGCAGATAAAAATATATTTTATAAAATTTCATCTCTTTATATTTCTACCATGCCTGTCCCAAAGCAGGTTTCTGGATGTCCTACGTAAGTGGGCAGTTCATAGTTGAGAAAGTAATTCAGTTATTTCATACAAAGTTACCTTCATAGAAAGTATGAAGGGTATATTTAAAAAAGAGCCCCTGATTAAATTTTTGTCAACTACTTGATGAATTAGCAGACCAGCTAAGATAATTTCCCATCTAGAAAAACTAGAAGAAGTTCAGTTTTTTTTCTTCAATTATTTATTACCCAAAATAAAATAAGATAAACAATTCAGTTCTTGAGTTGCTGAGATGAAGCTAAGGTTCAGGCAGGGTGAGGGGAAGACAAAGTGCAGAATAGCAGCTCTCTAGAAAGAACAACTCTCACTTTCATCTTGCACCGAAGTTTTGTTACCTTTTCCTGTGTTATTAATAACTACTATGGTGTCAGCAATGCCAAGTTTGGGCGACTGACTTTTTCTTCATTGCAGGCGCGCGTGTACACACACACACACACACACACACACACACACACACACACCCTCTGGCCTACCCTCAAGCTCTTTTTGCACACTTCCATCCACCTTTCCAGCTGCACTTGGCCTCTGGGCCCTACCCTCTCCTCTCCGAGGTACTTACAGAGTCTGCGTACTGGGCGGTAGGCTGGGGATGCTGTGGATATCCTTGCAGGTGACTCTGAAGTTGTCCTCCTGGTGGCACTCGCAGGGTGGAGAGGGGCACCCTTTACCCCCCAGGCTCCAGGGCAAGGCAAGAAGCAGCGCCAGCTGCAGCAGGAGCATCGGTGTCATTTTCCACGGGTTCCCAAGGCTATTTCTTCAATCTCCACTATCGTGTAATTCTCAAGCCCTCTGCCCCTCGGGTTCTCCAGGGTGAAGGAGAGCGGGAGGCGTGGAAGAAGAGAGGACTCGTTGGGGTTGTGACTCCAGCACCAAAAAGAGGCTGGAGAGGGTAAAGAAGAGACTCTTAAGTGTTCCGTTTCCCTAGGCAACTCTCCACCCAAACAAGCCTATTGGCTTTACTTTCCTTGCCGAGAGTCCCGCAGATTGCTCCTTCTGTTCCCTGATACTTAACACCGGTCCGGGTTGTCTCCTCTGCTTTCCAACCAGCCCCACGCGTTCTTCCCATTAGTTCTCTCCAAGCCTAATACAGACGCTCTGTCCTTCCCTTGTCTCTAAACCCAATGGGCCACCTTTTCCCGTGGGTAGCCTCCTACAAACGCTTCCTGCCGGGATCCCGCCGCACGCACTCTTATCCAGAGAAAGTCCCTGCAGAATGAACTGTTCAGGGCGGACGCGGGTCCTGCAGAACTTCAGCTCCTCCTGGCCTAAGACGCCTCTGCTGACGCCACTCCGACGTGCGGCCGAAGCCGGGGCGCGACACCTCTGCGGGATCCTCGCTGCTCCCCAACTTCAGCACAAACCTGGTCCACTCTGCGCGAGCGAGCGGCCCCACACTCACGCAGAAATAGCCGCGAGGGGTCGCCTAGCGGCGGCCGGCTCACATTACAGCAGGTTGACTCGGAGAGGCGGGTCGGGAACTTGGCTCTGCGGCCATCTGCTGGGGAGGACAGGGAACGGCAGAAACAGTTCTGGCGCCTTTGAGGGAACTCCGAATGCAGCTTTGCTATCAGCGTTTGAAGCCAGCAGGTAAATTCTGGTCTGCCCAGGAGTTCTGTTGAGCCATATACTTCCCCTTCCCCCCAGAAGATGTAGAGAAAAAGAATATTTAAGTGGCACACTCTCCTCTATTCATCATTCTTCACACAGTAGCCAAAACAAAAATTTTAAATATAAATCAGGTTATGCCAATTTCCCTCTTAAAAACCTTCAAATGCTTACTAATTTGTCTTGGGATAAAAGAAACATTAACTCTTCTCATACTGTATGATTCCATTTATATGAATTTCTGGGACAGGAGGGGAAAGCTATGGTGATGGAAATCAGAATAATGTTTAGTGAGAATTGACTAGAAAAAGACAGGAGAGAGCTCACAGGGGTTATGGAAATGTTCTATGTCTTAATTAGACTGGAGACAACTGAATGCACACTTTTGTCAAAATTCATTGAACTCTACACTTAAAATATGTATATTTTAATGTTCATAGTGACTTTATTCATAATCACCAAAAAACCGGAAACAATCCAAATGTCCCTCTGCTAGGCAATGGATACACAATGATACATCTATACACAGTGGAATACTATTACCCAATAAAAAATAAAAACATTAAAAAACACATATAAATTCTGAAAGGCAAAGTTTGCTAATCCCTGTCCATCGAGATCCCACCATTACTCATCTATGCAATCTCATTTCACAATATGCTTCCCTGTTCTCTACATTCAGCCACTCTGCTGGACCCAGAACAAGCCAAGTTTATTACCACCTCTGGGCTACTCACTATTGCTGAACTCTATGCCCAGAACAATCTGTCCCTAGATCTTCACATCATTCAAGTCTTAGTTTAAATATCACTTCCTCAGAAAGATTTTTCCTGAAAATTCCGTGTAAAGTAATGATCCCCTATCATATTACCTTGTTTCACTGTCTCCAAAGCACTTATCATTAGTTATTATTATTGATTAGTTTACTCCTTTATTGCCTGTCTCTTGGTGCTCTCCCAATCCTTTTCAAGACATAAGTCCCATGAAAGAAAGAACCCTACTGATTTTTTTTTTTTTTTTTTTTTGCCATTGTATCCCTAACACCAAGAACAATGCCTAGCTCAGAGTTAGTAAAGCATAAATGTTAAATGAATGTGTTACCAAACCAAAGTCTGTGTGCTCGACTCTTTGAAAGGTCAGAATTCAAAATGTCAGTGTTTGGGGTAAGGAAAGGTTTAACGATCGAGAAGGCACCAATGGAAAAGATGGGAGACCTTGGTACCTCGAATCTATCTTGCACTCTGAACCAGGCCAAGAGTTTTTAAGGAGCATGGGAGCGGGGGTTGGACAAGTATGCAGAACTGCTGGTGGGGCAAGTTTTAATTGGAGGACGTTGGAACTTGGCCATTCACGGTAAAGGGGCATCAACAAGGTTTCTTACGGGATAATGGACTCTTGGCTTCTAAAAGGATTCCAGTGTTTAAGTTCTGGTTATGTCCTGGTCCTTTGGTTCCATGCATGTGTGGTGGGGGTTGGGAGTGGAGGTTGAGACTTTGGTTCTGGGTGCAGCTGGGGGCCAAAATTCTCTCCTCTGTGCATGGTTTGGCTGCAAGACTTGTGGTTTTGGTCTGTTGTCTCTGAAAAACAACTCAGTACTCATCAAACAGGATATGATTAGTCTGAGCTGGTTCTATGGTTACAACAGAACAAGTTTGCAATGCCTAATATTAGTTATTTGTTGCAGCATAATCAATTACCCCTAAATTTAGAGGCTTTAAACAACATTTATTATCTTGGAGTTTCTGTGGGGCAATTTGGGAGTGGCTTAACTGGATGCTTTTGGCTCAAAGTTTATTGTGAGGTTGTAAACAAAATGACAGCTAGAGCTGCAGTTATCGGATAGCTTTTCACTTCTTTTTCTTATCTTATTGCACAGGTTATAACCTTCAGACAATTTTGAGTAGAAAGAGTAAAGGCAGACATCTTCATGTTGCTCCTACTCAAAAGGGGAAATTGTTTTTTATTATTAAATATGATGTTACCTATACAGTTGCCACAGATGCTTTTTTATCAGGTTGAGGAGGTTTCTGTCTATTTCTCATTTGCTTAGAGATTTTAATCAGGATTGGGTGTTAGGTTTTGTACATGATGTTTCTACCTCTACTGAAATGAGTCAGAATTTTTCTTTTTACTTTGTTAATGTGGTTAATTACAGTGATTGATTTTTGAATGTTAAACCCATTTTGCATTCCAGAGATAAACTCCACTTGATCTTGATGATATATTAAGTTTTTTGTGCATTCTTGAATTAGATTTGCTAAAATGTTGTTTAGAAATTTTACATAGGTGTCCATAAGGGATGATGGTCTGTTGTTTTCTGTAATGTTTTTGTTTAGTTTTTTTATCAGGATAATTCTTCCACCATAGAATGAGTTAGGAAATATTCCCTCCTCTGTAAATTTCTATAGGAATTTATGTAAGAATCAATATTATTTCTTTCTTATTTGGTACAATTCACCAGTGAATCTATGTTGACCTTGAGGTTTATTTTTTGAAGGATTTTAATTACGAATGCAATTTCCAAAAATAGATGCAGGGGTGTTTATTGTAACCTCTTTGTGTCTTTATATTTAAAGTACATTTCTTACACATAACATAATGTTGGGTTATTCTTTCTTTCTTTCTTTCTTTCTTTCTTTCTTTCTTTCTTTCTTTCTTTCTTTCTTTCTTTCTTTCTTGTTTTAGGACACAAAGTTTTCTTTAAATATTTCTTTGAGGGAGGGGACACCAGACTTCTATTCAATTAATAGAACTACTTTTAACAGCACAGAGGTCTTTTTCCCCCACTAATTGATGCCATGACTTCATAGAGAATGGGTTCCAGCAGCTCAGGCTTCTTGCCATTGGTTCTCACAGAGTGTGCTTCTCTGAGTGGAGCTGGTGGGCACTTCAGTTGAACACAGGTAACTTTCTCTTTGGTTTCCTTCTTTTTTTGATCATTTTCCTTCCTACATTTCAGGAAGCTATTATGGCTCTCAGTGTGCTTAATATGCTCAATACGTACATTCATTCTCTTGGCAAGAATCTTGCCTTTAACTTGTTTGTTTACAACAATGCCATCCACATGCTGGGTAACACTGTAGACTCTTCCAGTTTTGCCATGGGGAACATTTGTGGGGCATTTCTTTTTGAACAGTGCCCATTCCCTTGATGTCTACAATATTACTTTGTAGATACGCATGAATGTGCCTAAAGAAACAACTCCATGTTTTTTAAAAGGCCTGGATATAGCTGGTGCCTCTCCCCCTTGCTTTGTATTGGTCATTTTGGCGAATTACTGGAAGACGGCAGCTCTAGCTGAAAGTTCTACTTTCAATCTAACAATCTTTGCCTTTTATTTGGATTGTATAAGTCATGTACATTTGATATCATTATTGATGTTAGTTTAAGTTTATAATCTTGCTACAAGTTTTCCACTTGTCCCACCTGTTTTTTGATATCCCTTTTTCCTTTTTTAAAGCTTCCTTGGGTTAATTCAGAAATTTTTATGATTCCATTTTATCTTCTTTATTGACTCAGGTTATTTATTAACTCTTTGGTTATTATAGTGGTTGCTTCAGGGTTTATAGTGTACATCTTTAAGTTATCAGAGTCTACCTTCAGTTGATATTACACTACTTTACGTATAGTTTAACAATCCTACAGCAGTATTACTTCCATTTCTTCTTCCCTAGCTTTCATGCTTCTGTTGCCACACATTTTACCTAAACATAATTTATAAACTCTACAATACATTGTTATTATCTTTGTTAAAATGGCCAATTGTCTTTTAAAGAAATTTAAGTCAGAAGAAAACAGTCATATATTTTTTTCATTTAGTTATCCTTTCTGGCTTTCTTCGTGCCTTAGTGTAGATTCATATTTTCTATTGATGTCACTTTAGTTTTGCTTGGAAGACTTTCATTAACATTTCTTATAGTACAGACCTGCTAGTTATGAATTATTACATCTTTTTTTGAAAAAGTATTAATTTTACTTTCATTTTTAAAGAATACCACTACTAAATACAGAATTATAGATTGAAAATATTTTTTTCCTTTCAGTACTAAAGAAATATTGCTCTATTGTCTTATTACTTGCATTGTTTCCAAGGACAAAAGTCTTCTGTTATAATTTTCTTTTAAAACATGCTTTTTTTTTTATCCCTCAGGCTGTTTTTAAGGCTTTCATTATTACTGGTTGAGAGTAATTTGATTATTATGTGCTTTGATGTTCTTTTTCTTCATATTTCTTGTGTAGAATTTTGAGGTTCTGGATTTGTGCATTTACGGTTTTCATCAAATTTGGAAAATTTTCAGCCATTATTTAATCCATATATATGTATTCCCCCCCTTCCTCCCCGGATTCCTTGTTCCCTTTTTAGTTTTTCTTTTCTTTTCTTTTTTTTTTTTAAGATTTTATTGGGGAAGGTGAACAGGACTTTATTGGGGAACAGTGTGTACTTCCAGGACTTTTCCAAGTCAAGTTGTTGTCCTTTCAATATTAGTTGTGGAGGACGCAGCTCAGCTCCAGGTCCAGTTGTCATTGTTAGTTGCAGGGGGCGCAGCCCACCATCCCTTGTGGGAGTCGAACTGGCAACCTTGTGATTGAGAGGACACATTCCAACCAACTGAGCCATCCGGGAGCTCAGCGGAGTCAAACCGGCAACATTGTGGTTGAGAGCCCAAGCTCCAACTAACTGAGCCATCTGGCATTGGCCCATATGGGAATTGAACCGATAGCTTTTGGCATTAGGAGCACAGAGCTCCAACCACCTGAGCCACTGGGTCGGCCCTATCCATGTATTTTTTTCTGTCCTCTTATTGCTTTCTATTGTTTTGGGGATTCCAATTATTGCACTTATATTAGGCTGATTAAAAGTGTCCCACAAAGAGCTCATTGAAGCTTTTTTCATTAGAAAATTTCTTTTTCTCTCTGTTTTTCATTTTGGATAGTTTCTTTTCTTTTTTTTCCCTGTATCTTCAAATTCAGTATTCTGTTACTGTTTTTTTTGAAATAGTTAATTTGCCACTAATCCCATCTGTATGTTTTTCAGGTCAGGTGAAATTTTGATATCCACAAGTTCAATTTGGGCCTTTTTCATATTTTCACTGTCTGTATGCAACTTTTTGAACATCTAAAACACAATAACTGTTTTGATGTCTACATTAGTTTCTTAGATCTGCTGTAACAAACTACCACATATTTGATGGCTTGAAACAACAGAAATTAATTCACTCACAACTCTGGAGACTAGAAGTCAAAAATCAAGGTCTTGGCAGGAGTATGCTCTCTCTGAAGACTCTAGGGGAGATCCTTCTTTGCCTCTTCCTAGTTTCTGATGGTTACCAGCAGTCCTTGATGTCCCTTGGCTAGCATCACTCCAATCTCTCTCCTGTATCACAAGATATTCTCTCCGCGTGTCTCTCTGTCCTAAATTCCCTCTTCCTATAAAAATATCAGTCATTGGATTAGGGCCCACCCTAATCCAATATGACTTCAATTTAACTTGAATTCATCTGCAAAGACCTTGTTTCCCAACAAGGTCACATTCACACGTACCAGGTATTAGAACTCCAATATATCTTTCTTGAGGGGCACAGTTCAACCCACAACAATGTCCTTGTTTGATAATTGTAACATCTTTGTCAGTTCTGGGTAAATTTAGAATGGTTGATTTTTCTCTTTAAAATGAATTGTATTTTCCTTGTTTTTTGCATGCCTGATCATCTTCATTTGGATGTCAGACACTGTAAATTTTATCTCTTTTGGTGCTGGATTATTTGTTTTTATATAAATATTCTTGAGATTTGTTATGAGGTGTGGTTAAATCACTCGGAAACAGTTTGATATTTTTGGATCTTGCTTTCAAGGCTTGTGAGGTGGGACCAGAGTGGCATTTAATCTTGCACTAATTATTTCCCATTCCTGAGGTAAGACTCTTCTGAGTACTCTACATAATATTCCACGAATTATGAGGTGTTTCATTCTGACTGGTGGGAATAATCACTGTTCCTGTTCCTCTGTGACTGACAGGTACTTTTCCCTCCAATCTTGTTCAATGCTCCTTTCTCCAGCCTCAGTTTCTTTACATGCATGTGATGATTTGTATGCTGCTGAATACTCCAAAGAGACCCTTTAGAGTTCTCTGGAGTTTTCTTACTTTGTAGCTCTCTCCTCTCCATAGTTTGTCCTGCAAACTCTAGCTACATTGAGCTCCCTTGACTCCCGTATCTGTCTCTCCTCAATTCAAAGCATCCACTGAGCTCTGCCTGGGTTCCTTCTACTTGAACTATGGCCTGCAAATTCTCTCAAGGCAGGAAGTTGTGGCGATCATAGGGCTTACCTTATTTGTTTACTGTTTTTCAGGGATCACTATCCTTTTTTTTCTTCTCATGTTTACTATCTTGAAAAGTACTGTTTCATGTATTTTGCCTGTGGGTCTTTCTTTCTTTCTTTCTTTCTTTCTTTCTTTCTTTCTTTCTTTCTTTCTTTCTTTCTTTCTTTCTTTCTTTCTTTCTTTCTTTCTTTCTTTCTCTCTCTCTCTCTCTTTCTTTCTTTAATTTTTTTTTTTACTCTGGTAGATGGTAAATATGGTCTCTGCTTCTCCATCTTTACTGGGAATATAAGTGGTATGCTAAAATGTGCAGCATTTTAATCAAGATTTAGGCAGCATGAAATTGGCTTAGTGGTGACCATAATGTAGGTAAAAATCTATGCCTACCAGTTTCAATTCAGAAAAGTGGTACAAGCCTTCAGGATAATCATGTTCTAAGAGCCTGCTCAACAAATTGCTGTGATAATCAATAAGGCAATTTTCTTTCCTTAGCATAATTTTAAACTGGGGAAAATAAATACATGAGATGAGAAGATGAATCAGTTTAAGTAAAGAGAAAAGTGTTTTCACTCGGATCCATTAAACACACACACACAAAGCCTTTAAAATATATCAGATGAATGAGAATGACTACAGAGCATTGCATTTTCCTTCTTGTAGAAGATCCATCAGTGCGGTCCAACTATCAGAAAGCGGTGTTTAGCAATGAATTCCTCTGTGTTTCATCTTTTTTTTCAAAAGGTACCTATTAAATTGGAACATAGGGTATATTACTTAGCTACAATAAAAAATGTTTTATAATTTTGGATTTCTACATTAATAGTTGTGCATTTTGACCTAAATGCATATAAATTGCTGTGTTTTATATTTGTGATGCTCTTGACATGTGGCTGAAAAGACTATTATGGGACCAACAGTGCTTCTACACAATGAATGGCTGAAAATGATTCTTTGAGTAGCGGGCAATACCATTTTTGCAACATCTTGTCTTTTATTTTGAATCTTCTTAGATTTGCAGTTAGCTTGAAAACTTGATGCAGGAATTGTCAACAACCATTTATGATAGTTTTGTGTTGGTATAAAGAGAGTAACTTTCACCATTGTCTTGGTTCAGTGAGTATTTTGAATAGTTCCATTCAGTCCTAACAAATTAGGATGTTGGGGATTTCTCTTTAACCTTACCCATAGCATCCATTTTGGCGCTTTATCTTCCTTCTTATCAATTATATTAATCATTGCCCTGTGATACTATAAGGGAGGTTGGCCATCTGTGGTGGAACCAAGCAATGTCTAATGGTACAGATGGTCATTACTTATGCTAGACAATCACTGGTTACAACGCAGACTGCTTTTGAAGGGACATCCTTCCTTAATGCCAATGAGAGGACACCTAGGTTCAGGCTATGAATTGTACTTACTTGAGTAGAGGCTGGGCACTCTATGGACATGGGCTTTCTTCCAATATCTTCAGGTCTGGCCCCATCTCCCCTACCAACTCCTTAACTCCCCTCTTCTGTGTTTCTTATCACATTCCCAGCCATGAATCCCTTTTCTTTTGGGGACTGCTCTTCTTCATATTTTCTTGACTCTGAGCAACATGAGGGCAGAAACTATGTTATCTCCTCATTTTCACTGCATCTCAGTGTCTAATATAATGTCTGGATCCTAGAAAGATTCAGCATACATTTACTGAATTAAATGAATGAATATACAATAGTTTTGAAAAATTAAAATGTTAACAAATATATGAAGTTACTATTATGCTTTTGCATGCATATGGTGTAATTTAATGGCTGTTCTTAATTATCTTAATAACTGTGTCAGGTGGAGTATATTCTTGAATACATCTGTGAGCAAACAGCTTGAAGATAGATGCAAATACATAGGTAGGTCCTTAGAATAATTATTTTATGTTCAAACTGGATATTAAATAATATCTATTTTGTGTTGGCTAGTGAAAATATTTGAATGATTCTAATATGTCAAATTTGTATGCTAATTATGATTGTGTGTGTGTGTATGTGTATGTGCACACGCGCACGTGTGTGTCTGTGTGTGTGTGAGAGAGAGACAGAGAGAGAGAGAGAGACAGAGAGACAGAGAGACAGAGAGAGAGAGAGAGAGAGAGAGAGATGAAAGAAGGGTGGGAAGTGAGGAAAGCCTAAGAAATTAGATAAAGATTTTAAAAGGTTAGGTCCCTGCATTTAAAAGGCTTAGCACCTAATTTAATGTGCCATCTAGGAAATGGATAATGACAATACAGAACTATTAGAATAGAGAACCCAGTGTTGTTTAATGTGATCTAGCTCTTCTTGAGGAAGCCAGGAAAGCATCATAGATAAAGTAAAATTTGATTTTAGCCTTGAGGAGGAAAGCATCGATGGCTGTTTTGGCAGCGCAGAAGGAAATGACCATCTACGTGAGTAATTTGGACTTTAATTTGTTATTTTTCCAAAGTTCAGTTCTTTGTTGAGGTTTTTAAATGGTCTTTTTGTGACTGAAACCGACTTCTCTGATTTGAGTATGTCTCTTTCATATTCCAGAATGAGTGAGGAGATGACCGTAGACTGAGAGTAGCAGCAATCATGAAGTGACATCCTCATATTCTACTTTTGGTTTATCATTAATGAGCTTTGTGATCTTGGGGGAGTCACTTACTTATTCCAGGCCTAGAGAATTGGACTAAAGAATCCTCTCTGTTCCCTTCTAGCTCTGAGAGTTTGTGAGTCTTTAGAACAAGACGTTGGGCTCTGGTATGAAGGAGATTTTTTTAACATTTCACTGCTGGAAATTACGCCTGCCTGTTTCCCAAGGTGTAACAGACACGTAGTCTATTTTATCACTGCAACTACTTTGATTTTTTTTTTTAAGTAAAATAAATATTTCAGATTTTTCTGATTAAAGTACAGTCGGGGCCAAGGCAGCTCGCTAATTCAGTATCTAGTGTTTGCCTCCTATATAAGCCATTGGTTCTTTTAAAAACAAAAAAACAAAAACAAAAAAAAAAAACAGGGTAAGAGGGCGCGGCCTAGGGACTCAGGTGCTAGCTAATCAGGCTTCTTCCGGGAAAGTCACCCGAAGACTAGTCGTATGACATGCTGGGACTTGCAGTTTTCCAGAGGGCCGCTCTCCCTTAGTAACTCCTTACTTTTGAGGATGAAGTGGACTACAACTCCCAGAGGGCCAAGCGACAGAAGCGGGGTCTTGTTCACTCGTTGCGGCTGGGCGGCTAGTTTAAGTTGCCATAGCTGCGAGTCTAGGGAGAGCAGAGTCGGTTGCGCCGCAGCGTCGGGTCAGTTGCACCTTCTGGGTCATCGGTGGCCGCGGGAGCCGGGTGGGGCCTCGGCGATGATCCGGCATTAAGGACCTGGGGTCATTTTCTGTCTCAGGTACCTGCCTCCAACCTCCTTGACCCTTTCTTTACAACTTCCCTATCTTATAGGCGTTTTAAGTCCCACTTCCTCTTGTCCCAGGGGTGGGGACACCGAGGCTGCGCCTCTGTGTCCGATCTGGGGTGGGCCCGTGGATGGGGGGACTGTGTGCCAGCCTGGGGGGAGGACAGCATGTCTGGCATCCAGACGCCCCCTCCCTCAGCGTGGATTTCCACAGTCAGGTCCTTGGCCAAGTTATCCAGGGAATTTGAAGTTCGTTGCCCTTCCTTGGGCTGCAGTTTGTCTTGCCGCTAGCTGCTACACATGAAACTTGAGCTGTCAAGAAGAGTGGCCTCATTTGGGAGGTTGCTTGCCTAGCTTGATATATCACTTGCCGTTTTGTATCCGTTCTGTAGTCACAAAAGTTTGCTACCTTTGGGAACCTTGTAGCAAGCCTTCCATATGCCAACATGGAATAGTCCCAACGTTAGTTTTTAACAGTCCCTTATTTATTTTGCAGGAACACCTGACATTGAATTCCAGCTGTATCCTTTATTTGTTTGATGTAGCTCAGTCACTTTCTCAGACGTCTTGGAGAACTGCTTTATAGAGTCGTTCCAACTTTATTAGGTAAAATAGCACAGGGCCTGGCACATCGGAAGTGCTCAGTATCTGTTATTTATTTTTATTAATTATGCGGAACTGTGCTAGTAGAAATATAATGTGAGCCAGTCACACAAGTTTAAATTTTCCAGTACCCACAGACAAGTAAGAAGAAACTGGTGAAATTAATGTTAATAATTTATTTAGCACAATATATCCCAAATGTTTCCATTTCAACATGTAGTCAATATGAAACTTACTGAGATAGTTCACATCCTTAAAAAAAATATTTTTTTAGTGGTACGAGTTCTTCAAAATCTTGTGTGTTTCACAGTTACAGCACAAGTGAATTTGAACTGGGCAGATTTTGAGAGCTCAATAGCCATATATAGCTACTGATTATTGTATTGGACAGCATAGACAGAAGATTAAAACTGGCAGTTTCACATAGGTACAGAAAAATTTGGGTTTGTCTGGGACTCATCGGATGGGGGTAAAGTTTGCTGCTTTGTTCATACAGTCAAGGATGCATCATACCTGTGTCTTCTCAGCGTGTCTTCTCTGCCATTGCATGACCTGTGTCACTTTGAACTCTCTCTCCACAGTTTATTTTGATGAACTTTTTCAGAATACTTTTTTTTCTTGGAGTGGTTTCTAGATGTATTCCCAGCTCTACTTTGTATGTGGACGACTGTCACTTCTCTGGATAACTTTCTGTGGATTCTTACAGACTGCTTTGAAAACAGTCACAAAGAATTGAAAATATTTCTGTCCACAGCTCTTTATTATAAGCAAAGGCATTTTACATTTATTCATTTAATTGCAGTATTGAATGTAGGAAGAACTGGGCAGCTTATAAACTATTTCCTTTAGGAGTGCTAGCATATAGTTAATTAACTGCCTTAAAAATTCGATTGGGTCATTAAATTCAGAAGTAACATGTTAATTTCATTACCTACTTTAGTTACTTTATCCACTGATAGACATGTGGAGGGAGAGTACTTTTGGCTAGACTTGGGCTACAATTCACACTGTGTGGTCTAGACAGCCCAAGGGATGACCAGGTGTGGGCCATAGTCATCATTGAGGAATATGCTGGCTGGGCACTGGGAGGTGAATTCCTTTGAGTTCAGTGGGGCTTTTGCATGACCCAAGGAGCATTTTCTCTGTTCTCTGATATGCCGTAAACTGTACCTAGTGAGGGGGAGTTTATTTTCACCTTTTATTATTTTAAAAAGATTAAGGTTGTAGGTGTGTTTTACTCCTTGTTTCATTTATCTGTAGGTGGTTTGGGGAAAGTGTAGGGGCAACCAAAGATCATCTCCTTGCCTAGGCCTTTTGCCCTGAACCTCATGAAGAAATGATAGGAGGCAGACATATGTGCCTAAGAAGAGCACTGAGCTCAGTGGAGCGCAACACGGAGTTTTGGGGGTGTGCTTTGTAAGTATGCTTTCTGCCTGAGTTTCTGAGATAACAAATTTTTGCATATTTATAGTGGAAAAGAATGTGTCAACCAATAGCCTTTGAGGGGCAAGAAACCCCAATCTAACATGTAGCATAAAAATTAAATGGTTATGCATGCAGTGTTACAAAAATTAAGGGGAACAAACAAGATACTTAACAGAAGTAATAGTGATGTAACTCTATTAGACAAGTAATTGAGAACGAATTTTGTTCCAGGCACTGTAATAGGCACCTTTTATGTAATATATATATATATATATATATGTATATAATAGTTTTGTTATCTTCATTTTACAAATGAGGCAGTTGAGGCTCAGATAAGTCATTTGATTTGCTTGTGATTCTGGAGCCCAAAGAGCAGGTGTTCATCCCCAGGTGTTCTGACCACACATG
This sequence comes from Rhinolophus sinicus, assembly GCF_036562045.2. Taxonomy (NCBI): domain Eukaryota; kingdom Metazoa; phylum Chordata; class Mammalia; order Chiroptera; family Rhinolophidae; genus Rhinolophus; species Rhinolophus sinicus. The sequence continues at coordinate 18,970,193 of NC_133753.1, forward strand.
TCAGTCCTGCCCACTAAAAGAGGCCCCGTTGCTGTCTGTGATGGCCCTCTAATGGGATTTGATTGACAGCATTTTTAGATTAACAGTACCATATAAGCGAAGTTTACTGTTATTTATCTCTTTAAATGTTCAAAGGATTTATTATCTTTCTTAGTATTTTCAAGATATAATGGTCCTTACATTATTACTGAGGTAAGAGATAGTTATAATTTGTGATTTCTGTAAAATGAACACATTCAGTGTGAATTGTCATTGATAATCAAGGGTATACTGTTAAAACCTTTAATTTTGCAATGTAGATTTAAAATTCTGGACACTTTTAAACATTTTCATGTTGCATTTTGATAAAGGGCACTTAAACATATAGCCTTGTAATAACACTGTGTACGAAGTTCTGAGGATGAAACAATTTTACTGCTGAAGTAGCTTGATAGGATTATTTAATGCACAAATTCTCAACTGCAGTCTTGACACATTTGGGAATAATATAAAAATAGTCTAGAGTAGATTCACTGTTATCCATGTAATAATGTCACTGGACTGATTCTCACATGAAATGTTTCAATATATTCATGTTATTCCGTAGTATATTTTTGTTTGTTGTAATAATATGTTATTACATATCAGCACATAAAACTCTACCATGTCTCTTTTAACTGCTACACAGTATGCCACATGACTAGATACATTTAATGTATCTCTTATCGGCAGATTTATAGGTTTTTCTTATTGTTTTTACTAAGATAATTCTGCAATGAAACTCTATACATCTACATATAAGATGTATACATACATCTTATACATACATCTCCTTTTGTTTTCCTAGGATAATATTTATAGAAGTAGAATATCTGGGTCAAAACATATACATATTACTTATCTTTACTTGTCTTGCCAGATTATTTTCCAGAAAAGCTATTCTAATTAATATTCTTACAGCAAGATGTGCCCTTGTCAACTTTGGTTGTGAGAGCTCTTATTTTTCATTTGTATAAAACATAAACAAGAATATCATTTTATTATTTTAATTTATAATTCTTTAATTAGTGAAATAAAGTACGTTGTATGTTTGTTAGGGCCATTTGTATTCCGTGGATTGCCTGTTTATATATCCTTTGTACCTTTTATTACTGGACTGTTCTTTTTAAATAATTTTTTTTTAGAGAGGTGATGAATCCTTTGGTATAATGCAAATATTTTTCTGAGTTTTTCCTTTTTTTTCCCTAACCTCACTTCTAGTGTCTTCTTATCAATAGTTGTGAATGATCCTTAGAGGCTTTTCAGGTCTTTGTCAGATATACTCCTCCCTGAAACTTATATAACCCTTAACATAGATCTGCACAGTGCTGGTGCTGGTGTGTTTGGGAGATGGGAGTATTTGTGGTTACATGAATCTGTTTAGCTGATGAACATTTAGAATCTCATCTATGCACAAAATTTGCCATGAAAGAGATGCTCAGGAATGAATGAGCTCATGGATGAATGGATACGTGAATTGAAGCTAAGCCTGAACTAGGCTTTACTGAATGAAGAAAGACATCAAGGAAGAAATGCACTATAGTGATTATTTTAAAGGAAGACGAGTTAGGCAATTTTATAGATTGTAGAAAGAAGGAAAAAGCTTGATGGTGGGAGAGTGAAGCCTTTCAAATGGCAAAAATGATTTTGCTCATGAGCAGCAATTGGTACATTGAAACAGTGCTAAGAATGGACCTAGATGATAAAGAGCCTAGGTAATTTGGAGTTTAGAGCTTTCTAGTATAGATAAATAATAATTGAGGAATGCAGGTAGCTGTAAATGACAATGATAAATTAAAATGATTTGCAATACAAATCATTTGATTCAGTTGTAAGTTTTAACACATTCAAATGGATTTAAAGTGTTTATCCTTGTTTACTCTATAATATGCACATTATCAAGTATTCATATTCTACTTTGCACTTCAATCCATATTATTTGAAAATGTAAGATAATTAATCTAGGCCATTTCCCACAAGAATCATTTCATCCAACAGTTATTTAATTAGTACTTAACTAAATGCAAAGTTCTGTACTTTGAAACTTGTCTCAGGATTAATCAGACAGGATAATAAGGAAAATTTCATTGTAAATTCATTTAAAAACGTTCCAACTACATGCCAGGCACTATGCTAGGTGTGGAAATGCAACCAGGAATAAAATAAATAGAGTCTCTGGTGAGATGAGAATCCAGTTTGGAAACAAGTGATCTCTGGGCTGTGATGAGGTAGCATCCACTGTAGACCCTTGGTCCAGGGCAGGGGAGGCGGGGGGCAGTGAAGGAAGGCTTTCTAGGGGACGTTTGCTCTGAACTGAGTCTTGCAAGAAAAGTAGGAGTTAGCCAAGGGAAAATAAGTGAAAAGAATGTTCTAGGTGGTGAATCCAGCATAGGTTTGGTGGTGAGATGAGCACAAGGAATAGAAAAAAAATTCTGTGGTACAAATGATATTTTGTGGGCATGTTTAATAAACGTCTTGCTATAATAATAGAGTGATAGGAATGCAGAGGGAGGAAAGACCGCTTCTGGCTGGAGATGGAAGTCTTCACTGAGATTGTATTATTGGAGCTATGTCAGACAAGATGAGTGGAATTTAAACAGGTGGCAATATTAGACAGCACAAGGCATTTTAGCAAGGACAAATGACATTAATGGGGAATGGAAGTGGTAGAAGAATAGCTGGTGTAACAGCGGAATGCAGGCCTTATGTTTTCTATGGTTCTTCTGTTAAGAGAGAGGTGGCTGGCTGAGGGTCTTGAATTCCTGATTCAAGCACCTTGCTCAGTGATGTGGGCAGTGGGGTGTCAATGAATGTTGGAATGGATAGGCAGAGACTCAGAGTTAGAGAAACCATTTTGGTTGGAATATGTTGTGGAAAGTCCTGACTCATGAATGGTGCCAGTGGCGAGGAGAAGGGTTAAATGGTTAGAAACCTGGACGTTGGAGGAACGTTCAAGACTCAGCTCTGCCACTTGGTAGCTTTGTAACCTTGGTTACCTTTCTTAGCTTCTTTAAGCCTCTGAGGTATAAATCATGATGGCAGTAGTACTTACCTTGTAGGGTTATTGTTATACAACAGTCTGTGTTGTTAAAGCTTTATTATTTCAACTTTTGTTTTTGGAAGGTTTTTGAAATTGAGGTTCTTGACTGGAATCCACATCCATGTATTCCTAATAATTTAGTTTTTAAAATATGATTAGTTTTAAATGATATTTAATTGTATAACCTTATAATTGGATGCCTTTCGAATTCTATATCTTTTAAAACATTTATGTAAACATTTAGAAACATTCCAGGAAACAGTTTTTGGCGCAAAGTTAAGAACTCCAATTGCCTTTAAAAAAAAAGTTAGAAGTGTTTATTATATTTTAGAAAGACTATGTCAGTTATTCTATTTGTTTACTTTTAAAATTAAGAATAAGAAACGCAAAACTCTTGAATAAGCGTATCAATAAGTACAATGAAAATGTATTCCAGTTGTTTATTAAAGGAGAGTTAAAGGAAAGATCTGAAGATATAAAGTAAAAGAAGAGTAGGAGAAGAAAGAAATATGGGAATTAGGGAAACAGTGGAGGAAAAAGAGAAATAGAAAATATATAGGAGGTGTGATCAAACAATACTGTGAATGTTTAAATAAAAAAAAGTGTATTACAGTAAAAGACACATTGCCATTAATTCCCCTCAAAATACTCCCCCTCGCTTCAAACACACTTACTCCATTGTTCTTGCCACTTTCTGAAGCAGTTCTGGAAGTCGTCTTTCGTGAGTATCTTTAGTTGCGCTGTCATAGCTGCCTCGATGTCCTGAATCATTTTGACTTTGGGGAAAAGCCAGAGGCTCACGGTACCAGATCCGGTGAATAAGGTGGATGAGGACACACTGTAATGTTTTCATTTGATAGAAATTGCCATATACCAGAAATGATGTCTGACACGGAGAGTTGTCATGATGGAGGATGATTTACAGCACACTTTAAAACACACCTTCTCTCAACCGTAGCTCACACCCGACTGACTGTATCGAACAAGTTGAAACTTGTTACACACTGTTACTACGGTTTGACGTGCCACTTCCTGTATTGAAAATTCCTGCCTTTCCCTTGGATGGCAGTCGGCAGCAGCAGTCACCATATTTTGTGATCACAATGGAAAGGCTCCGTGTCACACATCACTTCTGGTACAGCAATTTCTGTGAAATAAAACCATTGTGGCGTGTCCTCATCCACCTTATTCACCAGATCTGGCACCGTGTGACTTCTAGCTTTTCCCCAAAGTCAAAATGACCTTGAAAGATTAATGTTTTGAATTGATTGAGGACATCGAGGCAGCCACGACAGCGCAACTAAAGACACGAAAGAGGACGTCCAAAACTACTTCAGAAAGTGGCAAGAACGATGGTATGTGTGTTCGAAGCAAGGGGGAGTATTTTGAGGGGGATTAATGGCAATGTTTCTATTACTGTGCTAACATTTTTTAATTTAAACATTGATCGTACTGTTTGATCACATCTTGTGTTTAAGAAACAGTCTGTTTGTTACGAAAATCTTAATGTTATGGGGAACAAATATATAGCCCCAACTGCTATTTATGATTGCTTAGAATATTTTTTTCAAGAATTCCTAGCCTGTCACTTGTGTATCAATTACTTATGCTTATTTTGTGCGTCCTAATTTGAATTTGTCCAAACTTTCCTCCCCTCCCCCATTAGAAGACTGAAAACAACCTGTTTCTCAAGGAGAGTAGGCTCGAGAGGAAACTTCAGGAAATTAACTATCTTCTGAACCAAATCAAATGATTTATTAGTAAGCTATATATGTATGTATAGGTTAGAATTTTTATGTGAAGTGTCCATGTTTTTAAATTAATGTTTTAAAATAACACAGTGTTATTTTATAATATGTGTTTGTTGGCCGAATTTGGCTTACAGTCTTCCAATTTTCATCCTTAGATTTAAACAAAATGATATCAGAAACTCAGGATTTTAGCTCCATCTTTGTCCAGGCTGATCTCTTGCCCAGCCTGGGGCAGTTTGGACAATCAGTAGAGGTTGTCTGTATCTCCACAGAACTTCATTCTTGTCTGAAGTTTATAATATTTTGGAAATATTGTAATATATATTTATTATCTGTCAGCAAATACAGGAGTGCAATTCTAGGGCTTTACAAGTAATAAATCCGTCTCGGGTTTTTCAGTATCCACTTCTCTAGGTTTTTTTTGTTGTTGTTGTTGAGTTTTTTGTTTGTTTGTTTTGTTTTTATCTTGACATGTTTTACTTTTTATTTAATTTTATCATCTGCCTTATTTTAGAAGTGTCTGTGGGTGTATGAGTCTAAAATATCTGTCATTCTGCTTGTGAGACAGGTAGGGGGTTATTAAGTAACTTTATTTTCTTTTCAAACTGCACTGATTTTTAACAACTGACACATCTGTAATTATCTGAGTAGCAACTAATTTTTTTCTTCATGTCTAAGTAAGCGGTCATTTTGTATTTCGCATGGCCTCTCCCAGAAAGGCTCCTGCTCCCTGCTTGGCGGGCACTTGTCTCTCTGATTCTGTCCTTGTACTTGAAAAGCTGGAGCAAGGGGAGCAAAATGCAGCTGGGGGCTGAGTCTGAGTGGCTTCAGCCCTGGAATAGAGGGTGTGTGTGTGTGTGTGTGTGTGTGTGTGTGAGAGAGAGAGAGAGAGAGACAGAGAGACAGAGAGACAGACAGAGAGACAGAGAGACAGAGACAGAGAGACAGAGAGAGAGTTGTTGCGGGAATGGATGGCAGCAACAGAATAGAATAAAATATCAAATCTAGTATATATATATTTTTTAAAAAGTTAATTCTCTATATCAGCAATTCTCAGACTGCGATGATTTTACCCACCTGCCCCTGCCCCAGGGGCATTTAGCTTAGTATTATCTGGAGACTGTTTTTAAATCCGTTCCCTGGTAGATGATGTGAGTACTCTGCTTATTTGTACCTTCTCTAGTTCCTCAGAGACAGATGGTTATTAACTGGATCCCGTTTCCTTGTCTCATCCGTCTGTCAAATTTCTACTCATCCTTCCAGATGAGTGGAAGGATCCCGACCGGACTCCCCTGGCATTTTGTGGTACTATGAGTCCTCACAGTAGGTAGCACTTTTATAAGTCTCTCTCTCTTACCAAGGACTGTGGCTTATTTATTTACTTTCATCTCTCATTTCTGATGTAGTTGTTGCTCAGTAAGTGATAATTGTATGAGTCTGTTTAAGTTTTCTTCGATTCTGTTTCATATGTCCTACGTTATCTACTGACTTAACAGAGACCCACATCTTTGACTGGACAGTTGATCTTGATCTTACTTGAATTTACCAAAAGGTGTGAGGAGATGAAGTTACAGAGGAGCACTGGTATAAAGAAGCCAGGTGTGATGAGTCACTGTTTGTCCGTGGTGACCTCCCCTGGCTTGGTAACTTTTTCTCTTGAAGGGTGAGGGAAAACTCTCAAGTCGTACAGCTACTGAAACAGTGAGAAATGCGTTCTAAAATTTGAACTTGGTTAGTGATTAAGCTTAAAATACACTCCCCACCTCTCCCAGCCCCCTTACATTTCAGGGTCATTACTTTTAACGTGTTCTTTGAGCGGCTTGCCTTGGGCAGGGACGTCTCAGGCACTTGGAGGCCACAGACGCAGTCACCTACTTAACATGCACTAGTCAGCTTTTGTGAAAATATCACCCCTGATGCTGGGTGCTTATCTTTTATGGAACAGCTTGCAAATCCTAATTGTTTTAAACTGGCTCTGGGGGAAAGAGACTTGAGAATCAATACATTACAGCTCTCATACATACAAATGTGCATCATTATAATGAAGACAATCTGATGGCTTTTTTGGTCAGATCACAAAAGTGGTGGACTTGAGTTTGTGGACTCACACTGCCAGTCCTCTCCTTACGGCGGACAATGCAGTTTTATTCTCTGGTCGCAGTGTTCAGGTTTGCACAGGCGTTTCTTTTTGATGGATGTCCCCTCAGTGGGAGCAAATTGATGACGGTTCATTACTTGCTCTGGTGGCAGTATATCTTCTTTATAAGGTTCATTAAGGCAGAAGCAACAATATTTATGCCTTTAAATACTGATGTGTTGGGAACAGCCAAATAAATTATTTTAAGAATTGTACCATCTGGTTTCAGACCCAAAGCTTTCTCTAAGACTGCAGACTTTCATCCAAGGTCACCCATGCTAATCCTCTCTAGTTTTGGAAGAAGCTCAGCATCTGAAAAATCAGAGAACATAAATACTACTGCTTTCTCATCAGTGAGAAGTTTCATTGTACCAGTAGGTGGTAGTAAACTGCAGAGAATATTTTCTATTTTTTCTCCAGTTGGAGGAAATGCCTTTCTCACCTTTAGCCAGAATTTACATAGGTGAATAATTTAAAGGTGATTCAGCTTCTTTAAATTATTCTTTAAGAGTTCTTCCAGCATTCTTCAAGTTTAGCAACTCTTTTATCAACAAATGTCATGCTGAAACTTCTTATGATAATGAGAATGGGTTTTTGATCCAGCCAAACTTTTTTCTTTTAAATCTTTAAAAATGATGAAAATTTTCCTTGATCATACGTAAATTTTTTTTTTTTTTACTAAAGCTAATAATTCTTCTTTGGGCTTCAGATTGTGATTGTGATTAAATATCATTCATTAACCATTTTTAATTTGTTTTCCAAAGCAGAGTTTGATTGCATAAGCTATGTCAGTACACATTACTATATTTTCACATAGTCCTTCAACTATTAAGTTCATCCCAGTACTAAGAATATTTAAGAGAGTTGTTTTTGAATTTAGTAACTGTCTTTTAGCAAAATTGCAAAGAGAGAATCATGCATAATTAAAACAGTATCCTTTTAGCTCATAAACTCGTGATCAGTGGCTTTGGCCCGTTAGGACTCGTCAGTCTTAAACAGTAGATACAGGCACTCTGATCCCATTTCTGCTCTCTCTGAAAGTGAGCTTTAGATTTGTTTTTCTGTCTTTAATATACGTTCAGTTTTGCTTTCTGATAATACATTCATTGTAGAAATTTCAGGAGAGAGAGGAATGTTTAAAAAAGTAGAAATCTGCTCTAAACTACAGATGGCGAATATGCTTTTGGTGTAGTTTCTTCCCCTTTATCATTGCCCTTTCCCGCTTCTCTAAATTTGTATGCTGGTAATTTATATTCACATACAGACAATACATAATGCTTATTAGAAATTGGGATTCATACTTCCGTCCCTTATATTGCTATTAAATGTCTCCAGAAACAGGGTTTCTAATATCTGTGTACTGTTCTATTGTATCAATGTACAGTATTTTAACCATTCTCTTATAATTTGAAATTTGTTTTTATCTTCCTTCTATTGTAATTTCCCAGTAAATATCCTTACATATAAATTTCTGTATGTGTTCCAGATGATTTCATTAGGTGAAAGTTTTGGACGTATAGTTGCTAGGTCAAAGGTACAAACTGCTCTTGAGACATAAGGTTTGCTGATATCCAGCAAATTATATCAATTTACACATTCCAATTAGGACAGTGTAGCCGGGCTTTTCCCCCTACAACCTGGCTAACCAAGACATTATTATTTAAAGGAAAACAACTTAGTAGGCTAAAAAGCATCTCATTGTTTAATTTATATTTCTTATGTTAATAGGTAGGTAAACGTTACATTTAAGGTTTCTTTCTTTTTAACTTTATTCTTTTGGATCCCGGAAAAGTAAAGCCAAACAGTTGCTTCAGCCTTAGTTTCCTGTTATGTTTCCTGTTGTGGGAGGGAGCTACATGGTGGTCATGCAGCCTTTGTCCTTGTGGACAGAAGGTAGGCGAACAGAGGAGTTAGCTGTGGGAGGAAGGGCAGAGGAGGGACCTGAGTCTGACAGGGTGTTCTCTAGCTCTGTGCCAACTAGTATAAGAAGTTGGACCTTCCATTGATTCTTTTTCTGATCACACGATGGAATTGGATATTCCATTAATTCTTTTTCTGATGCTGTATTTTACTTTGAAAAACCTAAACTCATAGCAAGGGTCTTTTGCTTGTTTATTTAGTTTTATTTTAATGAATATTTTAAAAGCATGACTGCTTTCATTTAATGCTCTAGAATCTGTACATATTTAGCAAATTCCCTTCCTCTTCCCTTTAGGTGCATGGTCATGTACTTCCCAGATGCATTCAGAGTAATGGTCCAAAAAGTCCAGAATATTCTAAATCATTAAATAAATTTTCATGACACTGGATTTAATAAGACAAAAAATAACCATATGGATTTTAGAAAGATTATAATAATGTTAAGGGTTAAGTTAACCCTCCATTAAACAGAAAATAGAATTATTGGAATACTCAATAAGCTTTCACATTTTATCAACTGAGTTTTCGCTGATACTTTCTTGTCCCAAATATATTTCGTTTCTTCAACTTCTATAAAAGGTTTTCTGAAATTTTTGAGATTGTCTTGCATGAAATAATTTTTGTTTGTGTTAAATAGAAAATTGAGGTAGTGATGGAAAAAAAAGCATATTTAGAGCAGTTTTTATTGATGAGATTATACTCAGGATGTTTGACCTTCTAATTTGGTGGAGATGTTGATGATGCCACCATCTTCTCATGTATTTGGTATTGTAGAAGTTGTACTTCTGTTATAGCATTTGTTTAATTCTACATTTTAAATTAAGTTGCATGAAAGTGTTCACTGTACACTGAATGGGATTTTCTTATTTTAGGGCATTCTGTGTGTGTTATATTTTTGTTTAAAGATAACATACAGCTCATTAGACTGGAAATCAGACTAATATTGAGACCTGCAGGTCCTAGAGAATCTTAGAAGTTTTTTCATTATGGAGATACGGATCCATCTGTCCCGTTTACTTGTTGGTAGGATTAAGTGAAGTACTATATGTGGAAGTGCTTTTAAAATTTAGGAGCATTGCGCAAAACTAAGGGTTATTTATTATTTGGAGCTGTAAACATGACTAAATAATATTTGAGGAATTGCTCTATTAAAGCAGGAAAAAAACTTTATAAAGGAAGGATAGAATTACATGGGGAAGTGACTTATGTTTTCAAACTATGTGTATAGAAATTACAATATGCCAAAGGACTAATGTAATAAATACTTCAAAAAATAAATAGCTGAATGAATCTCTTATTCCTGTGCTCTTTTCCATTTGATTGACCATGACCTGGATTTATTTTTAAGGATTTGTGAACACCGATGGCAGAATCCTCCAGTGATTCAGACCACTTCCGCTCTCGTGACAGATTGAGTCGATGGGCTGCCAGGTCAATACACAGGGAAATTCGAAATCGTCCTACAGTAGATGCCACCGAGAAGGTCAACACTATAACAAGTACTTTACAGGTTAGTTTAACAATGGTTAAATACTTTAAGCTGAGTAGTAGTTTCAGTCAATGTATTAGTTTTTTTGCTGCCATAATAAATTAGCACAAGACTAATGTCTTAAATAAAGAAACTTATTTTCTTAAGTTTAGTAGGTCAGAATCTGACGCTAGTCTCTTTGGACAAAATTAGGTTGTTGGTAGGGCTGCATTCCTTTCTGGGGGCCCTAGGGAAATGATCTGTTCCCTTGCCTTTTCCAGCTTCTGGAGGCTGCCCACATTTCTTGTCTTGTGGCCCCATCATCTTGAAAGCCAGTAAGGATGGGTTGAATCCTTCTCATATTGCATTACTCTACCTCTTCTGCTTCTCTCTTCCACTTTTAAGGATGCTTGTGATTACATTGAGTGCACTCAGTAATCCAGGATAATTCCATCTCAAGATCCTTAATCATATCTGCATGAAGTATATTGATATCTGACTTAACTATTATATGCAATGTACCTTTTACAAACAGTTGATTTAGCTTTTAACATACTACTAAGATTGATTGGGAAAAATACTGTTTGGAACACTTGATAAAGTCCATTTTCTTTCTCAAGGACACCAGTCGGAACCTGCGACAAGTAGACCAGATGCTTGGACAGTATCGAGACTATAGTAATGGACAGGCGGGTGTTATAGAACACGTAAGAATGTTTACATGTTTATGTTTTACCCACCTTTTTGGAAGTGCAGAATTGAGTAATAGGGTTATGAGATAAAGGAGATAACTATTGTGAACAGCTTTTAGATTGCTTTACTATTTTGTAATTTAAATTTAGGTTAGCTTCTCAGATGGATTGCCAACGAGATTGTATTGATTAGATTCTGTTGAATTTTAAAGCTTTAAGTCAGAGGGCTAAGAATTCAGGACATGAATTCATCTGAGACTTACTAAATTTGGGCCACAGATACCCCTCATGGGGAGTAAAGAACTTTAATTATAAAGTAATAGATGCTCATTGTTTAAATAAATACTAAAACTCCTGCCCTGTTTCCCTGAAAATAAGACTTAGCCAGACAATCAGCTCTAATGTGTCTTTTGGAGCAAAAGTTAATGTAAGACCGGGTCTTATGTAAGACCCGGGTCTTATATTATAGTAAAATAAGACCGTATTTTATATTAATTTTTGCTCCAAAAGACACATTAGAGCTGACTGTCCGGCTAGGTCTTATTTTCGGGGAAACACGGTATCTCATAGTTCTTCTGAGCCCCACTCCAAAGAGGTAACAATTTTGACAGTTTCTTGTATATCTTTCTAAATATTTTCTCTGCATGTATAAGCATACATGTGATTGCTTTAAAAACTGGAATCATACATAATGTTACGCAACTTTTAAAATTTAGTAATGTATATCATTTTCCATATGACACATACATCATTCTTTTGAAGAGTTATATAATATTCCACAGTATAGATGTATCTAGTTTTTGTTTGTTTGTTTGTTTGTTTGTTTTGATTGTTGTTGTAAGTAATGCAGCAATGACCATTATGGTGTACTTATTTTTGTGTAATAATGTGTGATTCCTGGGAGCAGAGTTGCTGGGTTAAAGGATATGCACACTTAAAAATTTGCTAGATATTTCAAAATTGCCCTTTCAAGGATGTGCCAGTTTATACTTACTTCGCATGGGATGTAAGAAGGAAACATATCCCAGAATTCTGAAATAAAATGAACATTTTTTATTAATATTTTGCTAATTCTATCTCTGTTATTTCCTTCTTTTGAAATTTGTTAATTCATCTGTAAACTCTTAAAAACCCAGTTAAATTTATTGTTTCCAATTATGAGCATGTACTCTAATAATAAAATTAATATTATATTTGTACTGTAATGATTGTTTTATATATATCTGCTATACTGAATTGTCACATAACTTCCAAGTTGTAATTGATGATATGTTATTTCGTTTTTACAAAGCAGAAGTACAATCATTTGCTTGTAATTGGAAGCTAATTACTTGTGTACAGGGAAACATATCTTCTCTCATACGGTTTTCTACTATCATTTAGAAAATAAACTTGGACTTTTTTGTATCTACAAGATTTTTATGACTTATGATGCATTAGACAGATGGAGCTATAGATTTTGTGTATTTGGGAAGCTCTGAAATGTAGATTTAATTACCTTTTTAATAATGGGAGTTAATACTTTACTTTTTAATTTATTAGTGAAAAATTGAAAACATTAATAGCAAAGAACAATCCTACTTCGTCATGTAGAATATTAGATTCTTATGGTAGCAAATTTCCTTTGAATTGTGCCATTGGGAAATGAAATTTTGTATTAGAGAAACTTCTGTATAGATAAGCATTCAAAACAAAACGTGTTCTGTGGCAGTAAGCCTTTGTGGTAGACCTTGAGTTGAATAATGCTGAACTCTGGGGGAGTGGTTTTACACATGGGAAGGAAATAAATTCAACAGGTACTTCATTTCCATTTAAGTTGTATGTACATAGAATGCAAAGCCACTCGTAAAAAATAGGACATAGGAGAGCGAGAATTGCTTTTTTGTTTTTTTTTTGTTTTTGACTATTCCTTAGTCTGGTCTAGAATCTCCTCCTTAGTCTCCCCATATTCTTGTTCTGTTAATGTAGTTGGTTCGCAATGATTTTCCCCTCCAGCATACCCGAGGACTATGTCATTCGTTGCCGTATGTTACACTCACTTGATAGAGCAGTGATCTTCACCCTGCCACCTTCAGAAAGAGTATTTCTCACAAGTGATGCTGATGGGCTCCTCAATGAAAATTGCTTTCTTAGCATTAAAATATTTACAGCTATGGGCTATATCATCCCTAAAAATGAGTATATGTAGTGTGCCAATTATCATGTGATTTATCTGAAACTTTATATTTATATTCTTTAAATTCTTTAGGTACATGGCAATACTGTCGATTTTTAATTCTCTTTTAATCAGTTTATGTTCTATTTAGGGAGGAACCCTGGGGATTGATTGATTTTTTTCTTTTTGAGACTATGCTGCAACTCATACAAGTCTTTTTTCTATGGAACCTACCTTTTTTTTTTACATCCTGTAACAGCTTAATCCAGTTTAACCAGTATTCAACTGTTTATTTATTTTTTGGGAGAGTTGATTTTATTGGGGTTTAATTTTGTGAACATAATTTGCCAATGGGTGAGGGGGGAATATAAATATTTGAGGCAATGTTTTCCTTCCAAGATGATTATTCAACATAAAAAGTTAATACCTTCTGCAGTGGAAATATGGACTCCAGCTGATGAGGCTAAAGTAGTTAATGTTGGGTATAAAAGAAAAACACAGTTCCCTTGATTCAAATCAGCTGATTCATTCATTTTTTTAAGGTAAAGATTGGTTAAAATATAGTAATATCAAATTAAACCTTAGAGGCTTGCATTAATAGGTAATTTTTCTTCTAATTAAGTACTCTGATTAAAAATTCCCTTTGGGAGTAATCGGGTTACCATCTGGCACATAAACTTTGGAACAATTTGAATGTTAAATAATAAAGTCCAGGTTTTTTTTCTATTCAGTGGGTTTCAGTGGTCAAATATACTTAGTGACACCTCAGAAGGATAATGTTAATTGGTTTAGAGCCAGACACAAGCCACTTGTAATACCTCAAAGCTGAAGGTATTGGTCTCTTTCTCTGTGGCTGAATTTTACTAATTGTCTTGAAAGTGAGAATTGGTCATAGTCTTTTAATAACTTTGACCGTAAGTACTAAGAGTCGATGGATAAGAAATTATAATCAAACAAATTCTGTTGAGACCTTCTTTGTGTAAATATATTTCCGATCTTAGGAATTAGGTTCTTAGAACTTTATGTTTAAATTTATGTTTAAATTTTTATTACCAAGTATCTCATGAAACTACTGGACAGGAGAATAATTTTGATAGGATTTTGCTTTGAGGGTAGTGGATACATTTAGATTTTTTGAGTCAGACCTCAAGTTGAAGGCTGATTTTTTAAGTAGACACCACTCTGTGACTTTGGGAAAGTTATAAACCTTTTTGAACTACGGTGTCATCATATGATAAATGGACATAATCATGTAACCCTCATTATAACATTTATTGCAGTGGTCACACTGTTTTAGACACTTGTTAAGCATTTATGTTCTTGTTGTTTCTTTAATCCATCCAACAATTTCTCTACCCTCAAGCATTTGCTATGTTCTTAATATAGTATTTGGTATATTCTAGGCACTCAGTACATGTTCCTTTCCTTTCCTTGAATACATTGGCCTAGCTTCAGTTTCATGAGTGGAACACTGTGACTATAAACAACATGAGACACTGCAATATTCACAGTGATATGTGTATCTGATTATTTTGCTTTCAAAGTGTGTGCTAAATTAGACAGCATACGTAGTACTGCTTTTTCTTCCTCTTATGTTTATGAGTCAATTGTCTGTTCACCCAAAGTGCAATAATGTAGTATTAAGAGCGCCTTTCATTTTTCCATGAGTGCTCATATATTGACATGCAGAATAGTATGTGGAAATATTTTTTACAATTCTTTTAAAATTGTGGTTAAAATGCCTGTGATGCATGGCTTTAACTATATGGGATTTCATTCAAAAATAAAATAGTCACATGAATAAAAATGATACCAATTGAAAGGGAATTTTTAAATTTCAGGAATCTTATCATGGGCTTATGTTCCTATAAATCAGCATATGAAGAGAGGTTAGACATAGCAGCCAGAGCTAAAGATGTTTTGGTAAAAGCAGCCATTTAAAAAATACATTTTAGCAACAGGTGGTGGGACCAGAAAAGTGTACAAACCATAAATTTGTACTCTTGTTTAATTTTGTTTGTAAAACTCCTGTCTCCTTTCTCTCCTCTGCCTCATCTTCCTTCTTATTTTAATAGTAGAAAATAAGTAGACTGTAAGGAACCAAAATAGAGCTGATAAAATTAACTCTACAACCAATCCATTTTGCAGTCTGTGCCAGACTGCATTTTGTAGAGAAACAGGCAATAAAGGAAAGGCAAGCATAAAGCACTTAACAAAGTTCCTATGGATGACAGACAGTAATATCCTGGACAAAATTTTTAAAGTGACTTCTTTTCTGCCTCCAGTTTTGACCTGGATTTTGCCAAGCTGACCCCTAACATTTGTAAATCTAAGTAGTTCAATTTTTTTTTTATGTTAACATGATAGATATAGCTAAACTTACGATATAAACCATCTCCATGGTCACCAGTGCTATATACCTTGTGAATGTTTGCTAAATAGTGACTCCTTAGTGTCAGGTGAAAACAAAACAAATGGCTAGACAAAATATTTAAATTGATTTCAGTTTGTGCTCAACAATACAGCTAAGTGCAATTATCTATACATGACCAAATTTGCATGTGTTTTTGTATAATCTACGTTAGGGAATATATTTTCTTAGTATGAAAATAAGGAACAATTTGGAGTAAGAAAGTCTCTGAAGAAGCTAAATGGGTTCTCTAAATGGTTTCCATCATTCAAGCCTACTTTACATTGCAGCGGTTAGAGTTTTTACCAAGGTTGTTGCTGGCTTTTTTTTTTTTTAAGTTGTGGTTTTCATTTGTGTGAAAGCTAATTATTTGAATATGTGGTAGCTACTATATTTATGTGTGAGTATTCACTGTTTCTAGTTTATTTGTATTATTGTGGAATAATGGTATATATCTTTTACGAACTATCTAGTGACTGTGTTTAGTGTGATTTTTTTCTCTTTCACAATGAGTTTAGTCAAGGATAGGATTAGTTTTGTTGAGACTGAATTTGTAAGATATAATGCTTATTAGTGAAACAGTTACCGGTATTATATGTTGACCAAGGAAGTTCATGCATGTGATTTTTTTTTCCCCATTTCTCATCTTGTGATATTAAAGTTGAATTTTATTGAATGACTTATTTCTTAGGTATTTCTGATACCATTTGTGGAGTTAGTGCCTAGTTTCCTAGCTTTTACTATTGCTTGGAAATATTTACCTTCCTAGAGACTGGTCAAGAAACTTGCTGTTACGAATTTTGGAAAGTCAATCGTTTTTACTTAAAAAAAAAAGAATCAACTGAAACCAAAAAACCAGAGTTCCGATCCCAGGTGAGATGGAGTTAGCATACCCTTGCACTAAATAGCTATACAATTTCTACCGAATGCATGGAGCAGTGACTTGAGGACTCTGAAAAGTAAATTCAGTGGTCCTTGTTTTCAGTGTGCATGAATTTCATTACCCCCATTTGGTCAGCTAACACCAGTGCCCAAACAGAATTTAAATTTCAGTTAATGCAGTATATTAACTATGAGTAACTGCATAAAATATAAACGTTGCTGCTATAATAGCTCTTCCATCCATATATTACTGTGAAAATAACAGAGCATGCT
Source organism: Rhinolophus sinicus (assembly GCF_036562045.2). Taxonomy (NCBI): domain Eukaryota; kingdom Metazoa; phylum Chordata; class Mammalia; order Chiroptera; family Rhinolophidae; genus Rhinolophus; species Rhinolophus sinicus. The sequence continues at coordinate 18,986,939 of NC_133753.1, forward strand.
TTTGAATTCTGTGGCTGGTTGGTCACAGACAGTGAAAATATATAGTTGTGTTACCTCCTTGTCTCCCAGTGATAAAACTGCATGCTAGTTTACAAAAATTAAAAAAACAGAAAAAGAATTGGTCAACCAAGACGAAGGTATAGCAAAGAAAAGAAAAATGATGTGCTGGAAGTGAAATTTGAATCATATTATGGAGGAGTAAAGTTACAGAAGAAATAGGTGATAGTGGGAATATTGACACTGCTGCCATTCAAGAGTCTCTCAATCTCTCTGTCTCTCTGTCTCTCTATGAATATAGATAGATATGCATATATATCTCTATCTATCTATATCTCCAGAGAAATTCAGTGAAGTCATTTTTAGGGAACGACAAACTCCTCTAAAGAGCTTTTCTAGAATAAAACATCCCATTTCTTTATTCCATTTATTTTTGGGTCTTGTATTCATTACCTATAATTATAATAATAAAAGCTACTCTTTACTGAACAATCTAGTCTTGACTAAGTATTGTTCTAAATATTTTGCATGTATTGTCTTATTTCATCCTAAAATAAAACATATGCGGAAGTTATCTGATACAGTGTGAAAGATGTGGACAGGAAGAGTCAGAAGCAGAAGGGAAAGTCGTATGTATAGTTGAGGAAAGCATTGCCATGCTTTTCTCTGGTTCTCTGAATCACAGTGTTTTTAAGGGTCACATCTCTTATTTGAAATACCCATTGCTGCCTGGATGATCTCCTTTCTTCGATTTGCTTTCAGTGTAATTTGTCCTTTTGAGTTACATACTTTTTAAAACAATTGATTGAGCTTGACTTATATTGTGTCTCTAATCAGAGATTTTCAAATAGGTACATCTCAGGGTTTTCAGAGATTTCTACAACAATTTTATAATTTAGTATTTTTATTTTAATGTTAATCTAAAAGCTTATATAGTTTTAAAAAATGTCACTTACCAAGTAGTGTCCAAAATCGAGTTGCTTCCCTAGCATTCTCTAGTGGTGACCAATGACTCTTTTTCTCCTTGAGTATAATTAACTCACAAGTTTATGCATATTTGAAATGTTTTAATTCATTTCAGTTCATATTTTTATTGATGTTCAAGTTATTTTATATTTGGCTAAAGGGAGCCTACTCAACTTATAAGTTTACAGCATGTCTAGACAATTTGGATAACTACCTTATAAACAAGTATTGTCATTCAGTTTCAGTGCCCAAGTTTCATCTGTATTCATACTGGTACATAATAGTTATGCTTCAAATGAACGGAGGAAACAGAACAGACCTAATATGTAAATGATGCATTTATGTCAAGTCATTGTGAAAATATGTCATAGCATGTTCTGTGATGCTGGTTTTACGGTATTTCAGATGTGGGAACGGGGGGCAATGGAATCATGACGTGGTATGTGGTGAGGTAGTCATGCGTGCGAGATGTAAGACTGCACCATTGGAGTGGGTACCACAGTCTTGTGTGGAGCATTGATTTAGTTTCAGCACAATAGCTACTAAATTAATGTTAAATTGAATTTTGTTAGTGTTGTTCTGTTTTCATTGAATTTCAAGTTTGGTTTGCATTTGCACTTAGTTAGGAGTTACAATCCTAAAGACTTTACATCTTTCCTCTTTATCTCTTTGTTTTTGTGTTTAGGAGTTATTAAATTGGTTTTGTACGTCAGGATTAGATTTTGCGCAGTGTCTGTTGTGCCACTCCTATTTTAAGGGTTCATTTTTAGTTTTGTATCTTAGGTGGAGGAGCTGTTTTTGCCATGATATTTATAGGAGTAATTAAGCAAATCTTTGTTCCACTTATTCACTTTTCACATTTCATTATTTGGTCTTTATATATCAGCCTGTTTATCTGTTCAATCAATTGCTTATGATATATTGCTTTAAAAGTTTAAAATGAAGTTGCCAAATAGTTCGTCTAACTTTTTAGCGTATTTTTAAAATGATTCATTTTCAATATCTTTTATTCCGCCTAGATTTTGAATCATTTCTCTCATTCTGCATTATTTTTCCATACGTCCCATGGTTGGTTTTTTCCCTTTTTTTTGTTAGCTGGGAGAGAGAGGAAATTAATTTTATTTATCAGGTTTTAGTTATAGCCCAGGATTTGTTAGTAAATAAACCTACATAAAAAGGATGCTGGTAAGCTCTGCTTCTGGCATCGGTAGATAAGATTATTTTGGATTAACTCTCCTTCTCTGAACAACTAGAAAGGCAAAAAAAAAAAAAAAGTGAAAAATATTATGATCCCATCAGAAAGCTACCAAGGCAGTGAAGAATTTCATAGTAAAAATCTGGCAAAAATGGGAATTCAGAAGGGTGAGTCCTGCATCTGGGACTCTTTTTCTCCCTCAAGGCAGTAGCTGATTTCAAAAGCAGTGCCTTAGAGGCAGAGAGGTGAGGATCAGAGCTATAGATAAACTCAAGAGGCCAGGGATCAGTTTGGGGAATGTAATCAATAATGTTGTAAAGATTTTGTAGGGTAGCCGATGTCTTCAGGTGTACTTGTCTTATTAGGGAGACCACCTCAGGGATGATGTAGATGCCTGATCACTGCACTGTACACCTGAAGCTGAAGATGAATAATAATGTCAACTATAATTTTATATATATATGTGGATATATATATGTGTATATATATATATATGTATATATATATATATATATGTGTGTGTGTATATATATAGTTACAAGCAGTAGAGTACAGCATTAGGAATAGAGACAGTGGAAATGTAATGGCTGTATACGATGTCAGAGGGGTAGTAGATTGGGGGAGGGGGGTTATCACTTTGTGAGGGCTATAAATGATAAATGTCTAACTATTACATTGTTTGGTACACTTGAAACTAATAATAATTATAAAAAAAGAGGCTAGGGAGATTGAGACTGGAGTTCAGGAACCCTCTAGCTTTCAACTGAGGCTCCAAAGGGTGATAGCCTAGGAGAAATGGTGAATTGAAAAGTAAAGTGATAAACAGAATAAACCAGCTTTGAATCATCTCAATTCCTAATTGGATTAAGGTGATTTGGGATTCCTAGTGACCCTAGCCTGACTTCCTGCTAGAAGCAAAACTAAATCTCTATTGAAGGACGATGTCATCATCCAGAGCTTTAAGTGATCTCCACAATTTTTCATATATAATGTCTATCACCTGATAAAAAAAATACCCAGGCATAAGAAAATCTAAGAGATGACTGAAAACCAAGGGCAACACAGACAATAGAAACCCTCTAGCTTTTTTTAATGTGTTCAAGAAATTAAAAGATAAGATTGAGAATTTTGATAAAGAATTGGAAACTGTAAAAAAGAACCAAAATTACGGAAACTGAAAAATATAATTAAAACTAATCAATTAATTAAAACCCTCAATAGGTAAACTATATAGTAGTTTTTATACAGTTAAGTAGATAATTAATGAATTGAAACATAGGTGAGCATAAGGTATCCAAAAAAAATGGAGGAAGGAAAGGATGAACAATACATAAAGCATAGAAGACAGATGGTAAAAATCTAAAACAAATGTAACTGGATTTCCAGAAGGAGAGGGGAGAAAGGATGGGACAGCAACAGTGCTTGAGGAGATGATGGCTGAGAACCTACACCACATGAAAGATACCAAGCTATAGATTCCACGGTCTGTATGAGTCGGAAATTGGATAACTACAAATAAAACTGTATGTATTCATTTGATAGTAAAAACATTGAAATTCAAGGAGAAAATCTTTAACATAGATGAAGCTAAAAAAAGCAGATTGCCTTAAAAAAACCCACAAAACAAGCAGTTAGAAATGACAGCTGACTTTGCTTCCAAAAGCATGGTGATGTCAGGTTTAGCTTGAAAGATGTGAATAATAAAGATAAACATGAGAAAAGTTAATAGAGCTGGTTCTGTCACTAACTTGTGTGACCTAAAATCATTTTACATTTCTCATCTTACAGTGTGGATTTGCGTTTTTTAACTTTAACATCATTTAATTTTACCCTGAGCCTTGTCATAGATTACTGATATACTATTTTGTGTTCACTGTGTAAGACCTCTGGTCTATATAATATGTTAGATATCATTTTATTTTACTTATATATAAATTACTCTCAAGATACAAGTGGGTTCTCCTAAGCATCATCTGTATGTTTCCCTGGATTGATAGGTTGGTTCCTACAGCTGGTAAACAGACAGGTGGGTGTTGCACGTATCCCAACTTAGGGAAGCAGGGGACAGGGGCATAGAAATATTAGCCTTTTTTTTCAGAAATGAGAGCTATAATAGAGGTAGATTCCTGAAATTCTAACTCTACTTCTTTTAGTCCACTGTATTTTTTTAAATTATTTTTTTAGTTAGAGTTGATGTTCAGTATTATTTTATATTAGTTTCAGGTGTACAGCATAGTGGTTAGACATTTATATAATTTATGCAGTGATCGCCCCGATTAATCTAGCACCCACCTGGCACTATACATAGTTGTTGCAATGTTACTGACTATATTCTCTATACTGTATTTTACATCCCTGTCACTATTTTATAGCTACCAATTTGTATTTCTTGATCCCTTCACCTTTTTCACCCTAATCCAGACTGTCTTAACCTTGGTTCTTCAGAAGAGCTAAATCCAAGCAACCAAAATGAAACAGGATTTGCTCACTTCTGATTCATATTCAGTTTCATCCATACTTTCCCTTCAACTGAGGCTACTTTCTTTCTGCACAGTTCCCCAAGGAAATTGACTTGTTCTCTCCTTATGGAAAGTTCTACTTTTTAATTCGGGCTAAATTTAGGAAACTGTTTTATCAATCATTTTGTTTCGACATCTTTAATGGGTCGAATAATTGCATTGTTTTTAACAATATTTCCTAGTCATCTTTGGATGAGATATCTAGACTTGAAGTTTCTCAGCAATTCAAGGTGTGTGGATTTTCCTTAGCTTTACTCCTTGTTCCCTTGAGTTTTAGTTTAATCTTCTTTTCAGGTCTATAGCTATGTACAGGTCTGGACATTATTTTAGTATTTAATGTGATTTTATTTAATGTAGGTCTTCAGGTCTAAAAAGATGTCTTCCTTTATCACCTGGCTTACTCATACTAATCTGAAGAGACATTTGGATAACTGTAATTTCTAGTATGTACTGATAGTCTGAAGTCTGACCACATTGTTTCTGGGGATTTGAAATCTTTGAATGAATGAAAGAGATTTCAGGTATAGAGTGGGGCAGTGCACATTGTTTCAAAGCAGCAGTCACTGCTCAGTTTCCTGTGTGTTACAAGTCTGGGGTTTCTGCAGGAATCTAGTAGGGATGAAGGCTTTTTCAGATGTGTTGCCCTTGTTATGTTTCTAACCCTGGGTGGCACCTCAGTCAGATATTACAGCCTGGTTTTTGTAAGCCCTTAGCTAGCAGGCATCTCTTACCTTCTGGTAATAGAAAGATGGAATAGGTAGCAACAGATGCTGTTTAAAACCAGATGTTAGAATTGGTTCTTAAAATACTGATGTTTATTATTTTTATATTTCCTAACATTAAACTTATCATAATTTTCTCTGATATAAATTATCTTTGGGAAACCAGATATTTTAGAAATAACTTTAAAAATGTCTATTCTGTTTGTATTTGGAAGTTATTTAAAGAGAATAAATCTCCATTATATTCTTTAATTTAGTTAAAAGAAAGCTTGGAACAATCAGTAGGCCAACTGCGGAGTCAACGTTTATTGAGAAACTCAGGAGGGAGAAGTATTTCTGTTACAAGTCTGAGTGCAAGTGACCTTGATGGTGGCACTGTGACAGGTAAACGCGACAGATGTTCTGAAAACCCTTTTTTGTTTCAAAAATATGTTCCTGAAGTACATATTGAATATACTTAATCTTTGGGCAAATACAACCCATACATAAAATCATACAAATAGGATGTTAGAAAATGCAATCAAGCATTTTGTAGTGAACGTTTAAAAATATGTTTAATGGTACTTTGTTATTATGATTCTGTTACTTTTGTTATTCTCAGTGTCTGTAGAACACGTAGAGCTTTCTTTACTTGATAAACCTTGGATTTAATTGACTGCCACCAATCAGAAGAAACATAAAAAATAGGATTTACTATGTGGTATACTTTCTGGATTAGAAGTTTTGTCCTAGTTTCATAGTTTTTTCGAATAACCGATTATGAACTCCCCTATCACACTTGTTAAGAACAGGTGAACTTTATCCTTACTGTGCAGCTAGAATTCGATGACTAGATTAAAGGTGAGAACACTGATTTGCCTGTAATTAATCTTACTTGTACTTCCCTGCAGCACTGAGGTTCATGTATGAATAGAAAAGACTTAGAATAGAAAAATATGCAGTGAAGAGAGGTGATAAGATAAAGTGAACATTAGTAGCTCACATTGTTAATATTGCAATCGATCTTGATAATAATGATTAAAAATTGGACACAATCACCTATTCTTCTTTATGTAGTTAGTTTTTATTGATTTTTAAATACCATTCATATTTTAGATTAATTTGTTGTTGAAAAATTCTGTTGTATTGGTATTATTTTAGGGAGTCAAAAAAGTTATTTTTATTTAGCAATGTTTTATATGGGAGAAAATTGTATATTACTTTTTTGAAAAGGATAGCAAATTAGAAATGTTCTATTTCCAGCTCATTTCTGTTCATTTTCTGTTTTAAGAGCAGGATTGGTGTCAATTTTGTGGACTTGTATGGGCACAGTAAAATACTTGGGAAATAGTCTGGTTAAGGGCACATGTGTATATTCATGTCTGCTATGTTTTTACTGAGTAAAATTGTAGATTTTCTTCTCATGCAATGTTTTTATCCTCTTCCTTTTCTTTCATTTGTAAAGAAAGCCAACGTTTTCCACCTACCTCACCTCTCAAGGACTATGGGGATCAACAGGGTAGTAAACGAATTAGATCCAGACCTGGTGTCCGATTTGTTCGGGAAATTGATGACGTGGGCCAGGTACTTTGTACCATTCTGTAATCTCTATTCCTTACATTTCTGTGGAAATGACTGATGCTTGAATTTTATGATTGTATTTTAACCAGGAGTTTCATCATCAGTAACTTTGTAGTGATTTTTTTTTTTAAACCAAGTAAACTATTTTCAGTGTACTAATCATCATCATGGGTTTATTTTTTATTTTGTAATGAAGGATTATATTTTGTAGAACAATTTAAAAGTGAGTTTATTTGGACATGTTTTGTTTCCTTGTTCTGGTGGCTCAGTCTTCTGTAAGCCCTGCTAAGTCAGCTACTTTCTAGTTTGCTAAGTTTGGTTTAGTATGAAGAAGGTAGTCTTTGTGTGGTTAACCTATTGGTTGTTCCTTTCGTGTTTTTCTGATTGTTGAATCATTAATGGAGCCACTTTCTATTAAGCAAAAAATTCCATACTTTTTCTATATATTCACTGAAGAGTTCATAAGTATTAGTTGTATAGACATATTTCTTTTTCTGCTTCTTTAAATTTTTTCCACGAGAGCTGGGCGTACATTATGTATTTATGATTTTGTTGCCTTGGGTAGCTAAATTAATTGGATAAGGGCTAGGGGATGTTGCTGACTTGGACATCTTTGTTTTGGTAGTTTTAGGACTAAGGGTTCAAAGTTTGGTAGGATACTCATCTGTACCTTCCCCTTGTTACAGCATAAGAGAAAGAGGTAATCGAACAAAGCATATCAGAAGCCACTTTGTAGAAAGTTTTCCTTGACTGTGTTGGTTTTTTTTGGGTAGGTGTAACTTGCTGGCATGAAATGCTTATGCTTGGAAACAGTGATGAGCAAAACCTTGCCTTTTCATGGAACTTATAATCTAGAGTGGGCGCTAGACATTAATCAAATAAGTACGTAACTATTTCCAGAATTATGTGCTGAGATGCAGGCTATAATGGAAAGAAGCATAGAGCTGGGAAATGTACATATAGTAGAGGGATCTGCCCTAGTCAGGGAAGGCTTCTTGAAGAATGCGGATTGAGCTGAGATCCAGAAGTTGAGTGAGAGCCATTCAAGGTAGAAGAAATACCTCGGCAGGAAGGAAGATAGCGCCTATGAGTAGCTCCGCGAAGGCCCTGTGGCTAAAGAAGTACGAAGCACTGAGACCATGCACAGCCATGTAAGAGGGTGACAGTTACTGTGAAGAGATCACTCTGGCTTTAGTGTAGAAAATGGAGTCGATGCCGGCAAATCAGTTAGGCAGATGTTGCTGTGACCTGGGTGTGAGCTGATGCTCACTTGGATTAAGATAAATGCCGTTGGAGCGAAGGGGGTTAGATTTAAGGGCTATTTGGTAGACAAATGAAAGGTGTTGAAGGTCAGATGACCATTTGGGGAGGGTGGAAATGAGAGACATGGAGGTGTCAAAGATGAGTCCTGGGATTCTGGTTTGTAAAATGGGAAAATCATGATGGCAAAACCTAAGTGAATGGTCTCTTGTTCATCTACTCTGTTACCTCCACTCCTTTCTTTTCTAATTGCTCTTTCTTTAACTTTGTTTTCTTAAGATGACCTTTAGCTCCCTATGCCTGTATGCCTTCTGGAAGCTGTGGTGCAGCATTTGTGGTTTTGTTTACATGTCTGTCTCCCAGGGGAAATTGTGAGCCGTTTGTTTCCCAGCACAGTTGTCGGGAATATGCATTTGTTGAATCCACTTGTTGTTTCTGCAAGTCTATGTAACTTAAAATTTTAGCATACACATACGTATATAGCATAAATATTTATAATTAAAAGTACAATCATATGAATGGAAATCCATGTAATCACCACCCAGGCCAAGAAATAGAGGATTACTGTATCCCCCAAACGTCTTTTATGCTCCTCGTCTCCCCAAGTCCTATTAACTATTCTGACTTTTATGTTTATGTTGCATTTAAAAAAAACTGTTTTTACTATTTACATCATATTTAGTATTTCCTGCTTTTAAACTTTATATCAATGGAATAATACTGCATGACTTCTTTTGTAACTTGCTTTTTCCATTTGATGTGATGTTTTTGACGTTCAGCCTTACTAATGTGTACGTAGGTTTGATCATTTCATTTTCACGGCTGTAGGATACTTCACTGGAGGAACGTATCACATTTTATTTATCTCCATTCTTTCTTTAGTGGACTTTTGGTTTATTTTTAGTGTTTTGATTATGAACAATGATGTTCCAAACATTCTAATGCATGGTTCCTGGTGCACGTAGGCAGTGTGGGTTGGCACACTATGGCGTACAGCTTACAATAAAATTCTATTGTAACACAGACATGCTCGTTTGTTTATGGCTACTTTTATGCCATAATGGCAGGGTTGAATAATTGTGAGAGACCATATAGCCTGGAAACGTGGACTATTTGCTTTTGTACCCTTTATAGAACAAATTCGCTGACCCCTTTTCTAGTATATAAAGAGTGTAATTACTGTGATGTAGAGGATGTGATGGTTAACATTCTATATGGCTTTTTAAAAAATTGCTTTTCTTCGGAAAAAAATATTTTACTTCTTTCAGGTTAGACATTTATTTTATTCTGCCTTCCTAACAATTATAAAATTTGGGCATTATTTCAAAGAAGTTCTTAATCTTACCTTCAATGACTCTTTATGAAAGAATTCAACAGAATCCTAAATGGAGAACTATGTTTTGACTTTTCTAGCTTCATGATTTTCATCAGTCCCTCCGAGACCTCAGCAGTGGACAAATTCGCCTCGGAGACGATTTCAACCGGGAACTTGCCAGAAGAAGCCGGTAAAAGCAGAATATGGTTTTCAGTGGAGGAATGAATTATTAGAAGAATAAAATAAGTTCTGTAATTGACATGTTTACATGAATTTAAAAGACTATGATGGGTTTTTATACCAACATTTTAAAATTTATTAATAGAACAGTTCAAAACCCTTTGAATTTAGACTGTATCATGACTCAGTGTTAGACAAATCAATTCATATTTTAAAAAACATATTAACTTATTACAGTGGAATGCAGAGAGATTCATTTTGAGACCTTAGCTAAGAGGTAGATTTACAAATACATTGGAGAGAGAGACAGACACAGAGACCACCTGACTGACAATGGAGCTTTTGAAAAAAGGAATAATGTGGCTTTGTCAATGGACACGAGCCATTGTAGAATCTAATATTTTTAACTTTCAGTTGAAATCTTCGAAAGCCAGTGGTTTATAACTGCCTATTCTCTGCATTTTGTCAATTCTGGGTAGTCTCCAAGAAGTATCACTTTATTTAAAATTTCTTTATGGTATTTTTATTTTCATCATGAGAAGTGTCAGTTGGCTTTCATTTGGAGGCAATATTTTTACAAGAAACAATCGATATACAGCAATGATTAGGGAACAGAAAAGCTGAATTGAAATTTGTTTACCAAGTTCACTTGTTAACTCCCACTCCAGCTGGTGAAATCATTGCACACACCAGTTTTATGTTGTATAGCAAAAAAGTCAAAACCGTAATTGTTAAATCTATGAATATCAACTACAGTCTGTATAACTTACCTGCTTTTATGTGACAAAGGCAGCGAATTAGTAATAAGAATTAAACACCTACTATTACTACTACTACTACTGCTACTACTAGTTAATATTACTAAACACTTATTTCATTGCCAGGTAGATTTAGGTTTAATTCTTGCAACAACCCGAATGAGGCAGACATTATTTTCTTCATTTTTTGGATGTGGAAATGGTCACAGAGAGATGAAGTAACTTAGTTTGCTGGAGATCGAACTGGGGGGATGTGGGAGAGTCAGAATTTTGTGGGGAGTACTCTTTGCCACTTATAGTTCACTGTGGTTCAAGGTCACTGTCACAGATACTGGTGTGCATAAAGCATTTGAATTCCTGAATTGTGAGCTATATTGCGCTATATTATTAATCCTCTAAACCCATTAGTTAATTTAATACTTAGATATTTATTTGTGGCAAATTGACAAAGTCAGCATAATGGCATCAATATTGTAACATTGCGTGTTCTTGGAGTGGTTTTATCACGCAGCTTTTACGCATTTGAATGAAGGGTATAAATTAAGCACTAGGAACATGAACTTCAGGACACAGAGATGTCCTGGAAGAAGGTACAGGGAAGAAGTTGCAGGGATGCTTTAGTTGGTTAGTTTAAATGGTCATTTGGGTGTGCAGTGGTGACTGGGAATTTTCTGATCCATAGGCTGCAACCATCTGGTAACAGTTTGTGTGACATAGATGCACGTGCGAGGCAGAGAAACTATTTTAACCCAAAATAGGAGTCAAGTTTCTTGTTAAACTTGGTTTAATTTTGGGGATGAGGAAGATTTTAGGATCCACAGATTTTCACTTGTGCCACATGTTTATAAAAATATACTGGGCAGGAGGTTGCTAGGTTTAATTTTCTTTGTGATTTAGAAAAGTTGATATGCCCATTTAATTATTGTTTTTTCTTGACATTTACAATAAAGAGTACATTGAATAATAAGAGTACACTGGAAAGCAAGCTTTTAGAAAGGATTAAAGTTTAATTCAGAATTCACCTACTTTGGATGCCATATGGAGAATCGATTTGAGGAGGGTGAGTTAGAAGATTTGCATTAACGTGAGAGGTGTTGATAGCTTCACCAGGATTATGGCAAGAGACAGATGGACAGGGGTTTGTTTCACAATATTTTTTTTGCAGGTTGAAGAGATAGGATTTAGCAGTAGATTGGATAAGGGGGTGGGGGAAGATGGGAGAATAAACCAAAGGTGACTCCCAGATTTCTGACTTGAGCAACTGGGTAGATGGTAGGTCCACTCCTGAAATGTGGAAGACTGGTGGACGTAGGTGTGGTGTAGAAATTAAGGGTTTGGCCTTGGATATGTTAGGTCTGAGGTGCCTGTGAAACATCCAAATACTCAACTAGATATTTATTTTGGAGCTCAAAGGAGAATTCTTTTTTTTAGAGACTTTACGAGTGATCAGCGTGTAGAAGTGGTACTTGGAACCATGGCAGTGGAGGATATTTAGAGAGAAACTGTAGGGAGAGCATGAAGGGCAGGGCTGAGTGCTAAGGTGTTCCAGTATTTCAGTCTTACATACAAAGAGGAGCTGGACTGAGAAGGAACACCTAGTGAGAGGTGGGAAATCCAGGAGTACATGGAACCACAAAAGCCAAGAAGGAGGTACACGTAAAGGCATTTTCAGAGATTTAAAGACTTAGAAAATTTATCTTTTAAGGTAACTTCTTTCTGAGGAAATTACCTAAGGACCTATAAGTAAAATAAGATGGTAGCCAAGAAAGAGGAAGATGCAGGTTATAAAATATAGTAAAACTAACCCCAAAATTCAGTGGAAGTAATCCCCAGAATGCACTCTGAATTAGAGCAGAGAGTAAGTGTCCTTTGAGGAGAATGTAGTCAGCAAGAATGGAGTTGATTCATAATACTAGATGAATACTAGACGGGGAAGAAAAATATCAATGATGTGGTAAATAAGGTCAAAAGATAATGAAACCGTAGAAAAAACAAAAGTACAAGAAAGAAGTTAATGATCCAAGTACGAAGCTGACTAAAATGTGAGCATGACAGAATGTAAGCTTTTCTCTATGATGAAATAGTTTATAAGAGGTATAAGTATATTATGTAAGTTACATAGGTGACCAACAGAAGGAAAAAATAGCAATACATTCATCCAAAAATTGACCTAAATATTTCAAAAGGGTGTCAATCAGAACTGTCTAGAATTGAAAATGATGGCGGTAAACAGCAAAAGAGTTAAGAGTGGAAACGGTTGAGCATGGTTGCCAGTGGGGAGAGGTAAGAAAATGTGAGGAAGTCCTTTGTACTTCTTCATAACTCTTTCCAACTGTACCAGTTTGTTATTGATCCTGTATGCTATTGATTTGATGAGAGAAGAGGTAGTAGGAGATAAGTTAGTGAGGACAGAGTATTTTTGTACAGCACACTCTGATGGAATTTGATTATGAGTTCCTTGAGAGGATATGAGATTTAGAGTTTTATTCTCCCCTCCTTCTCTTCCTTTCTTTTTAGTTTAAAATGGAAGATATTGCAGCTGATTTGTTTGTTGAAGGTGATATTCCAGTATAGCAGTAGTTCTCAAAGTGTAATCCCCAGACTGGCAGCTTCAGCACCACCTGGAATTTGTAGAAATACACATTCTTGGGCCCCATTCCAGAACTCCTGATTCAGAAGGTTTGATGAAATGGGTCCATCAGTCTGTATTTTTAAAAAAGCCCTCCAGGTGTTTCATATGTTTGCTGATGTTTGAGAACCACTGCAGTAGAGTGTTATGTAATAGCATGTTATTATGTTGTACATTTTGTTAATTGTATCTATTTTCTCAAATAGCTACGTTAAAACATTTTTCTTTGTTGCCTAGGTCGGATGCTGCAACAAGAAGGGCTTTGGAAAAATTGAATGAAAAACTTAGTGAAACTCAAAAACAAGAAGTGGTGAGAAATCTTTGTTTATAAAAAGTTTTATTTCATATGTAGATGGTAGAGAGGGTGGCTGGGCTGGTTGTACTCACAGTGAAGTCTAGTAGATTTTAATGTTTTGGGCAGTATATATACCATTTTGTCTAAAAATATGTTTTACACCTCTTATAAAATGTTCATGACTTTTAGGCATTTAAGTTTGGAATACAATGGTAGTATATCAGGGATAGAATTATCATTTGTTTTAATTTTTAGGGTTTGATTATGAGTATTTGATGTTTATTTTGAATTTTATTGACTCAGTGATTCTTCTATAGCTTTTGTTACATGATATTTGAGAAAAACAGAATTTTTTGGTGGTGGCTCTGTAGTACTCCCTATTAAGTATTTCAGGTCATCTTACCTAAGTGTGTTATTACAATTGCTACAAAGTCCTCCTTGCTGTCTGTTTCTGTTTGACGTGGTACTGATTGAAAATACCCCTCATTCTAGTGGTTTATTATCTCAAACTTAGATTGTTCACATTCATGATACAGTGATACCTTTTTATCAAATCACTATCCTTGGTGGAATTAAAGTAAAAAATAAAGTACATACAGTGTCCATTTTTTTCATCATCAGCCATTGTTTTTTAGGAGAAAAGTATCAATAGAAATGGTCACTGTTGCAAATTTGTCAACTTCAGGATCAATGTGTATTCATTCATTTCCCACAATACTTTTTTTCCTCAAGACAAGAAAAGTTAGCAGAATTATTTTTCTTAACACATTTTATTCAAACTGAAAGTTTCCTAGTAGAAGCAGATAGTTTTCTCTAGTTGTGAGTTGTATTTTCAGTTCTTTAAGTTTACTTTGGAGTTTGAATTTATTGGCTGCATAGGCTAGGAGATGGATATGCTCTATTTTCAGAGATAAACTCAGTTACTGCCCATTTCAAAAATAAGAATAAGCACCTTCCTCCTGAGTTTTTGGTGCTCATTTCTTTGTGAAGTGCCCCAGAGAGGAGATATAATGCCTGTCTTCTGTTGAAGTAGACGAATCTTTGCAGTTAGTGCATGATCATGTGACATCTAATGTGGGATCAAGACATGGGACACTTACTTTTTTTTTTTACATAAAGTCCTAGATTTTTCCAGGCATACCAAGGGCATCTTCAGTTTACATTGTACCAATGTAAAATAGCTAAAATCCCATATACTTCAAATAAAGGTCTTTTCTGAGATTAATGTATTGGTGCCTTTCTTAATTGTAGTGGTTCACACAGCAAGAAATTTGTGCCAGTCTCTGATTTACATACTATCTCAACAGGAACCGAATGCAGAGTTTTAAGAATGTAACTCCAAGTTTCTCTATAACTTCCTACATGGTTTTGCAGTTCTCGTAAACTCTAGAGTGGAAACTGTCACTTGACAATGGAACCTGCCAAAGCTTTTTCTTATATTTTCCTAATTTTTAAAATCTGGAGGTATAATGCACATGCAGAAACATGCATAATCAATGTATAGCTCGATTGATTATTGTAAGGTGAACATGCCCATGTCGTAACAGCCACCCGACCTAGAAGTGGAAGATTACCAGCACACAGGGAGCCTCCTCCTTCCCCCTCCCCATCACTGACTCCTTCCTTTTTAAAGCTGTTATTTTGACTTTTTACCCTTTAGATTAATTGTGCCTGTTTTGGACTTTTTATATAAATGCGATCATACAGGACATATTTTTTGTGTGTCTGACTTCTATTGCTAATTATGATTATGATACTTCTGGGTGTTGTGTCGTATACTTGCAGTTCGTTCATTTTTATTGCTCTTTAGCATTCTATTGTATGAATATACTGTAATATATTGCAACATTTTATGATGGATATTTTAATTATTTCAAATTTTGGGCTATTATGAACAATGCTGCGGTGATTGATCTTCTTCTTCTACTGCCCATGTGCACACATTTCTCTCGGTACATAGCGTGGAGTGCAAGTGCTAGGTGCCTTCCGATTTTATAGGTACTGAGGAACAGGTTTCCAAAACGGTTGCACTGATTTGCACTCCCACTAGCAGTGTATGAGAATCCGTGTTGCTTTTCATCCTTCCCAACACTTGATAATATCGAGTCTTTCAATAATAGCCATCATCTTGGGTGTTTATGGTGTCTCATCATGGCTTTAATTTGCATTTTCATGATTCTAATGATGATGAGCATCTTTTTATGTTTGTTGGCTATTGGCTGTTTTCTTTTTTGACACGTTAGTTTATTTTTTTGCCCATTTTTTCATTGGGTTGCTTGTCTTTTTGTTATTGATTTGTGGGAGTTCATTATATATTTTGTATATGAGCACCTTGTCAGTTATATGTATTGCAAATATTGTCTCCCATTCTACAGCTGTTTCTTCTCATTTTTAAAAGTCTGTTAATGGGATCTTCTGTTGATGACAGAAAATATATTTCATTCTCAGCAAAGAAAAGTTGCACAGGTAATTTGATAATTGTTATGTATGAGAGGACATATTTGTTTTTTGTTATAGGTTAGGGGCTATAGCAGTCACGGCTTACCTTATTATTTGTCGTTGAGCTATTTCAGTGTTAAACTTCAGTGCCGTGTTTGAACTCCTTCTGATTTACTCTTAATGCTAGTGTATAGTCCTGTGAGATTCCAACCCGAAGGCTAAGTGCTAGGGGTAGGGCATGTTTAACCGGGAACGTTCCTTGGAAAAGTTCTCAACTTCAGCTTTTCCCCTTTGACTCCACACGTCTGTGAAAAACTCTGTGCAGCTACTCAGTGTCTCAGCTGCCTTTTGCAAAATGGGCTGATATTTCTGGGAGAAAGTGGCCCTGAAAGATAGACCACTCTCTCTGGGTTTCTTTCTTCTCTTGCTTTTGGTCTCATATGTCTTTACTTCATTTTAATTTTCCAGACTTTTATTTAAAATAGCTCTAGATACTGTAGTTATTTTCAGTGGAAGGGTTGGTCTGAACTATCTGTAGTCTGTCATTTTTGGACGTGAAACTCCCTCAATCTTTTTGCATATATCAGATTTCATTACTGTGTTTGCTATTTCTAATGCATGAGATTTGACTGAGTTGTTCAGCTGTGCGGGAGGCTTCTTTTCCTTGCTACATAGGTGTAACTTGTGAGCATGCTTGTAACAAGGGCTTTGATCCAGACCCGAATAGCCTCTGGTGTTCTGCTGAGACCTTTGTAGATCTGAGGAAGCCATGGTCATTTCCACCTGTACCGTCAGGCTGGTTTTCGACATTGTTAGATATTTGGGATGGTTTGAGTTCAGAGTTTGAAAATACTAATTTGCATAGTGTACATTACTTTTGTTAAGTTTTGCCTTTATCATGTTAAAGAGAACCCGTGATGGACAGAGCTATCATTCCATTTTTATTTCTTTCATATAGCAAATAAAACTAGCAAGTACTATCTACATAGTCTAGAGAACTAATGGGGGTCTAAGTCTAACCACTGAGCCAAAAGTTAACAGCTCAATTCAACGAAAGCCCAAGTTCTTTCATATCATCATTACTATACATCAGAATTACTCTACATCAGATAAAGCTATGCTTGCACGACTGGATGTCACACTCACTAGTAGTTCACAGCTCATTAGTATAATTGGTATGTATACCTTGCTAGTTTACTCAGTTGTCCAATGTGCCCAGCTCATCAGGACACATTCTTTTATGTTGTCTAAACCTGGAAAATTGTGCACACCTAATTGTGTACTTGGTTGAATTGTTCATCTGCCAGTTCCTTACATCAGGTTGTGATGTTACAGCTTGTTTTGTGCTTTCTGTAATTTGCTTTCAAAGTAAGGTCGTCTTACAATTGTACGGAGGGCATCTCGAACCTCATGTAGTCCTGACTAAGAAACAATTGTTTATGCAAAAACAAAAATAATATTGTTGAATTTTAGAAGATTCTCGGAAGGCACATGATGCTTACTTCCAACTTGTACAAGGCTTAATTTAGATGTTGTGACTCACTTATTCCAACTGAAGTCAAGATTTACACATCATAAATACTGGACATTTGTGTTGTATTTGTGAATTCGCGAGAGCAACTGTCAGAGAAGATGTGGTTTTGTTATTTGAGCTTCTCAGAAGCTGCATCTGTTTCCCCCTCCAGATTTAAGTTTAAAATAAAATTACCAAAGTAATGCACATTCACAGTGGAAAACTTTAAAATATTGTAGAAATAACGGAAAATGAATGACTGCCCCATCTTTCACCAATTTCAAATCTACTGGTAACCACTGTTAATCACATTTATTGTATATTATTCTGAGGCTACACTTGTTTGTCATGCATTTTCTCAGTAACTAAAATGTATCTTGAAAGTTTATAGAAAACATTTCTCTTTGAGAGGCAAAAAAATACTGGTTTCTATCATACATGCCATGATCTGATTTGTTAATCCTTTGTGCATCATAGATTTTTATTTGTTTTTCAAACTGCCCATTGGAAGGGAGTAGTTATTATTTATAGCATGATGTTATGGAAAATATTTTCTGTTAACGCTTAATTGTGTTAATAAACAATCAATATTGCATAGGCCTTATACCACAGGGGAAATTAGTTGTCTAGAATTTACCCAGTTGAGTGTGATATGAGTGAATATTAAGTTTGATTATTCATGGAGGAAAACGCCAATCTTTTTTGTTTAGTTTTCTACATTTTAATAAAAATGTAAACGTGGATCCAGCTATTTCTGGAAGAGCTGGTCATTAATTGAACTAAAAATTCTCTCAACACCTAATTTAGGATATTGCATAGATTTGCAGCAGCAGGATATACAGCAAATATTATTGAAATGGTTTTTACAACAGCATGTATTATTAAAGAGCTGAGGAATCAACATTGAAAAGCCAGAATACAATCCCATAAACAGAATGCTTTTGTTTCACCTCTTTTCTTTAAATGTTAACTTTAAGTGCTATTCTAATTATTATTCTTATTTTGTTATTTTTCTATCTAAATATAGAGACTTAGGACTTTTTGATATCTTAGTAGTAAATTTAATTGATGAATGTGGGGTGCTGATAAAAATTAATTAGTATTAGCTGACATTGTTAATATTTTTTCCTTAGGTCTCAGAAATAGAAAATGAAAGTGAGGGGGAATTAATAAATGCCGTCTTTAAAATAATTCTTATTATTGGGAATTATCTTGTCATTCAGTAGTTATACATATATGCTGTGTCGTTAGGTACAGAGCCCATACCCTTCTTTCCTCCTCTCCTTCCTTTTCTTCCTGCTTTTCTTCTTCCTTCTTTACTTCCTTCCTTCCTCTTCCTTTGTCTCCCTCCCCCTTCCACCGTGACTATTTTGTAACCACCAATTTGTATTTCTTAATCCCTCACCTTTTTCGTCCAGCTCCCCAAAGACTGCTCCCCTCTGTTTGCTTTCTGTTTCTATGAGTCTGTTTCTGTTTTGTTTGTTCATTTATTTTGTTCTTTAGAGTCCACATGTAAGTGAGATCATATGGTATTTGTCTTTCTCAGTCTGACTTATTTCACTTAGCATAATACTCTCTAGGTGCATCCATGTTGTCTCAAATGGTAAGATTTCATTGTCTTTTTATGGCCAAGTAATATTCCATTGTATATATATGCCACATCTTTATTCAGTTGTCTGTTGATGGGCACTTGGGTTGCTTCCGTATCTTGGCTATCGGAAATAATGCTGCAGTGAACATAGGGGTGCATATATCTTTTTGAATTAGTGTTTTGCATGCCCTTCTATTTAGAACTGTTTTTACTTGTTCTTCCTGTGGTCTTCCCCGTCTCAGAAAATGGAATCATAATCCATCCAGTGGTCATCTAAGAGTCGCTCTAGATCTTTTTCTTCATACCACCCTTTTAATCCATTATAAAATCTTGCCCTATTTATTTCTGAAGTCTTGCTTAATTCCATCTTCTTCTGTCTAATATTTCTCTTCAAGCACCATCGCTGAGTTCACTGCAGTGGCCTCCATTGAAGTTGGTCTCTTTCCTCCTGTGTGTGCCCCATCTGTGCTCCTGACGGTAACCGAGTAGTTTTTCAGAAATTGTCATTTCACTGTGACTTCTTCCCCTGCTTTTACAAATCCTCCCCGAGCTGCTTCTGTTCCAAATTCCTTACCCCAGATTATAGTACCTATATTATCTGTCTTTCTCTATGTGTCTTGAATTTGCCAGATTCATTTCTACACTAGGGTCTTTGCACTGGCTTCTCTTCCCTCACCTCCACCCCCCAAATTTGGGCATGGCTGGCTCCCTCTTGTCATGCAGGACTGCAAGGAAATGGTATCACCTTGAGAGAGGCCTTTCTTCCCTGCGCTCCTTTTTGTTACATAATTGGTAGCAGGTAGCATACTAAAAGCACTGCTCTGCATTTCGCTTTTTTCATTTAGTATAGTTTTGAGATTGGTGATTGTTCAATATTAGTATCTAATGAGCTTTCTAATTCCTTTCTTTTAATATGTAAAGCATTCTACTGAATGACTGCCCCATAATTTATTCAACCAGTCTCATTGATGGATGTTTAGGTTATGTCAGCCTTCTGCTTCTGTGCACAGCACTCTAATGAATGACCTTGTCCTTGTGCCAGTTTTCACGTAGGAAAGTAAATGGGTAGAATGAGTTTCTCGAAGTGGATTTACAGGATTAAAATCTATCTGCGTTGTAATCTGTTACATACTATTCAGTTTTATAATTAGTATTTTAAATGTCCTCTTTTAGTACTTTTATCTGAGAATTAGCATTTATCTTACCCTCTTCCGAAAAGGATGAAAGGGGGCCTTCTGTAAAATTGCATTATGTGTTGAAGGTATGCTAATTTTCACTAACCCCTGGTATCCAGTGCCTTCTTCCCTTTGGAATCAGCTCCCCATGCTTCTCCCCTCACCACCTCCTGCCCCCAGCAGTTTCATCCAGGCACAAGGTTACTCAAGGAGAGCTGACATTTCCCAGTTTCCGTGTGCAGCTAAGTTGAGACCATGTGACAAAGTGTGAGTAAAAGTGATGCATACCACTTCTGACTTGTCTCCTTGAAAACAAAGCTACTTTTCTGGTAATTTCTCACTTTCTCCATATGTGGGTTGAAATGCGAATGTAGCACGGACCCAGCTTAAACCATGCAGGTGAGGATAACAACCTAGGGTGATAGTGGAGCAAACAACAGGTGGAAGGCCCCTGAATCCCTGGATGACTGTAGGTAGCAGAGTGGCCGCCAGCTGCCTTGCTTTCTCCTGGACTGCAGTATGAGATTGGAAATACACTTTTATCTTATTTCAGTTGCTGTGTACTTCATCTCTTTGAAAGAGCTAAGGTTGTATCCTAACTAAAACAGAAATGTACCACAGAAATAGATGAGCAAGAACAGGCAAAACTAGGATTGTCCAAATGTGCATTTCAGGTCCTTGGTTGTTGCTGGGTTAGAGTTGTGTGACTCAGAATATTAGCAGTAGCAAAAGGGAAATGTTTTGAGCATATTGATCTGTCTGGATGATTGGTCTATAAAGATCCTTTGGTGGACTTACAGGAGGATTATAATTTTACCACTGTTGGAAATCATAAAATACTTAGTGTGTTTATTCATTTTCAATCATACTAGTTTATATGTATGTTTTGCTTGTCTGAGTCCTAATTATAATGTGTATTCATTTTCTTACTTAGAGGTTTTTGTTTTTTTTATACTTGAATAAACAGAGCCAAGGGTATTATGATTTTCCCATGTTTCTACACTGGATGTATAAGGCAATGGTTGTATTTGCCTAGCATTTTGAAGTTCACTAAATGCTTCTCTCTTTTAGTTAAGGTCGGTTTCAGTTGTAAACAATTGAAAACCTCCAATTAATGATGGCTTAAAAAAGACAAAAGTTATTTCTCTCTGTGGAAAAGTCTTTAGTAGGGAGTTCAGGGTTCCGGGTGGAGCTGCATGTACTGACCTTAAAATGTGTAAGGGATTCTGGCTCTTTCTGTCATGCTCTTCTTGTTTTTCTGCTGTTATGGCCTCAGTTTCATGGGTTTAAGATGGCAGCATCTGTGTACCAGACAGCAAGGTGGAGGAAGGGATGAGTATGAGAGCAAAAGGCACCTATGTGTTTTCTCTTACGGATAGGTCCTTGAAGTTGTCACTTGACACTTCTGTATCCCATTTGCTAGAATTTTAAGTCACACGCCCAGTTACCAGCTGAGGAGCCCAGAATATGTATTGTTTATATTTGGCAGCCACCTATCAAGTTAGAAAATTTCTTTGTTATGGACGAAATGGGGGTTGGGGAGTAGATATGGGAAAACAACTATTAATTTCTACCATGTCTTCTGTATTTTTTTGTCCCACTACTTTTATGCTTTTTGATCCACAGTACTCTAAATGGCAAGCAGGGCAAGTGGTTATCCCCATTGTAGGGATGATGAAATTGGTGTTTTTGGAGATTATGTTACTTGAACATCTCACATAGTGTATGCTTCATTTGCTTCTAAATCACCAGGCCAGTATATGGCATAGCTGAGAGAAAAGAGGTGGTCTTCTATCACTGGACTACAGAGAAGCCAGTAACAGTGAAAATAATAGTATTTTGAAATGGAGAACAAAATTCTGTGAAATGGATAGAAATTTTGTGGATGGAGTAGAGAATATATTCTTCATTAGAGTCTCTAGATTATTTCCTGGGTGAGGATTTATTTGAAAACATGAAAAATTGTCTTCGGTATCTATGGCTGCATATCAAATTTCCCTGAATTTACTGGCTTACATTTGTTATCTGACAGTCTCTGTAGGTTAGGATTCCAGGCATGTCTTAGCTAGCTGCTTTGGCTCTGGGTCTCTCACAGGCTGCAGTCATCTCCTGAGTCTTGACTGGAAGGGATTTACTTCTTGGCTCATTTAGTCCCTTGTAGATTATTGGATTGAAGCATCTGTTTGTCATGACCCATTGTTCAGAGGGCTCTTTTGTTTCCTTGACACGTGGCCTTTCCACAGAGTATCTCACAACAGGTCAGCTTGTTTCATCAGAGCAAGCAAGCAAGAAGGCACGAGAGAGGGCCAGCAGGAGAGAACATGCTAACAAGATGGAAGTCATCATTTTTGTAACCCAATCATGGAAGTGACATCTCATTACTTTTTGTGTATTCTGTGCATTAGAAGAAAGTCCCTAGGACCCATCCACAAGTGTATGAATACCAGGAAGCAGGGATCAGTGAAACAATGACAGAAGCTGCCTCACACAAACATTGTTTCAAAACTGATACAGTAATTCTCCATCATCACATGTACTACTGTGGTGGTGAAGTGGACAATGTTTAAATAATTTTGATTTTGATTTCAGTGTTTGGTTACTTAAACTGCTATAATTTTGATAGGATGCTAATAAGCACAACCTTCTTCCCTGAAATTTAGAAGTCATTCAACTCATTAAATTTAATTAGAGAAAGTCTACTCATTCAATGTCAGTTCTCAATAGAGAGCTAGCTATTCAAAGGCAGGGTCTGTGGATACAGCGTGTGTATTGCTATATCCCTGACCTCTACCTGTCATAGTAACTGGAACAAATTAGTGTTGTGCATGCTGACTGAATGGATACATGAAAATGGACCTGGGATTACAAGATACTGCTGGAAATAGAGACTTACTCATATATATTGGGCTCATTTTTCTCACTAGTTTATTTTGTGATCCCAGATTAATAACTTCCATCAGTGATTCATATATTTTGACTCAACAATTTTACTTAAAGATTGTATCTTTACAAAAATGATTTTATATGGGAATGTTTGTCACAGCATATTCTAGTAAAAATAAATGTTATCCCATTATTAATAGGGAATTATTGTAATCAATTATGGAGAACTGTCTCATTTGTTAAGAATGAATATGTAGATTTATTTGCTATCATGGGAAGTTGTTCCTGATATGTGAACAACAAAAAGTGTATAAAATACTCTGTGAAATACCCAATGTTTGTTCAAAAAAAGAAATGAAATGGATATGTGTTTGACTAGTCATACACATATGCATAGAAAAATTCCTGGATGTATAAAACAAAATACTTAACAGTGTTTTTCTCTTGATAGATGGTGGTACTAGCAGATTATTTTTATTTCTGTTTATCCTTCTTTATTGTTTATTTTTAATTGTGGTAAAATACACATAACATAAAATTTAACATCTTAGCCACTTTTAAGTGTTCAGGTTAGTAGTGTTATGTACATTCACATTGATGTGCAGCCAAATTCAAACTCTTTTTGTCTTGTAAAACTGAACTACCTATTAAGCAACAACTCCCCCATTCAAAACATCAAAACCTTTTTTAGGCACGTTGCCTCTGGCAACCACCATTCTACTTCCTGTCTCTGAATTTGACGAGGTACCTCATTATAAGCGAAATGGTACAGATTTTTTTTTTTTGTGACTGGCTTATTTCACTTAGCATATGTCTTCATGGTTATCCATGTTGTAGCATGTGTAAGAATTTTCCTCCTTTTTAAGACTGAACAATATTCCATTGCATATATATGGCACATTTGGTTTCTCTATTTACCTGTTAATGCACACTTGTATTGCTTCCATGTTTTGGCTATTGTGAATAATGTTGCTGTGAACATACGTGTACAAAGTGTACAAATACCTGAGACCCTGCTTTCAATTGTTTTTGGTATATACCTAGATATGGAATTGCTGGATCATATGGTCACTCTATTTTTAATTTTTTAAGTAACCACCGTACTGTTTTCCATTATGGCTGTATAATTTTACATTCCCACCAAAACAGTACACAAGCGTTCCCGTTTCTCCATAGCCTCTCCAATATTTATTTTATTATTATTATTTTTTATAGTAGCTATCCTAATGAGTTTGAAGTGGTTCTGCATCATTTGTTTTTTGATGTGTTGCTGTTAATTGTTTCTTATATTCACAGTGAACAATAAAGGTATTTTCATTTTGTAAAAATCGAACAAATTAATAACTTTTGTTTTTTAGTGTTTATCCAATATTTTTTTTTCTATTACAGCAGTGCTGCATTTATTTTAGATGTAGTAGTAAATTGTTTGTTGGGATATTATAGTTGATTACTAGGCTAAATTAGAAGCTTGATTTGGGTATTTTGAGTTTTTAGTAAAGAACTGTGAATTTTATAATATATATCTTAATTGATTTAGGCATTGGAAGTTGGAAACACTAGGCTTATCAGTCTTAGTAAATATTAACTGCTAATTTTTTTGAGAAGATATTTTGCTCAGTCTTTATTGACTAAACTTGTGTTTACCAATGTGTTTTTAAAGAACAACTTGATCTGAGGTATAATTTACCATAAAATTAATCTGCTTTAAGTGTACAATTAATTGATTTTTAGTAAATGTCCTGAGTTGTGCAGCCATCACCAAAATCCAATTTAGAACATATCCATCGTCCTAGTAAGATCCTTGGTGATCAGGACCTTTCTTGGCTATATAGAATTGATGGCAAAAGGTTTCTTATAACAGGATTGTATTTATTGCTTCTCTTAAATGAACGCAAATGTCTCCTATCCATCAGCACCAAATGTGCACATCATCAAATAGTGTAAAAAAATTTTTTTAGGGGACTATATAATGGTAATGTATAAAGTGTTTTTGAATTTGCCCAACTTTTAGCAAGGAAAATCTTGCATCAGAGAGAAAAAAAAAATCTTTTCATGTTTATTTTAGAGAGTCCCAATTACACATTTTTCAGTTTGACTTTAGTTTTTGATCCTTTACAGCTCATTTATTTTTCGCAGATCACAGTAGAAAAGATTGACAAGCTAATGAAAAGCCCTTTAATTATTTGCTGCACATAAACATCAAAACCTTCCTCGGCAGGTCATGCTTATAGATAATTAAAATGATAAAGAACTGAATACATAGAACAGTTTATCATTACCAGAGTAATAAATGCAGTAGCTTGCCAAATTGCTATTTTCCTTCTGTTTCACCAGAGGGCAGTCTTTTCTAGTTTATTACTTTTTGCTCCGATCTATTCATTTAATATTTTATACTTTGAAAAATGTAAGTCCTTTATTGGGATCCAGGTTTGGATTATTTGGAGACTAATGATTGTTTTCTTTTATAACTTTCAGTCAGTTTTTTTCGTGATCTGTTTTATGAACATGTCATGAAAAAGGGCTCCACAAACACGCCCATCTTAAATGCTTTAGGCAGTGGTGTATCTGGTATAAAATATCTCTTCAATTTAATCTTTTTTCCCCTAATAGCTCTATAATGTCACTCTTTCTGTTCATGTGAAGGTTTCAGATCGGGTGGAGCGGCGACTTCAGGAAATAGAAAGAGAAATGCGCACAGAAAGAGAGTTGGTGGAAAGACGGCAGGACCAACTGGGACTCCTTTCCTTGCAGCTACAAGAGGTTTGTGAAAAATACCGTCTCAGAACATTTCTCTTGAATTTGGATATTTGTTTAGCCATTGTTAAAATGGTTCAAGTTCCTTTGTTAAGTTGCATGTGACAGTATAATTCAGTCCCTATGAGAAGTATGGCACATTGGTTCTAGTTCAGTGAAGACAACCCTTGGGGTCTAACCCAGCATCTACTTGCTTGCTGGCTTTGTGACCTTGGGCAAATTCCTGAACTTCTCTAGGCCTGTTTCCTCTGTGGGAAATGGAAATAATATTAATAATAATATTTACCTAATCAAATTGGTGTGAGGATTAGTGAGTTAATGCCAGCTAAGCATTTAACATACTGTCTGGCATGTGCTCAAACCATGTTAACCGAAAGTATAATTATTCTGATCAGTTTTCATTGATAAGAACTAGGGGTCAGCAAACTATGGCCAGTGAACCAAATCTGGCCCATTGCTTATTTTTGGAAATAAAATTTTATAGCAACACAGCCATTCCGATTCATTTCCAATCTGTCTTAGGTGTTGAATAGTTGTGAAAAAGACGATTATGGCCCACAGAGCCTAAAATATTGACTGTCTGGAACTTTATAGAAAAAAATTTGCCAACCCCTAGACTAGACTATCATCAAACCACTTAAAAATAGAGGTCACTTACCCTTTAGATACTCTTTATATTTTGAAATTTCAGGGCTCTGAAGAAGTTGAAATATTAGAACAAAGAATTTCTGTGTATCCTATTTCTAGATTCCCCCGATATTCACATTTTACCAGACTGGCTCTATCATTTTTTCTGTACATATCCATATACCCATGCGTGTGTGTGCATGTGCGTGCGCATGCACGCACATGCACGCACACACACACACACACACATATTTTTAAGTTAGTTGCACACATGATGTAAATACTTTTACATTTAAATAATATGGTGTGTACATTCTCTTCCGTAATCACAGGAAGTGAATATTGGATCAATGCCATGGTGTAATCTATAGGTTTTGTTCAAATTTTGCCACTAAAGTTCTTTTCTTGTCCAAGATACAGTATAGAATCACATATAGCATTTGGCTGTCATGTCTCTCTAGTCTCCTTTATTGTGAAACAGATTTTCAGTCTTTATCATTCATGACCTTGAAAACTTTGTAGAGTACTGGCCAGTTATTTTGTAGAATGTCTTTCACTTTGGGTTTGTTGATGTTTTCTCATAACTAGATTCAAGTTATGGACTTTGGGCAGAAAACTCCGAGAATTGGTGTTGTGTCCTTCCCAGGATATCATGTCAGGAAGCATGCAATGTCGATTTGTCCCGTTTCTGGTGAAAACTGAACATTTGGTTAAAGCGTTGCCTGCCAGGTTTCTCCACTGTAAAGTTACTATTATGCCTTTTTAATTATTTATTTTATGGGTAGACTCTTTGAGACTTGAAAATAGCCTGTTTCTTGTCATACCCATGGATTTTAGCATCTATTGTTGAGTCTTGTGTGAAACAATTATTACTATAAGTGATGCTAAATGGCGATTTAAAAAGATTCCATCATTTCTTCTACATTTATAAGTTAGAATCCTAGTGTAAGGAGGGACTTTTCTTCATACATTCATTCATTTTTGTGGGGGTGGATTTGTGAATTCTCATTTTGTTACATTAGTTATATTTTATTATTATAGAAAATAAATTTGTTGAAATTTCCTTTAAATGTTTCTTAGATCTATACATAAAGTATAAAAAATTAGAAACAAGAAAACAAAAAGATTAAAAACAAAGGAAATTTTTTTCTTTTACCAAATGGTTTTTCTAAAAGTGATGTATATATATCTACTCATGTGTGCTTGAAGATCTTTAAACCCTTAGTAACTGACAGATTAAACTTTTTTTTAAGTAAAGATACTGCCAATTGAAAATTAAGAACAAAAATTACAACCCTGAAATTATAATGTAAGCTGATAGAAAAATCTGCTTTTGTTTTCTAAAATTCCATTTTCCTTCACTTTACAAAAGGAGGCATACCCTTGTTAGTTGGTAATTACTTTGAAGAGGATACTTTGTTGAATAATTAGATAGAGCATGTTGTAGACTTTTTTTTAAAGCTTGATTTTTATACATTTGTTCTTAAAGCAAATTGCATCTGGTGAGAATAAGAATAGTGCTGAAGAGACAATTGTTCTTTTTTGCAAGAGAAAATTAGATAAATTTTCCATACTTATTTTCTTCTCTCTTTGCAGAATGAACAAAATTACAAAGAAAAGAGGGAGAGGAAGATTGCTTCCCACCTCCTTTGAGAAACCAGAGCCTGAATATTTGTATTGTAATTGTCAATTTGACTAAAAGCTTGAGCTGTGATTTGGAATTCCATCTCTGACAATAAAATAGAGCATCGCTATTGATAAAAAAATGTTTAATTTCGTATTTTGTCACTTTAATATAAGCGGTGACCTATACGCTTTTAAAAGGTGGTTTTAGATTAAATAGTGCAGTGGAAACTGGAAAGGATCAATTTAGGCAGATGCATTTTCTTGCTCCCAAGTTAAGTGGCTTAGACTCCTCTGGAAAGGTCATGTTTAAGGAGAGAACACACTGCTTTCTTTTCGATATTAAAAAATACTTATGGAAATACCTATACTGTTGATAATAGTAGTTGATGTAGTTTGTATCTGGCTACGGAGAGAAATTGAATATGTAGGTGAGTAAGTATGCTTGGATTTTTAGCCCCTCTGCTCTTCCGCCTCCCTAAAATGTATAATTCAATGTTAGTGAAAATTATGACATTTAAAAGTTGTTAAGAGATTAGGAGTGTTCATTAAAAATTCCAGGATGTCAGAGATTTCTAGGTAGAGTGCCGTATTACATGGAGGTAACCTGTGTCTTTGGCTAAAACCTACATCTTTTTAGTGACCTAATGAGGTCCATAAGTCCTCAGAGCTTTACATGTCCCCATTTAATTAAAAACAGTCTTAATCATTGGAAATTGGTTGAGGGAAAGCCACTTCTCATTGCTTAGAGTTTTTAAGTGATTGTTCACTCTTGTCTGTGTTTTTTTTTTTTTTTTTTAGTCTATTGGTCTAAGCATGCTCTGGAATCCGCTTCCTTTTTTGAGCATCTATTACTCATGTGCTGCAGCTGTCACATGAATGTCTCATTTTCTTAACTTTGTGAGGACCTTCACTGGCCTTCAGACCTCATATATTATATGTTAAACAACATTGTTTTGGTATCTCAGTAGAGGTCTCTTTAGAAAGAGGAACGTTTTCTATTAGTTGGACAATAATATTCCTTTCATATATCTTTTAAATTTTGAGTGATTGTTCTAGTGCTCTGAACTTACTCTAATCGCATTCAAATGTCATTAAGCCTGTAACCATCAGTCTTTCCTTGTTGAACCACTGTGCAGACAATGTTTGTTTAACATTAAGGTATATTTATCATATTACAAACTCCTTTTGATCTGATAATTGATAGTAAGGCAACTGATCAGTTAAATTTCGTGGAGTGGATAGGAATGGTGGGTGCTAAGGTCACGAAAGTTATTTAGACTGTCAGCCTAAGTCAAAACTCTTTTGCAGGTCCAAAATTCACATAAAATCCTAGATAAAATTTCTAACTCTTGGCTATGGCATCTTGGAAATTCCTGACTTGGTTTTTACGAGCTGTTTCTTGTAAATTGAATGTTACTTCTTCATTTTCAATTGAATTACTTAAAATGAAAAACATGAGGTAAATGCTGGGTGTATATTTGTATGTGCTTTTCAGAGCATTTCATAGTGTATTAAAAATGCTCGATTCCTCACCTACCATCATCTAGAATGTTCCATGCTTACATATGACCTAGGGGGATTCAGATGCCTTAAAGTTTAAAGGTGCTTCATGGAGAAGTCTACGGGGCAGGTGAGGCATGGAATCTTAATAGAAGATGGTGAAGATTAAGTGAGGAATTAAGGATAGGGTGGGAGCTCGGCTCGGAGGTTTTTCAGTCTGTGCCCTCAATGAAAACCAGGTTATGTGTGCTTCATCAATAAAATAAGGCCATATGCAGAAAAGTTAAAGTAATTGATACTGGCTTTTTTCAATATTTTTCTTCTTTTGGCATCTGTACCAGTTTAGAAAACCTAATAAAGAAGTAACTATTCATTCCTTCCCAGAAATGTAACTGTGGCTCCAGAGACATTGGGTCATATGGATACTTCATATAAGAAAAGCCTTGGGTACTATTAATGTATTTAATTTGGACTCATTAAGGGAGAAGTTTCCGAGGAAGCCAAGAATGTTTTCCTAATGTCCTCTTAATAACTTCAGCATCTCCCTTGAGACTTCTGTGTCAAGTCAGGGGAGAGCCTAGTCTCGCAAATGTTCTTGGGTGGCGTCATTAACCCCTTTTCCCGCACTTCCTTTTGAGATTGTCCTACTTGGTTTGGAGACAATGAGGTCTTTCTAAGCCTGGTCGATTTTGGACTCTCATTCATTTACCTTTCCAAGGCTGAATTAAAAACTTTTGCTTGGCCATTCACTGTATCTTCCTTTTCTTGTTCCCATAGTCAATGCCCTCTTTTTTGTAGGTATCCCTCACATTTTCATGTGTTTATTTCATAGCACAAAATTCCCTTTCCCCATTGATATTATTAGATACCGTTTATATTAATGTCTGTTAAATTACCCTCACATTGACCATCCTAGTAGCTCCCCTGGGCTTTGAGAAAGACCAGTGGAATTTACAAGTAAACAAGAATTTAAAATAAAATTAGAGTTCTGCAGAAAACACAAAGAAAGCTCAGGATGCACCTATTTTCCCAGTCCTTGGGACATGAGCTCTAGAATTCAATTTTTTTGTCAGGCCCAGGTGACCGGTGGCATATAGAGTTCATCACCAGGTGACCAGGTGGTGTATAGAGGTCACCACCAGGTGTCCAGGTGGTGTATAGAGGTCACCAGAGAGTAGCACAGGCAGGGGGACACACAGGACCCTCAAACTGCCAAGGGGCTGAAAGCACTGCGTGTCCCCACAGGACTACCACACAGGTACTGCTCTGCAGGGAAATGTGGGTATCAAGGGAAAATCCGAAAACTCTTGCTCTAGTGTTTACTCATGAGGTGAAGCTGTGTGTGTAGGGTAAATCTGAGCTTTATTTTGAGTCACACATTTTATTCTTTTAATAAACTAATCCCATTGACTATTTTCTCCTTTTGTAAAGATAGCTTTTTTCCTCCCCACTGTCCAGTTTCTAGTGATGTATTATATGAGGTTATTTGACCTAGATTATTATTGTTAATTAACATTTCTTGACATGCTGTCTCTTTTAACTGTACCTGATTTGAGCATTTTGCATTTCTAGCGTTTAACATAATTTGCACCTGATAAATATTTGGTGGATGCATTGAATGTGACCACATTAATACATTGTTTTGATCAATGTTTAAGTAGCTTTCTCACTTAGTGCTTTTAATGTTTTTATTATTAAAATATGTATTCAAATATGATTTGAATAAATGCATAACTAAATGTGATCATATCATGAATGCTCATGCAGATGTGCTCTATTTTAATGCAGCTTTATTATTTACTTGGCTCAGTTTTTCTCCTGTCTCTTCTCCCTCTGCTCTCATCATCAGTCACCCCCTCTACTCCCTAAAAAAAGAAACCGGTGTAAATAGCCTGGGATATAGCCCTCTATATTTTTCTTTGCATTCTTAATGAGCATGGACAGACATATATAAACAATATGCACCTTTGCATATACAAGGTTTTTTTTTGAATGCTTTTATTTTAATAAATAGGATCAACCATATTATATACACATTTCTGCATCTTGCTTTTTTTTTTTAATCTGACCAATACTTTCTGGAATTTCCTTCAGCTAGCTGATGTGTTTCCAACTTAATCTTTTATTACCACAAATGGATCTTTTATTATAATAGAGGTTACCAGGCTATTTTTCCAAAGCATTCTGTTTTTTTCTTTTTTTCCCAAAGCATTCTAACTCTTCACAGTTCTGTCAACAAAGTGGTTGAGAATTGTCCTTCTCTCTGTTTCTAGCAGTAGTAGTGATTATAATTCTTTTTATTTTTGCCAGGCTGATGGCTATAAAGTGTTAACTCATTTTTACGTTCGTTTGCACTTCCCTGTTAGTAAATTTGAGCATCTTTTCACATATTTGTTGCCGTTTGCATTTGTGCCTATGCAGTTCACCTTGTTATCTGCTGATTTTAAAATGCTGGATTGTTTGTGTTTTTTCCCCGGAATTTTATTTCTTTAATGTAGGAGGAAGGATTCAAAGTTACTTTTTTATATGACTAATGAGTTGCCTCAGCATCATTTTTGAATAATTTGTTTTTATCCCTCTGCTTTAAATGCCACTTCTGTTATGCATCTAGTTTCCTGTGATACCTGTCTGGGATCTGTATGCTTTCCTATTGATCTGTTTGTCTATCCCTGAACTGATGTCATTTTGTCTCAATTATTATGGCTTTTATTACATTTTGGTAAATGATAATGAAAATCTCCTGTCACGTTTCATGAAAAATCCTGCTGGCATTTTTATGGTAATTGTACTAAATATATAGAATAATTTGAACAGAAGGTGTTTTCTAATGTTTTTCAAGAATGTTTTATAATTGTCTGTATAAAGGTCATGTACACCTTTTGTTGGACTTATTCCTAGATACCTTACGGTTTTTCTGTTGTGAATGGGATATTTTCTTTCATTGCATCTCTGACTGTAGTATATAGGAGTGTAACTGGTTTTATATGTGGCTCTTGTATCTAGCAATTCAGTTTAATGATCTTACTAGTTCTTTATTTTGTCAGTAACTTTACTGATAACTGTCTGCTTCATAGATAATGATATTATTAGAAGTTAAAGGCAATTTAATCTCTTTTTGTTGTTTTATTGCCCTTGTTAGAAACTCAAGTGCAGTGTTGAATAGAAGCAAAGGGCACGAATCCATGCTTTGTTTCTATATTTATAGGGATACTTCTAAAGTGTTCACCTCGTTGTGTGAGGTTTGCTCCTAGTTCTGAGTGCTATCGTGTATCAGACTAACCACATTGCCTTCTATACTTGGGCTGCCAAGAAATTTTTTTAAAAATTATAAATGGGTTATGAAATTTATCAAATACTCTTGCTGTTGTCTTTCTTGATATTTAAATGTGGTTGACTCTCCATTGATGTGCTCTCCTTGCATTCCTGAGAACTTGACTTGGTCAGAACTATTTTTTTTTTTTTATACATTGCTGAATTAATTTGCTAGTGTTTTCTTTAGGTTTTTCGATGTTTATCTTTATGATTGAGATCAGTTGATAATTTTCTTTGCACTGCTCTTTTTGCTTTTGGAAGAAAAGTTACATGAATGTCATAAAATGAATTAGGTAGATTTTGTTCTTTTTCTAATCTGACTCTGTTTAAAAGAGGGAATGTCTATTTCTTGAATGTTTGTTGAAACTCACCCATGAAATCATTTGTACATGTCATCTTTTTGGTGGCTGAGATTTTCAATTTCTTCAGTTTTGGTTTTTATAACCTTTTTATTTTTTAGTCTAGCCAAGTTATCCATTTTTGTCTGTGTTTTGAAATTAATTTGAACAAATAGTCGTAGCCCTGCTTTATTATTTTTTCAATCTTTTTCTGAAGCTATATCCTTTCTCCTTAATATTATTTAGTTATTCTCCCCTTTTTCTTTCTTCATCTTGATAGACATATAATTATTTTATTAGTTTTCGTTTTGGCAAGCTTTGTTTATTATGTCATCAACTTCTGCTTTTAACTTGATTACTTTTTTCCTTTTTTAATTTTTAGAATTACTCTTATTTTTTAGACTGAAAGTTAGAGCATTAATTGATTTTTCTGTTTTTTGAAATTAATATTGTAAATTTATCACCAAATTACCATATGGTTTTATACGCTATTCCTTTATGGCAGTTTATTTCTAAATCTTTTGTAATTTTTCATAGGATTTTCTCTATAACTCAAGACTTACTTAGGAGTGCCTTTTGAAAGTTTCAAATATGTGTGTTTGCTTAGTTTTAAATTATTTCGTATTTATTTTTAATTTAATTCCTTTGAAATTTGTTGAAGCTTCCATTTCTACCTAGTGCCATCATCATTTTTTAATAATGAAACGTATTTTCTGTTTTTTGGATGTAAATTTGTATGTGTTTATGTCTGACATACACAGACAAGTACAGTCATATAAATTTAGTAGGTCAGATTTGTAAATTCTGTTGTTTTCTTTGTATTCTTACTAAGTGTCAGTCTAAAGCCTCTTGTTATGATAAGAATTGTCAATTTATCCCTGTGATTTTTGTCAGTTTTGCTTGATCTATTTTGTGACTGTGGTTTCATGGATATAAATTAATTACTTCTTGTCAATTATTTTAAAAATTATATAGTGTTCCTCTGGATATTAGCATTCTTTTGCTTTGCCGTTTTAATGGCATATGGGTTTTTCCTCTTTATTTTAATCCTTCCTCTGTAGTTTTAATTTTGTATGTTTCTTATAAACATCTTACAGCTGGAGAAGAAGGTGAAAGTTAACAGATTTTAATTTCTTTGAAGTTTAAATGATTTAACCAAAATCCCACAACCATTCTTCAAGAATTCAGACAATCACAATTAAATTTTAAATATTTCAACTTTATGAAAGGAGCATTTTGATATAGTAGGTTACTGTTTTTCAGATAAGTTAGAAAAAAAAAAATTAGAATGGAACTTCCCAGATACATGAATTCTAAAAGTAAGACCTCTTTAAAATATTCATTATGGATTTTGGAAAGAATGGTAATTCAGCAATATGTATGTGACTAAACTGATTTCATGGAATGGTTCGTAGTCTTACGGGGTCAACAGCAAATGCTGATTGACTTTGGTTTGGGGAGATTGCAAATGATGTACAGAAAGGACTTTTGGAAAAAAACTGAAGATACAGTTTTTTCTATTGTAATTTTTGGAATGTTGGTAAGGAAAAATATTTTAATTTAGGATTTTCACATAATTTCTATTAAAGGTTTCAATTTAGATGATAAGCCCTAGGATACTTATTAGGGAATAACTACAGGTTTTTGACCACTAGTCGTCAGTATTGAACCATCAATTGTGTGATTGAGCAGGCATGATTTATTAAAGTTGCTAAACTTTGTTGAAAAATGATCCTTTATAATATAGTACATACCTCAACTCTTAGGTCTTCCTGAAAGTATACTTGGCACAAGCATTGCGACTGAAAAACTTAATTATTTAATTGCAGCTATTTGAAATTTAAAATTTGAAACAGTGTTGCTCTCCATGGTTGAAAAATAATATATGACACACTTACTATGTAATATTATAGATTAAGACATCTGCTAAATTTAACAGTAAAACTGTCATTTCTATCGTTTTTTGTTAGTTTCTTTCATGCTTCCTATTCAGGCTTACAGTTCCTTCCTCCCTCCTTCCCTCTGTGGAAGAATCTTTTTACATATAGTAAGACAATTAGAGTCTAATTTGATATGAGAGGTTATTCACTGTGATCACATTCCATGCTCTTTTCCATGTTTTATATTTCTAAGCTATACAGAAGTGTCCCAAAGATACTTTGTGTAAATTTTTATCTTATGTGTATCCAAACCTTTTTCCTAATGATCGTTTTCTTCCCCTTAATAATTACTGCCTTCGTACCCTTTTGTACACCCCCCCCACCATTTATAATCATTTTCTACTGAAGTTCTAATGCTGTTCTTTAGTTGGCTAATTTCATTTGTTTTTATTTACTTGATAGAAAAGCATTATTTATAGCTTTATCATGACTCATTGCATTTCTAGTTAATTTACATTTCTATTCAGTACACTGCATCCTTTTTTAAAAAACTTAAATACTGAAGCTGTGTTATTATTTCTCAAGAAATGAGAGACTTCTTAAGTTTTTCTGACATACCTTTTTCCATATTATGGTTAAGTTACAGCTACAACTTTATTATGTAATCATTTGATGGGTCTTATATGGCGGTGAGAAAAAGTTACACAGTTTCATGTTTACTATTGAGATTGAGATCCCGAAGCCTTGCTAGCCAGTGTCAGTCTTGGATGGGAATAAATTAGAGTGATACTGTGATTCAAAGCCGCAAAACCTGGGCAGGCTTGGGTCACTGAGACTCCATTTTCTGTTCTTTCCCCTTCTGACCTGTGAAGCTGTACAGAAGGTGCTAAAAGTGTGTGTGTGTATGTGTGTCATCCTAATAAGTAGCTTGTATGATTTATTTCTTCTTAAAAAGATGGATAGTCATCTTGATAAAATAATTTTATGTTTAAAGATTTGTATGTGTTTCCTTTATGTCCTTGCCTTCTCCATTTCTCCCATTTTTCACATCCAGTCCATCATTTAAAATGGACTGTTAGCTCTGTTTAAAAACTGTCTTCTGACTTGGTAACTACTCTTCCCCTTTACCACTGCTGCTCTGGTGCATCACCTTGCCACTGTTACATCCCGTCTGGCGAGTGGGGTCGCCTCCTTGCTTCCACTCTTGTCTCCTTAGGGTCTTTACCCCACTGAATCAGATATTGCTACATCTTTCTTCAACATCCTTAAATGTTTCTTCATCATATTCAGAATGAAATCTAAAGTCCTCGGCTTACGAGGCTCCTCTGGTCTCTCACCCTAATTTTCTATCGTTCTTCCTCTTGGCCTAATTTAGGCCGACCACATGGCCTTCTTGCTTTTCCGTTTGACATGGAAGACACCCTCCTGCTTCTGAACATTTGCATCGCCTATTATCAGAGCCAGGAATTGTCAGCTCTGAAAACAGTTGCCTTGCTTTTGCCCTCATGCCATTCAGAGCTTTACTTCAGAAAGGCCTTATTAACTGTCCTAGATGAAATACCCCTTCTTTGCTCCTGAGCCCCTTACACTGCAATATTTTTTCCTTTTTAACTTTTTCATTACCTGTCATCTGTCTGTCTCCCTGATGAGAATGCAGGCTTTGCGAAGGAGGCACTTAGTTGGTTTTACTCCTTGCTTTGTCTCCAGCACCCTAGAGCAGTGGCTGGCATGGAATAAGGGCCCAGTAAAATTTTCTTGAAGGAACGAATGAATAAATGTTGCACACTATATAGTCAGAATTATACATAGTAAAATATCATTCGGCCAGTACCATCATGGACCTACTATGTGCCCAGGTACTGTTTTGAAGACTGGGGATTTAAAGATATTAAAATGCTGTCTTGCCTTTTAGAGGCTCCCAGTGTGGTTGAGGAAACAGAAATGTTAACAATCACTGTCATTTGGTAAGGTTGTTATTTCAGCTTTTCATAGGCTCCAGAGTAGCCCCAGGGGGAAGTTGTTTTCCCCTTTCTGGCCCGTTGGGGAAATTTGGGTGGAAGGGGCGGTATTTCTGCTGAGAGTGCATTTTCAAATTATTTTAGGCAATTCTTTTACGAATGTGATTCTACCCCACTACTTAGTATTGCTACCTGGTAAGCACTTTACCAGTGTATGGCTGAAATGCTCATTTGAATTCTGACTCACTCTACTTCTGATTCATGACATTGCTCTTTATCTTATTTTATACCATGCTAATTATTTTCTTCTCTCTTTTATGTTTGTTACCTGTGGATAACATATTTTTTTCTTTGCAAGGATAAAATAAACACTGTTTTCTGTAAGGTTGTGAAAGAACCATTAATGTCAACATGCTGATGAAAAGGAAATAGATGGAAAAGAATGATTGGCTATTATGGGATTTGTCTTTCAGAGCTGGTTGAGCACTATTTGGCACAGCTTTAAATGTGCAGTTCCTTGTTATATCATGTTCTTTAATCGTCTTCCTTAGTCTTTTTCTTGATTTTCCTCTTTGCCTCCCAATCTGCTCCTCACTCCCCTAATTTAACCCATAGTCTATTTTATTAGGCTTTAATCATTTCAGATGACACTAAAAACACTTTTAATATTCTTCCTGTAGAAGATAACTTTTCCCAAACTTCTTATAGGAGAGAAGTTGGAAGAGAAGTTGGATTTCGTCTTTCAACCTTGTGCTCGCTAAATACTTGAATTTCCATTCATAGAGCAAACTCCTTTGGGTAATTCATGGATATTATAGGCACAGTCTCTATAGGCCATATTATCTTCTTATATTGGGAAGTATTAAGAGTAATAGCTGGCTGGATTAAAGACCATTCCATTTCCATAATATTCTTCAGGAGCCTACAATTTTTTTTAAAATTGAATATTGATAAAAGTTGAAAATTTAGAAATGTATTCTACATTGTAGAAGTAATATGTCAACTGTTAGCTTGCTAATTAAGGCCTTTGAATTCCTTTGAAGGGTGTAGTTCTATTAGATGATGTGTAGATGTAATTTGTCCTGAAATTCTTATAATCTCATATCTGTATAAGTAACACTTATGTCATGTCTTCTTAGGCTTTTGACTTTATTAAGAAAATATTACCTAAGGCCATTAATTATTGTAAGGTACTTTCTACCCCCTTTCACCTCCCCATTTCAACTATCTTTCTTCAAAATTCTCTCATGTATACTAACTTACGTTTTTTTATTTTTCAAGTGTTTTTGAATAATGTGTGTTTTTCAGGATGTCTTCTGAGTTGTCATTTCCTTCTTCCTACCCTCAATAAAGTTAGTCTTCACACAATTTTTTGTCCACCCTCCTTCACCCCCCTACATTTTTTCTGATTGTTTGCTCTCTAGGTTCATGAAGTGTTGTTACTTATTCCCTCTCTTGTGACCATTATGACCTGTGGTTCCTTTCTTTATTTTACCTATTCTTTAAGCATATGTGTAGTTGTTCTTGTAAAGCACCTCAAATTATGTTTGGAAGTAGTTGAGCTTTACATTATAAATAAATACTCTTATTGTTCCTGTGAGTTGCATTTACGTCTGACATACATTTTATGTTCAGACCACATATGACTAGATTTCAAAGTGTTGTTTAATCACATTTGCTGTGTGTACTTATTTGTTCTTGCCAATATTGTCACTGTAAATTATAACAAATAAGGCTAGTATAATTCTGTGTTTGTCCCTTTGTGTAGCACCATATGCAAATAGACATTGAATACTGTTAATGCTGTGATGATGATGAAAAATGGCTGTGCTCGTGTTGACTAAACAGCTGCCTGACAATTGCCTGAGATTTTCTGAGTGCAGAACTTGTTTAATTTCTACTTGATGCTCTTTTTCAAGAGGGGAATGTTTCTAGCTACATTTTCAGTGAATTGATCCTAGACCATCTGTTTATAAAGC
Organism: Rhinolophus sinicus; assembly: GCF_036562045.2. Classification (NCBI taxonomy): domain Eukaryota; kingdom Metazoa; phylum Chordata; class Mammalia; order Chiroptera; family Rhinolophidae; genus Rhinolophus; species Rhinolophus sinicus. The sequence continues at coordinate 19,025,910 of NC_133753.1, forward strand.
CCTTTTCCATCATTATCAATTAATATTTATTGGGCAACTACTGAGTGCATAGTAATATTGTGCAAACAAAGACCACTCTGCTACAGATAGACGTATTCATTGACTTGGTACTGTTTTATTTTGATTTGAAAATAGTAAAAAGAAAAAAACCCCAAAAGCCAAAATCCAAAGGCATAAAATAACATCCCCTGAACAATGAAAGATGTTGTATATTTACAGGGTATTTTGCTCAAATACATGTAAGACTTGAGAAATTATAAATTAAATTTCCATAATTATCTATGATCTTCTGTTTGTCAACAGTTCTAACTCAGCGTTCCTGCATTTAGAAAGTCAAATGAAGTATCACTTTGCTCTGGGATTTCTAATAAAACTGTGAGTCTCTCTTTCGAGAGGAAACTACTCAGATACAAACAGATCTTCCACTAAGAGCGTTTGCTTTTTGATTTTGAAGGAAATCCTGGAAAGTGCAATTGTTGGGCTCACATTTAACTTTACTTGCAAGATTTTTTATTAACTAGAAGATTGCATAAAAATAAAATCCGTTCCAGTAAAAGCAGTGGCATTTTAGGGAATAATACTCATTACCATTGTTGCTTTTGAATTAAACAAGTCAAAAGACTTGTATATCTTTTCAGCATACCAACTTTGAAGGCAATAATTAAGGTTTTGTTTTGTAGCTGGCACATTTAATAACATTTGAAGAATGAAATTCTGATACTAGTCAATAGGGGTTTACTTTTGAGTTATATTTATAATCGTGGTAGTGGATTTTTGCTGTGTCTCCCAGGTCTCTGGCCTCGTTAGTCTCCCATGTGGCCTTTGGCTAAGGTTTAGGGTAAAGATATGACTATGGAACAGAAAAGGCAATTGGCTCGCATGGTCATTGAACCCATCACCTTGGTTGGCTCCATTGGCACAGGTGACTTAACCAGTCACAGCCTCCACAAATACAGACATAGTGAAACCAATAAATTTGCTTATTATTCATTGGGGAAGGTAGGTCAGGGATAAGTGCCCATGTATCCTACCACAATAATTCCTATAAGAGCTCTTTGGATACCTGAAATAATAAACACCTTATCATAAGGAAACAACAACAACAAAAAGACATTCTCAAAGGGAAGCTTTGAGTTTTATATTTCATAAACTGTATCTTTAAATAACATCATCAAGGATTACAATTACCATCAGAAATAATACCAATGTATTAAGCTACTGATCAGTCTTAATTAACTACATGATATTTGATATTATTCTACCCTTCAAAAAACAGAAATGATTGCATCTTGTGACTCTACTCTGCTCACTAGGTGCTTACCACTTCCGTCTAGAAAACATACATCGTTCAACTGGCAGCAGGTTTTTAGCGTGTGTGCCTTACTTTATGATCCTGAAAATCTGTATAGTGTCATGATAGTAATGATCACTACTATTGGATTCTCTATGGACTTCTATCATTCAGTAATGTTTTCACTTATTAAAGATTTTTTTTTTTTTTCAAATTGTAGATGTTGGTCTAACATTTTTGTTCCTTGGTTATGGCTGAAAAATAAATTTCTTTGAACAATTTAAGTTAAAATCTATCTAGCTATTTTTTAGGTAGGTATTGATTTAGGGATTTAGAATATGAATGCATTGTTTTCTGCCTTGAAAAGAAACTTAATTTTTTTTTGTTTTGTTTTGGTTTTTGTTGGCACAGATAATCCCCAACTGGATGAATTTAAAGGCTAAAATTTTCCATGACTTTAGCTAGTTCTCTTGTGGGAGGAATCTCTAACTTGATTTAGGAAAAAACAAAATTTAGAAATTCACAGAACTTGACAGAAATAAAATCTATGTTAATCTAAGTGAGTAGTACAGGTTATGAGCAGTAAAATCCTGCTGTATTAGGCATATATAATCCTTTTCAAAATGTGTATAATTCTGTTGATGTTTGATGGTTTTAGACCTGTGATTTAGGTTTCCAAACGAGAATTTTGGAAATAGACACTGGATTTCCATTTTCAAAAAAAAAAAAATTCTAGTTAAATAAGGTTGTCATTATAGTGTTTTATATATACTGAGTACTTAATAACATTGTATCTTGATTTAAAATCTAACAAATGTCCTTCAAGATACTTGAAGTGTTTAATATTCATAAATACAAACAATCAGTAGTAACTTTATAGCTGTGGGGTCTAATTTGGATCAAAATATCATTATATTTTGGAACTTAAAATATTTTTTTGCTCTGACTTTTATTTTTATACCTACATGAATAATTTAATTATAAAAATATAGTCAAATGAGCAATGAAGCCATGGAAAAATGCAGAGGAACCTTAAAGGCATTTTACTAAATAAAAAGACAATCTGAAAAGACCACAGAATCCTGTATGATTCTGACTAGGTGGCATCTAGAAAAGAAAAATCTATGGAGACAGTAGAAAGATCAGTGGTTGCCAGGAGTTGGAGTAGGGAGGGGGGTGATGAATAGGGTGGAGCACAGAGAATTTTTAGGGCAGTGAACACACTCTGTTTGATGCTATAAGGATGGACACACGTTATTATATACTTGTCCAAACCCATAGCATGTGCAATGCCAAGAGTGAACCCTAATGTATACTGTGGACTTTGGGTGATGTGTCAGTATAGGTTTATCATTTGTAACAAATGTACTGGCAAATTGATAACGAGGAGGATATTGGTAAAGAGGGATGTTATGCATGTGTGGGGGCCGGGTGTGTATTGGAACTCTGTACCTTCCTCCCAGTTTTGCTGTGAACCTAAAATTGCTCCAAAACCAAAGGTCTTTAAAATATGTATAAGAACAACTATTTTTCTAAGAAACATGGCTTCTTCATTCTTTATTGTTACTTGGAAAAAAAAAACGCAAACTGATTTGAAAGTTTATACCTTTAAGTATAGCATTACTGACCTAGTGTTCCATATGAGCACAGACTTGCTTCTCCGAGTCCTGCTGGTTTCCCAGTGAATCAGCTCCATGTTCCTGCCCTTGTGACCAACAGCATGGAAGCGGAAGTGATTAGAATGGAACAGGATAGCTTATGTTCATCATTTTTTTCCCCCTGAAATTTCAGTGGCCTGTGTGAGAGTTAAGATGTGACCTTTATTTTATTCCAATTCCATCCTTCTTACCCAAGCTTGCTGGTCCATTGAAAGTAGACAAAGGGCCTTTTAATTCCCTATTTGTTCTACATTTTTGAGTGTGTTATTTTTAGAGCCTCTTGATAAACATGCCTATTGTCAAAGTTGTGGGAGTTTTTATACTCAGATGAGATAGATGTCTACAAACATTTTCCTTTTCTCCTTTCTCCTCCTCTCTAAAAAGAAAGGCTGCATTAAAAAAAAAATAAAAATATATATATATATATAAATATATGATATATTTTATATAATATATAATAAATAGATATATATGTATATATGTGTGTGTATATATACACACAGATACATATGTATGTATATATACATATACATATACATATATATATATATATATATATATATATACGTATAACTGAGAATTCAGAATCATCTATCTCTAAAGAAGTGCAGTAGTACAATACTGAGTATGTTAGTCTTTTTAATGGAAATAGACACACTTAAGGCAAAGAAGAAAAATTGTTGTTACAAGGTTTAAATGTGCCCCAGGGACTCTGTATTAAGGCTCAGTGTTATTGCTCTGATCTGAAACGTGTAAGACAGTCACAATCCTAGAGCAGGGCACATGATAGCTTTACAGCTAAACTGCTTTTATGAAAAAAACAAGCTTTAAAGGGCAAAATAACATAGTAATAGAAATTCATTGGCATGTGATGTTTTCTTCTCTTTTTATAACTGCTTTTACTGGGTCAGTTTTAATATAATTCTAAGTTGCTTGATCTAAGTCAAATGGAAAAGAAATCCATTGCAGGCTTATACATTTAAAGAAGGTAGTAAATGAGTTAAAGTTTATTATTAAGATTTAAAGAAATGGCTTTTAATTTTGATTCTGTTCATTTTAAAAATGTTTCTCGTGGAGTATTATCAGGGTTTTCAGAAGTTTAAAGTGCATTAATATGTATTTTCTAGGTCTTCAGAGTTAAATTTTTCTTTCTTTGTCTTTCATTTTAAATTAGGTAATGCAGGAAGTAGGTTCAATATTCTGGCCTAGAATGCTGCTTGCGTGTTTACTTGTTTACTGACTCATGGTATAGAGAAAGCAGAAATAATGTTTGAACTTAATGATATTTCAAGATGATATGGTGGAAATGCAGTATATTGCTTGGGGTTGCTCTTCAGTACCTTACTTTTGCTCTCTACTGAAAACAATGGAATCGAAGTTCTCATTGACTAAATTTTCTAATACTTACATGTCCTTAGAGTAAAAGGAGAAATAAAAAAAAAAGAGTGTTAAATAACATTTTAGGCACCAAGTCGAGCTGCGATAGAAAAATATATTATTTTGGAAAAGTGTTATTGTAAATGGTCAGATGTTGAAAGTGGGAAGTGAGGAAAAAAGGAAATTTTATTGCAAATTCCTAGGTATCCAAGAGAATTAGAGGTTCTCTTATTCAGCTAGCTCATATATGGAAATTTGGATTTAAAACAAATAGACTGTTGACTTTCAGAAGAATTATGTTTTATAGGGTATAATTCCATGTACTGGAAACAGAAAACACAATTTGATTAAAGTTCAGCTTATTGATTTTTCTTCCTTTAATAACACCAAGTAAAATTATTAATATTTGTACTAATTATAAGAAATGAAGATTAAATATCTATTAGTGTGAGAATGAAAATAGTTATTTCCCACATTGCCCTTTAAGGGGAATGGATGTTGGTAACTGATAGGTCTTTTCTTTAGGGTGTTGGGCATGGTTATGAATATAGGTGTTCAAAATTGAGAACTGGAATAGAGGCATATTGTTCTGCCTAACTTGGAGAGGGAGATTTAGAAGCATGTGGGGAAGGCCCAGAAGCTAAAAAAATAAATAAATAAAAAGAAAAAAGTAATGAGGCTGGACAAGATGTAGGGGAACAGGGAAGAAAGGAATTCCTGATTGGTGGAGTTGCTCAGGAGAATTTATAGAGCACCCAATGTTTGAGGGAGTTTTGATTGGTGTACTCCACCCCCCTATATAATTTTATGTAAATTCCAGATCGCTCATTAATGTTTTTCGTGTAAGCAAGTTATCTTGGGGTAAATGCAAAGAGGTTCGGTATTCTATTTATTGGTGAGCAGTGGCCTGTGAGTTAATTTACTAGGAATCTGGGTTACATTAGACTATCAGGTTTGATGGGGGAAAAATTTGTAGGCCAGAAAAGAACTGATAGTGTTATAGTTGGTCTGGCTTTGAGCTAAAATTGGTGGGTGAAAATTGAAGGATACTTGCATAGCCTCAAAATATCTACCAAAATATTTGTTAATTACTTTAGTGGTTTTAACATATTTCCACACATTCTTTGATATTTTCCCTCTGCGAGATGGAGCTTAATTCTTTTTCCTTTGAGTATGGGATGGACTGACTGATTCTTTTCTAATAAATAGAGTATTTTTAATGCACTAATCAAAATAAAGTGTGCAAACACTTGGGAAATGTAAATATAACTTTCTTATTTTTTTTGATGTAAAGTGTTATAGAATTTTTAAAATGTGACTTTTGCAATCATGAGCGAGGGACAGAAATGGATTAATTCTAGTTAGTAAAATGGAAAAATGTATTCACTAGAGAATTTTTTGAGTTTCAGATCTTAAGTCAAACTCTTTGAGGTCCAGCATGAGGTCAAGTCAAGTTTGTAAAGCTTAGCAGGTGTCTCCTTCTGTTTCTCTTACCTCAGTAAGCAGAGGACAGAGGTGAAAACAATCTTGAACATGAAAAGATGTGCAAATCTCATTGGAAGGATCTTAGCACCTACTGGTTGAAGGTTGCAGAGTCTTCCTAGTTAGATTTTGAACTCAGCTTTGGAAGGGAATGGCTCTTATGTTTGGGATTAACCCTTCTTATTTGAATGGGTTGATGGCCTCAAGTGACCTCACCTGACTTGGGTGAGCCTTCAACTGCATACTCATTTGGAGTAGCTCCTGCTTAGGACTCTGAATCCAGAACTGGAAACCTACTATTTATAGTTGCTTGAAATTTATTAAGTGCCTGATGAAGTCTTCCTCAGAATCTCCCCTCTGTGGTAAAGCCCAGGCTGGTTTTTCATTCAATGGAAAAATAATTGAAAAGATAACCAATTAAATTTAACTCATAAACATAAATAGGGCTAGGTTGGAATTATAATGCTGAGGAATAAACTACTTCAAAATTTTATAAAGTGGTTAAAAAATGTAGCAACAATTTATGTCTTTGTTTCTTCATGTTTCTCCGTTTTCATACACACTCATATTGGGTGGGGAAAGACCGAGGAAGCATGGAAAGAATAAAGATGTCAGCAGTAATTTTCAAGTTTCCAGGATAATTTTGTTCAGAAAAATTTATAAACACCTATACCAAGCCAAAATTGAAAGATTATGCATATAGAATTAAATGTTATAAATTCCACTTACCCTCAAGACCAAATAGCAAACGTCAAAATCACTTGGTAACTACCTGAAAATATTACGATTTTAATACTTTATCAACATTAACAATTCATAATAGTTGTCTTTCATTGCACATTTTAAAGCTCTACAAATACCAAATTATTTAGTTTTCATAGCCACCCTATCAAGTTCATATGATTATTTCATCATGGAGAGGCAGTGTCACTCCGTCGTTAAGGGGCAGACAGCCCGAGTCTCTGACCTGTCTGTGTCGCTAACTAGGTGAATGAACTAGTTAGAATGGGCAAGTGACTCAACTACTTGTACCCCAATTTCTGCCTTAATAGAATGAGCTTAATCATAACTCATGGAATTATCAGAAAGTTTAAATCGATATATTCAACATAGGTAATGTATTTATTAATAGTTCATATATGTAAGAAGCAGAATGCCTGGACATGGTAAACACTATAAAAGTGTTATTATATTATTATACTTAAACCCAAATTATTTTTCATTCTGATGATGTCTTGCCCCTCCATTTCTGTTTATTAGTGAGAGAAGGAGTCATGGCAGAGGGAGCTATAATCTCATGGATAGGGAACCGTGGTTATTTGATGTACACATACATTAGTAGCCCCTAGCACAGCCTCTGGCACTTTGTAAATGCACTTAGAAATTATTTGTTCAACATTTAAGTTCATGAAACTGAATATGATTGGTTATACTTACATCAAAACACTTTTTAACATGTTTTGCTGTTTGCCTAAAAATCTTTTTTCTGTTGAGCGCCATAGATCCTGTTGAAAACACTTCTGACAGTTTGGTGTTTCTCAGTTTGTATGGCCTCTACACATACACCATCTAAGTCTAAATGCTAAAATGGTCAAAATTTTTTTTGAACACATGGAATGCCTTTTAGATGTCATGAAAGATTGTTCCAAGTATAAATTTTTCCTTAAGTTTAATTTTAACATTGAAATAAACACTTTTGTGGTTAACTTTTGAAATTTGTATTTTTAAAAATTTTTTTCCATCTTATTAATGAAAGAAAAATGTAGAAAAGAATGCTTTTTTTCCCCTCTGCGTGAAGTATGGTTTGATGAGCCAGTTACATATTGTGATAAAATGTATATGTAATAATGATGCAACAAGCATGTTTCTACCTTGATGAAATTTTTTGCAGAATTTGGAAAACTAGTGAGTTTGTTTTTAGTACTGTGCCGAAATTTGCAGAAAATGTAGCTTTTAAATGCTGTTATTTCAGCAGCCAGCAAGCTTTGCTTGTTTCCAAGAAAACTGTTCGCTGTCTATAGTCTCTAATTGCGTAACAGAATACCGAAAGATTGGAAAAGTGAAACTAAGTGGAAATTGATTAGGAAGATCAGGGTTTTTCCCCGAAAATAAGACCGGGTCTTAATATTAATTTTTTCTCTAAAATATGCATTAGGGCTTATGTTCAGGGGATGTCATCCTGAAAAATCATGCTAGGGCTTATTTTCCGGTTAGGTCTTATTTTTGGGGAAACATGGTATTTGACCCCCACTGAAATGCCCTTAGGACTTCAGTGAATGAGCAGGTCGTGATTGCTTTATATATTTTGGACAACACATATTCAACTTCCTCAGTCTTTTCTTAGTAAATACTAGTAGTGTCTTTAAGTTTCATACGTATTTTGGAGTAATACAGGTTTTCCAACCTCTTTCATTTTAGGCATTGAAGAAACAAGAAGCTAAAGCAGATGAGAATGAGGGAGTAATGAAAAATAAGCTAAGACAAACTGAAACTGAGAAGAGTCAAGTAAGATATTGAAAGTCATCTTCCAAAGAGTAATGCTGTTTGGGGCCATTGATATTTGTTGAGTGCCTTGAAAAGTGTCTCAGGCCATTTGTTAGAACAACAGTGAAGCCTTTCTATATTGATGTGGAGTCACGTGGTTTGAAGGCTCTGCCACTCTCTGCTACATGCTTCTAGAAACATAGGGGACATTTGCTATCTTGTCATGTAGCCTTCTCTTCTAGGGGTGACTAAACTTTATAGTTCCTTGCTGGGGAACATTTAAAGAGCTTGAATTTGCTGCAGGGTTGGGAAAGGCCTGTTGTTTAATGATGGGTTTTTTTTTTTGATATATTTGTTTTCATTATAGAAGACAGTCATAGTTAACGGCCTAGAGGAAAAAATCCTATGTTCTCATGAAATATTAAGGACTTTTCACATATATTCATTTCTTTTGCCCTATGGAGCCGGACACGTTAAGAGTTAGAAGGGAATTCAGAGTGCCCAAAACTCTCCTCAGTTTGCAAATGACTAGATTTAAGGATGAGCACAAGGTAATGAATGCTAAAGTGAAAATTTGCCCCTGACGTAACGTTCTTCATTATTTCTTTTTCTATCCAAAATTACCTCCTTTGTTTTATTTCTCCAACCAATGTCCAATTAAGTGATATGTTCATGCTGCCTTTAGTGTAAGCAACGTACGGCAGGTCCTCATGTTTGCCCCTTGGGAGGTAAGACAGCTGCTGTTACCCAGGGATGATGACCGATGTGGGCCTGGTAGATTTTGAAATTGTTTTGACTGAGGTGTGATTCGTTCCACCTTTATTTCTCTGTAGAAACAAGAGAACAGACCAGAAAATATTTTGTTAGATGCTGTGATTTCACATATACTTTAAAAAAAGTAGGACATTTATTTTATGAGCCATATGTATATAATTTTTAGCAAGTTATATAAATGGATTAAAATTTATTCTGAAATAATTATAGATTCATAGGGTGTTGCAAAACAAAAAGTACAGAGAGGTCACATGAGCCCTTCACTCAGTTTCCCTCAATGGTAGCATTTTACATAATTGTCATTCAATATTAAAATCAGGAAATTGACATTGGTACAATCCACAGAGCTTATTCATCTTTCACCGGCTTTATGTGCACTCAGCTGTGTGTTGAGTGTGTAGTTCTGTGCAATTTTATTTCATGTATAGATTCATGTTACTGCCGTCACAAAACTGATCCGTTACCACACTGCTACTACTTGGTAGTCATGCCTACCACATGTACAATTTGTAAAGGACGAACATACAGGTAGTAGGAAGATGAGAAAAACAAATGTTTGGTAAAGAAATATTTGCCCTGCTTTGTATTTAAGTCTTCCAGATACAGAAAGCTCTCTTTCTGGTGTAGACCTTTGAAGTTCTTTCACATAGTTAAGGGGAAGGTCCAAATCTTTTCCTGCGATGGCTGGGTCTTGATTGCCTTTGGCTCAAAATAATCCTTATGCCAAAAAGGGATATTTTGGGGTGGCATATTTTGCTCCCTTTCACATCCGATTATATTTTCCCACTTGAAGTAACCTAGTCACACATTCAGGCTTTGTAGGGTAGGTATTTAGTCACCTAACTGGCACATTTTTCATGGATATGTATCTAAGAGCAGTATTACTGAAGAAATATTAAATGTCTTATTCTGAACTTAGATATTTAAAAAGTTTAGGAATGTTGTGGATGTTGGAAATAGTAGGTATGTAAGGATATTCAGAATATACAAAATCAGCAATTGGATGAAATATACTTTGAGTCATTCGGTTTCTGAAGTTTTCATTCTAATTCATTTCATATGATACTACATGTACTAATTTAAAGAAAAAATGGCTTTAGAATTTAGATTAAAATGATTTAGAACTGGAGGGAATCTCAGAGGTTGTCTAATATAAAATCCTTATTTTAGAGATAACAGAAAAGAGGCCTAAGGAAAAGAGATTTAAACAGGGTCATAGTTGAGATGGGAGGTCTGGTCCGGTTCACTTTTTATTGTGCAATTAACATTATTTTCATGGAAGCATTAATGTGTGTTTATAGGTATTTATCCTTTCACATTATCTTCTGAAAACTTTTCCACTTTTCTCCTCTTAAACTGTGCCCATATAATTTAGTTATTGTCTGCCCCATTGAACCTTTTTGTTTATCCCTTGTTGAAACTCTAGCTTGAACAGGAATTGGAGCTGTCTCGAAGGTTACTGAATCAGTCAGAAGGCAGCAGAGAAACACTTTTGCAGCAGGTAAGTCTATGCAAGCTATGATAATCTGCTTTTAAATTAAATCAGGATTGAGTCTCCTTCTCTATTAAATGCCTTTGTGAAAGGAAAAACCTAGGTCTAGAATTTTTTTTTTCCCCTAAGGATTGTGTGTCAGCACACATAAGCAAAAGATGAAATCCTTTCAGGAAAATTCAGAGAAAGCTAGTACAAAACACCCGCGCTAGTTCCCACTGTGACAGTGTATCTTGCTGACTGCTGCTCCAACTTGGGACTTATCTCTTAGCATAACCAGTGTAAAAGTGAGACTGGATGTGTAAGATAAAATTTTCCCAGGAGCTTATTTTTATTTAAAGAGGCATTGGAGAGTGAAGGAGGAAGTAAAATACTAAAACAGACCTTTGTGTGTTCAAGTTACTTTGTTTTGAATGCATCATTGTCTTATATTCACATTTTTAAGATGCTACCTGCCCCTCGTTAACCAAGGCTAAGGCTTAATTTTAGAGCCTTACATTTAGAGCATAACATTTTGCAGCCTATTAGCCCACAGTGGGAATTTGGGGCTTCTGATATGTAAAGTTTGATAACTTGAGATAGTTATCTTACGTGCATTGGATAAGGGCTTGTGGGTTTCTAACTGATTCTCTGCCTGTATTTAATACAAAATACAATTGTAGTTTCCTCTCTGTTGAGGTGTGAGTTATATAATTCACTGCATAGCATACTTAGTAGGTAAAGATGTCAGATGTCATAGATGTTTAGAAAGATATTACATTTTGACAATTAGTGCTGAAAATACACCATAGCACCTGTTTTGCAAAACCATTAACAATGTTCATTGGCTTTGTTCTGCAGCCGGTGGTCCATTGGAATTAATATTGGCAGAGTTCAGATTTTCTTTTTTGGAAGTTTATATTTGTGTTCGATTCCATTATGGTTATTTTGGAATTCTGATTTGTAGTTTATGATCTCCTTTTTTCCCCCCACTTTTTATTAGCATTTATTTGATGCTAAATTTACTCCTAGGCCATAAGTTTTTGTTTCTTCAGTTTCTTCTGGGAGATCTTTTTCTTCTGTGCAACCGCCTCTTCTGGTTTAAGAGCAACCTGCTCTTTCTCAGTTAGGACCATCTCAGTGTGGCAGGGGAGCTCATGTGTGGGTTAACCTTTGTTCACCTGGCTGTGCTCAGTGACCAGAGAGTCTACATCTCAGCCCTTAAGTTCAGCACTCCTCTCTGTATTTTTAAGCCTGTGCAGTAAACATTCTGCACTCTTTTTGGGCCACTGACCCTGCGTCCAGCCCCTCTGTCTGGCCTGGGTACACCTCCCGACTCCACCATTAAGGACGGAATGGCACACATTGCTTCTGTAACATGACATCCTTTAGATACTTGGGGCTCTTTGGATATGCATACCCTTGATGGCCTGGGCAGTTTCACGCGTGTTCTTAAAGTGAACACGAAGATTGGAACTTCTCAATTTCCATGATTTTTGTGGGGTTCCCTGGGCCAAGCGAATAGCGAACCGTTTTCAGAGGTTACCGCTTATGGGAAGAGCTATAATCTCATCTTTTGAAGTAAGAGATTTTTGTGTTTATGTTGTCAGTGACTTTAGCTGAATCTTTTTGCCACTGCTAACTTGTTTAATGGTCATTGGGGACATATCTGGTATGTCTAGGCAATTTGCTACTCTTTGGAAATCCCAAAATGAATAAATAATCCCTCACCTCCAGGAGTTTATAGTTTTTTCAACAGCATTTACTGTTTGTTTATTTGAACAGTACTTTGATATGTAAATATGCTAAATCCAGATCATTTTTCTTGAGTTTACAAACCTATAGACCTGGGCTCATGAAAGAAAATCAGTGAAAAATATGAAAACATATAGTACTTAATTGGAGGTGGTTTGGGTTAATAGTGCCTAGTAGAGAGGACTGAGGGGAGAATAAGGGATTAAAAAAAAAAAGTGGTCAAATTCTTTGTCATAGTAAAACCAGAGAAGGGGAAAAGACCTTCATATTTTGTGGAAGGAATAGAAGGAGTAAAGAAATGGAGCAAGAGGCTATGCCACTATGCTTGGCGTAACCACATTAGCTTGGCTTCAGTTTGTGCTTACCATAATAGTACAAGAGAGGTAAACTTTTTCCCCTAGAAAAATAATTTGTACTGATTTGCGAGTTCAGTTACTCTTTTCCTGCTTTTAAAACTCAAAAAAATTTAATTTTTGACTGTATGTATTTAGGTAGAAGAACTCCGCATACAACTTATGAAAGCAGAAGGTGATCGAAAGGGTTTCCAGCATCAAGTATCTCAGATTTCCAAGCAACAGTCAAACCACCAGGATGAACAAGGAGATGACTGGAGATTTAGAAGAGGTATAATTCTGATCTGTAAATGTGTGTGTGTGTGTGTTTTATCTTTCTTAAATACATCCCATTTTCAGAACTGCGTTTCTTATGTTGTGCTTGTCATCTTGCTCTTTCTTTTTTCAAATATTTTTTATTAATTTTATTGGGGTGACGTTGGTTAATAAAATTATACAGGTTTCAAGTGTACAATTCTATAATACATCATCTATATACCACATTGTGTGCTCAGCACCCAGAGTCAGTGCTCCTTCTATCACCACATATTTGACCCCCTTTTCCCTTTTACCTCCTCCCCTACCCCCTTACCTTCTGGTAACCACTAAATTGTTGTCTTGATCTACAGCATTTTCAAACAAATTAATAATAATTTTTTGAAACAGACTTTATTTTTTTAGTTTTATGTTTATAGCAATATTGAGCAGAAATTACAGAGATGTCTCATGTATGCCCTGCTCCCACACGTGCATAGCCTCCCCCGTTTTCAGCATTCTCCACCAGAGTGGTATATTTGTTGTAAATGAAGAGCCTGCATCGACACACCAGTATCATCCAAAGTCCATATTTTACATTAGGATTCACTCTTGGTGTTGTGCATTCTGTGGGATTGGACAAATGCATAATGACCTCTGTCTGCCATTATATTATCATAGAGTAGTTTCACTGCCCTAAAATCCTCTGTGCTCCACCTATTCATCTCTCTGTCCCGCTTAACTCCTGGCAACCACTGATCTTTTTACGGTCTCCATAGTTTTGCCTTTTTCAGAATCTCATATAGTTGGAATCGCATGGTATGCAACTTTTTCAAATTGTTTTCTTTTACTTAGTGACATGCTTTTGTTTCCTTCATGTGTTTTCATGATGCGCTCTCTCCCTCTCTCTTTTTCCTTCCCCCCTCCCCCTTTCTCTCTCTCTCTCTTTTACATTGTCTGAATGTACCACAGCTTATCCATTTACCTACTGAAGGCCATCTTGGTTGCTTCCAAGTTTTGGCAATTATGAGTAAAGCTGCTATAAACTAAACATCTATGTGCAGGTTTTTGTGTGGACATAAGTTTTCATCCTCTTTGGGTAAATACCAAAGAGTGTGATTGCGGGATGTATGGTAGTATGTTTGGTTTTATAGGATTCTTCCAAACTGTCCTCCAAAATGACTGTATCATTTCTCATTCCCATCAGCAGTGAATGAGAGTTCCGCATCTTTTTGTTCCACATCCTTGTCAGCATTTGCCTTTGTCAGTGTTACGGATTTTGGCCATTCTTACAGGTTGGAGTGGTGTCTTGTTGTTTTGATTTACATTTTCCTGATGACATGCATCTTTTATTATGCTTATTTGCTACCTGTATGTCTTTTTTGGTGAAATATTTGTTGAAGTCTTTGGTCCATTTTTTAGTTGCGTCGTTTGTTTCCTTATTGTTGAGTTTTGAGAGTCCTTTGTATATTTCAGTAAACAGTCCTTTATCACATATGTCTTTGCAAATAATTTCTCGCAATCTGTGGCTTGTCTTTTTGTTCTCTTGACAATGTCTTTTACAGAGCTGAAAAATTTAAATTTTAATGAAGTCCAGCTTATCAGATATTTCTTTCATGGTTTGTGACTTTGGTGCTGAATCTAAAAAGTCATCACCAAACCCAGGGTGTAAGTCTTTGAAGACTAGAAAAATCTCATTTTTCTTAACTGTTTACCAGGTCTAAAAAAATCTAAAAGTTCTCTTATTAATGAGATAATGAACTTATTCACCTTCTTTTAACAATTCTGGAGTTTTCATCTTATAGAATACTTGCATTGTTTATAAAAAGAAAATTGTACATAAGAAATCACACTCATTGTCACCCTCTGGCTGCTGTTTGTTCCTCTGCCCACTGTGAAATGACTTCCACCTCTCTTGTAAAATTGACTTTGCTTAGTTTACTAGTGTTCTCATCACTTAAATTCAAAGGAATCTTGCCATTACTTATCTTACTTGACCCCTGTTTATTTCTTCTTCCTCTTTGGAACTCTTCCACTGATTTCAGTACTCCTACTCTTTCCTGATTCTTCTGCCTTAGTTGTTTTCATTCTTGCCATTTGACTGTTCCCTGTTCACAGTTTGTCTTTTAAGTGCTGGTGTTGTGTAGAATCTTGTTTATGGCTTTTCTCACTCAGTACTTCTCCACAGAGGTTGTTGTTTAACATTATTGTTTAGCCACCTATAAATGATGATCCCTAAATGGAGCTCCATTCTCCTGACCTTCAGCCCCGTAGATGGAGTTACTCTTTGCACGTCTCCATGTGCTGATCCATACATAACGTGCTCAGTCAACAGATTTAAATCTGAATTCATCCTTTCCTCAAAACCTGTTTTTATTCCTTAGATCAATTGATGGCATCATCCTTTATCCAGACAGATATCCAAGCCTAAAATACAAAGAACATCTGAAATTATTCCTTCTTCCCACCATCTAATTCGTCCTGATATCCTGTCTAATTATCTAGATCTAGAGATCTCTTGAATTTGCCCTATCCTCTTTTTTATTCTGCTACCCCAGTTTAGTCATTCTCCATCTCATCTGTCATCTGTATTACCCTCTTGTCTTATTCTAGTTCCTCTGTGATCTATCTTCTGTACTGCTACTACAGGGACCCTTCTAAGATACAAACCGTTCATGTGACTCTCTTGATTAAAACCTCTCATAATTTATTGAGTTCTTACTACATGCAATGCCTTATGCTACTCATTTTACATTGTCTCCTTTAGTTCTTATAACTGTTCTAGTAGAAAAGTACTGTTCTTATTTCTATTTTAATGATTTTTTTTTTTTTTTTTGATTTTTTTTATTAAGAAAAGACTGAGGAACAAACAGAGTGAATACCTTGCCTAAGGTCATATTTATGGGAAGGAGCAGACCCAAATCTTTTTCTCCCCAAACTTGAGCTCTTAACTGCTACCATTTACTAACTCATCACTGTTTGTTGCAAGTGTTCTTCAAAAGGGAGTGTATGAGACAATCCTCTGGATGTGGGAGGAGAGTGTGTGTAACATTATTTATATTTTATACCTTATGTTTTAACTATTTTAATTTTGCTAAATGTTTCATTCATGCAAATTTCATTCATATAAATACCAGGGGTGCCAAAAAAATGTATACACATGACTTGTATTCAGCTATTGTTTTTGGTATATATGGAGCATTACAATTTTAATACACTTTTTCCTTTCTTGAAATGTGTATACATTTTTTTGGCACCCTCTGTATATGTATCTATTCATCTACCTCCATACTGATATTTTATATGTGTCTATATTATGAAACATAGCCAAATATGTCTCCACACCTAAAATACATACATTTCATTAATATACAATATGTATATGCATTCAGATGTATTCATATCTCCATGTTTTATATAATATATATTCATACTAACATTTTATATATATATACTAATGTTATGTATATATTATGAAACATCTATATCTATATGTTATATGCACACATACACAAATGAAACATTTATAAATGAGTGAATACATACATTTATAAAATGAATAAAGGTATTTAGTCTTAAACAAATATGCATATTTTTAGGTTGGAGACCTAGCAGAGATAGACAAAGTACGGCCCATGGGCCAAATCCAAACTTTCATAAATAAACTTAATTGGAATACATTTATGCACTGTCTATGTTACTTTTGCAATACAGTGGCTGAGTGAAGTAGTTGTGACAGAGGTCATATGGCTAAAATATTTACTGTCTGACCCTTTACAGAAAATGTTTGCTAATTCCTGGTTTGCAGGATAATTTGTAAGCTCCCTCCCTAGCAGTGCGTAAACTCCCTGCTACCTGCCACTTTCCCTCCCTCATATGTGTCAGCTATATAAAACTACTGTATGTGTAGTTACCTGAATATTCAATATAATACCTCAGTGCTTTCTGCTGTTTCCTTTCCCTGAAATAATTACTCCAACTTTATCTCCTTTGCTTGGTGAAATTTTATATCCATTCTTTAAATCTAACTTAGTTCCCAATTCTTCCTACCTTGGTTTCTCACCAAGATGATCAGCCCATCCTTTGTACTATTTTGGTGTAATAACCATTATACTATGCAGAAATATCTGTATAGTACCTGTCAGTGTTCTTACACTATTAAAATACCTATGTGTCTTCCATCCAAGATGTGCTATTTTAAACACTTTGATATTTCTAAAGTTGGGGTGTGTCTTATGAATGAGCTATACATTTGATTTGGTAGTGTTTCCTTCCATCTTTCCTTTTTGGAATGGAAACTACTGAAAAACCAATAGTTTTAAATCGATAAATATTTTCCAATTTTTGACATCTTAGACTCAGGGATGTACTTTATATCTTGTTCCTATTCTTGGAGTACAAGCTCATTGAGAAAGGGTTTTTGTGTTATTTATCTTTGAAGAAGGTGATATTACAGTGTGCTGTACATCACAGAACAAGTATTTCATATTGAATTAAATACTAAGTCAATTTATATTCAGTGATATAATTTCGGGTAGTACTCTCCAGAATTAGTAAGTTACTGGTCGTAACAGATTTAACAACAACATTTGTTTATGTTGCAAGAAAAGCATTTTGTTATGTGAACTTCAGTTGGCAGGGGCATAGTTGAAAATTCTGAAGTATTTTTGTTAGAGTTCAAAGGTAATGTAGGGATGTAAGGAAAGTTAAAAACATGTGTAGGATTTTCCTGAACTAAATTGTACAAGAAATCAAATAACATTTTAAGTTTTAGTATCAAAGTGGAATCATACCGGAAAACTTGTCAGTGTACATATTTTAGAAAACTGAGCCTTGAAACAAGACCGGCAAATTCTGAAGTCTGCTGAGTGACAGTGTTAATAGGTGGACCGTGTTAGCTGGAACATTAAAACATCAGGGCTTTGTACCATTCAAAAGTACATCCTTCTGTGAATAAACAACAGTCATCAAGCTTTACCTTTTCTCTTTTAAGGGGTTGAGCGGGGAAAAGAGGATCTGGAGAAGCAGATGTCAGATTTGAGAATACAGCTGAACGTCAGTGCCATGGCATCTGAGTTAGAGGAAGCGAGGCGGTGCGTGGAGCGAAAAGACAACGAGAAGGCACATTTAGAAGCACAAGTGGAGGTGACTTTGTTATTTTTAAGCCATATTCAAAGGACTTTGGTTTTGTTTCATAGAATTGCTTAATGAAATTTTAATGTAAAGATTGTGATAGTTTATGAACTTTGGTAATGTAAACTCATGTAGATGGCTGATTATATGTAGACATTTCTATGGATTCATTTCTCTTTCATTTGGACCTCAAAGCCAGGAACCTACTAAACTTGAAAATATTTTTGCTCTAGTAGCAGTTGAGCCCTTCCCACAGGCAGAAGGGACTTTTTGTCTCTGAAGGAACAGTGAATTATTATTTATTTGAGGGAGTGAAACTGGTGGACTTTGCAGCAAAATGGTATTACTGATACTTCTTCTTTGGAACTGTAAAGATTTTCAAGTATCTAGCTGTTCTGCTTGAGGTAGAGTTGTGATGCCTGCATTAGTTTAGGGTTGCGTATTAATCATGAATGACATGGTAACCATGCATGAGGTGTCACTAAGCAGCTACCATTTCCTGCTCACCTTTTATCTACAACAGATGGGGGTAATAATCAGGAAATATTAAAACTCAAAGGAAAGAGCTTCATAAAAAGGGAATGGCTTTACTTCGATAATTATGCAAATTAGATCAAACATGGATGACACGTTTGGAAATAGATATGTATCAATATTCCTGTATATCTGTTTTTCTGTTTTTATTAGTAAAGTTTGTGTTCTAGTTGTAGTAAGTTACCTCATTGAAGATGTTCCTAAATTATAATGAAAGGTAGAAAATTGGTGTTAAAAGCATCTAACCTTATATAATCCAAAGGAAATACTTAATGTTACTCCAGTCTGAGTTTTTCTTTCATCTTGTCAGTGTGACAATAGAAAATGTATTTTAGATTTGATTCAAGATTCAGATTGTATAGTTAATGAAATAGTGACGTACTTTTTACAAAGTCCTCTCTACATGTTTAATAATTACTTATTAGAAATATTTTCAGAGCAATTGTAATTGCAGGACTTTTAAAGTTTACTTCATAGATATTATTTCAGCCCTTGATCCTGCTGACAAAAGTGCTAAAATGTGATTATTTTTCCAAAATGGAGTATTTAAAAAAAGCTATGCTAATAAATATCAAAGTTAGAAAAATCTCTTTGCTAAGCTCAGTGGAACGACATGGTGGTCTGTCCTTCCTCCCTCCTTCCCTTACCATTGTTTTGTTTTTTCCCCCCATTTACCACTTATGGAGTAAATTGGAAAAAGGTCTCAAATACATAGGCATTTAAAAAAATGACTTACAGTAACTTGATAATGCTCTCATTCAGAGAGCCTGGCTTTCCCCTTGTCCTAATTAAGGTTTTTCACATTTTCACATGGGTTAGGAAAGAGTTGGAGTTCTCTTGGGTTAGTTTGGATTAGTTGTATAGATTTGGATATGAAAGACAATTGGAGAAAGAAGCTGATCATTTGCTCACATACTAAAAACTTAATAGCCAGGCACTATTCTAGGTGCTGGTGACATTAGCAGTGAACAAAAATCCAGCAGATTTCCCTGTCCCTATGCAGATGACATTCTAAAATTGATGCAGAAAATTCTTTGAGTTTGTCTCAAGTCTAATTCAAATTTCTTTTGGATGATGAAAGATTCCCCACCCCGCCCCAGTTGCCACTGAAAAAGATAATAACAAAATAACATTCATCTTGGAAGAAATTACCATTAAAGCATTTTTATTTTCTGATTTTCTTATTTGAAAAATAAAGTAATTAAATTTACATCAGTTGTTTTGAATTTAGTGACACTTCCGATTATGGCTTATTTTTCATACCTTGTGGAGGTCCATTGAATATCTTTATTACCAACCTATTCTCAAAGTGACATCTAGCATAGACTTTGTGAGAGATTCAGATCATGGACCACTCAATTTAACCTTGGACAGTTGGGGATTTTATTGAAATTTAATTGAAAAACATTTAGTCTCTGCTTTAATTTTAGAAAATATTATGTGAGGTGTATGGGGATGTTGCCTTATACATTCTATAAAAAATGGAAATTAAACTCTTTTAGTTATTTTTTAGAGACCAAATACAAATAAGAAAAAATGCACAAAATGAGATTATTGGTATAGTCACATTTCTTATGGTTGGTTGGATCATTGTCTTTCTCTTTAACCTTGACTTTCTAACACATCCTCCAGAGCTGATAATCCTTTCTTCTGAACCATCCATTTGCCCACATCACTAATGTCCTTATGGCACCTTTCTCATCCTGTCTTAAAGTAATTGGGTATATTTCTTTAAGATTTCGAAGTGGGTTGAAACAAAGGAGAAAAGAGGCTGCAGAGGAAGCTACCCTGTCGTTAAGACAAACCCAACCTTGATATCCTTTCCTTAGTGAAGATATCATTTTTCAAGGTCTTGTCCTCACATCTGGAAACTTGAGTTTTCGGTGTCCTAAAATTAATGTGATCTGAGAGTCTGGATCCTGTTAACAGTGAAACTCATGAGAGAGCAATATGTATTCTGTGGCGGTCCTATGCGGATATTTAAACGCTGTTCTCCTATGCAGGCCACCAGTCTCTCAATTTTCTATACCTAGGTTTTGGAAAGCTAAATTAGTAACGACAACAACAAAATTGCTTGATGAACACAGAATCAGAGAATAATGATGTCTAAAGGGCTGTTCCTGGCTATCATACGGCTCCCAACCCGCCACCTCTGTTTAACAGCATTCTTATCACCAGAACTCTCATTTGTTTCACCAGATTTTGTCTTTATTCCTAGAGTGCATTGAACTGACTTTTTTTTTTTTCCTGTCTTTCTAACAATCTTTTCGTCTGCTCCACTCTGATGCTCAATCTTCTGTTTACATTTTCTTTTGAAATGTTGCTGTGCACAGATTTTGCTCCAGACCATTTATCAGTATGTGTTGGTGTCAGATTCAAACTTGTGGCATTCTAGGAGCCACTTATGAAACAGACGTAGGTCCCTTTTCAGAGCATAGATGAGTCTGGTTGAAGAACCAAGTCTTATCTCTGTGTGCCTTTGTGCCTTCTGGCAATGTCTTACCCATGTTAGGCACTGAATTAATATTTGTCGACTGAAACAATATATTGTAGAACATTTTTATGGCTATTTTTTAAAGCCAACATTGTTGTACATTCCTTAAAAGCACATTAATTTCTGGAAGAGTTGCCAGTATTCAAGGGGACTTTTGCCCTTTCTCTCTAATTGCATTAGTTTTTGTTGATCGAGAATATATATTTTAAGCAGGTATTTTACATGGGGGGAAAAACAGTGAAAATAGCTTGTAAAATGCCTAACTGAAAGCTTCATTTGAGTTTGCATAATTTACCTTTCAAATTGTACCTAAGACCTTAAATCTGTATATGCATAGAAAATACTAAGTGCATTTTTTTTCTTCTTCTAAACTTGAATTGAACCTCATTAACCTTGATAGGCTATTTGTATTCATAAGAATTCCAAGCATCCTTGATCAATGATTCCTCCTGATTTAATCTCAGCCTCCATCTTCCATCAATTTACTCTACTTGAAAAATATTTGACTTTTAAATTCAATGAAGAACTTTAAAGAAAGGAAAAAAACCAAGGTGCTGTACATAATTTAGATTAGATGTTGGAAGTGATAATTGAGTGACAACTGACATGATTATTCATTAGCAGAAACTCGGGACTGCAATGCCAGAATTTACTTTTAAAAAGAGGAAGGGTAGTGGAAAACAGAAATGATAATGAATAATAACTTCTTTTTGATCGTTAGTACAGTAGAAATTGAAGGAAAGTTGTTCCTTTTACCATGCTTCTAGGATAAACTCTTTCGATTCTTGCATTTCTTGCATAAAGCTGGCCCCTTTACTATGCAATAATGCCTCCTTCACTATTACTTTATTTTTAAATTAGTTTCATGTGTACAAAACAATGTAATAGACATTTATACCCCTCACAAAGTGACAACACCCCTCCCCCAATCTACAACCTCTCCGACATCCCACACAACCGCCACAGTTTCACTGACCCCATTCCCTGTGCTGCACTCCACAACCCATGGGGGGGGGGGGAAATATATATATAAAATAAATATATAAAACCACGGTCGACACCCATCACTATTCAGCTTCCGCTTCAAGTGCACACACCACAACGGTCAGGCCCCTGCACCGTCCATGAAGTGGTCTCCCCTATTACTTTTAAACCCTCCTTGGAGACCTATGATCTTAGGCTTCTTAATTACCCTGCCTGTAATGTCCTATTCTTAATAATTTCTTCCTTATCCAAGTGCGTGCTGTAAAATAAGGTATCATCTGAGTGTTAAGTAATTTTTAATCAGATTTTAAACAGATTTGATTATAAAGAAAATGAACATTGGCAGCCAAACTTTATAGACAGAGGCTAAAATTGTCAAACCTAGTGGAGATGAGGTCTGCCTGTTATCATCCAAATTAACTCTGACATTGAGCAAATTGCTAACCCATAATGCTCTGTACTCCAAGTTCTCCATAAAGGTGACTATTGGCAGAGATGCTCTATAAGTAAGAACTCTGAAACTAAATAAAGCGAAAAACAAAACAAAACAAACAAATAACCCTTTACATTTCCTGGAAGATTTGGTTTAATTCTCAGCTCTTTCATCTATAAGGGAAAATGGGAATTTTAGGAGTTGTGAAGAAAGGCAGTCTTTCTATTTTCTGTAACTCTGAGCTGCACGAATATTTCTACAAAGCCAGAAAGTAGAAGTAGATCAAATATATTTGCCTTTAAACTATCACTAACATTCATTATAGTTTATCATTTGAATGTGGCAAATAAAAACATAACTTAGGAATAAAAATGTCCATTTCAAAAAGAAATGTCCATTTCAAGTTCTTTATTTTCTTAAATCATGATAATTTCCAACTTGTATTTTACATGTAAATTAAACATGTAGATCTTTGTGATTCTTATCTTTGTGTATATGTAGTGTGTGTGTGTGTGTGTGTGTGTGTGTGTGTGTGTGTATGTGGGCGTACGTCCATGTGTGTCCGTGTGAGTGGGCATGTGCAGCAGGTGTGGAGAGAGAGAGAAACTTACATTCCTCACAAAACAGTTAATAACTTATATTAGGTATAGGTAGATTTAGTATTTAAAGCAATTATAAAGATAAAATACAACATTGAGAGTAATTATTGAAGGACTTGCTATGGAAAAATGGGTGATAGGAAACAAATGAAGTAATGTTCTTGCAGAATCTAAGTAACTGACTACCATTAAAAGGGGATAGTAGACCGTATAATAAGCAAATTGTAACCGTTCATACACTATTCCTGTAGTCCTTATAGTTACCTTATCTTTATAATGATTTGAATTTGATAGCATATCATTTTAAGTGGAACATGAAATTGTCTTTTAGATGTTTGTTTTCAGGCAGCTTTCTAAAAGAAGAAATGAGATTCATTTTAGAAATGAGATTGTATTTAGCCTTAAACAACAAAAAGTCAAGAGGTCTATTATATTCTTGAAAATGTTCAGATAGTATAAATTATCTTTGTAAGAAAAAACTAAATTATATGCACTGAGAAAACATTCTTTTAGTTTTTAATAAGGAACCCATGAGTAACATAAACAAAGGTCAATATTAGCAAGGTTTTAAAAAATGTATTAAATGTATATAATTTCTAGTACTTTGCTTGAAGTATGTGTGTATATCATGTGATATATAGTTTTTAGGGTACCTATAATGCAACGATGTTAGACTATAGTTTGCTCTTCCTTAGAGAAGATTAACAAATTAGGAAAACTTTTGGCAATTCTGATTAAAGAAGACGTGCTGCCTTTGTTATTGGTGGACTCTTATTGCAGAAGAGATCTCCTATTGAGAAAAACTGGGTAAGACATGTTTTGAAAAATCTGTTTGAAGTTATCAGTTTTCTGGGTACACGGGCAGGAGGCGTCAATTATTTTTTAGAGAAGGGGAGTACAGGGTGATGGATCTGACACTTGGCACAACTTTTCCCTTGAAATGTTTTCTGAATCACAAACTGAGCAGAGCTTACAACAGAGCCTAGGCCCGTTGAAAAGGAAGAGCCATGGTAAACGTCCCATACTTTCAGTTGGGATACCTAGAGGGATCCCCTAGGAGTCTGGGTGAACAGAAAATGCACTAATAGTCACAAAGGCTGTAGCATAGCTAGAATCTGCTTTGATGTTATCTGTCCCTGTTTGAACTGCCCACGTAAGCAAAAGTAAATGTTTTGGAGAGGAAAGATATTATTATCCGGAGCAGTCCTATTATTTATATAAAGGCATACCTCGTTTTATTGCGCTCTGCTTTATTGCACTTCACAGATACCGCATTTTTTTTTTTTTTACCAATTGAAGGTTTGTGGTAACCCTGTATCGAGAAAATTGAAAACATTCTGGAAAGGATTCACTATTCTAGATACCATTAAGAACATTCATGATTCACAGGAAGGAGTCAAAATATCAACATTAGCAGGAGTTCTAGCCCTCCTGGATGACTTTTAGGGGTTCAAGACTTCAGTGGAGGAAATAGCTGAGAATGTGATGGAAATAGCATGAGAACTAGAATTAGAAGTGGAGCCTGAAGATGTGACTGAATTGCTGCATCTCATGATAAAGCTTTAATGGATGAGGAGTTGCTTCTTAGGGATGAGCAAAGAAAGTGGTTTCTTGAGATAGAATCTACTCCTGGTGAAGATACTCTGAAGTTTGAAACAACAACAAAGGATTTAGACTATTACACAAACTTAGTTTGATAAAGCAGCAGCAGGGTTTGAGAGAATTGACTCAAATTTTGAAAGAAGTTCTACTGTCTGTAAAATGCTATCAAACAGTATTACATCCTACAGAGAAATCGTTCATGAAAGAAAGTCAATCAATGTGGCAAACTTCACTGTTGTCTTATTTTAAGAAATTGCCAGAGCCCAGCCCAACCTTCAGCAACCACCACCCTGCTCAGTCAGCAGCCATGAACATCGAAGTAACACCCTCCACCAGCAGAAGGATTAGGACTTGCCCAAGACTCAGATGATGGTTAGCATTGTTTAGTAATAAAGTATTTTGTAGCGAAGGTCTATACATCGATTTTTTTTTTAGACATTGCTATTGCACACTAAACAGACTAAAGTATAGTGTAAACATAACTGTCATATGCACCGTCTTAAATTCTCATTGGTACAGAAAGCACACTGATTTTACTTTGATTGTCTGAATGTGGCACGGCTGTAATGGGGGGTTGCCGTTCTTGGACTTTATTGAGTGGCTGCTTAAAGAAACATCCCTGAAAGCTATCCCTTTCCATGTCTACTGGAGTCAAAAGAGGGATTATTATTTCTTTTTTCTTTTTTCATTGTGGTAAAATACATGTAAAATTCACCATCTTAACCATTTTTAAGTGTATAGTTCAGTGGTATTAAATACATTCGTTGTCTTGTGCTACCGTCAGAACCATTCATCCGCCCCTGAAGCTCTATACTGTTAATCAATAACTCCCCATTCTCTCCTCCCCCAAGCCTCTGGCAACTGCCATTATACTTTATGTCTTTATGATTTTGACTGTTCTATTTACTTCCTATAAGTGGAATCATATAACTTTTGTTGTTTTGTAATTGGCTTATTTTACTTAGCATAATGTCTTTAAGATTCATCCATGTTGTAGCATATTGCACATTTTCCTTCCTAGTCAGGCTGAATAATGTTCCATTGTTTATATATACCACATTTTGGTATCCATGCATCAGTTAACAGACATGTGGGTTGCTTCCACATTTCAGCTCTTGTGAATAATGCTGTTATGAACATGGGTGTACAAATATCTCTTTGAGACCCTGCTTCCAGTTCTATTGGGGACATACCCAGAATGGAATTGGTGGGTTATATGGTAATTCTGTTTTTAGTCTTTTGTGGAACCACCAGGCTGTTTTCCACAGTGTCTGTACCATTTTGTGTTTCCACCAACAGTGTACAAGTGTTTCAGTTTCTCCACATCCTCATCAACACTTGTTATTTTCTGTTTGTTTGTTTTTTTTGTTTGTTTGTTTTTAATAGTAGCCATCCTAATGGGTGTGAGGTGGTATCTCAAGGGATCATAATTTTTGTTTGAAACAATATTTACTTTTAAAAATACAGGGTTCTTTTATCTCATTTAGACTTACTTAGCTTCTCTTTTCTCCTTCTGTCAAAAATAGAAAAATTGATTTCTTCCAAACGCAGAAGGTTATTGTATCATTTAAGGTCATGTGCTGGATCTGTTTCAAATAAACTGTAATACTCTATATTGATTGTACAGCAATAATATTAAGTGTTATGTGACATTTAGTTTTTCCTCCTTGCTATGTCATGTAATTAGACATAAAATAATACTTCTTTAGTTGAACTATGTAATTTATCTTAGTCCTGTCAGCTGCCACATCAATATTAGTAAGACGCAGGTGACCGTCTTTCTTTAATACCTGCTTTGCCTATCGCATTTCATGGCAAATGTATAACCCTGGGTAGTTCCACCTGAATCAAAAGACATCCCAAATGCTAATCTGCTTAAAGTAGAGGGGGTTTTATCCTATTTATGTTCAAATGTTCTCTTTTCAAAGCGCCTACTTCAGTTAAACATCAGAGTTGCAGAGTTAAAATTAACAGTCTAATAGAGTGTGAGAAAAATTGGAAAAAAACCCCACACAAATGTACTTTTGAGATATGTGTGCCAGGGTCAGAATTCCCCTAGTGTGTTGCTAGGGCCTAGATGTTAATTATATGCTCCCTTGTGTTTTAAATTAAACACTCGGAAGAAATGTGTATTTAAAATGTTCCTTGTAGTGAACATCATGGCTAATGAAACAGAAGTTAATATTTTATTTCTTCACAAAGAGATGAATGTACTTAATTAATTGAACATTATTTTCTGTACTGTGCTTAAGCTTAGTATTATGTTTCATTAAAAAGTACAAGGAAATTGTATTTGTATGAAGCTGATATGTTCTCATAGGACTTGTGGAGAAATAATTACTTTTAATCACTGAGAAGGACTGAGAAACTTAGTACTTGGGATTAATATCCGTTGTGTGTCTCTGCCTCATTTGGCAAAAAGAAAATGAAAATAGTATATGTGGTCAAAATTAATATGATAGGAAAGACAGAAAGTCCTATTTTTAAAGGAAGAATATTTGTGACACGGTTACTGCAATGCTCCCTGATGTTTTATGTGGCTGATCCCTAACTA
Source organism: Rhinolophus sinicus (assembly GCF_036562045.2). NCBI lineage: Eukaryota > Metazoa > Chordata > Mammalia > Chiroptera > Rhinolophidae > Rhinolophus > Rhinolophus sinicus. The sequence goes on from NC_133753.1 coordinate 19,053,122, forward strand.
AAGTTTTGAATCAGTTTTTAAAGATTAGTAATATATGTTTTGCATGAGTTAGAAAACAATTGACTCACAGATTTTGAGACTATATTCTATTTTCAACCAGTCATGACTTAAAAAAAAAAAGGTTTTAAATAGTATGATCCCAAGGAGTGATGGCCTAATTTAGCTGGATGTAGGAATATTTCTGGGCTACCACACTTTTTTTGATTGATTTGAGTTCCTTTATTCAAAGAGACTTGCCTTAGTTCTCCTGACTGTGGAAAATTGATTAGTTGTCCTCTCAGTTATCAGTTCATAAAACACCTAAATTATACCAAAATGAATGAGTTCATCAAGACATGCAAGAATATGTCAAGCTAATTTCTCGGTGGAGGTGAGTAGGGCATGGCTTAATTGAGAATCTGAGAATTTCAGGTGAAATCCTATTAAATCTGTTAGTTCTTTTGTTTACTCAGTAAAAACAAAACTTTATAACATCAGTTAGGGTTTCATTTAGGAACTAGAACTGCGCTAGGTATTTTATGCAATAGTTGTTTATATTTTTGGCAGGTGTGGCCCTGACTAGGTTTCCAAGCAAGGCCAGCACCAAGGGGAGATTCCCTAGAGAACAAAGGAATTGTATCTCCATGACCTTGCTGGTCAGCAGCAAAAGGCCAAGTTAGCAAATGTATGGTCTCTGCCTCACTTCCATATTCTAAATCGCTCTACACTGTGTCTAATTTGCCCTCAAAACCTAGTTGAAAGGAGTGTGGAACATTGTTTTGCAGCTTCCATGAAATCAGAGAAGATATGAGGAAGAGGCAGGATAGGGGCTGACAGCTGGTGGGTCAGACACAGCAGTGCTAGGGTCAGGTTTTCTTTTAGTTGAGAAACAGGATGTTGCCTTGTATTTTTCACATCCCTGAGCCTAGCGTTGTGTCTAGAGTTGGCACTCAGTGAATGCTGCCTGACTTCATGTGAATCCTGAAGTCACATTTACAAATACCTATCCATGCATGAGTGACGTTATAGTCAACCTGTCATTTCTTTGCAGGGATTTTTTTGTTTTGTTTTGTTTTCAGCTTCCTGCCCATTTTTGTTTAGTTAAAACTAAATCATCTATAAATGCAATTAACTGGCCACATGGAAACTAAAGTGTTCCAACATGCTGGAACATAATTTAATTTCAGTAAATACAAAAGTATAGAAACAAAATGTGAATATTTTTTTCCTGTACTTGAGTCGATCATCTTCCTCACTGTGGTATTTGCTTCTCATTTTGGATATAATGTCCCTAGGTCTCTTCAGTGAGTGTTTTCATCTTGTCCCTGCTTTAAGGAAGTCATATTTGGGGCTGGAATTAGTTTAATCTTTGTTCATGGAGTCAGTATTAACGATGATTAATTGAATTCTATTTCAAATGGTGTTCTACTTGAGGCTTGTTTGCTATGTGTTAGCTTTAGTGTCTGTTTTTGTTCTCGTAAAGAACTGAGCTTTATATGCCTGTGCTTTAAACATCATTTTTGTTTCCGTATGTATATGTTTAGACCATTGCTACTTTTCACTGTACTGCGTTTCTAGCAACTGTACTGTAAAACAGATTATTCAAGTGTGGTTTGTGTGTTTTTATGTGAGAAATAGTATAAATAAGCATTGTGTTTCCGACCAAGGAGTTTTCGCCAAAACCCTTATGCTTGAAATGAACTTGTCAGCCAAGATATAAAAACTTAATCCCTATAATAATTAGAATTTGAAATTATTCTTTATTTTCAGTAAAATGAGTATAATGCAAGCATGTTTCCTCTAATATACTAAATAAAAAGTGTGTGTATGTATGTGTGTATGTATCTACTACTATCGTATCATACATTTGATGTATCTAAAACTGATAGGCTAGCTATTATAAATAATAAAATACAAATCTATAGTGAATATTTTCCCCCCTAGAATTTAGAAGGGGCTTTCTCAGAAATTGTCAAACTGTTTGGGAGAATGGAACAAATTGAACAAGTGGCTTCTTCACTAATTTTTCATTAGTAAAGAGAAGCTTTACAAATGGTTGTATTTCTATTTGACTTGGCCCTCATTTGGGATTACTCTTTTCAAACACTGCAGAATTAGATTATTTTGAATTTTTACAAAAGGTTTTCTTTGTGAGTGTTTGGGAGAGGTGTCTTGTTCATCAGGTTCTCTTGTTAATTTTTTCCCCCTTCCCCATTCTCCTCTCAGCCCCCTTTCCCTATCAGCACCAATGCCAAGAGTACTTTCATCATAAAGGAAGGCATTGAAGGGCAGCGGAGGGCAGGAGTGCCAGCCACACTCCTGCCTTGGTGGTGTGGGTTGTCCTTTGAGTCCTGGGATTGACTGGCATGGGCATTCATTTTGGGTCTGTTTGTCTCTCTCTTCCTGTCCCTCCCTCTTTCTCTCTTTCTCTTTATTACTTTCTGTAGCAACTCTTGAATTATCTTTTTGTTCCCTCAAGCACCACGTCATGGTGTTTTCTCAGGGCTCTTTTTTATTTTTTTTTATTTTTTATGGACAAAGAATCATTGTTAGAAAACTTTCTACAATCAGAGAAAGACACCGAGGAAAGAAATATAAGTATAGATTAGGCAGTGTAAATTAGGAAGAGAGGCAAAATTTGAAATAGAGAAGAAAGAATTACATAAACAAATAAATAAATATATATATATACACACATATATATGTATATATATATCACATATATTAAAAATAACTGTTATATGACTCTCTCCCCAACTAGGCTGTATGGTTCTCTGGTTCTCTGGAATATAGGGCCAGAGATCTTATTCATCTTCGAATCTCAGCAGCTTGGATGTTGCTGAGAGTGTTAAATGTTTATTGGACTGAATGGAAACATACCCGTATTTCCTTCAAGAAGACTGACATGATTTTTTTTTTCTTTTCTAGTCTCTTAAATGCCACAGTTGGTTCTTATCTATTATAAGCCAGCTCCATTGAATTTGATTGCTGAAATTGAATTCAGATAAGAGAAGAATTGGTCCTAAAAATCCATTCCTGCTTTAAAAGGATGGCTTTCAATTATTTTTAATGTCGCCGTAATCGTTTAATATCCTAGTGTTAGCATAATGTCCTTTGGTGATTAATCTTTCTCAAGCACGTATCTGATCATGTTATTCCCTTGCTGAAAAACCTCTGAAAGCTTAAAATGCATTTCCAGGTCCCTCTTTCCTCTCCCCCCTCAACCTGATTTCTGACCTTACCTTCCATTACGTCTTTAACCCTCTTGAGCTATGAGTCTTCATGTGCAGCTAACAGCGCCCACTCTTGCCTCTGCCTTTCATTGGTCATGAACTCTCATCTCCTTCTATCAGTGACCCAGTCTTTTCTTCACACATTACTTGGCCACCATCTCCCTATTTTATGCCTCTGTATGAGGTCTTGCTGACCAGAGTGGTTCCTCTTGGATTTGCTAACTTAAATCCTGTCTCTGGATGCTACCGTTGGTGTTGCTGCTCCTGCTTGATTGCATTTGCCCCAGTCAGTCAGTAGTTCTCAGTGTCTTGAACAAAGAAGGGGATAATAATCTATTTTTCTCTCTCGTTTTCAAAAAAATTTCAGAAACATCTAGAGATTGTATAATTCATAGTCAAGGTTTCCTCCAGTCTCAGGAAGGAACACTACACCTTATTTATTTATTAAAGAGTTTCTTTGGCTAGTATCCAAGTCAGTAATAGTGAAATGGAATCAATATTAGTTTGAATATTAGGGACCTGTGATGAGTCTTTTCTCTGCTGAAAACTAGCTCCCTTATCTTGGATTGATCAATTATCTTCCTTTGCCTCAATTTCCTCATCGCTAACCTGTAGCCGTTGGATTACCTCTCTGATTCTAACATTGTTTCTAGTTAGTAATAAAAACTTATTGTTGTGTTCCTAAAATGTGCCAGTCACTCTTCCTGGTGTTTTATCTAAGTGATCTCATGTAGGTCTTCATTCTTCTGAGATGTAGGTATTATAAAATCCATTTTATAGACTTAGTAGTGTTGGTTCTGGTTAGCAGTTCTACGGTCAGAGTGGCAGAGCTGGGATTGGAACTCAAGTCTGCGACCTGTGCTCTGTTCTGTGACATGGCACTGTCTCCCTAAGGAGTGTTGCTTGTGAGGCATTAAAGTCTAGTTCTCATTACACGTACACGTTTCCACATGAAGTACATAATACTGTAGATGAAAATTGGTATTTAAAATATATAACGTGTTTCCCCAAAAATAAGACCTAGCTGGGCCATCAGCTCTAAGGCGTGTTTTGGAGCAAAAATTTATATTAAGACCCGATCTTATTTCAATATAAGACCCAGTATCATATAATGTAACATAATATAACATAACATAACATAACACAACATAACATAATACTGGGTCTTATATAATATAATATATTATAAATATAATATATATTATATATTATATTATATATAATTATATATAATATAATATAATTATATATATTATATAGTACAATGTAATACCGGGTCTTAATATTAATTTTTGCTCCAAAAGAGCATTAGAGCTGATGGTCTGGCTAGGTCTTATTTTCGGGGTAACACGGTATTATTCAGAGTACCCTGGCTTATTTGGGCGGGCCAGATTTCTGTTTTTAAATGTTCTCTAAGGTGCCCAATCTTTTGTGTGCATTGACTGTCAAGTAAGAGTAGAGGAGAAATTGTATTGTATTTTTAGTTACATTAGTGAACAAATGATCATTGTTGCCTTGTACATGGTAGTAATTTTTGTCCCTTAACCCTTATATGTTTTAAATATAGGCCTAGCAATTCTTCTTCATGAATATGAGACAAAGGAAGAAGGTGGATGGAAAGATTTTTGTATGCTTGACAAAGTTGTTTTTTTTAATCTGCAGATTTCCTCCATTATTCTCCTACCTTGTCACTTTTTCTAATTTTGTAATTTCAAGTTGATAAATATTCTTTTGTAATCAACATATGTAAAATTATGATCTTAGCTGTATGATCACTGAAAGCTAGAATTTATGGTGGATCCTATGCACACTAGTTTTTAAATATAACATTCTCATTTTTATTTTCTATTTTCGTTTTAATGTCCTATTCAGAAGAGTAGACTGTAGTTTTCTCTGAATTTGAATACAACGAATTAAAAAGCGAGCCAATGGCAGCCAAAGCCCATCAGTTTTCAAGGGAGAGCGTTCTTTTCTATCATCTTCTAAACGCATTGTTTTACAGGTATCATTTTATAGTTAATCGTTTTTCATGAAGAACTCATTTAGGGCCTTATTATCTTCTTTCCCTTTCTGTGTATTCTGGCTGTTTTACTCCTGGGAAGAAAAGAGTTCACATAGTTCAAGAAGGCTCTCCTGAGGACAGCTTTCCTTAGGAAGGCTTTGTCTGACATCTGGGAACTTGAATGATAGTTTTCTACACAGATATGAAGTTTTCCCCAAATGGTAAGGGTAGCTCACTGTGCCTAGACCTTTTGTACAAATGGTATGGTTTATATTGAACACTTGTTTTCCTTCTGGAAATCTGGAATTTTGGTAAATACTGGACAGACAGTGCCTAAGAGACTAGGACCTAATTAAAACTTTGGGTACTGACTCCCTAATGAGTTTTCTAGGTAGACAACATTTCAGAAGTGTTGCCAGAATTCACTGCTGGAAGAATTGAGTATGTCCTGTGTGACTCCTGGAAGCTTGCACCTGGTTTCCACTGGACTTCACCCCATGTCCTTTTCCCTCTGCTGATTTTGCCCTGTATATTGTAGTCTAATAGAGTTTCAGCATTAAGAATAACTATATGCTGAGTCCTGTGAATCCTTCTAGCTGTTACCAAACCTGAGACCCTCATGCAAGTACCCATTAACATTTTTCCCCCACCTGAAGAAGGAAGGACAAAGAGAAAAGAAATGGAATTTAAGTGTATAAAGTTTTAGACTAAATTGGAGCTTTTATCAGCCATTTGGTAATGTACTATGAAGGGTATCAGAACATGTCACCCAAAATATGCCACTTTGGCATATTGATTCTTTTGAGCTAAAGGTACTTGGGAAATAATAGGTGCAGGAAGGGCTCTCTGACCTCCCGTTTCTACCTAAAAGAATTTCTGTTCATTTATGCTCACATACCGAATCAATACCATGATGTTTTCAAATACCCTTCTATGTGAATTACTGTGTGTAATATGTTAATGTGGAAGTCTGCAATTTTTAAATGTGAGAACAAAGGAATTTCTGTCCTTAAGCTTTGGGCATGTGTGTATTAATCCTGCGCCTCTTCTTGTTGCCTGTGGGATTACCAGGTGTGCAAAGTCATTGTACAATTAGATAGCTAAAGGTCTGGAGTTAGAAGATCAGTCTTGGCTTCTGAATAAGGAATCATTCATATCTCTGTCTACATACAACGTACTTACCTACCAAAGATATTTTGTAGATGGGATAATGTTTAATAGTAGAACTCTGTATAGTTATATCTATTGAAAAGATAAATGGTAGAAGAGATCCAGGAAAGGTGATTATGAAAGAACAGAAAGAAAAAGGAGAACTAATGAAGTGTGGTATTACAAAAGTTGGGGAAGAAGAGCGCCTAAGAATGAGAAGAGGGAATTGACACATGCTACAAGGAAACTAGGAAAGATACTTAAAACAGTCCATTGTATTTGGCTATCGGTAATCTTTGGGGGCCTGGATGAGAACTATTTTAATTGTATGAGAGGAATGGAAACCAGATTCAGCAAATTGAGAAGTGAATGGGAAATAAGATTGTGAGGCATCAAGTGTGGGCTGCTCTTTCCAGGCAGGAGTTTGACTTAACAGAAAGAAGAGTACGGGTGCCGCCTAGAAAATCATGTTGTATTGATACAGGTTTTTTTTTTCTTGTTTGTTTTATTAAAAACACACACCCACACACAATTATGACTGTGAGTTTTTAAGATGCTGGAGAAGTGGAGAAGAAGAATCCGGTTGGGAAAGACAAGTTCAAGACAGGGACGGGGGCATAATTGATGTAGTGAAGCCCTTGCCGGCTGTGGAAAGAAATAGCAAAGATAGGCTAATTTGTCGAAGGAAGAGGATCCCTTTTCCTCACAGCCTGGAGAGGAGGAGAGACTGGCCGTTGTTAAGTTTCAGGGTGATACAGCTAGGAAATTTTGGGGGTGTCCTGCCTAATAGCTTCAATTATATTTCTCAAGGAGGAGCTGTGTTACATACCAGGAGTAAGAGAAAAGATGGTGGCCTCAGAGACAGGACATTTTGGAACGCCCGCTGTGTGGACTGGGTAGAGGTGTGCAGAGGAATGTCTGGGCACTGAGGCGTTGGTGCTCATTGTGTCATCACATCAACTGATACTCCTGGGTGATTTTCCTTAGAGGAGTCAGTGATGTGCTGTAGGAAATAGGAAGTGTTTTAGTTTCTCAAGATCTCGTGGTTTTGCTGTTCTGGTTTAGCATATGAACAGTTTTAAAAAAGGAGTTTGAGATGTGAGCAGGGGAGTGGCTAAAATGAAAATTAAGGAAGTTAGGTTAAAGAACCTGGATTTAAAGCCAGAAAAAGGAATATCAAGGGCGTGATCATCTTGACAGTGAAGAGCAGATGTATAGAAGGAACGGAGTGAGGGAACTGGTCAGATTGGTGGATGAAGCCAGAGGCCTGAGGAAGAGGGTGGAAAAGTGGGGGGAGTAGATAGTGGGAGGAAGGGGGTTGGGACCTACCTCTTCAAAATTGGCAGTTCTGGGAAAAAACATTAAGATAGGACTATGGGAGTGGGTGAGTGAGGAAACATGGAATTAGGGTCATCTGAGAATCTGGAAGCTCAGCAAAGAGTTGACAACATGGGCTCTGGTATCAGACTACCTGGGTCTGAATTCAGTGCCCTCACTGAGTATGTGATCTTGGGCAAATTCCAAGCCTTGGTTACTTATCACTAAAATTGAGATAATAGTAGTGCCTTAGTTTAGTTTTATGGTGGAATTGAATGAGGTAATCCATACATAAAGTATTTAGACAATTCCTTGCCCAACTCAAGTGTCCAATAAGCTTTAGTAGTAGTTGTAATTTTATTATTGCTAGCTCCTTTCCATTTAAATCTCAGCTCATATGTGACCTCCTAAGAGAGAGACCCACCCTAACCACCCTGTAGAATATAGACCCTTTCAGGTAACTGTTTATCACATCTTAGCACCTAGCACTATCCAAGTTGTAATTTAGCTTTTAGCGTGAATGTCTCCCCAGTTAGATTATTAACTTCTTTGGTATTGAAGCCAGATCTTATTAACATTTTTGTAAACTATGTGCCTAACACAGAGGAAGTATAGTTACTCTCTCAAGTGTTGGTTGGTAAAAAAAAAATGAGTACCTCTATTGATGTAGAAATCATTTGGATACTGCTTGTTAATAAAATTGATTTCTATCACAGTGGTAGAACTTTCAGATAAGGGCAAAAGGGTAAACCATCATCACTAAGGCTTTCTGATCTCATTTTAGAATTTTCCATTCAGGCAAGTGCACAGTCCTCAGTTTACTGTTTTATTTGGGTGGATAAGGGACTGACTTATCTCTTTAGGCTGCATAGAATTCAGCACACTGAGTGAATGCAAACCTGTTGCTCTCAAAGTGAAGCTTGTTTTTGAGGCATTATTTATTTATTTTTGCCAGAATGTCAAATCGTAAATTTAATCAAGGGAGAAATTATATTTAACTTTATTTGAACTGTAGTTCGGGGATAATGGAATCTGGAACTGAACATTCTGCCTTTAGAGCTAGAGGGAGTTGGTAAATGCTTCCAGTCTCTATTTGTAGGTGCCTTAGTACAATGTATAAGATGTCATAAAAACAATATGGTGAATGTTTAAATAAAAAAATAATATTACAGTAAGAGACACATTGCCATTAATCCCCCTCAAAATACTCCCCCTTGCTTTGAACACACGTATCCCATCATTCTTGCCACTTTCTGAAGCAGTTCTGGAAGTCCTCTTTCGTGAGTGTCTTTAGTTGTGCTGTCATGGCTGCCTTGATGTCCTGAATTGTTTTGACTTTGGGGAAGAGCCAGAAGTCGCACGGCGCCAGATCCAGATCCAGTGAATAAGGTGGATGAGGACACACTATAATGTTTGTATTTGACAGAAATTGCCATGTACCTTAAGTGTTGTGTGACATGGAACATTGTCATGATGAAGGATGATTTACAGCACATTTTAAAACACACCTCTCAACCGTAGCTCAGACCCGACTGACTGCACCAAACAAGTTGAAACTTGTCACACACCGTTACTAAGGTTTGATGCTCTGCTTCCTATATTGAATATCCCTGCCTTTCCATTGGATGGCACTTGGCAGCCACATTCACTGTATTTTGTGATCATAACGGAAAGGCTCCATGTCACACATTGCTTCTGGTAGGGCAGTTTCTGTCAAATAAAAACATTATGGTGTGTTGTCATTCACCTTATTCACTGGGTCTGTTGCTGTGTGACTTCTGACTCTTCTCCAAAGTCAAAATGACCATGAAAGGAAAACGTTTTGAATCGATTCAGGACATCGAGGCAGCCATGACAGCGCAACTAAAGACACTCACCAAAGAGGACTTCCAGAACTGCTTCAGAAAGTGGCAAGAATGATGGTATAAGAGTGTTTGAAGTGATGGAGAGTATTTTGAGGGGGATTAATTGCAATGTGTCTTTTACTGTAATAATTTCTTTTTTACTTACGCATTCATCATATTTTTTTTTATCATACCTTGTAGATAATACTTATTGTTTGTCCAGCTCGCAGCCTCTTGAACCCAGTCTGATTTGGACACATGACACCTTTTCTTGTTAACTTGGTTACCCCAGGTATTTGGAAACTGAGGCTCAGGAGGGACAGCTTAAGGGATACATTATAAGCACTTATTTCTGAATTTGTCACTCTCTTCCAAAGCTTTATAACAGTGGCTTAATGTTAATGATTACAGAATTATTTATTTGTATAAAATATCATATAAAAGCAGTGTCCTTTCACTTTTGAAGTTAAAAATAGATCTTTACACATTCTACTCAAATTAGAAATGTGTATGAATCATGATGATTTAGTGTAACTTCCAAATGTATTATTGACCAACTGTTTTAGGGTAGTTAGGTTTTAATAGTTCAGGTTCTTTTCTGGATTGATAAGTATTTCAAGTAAATTTAATAAGTTTATTTAAAAAATTTTCTACAGTGATCTAAGCTTGAGAATTGTTCCTTATAACATTATGTTGATTTTGCTGGACATTATCTATACACTCTTTATTGAGAGCCTTTTGAATGAACTTTGAAATACAGTATTATTTATACTGTTTCTACCATCAATGCTGATTTTATTTTACTATAACAAAATTTTAGATGCTGTCAGAAAGTGGAACGTTACATATGATTGCTAGGATAATTGTCAAATTTTGAAACATTGACATTCTTCAGTTGGACAAAACTAAATTCTTACTAAAGTAGTGTGCATTGTTTTTCTCATCAATAAGACGTTCTATGCATTTTAGTGATGGTCAATTGGAAAATACGTGTTTTTCCTTTTTCGGTAATGAAGTAATCTAAAAAAAGAGAAAATATTTCTATCAAAAATTATTCCCAAGTACTATGATTATAAAATACACAGAAAATGACTCATATTTTCTAGATTGGTTGCTAATGAAATTTAATACAGACAATTCCCATTTCAGCGACATTAGAGATTCTTGTTTGATACGTTATGTATCCAATTTTGACAAGAATATGTTCCTAATATCACACATGCTTTATCCCTAGAATTTATTGCGTGAATTGGAGAACAGGGAAAAGCAGCAACTACAGATGTTGGATCAACTTAAGGAGATTCAGAATCACTTTGAGACATGTGAGGCCAAGCAGAAGCGTGCCGATCTCCAGATCTCAGAGCTGACTCACCACGCAGAGGACGCAACCAAACAGGCTGAGCAGTACCTCCTCGAGTTCCAGCAGTCGGAGGCCCTGAGGCAGGAGGCAGAGAAGAGGAGAGAAGAGCTGAAACTGAAAGCTCAGGAGTCCATTAGGCAATGGAAGCTTAAGCACAAGAAGTTAGAGCGAGCATTGGAGAAGCAATCTGAAACGCTTGATGAGCTGACGGACAAGAATAATCAGGTATAGCAGCCCAGTTCCTAAGGAATGATTTCTGCTGTGACCAGCCATTCCTTTACTCGTCCTTTGAATACGCACTTGAGTGCTACGCGGTGCATGTAATCCACCAAGATGTCCTTGATAGAAGAGTGTTTGTATTTTGGCTATTTCAAGGTAAAAGTAATTTAGTTTTAAAAATCTTTTAAAACCTTTTTAATAGTTCAGCATTCCATGGCTTTTCAGAGTTGGCCCTTAAAATAGATCTAACTGCCCCCTCAGTTTAGTTTTCAGTTCCCTAAGTTGAAATTAATTCAAGTCGAAGAAAATCACTAAATCTTCCTTAACATCACATGATGTTTCACCCAAGGCATGTATTTTAGAATTTCATTTATTTGTATTTTCAACTGAAGTAGATGTTAGAAAGAAGCATTTAAAAATGCAGTAGTCCAGTCCTCTACATCTTCTGGCAGCCACTATAATTATGGGTTTATTTAAATGAGTGACATTGATAATCTCACTGACTGAGCAGTATTATCAGATCACAGGCCTCTTTAAGACGCTGCTTTTGTGTCCTTTTGATAGCAGCAACAAAAAGTGTTTCACTGATCTGTGTATGCACTGCGCATCATCTGTTCTCTTGTATAATCAGTTACTTTAAATGGATTTTATGCTCCTATGTTGATTCTCAGCTATATCTTTGGGTTGAATTAAACCCAGATGTTATAAGATAATAGGAAGGAAAGTCATGATTGATTTTATCCATGTTTAGTCTTGGTTTATCATTTCTGCTTTGTCATTTGTCACTTGTCAAGAACTCTGAACATTCCAGGAGAATAATCATTTGGATAAGTTGGCTTTCTTTCAAAAGAAAACAAAATGTAGGGCAATTATATTTATATAGTCAATTGTCAGTTCGTAAGAGTGACAGATGTGTATTTCAGATGAGCTGTCATGGAAAAGATGCTTTACCTTTTACGTCTGAGTTTCTCGGACATACAGAATATGGAGAAAGTGGTCACTTTGCATTCACTGTGGAATGCTTTTCAGTGTAACCCATCTGACTTATACTGGGTGACTGGTTGCCCTGAGGTAAAGCAGCTCTGAAGCTTTTAGACTTGAATCTGAACTGATTTGATCCCAGGAAATTGCTTTACCTTGATTATTCTGTTGTCAGCCTGGTCTGGGAACTGTTTCAATGAGCCTCCCCATAAAGGAGATAGCTAGAGAGGAGTGGTTGGGGGAATTGATTGATTGAGAACCATCTGGGGAATTCTACTTAATTAGAGGAAATTTTGAAGGGTCCATGTCATCAGACAGAATCCTAATCCATGGTACTGAGAGTTTCTAGATCGAACTTTCAGAATATTAAAAATTATTAAACAATCATTTCCCAGAATACTCCTGACATAATTATTTTTATCATTTAGCATTGCTAATGATAGCAAAGAAGTAGTTTTAAAGTGATTGCCAGAGTTAGGGTAGTATCACAATTATCACAGCAGGCATTGTAATTTCCACTTTAAAAGCCTTAAAAATTAATGCAGCATGTCGCAGTTAGAGCAATGGTTAATCAAGGAAGAAAGGGTAACAGACGTTTCACTGCAAATTCAAGTGTCCAGTAAATTTGTGACGTGGAAATATATTGTAAATAATTTCGGTAAAAAGTTTTTCCTTTTTTACATTTTGCTGAATAATACCTCTAATGAGTAGTTAATTCTTAAAAAATCCCACAGCCACCTTACGGCATAAGTAATACAGCCTACTCCTTTTTTGTTTGTTTTTTTAGGACTAATTATTTTCAAAAGTGACTCCAGGGTATACTTGGAAGTGTATATTAAAATAAAAATGATACTAGTTTACAAATAAAACACATTATGGTGTAAAGAATAAATTAATTGTTTAATAAATGGCCTTGTGGGGCCATTTTATATGATCAAAAGATATAATCTTTGCATTTTAAAAGTAGATCTGTGCCTACTTTCATTTTTCAGAATAATTTATTTTCTGCTTTAAGATTTGCCAGTTAAAATTACATTGGAAGGCTAAAGGCTTTTATTCTCTTAAAAACAGCCCTGATTAATTAATTAATTAATTATTTTTTTGCTTTTTACATTTTTGAAACCCTGGTAAGATTTATCAGGTATGTATTGTATTACAAAGTTACTTCATTACTAAAGGGTATGGAATATCAAACAAATGACATATCATTGTAGAAAAACCCAGAAAGATGAGCTTGTATGCTTTCCTTAAAAGTCAGTAGCATAGACGTTTACATCAGGGAATGATGATGTTCTCTAGGGATATGTAGAAGAACATATATTGGAAGACCTAAAATTCTATAGATACACATCCTCTATTCCTAAATTGTGATGTTTTTGTCTTTATTTTTAATAACTTATTTTGAAATTATAGTTGACATATAGCATTGTATTAGTTTCAGGCATACAACATACAATGGAATATTAGTCTCCCCTAAAAAAGAATTAAACCTTTGTTTTTCTTTTAAAGTGCTCTTTGAAGTCATTGGTTTTTGTATATGCTTTGAAAATGGTAAAGGAAAAAAACTTGGATTCTGTTTATAGTGTGCACTTTTCTGACTTTTTAAATTCATATTCCTTTTTAACATGGATAAAGGGAATTCCGCTTAGGTTTTTGTGTGTGCGTGTGTATGTGTGCATGCATGTTTTCTGAATTGGTAGAACACTTGGCTTGCCCATGTATTGAGCTTTTTGCTTGATAGTCTTTGACTTCAAGAATCTTAAGTTGTAATCTTTTCCTTCACGTGCAGGAAAGAAAGAACTATATGTAATATATACTGTCTTTTAAAATCTGAATTTTAAACGGTAAAAATAAGAAGGACCAATGATAAAATGCATACTTTTTTAATATGTATGCAGTCCTGTCTGATATAATTTAAGAAAAGCTAGATCACTTATATATTAGTATCATCCAGCAATCTGTCTGCGTGTTCCCTCACATGCAGAAACATAACTTTTTTTCTTTTAAAATGTCCTTGTCCATCTTTTAGTTAATTCAAAAAAAAAGCTGTGTGTACTTTGTGGTCAGGCCTTCGAGGGTTGGTTCCTGTTCCTGTATCTGTCATGGTTTTAGACTGTCCGTCCTTCTGGCGCCACTCAGCCATTTCAATCCTTCTTCCATAGTCTTCCCTTACAGCTCTTTGGAAGCTGGGATTGCTGGGTTAGAACATTCTCTTCCCTTTGTTCCTGACTACTACTTATTTTTCCATATGCCTCCACGTTTCTCAAGGATTTTCGCACCTGGATTTCCCCTCAACCTGTTTCGTGACATACATTTCTTGCCATCATCTATGTTGACCTGGAAGTTCAAGTCAGCAATCTGTTGAACTCTGTATCCTTATACTTCACTAATTTCCTATTTTACAGTGACACTCAAACCACCTAGCAGCTAAGGTCTGTATCTAAAATTTGCTACCATCTCTAATTTCTCGATGTTTAAGTCTTTCGTTCCAAAATTCCAGTCTCTGAGATTACAGATTTCTTGTATTCCCTTTTCCTTTTTTTACTATTACCATCTGATTTTGAGCTTCCCACATACCTCTGGTTGTCCAGCCACATCCCGGACTCAGTATTTTCTAGTCAGACTGGGCTTCCTGAAAAGCTCCTCTGATGACATGCTCACTGGCATCTTCAATGTCTCCCTCTACCTCACACACTTTGGTATCTTCAATCTCAAATCAATCCAACTCTCCACTTTTTTCCATTCCTGCTCCTGAATAGTGCCAGCAAAACTTACAAAGAAATGTCAGTTGGCTCCTATAGTAGTCTTGGTTACCTCCCTCAGCCCATTCCATTCCATTTAAAAATTATTGTAGACCAGTTACTGATCAGTGGAGAATGAGCTATGAAGTCTGTGGGGGAGTGTCTGGCAAACATGTCCTCACTCTTACAAAAGATACACAAGAAGAGAGCTTTTCTCCTTCTCTGGCTACTGTTGTATTTGGCTGTGCTTGCCTGGAATGGGTGGTGGTGTCTTGCTACGGTCCTGAGAATGAAGCCTCATACAGAGGAGGGTGTAGCTGAGAGAAATGCAGAGAGGTACGTCTAGAGCTGAGACGTAGTGTGTCTGGAGCAGTGCTGCCTGGAATGATAATCAATTACCCAGTAGTTTACATCAACTTGAATTGAACTTTTGTCTTAACTCTCAGCAGAAGAAACTCAAGCTGATGTGAAACATCAATTCTAGGAGTGAGGAGCTTTTAGTAAAAGACCCTAAAGGTAGGATTGACTAAATGGAGGAGTGGTGTGGGGACAGGGAGGATCCTGAGGGAAAGTTGGCAAACCTCAGTACGCTATTGGAAGTAGTTGGTTAAAACATCAGATTTCGTATGTACCTTGGAGCATTGATGCTGTGCCTCAGATAGTAAGTGACCAATAGAAAAGCTTTAGGATGTTGGAGCATGTTGTGTAGTTATGGCAAAGGTCCTGCAAGAGAAAGACAAGTCGTGGGTTGAAGTCAGCCTAAAAGCAGAGAGCAAGATTTTTTGGTGTAGGGAGACTGAAAATCTGCAATCTGTAATCCATATGAACTGAGTCTGATAATTTAGAGTCTTTTAGGTTTCGGAAAGTCAAATTATGTATCCACGTTGAAGTCAGTCCAAGCAAGAGAGGGAAGTAGGGAACTTAGCAGAAAAAAATATGAGGTTAAAAAAGCAAGCTTGATTTCTCAGGCCCTCTTCAAGTACTTCTACATAAGCATTCCTGCCAGGACAGAGGGAAGTCCATTGTTTTGAGTTCCTTCAGGATAAAAGCATGTCTAAGACACTGACATTTTCAGACTCAGAGATAGTATCTAGACAAAATCTTGGGCTGTGGCTACTAGCCAAGCAATTAACCAAAAGCAAATGAACAGAACTTAGCTTTTTTTGTATCTATATTGTCAAAGAAAGTGTAAACTTGACCAACATGGTCTGTGACTGTCACCTTTGTCATGAATTGATGTGATCCTTGAAACACTGAAGCGGGGGTGGGGTGGCAAAACCTGGAGAATTGTGTAGTAGCTCAGCCTGAGCTTTTGAAGGACTGTTCTTGAATGACCCAGTCTTTGGTCTTTCTGTTATGTGAGAAAAATAAATAGCCTTGCTGTTCAAACCAACTTTAGGAAGACATTATAGTATTTTAAATCAAAGACATTTTATCTCCTAGAGCTTTATCCTGAAAATACGATTTTTATCTTCAGAGCTGCATGGAAGTCTCTTAACTCATGGCCAGGGAGCTATGTTATCTGTTTTAAAAATTAGTGACTATATTTAAGCCTCCTTCCCTTATTCTCAGGCCCCGTCCACATTATTCTTACAGCCACAACTTGATTCTACCAGTTTTTGTCTTCTCCAGTGTGGTAAGTAGAGTGACTTCTCAAAGATGACTCACTCTAATTCCTGGAACCTGTGAATATGATGAAATATCTTTCCTATGATGATGTTATGTTATGTCCCAGTTGACCTTAAGATAAGGAGATTATCTAGATGGGTCTAAGCTAATCACAGGAGCCCTTAAAAGCAGATAGATTTTTCTGGCTGTTGGGAGAAGGGGAAGTGAGACGCATTCAAAGCCTGGGAAAGATTCGTTGTGGTGTTGGTGGCTTCAGAGACAGAGGAGTCCATGAGCCACAGAGTGCGGGTGGCTTTAGAAGCTCAGAACTACGCCAAAGCTAACAAGGAAACAGGGACCCAAGCCCTAAGTTCACAGAACTAAATTTTGCCAATAACATGAGTGAACTTGGAAGTGAATTCTTTCCCAAAGCCTCCAGGTAACAGCCCAAGTCAGCTGCCCCTTTGATTTTAGCCTCTGGAGACCTGAAGCAGAATACTTTGCCTGGAATTATGACCTGTGGAAACAGTGAGATAATAAATGGGTATTGTTTTCAGCCATTAAGTTTGTTGGAATTTGTTACACTGCAATAGAAAAATAATACATCTACCCTTAGGCATATCTATATTTCTAGCCATTTTTCCTGCATAGTCTTTCCAAAGTGAACTCATTTATCTGTGTTCCAGAATCTTTTCAATCTAGGGACATTGATTTATCAGTTATCCCCTCTCTTCACAGTTTTGATCACTCTCATGCATTAATACCTCTGTGAGATCCCGGTTTCTCCTTGAACTTAAATCCCATCCCCACTTTTTGTTTCCCCTTTCCCACTAGTCTTCACCACCCTGTGATGTAGCTATTATTATTATCTTTATAAAGATAAATAATTTTCTTAAGGCCATAGAACTGCTTATGATTGAACTGAGAATCAAATTGAGTTCTCTCTCGTCATAGCTCAACTGCTTAATCACCCTTATTATTTCTCATGTTAGCATCATGCTGTTTCTCCCTGTTTGAACTGAGAGAAATTTGAAGAAACTTTTTGAGTGATTGACTCATTACGTTATGATGAATTGTTTCACACTGAAATATTAAAACGTAAAGTGTAAAAATGCCTCACAAGTATTTGCATTTTAACTCATTATTTCAAATTCTGAAATATGAATTTTAATTTTTTTTCTGGATTTGAATCATGAGGGGCATCAGTAACCAGGTACAGAGATTGTCCTTGGTTCCAGGGTTGTGTGGGGTGCTATTTTCAACATTTTTAGCAGCTCAATTTCTCATTTGGATTGATGGTGGTGAGGATTGGAGGACTAGTCCTTGGCTTCCATCCCTGGGTGTAAACCCCTAACCCCCTAAAGAGGCTGGCAGAGGATGATGCCCATCTGGTCCCTTGACCTTTCTCTTGAGTCCCTTCCAGACCTCTTCTAATTTTAAATTAATCTCATCTCTACCATTGTGGGGCTTCAAGACTCTTAGTTACATACCGGTATATTTCTTGTCACTACTGACATTATTTTACTAATAAAGGTTGATTGTATCATAACCTTTTTTAGATTGTATCTGCATGCTTCCTTATATTACCTTCCATATCTGTACCTTGAGGTCTCCATTTTAAAAGTGTGGCATTGAAATGAAATCTTTCTTATTTTAATTATATTATTTCAACCTTTTGTAAATTATAATAGTCTTTTTCTTTTCCCTTTCTTTTGCTCAATTTTATCTTACATTTAAATAATTGTTTATGATCAAGGATTGATATATTTTGGTGATGAAAATCTGAAGCATATATTTCAATGTGGTACTTCAGGGTAATTGTATTTTCCTTCCTCTTTCTAGACTAAAATATTTTTCTTTAAAAAATGGAAAAAATGCAAAGTATTTGATGAATTACTCTTCTTGTGAATGAAATGTTATTTTGTTTTCGGGCAGTGTCCATGGTGAATTTGATAGTAATTTTTTTTGTTTCTTTGTTTTATATTCTTCACTTGATAGATTCTCAAAGAAAAGGATGACTTGAAAAGCCAACTTTATGCAGCATTGCAACAAATCGAGAATCTTCGGAAGGAATTGAATGATGTCATAACGAAGCGTGCGCTTCAAGAGGAGGAACTTCACTGCAAGGAGCAGAAACTAAGTGATGTTCAGGCTCATCAAGCTGACCTTGAACTAGAAGTCAAGGATTCGCTGGCCACCATCCATAGCCTACAAAGTGAATTGAAAAAGCAGAATAAGATTCAAAGCCAGATGAAACTTGAGAAAGGTCACCTGGAGGAAGAAGTGGCAGAGCTGAGGAAGAGCCAGGCCAAGGACAAAGCTCAACTTCTCGAGATGCAAGAGGCCATCAAGGACTTGAGTGCCATCCGGGCAGATCTGGCGAATAAATTGGCCGAGGAACAGAAAGCCAGGAAAGAGCTGCTCAAGAACCTTTCTGACCTCAAGACACAGGCCGAATCCAGAGATGAAGAGACGGCCACAATCATTACACAGTTAAAGCTGGAACGAGATGTTCACCAGAGGGAGCTGGAAGATCTCACCTCATCATTGCAAAGTGTGAAAACCAAACATGAACAGAATATCCAGGAGCTGATGAAGCACTTCAAGAAAGAAAAGAATGAGGCAGAGAATCATATTAGGACACTGAAGGTACCGATGCTGAATTACCCTGATGATACTGAAGGAATTTTTCTGGTGGCTCATGAAGTTAATAAAGCGTAAACTTTTAGAGATCATTCTGTATTCCCAAGCTCTGAAGGGAAGATAAAACTAACAATAAAGAGGCTTATTCGTGCTTGTTCGGCCAGGTTGAAATGAGTTATAGCAGCCACCTGGGAGTACCTATTTCTGAGCACCGAAGCCTTTTAAAAAGAACCTTTAGCTATTTGGGGAGTTCAGGAAAGGCAGAGGTGGCAGTAAGTTGTGGACCTGAAACGTGCTCTCATTCCACATTTATGACCTCCTAAAATATAAACGGCAAAGACTTGTCAAGGCCATGGAAGCTATAACCACGGCCCTTATTAGTATGGTAACTAAAGCGGATCAGCTTATAGGCTGTGTAAATCCAAGGCTTTTGAGATTTACCCTTTCTTTTCCAAATCAGAGTTGCCTGGGTAAATGCATAATGGAGATCTTGAATTTGGGGAAATGTTTCTAAGGTCTAATCGTATTAGCATTATCACTATGCAGGGGAATCATTTCATAACATGATTGTCAAGGGTATGATACATCTATCCCTTCTTTCTGCTTCATTCTTTTTCTCTCCAAAGCAGTTATCATCATATAGATTCCATATTATTTTTTAATCCCCCTTTATTAGAATGAACACGCCAGGAGGACTAGGATTTGAATCTATTTCTACAGCTATAGCCCCGGTGCCTAGACCATTTTAAATATCTGTTGAGTAGGTCAATAAATAGATAAATCTTCAAAGGTTAATTATAATTTTTCAAAATTCCTTGAAATACAACTACCCCCAAAAATACTTATGATGGAAGATGAAATTACATTGAAATAGCTAACATTTGTAGAATGCTTTCAGCTGCTTTATGGATTCTTCCCCAGTCCTATATAGCCTACAGGCAGTAGCGGATTTGGGGTCATTAATTGGGGTAGGAGAAGCAGAATGGAGGCTGGAAAAATAGGTAAGAGGCCTTTACTATAGTTCATTGAACCAGATACCATCAGTTGAAAGATGCATTATTCTGTGCTACTAAGAAGAAAAATACTGCATATGAAAACATGACCTGCTATTAAGTATAAGACAACATCCCAAGATAGAAATGACAAAATGGGGGGAAAAAGTCTTAATATTGATTAAATATGGCTTAGCAGTCTTTCAGTGTTGATGAGGATACAAAAAAAAGTAGAATCAGAGATACAGAGAAGAGCTATCTTAAAGAAAATAAAATATAGATCATATGTTGATTGATTAGCTGTAACAATAAAAATAATAGAAAACATTTTTTAGCCCTTAATTTGTGCCAGTCTTTAGTATAAAACCTTTATATATGTTAATAACTTAACACTAACATTATCCCAGCAAATTGTATGGTATTATTTTCTCTCTGATGAGGCAGTTGAGACATGGGCAATTAAATAACTTGCCCAAGTTTTTATAGCTGGAGAGTTGTAGAGACGGGATTTGAACCCAGGTAGACAAGTAAGCACCTATGTTCTTAACTGTACTGCTAGACTAAAGAAAGTTTATAATCAAGGCTGACTAGGTATTGACTTGGGTGACTAGGTGGGTGATAGGCTATTTGTCAAGATAGATAATACAGAACAGCAGATTTGGAGAGAACCGTGCCAAATCCAGTTTTTTAGCATGTTTAGTTATGTGAAGGGACCTTAAACCTAATCATGAAAGTCTAGGTAGAAGAGTTTAGTACATGTCGAGTTAGATGTTCGGGAAGAAATTGAGATTAAAGTTTAATATTTGCAGCCAGTACCCAACACATTGGTGGTAGTTGAAATGGAATTTGGATGAGCTCTTACATGGAGAAAGAAGTGGATGAAACTCTAGAACACTAATGTTTAAGGGAAGAATTGAGAAAGAGATTTAGCAAATAAGAATAAAGGACCGTATGAGTGACAGGAGAAGAACCAGAAAAGAATGGCATCTTGGAAACCCAGGTAGGACATTTTAAGAAAGGTATAGTCAAGAGTGCCAAATGTGGCAGACAGACTAAAAGCACCAAGAGAGTGTTTGCTCCGTTTGTCAGAGATTGGCGGAGGAGGTCCATGAGATGTGAGGGGGTTGGACCCAAAACAGAGCAGATGGCAGTCAACAGGAGGCAGGGCATATCTTCTCTGAGGGTTTTGGAAGAAATCAGTAAGGCTGGGTAAGTTGATAGAGATAGTCTGGGGTTATTGATGTGACTCTTGGCTGATAGTCTCTTTCCTCCCTCTGACGTGGAGTAGAGCAATACAGGAAGTAATTCATGAGTGATTAAGACATAAACTGCAGAGAAACAGATTATGGAAACAGAGTGGAAACAGAGTGAGACTAGTGTGGAAGCACGTAATGCATTGATACAGCAAACACTGAAGAAGTAGTATTGTGGGGAAAGGAATGAGAGAGTGGAGGGGTAAGAATCTATGATCACAGGGTGCTTATTTGGACGTGATTCCTTGGATTGGAGCTCAGATTTTTAGAGTTAAGGTCCAAGATGTGGTAACGCAATTGGTTGTGGTTGTGGAATGTGTGTGAAGGTGGTTGGAATTGAATGGGTTAAATAACTTTGATATTAGTTTGTTGGATAGATATTTGGATATTTATGATGCTATTGAGAAGGCATTAATTGATCACATGCCAAAACCCTCAATGAAGAGGATGAGTGGTCAGGCAGGAGAGTTGAGGAGACATGGTGCAAATCTCAGAGGAAGGCAGGGTTTTTGCATGAGGACAAACATGTAATGATTGGTTAGGCTATGGCTTGACAAATGGTTCTTTCAAGGAGCTTGCAGTTTTTTTTCGAGTGTTGTTGAAACTACACCCTCCTTTCTTTCTCACAATTGCCAATCTACTCCCGGTTCTCATCACTGTTATTTAGGCTGTGGATAAACACACATGTCAGCAGGAGTTAGCGATAATTTAATCAGTTAGCACAGATTCAAGATCATCTCAGTACGAACATCATTCTGACATTGTGATGTGCTGTCTTGAGTGCGAGATGAAGTCACGACGTACAGCCGGCTTGACAGAAATTGTGTTTGCTCCTGGAGGCATTGGCATATGAACGATAATATATCAGGTGTTGTGGGAGAGAACTGGATATGGGCTGCTAATTGGAACTACCAGGACATGGCTCTAAGTAGCCTCCTTACTTCCCCCTTAGTTCCTCTTCCTACTGCCAACTCCTCCTTTTCAACCTTCAGATACTACCCAATTTCCTTTCCCAAAGCATAGATCTGTGTGTGTCATTTTCTGCTCAGAAAACCTTCATTGATTATTTACTGTCTCTGGAACAAAGTCTCAACTCTATCCAGCCCTCCTTGGTATGGTTCCCTTTGAGGTGTCCACATAAAAGTCCAATTAATTTTTCACTTCTTTTATGGATTCTCTGAAGTTGGGACATACCTCAGCTGAGATGGGGATACATCTCTCCATCTTCTGTGTTTCCATAGCTCTTTGTTGATACCTCTAGTACAGAACATGTAGGCTGCCTTATTTTATGGTTTGTTGTGTAAGACTCCAGAGGGGCAGACATCAGGTCTTAGCCATTTTTGTGTCCCCTTATTTTGTGTCCTCGATCTAAAAATGATCGAGACATAGAGAAGATATTCAGTGGATGTTGGGTTGAAATGTTTAGAAAGCTGGAAGTCAGAGGATTTGCTCCTGATTTGCTCTGTGATCTTTCTGGTTTGGATTTCCCCCTGTAATAGGGGAAAATTGATTTCTTCAGGAATTACTTTGTATTCATGTATAGTGAGATGATAAGCTTTAAGAAATTTCCTGTATGTAAAGAATGTATAATTTCGAAGTTTTCTGTAGATCTTCTGAAACCTTTAGACTTTTTTTTTTTAATTTGGAAGACTGAAATTTAGGAGGGGTGTTGCAGCCACTCTTTTTTATTTTTTTTAAATTAAAGTTTATTGGGGTGACAATGGTTAGTAAAGTTACATAGTTTTCAAGTGTACACTTCTGTAATACATCATCTATATATCACCTTGTGTGTTCACCACCCAGAGTCAGTTCTCCTTCTGTCACCATATATTTGATCCCCTTTACCCTCATCTACCACCCTACCCCCCCCTCCCCTTACCCGCTGGTAACCACTAAACTATTGTCTGTGTTTATGAGTTTTTGTTTCTTTGTTTTGTTCTTTTGTTGCTTTCAGTTTTATTCTTTAATATGATACAAAAGCAACACAAGAGTTTAAAAGCTGAGTGGAGATTGTGAGAGCCTAGCACTTTCCTTTTAAGCTGAATAAGTTACCCATAAGGAACAATCTTCATCTCATGCTATTTCATTAATGTAAACCTATACTTTTTACTTATTTATATTAATTAAAAGCAGTTGATAACAATGGACATCACAGAAGATTTAATATACTGAATTATATACAAAAGAGCTTTGGACAAGTAGCTCTTTAAATGTTACATTTCATTGTGTTTCAGCTTTACCTTAATTTATTACTTTTTCTGAGTCTAATTAAAGTGCTGATATATATTTTTTCACTGCACAAAGTTATAGTTTTTCTCCATTTAGAACTACCCTTCTCACGCCTATTGTTAAATTTAAGTGCAAAATATTTTAATGAAGTACTCTAGCTGCTATGAATATTTGAAGGCTATTGGGTTATCACCTCATTATGATTTCACCAGAAATTGTTTTGTAGAGCCTTTTATTGGCATCAAAGACCATGGATTGGAGTGCCATACTTTTGCCACTTGCCGGCCATATAATCTTGGTCAAGTTACTTAACCTTTTTTGCACCTAATCAATAAAATGGGAATCCTTGTGTATTTATCACAGAGTTTTTGTGACTGCAGCATCACTTTGTAAACACTACAATGAAATGTAAGTGTAATAATAAAACCACAACGAGAAGAAGTTCTTAGTTAAATTTAGGCCCTGGTGTGCTGGTGAATGTTTTCAAATAGGCTATCTGGGATTGGGGGTGGGGGGCCCTTATTTGTAGTACTTTCCAAGTTTGGTGGTGTAAATACCTCCATTTGGCTGGTTTCCGGTTATCAAAGGAGACATCACTAGGGAGGGACAGACTTGGGACGAAGAGGACAGCTGGTTCCTGAGAGTCTCTGTGAACAGGCTCCAGTGCACCGCTGGCTTCCGGGGAACCTTCTGTACCTGAGCTTTTTATGACTGAAAGAAAGGCCAGGGCATTCTCCTATAGCTTAAAAGAATAGCTGAACAGTTTTCCTGATGGGAGACTTTATTTTGTAAATTTATTTTTGGGTTTTGAATACGGGATTCCTCATTAAAAAATCAATTCCTTTGTTAAGTCCAAGTGGCATCAAGTCTTAGGTGAATTTTATGGGGTGAATAAAATATAGATTTTGCCTAAACCTCACAAAACTTCTTTCTTTCATGAAATTGCTTCCAATGATTATGTTCTACATACCTGATTAAACACATATAATAAACTTATAGAAAGAAAAGACACGGATGTATTTTAGGCATTAAAACATGTATTTTAAATAGATTATTTGTAGTTGCTTATAGGCTGTTAGTAGCTGGTAGGTGTGACCTGTTAACATTGCAGGGTGTACACAGCTGGTTTTTAAAACCTTATGGTATACATACCTTTTGAAAATCAGTGGTGTGGCAGAGTAGCTGAAAGCGTGGGCATTGGAGAGAATTCCTGGGTTCAAATCCTGGCTCTGCATTTACTGTGTACCGTTGGGTAAGATACCTGTGTCCCTGTGCTTCAGTTTCAGAAAAGGAGGCAATCGTAGTACCTCCCTGGTCAGGCTTTTGTGAAGATGAAATGAGGAAAGACTATACAAAAAGGTCTTAGAGGAGTTCCTGATGTATAGTGTTTGTATTGTTATTTTAAAAGTCTTCAAGTTTACATACTGGCAAATCTTTATTAAATCTCATACACAGAACTGGTTGTTCCTAACTTTCTAAAAGCTGATTCTGATTATATTCCGATTAAAGATCAAAAACGATTGCCCTGTTGGTGCTGAAATAATCACCGGTAAACTCTTTTTCATATCAAGTGATTTGTAGTTTTGTGGCTGCTACAATTAATAATCTTTTAGTCCCATCAGATTGGTATCCATAATTACATTGCACAAACAGTATGCAATTCTTTCACAAAAACCAGGAGGTAGGTTGAAAGGAATTTTGTTAAGATCCTCTTATAGATTAATAAACTGATCAGCTGATAACATCTCATAGTACTTCCCTTTTGGGGCACTAATCCAGTAACTCCCTCCCCTCCCAGAGTTCATGTCCCTTCTTTGGCTTTCCGCAACACTTCACCTCCACTTTTATTAAGCATTTCTCATTAATTATTGTAGAAATTGATTTTTGCCTCTCTTTTACTGTTTGTCTGTTAT